>NW_027556098.1:10663406-13658406 GCF_003287225.1 Phascolarctos cinereus
CGCTTTTAGATTACAAAGTGATTTTTCCCCCACCGCTCTCTGAGATAGGTGGTATATTCCAGTGATGTATACAAATTTGGCTACACTTTGACATAGAAAACCACATATTAACATTATCTGTGTTGTATTGTATTTTTATTTATTTTGTTAAACATTTCCCAAATACATTTTAATCTGATTCTGAAAGCACTTCAGAGTTTTTCCAACAGCAAGTGGGATTGAGTTTGACACCTTTGTACTGTACACATTATCTCTACTTTAAAATAATCAAATGTGGGGCAGCTAGGTGGCTCAGTGGATAGAGCTCCAGTCTTGGAGTCAGGAGGACCTGAGTTCAAAATCTGACCTCAGACACATGACACATACTAACTGTGTGACCCTGGGCAAGTCACTTAACCACAATTGCCTCACCAAAAAGGCAAAAAAAGAAAAAAAATAATCAAATGTTAGAGCTTAGAGAAACTTAGAGATGGCCTAGTCTCAGCCCCTCATTTAACATGAGAGGAAACTCAGGTGTAGAGAAGTAGAAGTGACTCACCCACAGTTACTGAGCTGGTAAATGTTCACAATTCAATATGTTGTCTTTCCATTACATTGTCTTCCTAGAAAAGAGAAGAAATTATATGTTATTAAGCTCTTTACATTTTAGAAAGCATCATTATATTCATTTATATAATAGGTCACCAGTGACCTATTATATATCAAATGATTCACATTTACATAGTACCTTCAGGTCTGCTGTGTATTCTCCTTACAACAACCTTGTGAAGTAGGTAGTACAAATATTCATATCCAAGCTTCATAAAATGAATAAATGGAAGCTCTGGGAATGTTAAGTGACTTGCCAAGGGTCACATGGCTAATATATGTCAAAGTCAGAATTCAGAGCCGAGCTATTCTGACCACAAGTCCTATGTTCTATTGATTTAACCATACTTCTTCCCTGGTAATACTTACGCACCTTATGGCTACATGCATGTTTTCTAAAAACACATTCCATAACATATAGATTAGACAAGAATGATGTCAAACTTGAAATATAATTTTATTATTAAAATCATAATGAACTGTGACTGATTGAGGATTGTCAGGCCTTTGCACCTGAGCATTTCCTAGTAGCAGAGGTAGCCTAGTTACAACCACAGCATTTGTATTATCTGTCACCATCAAGTCATTTAAAATGTTGTTCAGTTGTGCTCAATTCTTCATGACCTCATTTGGGGTTTTCTTGGCAAAGATACCAGAGTGGTCTGCCATTTTCTTCTCCAGCTCATTTTACAGATGAGGAAACCAAGTGACTTGCCCAGGGTCACACAGCTAGTACGTGTCTGAGGCCAGATTTGAACCTACGTCTTCCTGAGTCTAGGCCTGACACCCTACCTACTGCTCCACCTAGATGATGATATCTAGATAATTCATAAATCTTAATTAAAGTGATCCTCTTTAAGAGGTACAGGACAAAAGTTTTAATACAATCAACTCTTAATTATCTGTTCCAATGGAAGGGGGCAGCTATGTGGATGAACTCCAAAGGAGGGGACTCTTTAAAGTTTTTCTGTTTCCACTTAGGATGTGTTTTTACACTGACTTTGAATGTGATATACCTGACATTCTAGGACTTTGATGTGCATAGAGTGCCAGGCCTGAAGCTGGGAGATTCATCTTTCAGATTTCAAATCTGGCCTCAGAAACTTATTGGCTGTGTGACCCTGGGCAAGTCACTTAACCCTGTTTGCCTCAGTTTCCTCATCTGTCAAATGAGCTGGAGAAGAAAATAGCAAACCACTCTAGTATCTTTGCCAAGAAAATCTCAAATGGAAGTCACAAACAGTTAGACCTGACTAACTGAACAACAGCTACCGATTAGATAAGGCATAATGTGAACACTACTTAGGAGTAGCTAGGAACCTCTCCAGACCTAGTCATCCTGACCCTTACTGAACCATCCCTCACAACCCACTCCATGCTACTCTGTTACTTTATTTTTTTGGCTAGACAATGGGGTGTAGTGACTTGCCCAGGGTCACACAGCTAGTAAGTGTCAAGTGTCTGAGGCCGGATTTGAACTTAGGTCTTTCTGATTCCAGGGCCTGTGCTCTATCCACTGCGCCACCTAGCTGCCCCTCTGTTACTTTTTTTAGACCAATATTTCCATAATAAGATAATTTTCCCCCCTCCAAAGGTTATTTCAGTAAGTGTTCCTTCAAACACCCTATTTCTTTACCCCTATGTACTCTTTCTATGTTGGAATATTCTTTATCGAGTTTTATTTTTCTTCTTGTCTCTTCCTTTTAAACCATATAACGATGCACAATCATGTCAGAGATTTGGCATTCCTTCTCCTCCATCTCATTCTACCTATTCCTGTACTTTAAATTCTGTATGATACACAATTCAAGGGCTGCATCTGTGAATTGCCCCAAATTGATATTAATGTATATCTCAATGCAACAGAAAAGAAGGAACAAAAATTCCCAAGATCTGCTACACCTGTTTCTTGGGGGGCCACATGGCTTCAGTAAGAGGCCCTAAGTCTCTCCTCACTTATTACCAAGTCACTTTCAGTGAAGGAGTCACTTCCTTTCTCAGACCCAAATGCCCAAAAGCTCCACTGGTTTTATTCAGTCAGTTTTAAAGACATCAATGGAAAAAGGCTGTTCCCAACCACACTGTAGGCCAATTCAGAAGGTCTAGGCATTTTCCAGCCTTCCTGGCTCCCAGAAGCAAATCCACAGTCTTCCACATGGATGATGCTAACTTAGGTGGTCGGGACACGCACCAGACTTCCCCCATACTGCCCCTACCCAATTACACTAACATTTGTTGTGGTACAGAATCAGAAGTTGATTCACTTTGGACCTCTTTCAAGGGAGTTTATTTCTGTATGAACTAGAAGGATCTCACTGTTACAACGCCTCCCATAAAACACGGTGCTATAGTGAAATTCTATTTGTTTTGGTAGCGATGTGATTTTGTGTAACTTTAGTTAGGCGGTGGAGGCCAACATGGTTTAACAAAAAGAGCTCAAGAGGAAGGATTAAGAGGCCAAAATTTGAGCCTAACCCTGCCGTTCTCTAAACTCATCCCTCTTCTGCAGCAGTGTGTGTATGGGAGCCCATGGTTCATATGTCCCACCCTGAAAACTAAAGGAGGGAAAAAGAACCTGACTTACTCTGGGCATCATCACCAGAGAGGGGTGGATCCCTCTCCTGGATCTTTAATCTCCTTCCTCTTCCTAATGGACTTGAAGATCACCGCGTCCAAGGCCAACATCCTTCTATTTCGAACAAATATAAAAAAAAAGGGAAAGAACCATGGAGCTAGTGACAATCCACAAGATTAGACTCTGTGTAGGTTCTGAGCCTAAACACAATTGCGTCCTCCCCAACACACCCCCTTCCACCCACTTTTGAGATGTGATATTTCCTTTGTCTTTGGAGTGACAGTGATCCTTCTTTTTCCTTTCTCTAGTATGCTGCTAGTACAGTGCTAGTACTTTCCACTGTATATATCCATTAAAAAATCTCTTGCTTTTAGCAATATCAGCTGGTTTACTTCTTTTGTGAAACTCTTTACATGCCCCCAAACCATGTGCAACTGACAGGGACTGTAAGAAATAACTTAAAAGCACGTTATCAAAATTCCCCAACCAGCAAAACTTCTCCCTAAATTTAGAGCAGCTTCTTTAGTCCTGCTACACTCCTAATAACAGCATGCAAAGTAAGAGACTAAAGGGGGGTGGGCGTGGAGGGAACAGTTAGCAATAGAGCCATAACTCACTGAGAAATGTACTTCCACTCAAAGCTGAAATTGGCTACAGAATAGCAAGTAAATTATAGTCTAGTTTGAGCCCCAAATTGAATCATTCAGGGAGTGGTCAGAAAACAAATTTGTAGAACAAAGATAGAAATGATTCTGCTCAGAGACTTCTGAGATTAAATTGTCCCCACTTGTATAGATTCTGTAGGCTCCTGTTAAGTGGAGTCCCTATAAACTTTCAAGGTTACTTAATACAAATATGCTAAGCTTAAAAAATATTTTTTAGAGAAAGGTTTTTAGATTAGATTATTTTGTGTCTTATGACATGAAAGCTCTGGCCCCTTCTACCACCCATATATTGAACTCAATTCTCCTGTTTGCTTACTCCACCCTCTGGGGCCTCTCTTTCTGATGCTGTAGCCAGAATTCCACTGGCTGTTGTGTAAACAATCTGTAGTTGATAACTGGTAAGCCTGCTTTCCCTTCTCTGGAGAGGGAATTTGATATTGAATGCATAATCCAATAGTGAAACTAGATCCAGGTAACATTAAAGGTGGTGACATGAACTGACAAAAGTCAGGAAACCCCAACTGAAGATGGATATTCTCCTCTCACATCGGGTTATGCTTGGTTTTGCAGGACGGGTGAGAATGGGATTGATTGTTGGAGGTGTTAACTTAGAATTTCCCAGCTTGTCAGTTTGCACAGCAGTCTTGTTTATATGGAATGTAAAAGCATGGATTGTGTACTCAAGGATGAATGGATCTCAAATTGAGGTTTGCCTGAACATAATGTATTTGGACAACTTCCACCAGTTTGTTTAATGGGAACCTGAGTCTTTTGAGCAGGTTGGAAGGAGTCTGTGCTATGGTATTGAAAGGTAGCTTCTGATGCTGCCCATATAGTTTTGCATCTCAAATCAGAAACTCAGAAAGAAAATGTGAATGCAGTAACTCCTCAAGACTAGCTCTGGTTCATTGCAGAGGAAAAGGAAGACATTCTCATGAGTTTAATTCAGCCAAGAAGATGAAAGAGACATTCACCAGAATTTTTTTTTTTAACCATGAAAAGCTACTTGCTTTTGATCAGTGGGCTATTACAAAGCAGTAATGGCTTCTAATAGGTCTGGTCACTGCAGGTCAAGAAAGGAAACAGACAAGAGAAAGTTCAGAGAAGAATGAAGAACATCTCAGATCTCTTGAGGATGAGATGCCATATGAAGTAAGTAGCTATTGTTAGTTTGGAGAAGGGGACACTGTCTTCAAGTATCAGTCTGTCTTCCAGAAGAGGCATTAAGATTTTTTCTACCTGGCCCTGGGGAGATGGAAGTTGCAAAGAGGCAAATTTAGGCTTGTAACGAAAAACTTGATGATGATTAGAATTATCCCATGTGAGGCAGCGGGTTGGTTCTCTGTCATTTGAAATCTCCAAGGAAAACCCGGATAATAATCACATATGAGATGATGGTGCTATCTTAGATGGTCTAGGCATAGACCTAATTAATGGCATGTAGTAGGCACTTAATTAATGCCTGTTAGGTGACTGCTGTTGTAGAAGGAATTCTGTTTCATGTATGAGTTGAACAAAATGTCCATTGAAGTGTCACACAACTCTAAAACTCTGTAATGTTTTGTTAGGAATCTTCAATCTAGAATGAGAAAGACTAAGAGGGGATAGGATTAATAGTTAATACAATCCTGACTTGTTTACCAAATTCTGGAATACTAGTGGTAAGAAGCACTCCCTGAAGTATTGAAGTTAACTTTATAATAAATAAAAATACATAGAAAATGGTAGAATATAAAGTGTAGTGTATTTGAAGCCAGAAGACCTGGGTTCAAATCTTTATTTTGCTGCTGAGTAAGTGGGTGATCTTAAGGAAAACTCACCAATTTCCTCAACTGTAAAAAGAGGGGACTGGACTGGTTAGTGATCTTTTGCAGCTCTAAATCCTAAAAGTTGCACATAAATCTTAAAATGTAAATAAAAATGTTAAAACAACTTATTAATAAAATGAAAGAAAATAAACTTATTTTCTATTTTTAAAGTGTTATAATGTTTAAAAAAAAAGATTTTTCAGAATAATAGCATAGTTATTCTTGGCATCATAGTTTGGCCATGAGCAGAGGTACACTGGTAAATGTTTAATAATGAGTTCTCTGGGGAGAACATTATTCAAAACACCCTTTAAGTTTAATCCACATTACTAATACTGTCCACAGACAATCAACAAAACAATAAATCAAACATATGCCTATTTCTGAGGCGTAAATGCTCACACTGAAAATGTAACAATTGGCTTTTGTGAACAGGTTCAAGGCGGCTCCAGAACTTCCATATCTGTAAGTCGTCCCTGACTAAAGAATTAAACTTGTAGCCTACCCGATAGGCAATGGAAAGGTACATGATGGATTTGAACAGGCTACAACATATTACTCATGAAGAAATGCACAGGAAATGTGGGTGAGATTAGAATATTAGAAAAATGAAGTCCCAGAAAATGAGATGATATACTAATACAGAAATCATGTACCAATAGAAAAATATAACAGAGAGATGGCCCACATTCTTCACTGGTTTCCATGCAATATTAAAAAATCTAGAAGGTCTCGGGTATACTTACTGGACTTCCCCACTCCTCCCTGGTCGAGGATTTATGGGAGGAAATGGACAAAAGTAACACAATAGGAAAGAATGGATGGGTGGTGAGCTACATCATTGAAGAAGTACTCACATGGATTAAATCACAAGTCGATTGAATTTCAAAGGTTTATAATGATTTATGAGAAAAAAAACAACAACGGCCCACCACATTCCCAAAGTCCAGAAACATGTCTACATTAACAGTGGGTACCCACATTTGTAACTGCATCTTCCATAGAACCCAGTAAATACAATGGTAATGATGTGATCAGAGAAAGTAAAATATGGTGGGTGTCTCATCTCTTGTACTCAATGTAATAAGCAGTAGATAATTGGCAAAGTGGCAGGCTCAGCTGCCACAAAAATAGCAGTTGCCTATGTGCCTTTTTCGTATACAATTGGCATGGCATTGCGTGTGAGAATTCAGGATCCATAACAATAATGCTAGAATAGCCCATTTTTTTAAACATTTTATTGAATCTGTTCTTTATATCTTTACCTCATAACACATCAATTCATTAATATGACCATTTTAATCCAAGTTTTGAAGCAGGAAAAGGTTGTTTGTGTGACTGACTTTGTGTTTTAAAATCAGCCATAGTAATTTTATTACTAACTTGTTGAACTTAATTTAGATTTTTCAAAGACAAGCAGTACATTCAAGCAGAAGTTCCTGGTTTCATATATAATCATGTTTTTGGTTCTTCTTTGTTAATTAGAATGTTTTTCTTGGTTTCTGATTATGTTCATGATGAACTAAAATAGATTCCACTATCAAGAACCCAAACAGTTTAGAAACAGAAAACTACAAAAAGCTCCAAATGTAAACTTTTAAAATTATTCAAAACTATATTTTAGTCGACACTAACTTTCCCTCCTTTGCTTTATCTCATGCCTTTCCAGGGATGATCTCAATTCTGGGCACATGAAAGCTTTTCATGTGCTATATCAAACCCAGCTGAAGGTGATTTGTAGCACCAATGGTAGATTCCCCCAGATCTCATTCTCAAACCAGTGAAGAGAGGGTTTTGTCAGAACAACCAAATTATATTCCCCAATTTACTTTCAAGGTCAGTGGAACCATCTAACAAGGTCAGAGGTCTTAGACTGCTACTACGTTATTTCATGTATCTCTTTCAAGGGCAGTCAAATTGAAAAAGACAGAGTCAACTAGCAAAACGAGTCTGTTTTTCTCTACCAAAAGCAGTTCTCAAAACAGAATTACATGTAAAAAGAAAATATATATACATATACGTATTCTAGTTTTGAAAAATTTTTTAAAATTTTCATTTTTCAAAACTGAAATATATATATGTATTTATGCTATGTGTACATACACATGTAACACATATACATACATGTGTTTGCTTTTTATTCCCTCCATTTTGAGTTTTTTCTTCAACTTGTTAATTCAGTTGAATAGCTCTAAATGACAGGATCTAATTATCCATAAACTAAAACATATACATGTCTTCTGCTTTCTTTATAATTCAGTTCTTGTTGTGTGCTCTGTTTTCTCATGTCACATCTAACAAATCAGTGACTCATGAGGGAGAAAAATGGAAAAATGGTGGTTTATTCCTCAAAGCAAACTCAGTACAACTGAATTACTATTTCAGTTCCCAACATGACAAAGGCAATTGGGAATTTCCAGATGCACGTGAAGTCAGAATGCCAACTTCATTACGATATGAGCCAAAGTAAAATCACAGTATGAAATAGAAATGGGATTGAGGATAAGGCTGATTTTGTTTGGCATGTACTGTAAAATTCAAATTTCATGTAGGCTAGAAAACTGAATCTCCACCCTTATTTGGTATGAGTTGTTGAGGGAATAATAGAACCAGTTGAATTCAATTTCATAAAACATTGATTAACCACCTACTATGTAGAGTCCTGTCAGATTCTGAGGGCAACACAAAATTTAAATGTCTAGGTCCCGATCCTCAGGGAAGTTGTAATCTAGTTGGGGACAGGAGTGATATGACATACATATAACACAAAATTAATATATGATTAATATATTTTTAAAATCAGATATGTGATTTCATTGGCATAGGAAACTCCAGGTGAGGAACTCCAACCAAAGGAGATTGACACTTTCTCTGAAATATGGAAAGATTCATGAAGTAATGATAGATTTAATGAATTACCCAGGGTCAAATAGGCAGCATGTTTCAGTGGATGATATTTGAACTCAGGTCTTCTTGACTCTGAGACTAGCTGCTTGTCATCACTGTGAGATGTCTGAAGGGTCATTGCTATGTGAGGTGA
Source organism: Phascolarctos cinereus (assembly GCF_003287225.1). Lineage (NCBI taxonomy): Eukaryota > Metazoa > Chordata > Mammalia > Diprotodontia > Phascolarctidae > Phascolarctos > Phascolarctos cinereus. The sequence goes on from NW_027556098.1 coordinate 10,672,083, forward strand.
CCATTCTTGTGTTCATACCTTAACAGCAATTTAGTTATTCAGTCAAGTAGCATTTATTAAGTAACTGCTATCTGCCAGGCACTGTGCTATGTGCTGGGGATCAAAGAAAGGAAAAACAAACAACAACGTCAACAGCAATCACAAAACCATTCCCTGCTCTGAAGAAACTCATGGTCTAATGAGAGAGACAACATGCAATCAACTAAATACAAACAAGATATATATATATATATATATATATATATATATATATATATATATATATATGTGTGTGTGTGTGTGTGTGTGTGTATGTATATACACACACACATATGTATACATACACACATACATTTATATGACTATATGACGTGGTCTAATGAGAGAGACAACATGAAAGCAACTATATACAAACAAGATATGTAGATACATATCTATATATCTTATTTGTGTAGAGGGAATAATATATATTATATATATACTAATTATATATAATATATATTATAAATTTTCATATATATGACAAATCAGGAGGTTAATGTCAGAGGAAAGCACTAAGATTAAGGATTTGGTATACAGGTTAGATAGTCTTTCATTACTTAGGCAAGACTGGTAATGGTAGATAATAAATTCAAACACCTGGTTGCTGTGTTAATAATAAATGGGAGTCTTAGGGAGGCCCTAGAAGACAAACATTGGTCTTGTAATAAGTAATCTTTAGATATGGAGAAGTAAAATCTATTAAGAGATGAAGTTCCTACAAGAAAATTGGAAATCTACAAACTGTAAAGATTTGTATGCGCCTAGCATAATATTAAGAGTATGGGAACATGTGGGTTTGATGGAAGAGAGAAAGAGAGTAAAAAGGGGTTTTAATGGTTAGAGAATAGGCCTTCATCAGAGAAGTGTGCTGCTGAGGTGTGTTCCCAGGTTGCTCTTTCCAGGTCTTGTGCTGGAACCAGCTTGAACCACCTATCCATAGCTGATTTTTGTCTTTAGCAGGAATATTTATACCTCAGAAATCAGCAAATTCTACAAATCAGGGCTTGATTTGTTGTTTTGATAATGGTTTAGACTTAAGATAGCAATGGAAGAATATTAAATTTAAATGGGTGTCATGTGCACTTTTTTTTTAAAGCTAGTTGTCAACTATTTATATGCATGCCTTCATGGCTGTTTTCTGTCTAATTTAAACTGCACTATTTTGTTTCGGCAAAATCTTTTCAATGTTATTTCTCATAATCCTCTTTATCCCTTCTTTGGTCAAGAACTCTATCCTTATCCGTAGTTGTGAAAGATATCTCACTCCCTGCTTCTCTAATTAATAAGATGTTTTAATTGAAAACATGTATCCATTTGGACATACTGTGGTATACTTTTATATACATATTGTAGTGTGAGATTTTACTTGTTGAAATCCAATTTCTATCATTGTATGTTCAATTTTCCAAGTAGGTTTTTTGGGGGGTTTTTTTGTTTGTTTTTTGTGAATTGTGATTCCTTATCCTCCAGGAGCTGGATTCTTTGGGTTTATTGAACAGTATGGTCTGCTCAGTAGCTTTTGAGTTTTGATCACCTAATCTGTTCTACTGATCAACTTTTCTATTTTTCTCCCAATACCAGTAATCCATTTTCTTTGATTCTGCTAATTATTGTAGTCTGTTGAGTTCCTTTTGAATTCCTGTTATCATCCAGTGTATAAATTGTTCCCAGAAACATGACATCTGCAAGTTTGATAAATATTCTATGTCTTCCTTTAATTCACTGATAAAAATATTGAGCAGGACAGGACTAATGACAGATGGATGAGGCACAATGCCGGACAACTCTCTTTAAGTCAAGGATTCTTAACCTGGGATCTTTGTACCCTAAGTGATCCATGTATACACTTCAGGGAGTCTATGAACTTGGATGGGGAAAATTATATCATTATTTTCAATAACCATTGATTGAAATTTAGCATTTCTTCCATTTATTTAAAAATATCGTAAGAAGGGGTCCCTAGGCTCTAAAGGTGGGACTCAAACCCGCATCTAACAATCCATCCACTACTTAATAAATTGATAGGTGTGCTCCCTGTGCATTGATCCAATAGCTTTCTTTAAACAGCTTTTTTTTTTCATTGGAATAAATTGCTTCTATGATGTCAGAATTTTGTTTTTTGACAACATTCCATTCCTTCTTTAAAAAAACAAAAGTCTTATTCATGTCCTTTGTTTTTAAACCATAGTTGTTTCAATTTTCCCCCTTGCCAAATGAACTTTCCCTCATGACAAATAAAAACAAAGAAGTAAAAACATCTGGTGCAGTATATGACAATATATTCAGTATTTTACCCAAGTAATCCTCAACCTCCCTTTCTTCTAGAGAGAATTTTGCCACTTTATGTATTTTCTAAGACCTTCATTATTTTTTCTCAGAGTTAGACATCCTTTGAATGATCTTTTCACTTACATTGCTGTAGTTCTTGTGTATATTTTATCATTACTTCTGCTTATTTTGATTTGCATCAACTCAAACAAATCTTTGCATGATTTTCTGAATTTGTCATATTCATAATTTCTTACAGCAGAATGATCTTTTATTACATTCTTATAAAATCTTTTTCTCTGGGCCTCCATACTTTTTCATCTGAAGCTTTAGAAACTTCGTTCAATTCTTTTCATCTCCAATTGCATGTAACAGTCAGCCCTTGCAATTCTTGGGACAGTAGTTAGGAGGAGTAACTAGATGGTATCACCAACGTGGCATGGCAGAGGGTTCTGGTCATGCAGCTGTAGACGTCTAGGACAAGGAAATGATACAGTAAGTATAAAATAAATCCTTGGATGAAGCTACAAACCCATGATGAGATGTCTTAGTCATGAATCTGGGAAAGAGCACAACTAGTGTCTTTGGTTGCCATGTGGAGTTAGGATGGCAGAAGGCCCCAGATGGTATGGAGGTTGGTTTCTATGATTCTAGACCAGTCAATTTAGGTGTAGCAAGAGGTGTTGACTAGAGCTTAGATTCATCTCTGCAAAGCAAAGAGAAAATCTAGACAGCCTGTTATGTGTGGAAAACTGCCAGAATAGTAAAATCTCTGTTTGTTGTGCCTGTAGGGAGTTGGCAGTGCTGTTGGCAATAATGAACATGGTGAGACTGGTGACAGCACTTTGAAGTTCAAACACCAAGGTGTGGTATCAGAGTGCACAGAAGCTCGTGGAAGGTGGTTTCTAGGGGCCTGTGGGTGCTTTGTCTTATAAGGAAGAAAAGAGGGATGGCCTCACGAATGGAAAAATGAGGAGAGCTGTAGCCCACTTGGTAGATCTTGCACCATTTTCACAGCTTACAGTGATATGCTCTCCACCTGCAAAACCAATAATGTCACTAGTCAGCTAGACAAGGGAAGTGGGGAACACAGGGGGGGAAATGGAGGTCAATCTAGTTGAGATTGTTTTGCAGGGAGGAGGCTGCTTAGAGAGGAAAGAAACACAGCCTCACCCCAGAAGGTAGAAAAATTAGACAGAAGAAGATATTATTGGCAGCATGAAATTACTTAATAGTAAGGGTCTGACTTCTCCTTGAGTATTTACTTATTCTATATTCAAATTTCCAAAACATATCATGGAATAATATAGGTGAGATAAACTTAAAGTATCCTAAAATCTTGAGAGGGGGGTTGTAGATAAGGTTAAAGTTGGACTATGTTCATCTGCTGTCTTGAATAAAGGTGTTAAAGAAGCAAGTCTGGGCAGTGAGCCTAGATGAAAAAAAAAATCCCCATGCTCAACAAAAGCCCAGGACTCCCACATCAAGATGCTTATAGTCATGAGATGGGAAGAGGTGGTGGCTATCAGGAGGAGCTGGCCATCTGTCAGTATTAAATCAATGGTAGGTGGGTTATGTGCAAGCATATCCAGCAAGACTTGAGGTTAATTGTGGAGACATACGCTTGAACCAGGTTTAATAAAGCATTGCTAGTCCATCCCATATAGGTGATCTTAGGTAGGGTGATGAAATAAGGGGATTAGCATAGAAGGAGTAAAAACATTGACTAAGATTGAGTCTTATGCTGTACAGTTAATCAGAGATCCCCCAAATTGGGCAAGATCACACTTGCAAGTTGGAGGTCTAGTCTGAAGATCAGTGCTGTACTCTAGTGATAATCCAGAAAGAAGTAGATAAACAAGTCTCTTGATCTTCCGCCTCATAAACATATATCATTTGATTAGATAAATAGATAAATGTCAAGATGCATAGACAGGGAGAGAGAGAGAGAGAGAGAGACAGAAAGACAGAGAGACAGAGAGACAGAGCATTTGTATTCTAATGATAAAAATAAAAGCAAGCAAAATAGCCCCTTCCCTCATGTAGCTTACATTCTTTTGGAGGAAGACTACACAAAAAAGTAGGGGAGAAGAGGCAGATGATCCAAAGGGGATTCCAGTTTTCCAGTGGGGTGGTGATAATTGGAGAATATAGTCATGGTGAGGAGATAGATAGGAAATGGTCCAAGGAAGAGTGTATACTATGGCAGAGACAAGTTGGTGTGTTTGTTCTGGGATCTTTTTTCTTTAGTTCTGTTTTAATGCCATGAAGCAAGACAGATGATAATGTGTCTGGTTCCAAGCATGCATGACTTATTTTGCTATGTGATATTGGATCCATATCTAGTGGCTTTCACAGGGGTTGGCTATCACTAACCATTCCAACAGCCTGAAAGTTGTTATTCCACTGATAGACTTTTATATAGATTGGATTCCCGGTTGGAGACTGTGATAGCAGTAGGCGTGTGGGACAATACTTCTTTTAAGTGTTGAGAAACAGATGATACATTTCACTAGTATCTTATAATCATTCAGCATGGTCTCATCTGTTAATTGGGTGTTTATTTGGTATGGAGAAACAGGAATAGCTGGAATTCACATAGAGCATGCCAAGAGAATCTTATATAGCAATATACCGTAATTTCTATTTGCAGAGTTCCTAATGTACATGAGAGTGATAGGAAGAGCACCAAAGCCATCTAAGTCCAATTACCGTTTAAATTCTGCCTGTTTTTTTATAATAGATTTTTTTTTTTGCATTTTATAGTTCTACTGAATTGTGGGTAGAAGCTCTAGCTCAGTTGTTTTTTAAGTGCTTGCATGTGTCTTTAAATATCTGACCTAAAAATGTGTCTCTGTTATTGTCTATAGCAAATGGCAGTTCAAATCTGGTAACTGATTCATTAAGGCAGGGGTTTTTAGCCTTTTTTTTTTCAGATAGACCCCTTTGGCAATCTGATAAAGCCTATGGACACCTTATTAGAAGAATGTTTTTAAATTCATAAAATAAAAATATATAAGATTACAAAGTAAACCAATTATGTCAAAACAAAATCATAAATTTTTTTTTAAAACAAATTCATGTACCCCAGGTCAAGATCCTGTTCTTTAAGCAGTTTCTTAGCAACAGTGATGGAGCCTGGCTGAATACAAGCATAAGCTTCCCTTAACCAGAGTACATGTTAATAACAAGAACATATTCATAGGAAGGACACTTAAGTAACTGAATGAAATCGATTTCAAAGCTTACAAAAATTTACCATGGTGGAGGATAGGCACAACACTCCCACTGACTGTTGTCGATCAAACAGATTAGGGGAAAATTTCAGTACTGTTATTCCAGGGAAGAAAAGTTTGGAGTAGACCAATCTTTTTATACTGCAGCAACCTCCTTCCTTTGCTTATGTGAGTCTCAGAGTGAGTCTAATGAGCAAGGGGAGGAAGTAACTCTCTAGATCCTACCAAGTAGCCATCAAGGAAAGTCCAGAAAAAATCATGGGTCATAGGGTCCAGAGACATTAGCTAGAGGGGACCATAGAGGCCAAGTCAGCCCTTTCAATTTCACAGATAAGAAAAGCAAAGCAACAAGATGTTAAGAAATTAAGAATCACTAGGCGTGTGGTGCAGCCAATGCAAGGTCACAGAGGTGGGAGATGGAGTGTTGTGTGTTGTTGTCTGTTCTTTGTTTTCGAAGAGGACCAATGACATCTCAAGGTGATATCTTGATTCATGTGTGAATTGGATTTAAATGAGTCAGAGCTGCACAAAGTCATCAGCCTCACTCTCCCGTCCAGTCATCAAAGTCCAGTGGTAAGACAAAAGTCAGGACACCTGTTGACGGCCTTGGATGCAGTAGGTGACCTTGATATCTTCTACATCTGACCGAGCTTTAAACACTTCACGGTGCTTGCTTCAGCCACCTTGGCTATTGGAACAAATTGTTCTCAACTGCCCATTCCAACAGAGGAAATCTCCACATGTTTGGGGTAGATACTCGCCTAGGGTTGTGTGTAAGGAACAGAGGGAAGGCCAGTTTGACTGAATCACAGAGCAAAGTTGGAAAGATAGTCTGGGACCAAGTTAGAGAGTTCTATAAAAGTTCAAAGAAGAGTTTATATTTTATCCAGAAGAGGTATGAAGCCACTGGAGCTGTTTGAATAGGAGAGTGATATAGTAAGATCGACATTTAAGGAAAATTACTTTGCCAACAGTGTGGAGAATGGCCTGGAGCAAGAAAGGACTTGAGGCAGGGAGATGCTTTAGGAGGCTGTTACAATGATCTAGGGAAGAAGTAGATGAGAGCCTGAAGGGGGCTGGTGCAAGGAATGTTCCAAACGTCTCCATTACTGTCAAGAGAAACACCATCCTTCCAATTAACCAGTGTCTTCTTCAATTCCTCCCTCTCCCTTACACTGTATATCCAGTCAATTACCTCATCTTACTGATTCAAACTCCATGTCTTTTGCATCCATTTCCTTCTCTTTACTCACATAGCTGCCACCCTAGCTCAGGCACCCATCATCTGTCAACTTAACTATTGCAACAACCTCCTAATTTGTTCTTCTGTCATCTCTCCCTTCTCAGATCCATCAATACTCAGCTGCAAAAGTAATTTTCCTAAAGTGCTTGTTTGACCAGGCCACTCTCCTTTTTAATAAACTCCAGTGGCACCCAGTGGCAAATGGCATTGTTTTGTAAATTTCTATAATTTATCCTGTAAATTCTGTAAAATTCTACTATTTTTTCTAAGTTTTATAACATACTTGATTATCCATTCAATAGTACATGTATTAGAATTAAGGATATGTAGATGTACATGAATATAATTTGTAAAGTAAATATATATTCATTGGTGGTGAAAGTTTGATTTTTTTTAACTAATAGGAGTATCTGATTTTTAAAAATGTGGACACTACAGCTCCAGGATACTAGTGGGGATATGCAAGACGGTGGTTAAGCTGGACAATCTTAGGTGGGTCTTAGATGTCCAGATAGTAAAGGCCTTTGGACGTAGAGAGTCCCTTCCACTTGCAGCAATATCACTGATTATTGTAATTATATATCAGTATCCCCATAGACTGATTATGCTTTCAGGGTCTATTTTTATTCCATTGATTATGAGGTCCACTGTTATTACTGGTTGGTTGTTTTGAAGCCTGGGACTATGATATTTGTAAGGCCATTGGCTTGGATTCTGTGAGATCCTTAGGCTACTGTATTATGTTATGGAAATTAACTCCTGCTACCAGGCCTTGAGCTGGGTCCTTTCAATCCTCTTATTAATTTTTAATTAAGTGTATTATATAACATATAATATAAAATATAATTTAGTTAATTATAAATTAAAAATTTTAAATTAATTATTATTACTAATTCCTTTCATTCCTCTGATTATATTACAGAGTTTCTCTGTTAGCCTGGGTTTTATCAGTTGTACAAAAGCTGCTATGTGGGGGGGCCTGTCAGACAAGTTCATCCGTTCCTGAGTGATAGCCAGATACTTGTTTAAGCTTTCTATCCAAAGTATGTGCCATTATTTGTTGTTGTTGTCATCATTTAGAGATATTTATCTTAGTCCAGTATTTCTGTGGAATATGATAAGGCCAGACTTCACAAATCCCTCCTACCTATTAAACAACACCTGATTCACACTTGGATCACCTAGAGGTCAATTGCAGGCAGCAAACAAGCGTTATATGATTTCCCTGGGCAAAATAGACAATGTCAGTCAATTAAAATTGGCCCAGATTTGGTTAGAACGGTTTGTAGCAGTCTGTCTCTCTTCCCCAAATTTTTTTCTGGGTCTTCTTTAATCTCGGGTTACTTTGTCATGAAATTGGGAAATATCGCCTGGTGTTTAAGGGACAGGAATGGTAAAAACATTGCCCCCAGAGGGGTGCCAACCTCGAGTTTCAGTGTAAAGGAAGATTCCAGGGATGGATTGGGGGATTCCAGGGTGGAAGCTAAATATTGGGCAGCTTGATTTGAGTCAATGAGGGAAAATGGCTGGATGAGTTGGGGACTAGATAAAGAAGAAGGGGAAGGTAGAAAAGCAGGGAACGTAGACTGCATGGCACCAATCCTTTGATATGTGAACCAAGATATTGATACAGAATCACAGAATTTCAGAGTTGGGAAAAGTTCTCGGTGGCCACCTAGTACTTACCTGAAAAAATATTCTTCTATAATATGCCTGACATTTAGCCAGACTAATAGGTCTTTGTTTAAAGACCCCCAGTGAGGGAGAACTCTCTCTGCCAACCCGTTATACTTCTGGAAAGTTCTAGTAGTTTGAGAGGGGGCAGCTAGGCGGGTCAGTGGATAGAGTGCCAGGCCTGGAGTCAGGAAGACTCATCTTCCTGAGTCCAAATCTGGCCTCAGACACTTAAGAGCTATGTGACCCTGGCTGAGTCACTTAACCCTGTTTGCTGCAGTTTCCCCATCTGTCAAATGAACTGGAGAAGGAAATGGCAGACCACTCCAGTATCTTTGCCAAGAAAACCCCAAAAGGAGTCAAAAAGAATCGGATATGACTGAAAAAAACTACAAAGCAACAACAGTAGTTTGAGCGTGATCCTTATATCAATCTTCAATTTGTTCCTTTGCATCTACCCATTGTTATTAGTACTTTCCTCTGAGGCCAATCTCCTTACCACACAATGACCCTTCAGATACTCCAATACAATTTCATGTTTATTCTCCTCTCAAGTCTTCTTTTCTCCAAGTTAAAAAGTCCCCTTTCCTTCAGCTGATTCTCATATGGTATGATCTCAAGGGCTGTCACCATTCAAAATTCCCTATTAGGAATTTTCTCTGGATTATCAATATCTTTCCCAAAATACAGCCTGCAGAACTGAATACAAAAGTCCAAGAGAAGATTCTATGTGTTAATAGGTCACATATTTTTAAAAGGAATTTCAATTAGGGGTAAATTATAGCTTTTGACAAGATTTACTAATCATTAGAAAATATTCTTTAAAAAAAAACAAGACTGTGGAGCCTCCTTTTCTTGAGTTCTTTCAGGATTTTGTCTGTAGTTAGGCAAAGGCAGCCTGGAAGAAGCCACACGGGTTACATGAACCAAATAATGAGTCCACAAGCATTTATCAAGAACCTTCCATTTCCCAGTCACTTGTGCTAAATGCTAGAGATACCAAGAAGGGAGAAAGATAGTCCCTGCTCTCAAGCTGCTCACAGTATAATGGGGGAGAAATAATAACATTTGCTCCTCACGACAACCCTGGGAAGTCGATGGTATTACTATACCCGTTTTACAGATAAGGAAAATAAGGCTGACTGACTTGTCCAGAGTCTTACAGCTCTTAAGTGTCCAAGGGTAGATGTGAACTCAGATCTTCTTCACTTCAAGTCCTCTCTCTAACCATCATATAATACTCTACATTCTACTAATTTTACTGGGCCTAGTCACTAAGAAAAGAAAAATGGACTGGGGTTCTGACAACTAAGGATAAAGATGAAGAAAATCTTTCATGGAAATGCTTACAATAACCTCTGAGTTTAAGTCTTGTACTAATAAATAGTACTTGGGGTTGACAGACATATAGTACTTTCACCTGACAATATATTTTAAAGAAACTATTTTGAACCATGTTTATGATCTTGAGGTAAGTGCTGGCTTCTTTCTGGCTTAATGCTACAAGCATCCACCGCTAAGTCAGGCCAGCTCCTCTTTATACAAAGGATCACTTTCAAGCCTTTTGTCCACTCAGAATGCTGAGAGAAGTACATTACATTGTTTTATCATTCGGTCATGTGTTTTGGGTTACCACGGCCATAAACTGCAGCTGTGGGAAGGAACTGTGTACCCTGTACACTTTAAACTTTATAAAATCTTCCACATGTAAAATAAATTAAACCATCCTATTGTGGTACAAGTTTATTGTGATGACAAAAGTGGGGGGGGGTGCATTGGTTACTGTAGTTCAGGACAGCTGCCTTTGGGAAAACTAGCTTGAGGTCATGGACTTTACAGTAAATCCACTAGGGTTTAAACACTGAAAAATAAAGGTGAGGATAGAGACGTGGACAGAGCAAGGGAAAATCAGAGTTGCAGATGAATCTTTGTCTCCGATTCCCATCCCACTACTGAGCCGGTAGGTGTGGTACTGCTTGGTCCCAACTTCCCCAAATCTGGCGTGTTTTGACATTGATCTCTAACACTTGAAAAACCTGGAAAAGAGTTTTATCAAAATAGAATTTGGATTGTCTGTTATCCTGAGCTCTGCTTGGTATCCAAATTCTACCTTCAGGACAGATTAAAGCAAATCTTCCAGGAATAACAGTCATAGACATTTAGAGTTAGAAGAGACCTTAGCAATGATCTGGTTTCACATCTTATTTGATGTAGGAGTGCGCTCTAAAACATTCCTGACAAGTCATCGACCCTTGGCTCAAACACAGTGATGGGAAACTCTACCTCATGAGGCCTCCCACATTATTTTTTCCTTGAGGGCTCTAATTGTTAGGTAGTTCTTCCTTATGCAGAGCCAAAAATCTGTCTCCTTGTTACATACATTGGTCCCTGTCCTGTTCTCTTGGGCTGTATAGACTAAGCCTAGTTCCTCTACCAGATGATAGCCTTCCAAATATTTGAAAATAGTTGTCATGTTCCCCCTAAAAGTTCTCTATTCCAGTCTAAACATACTCAGTTTCTTCAACATCTCTCAAATGATATGACTCAAAGTCCCCTTGTCATCATGGTTGATGTGTAGCCAAAAGGTTATCCTTTTATGTATTCTACTGAGCTCTTGTCACTCTCAAACGCTGGTCCTCAGAGCTGAACATAACTCTTTAGATGTGGTTTGAATGAGGTAGAATGAACAAGATAGAGGGGTCGTGGTCTCTTCTTCTGGACATTACACTTATATAGGGCTTGTGTTTGAGTGTGTATGTGTTTGTGTATGTGTGTGAGTTTATGGGTTTATGTGTGTGTGTGAGATATCCATGTGGATTTTATGTATGCCCAAATAAGTCTGTCTAATAGGATTTACAGGGATGGGAGAAGTCTGGATAAAACCTCTGGAATCTCACCCACCCTTCTTCAAGTCAGGCATTGATTCAGGAGTGTGCTGGCAAATATTTAACAACCAGCTCTCCAAAAAAAAAAGTACAAATGACACACTTTTAAGTTTAATCTGCATCGTTAACATTTACTCCATCACTCTCTTAAGTCTAGATAATCAATGAAACAATAAATCAAATCCTGAATTGTAGTGTTTGCCATTTTCCAAGGTGCAAATGCTTACATTTAAATTTTTATATTCAAGTTGGCTCCTGTCCATCCACCCCTGCTTTAATTCCTGCCCAGAAGGCCACAGAGGATTGGAAGCAGAAGGATATGCCTACTTTCCTCTCCTTGGAGAGAGGATATCAGACTAGAATTATATCTAACTCAACCTCTTTGTCCTCCCTTGTAAATACTGTTCATCTTGGGGAAAAGGATGTTTAGGTTCCAGCCACATTTCCTGCATGCTATCTCTTAACAGGGAAACAATACCCCAACCTAGTAATCCAAAGTTTCATTCTCTTTCCACCAAATGCTAATTGAACAAAGACCATCATAAATAAATAACATTATAAATCCATTTATCCAAGCCGATAAACAAACAGAAATCAGAGAAGTTATATAGATTAGAGTATATCAAACTATACACAAAGTGAATGAGCTCTCCCAATGAAAGTGAGATATCTCAGCTCAACTGAGAGAGGCATTTCCTGATCTCACTCCCATAAGAAATCACTATCTCTGGTGCAGAAAGCTAGAAATAAGAACATGCTTAAAGCACTGGAATATCTATATGCTACTTTCTCTCCAGAGTCTTTCTTTCTCTCCAGGGGCCTCTACCTAAAGAGAACTTGGAACCCTACTTGTCTTCTCTCAAAGTCAGAAGCCAGAAAAATTCTCCTCCCCCACACTCTCTCCATCTCTATTCTTTAGGTGACTTGGAGTGTCAGTAAAAAATTCTTTCCGCTGATGAGAAGAGTAGTTGCAAATAGGCAGGTCTGAACCCTGGGGTTCATATTCATACAACCTAAGATTGCATTAGTTTTGGGGTTTTAAGTCTGTTGACTCACATTGAGTTCTCAAGGAATTAAGGAAATAAAAACCACCTCAATCAAGTTTTCCATGTAGTCACTGGCAGAATAATTAGCTGTTGCAGATTCCAAGTGATTAGTAGTTAAAATAAGAAGTTATCAGATGGCTCACTTCTGGGAGTCATGCTCCCAGTAAGGTTTAAGTAGGTAAGCTCCATAGCAGCCCAGTCTTCCTGTTTCTTCTTCTCCCTTGTGCAGATATATCTGTACTGTATGTGAAAATGTGCAGGACAGTTCAGTGCAGTAGCCATAGTGCTAAATGGAGAATCAGGAGATTATGTTTTAATCCTGGATCCTTGAAAATTGGTCTGTTTAACAGCAACATTGTGCAATGATAATTATAATCGATTTAGCTCTTTTCAGCAATACACCAATCTAAGACGATTCCAAAGGACTCATGATGGAGTTATCCAACTCCAGAGAAAGAACCGATGAACTCTGAATGCAGATTAAAGCATAATATTTTTACTGTCTTTGTGTGTATATGTGTGTGTGTAGCTTTTTCCTTTTTCAAACTGTAATTTTTTGCAAACTTTCTTTTTTCACAACATGACCAATGTGGAAATAAGTTTTACATGATTGCGCGTATATCAAATTGCTCATTGTCTTAAGGAAGGGGGAAAGAAACAGAGGGAGGGAGAAAATTCAGAACTCAAAATCTTATAAAAAATGAATGTTAAAAATTGTCTTTACATGTAATTGGAAAAAAATTAAATACTTGAAAAAAATTGGTCTGTCCTTAGGTAAGTCTTTTATCACCTTAGGGTTTCTGTCTCCTCAAATATAAATAAAGGGGTTAAAATAGAGGAACATAAAATTCTTTTCCAACCCTAACTTTCTGTGATTTTATGTTCATTTCACTTTGATTTGACTTACTGATTCATGGGATCGTATTTAACAACTGGCTCTTTAAAGAAAAAAGATAGTTACAACACATTATTAAGATTAATCTGCAATGTTAACATTCTTTCCATCACTTTCTTAAGTCTGAAGGCAATGAACAAAACAAAAAACCAAGCCCTGATTTGTAGCATTTGCTTATTTCAATTTCACACTGAAAATTTAACAATAGGCTCCCATAAGCCCTGCGAGCTGATGCCAGCATAGGCCTGCCCCTGTGACTAAGGCATCACCTGCTGAAGCTGGTTCATCAGACATCTTTGATTAGCTCTCCTGTTACAAACTCTGGTTAGTATCAGGAAATGCAGTGGATTTCAACATAGCTTCCCAGAAGTCCCCAGATAATCCAAATTTCCCAGAGCCTACGAGTCACGATACAGAATGTTTATTGTTGTGGCAATATTCTGATTTGCCTGTTTGAAAACTAAGTGTGCTTCACTTCCTTTTTGGTACTTCCTTTAGGATAAACATATAAACTCCTCAGGCTTCTGTTTAAGGTCCTTTACAACCTGACTCCTACCTGCCTTTTCTAAACTGAGGTAACATTATTCCCCTCCATGTACTTTAAATTCCAATTGAGTGGGCTATAAACCCAATCTTTCATTTGCTATTTCTGTGCATTCTCAAAAGCCATTAGCCATTTCTTTTCATCTCTGCCTCTCAGAATTTTTATCTTTCCTCAAGGCTAAGCTCAGGTGCTGTCTCCTCCATGAAGCCTTCCCTGGCCTCTGCCTCTCTTCCAATTGTCAATAATTTCTCCATTCTAAAACTGTCTTCTATTTTGCTGTCTGTGTGCATGTTATGTCCCTCCAGTAGAATGTAAGTCTTTTTTTTAAGGGCAGGCAGGTATGATTTCCTTTTTTTCTCAATCCTAGTTCATAGCACCTAGCAGGTTCTTAAGGTATGGGGCCCCTCTCTCTTTCTCAAATGTGTGCATACACGTATGGTTGGTTATCCTTCATTCTCAAAGAGGATTGAAATGACATCACTGTGCTACAGTCACAGATTGTCCAGCTGTGGCTAATGAGAGCAGTACGAGCTTGGGATGCTCTGCCAAAGGTTGGGCACAAATAGTCCATGTGAACATTTGGGGTGGGTTCTTTAAATTTGCACATCTCACATTTCTTTTGAGCTACTTCTGTGAGATGCAGTTTGGCATGAGGGATAAGAGCTGGCCAGGAAGACCTGAGTTCAAATGTCACTTCTGACACATACTGGCTGTCTGACTCTAGGCAAATCACTTAACCTCGTGTTGCTCTAAGCCAATTCTCTAAGAGTATAAGTTTCAGAGAAGGCATCAACTCACATTGGTAGAGAAAATCTCCTTACCTGGTAGTCCCTTGTGCCAATGAAAAGACAGGTCCAGGGGCAGCTAGGTGGCACAGTGGATAGAGCACCAGCCCTGGATTCAGGAGGACCTGAGATCAAATGTGGCCTCAGACCCATAACACTTACTAGCTATGTGACCCTGGGCAAATCACTTAACCCATTGCCTCGACAAAAAAAAAAAAAAGACAGGTCCCATCTATCCTCTGTATGTATACATTTTAATGTCAGATGTTGCTGCTTGTTTGGGTGGCATCCACATATGATTAAGATTACACAGGGCCCAAATGAGCTTTAGTCTTTGTTTCTCATACAACCTAGAAAGCCTTGGATCCAGATGGACCCCCTACAGGAATTCCTAGTACCTTATTTTGAGGGGGATATACAGGTATTTAAGGAAGACCAGTACCACTGGTGTGAGGGCTGCTGAGCCCTTTACAGGGCTGCATTCCACCTTTGGTGTTCATCTGCCATCCAACTTTCAACTGTGGCTCCAAGAAGCTACAGCACCTGTAGTGGCCATACCCTGGTAAACTGTTTCAGCAGACAGGCTAAACCAGATTGAGGGTAACCAACAGACCTCAAAGCCCCTTTAGTGAGTTGAGTGGGTATCTCTCCTAGGCATGGGAATTCTTCCCCTCGTGGAATGGGGATGTGAACAATTTGTTCCAAAGGGCCGTGAAGGCAATGGAAGTAGAGTGCAGAGCTGTAGAACGCTTAAAGCTTGGTTAGAAATCGAAGATGCCCAGGTCATCGGCTGCAAACTGAGCCCAAGCCAGTCATCTTGCATTTTGTCTTGCCACTTGTCTTCAATGATTCTGGAAGAAAGAGTGAGGCTGATGACTGCACAACTCTGCCTCACATAAATCCAGTCTATGCGTGAGTCAAAAGACATCACCCATACATAGTGATGCCATGTTGGACTTCTTCAAGCATGAAGAACAACAACTGACCATCCTGAGAACAAGGGGCTTCAAAGGAATCATCATCCGGCCCCTTCCCTTGAATCTCCTGGAACCATAAGATTATTTGTACAGCCTGGAACTGCTTCAGGAATACCTTAAGATGTGGTTCACTTCACTTCTGAGGTCCCATTCATATACTATGGGATTCTTGCTCTGTCCCACCCAGCCTCCTAGGGCCTCCATGCAGGAAGCAGGAAATGCTCACAGTAGCCCTTAGTTTTCTCAATTATACTGAAAATCCTTCTCTGTCTCAGCTATATAATCTGAGAAGCAGTTTTTTTTTTTAAACTGGGGTGTCATAAATATAGGGACTTCAGTTACTTAGGAGATAGAAAACATGAGGGATCCATTATCTGGGTTCCATGATTAGTTTAGGCCACATAGGGATTTGGCACATGAGGCAGCCATGGTAAGATGTCAGGCTTGGTTGGGTACTTTGGCTTTTATGTTATTGGCCTGAAAGTATCAGCAGAGCTGTAATTTACATACTCTGTTAGGAAATACCAATTGTAACTCATCAAAGTTACTAATTATCCTCTCAGTTCTTAGGAATGATATCCATCTCCTGTCTGCCTATACATTTGGGTAAGAATTCCTAGTCTACACCACAGAAGTCAAAACATTCTTTTAACTCCAATACCATAAATAGCCAAACCCCAAACTAGTTCAATGTGATCAGTACAAATAATTGTCTATCAGGATGTGTTTTTTTTGAAAAAAAGTTTTCCTCATCCTTAATAATTGAGATTATAATTAGGTAGTCTGCTAATCTATATTAACTGTATTAATTAATATATAATTAAAATTATGATTAATATGTTAAATACATTCATATTGCATTGACTCTGTTAATCCACAGAATGACAGTGGGAATATTAATATTAACAGTGATAATAATGACAACAGTAATGGTAGCTACCATTTATATAGCACTCACTATATCCCAGGCACCTCACTACACTAAGTGCTTTACAATCACTATCTCATTTGAGCCGGCTAACATCCCTGCAAGGTAGGTGTTATTATTATCCCCACTTTACGGAGGAAGAAACTGAGGCAGGCAGAGGTGAAGTGACTTGCCCAGTGTCATACAGTTAGTATTTTTGTGATTTTTTTGTTGTGGAACATTTTAGAAGTTTGTTACATTGACAATGGAAATCTTTGCAAACGGGGCAGAGGATGATCTAAAAACTCCATAAAGCACTCATAAAAACATATCCATTTAAATGGTCAGAGAATTGGCAAGGGCAATTTTCAAAGGAGAAAATAGAATTGTTAATAATACCTTTTAAGATGTTCCACCTAATTAATTTTCAAAGAGATACTCCCTCATACTCATCTACAAGTAGATGAAAAAATCCATCAGCAAGTACTTATTAAGCACCTACTATGAGCCTGACACAAAAATAATTAGAAGGAATGAAACTGTTTTGGTGGAGTGATGGGGAAATGGGTACACTCATTCTTTGCTGATCAATTTCTAAACTAGAAGCATTTTTTTTGAAGCAATCTAGCAGAGTATGGGAAAAGTAACAAATATAGTCATAGCTTTTGACTCAGTAATGCTTTTATTGAAAATATACCCTAAAGTGCTATTTAATAAAAGAAATGTTTTCACAGAAGTTTTATACATAATATAAAAACAAAAACGAAAGTTAGAAATAACCTAAATGCCTAATAAGAGAAGAATAGCTAAATAAATTGTAGTACATCTATGTCATGGACTACCATAATGCAATTATGAACAAATATGACAAAGAAATCAGGAAAGGATACTAGTAAATAAAACCAAGTGGGAATGAAAGCAGAACCAGAAAAGTGGGGCACATTACAACAAATAAAGTGAACAGAATGAGCAGACAAAAAATAATGACGAGAGCTAGAGGAAACTTTTGAGCTGCGAGAGACTTGGACTCAGGAAGATCTGAGTTCTAATCCTCCCTACACTATTAAACTGTATAATCCTGGGTGAGTTACTTAAACTCTCTGTGTCAGGTTCCTCTTCTGAATTTCATGGTCTCTAATGCTTCTTTGCATGATCCTATCAGGTTTTTGATTGATTATTGCTTACTTAACAGCACTGCTATTTCATATTCTTACTTTAAGATCATGTGAGTAGAATGTTTTCTATTGTCCATAATAAAAGGAAAAAAACCAGCAAAAACCAAGCATTTTATAAAGTATTTTTTTGTGCATCAGTATCCCTCAATAAACAAAAATTTCACAACCTTAGATATAAATGCTCACTTTTTCCTAAGTCAGACATTTAATTAAAATGTTGATTACTATCTTTTGTTTTGAGAACATCTTCATTTCCCAATATGTTTCTCCCTTCCCCCCCCCCCAGGGGTTTCTATTAAAATTCACAGAAGCATAGTCATGAAATTAGTTTTAGTGATCATTTAATACAGGGGGTCTTAACCTGGGATCCATGGACCCTTAAGGGGTCAATGGATGGATTTCAGCGAATCTTTGAACGTGATTGGGAAAAATGTTTTTATAACTCTATTACAATGTAATTGGTCTTCATAATTCTATGTATTTAATTTTATGTGTTTAAAACATACTGAGAAGGTATATGTGGGCTTTACCAGACTGCCAGAGGGATCCATGATACAAAGAAAGCTACAAACTCGAAACGTAATCTAATCCAACCCCTCATTATGCAAATGAGAAACCAAGGCTCATAATGGCAAAGTGTCCCAAAGATAGCCACAGAAGATCCAGGACTACATTATGGTTCTCCTAGCTCCCATCAGTTAGTCATAACTAGAGTTTATTAAATGCCTACTATATGTTAGGCACTGACATACAAAAACAAATGACAGTCTCTGCTTTCAAGGGAATTCACAAACCAGTACACTTTCCACAAAGAGCTTCTATAGGTTTGAGCCAAGTAATAATGCTATTATTAAGCAATTCACTTAAGTGAAAGAATAGGTTTTCAAATGGGACCCTCATGATTACAGTGACCATTTTTTGCAACTCTTCATGTTTTCCCTTATCTTTGGTTGTACTTCTTTTTCTTTGAAAATTAAAAATATTTTCTTTTAAAAACTTATTTTTCCTTTGAAATCATAACTGAATGGTGTGTGTATTCGTGATTTAAAATAATTAGTTTAGCTTACAGTACTGGAGTTATATTTCTTTAGGAAATTTGGCTCTTCAACTAACACTTTATGACTGTCTTTGAAGAGAAGATGGCAGCATGTGGTGTCATAGCCTTGGTAGCATTTACCTCTGGGTGATGGAAAAAGAGATCTCTCACTCTTGAAGGGAGGTAGCCAGAAGACATTCTTTTTTCACCGAGGACTGGAGTTGCTCCTGGCAGACAATTAAGAATGTCGACCGAGCTAATGGATAGTTGTGGAATCAGAAAGAAGACTTTGAGAACGAATTAACTGCATTAGACTAAATTATTCTCTCAATTATTTTCAGAACACCAATAACAACTTTAGGGCAGAAAATGGGACAAGCTCCCTAGTATCTCATAAGTAATTACTTGAAGCATTGATAAGAAACGTTTGGCCCCTATTTCCTATCTAGACAGGAGTGGTGACATTTTCTTGTCATATAAGGTTGTGTGGCTCTTAGATGCTTTACGTGGTGACATAAATCAAGAGAAGCTTTAAAAACAGTCTGAGATTCTCTTCAGCCTACTTTTTTTGGGGGTTTTCTTTGGGTAGGGCTGTTGTAGGTAGGCAGTGTTAGTGGTGACTAGTGAAATTTGCATATTCCTTGAGCTCCAAGAACCACTCCAAGGCTGCTGAATGAATCTGGAGGAAATAATCTTTTACTGTATTACTATGTTCTTATTTCTAATATACATGTTTCTGGCTACAGAATCTCTTCTTATTGTTTTGATCCCTGGGGTGGGGAATATAGATTTGGGGTGTTCTGGAAAAGTCCTGAAAAATAGAGGATACTACATTGTACTGAAGTACAATTCAACCTCATTTAAGACTACCACCTCCATGAAGTTTTCCCTGATTTC
This sequence comes from Phascolarctos cinereus, assembly GCF_003287225.1. Classification (NCBI taxonomy): domain Eukaryota; kingdom Metazoa; phylum Chordata; class Mammalia; order Diprotodontia; family Phascolarctidae; genus Phascolarctos; species Phascolarctos cinereus. The sequence goes on from NW_027556098.1 coordinate 10,691,672, forward strand.
TCTTGTCAGTAATAATCTTCCCCCTAAGACCTTGAATAACACCTTGGTTTGTCTTATTACAGAAGTGTAGCTTTTGCATAGGATTAGTAGAAAGTGAAGGACTGCTTCTTCCTTTGGCTTCCACCTTTGGGATATGGGTGTTTCCACCTTTGGAATATGGGTGTTTCCACTTGGATCTAGCTACATCTTTCCATTGGATAGTTCAACTCCCTAAACACCGTCCTCAACTCCACCTCCACAGAAAGCTTTCTATGAATCATATGGGGGGGAGAGAGAAGGAGTAAATGTGATACAGATAGCAAAATGGCTGTCTTTCTCATTTTTTTTTTGCTTAGAACAAATGAATAAGTAGATCCAGTTTACTTCTACCTTTGTGAAAATTCATTAAAACCGTATAATTGTTTCTTTATTTGTCTCAATCTGTAGGCAGGAGAATACATGGCACTTTTGGACAGAGTTGAACCTTCGTCATTTGTGTAACTCTATACACAATAATCAAACATTGTTCTTATCTCTTGCAGCCCCTGTTCAAAAATAAGGAAAACCCATAGCTCAAAAGCCATTAGGATTGACACTTTACATCAGATGGGTCAACTTTGGTACTACTTAAAGCAGCAAGCAAACAACTGTGAAGAAAAGAAAATTCTCTATTAAAACCTAAATTCTCACAGATAGGAAAAAAGGGGGAAAGCAGTTTCACCTGCTTTCTATAACAGGAGAAAGCTCCCCAACAATCAGACACTCCCCGTCTTTAGGTTATAGCTGTCCCATCTTCTTTAGTGAACAAAACCTTGGTTGTACCAGTGGAACTCTCCCTCACTACCTGTCTCATCCAAACCCAGGAGCTTCCTCCAGTACCCTTTCTCTGTCCTGTTATCCAGATCATCACTTCCACTTCTACAGTGTTCAGTTAAAAAAATTCCTGTCTCTAAGGACCATTCCCACTAGACTCCTCAGCTCTCCTTCCAGGGTGGGAAGAAGACCACCCTGTTTCCTTGAAACTATACCTCCCAGAAATCCACACAGTTAAGCTCCGATCACATCTCTCTGTCTTCAGAGATAAGGGTTTACAGTTTTTTAGTTCCTTGCAAAATCAGCTGTGGTATTACTTGACATTCAGAATTATACAAAACATCAGCAGAAACATTAGCACAAGGGAACCTAGCTCAGCATCCCAGGAAATTACTTTATGGTGCCATTCACAGTAAACAAAAATCAACAATAAATGTAATAGCCATGGCATAATGTAGAGCACTCTTTGATCAACTGTTTTGGTGATGACATATATAAATTACTTGCAGGATATAATACATGCATGCCATAGGAGTGCATTCATGTCCATAGAGCACAAGAAAATATGCAGAACAACCAGCAAAAGTAAAATAAAAATGTCAATAAGCATAAAAAATAAAAGCAAAGTACAAAAATAACAGCCTACACAGAGAAAAACAAATAGCAAAATTATATGTACTTAGCAGACTAAAGTAGCTACAATACATGCATGGTGCTAATATAAATATAAATCAGAACAGAACAAAATACAAGCATACTCAAAAGATATAATAATTAGCACATGTATCAATACATCATGCAATTACATGACGTAGTTTACATCGGTAAACCTTAGCATTATCTTCTGGCTGTATTATCATTTCTGAAGTTTCCCCTGGGGAATTGTGAGTTGTTCTGGTTACCTGTTAAATATGCCTACCTCTCCTGTGTCTGTCCCTATACCTGAGCTAGTTAATCATATGGGCTGAGTATAATTTTCATTAGAATTGTCATCCTTCCTTACAAACCTGGAATTATTGAGGGCTAAGCCTGGCTAGTGGTATTATTATACTCTGTGGGATGTGTCTGTGCCCTAGGAATCTCTATAGCAGATGTATTAGGCCAGGGGTTCTTAACGTAGGGTCACTTTTTTAAAAACTGTATTTCAAATTAAAAAAAAGTGACCCTATGTTAAGAATTGTTAAGAATTGTTTTCTTTGTAACTGTATTTTGCCATGTGCATTGAAAAACATTCTGAGGAGTCTATAGGGTTTTACCAGACTGTCAGAGGGGTCCATGAAACAAGGTTAAGAACCCTTGTATTAGGAAAAAACCAACAAGAAAAACCAACCAAACAAAAAGTGCTGTCCCTGTTTCAGTCTTTTCCCACTATTTTTTGGTCTATAATACACAGAGTCTCATTTGAAATCTCTCTTTCAGATATAGGATCTAAGTCAGGTAGTCTTTGCATGATGACCTCTTTTGCTTAGGGTCAGCTGTGGTCAGGCTACACTTATGGAACAGGGAATCTGACTAGCTCAGTTAGAGTCACTAAGAGGTTATAGTAGATTGTCTCTGCATCTTTGGGGCTACTTTTGTTTGTTTGTTTGTTTGTTTTATTTTTAGACAGTTGAGGGCACGTGACTTGTCCACCGTCACACAGCTAGTAAATGTCTAAGACTGGATTTGAACTCAGGTCCTCCTGGCTGCAGAACAAGCACTCTATCCACTGTACCACCTAACTGCGCCAGAGGGCCTACTTTTCAAGTAGACAAGTTTCCCAGCCTCTCTACAACTAGGTATGACATAGCTTTCCCTTGATGCGCCAACTTATAAGTCTCATGAACACAAGGATTTGTCGCCCAAAATCTGTCATCTATGTTATCATCATGCCGCCATTTGTTTCTGCCAGTGATCTTCTTAGCTGGGGTTATAGCTAGCTGTTTATCTTCTTTTAGATTCATCACTCAGGGGGCAGCTAGGTGGCGCAATGGATAGAGCACTGGCCCTGACGTCAATAGATCCTGACTTCAAATCCGGCCTCAGACCAAACCCTTGACATTTACTAGCTGTGTGACCCTGGGCAAGTCACTTAACCCCAATTGCCTATATATATATATATTAGATTCATCACTCAGCCAAGAAATGTCCTGATTGTGTCTTCAATAGTTTCATTAATAGGTAGGCATGTTTCACATGGCTCATGCCCAAATATCAGCAGGCAGTGAATAACCAGTAGAATCATCCCTGGTGGAGTTGTATATATGTACTAGGAAAGCCACATATTACGTACAATTTTTTTTTCTGCTTTTAGTGTCCCTAACTTACACTCATCAGTGTTCAACTGAAACACTCAAGTTGTAAATCCCCTTGAGGGTGGGGGAGTATCTTTCTATACTTCTTGATGTCAGTCAAAGCTAACATCTCCATGAGGAGTGTAATCACCAAGTCTCTGTCTTTAATCAAATGGATCTTGTTTGGAAGTCCATACATGGAGGAAATACTTAACCTATGATATTTTAGCAAGCGTGGAAGCTTTCTGATTCCTGGTTTACTATGCCTGTGCATACATTGTCAGGCCCTTACTCATTTTTGACTTGTTCTTGACATTTCCTTCCAGAGATAGAAAGTCAGCTCTAAATGTGTGCTAATGCTTATGTTATTAAAATATGCAGGATGGGTTGATAGTACTTTGCATACAAGGAACACTTCTTACATCCATTGATGACATCTGAAGTCATCTTAGATCAGTAAAAATCTGTTTCTAGCCCTTTATTGTCCTTTATCGGTCCATCGATCCATAACCAGTCATTTTGTTTTATGTCCATACAGTGATATGAACTAGGTAGTACCAACTAGTTCCTGCTGCCATGGGTAGGATCAATGACAGTCTGGTATAGTATTCCATTACACAGTGCAAATGCTGTCATGATAGTGACAGTGCTTTCATGGTACTGGCACTTGAGTCCTTTGGCATCCATCACCACCAACTTTTCTTGATCAATATCACTCCTCACATTCCTTTATCAGTGATTTTCTCTTGTTCCCCGTCATCCATAGGACAGCTAAGGCAAAGAAGACTGGATCAGTGACGTGTTTAGCATGCTTTCTGGTGGAAGTCCCGAACTTTCTTATTGCCATTGGCTTATAATCCAGTTCCTTGGCTATTATGTATACCTTTCACTCTTTTTAGGTTTTATATCCCCACAGTTTGATGTGGCCTTCAAGACAAAGCAACTGCATTCCCATTAGTCTTCCTTGCAAGTGCCCCTGAAATACCTTGAGGCATACATTCAAACTGGAAAAATTCAACTGGGAAGATGATAGTAATATTCTCTGTGCCTCCCTCCACCATAGGAATCTGGTGATAGCCACTGCATAAATCCAGTACTAAAAGCTCCTGGTTGCCGAACAGACAATCCTGGTTATCTTAAGGTCTTGGTATCATGGTCTACTTTGGATGTTTTGTTCAAAGTTCAGTTGTATACACACATGTAGACCTTTCCATTCTTTAATAACACCAGTATAGGTGATGTCGATAGACTTTCAGACTCTGTGATGATGCCATTCAGCCAATGGAGTCTTTGAAATGGTCTCTGAAGTCATCCATCACAGAAAAAGGATTTCTTTTCCCCAGAACAATAAAGGTTTGGTGACCTGGATCATATGGACTGCAATTTGAGCACAAGTGATAACATGCCTAACCTTTTGCTGCAGCTTCTGACTCAACTCTTCCTTCCATTCTTCTGGAACTAGAAAATAGCGAAAGTCATCTTCTAGAAACTGAAAATGAAAGTCCACAGGTTTTGCAAACTATATTAGCTACCCCTGAAGCTGCTGGTGGGTATATAGAAAAGTCAGTGTTTGATACAAATCCAAATAGGCTGGTACTTCTTCCCAGATTCAGATGATTGATCTCTTACCAGCCCAGTTACTACTACTTCATTTCTCTAGATCCACTTAAGAGGTTGAAGAGCCATTACTCTCATGACATTCCTTGTCACTGCTTGACTCTCCTTCGATATGCTTTTGTACAGGCCACGTGGAAGGTTGAAGTACGCAGTTTCCACTTTATTGTTTCTGTATTCTGCTAATACCTTCAATAGGCTGCACTTGGTTCCAATTAGAGCTGACACATGGCACATTGCCTTGTTTATGCCAGAAGTTTCTTTGGGAAATTTCAAAGTTATTTCAAAGTATTTCAACTATCCATAATTTTTGTCCCTCAAACCTCCAAGGCCAAGTTCTTCTAGAGTCTTTAATGATATTTTTTTTTCAAAAGTCTCTCATAAAACAGCTGGAAGTTCTTTCTTTTCTGTGGGGCAGCTGAGATGTACATGCAGCATTGCAGAGATGCAGCTCTTCACGAAGACCCTGATGGGCAAAACTATCACTCTTGATGTCTAACCTAGCACTACTATTGAGAATGTCAAAGCCCAATCTAGGACAAGGAAGATATCCCATCAGACCAATAAGGTCTGTTTTATTTTTTCCCCCTGGAACACAGCTAGAAGACAGTGACAATCTCAACTGTCTACAGCAGCCAAAAGGACTCCACTTTGTACCTGGGAGGCTGAATCTGTGCAGAGGTATCATTGACCTCTCCTTTACTAATTGGCCTAGAAATATAACTGCGGTAAAATGACCTGCTGAAAGTTTCATGCCTGCCTGTACCTCCACGCTGGTGACTACTGTAAGAAGTAGCATGGCCACGACAACAATCTGTGTCCCAAGAAGGGCAAATAAAGAGGCAGAGCTGGGGCCAAGTTTTAGTGTGACTCCCTTGACTTAAATGCTCTTGATTACTCAATTGTTACATGACTTTGATCTCCTGTTTAGTGGGACTATGATCTCAATAAAGTCTGCTTTTAGTTGAGAAGGAAAAAAAAACATCTTAAAATAAAATTACTGAAACATGATGGTCATTTGTGCTCTATTATTCAGAGCAGCATTGTGGTCCATATCCCCAGTCTTCTCTGTCATCTCCCCAGGAGGTCCTACGAGTCCAGATGGAAAAGACCCATTAGGAATTTCTGATGAGGTAATGAGCACTGCTCATGTGGAACAGGATATTCTCATTCCCTGGCCTCGTTTACTTTTCCCAAAGCTGGTCCTGTTGCCTTTAGCTTTTTCAGCACTTTCTCTTTCACAAGCATGCGGCCTGTGTATCTTCTTCACAGTTTTAAGAAAAAGTATTATTTTGGCCTTTCTGGTTTTTCTCTAGATGGTGATATTCATGTCAGGCTGCCATGGTCTCCATCTCCAAATACCTTTCCAGCTAGAATGGGTTTTCTTGTGGGCTCATCAGATTTTCTGTGAATTGCCTTGGATAATTCTTCACCTATAGGACACTTACCCTATTTAATTTCCTTGGACCATGAACAATAAAATATCCTTGTGGTGGTTAAGTTTGAGGTCTTTGCAATATTCACCATCTTTTGGCCCCCTCTCCATATGTTCAAATGATATCATATGGTCTATTAAGTTATCACAGTTCAATGCTGTTAGAGATACTATTGCATGAAGCCACCCCCGTAGTCCATTGGCTATGTGGATTATTTTAGTCATGTCTGTATCTTTAGAGAGTTTCACTCCTCTTGGTACCATTCTGGATAAATTGCAGTCTACTTAGATAAGAATTCAGATAGCATTTCACCTTTGTATTGAATGAAATGACCAAACTTGGCTATTGCCAACATGGCCATTTGGCTAGGACTATAGAACAACTCAAGTCTTTGTGTCATACTCCTAATATGTGGGTCCAGAGTTTCTTCTCCTCAGACCCCAAAGATGTTCAAGTATAGAGCCTTTAAGTCTTTCTATCAAACGATTCATCTTGTTCCCATCTACCAGCCTTATAAGAATTCAGTTGATTACCCAGTACGGGCTTCTACCAAGACTTCCTGAGGAGGACAAGGGTTCTGTCCTAAGAAACTTCTTAGTGATTAGTTGAGTAAGTCATTCATGCCCCTTAGGTTTATATAAAAAAGTAAGCAACCTAGCAGTTGGAGAGTTCTTGAGTTCTGAAGATATTAGAAGTTAAGAAATGCCTGGGAAGAAGACCCCTTCAGGGGCAGGGTTCTCCTCTCACCCACTCTATGTTAGCCCCATATTTTGACAAAGGGATCAATACATTTGGTCCAGCTTACTTGAAATGACAGTAATTTATGCCTAAACAGCATGGTGTGGTAGAAAGAGAATTGGACTTAGTCTCAAAAGACCTATGCTTGAAGTTCTGGTTCCAGAGTTGTTAACTAGTAGTGTTGGCACCTAGGACAGACTCAAACAAGCAACAGCTACGTTAACACCATCAACCAGAATGTCCGTCTTGTTCTTCCATTGTTTTTTTTGGGGGGGGACATTTTATTTCAGACTTATTTGATTTCCCTACCTGCACTCATCTTGGACACCTTTGACTTCTCCACCATGCACCCTCATCACTGGGAAATCTCATCATCTTGCAAGATCCAGTCAACTTTGGTACTCACACCTCATCAGTACCCTCCGTCTCTCTGATTGGAAGGTAGAACTATGTACTCTTCAATTTCCATTTAAAGAGCAGAGACATCTCAGAAATTTACTCATTTCCCACCCAACTATGTTGACTTGGGACTAATTTGGCTTCTCCAGCTTCTTTAGTTTTTTTTTTTTAATTTCCTTGACTTCTCCACCCTTGTCTCATGCTGGGTACCTCTGCCCACACAATTTTTCTTTTTCTTTTCTTTTAAGCTTTTTTTTTTTGGTATGTTGTCTTTCTCCATTCGACTATAAGCTCCTTGAGGATAGGGGCCATCTTTCTTGTTCTGCATTTGTATTCCCAGCCTATAAAGGGCACAGTGCCTGGCACACAATATAACATTTAATAAATATTACACTGACTATAGAGGAAGCAGGCAACCCTGGGAGTGACAGTTCAACTTTTGGTCATTGAAGGGGGGAAAGGAAGTTGCCCATCCTCTTATATTCCTATTCTGACCTCTGCTACAAATGACCCTGCTCTCTTACCCTCTTTAGGGCCCTGCCTTCCTTTCTGCCTCCCAACCAAGCATGAGCCAGTGTAGTGGCATCAGGAGAAGGAATGGAACACCTCGCTTCTTAGTTCCCTGACTTCTAACCTGTCCTCAGTTCTGCTCTCTCTCCCTCTCCCAGGATTACCTTCTCCCCCAGGTACCATAGGGTTGGAGTTGGTGTGGGTGAGGTGGGGTGTAGCACTGCTTCTAGAAGACTGGGGCAACCCTTTCCAGCCTGCTCTAGAATGGAATCATATACCCCTCTCCCAGCCCCAGATATCTGCACTTGGACCAAAGACTGAACTTCCCTGATCTAGTTACAGCCCTGCCCAACTCTGACAGTTATAAGCTTTATGATGATAAGCCAGTCACTGCATCTACTTGAGCCTTAGTTTCCTCATTTGCTAAACGTGTGCAATAATTGTCACCCAACCTACCTCATAGGCTTATCGTGAGGAAAATGCTTTGTAAATGGTGATATCCTACATAAATGGAAGTTATTATTGTTGTACAGAAAAATGGAACTATGTATTTGGCTTATTGAATCTCTCTGAAATATAGCCTAACCCGTTACTCTATTTAGGAACCCTCTCTTTTTCTGCACCTGCATCATCTCTCTACTTCCTTCTCTGTCTTATGCACATAATCCTTTCCAATATAAAACAGTCCAATAGAAAATGCTATAATTTATTTATTTAATGGGGGAGGGGGCAGGGGAGGGAGAGACATTTCCAGCAGATGTTAGACAGATGCAGTGTGTTCACATACACAAAAATATTCTCAGTACATTATAAATTAAAATCTGAGTGATTTCCTGAGACTTAGGGAGACTTTTGTTTTAAAGCAAGATACCTTTTCTCATTAAAATATCTTCAAGGAAGTGATGTGGACCAATATTTCAAAGTAAGCTTTTCTAGGTGCTAAATATTCCCTTCAGAGCTATGGGGGACAATTGATATTGGAACTCTGATGTGGTTTTAACTATGAATCTGTACAGGCTTATTGACACAGGCACGTTTTAGAGGCAAAGGGGTAGCTTTTAAATTAAGTTGTGATCAATTCATCCTCTCAGTAATATCAAATGTGACTGCTGCTCTCATGAGAATAATATAGAAAGAGAGTTGGACCAAATTTCTTGTTTACATAGGATTTTTATAGTCTTTCTTTGTTTTGAATAATTCATACTCAGCCCTATTATTAACAGGGGTAATTGGGAGCTGGCTATCACTATGCACTGAAAAGCAAGACCCCCATCATCTTCTTTCCTAATCTTCCAATTCCTTATAAGTCTTCAAATCACAGCTGCTTGCTTTGAAAATAACAAGGTTCTTTCCAGTTTGTGCACTTGGGAAACAAGTGAGTGGACTGAATTCCATTCTATCTCATACAGCACTAAGCGAATTGTGAGCTAAAATTGGATTACCAAATTGTTATTACCAGGGAAGATTTAAGAGGCAGATGGAACACTACCCAGATTTCTCATGCTGGGTTTTAAGACCTCGCAGCTTGAAGTAACATATTTTGGTTGGAGTCCTGAAGAAATTTATTAGTGAATTACTAAGGAAGGCTAAGTGTAGGATGCTATGCTCTCTTGTTGAGAGGATTTTATCCACAAAAGCTCTTAGAAACCTGGGGAAAATATTAAGGGAAGCTTAGATTTCTTGAAGAACACTCAAGGAACTTTTGATATTTTAATTGCCTTTTTAAGGAACCATGGGTATTTCCATATCGTTCTTTTGAATTTAGCTTTTTCAGTACATTTACTGAATGGTTTGTACTTGTGATTTCATCTGAGGAGGAAACTTCGAGTTTGAAGATGCGTAGCAACATTTCTTCAGCAACTTATAGCATTAGAGAAGTGCTGGCAGGCATTTGGAAGTTAAATGATTTACCTTTGATACATACCTACCTAGCATGTAAGTATAGGCCAGACTTGAATCAGGTCTTCCTTATCTCCAAGGTACCACAACATACTGCCAATCCATTGGATATGAGTAAATAAGAATTAACGTATTTGACTCAAAGAAGAAGATAAGTGTTAGAACCATATTTCTGCTGAAATACACTGAAATATAGCTAACTAAGATAGCACAGTGGATAGAATGCTGGACCTGGAGTCAGGAAGACTCATCTTTCTGAATTCAAATCCAGCCTCAAACACTTACTAGCTGTTCATGACCTTGGGTAAATCACCTAACCCTGTTTGCCTCAGTTCCTCATCCATAAGATGAGCTGGAGAAGGAAATGGAAAACCACTCCAGTATCTTTGCAAGAAAACTCCAAATGGGGTCACAAAGAATACGATACAACCGAAACAACTGAACATAGTATAGCTAACTCTTTTCATTTATCACCAGAGTGTTTGTACATATTAGTTTTCCTGAGGGAGGAAAATACTTCTTGAAAAATACAAAAAAAAGTCATTGTACAGCATCAATTGGGAATATAAAAAGTGTGGTACATGAATGTAATGGAATGTTACTGTTTTGTGTGAAATGATTAATAAGAGAAATACAGAGAAACATGGGAAGACATATAAAATGATGCAAAGTGAAGTAAGAAGAAACAAGAAAACAATATACACGTAAGTGTCAGTGATGGTGATGTAATTACAGTAATTACAACAATGTAAATGGAAAGAACAATAGGCCAATTAAATCTGAATGCTACAAAATTATAATGAACAAGTTTGGCCACAAAAAAAATATGAGAAGACATTCCACTCCTCCCAATTCTTTGGGTGATTTATGAGTGTGGGACACTGCATGTAGATTTTTTCGATCTGTTGATTAGTTTCATTTAGCATTTTTTATTCTTCCTTTTAAAAAATCCTTTATTGTAAGGATGACTCTGGGGGGGGCAGGGTAAAGGATGTGGTAAGAAATATAGGTGATGGGGGGCAGCTAGGTGGCGCAGTGGATAGAGCACTGGCCCTGAAGTCAGGAGGATCTGGCCACAGACCAAGCACTTGACACTTACTAGCTGTGTGACCCTAGGCAAGTCACTTAACCCCAATTGCCTAACCAAAAAAAAAAAAAAAGAAAAGAAAAAAAGAAATAGAGGTGGTAAAGAATAAAAGATATCAATAAACCTTTATTTTTTAAAATGTTGCTATAGATACAGTGTCTTGTAATGTCATATTATTGAGTATATAGTAAGGAAATGTTCTTGCAGTAAAATCTTAAAGCTGACAGATGTACTGAATTTTATTTTACTCTAATAAATTTTAGATCTCATTTACCTTTCCCAGAGTGCCAGATTCCACAGGATAATACTGCATAGCTAGCAAATCTTCTAGCTCAGAAATTCAGGAATTAATCATATTTGCCTCCATAGAGAATAGAGATAAGGCCTGGGATCATTAGGGTTATCTGCCTGGCTGAAATATACTACCCTTTGCTGGCTTGAATGAATTATTTACCTTAATCAATAGATGTTTCTGAACATGTTGATATTGCAGAGAGAGGAAAATACTTCCTGGAAGCACAGAAGAATGGGAAGTCAACTTTGCTATAGATATGGATGAGTATAGGTAGAGTGATAAATATCTAGAGGTGAGGACTGAGGAAGTCTTAACCAGGAACATTTGTGATATGGTTCAAGACAAATATGAGAACATGGATGCTTTAGATCAGATGTTTTGCAAATAAATATCAGCAACCATGATTCCAAAGAACCAATGATGAAGCATACTACCCATCTATTGACAAAGAAGTGATAGACTCAAGATGCAGAATGATACACATAACACACACACACACACACACACACACACACACACACAAAATTCTGCATCTGTATTGAACATAATGTGGGAATTTGTTTTAACTATTCATATTTCTTACACAGGTTTTTTTTTCTTTTTTTTGAGGGAGTGGGGAAATAAAAGGGATAGAAAATGTTTTAGTTAATTGAAGAAAGACATTTAATTAAAAAAGGAACATCAGATGATATAAAAGTTAAACTTATAGTGTAAACATGGATTCCCACTTCTAATTTATTTTTTGTGTAAATTTTTTATGCATTTTAAACTTAAATACAAAACAAGAAAAGAAAAAAAAGAAAATTTCCAAGTGCACAGCAGAACACAAGAGAGGATTCAATATAAAACAATAAATTTTCATTTCAAGAAAACCTGTGTAATAAATACTACCATTGTTTTCAAAGCTACCCAGCTTTTCTTTGCTTCATTCTAGGCTGTCTTTTGTTCTCTGTGGTTCACTTTTTACTTTATTTTTTTTTCTCCCTCCCATCTCCTTCCCTATCCTATAGAAGGATACAATTAGACGTGGCTATAACTACTTGAACATAGATATCTGTAAACATACACACACACCCCTATGCATATTTCTATTTGTCATTTCTTTCTCTGGAAGTAGATAGTGTCTTCTTTCATAGGTCCAAGTCTTCCCACATTTCTTCTAAATCAACCAGCTCATCATATCTTATATCACAGCAGTATTGCAACATAATCATATCCCATTTGAGAGATTGCCTATGAAAGTTTGTTTTTTTCTAATTTTCTGCTTCCTTCTATTCTTGGCCACATTGGTTTTATTTATACAAGAAAATTTAAATTTAAAATAATTAAAGTTATCCATTTTACACTTCAACAATGCTCTCATCTTATAGTATAGTTTAAGGTCTGGTACTGCTTCTAATTCATTTTTATAGCTCTTTTCTATGATAAGAGAATACCTTTCAAAGGAGTTATACCAAATCCCAAGACAATTAGAAGGGTTTCAACTTTAACTTCTACATATTCTACTCCTAAAATACCACTCTCAAATGAATTAGATCTAATGTCATTTGTTAATTTCGACTAATACAAATTTCCTTGAATAGGGCAACCATTGAGCTAGCTAAGACTGAAACCAAAGTCAATATCCTGACTCTCACCCAGATAAAAGGTGATAGCTAATAAAGCCCATACATAGGTCAAGTATGATATAGATTCTATGCTTTGGCCACACCTACTCAAACAAGTTACTGCATTCTTTCATAGCTGTGATTTGTGAGGGGTCTTACAGGATGGCTTGTACCATTTATTTGAAAATAAATATCAGAAACCAAGCCCTAGAACCCTAATAAAAGCACTGCTAAGGGAACTAAATCCCCACATCAATTAATCCATGGCTGTAATCCATATCACAATGTTATTTATTATTTCAATCAAAATGAAATTAAACCAGATCCATTTATCTTCATCAATTCTTATTTAACAGCACACCAGTCATTTGGCTTGTGCAGGAAATAACATTGCCTGATTAATTTGTTTTACTCCAGTAAGAAAACCCAGCTTACGTGATTTTTTTCAACAATGCTTGACTTGCCTCACAATTTTATTTATTGTGGACATACATGGTACTTTCCTTCTTATTTTTCACTCATTCATAGACTCTCAGAATTGAAATCATTCCTAAGCACATATCCCCTTGCTGATGATTTGTTCATCTGTAAAATAAGGGAGGTGGACCAGATGACCTCTAAAATCCCTTCTAGACGTCAATGTTTAAGCTTATAATCATCAACAAGTGACTATCCAACCTCTTTTTGAAGTTCTCCAGTGGTGAGGACATCATTACTTTCTGAGGCTTCTAACTTCAGATTTAGACAGCCCTAAATGATAGAAAGCTTTACCTTGTATCAAGTTGAAATCTACCTTTCTAAAATGTCCATCCATTGGTCCTAGTTCTGCTGTTTAGGGCCAAACAGAACAAATTTGATTTTTCTTCCATGTCATGATTCTTCAGATATTTGAAGAAAATTATCATGTTCTCCTTAAATCTTCACTTCTCCCAGTTAAATAATAGAATCGTTGAACTACTTGATCCTATATTTTAGCAAGTAAGCCTCTCCTCAATACCTCTGATTAGTGGCCCCCATGATGAGGGATCTTCTCCCCCATCCTAATTATCTTCTCTTTACAAGCATTTTTACATGTTTATAACACATATGCAATATATTATATATTACACGTTTTCATGTCTTTGCTTACAGGTTTATATTGTTATGTCCCCTAGAAGAATGTAAGTTACTTGGGATCAAGAATTACCTTTCATATTTGTTTTTATATCCCTAGCATCTAGAATAGTATTTTCAATACAATCAGCACTTAGTTTAACTTAATTTAATTGGATACATTTCCTTTCAACAATCTTCGTAGGCACTCTCTTTTGGATATTCTCCAAGTTTTCAGTGTTCTTCTAAAATAGGGCACTCAAAACTGACCACAATAGTGTTCAGTGCCCAGCACAATGCAATGTTCCTAATGGGCTCAATGAATATTTATGAGTCAGTAACTATGAATGAGTTCCCCAGGATTTGTCCTGGGGACCATAAGATTTGGTGCTACCAGGGCAGAGCACAGCTGTACTATAAATTCTCTCATCCTAGTCAGTATACTTCTACTAATGAAGCCTAATATTCTATTCTATTTTACTCATATTTAATGTGTTAATTTTTTTTTTACTGCTACATCACACTGTTGACAAAATTCACAGTAACCTCGCAGTCTACTAAAACCCTAAGGTTTTTTTTTTTCTCATATCTCTATCCAGTATGTGTGTAGTTCTTTTTTTGAACCCCAAATGTAAGAGGTTACACTTATCCCTATAAAATCCATCTTACTAAATTTGGCCTATAATCCTAGGGTATCAAGATATTTTATATCCTGGTTGTGTCATCCAACTTGAAATTGATCACTCCCAGTTAAATGTCATTCACAAATTTGAGTAGTACATTGTTTATTCTTTAACCGAAGTCATTGTTGAAGTCAAATGTTGAACAGAATGGAGCCTAGGACAAATCCCTAAGGAATTCATTCAACAAATATTTATTGAACCTATAATAAACATTGTAGTATGCTGAGCACTGAGCATTATTTTCCCCTGGGCATCTTTATCCCTTTGTTATGAAATAAAACTTTCCATTGTAAGATCTTAAAAATCAATAAAAACCAAGAAGGTAGAGAATTGCCAGGCATATTCATTTATACATTTTAAAGGATATGATACTGTTATGTGGTAATGTACTCTTGTAGCATCTTTAATAATGAGGGTAAGATTTCACAAATGTAGACATCGTATAAATTATATTTAATATAATTCCGCATTTTCTTTTGGCATAGATGATTAACAACCTCTTTTTGGACTCCTCTGTTTTTCTTCTTGTCATCAAGCAAAAGATCATTTTCCCCATGATCTTCTCCAAAATTCTTCTAATGATAGCTGAAGCTATTCTAAGCTGAGTTCTAAAGATGTAACCTTTAACACGTTGAACCCAGAGAGTTAGTGCAGAATCTCAGGGTACCATCACTGCAAAAAAGTTGGAGAGACAAATGTAAACCAAAGGAAACAGTGACCAATATCAACAATTATGGCAAATCTAGAAATCCCTTAGAAGAAGGAAGCACTTTCATTCTAATACATACACTCAAAGGGAAAAAAAGGATATTCCACGTAAAATCAATGAAGAAATGAAGCAAAAGGGTGAAAAATCAAATAAAAGCTTTAGAGGAAAGAATTGGAAGAAGAAAAAGTAGAAAACTTTACCTAAATAATGGACTTGAAGAAACCAAAGAAAAATCAATGATTCCATAAAACAACAAGAAATATTAGAACAAAGTCAAAAGATTGAAGAAAAAAAGAAGAATTTGTAAGATATCTGGTGTCAAAAACGACTGATCTAGAAAATAGGTCAGTGAGAGAACACTTGAAAATTATTGGACTCCAAAAAAAATGGCTTGTACAGTATAGTTCAATGATTAAAAATGAAAACTGCCCAAATCTGTTAGAACCAGAGGACAAAGTAAAAATAGAAAGAATCTACCAATCATTTTGTGAAAGGAATCTCAAAAGGAAAAGTCCCAGGAATGTCGTGGTCAAAATCAAGACTTTCCACTTCAAAGGAAAAAATAGCATCCAGAAAAAAGCAGTTCAAATACACAATGACCAAAGCCAGGTTCATATAAGATCTGTCAGTTTCTACTATAAATAAGAGGAGATCTTGTAATTCAATACAAGGCAAAAGAGATAAGTTTACAACCAAGAACAACCCAGTCATGTAAAGGTGAATATAATCCCATAGTGCAAAAAATAGGCCTTTAATGTAACTGAAGACTTTTAAGTATCTCTGATGACAAGATCAGAGCTGAGTAAGAATCTTGAAATACAAACGTAAAAGCCAAGATAAACCTACAAAGATAAATTTATTTGAGCAATTGGAAGGAATTGTATGATGACGTAGTGCTAACATTCAATAGGGAGAGAAGAAACACATTTCCCCTCAGAAGTGGAGGTAGTGTAATACGAAGGGGAGAAAGAAAAACAAACTTACTGACCCTGAAGAGATGAAAAGTGGGAGTGGAAGAAAAGAATCTAAGTAGGTCTTAGATTGTCTCTTGGAAAATTGGGAAAAGGATGTTTATTAAATTTTGGCATATGAATGGAATAGAATATAATTGTATCATAAGAAATGACAAAAGATACTATTTCAGAGAATCCTGGGTAGTGTGAACTGACCAAAACCAGAAGAATCATTTACATAATGACTGCAACATTAGAAAGTAAATCAATAAATAACCCCAGTCTTCCTGAGTTCCAGTCCAATGGTCTATTGATTACACTATACCATACCACTTCTTATATCAGAAAGCTAAATAACTAGAACAAAACCATCCTCTTTCTAGGTTCTGGTTGGTTGACTTATAGGTTGGGGATAAAAGAACATAGAATCATAGAATTTGGGGGCCAAAAGGGAGCTTAGAGGTCAATTTCTAGCTGAGACCCAAATGAGAATGTGAAAATATTTGCCTGAGGCTACACACAGGGAGGAAGAAAATAAGCATTTATATAGAGCCTATTATCTTTATTATTTGTATAGAGCCTATTATTTACATCGAGCTCATTAGCACAGTGCTAGGTGTTTCACAAATATTGTCCCATTTGATGCTCACAACAAACCTGCAAGAGAGGTACTGTTATGATTTCCCTTTTTCAATTGAGGAAATTGAGGCAAATAGTTAAGTGTCTTGTCCAGGGTCACACAATAAGTACCTGAGACTGGATTTGAACTCTGGTCTTCCTGACTGCCGACTCAGCCTCTATTCACTATGTGCCCCATCTGCTATGAATTGATTTAAGTGAGACAGGGCTGTGCAAAGTCACCAGTTTCACTCTCTCCTCCAGAGCCAATTTGTCTGAGGCAACCACTATTCAATGATTAAGGCTAGGTAAGAAAAAAAAAGCCCATTCTGGTTCAAATGGAACTACTTGACTGTGCCTTAAACCCAAATCATTCTGGCTCTCAATGATTGGCCAATAATGGGCCCCAACCCAAGCCTCAACTGGTCATCGTTTGGGTTTTAATGGCTCAGAGTGAGTGTAAATAGCAATTATTTCTGTTCTGGCCAGAAACCCTGAGGTTCTTCCCCTCTCAGGTTAATTTTTTTTTGAATGGGTAAAAGAGACCTGGAAAAGATCTTAGCTTAAAAAGGCTAATGTCTCCCACTGCATCCAGGGCCATCTCCAGTCTTCCTGATCTGTATCTTGCCACTAGACTCCAATGACCCTGGAGGAGAGGGTGAGGCTGATGACTTTGCACAGCCCTGCCTCACTTAAATCCAATTCACTTGCAAGTCAAGACATCTTCCTGACGTCATTGGTCCTCTTTAAGAACAAAGGACAAACAACGACAACCCAGATGCCTAATAGCAGACTCAAGACAATATGATCTAGTACAAAGCAGATAAAATTTACAATGGGACACTTGTTCTCTTTCTCCTGAACCATATTTCTTGTCCTTGGCACCCAAGGGGACAGAACCCCAGGAGACAGAGACAGAAGGTTAAAGTACAAACTACAATAAGGGGATTTACTACTGCTCTACTCAAATGACTCCCACCTTCATTCTGGCCATAACTGTAGCTCCTAGTGTTATAGTAGATAAAGCACTGACCTTGGAGTAAAGAAGACCTGAGTTCAAATACTGCTTTGGATACTTACTAGATGCATGACCATAAAAAAGTCGCTTAACTTTATTCAACCTCATTTTCTTCATTGGCAAAATAAGGGAGTTGGACTCAATGTTCTCCTGGATTTAGGAAGATTTAGCTGCCTGAAGGCCTCTTCAAGACATTCTATCTCTGCATTCACTCCAGCTATCCCTCATGCCTAAAACACTCTCCCTCCTCAACTCTGCTACTGCCTTCTCGGACTTCCTTGGTGGTGCTGGTGGTTGGTCTTTCCTTTTCAAAAAGGACCAGTGACATCACAAGGTGGTGACTTGAATTCCTTGTGATGGCTTCTTTGAAATCCCAACTAAAATTCCATCTTTTAGAGCAAATCTTTTCTACTCCCTCTTAATTCTAATAGCTTCCCCCTCTTAATTACTTCTTATTTATCCTGCATATAGCTTATTTGCATGTTGTCTGCCCCACTAGATTTGAATTCCATGAGGGCAGAAACTGTCTTTTGCCTCTTTTTTGTATCCCCAGCACTTAGTCCAGTGTCCAGCACATAGTAGGTGCTTAATAAAAGTTTATTGATTGTTTGGTTGATTGATCTTCAGATGATATCGGTGTAGTAAACAAGAGCCTTTACTACCTTAGCCCAAAGAAAAATGAATGAAGTTTCCAAATGAGCAATTTCAAGGCCTGACAAGGGAAATTTTTCTATTTGAGTGTGTGAGGAAGAGGGTTTCCCAGGGTCATTCAAATTATAATTTTTAGGCAATAGCCTACTGAAGCTATGATAAAGCTGGTCTTACCCTACTCTACCTTCACATCAGCTAGATTTTTTGGTTTCCAAACCTCAGAATCCTTACATTTCAGTCCTCTAGGAGGTGATAATGATAATGAAGTACATGCTGAAAAACAAAAGAAAGAAAATAGCATCTCCAAAATGACTTTTTCAGTTGAATTCCGAGACAAGTGAAATATTAAAGTAGCTCATATAAAACTAATATGAAATTAGTTTTAAACCCCATTAAGTTTTGAATTAAATACTCTAAGATTTTGGGGCCATGAAATAGTCTTTGGAAAAGGGAAAATTAGTACGACCTTGAGGGCAGTGGAAAGACACGTGGTCAGAATGAGTAAGCTGAAACATATTGCAAACTGAGAATTTCAAAGGAGACTCAGAGTAAAGCATGTCTTCAAAAAATGTATGAGCAGAAAAAAGATGATGGGGTTGGTGAGAGAGAGAGGTATAGTGGAAAGAACACTGGATTTAAAGTCAGAGGACCTTGTTTGAAATCTTGGCTTCTCACTTACTAACCTTGAGAAATAAGTATTTTCATCTTTTGAGGCTTCTGTTTCCTCAAATCTAAAAATGAGGACATTGGACTAGATGACTTTAGAGATTCTTCCCAGCTCTAAATTTGTGATCCTATCAACTGATTACCCTCTTGTACGGTCCAATGGTACCCTCATGAGATCAAAATAAAAAAAAGTTGGCCCCTTGAGCACTCTGGGTGGGTCCCCTGTGCCAAACTTGTGGAAGGACATGTACAAGAGTCGCACAGGATAGGCAGACATGCATGGATTTTAATTGGCATCATTTTCCTGATTGGTAATTAGGGAAAAGTCCATACTGATGAGATCACAGACCATTGTAGTTTTTGAGGATTGTTTAAGATGAAAGAGATACTGGGCTGTCTCAAAATCAATTTTAAGGCTTCCCCTCCCCCCCACCCCAGACAGACTATAAGAAGCAATTGTACTAGGTAATTCTTAAAAACAACTGCAGATTCTTGGGGCAATATTTATTGTAGATGCAAATTAGAACACAGAATCTAAGAGCTAGAAGTGGCCTCAGAGGCTATCCAGTCTATCCAGTCTAACCCATACCAAGCACTACCTCTCCAGCCCCCCCACCAAAAAAAAAAATTGGTTATACAGCTTCTGCCTGAAGATCTCCAACAGGGAAGTTCTAGAACTTCCCAAAAGGCAGTCCGTTCCACTTGTTAGCTCTGATTGTTAGATAATGGTTCCTTAGGGCAAGCCTAAATCTGCCTCTCTGAAATTATCCACTGTGCCTAGTGCCTAGTGCTGCTCTCTGGGGACAACAAACTTTGCAAACCTTAGTAAATAATAAGAATCTTCTCCATTATAGTCCTTCCAATACTAGAAGATAGCTAGCATAATAAGTCTTTAGGCTAACTCCAGTTCTTCCCCTCCAAATGGCATTTTCTTAAGTCCTATCGCTATCCTGGCTGTCCTTCTAATGTCCAGGACATATTTATCTCTATCTTTCTTAAAATGTGCCCATAAACAGGGATGTGCTGGACCTGGCAGTTAAATTTTTGTTAAATTTTACTTTTGGAAACTGGTAAATACTAAAAGTCAGAGCTAGATTTATTCTTTCGTTAATTGTCTTGACTTTAAAAAGTGATACAGAATATGTCAATACTGCACATTAAACTTAAAAGTGTGTCAGGGCATTTTTTTTTCACCCAGAGACCAATTGTTAAATATTTACCAGTATACCACTGCCCATAACTAAGCATTATATTCTAGATATGGCCTGAATGGGGCAAAATGTATCAGGACTATTAATTCCTGTCCTCATTTTGAATATTGTGCCTCTCTTAATGCAGCCTAGTATGACATTAGCTCTGATACCTGATGGTAGGAAGGAGTATAAAAATCTTCAAAGAAAAGAACAAAAGGGCTGAAAAACCTTTATCCAGTTAGAAAAGGTAGTCAGTGGGAAATCATGCTGACATGAAGTTGTGCTATGTGACTGTAATTTCTCTCTTTTAGCTTCAGCATGTTCAAGAAAACAGAATGGTGTGGGGTTGTGAGAAAAACAATGGATTGAGAGTCAGAGACCTAGGTTAAGCCTTTCTGAACATGTTTCTTCATTTGTATAATGAACACATTAGACTGGATAATCTCTAAAGTTCCCTCTATATGTAAAAGTCTATTATTCTTTGCTTCTATTGGAGGTAAGAGTGTGGAAATCCATACTTAAGTATCATGATTTTGAGACTTGTAACTTGTAGTATCAGTGGCATGGGATTAAATAGACCAGCAGGACTCGGAACATAGTGAATTCATGTCTAGGAATGCAAGAGACTGAGGCAAAATGTAGTCAGGAAAAAATAAGGAGGTATTCTAGGTCTAAGTGAGTCTGGAACTCAGCAAAAACAGCACAGGCGAGTAGGACTAAAATCTCATAACTGTTTGTTTTTTTTTTGAATTGCCTAATGAGTATGGAGAGTCCCGGTCCTACAGATCTTGATTGTAGCCAGAAGAAAATCAATGAGTTACAAGAAGAGCACTGACACTATTTGAGAAGCCAGGAAGAAATTCTCTCTTGAGAATATCAGTTAAAGTTGTTAGCTGCAGGAGAAGGAATGTTTCAGGGCTTTTGATACATGGAAGCCTAGAAGCCATAAATATTTCATATATATACATACATATATATATATATATATATATATACACTCACATATATACATATATATACATACACACGCATATTACACACATACATATACACACTCACATACATGTGTGTGTGTATGGTCATTTAAAAACAAAACCAAAGTCAATTATAAAAGAGCATCTTGAATAAAAATTTGGGCACATGATTAAAAATTAAAATAAATGGGAAGAGTAAGGGGTTTATCAAGTTACCAAATCATACCTTCATGATATATATATCAGTTTTATGCCCTCGCCATCTCTCAAATATGTTTATATTAGCTAGTTTAATAAAGAGATCTATTTTAATTTTTTAAAAGATGAGTGGTAAGTTTGCCAATTTCCCCTTCTCTCCTCCTTCTTTTTTCCTTGCCATTCCTGCTATTCTCCCCTCTCTTCCCTCCCCTTCTCTTTTTCTCTCTCTGTCTCTGTATGTTTGTCTCTGTCTCTGTCCATCTCTCTCTCTCTCTCTCTCTCTCTCTCTCTCTCTCTCTCCCCCTATCTCTATCTGTCTACCTCTTTCTGTTTCTCTGTCTCTGTTTCTTTCTTCCTCCTCCTCTTCCTTATCTCTCTTCATGATTAATAACCAGAATACTATTTTCATCTAGTGGCAATGCATCCTAATATCAGGCAAAATACCTAGGAAGAAATAAACAGCCTCCTGAGGGCTACTCTCACAAACTCGAATGCAAAGTGTCGACAGCAAAGATTTAGAACCTTGTTTTCAGCTTACTTGAAAACCAGAAATCTCTAAAATAAAATGAAGTTTGGCTTTCTCTAGGATTTATTGCCTTTGCTAATCAGCATTTTTAGGAGTTAAACCACTGAAAAGTGTACTATTAGCTGAAGTTAATTTTCTAGACAGAATACATAGCTCCTAAAACTGATAGTAAACTCAGAAGGCTTAATCAAATTCAGACTTGGTATGCTGTGGAAGTTAAAAAGGAAAACAAACAAAGTCCAGTATTTTAGAACTTGACTCTTGTTAAAGAGCGTGTGCAATTTGCACCATTAACGCTTAAACCCAAGCTCGCATGTATTTGGCTTTTGAGATGTAAAATAAATTCTGGGTGAAGTATGAACTCCTCTGAGACCATTTTCACCATCCCCACCACCTACACACTTCACTCACTCACACACACACACACACACACACACACACACACACACACACACACAAATTTGCCTCTTTTTCTGTGAAATAATTTCTCTTTTGGAATATTGTCTTTTGAGTCACATCTCGCACAGATATATGCAGATTGACTCCATAAAAGAGGTGCATTTTGTTCTTTGTAAGGGAAGTTTTCAAATGCCTTTTAATTAGCTGTCAGTTTCTAAACTTAAAGCTAAACCTTGCCTTACCTTCATTGTCTTGTTTACTGTCATATTCAGCATTGAAAGCCAGGGATTCAAAGTTAGCAGAATCTTCGGTTTGAACCTTGAAGTATTTGCTGGCCTTATGACTATGACCAAATCATTTAACTTCTCTTAGCCACAGTTTTCTCATCTGTAAAATAGGAATCTCTTAACAACTAGGTGATGCAAGTGGATAGAGTGCAGACTCAACTTCCTCAGTTCAAGAATCTGGCCTTAACACTAGCTGTGCGATGTTGGGCAAGTTACTTAACCCTGTTCATCTCAGTTTCCTAATCTGTAAAATGAGCTAGAGAAGGAAATGGCAAATCTCTCCAGTATCTTTGCCAAGAAAACCCCAAATGAGATCACAAAGAGTCACACACAACTGAAAAATGACTGAACAACAACAAAATAGGAATCACAATGCCTGTAGTGCCTACCTCACAGGCTCCTTGTTTGCAAAGTGATATTGAATGTGAGTCATTATCATTTTAGCTCCCTAAAGGCATTTTTGTTGTTATGGTGGTAGTTTTATTGGTTTGACTTTTTTTTTTCATTTTTAGATGACAAGGAATTATAGAAGAAGCCAAAGGCTTAAAAAGGAGAGGGATGACATCCATGAATTATATAGAAAGGATAAGGATAAGTAGATCATCAAGAAAGAGGTTACAGGGGAATGACTGGTGTAATTAACACACAGTAATTAAAAAAAAACAAAATGAGTTCAAAACAATTCGATTGTGAAGAAAAGAAAAAGAAAAGCCATTCTTACATGCTTGCATGGAGGAACAGGTAAAGATGTGACAATTGCAGTGAAAGGGAGACTAGTAAAGGAAGATTTCCAAAGACATAAAAGAAAAAAGGCAACAATGCGTCTATACTCCCCAGATCTCAGTCTACAGTGTAAGAATTGGGCTAGATAGTCCCTGAGGCCCCTTCCACCTCTCGCTATGACTGAGGCTCACTCTCCCTTGGTTGACACTGTACTGTTAATTACTCTTATTGCCTTCAGTACCATCTCTTCTGCAAACTAATTTGTGGAATGAGACCTGTATCATGGACCATCAAGCCTTCTCTTCAAATCTTCAGAACAGTCATTGTTTCTTTACCATTCTCTGGATAATACTGTTGAACCCAGATCTAGAGATCTTTGGAAAGAATGATCAGAGACTGCTTAATATATATAAGAAATTCTGCCACTATGCTCCATTTAATCAATCAATCGATAAACATTTATTAAGTGTCTACTATATGTCTAACACCACGCTAAGCACTTTTAAATGTCTACGTCTTCGCATAAATGGTGGTTCCTCATGTCCAATCTGGCTGAATGCTTGGCCTGATTTGGTTATCAATTTGTTTTTATCCACAGAGTGAGGGGATCTTGCTTTGATGACATCATTACATTTGCCAGTAGATTCTTATTCTAAATAGCCTGAAACTTCTGAACATTTGATGTGAGAAGCATAAGGGCTGTGAATAGTGGTTGACCTAAGTTTAAAAAAAAAATGTCCTCAGTTCCTACTCTACGCTAAGCTCTCTAGAATCTAACTTCAACATTTAACTGTATCCCTGACCTCAATGATGTGGATATTACCTCCAATAATGGTTGCGTCCTTTGTTCTTGAAAAGGACCAAAATGATATCAAAGTACAGTGTGTCTGACTACAAAGAGTACAGCTCCAATGGGCTGGCCATGTTATTTGAATGCCAAATTAACATTTGCTTAAAAAAACTATTTTACAGAGAACTCACACAAGGCAAGCACTCACATGGAGGTCAGAAGAAGCGATACAAGGACACTCTCAAGCTCTCTCTGAAGAACTTTGGAATCAATTGTGAGACATCAGAGACATTGTCACAAGACTGCCCAGTATTATATACCTGCATCAAAGAAGGAGCTGTACTTTATGATCGAAGCAGAATTGTAGTAGCTCAAAGGAAGCATGAAATATGCAAATTTAGTGATATGTTCATATAGACTATTTGTGCCCAGTCTGTGGTAGAGTCTTCCCAGCTCATATTGGTTTGATCAACCTTAATCACAGACATAAGACATATTTGGAGGACTGAACAAAAGGGCCTGAATGCTAATTTGTTCACTGCAGCTATAGCATGTTTTAGAGTTTGGAGAATGCTTAAAGAGAAATAAGAGTTAAATCAGAGATTCAAATCATGAGCAAACTTTGGCACCCTCTTTGTATGGTCTCAGAACAACTTCTGTAGGGAGAATATCCCAGACAATCATGGCCATGTTAACCTAACCCCCCTATCTCTATTATAGTATGTCCAAAATATGCCATGGGGCAAATCAGACTCTCTCTTCCTTTCCTCTTCTCTCCTTTAATCCTTTTAACCAATTTGCAAAGCATTGATCTGGACACAATGGTAACATATAACACCTTACTTCCCTGCCCGTCATAGCCTTGGAATGTCTGAGAAGCAAGGAAAGCTGATAAGCACATGTCAGGAGTTAGACCTTTCTTGTACAAAGGGGAAAGCTGGGAAGCCATTTGTGATAGGATCATCGTCTAGGAGTATACCCCCTCCACTCCACCAAACATATAGGTTAGGTTAGGGTTGGGTTTTTTTTTCCTTTGAATATCTGTCCCAGAGACTTGATTAGCCCAGACAGCTGGTACTCAGGCTGTGCTTCTCTTTGATGTTCAGAGTAATGAAGTATACACCATTTCCAAAGGAAATTTTTAGGCATTGTGGGATGAGGGAACCCTGCTTTCTAAAGAACAAAGGTAAAGAAATTTGACAGCTTTTGAGTATGAAAACGACTTCTAGGTGTTAAAGTCAGAATGTGCTGCAGCAATCTGTCAGGCAGTCAGTTTTATTAGATGAGGTAGTTCTCCCTGTGTGGAAAGGAGCCTCAGTGGCTAAGTTGGACACAATATTTGCAGCACCATAGAGCATGGAACAATGTGTAGCTTAATTTGTTTCACCTTCCTTATAAGTAGGTACAGGAGATCTAAAAGCAGGCATTGCCCTTCTGTAGGTTTTAATATTTATCAAAAATGGCCTTGTGCCTAAAATGTGTCTCACATAGAGATAACTAGAAAAGTGGCCAACACTGCTGAGGTCTAAAGGAAATTGCTACAACCAGTTATTCCTTTACAAATACATGTGACCTTCAGAGTTCCATGGGAAAATAAACCTTTAATGTTGATAAATAATAGCAGACATTCTATTTCTCAGTGCTCAAAGGAACAATCTGTCCCACACAAAGCTTCCCCTGTGCTAGCTGCTCCTTTTTTTCTGCTTTCCTGCTGGGCAAATCTCCTCCTCTTCTGTTCTCAAACTGATGAAATGGTTACTTGATTTACCACTTTGTGAATTCTGAAGTCTTAAAGGCTAAAATTAGTCATGTGCAAATGACCTGAGGGACCACAGTGCCCTGCAGCCATAGACATTTCTCTGCTGTGAAACAGGTCCGTTTAGTCCATTCATCTGAGAGGAAGTTCTCTATGTGGTCTGCCTAACAACCTGTCCTGTATCTTAACAGAAAAGCCATGTTTCCCCACCATGGATTTTATCTGATTTTGTTCACAAAATTCCTTTTTTTCTGGCCCCTTTTGCAAATAACCTGTTCATAAACTAACAGGGCAAATACCTTACATCCTCCACAAATTGATTCATCTTTTTCCTTTATACAGAAAGTTTCGTTTTCTGCCACTTTTAGCAATCAAACTGCTCATATTCTAAAGGGGAAATACTTTTAACAAGGATAATAGGCAATAACTTACTCTATAGTACAGCTTAAATGAACAGGGTATGACTCAATATGTCCAAGATGGAACTCATTCTCTTTCCCTCTAAAGCCTCCCCTGCTCTTATCTTCCCTATCATCTTAGAAAGCCACACCATCCTAGGAGTTTTCCTGGATTCCTCACTATCTCTCACACCCACCCAACCAACCCATAGCCAAGCTGATGCTGAAGACTGTGAATTTTACCATTGCAATATGTCTTCTCCTCTGACACTACCACCCCTCTAGTATAGTACCTCTTCACATTTTTTAGGTTATGTACGTGCAATCATGTTAAACATATTTCCATATTAGTCATGTTGTAAAAGAAGATTCAAAAAAAAAAGGGAAAAGAAAAACTAAAAACACAAAGACGTGAAAATAGTATGCTTTGATCCACATTCAGACTCCATAGTTCTTTCTCTGGATGTGGTTAGCATTTTCCATCATGAGTCTTTTGGAATTGTCTTCAGTCATTGTATTGCTGAGAAAAGATAAGTCCATCATACTTGATTGTAGCACAATGTTGCTGTTTCTGTGTGCAATGTTCTCCTGGTTCTGCTTACTTCACTCAGCATCAGTTCATGTAAGTTCAGGTGTTTTTTTTGGAAATCTGCCTGCTTATCATTTCTTATTGCACAATAGTATTCTGTTACATTCATATATCACAAATTGTTCATCCATTCCCCAATTGATGGGCATCCCCTCAATTTCCAATTCTTGGCCACCACAAAAAAGAGCTGCTATGCATATTTTTGTACATGATCTCATCACTTTCCACTTGGCTTACTGCAATAGTCTGCTAGTAGGTCAGCCTACCTTAAATCTCTCCCCTCTCCAATCCATCCTCCATTCAACCATGAAAGTGATTTTCCAAAACTACAAATGTAATCTTTATCAACAACACACACACACACACACACACACACACACACACACACACACACACACTTTCTCTCTTATTCTTCCTCTCTCTCTCACTGAACTCCAGTGGCTTCCTCTATGATCAAATATAAAATGCTCTATTTGTCATTCAAAGCCCATCATAACCTAGCCCCCTCCTACCTTTCTAGTCTTCTTACATCTTATTCCAAACCAGTACTCTTCTATCCAGTGACACTGATTCCCTAGCTATTTCATGAAAAAGACACTCCAGTGTCTTGCTTGAGCTCTCACCCTTCTAGATACCTGTAAAACATGACTCTAAACAAATTCTGGAGCAGCAGAACCCACAAAAAGATGGTGTGAAACAAATTTGCATCCCAAGAAAACCTGGATGGTTGATAGGAAAGGTCTGTTGTGCCACACTGGGAGGGGAGTACAGTTCAACATGGACCACCAGACGCTAAGATGGGCCAGAGCAAACTTAGAGCAGGCCTTAGGAGACTGAATCACAGGCAGCTGTGGTGATATCCAGACTTCTCCACCCACAAACCCCAAAGACAACTTATAAGGTCAGTGGGAAAGGTCTGTCAGACCTGGGCAATAGAGGAGCACGGTCCAGCCCTGGCCCTAGCGCAGCCCCAGAGTGGTGGCCACAGCTACAGTGGTTGCTTCCAGAGTTCTTGGCCCACAGATGGTGGGGAATCGAGCAGCTGGTCAGATGGGGATTGCAGAGATCTTTTTCCTGGCACTGAGAAAGGATTCTCTTGCTTTGCTTGTGCTTGGATCTAGGTCACAGTTCTGGGCGGCAGTCCTGGGGTGAGAAGGAGCGCTGGCATGGCAGAGCTTGTAGTGATGGTGAAGAGAGAATACTCCTCGAAGTTCCAAGGCAGAAGAGAGTGCTTGTGGTCACTCAAAGACTAGAGCACAGGCCAAGAAAGGAGTAAACACCTCTTCTTTGATTATATCACCTTGGAACAACTGATAATTTACAGGTCCCTAGAAGCATCAATGAAAACAGATGCACAAAACCCCTGGAGCTTGGGACAGTATACCCTCCACACTGGAAGCAGAGCTCTACCTTAACAAAGAGTTAAAAAGTCAAGTAATTGGCTGGTAACATGAACAAACATCAGAAAAAACTCAGACTATAGAATCTTACTTTGCTGACAAAGAAGATCAAAATGTACAACCAAAAGAGTGCAAAAAAGTCAAAGCTCCTACATCCAAAGCCTCCACGAAAAATATAAATCAGTCCCAGGCCATGGAAGAGCTCAAAAAAGATTTTGAGGAGCAAGTAAGAAAAGTAGAGGAAAAACTGGGAAGAGAAATGAGAGTGAGGCAAGAAAATCATGAAAAACAAGTCAACAGCTTGCTAAAGGAGACCCAAAAAAATACTGAAGAAAATAACACCTTAAAAAATAGCCTAACCCAAATAGCAAAAGAAGTCCAAAAGGCCAATGAAGAGAATGCCTTCAAAAGCAGAAATGGTCAAATGGAAAAGGAGGTCCAAAAGCTCACTGAAGAAAATAGTTCCTTAAAAATGAGAATGGAGCAAATGGAAGTTAATGTCTCTATGTGAAACTAAGAAATTATAAAACAAAACCAAAAGAATGAAAAAAGTAGAAGATAATGTGAATCTCACTGGAAAAACAACTGAACTGGAAAATAAATCCAGGAAATATAACTTTAAAATTATTGGGCTACCTGAACGCCATGATCAAAAAAAGAGCTTAGACATCATCTTTCAAGAAATTATGAAGGAAAACTGCCCTGATTTTCTAGAACCAGAAGGTAAAATAGCAATGGAAAGAATCCACTGATCACCTCCTGAAAGACAGCCCCAAAGGAAAACTCCTAGGAATATTATAGCCAAAATACAGAGTTCCCAGATTAAGGAGAAAATATTACAAGCAGCCAGAAAGAAATAATTCAAGTATTGTGGAAACACAATCAGGATAACACAATATTTAGCAGTTTCTACCTTAAGGCATTGCAGGACTTGGAATATGATATTCCAGAGGTCAAAGGAGCTAAGATTAAAACCAAGAATCTCCTACCCAGCAAAATTGAGTATAATCCTTCAGGGGAAAAAATGGATATTGAATGAAGTAGAGGACTTTCGAGCATTCTTGGTGAAAAGACCACAACTGAATAGAAAATTTGACTTTCAAATACAAGACTCAAGAGAAGCATGCAAAGGTAAACAGGAAAGAGAAATCATAAGGTATTTATTTAAGTCAAGCTATTTACATTCCTTCATGGAAAGGTGATATTTGTAACTCATGAGACCTTTCTCAGTATTAGGGTAGTCAGAGGGAATATTCATATATCTATATCTATATCTCTCTCTATATATATTTATCTATATATGTCAGATAGATAGATAGATAGATAGATAGATAGATAGATAGATAGATAGATAGACGAAGGGCACAGGGTGAGTTGAATATGAAGGGAAGATAGCTAAAAAAATAAAATTAAGAAGTGAGAGAGAGGATTGTACTGGGAGAAGGAGACAGAGGTAGAATGGGGTAAATTATCTCACATAAAAGAGGCAAGAAAAAGCCTTTACAATGAAGGGGAAGAGGGGGTAGATAAGAGGGAATGAGTGAATCTTACTCTCGGGTAAGAGAAGGGAGGAGTGATAGAAGGGAGGGCAGGTTAGGGGAGGGGGTATTCAGAAGCAAACACTTTTGAGGAGGGATACAGTCAAAGGAGAGAATAGAAAAATGGGGGCCCTGATAGGATGGAGGGAAATATTGTTAGTTCTTTCACAACGTGACTATTATGGAAGTGTTTTGCATGACTACACATGTATAATCTATATCAAATTGTTTGCTTTCTCAATGAGTGTGGGTGGGGAGGGAGCATGAGAGAGAATTTGGAACCCAAAGTTTTAAATATGAATGTTAAAAATTGTTTTTATGCGCAACTGGGAAATAAGATATAAAGGCAAAAGGGTATAGAAATCTCTCCTGCCCTACAGGAAAATAGAAGGGGAAGGGAATAAGAGAAGGGAGGGTGATAGAAGACAGGGCAGACTGGGGGAAGGGGAATTCAGAATGCACGTCATCTTGGAGTGGAGGGAGAGGAGAGATGGGGAGAAAATTTGGAACTCAAAATCTTGTGCAAGTGAATGACAAAAACTAAAAATTAATTAATTAATTAATTTTGAAAATGCAAAAAAAAAAAAGGGAAGAAAGAAAGAAAAAGACACTTCATCTCTTGGTTCTGGGCATTTTTCTCTAATTGTCATTCATGCCCGGAATGCTTTCCTTCTGCTCAACTCTGACTTCCCTGGTTTCTTTTAAGTCCCAACTTAAACTCCATCATTTGAAGCAAGTCTTTCCTAAATGCTCTTACTTCTCTGTTGATAATTCCTATTTACCTTGTATATAGCTTACTTTGTATATACTTGTTTATATGTCACCTCCCCATTTGATGGTAAGTGATTTGAGGGCCTCTTTTTGTGTCCTCAGTACTTAGCACAGTGGCTGGCACCTATTGGCACTTAGTAAATGTTTATGATTGACTGACTGACTTACTGATGAGAGTGGTTATCACTTCCAAAAATATTAAGTTTTTCTCTATGTCTTGCTTTCTTCTTCAGTTTCCTTCTTTGTTTCTCTCTCACCCTTTCTGTGTCATTTCCTGTCTGCCTTTGTCTCTTCCTTCCTTAACCAGATAGAATATGGAATTGAGACAATGTGTTATAGCAAATGGATTCCTTGACTGCGGAACAGGAAGACTTGACTTCTTGTTCCAGCCTCACTTGGGCACTTACCAGCTATGTGAGCCTTTGCAAAAAGTTGCTTATGCTTCCTCAGTCTCACTTTCCTTATTTGTAAATGAAATGGTTGAACTTGAAAGTCTTTTTTTTTGAGGCAATTGGGATTATGTGACTTGCTCAGGGTCACACAGCTAGTAAGTGTCAAGTGTTTGGTCTGAGGCCAGATTTGAACTCAGATCCTCCTCACTTCAGGGCCAGTGCTCTATCCACTGCGCCACCTAGCTGCTTCTTGAAAGTCTTTAAGGACCCTTCCAGCTCTAATCATAAGATCTTTGATCCTATAAAGTTTTTGTTTTATTATTTTTCATTGCATATCATTTTATGCTTCCTGTTCTTAATTTAAAAGCATATGAATGAAATGTTTTATACTGCTCACTCTTGTTCATTCTTCCTTTTTGAAGAGGACCAATGACATTATGGGGTGATATCTTAACTTGCATGTGAATTGGATTTCAGTGAGGCAGAATTGTGCAAAGCCTTCAACCTCATTCTCTCTCAGAGAGTAATCAAAGTCCAGTGCAAGACAAAAGTCTGGATAACTGGCGATGGTCCAGGATGCAGGATGATCTTGGTGTCTTTGATGTCTGACCAAGCTCTGAGCACTCTACAGCACCTGCTTTAGCGACCTTCATGGCCACTGGAACAAATTGTTCTCATCTACCCATTCCTCCAAGGGAGGTCTTCACCTCCTTGAGGCAGACACCCCCTAACCCACCAATGGAGTTGAAACTTGTTAATTGCCCTCAACCTAGATTAACCCATCTGCCAAGTTGGTTTATTGGAATGTGGCTACTGGGCATGCTACAGTTTCTTGGAGCCACAGGTGAGGGTTGGGGGAAAGGTGGACACCAAAGATAAAAGAGCAGCCCTGAAAAAGGCTCAGCAAGCCCTCTCACCAGAGGTGCTAATCCTTGCTGAACACCCCATTTATCCCATTGCTCACTAAAAAGGCAGAAATAAAAATGCCTTATATATGTTGTTTGTGTGTGGATGCCAGAATTTTTTTTCTGTGCATCAGTAGTCCTCATTAGAAAAAAAAAATTGATATCTTTTGTTTTTACATTAACTTCATTTTCCTATAAATCCGCCTCCCAACTTTCCCTATCCATTACAAAATCATATCCATTAGAAGGAAAAAAGAAGAGTCAATCTATTTGTTTTAAGGCCTAATTAAAATAACAGCAAAGGTGTGATATGCTCATGTTCTTAATGGAATAAAGTACCAGAATTCTTCTGGTTTCCATGATGTTCACATCCCTCTTCAAAGCTATCATTTGCATGACAATGGGCAAGTCACTTAATATCTCTAAACCTCAGTTCTTTGATCTGCAACATGGGGACAATGTATTAAAAAGATAAGATTCAGTACCTACTTCAAAGGGTTGTTATGAGATTTGCAAATCTTAGAACTCTTTATGAATAGTTATTCCATTGTAGCATGTTATATACTAACAATTACTATTTATTTTTATGTTTTCTTCCATTCAAATGTAAGCCCCCACCCACTCACACCTTGAGACCCTGGATTCTTTTTGTCTTCCTTTACATATCTTCAATGCTCAGACCAGTACCTGATAGACAGCAAACATTTAATAAATGCTTATTAATTGATTAATCAGTTAAATAGCTGTCCATTACTTTTGGTACTAGTAGAAAAGAAAGATGGAAACTGGAAACACAGACCATGAATAGTGATGGGAAACAGGAAGGTGAGTTTTGAGATTTTTGTTGTTGAATTACTGTTTTGCTTTTCGTTGCTATTTGAGGACTTTCCCCCACATAATTACTTGCTATTTCATTAAAGAAGACGTCATCCTTAAACACCTGCTTTGCCAAATGGAAGGAAACGGGCTTTTAGGTGGTGTGGCTTTATTTAAGTATACATTTCTATGTGGCTTAAATACTTCTCTTGCTTTACTGTAGTAGTAAATTTTAATCCTGGTGACAGAAGCAATTGCTCTATATAAAATAAAAGGAATTGTTTTAAAGTTCAGCTTTCTCCATTTCGGAGAAAATGAATTCCCGCAAAACTAAGTTTAAAAGGACAAAATAACTTCTTAGCTTTTAGAGGAGGAGGGGAGAAAAACCTCTGCATTTTTGTGCCAAAGCATACAGAAAGCTTATATGGCACTATGGAAAGGTGAGGGGACTAGGCCTGTTTCTGAGGGAATAAAAGTTTCTTTTATTTCCTTTTCTCTTTTACACTGGCTGCTAATAATTTTAAACTATCCTGGCATTTTGCAGGCAATAAAAGGACAAAATCCCTGCACTTTTCTGCGAACTCTGTAATTCTAGTCTTCTGTTTTTAAAGCAAACATTCTTGAGTAAAAGGAAGGTGTAAACCTTCTTGTCTCAAAGGCATCTGGTAATTGGGTCAAAAGCATGAAAATGCAGGTCAGAGTCATTTCCAGGAGGGGTGAACAGAGTCCCCTCCAGCACCACTGCCTCTTATGGGTCTTCTACAGGAGCCTCTCCTGCTTCCCCTCCTACAAGATCATAGGTTTAGGACTGGAAAGAATGTCAAAGGTCATGTAGTCTAACCCACTCATATTACAGATAAAGAAACTGAGGTCCATGGAGGTTAAATAACTTGTCCATGATCACATAGGGAGTCTATATTAGAGATAGGATTAGAATGCAGGTAATAATATGTCCTTAATAATAAGAAAATCAAGAGGAGTAAGAAGGGCTTTTGACCTGAACTTCAAATGCCAGCATGAACATCAGTGACCAGATAGTGCCTAGAAATAAATTCCTGAGATGGATACTGTTCTACCATGGTGGACTGAATGTCCAAAGTCTTAGCTACAGGGTTGCAAAAGAAAGGTTTCTTTTGATAGGCATTTGTTTCCCAGTTTTCTATACTTGGCCCTTTATGATAACTGCTTTGGTAAATAACATAGACGTTGAAACATTTTATTATTGGAACAGAAATACAATTACATGCAGATGTGACTCTGTGATTCATTGCTTTGTGCTACATAAATGCTAAAGCTGGAGGGAGCTCCTAGGTCATCCAGTAAACACTCTAGGCTTTGCACACTTATCTCCTCTAGTATTCTCTGGATTTCCTTATCTAATCTCTTGTGAGTGTTTCCACTGACTAAACCTCTGGGTCCTCTCTTGGCAACTGATTTCTTCAGCCAATTTCTCAAACTACTGTCAAGATTTTCTTCATACCCAATATAAACTTTCCTTACTTTATTTTTATTCAAAGAGGGTTCTTTCCCAAAAACATTCCTGAGCTACCACATGCAAAACTACAATTACTTTCAGATCATCTTTTTAAAAATTTGTCCCTGTTTGTCTACTCCTTAAAGTCTCTTTCATTTCCTTCAAATCCAGCTTATGAATTTCTCTCTCTCTCTCTCTCTCTCTCTCTCTCTCTCTCTCCTCTCTCTCTCTCTCTCTCTCTCTCCTCTGGGGGAGAAAATAATAGCTAGCATTTATGTACAGTTGATGAAATAATTTACATTTGGTACCTCATTTGATCCTTACAACAATGCTGAAGGGGCATTGTGGATAGAGTGCCAGGCCTGGAGTCAGGAAGACCTGAGTTCAAATGTGGCCTCAGACACTCACTGTGTGACCCTGGGCAAGTCACTTAATCTTGTTTGCCTTAGTTTCCTCCTATGTAAAATGAGCTGGAGAAAGACATGGCAAGCCCCTCCAGTATCTTTGCCAAGAAAACTCCAAGTGGGCTCATACAGAGTCAGACATGACTGAAACAACTGAACAGCAGCAACAGTAAGTATTATTAACCACATTTTACAAATGGGGAAATTAAGAGATGTTAAGTGATTTGCCCAGGGTCACACAGCTAGTAAATATCTGAGTCAGGATATAAACTCAGATCTTCCTAACTTCAAGTGTGACACTTTGCCCACTGTGCCAACTAGCTGCCATCTAACTGAGAGGCGGAAGGAGAGACAAAGGCACAGAAGTCAACGATACCAAATTATAGAAACAATTGCAATCCACATAACCCCAATGAGAGGCAAAAGCGTAAAGATGGTAGATCAGGTTGTCACCCCCTAGGAGGTTAGAATATGTCTATGCTAACAGACTTCCAGCTTGGTTAGGTGCTGTTCTGGTCTTCCTTATACTTAAGGGCCCTTCTTTATACTTTAGTCTCACCTCTCCGTTAAGCCTGCTCCCTTTACCCACCTTGTTCTTGCCCCTCCCCTCTCTTTCTTGAGCCTTTACTATTATTAATTTCTTTTCTTTTAATCTCATGCTATCTTGTGTTATTATTAGATTATTTCCCATCTCTTCTCAAGTAGATGGTAAACTTCTTTAGGGAAGTACACTATGTCTTATATGTCCTTGAATCTCCTTCAGTGCCCAACACAATACTTAGTGAACAAGCATTTATTAAGTGTTCACTCTGTGCTAAATGCTGGGAATATAAGGAAAATGCACAAACATGTTCCCTGTCCTCAAGGGGCTCCCATTTTAGTTGTGAAGTCAGCATATAAATAACAGGAGCTCATATTCTAATGGGATATAAGAGATATAGTCAGTTTTTAAAAACATATGGTTAAATTGGAATGCATCTTGGGTCTTCAGAAACCTCTAATCAGTGCTTCTCAAGCCTAGACCTATTCTATGGTCACTAAAGAGAAAGGATCATAAGTTTAGGACTGGAAAGAATGTCAAACACTATCTAGTCCAACACCCTCACATTACAGATGAAGAAACTGAGGGCCATGCAAGTTAAATAGAGAATGTTAGGAGTGTAACCTCAGAAGAATGAAAACATGGCTGACTTGGGTGGCCCTCCTTCAATGGAGATTCTGGTAGGAATGATCACAGAAGGAGTATGTATCAGAGGTAAGATTAGAACTTGGGTTCACAGCATAGAGGGCCAGTGATCTTTCTAGTGTAAAAGGCAGGATTTGTGTCTCCTGTGGAGTTACCCTGGATTAGACATCTGGGTCCAATGTTCAGAAGTTTCATGAGAGCTGGGTCAATCCCAAGACTTTCACCTGAAATTCCACTGTATTTCAAGAATAGGGTCTAGTTCATGCTAAAAATTCAGGTACCGTAAGGACCTAAGGCCCTCTTAGGCATAGGCAGCATAGTTATGACTTGAGATAATCCATAAGGCCCAACTTCCTCAAAATATTTTCCCCACTAGCCTTCCACAAATAAATAGAACCCCCATAATCAGAATTACTACACTGTAATGAAAGATTGTCTCTAGATCAGCTCTCCTAAAATACACATTGAATGTGTATCTTTTACCATGCCCCAGAAACTTATTCATTCTGGAAGCTCGCTCTGGTGTTAGAATTTACACACTAGAATTTCCTTTACCCCTTTGGATTCTCCTGTGATAGTATGGCTCTTACTAGAATCCCCCCTGAAGGAAGACATACAAGTCAGCTATATCTTCATTCTTCTGAGGCAGCACTCCTAAAATTATCTACCTTTGTTTCATGCCACTTTTCCCACAACCTTCCCCTTTCCCATTTTCTCATATGTTACCTTCCACCATGAGAATAGAAGCTCCTTGGAGGTAGGGACTGTCTTTCTACTTGTATTTCTATTCCTAGCAGTTAGGACGGTGTCTGGCTTTTGGTAAGTGCTTAATAAATTTCTTTTTTGTTGTTGAATATTTGAGCTGAGGAAGTATAATATCCTTGAAAGAACAGTAGATTTACAATCAGAAAATATGTCTTTATGTATTAATTGGAAAATTCACTTGTCTATGTGACCCTAAGCTTCATTTTACTTCTCTTGGTTTCAGTTTTCTCTTCTTGGAAATGGAGGGCTAGACAAGATGATCCCTTAGGTTCATCTCTAAATCCTGTAACCTAATATGGTGATTAAAAAGGCTCAAGACACACAATTTCTTTGTAATTTGATTATTTTATTAATAATACCTGCATTTTTATTAATAAAAAGGTAGTCATTTGGTCATCTGTCTTAGACCAAAGATAATCATGGAGGTGGGCTCAGAGCTTATACTTTTTTTTTGAGGGGGGGAAGAGGAGTGGCAATCAACTCTGATTGATTGACACAATATGAGTTGAGCTATATTAAAATGAGAGGCTGAAAGTGACATCATGTTACCCTTGGACAGAGAAACTTATCTCTGTACTCAGACTACCCTTAACTTTGGGCTATATATCTCCACCCAAGTTTGATTGAATGGAATTCACCCAAAATTAGAGACTCCTTGTAGGGTTGGGCTGGGTCAGGTAGAAGAGAAGTCATTTGTCAGTAAGTGTCCTTCAAGAGACTGGACTTTTAAAATCAAGACTGTTGTTGTTTGTTCTTCTTAGATGAAGAGGACCATGACATCAGGGAGGTGATGCCATGACATGCAAGTGAATTGGATTTAAGTGAGGGAGGGAGGTACAGAGAAGGGAAGAACTCTGGAACTCCCCAATATATTGGTTATTAATAATCATTTTTCTCACTAAGATCATATCACCCAATCCCCTAATTTAAAGAAGAGGAAACTAAATGCTTAGAAAAGTAAAATAACTTGCTCAAGGTCATGCAAGGTTATTGTTAAAGCCATGAATAGAAGCCAGTGTTTTTTCTTCTGAACCAAAGAAGAAAGAGTTAAAATTTCCATTCAGATCCTCTAAATCCAAGTCCAATGGCCCTGCCACCCAAGGATTGCCCTAACAACCCTATGAAGTAGGTTCAGAAAACTCAAGTGATTTGTCCAAAGTCTAGCACAGTCACCGCAAGAGTCTGGAATCCTGAGAATACCAAAATCCATAGATTGCCTTTCCTTTGGTTGAACAGAAAATCTAATGTCAGACAAGAGGATGAGGATGTGTTTTCTGATGGGCAAATTGTATTTAGTTTTTATCTTTCCGTTGTTCATCCTTTGTAGGCTGGCTTCAGGTGAACAGTTGAGCATATGCACCCTACATTAGCCTGTTATTGTAATGAAGTGTATTTAAGCGATATGAAATTACTCTAGCTGCATGGATTCATAACAAAAATTAAAAATCATTTTCAATCAGTCATTATTTTATAACTTTGCCCAAGAAGTCTACCTTACCTCCATATTTTCCTTTTTTCTTCCTATATGTTTTTTTTTCAATCAGACCTGTGATCTTATTGGTGAAAGGAAGTCCTCTCCAAAGTGAACATGACCCTCATAAGC
The DNA here is from genome assembly GCF_003287225.1 of Phascolarctos cinereus. NCBI lineage: Eukaryota > Metazoa > Chordata > Mammalia > Diprotodontia > Phascolarctidae > Phascolarctos > Phascolarctos cinereus. Next base: position 10,729,799 of record NW_027556098.1, read on the forward strand.
ATGTGATCATCTAATCAGAGGGTGAGAAGAGGAGTTTCTTCTTGCCTTCCATGTCATTGCCAATCATGCAGCAGGTCTTTGACGTAGCAGAACTAGCATTTGGAAGTATTTTCACTCAAATACTCCCCCATTTCAGTCTCTCTCACTTCTGGGATTGCACACTCCCAGTGTCTCCTCTTCTGCCTAGGAAATGGATCTCTTAGGGAAGTTGCAACCTAACTCCCAACCCCACAGGCTCTGCTGGGAAAATCTCTACTCTACCCCAACATGACCTGCTCCATGACCCCCAAAAGACCATATGGTTGTGGCAGAGAGCTTTCTCTGAGCTCCAGGAACATAAATAGTAAGAGCCCTTACACTCCTTTTAATTTTGGATGGCACATAATGAGTGTGATGAACATGCATGGATTCCTTGCGATCTGTATCACAGATTCAGATACATTCTCTTTCCCCTACAAGCCACCTCTTTTCTAAACTTCCCTATTACTGTCAAGGGTACCAACAACCCTCAAGCTTCCTTTAGAAATGGCAGATTCTTCATATCTTCCTTTAAAAATATTCACAACCTTATTGTCATTCTCAATTCTTTGCTTTCATTCATCTCACATATCTAAGTGGTTGACAAATGTTGTCATTTCTATCTCTGCAATATCTCTTGTAACCATCTCCTTTACCTCACATGCCCACCACCTTAGTTCAGAACCTCATCAGCTCTTGCCTGGACTATTATACTGCCTCAGTTCACTACCCTCTGCAATCCATCCTCCCTATAGTGGACAAATTATAGGTCTGAAACAATCATCCTCCTATTCAGTAAACTCCATTCATTCCCTGTTGACTCTAGGATCAGATAAAAACTCTTTGGTTTGGCATTGAAAGCCCTTCACAACTTTACCCCACTTACCTTTCCAGCCTTATTATGTATTACTATCCAGCCCAGCCAAAGTGACATTCTTGCTATTCCTTCCACTCACTCAAAAACACAACTAAAATAGCCGTATAAATAGAAATTAAGATATGACAATGTGCATTAAGCTGAACCACTTAAAGAAAAAACAATGGACTCCCTGAAAACTTCTACTGAGTGGAAACCAGAGGCAATCAACTTTTACTTAATGTTTTTGCTTTGTGCATGATGCATATCTGTGCAAAGAAAAACATAAGTTCTGCTGAAAAGTTCAATGTTTATATTCATTTACTGTCATGACCTAGTATGTGATGGTTGTATTGTGTAGCTTTCAAGAAAGGGTGTCAAGAAAGAAAAAATGGAAGGAAGAGAAAGAAGAAAGAAAGAAAGAAAAAAGAAAGAAAGAAAGAAAGAAAGAAAGAAAGAAAGAAGAAAGAAAGAAAGAAAGAAAGAAAGGGAGGGAGGGAAGGAGGGAGGAGGAGGGAGGGAGGAAGGAAGGAAGGAAGGAAGGAAGGAAGGAAGGAAGGAAGGAAGGAAGGAAGGAAGGAAGGAAGGAAGAAAAAGAAATAGAAAGGAGGAAGAAAAAAGAGAGGAAGGGAGGAATGAAGAAAGGAAGAAAAGAAGAAAGGAAGAAGAAAGAAATTCACTTGCTTGGCAAGCCATACTAAATACAAATTAAGTAAATAATTAATTTCCATTATTATCTATAATTCTGCTTTGTCTCCCAGGTCATACACAGTGATTTTTTCAAAAATAATGCAGCACATTCAGTCATTTTGCTTCTCACATTTGTTTTCAGAGTAAAAAGGGTTTTTTTTATTATTAAATAAAATTAAATATTTTACAATATCATTTATTTCACTGTTTATCCTTTTAAAGCATTTATCATTTGGGTATATTTTATAATGGCCATGATATATTAATACAGTAATGTATGTATATAATTTATATGGGCAGCTAGGTGGTATAGTGCATAGAATTCTAGGCCTGGAGTCAGGAAGACTAATCTTCCTGGGTTCAAATTGGGTCTCAGGCACCTTCTAATTGTATGATCCTGGTCAAGGCACTTAATTCTGTTTGTCTCAGTTTCCTCATCGGTAAAATGAGCTGGAGAAGGAAATGGCAAACCACTCCAAATCTTTGCCCAGAAAACCCCAAATAGGGTCACAAAGAGTCAGACACCCCTGAAAAAATAACTGAACAACGACAATAATAATGTATACATAAATGACTACATATTTGAGGATATAGGCTTATTTTTTTTAACTGATGAGGTGTGCAATCAAAAACAACGTGGAAACCACCGATAAAAGGACCTTCTACAACCTAGAATCTTAAAGTTGCCTGGGGTTACTGAGATGTTGAGTGACCTGCCCATGGTCCCACAATCAATATATATCGGAGGTGAGAAATGAATGCAGGATTTCCTGACTAAGACCCATACCCTATACACTTCCTAAGTTTTAATAAAACTAAAATCCAACTCTTCAAAGAGTAAGAGATTTCTTGAAAGAGCAAGAGGGGTTTTTTTGCCTTCCCGTAAATTGCTTGTATTTAATTTTTATTACTCTGTTTGCCAATTTTCCTCTAGAAACATTATTCATAAATGGCATAATCAAAGCACATCAAACTTGGAATCAGAAAATCGTAGAAGTGGAGCCAAATCTCTCCATAGAATCCTTTGCTGACTTGGGTCTCAGTTTCCTGATTTAGGTCTAGAAGATTGCTAATATCCTTACTTTCTTCCCCTTCTTCAGTTTCCCTTTAAATGTTGTCTTCCTCCCTTAGAATTGAGGTTAGGAACCATTTTTCTTTCTGCCTGTATTTAGTAGTCCTTTCATTTGGCACGGTATAAGCAATTAATCAATGCTTGTTAGCTTATTGACTTGTCTTGACTATCAGCACTTAGAATCCATAATACCGTGATCCCATGAATCTCAGAGTGTGCTCTGATGATGTCACCTCCTCCAATACAGAAGCCAAAACCTTTCACTATCAAATCCATTCTTTGTGGGAATTCATTTTGAAAGATACGTTTTATTCATTCCATCCCCTGAATTAAGGTAGCTTATAATATTTTGTGTTTACAAGTGAAATTACTGTGTGCTTAAAATTGCAGGCACAAATTTGGAGGCAAGCTTAAGATGTTTGAAGGTTTAGTCTTTACTGGAGAAAAAAGAGGAATTCTTTTGTCTTGCATCAACATGTTAATAAAGTCTAAAGTTCTTGCACAAACAAAACTGACTTCAGTGGGAATTACTTTCACATAAAGGCTTCAGAATCACAAGTAGTGAAGAATTCTTGAAAGCTATTTTTCAGGCAGTCCAGAGTAGAAGCCACTATTATTTCTTGCAGTGAAACAATCAGAATAAGTCTTAACTTGGTGCAATGGGTTTATATGTACTTTGGAGAGGAAAACATGAGTAATATTTTGAAAGCATTTTTTCCATAATATTTTATGACCAGAGCTTATATTGGGCAACCATACACTTGTTCTTATACTTGCTATTATTTCGCTTTCTGTTATTTCTGGAATCATTTAAAGGTGGTCATTCGAAAAGGCTTTATGAAAGGTAACCAGTTTGTGTAAAGTCTTTCCTGATTCCCCAAGTGCTTCTGATTCCTTATAAAGCTACCTTGTATTTATTTTGCATATGTGTGTTTGCACATATATATGTATGTATACACATGTATATTCATCTATACAAAGTGTATGTGTATTTTTTTCTCCTTGATAAAATATAAGCTCCTTGAGGGTAGATACTATTTTTTTTTGTATTCCCCAGCTCTTAGCACATTGTCTTGCATAGTAGGTACTTAACAAGTGTTTTTGATTGATTAATATGATTTTTTTTCAAAGTGTGTAGTGAGACATGAGGAAACCAACATTTTTATGTTTTTCTTGCTCTTAGATTCTGATTTGCTTTTGACTTTAAGAGAACAAATATGAAAGTTTGAACTAGAGTCATGAAGGCCTGAGGTTGAATGCTACCTGCTACCCTTTCTGTGAATCTAGGCAAGTCTCCCTGGGCCTAAGTTTCCTCATCTGTAAAATGGGGGTAATGATATCCATTGTACTTATACTTTAATGTAATCTCAAATGAGATTAAATCCTTATCCAATTTTAAAGTGTTTATTTTTTATTTTAGAAAATACTTATGCTTACCAAGTTAGTTTGTACAGATTTGGACATGGCAATTAATGACAGCATTGATACAGTAACACTTCCCTGCCAACCTCTTTTCTTTTTTTTGTCTAGGCAATGGGGTTAAATGACTTGCCTAGGGTCACACAGCTACTGAGTGTTATGTGTCTGAGGCTGGATTTGAACTCAGGTCCTCCTGACTCCAAGGCCAGTGCTCTACCCACTGCGCCACCTAGCTGCTCCCAACCTCTTTTCTAACAGTCCCACTGACCAGAATCCCAGAAGTAAGCTAAGAAGTAGAGTACAGATGTTGGTCATTGACATCAGTGATGAGCAGCCACATTGATAACTATCATGAATGACATAAAGACAAATCACTCATTTTAAGGTTCATATATGCTTTCTATCTGGTGGGACACCAGAATACATTGTCACATAGAATACATGGGAAAGTAACTGGCATTTATATAGAGAAGTTCCTTAATGTTAGATTTTCCTCAGCCACTCACCTGAATTGGTTATAATAACAAAGAGCTGTTCCTGTAACTAGGTAGTAGAGTGGACTTACAATGAGAAGTTAATGGTGAACAATTAGCTTAGTTTAGCTAAATTATGAATATCTGTTTCAAAACCAGATTTGGGTCTACCAAAAGAGTTTTTGATAAAGTTCATTCTTACTTTGGTAAAGTCTTTGACTTATTTGAACATTATTACACAGATTCTTTTTGGGGGGGGGGGTGGCAAGGCAATTGAACTAAGTAACTTGCCCAGGGTCACAGAGCTAGTATGTATCGAGTGTCTGGATTTGAACTCAGATGCTCTTGAGTCTAGGGTGGGCGCTCTATCCAGCATCCCACCCAGCTGCCCCTACCCAGACTCTTAAGACTTAGGCCATTTTCTTCAGAGTTATCAGATTATTCTTCTGCATTAGGACTTCAGAGCTAGAGGTATAGGTATTGATAAATATTCTTCCTCTTGTCAGTATTGAGTGGGAATTACAGAATTGCCAGGAAACACAATTGAGAACTTAAAATCCTAAAATCATGAGACTGCACTAAAAATATTTCTTTTATACTGAGGATTTCTTGAAAAAATGCTAAGTAAATGTGGAATTTTATTATCTCCTATGCAAGAAAAAAGTAACAAAATCTTTGATGTGAATTCACACATCTCTTATTGTGTGTGATATTTGTTCCTTTTGAAAATGATTTTCTGAGAAACTTTTAAAAACAAAGAACACAAGCATAAGGAATGATGTCCCACAGCTTTCTTCTCCCTTAAAAAAAATCCTTTGACTAATGGTAGTTTTGGAAAGCCACTTAATGTAGAAGTGCAAGTTAGCCACTTACTGAAGTGACTTCCCCCTCCTTCCCCCCAGTTTCCTAGCCTAAAGATGATTTTTATTAAAGTGAGTTAATCCTTTTGTACTCTTCCTCGGTGCTTTATAGACAAGAATGAGTTCTCATAAGCCGTTCTGGCATGGGGAGAGTTAACCAGGTTAAAAGGATCCCCAGCTAGCTTCTATCACCAGGAATGCAATTCATGTTTACCTATATAAGGAAACCTGTTAGACTGAAATCAGTTTGGCGGATTTTTAAGCTGACAGAGAGACATGTAAGCACACACCCTGGAGAGTGGGAGTGCTTGTAGGCTGGACAGAGCACAGCTTCCTGAATCTCAAACTGACTGCAATTCAGCTGATCCTGAGGAAAACAGCCCAGGAGCCTTCTCCCAAAACAGGCTGCTTCGAGGAACTATCCGCTGGGTTTCGGAGATCAAACTTAAGGGGGAAAAAATCAAAGGACAAGAAAAATGGAGAAGCAGGTAAGTTGGGGATTTTTTTTTTTAAGAAATAATTCCTTGCGTCTTGGAAGTGACACTGTTAAACTTCTTGTGTGGGGGAAGAAACTCTGAGTGGTACTGCTAATCTGTGTTCCTTAAACAGCAGCTCATTCCTGCCTAATTTATATACTTGGAAAATACCTTGAGACAGCTCTTTGCCCCTTTGTGCACCCCAAGTGTCCGCAGACAATTCTTTCAGCTCCTCAGACATTGTAGAAAGCTTGTTTCTAATCTGAAACGATCTGGCCTTAGAAATGAGCAAACTTTCTTATCTTGGATGCAAACTAAACAGAGCAGAAGAATCTTAGGATGCTTTGAGTAAATGCCTGAATCCCGAAGGAGGTAAGAGCAGATGTGAAGTCTGAGTTCTTAAAACCACAGGCAGCATAATATTTGGCAGACTGTAATTTGTCATTTTCTTCCAGAAAAAAAAAATAAAAGTCCGAAGTATTGTTTTTCATTCATTTAATTCTGCTTCTCCGGGGAGCAAAATTCTCACATTCAGCCCATGCAACAAAGGACACCTTCCGAGACAGAGAAAAAAAAGCCAAGCTGTGCTCTTTGTTCTATCAAATGTAAAGAAACTTTCTCTGATTCTTTGACAAGTACAGTATACGCCTTTTGTATATACAGCAAGAAAGATGGATAAAAGTTTTATGCCCTTTGGCTTTGTATTTGATTAGTTCTTTGCTCTGTTCTAAATGTATACAAGATCTCAATCTGAATGTAATTAAACAAGGAAATGTGAAAGCATGTAACAGGCAGACGTAGAGAATTTGGTTCTACTTTGGGACCAGCAGTTGTAAGATGCAACAGCTGGATGAAAGCTAATCAAGTTTTAGTCTGTGTCACAGGTAGAACTTTGTGAAAAGGTACTGGTCATTTCAGTTGAAAACAATTATCAAAAAGTCATTCTGTATCAGGTGCAAAAGTTTTTGTTTTTGTTTTTAATGGAGAGGTGGTTTCCTTCAATGAATTAGCTTTGATAGTTGTATGACTGCTCATCTCTCAAAGAAGCGTTGTAGTTAACCAGCACGTACAGCTGCTTTAATCTGGAGAGCTTGGGGAACAGGATTGCATTCCTCGTTATAACAAATGGCACAATGACCTAATTTCATGTTTCTAAAACCTTGATTTTTTTTCTGTCTCTCAGCTTTATTTAAATAAAGTTAAGCTTCCTTTAAAACCAACTGGAATAAGAAAACATACTGCCCCCACCCCAGACAATTGAATTGCCAAGTCAGAATACATCTTATAGGTAAAATATTAATTTAATACAGGGTAGTGGCCACTGGCAACTCCTAAGTGTTGAAGCAGGGACCAGATGACCACCTGTTAAGCATGTTGTAAAATTAACTGCTGCTTGGGGTTGGAAGTTGAACTGAATTTCCTCTCCTGGTCCTTCCTGCTTTGAGATCCTACATCACTAAGTGCTTTGGCTTTATGTAATTTTTTTCTTAAATTTAAAAATAGATCAGATCTGGAGAAGTTATGCATACAGAGGGCCTATTATATTATTGCTGTAGAGGCTTAATTGGGTGTCAGCATAAAAGAAAGGCCAATTAAAACTTTTAAAAACTCTTTAGTCCCAAAGTGGCTAAGAAAACTGAGCATTCTTGATATTGCGTTAATTTAATAGAAATCTGCAACACAGGAAACACAATGTGCTATTTAAAATATAGAGTCAACTCTTGATAATCTGCATGTGGATGGTCCATATGTTGGTTTATCTGCAGCAGATGTTTAATCCCAGGCTGACTTCTTCCTGCCAACTAGATAACTCTCACCTACCTTACCTTCGACCTCCTCATACAACCACACTCTCACCCCACCATTTGCACACCATTTTTATTCTCAGCCTGAAGAAAACATAATTTGAAGATCACTGTGCCAAAATCCAAACGGTTTGGGGGTTTATTTTCAATCATGCTCGCCACTGTTTGTTGCATTGTTGAAGGTGATTGATTGAGAGATGACTGTGCTACAGCATCGCTGTTTCTGTCTTCAAATGGAGATCTGCTACTGAGACAAAAATGAATGCTGCCCTCAACAAGAGGTGCCCCAGGGGAGTTCATTAGCAGTGAATTGGATTATTCTAGTGCCCAACCTATTCCCTGGGTGAATGAAAGCTAACTTTCTTTGGATCCTATGTTAACCCTTTCAGGCCACATTTCTTAAATGACTCGAGCACAGGGTATCACCATTAAGTAACTTCATTTTCACTCGAAGCATAGTTTGGAAACTTGAAGATTCTGGTGCAGTGCGCTAACTTGTGATTTGGGGTTCATGTCAAGGAAGCTATCATTATTTTTGTTGTCTTTCATGTAGTCATGGAAATGGTAAGGATTTTAGAAGGTCAACTAGTCCATTCCCATATTTCTATGGAAGGCTGAACTTAAATCATTCCAGATGGGGGGGGGAGAGGTGGAACAGGGGCGAAGATATCTGTTCTTAAAGATCTCTTGGAAGTAGACTACAGCATGTTCATTCTGATGTTTAATCAAAAGTTGATAGCCATTCCTAATACGTAGTATCCCTAATACAGCCTCTTTCTCTAATGATTTAAAGTACCATTCAGCTGTGCTTCTTTCTAGATATCAAGGAAATCTATCTTCTCATATAGACAGTCTTAATGAGAAAATCACATGGCTACCAGACATAAAATTGATGTGTATTATACACAAGGACTTAGATTTTGAACAGCATCGAGTAGATTGCATTCCTATTGCCAGTGGACATCCCTTGACAACTTTAATTAAAAAAAAAAGAAATAAAACAAAACAAAAAAGACCCTACCTATGCTGCATTATGACTAGAGTGTTTACAAGCAAGAAATTGATGCCAATCACCTTGGCCATCTAGGGGAATAGATTTTCCCAAGTTTCTGAGGATCAACCTCAAGTCAAATGAATATTTAGAAATAACAAATTCCAAACCAAAGCAACTATACCTAGGTATCTTGTACCCCAAGAGCAAGGATTTTCACAAGAGCGTAAATTTAGAGATGGAAGTGGCTTTCAAGACCATCTAGTCCATATATATACATACATGTGTGTGCATATATACATGTACATACATGTGCACATATATGTGTATATGTATGTGTGTGTATTCATTCTTTACAGAAAGAATCTAAGGTCCAGAGAAGTTAACTTGCCAAGGGCACAGAGCTGGTAAGAGGCAAAACTAGAAATTGAACAAATTCCAAAGAAATTCCAAAACTAGCATACTTTCCGCTGTCCCATGCTGCCTCATATGCTTGTATTTTGGGAGAAACCATTTTATGCTACTTCTTGTCAGCTTTCCTTGTTTCTCTTTTGTGACTGAAGGATGTAGCCACCTTTCTTTGGGTTCCCCTCTCTAGAGTTTCTCTTCTCCCTAGCTTCTTGATTTCTCTCCCTGGATGGCTTGACCATCTGTTGAATTCCATTGTCCTTTCTCAGATACCCCATTTCAGTCATTGATTCACAACTGGTTTATTGAATGCAGGGCACTGTGCTAGGGGCTGAGGGTGATATTAAGACATCCCACTGGTGGACATTTAAGAAACCGTACTTCTAGACAACCAGTAGAGTGCCTGAGCTGAGAAATCTCATGATTTGTGTAATAGAATGTCTCTAGTCTTAGAAATAATCACACTTTTTAGTGTTAGGGATTGTCAGCACAACTCTCACTGAAGGGGTTGTTCCTATATGTAGAAAATTCCCGTATGGGGCCAGAATTTCATTTGTCTGAATAGACGGCAGCTTTTAGAGAAGTGAACTTATTTTTTAATCAAATTTTATCTTTTTTTCCCCATTAACAAATATTTATTTTTCTCTCCCTCCAACGTCCCCTGAATAGAAACAAAAACAAAAAACCTTGTAACAAATATGCATCTTCGCATAAGTTACCAGAGGAAACTACAGTAACACACAAAGAATCTAAATTTTCAGGAAAATGCCCAGACAAAGCAATTCTTATTAATGGCTCTTATAGATGGAATTGACTAACGTGAAAGCTGAAATACACATTCCCATAAAAAGGACGTGAGCAGCTGCCATTAATCTATAGTTGTATGTTTAAGGCTTAGAATCGGGGACAGAGAATTAATAACTGGTTTGCTCCAGTAGGATTCTTCAAGTATCTAGGGCACTGGCAGAACCAATTTAAAATATATTTATATTTCAAGAAAGGTTAGGTGATGAGATGATAGAATTTAGGCAGTGAAGACAATGCCTCCTAGTTAAATGTAAAAGTACATTTCCATTTTTTAATTAATTGCTTGCAATCACATATTAGAAACCTTCAGTGAATGAGCTTTTCAGAGAAACTTAGTTAAGTTAAAAGTTCATTCCAAAGATCTGACTCTAAAAAATGTAGATTTTTCCTTTATGTAAAAGAAAAATTATGATAGTAGCAGTGAAAAAATACTGATGTCAATATTTCAAAGGATGTGCTAAAAAGAATTTACGTAAAGGTGTGACTCAATCAATCGGCACTATAGGGATGGATGCAGTGCATAGACTCACACACTTAGGGGCTCATCTTCACTGTCTCAACTGAAATTGAACAGTCTCTTCCATTTGACAGTCTTAAATCTTAACACATGACTGAATTGGAATTTTTATCCAGGTGCCAGAGTTCCAAAACACTCCATTATTTATAGGTGTTGCCCTGTGAGCAAGGCTTCAGCTACTTAAGCTAAAATTATTTTTTACTTAGGAGAATCAAATTCTTTTGCTATTTCGGCTTCTGCTGACTCATCAATTTAGTGCCTTAGAACTAAACCACACACACCACACACACACACACACACAGAGAGAGAGAGAGAGAGAGAGAGAGAGAGAGAGAGAGAGAGAGGAGGAGAGAGAGAGAGAAATGTGCACTCCAGCTCCTCTGTTGACCCCAGTGTTAGGAAACAAAAAGTGACCATTAGGTTTATGCTTCAATTGGTACATTCCCATCTAACTAGCCTGTATGGGCATCGTTTACAACATTATGTCAAAAAAGTTTAAGTGTGGAAAGTAGCAAATTAAAAAAAAATGCTTGTTTCTTGCAGTGCCTTTCAACGATAGAGATAAGTTAAAGAAAATCTTTCCATCCTTTTAAACAATGAACAGTTTTCAAATAGTATCATAATAGAAGTCAGTAGGTAGGCAGGGCAAAAGGGTGAGAGAAGTTTAATGTTAGGAGGGGAAACACAAAAGCGAATGAGGTACAAAAGAGATCCAGCAACAGTAACTTCAGCAAGCCTCTGGCACATACTGGCTAAGGGATAGGAAATATATTTAATGATAATAAAATTAGCTTTAATTTCTAGAGTTTATAAGGTTAGCAAAGCACTTTACATACATCATCCCCTATCCTCAAAACAATCCTATGAGGTATTGTTAACCTCCATTTTACAGATGAGGAAACTGAGGTTCAGAGAGGTTAAATAGGGGCAGCTAGGTAAATAGAGCACCGGCCCTGGATTCAGGAGGACTTGTCTTCAGGAGGACCTGACTTCAAATCTAGCCTCAGACCAAACACTTGACGCTAGCTGTGTGACCCTGGCAAGTCACTTAGCCCTAATTGCCTAAAAAAGGGGAAAAAAATCATCATCAGAGAGGCTAAATTACTTGCCAAGGTCACACTGCTAATATGTGTTTGAAGTAAGAGTTCAATTCACATTTTCCTGACCCCAAATCTAGTGTTCTATCCATTGCCACATGCCTCTATTAGAAAATATCCCACCTAAATCTCTTCTTTCTTGGACATGATGTTTCTGAGGGATAAGTGGTCTTGAGGTTTCCTTAGCAAATTCACACTTAACTACTCTACATATTGTTACCCTTTGTTTCTCCCCAACTCTCTATGCCTCTGTGAATAACATTTGCCTCCTCATCGTGGGGTGGAAGAGATCTTGGGCTCTTAAAGGCTATACCAGTGAAACATAGACTCTTGAAAGTGCTAGATAGCTAGAAAGGCTTTCAGAAGAGATTGGGGGCGGTTTGCGTGCTGATCCAGGCAATGGCAGAAAAACTTATCACCAGGGTAGCTAAAAGGTGATGGATTTTTTAGCTGTAGCAATGCTTAAAGACTGTCCTAGTTATGAAGAAGTTGCAGTTGGTGGTGTGACCTGTAATTCTAATATTAGAAATTCTTGAAATCCTAAAAACTTAGGTCTTCAGGATCTTCTTATTAAAATGCACATCTCCCTGAAAAGGATACCATGTTAAGTCCTTATCAGTTAGCAATTCAGCAAAGATTGTTTTCAAACCAAGTCAGTTAAATAAAAGAATGAGATACATGAGAGTGACTGGAGTAAGGAGGCTGGGACCCTGAAAAGGGAAAAAAGATGGATTAGCAAAAGCAAATTGTCTTTTGCAGCATTGCTGTTATTGCAGTTATATGTAGGGGTAGTCCTACTGGAGAATAGCACTTTTCAGTCACCATCTGGTCATGGGATCTAGAATGGGTGGGAGACCTGGAAGCCACAATCTTTATATCTATGTGTGTATGTGTATATACATACATGTATGTATGTATATATGTGAATATATGTGCATGTGTATATGTACACACACACATATCTATATCTATATCTATATATATGTATGTATACTTGCCCCCTCTATAGTTAAATTGTTCAGTGGCTGTGAATTTTCTCCAATTCTATCCTACCTTACAACTGTGTAATCAGAATTAAAATATCATAGCAAGCAGATACTGGACACATTCATTTCTCTACTGAGATGTTTTATCACTTGGAATGTTTTTTCTTGTTTTAATGTAACTAGAAAACTTGCATGCCTTACTAATTTCACACTCCCGCCAAGATTTTGTTAAAAGTTTGACATTGTTGTTATGTTATCTGTTTTTTAGGGGTGGTGTATATAAAGCATGTGTCATCACATTGCCCTTAAGTGACCTAAGTAAATTCCTTTCTTTCCGCAAAGAACATACCTAATTGAAAAAAAGCCATTAATGGATGCACAGCTGTAATCAACAGTGAAAGAAAAAAGCCTTAGAAACCAACAGGTGTTAGAAAGGGTGGGGCTAAATCCTGTGGAATTCAGTTAGTAGCATTTCCTGGAGATTTCCCTGAATTGTATAAATCTGAGAAAAGTTTGGAGACTTCTAAGATGATCCCTTTCTATACACACACCCACATCCAAGCCCCCATGCCTACAAGTCTATCTATAACCATCTCGTAAGGCTCTTCAAAGCAACCAATCTCAGTGTATTATGCTCAGTGTGTCTGTGTGTATACATTAATCATAAAGTACATAAATACATATATATGTATATATATATATGCATGTATATATTACATATGTGTGTGTATGCATGTGTATTTAGGTGTGTGTTCACACATTCGTGTATGCTTTCACACAACCTTATTTGTCTCTTGTATCTCTGGTTCCATGGATTGAAAAAAAAAATAAGCAAGATCCAAGAACAAACCGATTGGCAGACTGGGCACTGCACTGGTATTCTCACAATATCAAGAGAATGTGAGATTGGCTCCAGGACATAGCTATACAGCCCCTCTGAGGCAAATTTATGGGCAGACATTGACAAGATTTGTGCAGCATAGATGGATTTCATTGCATTGTCAGAGGGAATACTCATATTGATGAGATCATAGATCTATTGGAAAATTGGAATATCTTTGTTTATGGGGCAGCATAGGTTGCATAGCAAGATTGTTTGAATTTCTCCTTCCTGTATATTCATATATTTATTCCTACCCCACCCGGTACAATAAGCATATACCCTACATCCCACAGAAGAGGACCTAAAGAGACGATTAGTGTGGTTTAGTGAAAAGAGTGCAGTCTTTATAACATTAAAATTTGAGTTTGAATTTACTCTGTGTGACCACATAAAAATCATTTAATCCTCTGGTCTCAGTTTCTTCATGTGTCAAGGACACACATTGGACTGGATTAGTCTAAGCCATCTCCTAGCTCTATGTTCATTGGGCCAGCTTATATTATTTTTATACATGGGAGAAGGATGCTAGGATACTTACTAACTTTTTGAATTCTCCTATTTTATTTCCACATTTTTCCCACTTCTCATTCTCTAAATACATTCTCTTGTATTTATGAGGTTACATTCAATATTACAAGTGAGAATGAAGTGACTTTTGTGTTTTTTAGGGGGAGGTGAAATATGTTCTAGATTGGTATAAAGAACTCCCAATAAGGAAACTCCCTCTGCTAAAGCAGATGGGCACATTTTACAAATTTGAGGCTTAGTTTCTTAGGACATTGAGAGGTTAAGTGACACACTGTCAGAGAAAAGCCTTGAACCTAGCCTGAAGTTGGCTTCTTATCTATTAACCATGTCCCATCTCAAGACGTGAGCTGGCTAAATGGTATAAATTAGTTAAGCAAAAAGTAGTTGTCATTTGGAATGGAAATTTCTGGCATACTTTTGAAAGGTTACTTTTCAATCGACCTCCTCCTCCACTTAAAACGAAGCACACAAAATCTTCCAAACAAAGCTTCTTTCCTACTTGAATTCCATTTGCCTCAAAATGGAACCAGAAAAGAGAGGAGAGTTTTAAAAATGCGTGGTCAAATCTGAATTGTTATTTGCCAGAGCAGCTGCTATTATCACTTCATAAAGATTCTCTTGGCGATGAAGTCTCCCAGTTCAAAGCAGAGCAGGGCCAATGAGAGCCTGCAATCTCAATCTTCGAATCTAAGGAACAATGCAATATTTCATGGAAACATTGCAATGCCAGCTGTTGTAAGAGCATGTGTTGGAAGAGGCATGATACAAAAGGTAGGAGGAGTAAGACAGTGTTGAACCAGAAAATGCCCATGAGCAAAATGCCACTGAATGATATAACATCTGCCAATACCTCTGAGATAATCCAGTAACCTTGTAGAGTCCAGGTGACTTGAAGTGCTTTACTTTGGGCTACAGAAATTAATAGTACATGTGCTAGCTTGGACTTTTGTTCAAGTGGGTCACCCTTCCGAGCAGATCTCTGGTATGGGAGTTCTTTCCCTTCTGATGTCGTTGGTAGTGCCCTGCTCTGAGTAGTTTTGTGCCTAGGCTGTGGGCCCTCCATCCGACCATTTTAAATGGAAGGGTGAACATCCTGACAAAGTGAAAATACATCAAATATTTCAATGAATAAAAGTGGGTGACAATTTCTGCTTCTAGGCACACACACACAAAAAAGCTCTTACCAAGATAAAGATGTGAACCTTGAGTACTATCAGGCCTCCTGGAGTATTTTATCCTCCTCCCGAAAGACTGAAAATGAAGCGTAAGGAAGGTCTTTGCCTGCAGATGGGGGGTTGTAAATTAGTTCATAAAATCTGCTCTGTGTTATCCTTGAAATCATCTGCTTTACATGTACTTGTCCTTTGGATTTGTTTTTGTATTTCTTCCAGGCTATAATTCAGTAGCACTCATCACCATATGAGTTTTATCCTCGATTCACATTTAAAGATGAGCAAGTTGACTGTTTTCTGTCAGGAAAGTATGCATGGATTTATGTATATGTGGTAGTATGTGCATATGTGTGTAAATATACTTGTATATTATATGTCTGCTGATATCATTAAACTTTTAACTATTAAATTTATATTTTAGCCTGATCAGTGGTTTGGATATACCACATACATATATAGTATTGATTTAAAAAGACTTTTGCATTAGATCACATTCTTATCCCTTTGATTAAAACACGTTTTAATTGACCTATTTCCCACATTGTTTCAAAGTTAGCATTTTGTAGTCTTTGTATATATCTATAGCAATACTGATGTTCATACAAGTAATAAAGTGCAATATTGTTTATAAAGTACTTTCAAGCCTTAATGTTCCATAGCAATATTATTATTGTTAGTAATAGTTCTCACTTGACCTCTTAGTTTAATTTAAACATCAAAGATCAAACAACCGTGTGTATGTGTTTTATCAGCATTGGATTTTGTGCTGGGAGACTTTTTAGTCTAAAATATGTTCCACTCTAAAACTTTGCAACACCTGTTTATATTAATGGTAATACGTTTTAGCTCTGATTTATTGGTGACTGTAGGGGGAAAAGGGAAGAATCTTTCTCAGGTTTCTAATCTTTATGCGGGAAGGGGAAGTTTTGATTATTGAAGTATCAGCATTCACTGGCACTATTGAAGTGCCAGCCTTCAGAAGTTAAATGAAAATAAATCTAGGAAAGAGGAAAAAAGAGCCAAGAAGATAAGAGAAAGGCAAAGAAAGAAATAAGATGAGGGGAAAGTGGGTTTTTCTTTTCTTTGTTAAGCAAATTTAATTTAATGTTTAATGAATGCTTGTTGAATTGAATTAAAACCAATCACGTGAAATTGTTTGGCAAAATATCCTGCAAATTGTTGTGTCTATGCTCTTCATGTTTGCCCTGCTGCCACTAAGTAGTACCTATTGGGAAAGATGACAGAAAGGACAAATGGGGAGGGAGGAAGAAAGAGAGAGACAGAGAGACAGAGACAGAGAGAGAAGAAGGTCATAAGACTAGGCAGCAAGCAAGATTTAGGGATATAGGATTGTGTTTAATTTGGTAGCTAGGAGGGAAGAAATAAGTGTTCCAATGTTTTAAAGAAAGAATGGCTAAGTAAGTAGGAGTGAAAGAAAGAATAGCTACTATAATAATATCAGCACGAATAACCAGAGAAGATCAGCAGGATTCTTATGCCTGGGAAATTGCTACTCAGCAAATTCTCTGATGGATCAATGATAGGGTGTGGGTACTCCTTAAGAAGTATTTGTTTCATTACTGGTCTTCTCTTTCTGTAAAACACTGTTGCTATCATTTGTTTTTCAAGCATCTGTAGCCATCCATGACCCTTCCTACTAATCCTATAAGTATAGTGGCTGTACTATGGGTTGCTATGCTTAATACTTTTCTGAGTTAATACTTAATACTTAATTGAGTTAAGTGCTCAAGAATGTGGACTAGCAAACATCACCATGTGGAATGTCCCTGATTTGATAAATTTGGTGCTTGTATGGCAAATGATAATCCAGCAGTCTGAAAGAGTTATTGCATACAGGACACTTCTCCCCCCACACCCCAAAGTACCTTTCATATATTTAGAAGTAATAAGTTTATCCACTAGTGTCTGGTTTAATATTTGTAAAACACTTTGAACCACTAGTGGGGATGGGATGACACAGTCACAGAATAATTTTCCGCCATTAAGCTTTAGCAGCATTCCTTCCCACTTGGTTTGGTCACTGCCCAATTTTAGAAACTAGGCCTGAAACTGTAAATCCAGGGCCCCAAGGGTTCTGTCCCGCTCATTTAATTTTGCTATAATTTTGCTCATAATAACTTGTGTTTTTAATTCAGTAACCCAAACTTTGTTTTTACTGTTTTGGGGAGGATATTCCTGCAAAGCCACTCATACATTTTGAGTCCCATTTCATCTAACACATTTGATTTTCAAGGGCTAACAGTTAATTATTAATTCTTACCTGAAGCACGGAGATATGTCACAAAGTGCTTTGGGATATCCTATCAGGTGTTGACTCAGAGTTATGCAATCATATTTAAAACGCCAGTGGGCAATCCTGAATATGTTCTTTTGCCTTTGATACAGTGCCATATCACCTCCCTTAGTGTAGTGGTTAGACTGAAAACATCTGCTTGCTTTTATTACACATGTGTTATTTAAGATGTTCTGTTTCTTTATAACGTAAATCACTGAAATAGACTGACGTTAGAAATATTCTTGGTGTTCCAATAAATTGGTCATTATTTACTGAATTACTGGATATTAAATACTCGGTCCTCTATATAAATGATGTTACTTAGCTCATGTTGTTCTGGGATAGTTTTTTTCTAAGCATTTTCACTGGTGACAACCATGTTATAAATAAGACATTTGACCCAAGTCTGTATGTAGGTAGGCATACCTGATTTTTCAGAGCTCATTGCTTTTGTGTCTCTCAGCCTCATCTTAACACCTTTGGTTAAAAAAAATCATTTCCAATTGTCAAATTTTAGATAGGTCTTTCTGCGTCTGTTTTTTATACTTTCCTGACATTATTCCTTTGCTGTTCCCTGTTCCTAGAAAGATATCCCTCTCTTCTCTACCTATTACATTCCCAGCTATCCTTTAATCAGTCTACAAATATTTATTGACTACTCTGTTCCAATCCCCTCCCTGACTCAAATGCGACCTTCTCTGGAAAGCCTTCCCTAATTCCAACCAATCAGTAATGCTTTTTTCCCCCTTACACCTCACACAGCTCTTTGCTTGCCCCTCCCCTTTAAGTACTTAAAAAATTACTATAGTTGTTTATGTAATGTTTTTTATATTAGTATTAGATTTTAAGTCCACTAGATGCTATCATTTAAATTTTTTATATTCTCCACCATTGTTTTTCATATTATAGAGGTTTAACAAAAATTAGTTGAATTGAATTAAAATCAGTCACTTAAAAATTTTTGGCAGCGTATCCTGCAAAGATTCATTGTAGCTATCATGGTCATGTTTGTCCTGCTGACAATAAGTAGTACCACTGGAAAATCCTGTGGATATACAGTTTCTGCATATGTCCTTTTCAGTGGAATTAGGTGGCAGTGAGAATCATTTTGATTAGATTTTAAAAAAAAAAGAAAATTCCAGCACCTCATTATTGGTAAGTCTTATTTTTCAATGGTAACGAGATTCTTTCAGTGATACTTAAAAAACAAAGCAAACAACAGGTTACAAAAATGGTAGCTACAAACCAAAGAATAGTCTTGGCATAAACAATCTGGAAAAAATAGTCAGGCATTCTTTTCTTTTTCTCTCTCTCAGTTTCACATGTAGATAAGGATCACTGTAAGGTGTGGTATGTTACTTCCTTCTCCCAATTGGAGATTGTGGTAGCACTAGTACTTGTTTTTGATAGGTTTGACTGGTTTCCCTTTAAGGAGACAGGGGTGCCATCCTTGGAATTTGATTGGTCTAAAGGATTAGGGCTTATACCAATGAAATGGTTTCTTTATTGCCTGGAACATGAAAAACATAAACAAAGTGGAAATTTAGTGGAATTTCCACTGTCCTGTTGTAGGTCTTTCAGATACAGCATTGCTGCCGTGGTAAATGTGGAAGCATGGGGCAGCAGCAACTATATTTTAGCAATTATAAAAAGTATCCTTTTAAATGTTTTATTGTAAGTAGAGTCATTTTATTGCATTTTATGGGCAATAAGTGTTTCATTGCATTCCAGTCCTAAGTCTAAATCACTGAACTGGCTTGAGCTAAACTTGGTCAAGAATATTTGGCATCAGTCAGCAAGATTGGAACGTAATGAAACATTTGTGGAGCATAAAATGCAATAAAATTACTTTACTTAAGATAAAAAAGTTCACAAAGGATATTTTATAATTAATTAAAAAATAAAAGCTACTCCCTTCTATCTCTACATTCACTATAACAGCAGCGCGGGATCCAAAAGTGGGAATTCCACTAAACTTCTGGTACCCCAGCTCCTGATAGGCATGGTTCTTAATGCCTCAAATGATGAAAAAGCCAGCCAATGGTTCAAGCTTTAGTCCTCTCTACTAACCAAATTCTTAGGTCAGCATTACTGTCCCCTTCAAAAGGAAACCAGCCCTGTCAGGCTATGTAAAACAAATACTGTTCCTACCACAGTATTATTAGAAAGTTGAAGGAGTAGTCAATGCTTATTACATTTTTTTACTTATTAAAAATTATTATCATTGTTATTTTTGTTTTTGTTTTGTTTTATATTGCTTTTATTTCCCTAATATATATTATATATTAAATTATATATAACATATATAATTATATATCAATGTATATAATTAAATTATAAAATTAAATGAATTAAATTTATTATATATTAATTAAATATTATATTAATTATATATTAATATATATTAAATTCTCCCCTCCCCATTCAAAAAGCCCTCTTTTGTAATAAGGAGTACAAGAGAAAAGGGTGGAAAAAGTAGTTCCTGAGTTGTTGACTATGATTAACCAACACATCCGATGAGTTCAACAGTATATACATTGCTCCACAGCCATTGTCTCTGTTAACATAAAGAAGAAGTAGATGCATTTTCATAGCTCTTCTTTTGGGTCAAATTTAGTTGTTATAATTGCAGAAGTTTAAGTTCTTTTTCTGTTGTTCTTTTTATTTATACTGCTATAGTCATTGTGTATATTGGTTTCCTGGTTCAGCTTTCTTTCTTCATTTTGAATCAGTTCATATAGGTCCCCCTATGATTCTTTGAATTCTTCATAGTCCTCATTTCTTATGGTGTGTTCATATATCACAATGTGTTCAGCCACTTCCTGACCAATAGGAATTTGTTTCTACTTTGTTTCCAGTTATGTGCTACTACAGAGGGCTGTTATAAATGTTTTGGTGCATATGGGAATCTTTTTTTTTTCTCTGTCTTTATCTTCCCACTGTGCTTTAAATGTAATGCAAGGTGAAGGAGCCTTACATTGTTTCCACATTTAGGGGTGAATATAGCAACAATTTCTTGCCCGAATCCAAGACTTGGGTAAAGAAGAGGCTACCCTGGCATTCCTGCAAAGAAACCAATAAGGGTAGCAAGGTAAGATCAAGAAATTAAGACTTATTAGGACGTTAAAGAAAATTGGACCTGGATAGACGCGTGATTTCATTAGAATGTAATAATATATTTTCAGGTAGGGGTTGTGCGAGGTGCCCCTTGAGTTTCCTTCAACATGTAGATTCTATAATTATATTTTCCCTTTTCTCCAAACCATATCCTGCTTTTATGATAGAATAAGTTTGTTCTCTGTATTTCAAAAGTCTATCTACTAGATTTCTAAAAAGGGAATAGGAAAAACCTGTGTGATACAAAAGGCGTGAAGAATAGAGAGGAAAATATCCTCTTAAAGACCACTGACTGAGGAAAAGGAAAAAAATCCAAATCCATGAGATGGAGGTAGTCCAAGAGTTAGCAGTAAGTTGTCATTTCGTCATTCAGTGTCCTCTTTGAATATGAAGGGCCATAGTATATGCAAGTGGCACAAGGGTGAACACAGGGGATAGTCATTAATAAAGACATTTCTGTATATTAAAATATTGAATGAGTTCTGCATCTTCTTGTTCAGCAGTGGTAGATCTAAATATTTTTCCAGCTCATGATTTCCCTGAGGACTTCCACATTATCTCATCTCCTATACTCTATCCAGTGTGCCACCTAGCTGCTCCAGAATCAGAGGTCCACGGTTCAAATCCCATCTAGCTAATACCTATTGGTGTTCCTCTGGAACCGGAAAAATAAAAGGGTAGGACTAAATGCTGTCAGAGGGACTTCCCAGCTCTAAATCTATGATTCTATGAATCTTCGGAAATCCCCAGTCCCAGTTTGATAAGTCAACAAGAATTTGTTAAGCTGCTTCTATGTTCCAAGCATTGTGTTAAGTGCTGGGAATATAAGGAAAGGCTGGCTAAAGACAGTACCTGTGCTCAAGGAACCCACAGTTTATGGGTTTAGCAATATACAAAAAAGCCATGTACAACAAGGTATATACAGGATAAATTGGAGCTAATCAACAGAGGGAAGGCGTTAGCATTAAAGAGGATTGGGAAAGGCTTTTTGTAGAAGGTGGACTTTTAGCTGGGACTTGAAGAAAGCCAGAGAAGCCAGGAGGCAGAGATGAGAAAGGGGAAAATTTCGTGTATTAGAATAGCACAAAAATAAACACTAAAATATTACATGCCAATAATGCGCTGAAAAAGTAAGTGAGGATGCACTGAGAGCATGGAAGGAAAGAAGTATGCTTTGCTCTTCACTGGAAGCATTTGTGGGCTTTTCCTAATGCTGTTTTCAGTACAAGTAGTATTTAGTATCAATTTGTTTAACCTTCTTCACAGATAGTGGGAGGTGATTTTTGTACACAGCTCTCAACAAAAGGAACTGAGATTTTCTTATTAGTACTAAAATAAGACGTGTCTAACAAGGGTGATCAAATTCAACTGATGAATATTCATTTCTTGTCACACTGTCCATCTAGACCACAGCATAAAATTTTGTATCTTCAGGGTTTTGGCGGGGGTTTTGTTTATTGTTCAGTCATTTTGTAGTTGTATCTGACTCTTTCTGACCTCATTTGGGGTTTTCTTGGCAAAGATATTGGAGTGGTTTGCCATTTCCTTCTCCAGCTCATTTGACAGATGAAGAAACTGAGGCAAACAATTATGTGACTTGCCCAGGGTCACACATCTATTAAGTATCTCAGGCCAGATTTGAATTTAGGAAGCTAAGTTCTGCTGACTCCAGATCTGGCACTAATATTTGCTATGCCGCCTACCTGCTCTTTTCTTAGCAAATTTTTTCCTTTCTTTCTTTCTGGGTAGAAGTACTGCATTTAAAAAACAGGGATAGGAACTGGACCTGTGATTTAATTGATATAGGGAATTTCTTCTACCAATGCTGGTTATCACCTTCTCTGCAACTTACTGTCTCAGAGAATTGTCTAAAAAATTGAGACTTAAAGTGACTTGCCCAGGGTCATACTTCAGAAATAGGACTTGAACATTCATTAGCTTTGTGGCTGGCTCTCTATCCACTACTCTATGCTGCCAATATTTTTCAAAATAGAAATTGAACCATGCCACTAGAAGATTCAGTAATTACAGACAACTGTTGCTCCATATGTCAGCTCAAAACCAGGTTTTCAGATTTTTGCCTAGAGACCAGTTCCCTCTAAAATGCTTGGACAAGTTAAACCCAAAGCTAAAATTTGTTTGGAATATAACATTTTAACCAAGCCTGGTTTTGGATTTCTCTTAGATCAGAAACATGTCAGTAATTTTAGAAATATACTGCACTCAAGACAGATGCAAAAAAAAAAAGTTTTAGTAATCAATCCAGTGCCTTGCCTATAAATATGCAACTATGGCACTAACATTCAATGCAATATGCAAAGCAAGGAGTGCCTGGATCTATTTTAGGTGAGAAGACACCACATCAATATTCCAGGAAGAAAACAGTCACAAAGACTTTGCTTATGGCAAAATGCCTGGCACCAGCACTTAGCATAATGCTTGGCACATGGTAGGTGCTTAATAAATGCTTATAGACTGGCTGATATAATTATTCATCTGTATAGTGCAGCAGATTTTAAGAAACTCTTCACACAAACTCATTTCTGAGAGATTATGTGCCTACAGCATGAGCTTTCACTTATTCTACCTCTTAGATGTTTGGGTAAAACTGGCCTACCACTTTTACATCCATCCTTTTAAGAAAGGAGGATTAGAAAACATGTGTTCTTCTGTAATGTTAAGAATAATAATAATTCACATTTAAATACTGTTTTCAGATTTCAAAGTACTTTATATGTATTATCTCATTTGAGTTTCACAACAACACTACAGATGTTTTTTAGTATCAGAGACTGGGACATAAATAGGTACTTAATAAATGCTTATTGATTGAGATAGATACTATTATTTTCATTTTAAGATGAGTAAACTGAGGCTTAGAGAATCTAAGGGTTATAGAATTAACCAGTATCTAAGGTGGGATTTGATTTCATGTGTTTCTGACTCCAATTCTAGCATACTATCTATGCCACCATTCTGCATCCTATGTCCACTTCAGAGAATATGTAGAGCAGAAGTTCTTAGCCTGAGTTCAATGAACTTGGATAGATAGATGATGAATAGATAGCTAGAGATACAGATAGATAGACAGGCAGACATAGTTAGATAAATAGAGATAGAAGGATAGACAGAGAGATAGATAGATAGATAGATAGATAGATAGATAGATAGATAGATAGATAGATAGATAAACATAGATATTTCACTGTAACTGATTTCCTTTGGAATCCTGTGTATTTTATTTTGTTCACTTAAAAATATGATTCTAAAAAGTGGTCCATATGCTTCACCAGACTGACAAAGGAGTCAATAACATAAAAAGGTTAAGAATTCCTAGCTTAGAGCTTTCTTTCTAGAGTGAGGATTTCTAGAAAGTAGGAAATCACATATCTTATATCCTAAGTTATAACAACTAGAATAGTCTGCCTTCATTCATATTCAGTTCATTCAAAGGTATTCATTCACTTGTTGGAATCTAATTGTTAGAATGTAATTTCTCTTCAGCTAATAAAATGATGAGAGGCAGTACAGTCACAAAGTTAGAAGACAGAATTCACAGTACTCACTCTCTCAGTGGATGGGCATAGGCAACTTATGCTGGCTTTGTAATCTCATTTTTCAGTTGGTCATCTTGGGATAAGGATGTGGGTGACAAGGCAGTCTGGTTATAATACTTGTCCTGGAACTGATTGTCAAAATTATTTCCGTTGATCTGGCTGGCTAAGCACGTGTCATCTTCATTCCTTAGCCATCCATGTTATTCTTCCCAGAACTATATGCTTTGGTTGAAAATGATGATTTTCTACTATATAGAAGCAGGATTCTTAGGTCAATGATCAACGTTTCCCTTCTTGAGCCTCCAAGCAAATGTTCAAGGTCCATTTGTAGGAGAATATAATGTCATAATATTTGTGTTTTGTTGCTTATAAAGATTGACCCTATAAGGAATAAGGTACTTTTACTGTTTCTTTCAAATTTCAATAGGTTATAAGTATGTGTATATATGTGTATATGTATGTGTACACACATATGCACATATACACATCTACATATATGATATATATTCATATGCAAATACGACATATATATATTACAGACATATGACTCATTTATACAAAATTAGAATCCATATCAGACATTCCACAGCAAAGTAATTTGGAGATGAATGCATGGGCAGAAGCAGAAGTATATATTCATTCCTTAATCTCATTTTGTAGAAATAGGATTTAGAGCTAAGAGGAAACTTAGACATCTTCTAGTGTAGTCCCTTCATGTTATAGACGAAGAAATTGAGTGTGTAAGTGACTTGCTGAATGTCACACAGGTAGAAAATGGCAGAATCAAAAAGAAAAAAACAAAAAACAAAAACAAAAAAAAGAAAATGGAAGAATCCAAAAAAAACCCAACCAAAAACCAAAACAAAACAAATAAAGAAAATGGCAGAATCAGAATTCTCCAGGTCCTTTGACTTCAAATAATATTTCCCTTTCCATGACACTGTGCTGCCCCTCCTATATCAATGCTTCTTCTCATTGAATCAATCCATCAATCAATATTTATTAGGCACCTGCCATGTGCCAGGCACTGTGCTAAGCACTGGAGATATAAAAAGAGGCAAAAGGCAGTTCCCTCAAGGAGGTACCAATCTAATGATTCACTGATATATTTGTTGAATCTTTCCTATACAGTACAAGGAACTGTATGAAGAAAATTTGAATATCTTCCTCAGTTACATTCCTTGCAGACACCCATATAGGCTCAGGCCAGGAAAATTATATTGCAGACAAGTTGTAAAAGGTGCTGGTTGTGTGTATATTGCTGTCAGCTTTGTGATGACAATGGAATTGGAAGAGAGGAAGGACTGACAAATGTTTTGGCAGCTGATAAAATTTTTGTACTTACCATCAAGTTTTGTCTTATGCTTCTCTTGCCAAATTGTTTCAAAATCTGTTATGATTTAAGATTCATACATCCTCCAATACAGTATAATCAATGTGGGAAACTTTCCAGTCTCTAAAGAAAAAGTGAAAAGATTAACTTCATAGTGTTTCAAAATGTCAGCCCGTTGAAGGGGGGGGAAAGCTGGTGGTTATTAGGCAAGGGTTAGAGAAAACTTCCATTTGGATAGTCTATTCGCATTTACTTCAGTCAAACTAATTTAGTTAATTCCAACTTATTAACTGTGCAGTTACTTAAATCCTAGACATTAGATGGAAAGTGTTTGTTGGTTTTGATTGTAGGGCTTTAAAGTCTATAATCACCCTGGCATTGTTGTTATGTAGTCATTTAGTTGTGTTCAACTCTTCTTGACCCCATGGACTACACTGTCCATGGACCATAGTTTTCTTGGCAAAGATTCAGAGTGGTTTGCCATTTTCTTCTCCAGAGGATTAAGGCAAACAGAAGTAAAGTGATCTGCCTGGGGTCACACAACCTGTTAAGTGTCTGAGGCGCATACCACAAAATTTTCAAAATATTGGTTGCCCATACAAGGGTGGCAGTATGGAACAGTGGAAAGACCACTGGCTCTAGAGGTAAAGACTTGTGTTCAAATTCTACTTCTACTTGCCAGGAAGAGCTTAACCTCCCGGAGCCTATCTCCATCGGTAAAATGAGAGAGTTAGATTAGATGGTCTCTGTATTGTCTTTCAAGTAAAGATCTGTAATCTTTTGAACTTGACTCAGATCTCAGTAGTTGTCACTCATCATGTGCCACAATGGAAGGGTGAACTTTGAATATGGGGATGAAATGAGAATCTTATGTGCTTGGTGTGGAGAGGAAATACTTTAAAGATGTCACTGTCATTTGGAGCCAATATATTTAAGTTAAATGTCCTTCATAATGAGAAGCACCATATCTTTTGGCACAGGAATCTTGAATTATAGCACTAAAGGATATGTAAAAAGTACACTGAGTCTAGTCAAGTGACCCAATTTGTAGTCCTGGATCTGCAGTTAATTAGCTGTGTGACGTTGAGTACAACACTTAAAGTTTCTGGGACTCTGTTTCCTTGTCTATAAAATGAAAGCATAGCTGAAGAGGACCTCCAAAGAACCTCTCAGCTCTAAAATTTGATGCTGTAATAGCAATATTATTTAAGTTTTATTTTTCTCTTTAAGACCTACTTTATGTATGCAAAATGAATGTGAAAAAAGTAATGAGGTTTATTGGTTACTGTTATAGTTACTACTTGTTATTATATTAATAATTATAACAATAGGTAATAGCTAATATTTACATAGTCTTACTATGTGCCAGACAGTATGCTAAGTACTTTACAATTATTATCTCATTTGATACTAACAGCCATTGGAGGTAGGTAGATCCTATTATTACCCCTATTTTACAGATGAGAAAACTAAGGCAAACAGAAGTTAAGTGACTTGCCCAGAGTTACACAGCTAGTAAAGGTCTGGGGTCAAATTTGAACTCAGATCTTCCCAATTCCAGGCCCAGCACTCTGTCCATTGTGCCACGTAGCTGCCCATCATTATTACATTAATGTTAGTAATGATAATAATATGAATGTTCTTGAAACCGAAAGTTCTTAAAGGCCTTACAAATATTTACATTTTAATTAGTAACCTATCAACAGAGGTTCTCTTGTTTTCTAAACTCTTTCAAAGCAGACTACCTAAAACAGAGGAATAGGGTATAAGTCACAGGAATTATGACCTCCAATATTCTTTACTAATAATTGGAAGGGACAAAGGGGGAAATAGAAAGAGCTTGTGTTCTTTCCAGTATTACCACCTCATGTGGCCTTGCCACTTTACCAGTTCTTTACCCATAGAGAGCACATGTAAAATGAGAAAAAAAAATGTTGATTCTAAAAGATTCCAGCTTTCTGGGGAAGGGGACCACATGTCTGTCCTTCCTTGAAGTAGGATTACATGGCCTTTTCATTGCATGCTTTCAACACATGAAGTTTTATAGATGGCACCCAACCCAACAATAATGACAACTAACAGAATTATGCAGAGTTCAACATATACACTTTCATTTGAGCTTCACAGCATCCATCGAAGGATATGTTACAGGAATCATCACTCTTGTTTTACGGATATGGAAATCAAGACTCACACAGCTAGGTAGTGTTGAATTCCTGATGTCCAGCGTGTCACCTACGACATCACACTCCCTCTCAACAAATATAAGGAGCACAGCTAGGACACCTAGAAGATATCAGTACATCTAAGAATATGAAACAGCAATGTTAACTTAGGGTATGAATTTAACTTCTGTTAAATTGTGCTTATATTATTTAACGCAACAACTTGGGAATTATGCAATTGAATAGAAATCGTTGGAAATTGTAGGAATTGTTGGAAAAATATTGCTCTTCTTTTTAGGACTAATTTTGTCCCCATTTTTTTTTTCATGATAAGCCTAGGCAATGTTTGGTGGAGAGTTGCCTTCTGGGATCAGAAATAGAAGTTTTTTAATAAGGAGGAATCTGCTCAATGAAGTATGGACTTCCCATACAAGGAGGAGATCTTTGGGCCTGCAATTTTGTCTAGGTATCTCCAGTCCCTCATCCCCTTATATTAACTCTGTTACTTATCTAAAAATGGTCATTGACATACATTTTGAAAATCTCTCAGTATCAAGCTACAAGTATCTATTCAGTTCTCTTACAACAGAATTAGAACACTTTCCCTCCTCCTTTCCCCCTCGTAGAGCTCTCAGCTTAGAGACCTGAGGGGAGGGTATAACACAATGGGATATAAATCAAATCTATTTTTCAATTATAGGATAAAATATATCTTTGCTGCTGGGGGAAAACCTGCAGATTGAAGTTATCCCAGTGGACTCTGCCATAGTCTCCAGGACTAGGCCAATTCAGGTTTTAAAATGTTTCCGGGCCTTCAGGTTATAAAGACAGACTTCATGCTAAAATTATTTCAACCTGAAGAGGAGGCACCAAGGGAGATGAACTTTTCCCCATTCATCATAATGGGACATTAACTTTGAAGTATATTGACTTGTGATTAATTCTCAGCATTAGATTATCCTGGTCTCAGAAAAGCCGTAGTCACCGTCTTCTCAGAGGCCAAGTCAAAGTGACAGAACAGGATGGGCTGAACTGAAGAGTTCACTATTGCAGTCTGTGCCCTCTTAGAAAAACATAGGCAGAGGAGGGGATGGAAATGCCAGTTGGAGAAAAGCTCTATTCAATTAAACAAATAGTTATAGGGTCCCTGATATGTGCTAGGATAACACTTTAGGTTCCTTTTCCCAGGCTGAACAGGAGGACAAAGAATTTGAGTGGTGGGTAGGGCTCTATTCCCCTGATTTTATAAATCATTTGCTAAAATATTTTTTTTTTATTAAACTCTATAAAGAATACATCAAATTTCAAAAAGTTGTATCTTCCTGGAATGCTTTCATTTTTGTATCACCAACTCAGATAAAAATTTATGGTATGGTAAAAAAAAAAAGACAAAAACAAAAACCAAACCCAACAACAATAACCAAACAAAACCATTAGCTAGAGAATGAGAGGACCTGACCTGGGTTCAGATTTTGCGTCTGATACTTACAAACCTATGTGACTTTCAGGAAGTTGCTTCATTTCTATAGGACTCAGTTTCTTTAACTATAACATGAGAGGATTGGATTAGATTGCTTCTCAGGTCTCTCTAATTCTATTTCTTTGTTCCTAGGCAGACCCCTTGATTTCCCAATGTTCCCCTTTCCTCATCTGTAATAGAGACAGCAACCAATTGATGTTTTGGAACCTTGGAATCAACACTAGGCTCTGTAGTTGGTGCTGGAAATACAAAGATTAAAAAGGAAACCCTCTAAGCCATCAGGGAATATCAAGGAGAAGGTACATCAATAATTGATTTATTTTTCCTCAGTGACTGAACATTTAGCTTAATTGCTTAAAGGATAGGCTAGTCATGTAGCATGAGTTAGGGTGAACAATGCACAGACCATATCTTCCAAAGGAACCCACACAATGCCTGAAGAAGTTTCTCAGAAACTTAGCTGATATCCTCTTTGGAGAACTGGTTGGACATGGACAAGAGTTGTGTGGGTTGAGAAGGCATAGATAGATTGTGATTTGTAACACTGGAGAGAGTACCCACATTGATGATGAAACTGACCCAAGGTCAGAAGTGTTTAGGTTAGCAGAAATCTAGATATTCTTTCTTGGGTGGTTCCCACATTTGTGTTGGCAGTGTTACTCTTTCCCAACTACTGCTTTTATTTAAGAACAGTTAGGTGGTGCTTTGGATAGAACACTGGGCCTAAAGTCAGGAAGATCTGAGTTCAAATTTGGCCTCAGATACTTACTAGCTGTGTGACCCTGGGCAAGTCACTTAATTCTGTTTGCCTCAGTTTCCTCATCCATAAAAGGAACTGGAGAAGAAAATAGTAAACCACTCCAGTATCTTTGCCAAGAATGGGGTCACAAAGAACTGGACACAACTGAAGTGACTGGACAACAACTTTCAGCTGTCCTGGGACATGACTGTCCCTTAGTCAATACCTCTACTCTACCTCTCACTGAGGAGCCTGATTCCTCTTCTTTTTACCAAGCTTCTTTCCCTAATACTATTGTTTTAATTTACTTGTACCCAAGGGGAAATCATGAGGTTTAGCAAGTAAAAACTATAAATCTCTGTACTTAATAAAACCTAGTTTCTGATCATTTTTATGAATATAGAGATATTCAAATCACACAATATAATGCAATACACCTAGGAATCCATATCTAAGCAAAAAAGCAAAGTAGGAAATGAACAGAAAAGTAAAACCAAGGAAGGCTTTAAAAAAAAGCAAACAATCTATTGAGCTTTGAATATATTTGTGCGGACAAGAGAATTAGGACAATATTTTTAGCACTGAGTATTTAGCACTAAGTATTTAGCACACGAGAATTTTTGTTTAGTTTTAATTTGAGTCTTGATGGTCTATTTACCAAAAAATAAAATAGTTTAAAGAAATGAAAACTTTCTAATCCAGAAGACTGATCCTGGATCATGTGGAAAAATACACATACTCAATCCATGACTCCCCTATGGTTCCCTAGGAGATCAGACTATAGACTGCCTTTTGGTTTGAATGCTGAATTTCAGCCAGAATTCCCCTTGACTCCAGCCTTTCTAATCAAATGATCTTCTAAATTTCTATCATTTAGCACAGTATTTATTTATTCTCTGTTAGTACAGAGTTGGGCATTTATTAACTTAATTCATATGTTTGTATAGTGTTTTATTTTCTGCTTTTGCTGTGTCTGACCTTATCAATTTTGTGAGGCTTGGATTCTAAGCAGGATCATCGTATCTCAGATGACAATTGATTAACGTGCTTTATGTACATGCTTGAATATTCTTATACATATGTTAAGTATGTGGTGTGCTGTGTTATCTTCCATCACTGGAAAATCCAACAGTCACAATGGAAAGTAGTCTATTTGATAGACCTACTCTTGATCGTGACTTCCTAGAAAACTGGAACTATGTTTATTAGCTCCTTGAAAAAGAGATTGCTGCTACTAGCCATCCATTCTCAGGCAACTTATTTCACCTCTAGGCTTGTTGCTTCAACTTGAATGAGATCATTTCTAAAGTCCTTTCTAAATCTAAAATTCATATGATCCTACTTTTTACAATGTCTGGCCCACAGCCATGTACAAAGTCAATATTTCAAAAAATCTTTAATTTAATTTTTAAATATTTTAATTGGTATCATTTACTTTTTATATCATCAATATTTCTTTCCCTTAGAAAATGGGCTCACAATTCATCATTAGGTCAATTTCAAATCCTTTCTTGTGGGGTGGAATCTTCCAAATTTCACAATCTGTTATAACATAATAAGATAACAGAAGAAAACTTTAGGACAGGATTTATGTACTTCATATGCTGATACTGATAAGTGCTGAATAAGTGACTTTCATTTAACTTCCATCAATGTGAAAGATGTCACTACTCGGTTTGTTGCCAATGTGAACAGAGTTGTTTCTTGTCCCATTTACATATTCCCAAAGGAATATGTAAAGGAAGCCCTCCTTGGCAGTTTTTTTTAATTGTATACATTTTTATTCATGTTTCTTTTCTTGGGCCAGAAAATGAATTAAAAACTTAGCATAGAATGACATAATGGAAAAGAGCACTTTATCCGTAGTCAAAAGGTCTTTATTGGAATTTTAGTTCTTCTACATATGACCTGTCTTGGGCAAGTTTCTTGCTGTCTTTGGGCCTCAGTCTCTCTTATTTAAAAAAAAAATGCTACTCCATTTTTCACTTTCTTCCTTTTTTTTTAGATTTGAATTTTCTTGAACAAAATAACTAACATAGAAATGTTTTACAACACATGCATAACCTATGTTGGATTTCTTACCATTTCAGGTTGGAGGGAGGGAAGGGAGGGAGGGATAGTATTTGGAACTCAAAACTTTTATTAAAAAATTTTTAAAAATTGTTTTAACATGCAATTGCGGGATAATAAAATATGTATTAAAAAAAAGAATGTTAGACAAGAAGATCTTTAAGGAAATTGCTGGCTCTTGATCCTGTAAATCCCTTCCAGCCCTATAATCTCTTTATATGATTTTTTCCTTCCGCAATTTTGCAACTGGTTCCAACCATATTCACATGATTAGGAGAAGATAGAAAGCCCATCTTTTCATGCTAGTTCCAGCTCATCCTAAACTAAGCATCTAGTGGGTACTGGAGTCTGATTTGTTTTCTATGCATATTGTTAAGTAGTAATTTCTGGTGATTATGTGTTCTTTATTTTCTGGTTTTTTTGGGGGGGGTTGTTTTTTTGGGTTTTTTGGCTAGGCAATGGAGTTAAGTGACTTGCCCAGGGTCACACAGCTAGTAAGTGTCAAGTGTCTGAGACTGGAATTGAACTCAGGTCCTCCTGACTCCAAGGCCAGAGCTCTATCCACTGTGCCACCTAGCTGCCCCCATTATGTGTTCTGAACAAGAAATGCATTTTATTATATGTTGATTAGATCTTTAATTTCCCTTCTAATGTATTAATTCCATAATTCTAGATCTTTGATACATTCTGTATATTACCTATAATATAAGGCCATCTTATTTGCTCTTGTCATTTGTTGATGACTGTCTAGACCAGGGTTGAGGAAGCTGCAGGCTCAAGGCCATCTGTGGTCTCCAGGCCACAGGTTCCCCACCTGCTCTAGATTCTTGAGGAAAAAAAGAGAGCGTTAGAGATACTTAAAGAAAAAATAGTGCCAGCATTTTTCTATATGATATTAGTAACAAAGCATTCAATAGAGAGGAAGTGCCCTAGTAAAGTTGTCACTGAAATAAGTGTTAGACTGATGACCTGAATAAAGTGTTACTAACACAGTGGCTAATAATAGAATATTGAGATATCGTTTTCACACCATGAAGTGTGAAAAAACAATACAGGTTAGATTTATAAGGAGCAAATAATCAGCCTGAGATTCAACATTTTAAAAAGTCATAAAATTCCATTCATTCCCAAATGCCACATTCAATTAAAATGTTGGAAAGTGAGCCTGATAAAGGGTCACACAGTGTGCTCTTGGCACATGTAGGCAATAAATGTTAACGTAACACACATTTAGAAGCAGAAAGCAGAAGATAAGGCTTGTGAAGGAAAAAATCTGATGATAGATGTGAACTAAATGAAGAATCCAAGCATGAAAGTGATACAACCATGGCTTTATGGATATCTTGACCAAATAAAAGCTAATGGGGTCAGATAGAAATATTTAGTGCATGTCAGCAGAGAAATTTCACAGGTTTTTCAGTAAGCTGGCATGGTGGAGTGCAAAGAGCAGGAGAGAGGACCTATGTTCACATCCCACCTCTGACCTTGATCTGTAAAAGCCGGGGCAAGTCAGTCAACTTCCCTGGACCTCAGTTTCTTCATCTGCAAAAATGAGAGTTTTGAGTGAGATGTCCTCTGAGAGCTAAGGATTAGTGATTCTTAAAGTATCACATAAGTATAAGGAAGCAGGAAAGGGAGTGATTTCTTTACGCAGCAACTTTAGCTATTTCAAGTAATGAACTACACATATGTAACAGAATCCACAAAACAAGCAGATCAAGGTCACTCATTTAAAGAAAAAAAGATTTTCATGACTTTTCTGTGTTTCTTACTCATAGCACTCTATCTCCTGTCTCTGTCCTTTGAACATTCCCCATTCCTGGAATGACCTCCCTCCTTACCTTCACCTCACAGAGTCCTCTTCTTTAAACTACAGCTCAAGCACCATCTTTCCTGGTCTCCCAAATGCTAGTGCTTGTCTTTCCCAAACTGCTTTGTGTTTAACTGTTCTAAATATATACACACAAGCATACCTACACACGTATTTGTATATATGTGAATATATATATGTGCTGTAGATATTTTTATATGTTCTATTGTGTCTGACTCTTTGTGACCCCATTTGGGGATTTCTTAGCAAAGATATTGATCACTCCAGTATCTTTGTCAAGAAAATCCCAAGTGGAGTCATGAAGAATTGGACGCAGCTAAACTGAATGACAACAACAACACAATTTTTATATGTACTTAAATCCCTATTAGAATGGAAGCTTCTTGAGGGTTGGGGTTGTTTTATTCCTTATATTTGTGCTCCCAATGCCGGGTTTAGTGTACATGCTTAATAAAATATTTGTTGATTGATTGATTGATTGATTGATTAAATAAACTGTTAAAAGCAAGTTGCTAAGCCAAACCAATGAAGAGAGGCTTCATCAGAAAACACGCTAAAAATCTACAAACAATAACACCTCGTGTCATATTAAAAAGCACTCTTATAGCTAGTAAATAAAACCCTAACGCCATTGGGACTGACCTCCAGTTGTTGAGCTGATTACCATAAGCTCCTCCAGACCCAATAATCAGCAATTGGGGAGACTCATTTACTTTGCTAGAGCTTTTGGGACAGGACCAGAACCAAGAACATTAACTTTTATCACTTCTCCCAACCTCTGGTTAAGCTAGAAGTGGACTGCAACATATCACAGACTTGGCATTCCCCTATAATAGGGGTTCTTAACTTTTTATTTATTTATTCATTCAGTCATTTATTTGTTTGTTGGTTGGTTCATTTGTTTGTTTCTTTGCATCTTAGATCCCTTTCGAATCCAGTGAAGTCCATGGTCCCCTTCACAGATAATGTCTTTTTAAATTCATAGAATTACATAGAAAAGTTGTATTAAAATACAGTTATGAAAATAACTTTCTTTTTAAAAATACATTCATAGAACCCAGGTTGGGAATCCCTGTCCTAGAATGAACTTGGAAAGTCAGAGTCTATTCATACTACAGGGAAGATAATAGGATACTTTTCCCACTCTGGAGGCAGAAAAATATTGTTAGTTATGCTCTAACATTTCATTTAGTTCCTGACTTGGTGGCAAACTTTATCTCTCTGTCAGCCTTGCTGTCTTGGACTATAGTAACATTAATTCTCTCTCGCCTGACCCTGAAGTTCTGACCTTTTTGTGAGAAGAGATTTAGGAGTCCCCTATCCCTTACCTGGGAAAACTGCAAAAATTTTAGAAGACAAATGTAAAGTGAAGGCAAAATGTAAGATCAAGAAACATTTTCTCAAAAGTAATATGATAGTGGTATGATTTGGTTTTTTTTAGAGGCAGTGTGGTATAATGGAAAGGGTGCTAGACATAGTCAAGAAGAAGTGGATTTGAATCCCGCCTCTGATGCTTACTAGCTGAGTGACCTTGGCCTGTGCCTCAGTTTCCTCATCTGCACAATAGGATTGTAGTACTTAACTACATGGGGTCGTTGTGAGGATTAAATGAGAGAACGTATGTAAAGTGCTTTGCAAACCTCAAAGTTCATTTTAAATGTTAGCTATAACTAAAGACCCCTAACAGATTGTGTATAAAGCAAATTTTTGTATTTTGAATAATGATTTATTATTAAATTGTGTTATAAACTTAGATACAGCATTAGGGGAGGAGGACAGGTTGTGAAAATGCTGCTTTAAGTAGTAACTAAAAACAGAGAATTAGTTATAACTTTGTTCAAATGAATCCTTAACTATAATAATCTGGTCCTGGGGTGAGAAAGTTGTCGTTCAGCCATGCCTGACTCTTCATGAACCCATTTGGGATTTTCTTGGCAAAGACGCTGGAGTGATTTGTCATTTCTTTCTCTCAGTACCAGGCCTCGGGTTAGGAAGACCTGAGTCCAGCCTCAGACATTTACTAGTTGTATGACCTGGTTAAGTCACTTAATCCTGCTTGCCTCAGTTTCCTCATCTGTAAAATGAGCTGGAGAAGGAAAGGGCAAAGTACTCCAGTATATTTGCCAAGAAAACCGTCAATGGGGTCATGAAGAATCAGACATAACGGAAATGCCTGAACAACTAAAAGAATGGCTCAGGGAACAGAACAGTTTTATGAAAGAATAGAACTATAATGGACTTCAGTGCTGGGTTTTATGTAGGGCAAAGAATTTTGCAAGTTTGGGTTTTACATGTTGGTTATCTCATCATGGGATTAGCCTGTAATCATTATCTCTACTTGTACCACACCTTTTATCTTAGAAGCATAATGCATTTTACGCATACTGACTCATGATTCTGTCAAAGGTCTAGTGTTCTATAGAATTTACTTCTACATTGGCACCAAGATATGGAAAAAATGATGTAAGAATTCTTTCATGTATCTTATTTCATTTCCATCATCTGTGTGCAAACACTATTTCTCTTCATCCCCATGATTATCATTCAGCTGTCCCATGTTTAAAATAAAGGGTTTCAATTAGAGTATAGGCAGCTAGGAGTCTCAGTGGAAAGAGCACCAGGCCTGGAGTGAGAAAGACAAGTTCAAATCCAGCGGACACTTACTAGCTGTGTGACCCTGGGTAAGTCACTTAACCTCTGTTTGACTTAATCTACTGGAGAAGGAAATGACAAACCACTCTCTTGTCTTTGCCAAGAAAACCCCATGGACAGTATGGTCCACGCGGTGACAGAGTTAGACACAACTAAACAACAACAAATAAATTCTCATTAGAGAAATGATGGTGTTTTATCAAAACTGTGTCTCCCCTTGTGCTCAACACTAGTGCTAGGTGCAGAGCAGGTATTTGATACATCTTAATTGAATGTGGAATTCATGAAATCCCTATGTACCCATTGTTGTTTTCATTCATGCTGTTTAAGCAATGAGGACTCTTATATAGTCACCAACCCATGACCACTGCAGTGAATTGTTCTGTAGAAACTTGAGCAGGCCCAAATTAGGAACTATAGTGGAGTTTTTATTGGTATTCTTTCAGAGGAATGCCCTATAATTCACCCAACATCTGACAACCAACAGAAGGCTAGATGATGTCAGAATAATATGACATGAAGATTTCCAAAGTCCGCCATCCCACTGATCTATAGCAGTTTGAATGAAATATTTCACTTTGTATATGCAGAGTTAGTGTCCCTTAAAACAGAAGTATAGGGTGGGGGTGGGGGGGCAAGACAATAGTTTGTATAAAAACAATCTGGAGGTTTTAGTGTACCCAAAACTTATGAGTCAATGACGTGACATCATAGCAAGAAACATGAACGTGATCTTAAGCCTAGCTGAGTGGCATAGTGTCCTAAGTAAAAGAGGTAACAGTCCTTCTGTAGTCTGCTTTGTCAAACCACATCGTATTCAGTTCTGGGCACCACAGCTTAGGAAGGATATTAGCAAACTAGGACAGCCTTCTTACACCTTCCTCTCTACCATGTACCATTCTGTTATCCAGGCCTTCTTGCTATTCCTCAAAGCAAGATACTCCATCTCTAGATTCTAGATATTTTAACTGGTTCTTTGCCATGCCTGGATGCCCACTCTCCTCATTTTTGTCTCCTGACTTCCCTGGTTTCCTTTAAGTCCCAGCCAACAGCCTATCTTATACAAGAAACCTTTCTTGATTTCTCCTTAATGCTAGTAACTTTCCTTTGTTTTTATCTCCAATTTATACTTAAATTGGATAAATAGCATATATTTTTGTACATACATAAATTATATGTATTTTATATGTATATATGTGTGTGTGTGTGTGTGTGTATAAAACTACATATATTTTGTTTGCATGTTGTCTGTCCTGTTAGACTTTGAGTTCTTTGAAAACAAGGATATCTTTTGCCTTTCTTTGTATCCCCAGTGCTTAGCATTGTGCCTGGCATGTAATAGGTGCATAATAAATATTTTTTGACTGACTGTCTAAAGAGTCCCAAGAAAAGAGGTGTTAAACTCTCAGTCCTTGGCCTCAACTAACCAGATTGAAATGTGTTTGGGAGATGTTTAACAAAATAAATAAAAATATAACACAACATAGAAAATATTAATTTGTGGTTTTCTAAGTCAATATGTGGCGGCCTACAGGGATCGATTTCTATTTGAGTTGATATCACTGCCCTAAAGCTTTCCATATCAATCAATGTTAAAGAAACAACTAAAGATATTAAGTTGGCAAAGAGAAGATTTGGGGGGAATAAGGTAGCAGTTTTTAACTATCTTCATCTTTTTTATATTCTACTATGTTGTAGAAATGCTTTTTTATTTCTTACATTCAGAATAAAATAAATAAAATTTTAAAAAAGAGGAAGAAGATTTGTTCTGATTTTTCCCTGAAGGCAGAACTAAGAGCCTAGCACACAGTAAGCACTTAATAAATGCTTATTTATTGACTGATTGAATTTGAGAGAGGTATGTTTTAGGTCAATGCCAGAAAAAACTTCTAATAATTTTAGCTATGTAGTAGGGAAAGGGAGTAAATATTTATATAGTGCCTACTATGTGCCAGGCCAATATTTACAAATATTATCTCATTTGACTCTTACAACAACCCTAGGAGGTAGTTGCTATTATTATCCCCATTTTACAATTGAGAAAACTGAGGCAAATGGAGGTTAAGTAACTTACCCAGGGTCACACAGCTAGTAAGCACATGAGTTTAAATTTGAATTCAGGTCTTCCTGACCAGAGGCCTAACTCTCTAACCACTACATCACCTGCTATCTCTAGTGTGTTCCACACTCTTGAGCTCTATGTTACTGGAGGTCTCTAAGCAGAGTCTAGCTGACCACTTCTCAGTGATGATATAGAGGAAATTAGGATTCAATATGAACTGGACCAGAGGAAATCTGAAGTTTTTTCTAACACTGAAATGTGGTGAAGCCGGTGCACATTTCTGTAAATGGTATACAATTGCAGTTAATTGTTTAATCAGCTGGGCAAAATAATTCTGGTCCCTCCACATGAAGAGTGCACACATTAATTAGGTTCTTTAGCTTGGTGCCACAAGATGCTTATTATTTAAATTAGAAATTATATTCAGAATTTTTGGAATTATTTATTTTACCCTTCATAATTTTAACCTATGGAGTAAATATGGCCCCAGCAGCTGTTTGAAATAAAAATATAACAAAAAAGGAGTTTATTTTGCAATTTAACAAAAGGCTAAAGTTGGCCCTGCTGAAATTTTTGATCAGAGGCCCAGAGTTTACACTTCTAGCACCCTAGCCATTTGTTAAACAGCCAGTGGACACCACTATTGTGCCTAAAGTTCTATATTTTCTATCTCTCATGACTTACATTTTTTCCATCTGATTACTCTTAATTTGGCCTGGTCTTTTATTTTATTTTTAAGAAAGGTAAGCTAGTGAATAGGTCATAAGTTTCAGGCCACTCCTAGAGGAATAAATCATAAGCTGGACTGTGGTTTTACTTTTCCCAGATACAAATTTAGTTTATTGAAAGTTAGTCATTAGGCCATCAGAACAAAATATCATTTTAATCTATGTGCCTCTTTCTGGATTAGGCTGCTTTTTCAATTTTACTTTCACTTTTTGGCAACATAAACTGCAACTTTGGGTGAACCTCTGTGATCTACACATGGAGGTCTGGAACAAGAGTTGCAAAGGATGGCAGAAATGGATGCTTGCAATTTACACATTTGGCAGTAGTATCCACACTGATGAGTTCACTGAGCTATTGGAGTACTGGTAATATATCTGGTAGTTACACCTCTGGTTCCTAACAATAACCATAAAATACCACATAGTAAACCCATGAAGAAAAACAAAAAATGTATAAAAATATATCACACTCTTATGCTGTCTATTGGTATTAGTATTAATCTGGAGCTGTGATTTGCTTTGTATAAAGAACTCCTTGTGAGGGAACTCTCTCCACCAATGCATATTAGTACCATCTCTGGAATTAAAATTCTTAAGAGAGTTGCCTGGGACCTTGACAGGTGAAGCAATTTGGCCAGGGTTCAGCTTTGTGCTAGTAAATGTTTAAACTACTGGCTCTCCCCTGGGGAAAAAAAAGTATGCATGATACATTTTAAAGTTTAATTTGCATTAACATTTTCTACATCACTATCTAAAGTCTAGACAATCATCAACAAAACAATAAATCAAGCTGTGATTTGTGGTGTTTGCATATTTTCAAAGTGTAAATGTTCACACTGAAAATTTGACGAGAGGTTCTCAGTTAGCTTCAGTGACCTCCTGCCATGGCTGCCCAATCAGTATGTATATTAGCGATGGGACTTGAGCTCAGGCCTCCCTGATTCTGAGGCCAGTTCTCTATCCATTCTGCAGTACTGGTTCTATACTGGTCTATACTGGTCAGTATATATGCTGATAGAATTTTAAATACAGAATTTGTGTTAAAATGATATACTGATGTGTGTATATGACCGACTTTACAGAAACCCTGTAGGATTGTTGATTTAAAGCTAGGTGCAGAGGCCATCCAGTTGAATCCTTTGATTTATAATTGAGGAAACTGAGGACTGTAGAAATTAAGTGATTGGATTTGAGTCAATGAGTTCTGTACCCAAAGGGTCTCCCAGAAGATAGCTTTCCCCAATCCATTGCAACTTTGTATGAGATGACTGATCTAATCTTGGGCTAGATTTCTTTCTTACAAGCTTCCTTCCAACCTATCAGGCCCATTTAGTGAAGTAACAGCTGCACTCCAAGGGGAGAGGGAAGAAGGGAGCAGCCTATACAACCATGTTGGCTTGAATAACTTAAGGATTAAATTGGTAAGTACTTCTGTGGGGAAGCAGATTCAGATCTGAAGTATTTGCTTTAGGATTAAAACCAAGACAATGGAAAAGGGCAGTTGGAAAGCATTTTCTTTAGGGGGCTTTATAGATTGTTTACTGATTTAATAGCATTCTTTAAAGCACAAAAATCTCAGAAGAGAGATGTGCCATGCATGGGTCTGTTCTTTCAGCACTGCATCTACAAATAACGTCATTAAAGCAGGCAAGCTATTTTAGGGAAAGGCAAAGATAAATGATGCTTTTTTCATTGATTTTTAATTCAAAACACTTCCCATCTAACCCTCTGGAATGGGCTTTCCTTGGTTAAATGTTATGGTCTCTGAATGCCTGATTGAAAAGGAAGTTTTAGAATTTTAGGGCAGAAGAAAAAGAATGGATTCATTGCAAGCCCTGGGAATTTAGTGTAAAGGGAGGTGAGAGGAGATAGTTATTTAAATTATTGAAGGGGCTTTTTAAAGATTCTCTGTTAGTGTAATGATGACTGTGAATTGTTCTTGGTTGTGAAAAAAAACTTCCATAGAAAAGACAGCATTTGTGGTGTTTTTCAAGAAATGTGGAATAGGAGTCAGGTAAGATGATGGTGTCCAGGAAAAGAAATGTATTGATAGATTTTATGAAGGGTGAAGAAATTAGCAATAGCTCCTAAATTTCCTTTTTTCCACAGGATTTTATGACCATGGGTTTGGATTTTGATTCCTCTGTGTGTGTGTGTGTGTGTGTGTGTGTGTGTGTGTGTGTGTGTGTCAGAGAGAAAGAGAGGGCTGAAATCAGTACCATTTTGGATAAACTCTTCAAAAAAAAGGAAAACAAAAACCTATTAAGTGCTGAAATCACAATTTGCTTGTGTTTCTTTGGTTCTATTTTTTTTCTTCCATCTATTTTCTGTGCAGAGACACAATACTGTACAGTAGTAGCAGAATGACCTCAGAGTCAAGAGGACCTGAGTTCAAGACCTGCCTTTAACACACACTGGCTATGTAAGGGCAGGCAAGTTATTTAACCTCTTGATGACTTGGGCAACTTTGTAAGACTATTAGTTGCAGTTTTGTGGTGGCAAAGATTTGGAAGTTGAGAGGATGATCACAATTGGGGAATGGCTGAACAAATTGTGGTATATGATTGTGATGGAATACTATCACGCTAAAAGAAATGACGAAGGGAATGATTTCAGAAAAACCTGGGAAGGCTTATATAAGCTGATACAAAGTAAAGTGAGCAGAGCCAGAAGAACATTGTACACATTGTACACATTGTACCTATGATCAAATGTGAAAGATTTAGCTACTCTGCTCAATAAAATAATCTATAATTCCAAAAGACTCAGAATGAAAAATGCTATCTACCTCCAGAGAAAGAAAACTAATGAACTCTGAATGCCGATTGAAACACACACATTTTCACTTTATTTTCTTTTGCAACATGACTAATGTTGCAAATGTAGAAGTATGTTTTGTATGACTTCATATGTTATTTCATATCATATTTCTTGTCTTTGCAATGGGTGGGGGAGGTGTGGAGGGAAGGAGAGAATTTGGAACTAAAAATTAAAATTAAAATAAAAGCCTATCAGTTGCAGAACATTTGCTGATCCGCTGGCAAAAGGAGTTTCCTGCATCATTGAAATCAGAGGTCCACAGGGAAGAAGAAATCATGGGCAAGAGAGACAGAATACTATAAAAGATAGTTCGCTATCTTAGGAGTATCTTAAAGTCCTGCTTCTGGCACATACAAGTGTGTGACTATGAAGAAATACCTAAAACTCTCAGGTCCTAGGCAACTTCTTTGAGACCAGAAGTTATACACAGTCTCAGACTGGCATAGGGAGAGAGGGTTTTTGATGGAATTTTCACACAGGGAGGTCACCATATTGATAAAATCCACCCCCACCAAAAACAAAACAGGCACATAGGCAACAAATTTATTTTATTTTTTTATCTGGATTAATTCCAACAGAAAACCAACAGCAGCCATAATCATTAGGGGGAGCATCCCTGTCCTCTTTGTGGCTTTGTGAAAACCTATGGCTTGGCTACGGAGAAGAGCTTTGCTGAGATGAGTGGTGCAATCTGTCATCTCCTGAGGTGATTTATAGGGTGTGTAACTTACAGTCAGGAGGGTTCAAGTTACTGAGAAGTGTGGCCTAGCTCCATGGTTGCTATGGGGTGCAGCTCTTGCCTTGGGAGCAGCTGTTTTCTCTTAGTCGTTTATATATACATATGCCATAGAGCTATGACAATGTGTTCGCACCAATATAATTATGGCTGCATTAGCACTTACATTGTAAACCCTATTATTCAAGGGTTTATGAAGAGGCAATAAAAACTTACTTCAGGCTGAAACTTGTCTCACCCTGAAACTTGGGAGTAGGGGATTGGGGTGGAGACCCATTCAACCGTGGGATTTGGTCTGGTCCTCTGAAGTATAAATTTGTTAAAAACTCACATTTATGGGTTAACTCCAATGAAAGCCAAGACTTTGGGAGATATGGAATTCAGACTTTTTAATCCTTGAACTGGTCTAGACAAGATGCAGAAGCCACAAAGATGCAGTCTCCGTTCTCAGTGTTATGTCAGGCTATAATCCATATCTGTGAGTGGAAAATATGCCTTTAAAAATAAAACAAGATCTTACTGTAAAAATTAAATTATAAAACTCAAATTAAATTATTATTTTTCATTATCTAGCTTGAACTTTTGTGACCATATAAAACATGCATACACTGTGTCATGGAGCAGATAGATATTTTCAGAGCCTTGTATCTAGCCATTCATCTAGCCATGATTCTTAAGGACCAATAATTAATCTATCTATCTATCTATCTATCTATCTATCTATCTATCTATCTATGTGTGTGTGGATGCTTATATGTAGGGCTACTTAACTCCACAGTCACCTGCTATTGCTGTCTACTGTGGCACTATTAGAGCAGTTTCTGTAATACTTATTGATGTGGATATAGATTACATTAAAAAATGGAACTCGATAAAAAATGGAACAGGGCTAACAGCTTCATGGAGTCATTAGCTTTTAGAACATAAGAACTGGATGGGCCTTTAAAGAACATCTAGTCTAAGGAAAATGCAGTTTAAAGACATAGTCTCTTGGCTAGTATCTTCAAAGCTAGTTGGCAGTAGAAACACCAAGATTCAAAATCAGGTCTTGTAAATTGCCTCTGTCAAAATGGGTCTATATTTAGAGTTAAGAGCTTTTGGTTGAAATATTGTGACCCTTACTAGCTGGAAGACTACTGATATTTCATTTGCTTTTCTGAGTCTCAGTTTCCTTATCTGTTAAAAGAAGAAGAAGAAGAAGAAGAAGAAGAAGAAGAAGAAGAAGAAGAAGAAAAGAAGAAGAAGAAGAAGAAGAAGAAAAAAGAAGAAGAAGAAGAAGAAGGAAGAAGAAGAAGAAGAAGAAGAAGAAGAAGAAAAAGAAGAAGAAGAAGGAAGAAGAAAGAAGGAGAAAGAAGAAGAAGGAAGAAAAAGGAAGAAAAAGGAAGAAGAAGAAGAAAGAAGAAGAAAGAAGAAGAAGAAGGGGTAGGAGAGTTGGACTAAATGATCTCTGTCATTGCTTTTTGCTATATAAAAACAAATTCCCAAAGATCTGGCCCTAAGAATCTAAGTTCCATGCTCTATGGCACATGTGCTAAAGATAGAAGTTTGGCATATTTTCACTGGTATGTCAGATGGCTATCCCTACCACACAGCCCTTCCAGCTGCTTTCAAGAGCCAGCTGTCCTAAGAGCCTGTAATTGGCATCCTGTGCTCCATAAAGTCAAGAGTAGCACATATTCGTGACGTATATACAAGCTGTATGTAAGAAAACTCTACTTGCCAAGATGATTTTTAAAAAAAATGTTCAGTTTATACATTTTCCTTAGCTTTTCTGTCAGAATTGATTGCTTATAACCAAGAGATTTGGATATTGAAAAGGACCTTAAGTGATCACCTACCCCAACTGCCAGGTATAAAAATTTCCTCTATTGGTTGGTGGGTTGCTGTGCGTTCTGCTTTGAAAGCAACTCTACTACATTCTTGACAAGCGGTCCCTTACAGCGTGCTTGAACAATTCTGTAAACAGGAGATTCTTAGGAAGTTGGCTTGGACACTGACACGTCTACTTGTCTATCATGGGCAGCTGTTGTTGTTGTTGTTGTTGTTGTCATTGGGTCATTTCAGTCTTATCTGACTCTTCATGACCTGATTTGGGGTTTTCTCAGCAAAGATCCTGGAGTGGTTTGCCATTTCCTTCTTCAGCTCATTCTACAGATGAGGAAACTGAGGCAAACAGGAGTAAGTGACTTGCCCACTCAAGTAGTATCTGTGGACAGATTTGAACTCGCAAAGAGGAGTCTTCATTATTCCAGGCCTGGTACTCTATCCACTGTGCCACCTAGCTGCCCTGTG
Source organism: Phascolarctos cinereus (assembly GCF_003287225.1). Taxonomy (NCBI): domain Eukaryota; kingdom Metazoa; phylum Chordata; class Mammalia; order Diprotodontia; family Phascolarctidae; genus Phascolarctos; species Phascolarctos cinereus. Next base: position 10,774,735 of record NW_027556098.1, read on the forward strand.
TGTCAAAGACAGAACTTGAACCCAGGGCTTCCTAACTCCAAGACTGGCCTGCTAGCCATGACACCTTGCCACCTCTTCTGCCCAGGAAAGAGATGAAGGGAATTTTAAAAAGCAACCTGAGAAAATCATTATTTCAGCACTTCATAGTACATTGAAACTATTGCATCCCTTGTTATACTCTCTACCTCTATTAAGTCAGCCAGAGATCACACAAGATTTTTTGGCATCCACATCACACTGCTGATACATACTGAGCTTTTAATACTCTCAGGGATTTGTGATCTCATCTATGTGGGTCTTGCCTACAATACAACTCTTAGGAACTCATGATGAACTAAACCCCTTAAGAACTTTTCTCATAAATTATTGTTAAGCTACATCTCCTCCATTGTTTATGTTGCACCTAATTTCTTAAACCTACGTGTCGTACTTTACATTTATCTCTACTACATTTCATCTTTCATTCTCTTTTTCTAACCTTTCCAGATCTTTTTGAATCCTGATTCTGTCATCCAAAAACAGTTGTTTTACAAAATTTTGATTAAACATACCTTCTATATCTTCATCTAGGTCATTGATAAAAAATGTTTAACAGGAGAAGGCTAAGAATAGAGGTCCCCAACTCTTCTCCTCCCCCAACCAGGTTAACATCAATCTATTAATACAGCTTTGAAGGCATATGTCCTTTCTGGATATAATCACTCAGCTAACAAGGTTTGCACCTAACTCTAACATCATATAGTCTAAATCTGTTCATCAGGTTCAAAAAGAAATGATGAGAAACTTTTTAAACTATCTTAGTTTCCTCTTGTGACAGATTATAAGTAGGGTGGTATACTAGAAAAATTATTATATATGAAGTCCTAAGATCATACATTTAGACCTGGAAAGAACCTTATGAACACTGAATGAAACTTCCCTCCTCTTACACATCAGAAAACAGGCTCATGGATTCCGAGAAGTATAAGTGACATGCTCAGATTCAAATAATTAGTATCAAAGGTGAGATTGAAAGCTAGGTCTTCTTAATTTCACCTCCAATATCTACAATGTTGGAAGGACTTTTTAAGCACCTACAAGGTGCCAGGAACTGTTCTAAGGCTTTAAAATATTATTTCACTTGATCACCTCACAAAAACCTTGAGAGATATATGCTATTATTATCCTCATTTTACAGATGAGGAAACTGAGGCAGAAGTTAGTTAACTGACTTGCCCAGAGAGGCATAGCTAGTATCTAATGTAGGGATATGGACTCAAGTCTTCCTAACTCTGGGTCCAGAGCTCTCTCTTCTGTACCACCAAGCAGCCTTCCTAATGCTTATCTGTAAAATAAGGGACTTGGGCTGCACAATCTTTAAAAACTCTTCAATCTCACAATCTATGATTCTATGATTCTGTTGCTTTTTCTTTTTTTTCTTTAATGATAATTTTTATTCTAAACTTAAATGCCAAAAAAGTACATTTCCATACTCAGCAGAACACAAAAAGAGGATTTTCTATGAAACTATATCTCTCATACTTCTTACTTTTTTGATAATATATGATATTAAACTATTATTATAATATCACATTTTGTGCTCTCTTAATAGTACATAATAAATTCTATACGTCTACTTTCAAAACTGTTCTGGTTGTCTATGCTTCCTTCTGAACTTTCTTCTGTTCATTTAAAAAATGTTTCAATGGCCCTGTTTTTAGAGTTCATGGCTCTTGTTAATACCCCTCCCTTCAACTTCCAGTCAATTGAGAGAAAGATAGAAGAAAAACTCTTGAAACAAATAAGCATAGTCAAACAGGCAAAATAAATCCACCCAAAGGCCGTGGCCAAAAATAATTCTTTTTTTTTCTATACCATGTGACCATTACTTCTGTGTCTGGAGGAGGGTAACATGCTTCGACAGAGATATTTTGGAGACATAATTGGTCATTGAATTAGTAAGAATGCTTAACTGTTTCAAAGCTGTCTTCTCTCCTCTCTTTTTCTCCCCAATTTTTTTTTCTTTTCTTGTCCTTGTTTCAGGATTTGGATTAATTTTTCTTGCAGCTATTCCCTCCCTGTACTGTCTTTTCTCTTAAGCCTCTCTCTCTCTCCTTACCCCTACTTTTTCCCCTAAGTTTGATGTATTTCTGTGCCAAACACTATATGTGTATGTGTGTTCAACCCTGTTTTCAGGCTATACTGTCTTTGGCCCATCTCTGGTCACATGGGAATATCCCTGTAGCTGGAATAGCTTTGCTGGCCATCCTCTTTCTTATTGTTGTTCTTGGTCTTCAAGCTGACTTATAGTGAATTCTGGGTGGAAGATGTCACTTACTATAGATTCTTATTGGATCATTACTTAGTTTGCTATAATCTTAAGGGTTTCCCTGATGTAGGTATGTGGGATCGGAGCAGTCTACCACCCATATAGGCAGCCATCTTCGCAGGAAGTTTAGCTCTCTTTCTATTATAACATACCATCTCCCTTTTAATGTATCATAAGATTACTTTAGCAATTACCCATAAATACATGGTTTAAAGTTTCAGGGATGTGCTAGAGCTAGCTCAAACCAGCTCTTAAGCCACTGTTAAATTTTTTGTGTGAGGATTTACACCTCAGAAATTGGGAAATGCCACAAATCAGTGCTTGATTTTTTTTTTATTAAAAAAAGACAAGAAAGTAATGGAGAAAATGTTCATAATATGAATTAAACTTAAAAGTGTATTGAGGTACTTTTTGGGGGGAGTGGGGTGAGCCAGTTGTTAAACCATTTACCATGACACCATTGCTTGAAATCATTTCCTTGTAATAAATTGCTAGCCCTATTTTTAAAAAAAAATGTTAATTTAGCCAGATAGTTTTAGCAAGCCAAATCCTTATAATTGCTGCTTTGTTTTCTAAATGGTCACTTGGCGGGATTGGAGCTGAACCTATTGATTTTCTTGATGTGAAGACCTCTTTCTTAGATGAGAAAACCTCATTTATCTATACAGGTCAGCACCATTTCTGCAACTTATAGTCTCTACAAGTTGACTAGAGCACTGAGAATTTAAGTGACTTATCCAGGGTCAAACTGTCTATACAAGGTGTATAGGGTGTTCAAGGAGGACTAGTTCCTCTGGTCTGAGGTCTTGCCAAGCCCTTTTCAGGGCTGCTCATTCATCTTTGGTGTGCATCTGTGACCCACCTCTCACCTGTGGCTCCAAGAAGCTGTAGCACATGCAGCAGTCACACTTCAGTAAAACCGTTTTTGGCAGATGGGCTAAACCAGGTTGAGGGTAAGCAGCAGGCCTTAAACCCATCTGTGAGGTGGAGGGATGTCTACCCCAAGTGGGTGAAGATTTCCCCAGGTGGAATGGGGCTCATGAGAACAATTTGTTCCAATGGTCATGAAGGTGACTGAAGCAAGTGCGGTGGAGAGCTTAGAACTTGTCAGACATCGAAGACACCAAGGTCATCCACTGTATCCTGGGCCATCGCCAGTCATCCAGACTTTTGTCTTGCCACTGGACTTTGATGACTCTGGAAGAAAGAGTGAGGCTGATGACTCTGTGCAACTCTGCCTCACTTAAATCCAGTTTACACACAAGCCAAGACATCACCCCATGATGTCATTGGTCCTCTTTGAAAATGAAGGATGAACAACAATAATTAGCAGTACATGTCAGAGACAGGACCTTTTCTTGATCCCAGGCCAGATCTCTCTCTGCTATAACACATTACCTCTCATGCTTGTAAACATCCTTCAACAAACTTCTCAGAGATCAACACCAATATCCCCAATCAAAATTTTCACAAGATTTTTTTTTTGGTTCTCATAGAAATATATATAACATTTGCCTATTCCCTGGTGTCTCAGTGTTTTTCTTGTGCCTCACAGTAACTCTTTGACCACTGAAAGCATTTGTAGACTTAATAAATATTTATTAAGCACCCATTATGTGCCAGTCACAAATCCACATATTCTAGCAGTAGCTCAGATTACATCGATGTATCCCATGACAACATTATCCTGGACAACATAATTTCATAAGAATTCACTGATATAAGATGATGAAATCCCACTCTGACATTGCAAGGGCTGGCCACAATGTTGTTCTTCCATTTAAAATATTTTCCTTGTGGCACTAACCCCCATCCTAACCCCTAACATGCTGTTTTGCTTAATGTGCTTTTTGGAGAACCAATTAACATCATTAAATGGGACATGACCATAGTTTGTCTGGGTTGGGAAATTTGAAGTCATTTAGAGAAACAAGATCCTCTCTTACTATCTCCTTGCTTATCTTGGGTTTTAATTCAGTCTTCATCATTTTATTCTTCCCTTTCTAGCTTGAAGAAAATTTTTCTTGAGAGGCAAAAGAAATAGGAATTCTTATCTCTGTCATGGGAGCAAAATCTGCTTTCTCTTTGTCATGCAGTGATATTATGGCCTCTGCCCAAAGCAGTGAATCTTGCCCAGCCTTCTATGATATAATAGGGCAAAGAGCACAGGAATCAGAATTAGAAGAGCTGAGTTCAAGTTCTATCTCTGACAATTACTAGTGACAAGTCATTTAATTCCTCTCAGCCTCCGTTTTCTCTCCATAAAATAGGGATAATAATTCTTGCCCTGACTACTGTAAAATTTTGTGAGAAAAATTATTTTTTGTAAATTGCAAAGTATCTATGTGGGTATGAGCTTTCATTTTTTTTATTGCTTTCAATATATGTATTATTTTAATAGATTATAATGCTATTTCTATCAAGTAGGATAGTTCTGTAAATAAATTCCGTTTCAGTGATTGTTTTTTCAAATAACAGAATATAAGGCCTGTTGGCTAGAATTTCTGTTTCTATTTTTGGTCTGATCTAATTCTTTCCTAATGCTATGACAGCTGCTATTTGTTTTTGGAAATCTTTTTTGTTAACAAATTGTGTTCTAGTATCCTACAATCTATCAGCCTGTATAACCATTCTGGTATTATAGATAACAATAGTTCACATTGCTATTAAACTTTTTGGTTTGGAAAAGTTATTTTGTACATTATCTTATTTGATCCTCACAACAATCTCATGAGGTAAGAACTAGAGGTATTATTATCCCCATTTAATAGATGTGGAAACTGAGACTCATAGACATCAAATGATAGTTTACCCAAGTTCACACAATGAGTAAGTATGGGAGGTGGCCCAGGTCTGTCAAGCCTTCAAGTCCATTGTTCTTTCTTTGTTTAATGTAATCTTTATTTTACTTTACTTTCTTTTTTCAAGTAAGAAGAATTTATTTTTCTTTCATTCCCACTTCCTGACTCCCACTCTTTTAAAAAAAAATGGAAAAGATAAGAAAAATCCTTGTAACAAATATGAATAGTCAAGCAAAACCAATTCCCACATTGGCCATGCCCCAAAACATTTGTCTCATTCTAAATTTGAGTATATCTCTTCTCTGTCAGAACAGTAGCATGTTTCATCATTAGTATATGCACAATTTGGAGGATGGTTCTAAACTGGTTCTCTTCTCACCCACTTGGTGTTCCTTGGTCTCCTTCAGGACTAAATGCTTATACCAACATTTACAAGAGGTCTTTCTTGGTTCCTCACTCTCTCCTCTCCCTACTACTAGGGTCTTCCCTATGTGATTACCTCCCATTTACACTACATACATTTTGTGTGTACATATTCATTTGGATTTTGTCTATCTATTAGAATGTAAGCTCCTTCAGGCCAAGGATGGTCCTGTGGTCTTTCTTTGTACATTCAGTGTTTAGCATAATACGGGGCACATAGGAAGGGCTTCATAATTGTTTATTGACTGATTGAATGACTAACAGATATTTCTTTCCAGACAGCCATTTCCCTTCTTATTTAGTTGGAGGAACTTTCATTCTAATGGGGGGGAATACATCTTTAGGAGGGTAGTACCTACAGAAGGATGTTTTGGTCTGGGATATCCCTGGCATAATGATTGGAGCCATAGGGCAATTTATTGACATACCCTTTCCAAAAGAAAGGATGGCACTGATTTGATTACTTTTTTTTCAGAGCAAGATATAGTGCATTTGATTAGGAGGAGAGTGTGTGTGCAATGGCATGTGAGAAGATGACTAAGGTGAAGGACAGTTGGGGATCCAGTTACATAGAGTAAAGCTTTACCAATCAATTCAGCATGACCCTAGAGCCAGAAGTTCCAAAGCTAAGTTGCTTAGTTTCTCCAGGTTTTGTTCTCTGAAGGTTCCATTTGAAGGGTGTAGCAATACTAGCCACAGTCAAATCAAGTCAAAAAAAATTTGTTAAGAGCTTACTATCTGGCAGTCACTGTAAAAAGTGATGGAGATAGAATGGAAAGCAAAAACAATTCCTAGGAACCCTCAAGTAGCATGCAATCTAGTGGCAGAGAAAGCATATGAACAATGATCTACAAAAAATATACAAACAAGATAAATTGGAGGCATTCTCAGGAGGAAGGTGTTAGCATGCTAGCAGTAAAGGAGATATGGAAAAGCTTCTTGCATAAAGCGGTATTTTATTTGAGACCTGAAGAGAGCCAAGAAAGCCACGAACCAGAGATTTTGAAGGGAGAACCCCAGGAGTAGAAGACAGGGAAAATGCATGAAAACCAAACATGCAATGTCCTATGCAAAGAGTAGCAAAGATGTCAATGTTGCTAGATTGTAGAGTACATAGAATGGAGTAAATTATAAAAATAGTGCTTAGGTAGGAAGGGACCAGGTTATGATAGGCTTCAAAAGCTAAAAGATTTTATATTTGATCCTAGAAGTGATAGGAAATCCCTGGAGTTTAATGAACAGGGGAAGATGATGTGACATGGTCATAATTGTGCTTTAGGAAGATCAGTTTGATAGCGGAATGGTGAATGGACTGGAATGGGGAGAGACGCAAAGTAGGAAGACCAACCAGAAGGCTTTTTCAATAGTCCATGGATGAGGTAATGAGGGCCTGCACTAGAATGTTAGAAGTAGCAACAGAGAGAAGAAGGCATCTGCAAAGAGATGTTGCAAAGGTAGAATGGATTAGATTTGGCAACAGATTAGATATGGATGATAAGAGAGTGTAAGGAGTTGAAGATGACCCCAGGTGGGAAGCTGGTGGTAGCCTTTATAATAACAGAGAAGTAAGGAAGCAGCAGGAGGAGATTATTTTTTTGTTGACTGAGTCTTCTGTACTCCATATTGTGCTAATTGCTTTATATTGATTAGACTTACGTAGGAAATAATAATCCATATCAGTGCCAAATATTTACCCATTTTCTTTTACTTCTTTATTTCAATAACTTGTTTAAATAGATAATTTTAGATTCTTTCAAATTCCATGTTTTTTCTTTTCATCTTTATTCATTTTTATAATTTGATATGGATTTTGATCTTTGCTATTCTAAGTCAATGGGCTGACTGAACACAGATTCAAAATGATTTCCATACAAAAGTTAGTGCTGAGACAGTAAGTATGGTCTGCCACTGTCACCCAAAGCCTTTCTGGCATGTAAAAATCTGTAAGAATTTGCACTGTGTTAAAACCTAAAGGTATCTTCCTTTCATGATGAGACATCAGGGTAGGATGTTTGTTAAACTGTTTAATTAGAGTTGAGATATGTATTTGTTGTTGTTAAGTCATTTCAGTCACGTCCAACTCTTCATGAGCTCAATTGGGGTTTTCTTTGCAAAGATACTGGAGTGGTTGCCATTTCCTTCTCCAGCTCATTTTACAGATGAGAAACTAAGGCAAATAAGGTTAAGTGACTTGCCCAGGGTCACACAGCTAGTGTCTTGCTCACACAGCAAATGTCTGAGGCCAGATTTGAACTCAGGAAGATGAGTCTTCCTTACTCCAGTGATCTGTAAAATGAGAGGTTTAAATCACATGACTTCTAAAATGTCTTCCATTTTTGAATCTTTGATCCAATTATCCTATACTTCCTTAATGTACCCTAGTGTACTTTGTAAGAATTTTTTGATTTATTACATTTTTATATGTTATATAGTCAGGATATTTCAGAAAATGAGAAATTAAAATAATTTTAACCATATCATTCCAAATTAAGTGTTGCCAAGATACATGCACATATCTATGTACATATATAAATACATAAATGTGTATATGTGCTGGTTAAATATTTAAACTATTAATTGAACTAAGATGTATTAATGGCAAGTTTAGCATAGTTAACATAATGATTGAAACTAGAGCCTTCTTTGTATTTTAGTTAGTGGAAAACCAGCCAACATTATGATCATGTTTAGTAGGAAAATAATTAAGAATAAAAACAAAAGACAAAAACAATTCTATAAACAAACTATACTTTATCAACCACAATTCCATGTAAAAATTTTTTTAAAAATTTAGTGGATAGATTAATTGGTATCAGAAGCACCAGTGGAGTGTGCTAGACCTCAATACATTCAATAAACAGTCATTTATGATATAAATTTGGTACTAAGGGTTGGAATATCTTTAAAATCTTTTAAAAGTTGTTTTTTTAGCTTGAGAAAATTGAAAATACTGTATTCTGTGGCAAAATACAAAATATTTGTTCAAACATCTTACAATTTGAATTGTCCCTTTAAAAGGCTTTATGGTCTAATGGCTAGCTGAAGATTGGAAGTTGGTACATATTGACTCTGATCAGAGTGATTTGTGATTTGTTATGACTTCTTTATGCATGGGTCAATTCATTTGGAAAATTGAGTAAATGATAAATGAGCTCTCAGAAATAACTGGTTTTGAGCAAAGGTTTATGGGTGGAGTTCAAGGGAAAAGGAATTTTTCTTAAATTGAAAAATAGTGTAAGAATTCTTAATAATTTGGTTTAGTGAAAGATTATCTTATGTACATAACTGTTAGTTTGATGATTATGCAGACATATACAGCAATATATAAAAACATCCTTAATACCAGGTAAAGTACTTAAAAACCTTCCTGGACTCACAATTACAAGCTTTCCACAAGCTTTGTGTAGAGCTTTCCATGATTGTCTCACTTCAGGTTAAACAATGATGTCCAGAGACTTATAATCTTAACTGTGAAATTATATCATTGCTGTCTTTTCCTGTTGGTACAAAATGTACCCTTTTATCTGAAGCTGAAAATTTACCCCGGCAGATTTAGGTTTGGTGTTTGTTCATGGAACTTTTACAACGTTCTTTCCATCTGTTAAATCTAAGAGGTACAAAGGAGATTTTTAGTATAGCCAAAGCATTGTACCTTTTCCAATCCAAACTGAAATTAATTCTCACTTATTACTTATTTCCAAAGAACTCTTGTTTCATCAGGCAAGATCCAGGACTGCCAAGGCCAGGTAATCTCTCCTAACACCAAGAAGGGTATTGGGCTAGAGATATCTGCTATCCCTTAAACATTTCTAGTCTTAGGGACACAATATTTGTGGTGCTCTCTAAGTGGGAAGGGTAGCCTATAGCTTACTTGTGCCAGCTTAGCCCCTTGCCATTGAGTGCCAGTTACACAAAAGACTATCACAACTAGTTAGCAAACCTCTTTGTTAAATAAAGCATCAAACACTGCAGAAGTTTCATAGATTAGACTATACCATAGAACATACAAGAGTAAGTAAGCTTTTCAGCTGAGAATAAGATTTTTAAAAAGCTCAACAGAAAGAAAGAAAGAAAGAAAGAAGAAAGAAAGAAAGAAAGAAAGAAGAAGGAAGGAAGGAAGGAAGGAAGGAAGGAAGGAAGGAAGGAAGGAAGGAAGGAAGGAAGGAAGGAAGGAAGGAAGGAATGATATCACTAAGGAGATTATTCTCCTAGAGTTTTAAGTGCCAGAAGTCAAGGGCCATAATGGGGTCCTGCTTCCCCAGTAGCCCTTCAAAAGTTCACACTTTCGTCTCCTGATCACCTCTCTCTTAAGATCCCTTCTTCAAATTTGTCTCCAACCAACTGAAGCCCAGGCAAACTATGTCATACACAGCATTCTCTCAGACAATGAGAAGTTACATCCTCCTGCATGCACACAATGAGGTTCACAAGATTGTCCCTCAAGAAAACTACTCCAGGCTAGAGTGGAAGCAGGGTTATGGCTGAAAAATCCAGGGGGTTGTACTGAAATAATTAATCTTTGCTGTTGATAGATAGTAATTAACTGAGAGAATGGTCAACTAAGCTGACTTTCTGAGAAATTACCCTTGATAATAACTTCCTATAGGGCAGCTAGGTGGCTCAGTAGCTAGAGTGCTGGGCCTGGAATTAGGAAGTCCTGAATTCAAATCCAACTTCAGATATTAGCTATGTGACCCTGGGCAAGTCACTTATCCCTCTTTGCCTCAGTTTCCTCATCTGTAAGATGAGCTGGAGAAGGAACTGGCAAACCACTCCAGTATCTTTGCCAAGAAGACCTCAAATGGGGTCACAAAGAGCTGGACGTGACTGAACAACACTAACTTCCTATTGGATAATTAATCCATGATAGTCTGATTCCATCAAATTCCTCTGTGTGTGTGTGTGTGCATGTGTGTTTTGTTTTGTTTTGTTTTTTTCAAAAATCTCACCAATCAGGTGAAAAATTGAAGCAGTCCTTTTAGGCCAAGAGTTCTTAGCTGTTTTTGTATAAATGGATCCCTTTGGTAGTCTGGTAAAGTTTATGGACCCCTTCTCAGAATGTTTGTTTGTTTTTTTGTTTGTTTGTTTTTAAAAAGGAAATTGTCAGGTATCCCTGCACAATATTATATCTTAAAAGAGAAAAGGAAAATGGAACATTGTATAGGATTATATTGCTACTGTCTGTTCTTTCATAATCATAAAACAGAATAAAATAAAATGAAGTCAGTTAGAAGGGGGCTCAGGCTTGTTTATGGAAGCTTACTTTCAGTCCTAGAGGTCAGGAGATTAATCAGATTGTATTGACATCTAGGATAATTATCTTGCAATATATTAAATATGTGTTATTTTTATAATTTTGTCCTTCTAATACACCCCAATTTTACTATTTAACTACCTGTGTGACATTTGGTTAGAAGGACACTGAATTTTTCTGGACCTCAGTTTCCTCATCTGTAAAATGAAGATTTGAACTACAGAATCCCTGAGCTGCTGCTTCTTTTTTTTCCCTTTGCTTCTCTTGTAATTTATTTTATTTTTCATTTTCAACATTCTTTTCCACAAGATTTTGAGGTCCAAAATTTCTCCCCATCTCACCCCTCCCCCACCCCCAAAATGGCTCGAATTCTGAATACCCCTTCTCTTAATCTGCCCTCCCTTCTATCATCCCCACCCCCACTTCTCTTATCCCCTTCCCCTTCTATTTTCCTGTAGGGCAGGATAGATTTCTATACCCCATTGCCTGTATATCTTATTTCCCAGTTGCCTGTGAAAACAACTTTAAACATTTGTTTTTAAAACTTTGGGTTCCAAATTTTCTACCTTTCTCCCTCCCCACCCACCCTCATTGAGAAGGCAAGCAACTTGATACAGGGTATAAATGTGTAGTCATGCAAAACACTTCCATAGTAGTTATGTTGTGAAAAACCAACTATATTTCCCTTCATCCTATCCCGCCCCTATTAAGTCTATTCTCTCTTTTGACCCTGTCTCTCCTCAGAAGTTTTTGCTTCTGATTACACCTCCCTCAATCTGACCTCCCTACTATCATCCCCCTGCTCTCTTATCCCCTTCCCCCCTATTTTCCTGTAAGTTTGGTAAGATAGATTTTCATACCCAATTGAGTGTGTATGTTATTCCCTCCTTAAGCCAAATCCAATCAGAATAAGATCCACTCATTCCCTATCACCTTCCCCCACTTCCCCTCCACTGTAAAAAGCTTTTTCTTATCTGTTTCATGTGAGATGATTTACCCCCTTCTACCACTCCCTTTCTCCTTCTCCCAGTATAATCCTCTCTCATCTCTTAATCTTAATTTTTTAGAAATCATCCCTTCATCTTCAACTCACCCTATGCCCTCTTTCTATCTATCTATCTATCTATCTATCTATCTATCTATCTATCTATCTATCTATCTATCTATCTGTCTATCCATATTTTTTTCCCTCCAACTACCCTAATAGACAAAGGTCTCATGAGTTACAAATATCATCTTTCCATGTAAGAATGTAAACAGTTCAACTTTAATAAGTCCCTTATGATTTCTCTTTCCTGTTTACCTCTTCATGCTTCTCTTGAATCATGTATTTGAAAGTCAAATTTTCTATTCAACTCTGGTCTTTTCATCAAGAACACTTGAAAGTCCTCTGTTTCACTGAATATCCATTTTTCCCCCTGAAGGATTATATTCAGTTTAGCTTTGTAGGTGATTCTTGGTTTAATCCTATCTCCTTTGGCCTCTGGAATGTTATATTCCAAGCACTCTGGTCCCTTAATGTAGAAGCTGCTAAATCTTATGTTATCCTGATGTGTTGCCACAATATGTGAATTGTTTCTTTCTGGCAGCTTGTAATATTTTCTCCTTAACCTGGGAACTGTGGAATTTGGCTACAATATTCCTAGGAGTTTTCCTTTGGGGATCTCTTTCAGGAGGTGATCAGTGGATTCTTTCAATTTCTATTTTGCCCTCTGGCTCTAGAATATCAGGGCAGTTTTCCTTGATAATTTCTTGAAAGATGAGGTGTAGGCTTTTTTTTTTTGATCATGGCTTTCAGGTAGTCCAATAATTTTTAAATTCTCTCTCCTGGATCTATTTTCCAGGTCAGTTGTTTTTTTCCAGTGAGATATTTCACATTGTCTTCTATTTTTTCATTCTTTTGGTTTTGTTTTACAGTGTCTTGATTTCTCATAAAGTCATTAGCTTCCATTTGTTCCATTCTAATTTTTATGGTACTATTTTCTTCAGTGAGCTTTTGGACTTCCTTTTCCATTTGAACAATTCTGCTTCTTAAGGCAGTCTTCTCCTCATTGGCTTTTTGGATCTCTTTTGCCTTTTGGGTTAGGCTATTTTTTAAGGAGTTATTTTCTTCAGTATTTTTTGGTTCTCCTTTCCATGATTTTCTTGCATCACTCTCATTCCTCTTCCCAGTTTTTCCTCTACTTCTCTTATTTGCTTCTCAAAATCCTTTTTGAGATCTTCCATGCCCTGGGACTGATCCATATTTTTCATGGAGGCTTTGAATGTAGGAGCTTTGACTTTGTTGTTTTCTTCTGGTTATGTGTTTTGATCTTCTTTGTCACCAAAGTAAGATTCTATGTTCTAACTTTTTTTTTTGCAGTTTGCTTATGTTCCCAGCCAATTACTTGACTTTTTAACTCTTTGTTAAGGTAGGGGTCTGCTTCCAGTGTGGAGCATGTACTGTCTCATGCAGCTATTTCCAGAGATACTTCTAGGGACCTGTAAATTTTCAGTTCTTTCATGGTGGTATGATCAAGGGTGAGATGTTTTACTTCTTTCCTGGCCTGGGCTCTGGTCTGTGAGTGACCACAAACACTCTTTTCTGCCTTGGAACTGTGAGGAGCATTCTCTCTCCTCCTCTACCACAAGCTTCATCATGCCAGTGCTCCTCCTCACTCCAGGACCACCACCCAGAACTGCTACCCAGATCCAAGCAAGGGCAAAGCAAGAGAATCCTGCATCAGTGCCAGCAAAGAGATCCCTGCAATCCCCCTCTGATCACCCACTCGATTCCCTCTCCATCTGTGGGCAGAGAGCTCTGGAAGCAGCTGCCACCCCTGGGCTGTGCTGGAACTGGGGCCTGACTGAGCATCTCTCTCACTGTGGTCTGAGAGACCTTTCCTACTGACCTTCTAAGTTGTCTTTGGTGTTTGTGGGTTGAGAAATCTGGAAACACCACAGCTCGCCTTGATTCAATCCCCTGAAGACTTCTCCAGGTTTGCTGAGGCCCGGTCTTTGCCTCTGTGGCCCACACTGAACTGTGCTCCTCTCCTACCCTGGTGCAACAGACTTTTCCAATTCGCCATCCAGGTTGTCTTGGGCTGGAAATTTGTTTCACTCTGTCTTTTTGTAGGTTATGCTGCTCTAGAATTTGTTTAGAGCCATTTTTTACAGGTATTAGGAGGGGTTTGGGGGAGAGCTCAAGCAAGTCACTGCTTTTACTCTGCCATCTTGGCTCCACCCCCTCTGTTTGTTTTTTAATCATAATTGAAAGAAATGCTAAATTTCAGTTAGAGGTTACTGAAAATAAAGATGTAATTTTTCTCCAACCAATTTCACCATCTCTTTGAAATCTATTTATAGACTGGGTCCATGGACCCATGGTAAGAACCCCAATATTTGGCAAATGTAGACCATTTTAAATTCCCTTGTTCCAAGGAGTGTTTCTAATCCACTGTTTCTAATATGCATTGTAAATCCCCATACTTTTCTACCCTAAATTTCTTTAAATTTGAGAGATAGGAAAAGGTGCTTTAGGACTCATAGTCCTGTCTCCTCTACTTCCTCATTCTTCCCCTTAGTTGTATTATTTTAGATTGTGGTAAATTCTAATAAGGTGAGATAGCATAATTATAGTTCCAGCTTGGGGCTCCAGAGACTCAAATGATGCCATCCAACTGGATATTCTGCAAATTCAAGAAGGGATCACTGAAAGGATCATTATAGATACCTTAAAAGCTACGTAAAGCATGCAGTTCCCTCATACTGTTTGCTTTAAATGAACTTTTTAAGCTCACAGGACTTACTCCTGCCGCTGGACTTTTGCAACTCAATGTATGCCTCTGAAGACAAGCTAAACTTACAACCTTCTCTAAAGAACAGCTTTCTTAGATCAGAGATATTAATCAGCTGGTAACCAGTGGCCTTGGTTTCTAAATCTTTGTTTAAAGAACATCTCTAATGACTTGTTCTTTGTACAGAACACATTTTGGAAAGGATCCCTTGTCCAGAAAAGAAACAATTACATTTGTTTTCTAAGTGACAGTTGCTTATTTAGATAATGGTCTTTTCTTGAGTCTTTTTTTATGAGCCACTTGCCCTGCTGAATTGGGTGGTCAAAGTATTTTTGCCAAGCACCTGGCATTTTCCAACCCTTCATGTGTTGAAAGAGAAGCACATTAAATATGTACTGTATGTATTAGGTGTTTGCTACCTGTTGAAACTTGTGCATTCCTTTACTGTATTCCAATTAGGCAAACAAAACATCTTTCCTCAAATGTCAAATGCAAGCAGAGTTGGCACTGATGTCCATTGGAAATGTTATGTGGTGAAAAACACATAGAAAACTATCACTGATGTTCAGATTCTCAAACCTAATAGTATGCGTCAGTTGCCTGGTAAAAAGAAAGCTGAGTTTCCTCTTTAGTTTTGTGTGAAGGTGTTCAAGGCCTGTACTTGTGTTATATTGGTGAGTCAATGTGGGTGTGTGATCCCTATAAAATCCTAATGAAGGTTTTTGCATGCGCTGAGGAATAGATTTAATTCTTAATAACCTTAATGCTTGGTTTAATGTTCTTAATTTCTCATATTTCAGTTTTTACTAGTTTGTAAAAACCAAGAGGGTTAGGTATAATTACCAGAAATAAAGATGAATGATGTTCCATGTTCTTGTCTCTCCTTTTTGTAACTGTAAACTTCTCCTGTTTTAGCAAAATGTTGTCTGTTCAGAGGTCAAAGTTCTTTCATTTAGTTATGAAAACAGAATGGAAGCTTTTCTGTTGCTAAGACTTTAGCCCTGCCAACAGGAGTTTAAGAACTAAAGAAAAGATAAACCCAATCTGTTTTTAATCACTACTCTAATTAAGGGACAATTCTGATGGAGTTAAAAGATTGCCAAAGAATAATGGTCTCCTGCTGCTAAATGAATGATGAGGCCATCACAGTGTTTATTTTCATAGCAAAGTATTTTGATACTGGGGCAATGTTTGACCCTGGGGTTTACTTTTTTTTCCTTTTCAAACTCCATGATATATGTTCATGCAACTTGTTTGAAATAGTAATAATCAGATACATGGCTTTGCTTTCCAGCATCCTGTATTAATTTTAACATACATATGTATATAAATGTATACATGCCACATAATATATCATGCACTTGTGCTTTCTTATATCTTTTCAGAGGAAATGTGGCATAATGAATACAGGGTTGACCTTGGACATAAGAACTGTGTTCAAAACTCACCTGTTACACAAATTGTCTAAAAGATCCTAGACAAGTCACTTACCTAAGCAGTTCTCTAAGACTATACGTTTCAAGGAAAAGTACTGATCTGCTTTAGTAGGAGGAGTTCCCTGTACCTGTGGAATCACAGGTTCCAGTCCTTATCTTGTCCATCCTTTAAATCAGGTTTAAGGTTCACATATATTTGAGTGTTTACTTTCCACTTGTTTTAGAGATAGGTGAGCCTTACAACGCCTTCTTATTTATATCAGAAGGACATGTGGTTGGGAAAACAAATCATAGAAAGGCAATTTATAATTTATTATTTTAGAATTTTATTTATTATCTTAGAATTTATCAATTTGGAATTATTTATAATTGAGAAATTTTGTTTCTATATATTAATATTATATGTGCATATGTATACATGTATATAAGAAAATCTGTGTGTCATAGTGGATAGAGAGTTGGCTTAGGAGTCTAAAGATGGACTCACCTCAGGCATATTCTTTGTGACTTCAGCCAAATCATGTAATCTCTCAGTGATACCAGCCCCTCTCTGAGACTTTAAATTGTAAGTAATGTCAACAAGTATTTATTAAGTGCCTAGGATATTCCAGGCACTGTGCTAAATGCTAGGGATAAAAAGAAAGGGGAATAAAACCTGGAAGCTTGTGATTTAATAGGAGAAGATGACATGTAAACAACTCTGTACAAGCAAGATTTATACAGGATAAATTGGAGATAACCACAGAGTTGCAGAGCAGGTACTGATTTGCATTGATAGTAGGAATTTCCTCACCAAAAATTCCTTATACTAATGAAATAGTAGGTCTAGTTGAAGGTGGAGGAGGAAGGGGGGGGAGGAGGAGGAGGGGGAGGAGGGAGAGGGGAAGGAGGTGAAGAAGAAGAATGTGTGTGTGTGTGTGTGTGTGTGTGTATAAGTATATATATATATATATATATATATATATATATATATATATATATATATATACACACACATATGATCTAGACTTGCTGTTTCATTAGTATGGAGAATTTCCAGTGTGCAAACTTCCTCTACTCATGCAGAACAGCAACTGTTCTTGTTTCCTGAGGCCCTGAGAGGTTGAATGAATTGAGATAAGACTTGACTGCAGATTTTCATGACTTAAAGGCCAGTCTTCTAATGGCTATGCCATGCTCCCTAAAATCGGTACATGCTGGAAATTATACTTTGTAAATACTATACAGAACTGAGAGTTGGCAGATAGAGCAAATTTTTGGAATGCCATGTGACCTTGGGGAAACTCACTAAACTTCTTGCTCTCTTTTATGTTCAAGATCATCTTCCCAAGAGAAACAGATAATGGTAATCAGAATTTCTTAACCTGGAGCTCACTATAAAAGGTTTCCTTTGTAATTATAAGCTCACTATCCCACTCTCCATGGCAACTCTTCCAAACCTCCTATTGTTCCCCCTCTTCCCACTCTTTCTGCTGAGAACTTGGCCTTATATTTTGCAGAAAAAAATGAGGTCATTTACTGTGAGCTCCCTTCTCCCCTCTCCTATCACTCAGATGCGTTCTGCCACCTCCTCCCTCACCCCTGTCTCACATGATGAAGAGGCCTTACTCCTTACCAAGACTAACCCCTTTACTTGTTCAAGCAACCTCATTCCATCCCATCTCCTTCAACAGCTCGCCCCTTCTGCCATCCCCCGTCTTTCACTTATTTTCAGTCTCTCCCTGTTTCCTGGCTTATGTCTCCCCACTGTTTTTTACCCCCAATATCCAATCTGTTGTCAAGGCCTGTCAGTTTCACCTTTTCAACATCTCTCTAATATACCCCTTCAGTTGCCCCTTTAGTGCAAGTACATATCATCTCCCACCTTGATTATTTCAGTGGCCTGATGGTGGGTCTGCCTGCCTCAAATCTCTCCCTTCTCCAATCCATCCTCCACTTAACCACTAAAGTGATTTTCCTAAGGGGTAGATCCAGTCATGCATTCTCTACTCAGCCATCTCTCATGACTTCCTGTTGCCTACAGAAGCAAATACAAAATGCTGTTTGGCATTCAAAGCCCTTCATAACCTAGATCCCTCCTACCTTTCCAGGCTTCTTCCATCTTATTCCCTGACTCATACTCTTTGATCTAGTGACACCTGTCTCCTGACTGTACCATGAATAGGACACTCCCTCTTGGCTCCAGGCATTTTTCATGGGCTGTTTCCCAAGCCTGGAACACTCTCCCTTCTCCATTCTTATTACTGACCTCCCTGGCTTCCTTTAAGTCCTAACTAAAACCCCACCTTCTACAGGAGGCCTTCTCCAACTCCTCTCAATCCCAGTGCCTTCCCTCTGTTAATTATTTCCTGTTTATCCTTTATATAGCTTGTTTTGTATATATTTGTTTACGTATTGTCTACCTCGTTTGATTGTCATCTCCTTGAGGGCAGGGACTGCCTTTTGCTTCTTTTTGTATCCTGAGTGCTTAGCGCAAAGTCTGGGACATTAATAAATGTTAATTTAATAATATTATGTTATAACAATAATATGAATATTATGAACATATTATGAATAACATGAACATAATAAATGTTCATTTATTGATTGATTAATCCTATATCTTTTATTTTATGCATTTAAAATATTCTGAGAAAGGGTGCATAAGCTTTGCCAGAAAGGGGCATGACCACAAAAAAAGGGTAAGAACCCTTGCTTATAGTGTAAGCAGACCAGTAGAACCCTATAAAATGCCTTTTGTTTACTTTTGGAGTCAGCAAAAGTTGTCATTTAGTAACTCTCCTCATGCTGATCATTGAGCTACAATTCACAAGTAAAACCAAAATATAAATAAAGGCTAACCTGTGGTAAGATCTATGTTAACTAACCTTCCTGTTCACAGGACTGAGAAAAGAAGTACTGTAACTAATTTTGTCACATTCCACTTCATCAGAAATTTTTTTCCAATTAATTTCCTTGGCAATCTTCACAAAAGTAACTTTTTACCTCTTTTTAAATTGAGGGGGGGGGAATCTAAGCATGTAGGCATTAGTGAATTAGCAACAGGACACTAAAATGAGGCAATCTGGGGTTCTGTTGTGTGTCCTCAAATGACTATAAAGAGAATACAGATTTTCTTTTCGTATTCAATCCTTCTCCCAAAAGTAGGGTTTTTTAAAAATGTGTATTTTTGTAAGATTTAAAATTAGTTATATTGGTTGCAAGTCTTCTTTCTCAGAGGCAGCGATATTTGAGAATAGTGGCATCTGCAAAATAATTGTCTGATTTGGGCCAGACAGTTGCCACCAGGAAGGAGGATCAAATTTCTGTAATGCCAGGCCACAGGGATAAGAATTTCCAGTGACTTTGCTCTCTTCTCTTTCTTAAAAAAGAAAAAAAAATGTGTTGTATATCCCATAAACCACTGGGGAAATGGCTGAATGCATTGGAGGTTATTCTCATTTAGGGTGAGGGTAAGGGGGCCACAATAATTTAAATGGGTAACTAAAAATTTGGTATGGTGTAGTATAATGGAAAGGGCAATGTATTTGGATATGTTTGGGTTTTTCTTCCAGCTATGCTATTTAATCCTGTATAACCTGGGTGAGATTACAACAAGAGCAGGGCGAACTTTGTTTTTTCCCCAAGATGCCAAAATATAGAAGGCTGGTGATAGCATTTATACTCCTTCCACAAATAGAGTTGGGGGGGCGGCAGGGAACTTTGTACTGAGTTAGGAATAGGTACTGGACCTATAATTTCATTGTTATAGGGAACTGGATGGTAAAACTTCTTCTGCCATGCTAGAAGACTAAAAGGTTAAGTAATTTGCCCAGGATCACTCAAAGAGTATGTGTCAGAGGTGAAACTTGGTCCCAAGTCATCCTGGCATTGAGGTCAACTCTCTATCTACTCTGCATTGGTAGGAAGAACAATGGAAGCTATTAGGAGATGCTTCCTCCCCAGTAGGGGCAGCTAAGTGGCACAGTGGAAAGGGTTTAAGGCCTGAAGTCAGGAAGACTCATCTTCCTGAGGTCAAATCTGGCCCGAGACACTAGCTGTGTGATGCTGGGCAAATCACTTAACCCTATTTGCCTCGGTTTCCTCATCTGTCAAATGAGATAAAGAAGGAAATGGCAAACCACTCCAATATCTTTGTCAGGAAAATCCCAAATGGGGTCACAAAGAGTTGGACACTGCTGGAAAAAAAAGACTGAACAACAATGACTCCTCCCTCAATACCATAATTAGCCTCTTAGACCTTTCCATGGGGCCATTTTTCTTATTGATACCTGTCGATCCAAAGTCTTTCCACAAGGTGCTTTCCCCTCTCCCCCCTAAAAATTTAAAAACTATCCCTTATAACAAATAGGGATTTGAGAAAATCATGATGCAGTTGATTTTCAAGTGTTTTTGAGTCAGGAGGGACTCCTGGGGATTCTTCTTAGTGCTTATAGTTAATCATATTTACTCTGTATTATATTTAGGCAAGTCTTAGTGACTATTAGGTCACCTTCCCTTCCATTGTAGGTGTAGGTGTAGCTTTTGAGACATTAGACTTTTTGCCCTGTCTGACTACACTGAGTCATGGCAAGATCGTAAAGAGATAATTCATTCCCCTGTCTCTTCCTAGCCCAGACACACCCTCTTGTATATTCAGCAAACTTTCGGAACCTTTACATCCTTTCTTAATTAACTAACCCTACTATACCCTGTTCACCCCTTTACTGTCTGTTTTAGCTCATGTAACTGTTAATATTTACATTGCACTTGCTAAAAATTCTACTTTATATTTCTATATTAAGGTATTTTCATATGTCTGTTTTAATTTCTTAACTCTTGTTGCCTAGAATAGTGCTGAATGAAAGTAGCTTGGAGCAGAGCAGAGACAGCGTTTTCTCTATGACAGGAGAGTATTGGGTAACTTCCTGGAAAAGTGTTTGGGTAGACAAGGATTGGGGAGGTTGGTTCAGCCTCAGAATATCAAAACTGCCGCCCACCTTAAAGACTCTCTGGTATAGGGTCCTCATTTTATATGTGAGAAAATGGGAACAAATACTTGCCCAAAGTCACAATGGACATTAGTGACAATACAAGGACTAACCCAAGGCTCCCTGCAAGTCTGAAAATGGAATAAACTGGAGATATTAGTATGGATCTGGACATCCAGCTAAATGGGTTAGCAAGCTTTCATGGAGACAAGAAGATAGGAAATATGGCACCTGAAATATCTTGGTTCTAGGACTAATGTGGACCCTAAGTCTGCACTATGACCATAGTGAGGAAGGTAACAGATCAGAGGTAACCCATCCAGCTTCAAAGATCAACGATGCTCCAGGGGACACAATAGACACTCTCTTGCTGCCAGCTAAACATTCTGTGGACCCCTTCTAGCCAAGAAAGAATTTTTCTCAGGGCTTTTCTCCACATCAATAGTTCTACCTCATTCACACGAGGGAGAATGAGCAGCCTACTTTCCAGGCAGAGAACACATTGTCTCCTGAGAAGAGCTAAGCTTGGAAGGGATCTGTGACCCATCCCTTGGGTATCTATGTAATAGGGTGAGGAGCTCCCCTTATTGACCCTCCCATTGCCCAGAATGTACCACCACCCCACTTAGGAAAGAAAGAATAACAGAATGTCATAGCTATAAAGAACTTTAACGTGGAATCTCAGATTTGGAAGGGACTTTGTTCTTCTACATTTGCTTTGTATTTATTGGGTATGTGTTTTGTATTGCTTATATGTGTACACGTTCTCTCCATCCTCCTCTCCCCAATAGAATGTCACTGCCTTGAGTATAAAAACTGTTCCTTCCATTTCTGTGTCCCCAACACCTATCCCAGTGGCTGGCACAGACTAGGCAAACAGTCATTCAGTCAACAAGCATCTATTAAGTACCTACTATGTTCCAGGCACAGTGCCAAGCATTAGGAATACAAAGAAAGGCACAGTCTCTACTTTCAAGGATTTCACAGTTTATTGGGAGAGATAACACAAACAACTATGTATAAATAAGCTACATACAGGACAAATTGCAGATAATCAACACAGAGAAGGCATTAAGGTTAAAAGGAATAGGAAATGGCTTCTTCTAGAAGGTATGATTTTACCTGGATTTGAAGGGAGCCAGGAAAGTCAGGAGACAGAGATGAAGAGTTAGAGAATTCCAGGCTGAGGGATAGAAAAATGCACAGAATGAGGGACAGAGTGTCATGTGAGGAACAGCAAGGAAGCCAGTGTCACTGAACTGCAAAAACCATGGATGGGGAGCAGGGAGTAAACTGTAAGGAGACTGGAAGGGTAGAAGGGGGGGTGGTTATGAAAAGCTTTGAGTGCCAAAGAGAGGATTTCATATTTAATGTTGGAGGTTAGAGGAAGCAACTGGAGTTCACATAAGAGGAAGGTAGGATAGTTAAACCTGCATTTTAGCCAAGGACAGCTGAATGGAGGGTGGACTTGAGGAGAGAGAGACTTAAATCAGGGGGACCAACAAGAAGGCTACTGAAGTAATGAAGACATGAGGTGATGGGTCCCTGCATCAGGGTGGTAGCAGTGTCAAACAAAATAGCTACAGAGGATGTGTGTGTGTGTGTGTGAGAGAGAGAGAGAGAGACAGACAGACAGACAGACAGAGACAGAGAGACAAAGAGAAGTCAAGGATGACACCTAGGTTGTTGGATAATTAAGAGGATGGTGGTGTTCTAAGGTTCAAAATACATTTTGTTATTATTGTTGAGCAAGTACTTATTAAACTTTGAAGTTTAAGTACACCATTTTTCATTAGTAATGTCTCACCATCATATAGAACATGCTAGCACATACTTTAGGCTTCCTTCCCTTCCTATAAAATTCCCTTTCTGTGGGGATGCTCAGGCCAGAGACCCCACTTTTTCCCTGTAGTATAAACTTCATAATCTAAAAAACAAAACAAAAACAAAAACAAACAACAACTTTGAGATGTGAATATGAGTAATCCAATTTTTTTTTAATGAGGAGGACTTGATGTTAACATATCACTAAGACCTTCTGAGTGCTATTTATAGAGGTTTTGTAACAAATTTTTTTTAAAATACAGGAACTCCTCCCCCCAAGTTAAGAACATCTGACTAATGAATGTCGATTCTTTCCACTCCCTACCCACCCTCAAGTCCACCCACACAGAAGTGAATCTATCTTAACTCTTCCCACGTGTCAGCTTAGATAACAATCAAGCTTGAAGGACTAGCAGGTGGCTGGTGATGAGGGCTATCAGAAACAGTCTCTCTGTCACTTCTCCCTCATGGATTAAACATATGCCATGCTTCCCTTTTTAGTGTATTCAATTGAATAAACATAATCAAGTATCAATTATTCGCAAGTCCCTGTGCTAGATACACTTTTTTCCCCCCACTTATCACAACTCCATTTTCTTTAGGAAGATTCTCACAGGTCATAGGACCATAGATTTTTAGAATTAAAACAGACTTTAAAGGGCATCTAGTCCAGTCCCCTCATTCTACACTTGAGGAAACGAAGGCCCAGGGAGGGTAGGGGACTTGTCAAAGGTCATACAGATGGAAAATGGTGGAGTTGGGGTCCCCATTCTTCCTTTGTTGCAACTCACATTCAGTTAAAGGGAGAATGATTTTTAAAGTCCTTTATAGCTATGAGAATCTGTGATTCTAAAAATCCCTTTCTGTCATGGTCACTCTCTTTCTTGCAGCAGTGGGTGCATCATCTCCCCTAAAAATATTACTAACATACAGGAGAATTTTAGGTTTCACAGAATGAAGATTTTGAGCTGTAAGAGGCCTCATATATCATTTAATTCAAATATAAGAGTCTTGTGTTATTTTTCAATCATCTCTGACTCATCGTAATCCCATTTAGGGTTTTCTTGGCAAAGATGCTGTAGCAGTTTGCCATTTCCTTCTCCAGCTCATTTTACAGTTGAGGAAACTGAGGCAAACAGGGTTAATTGACTCGCTTAGGGTCACACAGCTAGTAAGTGTCTGAGGCTGGATTGGAACTGAGGAAGAAGACTTCCTGACTTCAGATCTGGCACTCTATCCACTGCACTACCTGGCTGCCCAAGGATAAGAGCAGTCTGCATCAAAGAAAATGAAATCAATTTATTTTGAAGTGTGTTTATATGGAAAAAAAGAACCCATGTTATCAAGCTCCAAAAGCCTTGAAAATACACAGATCTTTCAACAGTATTGGGAAAAAATATTCAAATCTTAGATATTAAAAGAGACTTCTTATATTTTATCCATAGACAAATAAAGCTGGACCTTAGAGGCAGATTTACAATAAGCAATTTAGAACTAAGGAAAATTCTGTGGGTGAGGGAATAGGGCCTCAGAATATGACTAAAAAGGGAAGGAAGAGGAAGAGTCACCAGAAGGCCCTTGCTTTCGGGGAAGATGGTTTGTATCGTTTATGGGAAGGTCTGGAGAAGCTCAGCTGGGATACAGCTGAGGTAAAGCTACTTCATTTAACCAAAATTCTGTTTTCCTCTAATTCCTACCCAGTGGCCCTGATTCCAAACCTCTGATTAAGTCTATTCTCCTTTAAGCAGCAGCACTGAAGATACATTTAAGAATTATTTCTCATTCTGGTTATTTTTCCTACTTTGTCTAATTACTGATACTGCAAAAGTGTGCTCATATACTGCTTTTTTTTCATTGTTGTTCATGAGATACAAGAGGTATGACTGCTTTTCTTATTCATCTTACAAATTAGTACTGAAGATTCAGTCCAAAAAGAGCAGTCTCAAAGCTGTTTTGGCAAATGACAAGACTATTGGCAATTGTGTACATTGCTTGTTAAGGGGAAAGCCCCAAAGGCAGCTGAGTAAATCCTGGTATATTTATTTAAAATGCCCTCTTGTTATTTTACAGCCATATTGCTCCTAGCATTTCCACTATGTCATGGGTTAAACAGTCTTTTGTAGGACAGTCTGGGAATTGACCCCCAATAACATTGTTTGGATGGGAAAATTTGACCTCTGTTCCCAAAAAACCCATTTATGAGAGAACTTTTGAAATGTAACCCTTTAGAAGTTGCTCAGCCTGTAATTCATATAACCATTGTAAAAAAAAAAAATCCTTCCAAGCTCTTATTGACACAGTTTAACAAAGTAGGTGATAAAGTTCATTGGGTTTTCCTCATTCAGGCTACTTGATGCCCAGCAAGGGCCATTTTAAGTCAAGGAGACTAGATCTTACCTCACTGAAACCAGGGAAGGTGTGAACTGAGGGTGGAAGGAGTGGCAGTGGGGAAGTATCTTTTACATGAAGAGTTACTGACTATCGATAGCCTGAGAATGAGAGCTCTTAAAAGTGTACTGGGCAGCTAGGTGGTGCAGTGGATAGAGCACCAGGGCCTGGAGTCAGGAAGATGTGAGTTCAAATCTAACTTAACCCTGTTTGCCTCAGTTCCCTTATCTGTAAAATGAGCTGGAGAAGAAAATGGTAAAACTACTCTAGTATCCTTGCCAAGAAAACCCTAGTTGGGGTTATGCAGAGTCAGACACCTGGACAACAACTAAAACTGCATTAAGACTTCCGGGCCTCCTTCATAGGGCACTGATGAGCAAAAGATGCCTCTGGTACTACCCAGAGAAATAGGATGGCAATGGAGTCCACACGAGCTTGAAAGAGGCAGGTAGGTGGGAGGGAGTGGAGAGATAGAGAAGGGGAAAAATAGTTGTTCTCAAAGATGGGGCTCACCCTTTTGGAGATCAAGAAAACTAGACCAGCAAAGAACAGGTGAGCCCTATTCCTTCAGTAGCCAAGGTGCTAAAGCTGAGCTGGGTAGAGAGAGCAGAGAAATAAAATGACCACACATGCTTCTCAGTTGTGAGAGAAAGGAAGTGAATGGCCAACTGACAAGATGGAGACATTAAGAACTGAACAGTCTTTAAATGAAACTTACCTGTTAAACTAAGAAGCAGCGTGGTACAGTGGATAGAACACTGAGCTAAGAGTCAGAAGGACATGAATTCAAGTCCCTAGGTAAGTCACGTAATGCAATTTTCTAAATCTAAAATCCAAAGCAAGTACAGATCTGCATTGATAAAGGAAATTACTTCTACCTACACCGAAGCAATTATAGGTTCCAATTTCCTCTTTTCCTCTCCACCAGCCAAATCTCTTTACCTCTATTCGGCCTGTAGTCATCAACTTATGTAGAATTGCTAGTTCTGTGAAGTCTCATTTCTGCAACAAGAGTGTCTCAAGATGAACCTGAGAGGGACGTGTGTGTGTGTGTGTGTGTGTGTGTGTGTGTGTGTGTGTGTGTATACAGCTTATTACAAGGAAGTTCATAGGAGAAAGAGGTTTATGGATAAGGTCATATTCCCCCCCCCCAAAAAAAAAGCCACATGCCTTCAAGTAGTGGTAGTAAAAACAGAAATCTGATGTGTCATGGTGGAGGTGGTACCATAATAGCCTCAGCATAGATCAAGAAAGTAGGGAACAGTTTCAAGGAAAAGACACCATTGGGAAAACGTGACACCTGCCCAGAAGTATTCTGGAGTCTCTTGTTAAGTGTTCAGTGTGAACATTTACACCTTGGAAATCAGCAAATGCTACAAAATGCTACAAATTGATTTAATGTTTTGTTGGTTGTCAAGATGTAAGACAAAATGTTAATAATGTAGATCATATATAAAAGTGTGCCATGTGTACTTTTTTTTTTTTGAAGAGCCAGTACACCTTTGCACAAGTTACGTTCACAGCATGGCTTTATTATTTTGTTTGGGAGTTTTACACATTCTCCAAATAGTAAGCTCATCCATATTCAACATAAGAATAAGTACAAATTCCAAAGTCAGATGTGTGATTAAAAAAAATTAGATGTTGTGTTGTATAATTCATGCCACTGTTGGTATAAATAACTGAGAGTTGATTCCAGTGTAAATAACACACTTATAGCTATCATTGTTTAATAAAGATTCTATTTATATTGTCAGTTATCACTCCTCAGAAAGACAAAGAATTTTACCAGAAATTGTCCAATGTGTATATTTTAGTTTTTAAAATAACTCATGATATGTAATATATGAACATTTTGATATGCTTTCATTTTCACTAAAACACCCCTGGGGAGAACATTCCTTTCCTGTATTTAAATGTTTGTTTTTCAAGCAATCATGCGAAGTACAACGGGAAAAAAAAATGTTAATTTTAAAGGGTTGGGCTCTGAATAAGAAATTCAATTATTTAGAGACAATTTAATTCAGCATGTATTTCTAAATCCTTGTAGATTGATGGGTTGCATACTTACTGCAGACCTAGCATTGTGTTAGGTTCTATGGGTGAAACAAGAAAAGTAGAAACCTTGGTCTCTGGCATCAAAAGCCTCATGATCTACTTGGAGTAAATCAAACTACTGTCTAAAACATCTTCTAAGAGGCATCTATGGTGTAATGAAAGGAATACTGAACGTTGGAATGAGAGAGATCTGGGTTATAATGTCACCTCTGAGACTTAAACTCTCTGAAACTTTTGTCATTTGTAAAACTGGGATGAAAACACTGGACATCTTACAAGGTTGTTGTGAAACTCAAATGAGACAATATACATAAACAACTTAAAGGCTATGTTAATATCAATTATTATTATTAGATAACAATACAAAGTAAAAATTAAGTTCTAAGTGGTAGAGACTATCGTGCTATAAGAAGGAGAGCCTTAGGGATCAAGACATTTTGAGAATTAATGATAGAGAAGGTACAACTTAAGCTTGACCTTAAATGAATATATGATGTGTGGAGGGGAGGGAACATAGAGAATATTCTTGGAATACTCCTAAAATACACCTGTGACAATGCCACCCCCTATTCAAAAACCTTCAATGGCTGCCTATTACCGCTAACACAAAATATGAAATCCTCAGCTTGCCACTTAAAAACCCTTCACAATTGAGCTCCCTCTAACTGTTCCAGTCTTAATTTACATTATTTCTTTTCTCATAATCTCTTTACTCAGATTGGCCTCCTAGCTATTCCCTATACAGACATCCATCTTTTTCCTCTACTGCTTTGCACAAGCTCTCTCCCTATATCGGGAATACACTACTTTTACCTGTGCCTCATAGAATATCTAGATCCCATCACAGAATCGCTCAGGTGTCACATCCTAAAGGAGGCTTTTCCTAATCTCCCAAGGCATTAGTTCAATAATTGTTTGAGGTAGGGTTTTAGCTCAGGTCTTCCTGACTGTAAATGTACTGCTCTCTCTACTTTGCCACCTGAATGCTTTTGGTGTGCCAGATAATAGAAATTCTTGAAAACCAGCTAGGAGAGTTTGAACCCAAAGTTGTGAAAATTACAAAAGGTTGTCTTAAGGAGGATGCTACTGACTTATTTTCTATCTAGAGAACAGGAAATGCATAGGAATTGGGTAAAAATTATAGCATAAAGTTTAGCTATGGAGGCAGCCTCTTAGTAAAGAACTACAACATTTGAATGTTGCTTATTGTAAAGAATACAGAGTGAAAAATCTTCTTTCTTGATTTCTTCAAGACTAGATCAGGAAACCATCTGTTTTAAATAGTTTAAATAGAAGGATAGACTGACTATTCCATGAGATCCTTTCCAATGAATGAACAGAAGACCTTTCCCCACTGAAATCATCCTCAAAATGTTCATTACGTTCATATTCCACAGGACTTCTCTCTAAACTTTTCTTCCTCCTGATTCCTTGCAAATAACGAGCAAAGATATCTCTCAGTATAACTTATTCAATAGTATGGTTTCTCAGAAAAGTAGAGTTTATGTATGTGAATCCTTAGAGGTTAATTAGTGTTTGGTAGAAAGTTAAATATATTTTTTAAGTCCTTGAATTTTCCATGGGCTAAATCAAATCGAAATTTTCTCATACTCAGAAATGCTGTTAATACACAGCATTAATATATTAACAAGGGCAGCAAACACAGATCCAAGCAGAGCAAAATTGCATGTGGAAGAGTTTCCCATGACTGAAGGGATGTTAGGAAGCTCTAGCTGACTGGTTGCCATAGTAATGACATTTGAGTTTATTGGAAGTGGTGTACCTCAGTTAATTCAGTGGTTTCCTTGATTTTATTTTGTTACATATACCAACAAGAAAAAGAAAGAAAAGAAACACATGAAAAACAAAAAGCCTGTGCTTCATTCCATTTGGTTATATGTCTTTGGCATCTAATAGTAGTTCTTCTTAAAAATCTAATTTAGCTGTGATGGATACCTGATATAGAGATGCACACAAACCCAAAGGCTCATTTGAGTCATATTAATTAGAGGATGGACATATAAAAAATAGATGTTATAAATTGAGGAGGAAATATTATGTTGGCACCATAACAAATTGAAACATTGTGACAATAGCCACTAACAAATGGTAAGCTTCGTGCTCAATAGTAACTCAGATTTGGCCAAGAAAAGATTCAAAACTCTCTATTTTCACTGGTTCTTTGGCTATATTTGTTTCCCTATTGAAACAATTTTTTTTTCATTCAAAAGGCAAAACAAATCTTATTGGTAGAGTTTGTTAGGGGAGGTTTTATTTGCCCTGATACATCCATAAAATGTTTATGTAGATGACCAAGCCAATCTCAGGTATATTCTGTCTATTGTTTAACCGGGGGTGTGGGGTGGAGGAGGAAGGCTTTGAGCCAATGAAAACAAGACAGTTTTGAATTAAAATGTATAATTGCTATCTGCTGAGCTGTACCTCTTGTCGATTTCAGTGGCCATATGGTCAAACAGCTCTTTGGAAAACAGTGCATGGGATGTTTTTGTCTAGCCTGTTTCCCCCCCCCAATACCATTGTTTAATCTGTATGGCTGGAAAACACTTCATGGAACCAGTAGATGGTGCTATTCATTTTACTGATAAATTAAAATATTCTTTCAAGGATTTCCCAAAGGAAGTGGCTGTTATCGGAGGGAAAGTTTTGTTCTGCTAAATCCAGTAGTCTCTGATAAGTTCCATATATATCAACTTCCTTCATTGTATAGGATTATAGGATCCAGAGATGGAAGAATCTCAGTTTGTCTAGTCCAAATGCTTTCTCTCATCTTGTTGATGAGGAAAATGAGGTTTATGTGTTGGTATGGATCTTTTAAGCCAGTCATCTGAAGCAAGAAGAGAAATTACTATTGTCAGTAACGTTAATAGGCAGCTGTATAATGGAATGTAATTTTTGCACAGTTGTTTTTAGCACAGACTTAGTGATCAAGCCTGTCCATAATCCACATCCATACTTCTTGATCTAACCACCCCCCGGCCCCCAATTTGCTGTCTGACTCATTTTTTTGGAAGTTCAAGTTATCTCTTTCAGTTTGTTGCCGCATAGCTCTTTCCATCCTACCATAAAATTGAAGAAAAGGGATATGAATGTATGTGTTCATTTTATATTGAATCAGCAAATATTTCAGAGATATCAATTCTTCCTCCCCAATTTATGTAGGAGAATTATATTGGTAAATCTGAATCCCATTGACTTGATCAAATCCAGCTCTTGTATTCACCTCTTGTTCTCCACAGTTGCCCCTTCCCCCTTTTATGAAACCCTGATTTCCTGAGTCAAGGACCCCTGAGATGCCTAGAAAGGTAAAATGCCTGACAGTGACCAACTGCACAGTAATTTTATAGCAAGAATATGGAACTGGGTCTTGCCTCTATGTGACCCTGGGCAAGGTGCTTGTCGTTTATGTGTCTCAGTAAAATGAAGAGATTGGGATCAATTATTTCTGAGGTCCTTTCCAACTTTCCAGTTCTATAATCTTATGAGAGTATCAATGGAGAATGTAAATATGTTTGGCATTAGGTTGGTGATTACTGACTAATCCTTTCTAGCAACAAAAGGGCCACAACATTCTCCTCTTAGATTTTCTGTAGTTAGAAGGATAATGAAGGGTTGGTTCCTGGAAAGAGAACAGAAAACAGAAATGAGATGGGTGAAATTTTAAAGGGACAATGACAATGATTCATTTTGCACAGTGCTTCCCTTCTAGTAACTCTGTGATGAAAGTAGTGGCACCCTCATTATCCCTATTTTACAAAAGAGGAAACTGAGACTCTGAAAATTAGGGGACTTGCCAATGATATTATGTGTGTGTGTGTGTGTGTGTGTGTGTGTGTGTGTGTGTGTGTGTGTATATGTGTATATATATATATAATCATATATAGCCAGCATGTGTGTCTGAGTTGAGATTCAAACCCAAATCACCTGAATTTAAGTCCAGAACTTGACCCACTATACCATGTGATGTAGCCTCTAAATTGTGCACATATTGTACACAGGCCATCAGAATTTCAGCTTTGGTTGATGTTTGTGGAGCTGCTTCTTATCCTTCCAAACTGATAGTTTATGTTTAGAGTACATTATAGCCTTTCTGATTGGGGATGTGCCTAGTGCCCACCATTATATAGCTATGTTTATAGAGCACGCCTGCACTTTAGGGTATTCTGAATGTTTCTCTAACAGCTCTATTTATAGCTGCCTCATTTCATAAGCAGCTGTGGCAGTAGCCTCTCATCATTCATCTTCCACACATGTCTGCCGCCAGAGCTGTACTATGGCAAACATGACTTCATTGTGGCTTCTGATGTCTTCTTTTTGACTGATCCCATCTCCCCTTTGC
Organism: Phascolarctos cinereus; assembly: GCF_003287225.1. Classification (NCBI taxonomy): domain Eukaryota; kingdom Metazoa; phylum Chordata; class Mammalia; order Diprotodontia; family Phascolarctidae; genus Phascolarctos; species Phascolarctos cinereus. The sequence goes on from NW_027556098.1 coordinate 10,806,330, forward strand.
ATTCTGGTTCATAAGTGATGCTGATGAAATTATTGAAGAGGCCAGTTTGTGACTTTGTGCCAAATCTATGTCATATAGCTTTAAAGGAGACTGCAGGGAGACCCAAACATTACAGACCATCAACTGGGCTGAGACTACCCCCTACCAGCCAGAGAAAAAGATTGATTTTCTGTTCTTTGTTAAAAAGCCTAATCAAAGCACGGTGGACAGAGTGTGCTGTCTGAGCACTAGAAATCAGTCACAGCTTTCCCCTTTTGTATTCTCAACTGTTATATTATTTCTGTGATTGGGGCAATAAAATTTTCTACTTGGTAGTTAAAAGTGAGTTTTTAAAAACCTGACATTTTCACACCTGACCACTGAGTGAAACAGAAGGGTTTTAGTAACAGCTGAGTTTCACTAATGAATCTGAGATTTACTTGCATTTGCATTAATAACAAAGAATGATTTGAAAAATCCATACAACGGCTTTGGTTCAATTTAGCTAGCACTCTGAACAAATCCAGCCTCTATAAATGGGAATTGCAGATGAGTTCAAGGATGAAAGGAAATGCTGCAATGTAATCTATCATGATTCATATAAATCATTTATTTGTAAAGAAAAAATAGTATTTGGGTCTAAGTCCCAAGAAAATGAATATATAACAATGCTCATAGCTTTTTCTCAAAATATAATGAAATTAAGGGCAGATTCAAACACATGGTGGAATAAATGTCACATCTTCATGGGATTCCTCATGCTCATCTTCAAAAACAATAATAAGAATTTGGAAAAATTCATTTTTAGATGTTTAACTTTAGCATATATAATGCTCTCATGGAGGTTTTCATAAACTACGCCCCAACATCTATGGACCAAATTTAGCCTGTTCACAGATGCTGCCTTAGCATCTCCAATCAGCTGGGTTACTGTGAAACCAGCTAGGACATATGCTCTTTTCCATAGTATCTTTTTATACCCTATACTGATTTGCAGCCAGGGTAGTGACAAGAGGGAACTACACTGGATTACTGACTGTAGTAGATTCTATCATCATGACAGGACCGAATAAAAATGATGCCATGGCTAAGTCTTTACAATTCACTGTGAGATTGATTAGTAGCCAAATAGTGATTCCATATGAAAATCTTTGAAATATTTCCATGAATATTCCTGTGGTCTCAAGTTTGGAAAAAGAAAGAATATGCAACATGATAACCATCAAAAAGGAGTGGAGAAGGGTAGAAATAATTAGAAATACTAAAAATCTAAAATAATTTGTGGTGAATTGTTCCTGTCTCACTCTCCCAGAGCAAAGATAGTTCCATCTCCCTCTCAGAGGTCCGAGGGTATCCCTGAAGAATTAGGGTATCTCTTCTTTAATGCTCTTAGCTCAAGCCACCATGCTGTCTTCCCATTGTTAAACTCTATTGCTTCTATTCCATTTGTCCAATTAATGTAATTAACTTATACAAAGGGATATTTACTTGGAAGATATAGCAAGAATAGAAGCACAAAAATTTCCCCCTAGCACCTCAGAGGGCACACTCTCTCCTATACCATCTTGGTCTCTGAGGAGAATGGGCTCAGATTTATCAGAGTTTCTACTCAGCATTGGTCCTATCAAGTCTGCATCAAAATGCAGCGCATCCTCTGGATGAAACAGTATCTCAGCTACCACTAGGCTGGGTCCAAAGGCCATACTTCATTCTTTGGGGTCATTGATCCTGAACTGGCTGGCTGCTAAGACCAGAATGGACTACATTTCTGGACCTCTTGGTGGTTTGCTCTCCTAGCGTTTCAGAGTTTACAAAGTTTAAGCCATCTCCAGTCTCCTTCACCTAAAATAAAAGAACAGGCATTGAGGCAAAGAACTGTGGTTCGTATCCACAGATTGGCTGGATGTTGAAGGCCCAAGGCCCTTTCCCTTATAGCATTGTCTCTATCTCACCTGAAAGCAGTCAAAAAGGAAGGAGTTAGACAAAAGGACTGGCCCTGACTAGTATCTTTTGAATGACCCTCAGTTCTAGCTACTCAGGGAATGGAAAAGCTACCTCTTCATTACGTGGCTAGCAGACCAAAACCAGTTACATTTCTATTTATGCTCCAAATCTTTCTAAGGCATTTCCATTACTCGTTGTCATACCTCTCCAGTAGCAGGCTTCCCGATCTCTTCCACATGGAGGATTTCATCTTCCTGGTACTCTGATGCCTGGTCACTGATTCCCTGTTACATATAAACATAAAGAACTCATTTATTTCTATGAATAAAGCCCTATATTTTTATACATTCGCATTTTCAAAGGGCTCTCACATAACATCATATAATTTGGCACAACAACCCTGTGAAGTAGGCAGGGCATGTGTTTTCTATTACGTTTTGCAGATAAGGAAAAAATTACTATGAAATGTTAAATAACTTCCCTGAGGTCACATAGCCACTCATCAGTAGGGGCAGTACTAGAACTTGGGTCTTTGTACTCCTTGTCCAGCACCTTTTTCTGTTACCCCATACTGACTCTTCAATTTAAAAAATCAACATCATTTGATTGCAAAGTGAGTTGGAAATCAAAGTAGGTCTGCATAATCCTATCCATTGGGATTAGCACCGTGGAATTCCATTCTCATGTGTGTTATTTTTTTAAACCATTGGACCATGTAGTTTAAGCCTTTTAGATTATAACCCTGGTTTGTTATAGGTAAGAAAGCACATGGGAACCCACTTACTATCTTGAAAGTGCCTTGGCATTCGAAGTAGAATTCAAAGGGTACTGCCCTTTGGGTTATGTACATTATATTCATGAAATGGTGAAACATATGTGACCTTTAGTACAAGTAGCTCTGTGCTAACATGATCAATATGTTTGTGTTATGGTTTATACCTCACCTGGCCTGTGCTACGGGGAAATTTGGCACCCTGGAACTTTTCACTCCATAATTAACTTCTGCATTTCCATCAGTAAAAGGAAAAAAAATGTTCTTGCTTACTGTCCAAAATGTAAAGATCTGGAAGCAGGTGGCATCACACAGCCTCTTGTGCATTGCCGGTCTGGGAGAGCCCAAAGAAGAGGAGACGTAGAGGAAATTCACAGTCAGATTGCAGTGGATAGAGTGCTGAACCTGGAGGCAAGGAGGGATGAATTCACATCCAGTCTCTGAAGCTTACTAGCTGCGGTGTGTCCCTGGGTAAGTTACTTAACCTCTGCCTGCCTTCGTTTCCTCATCTGTAAAATGGGGATAATAATAACACTTACTTCCCAGGGCTGTTGTGAGGGTCAAATGAGATAAGATTTGTAAAGAGCTTTGCAAATTTTAAAGTACTACATAAATGCTATTATTACTTACTGTAATTATTTACTACCATTGTTGTTGTTATGAGGACTACGAAGCAAGGTGTGTTAGATGATTTTAAGGCCCTTTCCAACTCCAATATTCTGAAATTCTATAATCTGATACGACTTGCTTTTATTATGAAAGAATTTTCCTTTTTATGAAAAGAACTTTATAAGTTGAAGATTACACTTAAACCTGGGCTCAAAACAGCATAATTAGCATAACAAAATGTTGAAAATTTTTGTTAAATTATTGTCTTTTTTGTTTGTTTGCATAATAAAAGTATGGTGGCTTTGCTTTTTGTTTTGTTTTGCTTTTTGGTTGTTAGACGTGGTCAGATGATCTAGGTAAAAGGGGAAAAAAGGGAATTTTGTGAAAGTGAAAATAGGAGAAAATGATGAAGATGCAGTAGAGAAATTCCTGGAATGACAGAAAGAATGACTTTCTTAGATGATGGAAGAGCTTCAATTAAAATTAGCCTTTTCTTATCTAATTAAGAAAGGAGGTAGCTATCAGCAGAGCTATACACTGAAGCCTCATTGTAATACTATCCATTCTCTGATTCCATGCTCGGGGACATGGTGAGACCATCATATAATGAGCTCATTGTGGTACCTCAGTAAATCATCCCCCCATGGATGGGCTACAAGCTGAAACTACTTTGTACTGAATTGTGTTCAGCAGCCAATGCATTCCAGCCAGAGTAGTCACAGTGTACTCACTTAGAGAATGTACAAGTGTGAGTGTCTGTTGTCTTGACGCCTTCTTTTATGAAGTTATTAAGCTTTTACAAAAGCAACATACATAAGGATACTTTAACATTCAGTGAATATTTGCTACAGTAAAAATGGCAACTCATATTTCTGTGGCATGCTAATGCTTACCAAGCATCTTCCATACAACCCTGTGAGGCATATAATGCAAGTATTCTTTCCTTTACTTTGTAGATGGGGAAACTGAGGCTCAGAATCATTGTACAACTTAGCCATGGGCTCCCAGTTAATAAGCAGTGGGGCCAGGTTTTGAACCTAGGTTTCCTGATCCCAAGCCCATTATTACGCTTTCCACTTCACCATGCTGCCTTTGTAAATGAGTGGAACATAGAAACTACATAATTGGGGAAGGAAATGCCAAAAGGAAACTCTTACAGCAATTCACTTGAAAGCGTTAATATATTTTTGGTATTTAAAAAAAATCATCTCACTATTGTCAACTGTACCGTATAGGAGATAATGGCCTACCTAGCGCCATGATGAGATAATGACTTCCTGCTGTTCCCCAGTACTTATAAAGACAGTAGTAGGGGGAAAAAGTGATGGTGACGTGGAGACACTTGCATTCAAAGCAGCAGGTACTGATCAATAGCTGGAGTCGATTGATTTTAACCTTGCTGGAAAAGTGGGCAAGAACATTCAATAACCTTCTAGAGTATTGACTGAAGCCAAGAACTTTATGTGACTCAAACTGTTCTGGCAAGAGTATTCCAATGCATGATTTTTTTGGCCATTTTTTGACAAAGCAAAGACAATTTCTTGTTTACGCTTCCCCTAAATAACACAGTGTATTTGTTGTACTTCACATTGACTCCCTCTACTCCCTGGCTTACTTGTTTCATGGTCTAAGCCATGTTAACATATAGTTATTAAAATGCTTACAAGGACATTGCAAATGGAATAAGCCATATTTTCATTCTCCTTCTAATTGTAGGCACAACGAAGACATAATATCTTATAATGGCTTTGGCAGGGTGGAGATAAATTAAAGTATCTTACAATGTCTCCAGCGGGTATTGACTGTGTCATTCATTCCTTGGCATGTGCTGAAAAGTCGGAGTGGAGAGGAGGAGTAATCAAAACAGAGGTGGTAGAATTGCACTTTCACAAAGCAGAATGTCATTGCATTTTAATTTGAATGAAACCCATCCCTTGTCCTTTTCTGTTTAAGGATCGTGACATTATTTCTCTGTGCTGGGCATTTCTTAATTGCTATAATCAAGGAGCAAATTATTATTGTCCTCCAGTCAGTTCAACTTGCAAAACAGATTTTCAGAGACAAGCTCTTCCCACGATGATAATGTGTTTGGGTTTACGAGGGATGAGTGTGTGTGTGGGGTGGTTTATGAGTAACCAGCAAAGAAGGGGCAGGCATGAGGCAATGCATGACCCCAAGCACAGGTCAAACAGCTTGGGGACAGCTCTTTTCAAGAGCAATAGCTTAGATTCTAAATAGTGTATAACAAAGTGTCCCCAGCAAAAAAAAAATGCCCTCTGACTCTCTTTTCCCCTATGCTTCAGGCAATCAGTATGAATTTTTATTAGGATTTAGTTTTTGTTTGACAAGCCATGTAATCATTCTTCTTCTTGGAGGACTTAGGTGCTGAGTTGTCCCCTAAGAGAACAGCTAAAATTGGGAAAGCTCACATGAAAGGAGTGGATAGGCAAGAATGTTTGAAAAAGACTAGTTCTCAGCCTAATGGAATAGAGGCTGTTCCATAAATAGAAGGCATTGTGAAAGAAATCACAAATGAAGAAAAGAAAAAGGCGAGAGAGAAGTTGGAATGAAGGGCCAGAGCAGAGGAGACCAAGGAGAATGGGGTAGGAAAATCAAAGGAATTACAAGGGAGTCACAAGATGAGCACATTATAGGAGAGTAATTTAATGAAAATAGTAGCTCATATTTATATATCACTTTATGGCTTGTAAAGCACCTTCCTGCAACAGTTCTGTGAAGTAGGTAGTTTAAGTATTAAATCACATTTTATGGAAGGAGGAAAGTGAGGTTCATAATTTTTTTTTTTAGTGTGTTGCCCATGATCTTGAAATCATTACCATGGGGAAGAAGGAAAGAGGAAAAGGAGTTAGTGAAGTCTCCAATTATGTAAACTGAAATATTTCACTGGCTGGCACATATCGATGTTACCTGATTCACGTTCAAAGATGGCATAGATTTCCATCGGCATGTTCTATCTCACATCCTCATTCAAGAAAGCAGTTTTTGGAAATGTGTGATCATATTTCCATTTCCTTCACACTTCAGGAGGAAAAAGTTCTGAAAATACTTAAGACTTCTCCCACCAGCATCTGTATGAAGTTTAAGCATCATATAACAGTTCTGGCAGACACGACTTTGTAGAACATTAAATTATCTCATCCTAAGATAAGTTGTATTTTTATAGAAAATGAAACAATAGCACCTAAGGGTACTTTTTAAAAAATAGAGCAATATTAGATTTGAAGATATTGTCACATACCCCAAAGGTATAATTAAGAAATCTCATGGCTTCAGCCGCACCTTAGTGCATAATTAGGAAAATATACATTTAAGTGTCACGTTGCCCAGGAAATGGGCAATTTTCTATCTGTGAGCTGCTGAGAGAGAAATGACTATTTTCCTGGATATGCTTTAGATTCAAAATCATAAAAAAGGTTACATTTTTAGAACATCTGTAATCATTTGACTGCCAGTGCAAAGTTAATTAACTGTGTATGGATTTTAAACAGTTCACTTCATCTGCTTATTATATAGATATAATTTGTGTTTTGCATTCTTCAAATCTTTACAGCTTTCCCTAAGGCATGAGGAACAAGACTTTAAATCTGTCATAATTACATCTGGCACTTGGTAGCACTGTTAAAAATACTAGTTCAGAGTTAGGCCTTTTTTTTTTTGAAGAGACAAAGAGAAAAATTATTTAGAGACTTTTCAAAGCTCTTTACCAGTGGCCTTGAGGAAATCTTTAACTTGAACTCAGCACTGAATATACCATTGTATAACAGGTGAAATCATGTCTCTTGTCTCTGACATGATGAATTGGGCTTTAGTGCAAAATATTACATGGATTTAAGAGAGCATGGTAAACATACATATCTTTGTATATGAATAGGGTTTGGAATCACTGCCAGCAATTAATAAATAATATTTTGAATGATCTACAAACCTGACCTTGAGTTTTTCTTTCTTCTTGTGCCTATTGAATAACGGGCTTCACTGATTAAGCATTGTGGTTAAAAGGTACATTGCGTGTTTCTAAAGGAGTTTACTGCTATGGGTAGCTTCACTTCAGCAGAAGACTTTAAAAAATAATCTATCAATTTACAAAATTGTTAAGTGCTTACTATGTATCTGATACAGTGCTAAATGGTACAAAGAAAAACGGCACAAAAACAATCCCTGCTCTCAGAAGGCTTAATGGAAAGGCAATATGTAACTGAACAGGCACATACGTGATATATTCAGAGTAGAAGGAAGGTAACTTTAGAGGGGGAATCTCAAATGGCTGAGATGGTGGTGGTGGTTAGAAAGGCCACCTAAAAAGGTGGAATTTGAACTAGTCCTTAAAAGAACTTAAAACATGTCATGGTTATAAGAAAGTAGAGATTGCGAGAGAGAGCATCAGAGGCATAGAGTAGAGCCAGAGCAAAGGCATGGAGGTAGACAATGGAGTGTTTGTGTGAGGAATGGAAAGTAGGCTGGTATGGCTGGATCATAGAGCATGTAGAGAGGAATAAGAATGAGAGGCCTGGAAAGGTAGGGAAGAGTCAAGCTGACAAGCTTTAAATGCCAAACAGGGGACTTTATATTTGGTTCTGGAAGTAATAGAGAGCCATTGTATTTTATTGAACATTGTCAGATCTGTATTTCAAGACAATCACTTTTGGAGCTGTGAGGAGAATGGATTGGAATGGGGAATAAACTGAGGAAGGGAGGTCAATTAGAAGGCTGTTTCAGTAGTCTAGAGAGGTAGTAAGTGCTTGAGCTGTGGTAGTGGCTGTGTTTATCATATGGATACATAGACAGAGATATATAGATATATATGTATGTATATGTGTGTGAGTATATATGTGTACAGATATGTATATGTGTGTGTATATCTATATATATTATATGTATCACCTACTCTCTAATTCATAAGAATTAGGCAATAATACCCAATATGATGCCAAACATAACTAGGTTCCCAATATTATCATAGGATTGCAAAGCTGAAACAAAGCTTAGGGATCATTTATTCAATACTTTTATTTTACAGAAGAAGAAACTGAGGCTCATTTACATCAAGTAATTTATCCAAAGTCACATGGCTAGTTAGTGCCAGATCCAAGACTAAAACATGGGCTCCGTCTCTCAGCTCCACATTCTTGTCATGCCAATACACCACAGTTTGTCAACAGCATTATGCCACTACAGGCATCTCAGGGTACTACCATTGTGACATGGTGTTTCATATTAGGGGAAAACAAGTAATAGGAGAATAACGAGGTGACTATAAGAGTTAGATCTGGTCAAGTTGATTTGAACTGGATTTGCCAATAAAAATATTTCATGGCATTAAAAGCTCTTCATTATCTGGTCCCTTCTTACCTTTCCATTCTCATTATACTTTCTTCAGCTTGCACACTCTGATTGCCCTATACTGCCCTACTCAATATTCCTCAAACATGACATTCCTTTTCCAGCCTCCCTGACTTCAGTTATTACCTGAATACTCTGCCTCCTCACTTCTGTGTCTAATTTTCCCTGGCTTTCATCAAGACTCGGCTCAAATGGCATAGTCTGCAAAAAGCCTTTCCTGGTTCCTGGAGCTTCTAGTGGCTTTGAGCTAACCTTACATTTAGGGAAGGGGAAGCTAATAAGCATTCCTATGAGGTGCTTGACAAATACTATCTCTTTTACATTTCATATATTTTGTATGGACTTTTTTTGAATGTTGTCATCCCCACTGGAATGTAAGTTTCTTGAGGACATCCTTTGTGCTCTTTTTTTTTTTTAAGGTGGGTATTTCTAGCACTTGGTGCAGTGCCCAGCACATAGCAAGCTCTTAATAAATGCCTGTTGACTGAGGGGAGAGAAGACAACATATATGAGAAATGAAGTAAGGGCAAAAATGATAAGATATGGCAGCTAATCAGAGAGATAGGTGCTATGAGTGTGAAGAGTAGAGAAGGACACCAAAGATTGTGAAATTAAGAGACTAGGAGTCTGATGGTACCCAGCAGTAACAGGAAAGTCTGGAAGAGGAGAGGGATGAGTTTGGTATGGGGGTTGAGTTTGAGATGGCTATGGAATATCTTGTTCAAAATGTCCAGTAAGCAGTTGGAGATATGGTACTGGAAATCAGAAAAAAGACTAGGGCTATAATTAAGGATCTGGGAATCATCTGCATAGAGATAATTGAAACTGTGGCTAGTGATGAGGTCATAAAAGAAGATAGTATAGAAGAAGAAAACATAGCCTGGGGGGGCCCTCTTAGGTGGAATAACAAGGATGATGATCCAGCAAAGAAGACTGAGAAAGAGTTGTCAGAAAAAGAGCAAGAGAGAGAGCAGTGTTGTGAAAACCCAGAAATGGGAGAGTATCCGATGAAAGAACATAATCTACAGTGTCAAATGCTGCAGAGAAGTCAAGAAGAATAAGGACTGAGAAAAGGACATTAGGTTTAGCAATTAGGGTAGGGGATGTGGAAAGATAGGAACACTAAATGCGTTGTTGCAGGAGCTGTGAATTAGTACAACTATTTTGGAAAGCAATTTGGAATTTCACAAATAAAGTGGCTAAAATATGTTTACCCTTTAACCCAGAGATTCCATTGCTAGGAATAAACAACAAGGCCATTGATGAAAAGAAAGGTCCTATCCATAGTCACCAAAATATTTATAGCAGTACTATTTGTCGTAGCAAAGAATAGGGAACAAATTCGATGTCTATCAGGTACAGAGTGGCTAAACTAATTATGGCATGTAAATGTGATGTAATATTACTACTGTAATGTAAGAAATGATAAATATAATGGGTACAGGGAAGAGATGTTTATGCAAACCAATGCAAAGTCGAATAACCAGAGCCAAGAAAACAATATACACAATGAGTACAACAATATAAATGAAAAGAACAACTCTATGAAGCAATCAAAAGTGTATTTTGCAAATTTATAAAGGATAAGCCTAGCCCCCAAAGTAGATGACTCACTTTCTCTCTCTTACACACATACGTATGTGTATATATGTGTATATATATACACATACGTATGTGTATATGTGTATATATGTGTGTATACATATACATACATATGAAAGAGAGATTAGTTTTACAGACTTCTTTTTTCTCTTTTTCTTTTTCCTAAAAAAATTTTTCTTATATGTGATGGCTCCCTGAAAGAGGTAAGGGAAGAGATATAGGGGTTAAGTTAGGCTATGTGAAAACAAAAGATGTTAATAAAATTTTATTTTTTAAAAGATAATTGGTACCTTTAAAGAGGTAAATTTCATTTGAATGATGAGATCAGAAGCCATATTGTAGTTAATTTAGAAAAGAGTGAGAAGAAAGGAAATTGAGGCACCAATTATAAGATGACAGTGGGAATGGCAGAATTATTTGAGGGGTGTTTGGCAGGTTTGAGAAGACACCGACATGTATGTAGGAAGTAGAGGAGCCAGTAGAGAAGGAGAAATTAAAGAATGAGAATGGGGATGATGGGAGGGATTCAATGGTGATTCAAGGTGATGATTCAAGGACTTAAACTTGGCAAGGAGAAAGACACCTCATCTTCAGAGATTAGAAGGATGATGACAGAGGGATGTAAGATGAGAAGGGGAGAAGAAAACACTCTTAGCAAATGGCTTCGATAAGACATATATATATGTCTACATATAATACATATTTTTCAAATACACATCTATTTTGATTGAAAGATATGGAACTGAAAATACTTGAATTAATATTCCCTTTGTACCTGAAAGTAAGAATTTGAATATAAAATTCTGATGACAAATTAAAGAATTATTTTTGCAGTTTCAGAAATATTTAAAATGGTCTTAATAACCTTTTAATTACAAGAACATATACACTTCTAGAACTGTAAAAAAAACCTTGATAATTAAAGAACTTTAATTTTTTTGTATTGGGATATTTCTTTTAAGAAATAAACATTGTGTTTCTTTTGCCTTGTAAAATAAGATTGTTTTTGTGGTCCTTAGTATGAAACAATTTACAGGGACTTCCAATATATTACTGATGTCAGAATTTATTATCTTCATTTATTTTTTACTGTTTTCATTAAGTTCTGATAGAGCTCCAGACCAACTACTGAATTGCATGAGTAAATCTAGTCATATTCAAATTCACTTTTATGCATGTACTGCATAGTCATATATAATAAAAAGGTAACACAAAATGCATTGTTCATATATAATCATGTATAATAACTGTACAGGTACATTTATGTATTTTATCTCTAACTTGAAGGTCAGGTACTTGGCATAGTAGATAGAGAGCCAGTCCTGCAATCAGGAAGACCAGTATTCAAATCCAGCCTGAAACACTTACTTGCTGTGTGACCTTGGGCAAGTTACTTAACCCTGTTTGCCCCAGTTTCCTCATTTGTAAAATGAGCTAGAGAACTTCAAATGGGGTCAGGAAGAGTCAGACATGACTTAAAACAACAACAAACACATAACAGGCTTCTGTTGAGGCTACATATATATGTGCTGGCATGTATGTATAGATATGTATATGTATATGTATATATCTGAACCAGAGGAAGGAAATTCCTTCTACCAATATAGATCAGAATCAGAAAGAGCTACTTTCAAATTCCACTTTAAACACTTACTAGCAATACAACTTTAGTCATTTCATTTAACCTTTTCCAGACTGAGTTAGAGTTGTAAGAACTGAATGAAATTATACACACTTGCTGTAGACCTGCACTACCTTGTTTTAAATACGATAATATCTCCTTCTTTAGTTTTCTCTTTTGATCTAGACCTCTGCATTCTATATGTGGCCAAATAAGTTGATGAAACTGAATTAACAGATTTGTTTGCATTAACACAAAGAATATTCTTATTTTCTTTTAAAAAATAGATTATGCCTTAAGTTACAGGAAAAATATACAACACTGTGTTTTAGGTATCCTCTCACATGTTTGCAGAAGTGTATGAGAAGATAGTTACATGTATATAAGAATAATGGCTAATATTTACATAAAACTTTTAAAAAGCTTGCAAAGTACTTTACAAGTATGATCATAATTTTGGGGCTAGAAGAGACTTAGAGGTCATTGAGTCCAACCCACTTATTTTACAGATGAGGTATTTGAGACAGAGAGAGGTTAATTGATTTGCCCAAGGTCACAAAGCTAGTAGGTATCTGAAATGGGATTTTAAGTCAAGGTATTCCTGACTCCATACAGGCAACTGATCCCACTCTATCCACTATGTCCCTCCACCACCTTTTCTCCCTTTCTCCTTTCCTCTCCTCTTATGTGTGTGTGTGTGTGTGTGTGTGTGTGTGTGTATACATACATACATATATATACGCACACATATACATACATATATAACTATTTACGTGTAGATATATAGATACATACATATACAAATGTACATACAGATATATATTTGAAGCAGATAGATGCCTGCCATCCAGCAGCTTAGACGTACAGTATATAGACATAAAACACTGGCTAGATTCAAATCTAGCCTCAGACACTTAACTTCTCTCTGCCTCAGTTTCCTCATCTATAAAATGGGGATAATAATAGTATCTACCTCCCAGGGTTGTTGTGATGATAAAATGAAACAATATATGTAAAGAGTTTTTGTAAACCTAAAAGCACTATTATGATGCCGCTGCTGCACACACACACACACACACACACACACACACACACACACACACAATTTATTTCATATTTTCCATGCATTTTCTATAGTTAGTAAGTTACTGGAATTAGAATGATGACAATTCATTGATGGGGAAATGAACGAGATGTAAAAACAAAAACCATCAATAAACTATTTAATGCTAATGTAAAACTACAAATTCAGGCTAATTGAACACAACAGGAAACTAATTTTCATTGCTGATATTATTCAATATTTATAATTAATATTATTATCATATCAATATGATTACTATTGATAATTAGATATGTAATCCTGCTATGAAAAGAGAGAGAGATAGAGATGGGGAGGAGAGAGCACAGAATGAAGCTTAGTTGTAGGAATCATGACAGAAGAAAATGAAAACAAGCTACTTTTCTTTGTCATCAATTATTCTATATAGGTTTTGTCCTTGTGTTTCTTTAGTATTATGCAGTCTTTACCATAATCACATTTTTGAAACTGTCTTCTCCTGAGATAATGAAGAGAGACACTCACAACATGCTGCAGGTCCCATCTGCCGGTAAATTGCTAACATTCTTTACATCTGAACTCTGTTCCCCCATCATTTATTAGCTCATCTGGCATTCCTTGTCTGCCACCTGAGCTTTCATTCTCTTGATAAGAACTCAAGATAGCATTTAGTAAGAAATTCATTCTAAGCCTGGTCATAGCATGCTATTAACAATAACAACAACAAAACACCCCTTTGTCACAGAGTAGAAATAAACTGTTCTTTTCCTCATGATTCACAGGAAATTTAGGACAGAAGGGCTTCCCTGAAGTAGCATCACTGTATATTTGCCCATATCAGTTTTTTAGGATTTAATTATTTATTTTTATATTGAATGAAAACTAGTTTAATATCCATTACTTCAGGAACTTCTTTAAATTTTCTTAAATCTGTGTCATCACCAAAGAGTCTTTTGAAAATAGGATTGAACATCCATTGTTTTTTTTTTTGTGCTTTGTATTACTATTTCATTGTTGGACAGGAGATTCCCTTGTATCTAAGTTACTCTTTGAATTCTTCTTATTGTCATGTAGCTTAATGGACACCAGGTTGTGAATTTCGTTGCCTTGAAGCACCTTTGTTTAGCTCATCATTCCCCAGGGATCTCAATGGCATTCCTCATTAAAACTGTCTAAGCATTTTTATACGATTATATGTTTGCTCTTGCACTTATATAAACACAACTTTGGGGTAAATTACATACATTTCATGCAAGAGTCTATTGCATTGTGCTTTTGATATAAACAGAAGCCTGGGAACAATCACATACTTTAGAAATATACACATATGTATGTGCGTATATATGTGCGTGTACACATATGTGTGTATACATATATGTATTTAGAGTAAAATCAAAACCTTTAAGAATTTTTAAGTCATTCTTGGCAATCTCTTTAATTTGGGTGCTTAGCAAGACAGGAAAAATAGCAAGCTACAAGTTGTGTACACTCTGCATATGAATGATTACCATTTTTGAATAATGAGACTTTTCATTGTGATGATGTGAACTTTCTAGGGGAAACATTCCCGGGAACTTACACTGATTGTAGAGATTAGATGTTCTCAATAGAAAATAGCCTTCTATCCCCATAGGTCAGAACTAATCACATCTGCTATGTGCTATGCATCTCTTGCCAAGAAAAAGGGAATACAAGATAATAGAGAAATAGAGATTTTTATCTCAGCTTTATAATTTTTTTTTTCAGAAATGTATTTGTTTAAAAAAAACAAAGAAAAAAGGAAAGAAAAGAAAAAGCTCTTCATTTTAGGATTTCTCTTGAAAGAAATTCAAATAGAAAAATTCTTTTTGTTGTCTTGGCAACTTGTTTAGGTTAAAAATATTTGCAAAAGCATTTTCCTTCTATTGAAATTCACCTATTTTGTGAGAAGAGCTAAAATTTCATCTGAGTTCTGCTACAGAGGGAATTCTGTTCTTTTAAACACTTGACAGCTTGGATAATTACAATTAAAGAAACTAAAAACATTCTGTAGTCTCTTCTTTTGGGAGATGTCAGTTCAATGTAAGTATATGTCAAGGATCTTATCTGCCATATGAAAATCTGGATTTATACAATATCTCCTTCAGTGAATTCAGTCCTTTTTCGTATATATGTATGTGTACATACATATATTTGTTTATTTATCATTATTATTATCATTATTTGTCCTCCCAACATAAAAGATTACTTCAGTTCTTTTATCTCAACTCTGGAGAAATTTCACAATCTTCCTTCAAGCAGGTGTTGGCCTCAGAACCCTTCATCCAGCTTTCTGTGTTGACTCTGTCCCATGAAAGACTAATCAAAGATTGGCCTGTGACACAGAAGCTAGACAGACCTAAAGCATGCCTGACAAGAACTTTAATTTCTTACTTGGACTTTAGACAGTCATTATTGAGAATAGATTAAGTAATGTGGTTTAATTTTCTAAACCTCAAAGGATTTTGCATGTTCAATGTTACTTAAATATTTTCTTCACTCTGGTAATTAGGGGCATTAGAGGGAAGTTAATAAACTTTTTGGAATTTTTTCAGTTTCAGTTTTTTCCTACTTTTGTACACATAGCAGTTGTCTGTAAATGCAGTTTTTTTTCTTTAAGCTGTCACAGAAAAATAATGCTTGTAATTTTTGAACTGTGTCCCCTCAAATACCTTGAACTTTTTTTGAACTCCACAGTGTTTTTTTTTTTTTACAAAAAGTTCCACCTTTAGAGATTTTAGAAAACATTTTAAAAGATGTATTTCCCCAAGCTACACTGTCATGGAAGATTTTGAAGGTTATTCATATATAAAAATTTAAAATTGGGGTTTTTTTTAAATATTTCTAAGGAAAGGCCCTTGAAGAGAGAGTTAACTTATTTGTAAATTCAGTTCTCTCTCCATTCATACTATGGACTTTATCTTTCCTCAGGGCATATATTTAATAACGATTAATGAAATCTGGAATTTTATATGTGTATTGAGACTAGAATTTGCTACTATTTTTTCCAGTGGAAATTTCATAAGAACTTTTGGCATATGAACATAGCATGTGTTGATGGCAGCTAGATTAACATGGTTGACCACAATGGCTCCAAAGGAATCATTATAGTTTATAATCAATAATCTGCTTACTAAGAGAAAAGGAGACTTTCCAGACAAACCAGAAAATATTCTGCTCCTGAAATCAGAAAGTCAGCTCTACTGTACTGTCATCCATATGGCTTTATTCTCCCTGAAGTCACAAAAGGAAAGATTAGTATATAGCTATATTTTAGATTTCTACCACTAGTTCCACAACCAACCCCTTTTGGGTCACTGGCATAGATACAACAGATTCACATCAGGAATTCTCTCTGATCATCCATTTTCTCATAGGTAAAATGAGAGGATTGGGCCAGATCATCTCTAAGATTCTATTCCATCTGCTGATGCCACCATGTAAATAGATCTCCAGTTGAGTTGAGCGAAAGGGCTAGGAAATATCTGGTCTGGCACTGCTTTCTCTGATTTGGAGCCCTTGTCTCCTGACCTTCTCTCCTCACCTTCTTTTGAATATTTAGACATATGGGATTTCCTAAATGATTCTACTTAGGGCTGGCCTTAATTAAAGAAGTATGACTATGACTCATTAAGTATGTGAGCACACTGTATGCACTCGGCAACAGACTAGTCCTCTTTGGATACAGAAGGCATAGTCTTTAACTTCAAAGAATTTCTAGTCTGGTTGGGTCATAAGGAATCCACATACAATAATTAGAGAACAATATAAACCTGTATGAAATTAAGTAATGTTGGAGATCAGAGAAGCAAGAAATTGAAGAGAGATATACTAGTCCCGAAAGTCTGTAGAAGAAGAAAAATTTGTAATGGGTTGTGAGACAGGGATTGAAATGATGACAATAATGACAGCTTGTGATGCACTTGAAGGTTTAGAAAGCGTTTTGCTCAGGTATTATTATCTTCATATTATAAATGAGGGAGCTGAGATTCCTAGAGGTTAAGTGATTTGCCCCTGTCAGTAAGTGGTAGGATTTTGTTTGGTAGAAGGGCAGGATTAGTAGATTTACAGACAGGGGTGTGCTGGTAAACATTTTATCTGGGTGAAATAGCAAACAAGAAAGCGAGCAATAAATGTTTATTATGTGTCTACTATTTTCCAAGCACCAGTGAATTATTGTGAATTTATTTGACCCAAAGAAAAAAAATATGTATATATAGTTACCTTTCTTCATATGTATATGGTTACCTTTAATTCTTCAAATATCTATATATATGTATATATAAATATATGTTTTATATATTAAATATATAAAACATATATGTGTATATATTTTTGAATAAACGTAAATATATTTATATAGTTTATGCATGTTTATATAATAAATAATTTATAATTATTTGTATATAAAATATTTATAATATATATGAAGAAAGGTAAATATATTTATAAGTACATAGACATGTTTATAAACATATATTTACTTTTCTTCAATATATATATATATAATGTATAGGTAGCTCTGTGTGTGTGTATGTGTGTATTCTCTGGGTCTGTTTCTTTATATGCTATCTCTCCTATTAGAACAGACATGTGCAACTTAGCAGTAGGTAGGGGCCAAAATTAAAACAGGCTAAACTTCTTCAGGCCACAGATAGGGTTTTATTGGCTCACTTTCCAAGTAAAGGTATAATTAATGATTCAACTGCTTTCACAAATAAACCATATTTTTAAAAGAGGGAAATTTCAATTAATATCAATTAATTATACTTATTACTTAAGATTTTTATTTATCATGAAACCATATTAATGTTGAAAAAATTGCTTTGCTAAGTGGTACAAGTTTTAATGTCTTTTTCAGGTTTTCTTACTGTTTACATTTAGTTTACCATAATCCAAAATCATGTTTAAAATCCATTTCTTTAGAAATCTGACAACTAACCTTAGTAGCCACCTCATTTTCTGAGTTTATTTTCTTGAAAAACCATTGTTCCCCACTGAGATTTGTCAACAATTTGGATGCTTTAACTTATTTTTCATTGGTGTCCAATTTGCTTAAGTCAGGATGTTTTGATTCAAAATGGCGACAAAGACTGTATTCCTTCTGAGAGGCTATTACTTCTCAGCAGACAAGGCACAAAATTTTGTCTCTCATGTAAATAAACAAGTATCTATTTGTCCACTCTAGACTAAACACTCTGTGTTCTGATTCGATCTTCCATTTCTTTTTATCACTCATTTTACAAAGTCACCCCAAAAACTTTAATGATAGATCCAAAAAATCTCCACAGCAACTGCTCACATACAAATACTGACCTGAGCGTCTGAGCTTGGGGAGAGCACCAGACGCTCATGTTACTTGGAGGCCTGCCACGCAACGAGGAAGGGGAAGAAGTCCTCGCGTTGTTGACGCTTACCTCCTAGCGGGCATCAGTTGCCTTGGCTGTATTCACTTTGTCCCTGTTCAACACCAGTAACGACTGAAAACACAGAAAAAAGATACACTCTTGCTCCTTTCAGACTAGAGGCAGACTGACAAGGGTTGGATGATGCAGGTCATGTGACAAACAGGAGAGAGTGCACGCAGTGGCAACCCACCTGCGAAGTTACGTGGCAGGCACAGTAGTGCCTAGGGGAAGGCAGGTTAAGCAAGGCATGGACAAAGCACTTGTTACATCTTTGCTTTCTTTTACATCCTCTACATTTTTTGGAGAAATCCTTAGGGGCTACAAAGGGCCCGAGGGCGGCATGTTGTGCAAGCCTGTATTAGCAGGTAAACCCCTTGTTGATAGAGATTGGGATTTTGTTTGTTTGTTTGTTTTGGTTTTTTTGCTTTTCTTTGTATCTTTTATCACTTAACACAGTGCCTGGCACATACTAAGTGCTTAATAAATTTTATGTTGCCTGTTTAGTGTCTTTTTTTTTTCCTTGCTGTTAAATAAACAGTAGCAACATTTATACATTTATTTTCAACACTTATATGTAAAAGATGTTTCTCCAGGCCAGATGATTAGATATAAAAATCAAAACCCCATCATGCTCCTGCAGCCCCAACCCCCATCCCCAACACTCCTTTCTACATCAAATACAATCAGGAATTTGTACAACATGAGTATGTGCTTCTGAAACAAAATTACAAATTAAGTGATAACAAAATAAATCAAATAAACTGGACCCTAAATGAATTCTTAATGAATTCTCACATGGAGCTTTTCTCTTCAGCCTCTTTATGCTCTTTTTCTTCTTGCTTGGCCGTGAGTTTCTCTGTATTCTGCTTGTGTCGTCCACTCTTCGCATCATTTTCTGATCAGAATAGAAGAGGTAACAAATAGAAAAGAAGAAACTAGCCTGCAGTATAAGAAAATCTAAACCTAATGAAGACTCCATCTTTCTTTCCCTTTTTCTCTGGTTCTGCCATTGTCTGATCCAGATTCTTCAATTATATTCATGGAGTCCCGTTCTAGTTTTGGTGGAGGACACTCACTTCTAAGGAGAGCACATTTGGTTGACACCTCTTGGATTTCCTGGCCTTTAGGGCCGGTATGAAGGCATTGAGTGCCTTGGTATTAGTGAAGGACAGTTATCAAAGGTGTTAAATTAGGGCACTGAAAAGAAAGATGAAAACAGATTTTTCTAAAATGCCTTACAATATTGTCTAAATTCAATTACAAAGCATTATATACACAGGTATCTGGATCACTATTATGCAAAGCATACATACCCCTCATTCAACTTAATTCAATTCAATTTAACAATATTTATGAGTGCCTACTATATTTAAAGTACTGTATTAGGGAGTTCTGAAATAGAAATGAAGCAGACTGCCTTCAAAGAGCTTAAAATCTTATTGGGATGGGGATGGGAAGAAGACAGGATCATAAATAATTTTGATATTTGTGGAGTCTACATATAATAGGAGACTACACATGATAAGTGAAGAGAAGAGGTTCAGACTAGGAGATATTATTACTAGAATAGAGATCACTTTCATCTGGGGCTCGTGAGGTCAAGATGTCAGAAAGTGTCATGGATGAGGTGATACGTGATGTAGACCTTGAAGCAAGGGAGAGATTCCAACAGATGGAAACGGGTGTTGGGGAGAATTAATTCCAGACATTCAGGATAATATGAGAAAATGCGTAAAGGTAAGAGCCAACAGGACAATGACAGGAGACAGAGTGATCAAAGGATGATGTTTCTATGGAGTATCACCTTCCTTTCAGGTTCACAGCCTCAGGGTCATCTAGATTCTCACTTAGTCCACAAATCCAATCAGTGTTAAATCTTGTCAATTCTATCTCCACTACATTTCTCACATACATGCCTTCTTTTTATTCACATAGCAACCACCCTAGTGCATACTCTCATCATTGGAGGAAGCTCAGTGGCTAGTGAATAGATCACTGGGCCTGGAGTCAAGAAAACCTGAATTCAAATTTGACCTCAGGCACCTATTAGCTTGGTGATATTTGGCAAGTCACTTTACCTTTGTCTGCCTCAGTTTCTTCACCTGTAAAATACGCATAATAGTAGCACTTAACCCACAGGGTTGTTGCAAGGATCAAATAGAGATAATGTTTGTAAAGCACATAGCATAGTATGTGGCACAAAATAATAAACAATAGGCTTATTTAATACACACCCACAATAAAGGCTTAATAAATCCCTCTTCTCCTTCCTTTCCCTTCATTACCTCTTGCCTAGATTATTACACATCCTGACTAGTTTCACTGATTCAAGTCTCTCCCCATTGTAGTCCATTTAAAAAAAAAAGACTGCAATGGTTTTCTACTTTTTTCTTTTTGGTGCCATATTTGGGGTTAAGTGACCTGCCCAGGGTCACACAGCTAGTAAGTGTCAAGTGTCTGAGGTCGGATTTAAACTCATGTCATCCTGACTCCAAGGCCAGAGCTCTAACCACTACACCACCTAGCTATCCCAAGAGTGGTTTTCTTAAAGTGCAGGTTTCACATTTTCCCTCCCCTACTCGAGGACCTCCAGTGTCTCCTTAGAACCTCAGGGGGTGGGAACCTGCGCCTCAAGGCCACATGTGGCTCCTGTAAAGTTTGGATT
The DNA here is from genome assembly GCF_003287225.1 of Phascolarctos cinereus. Lineage (NCBI taxonomy): Eukaryota > Metazoa > Chordata > Mammalia > Diprotodontia > Phascolarctidae > Phascolarctos > Phascolarctos cinereus. The sequence continues at coordinate 10,827,369 of NW_027556098.1, forward strand.
CAGTCAGAGGGCCTCGAGGCTGCAGGTTCCCCACCCCTGCATCTACGATCAAATTCAAACTCATCGAAAGCTTACACAGCCTGGCCCCAATCTACCTTTCCATTTATTGCATGATACCTCCCTCCACATACTCTGAGTCCAGTCAAACTAGTTCCTGATACAGAACAGTCCAATCTATCTCTTGCAGTCCATGGTTGTGTCTGTGCTTTTGCAGAAATAGGATGAGAAGAGAAAAAAAATTTTGAGTAGAATGATAGGGATGGAAGCCAGACTACTTTCTAAATTCATTGACTTTTCTCTCAACAAACATTCAAATATCTATTCATAACTAATGCATATGGGATCATCCTTGGGTACCTTTGATGATTCCAATGAGGTCAATACCACTTCTATAATGCCCTTTTTTTGGACGATTGCAATCCTTTTTGTTGTTGTTCAGTAGTTTTCAGTCATGTCCAACTCTTCATGCCCAGTTTGAGGTTTTCTTAGCAAAGCTACCACAGTGGTTTGTCATTTTCTTCTCTAACTCATTTTACAGATGAGGAAATTGAGGCAGATGGGGCTAAGTGACTTGCCCAGGGTCACATAGCTAGTGTCTGAAGATAAGTCCTCCTGATTCCATCCCCTGTGCCACCTAGCTGCCCAGCTGCAATTCTACCAGAGACCAAGATAGGAAAATATTTCTGAGTCTCTCAACATGCCAAACCTTTCCCTTGAATTATTTTACACTATATGTTACAACTATAAAACTATCATAACAATAAATAAACAATAGCTAGCCTTTATATAGCTCTTTAATATTTGCAAAGGACTTTATAAGTATTATTTTATTTTATTCTCACAACCATCCTTGGAGGTAGGAGCTATTATTGGGAGGTAGGTGCTGTTATTTTCTCAGTTGCACATACTAGGAAACTGAGGAAGACAGCAGTTAAGTGACTTGGCCAGGATCACACATCTAGTAAGGGTCTGAGGCCCAGATTTGAACTCAGGTTTTCCTGACTCCTGGCCCAATATTTTATCCACTGAGCCACCTAGCTGCCTCCTAATGGGACAAATAGGAGTTAATAAAGGCTGCTTTGGTCTGACTTATGTGTGATTTACTGAAGTGATAACTTTTAATATATTTTCATATACTAGAGTTATTCGGAATTGGGCTAATGAGAAGGCTCGTGTAGGAGATCACAAACTGAACTACAGCAGAGTGATGCAGAGAGGCCAGCTCTGAAGTAGGTGAAACTAGTCTTTGGAAACCCCCTATAATTTCTATCAAGCTTCCCTACTTTCACCTATATAGGCCTATCCTTTCTTTCAGATTAGTTTCCAAGTGCCTGATCTGATCTACTAATCCATGTTTCAGTACAAGTGAGAGGAGTAGAATGTCATCTCCCCACACACAAAACACATACAATCCAATAGTGAGTCCTATTCCTTTGCTGTATGATCCAAATGATTGATCTTCATGATGGGGATCCCAGGAAAGAGTGAGGCTAAGTAAATAGCAGGTTGGAAGGTAGAGCTGTAATTAGGAATCTTTTCACTGGGAGTGATGGAGAGGGTGGGGGGAGTGGGTAGCAGGATTGGCCCAAAGAACAGTGTATAGTGGTTTGTCTGGGACTGCTGATGGAGAGAATCCAACTTCAGGTGCAGTTGACCCGAGATAGAGATCAGCTTATCTCAGAGATGTCTACTATGCTTCCATGAGGTGTTGGGAGGAGACATACTCCTGGGGGAATGGTGTTATGAGGAATGATGGCAAGGTAAATGCTTTGTGAAGGGCCACAAAACCCAGAGACTGAAGTCTTTGGACCACCATGGGGAGGAAAGGCACCAAATGGATGTTAAACTCTGGAACAAAGCTCTTTTTGTTGTTGTTGTTTATTTTCAAAGGGGAGAAATGACATCATAGGGTGATGTCTTGACTTGTGTATGAACTGGTTTAAGTGAGGCAGAGTTGAACAGAGTCATCAGCCTCATTCTCTCTTCCCGAGTCATCGTAGTCCAAAAGGAAGACAAAAGTCAAGACGACTGACAGTGGCCTGGGATGCAGGGAATGACCTTGGTGTCTTTGATGTCTGACCGATCTCTAAATGCTCCACAATGCCTGCTTCAGCCATCTCATGGGAGTTGGAACAAATTATTGTCATCTGCCCATTCTGCTTGAGAATTATTGTTTTGCTGATAGAGAAGGTATTTTTGACAGATAGGTACCTACAGCTTCCCTTAATGTATTACAGACCCAGGATTAAAGGAGAATAGTAAGAGGTATTTGAATTAGTGTGTTGTAAAGAATTAACTTTGGTGGCAATGGGCCCTGAGGATTGTAAAGTTAGCAGTGACAATGTGCTCCTTTCTATGGTTCTCAGTTGGCACAGTGAGTACAGGGCTGGGTCCAGAGTCAGAAAGACCTGAGTTCAAATCCGACCCCAGACTCTTCCTTTTGTGTATCCCTGGGCAAGTCATTAACCTTTTTCTGCCTCAGTCTCCTCAACTGTAAAATAGGAATGACAATAGCATCCACCTCTAAGGGTTGCTGTGAAGATCCAATGAGGTAATATTTGTAAAAAGCTTAGAGCAGCACATAGTATTGGCACATAGTAAGGGCTTCATAAATGCTTGTCCCCTTCCCGTCTTTGTGGCTTTCTGTAGAGAGCTAGGTCTTGCTATTGCAATATATGTTGAGGGATACGGATTAAGATTAGCCCACATTAAGATTACCTGGATAAGACTTTTTATATAATTCTCTTTCCTTTTCATTGCTGAGAACTTGAAACGAACTACATCTACATAGAAAATGCAGGTTGTCCCAAAAGTCTTATTGCAGTTTTAAGCTGTAGTAGCATAAATTAGCTTTATAGCTCAAAACTACACTAAGATTTTTGGAACACCTTGTGTTTATTACCCTCCCTGCCATATGATGATATCACATATACTAAGGACTGTATGTACACAATGAATCCTGAGGTGGAACTCAACCCCAGGTTGTCCTCACTCTATAATAAGCTATATAGGCACCGTCCCATGATACTTTTGCTTCTAAATTAGTGAGCTTAATGTGATGGCAAGGTCAGTGGACTGGAAGCCTAAGTTCTACCTCCAGCTATGTCATTAACTAGTTTATAATTTGGGGCCAAAAAGTGACCCTCTCAGGCCCTCAGTTTCTTCATTTGTAAAATGAGCACAGTGGCATCTCTAAGTAGCTTTCTAACTCTGTCTGGCATCTCATGATTCTAAACATGTATTTATGACCCTTTGAAAATTGATTTTATGGTCAAAGGATATGAACAGACAGTTCTCAGATGAAGAAATTAAAGCATCTATAGTCATATGAAAAAATGCTCTAAATCATTATTGATTAGAGAAATGCAAATCAAAACAACTCTGAGGTACCACATCACACCTATCAGATTGGCCAACATGACAAAACAGGAAAATGATAACTGTTGGAGAAGATTTGGGAAAATTGGAACACTAATGCATTGTTGGTGGAGTTGTATAATAATTCAACCATTTTGGAGAACAATTTGGAACTATGCCCAAAGGGCTATGAAAATGTGCATACCCTTTGACCCAGCAATAGCACTTCTAAGGCTATATCCCAAAGAGATCACACAAATGGGAAAAGGACCCACATGTACAAAAATATTCATAGCAGCTCTTTTTGTGATGGCAAAGAATTGGAAACTGAGAGGATGCCCATCAATTGGAGAACGGCTGAGTAAGTTGTGGTATATGAATGTAATGGAATACTATTGTGCTATAAGAAATGATGAGCAAACGGACTTCAGAAAAACCTGGAAAGACTTGTATGGTCTGCTGCTGAGTGAAGTGAGCAGAACCAAGAGAACGTTGTACACAATAACAGCCGCGTTGTGCGATGACTAATATTGATAAACTTAACCCTTCCCAGCAGTGCAAGGATCTAAGACATCTCTAGAGGCCTCATGATGGAAAATGCTATCCACATCCAAAGAAAGAACTATGAAAGTTGAATTGCTTTTTTTTTCTCTTCTGTTGAGTTTTGTTTCCTCTTTCTGATGGTTCCTCCTGTTGGTTTTAATTTTTACTTACAGCATCACTAATGGGAAAATATATTTAATAGGAATATAAATGTATAGCCTATATCAGATTGTGCACTGTCTTGGGGAGGGTGGTGGGGAGGAAGGGGGAGAAAAATTTTAAACTCAAAAGCATATGGAAGTGATTATTGATAAATCAAAATAAATTAATAAAATTTTAAAAATGAGAAAAAGAAAACTGATTTTAGATTCAATAATGATCATTTATATTGATCCCACCATTATTTCTTTAGCATATAATTATTAGATTTTTCTTTTTTTTCCTCAGTGATAATTAATGATGACCAAGTAATTGGCCTGATAATTTTCCTGAATCATAATCTTCTAATAAAAAAAAAAATAAGAGGAAGGTCATTTCTGCTTAAATGCTATAGAAATGTATAAATATGGTCTCTATCTAGAACCTCTTTTTGGAGAACTAGAGGTCTTTTATAAATACTTAAATATTCTCTGTATCATTTAGCTATCTTTGATTTGATTATTGCTCATTTTTCAAACTTCTTGAAATGTACACAATAAATTGAAGGCATTTTTAGTGTCTCGTCTATGTGAGGACCAATGGGGAAATGCTATGTAGTTGGACATATTTTTTGGTTTTAGAATTAAGAGCCACGTCCCCATGTTATGTATGTGTAATAGCAGCCTGATAGCTTGCTGGATGGTCCTGGGCCAAAAGCAAACAATAGAACATCTTTGAGAGGTTCCCCAGGGGTAACAAATGAGGAAGAACCAGCTGGGTGGGAGAAACTCTTGCTGGTTGTCATAGGAAATATATTAGTCCCTGGAGAAGGGAGAATATATAAGCTCCTGAACCTTTGGGCCACTGGGCAACCATTTAACATGATCATTTCCAGCTCATTCAATGGATCCCAGTGGACTGTGGGAGTTAATGAGTGTCCAACAAAATCAAAATTTCCTCTCTTTTCACCTGTCAGATGGGGGTGGGGTGAGGTGGGAGTGTTATTAGTTCTAGATTCAAAAAGCACAAAGACTTTAAAAAAAAGGGCAAAGATGTTCTAAGAAGTTGGCACTAGATGTGTGTAGATCTCAAATGCATGGAAATTTCTTTAAACCAAAAGGAACTCTTTCCTCTTCTCTCTCTCTCTCTCTCTCTCTCTCTCTCTCCTCTCTCTCTCTCTCTCTCTTCTCTCTCTCTCTCTCTCTCTCTCCTCTCTCTCTCTCTCTCTCTCTCTCCTCTCTCTCCTCCTCTCTCTCTCTCTCCCTCCCTCTCCCTCTCCCTCTCCCTCTCCCTCTCCTCTCCCTCTCCCTCTCCCTCTCCCTCTCCCTCTCCCTCGTCGCACCTCTCTCTTGCACATAACTTGTTCTCGACTATGTATGCCCAATTCAACTAATGGTAGTGCCCTTGAATGGTCTTTGGAGCATATCCAGATTGCCTAAAATGGAGGCCTCTTGTGTCCCCTACCACAAAGGTGGCGATTGGCTCCTTTGATTAGCTGCCTATGGCTTTAAAACTGGCAAAATGGAACCATTCACTGTCTATTCCACCCTCAACAACTCCACCCTGCTCCACACACTGATCTCTACCAATAATGAGAGCATCTCATACCAATGGGCTTTGAAACTAGAGTTACATTTGGAGATGGAAGAAATGAATGAATCACATTCTACAGAAGCAGATTAGCATGATGAAGCGCAGAGACAGAGTTTGCCCTTGACACAACTGAGTGGCAAATAGATCTGTAAAGTTTCTGTGATTTCATCTATAAAGAGAGTTACCTCTACCCATACAGACCAGGAGCTGTTCTTGGGTTGTGTTAGAGAGGTGTGGAGGCACAGAGAAATTAAATGACTTGCTCAGGGTCACACAGAAAGTTTGGGTCAGGTTTTCCTGACTTTAAGATTAGCTCTTTGACCACTAAAGCTGGTCTAATTACCTCTGATAAAGTACTGGCTCAAGCCAGGAAGAGCTTTAATTTAAGAAAAGGAAAAAGGGGGGGAGGGGAAATGAATGAGTATCATGAAAAAGTATTAAGTGCTTACTCTGTGCCAGACATTGTCCCTAGTACTGTTTATACAAATGTTTAAAGCAAGACAGTCCCTTAACTCAAGGAGCTGACATTCTAATAGGGAGAAGACACAACATATAGGGGAGTGGTGGCTACGGAGGGATATTTTGGTCAGGAAAGTCACAGGACTGATGAATGAAGTATAGGAAAATTGATTGACGTGCCCTTTTCAGGAATGAGACTATTGATTTGCATAATGAGAGAGAGAGAGAGAGAGAGAGAGAGAGAGAGAGAGAGTAAATGAGTGTGTGTGTATATGTATAGGTCTGTGACTTTGTCATAACTCCTTGAAGTTTACAGAGTATTTTCCATTCACTGTGTCACTTATTCCTCATAGAAAACCTATTGGGTATTTTTTATCCCTCCTTTACTGATTAAAAAAAGAAATATTGGCTCAAACACAGGATAAGAGAATTTCCTGAATTCACTCAGCAGATAAACTCATAGAATGTTTCAGGTAGAAGGAAATCTTCATCTAGTTTGTGGGTTCTTAACATTTATGGACCCCTCTGGCAATCTACAGACTGCCTACAGACCCCTTATCAGCATAATATTTTTAATACAAAAAATAAAATGCAGTAGAATTACAAAGGTAACCAAAGGTCAGTGAAAATGCTGTTGTTCAATTGTTTCAGTTGTGTTCGAGTCTTGGTGACCCCATTTGGGATTTTCTTAGCAAAGATGCTGGAGTGGTTTGCCTTTTCCTTCTCTAGTTCATTTTACAGATGAGGAAACTGAGGCAAACAGGGTTAAGTGACTTGCCCAGGATCACACAGCTACTAAGTGGCCAGATTTGATCTTAGGAAGATGGGTCTTCCTGTCTCCACACCCAGTACTTTACTTACCTCGCCACCAAGTTCACAGACCCCCTAAAATCTATACCCAGAACCCAGGTGACAACCTCTGATTTAGTATAACCCCTAGCTAGTAAGTGACAAAGACATCCTAGAACCAGTTCTTCTCATTCACACATTAAGTCCCCAAAACACTGTCCCATGAATAATTCCCCTAACCTACAGTCAGCCATCTTGCAAAGGTATTGTTCATAAAAGATGACCCGATATATTAGTGATGTAGATAACTCATCACCCATCCCTGTTGATGACAAAAAAACCCCAAAACCTTAGGTCCTGTTGAGGCTAGGTCTGGAGCATTGTCCTGACAGATGAAGGACAGCATGCTTTGACTTTCCCTTTTTATATCTTTTTAACTTCTGCAAGACTATACCCCATCCCACTTTACTCACAGAAGGACACACGCTGCGTTGGTAGCAGAGATATCATTGCAAATTTTCTCACAGTTGAACACCACCTATAGCCATCATTATGTGACAGCATGTGTTCAGTTGCATGTCTCTTAGCAACGACTACACACACTTTCCTCCCTGGTTTTTCATTTGAGTTTTCCTTCTCCATTCTGGGGGTAAATACTCTGAGAACTGAACCCCCTGCCTTCTCAAATTTCCAAGCAGTGAAAAGCAGAAAATTGACAATGATTGCATTTTCAGCCTCTCAAAATGATGACCACTGTTTTAAAAGTATATATTACACACACACACACACACACACACACACACACACACACACACATATATATCAGAAAATTGACATGATTACATTTTCAGCCTCTCAAAATGATGACCACTGGTTTAAAAATATATATTACATATTATATATGTGTGTGTGTGTGTGTGTGTGTGTGTGTATATATATATATGTATGTGTGTGTGTGTGTTGTGTGTATGTTGTGTGTGTATAGTATTTTCATGGTATTTTCCCCAGCTACTGGCAATAGTTTTCTACAACCTGTTAAATGTATAGCATAGCTAAATGAACACTAAAGAAATGAATTTAAATTGATATTTTATGTGGGAAGTTGGCAAATCCTGCCATTTGGCTGCCTTTTAACTCATGGATCATAGTGAAACATGACTTTTAAGCTAAGGATTTCAAATGATAAAGCCTTAATTTCTCGTTTCTCCTAAGTTTCATCAGCTAACAGTCTGTTTTTGCTTGCAAGCTTTCGTATGGCTTGCACCTAGTTTGGTTCTGTTTGAAAGAAAGCATCTCAGTACAGCTAGCTAATTTCTTACAGCCGGCAAACTGCCTCTTCCTGTTCCATATACACATGGATAAATAATGCCCCTCCCCCCCAGCACTGTTGGTAGAAGCCAGGAACGTAGAACAAAGGCTAGACTACATTGTGTCAGGACTTTGGAATCTTGGTTTTAATTTAGATTAATCTGAGTTGGCTTGTTTGTTTATAATTTTGCAGCCCTGATATTGCTGTTTTCTGTTGGCTCAAGCATCACACTTCACCCCTCCCCCAATCATTTAAGCCCTTTATTTTAACCTCTGCCACTCATTACTATCCATTTAAGTTTTTTGCTACACCCTCACCAAATTTGTAGAGCTGGGAAATAGTTCATTAAACAGTGCTCCCAATAAAGGGTACAAAAACAATCCCTGTGCATTGGAGTTGAGTTGCTGTGATGAATCATGTTCCTTCTAAGCCACAGTGGTATTCTTATGTCTAGACAGAGTCTGTTATCCAGAACAGATGATTGTAATTGAATATGTCAGAATGCAGGGAAGATTTGTTTCTAATAAGCTCTTAATACAAAGTAACAGAATTTAGGAAAATGCAAAGTTAGTGCACTGTTTAGAGGAAGCCCTTTGGAGTAAGTGAACTGCCAAAGTCAAATCGATCCCATTTGTCTAAGTGTCCCTTACAGGCTCATCTACAGCACAAAAATTCAAGTGTGCTTGGTTTTAGTTCATTTGACAACTTAGAGCTAACATTAGGAATAGTTACTGTCTGTAACTAGGTGTGCTCCAACAACCCGAGGCCTTTAGATGTGATAGAGACAACCGGGATGCAAACAATTCTCTTTCTAAAAGTTCCTTTACAAAAAAAAAAAATTACCTCACCCACATTGAGGCATTTACTTCAAAAAATGCTTAGAAGAGGATGGAAGGAAGATTGGACTTACATACTTAAAAAAAAATCAAGTAATATAATAGAATTTAATTATATATATAAATATGTATTATTTATGTAGTTGTATGTTATATATTATATAAATATAAAATTATAATGTATTAGAAATCAGCAGTGGCATGAATGATCCCCTTTTTCTGTTTTATTATGTACAGAAAGACACATTTTATTTGGTGTTAAGTTCAAAATAAATTTTTTAAAAATTAAATAAAAATTAAATGAAATGACCCAAACGATTCATTTCAATTTAAGTACTTACCTAGTTCAGGGCACCATGCTAATCAGTGACATATAAAGACAAAAATAAGAGTCCCTACCCATGGGCAATTTATATCTTGCTTTCCTTTCCATCAAGTGTGGATTGACAGAACTTCGAGAAAATATATATGTGAAAGACTTCAACTTGTGGAGTCTAACTAGAAACTCACCTTCAAAAGTATATTTCTGCCACTACATTGAAAACCCACCAATAGTAAAACTGGCAAGCCTTGTACTTAGGAAATATAGAATCATAGAGTTGGAAAGGTCTACAGATTTTATTCAGATCAACCAAAAGTACTTATGAAAAATCGTAGAGTTGGAAAGGTCTACAGATTTTATTCAGATCAACCAAAAGTACTTATGAAGCCCCTATTATTAGACTTTCCTGCTCTGTCTTAATGCTCGTCTCTTTCCTTCGTTGATTATCTATCTCCAGTTTATCTTGTATGTATTTTGTTTTTACGTAGTTGTTTTCATGTTGTCTTTCCTATTAGATTGTAAATTCTTTGAGAACAAGGATGTCTTTTGACTTTCTTAGCATCCCCAGTGCTTAGTATAGTTCTTTGTATGTAGTAGGTACTAAATAAATACTTATTAACCTACTGATTTGCATCCAGGTGGCACAGTGTATAGAACTCTGGGCCTGGAGTCTGGAAGACCTGAGTTCAAATCAGACCTCAAACATTTACTAGCTAGATGACTTGGGCAAGTCACTTAACCCTGTTTGCCTCAGTTTCCTCATCTATAAAATGAGCTGGAGAAGGAAATAGTAAGTTATTCCTGTCTCTTTGCCAAGAGAACCCCAAATTCGAACACAAAGAGTCAGACATGACTGAAACAACTGAACAGTAACAATAACAACAACAACAAAAACCAACCTACTGATTTTGTTAGGCTGGTGGCTATAAAGATAAAATGGAAAATAGTCCCTGCCAACAAAGGGCTTACATGTTTATTGAGGAATTTACATTAGGAAGGAAGAAAATAAGTATTTACCAAGTGTCTACTGTATGCCAGGCACTATGCTAAGCACTTTTTACAAATATCTCATTTGGTCCTCACAATTATGCGAAGTAGATGCTATTATTATCCTCACTTAGAGATGAGGAAGGTAAGGCAGACAGAGGTTAAGTGACTTGCCCACAGTCACACAACTGGGAAGTGTCTGAGTCTGGATTTGAATCTTCCCGACTCCAAGCTCAGTAGTCTTTCCATGGTGCCGCTTAGCTGTCTCTAGATTGGTATATTGGGAAGGTGAGAGGTGAAATAACTTCCCCAAGACCCTAAAAGCAACAGAGCTAGGATGCTGATGCCAGACTTCTGATCCCAGATGCGATTCTCTCGTGTTCAACTTTTCATCCCCTACATAGGAACAGGAGACCCGGCCTGGCTTTCTTTATAACTGCCTTTTCTTCCTTCCTATTCCTAGGATTTCCCTCCTCTCCCCCTTCACTGCTATAGTAGAACTCCCTTTCCTTTCCCAAGTTCATCTCCACATGTGAACAATCCACCCCATTAACCAAATTCTTGCTGTGCCATGTAGCTTGTCTGACTCCAAATTTTCAAACTTGGGTGTCAAGGGGAATGGTTACATCAGTAGTGACTGGAAAATTAGAAGGGGTAGCCAATCAGTCAACAGGCTTATATTAAATATCTGCTATGCACCATACACTCTGCTATGTTTGCTTTTTTTTTGGGGGGGGGAAGGAAGGGAAAATATTAAGTTCAGTTTGGATCATGTGAAGATTAAGGTGCTGGTGTGGGAAGGGGAACCCAATCAAAACTGTGGTAGCTATTGTCTATAGACTTCAGGTCATTCCCCTTCCTTCCTCAATGAATTCAATACATAGCTCACAATATTTCACTCCTCCATGATTCCTGCCCTCACACTAGGTGACTTCAGCATACATATGGACTATCCCTCAAGCACTTTTACCACTCTGTTCCTCCACCTACTTACTTCCTATGACCTGCTCCACCACCCCACTTCACCTACACACAAACACAGTCAAACCCTTGATCTTGCTATCACCCACTAATCCACCACCTCCACATTCAAGAATTCTGAAATCCCTTTATCTAATCATAATCCATTGGCTTTTCATTTCTCTCTTTGCCTTTCCTTTCAAAACCCCACTCTCTGTCCGTATCCATAACCTGTATTTCATTACCCTGACCATTTCCCCCGCACAAGCCACACTCTCTTCTTTTCCCCATCTTAACCCCTGGGTAAACTAATTCAACTCTGTGCTCTCCTCTTCTCTTGAATCTCCTTATCATTTCGCCAATTACACCATGCCAAGTCTCAGCCTTGGATCATGCTTACCACTTGCCACCTTCCCTCATATACACATACTGCTGAATAAACAACCATTCTGACTAGGTCCACCATAAATCCACAATGCTTGACTAGGGGTTAATAAATGTTTGAATGCAAGGGAAACATGTCCAACAGACAGGTAGAAATGTGGAATTGGAGCTGGAGGGGGAGATTGGTCTTTGAGAACTACAATGCAAATAACCCTAGGAGGTACAACAATTTAAGCTGTCATCAGTGTTAATGTGGTTGACTTTTAGATCCTTTGTGGAGAATAAGTTTAATTAAGTGGAAAGGGATAGAGAATTACAATACCAACTCCTTGAATGTTGTGGGGGTTGGCACCAAAGAATGCTTAGAAGAAGAGACAAATTTTGTCCAATTTGTAATTTTGGCTAGAGTTAGCTCAATGGATTAGTATCAGCAAAAGATAATGATAACAATGATAACTGACATCTCTAATGTTTGCAAAATGCTTTACTTTTCTTAAATGAGCCTTACAACAGCCCTGGGAGGTTCCCCATTCATAATAATAATTGTTAATTAATTACCCATTTATAGATGCATAAGCTGAGACTTAGAGAATTTAAGAGACCCGTAGTTCGTAAGTTCATAAGTGTAAGAGGCAGAATCCGAACCCAGGTCTCTCCTGATCTGTGATGCTGTCAGGAAACAATTTGACTTTTTCTTCCCTCACGTCCTGGCTATCCCTTCTGCGTTGTATGATATTGGACTCTGAGGCTAAGTCGCATTCCTTCCTATGCCATTGGCTGGGAGACACTGAAGTTTCAAATACCTTCTCTGCTTACACATCATCATTCCATTGGCATTCATTCTTATCCAGCCGTCTTGAATTCCCTTCTCCTTTTCCCTCCTGTAAGCATGACTTCATGTGATGCATGCATGCAGACTTTTCTTTTAGTATATTTTTTTCATTTGTGTGAGTAACGGTGGCATTAACCTTTCAATCAATCCGTCAACGAGAATTTATTGAGCTCCTAATGTGGGCTCAGCACAATTCAAGCAATTATCTCCTTTAAATGAACTGACTTGCAGTGACCACCTTTCTCCACCAAGCTGTTGATGATTGTACAGGACAGTGAATGGACTGAAGCCTAAAATTCTTCCCTTCCCCTATTCCTCTCTCAAAGAAAATAAATGTTTTCAAAAAATAAGCCTTGTGCCCCATGTCTGACTGTTATCATTTATATTCATTCAGAGTTTGCCTTTGAGCCTAAGGCCATATCCCTTGATCTTAACTTTCTTTCCTCACGCCAATCCCTGGAGTATAAGTCTATCACCACCTCTAAAACATTTCCAGAATATATCCTTACTTTGACCTTGTTCCTGTTGGAATACCTAGTTTTAATTTAGTACCCATATCTATCCATGCACCCCTTTCCCTTCCCTCCCCCAATCAAATGGCAGTGTTACTAAATGCCTCATCTTATTCCCTATCAGAGTGATTCTTATTCCCTATTCCTCAAGCCTAATTGACTAAGATTATAGCCTGGGTTCCACGGATTTTGTGGCATACAAGTCGAATTATAATTTACAAAGCACAAGGATACACCCTATTTACATGTCCACAACAATTTTATAATTTGCCCTGTTCCTTCAGGTTGGTTGAATATAGTAGGTCTACAAAATGTTTATAGTTTGAACCCATTTTCCAGAAATAATTGAGGCAGCTTCTCATTGTTTACTGTAAAAATATCCTTGAAGAGTAGAAATCCTACAGGTTATATTTGGAAACCCCAAATTTATTGCACCTCAGAGCTGGAAGGAATCAAAATATATGTAGTTCATCCTTTACCAAATTGTGAATCCCATCTACAGGGTCTCTAACAAGTGGTCACTCAGCATCTTCTTGAATCTTATCAAGACCTTTGGCAGGCAGCCAGTTCCTTTTTATGACAGCTTTAAATTTTTTCGTATGTTGAACTGAAATCTGCCACTGTGATTTCCAAATGTTGATCCCAGTTCTGCCATCCAAAATAAGTCTTATCTTTCTTCCAAATGACAACCATTCAAACATTCAAGGAAAGCAATCATGTAACTCTACCAAATTGCTTCAAGTGTGACATCAAGAATGGGGCATGATGATTTGTCTGATCAGGGTAGCATCGAGCAGGCCTATTACCTCCTTTGCAATGGATACTTTTTTTCTGTAAATACAAACTAATATTTTATTTGTGCTCCTGGTTGCCATGTAACACTGCTCACTCATATTGCACTTGAAGTTTCCTAAAATGCTCAGGGCTTTTATTTTCATATCTACCCCATCTTGTATGTGAGAAGTAATTTTTTAAGCTAATGGACTATGTATTTTTTCCTATTAAACATCATATTGTTTTGTTTTTGTTTCCGTTTCCTCCTGTCGAGGTGTGTTTGGATCCTGATTCCAGTGTAGAAGTGATCTCTTCTAAGTCTGGGTCATCCATGAATTTGATGATTACTCAGATGTGTAACACTGACATGCTGAGGTATTATACAAAGGAAGGAAACCAGGAAAAGGTTTCTTCTTTACAATTCCTCAGACAGAAATCCCCATATATAGTTCTCATAAGTGATTAAATTTCCTTAAAGATGCGCTCCAATAACATTGCCTAAGTAAGCCCTAAGAAAAGAGTTATACGGCCCTCTTGGATGCCTGGGGTGAGAAAAGTCGTCACTAAGAATTTACTCATTGCTGTCAACATTCTCTTTTATTATTTTTATTGTTGTTGAAATAAATGTTTGAAAAAATAGTGCTCTTGTTAATTGATATCCACTTTCGTTTTCCTCTTCTTGTGCATTATTTTTATATCCTTGAGTCCAGAAAAGATCTTTTTAAAATCTTTATGCTCAGTATACATAAGCATTCATAGACACATTTGTGGGATACAATTTATTGTCTTCATAGGGCTGAACCCATCCTTAGAGGAGGTCATATGTTTATTGAAAGTTGAGGTATTCAAAACAGATGTTATTTTGAGGCTTCTCAGATATACCCTCTGGCTAGTTCACATGTTCTTCCTTTCATAGATTCCAAGATGTTGTAACTTAGTGTTTGCAATCTAGGAAGAAGACACACACGTTCAACTTCTTTCAGTGTCCCAGGTGTTTGATAAATTAATTTATTTTGTTTGTTTTTCAGAGATCTCCATGGCTGCCTTTCTCTTGGCCCCATTTAATTTTTCTAAGCCTCTTCATTTATCATCCTCACTCTTTCACTGAACCTTTTCCATAATGTTATCCTTTTACCTGGTCTTGTATTTAATTTATTTGATCATGTTATAAAGGCTATAATATGAATTTTCAAATTTTTTCAGTTCTTATTGATAGATTTGGCTTTATGACACCTTCATTTTTAATATATTCCTCTCGTACAAAATGAGTCATCCCTTGTAAGAAAAATTTAAGAGGCAGAAAAATAGTTCATCCAATATCATCGGCTGTGTCTAACAGCATACAGAATATGCCCATCATTTCCCACCTCTTCAAAGAAGGGAGAGAGGTACATTTTCTCTGTCTTCTCCCATTTTGAGCTTAGTCTTTATAATTACATAGTATTCGGTTTCAAATTTTTGTTCTTTCTATTGTTGTAGTCATTGGCTATATTGTCTTCTTGGTTGTGCCAACTTCACTGTGCATCAGTTCATTGAACTCTTCCTCTTATTCTCTGAATATGTTCATGTTTATCATTTTTCTCTGTGCAGTAATATTCCATTACAAACATGTACCACATGTTTTCGGTCATTTAGGCCAATCTCTCCTGTAGTTGTTAGTCTGCAATTCTTTGAAGAATTGTTTATTATTTTGTTTTTTTGCTCACTTATCCATTGAGAATGATCTTCAGTCTTACACATTTGTGTGCATTTGTGTCTACCTCAATAGTAGACCCTTAGCTGAGATATTTAGTGCAAGGATTTTGTTTATTAGTGTGAATATTTCCTTTCTTGTCTTACATTGATTTTGCTAATGCCAGTGTTTTTTTAAATTTTCTGTACTTGAAATTATCTATTTTGTCCTTTGTGATGGACTATATTCCTTGTTTAGTTAAAAACTCTCCTTCTAGCAGTAGCTGTAAATGGCACTTGATCAGATTCTCTAACTTTTTTATGGTGTGACATTTAACTTTCAGATTATATATCATGCTTAGCATATTGCGGTATGTGGTATAATGTGTTTCTCTAGAACTAATTTCTGCCAAACTGATTTCTACTTTTCCTAGCAATTCTTATAAAAATAAAGTAATCTTTGCCAAATGATTCATGTTCTCAGGTTTATCAAACATTGCATTATTGAGACCAATTTTATTTTATTATTTCTTAGTAGTTTCTTCCATGACTGATTTTTTTATTATTTTTTTTAGCCAGTGTCAAATAATTATGATAATTAATCTGCTTCATAGTCTAATTTGAGGTCTGGATATGCCTTTATTCCTATTGTTTTTCTCTCAAGATTCTCTTTCTTCTGATTCTAAAACCAGGGGTGGGGAACTTATGGCCTTGATAACCACATGCGGCCCTCTAGGTCCTCAAGTGTGGCCCTGTGACTGAATCCAAACTTCACAGAACAAATCCCCTTAATAAAAGGATTTGTTCTGTAAAACTTAGACTCAGTCAAAGGCCAAACCTCAGGACCTAGAAGGCCACAGTGCCCTCAAGGCAACAGGTTCCCCACCTCTATAAATCTAGACCTACAAATGATCTTTTTATAATTTTGTTTGGTTCTAAAAACATTTCCTAGTTTTATTGGTATAGTACTAAATTTGACAATCAATTTAAGTAGTATTCTCTTTTTAATTGTATTGACACAACCTATTCATGGGCAATGAATATATCTTTGATTACTAAAATAATTATTTCTATAGAGGGTGTTTTGAGCCGGCCTAGGTATTTTGAGTCCTAGAGGTTTTGTAAATTTTTTAGCTATTTTTGAATGATACTTCTGTTTTTTTTCCCTGGATTTTGTTATTGCTATATAAAAATGCTATTAATTTGGGGGTGAGGGAGAGAAATTATTTTGAAAACTGCCCTTTTACTGATTTGTCTCAGTTTCTTACTTGATTCATTGAAGTATTCTAAGTAATTAGTCATGTCATCAGCATATCAGATAATTTTATCTCCTCTTTGCCTATTTTATGCCTGTTATTTCTTTCTCTTATCTTATTGCTATCACTAGTACTTCTAGAACTGTATAAAAATAGGGTTTTACTCTTGTAAATAATGTTAGCTTTTAATATATGTGGTAAATTTCTGGTTTTAAGTGTATATTTTATCATATTAAAATGGTCAGTGCTTTGTAGAGTTTCTTATGTGAATGAATGTTGCACTTTGTCAAAGGCTTTTAAAAAATATATTAAGGTAATCATTTGGTTTGGAGTGTCTTTGTTTTTACTGTGATAAGTTGTGTTAATTATTTTCCTAATATTTCATCACATTTTACCAAAATTAGTCTATAAATTGACTTTTGTATTTCCCACACTTACATATTATGAGGATTTTAATCTTATTTTTTTTAGCATCTGTACAATTTTGTCATGTTCTCTGTGAAGAGATTCTATATAAGTACCAAGTATTTAGCTTGACTCTTCTCATTTTAATAATAATAGATCTAGCTTCATAGTGTTTCCTCATAACAACCCTGTAAGATAGGCACTGTAGGCATTATTGTCCCTATTTTATATATGAGAAAACTATAGCTCAGATAAGATGGACAGATTTTCAAAGGTTATAACCTATGTCAGATCAAGACTTGAACTCAGATCTTCTGATTAATTCCCTTTCTTATTCTTCTCTGCTAAAAAACTTGCACATGGAAAAACAACTGTTCATATAAAGTGGTATTTTTGTTGTTGTTGTTGAGTCCTTTCAGTTATGTCTGACCATTTCCTTCTCCAAAAGTACTGTGGTATTCGATATTTTATCTAATTTGACATGTGAAAGGGACAGTCTCTTCATATCGTCAAAACTACTGAAATAGGTCTTTGACAAGGGAAAGTCAGGGACAGAACTGAACACAGAGTAATAAAATCTTAGAACTGGGAAATTCCTTAGAACCATCTATACCATCCGTAAACGCAACGTATTAATCTCCATAAGAAAAATAGCTCTGCCATGTGGTCCTCCAGCCTCAGAATTCTTCCAGTGACTAGCTCCTTATCACACAAGGCAGGATCCTGTTATATAAACTTCTTTCTTATGTCAAGTTGAAATCTACCAATGATCCATCTGTCCTACTTTTGCCCTCTAGAGCAGCACGGAGCAGATCTACTTCATCTTCCACATGACAGCTCTGTAAATATTTGAAAGAAGCCACAGTCTCCTCTCCTGCCAAAATATCATATAAATCAAAGAGTGATGCAAAAATTAAAGCACACTTACCAAAACTACACTGGTACAGAGGTCAAAAGTCAAACAATTATCTTCATTCAGCAGTAAATTGTTATACCATAAGGAAGAATCCTAGCATTAGCAACCAACAGCTACAAAAGACTTTGAATGAAACGGTGAATAAATTAATCATTTCTTTTAAAAAAGGACAAAAATCTACAATAAACCTGAAACTTTACACAAACTGACTAGCAAAAAAGGCTACATCCCGACAATCAGCTTTACTCACTTTGATTTCCTTTGATTTCAGCCTGGCTGTTATATCCATATCTATGCCTTTCTCTGTTTCCCAAAATCTATCTGGAAAGATAAGATTTATGTAATATTTAGCATTTATATAGTGCTTTAGAGTTTGTAAAGCCCTGTACTTATGTTATCTCATTTGATCTTCACAACAACCCTAAAAGCTACAATTGTCCTCATTTTACAAATGAGGAAGCTGTGAGGGTGCAAGAGGTTAAGTGACTTGCTTAGGGTCATACGGCTAGTAAATGTCTAAGGCCAAATTTTAACTCATCTTCCTGACTTCCTCTTACCCACTATTTGACCAGGCTGCAATGATAGGACTTGTGAAATACTCACAAGAAATAGAAATAAATTTTGGTTGTTTTGCTATATAGTCCTGACTTCTAGATTAGTCTTTTAAAAATATAATGAAAACATTCCCCAAAATACTCATTCTAGTTTTGTTTTGTTTTTTTAGGAAACCATATATCTGAAAGAAAATGCAGAAAAACACTCCCTCTTGCACTTTATCAAATCAGTGAAAAACACCAGAGCAGCAATTTACCTTATCAAACTATCTATATTTATATGAGATTCAGCCTGACTGCCTGTTAATTAGTGCTGCAGATTCATATCATCCTGAGCTCTGCATCTCAACAAATCTGTCTTCAAGATTTACATTTCCTAGAGAAGAGCAAGGAGGATAATGAAATGATGCTTTCCATCCAAGGAGGGTAGAGCTGAACAGCTGGGTTATGTAAATGTGATTTGTCCTATACAGCAACCTGGGGCTTAGTTCAGATGCTGGTATGTAGCTCTCTTATGAGTTCACCGTTATCCCTCTCCAGTTCCTTCTAAATCAATGCCTGTATGTATTTCCCTCTCTTTTCCTCTCCCCTTCATCCTAATCCCTTCCACACCTCCACTTCTCCCATGGCTTCTCTCCTCTCTCTTTCCCTCCACCCTCTGATGTTTTGTCCTTCCTTCTTTTCTCTATCTTCCCATGGACTTTTCTTCCTTCCCTTCATTTTCTTCTTTTCTTTTTCTCCTTTTCAAAATATATTCTTTATTGTTATCAATTGGAACTTGAGAGAGTTCACTAGCAGATTTCTGTGATGTTTGTCTTTCCTTGTCCATATACCAGACATACCTCATTCTGAGTATAGGACCAAAATGTAGAATATTCAATATAATACATCATTTCAAATGGGCCCCTGGCATTAATAGTGGTCTATTTGCAATTGTCCTTGTCTCCAAATTTCCTTTTAATATTTGCAATGTGTTTAAAGAACAGAGGATACCTAAGGAGGGGGTGTACTACAATTGTATAAAGTGCTAGACTTAAGAGTTATTATACCATGAATTTAAAAATGAAAGAGATGGTAGAAGCCATCTAGCTATTCCCCTACCTTTTGTTTTAGAGATCAGGAAACTGAGGCACAGAGAAGTTAAATTACTTGCCCAATTCTTACATATGTAGTAAGAAGAGCTGGGATTAAAATCTAAGGCATGTGACTCCAAAGCCAGTACTCATTTCACTCCAATACATTGTAAGCTTTTTTTTTCTTTTTTCTTTCTTTTTTTTTTTTTGCTAGCCTAAACTCATTCAGGTTCTGAGGTTTATTTGTTTTTTTTTTTTAATTTTAGAATCAAACACCAGAACTCAAATCCAGAATGGAGAAAAGAAAAAGAAATATCATAAACTTAAATATTGAAACTTAAATGCAAAGTAAGAAGGGGGGGAAAGTATGTCATGCAGAGCAGAACATAAGAAAGGTTTCAAAATATATAGCAATAAATTTTCATTTCAAGAAAGGCTCTGTGATAAATAGTACGCGTCATGTTGAGAACTGTCCATCTTTTCTTTGCTTCTGTGTAAGTTTTCTTTTGTTCTCTGCTGTATACTTTTTGTTTTTGTCCCCTTCCCCACCCCCCAGGCTACAATGAAGTGTAGATATATTTATATATAAATATACACACATATACATATATATATACATACATACACATACATATATACATCGTTATATATAGACATATAATTTCCCTAACAAATTCTACATCTGATCTTTGTTTTTATGTTTACGCATATCTCTTATTTCCTATCCCTCTTAACTCTTCTACCCACTACCTTGCTCTCCTATTACTTAGCCTACACCCCCTCTGATTGTAAGCTTTTCGAGGGCAAGGGCTGTCTTTTCCTTTTTTTGGTATCCCCAGTGTTTAGCCCAGTGCCTGACATATGATAGGTGCTTAATAAATATTTATTAATTGATTGATTGATGCTGCTCCTGCGGACCAGTTTTCGAATCCTACTCTAACACTAAGCCAATTATATTAAAAGGACACTGGACAAGTCAGTTGGACTCACTAAGCCTCAGTTTCCTCATCTGTAAAATAGGAATAATAGTAAGATAATATTTACCTCACAGAGTTGTGGAGATCAAATGGAATAATCCATTTAAGCACTTTGAAAACTTTATAAGACTCAGTGAATGAATGAATGGGTGAGTAAGTGAAAAAGAGCATTTATTTATTTATTTACAATGTACAAAGCACTATACTAAGTTCTTAGAATACAAATAAAAAAGTAAGAGTGTCAGCTCTGGAGGAGCTCTCTTTCTAATGAGGAAGACAACACATATTCAATTGCCAGTCAGAGGGAAAGGTCCCTTGGTCCTTAGGGTCTAGCAGTGAAGTAGATAATAATTGACTCTTCTTCAATATTTCAACTGATAAAACTTATCAGTTTCTAATGTTGAACCTTTTGGCAGTTCCAAGGACTTTTGTGACCAGAACTCTCTTTTCTGGGTCTTCGGTTTCTGTGGCTATAGCACCTGCAGGAGAGGTTGCCAGGTTGCATTTCCAGAAGGGTTGTTTCCCAGAACGATGGCTGGGGGCAGTAGGTGGGAAGCATTGATATTCCCAAAGCTCTTAAGTTCAGGATCCTGGGTTATCTTCATCAGGGTCTGAGAAGACATGGTGGTTAAGGTGGCAGAGGTGGTATGACTTACCTGGCATGTGCTGCCTCATCTCTCTCCTTCGAGGTATCCTCCTGCTTTAGCCAGCCAGGCTAGTTTGCCTTCCCTATGAGGGACGGTTGGTAGTTGCAGGGGATGGCTAGCTCTTCTCCACAGGAATTGCTTCCCAGAGTGGAGTGGAAGAAAGATCAGGAATTTGAGGCTATTCCTATTTGCCTGTAGGTGGTAGTCGGTCAGCAGTTATTAACGTGTTGTGGTAAGGAAAGTGAACCCCTTCTCCCTAATGATTTCTTCCCTAAGAGTTGGATATAGAGGTTAGGTAGAAGCAGGTCTAGTAGTTTGGGGGGCACTACTATTCCCTGGATTCTTGTGTTCTAAGGACTAGGCTATCTCCATTGAGCTCTGAGGGGATATGGGGTCCAAGTTGATAGCAGTGCTGGAGATACCAAAAGAGGCAAAAGGCAGCCCCTGCCCTTGAGAAGCTAAAAATTGAATGGAATAAAATGAAAGTGCATTGGCTTTGAATTCAGAGGCCCTGGATTTGAATCCCAACTCAGCATCTTACTACACGTGTAAGAATTGGGCAAGCATAATATTTATATGCTATCAACTATTATTTATTTGTATTATTCTCTTGAAAAGTACTTTGCAAGGAACTCTATTGAATCTGTAAAACTGATTTTAATATTGTGTGTTTTATTTGCAGTGCTATTCCAGATTACATATATTTTGAAGGGTTATGATAGGTTTTCTAGAAATTCTCAAAATGCTACCTAGAAGGAAGAATAAAGTCCTAAAATGCTCATTTACATATTGAAACA
The DNA here is from genome assembly GCF_003287225.1 of Phascolarctos cinereus. Lineage (NCBI taxonomy): Eukaryota > Metazoa > Chordata > Mammalia > Diprotodontia > Phascolarctidae > Phascolarctos > Phascolarctos cinereus. Next base: position 10,849,460 of record NW_027556098.1, read on the forward strand.
TAAATGATATATGGAGAAAAATTCAAGGACCATTGAAATCATGTTGTATTGCTATAGTTATATATCTATATTATATAGCTGTAGAGGCCATATGGCAATAATCAGCCTAAGAGTCAGGAAGACCTGGCCTTGAGTCCCATAGTCACATAACTGCTTAATTCCAGAAAGTTCTCTAAGACTATCTGTAAATTGCTGAGCACTGTTATTTGAGGGAGCTTCCTACCCCCATGAAATCATAGTGCAAGATATCTAGATATCTACAACTATCTAGCTATAGATTCTAATATCAATGTACATGGTATTATAATAGCTAATAATAATAGCATTTGTATAGCACTTTAGGGGTTAGTGATTTCTGAGGTACAAAGGCTCACACTGAAAATTTAATAATCAACTAATTAATTCATGTAAAATTATCACATAAAATTAAAAAAAACTATTTTAATTCATTATGTGCTGATTCAGAGTATCTCCAAGGTGCCTTGTTAGATCTTTGAAAGCAATATACTTTTAGATGTTAACCCTCCATTCATATGATAGATACACCATGATATCTTCTTCTTTGTTTCACATATTCCCACGTGTTTTGAATTACTACATAAGTAGAAACAAGTAATGGGTAAGTAGACCTTCAACTTGGTGACCACCTGTGGATAGAACTCAGCATAAGTCTTCTAATCTTAGCCTACAAATATCATCTTATTTGATCTTCACAACAGCTCTGGGACATAGATGCTATCATTGACACTTTACTGAGGAAGAAACTGAGGCAGAGATTAAGTAACTCACTTAGGGTCGGTCGCACACCTAGTGAGTATCCAAGGCTGGATTTGAACTCAGGTCTTCTTGACTCCAGTCTAACAATCTATCCACTATACTATTTAATTGTCTGGCTTTTGTAAATTTTACATACATCCCTAAATCTACTTTATGGAATGGTTAAGTTGTTATAATAAAGCATATAAAGATGAAAAAATATTTTCTTTCTTAATTTACTTCTGACTTTGTTTAATGCTCTAAAATGTAACTATTTGATTTCAAAAATTAATATTCAAGAGCCTCATAAAGATAGCCTCTTAAATAATTTTTAAAGCAACTTTTTGATGAGTTAAAGGTAAATTACATGAAGATAAAAATTGCACGTAAGTATTATTTTTATTTTTAGGCAATTGGGGTTAAGTGACTTGCCCAGGGTCACACAGCTAGTAGGTGTCAAGCATTTGGTCTGAGGCTGGATTTGAACTTGGGTCCTCCTGACTTCAGGGCCGGTACTCTATCCACTGTGCCACCTAGCTGCCCCACACTTAAATATTCTTGAGTCTAAAAGCAAACAAAAAACATGTTCCTTATTTGATGGGTGTTACAAGGTTTGAATAAAACTTACGTTAATAAGAAAATATGGTATGTTATTTTCAATTCATGGAACAACACAAGTATTTCCATAACAGTACAATAAAAAAGATGATTGCATATTAAAAAAAGAAAGAAAAAAATATGTTACAAATGGATACAGCACTTTATTTGGAGTCAGAGGATTCCAGTTCCAGTTGCTGTTACCTGCCTGACCTTGGGAAAGTTGCAACCTCTTCTAGTCTTGTTCTGATAACTGTTTAATGAGTGGCTTTCAGGGGAAAAATAATGTATCTATGACACGCTTGTAAGTTTAATCTGTATTATTAACATTTCATCCATCATTTTCATAAGTCTAGACAATCAAAAAACAAAAAATCAAGTGCTAATGATTTCTGAGGTGTAAAAGCTCACACTGAAAATTTAATAATCAGTTTTCACAAGCCTGAATAAGGTGGCTCCAGCACACCACTGCTCTTTTACTCTGTAAAAGTAAGGAGACTGAATTAAATAACCTTTAAGGTCCTTTCTAAGTATAAAACTGGAATACTTATGAATGTCACAGAGAAAAGCTTCGCTTCACAGAAAGAAAAAAGAAATAGCATAATAGGGTCTTGGGAATTGTTGCTTTAACAAATAATAACAGTAGTAAGCATTTATATAGATCTTTAACATTTACAGAATGCTTTTACCTTTTATCGAGTTTGACTTTTACAGCAGCCCTCTGCTGTAGGTGCTGGTATTCTACAGATAGAAAAATGAGGCAGAAAGTGGCAGCTAGGTGGCACAGTAGATAGAACACCAACCCTAGATTCGGGAGAACCTCAGTTCAAATCCACTCTCTGACAGTTACTAGCTGTATGACTTTGGGCAAGTCACTTAGCTGAGGAGGAGGAAGAGTTGTCTGAGTAATAGTAATAGTAATGTTAATAATGAGGCAGAGCACAACACAACCAGTAAATAAATAAGGCAGGATTTGAACTGAAATCTCCAAGGCTAGAACTCTCTCCACTATACCACTTAGCTGTCTTAACTATTACAAGACATTTTAATTACTAACTAATTGATTCATATAAAATTATCACACAAAATAAAAAAACTATTTTAATTCATTATATACTGACTCAGAATATCTCCAAAGTCCCTTGTTAGATCTTAGAAAGCAGTATGCTTTCAGATGTTAACCTTCCTTTCATATGAGAGATACACAATGATATCTTCTTCTTTGTTTCACATATTACCACATGTTTTGAATTAGTACAGAAGTAGAGGCAAGTAATGGGTAAGTAGACCTTCAACTTGGTGACCACCTATGGATAAAATTCAGCATAAGTCCTCTAATCTTAGGGAATGGTCAACAAATTCCCACAAACTCAGTCCAGAAAAGCACAGGAAAAGGTTCAAGGCAGCTATGTATTGTAATTAGGGAACACTGGCTTCAGTGTTTGGAGGGTTTGGATTTCAAAATCTCTATTGTATTTGATGGAATCTGGAAAGGGGTTTGGAGGTGTGGAATCCAAAACAGAAGTCATCATTGTTAGCTGTTGACCCATGAATCTGCTATGTTGATTCTTGAATAAGTAGGCAGTCACTAAGAAGCTTTTGCTATGGGAAGATGCAGCTGTCTTAAGCACCAGAGAAAGAGGAAGAACAGGGACTTTAAGAAATGTGCAAAAATGAAAATGAAAAACAATCAACTGGAATTTTTTAAAGTAAATATAATCAAATGATGTTTTGAGCATGCTGTTTTGCTGAGACATGTTCTGTTTTGAATTTAAATGTCTTATCAATGTAGTCTGTAAAGTTAAAGTGTGCTAGAAATAAATGGTTTTCATTACATATTGGTAATATAGGTATCCTAAATTAAAAGAGCTATAAATCTAGAAAGGGAAGGGAAAAGGAAAAGGAAAGGGAAAGGGGAAGGAAAAAGGAAAAGGAAAGGAAACAAGGAGAGAGAAAAGGGAAAAAAGAAAGGAAAGGGAGGGAAGGGAAGGAAAAAGGAGAGGAGGGAAGGGAGAAGATAGATTTTTTTTTGTTTGTTGTTTTTACAATCGATTTTTTGAATTGTCATTCTAAATGTGGTTATATTTGGCCCTCTCCCTCCTCCCAATACAATTGTTGGGTCTACTTAATTTCTACTTTCCCCAGAGAAATGTTTATTTTTGGTTTAATTCTTGCTTAGAATGAGAAGAAGGGAGCAACAGATGGGGCTTAATGAATAATTGTGGAACTAGAGAAAATTTTAAGTGGTCTTTTAATCTATCTTTCTTCTGGCAACTAAACCATACCTTTCAGATTTTGAAATCATAGTAAACAAATGAACAATATAGGCATCAAAATTAAAGGAGCTATGAATAAAATTTGGTTTACAGTTATTCATAGCTTTAGTTCTTTTAATGGAATAAATCATTATGAAGATTTGGGCCTTAAAAAATCTGTATTTGTGGTATTGAATAGTTGCCAAGATAAGTCCATCATTGGTCATTTGAGAGTCAGAAAAGGATAAGAATTGTGTGCAGGAGAAATTGTGATAGCTTTTTTTTCCTACCACCCCTATACTAGGGCTTTCCTTAAACATTTTCTGACAGAAACACAAATTTTAAAATTCCTTCTTCTCTAGAACAAGAATTTCCTGTTGTTCTAGTTAATTCCTTTCTGAAACACATCTTAGGACACATCAGTGAAGAAGAAATAATTCTTCCACATGAATTCAAATTATCCTGTTTTGGTAATTTACAAATGTTCCTAATAAGTATCTGAATTAAAAAGCTCATGGAAAATATTTTTGGTCTTCTTTTTTGGCCATTGATATAATTTGAAGTTTTCCCACGTAGCAAAATGCTTCGTTTTTGAGAATAGACCTCAGATTTCAGTCTTAAGAGCTAAAATAAATGTATGCTAATACATGTATTATATTCCCATAGGATATACCGTGAGGATGAAATTGTCCTAATGCAATCATGCATATAACATATATTGAGGTGCACTAGACTGCTTTTGTCAAGCTTGGCTAAATGTAAAATGGACACACATTTTTATCTTATTCTGGAAAAGAAGCTTAAAACCTCAAGCTTGTTTCTGGAAGTAAGAAAAAGCATACAGTAAGAATTCTTTTGGTTTATTATTTAAATTCTTCTTGGTATGGCATTTAAGAAAGGATGGTATTGTCTACCATTCATGCTGTGTCAGAAACTTCTTGTAGATCTTGAAACTAATAGAATACGCTATTTAGGTAACTTAGAGAGGTAATTATTTTATTAATGGCAATTTTTATTTTTAACTTCAATTAGGGGAACTTTATCATAGTTGCCAAATCATGATGTAAGAGAATTGTTTTGTTTTTCTTTTCTTAGAGTTACCAAAAAAATCACAAACTGTGATAGATCTAGTCACGTCTTTTAAACTTATTTATTTATTTTTGTGTAGTCATGAATAAAATGAAGATTAATATTTAGTAGATAATTAAATTTTGAGAGACAGCTTGAGAAAGTAGTGAGAGAACTGACCTCAGAGTCAGGAAGACCTCAGGTCCAGTCCTACCTCATACAAGTGTTGACTGGGTGACCCTGAGTAAGTCACTTAACCTTTCAGTCCCTAGGCAACTAAAACTATAAACTGCAGGGGCTTTGCAGTTTGGTTTTAAAAAATGTATATAGTAATAAAATAAAATCCTGAATTTTAAAATTATATATGGAGTTAGAATTTGATTTTTTTCCTATGATTTTTAAGAGCAAGGAAGAGAGAAGATGATGTCACCCTTCACTTGATATGTTTCTGGGGCTGCCTGTGAGAGCATGCCCACAGAGCACTGAGAGTATAAGAGAGCAGACATGAGGACAGTCAGTAGAAATGGATGATTGGAATGTCTGTACCACCCACTCATTAAAGTACCACAAAGGGGGTTTTAGAAATTCTGTCCTTTTGTGCTATGTGAGTGCTTCATATCAAATTTCTCTTAGGTAATTTAATTACATGAGTATGGAAGGAATGACACAGTGGTTATATTAATAAACTGAAGCACTGAAGAATAATAAGCCAGTTATTGTTGAATTATGGGCAACATGTTGTCTATTCATCCCTCGTGATATAAGAAGAGACAGGAAGGAGACTTCCTTAGCTTTGCCCTTGCTGTGCTGAAAGAAATGGTTAGCTCCTTGCCTTTCCAGATCCAAAGACTGAGTAAAGACCCTGCAGAGTGAATCACCTGGGGTTATTTTAATTAATGCCAGTCTTTTTTTTTTTTGATGCTTCAAATATTATAAGCGAATTCATTTTTTAAAAGATCTAAGGAATACTCACTTGAGCCAGACTCCATGAGGAATAAGCATTGGCCAAATTTTTCCAAATAGCTTATCCAATAGTTCTCATTCATGATCAATGATTTAAAAGTTACATTATTTTTATTCTTTTTTTTTTTGGAAGGGGGTTGTGCTTTCACTAATAGAATTCATTTAATATAATTTTAGCCTAATCATTTTGTAGGGTTTTTTTTTCTTCTTGAGAGAATCAGTTTGAAAAGAAGATATTTATCTAGCAGGAACTAAAGTAATTTGCAGCTCAATTCACCCCTTCTAGCAATATAGCTGCTTAGTGGAGACCACTCTCTCTGTCATTCATGTAGGATTAGGAAGAGAGAGAAACCAAATTCCCCACCACCACATAAACCCACGACGGCCTCTGCTTGCAGTCTCGTGTGAGAGATCCATGATTGGACTGATCTCATGGAGGATTTTTTTGGGGGGAGCTGGGGGGCAGGGAGGATGGGTCTGAGCTTAAGAAAGTTACTCATATTTACTAAGTTTCCAAAGCATAAAATATAATAAACAAAAATTTAATAATAATAATTATATATAATATATAATCAATAATATATAATAAATGAATATATAATGTATAATAAATAAATATATAATATATATAATAATAATAATAAAAAAAAAATGTCCTGCAAGATTTTTTTGTGGGGAGAGGCAAGGAAATTCACAACCTCAATCACAAAGCAACAAGTGGTAAATGCAGAACTAAGCAGAATGCCCGGTATATACAAAGCTCCTAGTGAATGATTATTGATGGTGTGGTAGGAACTTGTGTTTCTGCATGAGTCTCATCCCCACTGATGAAATCGTTGGTCCTTGAAATATTCAAAAATTAAAATTAAATTAAAGAATTCTTAGAATAATACAACCATTTGCTAACCCTGGAAAATTATTTATGTAAGAAAATGAATAACAATAGGACAATTCCTTTAATTCACTTCAACAAACATTTGTAAAGGCAGTCTCCTTATCTGAGAGTTCTCTGTATCAATTGAATCACAGGTCCAGTACCTTCCATTATTCATTGAAAATTTTTTTAAACTCATGAAAAGATCTCTCAGATATTGATATATGGATGTGATAATGTCGATTTGGGGAGCAGGGAGTAGGTCCTAACCTCTGTGTATGAAGATAATGTCTGTAACCCAATTTCAATGGGAGAAGGATTTTGGATTATTTATCCACTTGCCAGGCACTGTATTAAGTGCTGAGGATACAAATTTTTTTTTTTTAAAAGTCACTGCTTTTAGGGAGTTTATATTATATTGGAAAAGAAATGACATCTATGTAGAAAATTAAATACCAAATATATACAAAGTCATTTCCATAAGGAGCACAATATGAAAGCCAGTATATTAATAATAGAATAAGATTTCCAGAAGGCGTAATGAAAAATAATTGGGGAGGCTGCTCAAAGGATGGATACGTTTATCCATATGTGCAACAAGGGATTGGTGGCCAGGGAAGGGGAGCCTACATCTCTGAATCATAGGGATTCTGAGCAGAGCCACAAGGCAGTAGACTTTCAACCCGTGTAGTATCAGTGGTAATTAGTGATTATCAATCAATCAAAGTAATTATCAGTCTTTGTACAGAAGTTAGAAAGGATGGTGTTTGTAGAAGGTTAATTCTTCTATTGTGCTAGGATAGATGATCAGTTCTGCCTGATGGTCAAGGTAGGGGTTAGTGAAGTCCTGGAGCCTGACTGGTTATGGGAGGATGAGGCAAATTGGAAGTGCTAACCCACCAATTATCAACCAGTTTGGCTTTATGTCAAGGCCCATTCCAATATTAACTAGATTATCTCTGTGTGATGAGGAGCTCAGGAGAGTTATTGGTCCTGGGCTGTGGTTATGATGACCATAAATAAGGATGATATAGTTGAAATTAGCATTGGTTTGGTTGGGCACATTTAACCAGTTACTTCACTGTTCAAAGCCCTTTACCACTTGGACCTCACCTACATTTTCGGCTTTCTCTCTTGCCTGGAATGCTGTCCCTCCCACCTCTTCTCTACCTCCTGGCTCCCCTGGCTTCCTTCAAATCCCAGCTAAAATCCCACCTTCTACAAAAAGCCTTTCTTGAAATTTTTTTTTTAAAAAGAAGCCTTTCTTGATCCCCATAGGTTTCCTTCTTTCTGTTAAACATTTCGAATATATCCTTGATATAGTTTATTTGTTTATATCTTGTCTCCCCATTAGATTGTGAGCTCTTTGAGAACAGGGACTTTTACCTTCCTTTGTACCCCCAGCACTTAACCCAGTGCCTGCTGCATGGTCAGCACTTGATAAAGGTTTATTGACTGCCTGATTATCTGGATTTCTGTTTCTTCCTCCACAATATAAGGGATAGATCTTTGGGAAAGGGAATAAGCATTTATATTGCACCTACTATGTGCCAGGCACTTTACTAAGCACCTTTACAAATATTATCTCATGTGATTTTCTCAACAACACTGGGAGGTAGGTGCTATTACTATCCCCATTTTACACTCGAGAAAGCTGAGGCAAACAGAGATTGACTCACCCAAGGTCACACACCTAGGAAGTGTCTACAGCCAGATCTGAACTTGGGATAGGATCATGGATTTAGATCTGGAGGAGCTCTGAGTGATCATTGATTCCAACTCCCTTATTTTACAAATGAGAAAATTGAGCCTGAGAGAGTTATAGATTGTAAAATTACAACATTTACAATTATAACGTGACTTGCCCAGGTTCACATAGCAAATAAGAGTCTTAAGACAAGATTTGAACATAGGTCTTTCTGATTCCAAATCCAATGTTCTGTTCAGTAGGCCATTCTTCTAACTCTATAATATGAATGTCAGAATACTACATAACAGAAACTATTTGTTTTATTAGAAACATGCCAACACTATAATGCATTTAAAGTTGTCCAAAGTGTTGGTTTTCAGTACTAGTTATCTTGTTTCTTGCTATTAGATGGTTTGAACATGATTTGGAGATGGAGTTCAAGAAAACAAAATTCTCTTCTTCATTCAGTTAGTTAATCCATAAGTCAACAAACATTAAGTGACCCTGGATAAGTCATTTACCTCTATTAGCCTCAACTGTAATATGGGGATGGTAATAGGACATACCTACCTCCCAAGGATGCTGGTGAGAATCAAAAGAGATAAAATGTTTAAAGCACTTAGCACAGTGCCTGGAACATAGTAGGTGCTTCTGAATACTTATTTCCTTGCTTATTTCATTTTCTTGAAGACAAATTTATTATTTGTGTTAAGCCAAAAATAGAGTTCTGTCTCTAGTCTTAAATGACAGATTGTAAAATTGCATGCAAATGAGCAGAACCAACACATTTCCATTTAGTGTGGTTTGTCCACATTTCTTTGGTTTGATATGAATGAACCTTTCTTAGTTGAAAGGGCAGCATTTAAAAAAAAATGAAGATTGAAATGAAAGCAACATATATTTCCAAATTTCCACCCAACACCCCACTCCAAGAAATTGTGTAAATGGAGATTTTATTTCACATTTTCACCTATGTTTTTGTGAATTCCACAGGGCTTAAGAAAGCAGACATCATTCACATTGGCTCGTTGTACTCCTGCCCATTCCCACTGCTTGGTGATGCTTGTCAGGCAAAGAAGCTGGGTCTCTGCTACCTTCCATACTAGATCATATGTAGCCACAAATTATTAAGCAGAGCTTAGTCAACAATTCAGGGCTCCCTGTAGCTCCACAGCCACAACTTGGCCTTTAGAAATGTGGGTCAGCACATTGCCAGAGTCCCAAGGTTCAGTCATTGTGGGCACTGGCATAATGAAGTTCTAAGCATGTGATGCCACCATAATTTTAAGATAGAGAGTTAGGGGAAGGGTGAAACATTTCTACTTCAGGCCAAGCCTTTCTTATACCAGCCAAACCTAGAATCAGTTGCCTCTTAAGCATTTTCCCCCTATTTAAATCTTACCAGAAAGAATATTCAATTCATCAAAATATGATTTATAGTCAGAAGCATCTTTGTAGAACTGTTATTTTATCCTTCATGCATGAATACTGTGTCCAGGGAAGAGAATACTGGTTTCTCTCTTCTACTGAAAATATAAAATGCCATGTACTGCTTATTCACCTTTGGCCTTGACTCTAAATGACTCCTTCTACATACACACATGCATACATATATACACATATTATCACTGGTTTAAACTATTTTCCCTTCTTCCTCACAAGGAATCTCTTTAATGTATTAAAGTAGGTCCCTTTTCATTATAGTAGGCAGAAGAAGCCAAGCTCAGTAAATTAGTACAGAATACCAAGTAGTGCTGGGCCGATAAACAAACCAAGATATTTGCTATTTCAGGCCCACGTTAACTAATGGGAAAGTATATTAGAGTGAGATGAGGTTAACAAGAAAATACTCTCAGGATGCTATTCATTGAGTACTTTCCCATGTATTATAGGAGGGTTCCATCAACAATAAACAATATGACAACAATTAATGTTGACATAATGAGGAGATTTTATTTTTAGAGGTTTGGTGCTCTTCACTCTTTTCCTTGGTCATAATAAAATTATTACATTTAAAATTGAATGATAAAGTATCACAACCATGCAATAATCTAGTAAGTAAGGACATATTAGGTGGCACAGTAGTAGAGTATTGGACTTGAAGTCAGAAAGTTCTGAGTTCAAATGTGACCTCAGACAATTACTAGCAGTGCAACCCCTGCGCAAGTCACTTAACCTCTGCCTACATCAGTTTCCTCATCTTCAATGGGGATAATAATAATACACAACCCTCCAGTATTGTTGTGAGGCAAAAATTAGGTATTTGTACAATGTTTTGTAAACTATGTAAATACTAATTTTTATTATTAGTAGTTGTAACAAACCCCAAGAAGGAGGAAGCATTTTCTTCAAGATGGTCATGGTCTGTGCTTCAGTTTCTTTTTTTCCATATAAAAGACTTCTTTCACCAGGTATGTTGGCCCTAAATAAAACACAAGGTCATGTGGGTGCAAAGACCATATGGATCAGAGATTCACAGAATGTTAGGGGAAGGGTCAGTAGAGGTTACCTAATATGACCTCCTTGTTAAATAATTGATGAACATTATTTTCTTTTTTTTCTTTTAAATATTTCATTTTTCCAGTTACATATAAAAAGTTTTTACATTCATTTAAAAAAAAATTAAGTTTCTAATTATCTCTTTCCTTCCCTTCCTACCCACTTATTGAGAAGACAAGCAATTTCATATAGATTGTACATGTGAAGTCATTAAAACATATTTCCACATTAGGCATATTGCAAAAGAAAACACAGACCAAAAAAAGCAAGAATAAGAAAAATAAAGTAAAATAAGAGTGTGCTTCAATCTACGTTTGGATCTCATCAGTTCTTTCTGTGGATGTGGATAGCATTTTTCATTATAGGTTCTTCAAAATTGTCTTGGATCTTTGTATTGATGGAAAAAACTAAATCATCCACAGGGAATCATTGTACAATATTGCTGTTACTGTGTACAATGCTCTCCTGGTTCTGTTCACTGATGAGTGTTACTTTCAAATGAAACTTACCAAATATAGACAGCATTCAAAATAATCCCTTTCTCCTCTTTGGTCTTCTGAGCCTATTTTCATCTAAAGATAATCATTTCTGTGCCAAGTAAATTTACATAAAGACTGATTTTTCTGTCAAATATTTTAAAATAGTTAGGCTTCTAATATACTTCCTTATTCTGTGACTCCCTTTAAAGTAAATTGTTCTTTTGAAGGTGATTCATGTGATTTATTTGGCAGTTGAGAGAAATATAATTTAGGCCCCCAACTATTAAAAGCCACCCTATTTAAATAACTGGTTTCACTTGGTGTAATGGCTAGAAAGCCATTCCAAAAGCTAGGTTCAATCCCACCTCTGACACATAATTATTGTTGACCCTGGGGAAGTCATTTAAACTTTCAGTGCTCTTGGCAGTTTTCTCAGACCGTAAGTTATAGAGAAGGTGCTGGTTTCCACTGGTAAGTGGAGTTTCCTTATCTGGAAAGAACCCATGAAAAGGTCCAGTCTGCTGTTGACATATGAGTGGGACAATGTCAATGATACCATCTTTGAGAGAAAAAAGAAATCCTGTCATCTGTGTATAAAGATAATGCTTGAGATCCAACTTTACTGGGAGGTTTTCAGAGTGTTTATCCATAATGGTGTTGGGCATGCTGAACTGCCCAGACTCCTTTGTCCAGTGTCTTTTGTGAATCTACAACCATGGGATAGAGTTTCTGTGCAGAAATCCAGGCCTCATATCCTGATTCTGTAACCCAACTGAGCTAACCAGATTGGCAAATTGATAAGCCACTGGAATGTAACTCATGAAATCAAGAGATGAGAATGAGACTAAAGCTTGTGTGGATTCATTTTTGATCTTTTCAAAAATATGCATTCATTTACTCAGTATTTATTAAGCATAAATTGTGCACATAATGCTGTGTTAGGAACTGGAGGTAATAGGGAAGTCTGGATAAGACATAGACTCTGTCTTTATGGAACTAACAATCTAGTAGTGAGATAAAATACAGTTATCCCTTTCATATCAGGGGGGTTAGGGGCACAGAGCCACCCGCCCCCATGATCTGGAAAATCCAAGTAAAAATTTTTGGTCCTCCCTTTGTACCAGGGAAGAAGTCTGAATTTTTTCTTTTTCTTTTATGGGGTACCTTATTGCAAAGTTTGTGTTAAGTATTTGGTCATAGGCTCTTTGTTGTCTGCTGGCCTTTACATGTCGTCTGTGGCTTCTGCAAAACTCCCCCCAAATTCCCATTTAATTTTTTATGCCAACTTGTTGAAAACCATCATGGGGAAACTTTCCCCATTGAAACTATGATGGGGAAAGTTGTGATGTAAAAGGGATAACTGTACAAATACAGCTAACTATAACACAATTTTACATGATAAGTACCATTAGAGAGTCATTTAAAAACAAGTGCTATGTGAAATCTAATGAAGACACTTGTTACTGATGGGAAGGAGCAGGATTCAGGGAAAGCCTCACAGAACAGCTGGCATTTAAATTTGCCTTAAAAATGGATAGAGAGTGAACAAATGAAAAAAAGAGAGAGAGTAAGATAGGAGCAAACACAGGAGGAAGGAAAGTATAGGGTATATTATGAAGAAAGATAGTAGTCTGGTATGACTGAACCAGAAATTGTATGGAAATCAGAAATGTGAAATGAGAGTAGAAAGGTAGTATGACTAGATTATCCAGGCTTTGAATACCAGACATATAGCATATGGCAGGAACTTAGAGTTTATATTTGTTTAATTGAATTGAACATTTTTGGTTGACAATAGAAAGTCATTGAAGGTTTTGGAGCAGAGGAATGATATGATCAAATACGTATATGAGAAAATTTATTTTAGCAGCAATATGATGGATGAATTGGAGAAGAGAGTAAGGATGGGAAGACTTTTTAGAAGAATATTGCAATATCATGGATGGGTAGGAATGAGAACCTTAATTAGGGTACTAGCAGTGGAAATAGAGAGGAGGAGACTCAGGTATAGAAATGAAATGAGTAGGATTTGGAATGTTAGGATAAAACAAAAATAGTAGAGTCAAAGTTTGGGAATCATTTCCAAAATGATCATATTCTTTTTTTGTAGAGATGACCATATTTTGCAAGAAACCATTGCTTAAAATGCAAAACCATATTAACCTATTAAGTAAAACAGTAAAACCACCAAGTGCTCCATAATCAAAACAAAAGCAGATCTTTTTTTTTAATTTTCCTATGTTCCTTCTTCCTCCAGTGTGATTCTATAAATAGCAACTATATCTGAAATATTCCCAAAGAAAGAAAAAACAGAAACCACTGTGCCACTTTGTGTGGTTTGGGAATGGTTAACATTTTATTTAGAAGATGCTAGGCTTTCCTAGAAATCATTTCAAATTTCCTTTAAGAGGTAACTTCCTTTCAACTTTTTAGTTGGCGGAGTTTGACAATCTTTCCTCTGAAAATAGAGAGATTAAGGAATATACAATGGAAAACCTGAAACTGCCAAGATACTATCTGATTAAAGATGCCTAACCTTATTGTAAGTAGCACAAACTTATGAGTTTCCTTATTTCATCATTATTGTCCACAACATGCCCAAATGTTGAAATATGTATCACCATCAACATCAGGGCTAACGTTTACTACACAGTACTATAATGTTTCTGAAGTACTTCACTGGATCCTCATAAGAATTTTTTGTGAGGATTATTTACTTATTTATGTACTATTTATTTATTATGATACCTATTTTACAGATAAAGAAGCTGAGGCTGAGAGGTTAAATGATTTGCCCAAAGTCACATAGCTGGTTAGTTTCTGAAAAGATGATTCAAACTCAAATCTTTCTGATTCCTAGTCTACTGCTTATCACCTGCTTCATCTAATATTTTTACTAACTAGTACGAAAGAGCTTTCCACACATCGTTCTATAAGGTAGGTAGTACAGGTATTATCATCCCCATTTTTAGGAATCTGAGGCTCAGAGTATTAAAGTGATTTTCCTGGGATCCCAAAGCTAGTAAATTTCAGAGCAGGGATTGCATTGTGAGGTCCTACTGATGGCAAAATAGACATAATACCTTTTCTCCAAATTCACATGGAATATGAGATAAATAACACTGTTTTAGAATTACATATGGATAAAAGAAAAGGTTTGTCCTAAAAGAAAATTAAAAGAAAAAATAAAGAGGAAGAAAGGAAACAGTATTTTCCCTATGCTAGTAAAAGCTGTTGGGTTTTTTTTTTTTTGGAGGGGGTTGTTTCATTGAGGAATGGGAGCGGGAGAGAAAATAGAAAAGAGATTCAGATATTCTTACAATAATGTTAATAACTTTGCAAACATTTAAGTGCTATATAAATGCTGGCTGTTGTTTTTTAACATAGTGTTTTACATTTATCAAAGCACAATTAAATGAAATTATCTCATTTGATCCTCATAGAAACTCAGTGAGTTGAATTCACTCCATTTTATAGCTGAGCAAACCGAAGCCTAAAGTATAATCCACGGAGGGGAGCAAAGGGCAAGAAGACTGGAGAGGTAGGAGGGGATCAAGGTGTGAGAGGCTTTAAATGCCAAACAGAGGATTTTGTATTTGATTGTGGAGGTATGAGGGAGCCAGGGGGTGTTGTGGTGTCAATATAATTTGAATTTAAAAGCAAACCAAATCAAAGTTTATTTTTGTCCTACTGAGAGAACCATTTTAAATTCATCTCTTCAGTCTACAAGTGCTCTTTTACTGAACTTGGCATTTTTATTTAAACCAGTCAGTTTCATTTATCTCCTTGGTGAAGAGGAGTCAGTGATGATCATTTCCAGAATCATCTGGTAGCTTCCTTTCTTCCAGATTGTCCATCAGCATTTAACATTTAGACCATTCGTCTTACCTCTCCCTGAAGTACTTTTTTTTGCTTCCTGTTATATGTGTATGTGTGTGTGTATACACATACATACACACACACACACACACACACACACACACACACACATATATATATATATATATGTACGTATATGTATGTATATGTATCTGTATTGAAATGTCCTGAATGAAATTGTTTCTTGATGTTTCATCACTGAATGATAAGAAATCCTTAAGTAGTGACATATTTGAGTAGACAGTCTCGGTCATAGACCTATTCTGATACCCCTACGGAGAGTGGAAGTGACATTGATTCATCAAAGGATGTTCCAACTGGGCACTAATTTATGGCAGTTCCTGTCTGTTTAAAAGCTTTGACTATGGGTGGTCAAAGGACTTTATCTGTCATCTTCATACTAAGAGGCAGCGTGATCTGATAAATAAGGCATTGGATTTGGAGTCAGGAAGACACTGGGTTCACCTACTAGCTGTGTAACCATGGGCAAATCACCTAACCACCTTGTGCCTCAGTTTCCTCATCTGTAAAATAAAGAGATTGGATCTTATGGCCTCTAAAGTCCCTTTCCAGTTCTAAATCTATAATTCTCTAACTAGCCAAGTTAAATTCAGAGAAGCTAAGCACCAGTAGGGACATGGAGAGGTACTGTTTTTTCAGCCACAGGGATATAGAGGTCATTTATGAAAACATATTGGGGGAGGATGATGTTGCAATTTATATTAATGCAGGAAGGACCTGCACCTATTAAATCATAGATCTTTTAATAGTTATCCCTTCCACATCATGGGGATTAGGAGCAATCACAATCTGGAAAATTCACGTAAAATTTTTTGTCCCTCCCTTCATGCTAGAGAAGAAGTCCTGATTTTTTTTTCTTTTATGGGGTGTTTACATACCTTACTGTAAAATTTGGGATGAGTATTTGGTCATAGGCTATATATATGTAGGTCAGTGTTAAATAAAAATACTGGCCTTAGTGTGTCATCTGCTGGCTTTCATGTTCTTTTCACAAGCTCTAACTTTTTACTAATTTTAACTTTAAAAAAGACATTGTGGGGACAGCTAGATGGCGCAGTGGATAGAGCACTGGCCCTGGATTCAGGAAATCTGGCCTCAAACACTTGACATTTACTAGTGTGACCCTGGGCAAGTCACTTCACCCCATTGCCTTGCCAAGAAACAAAAAAAAAACAAAAAGAAATTATGTATATTTATGTCATCTGTGGCTTCTGCAAAATTCTCCCAAAATTCCCATTTAATTTCATATGTCAACTCACAACATATCAAAACTGCTATGAGGAAAGTCACAATGTGGAAGGGATAACTGTATATTGAAGTATGCCCATATTGCCAATCATGTTGTTTAAGACAGTGTGCCAATTAAAAGAACGTGCACTACCTTTCTGCTTACAAATAATTTGGAAAGAGGAAGGAGCCAATAGGAAGAGATGGAAAATGGGAGAGGGAGAAGGGATGATTGATGAGTAACATCCAGGAAAGATTGTAGAGAGATGGGATCAAAAGCAGACATAGAAGTTGCTTTGATAATCTCTTCAATCTTAAGCAAAACAGAGGAAAGGAAAAAGAATAGATGATGGAAGATACAAAGACATTTTGAGACAGAGAGAGAATGCCGAGGAAATTCACACAGATGGCTCTGAAACAGTTTTTGATATGTTTTATTAATGAATTCTTTCTACATGCCAGTCATTTCTAGATATAATGCACCCACCCAAACCCATTCTACTCCAACATAGGAATCCCAGAAATGAACCCTTATTGTAACAACAACAACAAAGTTAAGCAAAAACACCTGCTGACATATCTATCTGAAAAATCTGTGCAGCATTCTGCCCTACACTTGAATCCCTTGCCTCTCTGTCCTGTACGGGACAGACATTTTATGAATTTTTTTCTCTAGAACCAACATTGTTTTTTATACTTTCCATGATATTCGTTTCATTGAAGTGTCCTTTTCAATAACAGTACAGTAGTCATCTTATGGGCAGGTAGGTGGTGCAGTGGACTGTGAATGGGCCTTGGAAAGACTCATCTTCATGAGTTCGAATCTGGCCTCAGACCCTTACCAGCTGTGTGACTCTGGGCAAGTCAGTCAACCCTGTTTGTCTTGGTTTCCTCATCTGTCAAATGAGCCGAAGAAGGAAATGGCAAACCACTCCAGTATCTTTGCCAAGAAAATCCCAACTGGGGTCATGAAGAGTTGGACACAACTGGAAATGACTCAATGACAACAAAAAAGTCATTGTATATAACTCCTCTTGCTCTCTTCTTTCACTCTGTATTAGTTCATGTTTTCCTACATTTCTTTGAATTCCTTACTGCAATATTCTATTACATTCTAATCACATAGTTTGTTTAGCCATTCCCCAGTTAACTAATGGGCAATTACTTCTTTTCTAGTTTTTTGTTTGGACAAAAGATGATGCTAAATTTTAAAATCCTAAATTTTAGGCCTTTCTTTCTGTCTTTGACTTCTTTAGGGCATTTGCACAATAGTGGGATGACTGGAAAAAAAGAGTTAGAAAAATGTAATCACTTTCCTTGCCGAACAAAAATTGTTTTCTAGGATGGTGGGCTAATTCAGAATTTCACCAATAATATTTTAATATGAATAAGCCTGATCTTGTTTACCTTGAAGCTAAATAAAGAGGAAAGGAAAACTTTTAGGCTTCTTGCTTTGTTTCTAAGATTTAAACACAAAAAAAATATATTCTCTTAAAATAAGATTATTTTTGTTAGTGATAGAAAATATATTTTCTTCTTTCACAAGTTTAAAAAATTTTATATGACATACATATATGTGCATATATAGCATATAATATGAAGTTTTATAAATAACAGATATTTATATGTAGATATACATTTTCATTTTCTATTTCCCTTTACTTGCCTTGTGTCTACCTAACAATTTTCAATAATGGGATCCTAGAGGCAAAAGACAAGACTATCATATAAGATCCTGGCTACTTAACAGTGATGCCATAAGCACCTGAAAAACTATCTTTGGGACACAACAGCTGAAAATCAAAACCTAAACAGAGAAATTCAGCAGCTAGAAATTTGCTTGTCTCCAAATCAGGAGAAAATAATCATATCTGTGTCTGATGAAGGGTTTATAGCTTTAAGATTTTTAGGTTGAAATATAGCTATTTTCATATTTCACTGTAAACTCAAAAATCAAGTTGATTTTATGTGGTTTGGGGTTTGTAACCACTTTTTCCTTCAACATCTCCTCTCAGGATTGTCAGTTCCCCAAAGTTGTCTGTTCCCCCTTAAACTAAAAGCCTTAATAGGAGCAGTGGACGTGTAAGTGGGTCATGTCTAACTCTAGTCAGTAGAGGGCATTGTCAATCCATCCAGTCTCTAAAATTGTCCTCTAATTCCTTTCCCCTACCTTCTCCCCCCCAAAAAAACCACACACACACACACACACACACACACACACACACACACACACACACACACATCCCTTCAATATATACCAAATTGACGTGTCAAGACACCATACCTGAAAATATGCAAGAAGAGAGAAAGCATTTAGCAAATGGGGGTCATTTTCAGGTTTTCCCCAAGGTCTATAGTCTCAAGGGGGTACCTGTCTAAAGCTTTGAGATTGATTTTTTAAAATGCACATTCTCAACTATGTAAAATGTTTTTCTTACTACTTTGACTTGAGCATGATCACAGATGGAAGGGTAAAAATTTTTTCTCACATTTGAAAATGAACAAACATTAATTATGCCAAACCAAGATGTAATGGTTTATTATGCCAAATTCATAGGATCATAGATTTAAATCTGAAAGGAACCTTAGAGACCAGACTCCTCATTTTGCAGGTGAAGAAAGAGAAAGGTTAAATGATTTGTCCAGGATAATATAGATAATTACCTATAGAACAGGAATGAGGACCCAAATCTCAATTACTGTATAGGTATTTGGGAGGGAGCACCAGCATTTTTTCTTTCTTAATTGTGTTTTTCTTGGGTTAATATTAAAATATATTTCCATTTCCTATCATAAACTTTAGTAGTATAGAGATATGCCTAGGGATTAATAGGATTTAAATCTTAGTGTCAACCCTAATTAATGCGACTAATAAGATGTTCTAAGCCCTGATACCTGTATCAGGTAAGAATGCCTCTTTGGTTGAGTTACTTAATCAAAGATCTAAACTAGGGGTAGATACTTCCTAGACAACCTATTAAATCAATCAGACGCATAAAGTAGGTGTGAAGTGAATGAAATAGATGATTCCACCCCAAAAATTCCTTGTGATTATTTAATTTGGAATCTGCCAATGAAATATCAGGTTGTTATAATGGTAAAACAGCTATAGCCACCCCCTTGAGAGAAAATTACTTTGTGGGTTGGTTTCCTCCTACTCACACCCAACACCGAATGACCATCTGAACATTGAGAGATTAGCAGAAGTGGATTTCCCATTGGCAATGGTAACTGTGACCCCAGAAGAGCAGGGCAAACTAGATATACCAAGAAAAGATAGTCTCAAGACAAGATTTTATTGTGTATGTTGCCACAGAGAGCTATACACACCAAAGGAGAATTTCATGAGGTCTCCACAAAGGGAGGAAGGACTTTAGGAAACCTCAAAACATTTAGAACCCTGAGAGAGAAGTAGTCATTAGCCTGTGGTGACCCAAATTGCTAGTTCAGTGTGAACTGTGACAGCCCAGAGGAAGTGTTTCATTGGAAAGGACCTTCAGGATCAATTTAGGTAAATCCAACTATCTCAGTGAGGAGACAGAGTCCCAGAGACTTTATGTTTAGCCAAGGTCATGTAAGAAGGGTTATACAGTGGCAGAACCAAGATTTGAATTCAAGAACTATCTCCAAATCCAGTCGTTTATAAAGAGAAGCTGGTTAGAAATAAAATATGTATATAAATATATAATCCACAAAATAGCTAAACTATTCAGAACTAATTAAAGGACTTGACAAATTAGGGCAGTTAGGTGGTACTGTGAATAGAATGCTGGACCTGGAGTCAGGAAGAACTGAAATCAAATGTGGCCTCAGATTCATCCTAGCTGTGTGACACTGGGCAAGCCACTTAACTTCTGCTTGCCTCAGTTTCCTGTGAAAGAAGACTGAGATGAATTGTAAAGCACTTAGCACATAAGTACTATATAAATATGACTTATTATTATTGGAAAATTTCAGGCAAACCTATATCCTTCATGAAGACAGCTCCCTTGATCCTGACGAAAATGACTAATTTGTCTATTCTGTTCTAAGAGGGGCAGTTCCTTTGGTTTTATTTCATATACTCTTGCCAGCATCCAATATTAATGGAGAATGACTTTCCCCTTTATGCTTTATATGTCACCTCCCACTTTGTAGTGAAAGGAAATTTATTTGCCTGTTGAAAGAACTCTTGAAGTGCTTGTTGATTAATTAGAAATTAATTAAGCCATTAGCAAAAAAATACTATTCCATTTTAATTGCAATAGAATTGCCATATTGATTTTGGGCAAAAATACTTGCAAATAAAAATAAATAAAAGAAAACAAAATATATCAACACTGGATAAATACTTCATTGAATTTGTGTTCTAATCAAGGTGGGAATTTTCTCTGTGAAGAGTGGAACCTACCTCTCTCCCATTTTTAAAAATCGTACCATTCTTTTCCATGACCTCACAAATAAGTATATAATCTATAAAACAAAGTAAAACAAAATCTCACAGATTTCTAATGTATGTCAATTCAACCATTTAAAAATAGTTTTGTATTTATATTTCGATATAAAAGGATCAATGCATTTAGCATCTTGCTTAGAGTGAAAATTAGCATAAATAATAATTTTTGCAATTATCATCTCTGTAGTATAATTTAAGAAATAATCAAACTTTTTACTTTCCCTGTATTCTTACTAGTTACTTTTGGCAATTGCCTTTCTGTTTTTCTACAATTTGATGACAAATTTCTAGGGCATAATCATATCAGCAAACATGAGATCTTCTTTTACGTGATAGCAAGCTTTTGCTTTCTTTGATTTTCATTGTGGGATATTACCCAATCTGGATACTGACGTATATTATGAGACATTAGTTTTATATTTATGAGTATCAATCCCCCAAGCCTAGCTAATGGGAAATTAGTAATAATGCTAATATGTGGCATGGATGACATCAGTGCTCCCTCTTTGTATTTTCTATGAATTGGTCTGTCCTGAATGTAAAAGAGGCATGCTGGTTTGACATTTTCTATGGCTTGTATCAAACAAATAGCTTCCTTTTTAGGTGAACTTTTTAGGTTACAGTGGCAAGGAGGGAACAATCCTAAATTTTACCATTGAGGCTATACAGTTTTATAGATTTTCAAGTCATAATGGCCATGTATCCTAAGGACAGTTTTAGAATAGAAATTTCTTCTGCCCTCTCCCACGCAATTTGAGCCCTGAACTTTTTTCCACTCGCACCACCAAGAAGGCACCACTCTTCACCAGGCATATATATTTACAGACAGGGCAGAGGCCCGAGCTAATGACATGCTAATGGACCTATAATGGTATTTCACTGTTTGGTTTCCCAAGGACCAACACAATGTGAGCTTTTTTCCCTTCTCCTCATTTAAAACACTTTAAAAATGTTTTATTACAAACATTTCATTACAGTGAAAAGGAAAGACGCCTTGTTAGGAGAATCTAAGAAGGAATTTGCACTGCAATGTGAAAGTGTTATATCTGGAATCAGAGAATACTGGTTCTAACCCTAGTTCTGCCACTGTCTGAAACTATCACTTAAGGCAAGGCACTAGTTCTTTGCATGATGTCTCCCCGATTAGACTGTGAACTCCTTGAGGGCAGGGACTGTTTTTGCCTTCTTTGTATCTGTAGTGCAGTGGTACAGAACATAAATAGAAATAGGGGCCATTAACCTATATATTATAGGGCAGCTAGGTGGCACAGTGCCGGGCCTGGAGTAAGAAAGACTCATATTCCTAAATTCAAATCCAGCCTCACACTCTTACTAGCTGTGTGACCCCGGGCAAGTCACTGTTTGCAAGTCCTGTTTGCCTCAGTTTCCTCATCTGTAAAATGAGCTGGAGAAGGAAATGGCAAACCTCTCCAGTATCTTTAGCAAGAAAACACTAAATGGGGTCACAAAGAGTTGGACATGACTGAAAATGACTGAACAACAGCAACCACATATGTAAGGATCCCTGCTGACTCCATATTGACTTAGGTTTAAAATGTAATATTATCTATGTTTTATCATATTTTTATTTATTTATTTT
Source organism: Phascolarctos cinereus (assembly GCF_003287225.1). Taxonomy (NCBI): domain Eukaryota; kingdom Metazoa; phylum Chordata; class Mammalia; order Diprotodontia; family Phascolarctidae; genus Phascolarctos; species Phascolarctos cinereus. The sequence goes on from NW_027556098.1 coordinate 10,871,803, forward strand.
ATATATTTTATTTATTTTGTTAAATAGTTCCCAAATATATTTAATCTGGTTCAGGCCTCATTCAGGAGTGTGGTGGATCAGATCACATTTGGCTCCAGGCCTTTATGTTTGACACCTCTGCCCTTGTGCATAACATTGTACCTCTCACACCATAAGCCTGTTTATTTGACTTGTTGATTTAAGCTGTGTGCCTTCTCATTTTTAAAAGCAAGGCCTAGGACAAGATTACCTCAACAGTCTTTTTCTACTGCAAATTAATAATCTTGTGGTCTTAAAATTTAAAGTATTCTGTTAGAAGTTGAATTTTGGGCACAATAAAACTCATGTTACCCTGCGATTCTAAAGTGATTGATTTTCTCTCCTGTTTTCTTGTCCCATTTCAACCCCATTTTCTCATGGTATATAAGTGTAAACGTGTTATTAAGACAGAAAAAAAAGCTTGGGTTGCATTCAAATGTACTACGGAAGATTGTTCTTACAGCTTCTATATCACTCTCAGAAAGGCCTGGATTTCCCCTCAAAAGATATCTGATGTAGTTCTCTCCATATTGCCCTGGCATAGAATGCAGAAGGAATGGTAACACTTACTTTTGAGAGATTTACATGCCATCTAACTAATGGACTCTAAGTTTAAACAGCATTTATTGGAGGCAAGATTCCAAGACAAGTATGCCAAAGCAGACTTTTTGATTTATATACTTGAGGTTGGGGGAATATTGTAAGCTGTATACGGGGGACAGTTTTCAAGCTCAGAGCTTCCATTACAGAAACCTCTTATTTTATCCATCCTTCCCCTTGCCCCAGTCAACTACATTGAGTCAAAAATAAAATTATTTTCTGGTGCCCTTTCCCTCTGGAAATTTTGTAGAGGATTGGATTTATTTGGTTGAAATGCTTTCAGTAATAGCACCCACCAGCTGTTTTATTCTATAAACACCTAGAGACTTGTAGAAAACTGAAGCTAGACAGAGCCATGCATAGAATGCTGGGCTTGGACTCGGAAAATCCTTAGTTCAAATCTGGCCTCAGACGTTCCCTTTATGACTGAAGGGAAGTTGTATAACCTCTCTCAGCCTCAGTTTCTTCATCTGTAAAGTGGAGACTGTGGCACCCGTTGTTCCTTTCTAGTTTTAAATCTGTGATTCTATGATCTATCACCAACTTGCTCTGACTTCATCCATCTTCCCTAAATGTATATCATATGAATTAGATTACAAGTTTGGACCCTGGACCATGGCAGGAGACAGAGCTGGAATAGTATTCCTTGAAAGTAAGGTTGTTTCATTCTTTGTATCCACAGTACCTGGTATATAGTAGGTGCTCAATAAATGCTTGTTGACTGATTGATAATGAAGTTTATAATTACTTTGTGGGTTTATGACCCATTAGAGGGTAAAGAAAGGGGACCTAAATGTATAGTTTATGACCTATGTAACATTTTATTCCTAATTTTTCTTTCTTTATTTTATTGGGTTTTTTTAAGATGCTTAATACATTTATAATAAAAATTAAAAGTAGAATGATGGAATGAACTCAATGATTTCTAAAAATCATTTCCATGGCTAAGGGAGAAAAATAGAAAAAGGAATGAGATCTGAGTAACAAAACAAGAATTTGTTCTTCTTCAGTCTTTTAAGTTGTGTCCAGCTCTTCATGAATCCATTTGGGGTTTTCTTAGCAAAGATACTGGAGAGGTTTTCCATTTCCTTCTTCAGCTCATTTTACAGATGAAGAAACTGAGGCAAATAGGGTTAAGTGACTTGTCCAAGGTCATACAGCTAATAAGTGTCCGAGGCCACATTTGAACTTGAGTGCTTTGGACTCTCAGCCCAACACTCTATCCACTCTGCCACCTAGCTAATCCCAGGAGACAAGGAGCTTCTTCATTTTTTGTATCCCCATTAGCATTAAGTACCTTGCTTTGTTAGAGAAGGTGCTCAATAACATTGAATGAACGAATGTGAATAAGCCAGAGCTGCCTGAGATTTCTTTAAAACATTTTTTTCTCAGCTTTACAGCATAGGTTTCTCAACATTTCTTGAAATGAATACTCAAAATTATCATTAGATATCTAAGTATGCTGTTTTCTCAACCTCAGTACTTAAAAGGAATTTTGTAGATATTCAGACCCTGGAAAAAGCCTAACTTGTTTTTTGTTGGTTTTTTTTTCCCTAGAAGCAAAGAAATTCATTACTTTATTTAATACATGATGTCCCCAAAGTCTTAGTGTGGTTTTAAGCTTTAATAGAATTTCACAACACTCTGTATACAGTTTTATATCCTTTTAAACTTTCTTGTTTTCACTGCAAGTCATTTCCTGAGATGAGTATTTACATTTCAACCTCAATTCTACTATGCTAAGTGAAAACACATTAGTTCACACAAATTTCATTGAAATTCAACAAAAACTTCAACCCTGATCACGAGAAAAAGACTCACAGCTCACTTAGTAGGAGCTTAAAATGTTTATTGACTGGCTTTTAGTATTTGGCCACATAGAACTTGATATACAAATCTCTCACATGCTTTAAAGTTCAGCTAGTCATCCTGATGATTCTAATTTTCATCTGTTTTCATTCTTTCCAAGAGAGGAAATAAAGGAAAAGAGATGAAAGCCTCAGTCCAAATAAAATGTAGTTGTATTTTCTAGCCTATGTGACTGAGGAATAACTAAGACCCCCAGATTCCTGAGTGTTATATATAGAATCAATATGTCTGTAAATAACTCTTAAATCTTTATATGTTTTATTAGCTTATGATTATAGGGGTAATTTTGTTTAACTTTGGGAGCCATACTAAAAGTCTAAACATAGTGTCCTTCAAAAAGAGTCCCTTTGGAAGCTTCTCAGACAGCTCTGTGCCTAGGGTGAACTCTGAAGTTCCATTTTCTAATTGAAAAACCATTTAGAGACTTTCCTCTTTAAAAAAAAAAGATATCTTTTGACCCTGGGCAAGTCACTTAACCCTGTTTGCCTCAGTTTCCTCACCTATAAAATGAGATGGAGAAGGAAATGGCAAACCATTCCGATATCATTGCCAAGAAAACCCCAAATGGAATCACAATTTAAAAATTGAAAAAAACACTAAATAGCAGCAACATACACACATACACACACATACTGGAAAGCCTCAATGCTAGATTGTCATATTGCTCAACAAGAAAACTGGTTGATTTAGTCAGCTGTCATTAAAACAACTCAGTCTATTAATACAATACAGAGCTTGAGATGAAACACAAAAGAGAAATAAAGTCCATTGGCTCCCCCTGCATCCCTCTCTTTGGCCATAGGAGAAGAGAGAGTGAAGAGGAAAATAAAAGAATGTAAGCTCTTGCACTATTATTTGTTTGTGGGGGGGTTTTTGGGTTTGTTTGGTTTTTTTTTTTTAGGCAATTGGGATTAAGTGACTTGCCCAGGGTCACACAGCTAGTTAAGTGTCAAGTGTTTGGTCTGAGGCCAAATTTGAACTCAGGTCCTCCTGACTTCAGGGCTGATGCTCTATCCACTGTGCCACCTAGCTGCCACCTGTTGCACTGTTATTTGACTTCTCCAATGTGGTTGTCCTACCCCAAATAGATTGTAAGCTGTTCGAAGGCAAGGATATGACCATATCTCATGCCTAAGTTTATTCACCCAAGTACCTTGGGAATAATAGGTGTTCAGAAAGTACCTGGTGAATGAATGAATGAATGAATGAATGAATGAATGAATGAATACATTAATGAAGAGATGGGAATCAGAGATTTAGAGCTATAAGGAATGTTAGAGGCTACCAATCAAATCTCTTTATTTTAATAGATGAGGAAACAGGCCTGTAGTAGCTAAGTAACTGGTTCAAACTTACACAAGTATTAAGAATTGGAAAGGGGGTTTGTACTGCAGATCTTTTATCCCCAAATCCAGCATACTTTCTACTGTGTCACACTGCCTTCCCTAAATGCTGAAGAATGTTGGCAATGATCCCATAGGGAGTGGTAGAAACATGTTAGGTTTGGAGTTAGGGAACCTGGGTCAGAATCCTACCTCTCCTAGGACAAACCTTGGACAAATCACTTAAATGCCTCCCTCCCTCCCATGGATCTCAGTTTCCCCATGAGGGACTTAAGCTAGATAACCTATAAAGCCCCATTTGTCTTCTTAACTCAACGATCCTAGGCAGTGGGCAAGTCATCTTGACTTTTTGGGCCTTACTTTATCTGAAAGTAATAGCAATAGACTATCAGTGGTATCAAAGTGAAATAGAAATGAGATCATTAAATTCTACGTAAGATCCCGGCTGGCATTGACTTGGAAAAGCACATATTAACATTCGCCATGTTCTATTGCATTTTTGTTTATTTTGTTAAATATCTCCCAATTACATTTTCATTTCGTTCAGGACTTACTCTGGAGTGTTGTAGGCTGTGTGGTTTATACTTCTGTCCTATAAAGCCTCCAAGGTGCCTTCCACCTTCAAATCTGAAGTCTTTAACTGGCTTGAAATAAGATGCACCTCGCTAAGAAGACAGAGAAACTGGGAAAAATGTTGAAAGCAGTATTGAAAATTAGGTAGGGTTTGCCTTGGAGTGAAAGTGCTTTCTACAGACTATTTCCTTTCTATGCTGCGCTGCCTCCCAGGAGGAAGGAAGTGCCGTCCTTTAGTACATTTTTTCCCATTTGTTTTCCCTCCAATCTGACCTTGATTTTGATTACTTGATTGATTACTGTTTGGAAGCTCTAGATTTTCTTGATGTCCCTTTTTATCTTACTGTTGCCCAACAGTACCTGGTCCTAAAATGCAAGTACAGGTCTATTAAACACGAAGAGGCTTGAGTCCATTTGAATTATGTTTAGTTTCCCTTGGTTTCTTAAAAACAAGAATCCTTTTCATGCCTTCAGATATTTTAGCTAATCGATTAATTTTTTAGCACATTAGATTTTCTAAAGAAAAAAAAGATTAAATATTAAATATGTAGAAGTGTCTGGCCCACCCATCTACACTATTCACTTCAAAATAAAATTAAAATTCCCAAAGCATACATCTAAAAGATGTTTTCAAATGTTAGTATTTTACCTTGCTATACTGAAATTCTAATCCATGTGATTTGAATAACATACTAGAAACCAATATACATATGGGTCAGCTTTTGGGTTTTTTTTAGAAAACAATAAAAAAAACTAATATGTGTAAGTAAAATGGCCAGATAATTTGCAGAAACCATATTTCTGTCAGCTGATTTATTATTATTTCCCTTTATTCAATAGGTAGGTCATCACACTGGGAAAAAAAATCCACAAAGCTATAGCAATGAACTGCCTTTATTTAAACCACACTTGACTTGGAATATATAAATAATTCCTAAGATCCCTGTTGATTTCCCAAAGGGAATATTAAATGCTAAATAACTTCACAAAGTAGAGACAGCCCCCTCCCTGCTTTCATTTTTGAAGTTATCAGCATAATGATCTTGTAACTTTTAATAATTCATATATTGAAAGCAAATAAAATAATAGTGTTACTGTGATCTGTGAACTTAGCCCTACACAGCACAATCTTCACTATTTAATAAATAATAGTAAGTTTGATGCACTGTCATGTCTGCCATTAGGTTACAAAAATATATTGTTTGAAATCTCTTCCTTTAAAATCTTACATTGCTTTTAAGTTTTTGCATTGTTTTAAAAATATACCCATTAATACCAATACCCAAAATTGAAGAGCTGGTTTATTTTCCAATCACACTGTCATGACCTCTGACCTCATTGTCTCTCCCCTGGTTTATTATAAGAGTTTACATGCTGGTCTCTGTGTTTCAGATTTGACTCTTGCCTTCTTCCTCATATGCATTGCTGTTAGGGTTATTTTGCTAAAGCATCACTTTGACCATCCAATATCCCTACTCAAAAACCTTCAAAGGCTCTCTATGACTTGTAGAATTAAGTCCATACTTCTTGGTGTGACATTCAATATCATCCATAACCTGTCCGCACACAACCTTTCTAGTATTATCTCTTGCTCCTTTCCTTTATGATCTTTCAATTCAAAATTAGACTGTTCAACCTCTCCAGAGTATTCTCCAGTTTCCCACCTCCACTGTTATTCACAGTATTTCCTCAGCCTGGAATTCTACTCCCCCGAATATTAAAATCCACCCATCCTTCTAGATTACTTTCAATGTGACCTCCTCAATTATCCTGCCCAGGCAAAAATAATCTCCCTTCATCCCCCTATAAGCATACCTCATTTTATTGTGCTTCACTTTATTGTACTTTGCAAAAATTACATTTTTTATGAATTGAAGGTTTGTGGCAACCCTGAGTCTTTTGGTACCATTTTTCTAAAGACTGCACTCGCATCTTGTCTCTCTGTTATATTTTGGTAATTCTAACAATATTTCAAACTTTTCCATTATTATTATATCTGTTTTGGTGCTCTGTGATCAGTGTTCATTGATGTTACTATTGTGATTGTTTTGGGATTCTAGAAACTGCGTCCGTAAAAGACAGTATACTTAGTCGATAGATGCTGTGTGTGTTCTGATTGCTTTACTGACTAGCCATTCCCCTAGTTCTCTCCCTATTCCCTGAGACACAACGAGATTGAAATTGGGCCAATTAATAACCCTACAATGGCCTCTAAGTGTTCAAGTAAAAGGAAAAGTCAATCAGCAAGGCAAACTTCATCGTTGTCCTGTTTTAAGAAATTACCAGTCACCTCAACCTTCAACAACCACCACCCTGTCAGCAGCCATCAACGTCAGAGCAAGACCCTCCACCAGCAAAAAAGATTATGACTCATCAAAGGCTCGGACGATGGTTAGCATTTTTTAGCAAAAAATATTTTTTTAATTAAGGTATGTACATTGTTTTTAGACATGATACTATAAACTTAATACACTACAAGATAGTGTAAATATAACTTTTAAATACACTAGAAAACCAAAAAAATCCACGTGACCCACTTTACTGTGATATTTGCTTCATTGCAGTGGTCTGACAATATCTACCAAGTATGCTGGTATCGATTTCATGCCTAACAAGATTTAACCAATTACATTTATACAACCACCAGGTGGTGATGGTGAGCACCGTGAGGGAATACCCTTTTACTGAGTCAGTGACCTAAGGGAGACACACATACTATTTGTTCCTATCTTTTTTTTTTTTCTGTACTCTTTTACTCTGGGCTTCCTTAATGTTACCTCCAGTTTAGATGGATGATCGTCCCTTTAAGCCTAGCATGGACTTTCAGGGCAAAGGGAAGAGCACCTTCTGTGGCTACTGAGCTCATGTGTGCTAAAAATATCTGCTCCCTAATTGTGCTCTTTCTCTCCAAAGTGTCGTCTCTCTTAATGCTTAGCTCCTTGATTCCCCTGCATTGATTTGGATTGCATAGGGATGAACCCCAATACTTTAAGTCTATTTCTGTCCTGGAGTTTTCTCTGCCCTCAGTTCCCACTGTCACTGTTAGTATACAAGTAAACTCTGTTGGATCAAATTCAAATGACTACATGGACGCACATGTGATAAGAAAATGCTTAAAATAGTAACTTTTGCAGTTTTAAAGGCTGCCACAGTCTGCAGCCTCAAGGAGAGGGGAGAGGAGGGGAAATGAGAAGCAATGTGATGGGACCATTATGTACCAGGGTTTCTCTCCCTCCTTTATTCTGTGTTGGACTAGATTTTTCCCTAGAAGGCGACAAGGCTGGCACTTGATTGGCATGTGTGTGGGGGCAGAGAATGGGGGTGGTGTGGGGAGGAGGCAGGATCAAGCTGTGTCTGATGCAGCTTCCTGGTGGCCTCTGGCTCTGTTGCTATGGCTTCCTGATGACCTAGGAGTATATAAGGTCCTACACAGGGGGTCAGTCCCCTTCAGACTTGGATGTGGGAAGTCTATTCAAATCAGGACACCCTGCCCTGTTGAATAGTCTCATTTCCATATGGAGGGGAGGGGCAGGGCCTATTTACTGCAGTTAAGTGCTACTGTGTCTTTGTTGCACATACTTACTATATTAGGGCTAAGCAAGCCTCCTTAACTATTCAATCACCTGTGAGTGCCTCATTTTGTCTCAACATCGAGCCTAAATTAATGGGGGTGTGGGGAGTGCTCTCTTTAGGCCCTCATTTAACAAACATCATGGTAGGATTTCCTTCCATCTGGTTTTCCATTAGAGAATTAGTAAAACCCTGGATAACCAGTGGTAGGGTTTTGCAGCCTCTGGAAACCACTGAGAGGAAAATAAATGAAAGATAATATTATACTACAGATGCATTCCTATATCTTGCATGGTGAGTGTCTGGTTCTAGGTTTCTGTCCCAGACTCTTCAGTGCCTTTCTTTGTCATTGAGGAGCACAATAACTAGTGATTCTCAGTTCAACCTCCAATGTTTGCATTCAGTATGGAGACTCCAGCTGAGATTCTACTGTCTCCAGCCTCCCCCATTTTTCAATCCACAATCAGTCCCAGTCTTTGATCCTCTGCTTGCTTCTCTACCTCTTGCTTAGCTTTTTTCTACCTTTCAGTCTCCTTCAAAGTCAGGGTCAAATAATCACCATGTGTTCCCAAGTAATCATCTCAGGGTGCCATCAATGGCAAAAAATGCATCAACAGTAAATACAATAGACATAGCATAATGTACAGCATCGCTTGTCAGGGTGCATCAGTGACTGTACGTCTAAATGACACACAGGCACGTTCATTCCTACATCAGCAGGAGAAGCGTATTTATAGAATGTAAGCAAATATAAGCCTAGCAGCAAAATATCTACTAGAAGCAGCCAGGTGATATGGCAGGATGGAAAAGTGGACTTGGAATCAGGAAGACTTGAGTTCAAATCCTGCCTCAGATACAGATTATTTACTGTGATGTAATTAAGCTATCTCACTCTGTGTAAATCATTTAATTACGCCATGCCTCAGTTTCCTCTTCTGTAAAAAGGGGAAAATAATAGCATCTGCTTCCCAGGTTTATTGTGAGGATAAAATGAGAATATTTGCAAAGTAATTTGCAAACTTTAAGTGCTATATAAATGCTAGATATAATAACAATAGTTATTAATATTGTTAATAGTTAATATAATAGTTATTATTATAGCTACCATTTGCATAGCACTTAAAGTTTGTACACACTAAATAAATAGTATTAGATACTTAATAACTTGTATTAGTATTATTATATATTATGTTATATGTATTACATTGTTATTATTATTCTAGCAATATGATGCAATAAACCTATAAAACAACTGCTTGTTTAAGCATTAGTACGTATTCAAGTAAAGGAAGACAAACGTTATCCCACTGAACAGAAGGCAGCAAAATAACTTGTTGTTCAGTTGTGTGCAACTTTTTGTGACCCCATGGACTATAGCACACCAGTGTTGTCCATGGGGTTGTGTTGTCAAAGATACTGGAGTGGTTTGCAATTTCCTTCTCCAGGGGATTAAAGCAAAAGGAAGTTAAGCAACTTGTCCAGAGTCACACAGCTAACGAGTTTCTGAGGTTGGATTTGAACTTAGGTCTTCCTGACTTTAGGCCCAGCACTTTATCAGCTACACCACCTAGTTGCCTCTATCTAACTTAGAGCATGCAGCACTTAACATGTATCAATAAATCAATGGGATTACCTACAAAGCACTCACAGCATGAGAAAACATTACCATCTAGTTACATTATACAGCTACTTCTTTAGTTTTACCTGTATCATTATAGGTAAATCTGGACACAGGATGGATAGGTTAAGCTCCCTTGTGACCCGAAATGCGTGAACCAGTAGAAGATATTGACAGATAACAGTGGCCATTAGAACTATATTCCAACATTATTACTCCTGAATTTGTGGAGAGCATGGGCTGGTTACCCATGTTACAATGTTCTTGCAATGTATATCTGTATCAATGACTGAAGGCAGAGAAGGTGTTGCCTTTGAGTTCAGTCTACTCCCCTTATTGGTACTGGACCCAGGAAAGGCTGTTTGGTCATGGTAAATAGGGTCCTCTCTGGAAATTCCACTTTCTAAACCAGAATCTAGTTAGTTTTGTAATCTTTATATACCTGAGGAACAATACCTTTTATCTAATGTCAGCTTAGGCAAATATGCATCATTTATCTCCAACTGCTCACTGGGGAGTCCAACTAAATCTACTATAGGCAAGAAGTAGTTAAGATGAATTGTTTCTTACAGGAACCCCAACAGTCTCTGAGGGTTGGCAACAGAGTCCAATGCACACAGTCCCAAGGCTGAGATCCCATTGACCAATATTTCCTAACACAGAAAAGTACCTAGTCTTTCCACAGGTAGGTGTGAAGAAGTTTTCCATTAATCATCTAACTTTCTGTCTTTTGAATACTAAGGTTCTTTATTAGAGTTCTGTCTTCTTGTTGAAGGGTTTGATGATGCAATTGGCCATCATACTACTGTTTGCTTCCATCAAGGCTCTTCTTACTTGAAATTGAAGTAGCTAGTTGGTAGATATCTTTTAGCTTTTCTCAGCTGAAAGATAAATTCATTGTAAGTATTTATCTCTGCTTCATCCTGGGACTCCAAAGCAAAAGTCAATAGATAAGCATGGTTCTTATCCAAACACCATCAAGTAAGGTCTGAAGCCTGACTCATCATTCCTTGTACAGTTGTACATGTGTGCTTAATAACAAACAAAATAACATTCCAACTTTTAGAATAAAAATGACCTCAATATTTGTTTTTACTAGATTTTTTTAAACTTAGTTCTAAGCATTACACTGAAATTTCTATATTCTTTCTTGGTATAATGTGTTGGTACCACAAATGGCGTGTACCTTTAAAACTTTTATTGATAACCAGAATGCCAAACCAGAAAGTCAGTTAATGCAGCATAGCATTGCTGATTTCAGAAAGAAAAAAAAACATTTAAAACAGTCTGGAGGCTCATAAAGTACTAGTGAACGGATTGGGGATGCAGCTGGTGGAAGGCCATTTTGAATGTTGTCATGCTCCTTGGTGTCTCAGCACCAGGGACTGGGCTCAGTAGCAATTCAGACCTCCCTGGGCTCTCATTAGATTTGGATTTGCATTATAAAAAGTCAAACTAAAGCTTTGAGTAGTTAATGACATCATAAATGAAGCTGATACCTAAATGCCTTTAAAAACTCCATGAAAAGGTAGAAGGGCTACTGTATAACACTCAGGAAACAGCATACATTGATGGAGTTAGTTGGGTAAACAACAATAGTCATTGCATATTGAAGCATTCTATACAAAGCATTTTGATGAATATTCTCTTTTAGAGAGTCAATTTATTTATTTTTCCTCATTCATAGAAAAATGATATGCTGGTCATTTTGTTAGCATTAGTGACAAAACTCCAAGAGAACTCCAGGTTCTTTTTGTTGCTATTATTGAAGAATTTAAATATGTCTCTAATGACAAATTGCCCAAAATTACATTCCAAAGCTACAAAAATGGAAGCTAAAACAAAGTTTTTAATCTTTCTTTTGTGTATTAACAAGAAAAAAGAAATGCTGTTAGACCTATAGGGAAAAGAGAAAACTCTCTTCCACACAGTTTTACCCTCTTCCATCTCCCAAGCTCTTAGGGGTGTGTGTGTGTGTGTGTGTGTGTGTGTGTGTGTGTGTGTGTGTGTGTGTGTGTGTGCGTGCGCGCGCACTCACTCGCATCTCTATTTCTCTATTCTTGTAGAGATTTACATTGCAAAGGTAGCGAATGGGATATATGAGGTGAGCAGTTAGTGGAGGGATGTTTGGGGTAAGGATAGTTATGTCTGTTTGTTGCTTGATAAAATAAAGAAATTATGAGAAGCTCAGCTACAGCTCAGGTTAGCCACATTTCCCCACTCTTCCTACTGACCCCCCAACACACATACTACTCACAATAGTAAGGTATATAGCACACAATTATCTACTCCAAAGCCTCCTATTTTCAGAATTGTCAGGAAATCATTGTTTCACACAAATGATTTTTTCCAGTTAACTTTAAAGTTTCTAAGCTTCTTATTCTGAGTCATTTTTTATAGAAGTCTAAGGTATATTATAACGTCTTTTTTTTTAATTTTAAACCAGAGTGCACAAAACAAGACTTAGCTATTTTTTTCCCCTTCACAGTCCGGAATCATTATTATGAACAGAAATTAGTGTATGGTGCTATAATGCAGTCATGCCCTCAGCAGTACTGAGGCATATAAGCATACTTACTCCTTCACAAAATGTCCCAATAGGTTTTTGCCATTTTGTGTCTCTTTTAATTTTTTTTTTTTTGCTTCCACCATCTGTCTTTTTATTATCTTTTTGTTCCTATTAGTGTGTCTACCTTCACAGTCTATCCCAGCCTACCAATTTCTAACTTTTTTTTTAAATCTGCTATGGGCAGGGTGGATAGATAACCAACAGGCTGATTTTGTTTTGTTTTTTGTTGTTGTTTTTTTTCCTCTGTCTGGTTCTATGGCACTAAGCATTGCATTATTAACAGCTAAAATGGGTAAGCTAGAAATTGGGGTGGGAACAGAGTAGAGAATAGTGGTATCTGCTGCAGACAGTTTATTGTGATGCTGGTTATTGGGGATAGACATTTGGTTGCATGAATACTGCAAAGGGTGCCATTTCAGAAAAGATTCATGACATTTCTCAAAGGTTAAACCTATTGATGTCTAGATAATTTAGAGGGGGAACAATTTTTATTGCTAACATTCTGGAATAGGTATTCTGCACACGGTCCAGGAATCCAGCTGCAGCAGTGCATTTTAGGCTGAAATGTATATAAAGTTCTAAATTTTATTGTTTTTTAATTGCAGGAAAGGGCAAGCTGTCAAATAGAATTTTTGTTAAGTATCAACAAACTCTCCTGGTAGTTATATAAACATTTAGGGGAGGACTTTAATGAAAAATGTGTTAGTGCAGGTGCTGAGCTCTAAAATCATAGCACATATTGTACTTATTGAAATTGCTTATATCCTTTGACAACTGCATAAGTTTAGAGGCATCTCTGATACCTTGTGAGCTATCTCCAGCAAATTTGAGGATGCAGAGTTTTTCGTTTAGATCTTCTTTGGGTTCATTAGAGCATTTTTCACCATGCTCAGTTAGAAAATATTATCGTTTTTCCAATCGTCTCTTCATGATTTTTGGAGACATATTACAATAAACATTCTTGCTGTAAAAACAATTTCAACCTGGAACTCTTGACAACTTCATTTTAAACCCAGACAGCTAGGATGTAAATTGAGCTGCCCAAAGAGAGTTGGCAAAATAGTTTACTTGCTGTAATTAAAATAAGGGAAATTTCTAAACCACAGTCGTCTTAATTCAAATGTGAGCAACTGAATGCTATTACCAGTGGGTTTTTTTTTATTTCCTCATTCTTGGCAAGCTGGTGTTGCTTTGGGAGGCTGGGAATCAGATTGTTTTTACCTCAGGATACAAATGCTATTTATGTTCAATGCATAACAGGGCAATCATCATACACATTCAGGATACACATTTAGTCCATAAATCTAAATTTAACAATTGAAAGTCCTCTAGGTTTATGCTGTTAATAAAAATGACAGCAAATGCATTTCTGCTTTTGGTGATCTTATTAGCTAACAGAATCGGAACCCCACGTGACTGTTACCATATTAATAGTGCTAATATAGGCATATCCTACTACATGTCAATATATTTGGATTTCTGCTTATGAGAATATATGACAGTTTATTACTTGATTTTATTCTAGTTAGTGACCAAATCTGGCATTGGAGAAAGAACCAGCAGATACTGATACATAAAAAGAAAAATACAAGGATAACTTTAAGGACGACTTTAAGATGAACAATTGAAAAGTATTTTCTTTTTTTGTCTTATTTAACTACAAGATTAAAGATAGTCTATCGCCTGGGCTCCAGTCATGAGATTAGGACATTGAGAATTTCCATGTGTTTTTTATTTGTAGCTACATTTAATTTATTTTTAAAGGGGAAAATATTTAGATTTGAGGCTCCCTTGCAAAATGTTGCAAAGGGCTTTCCCTCCAACTCAACGCTCCCCAAAATAGTATCATTCATCTAGCCTGAGCAAGGAGGAGATAGTGAGAACAGAGCATAGGGAGAAAGATACAGACTCCTTTCTTTGGACTCTGATGTTCACTATGTTTGGCCATAGTTAATAAGCTTGTGCCAACCTAAAATCTTCCCCAAAGCTATGATGTTAAGCATGGTTTTCTGCATGGAGACTCCTTTTTTAATGTCTTCACCATTTTGGCATGTTTCCATAGATCATAGCTACCAACCTCAAGAGGTAGATTGAAGTCAGGTCCTAAATTGGCTCCAGCTAGTGTGTAAAGATGTGATAACACTTTAGCACTAATGGGATTCACACTTTGTTGCAAAACAACCTTGTTGCTGTAACCTTTGCCTGCATCAACAGAGACTGTTTTGGAATGAATGTTTACTTTTCCTTCTGCCTGTGAGGTAGTATGAATCCTTTCTCTCTGCTTAATATTCTTCCTATATTCCATTCTAAAGCAGTAAAGTTTTTCAGCATTTTATTGATACACAGGATTTAGCTATTTTTCAGCCTTCTGTTTCCTCTTTTGGTTAGGTACAAAGTACAATTGTATGGGAGACTTATGTGATTAGAGTTTTTGTTGTTTAGTCATTTCAGTCGTGTCTCCGACTCTTTGTGACCCCATTTGGGGTTTTCTTGGCAAAGATACTGGATGGTTTGCCATTTTCTTCTCCATGATTAGAGCTTAGGCAACTTAAAGCTTATCTAAGCTAAGACTCTTTTTTTTTAATAATGGGTAAGGAAACTGAGGCCCAGAAAAGGCAAGTTACTTGCCCAAAGTCATAGAGGAAATAAATAACCAAAGTGAAATTCAAACTCAGAATTCTTCTGTCTGTACTCTACCATGCTCTATTTCTTATTCTTATTCACAGATAGGTGGGAGCTTTCATAGGCACATTGTATATTTCCTTTATAAAGCCATCTGTATATTTACCTGCTTTTAGGGAAAACAAGTGTGCTGCTATTATCATCATCACTTGGGCTTAAGAATTTAGTTATTTTTGACTTTCCTTTTACCTATACACTCAGACTACAATAAAAACCATCAATTCTTCATTCCTTTTCTCATTTCCATTTTTTCAGTGTAAACTCTATCTGAGCTACCAAAATTCCTCTGAGCGTCTCTCCTGACTTCAATCCATCTTGCATAATGCTATGAGCCTTAAATAATGGGGTTTTCCATGTCTCTCCCCCTACTTAAGAACCTACTTGCTTATTACTCCAAGTTTAAACTCCTCTTTATAGGTTTAAAATTTTTTTTTTCATGATTTGATCCTATATTGTCTAATTTTAACAGTGTACAGTCTACTCCAATCAGGCTAAACAATTAGTCAATTAGCAAGTATACATGCATCTCCTATAACGCACCAGATGCTGTGCTAAATGCTGAGGGTACAAAGACAAAAACAGGAAGAGTCCAGACCCTCAAGGATCTGATAGTCTATTAATGAAGACAACATGTACACATATAGGTAAATGCAAAATATATGTGAAGTAAATGCAAAATAATTTCTGGGGTGGAGTCATGGATGATGTATAGTGATACTTAAGTGGAACTTAGAGAGGAACCATGAATTGCACAAGACAGAGGCAAGAAGAGAATGAGGGGACAACCTGTGGAAAGGTCCAGAGATGAGTAATACAGTGTTATATATTTTATATAACTATATATGTTATATATTACATAGGTCATTTAATTGAAACAGAGACTGTACGAAGGGGAGTAACATGTCATAAGTCTATCTATAGGAGTAGGGTGGAGTGAGATCATGGAGGGTTTTAATCGCCAAACAAGGGAGTTTATATTTTATCCTTGGGGCGATAGGAAACCATTGGAGCTTTTTGAACAAGGGCATGTCGTGAATAGACCCATGCTTTAGAATTGTCACTTTGATAGCAAAATGGAGAATGGTTTATTGAGGGAATGAAGGAAAAATACTATAATTTTGGTACAAATACATATGTATGTGTAAGTGATCATTTTAATACAAATATAAGCACATATAGGCATCTCTATATATACACATATACACAAATATATAATATGTGGATATGTGGATAGGTATGTATGCATGGCTCTTTGTTGTTGTTGTTTTTTAAATGTGTTAGTCTTATCTCCTCAACTAAATTTTAAATTTCTGGAGCAAGAACATGTCTTTTCTCTGGTTATCTTCTACATGAGCTATTTAAAAAACAGTACATGAATGAGTGAATTCATGTTCAAAGAACTGACCAGATGATATGCCCCTTCCCAGCCTAACTTTTCAATATAGTAGTAGGTAAAATATTAAGGGGATGATTTGAAATAATGTACACAGAAGGAATAAAATCCTTTGCTTCACTATAGCACAGGGAAATAGTTCTTTCATGAACAGTTACCAGGTTTCATAGTAAATAAAAGTAGGCTTTGTTTGGGTTTGGTTTTTTTCCTTGTATCATGGTAATTATGACTAAGATGTAAGCTTCTTGAAGTCATGGACTGTTTCACTTTTGTCTATGTGTCACTACTTCCTAGCATGGTGCTGGGCACATTGTCAGTAATTAAGAAATGCTTATTGATTGACAAGCCATGCACAATGTTTAAAGCAACTCTGTTCCAAAAGTTCATTTGGAAAGGTAGTTTGGAATTCAGAATATATTTTGCCCTGGAAACTACATTATAAATGGTGGCTGGATTCCTGGGATAGTCCAAAAATTTTATTTGACTCAACAGTATTTCCCAGTGAATCACAGCTTTAGAACCAAGAGACATTAGAGGTCATCCAAGACAACTTGCTCATTTTACAGATGAGGAAAATATGACCCAGAGAGGTTTAAGTCACTAGCCTAAGGTCGTACAAATTGTGAGTGGTAGAGTCCAAATTTGAGCTCGGACCTTCAGATTCCAAATCCAGTGATCATTCCAATCTACCATTCACCTAACAAAGGACTCCACTCTTGAAGCCATAAAGACACAGTAGTTGACAGTTGACCACCTAGAAAAGAAGGGGAAATACGGCTTAAAGAAATGTTTTCTACTCTCCAGTTTAGCCACTAACTGGCCTTTTATATACACATGGCACTCTCAAGTCAAAGATTGTATAATCATTGCTGTCTAAGGGTTCTACAACTTGTTTTCTTCATTGTAAAAAATAAAGTATACTGTTTACAAAAGGTAGTGAATATTGAGCTTCTCACATGGCCACAGTTAATGAATGGCTTAAAGCATTAACACTTTTAATAAGTCATTATACATATGAAACAAACTGTATATGTTATCCTGGTTTCAAAACAACTCAATATTCTGGTTATTAGAGATTGTGCAGTCCTCTATGTAAACACCTTTAAGCAAGGTATATTTTTACCCAATTTTCTAAATTCACTACTTTGCATATCCCATAAGAAATGCAATCTAGTAAGAATATGTGATCCTCAGATTTTCTAAGCTAAGGTCACCTCTTTTCTCTATGTTTTCGGATTTGTTTCAAGCAGGGCTGTGCTAGAGCCAACTTAAACCAGCCTTCAGTTACACCTTGGCAAAAGCCATAAATCCAGGCTTCATTGATTGTTTTGACTGTCTACTTAAGAAAGTGATGAAGAAAATATCAATAATGGAGATAAAATGTTAAAGTATGTCACTGGTACTTTTTTTTAAGAGAGCTAGTTGTCATATGTTTACCAGCATATCCCTAGATTTATGAGACCAACCAATTTACTCAATATATTATAAGATTGGGTAAATAGGTTTTTTTTTCCTCTCTATTACGTTTAGCAACTACTGTACTCACACATGTTCCAAAGTATGTCCTATCTGGTCATTTGGGTTGAAGTTGTGACCACCAGCACTAACCTACAATATGCCAGACTATTCTTTCTTTGGTGGCTTTGGTTGGTTGCAGAAGCATCAGTGGAGGGCCTAGAACCAGCATTATGAACTTGGTATCCCTGTACCTCTTCTAAATCCCCATCACCAGCATTCCCAACCTATGAAAATTCCATTTTAAACTAGGTCTACAGTTCCATGTAAATACATATATACACATTCACATGCTTGTCACAACATATACTGTAAATGTAAGTGACCCATTAAACTGTCTGCTGTTGAAAAAGTAAGACAGACTATCGTTTTTAAATAGTTTACATTTTTTAATTCAAGGGGGAAAATACCAAATCAGTGTTGTATGCATTCATGAGAATATTTAATTTCTATGTTTCTTCTTGATAATTGTGGGAGATGGAATTTCACCACATCAAAATGTAAACTTGTCATGAGAGCCTGCCCAGTGAATGACCACTTCATAATACAACTTTAATCTCAGTCTGTCTGACTGCTTTCTTGTCTAGAGGGAAAATTCTATAACTTACTGAGTGGTACGTTAAAAATATTTTCAGAAACAAATGAATCCGTCCCAGGGTGTAGAATAGCAGTTATGAGTGAGAAACCACTTAGAAAATCTACAGTTTCTATGTGATTTGTCTGTGTATGGAAATCAAAAGGGTTGCCAACCCCCAAGCTATGATTAGAATAAAGAATAATCTACCAATTGCATGTAAGCAATCATGCCCATCCCACTACCTTCAACCATTGTGTAAGTCCATTGTGCAACCTCATTGTGTAAACTCTAATCCAAACTAACAAAGCACATACGATAATCTAAAAATATACTTACACAGGTTATATGTAAATAATGAATAATTTCATCAATTCAAATGAGTATTAACTTTCAACCATTCTTGTTCAACTACTATTTTTTTTAATCACATCTTATTCCTGACCTGTAACACACCAATAAACACATTCCTGGATTTCTATACATATAACTTCTTGATACAGAATAGTATTCTACCACTCTTTCCATCCCTTTTTTCCATTTGGATGACCTACCTACTTTCATTGCTAGGTCCATCTCATGACTCATATGCCATGCGTTGATACCTATGATATCCCATGTACCCCCTTGAATTGAGCTCTCCAGTAAACTTGTATTTTATTTTATTTTTTTCTACTTCTTTGTGTATTGCCATATAGATTTCTTAGATCAGCAATACTATTCCATCCTTTCTTTAATTTCCTTGTATCTTGTGCGTAGGGTATACTGGGCATCTCCATTTGTAATTCTTCTTGGGTGAGAGCTGCTGTTCTGTATGGCATCTGGTTTAGTCAATCAGCTTTCTCTGTCTCCCTCCACTTTCATTTTAAAGCCCTTTCAAGGGGCAGCTAGGTGGCGCAGTGGATAGAGCACTGGCTCTGGAGTCAGGAGGACCTGAATTCAAATCCAGCCTCAGACACATATGACATTCACCAGCTGTGTGACTCTGGGCAAGTCACTTAACCCCAGTTGCCTCACTTAAAAAAAAAACCCTTTCAGTCAAAATTAGCAAGTGTTAATCCAGATTGGTGGGAAGATAAGCATTATGATACATAATGATCTATTGTACTTACTTTAGTACACTGGAAAGAGGAGTGGCTTGAGTCAGAGGACCTGGGTTAAACCCTCCTCTGATGTTTACTAGTTTAGGGACTTGAGTAAGTCACTTAAGCACCCTATGCCTCAATTTTCTCATCTGTAAAATGAAGGGATGGACTAGATGGAGGAGAGAACAGATGTGCCAGGTTCTGTGATAGATGTCTTTGCAAAGATTACCTCATGAGATTTTCACAACCTGGGGAGAGAGGGGCTATTATTATCCCCATTTTACAGATGAGAAAGCTGAGGCAGAAAATGTTGCTAATGGGGGTTGAACTCCATTATTATTTAAATGACTTGACCAGAGTTGCACAGCTAGTATATCTGAGACTAGAATTTAACTGTAGTCTTCCTGATTCCAGGCCTATCAATCCAATATGCCACCTACACTCTAGTCAGCCTCTGAGGTCCCTTCCTACTCTGGATCTATGGTTTTATAATCCTGTGCCTTCAAGTATACTGGATCTTTGAGTGCATAGTATTTATTGATGAACTAATTAATAATGAACACATAACATTGAAATAAAAAATAAGATTTTTTTTTCTTATCCTAAAAGTGGCTGTGTAAGGCATAAAGATACCGAACATATTTTAGAATCTTGGCAGTTTCTAATCAGCTACAAGAAAAAAAAATGTGTGTTTTATATAAAAGATCTTTTTTTTTAAAAGCATGTATTTTTTTTAAGTTTGTTAGAAACATTCAAAGTACAGCTTCTTTTTGATGACAGAAAAGTGATAGTGGCGTATGCTTACAACTACTTTAAAAAATGCAAGATTATTAGGGGAATGACCTTTTCTTGTTCTTTTTTGCTAATCCAAAGGAGCTACTGCTATGCAAATCAAGCTTTTAGATAAGGGCTATAGGATAAGGATAATAGAGTATTTAATTGTGAACAAGTAAGGGGGAAATAATCAGAGCTGAATAGCTAAGCTTGCCAAAGTTTATTCAAAGCTGTTTTCTGTTCAACCAGTTTATGAGTCAGGGTAGACACAGTGTTGTCCTTCTACTATTACCCAAATGATCTCCATAATTTTAGTGTTAGCCTTTTGCATTTTTTATTAATTGGAATGGTTTATATAATCGGTCTTCAGCTAATTACCAGAAGTTTGAAACCGTTCCCATTGACCCTTCACCACAGAATGCTCATTCTTTGTTTTTGACACATATTTTGGATTGTCGATTTATAGACAACCAAGGCCATGAATACCATTTCTGCTGCCCTTTCCTTTTATATTTCTATTTTTGCATCTACAAATCTCTTCTATCATCTCTGCTGCACAGTGCTCCTGAAGGACTTGCTATAAGTGAAGGCACTGGCATTTTAGCTTTCCTAGAGACTTTTAAAAATCTTTAAAACAAAACAGAAGGTTCAGACAACAGTGATAATAAAGAATTGAATATAGGATAAAATGATAAATTCATATCCACATAGTGTTTTCACAATAAACTCGTGAAGTAGTTAATATAAGTATTATGATCCCTGTTTTACAGATAAGCAAACAACTTCCAAGAAGTAAATGACTGCCTCATGGTCACAGAGCTAGTAAATGTCGCAGCAAATGATTTATTATATTTTTTTAAACTTTTCATTTAACCAAATCATCAGAGAATTAGCCTTTCCTGATCTCCCCAAATGTTCATCTTCCACCAATCTTTTATCTATGTGTTTTAAATGTATTATGTATATACTTATATGTATACATGTTGTCTTCCCCTGATAGAACATAGTTCCTTGAGGCCAGGGAGTTTCTTTTGTGTCTTTGTATCCCCAGTGCCTAACACTGTGCTTAACATATGTTGTTGTTCAGTTGTGTCAGACTCTTCGTGACACTGTTTAGGGTTTTCTTGGCAAAGATACTCGAGTGTTTGCCATTTCCTTCTCCATCTTTTTTACAGATGAGGAAACCGAGGCAAGCTCAGCTAGGTGACTCATTGAATAGAGTGTTGGGCTTGGAATCAGGAAGACATCCTATTGAGTTCACATCTGACCTTGGATGTTTACTAGCTGTGTCACCCGGGGCAAATCACTTACCCGTGTTTGGCTCAGTTCCTTACCAGCAAAATGAGCTGGAGAAGAAAATGCCAAATCACTCCAGTATCTCTGCTGAAAAAAACCCAAATGGGGTCATGAAAAGTGATATACAACTGAATGACAAACTGAGACTAACAGGGTTAAGTGACTTGCCCAGGGTCACACAGCTAGTTAGTGTTTGAGGCCAGATTTGAACTCAGAAAGATGAGTCTTCCTCACTCTAGGCCTGGTGCTCTGTCCACTACACCACCTAGCTGGCATTTAATAGATACTTGATTGGTCAGCTGAGTCCATAGAAGTTTGATTTTGTGTATATGTCTGATCCACCTATAATAAACTTTCAGAAAATAATAATAATAATAGTTAACATTTAAATTGTCCTTTAAGATTAGCAAAATGCTTTACATACCTAATTTCAATTGCTTCTCACAGCAATTATGTGAGGTAGGTGCTATTATTATCATCAATGTACAGCTAAAGACTGTGGCTGAGAAATTTTAAGTGAGTTGCTTAGAGTCATGAGGCAGGATTTGAACTCAGATCTTCCTGATTCCAAGTCCAGACCTCTCTCCACTATACCACTTAGTTTCCTCACATTTTTCCCCTCAAAGAGATAGTTCCCTTTCCTTACATACAGACTTGTTTGGCAATGTAAACGTTAAGAGCAAGACTATCTATTTAACATACCTGTCATTTAAAACTCACAGATGCCTCAGCTCAGCCTTGAGATCTTCTCAACCATTAACAGCTTAAAAAAATACCTTGCTGGGAAATAGTCCAAATAACCTTTAGAGTTTTCTAAATTAAAAGGAAAAGTTTTAGTAGACCCTTCCAATAATCAGTGGCAACGCATCCTGCGCGTTTAATATGAGTGCAGCGTTTTAGAAACAGAACTGAATTAGGACCGCTTAAACTCAACATATGTTTTAAAACTCCGGACAACTAATTTAGGTATCTTTTTAATAGCACAGACGGATGTAAAAGGAAATTGGAATCAATGCAAATATGAAAAATGCTGATATTTCTAACTATAAATAACATATGAGTGCAATGGGATATCATTATGCAGCAAGGAACAACGAAGATGAAGGATTTAGAGAAACTAGGGAAGATTCAGATGAATTGGTGGAGTTAAGGAAGCAGGATCAAGAGGAATAAGATACAAAGTGACCTTAGCAAAACAATGCTAAGAGGTATCAGGTTCTAGGTTCATGGCTATGTTCAGTTGCATTTGACCATTTTCTCCACTCAGTTCCCAGTATGCCCTAATGGGCATCTCAGATACTCAGTGCTGATGGAGCCAAACTGATTAGTGATAAGGACATGATCCTAGAGAGATGGGCAGAACACTTCCATAGTGTCCTCAACAGACTGACATCAATCAGTGCCAAAGCCACTGACTGTTTACCTCCGGTTGAAGTCAATCCCTCTCTAGCTGAACGAAAGGTTTTGAATGCTAGTAGGCTCTTTTCATGTGGCAAATCACCTAATGGGTATATTATATACCCGGTTGTTTGTCTCACTGTTTCCATAGTGGTTTTTTTTTTCTCATTCATTTCTTGCTGTTTTCGTTAATATGATGTTTCCTATGAACTGGCCTGTTTGGTGTTATTCAAACATGATCCTCCATTTTTGGTTTCTGCCTTTGTACTGACTGTCCAACATGCTTGAGCCTTCCCTCCTGCCTTGATTTTCTTCCAGGCACCTCACATCCCACAGGAGGCCTTTTCTGGTTTCTTCTCTTCCACCACCCTATACCCCCAATCCCACCCACCAGCTGCTAGTTCCTTCCCCTTTGAGATTACCTTTCATCTGCGTAACCATTTATTATTATCAGGCTCCTTTTGTTCAGGCAGGTTTATTTAAAAAAAATACACACATATATTGTACATACCTAGTTCTTTACTGTCTCACTCATTAGAATGAGAGCTTCTTAAAGGGAGGGACTCTTTTTGCCTTTCTTTTTACCCAGGATTTAACACAGTGCCTGGAACTTAGTAAAATGCTAAATAAATGCTTGTGAATTTGACTTGACTTGATAAAGCTAAATATAAAAGTCACATGTAGGCTTCAATGTGTAGTAATGATAGGGGCAACAGTCTGGTCGAATAGAGATCCAAGCTGGACCTATGATTGTATCAGCATAGAGAATTCCTGAAGGAATACATCCCTCTACCAATGCAGGGGAGCATCTTTTCTGGAACTGAAATCTTAGAGAATGGCCTAGAACAGCAAAAGGTTGTGATTCATCCAGGACCACTTAGTTCCTGTGTGTCAGAAGCAGAACTTGAACTCAGGTCATTCAGGCTCCCAAATCGGCTCTCCTTCCAAATTGCTTCTCTGTTACGAATAAATAAGATAATAATTTTTCTTTTTATAGGGGTATGTACCCAGTGAGGCCTGGAGTAAAGTGAATTGTTCAAGGTAACTAAAGGACCACTAAAGAATGAGGTATTGAAATGTTTCCTAATGATGTAGCTAGGTGGCTCAGTGGATAGAGCACTGGACCTGGAGTCAGGAAGTTGTTGTCACTGAGTCACTTTAGTCATGTTTGACTCTTCGTGATCCCATTGGGGGGATTTCTTGGCAGAGATACTGGAATGGTTTGGCATCTCCTTCTCCAGCTCATTTTATAGAGGAGGTAACTGAAGCAAATGGGGTTAAGTGACTTGCCCAGGGTCACACAGCGATAGTAAATGTCTGAAGCCAGACTTGAACTCGTGAGGATGAGACTTTTTGATTTCAAACCTAGTGTCACTTAGTTGCCTGGAGTCAGGAAGACCTGAGTTCCAATGCAGCTTCAGATACTTCCTAGCTGTGTGACCCTGGACAAGTCACTTAACCTCTGTTTGCCTTACTCCTCACTAGAAGGAAATGGCAAAGCACTCTGGTATCTCTGCCAAGAGAACCCCATAGACAGTAAGGTTCACAAGGTCTTAAAGTCAGGCATGACTAAATGACTGAACAACAGCAACAATGAAGAAAATGGTGATATTTGATGAATCTGCTTCAAGTCTACATAGAGCAACTAAATTATAACTAAACAGGATTATCAAGATACTTTTAAAGTCTTTATAACAATTTATAGATGGTTTCATTGTAAATTCTTAAATTGTATAAAATTATATAAAAGAAAAATGTACTGTACAGTTCAGGCAATCAATGACTACGGTGGGAAAAAAACCCAGCAAAAAGCAAGTGTCTTAGTTAACATTGCTATTTTGGTGCGATTAAAAAACCTCTAGAATATTGATTTTTTCTGTCATTTCTTCATTGAGCGTAACCCCGTCTTCTGCTTCCACAACCCCTCAGCAAAGAAAAAAAAGAAAAAAAATTGAAGATAGTAAATGTAAACTGTAGCTTTAACTCTTATACACTCAGTTAATTTAAACTATGGGAGAAAGCTGGATAGCCCATCAAAGGTTGTTTTCTTTTGGCCCAGGAAAAGCAATAATTAGATGAGGTGGGGGGAAGTGGACACAGACAGACCTGTGATGTCACAATTTGCATTGTCTCTTGGGGTGCTCGTCCATCAAACCGTCACCTCAGATTTCTGTGCGGGGTCACTGAGGAATGAAGTGACATGCCTTGAGTTTGGTATTCTTAAGTGTGTAAAGCTGGTGGTTTGATGTCGATTCATTCTGTTGAAAAGGCCCAAATGGCATGCAGCTGAAGAGAGGAACAAACATAGAAAAGCCTTCTTTCAAATAATTACTACAAGGCTAATAGCTATCTTTCCAAATGTAGAACTGGGCCATCTGCTTTTGTCCTCTTTGATTTATTCACTGCTTTCTTTTTAAATGAAATAGTAGAAAAGGTAAGTCTTCTTAAACACTAGGGAGAAATCAGTTATAAGTTTCAGGCTAATTACATCATCAATGTAGATAAAAAGAACCCATGAAATTAAATTTGTTGAATATGTTTGGAATTAGAAGGTACAGGTTTTTTTTTTCCAGAAATGCAAATTTTGGTCCTTTACCATGATGAACGGATGTTTTAATTTTCAAAGTTTCTACCTTCACAAAAACTTTATAAATTAATTTCCTTTACATTATCTTCTGAAATAATTGAATGATTAATGGAGGCAGTGATTTTCAGGTTCCTTGCTACATCTTTTCTAAGGGTGAATGTGGGGGGGTTGGGGGAGGGAGAGTTTGCTTGGTTTGCTTTTCCTGGCATTTTTTTTATAATTTATTTTTAGGTCTTAGACAAAGTAAAACACAAGCAGATGTCTATGAAATAGCAGCTCGTTGAAAAAGTGTTAGATAATATTTATCAGCTTCTGGCTCATTTTTAAATGACCCAATTCTGTAAATTACACAGGAAGAAACTGCTCAGAAGTTTTAGGGTTTTTTTTCTACTGTTGTGTTTATCTTCAGAAATTAGTAGCCAGAAGAAAATGAGTATATCTACTTCGCAATTCCTTACGAGAAGGCACTAATTATACAGGGCTTTGTGCTCAAGGTTCCAGTGGCCTGAATCGTACCGAAGAGTTTGTTTGGATGCTCTCTCTGAGGGATTAGCATACTGCAGTGATCCAGTGCCAGCCGAACCTCTCCCTCTCTCCACTCCCATCCCCATCCCCCTTCCCCACCCCACCTCCCAGGAGAAGCATTTCTGCTGAAGTCCATTGGTGTGTGCCGTTTTTTCTTGCGAGAGGATTAGGGAATAGGAGAGTGGCTTTGTGAGGAAAAAAAATCAAGGGAGAGATTGCTGAGGAGAAACTAAACAGAGGCACAAAAGCCTTCAGCCTTTCATACTTTCCTCAGTCAATTCATTCTAACAGACCCAGTTGCGTGTGATAAAGCAGCTGGGGGGGTTTTGTTTTCTTTTCATCTACATACTGTAGGAGAAGCTGGTAAGGTTATTTTTTTTTTCCTGTTCTAACGGCTCTATGATGCTACTGTAATTGCTTTGTTGGAATGATTGTGTCTGGAGGAAGGGAAGTTGCTTAATGATTCTGGCGACACCCTGCTTTGTCCCTCCTTTGTGAAGCTGCTTAGTTTGTGAGAGAAGCTCTGTTTACAGTAGAAAGGGCTGCTTTCCGGAGAAAGAAAAAAACAACAAAACTTTGTGCTTTGCTTTTCTCAAAGTTAATTTAAACCTCACTTCTGGATTTAAATAAAACACACGCGCGCGCGCGCGCGCACACACACACACACACACACACACACACACACACAAGCTAGATCTATGCAAACTTGTATTTAGCTTAAAGATAATTGCATTCTTTAAAGTGTTCAGTCCAACATTTTGTTCCTTTAAGATTGTTTTGGGGGAAGGGGACACTGAGGGCTTGGAGACGGAGTATAATTCTTGCTTCCTTGGAAAATTTCCAGGGTAAATTTCCTTTGAGAATTTGTCTTTATCATCACACTTTTCACCTGCTTTATAACTAGCTCTGCTTCAGCTAAAAACCATTGCTAGCCAGCCAATAGGTAATTCTAAGAAAGTAGGAAATAAATGAAAGAGCTTGATGGAACTGGTTGAGAAACTGAAATCTGATCTAGCTGTAAAGAATTCCAGGTTTTGTATCTGACACCGCCTGTCGGTAATAATTGGAGGGAAGAAATGAGGAGGCTGCCCTAGAATCAGAAAGTACAGGTACGTGTGTGTTTCCTTAGATGTTTTCAAGAAAGTGGATTTAACCTTATTTGGAAAATGATTGTCTAACCTTTTCCTCCCTAAAGTCCTGTTATTTCTAGAAGAGCAACTTTGGTATTTGTCTACAATCTTTTATTTCCTTTCACTGTATCATGGAAAACTTTAGCATGGATAGTTAGAAATACATGAACTCAGCTTGGGGCAAACCATCCCACAATTAAATTGCAGAAAATCTCATGACTTGGTTTGGTGGGCTATGGGGGAGGGGAGGAGATAAATGATTGACAGGAGCTTATCTTGTCCTAGTGGAGAATAAAATGACTACTTGGTAACCTTTTTTGGGGGGAGGGGAAGCAGCTTTTAGGGAGTATTGTTTTATATTCCTTCAAAGTTTTGTCTCTGGATTTATCTTTTCTTTATGTTTGTGCTACTCATAAAAGCAAAATTGTACACTGACCAAAGCTTAAGGACAGTGGTTTACATTTTTTAAACTAACAAAATTCAAGTACTAAAATTGTTAGCACCCCTACTGGATATATGTGTCCATCTGCTCTGATGACAAAATGACAAAAGACATTCATTTCCATGGTGTTCTATTTACTAATATTAGAATTGATCCTGTGGGGTTTTCTAGTTAAATCTAATGAACTCATTCCAGGGACATCAACATTTTTATAGGTTTTTCTTCA
Source organism: Phascolarctos cinereus (assembly GCF_003287225.1). Taxonomy (NCBI): domain Eukaryota; kingdom Metazoa; phylum Chordata; class Mammalia; order Diprotodontia; family Phascolarctidae; genus Phascolarctos; species Phascolarctos cinereus. Next base: position 10,899,590 of record NW_027556098.1, read on the forward strand.
CCCTCTTTAGCAAGTTATTTTTTAAATGCAAATGTACTTAAATGATGTTTCTTGTATGAATTTTATAATGCTAGGTAACTGGGAAAGGCATCTACCTCTTCTTAAGGCAGTGTGCTGTTTTCCCTTTAAATATTCTAGGAACCAGTAAATAAATCAATTCAGTTTTAACTTGTAGCCAGCTCTGACTCCTATCCACCTCCAAACTGCTAATTTGACCAAATGGTTGAAAGTTTTTGTCCTTTGCCTTTAGTATTTGTTTGTTTGCTAGAAACTGACAGTTAATTCTAGACTCCCCACTGGGGGGGGGTTAACAGTTGTTTATTGATTTATCTGTATACTGTGAAGGAAGACACATGGGTTATTTTCAGATCTTGCTTGGAATGTCTCACTATACCATGGGGCTTCTTACTTACATGAGAAAGATTGTTTGTCTCCATACGATATACTTTATTGGAACTGAGTCTTGAAAATAAAGACCTTTAAAATATTTTTTCTGGTTATATACAAAGATATAAAAGTATTTATCATCACTATTTTATAGGAAGATCAGTACTATTTTTCATATTGTTAAATGAGGAAATTAAAATTGGGGCAAAGCTGTCTGTCACCCATTGCATCTAGCTAAAGAAATCTCATTGGAATTGTAGCTCAATCACAGCACTAAATTCCAAATTAGTTTTCAGTCAATAGAAAAAAATGCTAATTTTCCTGAAGTATAGATAAAAGTTTTAATACATTATTGTCTTCTTATTATCCTTTAACTGATTTAATTGGTAATCTCATTGTGTTCCAAATCTATTAATGTTTTACTTACTTTGTGTGGCATGAAACAATTCAAAATCTTGATTACTTGTGAATTAATCTAGTAAAAACAGTAGTACAGAATATGTTAATATGCTTTGTGTTTATCATCTATAGGCATAATGAATGATACATAATAAGACCTTAAGAAATGTTGACTGACAACAAAGTAGAGAAATATTCAACTTTTTTTGATGATTCATGGAAATTATTGTTACATATTACTTTTTGAAATGATCTAGTATAAATAGCACAGGATTCATAATTATAACTAGAGATGTGGGTTCACTTCCTGGACTTGCCAATTAAAAGCTATGTGACCTTGGTAATTCATTTCACCTTCTGGGCCTCAGTTTCCTCATCTGTACAATATCAGGGCTGGACTAGAGCAGAGATCAGTCAGGTTTTTGTAGGGCCTGCAAGCTAAAAATTGTTGGGTTTTTTTATATTTTAAGTATAATAATATTTTAATAAAATGATTTTAAAATGTAAAAAAAAATTATTCTTAGCCACAGGCCATACACAATTTGGCTTCTAGGCCATAGTTTGTCAACCCCTGAATTAGAAAATCTCTAAGGTACCTTCTAGTTTTATATCATAATTTCCCCAGAAAATGAGTGTTCTCACATTGCTTTCTTCATATTATCTTTATATGTAGCTAAGTATAGTATATTGATCCTTAACATCCCTGCTGATCTCCTGGACTTTATCATTGTCTCCAGTAACTCATCTTTTTGCAAAATTACATCAACTCTGAAACTGACACCTTCTCAAGACTTCCTGGCCCTGGGACCCCTTTCTCTGATTGGACTGGGTGGATGGTGAACATTGAAGAGCTCCTCCCAGATCTTCCATTTACAAAAAGGGTCCAGAGCAGCCATCTCATCATTTCCCACTTGTTTTCAGACCTTCATCATACTCCTTTTCCCCACCCCCACCCTCATGTCCTTTTTAACTTCTGTGTGTGTGTGTGTGTGTGTGTGTGTGTGTGTGTGTGTGTATTTTCTTTCCCTGTTAGATTGTGAGCTCCTCCAGGCCAGACTGTCTTTTATTTTTCTGTGTATCTCCAGAACCTGACACAGTGCTTGGCACATAGGTTCTTAATAAGTGTCTATTGAAAGAATGAATAATATCAGTATTCCATATGTCCATAAGTACGGATACTACCTCTGCTGACACAGTCTTCACGAGTTGCTATTGTCAAAAATTCATTACCTGGTAGCCTACATACTGGTGATAGGCTACTCCAAACTTACTAAAGCTGGTCCTCAGATAACAGACTTACGGTTTTTAGAGCTCTTCCTACTTGGTAGGATTTGCTACACCTTGGGCCACTTTCTTTTGCCCTTTGAGAACCTAAGGTCATCTTCAGGCTACAATAAAGTATTATAGTAGGGCTTTAGTGGAATACATATATTTCTTGAATAAACTTCAACTTATAGATATGAGAGGCACAGGAAATAGTGGCTGGAGCAATGAACTTTGAGTCAAGAATCCTTGGTTCAAGTCTCACCTCTGACACTAGCTAAGCCACCTTGGGCAAGTCATCTGATCTCCGGAAGTCTCACATTCTTATCTGTAACATGACTAGATGCCTCCCATGATCTTACAATGGACTTGGCATTTTTTAGTATGCCTAATATGTGTAGAATAAATATAACTATGTGTTTTTTGCAGGGTAGTTCCTGCTGGCTTGTGCCACATTGTGCAGATACCCCCAAACTGCACATATGCCAGGATGTATAACTCCCAATTAGCCATTTTTATTTTGTCTTTTCTAGCCTACAGATCATTTTGCTTGGCAAAGAAAATAGAAAGGAAAGAGTTGAGCAATTCTTCCTTCACTTGATTAATCATCAGTTATCATTTCACCCACCATGAATAGTAGCCATATCTCTTCTTTAATTCTTCTCTTTTCCTCAATATAGCCAAAAATCTCCTCCTCCTTATAATATTTAGCATTCCCTCATCAGCCTCAACTCATTATGAGCTTCAGCCCTCCTGATACTATTCTTACAGGACCATGCTATGTCATTACCTTCATCTTGTTACCTCTCCTTGCTTACATCTTTTGTATGTTGCTTTTGAATCTTTTTGATTTGATTTTTTTTCCCTATATAGACTCATCCATCTCTTTTGCCTTCTTTACTTTATTATCAGAACTGCTTTTCCTGGTGTTTTCAGAATTTTAAGTTTGAGAGTTTCTCATCCTCCCTGCTATTACAAAGAATAGCAAAAGAGAGTACCTGCTCTCAAGGAGCTCACAATCTACTTGGGGGGAAACAACAGGCAAACAGCTATGTACAAACAAGCTATATAAAGGATAAATTGGAGACCATAAGCAAAAGTAAGGCCCTAGAATTAAGGAATGGGAAAGGCTTCCTGTAGAAGGTGAGATTTAGCTAGTGCTTGAAGGATTCCAAGGAAGTCAAGAGGCAGAGCTGGAGAGCAACTCAGGCATGGGTGACAGTCAGTAAGTAGCCTGAAGTCAAGAGGTAGAGCGTCATATTCGTGGAAAATAATTCTAAGATGGATTAGTCATTTACCTTCATGATTCCCATCATTTCTAAGACAAGTTCCTCATTATCAGTGACCATCAGATTTAAGATTGATTTCTGCCTTGTTCCTTCCTGCATCTTTTAATGGATGAAATAATCATTATAGCAAATCAAAAAATTCTAAGCTGCTCTGCTTTTGGTAGATAACTATAGAAGATGTATTGATAACTGAAGTCCCCTCATCACTAAGTCAAAACTCTATCAGGCTTGCCATGTCTGCTAAATTCCACATCTATTTCTTCTTTCTGTCAAAGAAGTCTATAGTATGCTCTGATGATAATATTGGTTTTCTCTGTCTTCATTAATCTTCATTCATGCCTCCATACTGTAATTCCTGAGTTTTCTCCCATGAGTCTACCTTCTTATTATACATTGTTACATCACCACTCCTTTTTGCCTACCCTATTTCTTTTAAATAACATGTATTCTTTCTGAGCCATATTCTAGTCTTGGGCCTTATCCCACTAAGTCTAGGTCAAATTTCTCTCCTTCAATTAGGATCTCTAATTAATTTTGTTTTGTCCATTTCTATGTAGACATTGGTTTTATTGATAGCCATTTTCTTGGATTTTTGCCTCCATTGAATTTGTGGGAATCCCTCTTGCTATTTTTTGTACATTTTATCTCCCCTGTGTTATACTGCTTATTGGAGATTATATACATACATACATACATGTACACATATATGTATGTATAGGCAGTTTTGTCCCTTCTTTCTACGTTTCAGTTTTGACCCCCTTTGACTAACGTTTTCAAGACTCTGGGTAAATACTTTCTTACTTGTCTTTGTTAGGTCCACGTCATTCCCGACCAGGAATCTGTCATTTGTGTATATTAAGCTGTAGTCTAAAATCCTAAACCCATTCTCATACACTATCCTTGATATAAATAATTTATTGTAAAATGTTATTGCTATTTTTGTCTTTGTATCACCTTAGTTCTTTATTAGTTAGTCCTTCCCCTTTTCCTGGCCCAGTTATCCATACCTTGCAGCAGAACAAAAGGGGAGGAAAAAAAAATGAAGGTCAGCAAAATCATCCAAGTCCAACATCTCTCACCCTTCTCCCCTTCTCTCCATTCACAGGGCTACCACCTTATTTCAAACCTTCATTATTTCTTTTCTGTATTGTGGTAAAAACTCCTTTTTGGCCCCCCTGCCTCAAATCTCTCACAACTTTTCTTTATTCTATGTTGCTATCAAAGTAATTTTCCTTCAGTGTAAATCTGACCATGTGACTACACTATTTAACCAACTCCAGTGGTTTTGCAATGGCTCCAGAATAAAATATAAAATTTAGAAATCTTAAGCTAGCCCTAACCTACCTTTTTAGATTCACTGGACTTTATTCCCCTTTCCCCACAGTCTCTGACCCAGACAAATTGGCCTTCTCTTTATTCATCACTCATTACACTCCATCTCATATCTCCATGCTTGAGAATGCACTCCCACCATAGCCCCATCTCCCTGTTTTCCTTTAAGATGCAGTTTGGGGACCATCTTATGCATGAAGTCTTTCCTGATCTCCAACCACTCCCCACCCCCAACTTCTTGTTCCCTCCCTTTCAAACTATTTTAAGCTATTTAACAGTTGTTAAATATATATATATTTATTAGCTTTATAATTGTGCTATATTTTTATATGTACTTGTCTCCCTTATTAGAATGTAAGCTTGTTGCAAGTATGGGTGTTTATCCTTTTTTCTTGTATCCCCAGCACCTACCACAGCATTTGGTTCATAGTAGGTGCTTAATGAATATTTGTTGATTCATTAATTGAGTGATATACAACATTTCACACTCACAGTTCCTCAGCTCTTCAAACAAAGAAGGGAAGTGTATTCCCAAGGGCTAAATTTCTTACAAGCACCTGCTATTAATTTCTGAAACCTGCTTTTTGAAGCATTTGCCTTTGCTAGCCAGCAGTGATGGAAATATCACCCATGCCCCTAAAGTCTTCAGTTTCTTACCCAAAACTGTCATGTTTAGCAATCCTTCTGGAAGCATCATGTGTGACTGTGATTCGCTAGAAGTGAGAAACAGTCACCCAGTTTGATAAGTCTTGGCAGACTGTCACATCTTAAATGCTAGAACATCTGTCTCTGAGGTATAGCTTTATCATTGAATCATAGAGATGAAAGGATCTAGGAGATCATCTAGTCCAACCTTCATTTGACAGATGAAGAAACTGAAGAGCAGAGAAGAGAGCTAACTGGGCGGAGGTCACAGAAATAGTTAGAGACAGAGTTTGGAGGTACATCTCGGGTCTGTGGACTTCCAAAAGAGTATTCAGAAGTGTTAGTCTGGCATATTTATACTATTATTAACCCTAGATTACTTGTGGGTAGATCTTTTATTATTAGTGGGATATCATACTACATCTCAAAGGGTGATTCAAAGAGTTTGATCTGGGTTAGTTGGTACAGTCAAGTCAAAATGGGTACATTAAACAATTACAATGCACCATTCATAACATCACACACTGTAGGGGATACAGAAGAAAAAGAAACAGGCACAGATTCTCCTCCCATTCCAGTTTAAAAGATGAGATTTGCAAACACAAAACTAGATAAAGTGCTAAACTATTATAAGTGCAAGAGGAAATTAGAAAAAAAGTCTTTTTCGTGGCCTGAAGAAGTTGGGCAGTCTAGTATTTCCCAACAGCCCTTCTGAAGCCAATTTTTGTATCAGCTTAGTTTTTACTGCCAAACGTCCTTGCTTCATAAAAACCTACAAACTTAAAGGACTGGCTCTTTCTTCTCCTTTTGTCTTCACTTTACTTTATCCTTTTCCCTACCTTCTTTTGCCCAGTGTCCCCTGAATATATAGAGAATTTAGATATTTTACTGATGAGAAGTATAGCCATAGGAAATATGGAAAGATTCTATTATTAGAGTAGAATGGAGATCTGACGACTAGCTGGGCAGAAGGGTGAATGGCTCAATAGTTAGAACTCAGAAGTCTGTTTGAATTGAGAATTCAGCACAAAGTGATATCCATATTTAAATGAGTATGACAACCTCAGGGCAGCTAGGTAGTGCAGTGGATAGAGTGCTGGGCCTGGAGTCAGGAAGATTCATCTTCCGGATTTCAAATCATGCCTCAGGCATTTACTTAGCTGTGTAACCCTGGGCAAGTCACTTAACCCTGTTTGCCTCAGTTTCCTCATCTGTAAAAATGAGTTGAAGAAGGAAATGATAAACTACTCCAGTATCTCTGCCAAGAAAAGCCCAAATGGGGTCACAGAGAGTCAGAGGTGACTAAAAAACAACTTAACAACAAAACCACTTTATGAAACCTAAAATAAATTGTTTGAGTTATCTCTGCCACTGCTCTCCATTATCATAGAGAATTACTTCTTCTTGATTAGGAAGGTTTATTTGTAAGTAAGTTTAGGATGCCAAGTAATGGCTCTCAAATGCCATCTATTGACTTCAGAAAATTCACCCCAAGAAGAAAATTTATATGTATATTTGTATGTACACATATGCATATGTGTACATTTATATGTAAATGCATATATATCTGCATGTGTGTATATGTATACATATACAAACACACATATATGTATGTGTGTGTGTGTATGCTTGACCCCTTAGTTATTTATATGTCTTCTAATGAGTTGATGGAGATTGTTTTTATGTTGCTGAATTCATATGTGATATTAATTAGAACTTATGCTAGTAATAAAATGAAATTATAAAATGTGTGCCACTGGCCTTCAAGAAAAATTATAACTATTAAGTAATAAAATATTTACCAAGGATAAATTGCCCAGTTCAAGGTATGCTATTTTTCATAGGATTTTAGATCTATAGCTATGACAGACCTCAGAGGCCATGTGGTCTAATTGTACAGTTTAGGAAACTGAATCACAGGGCTCACAGCTTCAGCACTATGAAGGTATAGAAGATGGTTTGTTTGAAGCTCTTTTCTTAATTTTTTGGGAAAAATTGTATTATCATTATCTTTCATTTTTAATCACTGCCATTTCAGGATATACTTCTCCTTACCAAGTGAGCTCCACTTATAATGAAGGAACAAAATTTGTTTAAATTTTAAACAAAATATTAAACACAATGATGACATCTAACAGTTTTAGCAGTTTGGCAGACAGTTACACCTTTCTAACAAAAGAGCATTCTTTAGGACCACTGGGATCAAAGCATCATAGGACTTGTATCTGGAAGGGACCTAATTAGTCGTCTAGCCCATGTGCTAAACATGTAGCCCACATGTGGTTAGAACTGGATTAAAATGTAATTGGAAAATATTTAACAAAATAAAAAAAATTCAATAAAACATTTTAAAAATAAGTGCATAGATCCTTTTGCATGCTTTAGCAGCTCACATTTTTATTTGAGTTTAATATTAGCCCAATCTAGCCCAATTCTCTCATTTTGTAGATGGAGTAAATTGAGGTCCAGAGTGGAGAAGTTACTTACTAGATTCATCTGGCAATCAATAAGTAACAAAGTTGCCACTCAGACCCAAATTCTGGTTCCAGAATTAACTAACTTACTACCACTTCACATGAAGCTCATTTAAATTAATTTTGTTGTTGTTGTTTTTGAGTCATGCATAACTCTTTGTGATCCAATTTAGAGTTTTCTTGGCAAAGATACTGGTTTGCCATTTCCTTCTCCCGCTTATTTTACAGAGGAGGAAACTGAGGCAACCAGTCTTAAGTGACTCACCCAGGGTAATGCAGCTAGTAAATGTCTGAGGCCAGATTTGAACTCAGGGCAATGAGTCTTCCTGACTCTATACCCAGCACTCCATCCACCGTGCCATCTAATCAAGAAAATGAACCATGAAGAAAGACTTGAAGAATCACAGATTTTTTTTTGCTGTTCAGGTCTAGGACTCCCTATCTTACCAAAGCAGACAGTCCAGCAGCCATTGGGCAGACCCCAATATTGATTAGCTTGGAAGTTTTAATTTGCTCCATTTTTTTTTTCTAATCTGGGCTGGTTTGTCCCTTGGCATTCCACTGGCCCTCAGCTCCACCATGTTAGTACCAAACTTATTGTGGATATCACACCAGCTTGATCCCTCCTCCAGCTTAGAACTTCCAAACTAAAGCAAATCACCAGGCTCAGCCTCCCCAGTAGAAGGAACACCAGGCACATACCGCACCAGCAGAATCACAGATTCTGCATAACCCTTTAGGATGGTACAGTGAAAAGAGGGCTGGATCTGGAATAAGAAACTGGGTTAGGATCCTGACTCTGTCACTTACTTCCTGTGTGGTTTTTCTGGGCCTTGGTTTTCCCATCTGTAAAAATGAGAGTGTTGGACTAGGTCTGGGTGGAGAACCATGGGGCCACAGGTTCCCCCACCCCTGAATTAGGTGATCCCTAAACTCCAAACTTATGAACCTCCTATGAGCTCAGAGGCTTCTAGTCCAGCCCCTGTCTGAAAGGGAACCCCTTCTGCAGCACACCAGATACTTGGGACATCTACTCTGTGCTGAGAGTCACTGGTGAGTCCACTTTGGGATAGCTCTAATTGTTAGGAAGTTGTTTCTGAGTCAAGCCTAATTTGTCTCTTTGCAACTTTCTAGTTCTACCCTCAGGGTCTAAAATGAGCAAGCTCAATCCCTCTTCCCCCGTCTGCTCTTCATTTGCTTGAAGATGTTTATTCATTTATAACAGCACCTACAGCAAAAGAGAGAGTCTGGTTACATTTCTGTAGCCAAAGCTAAACACAAGATCAGGGCAATTAGATTCAGGTAATTTAGGTTTATGAGGATATAGATACAGCTATGTGTGTATGTATGTATGTGCATGCACATTATACACAAATGTATATATTTATGTATATACACATATCCCATTACTATATATGTATATATAGCATAGTATGTATATAAAGCACAGTATATATACTAATAGGATATCACATATACTGTACCAGATACATCATATAATACTACACATATATACATATATATATACACAAATGTATATATATATATATATAATACTAGACATACTACATATATATATTTAATATATTATCTTACATTAAGTTACTATATGATAATATAATTATATACTGTATATGTACTATATAGTATATACTATGGTGTGTGTATGTATATACATACATATATAATAGTATATTATATGTTCTAGCTTGTATACTATATATTATATACTATATATAGTATATTCTATATACTCTGATATATGTGTGTGTGTGGGTGTGTATCTCTATATCTATTTGTGTGTGTTTGTGTATCCCTTTACAAAGACAATCATCTCTGTTTTGACTAAGGAAATATAAGCTTTAGATATTAGCAATTAAAAGGCTAAACCTCTATAATTTTGCAATTTTCAGTCTTTTGGCATCAAAGTATACATTCCAAAAATATTAGATTTGCAACCTACTTTGCTAGTTAAATTGTTCTTGGTGGATTTGCATTTAATTTAACAAACCTTTAATAAGCACTCATTGTGTCCTGAGCTCTCTGCTGGACCCTGGAAGTGATGCAGAAGATAGACAAGGCATTGTTGCCTGTCGTCATGGAGTTTACAGGTGACATTGGCATAGCCTTGATTCTGCTTACAAGCATGAAATATATTTGAAAAATATTTTGCCAAACATTGTGAAATGCTTTTACTCTACATTATCTTCTCCAAAATACCACAGTAAGGGGAAGAACAAGAATTATAGCTCAAGAGTTTCTGATGCCATCTTCTGTTCATCAAAGGCTGGGTCACCACTAAACTTTAGAAGTAAGTAGTAAATAATATCTAATTGTGACAGGTGTGTCTCGATATCAAATATGTAAAAAAAATATTTTTTTTTATCAGTGATGTGTTTCCCATACAAGAATTTTCACCATATGAACTTAATGCATCTGAGTGAAAGAGGGAGTAGAAGTCTATACTACATTACAGGTGAAGGCTGCAGTTTATTAATCTGTTGTTGTTCAGTTGTGTCTGACTCTTCCTGAGCCCAGAGACCATAGTGTGCCAATATAGTCCATGGGTTTTTCTTGACAAAGATGCTATAGTGGTTTGCCATGTCTTTCTCCAATGGATTAAGGTAAACAGAGGTTAAGTGACTTGCCCAGGGTCACCCAGCTACTTGGTATCTAAGTCTGGATTCGAACTTAGGTTTTCATGATTCTAGGACAAGAGCTCTATCCACTGAACTACCTAGCTGTCTCCTTATTAATCTGGTATGTGAGTATCAAAAATTCCCCAAGTGCCTCTTGGACTGTAAGACTTAGTGAAAAGAGAAGCTGAAATGCAAACTTGACACCTACTTTACATAAAATTAATATTGTACATTGAAAAATGTCAAAAACAAATAGCATGAGAGTCCTATTGAGATTTGTTTCTTACTTTTAACACCTATCGTCTACTTTGAATTCCAAAGGTCAGAGGACGTTAATTCACTGTACTACCATTCTTATGACATGTAAAAGGGTGAATTAAGATCTTACTCACAAATACCATCCTTATTGGCCTACTGATTGATTAACTTAATTCTCCTGTATTTGGAAAGGAATGCAAATTCAAGTGCATAGACTTGTGAAGAGCAAAAATGGTATAGACCAGTGGTTCTCAGTGTGTGACCTATGGACCTTCAGCGGGTCCTGGAGGTCAAAAGTATTTCTATGCTAATACTAATGTATTTTAATTTTGAATATGGTACCTACATAAACGAAGTTCTTGGAGTAGTGGGGAGTCCTCAATAATTTTTGAAATGGTAAAAGAGTCCTGAGAACAAAAAATTTGAGAACCACTGACAAATGCAATGTAACACTTTTTTTTTAACCCCTGTGATAGAATAGGGCTATGATTCCGCAACTTCCAAAGCTCATTACTCAATAAACAATAATCAGAGACTTACCTTTCATGACCCAAAAAAAAAGCTTCTTTAGCTATAACATAGAATATAAATCTTTTTTGGTAGATATAAGGAGAACTTTGCATAGTTGGTGTCTGAGTGTGATTTTTCTCTCTTTCAAATTATTCTGAAATTTAAGTGAACCTGATCTGCAGTATGTAATTTGGTTTGATGAATGTGGATAAGAGGGCAGTGGGATATCAATATACATTAGAGTGGTATGAATAATTTATGTTTATGTTGTAAAATTTAATAAAGATTTAATGATTGCCCCAGAGCCTTAAAATTATATGTGACATGGACTGAGCAAATAGTTAAGGAAAAAAAACTCTGTCTGTGGTCAACTGTATGTGGCTTTTAGAAATGCTGGATGACTAAATTTTGTAAACGTGATTCCAAAGATGATTTCTCTCAGGTAGATATTAAAAGGCTTTTTAAAAATTTCTTTTGCTATTCTGAGTCCAAACTATCTGCTCTATTAGTCCAGAGTTGACTTAATCACTTCCTGATTTATATAGTAATTATTTGAATTTTATAAGAGTTTAGCAAAAAAAATGTGAAAGGAATTTCGTTTTCTCTAAATACACATGTGTTCTTGTTAGCTGGTGCTTGCTAGTGTTCCCCCTTTTAATATTGTCTCCACATTAGTTGAATTAAATCCTCTGCATCTTTTATTGTTGTAGTTCATGAATAAGGAAAATTCTCATTGATGATGCAAACAGTCCTACTAGCTTAATGGCATACTGCTTTATCAGCAACTGAGTAGCTTGGGGAGAATCACTTTAAACACTTAAACACTGTGTGGATCGTTATCGTTCTGGTCCCTTCAAGAAGGCTGGTTTTCTGAAGGATTTTTTTCCCCTTATCTACTAAAATGCTTCTGCAAGACATAAAAGGTGCAAAATTTCACGAATCTCTAGTAAAACATTATGAATTAATTCCTTTTGCAATACAACTAGTATTTTTTCCAGACGTGTATTTCCATAATTAAACATCCTAAAATACAAATCCCATTATTATTTGTTATGTCTAGTCAGTAATTAGACCTCAGCTGGTAGGGCAATTTTAAAACAGAGTTTACCAATTTACATACTAATCCTGCAGAGTCTGGTGGAACATGATTAGCATAGATTCAGTCAACATCTTAATTAGCCTTAATCCCAGAATGTTGTATGTACTCTGGGTCTATCCACAACCCCCATCTCACTTGGTCCCTCCATCATTTCCTCTAGAACTGTGGTTCACCTACCCTAAACAAAGTACAAGTTTAAAAAAAAAACAATTTTCTTTTCCCAGGCACAACTTGATATTTCTTTAACTTGAAAACTTGGTTTAAAATGCCTGAATGTAGGAATGGCATGCCTAGATTAGGACCGCCCATGGAAGTCTTTTTGGCAGAACATCTTCATCTCTGAAAAGATGAGAAACTGAGGCAGTAAGGGATTAAAACACATTTAAATTAAATCATAGTACAAGAGTGTGTTACAGAATGGCAAGTCTAGGCTCTCCCTCACCTTTAGGCAAGATCATGTTTAGGCCATCTCAGTTATGTGAGAAATGTCTGTATTTAACAGCCCTTAGATTGGGATATTCCATATCCTCCCTTGAGGTCTGGTTCTATTATTTACCAACTCTCACAGTCAGGAAATTCGTTATACCTAACCTAAATCCCCCTTGTTGCAGTTTAAGCCTGTTTCCTCTCTTTTTGTCCTGCATGGAAATGGAGAACAGGTGGTCACCACCCCCTATGCAAAAACTATACATGTATTTGAAGAACATTATTAAATTACCCCTTAACCTTCTCTTCTTCCAATTGAATAATTCCAATTCCCTCAGTCTCTCCTCTGAGCTCTTTCCCAAACCCTTTAATCTTCTTTGTGGCTTTTCTCTGAACTTTTTCCAAGTTTTCTACATCCCTTTATAATTGTGAAGTTAAGAACTATATTCAGTACTATAGTAATGGTTTCAATGGTGATAAGAATAATGGTAGGATTTCTTCCCAGTTCTGAGTTGTTATATACCTATTTAAGTTACAGTCTTGTCTTTTAACTTTTTATCTATATTATTCTCAGGTAATTTACTCCAATTATACATGCCTAGCTCTCTTCTGTCATATTTAGACAGTTTCATTTATTTTCATGTATACCATCCTATAGCAAAAAGGATAGATTTAGGTTCCCTCAGTCAAAATCTTCATCCAAGTATGGAGTGCTGAATTTGCTTCAGTTGCTTGACTATGTTTGGTCCAGATTTTGGGTGCTTTTAGATGTGAAGATAGACATTGCTGCCATACTCTAGTCTTTTGCTCAAAGGAAGGTATGAGCAGTCATTCCTTGTCATGAGGCAACTTATTTTTTACCATGTTATGTTTCTTAATACTTCCCAATTTATGGAAGACACTGACTCTTGCTAAGATCTTAATCTGTAAATTCAAAACCAAGCCAAGCATCATGCATGACATTAAGCTATGATTTATGTAAATGAATTTATAAAAAAACTTACTCTACTACCTTATCTTGGTCTGGAGGACATCGGGTTATTGAAATGTAAGTTTTCCAATCTGAAAGGGCTTCAAGTCTATCCTGAATTTAGACTATGTGACTTTCATCTAGATCTAGGACTAGCCTACCTAAATTGAGAGAGAGAGAGAGAGAGAGAGAGAGAGAGAGAGAGAGAGAGAGAGAGAGATTGATCGATCCATATCGATCATCAGGATGGTTTCCAAATAATGATTTTTTTTGACCACAACAACTCTCAAAGGTCCATCTACCAAGAGGCATTGCAATAATCATAGAAACTTTAAGTATTGAAGTTATCAGTCAGTTGACAAGCATGTATATATATGTATGCATATATATGTATATAGATGTGTGTGTGTATATACATGTATACATACACATGCATATATATATGTGTATATATATATATACATGTATACATACACATGCATATATATATGTATATATATATGTATATATATATATATGTATGTATATATATATGTATATATGTATATTTACATTGCCAAAATTCCCCTGAGGGTAACCTCTCCCCTTTCAAAGAGTTATCCCATATAATATTTTTTAAAGAAAAAAGATAAAGGGAGAAAAATCAGCAAAGCTGTGCAATTCATTGAAAAAATCTGAAAATAAATGCAATGTCCATCTGTGGATCTTTCATCTCTCCAAAGGAGATGTCTATTGAAATTTCTCCTTTGAGGTCATGTAGCTCTTTGTCATTTTGCAACATTTACTTTCAATTGTTTTGTAGTTGTTACTCTTTCCATTTAAATTATTGCTGTCACTATGCATCTTGTGGATTTTTTTTTGTCTTTGCTGACTTCCCTGCATCAGTTCATATAAATCTTTCCATGCTTCGTTATATTCATCATATTCATCATTTTTTTTACAGCACAGTAATATTCTGTTACATTCATGTTCCACAGTTCATTGAGATATTCCCCGGATGAGTATTTATTTTGTTTCCAGTTCTTTGCTACTACCAAAAAAAAAGTGTTGCTACAAATATTTTGGCATATGTAGAGATTTTCTTTTGATCACTACTTCCTTGGAGTACGTACTTACTAGTGGAATCTCTGGGTCAAAGAGTGTGGACCTTTTAGTCATTTTATTTGTATAATTCCAAATAGCTTTCCAAAATGGTTGTTACTAAATCAGAGCTCCACTAACAATATAGTAGTGTGCCCATCTTCTCAAAAGACCTCCATTTGTCTACATAGCTTATCTTACCCTTACCTGCTGGTGCTATGCCCAAAGGAATGTAAATTTTTATCCCTGAAACTTTTTTTTCTTTTAAGGACCTCACCTTAAAGCCAAATCACTCTGGCTCTCTTTGACTGGCCAACAATAGGTTCCAGGCCAAGCCCTACTAAGTCATTGTTTGGGCCCAGATTGGCTATGAGTGAATGTAAATAGCAATTGTTTCTATTTTGGCCAGGAACCCTGAGTGTCTTTCCCCTCCCAGATTGATTCACCCCAGCCCCAAATAGGTAAAGAGTCCATTCTCTGCCTCATTTCTTCCCTAGCCTTAATCGCTGAATGGGTGTTGCCTCAGTCAAACTAAGGCCTGTTAAAGACCTTACCTTAAAAAGGCCAAGGTCTCCCACTGCATCTAGGGCCATATTCAGTCCTCCTGATCTATGTTTTGCCACAGGACCAAGATGGCTCTGGAGGACAAAGTGAGGCTGGTGACTTTGAACAGCCCTGCCTCACTTAAATCAAATTTTTTGCATGTCATGGTATCATCTCCCTGATGTCATGGTCCTCTTGGAGGACAAAGAACAAACAACAACATTTATTGACAATGTCCATCTTTTGTCATCTTTGAGAATCTGTTAGGCATAATATAAAACCTCAGAGTTGTTTTGATTTGTATTTGTCTTATTAATGATTTGGACCATTCTTTCACATGGTCAAATGTTATAATTTTTCTTTTGAAATGTGCTCATTTCCTTTGACCACTTATCTATTAAAAAATGTCTTTTGGAGATATCTATAGAGAAATAAATAAACATGTAGGAGACATTGCCAGACACACACGCACGCACACACACCAACATACAGACATATACATATGTGCACATATATACACATTTATATGACTCCAAACAAATGTAACACACATATTTATATTGCATAAACATTATGTCTAATATATATTTTAGACTATACATATATATTATATATAAGGCTACATTTGTGTTTATATATGTATATATGTGTATATATGTATTATATATTATCTATGTATCTTGGATACCAGACCTTTATCTGAGAAACTTGATACAAAGATTTCTGCCACCCCCTCATTGGACCCTTTCTTATCTTAGATCCATTAATTTTTTTTTGTAAAGTACCTTTCCAATTTCATGTAGTCAAAATTATGTATTATTTGTTGTTGTTCAGTTGTTTCAGTTATGTCCAACTCTTCATAAGCCTATTTGGGGTTTTCTTGGCAAAGATACTGGAGTAGTTTGCCATTTCCTTCTGCAGGTTGTTTTTACAGATGGGAAACTGAAGCAAACAGGGTTAAGTGACTTGCCCAGAGTCACACAGTGAGTGTCTGAGGCCAAATTTGAGCTCAGGAAGATAAGTCTTCTTGACTTCAGGCCCAGTGTTCTATCCACTGCACCACCTAACCTTCCATTTGTGATTGCCTCTATCCATTTTTTTGGGGTTAAGAATACATATCTCACCTTCTACAGGAAACCTTTCTTGATCCTCCTTAATTCTAGTGCTTTCGCCTTATTGGTTGTTTCCAATTTATCCTGTATACTGCTTGTCTGTATATAGTTGTTTGCATGTTGTCGCTCCTGTTAGGCTAGGAGCTCCTTGGAAGCAAGGGCTATCTTTTACCTTTCTCTATGTCTCCAGTACTTAGCCCAGTGCTGGGCACATAGTAGGGGCTTAATAAATATTTATTGAGTGACTGACTTTCTTTGTATCCCTTATGCTTAATATAGTGTTCAGCACATAATAATTCTTTAATAATGAATGCCTATGATCTACCAAGAGGAGTTGTGTTAATCAGGGATCCCTTAATTATTGAAGTTACATTATGAAATTGTGAAAATAACCAAGAAATACCCCCTCCAGGATACCATCAAAGACCATTTCATTGATTGAAAATGATTCAATGAATAGCTCAGCTGTGTTGCAGTATTAGCTTATGAGATAAAGATCAAATACTGTGTGTCTGCTGATGACCTGAAATGATTATAGAAATTTGATATAAAAGAATAAAGACATAGCTGTACAGTAAATAAAAAAAGGAAAGTGATTCAATGCTTGTAAGTCTTTTGATTTGAACATATAACAGTTCTGAATTGTCTGTGATTTCTATCTAAAATCAACATGAAATTGTGTTATCCTTTTGTCCTTCGTCTAATCTTGCTAGCATCAGGACAGGATAGAGTAGGTGGTAAAGGAGAAAATTAAATCTGTCTATCATATCCGTACTTTCTATGGAAATTCTACCGAATTTCTAAAGACTACGTTGATTGGTAGAATTTCATGGAAAAAAATAATCACAATTCACTGTTGACCACTCCTTCCAGAGATCTATTTTGCTAGTAGTTATTTGTATCATTGTGAAGTTGATAAGGCAGCTTTGTGACAGTCTCTCATTTGCTGGATTGATGTGGCTGGATTGGCCACTATCATGGCCACTAATCAATTAAGCTTCTAAATGACTAGTAAACAGGTTGGTAAACGTAGGACGGGTACAGAAGTTGAATATGAGTTTTGGATGAGAATGGAGGCATATCCTAAAGAAATTTAACTTAATATGAGTTAAAATGTGTTTCACTGAATTATTGTGTCCATTTGTGGTATAAGTCATTTATTAGTCAGTGAACAAAGTTCAGGTCAAAGTGTGTTGTGTTAACAACTGACTCATCTGAATTATGGTGGTGATCTGGGAAAAGGGGAGCTTTATGGTTAAGCCTAGGAGAAGGGTAGATATCTTGAGTCTGAAGTGGTGGTATGCAGACTGAATGAGCATTGATAACACAGCTCACTCCAGGGCAGATCCAGGTTGAATAGCAGGTGCAAGGTAGCCATAGTTCAGCTTATTTCTATACTTGCTAGAGCTACTTGATTTGTTTTTCAGTAGCTTCCATTCAAAGTGTCAAATAGGATACTTTGAAAAATTACTCCTCTCCCCTAGGAGGAAACAAGTCTGCGAGGTCTCCTTGTAATCTGCCTCAAGGGTTAGTAACTTCAAGAAAACTTGAAGTGAATTTTCCAAGAGAGGAAACCCAGAAATTTCTTCTTCCATTTAGCGAAATTGTCTTGAGTACTGACATGACAGGATGTGATTGTGTTAGAATAAATTATAATCAGTTCTCTGTGCCAGTACATAGAGTAATTAGGTTTCCTCACTGAAAAAAAATGCCCAAGTCCAGAAGGATGATGTTTGGTTGCATTGATTATTTATCTAGTTCCTGAGTTTAAGCTAAGTGATTCCCTTAAGTTGCAAAGATTAGCTCCATGGGCATTGGTTTCTGATGTAAAAACATCTAGGTCTTTTATTCTTGTTCTCCTGTTGCTTCCTTGTCCTGTTAGATATAATGCTCTCAACATCTTATCCTGTCCTTCTATCTCTTTGGTTTTCAGAGCTGCCTGCTTTCTTAGATGTAGCAGTTTAGAATATCTGCCCCCATCACTGGACTTTTACATATTGTCACATGATTGAGCTATTCTACAAAGGCAATTTGGTCTTGCATTTCCTTTGGCTGATATCTTGATTTCCCCTGAAAAACAAGTCATTATAACCTCTAGATCTGAATAATCTGACCTACTGTTTGCTACTTTATTGCCAAACTTAGAATCTGATGTCAATGAACAAAAATGTCACCTCTTCAAGAGTCTACTTAATTCATTGGAGACCATTGTTTTAAATCAAGTATCAATAATGCAAACCATAGTATCAATCAATATCTCCTACTATCATGCTAACTAGGTATAGTTACCCATAAGTAATTTTCTCACTGACGTACTAGAGCATTCTGATCTTATGACATTACATTGATGATTACCCTTCAAATCCAAACCTCAGACTCCATGGAAGCTTCCTGAGGGAGAAGGGGGGATGGTGTTCAATTTGTTAGAGTTTTGTCAGGCTATTTCCATTAAGACAAAAGGGTATACCAGGAGTAGTACAGTCCTTACTGCTGGGGCATCTGGGGTTGGGGGATCACTTGAGTTAGGGAGTTCTGACCTTCAGCAAGTCTAAAACTGATTGAGGGTCCAAAATACGTCCAGCCCTACTGTGTTGAGCCCCAGGAGCTGAGGACCATTAGGCACCCTAAGAAGGGGCAAACTTGCCCAGGTTAAAAAAAATGGAGCAGATTAAAACTTCCATGCCGATCAGTATTGGGATTGGGCCAGTGAGAGGCTACTGCCCTTTAGGACCAGGTGAGATTGGGAGACCTGGTCTTAAAAAAGATCTGATTCTTCATGTCTTTCCACATTCATTCAGAGTATACCTCTTGCTAAGTATTGTATAAATTTAAATGAGCTTCACATAGTACAATACTAAATGTATTAGTTCTGGAGGCAAAGGACCCGAGAGAGAGAAGGAGGGAAGGAAAGGAAAGAAGGAAGAAGGAAATAAGCAAGGAAGAAAGGAAAGAAGGGAGAGAAGGAAGGAAGGAGGAAGAAATGAATGTCTGGTTGGCAAAGCCCAAAACCAAAAAAATAATAGGGAAGCTACAAGCAGTCATTCCTTGTAACAGGATAACTGGTCTTTGGAACTTTGTATACTTCTTGCTACTTCCTGGCTCCCACCTCATGACTTTTTTGTTTTGAATCTCCTGTGGTTGGTCTATCTCATTTTGGATACTTCTCTCAAAATCTCATCTTACTCTTGTTGTGTTATTTTTGTTTGTTTCTGCCTGTTCTCTTCGATTTGTTGGATACTTCTTGGATACTTCTCTCAAAATCTCCTCTTTACTCTTTTTATATTACTTTTTCTTTTCTTCCTGTTCTCTTGGATTTGTCATTCCAGGCTCCGTTTCCCATCATTGGATATAACATCCCAAAGGAAGTCTTATCCCAGCTTCAAGCAGCAGCTGCCGGCTGTTAACCCTTTCTCTCTCATAGCAGAGTAGTAGAGCTCTGACCCAGTTATTCCTGAATCACATCACTGATACAATTTCATTTCTCATCTCTCATTCCTGCACTTAGCACAGTGTCTAGCACATAGCAGGCACCTAATAAATGCTTATTGGCTGACTGACATATTTGAAGAGTTTTTAAAAATTCATTTACAATTTTGGCAAATTCCTTTTTTTTTTTTTTACTGGAACAAGTCTCTGCCATTCCTTTGCACTTCTCTTTGGCAGCTGTTCCAATTTATATGTTATATGGCATACCTTTTTGAATCTAAGCTAGTCAAGAGAAGGTCCTTATTAACTTCTTATTCTAAAATAACCTCTGTATTCCAGTGGTAAGTTTGTAAGAACTGAGAAGGAAACCATAAGAGTCTGCTCCTGCAAAGGCAGATAGATATAAGCCCAGTAGCTTTTAAGGATATAGTATGACTCCAGTAGCAGATAAGAAGCCTCTGGAAAACTAGTACAGTGGATAGAGCACTGGACCTAGAAATAAAAAACCCCAAGTTCAGATCCAGTTTCAGAAAATTACTACCTGTGTGATTGTGGGTAAGTCACTCAATTTCTGGTTGCCTCAGTTTCCTTAACTATAAAGTGAGGATGATAGCACCTACCTCCCAGGGTTCTTGTGTGGATCCTCTGAGATAATATTTGCAATAAATACATAGCACAGGGCCTTACATATAGTAGTTACTAAATAAAATGCTTATCATCATCATCATCATCATCCTACTAGCTTTATACCAATCATTCCAACTCTGAGCATGCTGAAAGCCTAATGGCTTTCAATTTCTCTAAATTATTATATATTATATGTAAAGTTACATATGTGCTATATACAGGCATACCTCATTTTATTGTGCTTCACAGCTATTTTGGGGGTTTTTTGTTTTGTTTTACAAATTGAAGATTTGTGGGAACCCTGTATCTATTGGTGCCGTTTTTCCAATAGTATATGCTCATATCGTATCTCTTTGTCACAATTTGGTAATTCTTGAAATGTTTCAAACATTTTCATTATTATTATGCCTGTTATGATGATCTGTGATCAGTAATCTTTGATGTTACCATTGTAATTATTTGGGGGCACTCTGAGCCTTGCCCACATAAGCTAATAAATGTCATGTGTGTGTTCTGACTGCTCTATTGACTGACCATTCCTATCTCTCTCCCTCTCCTTGGGCCTTCCTGTTACCTGAAACACAACAATGTTGAAATTAGGCCAATTAATAACCCTACAATGGCCTCCAAGTGTTCAAGTGAAAGGAAAAGTCAATCAATAAGGCAAACTGTATTTTTGTCTTATTTTAAGAAATTGCCACAGTCACTCCAACCTTCAGCAACCACCCCCCTGGTCAGTCAGCAGCCATCAACATCAAGGCAAGACCCTCCACCAGCAAAAAAGATTGCAACTCGCTGAAGATGCTAGCATTTTTTAGCAATGAAGTATCTTCAGATTAAAGTATGTACATTTTATAAGACATAATACTACTGTGCACTTAATAGACTTCAGCATAATATAAACATAACTTTTATATGCACTAGGAAACCAAAAAATTTGCGTGACTCACTTTATTGCAGTAGTCTGGAGGCAAATCCACAATATCACTGAGGTATGCTTTGGATATAAAATCTGGTTTGTACATAATTGTTTACGTGTTGTCTCCTCTGAAGAAGTTTGAGCTTCTTGAGATTTTTTTTTTGTGAGGAGTGGATTCCCAGTGGTTTAGCACAGTGCCTGCCATGCCACATACTAGGTGCTTAATTAAATGCTTGTTGATAATTTCTTGAGATCTGTTTTGCTTCCTGTTTCAAGATCTTCCACTTCTAAGACTAAAGAAAAGTCATTCAGAGGGCTTATGAATCCTTTCCCTTTTTTATTTCCTGAGCAGTATTAGAACTAAGGAGGTTCCTATGCTTAAGTCCTACTCAGAGGGACCCTCTGACTTAATCTTCTAGATTCTTTTTTTTCCTCTTTTTCTTCATGCTTCAACCTCTTTCTTCCCTTATCTCTTTTTCATCTACACATGTTCTCTGTTTCCTTCTACTTAATCCAGGCTTTTTCCCTCCTTTTTTCTTTTTGTTTCTCTCTTCTCCCTCATTCCACCTTCTCCACTACCATGCTTACTTCAGAACTTGTAGCTACCACCACACAAGTCACTTCCCCTGTTAACCTAGTAGAATCAAACATGTGAAGGTTGAATGGTACAAAAAAATATATAATTAGTAGGAGTTGGCAGGGGGTCCCCCAAAGGAATAACAAGCAGGTTTTTTCCTCGTGTCCCATATTAATTTATCTGATGTCTCAACATGTTAGCCAGAGATAAGAATTACCAGGATTCCAGAGAGGTGACTTTTGTTGGCTGTATTTGGGATAATGGGTTGCAGTTGGTGATGAGGATGATGAAGGAATGAACATGGTAAGTTCAAACTCAGCCAGTGAAGAGGAAGTTGTTTGGGCTAGATGAAAAGGCAATAAATCCCAGCGATGTTCTATATTCTCTTACAGGACATCTCACTTCCAGTCACTCAAAAGTGATTTTTAAAGGCAATAGTGTTTGAGAATGAGAATCATTGTGGTGAAGGCCATTGGTGTCAAACTCAAATAAGAACAGGGACCACTATTCCATACATAAGCATCCCTGCAGGCTACATATTGACTTAGTTTCTAAATCTAATGTTATCTATGTTTTGTTGTATTTTAATTTATTTTTCTAAATTGTCCCAATTATATTTTATTCTGGTTTTGAGCACTGGAGCAGCATGCTGTTGCCAGACCTTGTGTTTGGCACTTCTGGAATAGAATATAAGAAGCTGCCCTCATACTCAGGAAGAACTCACCTGGAGCCTCTTCCTCCTCCACCTCCACCACCTCCTCCTCCACCTCCACCATCTCCACTACTACTAGCATTACCACCATGTCTTTCTCCTCCTCCTCCTCCTCCTTCTTCTCTCTTCATTCTCAAAGAGGACCAATGACATCCAGAAGGTGATGTTTTGACATGTGAGTAAATTGAATTTAAGTGAGGCAGGGCTGTGCAAAGTTATACTCTCTCCTCCAGAGTCATAGAAGTACAGTGGCAAGACATAGGCCTAGACTACTGATGACGTCCCCAGATGTCATGGGTGACCTTGACCTTTTTAAGCTGAGGTCTTTCCCAGGTGTCAGTTTGTCTGAGGGAACACCCATGCTGTGATTAAAAGCTAGGTAAGAATTGAGGCGAAAAGTGAATGTAAATAGCAATTGTTTCTGTTCTGACTGGAAATTCTGAGAGGGTATCCTACTTCTAGATACATAATGGCTATGTAGTGTTCCAAGAAACTCCCTAAGGTGAAATTTTCTTACCAAAAGCGTCCAACATCAATCCCAGGTCTAAGCACCTCTGTCCTCCCAAAAATTTTGAGAAAAGGCTAATCTCTACCCTTTTAGTCCTACACAGTATTGGTAGGGTTCCTGATACATATAAATATATAAATATATATATATATATATATATATATATATTTATATATACATATAAATATATATATATATATACATACATATATACATACATACATATACATACATATAGTACTTTAAACTTTGAAAGATGCTATTATATCTTTAATGCCACCCATCACTTTTGAGTCCTAGTATATCCCTTTTCTAGAATGAGGGAAATCTTGAAAACTTGATAGTTTTATGTAAATCAGTTAAGAGCGTCCCTTTGTAGTTGTATGTCTTTGGGGTAGAACATTCAAGAGCTCCTCAATCAGTCAACAAGCATTTATTAAGCATTTACTGGTAAGATGTGAATTGAGCCTTGAGAGAAACCAGGGAAAGTACAAAACAGAGGTAGAGGGGAAGGGGTAGAGCATTCAGACATGGAGGACAACCATGCAAAGACATAAAGATATGAGATAGGGTATTGTGTTTAAGGAACTGCACATATGCCAGTCATAGTGGATGTGAGACTAAGCTTTAAAATGGCTATAAAGCTGGAAGAGGGTATATTATAAAGATTGTGAAATGCCATGCAAAATATTTGATGCCAGAGGCAATATGCAGCCACCAGAACCCCTTGAGTGATGGGAGTGATGTGGCTAGACAAAGACTTTAGAGAAATCACCATGGCAGATGAGTGGAAGATGTATGAATGGGGAAGAGAAATTGAGGTGGATCAGATGGTTATTGCTGTAGCCCAAGTAAAAGGTGATAAGGTCCTGAATTAGGGTTGTGGTTGTATAAGTGGAGAGGAGATATATACAGGAGATATTGTAAAGACAGAAATGACCAGATCTGATGAGATTGGAATGGATGGGATGAGTGAAAATGAAGAACAAAGGAGTACCCGAGGTTGTGGGCATGTGTGACTCAGTGATATTCTCAGTAGTAACAGGGAAGTTCTGAATGGGGAGTTTTTTGGGGGGGAAATGAGTTCTGTTTTGGATATGTTGAATTTAAGATGCATATGGGATATCCCATTCCTGATGTTCAAGAGTCAATTGGTATGTGTAAAAATAGCTCAGGAGAAAGACTAGGTTAGGACCTACAGATGTGTGGATATCTATATAGATGTGACCATTAAAACTATGGAAGCTGATGAGATCACCAAATGAGATAGTATAGAGCAAAAAGATAAAGTAGCCTTAGACAGAGCCTTGGGGGTTCAACATGAATGAAGAAGCAGCAATGATTATAAATAACTAGGCATGGACAAGTTATATGAAGAGTAGATGAAGATAATATGAGATTAGTGACTAGGGAGACTGGGAAGGGCCTCCTGCAGAAGGTGGGATTTGAGCTGAGGTAATGGAGGATAGATGGGCCTGATGTGCTATGGTCTATGAAGTCACAAAGAGTCAGACACAACTGAATGACTGAACAACAACAATAACTTGAAGGAAGCAAACAAAACTAAAAGACACAGGTAGAGAGGCAGAACAAGATGCAGCTGGACAGAGGAGTGCAGTGTCACAAAAATACAGAAAGGAGAATATTCAGAGGGGAAGGTGATCAACAAAAAAAGGGGAAAGGACCTATTTGTACAAAAATGTTTATAGCAGCTCTTTTTTGTGATGGCTAAGAATTTGAAATCAAAAGGATGCCTATCAATTGGGGGATGGCTAAACAAGTTGTGGTATGTGATTATAATGGAATATTATTGTGCTATAAGAAATGACAAGCAGGATGATTTCAGAAAAAACCTGGAAAGACTTACACGACTTGATATATAGTGAAGTGAATAGAACTAGGAGAATGTTTAAATGGTAACAGCAATATTGTTCAATGAAGAACTGTGAATGACTTAACTATTCTCAGCAACATGATGATCCAAGACAATCCAAACGGACTAATGAATGATGAAACATACTATCTGCTTCCAGAGAAAGAACTGATATTGGTCACAATTCCAAATTGCTCTTCAGAATGGTTGGCTCAGTTCACAACTCCAGCAACAGTGCATTAGTGTCTCAGTTTTCCTACATCCCCTCCAACATCTAGTATTTTCCTTTTTTGTCACATTAGCCCCTGATAGGTGTAAAATAGTACCTCAGAGTTGTTTTCATTTGCATTCCTCTGATCAATAGTGATTTAGAGCAATTTTTCATATGACTGTAGATAGCTTTGATTTCTTTGTCTGAAAACTGCCTATTCATATTTATCAATTGGACAATGACTGTGTGTTAGTAAATTTGACTCAATTCTCTATATATTGCAGAAATGAGGCCTCTATCAGATATTTGTTGCAAAATTTTCCCCAGTTTTCTGCTTTTCTTATAATTTTAGTTGCTTTGGTTTTGTTTGTGCAAAAATATTTTAAATTTTATATAACCAAAATCATGTATTTTACATTTTGCAATGCTCTCTATATCTTCTTTGGTTCTAAATTCTTCCCTTATCCATAAATCTGATAGACAAACTATTCCATGCTCTTTTAATTTGGTTATGGTATCACCCTTTATATGTAAATCGTGTACCCATTTTGACCTTATCTTGACATATGGTGTGAGATGTTGGTCTATACCTCATTTTTGCTATACTGTTTTCCAGTTTTCACAGCAGTTTTTTTTTTGTCAAATAATGAGTTTTTGTTCCAAAAGCTTGGATCTTTGAGTTTATCTTATGCTAGATTACTATGGTCATTTACTATAATGTAATTTGTACCTAATCTATTCCACTGATCCACTACCCTATTTAGTAGCCAGTACCAGATCGTTTTGATAATTATCACTTTATAATACAATTGGAGACCTGGTATGATTAGACACCTTCTTTTGCATTTTTTTCATTGATTCCCTTGATATCCTTGAGCTTTTGTTCTTCTAGATGAATTTTGTTATTATTTTTTCTATATAAAATAATTTTTAGTAGTTCGATTGGTATGGCACTAAATAAATAGATTAATTTAGGTAAAAGTGTCATTTTTATAATATTGGCTTTGCCTACCTATGATCAATTAATATTTTTCCAATTGTTTAGATCTGACTTTATTTTTGTGAAAAGTGTTTTATAGTTATATTCGTGTAGTTCCTGGGTTTGTTTTAGCAGGTAGACTCCCAAGTATTTTATATTGTTTATAGTTATTTTAAATGGAATTTCTCTATCTCTTGCTGCTGGACTTTGTTGGTAATATATAGAAACATTGATGATTTATTTGGGTTTATTTTGTATCCTGAAACTTTGCTAAAGTTGTTAATAATTTCAAGTAGTTTTTCAGTTGATTCTCTAGAATTTTCAAAGTATAACATCATATCTGCAAAGAATGATATTTTTGTTGCCTCATTGCTTATTCTAATTATTTTAGTTTGTTTTCCTTCTCTTATTACTATAGCTTACATTTCTAATACAATATTAAATAGTGGAGGTGATAATGGGCATCCTTGCTTCACCCCAGTTGTATTGGGAAGGCTTCTGGCTTATCCCCTTATCTTATTACTAAGATAATGCTTGCTGATGGTTTTAGATAAATATTACCTATTTTACAGTAAGTTCCATTTATTCCTCTGCTCTCCAGTATTTTTAATAGGAATGGGTGCTGTATTTTGTCAAAAGCTTTTTCTGCAACTCTCGAGATAATCATATGATTTCTGTTGATTTTGTTACTGATATGATGAATTATGCTGATAGTTTTCTTAATATTGAACCAGCCCTGCATTCCTGGTATAAATCCCACCTAGTCATGGTTTATGATTCTTGTGATATATTACTGTAATCTCTTTGCTAGTATTTTATTCAAATTTTTTACATCAACATTCATTAGGGAAATTGGTCTATAATTTTCTTTCTCTGTTTTGACTCTTTCTGGTTTGAGTATCAGCATCATATTTGTGTCATAAAAGGAATTTGGTAGGACTCCTTCTTTACCTATTTTTCCAAATAATTTATATAGTATTGAGATTAATTATTCTTTAAATGTTTGGTAGAATTTGCTCATGGATCCATCTGGTCCAGTGGATTTTTTCTTAGGGAGTTCATTGATGGCTTGTTCAATTTCTTTTTCGAAGATTGGGTTGTGTAAGTATTTTATTTCTTCTTCTATTAATCTGGATAATTTATATTTTTTTGTAGATATTTATCCATTTCATTTAGATTGTCAAATTTATTGGCATATAATTGGACAAAATAGCTCCTAACAATTGTCTTCACTTCTTCTTCATTGGTGGTGAATTCACCCCTTTCAGTTTTGATACTAGTAATATGGTTTTCTTCTTTCCTTTTTTTTTCAAATCAAATTAACCAATGGTTTATCTAGTGTATTGCTTTCTAATTTTATTTATTAGTTCAATGGTTTTCTTACTTTCAATTTTATTGACCTCTCCTTTGATTTTCAGGATTTCCAATTTGGTGTTTAATTGGGGATTTTTAATTTGTTCTTTTTCTAGTTATTTTTAGTTGCATACCCAATTCATTGATCTGCTTTTTCCCTATTTTTGATGTAAACAATAAGAGATAGATTTGGCTTCATCCCAGTGACTTTGATATGTCGTCTGATTGTTGTCATTTTCTTTAACAAAATTATTGTTTCTATGATTTGTTCTTTGACCCACTTTTTTGTAGAATGATTATTTAATTTCCAAATAAGTTTAATCTCTCTTTCCATTGTCCATTATTGACTGTAATTTTTAAAAATTACATTGCAATCTGAAAAAATGCATTTACTATTTCTGCATTTGGTTGTGAGGATTTTATGTCCTAATACATGGCCAATTTTCATATAGGTGCCATCTACTGCTGAAAAAAAGATATATTCCTTTCTATTCCATTCAATTTTCTTCAGAGATCTATCATATCTAACTTTTCCAGAATTTTATTCATCTCCTTTCTTTCTTATTTATTTTTTTGGCTAGATTTATCTAGTTCTGAGAGGGGAAAGTTGAGGTCCCCCACTAGTATAGTTTTATTATCTATTTCCTCCTGTAACTCATTCAACTTCTTCAAAAATTTAGATGTTATACCATTTGGTGCATATATGTTTAGTATTGATACAATTTTGGTTTAAATGAATTATAAATATCATGTTAATAATTATTAAGCAAGAACTCTTATAATAAAGTCAAATGGACCCGTCATTCAAAACTCTTTCAAACTGTCTTTTCTGAATGGAAGTGAAAATATTTAGTAAAGAGAATTTTTGAGGGAAAATTTAATTAACCCAGTATCCAAAACCTCACTACTCCTTGTCTCTGAGGCTAAAATTTGATGAAGTATTATCTTTTGTATTTTAAATAATGATATTCAACTTTTACTATGTAAAAGCATGTAAAGAAGGACACTTTCGTGTTTGATTCATGTCAAAATGAGACTTTAAAATGCTATGTAATGAAGATGAGAATGATTTTTTTTGTAAATTTGGTCTCCCTTAAGTTCCAAAATAGAAGATTCAAATTGCTATCAGAATGATGACAGAATCACATAGCTAGAAAAGACCTCAGGAATCACTGAGTCAGACTGCTTCATTTTCTTTCTTTCTTTTTTTAATATAAATTTATTTATTTTTAGTTTTCAACATTCACTTCCACAAGTTTTTGAGTTTCATGTTTGCACCACATCTCCCCCCTCCTCCCACCCCAAGATATCATGCATTCTGAATATCCCTTCCCCTACTCTATCCTCTTTTCTGTCTCTCTCCCCTTCTCTTATCCCCTTCCCCTTCTGTTTTCCTGTAGGGCAGGATAGACTTCTGTACCCCATTTCCTATATTATTTCCCAGTTGTATGTGAAAACATTTTTTTAAACATGTGTTTTTAAAACTTTAGGTTTCAAATTTTCTCTCTTCCTCCCTCCCCACCCACCCTCATTGAAAAGGCAGGCAACTCAATATAAGTTGTACATATGCAGTTATGCAAAACACGTCCATAGTAGACATGTTGTGAAAAACTGACTCTATTTCCCTTAATCCTATCCTGCCCTCCCATTTATTCTCTTCTTCCTTTGAACCCTGTCCTCCTCAGAAATATTTACTTCTGATTAACCCCTTTCACAATCTGCCCTCCTTTCTATCATCCCCCTGCTCTCTTGTCCCCTTTTCCCCCTGTTTTCCTGTAGGGTAAGACAGATTTCCATACCCAATTGAATGTGTATGTTATTCCCTCCTTAAGCCAAATCCTATGAGAATAAGATTCACTCATTCCCTCTCACCTTCCCCTGTTTCCCCTTCCACTGTAAGAGACTTTTCTGTTTTTTTTTTGTGAGATAATTTACCCCATTCTACCTCTCCCTTTCTTCTTCTCCTAGTATAATCCTCTCTCATCCCTTAATTTTATTCTCCAGATATGACCCCTTAATCTTCAACTCACCCTGTGCCCTCTATCTATCTATCTACATATACATACATATAATTTTTTTCCTCCAACTACCCTGATACTGACAAAGGTCTCATGAGTTATAAATATCATCTTTCCATGCAGGAATGTAAACAGTTCAATCTTAATAAGTCTCTTATGATTTCTCTTTCCTGTTTACCTCTTCATGTTCCACTTGAGTCCTGTATTTGAAAGTCAAATTTTCTATTCAGCTCTGGTCTTTTCATCAAGAATGCTTGAAAGTCCTCTATTTCACTGAATGACCATTTTTTCCCCTGAAGGATTATACTCAGTTTTGCTGGGTAGGTGATTCTTGGTTGTAATCCTATCTCCTTTGCCCTCCGGAATATTATATTCCATGCCCTGCGGTCCTTTAATGTAGAAGCTGCTAAATCTTGTGTTATCCTGATTGTTTCCACAGTACTTCTTGAACTGTTTCCTTCTGGCAGCTTATAATATTTTCTCCTTGACCTGGGAACTCTGGAATTTGGCTACAATATTCCTAGGAGTTTTCCTTTGGGGATCTCTTTCAGGAGGAGATCTGTGGATTCTTTCAATTTCTATTTTGCCCTCTGGTTCTATATATCAGGGCAGTTTTCCTTGATAATTTCTTGAAAGATGATGTCTAGGCTCTTTTTTTGATCATGGCTTTCAGATAGTCCAATAATTTTTAAATTCTCTCTCCTGGATCTATTTTCCAGGTCAGTTGTTTTTCCAATGAGATATTTCACATTGTTTTCT
The DNA here is from genome assembly GCF_003287225.1 of Phascolarctos cinereus. NCBI lineage: Eukaryota > Metazoa > Chordata > Mammalia > Diprotodontia > Phascolarctidae > Phascolarctos > Phascolarctos cinereus. Next base: position 10,929,978 of record NW_027556098.1, read on the forward strand.
AATTTTTCATTCTTTTGGATTTATTCTACTGTGTCATGATTTCTCATATCTTCCAATTGTTCTATTCTAATTTTTAAGGAAGTATTTTCTTCAGTAAGCTTTTGGACTTCCTTTTCCATCTGGCCAATTTTGCTTTTTAGGGCATTTTTCTCCTCATTGGCTTTTTGGACCTCTTTTGCCATTTGGGTTAGGCTATTTTTTAAGGTGTTATTTTCTTCAGTATTTTTTGGGTCTCCTTTAGCATCACTCTCAGTTTTTCCTCTACTTCCCTTACTTGCTTCTCAAAATCGTTTTTGAGCTCTTCCATGGCCTGGGACCAATTCATATTTTTGTTGGAAGCTTTGGATGTAGGGGCTTTGACTTTGTTGTCTTCTTCTGGTTGTATATTTTGGTCTTCTTTTTCACCAAAGTAAGATAATATAGTCTGACTCTTTTTGCCTGCTTGCTCATGATCCCGGCCAATTACTTGAGTTTTAAACTCTTTGTTAAGGTAGAATCTGCTTCCAATGTGGAGAATGTACTGTCCCAAGCTTGGGGTTTGTATAGCTGTTTTCAGAGATACTTGTAGGGACCAGTAAATTTTCAGTTCTTCCAAGGTGGTATGATAAGGGGCGAGGTGTTTACTCCTTTCCTGGCCTGTGACTACAAGTTCCTTTCTGTCCTGTAACTGTGAGGAGGGGTTCTCTCACACCACTACAAGCTCCACCAGCCAGCGCTCCTCCTCACCCCAGCACCGCCGCCCAGAACTGTGCCCAGATCCAAACAGGGCAAAGCAAGAGATTCCTGCCTCAGTACTGGCAAAGAGATCTCTGCAATCCCTCTCTGATCAGCCACTGGATTCCCCCTCAGTCTGTGGGCCAGAAGCTCAGGAAGCAGCTGCCCCTCCAGCACCACGCTCTTGGGGAATGGAGCTGAAACCCCACCTTCCTTCCTCAGCACCAACAGAAACAGACTTTTCCCACTGACCTTCTAAGTTGTTTCTGGCATTGGTGGATTGAGGAGCCTGGAAACCTCCACAGCTACCTGAGATTCAGTCTTCTGAGGCCTGCTCCACCTTCACTGCGGCCTGTGTACCCACGCCACGCTGAGCTGCACTCCCAGCCTCACACGATATACCTTTCTGATCAATCATCCAGGTTGTCTTGGGCTGGAAATTTGTTTCACTCTGTCTTTTTGTGGGTTCTGCTGCTTCAGAATTTGTTTAGAGCCATTTTTTATGAGTATTTGGAGGGGTTTGGAGGAGAGCTCAAGCAAGTCACTGCTTTCACTCTGCCATCTTGGCTCCACCTACCCCAAGACTTCTTCATTTTCAAGATGAGAACATTGAGGAGCAAAGAAGTTAAATAAATTGTCTAAGGTTATCTATGGCAAGATTTGTTTTACCAACTCTTACAGTACCATTAGAGAAATTTAATAAATGCAAAGATACACAATTGTACATGCTTCTTTGCAAATGACATAATTTTAGGCAGAATTTTTATATGGTCTGAGCATGATTGGCTATCCAAGAAATTTTCTTAATAAGTCTTATGCTATTCAAAATACTCTATTTTAGCTTGTTAGTTTTGTAGGGATCAATATATTTTGTTACAAAATAGATTGTTCTTAAAAAGTGTAATCACACATTATTGTACCAAAAATTAGTATTTCCAAGAAAATTATGAGTGTTCTATGATTAGTGTTATAGTAAAATATAGTCTTATAAACAAAACATTATATTATATATGTTTGTATAATATATGTATTCATATTATATACAAATTATAGATTTGTTTGAAATGTGAAACAAAAAATCCTCTACAAAGAAACTGCTGAATCAGATGAAAAATGATAAAAGTAAGACTTTTTTCCCATAACTGTTAGCTTGAAAAATGATTTTTATAGTCAGGAAAGTAAAGAATATATGTATTTCCTATGTAAACACCCTGCCCTTTAAGTGAAATGCTTTACCATTCATTGTACACTCTTATTTCTGGGGAAATCTATTCTGGGATGAGCTGCTTATACTCATGTTAGTGACTCCCAAGAACATTTCTCAGAATATAGGGGCAAGGGCATAGGAAAGAAATACCTTCCCATGCTGTATAAATGGCATATGTCAAGAGAAAGAAAAAAACAACTAACATTGTGGTGAATAAGCAGAGACTGCTCTGGGCCAATTTCCTTTGTGTTCTGGTCATTTACATGACTTTAACCCAACAATGTGCTCTTGTAGTCAATAAAACAAGACATTTCACCATAGCAACTGTAGCAGAATGTGGCACATGTTCTGTGCTCTTCTTGACAAATAGGGATGAACCGTAATGGATATGATCAGAGATTTCTATCATTCTACTAGTCCTTATTCAAAATTCCATTTGTTTTGCATATTAGAGAGCAAAGATTTGTTTGGGTATATGCTATTACAATGTATTTATGAGAAACATAGGTTGGGAAGCTTTGTGGAGAAAAGTAATCTGGAGTGGGGCTGGGAGCCCCAAGAAAAATTGTAATAAACATCCAGTTCTAAAAGATGATAGAATTTTAGATATTGAGCCTATTCTAAGAATACATTTTTACTTTAGAGAATAGCTTAACCTTTGAGGATGTTTCACTACCTCAAAACATTTTTGTTTCTTTGAAGCTGGCTACCTCAGTGTACGTATTTTTCTATTGACATGTGTATACAATCAAATTAATTTTAGTAAATTAAAAGGAAATGAACATTGTACTTATTACTGATTGCTTCAGTCAGTTTCCTCCTAAAGCCTTTATTAATCCATAAGATTTTCTTCTTCTTTCAAGTTACATTTCTGGCAAGATGATGTTTCCAGGTTGAGAAAGATCGATCTCTCTCTCTCTCTCTCTCTCTCTCTCTCTCTCTCTCTCTCTCTCTCTCTCTCTCTCTCTCTCTCTCTCTCCCCTCTCTCCCTCTCTACTCTCCCTTCTCCCCTCTCCCCTCTCCCCTCTCTCCCCTCCCCTCTCCCCTCTCCCTTTTCCCCTCTCCCTTTCTCCCTCTCCTTCTCTCTCTCTCTCTCTCTCTCTCTTTCTCTCTCTCTCTCTCTCTCTCTCTCTCTCTCTCTCTCTCTCTCTCTCACTCTCTCCAGTTTCTACTATATACAATTTAATATTTAATATACTGGTATATAGAAATACTAAAAAAAACTTATTGGAGTAGGATATTCAAAGGGCAAAAGCAGATAAAGCATTTTAATGATTGGTAATAGTGAAATAATGTATTTTTAATGAAATATATGGTACAGGGTTTTTTTTCCCCTAGAGGAGATAATTAGAGAACTTTATAGGTTTCTAGTCCAGTGGGATGAACTCACTTTAGTTTGATGTGCTTGTGCACTTAAAAGATATATACACCAAAGGGGCTTGTGTGGATGACTGCCCCCACCCTTTGTATCTTCTCTCATTTATTTCTGTGAAACACCTACCCCTTAAAGCAGGAACTGCCTGTGGTGATAAATTGGATCCTGAAGCTGTGCACCTGACACCATGATAGGCTCTAAATTAGTTATGAGCTAGCAATATGAAATCCTAAATGTTTCCATATCTCATGGAAGAGCAGACTCCAGGGGTCACTAAGCAATGAATAATAAAACTGGACTTGCTAGTGAGAAAACAATTAATTATTTACACACCTATGAGCATTTGACATTAGTATCATTGGAATCAAGAGATCGTTTGTTCTGCTGCATTTGTTTTTGCCTTCAGTGTTGTATCTGGTAAAATGTCAGGTGCACTTTAGCCCACTCAAGCAAAAGGAGAATAAACATATAGGTAATTTTGAGCCCCAAGTGTATTAAATTTTGGCATGTAAGTTAATACTCTGTGGGAAAGTATTATGAAATGTTCTCAAAGTAAGCTTTGAGATTGCATGAAAGCACATGGGAGATTTCAGGTCAGGCTTTGTAATTCCCTTATTTCAGTCCAGTGGAAGCAAATTAATTTAGCCAGGGCTGGGTAGAAGTCAAAAGAGAAAAGGTCTTCTGAGTAAAATTCCCACTGGAGAAGCTTTAGTGTAGTCTGTTCAGAGGGGCCCCTGCTTGTTTTTCTCACTTGCTCTGCCACACTCTAAATGATCTTTCGAGCACAGCAGGCACGTTACTTTCACCATAAAAGCCTCTGGCTCCAAATAATGTATGCATTATTGAAATTAACTTGGCTATTATGAGCATAAAGCATGTCCTCCAGAGTTGGTGGTGTTCCTAGTATTTGATGTCTTCTAAAGTCTGAAAAAATGTTTTCTTTTTGGGGTGGAATTCTGTAAGAGGAATAATAATTATTATTTTTTATGTTCTGTAATTTTAGAGGCTTTTCACAGTTAAGAGCTGTCTTTTGAATGCTAAGGATTTGGGGGCCACTACAAGAACAATGGAGAAATTTGAGTAGGTTGTGCCAAGGCCGATTTTCCAGCAGTTCTAAGACATCTTGCATTAAGTAGGAGAGAAGACTTGATTTCCCACCCTACCTTTCATGCTCAGAATATCTGAGAAACCTTAACAAAGCAATGGCTGAAATTCTGGGTCTAAGCAATGGAGGCTTAGTTAGATGAGCGCATTAGTTTTTGAATGTTGAAATCTGTTTTCCTCATAGAGAGATTGCTATCCAGGACCACTAGGGCTTTCCCCTCTTTCTTTGAAAAATATGTCATGGATTTATTAGGTGCCAATTAAAAAAAAGAGAGAGAGGGAGAGAGTTAGCCTAAAGGCTTGGCAAAGATTTCTTGGTGCTTGTCTAAAAAGACAGGGGTTAAAACATGTTTGATGTTTCATTCATATTCACACCTAAGAGCTCTCAGCTTTCTGGACCACACACAAGGACGTCCAAAGTTTCAGGCACAAATCTGGCCTACAAAGAAGTCAATGGAGTCTGAAGCCACTTGACAACAGCCCTTCCACAGGGATAACTTATTTAAACTCTAATACAAAAGAAAAAGAACACTTCATTTGTGTCTAAATACTTGGATGTAGTTGATTACTGCTGGACAACTTTTAAAACTACACATTGTTCCTTTGTTAAAGAACAATATGTCAGAGTGAATTACTGCATTCTCATAAAAAATTTATGTAACAATGATACAGTAGTCTCATTTTAATAGAAATTATAGTAGAATCTCTTTATAACCTGGTTATTGGTTATTCTTATGTTATAGCATAGTACAAAAGAAAGATCATTACCAAAAGACTGACCATCATGTAATAAATTTTTTCCTGTCGCAACCATTCAAGAAGAATATTTACTGCAGGATAGAGAATTTGTGATCTGTATCAGTACAGGGAGTACAGTACATCGACTGATTCAATTGGAGTATTGAAAGTATTGAAGTATATTGAAGTATAGCTTAGTCAGGCAATATAAATAACTGATTGTAGAGTCTTTCTAATTCAGCTCTACTCTGCAAACATTTATTATGAACCGACTAGTGTGAAGAACACTGTACAAAGCTTATATAATACATTGCTCCTTGCCTTCATGGAATTGACATTCTAGTAGTAAAGTTTTGAAAGGAAAACATGTGAGTCAGAAGCTAGAATTGAAGGACTAAAAGGAGAGTCAGGGGTCTAGAGATCATTTAAGGGAGAAGGAGGAAGCTTTTCTCTCCCTTTTTCTCCCTCTAACACATTCTCATGGATTTTGAAGAGTTCTCTTCCTCTTTCCTCCTCTCTCCATCTTCACCTTTCTCTCTCCCCTTCTCCCCTCTTCCCTTTCTCTGTTTCTCTTTCTCCTTCTCTGTGTCTCCCTCCCCTCTCCTTCTACTTTTCCTTTTCTCTCTCTCCCTCTCTCCACACACTCAAGCACACATATGCACAGACACATTTAGATTCCCTACGTTTACAGGTTTTCAAAAATCTGTCCTCTATATTCTCTTTTATATTCTCTATTTTGGTGATTCCATCTGCTCCCATAGCTTTAAATGCCATCTTCATGAGGATAAGTCTCCCCATCTTTCCCTGAATTCCTGATTTCTGTTAATGGCAGCCTCAGCCTCTCAGTGATCTGGGTTTCAAACATCCCTTTGATCTGGAGTAACATAGAAGGTAATTTGTAATTTCATTCATCAGAATTTGGTCTTCCCATTTTTTCATTTTGTGTAGAAGGGTAATATTTTAGTGTTCTGCATCTGGAGAGATTTAGTACTTTGGTAGGAATGTGAATAATGCTTTAGGTTCTTAGATTTTGAACTGGAAATTTCCTTAGAGATTATGTATCAAAAAATGCCCATTTTAAAAGCCAAAGAAATTAAGTGACTTGCCCAATATCATACAGATGGAAACAGGAAGAGAAACCAATGAACAAGAAAGAAAGAGATATTAGGTAGGAAGAACACTAGGAGAATGTAAGGTAATGGAATTCGAGAGGACTAAGGAGTATCACAAATATGGAGGTAACGTATAGTATCAGATGCTATGGAGAGGTCCAGGAGCGTGAGGACTGAAAAAAAAAAAAGAGCATTAGCTCTGATAATATTTGCAGCTTATAAGAGAGTTAAAAGTGAATATTCAATATATTATCGGGATAGAAGTCAGATTGCAAGAGGTTAAGCGAATGGTTAGTGAGAAAGGAAATGGGTAAAAGTAGTGATTATAGACTGTTTTAGCTAATAATAGTTAATAAGTTTAAAGGAGAGAGATGGGGAAGCTTCAAGGGGAAGCAGAACTAAAGGAAGAATATTTTGTTAGGGTAAAAGAGACCTACAAATTTTGTAGTTGGAGGGTTTATATCCAATGGAGAAATGCTAACAATACAAGAGAGACTGGTAATGAAAAAGACCTGGAGAAGATAGGAGGGGATGGGATTGGAGATAAAACTGGGATTTGCTTTGGAAAGGAGGAAGAACATAACTTCTAAAACAGGAAAGAAGTGTGAGTGAAGATTCAGATATTTTGAGACAGGAAGAAGAGGAATTAATAGAATTTCGTATTTGGAAGGGATCTCAAGAGACAAATATCATAAGATAGAGCTGGAAGAGTGCTTAGAAATTGTTTAGACTGACCTCTTAATTTTACGTATGAGAAAACTGAAACCCAGAGGAGATAAATGACTTTCCATAGATAACAGGTGACAAAGTCAGAATTGAAACTAGGGAAAGAAGAAATGTTTGTTGAGTGACAGCCACAGAAAAATTGCCTTGAGGGAATTGATTCCTACTGGGTTCACAAATAGAAAGATGTAAGAGGAGTAGACTCCATTGAAGACGATTTCCAGTGTTATGCTTCATCCTGGGGAAAGTTAAGTTCTAGTTCATTCACAGAGGTGGAAGGAGTTACTTGAGAAAAAATATTCAAGGATGCTCCAAATTGTTTTCTTAAAATAGAGTAACGATTTTAATGACTGTGCAAAGGAGGAGGGCACTGGGGTAAAATGGTCCTGTCGGGGTAGCAATGAACTAGAAAAAGATGAAAGTATAGGAGGAAAAAGGTAGAAGGACCAGGGATCTAGAAGGTGCTCTATGTCAAAATCAAATAGAAATAGATCCCTGCTGGCTCGTACTGGCTTATATAACCACAAATTAACATTATCTATGCTGAATTATATGCATATGTGTGTGTGTATTTAAATTGTTACATTTTAATTTGGTTTGGGCTACATTCAGGATTTTTTCAGACCTCATGTGGACCTCTGGTAGCATGTTTGATACTTTGCTCTAGGAGTCTAACCCTCCTACCATTTTGCAGATGAGGAAAATTGAAGTTTAAGTGGTATGCCCAGGGTCACAAAGCTAGTAACAGTCTGAGGGAGGATTTGAACCAGTGCTCCTTGACTCAAAATCCAATGCCCTTCCCACTATACCATGCTGAATAGTAGAATATATTCCTTCCCTTCTCTTCCCATTTCCCTTCTCTTTCCCTTCTCATTTCATGTTCCTTTTCTTTTCCTCTCCTTTTTTTTTCAAATGTTAGAAATCAAAGAAATGAGATGTTGGCAGGTAGACTGGAAAGGTCTAGCAGTGAGTTCTGTGAAGCCAGAATTTAGTTAACAGAAGAACTTGTTGAACTAAATAGACAAATGGTTTCGAACATAACTTCTTTTTTTAAAAGTTTTATTTCCAAATGCTTTCCCTCCCCCCCACCTATTGAGAAGACAAGAAATATAATATTCATTACACATATGAAATCATGCAGAACTTATTTTTTCATTGCTTATGTTCTAAAAAAAAGAGAAAAAGAAAGAAAAGAAAAATGTTTCAGTCTCCATGCTGAGGCCATCAGTTCCCTAATCTGGAGGTAGATTACATTTTTCATTGTGAGTCCTTTGGAATTGTGGTAAATCACTTTATTGATTAGCATTACCAAGTCTTTCACAGTTGATCATCCTTATAATATTGCTATTACTGTGTACAATGTTCCCCTGGTTCTGCTCCCTTTATTTTGCAGGAGTTCATATATGTCTTCCCAGATTTCTTAAACCATCCCCGTCATTATTTCTCATACCATAATAGTATTCTATGGCATTCATATACCATAACTTGCTCAGCCATGCCCCAATTTATAGGCATCCCCTCAGTTTCCATTTGTTTGCCCCACAAACAGAACTACTTTAAATATTTTTGTACATATGGGTCCCTTTTCCTTTTTCTTTGATATCCTTGGGATATAGACCTGTTAGCAGTATTGATGGATCAAAGGACACAGTGTTACAGCTTTTGGGGCATAGTCCCAAACTGATTTCCAGAATGGTTGGACTAGTGTGTAGTTCTACCAACGGTGTAGTACCATACTTACTTTCCCACATGCCTCCAGCATTTGTCATTTTAGTTTTCTGTCATCTTCACCAATCTGATGTGTGTGGAGGGGTTATTCAGTTATTTTCATTTGCATTTCTCTACTGATTAGTAATTCAGAAGATTTTTTCACTGACTGTTGATTAATAGCTTTGATTTGTTCCTCTGAAAACTTCGTGTTCATATCCTTTGACCAATAATAATTGGGGAATGGATCTGGTTATTATGAATTTGGCTCAGTTCCTTATATATTTGAGAAATGAGATCTTTATCCAAAAAACCTGTAAAAATTATTTCCCAGTGTTCTGCTTTTTTTCCCTAATCTTGCATTCATTAGTTTTGTTGTGCAAAAACCTTTTTAATTTTATGTAATCAAAATTATCTGCTTTAGGTCCCACAAACCTATCTCTTTTTTTGTTAATGAACTCTTTTTTCTACAAATATCATTTCTATTTGAAGGAATATCTGTGCAGTGGTGTCTTTCTGCCCTTGTCTGATTCTTAGTTAAGACATTCTGGAAGACAAGAGGAGGAATGAAATGAATTAGTATCTCTCTTCTGCAAAAAAATAATTATGTAATAATATAAAATAAATATAATTGATATTGATGATGACAGTGATACATAGTATCATTTGTTTTATCTGATATATTTCTGCCTACTTTTGTACACTAATAACTTATATTATCTTATGAATCACATCTAATCTTGTGGCTCTCAAATTTCACGTATGTTGTAATGCTATTGAGAGGGATAACTTCTGAAATAACAATCACACTTCTATTCCTAAAAAACTCAAAGTATGGATTTTTTTATAGCAATTACTGACTGGGATCTTTCTTCTCTTAGATCTGCAGTTTAATACAGTACTTGGCACATACTAAGAGAATAATAAATTCTTATTGAATGATTGAAGGAATAATATTTTAAAAGTTAAATTTTTGACATAAACATTCCTAAAATTTTAGATCAATTTAGTGCTCATTGAACACTCTGAAGTGAAAGAGTAATTGTTTATATTAATATTACTTACAAGGACTCCTCCAATTGAGGGTGTCAAAACACTTAAAAGATAATTTAGTGACAAATATTTCTGTTATGTGGCTGAGGATACTAAGGCACTGAACAGTTAAATGGCTTTCTCAACACAAGTTAGTGAATTACTAGTACATCTGTGATTAAAATCAAGATCCCCAAACATCTGGCCCAGTGCTCTATCCATTGAGTAATGTGATTTTGCCAGTGAGGATTTGCTTCTATCTCCTCACATCAAACAGACTTAGCAAAGAAAACTCTTAAAGCTTCCCTAATTACATCCAGGCACTAAAACTTTAAAACTTGTTTCAAAGTCCTGCTTTAAAAAAAACAATCAGTGAGAACACCAGCTTCAGGGTGATAGCTGATGTAGCCACAGGCTATTAAAAGATGTTGGGACAATGGAAAGACTCCAGTAATAGCAGATTTTTAGAAAACAGTTGGAAAAAATCTAGAAGTTTCCCTTATTTCTTTAGCTTTGTTTTACTTTAATGTAGAATAATGCATGAAGGTGTGGTAGAATTTCTCTGAGCTATGGTATAGTAATAACAATAACTCATTTTTATGTATAGCATTTTTCAGTCTATGGAATGTTTTCATTGGAGTCCTGTAAGGTAGGTGTTGGAAATATTATTAGCCCCATCTTACAAATGAGTAAACTGAAGATCTGAAAGATCAGAAAACTCACTTTAGCTTAATTCCACAAATATTTATTAAGTACTTGCTGTATGCAAGTATTTAACCTTCTGCTAAGTGCTGGAGAAAATACAACATTGGTTGCTAACTTCACAGGGCTTATATTTTAGTAAGGGGATGTGAGTCATTGCTGAACAACTGTAACACAAATATACACATGTATGTGTGTGTGTTTGTGTGTGTATGTGTATGTATATTTTTTCTTTCTAAGGGACTTGCTTATGATTAAATAGCCAGAAAAAATATCAAAGTTAGAACTCAAAGCCAGATCTGATTCAGAATCCAAGGTTCTTTCCTGGAAAGTCAACAATTCCACAAAAGTCCTCATTCTGGTGCAGAGGTGACCCTGATTTTTTGAAACGTTACTGGAAGAGTAGCAGGTCCTATCTTAGGAAGCTAGAAAGGCTTCAACTACAAATCCAGTAACCTATTAGCAACGGTCCAAGAAGTACCCTAGCAAGACTCAAAGAAGCTCTAATTATGTAGCCAGCTGTCAAGAGATGGTAATTTTGACCACAGTAATTTGGCTCATACCTGCTAAAATGTAGAAAGGAGTATATCCCTAAAGAAATTATTTTTTGAAGTATCTCAAATCAAACAACCAGCAAATATTTAAATACCTAATATTTGTCAGGCAAAGAACTGTTCTAAAATACATGGCATCATCACAAAACCACATTATTATTCTTTCCACTATAACTTAGAACTATGGTTCTCAAAGTATCACATAGGGATCTTCTAGGTGATCTAGAGGTCTAGTTAATGCTATACTATTGTCTCTGTGTTCTGACTACAAAGTGATGTGAATTAAAGAAAAAACTAACATCAAAACTTCTACATCAAATGAGTTTTGTCAATTAAAATATTCACCTATATGTGATGAGAATCTTTGTTCATGATATTTTTAAATGTTCTTGTATCATTGCTTTATGAAATACACATTGATCTAATTTCTTTATAACCGCATCTAATTTAATTTTTTTTTTAAGTAAATATATATTGAATGAATTCTATGTCCTAGATATTATATAGTATAAAACAAAAATTCAGAAAAAGAGACATGGCCCATGTTCTCAAGGAGCTTGAAAATGATATTTGTTATTCTGGTCACATACTTCATTCACCAGATTTAGCTTGGAATAATTTTAAGTTGTGTGCAAAACTCAAATCTACCCTCCAAAGATGAAGATTTGCCACTACTGAAAATATTCAAAAGAATGTGCTTCAGGCTTTGAAAGCCAATCCAAAGAAGTGTGCCAAGAATAATTTGAACAATGGTGATATTGTTCAAATAAGTAGATAGCTTTCTAGGAGGACTGCTGTGAGGAAAAAAGCACTAACTTAGATAAAGAAATGCTGGTGCCCTGGCTCTGCTAGGTCCTTGTTGGGTGACTTTGACAAATGATTAATACTCTCTGGGCTTTATTTTCCTCGTCTATAAAAGGAGGGTTAGATGATCTGTAAAGTCTCTCCTAATTCTAAATTGTATAGGATGTTTATTAAAATATCAAGTACATTATCATATTTTGGATACATGCCACTTATAATAATAATAAAATAAAAATTTATATTGTATTTTAAAGTTTGTAACCCACTTTATGTATATTATCTCATTTGAGCATATTATTAGAATGTGACTTCTCTGAAGTATGAGTTTGAAAGGTGATATAATTCTTCTGTCCTATTATCTTATAATACAAACTGTTCAACTGAAAACATTCATTATTTCATCTTTTATTATTTGCTCTGAGGAATTTAATTATCTACTTTATGTGAAAGGTAGCTAGGTAAATAGAATGCCAGGCCTGGTACCAGGAGGACCAAGTTCAAATCTGGCGTTGGACACTTACTGGTTGTGTGACCCGGGACAAGTCACTTAACCCTGTTTGCTTCAGTTTCCTCATCTGTAAAAGGAGATGGTAAAGGAAATGACAAACTGCCCCGATATCTTTAACAAGAAAGGCCCAAATGGGGTCACAAGGAGTTAGACATGACTGAAAAAGAACTGAATAACAATAACTTTTTATGAACAATGTTTTTGTTCCCTCAATATTACCATCTGTTTTATTAACTTCTCATGTGTCACAACAAAAATATATGGCCTAACAAAACAATTTATAATATCAAGTCAGAAAGAATCTAAAGACACATGACTGTTGGAAGAGTCTATATTAAAGTGCTGCACAGAGATATGACCACAGGAAGACATCTCCATTCAGTTGGTTAGCTACAGAAAGGCCCCTAGAGGAGAATCCCTCCATGAGACAGCTACTGGAATTTTCTAGAGAAAAATCATCTTCACCTCAAATAAAACAGCTAATAGTTTGTTGGTTTTGTGTTTTATACATAAGACAAACAATTTGCCCTTTTGCAGTCATCCATCCTATCCTTACAGATAGGACAAAGCAACTTTTCCCCACCTTGTTTGTCTGGAACAACTATCATCTCTTGCCTCAGTGCTGCAAAGTAAACTAGGGTTATGGGAAAACCTAAACACAGGAACTTGCTCAATCTACACTGAAATTCAGAATAGTTCAAAAATGGAGTTCAGTATGTTCAGAGAAGAAAAAGAAGGGGACCTTCTCTCTTTGTCTCCACAAAGGGGAATTCTAGTAAGTAATGTCTGTAAACAAATAAGCAAGGGAGGGAAGGGCTCCTATTTGGGGACATCTGGACCCCAGATTGAAGTTTTTCCTTCTGCTTGCTACATTTGGAATAACTCTATATCTGTTTGGGGAGATCTGTTAGCTTAAAATTCTTACAGCAAGCTGATGATAAATCATGTTTTGGCATTTCTGCCTTATTCTTGTGATGCATTTTCAGTATGAATTATTTGAGCATTGTGTGAGGCACTGAAAATACAAAGATAAAAATAAAACTGTCCCTGCCCTCAGAAAAGCTTCTACTGTGGTTTACTGCTTGTGGTGTACTTTTCTCATCAATAGCCCTACACACATCATTGTTTGACTGGCTCGTCTGTAGCGCTCTAAAAATTTCCTTCCTATCTCATATTGACTTAGAAGACCCAAAGCATAGCACAAGATGTATTATATATTACAAAATACAGTGACTACTTCCCACAAAAGTCCAACTTTAATACCTCATAGTAACCTGGACATGGCCTGCCAGGAGAAAACAGACACTAATTTAAGTGCTAATACCCTTAATATATAATTTTACCTAATAACCAGTGGGTTGATGTATCCCTAAAAGAAATGAAGCGTATCTGTTTTGACGTTCTTGCTGCAAATGAAACCCAAAGACAAATAAATTACAGCTAACTACAAGGATAGCTCATAGGTTCTCTTCTGAGAGGTATGTAAGGGACCAAGGCAGCAAGAACAATCATTTAAAAGGGTGCTTGGTCATCCCACTTTGTAGTGATCAGAATATAGATGAACAGAACATAATTTGGGTAATTATGTCCTTTTCCTTACATCTGTTGCTGAGGATAAAGTAGAGAAGTTCTATGAAGAATGTGATGAGATCTTCTGAAATACATTCCTTGATGCTCAGCGACTTCAGTAGGGGAACATACAGAAACAAGCAAACCAACAAAAACTTTTTTAAAAAATCTGGCTCGGGATTTTTCACAGAAAAAAAAGTCTAATATCGTTATTCCCATTTTACAAATGCTGAGATTCTATACGGTCAAGTGAACTGCCCATAGTTACTCAACTAATAACTGTAATTCTACTGAGTTCTCAAACTCCAAGCTCAATACTTTTACCATGCCCTAATGGCATTCCAAATTTATATATGTGTGCATGTATGTATCTATGCATGCATATACATGTACATGAATATATGCATATATATGTATGTATACATATGTGAAACATACACATACATATGTATACACACATGCCAGTATCACAGATATTTTATAGAGATAAGAAAGTAGGTTACACAGGCTACAGACGTCTTCCTAGTCATCTTTGTGGAGCAAAAGTGATGCCTGTAATATTTCTGATTCTTTTAGAACCTTTTCTTTAAAATATTTTAGAAATTGGTTCCTGTTTGCCTTTAAAATTGGGTTAGCTTACATAGGAATACCTTTTATCTGTATTTTGTAGAGTACTACCTACTTCAAGGAGTTATTATCATCTGTAAATTTTATAGTAATATATGTATTAGTAAAAATGAGTACTTATTTTTCAGACCGCATCTTCATTATACAATTAAGGGGCATTGTTCAGTGATGCACTGAATGTCAACATCAAGTGAAGCATAACATTTTTCTTTCCACATTGGAAGGAATAAATGGGGGAAAAAGAGCACCAACTATCTGTAAAAAAAAAGTCATTTCAGGCTAACTTATTTCTAGGCTCTGGTCAGATGCAAGGATAAAGGAAGGATGCATATTTTCTTCTTCCACTTCAATGTGAATTTAGTAAAATAAAGCAAAAGGAAATTCACATGAATAAATTGGCAACATTTTCTAATTCTTCTGTTAGAATTTTTCATGGGGCCTAGCAGTTGTGGCTTTAAAACTATTTTAGGTTTTAAAAAGTTTTCATTTTTCCTTTGTATTTTTCTGAAGCAAAGCCTTTTAAAGCATGCCAGATAAAGATGATTTGGTTTAAGTATCTTCAGGTTTAGATACATGGCATAGAACTTATCAAGCATATCTTTCCCTTTTCTGTTAATGAGACATTTGGGTTCAGTTTTCAGATTCTCTTCTGCCCTCTATCTTTGTCTTTCTCTGTCTCTCTGCCTCCCTCTCTCTCTCTCTCTCTCTCTCTCTCTCTCTCTCTCTCTCTCTCTCTCTCTCTCTCTCTTTCTCTTTCTGTGTATGTGTTATTGAATAACATTTCCCTGTAAAATGTTTAAAAGCTTTAATTTCTAGTTGAAGAAAAATCAATCTTTTTGCTTTTACATGAAACATTTAAAAACAAACCTTTTTGTCCTGTGATGTAAAAGAGAAAGAAATTAAGAGGGCACTTAAGAGCAGATGCTTTCTTTGAGGTATGTTTCATTGATTTTGCTCATTAAAATTTCACTGTGCTGACCACGTTATCTTGGGGAGATAATGTGTTGCCATAGAAGGGTTTGATTGACCTAGACTGATTTGACCTAGATTTGATTGGCCTGGAGGTTAGAGAAGAGGCAGGATCAAAGGACTACACAAAGATATTGCTGCAAGAATCTTGCTTTATATGAACAATTTTGGTCTCTAGATGTTTTAACTCTTTAAAAAGCCCTTCAATTTGATTCAATGAATGTGAATTAAGTGCTTACTACATGGAAATCCTTGTCAACAAGTATCAAGAGCTTACTATGTGACTTACTAAGCTGACACTTGAAGGAAGTCAGGGAAACCAGGAAGTAAAGGGGAAGAGGAAGAAAATTATAAGAATGGACAAAACCAGTGAAAATTTGGGAGAGGGGAGTGTCTTTTGCAACAAAAAAGCAGAGGCCAGTGTCACTGGAACATGGAACATATGGAGTGATGTTAGGTGTAAGACTGAAAAGGTAGAAAGGGACCAGGTTATGTTCTGGGATAGAGAACAGAACATTTTGATTGGAGTGTAGAGTGCATGGAGAGGAGAAATATAAGATACAGCCTGAAAGATAGGGCAGTGCCAAATTATAGATGGCCTTGAATGTTAAATAAATAATGTAGAATTTTGCTCAACAGGCAGTAGTGAGCCACAGAAAATTTTTGAGCAGAGCAGTAGCATGTTAAGATCTGTGCACTAGAAAGATAGAAGCTGTAAGATGCATTAAGATGCTAGTGCAACAGGTAGAAATGAGTGTTGTATTATATTGGGAATAGAGTGGGAATAGAGAGTAAGAGGCATTGAAAGCAATTTTTGTTGTTCAGTCATTCAATTGTTCTGACTCTTCATGACCCCATGGACCATAGCACACCAATACTGCCCTTGAGGTTTGGTAAAGATACTGAAGTGGTTTGCCATTCTCTTCTCTAGTGGATTAAGTCAAACAGGGGTTAAATGACTTGCCCACAGTCACATAGCTAATGAGGGTCTGAGGATGGATTTGGACTCTGGTCTTCCTGGTTGTAGGCCTGGCGTGTTATCCACTGAGTCACGTAGTTGTTTCCCTTAAATCAATAGGACCTAGATTTTAAAGGTGAGGTAAATCAAAGATAACATAAGGTAATCTGTTAATAAGAATGTATTAAACATTTATAAGACAGCCACTATGTTAAGTACTGGAGCTATAGAGAAAGACAAAAACATTATCTCTGCTCTCAGAGAGCTCACGTGAAGAAGGTAGTATTGAAACTGCCTTTTTTTAATGAAATTTTCTTTTCTTCAATTATCAAGCATTTATTTTTTCCCTCTCAACCACTTCCAAAAAAGAAAAACAGAAACAAAATCCTCATAACAAATAAGTAGTGTCAAGCAAGTAAATTCCCATATTGACCATCTCCCAAACTCTGTATCTTATTCTGTATGTTATTAGTCCATCACCTCCCTGTGAGGATACGCTTAGCATTTATCATTGGCCCTCTGGAATCATGATTGATCATTGCATTAATCAGAGTACTTAAGTTTTTCAAAAAATTTGCTTTTACAATATTGATGTTATAGCATAAATTTTTCTCCTGGTTCAGCTCAATTGAACTGAGTCTTTAAGAAAGCCAGGGAAGCTCTGAGTCAAAGTTGAGGTGGGGAGAACATTCCAAGCAAGAGGCAGCCATTGCCAATGAATGCAGTTGGGAGATAGTTGAGTAACTGCACATAGGAAAGTCTGGATCGTAGAGTGTGTGGAGGGGAGTAATAGAAGGAAAACTGGGAAAGTAGGATGGGGCCAAGCAGTAAAGAGTTGTTTTGTTTTGTTTTGTTGCTGAGGCAATTGGGGTTAAGTGACTTGCCCAGAGTCACACAGCTAGTGAGTGTTATGTGTCTGAGGCTGGATTTGAACTCAGGTACTTCTGACTCCAGAGCCAGTGCTCTATCCACTGCGCCACCTAGCTGCCCCAAGTAAAGAGTTTTGAATGTCAAATAGAAGAGTTTATATTTGATCCCAGAGGTAATCACTATTGGAATTTATTGTGTAGGAGGATAATCAGAAGTTCCCAAGGTGAGCGATACTGATACTGCCTCCTTGGCAGTGCTGGAATGATCCAGAGGGGTGGTAATAGCCTCAGATGCAATTGGAGGGCTTTGAATAAAAATAAGGTGGCAGTGGAAGCACAAGGAAAGATGAGAAAAAAATTGTGAAAAACCATTCATACATGTTTCATCTCTTGTGTAACAGAGTTAAAGTCATAGTGATTACATTATTTTCCAAATAAACACACAAAACACAAGTTATAAAGTGGTCAGATCCGCAAGTGTTGTCAGGCAAGTGTGTCGTGCATTGTCAGGAAGTCCAGCATATGTTGGCAGGGATATGTGGGTATAAATATAAATATAAACATAAATAAATAAAATACAATACTATACAGTTACATGACACAATATTTACATCATCAAAATTTCAATGCAGGAAAACCCCCCAAAACTTACAATAAATTATTAAATCTAAGATACATCACTTAAAATATTTTATATTTTTTGAAATGATACAATTTTTTTTTAAAAGCCAAAGGGTTAAAGAAAGTAGATTTCCAGGGGGGCACTGATTAATTTTTTTGTAAAAGGAAGCAATGGGCCACATAAGTTTATGAGCCTCTGGATAACATCATCAGACATGAACTTTAGGAAAACCACTTTGGCAGTTGAAGGGAGAATAAATTAATATGGAGAAAGACTTGAAGCAGGGAGATAAAACTATGCAACTACTGTTTATAATCCAAGCTAGATATGATGAGGACGTGTACTACGTAGTGACCAGCAAGTGGAAAGAATAGGACATACATAAGAGGAGTTGTGAACATAGAAATCACAAGATTTTCTAACAGATTGGATATATGGGATGACAGTGAAGAGTGATGGGTGACACTAAGCTTGTGAGCCTGGTGATTGGGAGGACAGTAGTGCCTTTGACAAAAACAAGAAAGGTAGGAAGTGGAGGAAAGTTTAGGAGGAAAGAGAGTAAGATCTGTTTCCAACATGTTATGTTTGAGATGCCTACAGCACATTCAATTCAAGATGTCCAAAATGTAGTTGGAGCTCAGGAGAGAGATTAGTTCTGGTTATATAGTTGTGAGAATCTACTGCATAGAGAGGATAGTTGCACCCAAGGGAGCTGATAAGATCACTAAGTAGGATAATAAAGAAGAAAAAGAGAAAAAGACCAGGACAGATCTGTGGGGGAAACCCATAATAAAGGAGACTAAGGGATAATTAGAGTGGCAGGAGAAGAACCAAGTGAGAACAGTGTCGCAAAAACCTACAGAAACCAAGGTATCCAGTAGGAGAGGGAGATTGCAGGATCCAGTACTGCAGAGAGGTAAAAGAAGAATGAAGATGGAGAATAGGCCTTGAGATTTGCCAATTAAGAGGTCATTGGTTACTTTGGAGAGAGGAGTTTCAGTAAGAATGATGAAGTCAGAAGTCAGATTCCAAAGAGTTAAGAAGAGAGCAAGAGGAGAAGTAGAGGCACCACCACTTACAGACCACTTTCTCAAAAGAGTTTATCAAAGGAGAAGAAAGAATTAGGGTGAAAGCTAGTATGAATGGTTGGCTCAACCATGAGAAGTTTGTTTTTTGTTTTTTTGTTTTAAGAATGGTGGAGTCATGAATGTATTTGTAGGTATCAGGAAAGAAACTCTAAATGGTGGTGCCATGGACAGAAGTAGTGACTTCACGGGCAGCAGCAAGTCTGTAAAGAAAGATTTGAAGGTACTGACTTTGATATGACAGTAACTCATACAGTTAGAGCTGTCCTGTGTGGAGTTGATATGCAGATCTAGAACTTAAAAGAAAGGTCAAGGCTGGAGATACAGATGAGATATTAAATGAAGTTATAAAGCTTTTTTTTTAAAAAGGTTTGACCTATTTTATTTAACCTAATTTATTTTAGGTATCACCCAATGAATAAGAGTGACAATTGGAAAGAGTTTACAGAAAGCAAAGAAAGGTGTGAAAAACAGCATATATTTCTCACAGTGTCGATAAGAGAGTATATGCAATTGTGTATCATTATATACTGAGAAGGCATATGGATTGTATAGGAAAATTTATTAAGCAGCTAGCATTTGGTGATAGATTATCACTGAATATTAAAGGACATTTCACAGTTTCTTCAATAAACTGTGTGCCAAATGTTTTTGCAGTACTCACAACAAAAATTATACTCTTCTAAAAATTTTTTCAAAGTATTTAATTTTTCACCTTGTAACATCTTAAATAACAAATATCCATTACATTCAAGGATTCTTGAATGTAACGGACATTTGTTATTTAAGATGTTATAAGGATGTATGCATACATATATGTATATTGTATGTAAAATATATATTCAGTGGCTTTATCTGGCATGACAACATAATAGCACCTTAAAGATAAAACCATATTATGACATGTCTTTTCCAAAATAATTATCATACCTTTAAGACTTGCTGTATGCATACAGGAGGGAAAAAAAAGGCAAAAATTCAGATGAGTGAATAGTTTATTTTTCATCTAGCTAAAGTTGCAAAATCTTTTACACATATTTAAATATCATTTCCTACACTTAATCTGTTATTCAGATTAGGAGTTATTATAGTAATTATATTTCTTTGGGAAGGAGAAAGTTTGTCTATATATTTTAATTAATGTTCATGGAAGTTATCTTTCTAGCATTTCTTGGTTAATAATATTAAGAGAACAAAACTATATCTCTTCCTTTAATATGCAGTGTATCATTTTCTGCATTAAGCCTTTCCTAACTGCCTCAATTGCTCATACCTTCCATATCAAACTACTTTGTATTTATTAACCTTTTATTTATGCTGTGTATGTTTTTATGTGTATGTGTGGTCTTCCTCATTAGATTGTAAGCCCCTTACACAAAAAAGCAATTTTTGTTCTTTGTAATTAGATCCACAACACCCAGCAGACTATACTTATTGATCAATTAATTAATACAGAGATCAGAAATAAGTCAATGAGTCTAGTAGATACTGGTAAAAGGATACTATGTAGATGAAATGGTACATAAAATTCGCATCCTTTTCCAATGAGAACCAGCAATTGATTTCTTTTTTTTTTCATTTTTCCTTCATTTCATCAGGCCACAAACCAGTAAAAAAAAAACAACAACAAACAAAAATGACAGGAACAGAAATAAAAAGGATGTCACTGAAAGTCCTGATGTGAAATCACAAAATTTCAAATCTGTCCCATCCTTCAAGGTCCAAATCAGGTGCTATGTCTTTCTTTAAGCCTTTTCAAGTTCTCCCAGGAGAAATGTCTCTCCTTAGCTCTATCAAAGCACTTTGCATTTCTCTCCAAATCTTACCATATTCTCTTATGAATAACAAGTTATCTGAGTATTACTCTTATTCCCCTTTCAGGCTACAAAGTCCTCGAGGGCATAGACCTCAATTTTTCAGGTCTTAGAGGAGAGGTCTGAGCACATAAGAGCTTATTTACTTACTAGCTACATTCTAGCTTTAATTTTGTGCCAGACCTCTTGTATATTTATGCCTCTGTAGTATCCTTTTATATATATCTTCTAGACTTCTTGGATCCACAGGGACTAGATCAGTACTTTGCACAAAGGTAGCTCTTTAAAATCCATATTGAATTACTTGAATTTAAGTATTGTATCTCTTTTTAGTGAGCCAAAGTGTTTTGATTTCTTTTTTTAAGGTTTGACCTATTTTATTTAACCTGATTTATTTTAGATCTGACCCAATTTTTGTCAAATACTTATCTTGTGGGCATAATTTGCATAATAGTAATTATCAGTTGCTTATTTTTGCATTTCCCTCACCCTGAGAAAGAGTTCCTGGTTACTGTGGACAAGCAATGCCAGCTATTTCACCAATCTGACCTCTATGTATACATGTGCCTGCAGCAAGGATACATACTTGTTACTGTTCTTTTTATAATTCTTGTTTGAGTTATGACTAAAGCACGTAAGAAAAAAGAGGTGATTAGACATTTTTAAGATCTCTGAAACATGACAGTGCCTAGGCATGCCAATTCTCGTGATAGCATATGGAATTGTGAGCAAGATTTGTAACATTCCTAATACGTCAAATGGAGTGGGAGTTTCATGCAGCTTTTCTATCCCCAAATCACCCCTTTATTCAAATTTTTATTGTGAGATTCATTTGTTATCATCTTGTTTATGATCTTGTACATAAATTATCAAAAACTTAACAAATTGTCCTTTGGGTTTTCTGATGTGATTCATGTTTATCAGTTACAAAGTTTGAGGAATAAATAATAATATGAGAAATTATGGGATAGGTCCTATAATCTTATTTTTTGTGCATTAAAGAGAAATTAACAAAATAGACATTATAAAACAGTTTTCTCCTTTTCAAATTGGGCATGTGCTTATAAAAATCTGTGCCTGGCTATCACCCCACTTACTATGGCTACAAGAACAGAACCCATAGTGACAATCTGCCTTATTTGGAGGAGGGCATGCCAATAAGGCAAAATTTGGCTAGTGGGGGGCAATGATACAGTATCTTTTATAAAATACTTGACAGGGTAAGTGGTCTGACAGTTTGATGAGAGAGCATGAAGGAAATTCTAACTAGATAGAGGTTGAATGTGGTAAGGCAACTGAGGAGGACAATTAGTACCAAGCAGTTCAAACTAAGATGGTCCAGGGCAGGAACAGGAGTGGGATGATTTGTGATGTGCCAAGCAGGCAGAATAGTTACCTCTTTGAGGTTCAAAGTATTGGCAGTGCATAAGGGGAAACCAAACAGAAGTCAAAACAGGAAGTCAATATAGGCAGAGATGATGGAGGTCAGTATCAGAAATACCAAGGCAGAAATACCAATGTGTGATAGAGAAACCCAATTATGGTTGAAGAGAAATTGATATATTTTCCTAGATAAGTGAGTTGTACCAATGGTTACCTCTTCTTCTATCACAATGGAGGTATCACAGGTGGCAGATTTTCTCATCTTTGGGGAGCAGTCTTCTGATTTATAGTTGTCAGGAAAACAGCCCCCAAGATCCCTGGGTTATCCTCGTGGGGTGGGTTTGGAGGATGGGGTAAAGGTTTGGGAATCCAGTTTGGCTAGGATTAGAAGATTTTTTTTTTTGTCTAATAAGAATGGAGTTCTAGGAATCTAATTCTTCCCAGGGGTGGGGATGGGGATTGCATTGGAAATAAAGAATTCATTCCTCACCTTCACACAATCCCTAGTATTTTTCTACCAGATAAGAATAGACAAAAATTATAACCAAGCTAACAGCATCCTAAAGCTGGAGATTTCTGAGGTATTTTGTTAAGATATGTTCAATACTTCCTCCTAATATGAAGATGGCATTCTTGCTGGAATGTATATAAGATGAAAAGAATAATGAAAGCCTGGCTAACTAATGGAAATCCTTAGTCTTAGAATGCAGAGATTTAGAAGAGCAATTCTTAGTGGTTTTGATCATCTTTATGCTGGATGTATGATATTCTGCTGTTTGGTGATATGAAATTATATAGCTCTGTTAGGGAGGCTTAGAAAGCTCATTATGTTTTCCATAGTAAGGAAGTACAAAGGGACAGAATTGTTCTGGGAATGGAACATGCAAAATCTTGTGAATTCTTAAGCCTATAACTAAAAAAATTACAGCATATCTATTTCTTCTCAGTACTGTAATTAGTGTATGTTTCCTAGCCTTGCATTTTCAGTTTATTACCAGTTGGCTCCAGAGTTATAATTTTTTTTAACATATATCCATCTCAACTTTTCAAATGCTGCATTCCCTGTTTGTCATATGATGCTGAGATTTTAAGCTGAAGGTCACCTTGGACATCACCTTTACTTTATAGCTGAAGAATCAGAGTGATTGAGTATCTTATTCAAGGTCACAGAGGTTATAAATAGCAATGCTATTTAAAATTGTAACCTGTGTCCTCTGTTCATTCTGTGATATCACACTGTATAATTCAGATGTTGCACATTCTTTTTTTAAAATATAAATTTATTTATTTTTAGTTTTCAATATTCACTTCCACAAGTTTTTGAGTTCCAAATTTCCCCCCCTCCCCCACCCCAAGATGGCATGCATTCTGAATACCCTTCCCTAGTCTGCCTTCTCTTCTATCTCTCCCCTCCCTTCTCTTATCCCCTTCCCCTTCTATTTTCCTGTAGCAGGATAGACTTCTGTACCCCATTTCCTGTATTTCTTATTTCCCAGTTGCATGTGAAAACATTTTTTTTAAAACATGTTTTTAAAACTTTGAGTTCAAATTTTCTCCTTCCTCCCTCCCCACCCACCCTCATTGAAAAGGCAAGCAACTCAATATAGGTTGTACAAGTGCAGTTATGCAAAACACTTCCTTAGTAGACATGTTGTGAAAACCTAACTCTATTTCCCTTAATCCTATCCTGCCCTCCCATTTATTCTATTCTTTCTTTTGACCCTGTCCCTCCTCAGAAGTATTTGCTTCTGATTACCCTCTTTCCCAATCTGCCCTTCTTTCTATCATCCCCCTGCTCTCTTGTCCCCTTTTCCCCCTATTTTCCTGTAGGGTAAGACAGATTTCCATACCCAACTGAATGTGTATGTTATTCCCTCCTTAAGCCAAATCCTATGACAATAAGATTCCCTCATTCCCTCTCACCTTCCCCTGTTTCCCCTCCACTGTGAGAGACTTTTCTTTTCTGTTTTTTTGTGAGATAATTTACCCATTCTACCTCTCCCTTTCTTCTCTGAGTATCATCCTCTCTCATCCCTTAATTTTATTCTCCAGATATGACCCCTTAATCTTCAATTCACCCTTTTCCCCCGTGTCTATCTATCTACATATACACACATATAATTTTTTCCTCCAACTACCCTAATACTGACAAAGTTCTCATGAGTTACAAATATCATCTTTCCATGCAGGAATGTAAACAGTTCAATCTTAATAAGTCTCTTATGATTTCTCTTTCCTGTTTACCTCTTCATGTTCCACTTGAGTCCTGTATTTGAAAGTCAAATTTTCTTTCAGCTCTGGTCTTTTCATCAGGAATCCTTGAAAGTCCTCTATTTCATTGAATGACCATTTTTTCCCCTGAAGGATTATACTCAGTTTTGCTGGATAGGTGATTCTTGGTTGTAATCCTATCTCCTTTGCCCTCCAGAAACTTATATTCCATGCTGCGGTCCTTTAATGTAGAAGCTGCTAAATCTTGTGTTATCCTGATTGTGTTCCACAGTACTTGAACTGTTTCCTTCTGGCAGCTTGTAATATTTTCTCCTTGACCTGGGAACTCTGGAATTTGGCTACAATATTCCTAGGAGTTTTCCTCTGGGGATCTCTTTCAGGAGGAGATCTGTGGATTCTTTCAATTTCTATTTTGTCCTCTGGTTCTACTATATCAGGGCAGTTTTCCTTGATAATTTCTTGAAAGATGATGTCTAGGCTCTTTTTTTGATCATGGCTTTCAGATAGTCCAATAATTTTAAGGATTCTCTCTCCTGGATCTATTTTCCAGGTCGGTTGTTTTTCCAATGAGATGTTTCACATTGTTTTCTAATTTTTCATTCTTTTGGATTTGTTCTACTGTGCTGTGATTTCTCATAAAGTCACTAGCTTCCAATTGTTCTATTCTAATTTTTAAGGAAGTATTTTTTTTCAGTAAGCTTTTGGACTTCCTTTTCCATTTGCCCAATTTTTCTTGTGGAATGTATTTGAGACCTCACCTTCCTCTCTGAGCACCGACAAAAACAGACTTTTCCCACTGACCTTCTAAGTTGTCTTTGGCATTGGTGGATTTAGGAGTCTGGAAACCTCCACAGCTGCCCGTGATTCAGTCCTCCGAGGCCTGCTCCAGGTTTGCTGCACCTGCGAGCCCGCGCTGCGCTGTGCTCCCAGCCCGGTGCAATACACCTTTCTGAGCAATCATCCAGGTTATCTTGGACTGGAAATTTGTTTCACTCTGTCTTTTTGTGGGTTCTGCTGCTTCAGAATTTGTTTAGAGCCATTTTTTATGAGTATTTGGAGGGGTTTGGGGGAGAGCTCAAGCAAGTTACTGCTTTCACTCTGCCATCTTGGCTCCGCCCCTCGATGTTGCACATTCTTAGTGATCTTTTGGTCAAGTTTAATATTCTCCTTGCTGCCCTATTTGATTCTGTATGAAGAGTATGTTCAGAAGGCTAAACATAGCTTCCCTTCTACAGAACATTAAGAAGACAACCTAATTAAATTGCAAAAAATGCAGATGTTCTAAAAACAATAACTAAATCTACACAGTGCTTACTATGTGCTGGACACTGGGCTAATCACTATCATTGTCTCATAGGATTCTCACAAGAAATCCCTGGAATTTAGGTGCTCTGATCATCCCTATTTTATAGATGAGGAAACCAAGACAAATAGGGGTTAAGTGACATGACCAGGGTCATACAGCAAGTAAGTGTCCAATCCAAAATTTGAACTCAGGTTTTCCTGACTTCATGCCTGGCACCCTATCCACTGGGCTACCTCGCTGCCCTGGCAGTGAAAAAGGATTGAACCAGTCATAAAACTTGGGTTCCTATATTATTTGTACTATATACCAGCTTTGTGACATTAGACAAGCCATACTCTGTGGGTCTCAGTTTCATCCATTCTCTGTTAAATGTGAATAATGGGGAGCTAAGTGGTATAATGGATAGAGTACTGGGCCTGGAGTAAGGAAGACTCATATTAGTAAGTTCAAATCCCGCCTCAGACTCTTACTAGCTGTGTGTCTCTGGGCAAGTCACAACCCTGTTTGCCCCAATTTCCTCATCTATAAAAAGAGCTGGAGAAGGAAATGGCAAACCACTCCAGTATCTTTGCCAAGAAAACCCCAAAAAGGGTTACGAAGAGTTGGAGAAAACTAACCAACAATAAAATTAATTGCTAGCTATTTTTTTTAAAAAAACTGCTAAAGTAATTTTCCTAAAGTCAGGTCTCACCACATCACTCCCCTACTCAGTAAACTCCAGTGGCTCCCTATTGTCTTGAGGATAAAATAAGTTCCTCCGTTTAGTTGTTAAAGCCCTTTACTACCTCATCTCAACTTACCTTTTCAAATTTGTTATACATTATTCAGTTTCCCACACTCTGTGGTCCAACCAATCTTGTCTCCTTGTCTCATGCTTGATCTCCTTACTTCATGCATTTATTTGCATAACGTTTCCCACATACCAGGAATAAGCTTAGAATATCTTGTTTCTTTCAAAACTGTGCTTATGACACTTTCTCCATGGATGTGTTCCTGCTTCCCCTAACTATTTCTCTCTCCTGAAAAATATGCTCTGCTGTGTTTATGCTCATGTTTTCTCTTTCAATAGAGTGTGTGCTCCATGTGGACAAAAATTGTTTCATTTTTTCCCTTTATATTACAAGCACCTAGCATATTGCCTGCATATAGTAGTAACTTAATAAATGTTTATTGATTTTTTTTTCCTTTGTGGGAAGGACAAAGCAGTAGCAATTCATCCTTGTTAATTCTGCATTGTAGCCTGTCTTCATGAGGATAGAGTTTGTTCTTGCTAAAAATAACCCAAAATAACCTGGTACCCAGATGCCAAAACATAGACTGGTTTCCTTCTAGGGAATTAGAACAAACCTAAAGACAACAAAGTAGATCTTGACTGAGCTGGGATGGAATTGTGATCTTTTTTTTTTTTTTTTGGAGCCGTCAATAGCTTACCTGCCCCCTTACTAGCCAGTGCATGATTAATCAAACTTAGCGGTGATAAGGCACAAAGGAATGGTTATGAGGGCCATCATAGAACTCACTACAAGGGAATCCAAGAGGGATTGTTACAGGGATGTACTAGAGCCTGAGATGACTCTTAAATTTTCAGTGTGATCATTTACACCTCAAAAATTGCAAACACTACACATCATCTTCATTTACTGCTATATTGATTAGCTAGACATAAAACAGTGATGGAAAAAACATTAATGATGAAGATTGAACTTAAAAGTATGTCCAGCTTTTCAGAACAGTCAGTTGTTAAACAGTTATTAGCATATCCCTTGATTGTTGGCATGGGAATTAATCAACAGGCATTTTTTAAGCTACCTAGTTTAAAAGTGCTTTGCAAGTCACTGTAGCTACAAAGAGAAAAGTGAAAGAATCCCTGTTCTTAAGGTACTTGCTTTCTATTGTGAATCAAAAGAAGGGTGTCATTCTGTGATTTTAGTGGTCAAATTCTAGCTTTGACTAAATTTCCCTTATATAATTATTCCTTTTGTCATTTAACACACAGCTCTGTATAGGGGTGTGTGTGTGTGTGTGTGTGTGTGTATTCATGCCCAAATGAAATATACATGTAAAATGAAACACTTATTTCCCAAAGTGCACCATGTTACTACTTCCTGGTTTCTCTTCATTTTCAAGTGCTTTCTTCTCTCTCTCTGTCTCTCTCTCTCTCTCTCTCTCTCTCTCTCTGTCTCTCTCTCTCTCTCTCTCTCTCTGTCTCTCTCTCTCTCTCTCTCTCTCTCTCTCTCTCTCTCTCTCTCTCTCTCTCTCTGTGTCTCTCTCTCTGTCTCTCTCTCTCTCAGCAATTGGGGTTAAGTGACTTGCCCAGGGTCACACAGCTAGTGTCAAGTGTTTGGTCTGAGGACGGATTTGAACTCAGGTACTCCTGACTTTGGGGCCAGTGCTCTATCCACTGCACCACCTAGCTACCCCCCCTTCCCTCTCTTCTAATGGCTCATCGTATTGTGGACATGACCCTATGTCCTCAAAGTCTATGACAGCTATGCAAAGTTCCTATAGATTTTACCAAACTAGAAAGTTTTCATGAATGGTCCTCATGATGGGCTGTATGTCTGCTGTCCAAAGACAACTCTAGATAAATTAGCTTCCAGTTAACACATTCTTTGTCCACAGTTGTTCTCCAGTGACAACTATTATGTCATAGAGGGTTTTCATCTTCATGCATAACAGAAATGTCCCCACTTATGGAAACATCATCAGAAAGAATTGGCCCACATTGATGAAATAAATCACAGGTCTTTGATGTATTGAAATATTTCTTTCCCTGGCTTTGCCTTTTGTATTTTTCCCTCCTATTTGGGTTTGCCTACATGTACCAAACCATCTCTATTGTAACATTTAGTCAATCTGTAGACCTGTTGGACTGTGTGATTAATGGACTGTTTTTATAATAACTCTGCCACTTCACAAGAAGAAATAGCCTTTGCCCTTGGGAGAGAAAAAATGGATTTTAAGGGCATGCCAGGGTATTCCTAATATTGCCCCTAGATGCAATTAGTCTTATAAAAACTACTCACTATTCATTCAACCTGGTTACATTTTTGTGTGATAATTATCCTCATACAACCAACTTTGAAACTTATGTACCATCCCTAGACACGTTCATCTTGAAAATGATGTTTGGTCATCCCTACTCAAGAAAGAGCAAAGACAGAGAAGCAGCCCAAACCTAGGCACAAACTCACTCAAGACATGTGCTTTGAGTTGCTATGTGCTTGGCAGTTTGCCATTATTTCTTCTGGAAATGGGAGAAGAGCAGCCCCTCTCCTCACCCCATGCTGGAAAGCTCCTTGCCACGTAGGGCATCCAAGGAAGAAAATAGCCAAGGGGCCAGCCAGTCTCTCCCCAGTGGCCAATAATGGGGGCAATGAGGTGGCACAGTGGATGGAGCACTGGTCTTGGAGTCAGGAGGATCTGACTTCAAATCCGGCCTCAGACACATAACACTTACTAACTGTGTATCTCTGGGCAAGCCACTTAACCCCAATTGTCTCACAAAACAAAACAAAACAAAACCAATAATGGGAGGTCTTCATTATTTTGAAGGTCTTGATTCCTCTGGTTTTGAGTCACACAGGAAGTAAATAAGGGCTTGTCATCCCCAAATCACCAAAATTCTAAGCTAGGAAATGTAGTAAGCCAAAAGCAGGCAGGCAAATAAAAAAATTAAAAAAACAACCCTGGTTACATTAGTATACTTAGAACATTACTTTTATTCTATTCTGTTTGAAAACTTATTTAGAGCCTTTTCTGAAAAGCATATTACTATTTATTTGCTCTGAGAGTTTTGCAATAGCCTTTGGCTAAAAGCAATAAAGTCATGACCTGATCACTGAATAGAATCAGAGATATACCAACTCAGTCACAGTCATAGGGTTCACCTTATCATCCAACCAGGGAGAATGAATGCTTTAGTATTATCTTAGAAAACTCTAACAGACAAGAGACTGAAATGGAAATCTTAGAAGCTATTCACTTCTATTGATTTCCTTCCAGAGCAATTTGGAAGGGACACTTCCAAAAACAGATTATTTATAGCGGGAGAAACTATGACAAGACAATCTTGTTTCAAAAATTCAATTAAAAATGAATTAACAAATAGCAAATTTTCTAGACTTTATGAGTGTAAATTTGCTGTTTAAAAAGAGTCCCAGAGCAAATACTGTTAGCTGTATGATCATGAACAGGACATAATTTCCTGGGTCTCAGTTTCCTGACATGTAAAATGAGAGACTTGGATTAGATGAGATGCTACATATTTCATTTTAGGCTTTTATTTTGAGAAGGAGTGTGAGGGGTCTGTGACACAACAAAGTTTATACCGTAAGCCCCCTGGATTAGAAGAACTCCAAAGGCCCTACCAGTTCTGAAGTCCATGATTCTATGAAAATAATTTTAGAATTTCAGCAGATGTCCATCTTCTGATGAACAGTGAGCTAAAAGCTTTAGATTAAGATCGTGTCAAAAATTAGAATAGAATGTTTTATTTTCTGTGCTTTGACAATTGAGAAAATTTGATTGTTAAACTCCTTAATTTATCAGCAAGTAAAATCGAGGACTCTACATGTCACCATGAAATCCAAGTATACCTATAATTGACCTTGAGACTAATAAATTAATTCCATATTCCCATCAGGCCTGTTTTCAGTAAATGCATAAAGTTTCTCTAATACTAACTTTCATTTGCACCAAACCATAGGAATTTGAGAAGCTCAGGTTGGGGGTAGAGAGGAGAAAGGAATAGAAATGTGGACTCTGATATATTGAGATTTTGATGCATAGCCACCAGAGGCTGCTATGAGACCACCAAATTCATTTCACTCAGGACCAAAATCCCAGTGGTGAAAGGAGTAAAGACCAGTTCTACTTCCATTTCTTTGACTATTTCACTTACTAATGCAGTTCCCTGGTGGTCTGCTGTTTGGAGCAGATGATTAATTATAGCTGCAGAGGAACTTCTGGAGGAGGAAAAGAGGCCAGATGACTGTTTTCCCCTCCTCTTTATTTTAAACGCTTAATCTCCTTCTATTTCTTTTAAGTAAAAGGAAGTTGAGCAAATGTAGGAGGGGAAAGGTGCCCATAATTTATCTTTCAATATTGGTATTTACTATGGATTTTTAATGATTTTGCTTCATGTTTATATATATTCCAAATAATTTTGTTAATTTTCCCTTTATTTTCTATTATTTCATAAAGAAAAGTTTTTTAGTCTTTAAATTGTGGCAGAACAGGAATTTGACTTGTTGTATTTCTAATAAATGTACCTTATTTCACTTTTTTCTTCCCTTTTCACTATTTTCTCTTCCCTCTCTCACCCTTGGTGAAAATAAATTGAGACTCATGTTAAGAATTATCTATAATCAAATCAAAGGGATAAAAATGTAATGGTACCTCAAAATGTATTTTATCCCCCACTGTTTCAACTGGGTCAAAGAGATATAGACTCAAACCGTAGTTAATCAATTGTGTGGAGAAAAAAATGCTATTAAGAACAAGTTAATGAAAGAAAGCATATCCATTGTAGACACAGTTAACAATCTATCAAAAAACAATAGTTTGTGAATTCTTATTCTAGGCGCAGCTCCACACAGTGTAATTCTACATTTAGGACAGTAATTTCATATAGTGTGCTGTAATGCTTTTATGCTGTGAAAAATCTCATATAATAGTTTTTACAGAAAGCGTCAAAGTTGTTAATGTATTATTGCCCAGGTTGGGGCCTAGAAATCTATCCATGCCTCAATGAAAAAATATATGAGTGAAGTTCACATTTACTATAAGTTGGCCATATTTGTTTAGTATATTAGTTTCCTATAGTTTATAGAGTAGTACCTACTAGAATTATAAAAATTCATTGTGCATAACTAAAAAATAGAACAGTATTTGATAAAGGAGAGGCAGCATGGTACAATAATAATCCTAGCTACCACTTACATAATACTTTAAGGTTTGCAAAGTATTTCACTTATGTTATTTTATTTGATCCTCACAACAGCTCTGTGAGATAGGTGCTACCACATTTTAGAACTAAGGAAACTGAGGCTTAAGTGACTTGCCTGGGATCACACATATAAATAAGTATCTGAGGCAGATTTTGAACTCAGATCTTCCTGATGTCCAATCCACTGGACTACCTAGCTGGTATAGTGGGGAGAATTTGGTTCTTGGAATTAGGTGATATTTGGGTTCAATTCTAATCTCTAACCCACAGTGGGTGTCAGGTTAGAATTGAACCAATATTTGTAAACCTTAAAACCCTATATAAATGCCAGCTTTTATTGTTTCTTTTTAAAGACAGGAAAGAAAATATAAAGAATAGAAGCTTTTCTCAGATCTGATTTTTTTTAATAGAGATGCCATTAAAAAAAAAACTTCATGAAACTGTTAAATAACTGACATAATTGTATCCAGAAAGTAGGGTTACCTTCAAAATCACTTCATTATTTTTAAACATTTTATCCCAATCATAAATGGCACAAATGGAGATTGATGTCCTCCAAATTAGCACATATGTCTGTCCCCAAGTCAATCCCGTTGTATTTTTTAGGCAGAATAATAAAAGTAGCCATTGACAGAAACTGAGGTAAATATGAAATCAACATTTCTAAATGCCTCTGCACCACTGAATTGATTGATGAGGAAAAAATACCAATGAAATTTACTAGATCTCTTCACGGTAGGGTAACGCCTCCAAACTTGCCCTAAGAGGAGTGAGTGAAAGCATTTACCCATGAGTAATACCTTATTAAACTGTCAGGATTTAATGTGGCAGGCATATTTTTCTCTCAATTTGCATGCCTGACAAGAGATTTCCTAAATATTACCTTCAAGTCCATGGGCCAAAAAAAAAAATAGTTGGGTCAGCAATGTGGGATAACACTGGTGGCCTGTGTGAATCCCAGGACAGTAGTTGTGTTAGCATTACCAGACGCAGGGCCCACATTGAGGTCTTTTGTGTGGAGCAGAGTTGTTGCCTTGTAAATACATTCCAGGACTCATTATTAAACATGCTGAGAAAAGAAAAATTCCAGTACAGTGAAGCCAGGCATTCAGCGATTAAACCATACCCAGGGTGGATAATGTGATATTCATCTTGCCTGTTTTTATCTTGAGCAACTCCCACATAGTTACTAGTCATTCTTGAAGTGACACCTACATATAAAATACACAGCGTATTTTTATTAAGATAAAATTGTTAGCATTTGAAAATAGGTTCTTAAATTACTCTAGCCCTTGGGCCAGGCGTACTTCACTCAATTCACACAGGAGTTAAAATACCAGCATTCAATTAAGACACACACACACACACACACACACACACACACACACACACACACACACACATACTCTCACACACAATGTATCCATAGCAACCTCTTTATCAAGGGACATAGTTACCTGAGAGAATCTTCTTAAAGGAAAAGGCAAAAATAAAAGCTATGTTAACAACTCTTATTGATTTGGGGCCAAATTACAATTTCATTAGGCAGCTAAAGGCATTGTAGAAAGAGCACTGGGCCTGGAGTCAGGAAGACCTGAGTTCAAATCCCATGTCAGACACTTACTAGTTGTGTGACCTGGAACAAGTTTTTTTAACCTCTGTTTGCCAGTTTCCTTAACTGTATAATCGGGGTGATAATAATGTCTATCTCCCAAGGTTGTTGTGAGGATCAAATAAGATGATATTTGTAAAGATCTTAACACTATACTTGGCACACAGTATGCACTACAGAAGTGCTAAGTATTATTGATACTAATAATAAAGGAGTAGAGGTCCTCTTGCAAACTTTTATAACTTCTGCTTGCCTTTCAAATATAATACTTTCTTATTCTTTCTTTGATGTTAAAAGTGTTCCTATATGTATGTGATTTGTTAAAGTAGCATCCAGTAGCTTTGGGCTTCAGAACTTTATGACATGTGGGATTGACTATAAATACTTTTCTCTTCCCTGCCCAGAGTATGTCCATCATCTTTTGAGGAAGTCCATTCAGCATTCCATTGTGAACACCATTCTATATTTTTTTAAGTAGGCAAAATGCCCGGGAATGTCAATGTGCCTTTTGTTGTCATTTCATGAGAGGGTTTGCCACCATAAGGATTATGGGATAGGATCCAGGACCACATTCCTTCCATTGTGAAAGCAATGAGATGAGTACATTCAGCCATGTGTTAATAGGAAGGCATGTTCATCCTAGGTTTATGCTGCTTCCAAGACACTGAAAAAAGTCTATGCCATGACTGGCCGATATTAGTGTGGTGACAAAGAAGGGTCTTTGTGGGGAATTAACTGTGGAAGGTCTTTTGACAGCATATTTCCTAGTAGTGAACTGAGATAGCATTAAGAAGAGTTTAGATTGCTGGGCTACAAAGTGTGATTCTTACAAATCTCAGCTTCCCACACTTTTCCGATAGGGAAGTAAACACAACCAGGCATCATTCCCACTTGCACCAAGTCTATGCATAGCATGATGCTTTCCATTCAACAGAGGACTGAAGGGGATTGGGGGGGGGTTATGATGAGGATAATGGTAGAGCAGAGGAACAAGACTACTTCTCAAAGGACAAATGCTTGATTTCAAGGTTGCCTTAGTCACCAAATTTGTAATACTGGTATCTTTTTTTGTGGTTTTTATTACTCTTGTGATAAATATGCCAGGTGCATACATGCATTCATTTGCACTTTCAATGAATTTTTCATGATCCTAGAACCACAGAGCTAGAACGAATATTAGCGACCTTTGACTTCCACTCTTTTATCTTATTCCATTGTGTGATGAAATCCAGAGAAGGTCAAATGTTACTTGTTTAAGATCATACAGCTAGTCTGTGGTGGGAGTGGACTAGAACTCAGGTCACTTGAATTGAGCAATATTGACCTTTAAAAATTGGAAAGTGGTTGGTCAGCCGGAAGTTCTTGGGACTGTTGTATTTTATTACTAGTGTTTAATAAAAGGGAAGATAGGTACCCATATGGAGGAAGCATGTCTGAAAATGTGACCTAAATAATATTTCAAGAGAAAAATAAAGTTGTTTTGAAAGCTAGTAAGCCCAGACAATGCAATTGTGATTGGAAGAAATAAGGTATAGTAACTCATAGAAGTGACATCTGAAAGCACTTTAAAAGTTAAGGAGAGACCTCCATGGTTTGGATGGAAGAGCAAATACTGCCAAGTAAGCTAAGCTATCAGACTGTATTTCATACACTGAAATTACATTCAAGTGTAATTTAATGTTCTTTCCTCTGTTCCATGTCTTGAACTTGAATAAATATTCTAAGTATTAAATATCATTAATGACAATAAGAAACAAGCATTTGCATGAGTATGATGGGTTTTTTTTCCTTAAATGTTTCATGTGGCACTTTTAAACTAAAACATTTGTTGCTTTGTTCTGATTTTCTTTGCAAAATCTTAATCATATCAGTAAATCAGGGTGGCAGAGATTAATTTAATTCAATAAATATTTATTAAGCTCCTACAATATATGCATAGATAAGTAAATATAAGATAATTTGAGGAGGAAGAAAGCTTTATCATTGGGGGAGCAGAAAAGGAATTTAATCAGAGAGGGCATCTGAGCTGAAACTTGAAAGAAGATAGGAATTCTAAGAAGCAAAGATGAGGAGGGAATGCATAGCCTATGCAAAATGTACTGAGACGGGAAATGGAATTCTGATTATGGATAACAACTAGTAAGCCAGTTTGGCTGGAAATAGAACATGGAAAGGGAATGGTATAAATTTGGAATGGCAGGTGAGATCCATATTGTTATAGGACTTTAAATGCCAACCTGAGAAATTTGTATTTTATTGACAATCAAACTGAAGGCAAGAGAATAATATGATCAGATCTGTGTCTTAGAAATATTAATTTGACATATGTGTGGAGGATGGATTGAAGAGGGAAGAGACTGGAAGCTAGAAGACAAATTAGAAAACTAGAGTTAATAGTACTGGTAAAAGGTGAATAGAGAGTAGATAATAGGATGGATGTGAGATGCTGTGAAGGAAGGACACTATTATTCTTAATGCCCCAATGCACAGCTAAGAAAAGTGAAGTACCAAAGACTTTGTTCTTAAAAGAGAAAAATCCTCCCCTCAGCATTATAGTGAATGGGTTAATAAGTGAGACTTGAATCTTTGTCGTTGTTATTTAGGCATTTGTGACCTCATTTGGGGTTTTCTTGGTAAAGATACTGGAGTAGTTTGCCAAATCCTTCTCTAGCTCATTTTGGCAGCTGAGGAAACTGAGGCAAACAGGGTAAAGTGATTTGCCCAGAGTCACACAGCTAGTAAGTGTCTAAGGCCAGATTTGAACTCAGGGAAGATGAGTCTTCCTTACTCCAGGCCTGGCACTCTATCCACAGAACCACCTAGCTACCCTAGAATCTTTGACATTTCCTTTAATGTCAAATATGATTGAACTAAGTAAGTCATTATAATAAGAAACAACAGCAACATCAAATCAAATACCATACTGATAGTATGTGCTATTTGTTAAGCACCAGGGAGACAAAGATGAAACAAAACATTATCCATAATGTCAACGAACTTACAGTCTAGTACAAAGAGCTACTGTATAACACAAGGAAGAATGCAGGAAATGCAAAGAATAGGTTCAAACAGTATTCTGTGACAAATTTGAGGAAGAAGACATGACTTCCAGTTCAATTAAGAAAACTATTGACTATCTAGTAATTTCAGATGGAAATATTTGATGAAAATTAGGTCAAAGTTATTTGGTGATCAGCAAAGCAACATTTTGTTTTTGAATAGAGAAAAATCTGCTTAGTGGCAAGACTGTATAGTGATGGGGAAACTCTGGAGAGAATTGCTCAGTACAAAACAGCCCTATAGCTAGAAGGATTAAATGTGAAAAAAATTATTAAGTATCTATTATGTTCCAGGCACTATGCCAGATACAGGGGGATACAAGGACAAAAAAGAAATTAGCAGTGACCACAAGGAGTTTACATTCTTCTGTATAAGTAAAGTAATGGCATCTTTATTCTTGAATCATAGAACGTTACAAACCGTAATGTAAAAACCTGCCTGTTTGCAATTTCCTATTAATAAATTACTGACTCAATCCAGCCCAAATTTGGAGAAATATTTAGTGTCACTTAAGACCAATTACGGCTATTTGTTAGTAGGAATTTTAATGCTATCATTCTACATGAGAGATAACTAAAGCCCATAGAGACATCTTGCCTAGGTTACAGAATTAGTTTTTAGTAGAATACGAGCCAACATTTTTGGTTCCTTATTGGATAGATTTAATAAATTAAGTAATAAAGATAGGTATAAGTATTGGATCTGTGGTTTCAATGATATTGGGACCTCCAAGATGAAGAACTTCCATCTGTCAGTGCAGTATGCTACCATTTTAGAGAAATGCTCAGAGTACAAAGAGTTCAAGTGACTTGCCCGTGATACTATGACTTGACTAGTGTGACTGTGCCTTATGGATTCAAGAGGTAAGGCTTAGAACCAGGTCTTCTTAGCTGAGTTCTCTATCATGCCAAGCTGCCTCTAATAACTTAAACTGTACATATTAAAGTAATTTAAATTTGCTATTTGTCATACTATTTGTCAATAAATGTAGTCAGATTGATAAAATCCAATTTTCAAATAAAAGAGTCAAAAGAGGAATTGAATAAAATCACATTTGCATGGATCTTCTCAGATGCTTAGACATCTCTAGAAGTTATGGAAGAGAACTCTTAATGCACTGACTTTAAACTTTGTGATATTTTTTCCTTAAAGTAATTTAATATATTTTTATTGCACTAAGGAAATTATGTTGGAAAGCCCATTTGCAGCTAACTCAATATATGTACTTTTCATAAATTGTTGCTCAAATTATATAGCTTAGAACAGGAAAGACATAATTACTTATTAGCCAGTTACAAAGAATGAAGATAGACTTTTTCCTTAGATAAGCGAGGAAAGAAATTATACTGATCTGTGATATTTCTGCCAACTAGTAGAAAGGAGTTATACTAATGTTTTAAAACATTGTTAAGCCTCATTCACATCTTAAATCTGATTTTAGATAATTATGTTTGTAATCATAGGAGAGGAGTTGGCCTAAATAGCAAAAAGAATCCATTTTTTGGGAGGGGGTTTCTACATGAGTGTTTCTGAAACGCAAATCTGAAGGTTAAATCATTTACCATTTTGCACTGAAAACACTTACCTCAGATCCTTTTCAAAGCATTTTTTTGTTTAAAATTTCTGTTCACTTCATTTCACCCATGTGATTACACACTTACCATTACAACCCTCTTTTTCCTCTTAAAGTATTAAAAAAAACAATTCAAAGCATTTCATGTATGTGGGATCTGTGTGTGCTTCTCTGTGTGTGTGTGTGTGTGTGTGTGTGTGTGTGTGTGTGTGTCCTTCCAAGGCCAATTTAAATATCTAGCTTGTGCGTTTAAAAACATGATGAATATTAAGTGAGAGTAAGTGGTCAGTTTGTTTATGTACAAGGATAGGAAAAGAGGATCCAGGGGAGAGCAATGAAAGTTAGTGAACAATTAATAAATTGGAAAAGTGGGACCTATGAAGAAAGACACAAGATTTGAGACATTTTTACTGAGAGGAGAATATAAGGGATAATGACAGCAGAAGTTGGTTGCCAAAAGAACGGTGCCTAGCCATTTTCTAATCACCCTTAATAAGTTATTATTAGACTAATATCTACCTTTCCCCTCCTCTAAAGATGGGTCAGGCTAGATTTTCCCTGAAAGGAAAGAAAGCTAAGACTTCAGAGGGGCAAGGCCCAAATTGTACCTCCCTTGATACAGCTTCCTGGTGGCCTCTGGTTGTGTTGTGTGGCTTCCTGGTCACCTAGAGACATAAAAGTTTATACCTATATGGACTGAATGTTCTTCAAATTTGGTAGATGCCAGAACTCACAAATCCCCACACTCTGCTCAGCTGAACAGATGTGTTTACATATCAAGCCAAGTAGGAGAACAGCATCAGTGGGAGCAAAGTGCTTCTTAACGAGTGCCTCATTACAACTCAACATTAAACCTGAACTAAAAGGGTGCTGCTGTCAGGCCCATCCCACACGGAAGCTAGTGGAGCGTAGGAAGAGCTTTCTGACTAATGAAGGCTATTGATTCACTGCTATAAGTCACTATGAAGATTCTGAAGAACATTATATCAAGAATAGTTTAGATTAGGGTTGCCCATTACATTGGTCACAGACCTCTTCTTTAGGAGGAGGGTGGGTGAGAAGACAGGCAGATACTGTCAAGTGTAAAAATATGGTGACATTAACATAAACTATGATGGGGCAAGCTATGGCGACGTATGTCAAGAAATTTACAGCCTTTCTGAAGCCAAAGCTCAATTGAAAAACACTTAAAGCAATTATACCTACATAGTTTTGTTAAATAAGTAAATGAATGAATCAGGTCTCCTGGTTCAAAATGTTCAGGTAAACAATTAGTTTCTTGGATTCTCCTATTCTTGTCTTTATTCTGGCTCTCTTACCACCACTACGACCACCCTTCCCTATCCCTTCCCAACTCCCTTCCCCCATTGCTGGTACAACATTTGATTAGATGCTCAGATAATACCACTAATTCACATTGACTTTACTTATAGGTAAATGATAAACTTTAAATATCAGAGTATCTTCTATTTATGTATTTCTGTAACATACTAGTAATGTTATAGGTTCCTAGTGCAAACAAAAATAATAAATGAAGAAGAGGAAGAGTATAACTGCCCAAGTTTTTTAAATGAAAGTTTGAAGGCTTTGAGCTCAAAGTCATATGGCAAATTGAATCAACAGATTAAGGCAGGACTTAAAAATAATTTCGTTTCCTCCAAACAAAATTAATTGATTGGACATAAAGCTAACAAGGAGAAACCTGTAGTTATGTTGAATTCAAAGCTCAATTGGAAGAGTACATTTAAAGTAAGACTGATCATAAATATTTTAAACAATGTTTTAATAGATATCATACCAAATACTCATAACTGTTTTATACTTAACATTTTTCATTGATGGTTGGCTTTGTTTTATA
Source organism: Phascolarctos cinereus (assembly GCF_003287225.1). NCBI lineage: Eukaryota > Metazoa > Chordata > Mammalia > Diprotodontia > Phascolarctidae > Phascolarctos > Phascolarctos cinereus. Next base: position 10,969,745 of record NW_027556098.1, read on the forward strand.
ACTGATATCAGTTGCATTTGATGATTACTGCTTTGTAGTACAGTTTGAGATTTCATAATGCTAGGTCACCTTCCTTCTCAGCTTGTTCATGATTTCCATTAAGATTCTTAACATTTTTCCTTTCTGAATGACTTCTTTTATTACCTTTTGTACCCTGAGAAAATACTCCTTTGGTAGTTTAGCATGGCATTAAATAAATTAACTTTAGTAGTGTCATCATTTTTTATTGTATTGGCACATCCAAACCATGAGCAATTAATATTTATCTACTTATTTATGTCTGATTTTCTTTTTTTTTCTATAAAGAGTGTTTTGTAGTTATATCTATATAGTTCCCATTTGTATTTGGTTTGATGGAATCCTTAATATTTTATATATTATATTCTTTAGTTATTTTGAATAAATTTTCCTTTCCTACTCTTTTTGCTGTAAATTGTTGGTTATATATAGGAAGACTGATGATTTGTATGAGTTTATGTTTTGCCAGTTTGCTGAAGTTATTCATTGTTTCGGTTGATTTTTAGATGACTCTCTAGGGTCCTCTATGTAAACTGCATCATCTGCAAAAAGAAGATTTTGTATTCTCTTTGTTTATACTTATTCTTTCTATTTCCTTTTCTTGTCTTTTTGTTATAGCCAGCATTTCTGGCACTATTATTAAATAATAGTTGTATTGTTGGACATCATTGCTTTAGCCTGATCATACTGGAAAGGCTTCTAGTTTATTGCCATTTCATAAAAAGCTGGCTCTTGGTTTTATATAGATATTATTTACTTTATTAAGGAAAGGTCCATCTATTCCTATGCATTATAGTGTTTTATCAGATGCATATTGTATATTTCAAACCTTTTTCTGAATCTGTTGATATAGTTATGTGATTTTGATAGTTTTTATTGTAAATATGATCTATCATGGTTATAGCTTTCCAGATATTGAAGCAACATTGCACTATGAATACTATCTGGTGATCATATATAGTCTCTTTGATGTATTTCTGGGCTATTTTTCAATATATTATTTAAGTTTCTTATATTCCTATTGATTTATAAGTTGTTTTTTTCTAAATTGCCTCTCCCAGGTTTAGATATGAAGAAAATATTTTGGCAGCAGAAGGAATTTGGTAGCATCATTCCTGCCTACATTTTAACATTTCATATTCTTCTATCGTTCTAAATATCGAAAATTTTTCTATCCACTGTCTGATCACAAATGACAACCTAAAGGGATCTATGGCATCATTTGGGATTGAGACCATGAATTGCTCATGTGTTTTGCACATGCATCAGTGATCTGTGATTTCATTAGTATGGGAATTACCTCTACCAGTGCATGTAGTAGCCTGGCTATAACTTAGGAAATAATCTTTGAAGTTTACAGGAGGTTTATTGGATACACAGTAGATAAATTTCAGAAGTAATATTTAAACCTAGTTTTTCTTCCTTCATTTCCAGGCCTCTTTTCACCACATTGCACTATTTTGTACACAGTAGCTAATAAATTGGCATTTTGTTCATGAAAGAATGAAATGAGACACAAGTTTCAGGTGACAACTGTAGACAATTGCTAGCAGAGTAACAGACAATCTGGGAATCATTCACATTTCTTTTTTCAGTTCTTAAAAAAGGTGTTCCAAAAATCTTAGCGCTACTTTAAACTTTAATAGCCTAAAACTTCATCCAGACTTTTGGGCCACCCTGTTTGTTTCGATAAGAATATGGCTACTAGAAACAATAGTTACTAAAAGGACAATGAAGTAGTACAGGTAATGTTACCCTAGAAAGGACTTTGGAGTTCATGTTCTAGCTGACTCACCTAAAAGAAGAAACCAAAACTCAAAGGTAAAATGGCTTGTCTGAGATCATCCAGTTAGTGGAAGAGGTGGGACTAGAATGTAGATCTCCTGATTCATATTTGAGTACAATTTCTATTTATTAATCAGTCAACAAACATTTAATAAAGAGTGCCTATTATGTATTGGGAAGTATGTTGGTCACTAGCAATACAAATACAGAGATTAAATAGTCACTACTTTCAAGGAAATGTCACTGTAATAGGGAAGACAAGTATATTGATTGATAGATATAGAATTAATATAAATAGATACAAAGTTGTTAAGTAAAAGGTAGTTAGGAAAATAGATAAGTATGATTGGTCATCATTAAATTGATCACTGAAAATATCTAGAGACCATTAAAAACATTTTACCTGTAACCAACACATTATATCATTATCAATAATTACTTAAAATAATATATAGTAAAAAAAATCATTTCAAACAAAAAGCATGGTTGAGTTAAGTATATTTTGAATTCCAAATGACATGAGAAAAAAAGGAAGATGAGAGTTCCTTCTTTGACTGATGTAATGAATTAAAGAATACTCTTTGCTTAAGGATAAAGATTCTATAGTTTGTCATGTTAATGAGTGGAAGATTGTTCTGTTTCATTTTTTTTCTTAAATAAAATGAGAGCTGTGGATATGGGATTTTGATATAACATGTGATAACTTTTATTTTTCCTAGACAGAAAACCATCTTTTCTTAATTGTCTTTAGTAGCTTGGTGCAGTTTTTTTTAAAAAAGTATTGGACTTTGAGTTAGAATACAGGGCTTAATTCTAACTCCAAAGGTTAATAGCTATGTCATCTTGAGCAAATAATTTCACTTCCCTCAACTTTAGTGTCCTTATCTGTAAAATGGGGATAATATTACTTGTCTTATCTCTATCCTGAGCTTTATGGTGAAAATGCTTTGTAAGTTGTAAAGTACTATATAAATTTGAGATAATATTTATCCTTGTTGTCTTTTTATTATTAACTCCCTCCACTAAACTCCTACTATGATGCCTAATTAGGTTATAGAGATGACATCAGGTTCTTGAATTTTTTTTTCAGTGTTAACACAGGCCCCCAAAAGTCTTATCAAGCTGGAAAGGTCTAGAATACAGGCCTAGAAATGGATTATGCATAAGCTGCCTAATGATCAGGCTACTTAGGTATAGAAAAGTATATTGCCATAACTTAGCCATCAGACGATGATTTTCTTTTTCATTTCTTTTTTTTGGTCACTTAAGGATATCATAAATTATCATTAGAAAGGCTTATATCAGTGGAATAAGTACCCACGTCAGTGAAATTCTTTATCTTTTGAAGTTTTGATTAGTTCATAATATTCTGCCCAATTCTTTCCTCTGCCCTAGGAAACAGAAAATTATGTCTATTACAGAATCTCAGGGTCTGATGAGATCTCAGGGACCTCTGGTCCATCTGTATCTGAACAAGAATGCCTATCATTATACCAAGTGATCACTGCTAAAGACCTCCAATGAAGAGGAATTCACTACTTCCTAACATCTTTTTCCAACAGCTATCATTATTAAGAAGTTTTGTTTGTTTGGTTTTTCCCTTTACCTCAAGCCTAAATCTGCTTCTCTACAACTTCTACCTATTATTCCTAGTTCTGCCTTCTAGGGCCAAGAAAAACAAATCTCTTCTACATGTAAATGATTTTTGAAAGATTATATAAGTAGAAGATGTACCTCAGGGCTAGAAAGGAATAAAAGCTTGCTTTTTTTTTAAAGCAAAGAGAATATAGTCTACAAACTATAGGCCAGTGAACTTGATTCAATTCCTTTCAAAATGCTAGAATACATGGTTAGTCTAGAACTGTGTAGGTAAAAAACTTCCACTTCATACAGCCTGTTGATTATCCACTTAGGGCTTGATCTGAATCTTAATGGAAGCAAGTTCAGTTTTTTAAAAGAAGTTGGAGATTCTAAGAGTCTAGGGTTAGGAGGCATAGCATTCCAGGCCTGGGGGACAGTCATTGTAAAGGAACAGAGGGAAGGGATGGAACACTGTGTATGAGAAACAGCCAGTAGAATATGTGGAACGGAATAATATGTTAAAAGATTGGAAAGATAGGAAGGTCCCAGGTTATAAAGAACTTTAAATGCCAGAGAGAGAGTTTATATTTGATCCTAGAGGTAATAAAGAACCATTGGAGTTTACTGAGTAGGAGGGTGACATGGTCATATCAGTGCTTTACGAAAATTACTTTGACAGCTGTGTGAAGGATAGATATGAAAGGGGAGACACGTGGCAGGGAGTCCAATTAGAAAGCTATTGCAATAGACCAAATGATAAGTAATGAGAACCTGAGCTAGGGTGTTGGCTGTGTGAGTGGAAAAAAGAAAACATATGATGTGAGAGATAACCTAGAGCAGTGGTGTCAAACTCAAATAGAAATGGAGGGCCACTACCCCAATACAGAAGAATCCCCACAGGTACCTATTGACCTAGAAAACCACATATTCACCATATACCACTTAAGGAGTGGTGTGGGTACCATTGGCCAGGGGCCATAATGTCCCACTGGTGTGTTTGATACTTCTGTGCTGGATCAGTGGTTCTCAAAGTGTGGTTTGGGGGCCCCTGAGGGTTCCCAAGACCCTCTCAGGGTATCTTCAAAGTAAAAACTATTTTCATAATAATACCAAGACATTTTCATTTCAACATGGTAAATAAATATCAATAAATGCAACCCATATAAACAAAAACTCTTTGGACACCCTCAATAATTTTTAAGCACGTAAAAGGGTACTGCGACCAAAAAGTCTGAGAATTACTGTATTAGAGAAAGAAATGAAAAGATATGGCCACTTATTGGATATGTGCAATGGTCAAATGGATATGTACAATGGTCAAAAGGAATCAAGTATGACTACAGCTTTGTCAACTTTAATTAAATTGAAACTAGTGGGACAAATATGATGAAATCATAATAACTATATACACATAACACTGTAATGTTTAAAAAGCACTTTCCTTATGACACCATTATGAGTAAGGCAGTGCCAATATTATTATCTTCGCTTTACAAATAGTAACTGAATCTCAGAGATATGAGATGACTATATGAAGTATTACACATGCAAAACTCAGGGAAATAATAATACTGAATCATCCCAGAGCAAGATGTACGAATATAATATGCTAATGTCCTTGGTAAACATTAGCTACATGTGATCCAGATGGTTTGGACATGCAAGATGTTGGAGTTTAAAATGAATAGCTAAGCTGTGGGTTTTAGAGAGGGGGAAAAAAAAAACCAGGATGGGTTCTATGAAGGGCTGACGTACTCAGTTTGTTTAATAAAACAAAAACAAACATTAAAAGCAAGGACAGTACAGAAGAACCTAAATCGATCAAACTGTAAGCTTAGCCCAGGGGAATCAAGTAAGGTGATGAGAAAAGGCTCATCAAAGAATTTCTACCCTTCCTTGACTACTGGCAATAAAGCAATTTGAACTAGAAACTAAGGAAATAGAACTCTATATTGGGCATTTTTCTTTTTAAAATGCAGCTCTTATGCTCTGATTTTCCTGGTGGTGATTGTTGTTTGTTTACTTGATTCCCTGGGGCTAAGCTTTCAGTTTGATCAGTTTAGGTTGTCTGTAAGCTGTCCTTGCAGGAAGCTAGATGGCACAGAAGATAGAGCATTAACTTTGGAGTTAGGAAGACCTGAGTTCAATTTTGGCCTCTCAAATGAGGTGAAGGAGTAAATAGCAAACCACTCCAGCTTCTTTGCCAAGATAACCCTGAATGGGGTCACAGGGTCAGACAGAACTAAAACAACTCAACAACACTGTCCTTGCTTTTAATGTTTGTTTTTGTTCTATAAAACAAACTGATGTCACCCTTCATAACACTCATTATTACCATAGTATTTATCTGATCACATGGCAAGTTTTTTTTTTTTTACCACAGGTGGGAAGGATGGACACCACTCAAAAAGGAGGTTAGGGAAGGCTGATGAGGATTCCTGTGCTTTGGGAGAGTACTAAATAGTGGTGGAAGAAAATGACACCAAAGAAGTAAGAACCTAACTAGCAGAGCTATGTGCTTAGGAGCTGTCTTAGCTGGTAGCCTGTTTCAGTTACATTCAACCACGTCCTCAGGAACACTCAGTGACAACAGTCCTTTTTGCCTGGTGGATCAAGTCCTGCCTGGAGTAGTTGAATCTAAGAGCCAGCATTAGGAGACTGAGTTTGGGTGGCCCTAAAGCTAGTTGGTGTCCTTTGCTATAAAAGCTTATATTACAGGATGTCAAATTACTAAGTTTTCAATGTGCTGGGGAGGCATAACTTATGCAGTGAAACATACCTATCAAGGATGGTATATGAGATCCTGATTTTTCTTGCTGGGTGAATGATGTAAGCAGCCAGAGAAAATTTGTATTTTAAAAATTATTCATCTGAACAGGTTTTATTTTACTGTTAACTGCTACTGCTGTTACAGAAATCAATAAAAATTGTGGGCTCTTAAAGAATTCCATCTTTATCATGCCCAGATTTTTTTATTTTCTGAAGTCATAAGGTCAGCTTCAATTAGCATGGTTATTAACTACAGGTTAGGGAAAACAAAAACTCTAAAGTGATTGTTAAATACTATGTGACTGGGAGATCATCCCTTCCTCAATCTAGGGACAGGAGTTTTTAACCTGGAGGTCTGGGAACTTTGATTTTTAAAATATTTTGATAATAGTATTTCAATGTATTTGTTTTCCTTTGAAATTCCATGTATTTTATCTTATACATTTAAAAACACTGTTTTGAGAAGGTGTCCAAGACAAAAATTGAGCTATCTCTGCTAGAGGCTCAAGTTTAGAACAAGCCCAAAAGACTCATATGAGTGTATTATAAATTAACTTCAAAACATCTGTCTATTGGGCAGATGTAGTAGAGGTAAAAATATTTTTCTTTAATTTTTTGAATGAAAAAAATATATATACATATATGTATGTATGTATTTAGAATGTCTAAGAAGGCCAAATATATGTAGATGTGGATGCTTACCCAGATTAAATAGATATATTCCTCTGGAGTAAAACAGATTTCTTAATCCTAGTTTTGCTGCATTTCAATAGGTCTGTTTGCATTTTCCTTTGGATTTCATGCAGGTAGATTTACAGTTAATCTATATGGAAATGAAGTAGATTACTTTCTTGCCCCTTCTACTGCTTGTTTTGTTTAAGGTGTTATGGGTAACAATCTGGTTTCCTCTCTTATGGCTTTGGAAGAGAAATTAATTCAAAACAAGGTCTCTTTTTAAAAAAATAATGTCCCAAGTGATAAAATCTTTCCCTTAAAAATAATTTCACACTTTCCAAAATACCTGATTTTTTTTTATAGTGACCATTTAAGATTCAAAGATTTTACTCTCTGCATCCAGTTAAACTTTGAGCAGACCCAGAGCAGTTAGATAAGAGTGGAAATCATCTCTTATGCTTCAAATTGACTTCCCTCTTTGTAGCCTTAGACACAGTTTCCAGCTGCTTTCAGTCTTTTAAATCCTTGAAAGCTTTCCTAATCCTCATGTAGGCAGCCTTTATGTGTTATACTTCCCTCCCCTTCACTCTGATTGGTGAAGCTATTTCATGGCCTAATTCAGCCAACTACTACATATCCGAGACATGATTTGAAATAAGAGCCAGGCGGTCGGTTGCCTCCCTATGCCTGACTTTTAATAGGCTAGGAGAAAGAGGTTGAGAAACTTGACATTGTCTTACGGAGAGTTCCGGTAACAAAAAAGATTTAAGGGGAAAAAAAGGAGAAAACTTGCTTGTTGTTCGCCTCAGAAGCCTTTCATGGATTTTGCTGCTATTTTACGACTCTGAGCTTTCACTGTGAGTTTAAATGCTGACTGTTCCATGCTGGATGGATGATGGGATTCTAAACATGAGGCAGGTAAGGTACATGTTGGGGAATGAATGCTTAGGGCGCGGAAAAGGGGAAAGAGTTGCTTTAGAGCGCCAAGGCAGTTTACTTTGGGGAACTTGGTGGAATTGTCACCTTTATTTCTGGAATTTATAGTTCTCCTGGGGGAAAGGGAGTTGACGTTTTTTTTTTTTAATGTAGAATAAGAAGGAGTTGAGGAGATTCTCCTCGACCCTTCTTTTCCCAGGCTCGTTTTTCTTGATGTTGGGTTGCTTACTAGACCTTGTAAGGACGTAGAACCTAGCTGTAAAACATGTAAATCAATTCCAGTTTGCTGCAATTGATGTGTATTGTATGAAGGGTGTCTCAGGTTTCTTGACTGCATCTGATGTTTCAGGTTTAGAATAAAGAAAATAGAATGTACAGAAAAAAGAATTGCATAAAGTAGTTTGGGGTAGTTTTAGCATTTAAAAGGTGAAGGCACAATATAAAAGCAGTTTGTGGAAAGCATAAATGAATGTCTAAAGTTTAAAAAAAAACTTGTCTTTTAATGTAGCTTATAAATTATAAAACTTCTTGACTTATGAAAGCATTACTGAAAATAAATGAAAATCATCTTTAGGATCATTTAAGAAAAAAAAAAACAAAAACCAAAACACCTGAAGGAACAGCTTCTTCCCATAGCTGTGGGGCACTGACAAAATACTTTATCTACCTAGTAGCTTACAGCTTTGCTGTTTAAAAACAGGAGTGCAGTACAAATTCCCCAAGGCATGAAACTTAAAATTCAGTCAGAGTTATGAAAAAGTTTTGAAAATCCATGTTGACATCTTGAGATAAATACTTTGTTTAAGGAAGAGCAAAGATATCAGTAGCTCTTCGATTAGACACAGAATTTTGAAAATAGCATTTGGCAACTCAGAATATACAATTGGGTGGAAAAAGCTTGCACCTGCAGTGAAACCAGAAGAGGTAGTCACCTTTTCTTTTTTTTTGATTGAGAAAGATGTTTTATTTTGCTGAAACAATTTGCATTAAGTGCATGGCTTTTTTTGTTTGATTGACTTTTTTGACTGGATGATAGATGATTAAACTTCCATCATTTTTCAAAAACCATAAGGAGCTAAGTCAAGGAAGGCAGGTCTCAGTTGAATGAAAACATTAGTACTTATTGTCTGGCCATTTGCTTGTTCCATAGCAAAACTTGTGCTGTGGAATAAATAGGTTCTTGACAAATTTGGGTTGAGTAAAGGAAAATACATCTGATTCTAGAAAGTGACATGTGTTCTGAGTGGGTGGTTCTGAGATATTTCTGAGTGGAGATTCATTGTCTTGAAATTAGAAGAACTTTATTTTTATGTAGTATAGTCAAGAGATAATAGGGAGAGAAAGCTCAACATAAAGGGATATTGAGAATTTTTTTTTAAGTTCTTAGGGAAAAACAAAAAGTTATTTAATGCAGTGTGGCTGCCACCTGTCCCTCTCTTGTATGATCTTGTCACTCTTCACAATACTGTCTCCCATCTAGTTCTCCTGGGTGACTGGTGACCTCTGTGTTTGAGTCTAAATGACAAGCCATCCGTCCAAAGGTGAGAGACAGTTTTCTGAGTAGGGTATGCTCAGCATACCTTTTCAGTATCTCTGGCTACCCGATTGGAAGAGTCCATGAGGGTCAGACCTTCCAACTTTTTAGAGTTAAGTCATAATGTAGGTGGTTTACTTTTTGTAACCACTGAGTATTTGGTAGGTGGAAAAAAGGAGTAAAATGGGCAGGGTGGGGATGAGAATTGGCAAGAAACACTGAGCTTTGGAAATCTGTACACAATGTTCAGAGGGACAGGCTGGAGCAGAATCCAAGTACTTGGAAACTGAGATGATACAGAGTTATTGGCATAGATTAATCTTACCTTTTTATTTTTTAATTTCTCCAAAGGAAAATGATCGTGAAGACCAGGCATGTTCTTTTGGGTCCACCAGTCAATTTGTCATCACAGGCTCTCAGTACTAGCTGGATTTGCAGGGTTAACTATCAAACAGGCCCGTGTGTCATCAGCTTAGCAATGAAATTCAATATCATGCTGATGAATGATCTGTCCCAGAGGCTGCTGAACAATAGTGTGTGGGCTCAGAATAGACTGCTGCTATAGACTGTCCTCAATAGCAGACTAGAAATTGCCAGCAGAAAATAGAAAGCTGCTTGTCAAAATGATAAGATTCAAATTGTGTTGGACTCTCTTTACCAGGATGGCAAACATGGAATGGGTAGGAGGCACCATTCCTTAACATTTCTTTAGACTGTTCCTAGATCAGTCCAAAGAAAAGTGTTAAATCTGCTGCTTCCTTATTAAGAGCTGATTTCCAGCTATGATCAGGCATATTTCTATTCTAATTAGAAATAGAAAACCTGCCTGAAACTTCACTGAGAATTAAATGCTCATTCCCAGGCAAATACTTAGCTACAACCACCTGTTCAGAAACCTTGGCCAAAAACAACAGGTTTGGCATTTGGCAGCCTTGTAACTCCAGGGATGTTCCCCAAACAGTGAAATATCCTTTGTCCCCAATGATGGGAACAAATGTACACTTCTCAAAGTAAAAATATTTTCAGACAAAACTGGTCAGAGTTGATGGGCTTAACTTCGGAAGAAAATTCTGTTTTAAAGATTGAGACTTCCAACTTCTCAGCAAAAAGACTGTATTAAGTTGCCTTAAAAAATCTGAAGAGACAAAAAGGGGCAGATTTAAAATTTAAGCACCTCCTAAATTCTCCCAGGGAAGGCGATCCTGCCATTATTAAGGAAGCTGTGGCTCAGTGTGATTAGCCTGTTTTGCATTCTTTGGGTTGGTATTAACATGCCCAAGGGCATCTGGTTTAATAATGAAAGTCTTTGTATTAATCTTTCCTCTGAGGATTAGAAAGTGCTTTACAAACATGATCTATTTATTCACCAGCACATCCCTAAGAGAGGTAGGTGGCAAATATGATCCGGTTGGACAAATGGTGAGACAGGAACAGTGAGGTTAAGTACAAAGATATACAGGGAGTTAGTGGCAAGATCAGGAATGTCCAGCACTGCTGTAGCCACCAGAGCTAAGCTATCTTCCTAGACTTAGGCTCCCAAAGGCTGTTCTAGGGATTAAAGCAGATCCAGCCTTATCTGAAATAAGTGCCTATAAGCAAATCTCATGGTTTAAAGAGGTGCAATTGGAGATGGAATTATTTGATAGGGCTTGAGTTGAAGGTAAAGTCTTAAAACTCAAAAAGCTATTTCTGTGCTCATTTATTAGAGATGTGACATCATGCAACTTTTATGCCATTTTATACAAAGAAAACCAAGTAACTGGAATTTTAGATATGCATTTGAAAAACAGACTCTTTAGATGCAGATGTTAAAGTTTCTGCACATGGTTTGTATATTCCAACTTCTTTAACATACTTTTAACTTCTTAATTTCTTCCTTACCTTGACTGTTTCTGGATACATTACAGCCACAAGCCTCCCTTCCCCCCATAAGCTTAGAGATCCTTATTTGTCATATTATTTCCTTCTTTAAAATATTTTTGAGATGGCCTTTATGGAGCACTATGTTATTTTTTTTGTTTAGTATATGGAGGCCATAAACTATGAATAAAGTTAATTAGTAGCTGGATATTTCTAGTAGACAGTCTGACAAGTTTGGGGAATATGTGTGTATGTGTGTTGTCTGCTTGCTTTGATCACTTGTGTGGTAAATAGACATGCAGGGTAACTATGGCAACATGTGCTGTAGGTTTGTGAGAACAGAGGGGACTCAGTTAATGGACAAAGAGTAGTTTGTTAGAATAGTTGGTTATGATTAGAGAAAGGTGGCACCAATCGGGACACTTTACATGCACGTGTTTTAAAGAATGCAATTAGTCCAAATAATTTTGCATCGTCTATAGCTATAAGAGAATGGGTAACTAAAATGATTCAATTTTGTTTGATTTTTAAAATGGATATTTTTAATGCATTGAGAAATTTGAATTTCATAAAGCATTTTTGAAGCTAACTTGATTGACTTTTAAAAAAACTAAATGGGATATTTATTTTATTCCTTCAATGTTTCTTTTTCTCATGTTATTTTTTTCTTTCTGCAATTGTAAAAGGCTAAAAAATAAACCCAAGACCCTGATGACTGGCAGATGTGTATTTCATTTACCTACCTATAGAGGTCAGGCTTGAAGTTTAGATGATAAAATGCCAAAGCAAGGGACTCCACTAGAATGGGGAGAAGATAGACTTAGGTTGATTTGCTTTTTAAAGCAATTAATTATCACATCTTTAACCTTGAAGTAAAGCCATTATGAAATTAAGTTAGTTCTGGGAATGGGATATCAGTTTGATCTAGATTAGGAAGAGAAAAGTGAAGCAGAATCAACTAAAATTCTAATCTATGACTTTGAGAAGCTTATCCTTTCTCTCTGTTTTTCTTGCCAAGCAGTCTTTATTTCATGTAGAGCTTTTCTCAGGGGACTGGATCTAGAACTCCTTTTCTTGGCTCTTATTTTATAAACTGAGTTCTGAGTTCTCTTAGAAGTCAGAAGAGCAGCACAGTGTTGGAAATACATTCAGACCTGCAAATCCCCTTTTCTTCCTTCCCTTCCTGCTAACCACCTCCCTGCCAAAGAAATAGTGTGTTGCTCTGATAGAATTTCATGAAATGGCCTGATGGAGGTCGGAGAGGGTTAAGGAGCCTATCAAAGGTTGAGGGTTAGGGTTAGGATGATTGGATGTCAAGGATACTAAATTGTAGTGATCATTTAGAAGAATCTGTTCTGATTTAGTCTATTGAAGAAAAGGATAAAAAGAACAAAAATAGAGGATAGGTAATGGGATGTAAACCTTCCCAGTTAAAAAAAAAAAAAGAACCAGCATAAGTTCTATGATGGCAGGCACTAGTGCCATTTTTGTCTTTGTAGCCCTGGTCTTGTGCAGTGCCCATTATGAAGAAAGGCCTTAGTAAGTGCTTCTTGAACAGAATTGAATTGATGGTTATATAAGGAAATGAACTTTTGGAAGTTTACACAACTTCAAAAATTTTTAAAGTTCATTAAACATACAAATAAGGGAATACTATTTTAAGTTTGGTTTGCTGACTTCAAAGCTTTTGTTATAGTCATTTGCATAAAATAACTGCATAATCATATTGATGAGTTTTACTTTTACCAAACACACAGTAAACTTGAGAGGTTTTGTAAACTATAGGCTTTTTCCCCCTTTAGCCACAAGAAGGCATGCATTTGTTAAAAAGTGTTGTCTCAGAATTTAAAATGATGTCGTCTCCATTAAATAATTAAGTTCCTAAGTGTGGGTGACTGTTCAGTCTGAAGGCTACATAGTCTGTGCCTTCGGTGCTCTCACATCTGGAGTCCGATGCTACTTATGTTGTCACGTAGTCATTGAATCTCAGCTTGATTAAGACTTCAGCAACCATCTAGTCTAATCTCCAACTGAGAAAGATATCCCTTCCTAACCTGACCAACAAAAGTAGTTACCTTGCTTTACCGAAAAATCACCAGAGAAGAACTACCTTTCATGGCAACTCACTCCCCCATTTTGAGTAGCTTTAATTGTTAGGAAAACTCTCTTGACATCAGACTTAAATTTGACCCTTGGCAGCCTACATCTACGATTCTGCCATTGTGGATCAAGTAGGACAAGTCTTTTCTCTTTCATGTGACAACCCTTCAGATCCTTAATGATAGCTATCATCTCACCCTAATTCTTCTTTTCCCCAGGCTGAACATGGTAAATTCCTCATATGGCATGAACCTGAACTTTTCACCATTCTGGTTGCCCTTCTCTGGTTGCTCTCAGTTTAAATGTCTTTCCTAACATCTGGTAGCTAGAACCGAATATAAAACTACTGATGGGTTCTGAACTGAGCAGAATACAAATGTCTGATCACTTCCCTAATTTTGGACACTCTTCCTCGTTTAATGCAGTCTAAGAGTGGGGTGGTTTAGATTTATCAGCTGCTGTGTTATATTGTTGACTACTTACCAAGCTTGAGGTCCACTGAAACTGCAATATCTTTTTAAAAAAAATTTAAATGAACTTGACAAATATGAACAACATTAAATAAAACACCTCTATAGAGTCCTTTAATGTTTGTGAAGTGCCATATGTATGTTATGTTATCTCATTTGATAACAAATACAAGCATTCCCATATACAAAGACCATAAAATGAGGATAGTGCATGAAATTGAATCTACTGTGTACAGCTATGTTTTAAATATATATTATGTTTAACATGGTTCTCCAGTACTGCCCTGCTTGTTTCTGTCTCCTTCTGAACTTCTTTCTGCTCTTTTCATTGTGTTCTTTACTTTGTTACTTTTTTTTTGGCATTACTATCATTCTTCCTCCTCCTTATCACCAATAAAATAAAATAAAGGCCTAAGCAAACAAAACAGATCTACACATTAGCTGCATCTGAAAACATATGTCTTACTCTATTAGTCCATCATCTCTATCCAAAGTGGAGAAATTATGATTCATCATCAGTCTTTTGGAATGATGATTCGTCATCCCACTAATTGGAGTTCTTTAGTTGTTCAAAGTTTTTTTTTCCTCTGCAATCTTATTATACTTCTGTTTTTTCTTACTTCATTCTATATATCAGTTCATATGAGTCTGCCCAGGTTTCTCTGAATCCATGCCTTTCATCATTGCTTATGACATAATGATATTCTCTTACCTTCATATACCATAATTTCTTCTTTCATTCTCTGATTAATGGGTACCCACCACCTTTTTTCCAGTTCTTTGATACAACAGAAAGTGCTGCTGTAAGTATTTTTGTGGACATTTCTTTCCCCACTTCCTGTGACCTCTTTAGGGATATATGCATTGTAGCTATATTGCTGGGTCAATGGGTGCTCACAGTTTATTGACCTTTTAGGATGTAGTTACAAATTGTTTTCCAAAAGGTTAGACCAAGTCACAGTAATATTAATTATGGTAGTGATTATAGCGATGAAAATGGTAGCTTGCAGTTATATAGCACTTTAAAATTATCTCACTTTATTCTCAGAGAAACCCTGGAAGGTAGATGCTGTTATTATCCCCGTTTTACAGATGAGAAAAATAAGGCAGACAGAGGTAAATTGACTTGCCTAGGGGGTGCAGCTAGTAAGCACCTGAGACTGGATTAAAATTTAAGTCTTTTGGATTCCAAGTCTTGTGCTCTAGCCACTGAATGACCTAGCTGCCATCACTCATGCCCACAGTATTTATCACTTTTTCTGCTTTTCATAATCTGTATCTTTCTTCAAAATTCCTGAGACATGATGAGGTTCTTGGTTAGGGATGAAACCCATGAGTAGACCTTAGCTCTGGATGAGTATACTTTATTCATAGCTCTATCAACAATGCTTTACTGCTCCTGTCCTTCATTGGTTCCTCCAATAATCTTTTTCTATTTTTGTCATCTTTGCCAATCTTATTGGTGTGAGATAGAACCTCAGAGTTGCATTAATTTATATTTATCTTATTATTATCGATTTGAAGTATTTTTTCATATGGTTATTGATAGCTTGCACTTTTTCTGACAAGTGCCTATTCATTTTCTTTGATTATTTATGTTTTGGGGAATGACTCTTGTTCTAATAATAGGTTTCATTCTACCAAGTCACAACAATAACCACAAGGTAAAATTTGCCTCATTGCATTAGGATCCTTAGCTCATCTTTCTTGTTACTCAATATTTTGTGCAGTTGTTTAAAGAAACATAAACCTATTTTTAAAATGACTTTTTTTCTTGAATTTTCTGTCCTATTAATTTCTGGCTATAAGCACTCTCCTCCCTTCAGTGTACCTACTCTTCAAGGTTATCTAAAGTTCAGAATAATCTGAGACTTTTAGAGGAAGCTAAGAACAATAAAAAGATGGTTTAAAAAATCATGAGAAGAGATTAAAAAAAAAAAAAGAACAAGACCTTTGTTTGGGGTTGCTTGGGTGGTTTATACTAACAACAGAGAGAAGGCAGAGCCTTTTTAAATTATGTTCTTTCGATTTTCCCCGTAGAAAAGAATGCCTTTTATGTGGAAAGTAACAGAACAAAAATAACTGACGTGAAGCTGATACCCAAGATAAGTAAAGAGTTAGTAAGAGGTTATCTTGATGAATTCAAGACACCTAACTCTGCTACTGGTATAAAAAGAGTTGGCAGATGTGATTGCTGAGACATCACTAGGGACAGTCAAAAGGTCATGAAAAATGGAAGAAGCATGGCAGTACTGGAGAAGGGCAAATGTTTTCCCAATTTCCAAAAAAGAAAAAAGAACAAAGTCTGAAAACTATAGGCCAGTGAGCTTGTCTTTGATTTCCAGGAAAATTCTAAAATGGATCATGAAAGAGATGAGTCAGTGATTACAAAGAGCCAGCATGACTTCATCAAGAACAGGTCAAACCAGACTGACCTCATTTCGTTCTTTGACAGAATGACTAAATTAGTAGATGAGAGGAATGTTCTGTCTGTAGTTTATATAGATCTTAGCAAAACTTTCAATAAAGTGTTTTGTATTATTCTTATGGAGAAGATGGAGAAAGATGGATTAGGTGATAAGACAAATATTGACAACTGGTTGTATCCTAAACTCTAAAAGTAGTTAATGATTCAATGTCAACATGGCAAGAAGTCTCTAGTGGAATTCTCCAGGGATGTGTATTTAGCTCTATGCTATTTAACATGTATATCACTGACTTAGATACAAGTATATGTATATATATATATATATATATATATATATATATATATATGTAGTAAGCTCATCAAATTTGCAGATGACTCTAGAAAGGATAGCTAACATGGCAGATGATGATTAGGATCCCAAAAGGTCAAAAGGACCATTAGGTCCCAAAAGGCCAAAAGGCTAGGGCAGTAGGATGAATTTAATAAGATGAAATTCAATAGGGTTAAATGTAAACTCTTGCAGCTTGAGACCAGAAATTCAGCTTCACAAATTAAAATGGGAAGGCATAGTTAGACATAAAATGTTCCAAAGAAAATCTGGGATTTTAGTTGATTTCAGGCTCAATATGAATCAGCAATGAGAAATAACACTTTAAAAAACTATGTGATATTGAGTTGCATTAAAAGGGGGAGGGCATAGCTTCCAGTGTTAGGGTGGCCATAGTACCACTATCTTTTGCCCACATTGAATCTTACCTGGAGATTTTTGTTCAGTTCTGGGCAATACAGGGGCAGGTAGGTGGTGCAGTGAGTAAAATAGCAGGCCTGGAGTCAGGAGGACTCATCTTCCTGAGACCTCAGGCATTTACTAGCTGTATGACCTTGGGCAAGTCACTTAATGCTGTTTGCCTCAGTTTCCCCATTTGTAAAATGAGCTGGAGATGGAAATGGCAAACCACTCTGTTATCTTGGCCAAGAAAACATTGGATGGGGTCACAGTCAAACAAGACTGAAAAATGACTGGACTGAGCAATGCAGTTTAAGGAGGACATTGGTATTCCTAGATATTTTCTCAAGAATTGCCTTTCTCTACTCCTCCCCTCCTCCACCGCCTTCCACCTTCAAAAGAAGAGTAAAAGAGAGTGAAGTAAGGTTCTGTTAGGAATTCTCATTTGGCCCATTGCCTGAGCCTCAAGAGACCTACCCAAATTCCTCTGAGGTCTTGACATGTAGGCTAGTGGTTTATTTTAAGGTATTAGAGTATTGAATTGATTCATTGTAGTTCATAATAGGCTAGTAACTTACAGAGATACAGAGTATAAATACCTTGCCCAAGGACATTTAGAAAGTTACAGCTGGCTGCGGAAATAGAATTGACATAAAAAACCCCCAAAACTTCAGTCTAATGTTCCATGGGTTTGATAGTATTTATATAATGCATGTCAAGATTTTGTGGCAACAGCTCTACATTTTTATGCATTTCAAAATGAATTGCATGTTAGAGCTCCATTAGTTTTGGTGGTCACTGGATTTACTGAGTCTTGGGTGGCACAGATGGAGCAATAGAGAAATGAAAGCTGTCACCAGATTCTGCCTCTTTGATCTTCCAAGAAATCAAAAAAGTTCAGTAAAGGAAAATTGGATAAAAGTCTTTTAAACCATGACTTTTTATTGCTTCATTCTGTTCACACCCAAAGAAATGCCTAATCTATCCTCTTTTCCATTCCAAAGGTTCAATTGGCAGGGCTGAACAGGTCAAGTATAAACAATATTGTTGTGGTCCAGTTAACACATGACAATCGGACAGTACCATTTGTGGATAACAGAGGATATTAATATCTGTTGTAAAAGTTGTTTTAAAAAAATAAAGGACTGATAGGATTTACATTGAAATTTAATCAGCAAAAATATAGTTTCTTTGTGATGTCATAACTGGATAGCTGTGTGGTGAATTAGAAAGTTCCCTGAACTTGGAGTCATGCTACCTGGGTTCAAATCCCAGTTCTGACACTCATTACTTGTGAGACCATGGACAAGCTACTCTCTCTGGGTCTCAACTTCCTTTTATATAAAAGAGAGTCTTAGACTAGGTAACTGCTGAAGTACTATAACTGATCTTCTCCAGATATACAGCTGGACGAACATGTTTGATAAATTTCATTTGTTGAGATTGTACTAACACAAAGTACTGTATCCAGTGACAGACAATACCTGAAAATACTTTGTACACTTTAAAATGGGCAAGTAGGTGGTACAGTGGAAGAAGACCTGAATTCAAATTAGGCCTCAGACATTTATTAGCTGTGCGACACTGGCCCAGTCTCTTCCCCGTTTGCCTCAGTTTCCTCATCTGTCAGATTAGCTGGAGCAGGAAATGGCAGACCACTCCAGTATCTTTGCCAATAAAACCCAAAACAGGGTCATGAAGAGTTGGCCATGACTGAAATGACTGAACAGCAAATAATAAGCAGCAAACTTTAAAATATTCAGAGGAAAGGTTCAATTGTCTTATACTATAATTGAGCAGGGAGGTATTCCAGACAACAGTTTGTACTGCTAAGATAGTCAGTAAGCATTTATTAAGTATCTGCCATGTTATCGGTGTACCCAGTAGTATGAGGTGCTCAGGCTTGCTGAAGTCCTTTTTCAGGGCTGCTCATCCACCTTTGGTGTCTACCTAATTCACCCAATTCTCACCTGTGGCTCCAAGAAGCTGTAGCATGCTCAGTGGCTACATCCCAGTAAACTGTCTTGGCAGATGTGGATGAACCAGATTGAAGGTAAGCAACAGGCCTCAGAACTGTTGGTGAGTTAAGGGGGATGTTTACCCCAAGCACGTGAAGATTTCCGGGGATGGAATAGGTGGATGAGAACAAAATTGTTGCAGTGGCCATGAAGGTGGCTAACATGAGTGCTGCGGAGCGCTTAGGGCTTGGTCAGACAACAAAGAAGCCAGCTAGGGTCATCCACTGCATCCTAGGCCATCATCTTCTTGCCACTGGACTTCAATGACTCAGAAAGAGAAAATGAGGCTAACAACTTTGTGCAACTCTGCCTCCTTTAAATCCAATCCAATCAGGAGAAACAATGAATAAAAATACATAAAAGTAAATCTAAACTATACAAAGTAAATATATGCTAATTACTTAAAACTAAGATCAAGATAAAATAACATGGGTCAATCAATAAGTATCCACAATTTATTATTAGGCTTCCAAACTTGGACACTTTTATCATTATTTCAGTGATTTAATTCATATCCCATTATCTGACTTGAATACTCCTAAAACTGAGGTATCCTAATTATTCAATAATCAATAAAATAAAGTTTTTAAAAGCAGACAATGAGATAGAATGAGCAGAACAGTGATGTATCTTTGCATTCATATTTGTGTTCCCAAAACTTACCACAATGCTTGTCACATCACAAGTATTTCATAAATGCTTCTTCATTCTTATAGTGGATGTACAATTGTATATTTCTACAAATTGTAAGAACAATGCTTTCATTCAGTCATTTAATATGCCCAGTTAACAGTGGTTAGTACAAACTCTTTAGAATTGTACTAAGTCAGAATGAGACAAGACCTTAGATACTGTCTAGTTTAATTTTTTTCTTTTTACTGATGAGGAAATTGAAGCCCAGTAAATGTAAATAAATAGCCTAAGGTAGAAACTAGTTAGAGGAATTGCTTGGTCTGGATCTCTTGTCTAGGACTCTTTTTAGTGCCCCATATAAGAGAAAAGAGTTGGCATAATAATTGGGAGAATGTGACCTTTCAGGTAGATAAAAATGGAATAGAGGCCCTTTAAAATAAATCATAAATATTAATTGCTTAATCCTCTCAGTCTTACTTTGAAAACCTCTCTTTCCTTCCTGCTTTCCCACACTGCTCACCCCCCAAATCAGATATCAGAGTTAATTCAAATATAAGCTATATTTTGTTGGTCGAATTAACACAAAATGATGACACCAGTGCTGTATGACAGCAGTGTATGTGAATAACTGAGGACATTAATGCCTGCGGACGCAGTCTACATTGTAAGACTCTGGAGGGGGGGGGATGCTTATTATGTTGGGTCAATGTGATTTGACCTACTTTTGTTTTTCTGCATGGAAATGGGGCCAGTGTTAGTTATGTCATCCTTGTGGCTGAACTATTTAGCATCCTTTTTCCTTTCAATGTATTCTTAAAAGTTTTGTATGTTTATTTCTAATCTCCAAGAAACTAGATTAATCCCATTGACCTGATCTTGTCTATGGAAGAGGGGGCCCTATTTACTAGCAAAACAATCTAAAGTATACTTTTCAAAGGCAGCTATCTTTGCCTTGATCAAGAGCCATTGCTATCATTGAAGTTGAAGATCTGAAAGTCCATTCCAGGTTCTATTTATCAAATTTGTTTTCCTTTCTTTACATCAGAGGGGTTTTAGTTTAGTTTCATACAAAAGGAAATCTGAAGTAATCTTTTGAAAATTATGATTAATTCCAACCATAGGCTGGAGGTTTTCCTAAATGTGGTCATTTACCTCTCCTTCTTTGCCTTACTAAACTAGGGCAAACAGTGGTACTATAGAAAGAATGATGGTTTGAGAGTTAGAAAATCTGGATTCAAATTTATTATTCCTTTATTATTTCCATATTTTTTGTACTGATGTTTTTATAGGATCATATGTTTAGACCAGAAAAAGCCCTCTGAGGTCATCTAGTTCAATTTCTTCACTTTACTGATGAGAAAACCAAGACCCATTGGAATGTAATGAAAAGATTGTACTACATTATTCACAGAGTAATATTTTCAAGCTTACTTGATTCTATGTAACTTTTTTTTAACCAATTTGGGAGACAGTGCAGTATAATAAATTGAGTGCTAGGTTTTGAATCAGAAAGATCTGAATTTAAATCCTATCTTTGACATTTGATAGCTGTGTGACCATGGACCAGTTTCTTACCCTCTCTGAACTACTGCTTTCCCTTTCTATGAAACTGAGATAATGAACTCTGTGGAATCTATTTCATAGATTTGGGATGAGGCCACTATGAGGAAATATATTACTATGAAATTACTTTGTAAACTGTAAAGCTCTGAATAAATGTCAGTTATTAATATTATTGTTTTAATTCTGCCTTCTGGGGCAGAGCAGAACATGGCTATTTCCACTTCCATATGACAATCTTTTAAGTTATCATTCTTCTCCAGGTCTTTCCCAAGCTAAATTTCCTTTAATTAGCTCTCAAATGCCAAAACCCAAAGTTTTTGTTCTCTGGATATGTTAACACTACTCATAAAACATGGGTCAAGCTGGATGTATCATTCCAGATATGGTCTGACCCAGGGATGATTTGTTCTGCGAAGTTTGTATTCAGTCAAAGGGTCATACTTGAAGACCTAGAAGGCCACATGTAACCTTGAGGCCACAGGTCCCCCACCCCTTGTCTAACCAGAGCAAATTTGGTGGTTCTGAACACCATAATTCTGTTAATGATGTCTGTTTACATTAGGTTTTTCAGTAGGCACCCCAAAATCTTAGTGCAGTTTTAAACAAAGATTTTTGGGGGGCACCCTGTATTTCTGTGATGAACTATTCTCTTTGCAAATTGTTGTCTAGCCACAGATGTGACTTTCTTAGATTTGGACTATATCACTTCAGAAAATTTGATAAGGTTATTATTTATGTCTTCATTTGAATATTGATAAGACCAGAACCCTAAAGCATTCCCCTGGAGACCTACATCCAGATTGTTAGAATGGCCCCCCAACTTTTTTTTTTAAATAGCCATGCCCTCTGAGGAAGAGGAAATGACTCGGAAGGGACTATGAGGATATTGCCTCCACTGATACCAAGTCAGGATCATTGTAGCTAAATTCTTTTTGTGCTTGCAATCTTTCTGACAAAGACCTTGGACAGCTTGGGAAACATGTCCTAGCATGTGAATCCCCCAGGGGAGCACTTGTGCCACAAGGAAAAACATCCATAAACACAAGTGGGAAAACAGCCTGGGGCATCAGTAGCCACTTTTCTTCCCTCCTAGATGTGGTCCTCTGCTGCTCACACAAAGTCCTACCTGTCTCTTTTCTCTTTATTCTCAAGAATTATAAGGCTCTGTATGGGCAGCATGGTAACGACCAGTTTCTAAGATATCAGCAACTTGAATTTGAATTTTGCTTCATTTACAGCATACCTGGGGTGACTATATGTAACCACAACATGGGAAAGAGGTTGGCACAGTTTTTGGGATTGTTGCCCGAAGCCACCCCCTTCCCACACCCACCACTATGCTATCCTACCTTCCTTTCTGTGCTAACAAATTACTTAGTACAGTCATTTAGATAGTTCAAATCCACCTACCCATGCCATCATTCCAGTCCACATCTGTCCTTCACAAAGATATCACAAAGCAGTCAAATGCCTTACTGAAATTCAGTCCTATTATGATGTGTCATTTTCCAGATCTACCAGTTAAGTAATCCTGCCAAGGAGGAAATGAGGTTGCTTTGCAAGAGTTACCTTAGGTCTGCTGAGAACAATTCATGAAGCCAAGTGTTTACGAATTGTTTAATAATTTCTTCTTGCATTGTTCCAAGAATTTCTATCAATCTCAACAATCTATAGCTGACATAGTTCTCTTTTTTCTTCCAGGACAAGGATAATGTCTCCTTCCCATAGCATCTAGCATAGAGCTTCACAACTAGATACTCGATCCATGTGTTGAATGATGAAAAAAATTGAAATTTATATTTTAATTTAGAATATAATCATAATATCTTTTCTGGTCATCTATATATATATATATATATTTTTTTTTACAGAAAGATTTAGAGTGGTTTTTTGAGTCCCATAAAATTAAATGATCTGCAACAATTACATGACAAATTATACTTGAATGGGAATTACTTTTGTTATGTTTGTT
Source organism: Phascolarctos cinereus (assembly GCF_003287225.1). NCBI lineage: Eukaryota > Metazoa > Chordata > Mammalia > Diprotodontia > Phascolarctidae > Phascolarctos > Phascolarctos cinereus. The sequence continues at coordinate 10,992,814 of NW_027556098.1, forward strand.
GGTTTTTCAGTTATTTTCAGTCCTCATGCATTTTAGAAATGAAACACAAGTTGGCAAAATGTGCCTAGGCCTTTGATGGAATTTGTCATAAATTCAATACCATCCATGTTCTGTTTTTGCCTGTAAACTATACCATAAAGCTGTATTGCTAAGCTCTTGGGAATGTTAAGCCAACCAAACATGAGAACATTCCTTACTTTGCAATATATATTTACAAGATGCCCTGGAGGTAGCACTATTTCTAATAAAAGGTGTGTCATGAAGAGCTCTTGTTTCGTTCTGTACCCTGAGGGTATTATAGACCTGGTATTGAGAGCTTCTTCATATGATTGGCTAAAATGAAGCCTCACAGCTGAGCTAGAAACATTACAGCCACTGTGAGCCAGAGAAAAACACAATGTGTATGGCAAGCAATACAAAGTATTTTTTTAAAGAACATATAAAGTGAACACAAATACTCTTTTTAGACTATGTTACCTATTTGCTAGGTGACATAGTGGATAGAGTGCTAGAATCTGGAAGATCTTAATGTAAATTTCACCTCAGACACCAGCCTTGTGACTCCAGGCAAGTCATTAACTTTGGTGTAATTCTGTTTTCTCATCTGCAAAATGGGAGCAGTAATAGCACCTACTTCATAGGATTGTAGTGAGAATCTAATGAGATAATGCAAGTAAAGCACTTTAGCCAACCTTAAAGCATTTTATAAAAAGGATAGGGATTGAACCTCTGATTTCATTGGTCCAGGAATCCCCAAGGTGAAGGAAACTCCATCTACCAATACAAGTCACAGCTTTCTCTGCATTTTATAGTTTTAGAAAGTCACTAGAGCCCTGAGAAGTTAAATAATTTCCCCCAGGGTCACACAGCTATTATGCAATAGAAGTAAGGCTCAAATCCAGGTACTGCTAGTTTCAAGGCCCACTCTCCATCTACTGCCTCTATTATATAAACAATAGCTACTATTATTATTGTTATTATTAATTATTGTTAATCTCTTCCTTTAAGAGGCAGTATGAGTTATAGTTGCATAATATTCTCCCAAGGAGTTTACATGAAATTATCACATGTTATCATTTCATACACACTCCCATTTTTAACAGTCTTGTGAACATCTGGTAGCATCATTACCCTTCTTTTTCAGATGGAGTGTATCTGAGAGAGAAGATGCTAATTATTTTCTGGAGTCATGTAACAAGTTATTACCAGAGCCAACCATAAAACACAGCTTTTCTGATTTTTAATACTGCCTGATAAAATGACATTGGATTGAATAATTAGAAAATTGTGGAGCAAGAGTAATGATCATGACAATGACCTACAGCTGTGCTTTGCTTACTCCCTTTAAGATAGTTCTTTACTCTTTGTATGAGGCATATGAAAAGTACTTGAAATTATGGCAAACAAGTCAACTTTTTATTGTGCGTGTGTGTATTCTCAGTGAGTCAACAAATTATTGAGCATTTACTTTCTACCAGTTGAAGGGCTAGGTACTGAGAATACAGACAATAGTGCCTGACTGTTGGGTTTATGTTATCTCTGCCCTCAAGGATGGGCTGCTTTATAATAATAACTAAAGGAAGACTTATTAAATGCATGTCCTTATCTGTTAGAATATTTTTGAGACTTTTAACTAAAGAAGAAAATTTAATTTCAAGAAATAGGCACTAGTTAAGATTTCTTTTATGTATAAAATTAGTTGCAGCCTGAGGTAATATATTACTACTGCAATAAAATTACTGAGATTTTCTGGATTAACTTCAAGGTAGAGGTATGTGTGTGTGTGCTTACATATGTTTCCCTGCAATTTAATATTGCATCGTCTTAAATATGTAAAAAAAAAAACCAGCTTTTCTCATGAAGTACAATTCTAATGACAAAATGGACTTACGTATTTACCGGTGAGGATTTAGATAAAACAACAAGCATTTGTCATTATGATCTTATTTTTCTTTTAAAAATTCCAATAACTATAAATTTTATCTTTGATCCAAATATAACTAAGGATGAAGGCAATACAGTAGTAAAAATAAAAACATTTAGCTATTAAACATGGGGAAAAAATCAGTTTCCGTGTTAATCGTTGAATTCAAAAAAGGATTATATCATTATAAACTTTATGTTTGTTCAATTTGTTGTTTAGTTGTTCAGTCACTTCTGACTCTTTATGACCCCATTTGGAGTTTTTTTGGCAAAGATGCTGGAGGGGTTTGCCATTTCTTTCTCTAGCTCATTTGACAGATGAGGAGCTGAGGCACACAGAGTTAAGTGACTTGCCCAGGTATATACAGCCAGTCAGTGTCTGAGGTCAGATTTGAACTTGAAAAGATGATGAGTCTTCCTGACTTCAGGCCCAATACTCTGTACCACCTAACTGCCCAATAGATAAACATTTATTATGTGTCTTTGTATATGCCATGCACTGTCTAAGTTCAGAGGCTACAAAGACTGGCTATGCCAGAAAGGAGTTTATATTTTCTCAGAGAAACTGACTTTGTCCACTTTTAAATAAATATAATATCTGTACTGAGTAATTTCAGTGTGAGTCATACAGCTGAGGGGATGAGGAAAGACCTCATGTAAAAAGAGGAGCTTGAACTGAATTTTGAGGGATTGGGATTCTGAGGGTCAGAGGTGATGAGAGAGTAAATTCCAGCCATGGAAGGGGGAACAGTATGTAAAGGCACAGAGAAAGATGGCATTTCATGGACTGTTGTGCTTGGGGATCAGCAAGTAGGTATGAGTTGGCTCACGGAAGAGTGCATAAAGAGGAATATTGTTTTGTAAGCCTATACAAGTAGTCTAGAATTCAATTGTGAAGAGCTTTAAATGTCAATCAGGACAGTTTATTTTTTGATCCTAGAGGAGGGTATAGGCCAGCCACTGGAGCTTTTCGAGCAGGGGAGAAATATGGTACTTGGGAATATCACTTTAACAGCAGCTGTGAGGAGGATGGATTGAGGAAGGGAGAAATTTGACTTGATGCATCATTTTAAAATGTGATCTTCTTTTGGTTAGAAATATTACATGATTGTGGGCCCCAAAGTCTTTCCCCACGGTGTTTGTTTTATTATCGATATTCAATTCTGCTTGGCTTCCCTAAGGTGAATTGATCTTGATTACCTTCTACATGCTAATGATAAAATTTAGGGGCAGAGTTACCATTCAATTTCTGAATCTAAGTAAGACTAAGTATAGATATTTGTCCAATTGGGTTTTAGAAAGTCTCCAATTACTACCCAATGAATTGGAATTCTAAATCCTTTTTGCTGGAATATAATGATTGACAGAATTGTTTACTTTGTCCTTGTTTGATATAGTTTAAATACAGTGTTATCTGTACTCCCTTGTAAGGGTTGATTTATGTGACAATACTCAGTATGGATTTGGCAGAGGAATATTCTTTCCATGACAGTAAAGGAAGAAATAAGGAGAAAGGTAGTAAGTAGGGATATTTGGAGCTTGCTTTAGAAATCAGGAATATTTATGTGTTTATCTTGTAAGTAATTATGCTTGTAATTTTCATCTGATTCCACTAAGAATAAGAAAAGCTTATGTAGTGGGGTTTAACATTTTTTTAATAGAGTACAAGTGTTTTTATAGATGAGGATGAACTCAACAACTATTTTTTAAAGTACTAGATATGTCAACTTCGCAGTGTTATAAGGGAGAATCAGATCAGGTCAGATGTGACAAGTTAGTGGGAGGCAGAGGGACAGACAGCTAGAATAAAAAGCCAGCAGTCATAGTTTTTGTTGTTGTTCAATTGTGTCCAATTCTTCAAGACCCCATTTCGGGTTTTCTTGGCAAAGATAATGCAGTGGTTTGCCATTTTTTTTCTCCAGCTCATTTGACAGATGAGGCAACTGAGGCAAACAGGGCTAAGTGATTTGCCCAGGGGAATATAGCCAGTCAGTGTCTGAGGCCAGATTTGAACTTAAGAAGTCTTCCTGTCTCCAGGCCTGGCACCATATCTTCTGTGCCAGCTATCTGGGAAGCCATAGTAGGGAAGAAAACTAAAGCTTAGCCATAGTAGAGACAAATTGACCCATGAGAAGGAAAAGAGGTCTTGTGGGTTTATTTGTTGTTGTTGTTTGTTTGTTTTGTATTTTTAACAGAGCTAAAGTGTAGAAACTGTACCTTCTCTCTCTCTCTCTCTCTCTCTCTCTCTCTCTCCTCTCTCTCTCTCTCTCTCTCTCTCTCTCTCTCCCCACACACACATACATGTCACATGTATATACACATATTTATGTACACAACATACAATAAGCTATCAACAAAATCCCTGTCCTCAAGGAACTTAGTCAAGTGATATAATAATAACTAATATTTATATATTGCTTTGAGATTTTCAAGGTAACCCTGTAATGGTTAAAATATGAGGAAACTGAGGTTCAAAGTAGTCGATTGACTTGCCCAGGATTACATAGCCAGTAAATATTAGAGTCAGAATTTGAAACCCAGTCTCACCTGATTGCAAGTCCAAGGCTCTTAGTGCTACAACATACTAAATCTTAGAATCTCAATTTTCTCATCCGTAAAAGGGGAATAATACCTGTACTACCCAAGACACCAAGTGATTGTTGTGAAGATCTCATTAGGTTCTTTACATAAATGATGTATTTTGTAACTGAGACAATATTTGTATAATCTTCTTGGACACGCAGACATCAACAGAACATAAAATGCCATGTTGTAGGGTAAATGAGGGGATTGGATTAAATGACCTTTAAGAGATCTTTTACAGCTCTAAACTTGTGATAAACAACTGCAAATTAATGTAGCCCAAACTGAATAATATCAAGGTAAAAAGGTACCAAGTGGAGAATCAGTCAAAGAGAAGGCAGGTGAGTTCAATCACAGAAAGCTCCTACAGGATATGCAGGTCACATTCTGAAGTCAAAGAGAAATTTGAAGTTAATCTTGGTTTAAGCCCTGGCTGCCCAATAATAATAATACAGTTTTACAGAGTGAGATCTTCAGTGGGCTAATGGGTTAAGTCCTTGGAACAAAAGTCTGCAGACATGTCCTTCCGTCACTCTTTTACTGTGTTCCTGTTGGCTAAATGGCTTACATGAAGATTTTCAACCCCATAACATGGGATGTTGTGAATGGCCAGTTAAATAAATTGCACCCCTAAGACAAATACACCAATTGTAGACAGAATGGAAAATTTTTTCATGGGTGTTTAAAGACTATCTTGTCTGTACTCAACTTTACAGTCAATTACATAAACTGAGAACCCTTTATAAAGATATTTAGAGCACAAGAATTCTACCTTGTTTTGGAGGTTGTTTTTTTTTTTTAATCTAGATTTAGAGAAGCTATTGGAATTCCTGAACTTTGTCCTTCAAAAGACTACCAAGTCTGTGAATTTTAAAGTCATGGGAATCCTGAATTGTCATCATCTGTTGAGATTTAATAGTTAAATGCTTCATTAAGGCAAATATACATATATATGTATATATATGTATGTATATGTGTGTGTGCATGTATACAAATATACACATAAGTATTTTTGCATGTGTTCTATAATACTTATATATTTTCATATACATATTCATATATGGCTCTAGAAAGATGATATTTAATTTGACTAATGAGGGGCCATAGTGGTATTTATTTTAATGGAAAATGTGTTGAAATAGAAAATCTCTTTGGCAATTTGGAATTTTAAATCTGTAAGTCAAAGAAATTGGTGTTATGATCCATGAAAGGAGTAGTTTTATGAGCAGAATAATTTGTACATGGCTCAGCCACAAGAAAAGTGGAAATGTTTCTTGTTTAATGAGCCATAAATTCTTGGGTTCTGAGGGAGGGAAAGAAAAATCTCTGAAATGTTTTAGCATTTAACATTGTTAGATTTTTGGTTTATTTTTAAATGAACAAAATGTCAATATAGGAAAATATGGATAAGCCAGCCCCTTTGCCCCTAAATCCTTTTGCTCTGATATGGAATCATTTGTAATGTACGCTTTTCTTCAGAAATATTAAAATCTGTACATCAGGTTGACCTAGGACGACAAATTAAGATGAATTGTGGTAAATCAAATGCCGAGAGGACTAAATCTTCATATTAAAATTAGAGACCTAACAAGATAAAATGACCTTGAGCAAAATGCTTAAAATCCTTGGGTCCCAGATTCTCTCTTTGCGTGATGTGGAATTGAACTAGATGATCTATAAAGTTCCTTCCAACTTTCAAGCATTTAGTAAGTGCTTACTATATTCCAGAACTCTTTCAATAGTGTCATGTTTTATTATTTAGTCATTTTTTCAGTTGTGTCAATTCTTTGTGACCCCTTTTGAGGTTTTCTTGGCAAAGATTCTGGAGTGGTTTGCCATTTCCTTCTCCAGCTCGTTTGATGGATGAGGAAACTGAGGCAAACAGGATGAAGTGTTTTACCCAGGGTAGGAAGTGTCTGCGGCTGAATTTGACCTCAGGAAGAGGAATCTTCCTGACTTCAGGCCTGGTACTCTTCCCACTGCTCCACCTAGCTGCCCATAGAGTATCATGCCATCCTTTAAACAAAGGGTTTAGACTAGATGACTTCTAAGATCCCTTCCATCTCTAAATCTATGCAAGATTTAGCAAGTAAAGCAGGCACAAAAGAATAAAGTATAGGCTGAATAACACCAAACTAGAAAGGTTGTGGTGTGGAGAATCACCCAAAGAGAAACAGATGGGACAAAAGTAGTAGGCACTTTGGATTCAAAGACAAAAATGAAATTGTCCCTGTCCTTAATAGCCTCTCTTCTACTGTGTTTTTTCTGTGCTTCTCTGTCTGCTTTAGAAAACGACATCCACAAATGGCTACTGTGCTTAAACAACTTTAGGCATGTTCTGTAACTATTAACATTCCTTCTGAGTTCAAAAGTGACTTTTTTTTTATTCTTAAAGTAAATTCTACAACATTATCTTGCCCAGTGTCAACTTAGAACTGTCATTAGTAGCCTTTGGTAAAGATCCATGCTCATTGATATCATATGTAATATGGTAAGTAATCAACAATGAATGAAAAAGCATTAAGTGGCTACTATGTGTTAAGCTTAGGGCAGGTGCTTGGGGATACAAGGATAAAAGTGAAATAATCCCTGCCTTGAGGTTTTTATATCCTCTTGGGGGCTAGCCCATACTGGAGAATGAGAAGAGTTAGAAATAATGTCTGGAACAATAGAATGGTCCATTGATAGGCTTTTCCCAGGTTGATTAAAGTTCTCTGGGGAAGAACTAGAGGGAGAAGGTCCTACCTTTACACCCTTGGCAAAAACCAAGGTAGAGAGGGACTGGAATATATATACATGATCTTTCTTAGCCAAGTGACCTAGTTTCTCTGATCTTGGGAATTTTAGTTAGGAGGGTAAAACAATAGCAGCAGCAGCAGCACCAGCAGCAGGTTGGGAAAAGGCCACAATGAATATAAGGAAGTCTCATCCTTAGGAGTCTAGAACATAGTAGCCTAGTTCTTCCTGTCAATAGTCCCAGAGATCTAATATTTACTCTGGAGGAGAAAGTGAGGCTGGTGACTTAAATCCAATCCACTTACAAGTCATGGCATCATGTTCCTGATTTCCTGATTTCCTATGGTCCCATTCGAGAATGAAGGACAAACAACATGCAACAATGACAAAGTATAGAAAGAACTTATACAGTAACAGCAATATTTTTTTAAAAATGACTTTGAGTGACTGAGCCATTTTGAGTATTATAAATACAGAAATTAAAAATAAAGGACATATGAAGAAAGGCACCATCAGCATCCACAGATAAAAACTGAAAAAGAAGTCTGTATAGAATAATTTTACACACACACACACACACACACACACATACACATACACATACACAGGTGTGTATGTGTATACCTATTTGATTCTAATGGTAGCCATCTCTAGGGCAGTGCAGGAGGGGAAGAAAAAAGAAGGGGGGAAATTTACATAACTTTATTATATATTTAAAAGGAATAGCAAATTGTACGTAACAGATTTGCAGTTTCATGTGCAATCATCTTTTTTATTATACTATGTTATGGAAATGCTTGTTTTATTCCATAAATTAAAAATAAAATACATTAAATTTTTTTTAAAAAAAAGAACAATGTGTAAAAATAAAACATGGAAAGACTGTTGGATCTACAGTTAGATTTGAATTTGCTTCTTATCCCCATCTCTTCTTAGCTGTGTGACCATAGGCAAGTCTCTTTACCTCAATTTCCTCATCTATAAAACAGAGATATTTCTATCCTTTGTTGTTATAGAGTTATTTTGAGGAAATGGTTTTATAAATCTTAAAGGATTATATAAATGTGATAGGGACTAGATAGGAAGAATTGGACCTGTGATTTCATTGGTATAGGAAACTTCCAGATGAGGAAACTTTCTATCAATGAAGCTTGTTAACTTCTATACAACTTATATGTGTATTGTGAGCCATCATTATGTAATCTATTTCTAAGCAACTTCTTTTAACATTTAATTATTATTTACATTCTCATAAGTCTTTCAGTATTCATATGTTACCTTTGGTGAAACTAAAGCAGTGAGGAAAGAAAAAAGGTTCTACAAGTTAAAGTTTTATTCATAATACCAATGCATTTTTATAGCAGCCTTGTTTACAAAGTATTTTTCTTCTAACTACCTTGAGAGGTATCTAGTCCAAGTATTGTTATCATTCCCATTGTATAAATGGGAATAAATCAAAGCTCACAGAGATTAAATGACTTGTCCAACTGTTAGAATCAGGATTTGAACACAACCCTTTCCTGACTCCAATTACAATATTCTATCCATTACAATGCAGCATTTAACTAATATTCAGCAAGAACATTAGCAAAGGAATAGATGATAAGCTTTGAGAAGCAAAGATACAAAAAGAACATTATCTGAACAGGGACATTTCACTCTGGTTAAAAAGAAGATGCAGATAGATATTTGTAAGGCATTAAGGATGGAGTCTTTATTTGGAGAGTGATAGTAATCTCTATAGAAGAGAGAATTGTCAAAGCTATGGTCAAGGAAGATAAATTTGATCAAGTCCAGTGAAGAGGACAGGGCACTAAATTTTCTGGTCTCTCAGGTTAGGGAGGAACAAAGACTATAGTGTCAGATCATCTAGTACAGAGGTTCTGTGCCTGACGTCTGTGAACTTTTTAAAAAAATATGTTGGTAGCCATATTGGTTTCCTTTGTAATCACACACACACACACACACACACACACACACACACACACACACACACAATTTTATGCATTTAAAAACATTATTCTAAGGTATCTATAGGCTTCACAGACTACCTAATGGGATCCAAGACACACACACGCACATACACACATACACAGAAAGTCTAAAAACCATAGATCTATTCTAACCCTATCATTTTACAGAGGACACAGGGCATCAGAAAGAGGAAATGACATGGCTAAGGTCACACATTTGGCTGGTGGAAACCACTACTCTTATTTTGGGAAGTCATCTGTACTCCACTAGAGGGCAGCAGGGTGCAGGGACTGGAGTTCAAGAAATCAACCTATACCCCTATAGCAACTTCCTAAACCTGCCTTCTAGTCCCTTCTGAGTTGGCTTTGAGATTGTGCTAACTGCACCTCCCTACTCCCATGGCCAAAACCATGACATTAGCCTCTTAGACTGTGTGTGTGTGTGTGTGTGTGTGTGTGTGTGTGTGTGTGTGTGTGTGTGTGTGAAATGGAGACTAGGACAGATATAAGGAAAGATAATCCTATCAAAAGGATTAAAAAAAGGGTAATCCATTTCCTGTTCTCCTTGAGCTCTACTAGTTTTTTTGGTTTTTATTGTTTTGTTTTGTTTTAGCTGGCATTTATTTAGAGCAAAGCACGATACATATGATCATTTGATCACAATTTCTTCAATTGTGAAACAGATTTCCTCATAGGCAAGTAATTCTTAAATCCCTTTGGAGATCTGTGACTTTAAAGGTGTTTATTAAAGATTATAACAGTGCTTCTGCAGTTAAGAACAAGGTGAAATGTTCCTTGTGTACACACACAACACACACACACACACACACACACACACACACACACACACACATTTCACTTGCTGAGATTGTTCACGAGGGTACACCTATGTCTTGTCCTTTGCATATCCCACAGTGCCTTATGATAGAAAAAGCTCAATAAATATTTGATGAGTGATTGGACAAATGAAGGAATTACATGGAAAATAATTTATTAAGCACTGAAGCCACAAATAGAAAAGCAAGCCGGTCCTTGATATCAAGGAACTCAAATTCTAATTAGAGGAGACAACATTTACAGAAAGGTTGAAGTAATGAATGAGGATTAAATGATAGTGGTACTACTATAAAGTATGAATTGGCTGTTCATTCTTCTTTAATTTTATTTTTATCATATATGATCAGGGTTCATATGGAATGTAGCCTCAGTTATGCAGATATGGTCAAGCAAAAGAGAATTTCTATGAAACATCCAAAGCTTCTTCTCCTTCAGTCCTTAGTGGTCCCCCAGTTAGCAGTGTTCAGTACAATGATTGGTCCCTAATAACTACCCAAAAGATGAGACTTACTATCTCCAAAAAAAGAAAGGGGAGTTATAATAAGTGGTTTTCTTATGATAAGTAGTTTTCCTTCTCCTTTGCAACAAAATCTTTATATTTCGTAGGCATCTTCAATCTTGGTTCAGTGATTATCTTCCTCTAGGAAGAAATGTCAGTTTTTGGACATTTAATGCCCTTCACAGTCTGAGTCCTACCTGTTCATAGTATTTCATTTGCTCTTCATCTCCCGTTTCTTTTCCTTTGTACAAGCCTGGAATGCCCTCCTTCCATACCTTCACCTCTTGGGATCTCTAGCCCCCTTTAAAACTTGGCTCAATACAGCACAAAACCTTTCATGATTCTGCTGTTCTCCTCCCAGTTGATGATGCCCTTTCCCCACTGCCCTAACCCCTAAGTTTATATTTAGTTACTCTTTATACTTTGTCTCACCCAAGTAGAATATAGGTTTCTTGACAGCAGGAACTGGTTTTTGTTTATTTGTTTTGGTCTTTGTATCTCTAGCGCTTAGCACTGCATGGGCACATGGTAGGCACTTAAGTGCTTCTTGAATTGGAAAATCAAGGGACTACTTCATTGGCATCTTTTAAGTAAGCTACTTTAAATCAATAAAATATATCTTACTTTATAGGTAATTGTAGTTATGCTTTTAATGGCTTCTTAAATCCAACATTTTGTAGGCATTTTGAGATGTGCTACTTCCATTCCAAACACAGGACTCTTATGTATAAACTCACATACACATAGAGGAGTGTGTGTCTCTGTGTGTGTGTGTGTGTGTGTGTGTGTGTGTGTGTGTGTGTGTGTGTGTGTAGGCTCAAATCAAGTAGGTAGAAAAAACGGATCTTAATGTTTCATCAAAATGAAATGGGTTCTTGGGAATGCTATATATTTAAAATATTTACATTTATTAAAGCAAACATAAATTATGGGTGAATATTTGTTCTCCTGTGACCACTAGCTGGGTGGATCACAGGTCATTGTTCATTTGAGTAGAAAGGACTGATGACAAATGAGGTCTTTTTAAAATAGCACTTTAGGGGATACTAGTGACCAACTTGATGGAACTGAGCCAATGCTACAGAGTTGTCTTTTTTTTTAAGCAAGATTTTTTCCCCTCTCATTTAAAACACTCACCCTGTCAATACTATCCAGATGTCAGTTATCCTAGGGGAGAAAGGAGAGTATTATAGCCTGTAACATTTCCCAACAACTTCTGATGAAGAAATGACTTATAGTCAATGCTTTACCATTTTTCTATTTCTTTTGGTATTTAAAAAATTAGTGGAAGTAGAACCAGAGCAAAAAAAAAGAAAAGAGGGGAAAAAAAGTTTTCTTTCCTTCTATAAACCAAGTTTTTTTCCAGATTCCTTTCTGATGAAGTATTTACAAAACTAAATTATCAATGTAAGCCTTCTATGTTTTCTATCTGTCAACTGTTGGGTCATTAGCTATCTCAAGCATTCTTTATAAAATTCCAGAAATCTCCAATACTATTAGCTCATGATCATTTTTTTCAAGCCATGAAAACTCAACTCTTCAAATTATACAGCTGAATATTTCTTCAATATATCCCTCCTGAAGACATAACAGTAACCTCCTCACTATAAAAGGAAATAATGACCAAATTAATGAAGTGGGCTCCCTTTTGTACTTATGCCATTGTCTTATGCATAAATTACAAGCACATGAGAGTGTTAATTGACTGGTTGCCTGGTTTAGAAGGTCAAGTATTATTATGAAAAATTTAAGCATATTTTAATTCACTGCTGGCCACTAGTAGCTTTAATTAATGCACAACATACCACTTAAGATTGATGAAGTATTTCACTTTGGCAATAAAAATATTAAAAGGACACAAGGTCTAAAATTTGTTAATTGGTCTTCCCTGTTCAGTGTTCCTACCCCCACCCTGAGCCCTTTCCAGTCTATCCTCCACTAGGTTGCCAAAATGATCTCCTTAAATTGTGGATCCTAAAGTGCAAATCTGATTAGTCTTAGTCATTAAACTCCAGTAATGCCCTATGACCTTTGGTATCAAATATAAAAACATCTGTTGAACATTTAAAGCCTTTTGCAATCTGGCCTCTTCTACCTTTTCAGTCTTATTATACTTTCCTCAACTCTACATACTCTATAATCCAGTGACATCAGCCTTCTGGCTGTTCCTCACTCAAGGCAATTCCATCCTCCAAAAGCATGCCCCTTTTACTGGGTCTCTCTCATTCCTATAATGCTCTCCCTCCTCACCTCCACCTCTTGGCTTAAATCTCACCTTCCGCAGAAGGCCTTCCCTAGTCCGCCCTTGTCCCCACCACCCCAACTGCGTGCCTTCCGTCTGACCTTCCATTTTCACTGTATGTATCATGTGTGTGCAATTATTTGAATATTACCTCTCCCATTAGAATGTGAGCTCCCTGAGTGCGGAGGCCATATATTTTTTTAATTTTAGTTTGTATCTCTAATACTGGTACATTTTTCTATATATATATATATACATATATATATATACATATATATATACATATATATGTATATATATATACACATATATATGTGTATATATATATATATACATATACATATATATATATATATACATATACATATATATATATATACATATACATATATATATATATATATATATATATATATATATATATATATATATATATATATATATATATATATATATATATATATAGACAAATCAATGACAATACCAAAGTTGTCATCTTCAATTCTGTTACCTAGAGTGCTCTATAGGATGTATATGGTCTGTAAGTTGTATCAGGCCTGCGCTGAAAATTAGAAAACCTGAATTTAGTCCTGATTCTGCCATTGACTCACTCTATGACTTCAGACAATTCACCTATTTCCCTCCTCTTTTTTCTCATATTTAAAATGAGTGGTTTGTATTAGATGACCTCTAAGACCCATTCCAGGTTTCCTGTTCCATGATTTATGGCCCAAGACAAAGTTTATCCAGCTCTATTCGATGGAACCCTGGTGTTGTAGGTGATTTGAATAGGAGAATCTGTGAATGAATTTTTCTGCTTCAGATATTTTTCCACCAAAATATTAACCAGGAAATTGTTTCAAAATATGTATTACATGTGGCAATGTTTCAGCATGGAAAGATTTAATTTTCTCCTTTAAACCTCAGAATATCTTCCCCTTTCTCCATACCAGAATATATGGGTTATGTCAATATATTTCAAGGCCAAAATTATTCCATGGATAGATTAATTTGAGAAATGCTAATCTTTAAATCATTTCAGCTTCATTCTACTGAATTTAGCAAGTATACAATAAGGTTTAATATGTGTCCAGCATTGTTAGATACTATAGAGAATACAAAAAGAATACATAATGGATCTCCAGCATTCAAATCGGGGAAATTCTAGAAGGGATCATTGCATTAGATGGGAGAAGACAGATGCATCTAATTTCCTTTTTCATCCTATGATTCTAAGTAAGTTACAATATAGTTAGGAAGACAGCATGTTCACATATGAAACAACCAAAGGACTACGTAAGCCAACACAAGAATATAATGTGTGGTACAGATAATACATTCATGTTCTTGGAAATTAAGGAGATATTACCATGTACAAAAGTTGTCAAAAAAGCATCATGGAAAAGGTGAGAATGCAGTTGGTCCTTAAACTTCCAGTATTCTTCATAAAACAAAATAGTAATGTGAAGTCTTTCTTGGTGACATTTCCGCATATCAAATTCATCTTATTATGATTTATTTGTAAAATAAAATATTTTGAGAAATTTAACAAATTTTGCAAATGGTAAATAAGCTAGACCCATAACTGAACAAGAAAATGAAAAGTCTGGATTTCCTTTGTGAAACTGTGCTCTGCTTTTAATGATCACAGGATTCTCCAAAAACAAAAGACTGTGTTTTCACACCTACATCCTTCTGTTGGTATTGTTTAGTTATAAATCATGGGTTACCACAGTCTTTAAAGTATTGAAGTTGAGGATCATCCAAAGGGAAATGAAAAGGTCTGTGGTGGACATAAACAGGTTCTGGCAGACTACAAATATGGAACTACTCAAGAAAAACAGTAGAAATGATGTCACCAAAAATGTGTGAGAAGGGGATGGGAAGGAGTAAAAGCAAAAGATGGCAACAGAATGCACATTTACTCAATGCAGTATCAGAAGAACTGGAGGAAGGTCCCCAATGTATTGGTTGGAAGTTCCAGTACTGAATTTATAGAAACGTGTAGACAAACATCACAGAAGATGTTGTAGACAAACAGAGGAGGGGAAGGCATAGATGGATTATGATCTACATTGTTTGAAACATTAGCTCCATTGATGAGATCATCACTTTAATGTAGTATTGGAATAAATGCTTTAAACTAAAATTTGAATTTGAAGTCTTTTGAAGTGATTAGACATTTCCGTAGATAGAGGAAATGGGTATGAGGAAGACAACCTTAGGGTCTTTTTTGTCTTCTATTAAGCATAACCCTCAAGTAGAAATTTGCATGTCCTATTTTTGTAGTTTATTAAAAATATTTAGGATATTTTTGGGAACTAGCATATTTTAGCTTAATTGAATTTCTCTAAGAGCAAAAAATTAATCTTTGTAATAACTGAGAAACTGCAAGTTCCTGAATTCTTACATTATGGACAGTAAATGTTACTTAAGGGAGCAGAGTGGATTTCGACATTTTGGAAATGGTGTTAACAAAGGGTGACTCACAAAGGGTTTCTTGGAATGCTCCATTAACTAGAAAATTAAATTAACCAACCCTTCTCATTCTCTGGGCATTCTAGTTTGTTGAAGCTCTACTATTGCCCCCCTGACTAGTTAAAATAGGAATGGATTTCAATATTGACCTTACCTCTTGGCTAGTACTTTTTAAAAAAACCACACTGCACTGTCTATAGGTCTATGATAACAATACCACAGACCTAAATAAGCAGTGTTTTTAGTCACAATGGAGAGAGTGCTTTGGCACAGATATATGAAGAAGCCCAGTTGTCCCCTTGCTATAAGCTTAGCTCTGTCCAATGCCTTTCAACAGAACTGAGAGTCACTCAGTATTGCACAGGGGAGGAAAACATATGTTAAATGTTTTGGCTTTCCACAATGATATTTAAAAAAAAAAAGGTAAGAGGAGTGTTTTCATCGTTAAACATTGAACAAAGCTCTCTACAAGGTTTGTTAGAGAATCATAGAGAAGGAAATAAGCAGTGTGATAAAAATAATTTGCTAGTGAAATTATAGTGTTTTTACTTAAGATATCAGCAAAGCAAGAAAATCCCAAAGCAGCAGAATGGGGCCAGATGGCATATTATATTTATGCAATCCCTAGGCAGGAAATTGTGCTTGATTAAGAAGATGCTGCCCTTGATTTCCATTCAGCAGTTTTGAAGTGAGTTACAGAAAACTCATTCTGTTTTCATTCAGCCAAATTATCACTCACGCCATTGCCAAGCTCATAGGATGAGAATGTGAAGCTTTCATGATAGGGAAATCTCAACTACAAGAAAAAAGCTTGGAGCCTGACCATTTGTCTGAATGCTGTCTGAAATGCATTGCAATACTTAATTCCATTGTTGTAGGGTTTGGGGTTTTAGGATCTTTTTTTTTTCTTCTGGTAACCAAGCATGGAAGAAAAGCCCTATACCACAGTGACCAGCTAGGGCTTTGCAAGATATGGGCTAGAACTAGAGAAAGAAAGAGGTTTTAGAGTTCAGCACCCCAGGGGGCTAATGTGTATAAAGCTACTGCTCAAAAGGACCATAGTTTAATCCTTGGGGCTGCCAGTCAGGATAATGATTAAAAATCACCCATCCAGAGAATTACTTCTGGATGTTGATATGCCGGGGTGGGGGACAGAGAAAAAGGGAGGGTTTGTATTTGGATGGGTGATGGTTTAGCACTTGATTTTCAAAGAGGAAGCGGGGGGGGGGGGGGGGGGACTTTGGCTGTCTGTGTCAAAGAACAAAGCCTCTCTCTGTAAACGTCCCACTATCCCAGCCCTAATTCCACATCCATCTCCTCATTCCTCAGGAGTGTGCTATACCACTATCCATGTTCTAAGACTAAGTTTGTGAAACTAAATATTAGGACTAGTTCATGGGAGGTTTTTTGTTGCTGTTTTAAGAAGGAATACTTTCAAAGAATTTTTGAAGTGAAATGGACATTTTAGCCAGGCATTCCACAAAATCTGGTTTGAACTTTTTTTTATTAGCCCTTACCCTAAGTATCCAAAATCTAAAATACTCCCAACTTATTCTAAACCAGTTTGTGTGTTGATAAAAATCATTCTTTGATAGGGTACCAGTAATCCAGACAAACTAAAAAGAAAAAAAACAAAAAAACAAAAAACACATCAAAAACTATTGGTTAGTTTAGATATATGTTGTACGTGTCTCCCAGTTTGCTTACTTTTACATTTCTTGAGAGGTCTTTACTGTTCATTAGGAAAGTAAATGTAATTCCATTTTAAGTTATCTTGGATAAAGGATGAACTCACTGCCCCGAGCATTAGACCACTTCCAGCACTAAACATTTAAGTATTAGAGAGAATTAAATGTATGCTGCTTCACTCCCTCCCTCATAACTTTCATTTCTAAAATCTACTTTTTCTGGGGCACTCCATGCAAACATTTTATCTTTTCACTGTCATGATAATAACCAGGATTTAGATTATTGAAAGGCATCAGTCTCTTAAACTATCAGCATCAACAAGCAGACACTGTGAATCTGCTTCTCTGAATTCACTGGAAGAAAAAGAGAGCTTTGTAAACCTGGAATATTTTGACCTTGGGGTGGAAGCAGACAGCATGATACTGGAGATTGTGATATTCTGGGTCCAGATGCACACATGTGTACAGTTCTTTGAAACAGACTTGTATGTTTATTGACTACAAAAGAATAAGATTTGCACTGCTTTACTTTGATGAAATTTTGGCTCATAAACAAATATGACAATTGGCAAGAAACTTTATCTTTGATGTAGAAATTCTAACAAATATTCATTTACATATATGAATATTCATTAGGATCATGTGTGTATATATACACACATTATGTACTCCAAATCCAATGGTCTTTCTGTTATACTTGACTCCAACCAGCTATATTCAATGTTTTATGTTTTTATTCTTTTGCAAGTAAGAAGGCTTCCAAACACCAATGGCAAGATCTATGAGGCATTGGAGACTTCAGTTTTTAATGGGTCTTCTTACTCCCACAACCCTGAGAAGTGGATTCACTTTATTGTAACTTGAACCCCAGCCTTCCCTCCCCAAATCCCCTCTATACTCTGTAGCTCCACTTCCTCCAATTTCCTTCCTGAGACTTCTACTTCCAGTGAAGGAAGCGCCAGGTGGATGGAAGCCAGGTGGGTCTGATTTTCTAAACTAGTTCTGTGACTGTTCTAATGTCTATATTCATTTCCTTCATGCTTCTCCCTTTAACCCGAACATGTAAAAGTGATTATTTTAAATTCTTGGTTAACATCTTAGGATCAAATAGTAAGTCAGGAAACTTTAAGTACTTTCTCTCCCCTTCTCCCTCTCCTTCTCCCTCTCCTCTTTCCATCTCCCTATCCATCTCTCTCTATATATTTTCATTGCTAAAATAATTCTAAGAGGACACTGTTCTTCAATAATCCATCATATTTTTTCTTGACAGTGAAAATAATAAGAGTTGTATTTTAATGTTATTTAAAATGAAGTCTCACCACAAGGAGATTTTATGGAAGGTACTTTCCTTGTTCAAGCATTAAACCTGTAGCAAAGTCTTTTTTTAAGTGCTTTCTAAGTTTCTGCTTGTTTGTTTAAAAGAATGAAGCCAACAATGAAGGAGGCTTTCAGTTTTAACAAGTTCAATTCCAAAAGTATCATTGTAGAATAAAGTGTTCCATTAAGGAAAATAGAATGGCAGTATGTAGAGAACTTCTAACAGAGGTTAGTCCTTAAAACCAGTAAATGGTAAGATGATCACTCAGTTGAATCTATATTCCATATTTAGACTGAATTTGGGAATACTTTAATGGTTCACACCGGTGAGGTAGTTCCAAAGAGATGCTGTTTATGGGGTTGGTTGTAGGCAGGGGGCACTCTGTTGCTTCTTTGATTATTCCAACATGATAGCTGATGGAGAGAATTCTGTCATTCCTGTTCAAAGGACTTCCCTGGCTACCATTAATCTTCACTCAGTCAATAAGGATTTATCATGTACTTACTATGTACTAGGCATTATGCTAAGTGCTGAGGACACAAAAAGGCAAAAGACAATCCTTGCTCTAAAGGAGCTAACAGTCTGATGGGGGAGACAACATAGAAACACTTATGTACAAACAAGCTATATACAGTATAGACTGGAGATTAGCAATGGAGGGAAGGCACTAGAAGAGTCAAGAAAGAGTGGAGAAAAACCTTCCTATAGAGGGTATAATTTTAGCAGTGACTTGAAGGAAGCTTCAAAGATTTGAGTGCTTATTCCCACCACTTTACCATTTAATAAACTCTGTGTCTGTGGTAATGATGAAGAAATAACACGTGAAATGGCAGTAGCACATTTTATGACCTCTATTGGAAAAGCAGGGAGCAGAAGAAGTCTTTTTCATACAGGCATTCAAGGTCCCAGAATTCTATAGAATAAGATTACATGTAAGAAGATGGATGAAATATTGAATTAACAGGGGCCTTCTGAAGAGAGTTGGACCATAAAAGTAATAATAGTGAGTTGAGAAAAAAGGAAGCAGAGAATCTGCATTTTAATGCTTCAAGGGTTTGTGATTGCCTCCATGTGGGGAAAGGAACGATTTTTTAAAGCACCGTGCACCAGAAACTGTGCTAAGCACTTCACAAATATCTCATTTTATCTTCACAACAGTCTTAGGAAGTGGATGCTATTATTATTCCTATTTTACAGTTGAGGAAACTGAGGCAAAGTGAAGTAACTTGTTTAGGGTAAGTTAAAAGTGAAGTCTTCTTGACTCCAGGCACAATTTTCTATCCACTGTACCACCCAGCAGGTTGTAAAACAGATAATAACCTGTGTACCCCTCAGTGGATGGTTTTCATGAGTTATTGGGGATGAAAATAATTAAACACCTTATGGGAAACCTTCCTGTTACTCATACTGATAACTGGATAGAGCTTGACAAAACTCAGTCTCTGTTAGCATTGGTTGTATAAATTAGATTACAAAAAGATGGCATAATTCATTGAACAGTTCTTGGTATCCCTACATTTTTTAAAATGTAAATTGAAATGAACAATTATAAGTGGAAAGGCAGTTCTCATTAAAAACAAAAAACTCCTCAAGAATTAAATTGTTCTATGTTTGCTAAGTGCTTAATTAAATGTAAAATCCTCCTATTTAGTCTAGTAATAAAAACAAAGGAGGGAAGGGAGTTTCTTAAACAGTATCCCAAACTGAAATTAGAGTAATTTAGTATACTCTTAGTTTAATTTGTATAATTATTTTGTTACACAAACTGCTTTTTTTTTCAGATGAGCATAATGTAATATTACTACCCCCACCTGGAAGATTTATTATTGGCTAGAAAGCTGTGGGTTGTTTATTGAGACTGTCATGACATAGATACAAATACTTCCTCCTGAAGTAGATGCAAATACTTCTTCCAGAGAAACATCATGGCTCCTTTTCTGTGCAGATGCACATTTACCATGCTAGTCTCCATATCCTGTTTTCCTATGTAAGTGCTGGCATCCTTTCTGCTACCAATGTTCCCATCATTCTTTTCTTTTCATGTGGCCAACCAGAATTTGATGCTTTACAATAACAATTTAGAACAAAAGAATGACTCCTCTTTCTGGGTCCTGAAAAAAAAAAAAAAGAAAACTTCAGTCACTGAGTGCACAGCTCCAATGATCACAGAGGAATTTTAAAAGCATGTCCTTTATATTAGTTAACCAAGAGTTGGGGGCAGGGGTTAGTTTTTCCATTTTTTCATGATCAGAAGTAGTCTGAGTGTACTGTAAGCTAGAGGAGTTGATGTCTGACTTTAAAGTCAAGAACGAAACTGTTTCCTTTGAGGAAGAGAAATATAATATTAGATGGTGTCTTTCACAATCTATTTGTGCTATGGAGTCATGCACCATACAGTGTAATTGTTACTGTGGTGAGTCAAAAGAGTCCTATGTATTTTGGTGCTGAGTTTTGAGGTCTTGTTAGGCTCCAGAGAGCATCAGCAAAATATACTGCTTTTACCATCAACGGCTTTTATTGAGCCAAGGTCTCCCAGTGTACCAGGAAGGAAGGGGAAAGAGAAAAGAGTCCAACAGTTTTGAAAGCTGTGTATCCTTATCTGGCCCAAAGTAAGCCAGGAAGAAATTCTGACTACACAAGTCTCCTTCTGGGATGTTGAGATTCTAGCTCTTCGAACACATAGCCTAGCCATATGTTTTTAGCTCAGTGAATGTGACTTGCTTATGACATGTGGCTAATTTCCAGATAAAATTTATCAAATATTTAAGTGATGCTGCTTTCAAGAAGACCATATTTATGCTCTTACTTAGGAAGAGAAATTAGAAGAATTTCTTTATTGTCTGAGCAGTGATGCAAGATGAGAATGAATAGTATCAGGGTGTATAGATATTGATAACGAAAAATTGTGTTTCAGTCCTGTGACTCTGTCACTTGGAGGAAACCTTATTTAGTGGTGGAAATGGAGTGGGAAGCTCAGGGGAGTACAGTGCTAACACTTTCAAGACCACAAATGATTTAGCAGGCATCTGTATAGGACGATAGATTTAGAGCTGAAACAGATCACCTAATACAGCTTCTCGTCAACCAAATCTGGTGTGATTGTTATTGACTGCTAATGTTTTCAAGTCAGGCAATGGAGGAAGGAAAAGGAAGAAATGGAAATAAACATTTATTAAGCACCTACTATATGCCAGCAACTGTGTTAAGTGCTTTACAAATTATTATCTCATTTGATTCTCAAAATTCTGTGAAGCAGATACTATAATTATCCCCATTTGAAGAAACTGAGGCACACAGAGGTTAGTTAATAGGCAGTGATGTCTAAATCTTAACTGCTTCAGCTTCAATTAGTGGCTATATTTTCAATGGGAAATATATCTATATTTATATCATTGTAGCCTTCATTAAGATTGGACTGAAACTTTATTCCTCAAATAAGTTATACAAGTGTTGGGGTGAGAAGTATTTGTGGTTTGCCCAAAATGATTAATTAGTATGTATGAGTACCAAATTATGATACCCAGAAATGTATTTGATATATTATCTCTACACTCATATGGGCAGTTAGGATAGAGTGCTGGATCTGGAGTCGAGAAGACTTATTTTTTCTGGCCTTAGAAACTAACTAGTTGTGTGACTCTGGGCAAGTCACTTAATGCTGTTTACCTCAGTTTCCTCACATATAAAATGAGCTGGAGAAGGAAATAGCAAAAAATAGCAAACCACTCCAGTTTTGTTTTTTTTTTTGCCAAGAAAACCTCAACTGGGGTCATGAAGAGTCAGACATGACTGAAACAATTGAACAACAATAACAACAATTATACACTCATAAATTGGGGGTGGGGTAATGTTTTTATTTTATAGTGGCATGTTTCCAGTCTCATTTTCTCACTGCAACGCCAAAATGCATATCCACTTAGTCTGGAATGCCCGGTAGACCTATTGGCAATTTAAATGGCTCATAACAAAAATAATGCTTTGAGATCCCTTGATGAAAGGTACTTCATAATTACTACATGTTGATGTATACCTCTTTTGAGTCCCACTTTTTTTTTTCCAAGGAAGTTTTACATATGGGAAATTAATCACTCCATTTGTTTGTTGCTAAAAGAATGAAATGCAAGCTCACTTGTAGGCCACAGAGCCAAGGAAATGTATGTTTTCATCTTGATGTCCAAACATCTGAAGTGTGTTTCACTGGGCAGTGTTGTAATGGCATGAAAGAAGGCATTGCAGCACAAAATCCGGAGAACACAAGGAAGCAATTCTTTCCTGCTGTTTCCACTTTAACAAGAATTTTTTTTTTAACACCTTTGCTGGAGTCCAAATGTCTGGTGCCTACATTGAATCACTCAGGTTTATGCTGAGCTTTCTTTTAAAACACTTTCCTGGTGATTAGATTGGTTGCAATTTCTTGTCTTGCATAGATATAATCCACATCCTTGGGGGAAAAAACCCGCAGTTTGCACCAGATCTCTGTATTTCTTAAATATGCTTCAGCATTCATTCCCTATTGGGGAAAAAAAAAGCTTCTTTTTTCCCTTAAGGTTACTTCTTTTCTCTGTTTCTCTCAACTTTGGGATTCCTATCACATTTTTTTTTTCTTATTTGATATTTGGTTTTTGTGTGTATTTTTTAATATGATCCAGGAAGATGATTCAGAACTTGACTTTGAATTGTAGAAAAGGGGGTGGGGGATTAATTCACTGCTTTATTATCTTTATAAGGTAGACAGTTCTCTCCTGTGAAGCTGTGTCAGTCCAGCTGTTAAGACTTTTTAATGACAGTATGCTGAGAGAGAGAGAGAGAGAGAGAGAGAGAGAGAGAGAGAGAGAGAGAGAGAGAGAGAGAGACTGACTCTGAGAGAGATTCATTTGCCCTAAATGACCCCTGATCGACAAGCAGGGGAAGGGTTCCACTGCTTACCTTAGGGAGAAGCTTTTGTCAGCTCAGGTCAGTCTCCTGTTACAGGCGTAGGGACACTCTTGTTCATTACTCAGCTCCGGCTTAATTACACAGTAGGCTGAGCTCCTGTTCTTCAAGCACTGGGTAGCAGAGTTCAAAGTCCCTTTTACCAGCCATCATTGCCGGATAAGTCATGGGGATGCTCTGCCAAAGTTCCTGACCCATGTCTTTTTTTTTCTCCCTCCACTCAGTTTTGGTTGAAAGTTGAGAGAGAAAGGAGATAATCCACAGCAGGGGTCAGTGGAAAAGGCAATGGGAATGCTGAGGGATTTTTAATTCTTAAACTCTGGCGGAGGTGATTAGGTGGAGCTGGCTTTCCTGGAATTGTAGGGCAGATTTTCCTGTTGTGTTTCAGTGTTGACTGTCTCACAGTTACAGACACAGGGCTGCCCTAGGATTACTGGGATCACAGGCGCTACTACCATCTGGTGCCTTTGGCCCGTCAGTATCTTTTGAGTGGGTCTCCTTGGTCTCTCTACAGCAATGTTTCATCAAAAAGAACCAGGTCGAAATCCATCGGTGCGTATTTGAGTTGGTATTTCTGTAAGTCTTTAAATGTTGAAAGTAAAATACCTAAAGAAGGCAGCATTTAAAAATGTTCTGTGTTGTTTTGCTCAGTCTTGTAGTAGAACAGACTGTCTTTCTGAAGGCTATTATAACAAGTTTCCTTCGCTATTTGGCAGATCTAGTACAATAGAGCTGTTTCTCAAGGAAATGATATTGCATTTTTTTTACGTTTCCAGATGTGTAATTTTTGCTTGTCCTAAAAGAACATAAAATGAACCTAAAAGGGTTAGATTCTGTTTAATCATTATGACTCTTATGCTTTAGTATGAAAAAAGCAGCCCTTCAATATGTGACCTTCCATTTTTTCCTAAATGATAAAATTGTGTTTGTGACCCCAAATACATCATCTTTACTTTCAAATTGTTTTTAATATCAAATCATCATTCATTGATAATGCAAATTATGTAGTTAGCAGGTATATGATTTTGAATGGCATTCTAGTGTCATTATTAAAGGGCAAATATTTTATGTACAGTGTGTTTGAGGTAGAAAAAAAAGTGTACAATCTGTTATTTTCAATTTGCATATCTTTGCCAAATGTGAATTTTTTGAAATTAGATGTCTGCATGTCTTTAAATTTTTTATCTTACATTTTTAATTGCGCAGTCTAAAATTTCAACCAAAGCTATCCTTATACTACAAATGAAATGACAGGTCATACGAGATAATTATCACCTAATTATCTTACGTATGTCCCTGGACTGTGATTTTATTGGTGTAGGAAAAGCTTGTTGAGGAAACTCCCATCTATCAATGCTGGTTGCACCTTTTCTTAGTGTTAGGCTATAGCCTTACATGACTTATTGCCTGGAGTGCTAAAAGGTTCAGTGGCTTGGCTGGAGGCACACAGCCATTATGTGTTAAATTGGGGCTTGAACCAATGTCATCCTGACTCCCAAGTCTGGCTCTCTACTCTCCACTCCCACCCAATGCTTCTTTAATGCATTCTTTAAATCTTGGGGCATTAGGACTCTAGCTTCTGATCATTCTAGTTGTTAGTTTCAGTTACCAAATATGAAAATGAATCCCTAAACTTAAGGACATCGTGGAAATTTTCTGAAAGACAATTTTTTCAACCATCTGCTGAAACTTAAAATAAGCTGATAGTGATTTCATAGTTTATACTGTAATGAGTTGTTAAAGGTTGAAGTTGAGGCATTGATAGAATGGCATAGATGGTTCGTAGTTTTTTCACCTGTCTTTAATTTCTACAGAGTAAACTATTTCTCCTATTTCTTTAATAATAAACTTTATTTACTTGCTTTTTTGACTATTGTCTAATTTGAGCTTGCCTGTAGCATCAGTCTCTACCTCATTAAAGTCAAGCAAATTGATCCTCCATTCCACTTTCCTCTTCTGTTCAATGTTTATTGGATTATCTGTTCCCCTTTTTGGCAGGAGTCATACCCTTTAAAGTGGTATTTTAGGTTTTGTTCAGTCCATGGTTTAACTCAAGACTAAACTGTAGACTATGCAGATGCTCAATGTTTGTGTTATAGTTTATGTTTTCAAAAAGAACAAATCTGTAGAAAAGTCATAAGATTCAAGTTTTGAGTGTGTGTGTGTGTGTGTGTGTGTGTGTGTGTGTGTGTTAATTGGATTTCTATTATTCTTTCCCCTCTACCTTTGATGCAAGGGAGAGGCAAAGATGCCTTTTTGAGGTGAGAAAATTAGTAGATGCCATCTCACATCTTAGACCTTGACTGTAAATAGCTAGGCTACACAGCTTTATGCCCCTTTCTTGCCAGCTACTCCCTTATTGAGAAAGAGAAGGTCAAGAATTTTCCCTCTTCCCTGAGAGATAAGTTTTTGTTAAACTAGGATGGAAAGGGAGTTCCAAAGACCATGTGATGGGGGAGGGGATGGTGGAGAATATTCCAACCACAATTTCTTTAATGTGTCTAGTCACACCACAGGAAATTGAAACAGCAATACTTATTTTATTAGTAAATTAGCACTCAAGTTATCCATCCTAACAAAGAGTACAGTAGGATGCATAATACAAATTTGTAGCTAATCTAGTGAATCTAATTATACAACACTTAGATTAAATTTGAAACTTATCATTTTCATATTAGCAAAAATGTTCTCTTCTATTAAGATACTTTTGATGCTAAACAGTTGCCCATCTACATTGGTAGAGGTACAGGAGGTCCCAAAAGAATAATATTTCTGATAAAATTTATGAAAGTTTAAAAATTTTTTTCTTAAAAGAAAAGAAAAGCTCTTAATATTTAGCTTGATAACCTATCAATTTTTGCTGTCTTTAGTTATGTTTTGCTGGAGCTAATTAATACTCAACTCCCCCCCCCCCATTTTCTGAAGCATATGGAGGCTTAGGAGTAAGCTGGGTAGTTGGGGAAGTCTTCCCAGGATTAGCTATAGACAATTTTAATACAGCTTATAATTATCCTTACTAATGATCAGTTATATTTCTTAGAGCTTTGCAGTAACAAAGCACCTTTTCGTGCATAATCTCATTTTGAATATCTCAATAATATTGAGTGAGTGTATGGATAAGTAAAGTAAGGTCTTGAGAAGTTACGTAATTTACCCAGGTCTTCTTGTCTCCAAATCCAATGGCTTTTGTATAGCACCTGCTATATTGATCGATTTCACTATGATATCTAATGTTTAGGCAAAATAATTAGTTGTGGGATAGTTGAAAGGGTGCTAGAATTAGAAGACCAGTTTTGAAGTTCTCGTTCTGACATGGCTTGTATGACTATAGACAAGTCAGTTAACTTCTCTGATCCTCAGTTTCTCCAGCTGCAAAATAATTCCTGCACTATCTACTCTTCAGGGTTTTGAGGAAAACATGTTGTAAAATGTCAGTATGTTAATGTGAGTTATTAGTAGCCACTAAGAAAAATAAAATTGTGGATGGGTAGAAACGACTGAGCACATAATAGGGGCTTGGGGTGAGGTAACAGTTCTGTAACTTGAAGGATGATTATATCGATAGGTTACATTTGATTCCAGGAAGTCAAAGCTCAATGACTATTTCAGATATTAACTGTAGTGGTAAGATGTTTCCTGTCCTTGGGCTCTTAACCAAGACAACCTTCCTCTGAACTTGGCCTGATGAATTGTTGGGATAGATTCCTCTAATTGTAGCTTTTAAGAGCAAGACATAACTCCTAAAAACCATCTAGTTCAACCTAACTCATTTTACAGGTGAGAAAATTGTCTTAGGTGAAACAACTTGACCAAAGGTCACAATTCAACAAATATTTAAATGTCTACTATGTATTGAGTACTGAGAAAAACTAGTTTGTGGCTGAAGCTAGAATTGCTTTCAACTACACTATGAAGGCATCCTAATTAGTTCCCCTAGCTTATGTCTCATTCCAGGGCCATAAAGGTTTAGACTCATACCCAGCATAGATGTGAGGTGAAGAATAAAAGTAATTTCAAAAATGTTAGAACGAATTGCTGAGGCAGACTGTGGAACTTGCTTCCAAGTAGATCACAGACTATGGAATGTTAAATCTGAAAGATTATCTAGTACAACCCTGTCGTTTTCCATTTGAGGGAACTGAAGCCCAGATAATCAGGATGACTTTCCTGAAGTTGTAAGTAGAAATGAGAACAGAGCCCACCCAGGTGTTGCTGGGGCTGTGTCCTTGAAGGCTACCAGTTTGGCTGTCTTAAACGAACTGCGTAGTCAAAGCAAACTGTCTTCCTAAATTTTTTTGTTACAAATACTAGATTTACAGCTTGTGTTGGCATCACATCGTGAGAGGAATCACTGCAAAGTGGCTAAAAAGCCAGACCTGGAATTCAGGATGACTTTGGTTCAAGTCTCAACTCTTAACACATTCTGTTTGTGGGAGACTGGGCAAGTTACAACCTCTCAGTAACGCAGGAATCTCTCTCAATCTCTGAACTGCAGAGAAAGGGCTGATCTGGTTTGGTCAAGGGAGTTTCCTCAGCTGAGATTTCTCTCTACTAATGGAAACCACTGGCCAAACCCCTAACCCTATTGCAATCAGGTAGACTTGTCCTGTGAGTAAGATAGATACCATTTATCTGGAACAGTTTAGGCACACTTCTCTCTGGAGGCAAACAAGTGTATTAAATGGCGCTTCAGAGTGGGGGCAGAGATTCTTTGAATGTTATTGTTCTACTTTAAAAAATCCAATATTAGGCCAACCATTACCTCATGTTGGATCCTAGTTGACAGTACCAATTACAAATAATCTTACAGCATGCTCCTTTTCATCTTCATGTCTCTTTAGCACTTTTCACCTCCTTTTGAACAGAACTATCTTGGGATAAAAGTTTAATGTGTTTTAGAAGAGTTGTTTCTCAGTTTGTCAAGAATTTCAAGCCATTTTTCAAATGCTCTGTCAGGAGGATTTTTTTTTTAATACATCATACTTTATATGTCAGGAAGTTGGTTAAGTTCAGTTTCCAAACGATTTAGCTTATGTGAGTAGTTTAATATGCAGTGCTTTTTATCCAGCAGACACTCAATATATGCTATCTGAAGTCCCTTTGTATCCATTTTTTCTTAGGAATAAATAGGTGTTTTGCCAGGTTCAGGTGATTGTTTTGAGAACAGTGGAAAGAGTTCCGGTCCTGAATTCAGGGAACTTGGGATCTTATCCTTGCCCTGTTACCCGTTTGACATTGGGCAAATCACTTAAACTCTCTGAGCCTCAGTTTCTTCATTTGTGCAATGGGATTGTTACGCTAAATGGACTCTGCTCCTGTTCCAGTAGTCAAAGTAACACAATCTCAGTTTGCCAAGATCTCGTCAGCAGCATGACTACTGAGTATTTTTTGCTGGTTTATTTTGATAAAGTTTATTTATCTGTAAAACAGGAATCACTTGTGCCTCACCAGGATATTAAGCAGTGAGTGTGGAAAAATGGGATGAAAAGTCTTGGAAGGTCAAGAGAATACAGACCTCAACCAAAAGCTCATGTTACCATTTTAACTCTTTGGGGAAATGGCTTTAAAAGGACTTTGTGGCCTTTATGTTTCTGCTATGTGTAAAACAACAACAAAACAAAAAAAAAAACAAAGAAAAAATAGCCCTCTACTTAAAGCAGGGTTTTTAACCTTTTTGATGTTAAGGACTCCTTTGGCAGTCCAGTGAAGCCTCAAAAATGATGCTTTTAAATGAATAAAGCAAAATACAAAGGATTACAAAGGAAACCAAAGTTCAGTGAAAATGAAGATGTTATTTTTTTTCTCATCCAAGTTCATAGATGCCTAGAAATATATCCATGCACCCTTGGCGATCTGTGGTCCTTAGGTTAAGAATATAGTATATCTTATAGTATAACAAAAAAAGTATAGTGTAGTATAGTGGAGCATGTAGACAGAATACATCTTAAGAACTCTCATTAAAAATGAAGTTAATGAAATTTGCATAACCTGTGGAATTACTGAATATAATAAAATTGGAAAGAACCATTAGTGTTTAATTTCCTCTTATCAGAACTCAAACTCATGTAATCACTAGATCAGAGCATTAAATTCTATCGCTATTATAACTAGTGTAATTGTATTAACATCTAAAACTATGAATTACTCTCATTACCTGACTTGGAGTTGAGCTAGAGAACTGTTGTATAAGGGAATCTGGAATGATAGTGGAAGTAACCTGGTCCACCA
Organism: Phascolarctos cinereus; assembly: GCF_003287225.1. Taxonomy (NCBI): domain Eukaryota; kingdom Metazoa; phylum Chordata; class Mammalia; order Diprotodontia; family Phascolarctidae; genus Phascolarctos; species Phascolarctos cinereus. Next base: position 11,022,251 of record NW_027556098.1, read on the forward strand.
GTGTCACCTACAAGGGCTTCCAGTTTCTTAATCACATCAAACCCAAACTCCTCTGACTGTAATTTAAAGCCCTTCAACAATATATCCAAGCTTTTCTCTCACCATTGCCTAGCTAAAGCTTTTCATTGTAGTTGGACTGGTCTCTTGACCATTCCTAACATAGGGGAGCTCATATTTAGTCTCTAGTGCTCAACTCATGTTAGCTTCTTTTCTCTTAATCTGGATCCTGTATTTCATTTAATGCCCAACAATGATTCATTTCTTCTATGAAGACTTTCCATTAAAACTCTATTCAAAAAACAAACAAAAACCCTATTCCACATATACCAAGTCATAGCTGTTAGAGCCAGAAGGAATATTAAAGTTGATTTTTGTCTAACCCCTTCACTTTATAGATGAGAGAACTGAATCCTGGGGAGGTGAAATGATTTGCTTAGAGATTAGACAGGTTTTTAAGTAGCCGGGGCAAGATCCAAACCCCTATCTTCTGAGTCCAAATCTTGTGTACTTTCAGACAGAGATGCTTTCTATTGAACCCAATAAATTAAGATTTATTGAGCACCTGATATATTTAAGACATTGTGCTAGGTACCCAAATATGATATTTCTCAATGATGTTCATTTCTTCTTTTCAGTCTGTATATTACTGTAATACATTTGCAACCATTCTCAAGTTTTTTCATATAATTATGTTATTTATAACCAATTGTATTGTAATTCCTGATTTCCTGAGTATCATGATCCCACTCTTTTAAGTTTTTTTTTAGTAAAATCATGACTAAATGAATGAACCCTATACTTAAGATGCAAGAGGAAATCCTAGACAGAAATCCCTTTAGCTTATGCCCATGGGTGCGTGTCTTTTTTTATGGAATCATAGAATGTTACTGTTGGTAGCAGCTTTAGTGAACACTTTCTTTACTTCCCCAACCCTTTTATTTTGTAGGTGGAGGAACTGAAGCCCAGAGTAGTAAAATCACTTGCCCCGGGGGCACACAGTTTATGAGTGAATGAATTAATGAACAAAAAAGCATTTCTTAAGCTCTATGTACCAAACTCTGTGCTAATGCTGGGATAGAAAAAATTAAAGAAGGCAGAGTTCTTCTGACTTACCAGACCTTCATTGGAAATAATTTTTTTAAATGCATCCTGAGACATCGCTGTGTTGTAACAGGTGTACAGAAACATGACTAAGTGTGCTGCAGCAGCAACCTCTGTGAGCTCTTCCATATTACTGATTTAATATATAGTGTTATGATTTCATGAATACTCTTTAGAAATGAAGAGCAGGGCACATAAATTAACCTTAACATCTTGGTGCTCATTCATAAAAATGTGAAGTAGAGAACTTCCTGACAATGAGATGCAGGTGTAGTTTCCTCCCATTGTAGTGAGAACCGAGAATCCTATTTTCCTCTTGGAAGCATAGAAAATAACTTCCCAGAGTTTAAAATAAAGAGGAAAAAACCAGCAGATTACATGTGTTTTGTTTCTCAAGGGAAAGCCTTTTTGTATGGGAAAACTTTAGGGATTGGTGCCTTAAAGCTTTGGTGCCTAATAGCTTCATCTGCAGAGAAAAGAGTTAAAAGTGTGTTTTGTAGATCCCTGAAACTTAAAATTATTTTAAAATGAACTGCTAGAAAACTCAAGTAGCTAAAAGGTACTGAATGCAAAAAGTGAGAATTTGTAATATTTTTCTGTACTTCTACAAAGGACACATGGGTTGTACAAGTGAGTAAGCAGAATTATTAGTGATAGTAAGATTCAGTGAGAAAATGTGGATGATAGGTAAAAAAAAAACCCAACCAACATTGGTTCCAGATATCTGAATGTTTGGCAATGTGCACATTTTAAAAATTCAACAAAGACCTACTATGTGCAAGGTACAATTCAAATGTAAATTGACTGATTTTTTTCACTTTTCATTCAGAAGAATTGAGATCCTAGAGAAATCTTCCTAAATATTCTTCCTTGAATTGTCCCTACAAAATTGCCAATGAAAACATCTCCACTACCTATTCCTTCCTGATAAGAAATTCTATCTAATATCAGACATTAGTACTTTTAGCTTTTATTTGATTCTTTGAAAACAGGTGTTTTCTACTTGTTTCAGGTGGAATTATAGGGGGAATACGCATTGTAATCTGGAAGAAAAAGCTCTGTCAGTTTAAGTTCTGACATTTATTAGCATGATCTTGGGAAGGAAAATCACAACCCCTCTAAGCCTCAGTTTCTTCATCTGTAAAATGGAGGAAATAATCACTCTACCTACTTATTCTGGGCACAGTGACTTGAAAATTTTATGTTACTATACAAATGTGAATTATTGTTTATGAGCATACAAATATCTCTTCAATCATTTTTTAGTTGTATCTGACTCTTCATGACACCATTTGGGGTTTTCTTGGCAAATATACTGGAGTAATTTGCCATTTCCTTCTCCAGCTCATTTTACGGATGAGGAAACTGAGGTTAACAGGGTTAAGTGACTTGCCCAGGGTCACACAGCTAGTATAAGTATCTGAGGCTGAATTCGAACTCAGGAAGATGAGTCTTCCTGACTCCAGACCTGGTACTCTATCCACTCCACCACTTAGCTGCCCCACAACTATCCCTTAAGTAGAATAACTCACAAAATTCAGGGTAAAGATAAATCCATTTGTTCTATGCACAGTGAATAAGATCAGTTTGGGGAAATGTAGTCTTGTTGTATTTAACTCTTTTCTCTGCAGACCATATTTGGAAAATTGTATTCAGTTCTTGGTGCTACATTTCAGAAGTGACATCAGTAAGCTAGAGCACACCCACATCGGGTATTGTTGTTTTTAATCCTTTGTTCAAAGAGGACCAATGACATCAGGAGGGTGAGTCTTGATTTGCAGGTAAATTGGATTTAAGTGAGGCAGAGCTGTGCAAAGTCATCAGCCTCACTCTCTCCTCCAGACTCATTGGAGTCCAGGTCAAGACTGGTTACTGGATGCAGTGGGAGACCTTGGCCTTTTTTTAGCTAACGTCTTTCCCAGGCCTCAGTTTGTCTGAGGCAACGCCCATTCAGTAATTCCATGTCAGGATCACCTGTGTAGTGAAGGGCATTGAGATCATTCCATATGAAGACAAGTTGCAGGAACTATGAATGTTTAGATTAGAGAAGGAAAGACTTGGGGGGGGAATATGCACGTTCTTCAAGTATTAAAGTCCTGCCCTGTGGAAGAGGGATTCGATTTACTCTATTTTTTTTTTTTTACTTTTTAGGCAATTGGGGTTAAGTGACTTGCCCAGGATCACACAGCTAGTAAGTGTCAAGTGTTTGGTCTGAGCTCAGTTTTGAACTCAGGTCCTCCTGATTCCAGGGCTGGTGCTCTATCCACTGAGCCACCTAGCTGCCCTGAAACTTATTCTGTTTTGTCTCAGAGAGGGGCAGCTAAGTGGTGCAATGGATAGAGCTCCAGCCTTGGAGTCAGGAGGGCCTGAGTTCAAATATGGCCTCCGACACTTGACACTAGATGTGTGACCCTGGGCAAGTCACTTAACCCTGATTGCCTCACCAAAAAAAAGGGGGGAAAAAACCACTATTTTGCCTCAGAGAACTGAGAGTAACATGTAGAAGTTGCGGAGAGAGAGACTTCAGCTAGAGGGGTTCTTAACTTGAGGTTTATGAACTTTTTAAAAATTGCTTAATTTGAATACAATTTATTTTCTTTGTAATCTTACATATATATATTTTATGTATTTTAAAACATTGGTCTGAAGAAGAGGTCCATAGGCTTCATCATAGTACCAGAGAGCTCTTTAGTGCTTGCTGGAGTGCCCTCTCCCTCTCTCTCTCCCTCTCTCCCTCTCTCCCTCTCTCCCTCTCCCTCTCCCTCTCCCTCTCCCTCTCTCTCTCCCTCTCTCCCTCCCTCTCTCCCTCCCTCTCTCCCTCTCCCCGTCTCCTTCCTAATCATGAAAGCTTTCCAAAATCGAGTTGCCTTTCAACAGGTCTTCAAGCAAAGGCCAGATGACCACTTCTCAGAAATGCTCTCTTCAGAATGGATAAGAAAAGATGCTTCCGACTCTGATATTCTGTTTCCATACCCAATTTTAAATTTCTTCCTCCTTCCCTGTTTTAAAGTCTTTACTTCATATCATAAGTGGTGGGGTGGGACCTGAGATGTTATGTTTAGTTACTACCAACAGATTCGACTGAAGAACATTTTCCAATACAACAGGGTGGAAAGGGAGTTGGGAGGAGAGAGTTCTATCCTTTTCAACCTCACAGCAGCTCTGCTCCTACCATTTTATTTTTTACTGTAATATTATAATTGATATAAAATAAAAGACTGGGTTTATGTTCCACCAATTCTTTTTAATTTTTAACAGTCATAATGCATAGTTGATGTATTTGATGACCAGTTATAGGTTAGTCCATGGCAGGATGAGCCTAATTTTTTTAAGCAAGAGCACCATATGATGAATTTCAAGTGTTGCTATTTGAGAATGGGTCACTGCCTTAGAGAAATTGCTAATTTTGCCAATAAATGGAAGGGTGAATACAAAAAAGCATATTGTCTGAATTGCTAAACATAGCTTTGGATCAGAAGCTTTGCTGGCCTTCCCACAATGCCATCCTGAATGAACCATAGCGGATGATTTGAACCTGGTGTCCATTTGGTGAACTGTACTATTCTCTTACAGACTGCAGTGGGCAGTGCCTAACATTGCTGTCACTGTTACTGCAGCCTCCGTTAATTGTAGCGCAACAGAGAGGGTTTAAAGAGATCTGGTTCCCAAGCTTGCTAATGAGCATGAGGCTCTCTTCATCCTTAATGAACCAAGATTAGTGTGTGGATTTTTCCCCCCTCTTTTTTTTTTTTACATGGGGGTGAGTGGTGGGGAAAAGGAGGGAGGGTGACAAAGGTTCACACAACCAAACAACGACTTTACAGTGAATGGAGTGTGCAGCTGTGCCATCTGAAGCTGTCCTGAGCTGGAGATGATTGTACTGTGGAAGTACAGCCCTGTGAGTGTGGGGCTGAGTCCTTTGCTTCTGCTCCACTGGCCTGTCAGCTCATGACAATGATGACCTCTTGATGGGAGAGTTTTACGAAGGGAGAGCTTTAGGCAGGGCAACTTGCCTTCAGCAATCACTTCTTGTAATTCGCACGGACAGGAAGGAATCAAATGTCATTTTGGTTATGGGGGAAGGTGGGTACTTTCACATATGCACAGCGGTATGCTTCCTATCTTAAAATCACAGACCCTTTGAATGCCAAGTTTCCTGATCAGCTAAGGAGAGAGAGAGAGAGAGACAGAGACAGAGAGAGAGAGAGAGAAGAGAGAGAGAGAGAGAGAGAGAGAGAAATTTCGACTGATCACCCTTTCAACTTCTACCTACCAGGGTTGGGGGACAGGGGGGACAAACTGTGAAAGATGTTTCTGTTTTCCCAAGTGGTCATTGTGAAACTCCATGTAGTTTATTCAGGTTCAATATTTTGAAAGTTGGCATTGCTAGCTATAACTTCAATCACTGATGTGTGTATGTGTATTGATTTTTATGTCTGGGTACATTAAGGAAAATATCTGCCTTTTCATTTAATGCAGCCACCTGTGCTGCATAGTTGAATAAAATATCATTAAAACATATATGTGCTAACATGAATATTCATGATTATAAACCATAAACATAAAGGGTTCTGAAATGATCTGTAATAGGTTGGCTCATTTCTCCAATTCTGAATTTTTAGCCGAAGTATTAAAGTGATACTGTTAAGGTAGCCATTAATTCAGTAAGGGTGTTTAACCTAGTTTGTATTATGAATGGATTTTTTTTTTGGCAGTATGGTGAAACCTATGGACCCCTTCTTTAGAAGAAGGTTTTAAAGTGCATAAAATAAAACATGTAGAATCACAAAGGAAACCCATTATATTGAACTATGGTTAACAATATATTTTTCTAGAAAAGTTCATGGGTCTCAGGTTAAGAAATCCTTTTTTAAAGGAAACCTTTTATAATCCTTTTATGAGTTTTAATTGCTCATCTATTTGGGCTTTACTATTTAAATATTCAAATTGTAAGAAGTCACTGGTTTCTGAGGGGAGGGGGAAGTGTCATAGAGAGATACCATCACTAAGTTAGGCGTATTTTTTTCCCCTATTTAACCAAATAGGAAGAGAAGCAAAATTATGGATGTATCTGCTAAATCAAAACTTCAGGTGGTTCTATAACAGGGTCATTTGGAAGTATTGTGAGAGGCAGCAAAAGTTGACAACCCCCAACCCTCGTGACTGACCCCTCGTGCTTTCTCTTGCCTAATCAAATTTTACATCGTGTTTTCCAGATAGCTGATCAGCTTCCCTGGATTTCGCTGACGACACAGGAAAGCTTTGCTTGAAGATGGAAACATTGGAGTCGGAACTGACCTGCCCTATCTGTCTGGAGCTGTTTGAAGACCCACTCCTGCTGCCCTGTGCCCACAGCCTGTGTTTCAACTGCGCCCATCGCATCCTAGTCTCCCACTGCGCCACCAACGAATCTGTAGAATCCATCACTGCCTTCCAGTGCCCTACTTGTCGGTATGTCATCACCCTCAGCCAGAGAGGTCTAGAGGGACTCAAGCGTAACGTCACCCTGCAAAACATCATCGACAGGTTTCAGAAGGCTTCCGTCAGTGGGCCCAATTCTCCCAGTGAGACCCGCCGGGAGCGGGCCTTTGATAGCAACGCCATGACCTCCAGTGAGAAAGTTCTCTGTCAGTTCTGTGACCAGGACCCTGCACAGGATGCTGTGAAAACCTGTGTCACTTGTGAAGTGTCCTACTGTGAGGAGTGCCTGAAAGCAACTCACCCGAATAAGAAGCCCTTCACAGGCCACCGTCTCATTGAGCCAATTCCAGACTCTCACATCAGAGGACTGATGTGCCTAGAGCATGAGGATGAGAAGGTGAATATGTACTGTGTGACAGACGACCAACTGATCTGTGCCTTATGTAAACTGGTTGGGCGACATCGGGATCATCAGGTGGCTGCTTTGAGCGAGCGCTATGACAAGTTGAAGGTTAGTGCCTCCGTCCCATTGGGAGCCAGAAAATGTCATGGGAACAAAACCCTTTACGCATTATTTTGCCGGCAGGCAGGTGAAGGGTTTCTCCTCACCTGTGTTATCTGATTGGGATTAGCATGTTTTTGGCACTTTCTACATGTTACACAAGAATGGATCTTGTAGGAAGTAGACTATTGCTTGTTATTTCCATGTTTGTGAATGTGTAGGTGATTTCTAGAATTTTGGTTTTATTTTTCTTGTTTTGTTTTTAATGTAAGAGCATGGTAGATATAGATAAAGTGATAAAAATCTAGCCTTGGGACATTTCCTTCATTCAGGGAAAATTTTTTTCCATCCTTACTACACTCCTAGGAGTGAAAAATCATGTCACTTCAGGAGAAAAAACACAGCATTCTGAAGTTCACAGAACCCCTCATTCTATGTTCAAATGACATTTGGTTATATTCCTTAATACTAGGCTTCTTGAGTTTCACTGCCTAAGTATCTTGAGGTTGGATCTTAATTTAATCATGTAATAAGTCAGAAAATGTTTGTGCTCTAGGTGCTATATCTGTTTACCTCACCTCATGCGCCAGCTCTATACCTAGATTCTAAGTTCCTAAATTGGAACAGAGTACTTTTGAGTAGAAAGACGAAGCAAGGCTGGCCCCCTGAGGTCTGTTCATCTTTCAGGGGAATGCAGGTATAATTATTTAAAAGTACTATTACAACTGAGATATTGAGACTATAAAGATTAAAAAAAACCAATACTTTATCTCCACTGGCTAATTTTAGATGGGAAGGCATCAATTAAGAGGAAAGGAACTGCATATTAAAAGCTTTAAGTAAATATACATTGAAGCTCTTCCTCTCAGGAAAAACACATACTGTGGTGTTGATCAAACACAATAAATCACCTGATTGTATTCTATATTATAAGTCAGAGAAAAACCTTCCCCTCTAACTTGGGTGCCACAAAGCTCTTCTTTAGCAGCAAAGTATAGCTATGTTTATGGGTCGTAGGTAGTTTATTTCTTGATAACAGGATTAAATGAATCACACCTATTGTTTAAGTTCTTTAATTCATGACTTTCTGAAGGGAATTTTATGTATGATGGAGTCAATCCCTTCATCCAAGGTCCCACAAAGATCAAGAGCTTCACCTGTGTAACATGCTACACCTGAAAACTCCGAAGAGGGAAAATCATCAATGTGCTCTCAGACTACTTAGTGGAAAATAAATATTAAGGACTTTACTAATAGATATAAGGAGATAGATAGTAACTGTTACTTAGAGTGGTGGATAGAGATGGAACCAAGAGATATGTTGGCCTTTAGACCAGGTAATACAAATATGAATGCTGTAGAATTCTTTTAATTAACATTGCTTTGTAAAAACAGCCTCAGAAAGCTGACACTATCAGTTGTTGCTTTTTTTATATTTTTTTTTCTAACAAAGTCTCCCCGACTTCCTCCCAAGGTGGTGGTATGCAGGGTTAGAAATAGGGAGGTTCCAAAGTATAAATATGTTGAGTCATGATATACCAAACTGCATTTTCATGTTTTCCAAAAAGATCTACTAATCGGATGATGTAGCATCGTCTTTTAATGGTCCTTATTTTAAAAATTATGAGCATACTTTCATTTAGCCATCTTTGGACTTGATACTTAGCCCTGGTTGTCACTGTTGTTAATTATTTAAATCATATCTCCTCATTTATTTGTCACAAGACAGAAGTTGCCATTATGCTCTACTTCTTGAAGTGATAGAAATGAAACTCCTTAAATTGAGAGTTCTGGTACACTGGTTTTATCAAGACAGTGAACTTAGCAGTAACTATAGTCAAACCACAGAACCTGAAAGTTAGTAACGGAGATCAATTTTTTTTATATCCATTATTTGGTTTCAGAAATGTAAGCATATACATTAACAGCCAATATGAGACACTATTCCCACCCCCACCCCTAAAAAAAATAAAGCTGTAACACTGGAATAAATGTGTAATCAAACAACTAATGTTCCAGTAGTGTTTACATTTGTCCTCATCTGGTTTTTTTAAGATTTTAAAAACATATGCTGAGGGTAGCTAACCTATATGTCACACTTTATAAATATAGAAGTCTATAGAAGGCCAGGAATCAGACAACAATATGAGTATGTATGTTTCCTTTTGGTTTATTAAAATACCTTGAATATAACTAGTACATGAACGTTTTCTACAAAACACAATAATTATTACATAGATACACTCACATAATGTGTAAAAGGAAGATTTTGTATGCTTTGGAAGGACTAAACCATATGGATAAATAACTAAACAATGAATTTTGGAGGATTCTCAATTTGATCCAATAAAACAAGAATGTAGCACACATCTGGTTTTCATGCTTTAGCACCTAACAATACACAGACAAGCCGTTTTGAGGAGCGGGGGTGGGCACTATAGCAGGGCAGAAGGAAGGGTGATAGTGCTTATAGGAATAAGAAGGGGAATTTATTTTTAATTCGCTTGGATCCTTAGGGACTTATACAATTTCTCTGGGCATTTGTTCTTCCCTCTGGTTATTAACAACAGACAAATATAAAGAGGAAAAGTAATCCATTAATGAAATTTTGTTCTGTTAGGAGGAGATCATTCTTTTTTCTTCTTGTTATAACACTAAACTTTTGAGAAGGCAATATTTAAGAAGCATATTTCTAGACATTAGCATGCCATTGGAATAAAAAGGCACATGATTTTTACATTGGGAATATTTTTCTGTATGTCGAAGAGATATCATACACATACACTAAAATCAGACATGTAGAATCCATGCAAAGAAAACCTCTTTTCATTCCGCTTGGCATAAAATTAGTTCAACAAACATAATGCTTTCAGAGAATATTGCATTGGAAAGCAACCACAAAATACCAAAGTAAAGAGAAAATTTAGTTTACATTTCATAAAAACAGTTTTAAGCCTAATAAGAGAGAAGTCCTTCTGGCAAATTCTATGCTGACTAAATAGAGCATATTCAAACATACGTTTCCTCTTTCCATTCATTTGGAGGTTAAGAAACCTTTATTTCTGCCACACTAGAAGGAAAAGTACAGTGTGTGCTAGATAGCTTGTGTCCCAGATAACATATTAGAAATTTCAATATTATGAATCCCAGAGTGAGATATTTCTCTGACCTTCAACATCAAGTTAGACTTTCAATTTAGTTGCAATTTAAGCTGCAGATAATTATTTGGTTGTCCTGGTTAGGAACGTTGATTGTAAGGAATTCATGTACAGGGAGCATACTTCAATGACATTGTAATTATCAGTGGTTCAATATAATTTCTAAAAAATGGTTTCCATCCCATATCCTATATTTTACCTACTTGGGCTAGTTACCCACACATAAAGTCACTTGTTTTAATGCTTTCTGTAATGGTAAGTCTTGTACACTTAGGTGTGAGTAATAAAGCTAAGTTATAAGATTTATAGTTTTAAAGGGGAAAAAAAGTTGTTCCTTTAAAAATTTATGTCATTACAATATAGGGAAGTTTTAGGTAGGATAGCACTCACTCTCTCATTTAGTACAAAGACATCCAGAGAGAGGAAATACATGTTTTAGTTTAATTCAAAAAAATTCATTTAGAGCCCCACTGTGTATAAGGCACAGTGCTAGGTCCTTGGGAATATTGTTGTAACAAGGTAAAAGCTACAAAGTATTTGCCCCTAAAGAATTTACCATTTGGTGGGGTTGAGGAGTAAAAGATTGTGTAATCAAATAGCAATGACACAAGTTAGAAATATTAAGTGAATTTTAGATGGTGGTATCGTGACATAGCCAGATCTCATAAAGATGAGACTGAATGACCAACGTTTATGTAAGGTTATTGGGTGTTTCAGGTGAAAGATTCTTTGAAAGGATAGCACTTCAAAAAGCTTACATTCTGTCGATCAACTCATTGGAATGTTTACTTCCTCCATTGATGTTGATTACAACCTGTCCATTCCATCTTGTACAAAAATGCAAATTCATAATTTGGATGGAGAAGATGGACCAGCAGCTTCCTCTCATCCTTCTTTCTATTCAGCTTCCCCTCATCCTTCTTTCTATTATTATATATTCTAGTTGGAAATAATACTTATGAATGAATATTAATGAGGCAAATGTAAAGGGAGAGTTTCATGTTGTTCAGGAATGTACATTACTGAATATTGTTGGGAATGGAAAGAAAGGTGATAGGAATGGAAAGGAGTTAAACCAGGCAAGAAATCCTGTTATTCATAAGGATATTACATATGTGTTGGTAGTAAAGAAACATATCTAGGAGGAAGATGTCCAAGGGGCAACAAGGTGTTTAGCTCCAGTTAGGCAACCAGCTTTCAGCTGCTGATAGAATATCTTGTTCAGCCCACATGGACAAAGGGAGGGAGCACCTCCTTAGGCCTCTTCACTTTATTGATCTAGAAATTAAGGCCCAGAGAGGGCTAAATGATTAGATAATGATCAGGCAGCTGAAACTAGAACCTAGGTCCCCTGACTGCCAATACAATACAATTTCCATGATACTCAGTAATGGCCTGGCGGAAACTTCCAGAGATTATATGGCAAGTAAGTTTCTTATAGGCCTAGAACCACAATCTAGATTCCATGGTCATTCACTTACTGTTGAGGTTCTTATTCAGCCCTACTTTAGTTAGATACGTGCATCCACTCCTACTCCTTGTTCCCAGCCTTACTGCTGCTATTTTGTGTAGGGGTTTGTATTCATAAAGGAAACAACTTTTCCAGAATTCCTCTGTAGGGTTTCTCCTTATGGAAGCATAAGGTCAAATTAACATCCTTCCCCAACTAGGAGGAACTTCAAAGATCATTTTAGTCTAATCCTTCTATCAATAGGAATCTTATCTACAAAAATGTGTAGTAATTCCAAGTTAGTAGACACTACTCTAGTGTCTGTGACTGTTGGAAACATAGTCGTACAATGTCAAAGGCAAATGATTAGGTCTTTCAAAAATTTGCTTAGATGTTGGAGTGTATCCAGAGGAGCCCAATCAGGATAGCAAGAAGACTTGAAATAATGTCACTTGGGTCCCAGGCCCATGGAATAGGTATGTTTAGCCTAATGAATAACAAGCTTAAAGAGAAGGGGAGAGAGAGAGAGAGAGAGAGAGAGAGAGAGAGAGAGAGAGAGAGAGAGAGAGAGAGAGAGAGAGAGAGAGAGAGAGAGAGAGAGAGAAAATGAGAATGAGAATGAATGTCCTCTAGCACAATATTTAAAGGGTTAAGGGTTCATATGTAGAAGTAGGATTGGGTTTATTTTGTGTGGCACCATAAGGTAGGCATAAAATGCATGGCTGGAAATTCTAGGAATAAGAATTTCAGTGCAGTTTAAAGAAGAACTTTGTTACCATTAGACATGTTCAAAAATGGATTGAACTCCTTCACGTGTTAGTATTGGATGCTTTCAAGCAGAAACTGAAAGACCATTTGTCAAAGGTGTTATTTTAGAGGTAATTTTTAGAGTGGGGCAGCAGAACAGGCTGAGGGAGGAGTAGGAGTTTGCTTGGACTTAAAAGCCCTTTCCAGCTCTGAAGACAACTTGAGCCTTAAGCTTTATTTGCAACATATTTGCAACATAACCTCTGTGTTAGGAAGAGGTAGTATTATACACATTGCAGCATATTAAGGAAAAGACATTATAATATCATTATAAAAGAGAATTATAAAATCATATATTCATAAATATATAATTATGCATTATTATAAAAGAGATTATAATACCAGAAAAATGAAATCCCAATTTAGACTAAAAAAACTGCAATAGAAAACTAACACATATCAACCAATTTTTATGTCAGGGTAACTTTTCTTGATATGACCAAAATAATTATTTAATTATTTCTATTTAAGTAACTCTTCAAAATGAGTAAATTACAAAGGAATGCGTACTCCATTCATCTGAGTGATATTTTAGAACTGTAGATATGCCAAGAAGATACATTCATTGTCTGCCCACAAAATGACACTGTTGTAAATTCACTAGGATTGGATTAGACAATTATATTCCTAGTTTTTAGTATGTGCGGTGGAAAAAGTCCTAAATTTGGAGTCAGAAGAACTTCCATTCACTAGCTGACTGGCCTTGACAAGTCACTGAACCTTTCTGGGTTTCAATTTCTTCTTCTAAAAAGTAGAAATGATAATACTTGTACACTTACCTCAGAGAGTTGTTGATTAAAATGCTTTGTAAACAGCAAGTGATGTCAGCTTACTCATTATTAAGAGCCCAAGCTCTCCATTCCTATATCAGCATTTATTAAACACCTCCCATGAGCTAGGCACTGAACTAGGCTCTCAGAATAGAAGAACAGATCTAAAATTGTCCCTTTAATCTAGCTTAAGTTCTTCTGACATACTGATTGTTTTTCAACAAAGTAACAGAAAATTGATCCTGCTAAGTACAAAATACAGACAGCATCTAAAATAATTTCAAATTGGGGAGAGCATTTGTGGTCTTAGGGGTAGGAGGGATGATTTTTTTTTTTAAATCCAGAGCATCTGGCCCAAGGCCAGACACATTATAGTTGCTTAACAAATGTTGTTTGAGAGTTTGATTGACAGTTTAGGAAGTAAAACTTGAGTTGTGGTAATGTTTGCATTTTGATGCCTTTTAGGGTATGTAGAGTGTAAGACATTATGGGCACACTGGTGTCATATCCAGGTGGTAAGTTAACTGGTTCTTGGAAAGCTTTATGAGTCAGACAACAGACTGAGAATCTCCTAAAGATATAACTGTTCTTAAAGAGTTAATGTGGCTAAGCAACCAATTTATTTCTGAGAATGAATTAAGTACCCATCTGACTGAACTGTTAACCAAGTGGCATCTTCTTAAAACTATTCTATCCTTATGAAAAGCATCTTATTTCTGAGGCCGTGGCTATGATACTATGAATTGACTTAGGAAACATTGCATATTGGCACCCATGTGTTATAATATAACCGTATATACGGTTAGTAGTGTAATTCAAGTCTTAACTTTGTAAGGTTATCCAAAATGACTTGGAGGTTAAATGGTTGATTTGTCCTGCTGGAAAAGATAGGTGCTCTTAACCTGAGGTCTGTGAATTTTTTTAAATAACAATTTCAACAAAATTGGTTTTCTTTGTAATTCTATGTATTTTATTTTGTGGATTTAAAAACATTTTTCTGAGAAGGGGTCTTTAGGCTTCACCAGAATGTGGAAGGGGCTTATGACCAAAAAAAGTTAAAAATCCTTGCCTTAGTCTTCAGCGATGTGAATGTTCTTACTTTGCTTGGGTATTTTCTTCCATTCTTTCTGACTTGGGATGGGATAGAGAGGATGGCTCAAGACAAAATTAATGATGAGAGTTGCAGGAAGATAATGAAAATATTAAACAAAGTTTTGAATGTCAGTATGAAGACTTTTTAGAGGAATATTCTAAAAGTCTAGCATGCCCTGAGTTTATGTAATAGGGTCAACAACAGTAAGCTTTGTTAAACTCCCACTGTGCATGAAGAAGTCTTTGTGACAGAAGTTGACATTTTACTTATAAGACAGGTTGCCTCATTCAGATGTGTCTAGATAGATGAGACAAATGTGGGTGAACAAAAAATAGGAGACATACATCGTATATGCATTTGCAGCTTGAAATTTTTTGCTATAACTCTGACCTTTCTTACCACTAGGGTAGTAAATAGGAAAAAAAATTACTTTAGTGGCACTAAATAGATAAGGACTGAACTTGGAATCAGGAAGAATTTTCTTCATGAGTTCAAATCCAGCCTCAGACACTTACTAGCTATGTGACCTTGGGCAAGTCACTTAACCCGGTTTCTGTTTCTTCATCTGTAAAAAGAGCTGGAGAAGGAAATGGCAAAAAATACTCCAGAATCTTTGCCAAGGAAATGAAGAATCTGATACAACTCAACAACAAATAAGGCATAAACAACAGACAATATTGAACAGTGGATCTGGAGGAGGGTGGAGATATTAACATGGAGCATATGTAGAAAGGGCATTTTTTAGTTCTCTTCAGTGGTTCAGGGATTTCCCCCTTTATAATCATCTTCTCTTTCAGCTGAAGAGAATGAAGGTAGCAGCTGTTGTTATCATTTATCTCCACCCTCATATCTGCTTGAAAACTGTGCTCAATTGATTTGTTTCCGATCAATTTTCTGTTACTTTGTTGAAAAACAATCAGGAGGGGGAAAAAAAGAGTACTGATGTTCCTGTAGGCACCAGATAATACTTTGTTCTTTTTATTCAGGTTCCCTTTTGGTGAATTCATTTCCTGAATGTTTATTTTAGGCAGAACTTTTGAATGTCTTGAGATCTGTCTGTGGATATGTGGATGATTAAGGCATGACCCCTACCCATGACAAACTTAGGGTACAGTGGGATTGAAGAAAGGGACATGACTGTAATTTCATGGGGTTTTGATGGCTCAGAGTGAGTGTAAATGGTAATTGCTTCTGTTCTGGCCAGAAACTCTGACGGTCTTCCTCTCCCAGTCTGATTCTTATGTGGAGGCAAACGAGGTCATCTTTTGCTTCAATTCTTGCCTAGCTTTTAGTTACCAAATGGGTGTTGATTCAGAAAAAACCTGAGACCTGGGAAAGACCCAGCTTAAAAAGGCCAAGGTGCCCCACTGCATCTGGGGCCACTGCCCCATCCTCATGATGTATTGCCACTGCACTTTGGAGGAGAGAGTGGGGCTGCACATCTCTGCCTCACTCAGATCGAATTCTCTTGCAAGTCAAGACATCACCGTCCTAATGTCATTGGTCCTCTTCAAGAACAGACGATGAACAACAACACTTTCATCAATGTAGGGAAATCTGAAAGGGTTAAGCAACTTGCCTCAGGTCACGTAGCCAGTATACTTCAAAGACAGGACTGAACCTGGCCAAGTCTTCCTGGGTCTGAGATCAGCTCTCTCTATACTTCACCATGGCAGCCTCTTATAATAGTTGAGTTTGTTTGTTTTACTTTCATACAAATCATATCTAGTCATTGTGAAAAAGATCCATAAGCAGATCATCAGTGATTATTTTTGTTTAAGGCTAGTCAGAACTTGTTTTAATTTTTTTTTTATAAATGACTTAATACTGTGGAATTTCTTGCATTTAAACTGAAAACAAACCAAATGCTTCTCTCAGAAAGGAAAAACAGTGATAGGCTTACTTTGCATTCCTTTAGGGTTATCTCCTGAAAAGACCACCGTTCACATACGAGGCTATTAATCTGTTGTCATGTGCTTTCCTTAGAGGAATCCATTTCCTTCCTGAGGAGGTCCAGTAGGTCAGGTAAATAGCCAGGCTTGGAAATAGCCTGTACGCCCACTCTGCCAAGCTACTAATCTCTATAAGGAGATTGTTAGACCCACACTCTAGGAAAATCCTGTTGTGCAGTCAGACCATTCAGTAATGTCCTTGATCAGTAAGGTGACTGAGCTTAAGCTGTTACAGAATTTTCGTTATTCATTTCTAAGGAATTACTATTCAATTTCTTTAGTTAAAAGCCTATAGTCATTGTAAGCCATGCTTAATGTCTCATAGTGGTTTTTTTTTTATTAATTTATCTTGATTTATCAACAATCACTTCCATATGCTTTTGAGTTTAAAATTTTTCTCCCCCTTCCCTCCCACCCCCCTCCCCAAGACAGCCCACAATTTGATACAGACACTATATATATCTATATATCTATATATATATGTGTGTGTGTGTGTGTGTGTGTGTGTGTGTGTGTGTGTGTATTCTTATTAAAAATATTTTCAAATTAGTGATGTTCTAAGTAAAAATTAGAACCAATAGGAGGAACCATCAGAAACAGGAAACAAAACTCAACAGAAGAGGGAAAAAAAATAGCAAACAGTATGCTTAGATCTGCATTCAAATTCCATAGTTCTTTTTTTGGATGTGGATAGCATTTTCCATCACGAGGCCTTTGGAGATGTCTTAACCCTGGGAAGGGTTAAGTTTATCAATATTAGTCATCGCATAACTTGATTGTTCACTTCACTCAGCATCACACCATACAAGTCTTTCCAGGTTTTTCTGAAGTCAGCCTGTTCATCATTTCTTATAGCACAATAGTATTCCATTACATTCATATACCACAACTTGCTCAGCCATTTCCCAATTGATGGGCATCCTCTCAATTTCCAATTCTTTGCCACCCCAAATTTAGCTGCTATCTCATAGTGTTTTGAACCTTGTAGGCCACTCATGACTATTAAATAGATTAAAAGTCATTTGAAATAGTTAGCTGTGACACTTATTTAAGTGAGTATGATTCCTCTACATTTTGAAAATCATGGAAACTTAGCCATGTTGTGTCATGGTGATATAAACACACAAATCAAAACATCGTGGCACCTGATTCCATGTTAAGTGCACAATTCAATGTTAAGTACATAATTCCAAGTTAAGGGCCACTTAACTTCCCTCAAAATACAGAAGAACAAAACTCAATGGCAAATACCAAACTGTTTCAGTACCACTCTTGACCCTGATTTTGCTTTTTCTCAAAGGAAATGGGCTATCATAAACTCATGGAAAGAAAACAATATACATAATGACCACAACAATGTAAATGGAAAGAACAAAATAATTAGAAACAATGCTATGTGATTAAAATAACCAAAAAACTTGACCCTGGACAAAATTTTTAAAATGCACCTCTTCTTTGCAGAAGTAGGGGAGTTTGTATGTAGAATATTGCATATGCCATTGGCTATACTGTAGTTGATGTGTTACTTGGTTTTGCTGAATTGCTTTTTTTTTTCTTTTTAGAATTTTTATTAATAGCTTTTGTTTTATACAGGTCCACTTATAAGCATTATTGTTCTTTTCTCAGCCTCAACCCAGTAATAGTAACAGTAGCATTGGTAGTATTAGTAGTAATTTCACATTTATATAGCGCTTTAAAGTTTACAAAATACTTACATGGTATGTCATTTGAAAAAAAAAAGTCATCAGGATTAATGTGCCCATTTTGAGAACAGAAAAAATAAAATGGAAACTAACCTGCAAATTACACATATTTTCAATGCAATACTTATAATATCTATATGGGTATTATTAAAAGTACTAAAATATAAACAGGACAATAGATCTGTAGAGATGTGAGGAAGAAATAATCCAAACTCTGGAGGATACTTTAACTCCCTCAACCAGTAAAATAGCATAATCTTCTTTCATTGTGAGGCCCACTAAAAACAAAGAAAAGGAAGGAAATGAATTGGGAAGAAATCATTCAGTAAGGAGAGAAAGATAACCAAGAATTGTTGAAAGGCTTTTTAGATATGTGAAAGCAAAGAAAATTTTAAGTAAATTAACCAAAATAAAATACTTTTTTAAGAATCTAGTTGATTCACCATATTACAAAATGTTGGTGTCTTTTAGCACCATAGCTATATGACTAAAATTTTCATTTTCAATCCTACATTTATGGAATTCCTTATAAGTGGAGGTCTTAAAGGGATTTTTTGTTGTTGATCAGTCGTGTCTGACTGTGATCCCATTTGGGGCTTTCTTGGCAAAGATACTGTAATGGTGTGCCATTTCCTTCTCCTGTTCATTTTACAGATGAGGAAACTGAGGCAAACAGATAAGTGACTTTCCTAGGGTCTCACAGCTAATGGCTGAGGCCAGATTTGAACGCAGGAAGTCTTTCTGATTCCAAGCCTAGTGCTCTATGCACTCTCTAACACTTATTATTTGCTAAGATTACTGTAAGGGTTTCTGTTCAGATATTGGTTGAATCAGATAAGTTTTGAAATCCCTTTCAGCCCTGAGAGTTAGTGATTCAAGTGATTCTATGAGCTAATTCAATGAATCTCAATATTAGCAAACATATCAAATATACAAAATAATACCAAACCATTTCACCATTTAACAGCACATTTTTTGCCATCCTGAAGTAGTTCCAATTTTTTATTCTTTCTGAAATTGCTCTTACACTGTGCCATACCAGGAAATTATCCTAACTTTTTTTTTCAAGAAAAAGGAGAAAATCTGTCCCTTCTTGTCTGCTCTAAACTGTTTTGACATGGAGCATATATGTAGATAGATGTTTATTAAGCATTCATAAAATGAACAAGAAAAAAGAAAATAATTGTTCACATTCTACCTTTAACAAAAAATTATGTGTAAAAAGAACTCTGATAGAAAATATAGCTTAAAGTACTCCTGCTTTGGCTCTTAGTAGATGAAGGCCCCAGGCCAAACAAAATGATTTCTAGTGAAAATTGTGGCTTGATTTAAGGTTATCTATTTCTCAGCCTGTCCCATCTAAACAGAGCCAAAGACTAAATTTAAAGTCAAGTATGGTTTGCCTCAACAAAATACCCATTTATGTCAAAGCAGTATCAAACTATTTGATAGTTGCCTAAATTGCTTTCTGGTGTGAGGTTTGGATTCATTATTGTTAATATCCTTTTTCATTTCAGCATCTTAAGTCATCATTTTTTCTAGTTAAAATAATATTTGAGATTTTTGGAATTGCCCTCTAGGAGTTTTAAATTTCGCATCTGTTAGATTCCTAAAAAAAAGACCTATTTTTTCTTGTTCCCCATTAAAAAAATCTTACTAGCTGTGCCACCACAAAAATCTGGTCCAGTTAGGGGTATGAATGTGACCCTGGGTTCTCTAAGGCTATGGGAAAACTCTGCCATCTCTTAACAAATTGTAAAGACCAAGTACAGTTCAGGTCCTAAGCTATGTTCTGCTGCCTAAGGATCAGTCCAGGAATATGTGGATTAATTCTTTAGCCATGGCACCTTAATGAAACAATGAAAAATAAAAGATGACTCTTAGTCCATATGGCCCCCTGTGCTTACAGTAGCAGTGGCAAAAAAGTCACAAGAGGACACTAAAATTCATGAAATTTTTAGACCATATACAAATACTAGCTTTTAGATGAACAAAGCATAGGCTTTGTTGTGAGGCTGAGAGATTGGGAGGAGGGAGAGTTTAGGGAGAAAGATGAGTTCAGTCTGGACCCGTTGAGTTTAGGTGTGTACTAGATGTCCAGCTTAAGATATCTGAAAGGCAGATGGGGTAAATTTGAGAATCATCACCACTGAGATAGTAATTAAATCAATTAAACCAAGTGAAGTAGTAGAGAGAGAGAAGAAAAAAGACCCAGAACAGAACCCTGTGGGCCACCTATGATTAGACGTTATGGTTATCTGGAAGAGTATCTAGGAAAGGAGACTGAGAAGGAGCAGTCACATAGGTAGGAGGAGGAGGACAAGAAGAGGATGATGTCCTGAAAACCTAGAAGGTGATCAACCATCATCTGAAGACCAATTACAGACTTGATTTGATCATGGGTCATGATTATAGAATTTGTTGGAGGGGAGAGGACATGGAAAGGTTGCACAAGAATAAGCACAGGGATTGATGAAAAGGTGACTGGAGAAAATAGAGTGAAATGAAACTTGGTACCTGAACATTCCTGCAATAGTGGTCTAGGAGCCACCTGATCATTTCTGATTTTCCTAGTAGCACTTATAGGTGAAAGAGAAATGACAGCAAATAGATGAAAAATAGAACTTCTCTGCCAATAATTTTATAACAAACTGTTCCTGGGGTATTACATGGGGAAGCAGAATGAGCACTAAAGAAGCTAAATATGGAAAGGACTGCTAGAGTATGAAATACATGCTAAAAGTAACACAATTTTGACACCATTAAAGGATGAATTTTCAATGTATCTAAAAAATGGAAAGATAGTAAATGATCAGACAAAATCATGGTAAAAAAAAATACCTATCAGATGTATGTATCCAAAATAACTCATGATCAAAAAAGAGATAGGGAGTACGAAAGAGATAAAATGAATAATTTTGATTATGTAAAATTTTAAAAAAATTTTGTACACATTTAATTAAGCTACAATTAAAAAGGGAAGGGAATAGCTAACGGGGGGGGGGAAGCTTTGTAATAAGTTTCTCTGATAAAGATCTCATTTCCAAGGTATATGAATACCAGATTCAGATTTATAAGGCTAAGAATCATCATCCAATTGATATGAACAGGCATTTCTCAAAGGAAGAAATCCAGACCATCTCTAACCATATGAAAAAATGCATTTGATTCCTTAGAAAAATACAGTTTTTAAGGCTTGTCTCCAACAAGCTGTTGCCCATCTCTATTCCATAATTACACAAAATCATTTGATAGATGCCACTAAAGAAATAATTACATTCAATGATCCACTGATTATTAAAAGCCAGTGAGAAATAAAACAGGAAAATGTAGTCTCACCGAAAGTATTAGCTACTGTTATGGACAATGTCCTGAACCAAGTCCAAATGGAAGAGGGATTTCCTAATGAAGGTGAAATACTCCATCTGTTCCTGTTTGTGGATGACATTATGCTGACTGATCTGACCTCCATCAACCTACCCACACTTCTTAGTTTCACAAGCACTTAAAAAGAGGAACAGCCTAAAAATCCACATACGGACAATCAAAATGGATAAAGAATGCCTATTGTTCAAGTGTTTGGGTAGCCCATTGATTTAGTCAATCAGTATGCACATCTTGGTCAGATGATACAATTGGACAATGAAGTGGAGTCTAAAATAATGCAAGGAAGAAAGCAGACTTGGTTGCCTTTGTTACATTGTGCATAGCCTTAAACAATTCCAAGCTGTTCCCCAACACAAATTTCCATCTTTTTAAGGATAGCACTTTTCTAGTGATGCCATATAAATTCTAAATTATGGAATACCACAATCTCCAAAGAATCCAAAATGTGGATAATCAAAAGAGCAATGAAACTATTCGTGTCAAGTGTAAATTGATGAAATTACTAGAGGTGGTTTGTTTTAAATAAGGGGAATAAAAGACATCCAAGGAAAGAATGTTCCAAAAGTGGGGTGGACAGTCCCATAGCAAGGGCAAGCAATAATAGATGGGTGTCCAGAGGACTGTACTGGTATCTAGGGAATGTTTAAAAAACAACAACAACTAGAAAAAGCCTTTGGGGCATTAGATTGATCTCTTTAGAGGACTTATAGAAAGACAGAGACAAAAATAAAGGGAACACAGATTACTGTGAATGACAATAGCCAGGCTTATATATCACAGATATTGAAAGCATAATTACTACCTTTCTCAGTTTCCTTATAGAGAATTAGATTTGATATCAGAAGATCAAGACTCAAATCTTGGCTATGTTGTTTGCTAGAATATGACTTTGAGTAATCCATTTCTTCTTTTGGAGCCTCATTTTCTCCTTCAAGTCTCCCCGCCCCCACCATCAATTCCAATCCATCTTTGATACGGCTGCCAAATGATTTTCCTAAAGCGTGGATCTGACTTTTCACTCTGCTACTCAATATCATCTTTGAAAATACTTTATTTTATTTTTTAATTTATGAAATACAACAAGCATTTCCATGACATTGAATTAAAAAAAGATGATTGTACATGAAGCTGCAAATATATTATGTACAACTTGCTATTACTTTTAAATATATAATAAAATTAGCATAACTTTCTTTTTTTCTTCCTTCCCCTCCTCGCCCTAGAGATAAATATGCTCTTTAAAATAAAAATGCTCTTTAGACATAAATGTGTGTGTGTGTGTGTGTGTGTGTGTGTGTGTGTGTGTGTGTGTAAAATCATTCTACACATACTTCTATTTATCAGTTCTTTCTCTGGATGCAGATAGTGTCTTCCTTCATAGGTCTTTTGTGATTAATTTAGTCAAAATGACTTATTTGCTCAAAGTTGTTCTTAAAACAATATTGCTGTTACTGTTTACAATGTTCTCTTGGTTCTGCTCATTTTACTCTTCATTATTTCATGCAAGTCTATCCATATTTTTCTAAGATCAATGAGCTCATCATTTCTTATAGCAGAGTAGTATTCCATCATAATCATATACTACAACCTGTTCAGCCAGTCCCTGGTTGGCGAGCATCCCCACAATTTCCAGTTCTTTGCCACCACAAAGAGAGTTGCTATAAATATTTTAGAATCTATAGATTATTTCCCTTTTCTTTCCTGATCATCTTTGGAAATAGACCTAATAGTGGTACTGTTGGGTCAAAGGGTATGTAGGCAGTTTAATAACTCTTTGGGCATAATTCCAGATTGCTCTCCAAAATTACTGGATCAGTTCATAGTTCTACCAACAGTGAATTGCTGAATTAATGATATATCGTCTTTATCTCATCCTTTTTTTACTTTTTATTTTTTGTTTTGTAACCTATCATATTTGTAACTATCATATTCATGAATTATGAGAGTACATGCATATAATTGATGAACCAGTAAATATATATATATTATAGGTTCATGTGCAATTCTTTAACAGGGGTACACAGTAAAAAAAAATTGAGGACCACTGTTCCAGATGACTTTATAGCTTCATAGGATTAGAATTAGAAGAGATTTTATAGATCATTTAGTCTAGTCCCCTCATTTTACAGAAGGAGAAACTTGAGTTACAGAGAAGGAAAGTGACTTGTCTGACTTCACACACGTAGGAAGTGTCAGAGCTATTTGAATTCAGGTTCCCTCATTACCAGTGTTGTGCTTTCCCCACCACATCATATTGTTCACATTGTATATTCAAGTGGGCTGTCTAATAGCTTTTTTTCCAGGAACTATATTACCTAATTAACTGATGGTTTTCCTTTATGATACATAAAAAATAACTTCAAGTAAAAATGATGATAAACATTCAGTTACTTGTTAAGGAATTTACAAAAAAGGGTCATTGTATTTATGTTTTGCTACTTATTGCTTACTTGAGACCCAATTTGAGTTAGGATTGCAATAAACCTTGTGGACCTTATGATAGACTTTCCAGTCATCTAAGTGCCAAGCTGCTTGACCCAGAAGTGTTTTTGCTAAAAGTGAAGTACAGAGAGAAATAAGGGTTTCTTTTTATAGGTCAGTCATTGATTAAATGTCACTTTTTTGTGTGTAGCTTTCCAAACATAAATCTGTTCTGAGATCTGCAAAGCTAAGGGATTTTTTTGGTTTGTTTTTTGCCTCTTTTTTTTTAAACTGAACAGTAGTCTGCTAGCAGTCCTGGAAATAATCCAAAAGTTTCCAAAACCTCAAATTGTGTCTATGTAAAATTACCTTCCATCATTCAAAGTGGTGGCATAAGCCTGCACACACAGAACTTTTGGCTGCTTCAGCAATATTTCTGTCTCTAAAAGTTCATCTAAATTCTTAAATTCGAACATTCACAACATTTAAAATATTATTTAGGTGCACTGAGTATTACCTGGTATCCCACAGTTTTCCTGGTGTTTTTAAAATCAGTTTCAGGACTACACACCAGGTGTTCTATCCTATTTCAGAAAATGAGAAGCCCAGGCTTTTTCTCTAAATAGGTATTCTAAAGAATCATAGAACTATAAAATGTTAGCTCTGAAAGGGACCTTAGGGATCAATCATCTTCTAATCCAATCCTCTCATTTTACAGAAAAAGAAATTGAGGACCAGAGTGGTGAAATGTTTTGCTTAAGGTCAAATGGCTAGTAAGCATTTGAGCTGGAACTAGAATCCAGTATGTTTCCAAGCCCAGTACTCCTACTATGAAATGAAATGAAAAAAGACAAAGAAAACACTGATTAAACCCTTACTATGTGCCAAGCACCGTGCTAAGTGAGGAACATATATACATGTATATATATATATATATATATATATATATATATATATATATATATATATATATATGTATAAACAAGATAGCCCCTACTTCTAGAAAACAGTTTTTAAATGTATACAATAAAATTAATAAGATCACAAAAAACCCCAATTATATTTAAACATGGTTATCAATATTTTAAAGTTCATGGACCTCAGGTTAAGTGCTCCTATGAGAGACAACACATAAAGGAGGTTTCAGCTGTGAGTCAAATGGAAAAGTTCCATGGGCTTTAGGGCATAGTGGTAAAGATGGGAATTTATTATGTAATGTATGTGTGTGAGTATGCATATAAATATACGTACGTATAGATAGATAGTTATTCAGTCGTTTTTCAGTTATGTCCAACTCTTCATGTCCCCATTAGGGGTTTTCTTGGCAAAGGTACTGGAGTGGTTTACCATTTCCTTCTCCAGCTCACTTTAAACATGAGGAAAATAAGGCAAACAGGGTTAAGTGACTTTCCCAGGATCACATAGCTAGTGTGATTTATCTGAGGCCATATTCAAACTCAAGAAAATGAGTTCAGCACTCTATCCACTGGGCCATCTAGCAGCACACACACACGCGCACACACACACACACACACACGGATGTGCGCACACACACAATTACATATTTTACATTTACATGGTACAGTATATTACAATATACAATATATTAAACACTAGTAGGCTATATAATATAGTAGATGATATACACTATATAATATAGCATATATTATATAATATACTACAGTATATCTAGTACTATATGTAGTCATATTATATAATATAGTATATATAATGTCATATGCTATAGTATATAATATGGTGTATTACAATATATTATATCATGCAGCCCATTTCTGTAGTGTTTGATGAATTATGAGCACTCATAGTTTTAAATAACAGTAATTATGTTCTAACTGTTCTGATTAGTAGGAAACTCCATCCAAATACAGCATTTGTGGGGATTTACCTACTAAAGAAATCACAAAAAATGGGAATCAAATTTGAAAACTCTGCTTAAATTCATCTCACTGAAAGTAGATATTTTTGTCTAAAAGGAAGTAGAGAATTCAATGTCTCTCCACCCAAGGAAGATATAAATCATAAATCTCAAACATTACAATTTGGTTGTTCCTTTTGGCCCAGAATACCCATAGTAACTTTAAAAAGAAAATTGCTAATAGTTCTAAGATTTCAGAAAGCTCATATAAATAAATATTAGCCAAATGTTATTGTCAGGTTAGCATTGATTGTGGAGTGTTTGGATTCTATTTTACTCAGTCTGTAACCATCCATGGCATATTGAGATTTCAGAGTCTCAATATCTTATCTGTAAAATGGGAATAAAACTAATACCATCCTATGAGTTGTGAGGATCCAATTAGATGTGTGAAGCCATTTATAGGCCAAAGATGTCAAATACAGCCCTCAACCTATGTGGTTGAGGACTCCCAAGGGCAGCCTGAACCAAATTAAATGGAATTGGGAAAATGGAATTGGGAAATACACATCTTCTACTGCATCCAGGGCCATCTCCAGTTGTCCTAAACTATATCTTGCCACTAGACCCAGATGCCTCAAGAGTAGAGAGTTAGGCTGGTGGCTTTGCACAGCCCTGCTTCACATAAATCCACTTCACTTGCAAGTCATGACATCACCTTCCCAATGTCATGGTCCTTTACGAGAACGAAGGACAAACAACAACCCATGAGTACTAGTAGCTACCCCACTGGGGACCCAACTGGCTAGTTCCAGTTGGGCAACATAGTTCCTTCCTTCCTTCCTTCCTTCCTTCCTTCCTTCCTTCCTTCCTTCCTTCCTTCCTTCCTTCCTTCCTTCCTTCCTTCCTTCCTTCCTTCCTTCCTTCCTTCCCTCCTTCCCTCCTTCCCTCCTTCCTTCCTTCCTTCCTTTCTTCCCTCCTTCCTGCCTTCCTTCCTTCCTTCCTTCCTTCTTCTCCCTCTGTCCACATAGGTAATCATACCCTTACCTGAGGGTACTCTGCCCAAAAGAATACAAATTTCCTACCAAATATATAAGTGATCAAAGAAGATAATAATAACAAAGGGCTTAGCACAGTGCCTGGCATGTAGTAGGCACTTTATAACTACTTACCTCCTCTACCTCCCCACAAAAAGATAACAAAACCCTTCAGGTTCTCAAGTACACCATTAAAAAAAAGTACCTGTCTTTATTGTTGCTATGTCTTAAAAAAAGAAAGAAAGAAAGAGAAAGGGAACGAAAGAAGAAGAAAAGAAAGCTTAAAGCAGCCAGGAGGACAATGCTAAATTCCTTGGCATAAAATGTCCCCAGACTAGTCACAGATGAAATCTGAATAACTTACGTGCTAACAATAGTTCTCTGATATTTCCTCTGATTCAAGGATCTGGCAGCAAAGACAAGAAGGAAGTGTTTCAATCCAATATATGGGGGTAGGAGGATATTATGTATGTGAAAAGAACACAACTCCATTAATTTTAGTCATGAAGTTACACAGAGTGGGAGAAACCATGTTAACAAAAAGTTTACTAGAATGAGAATTTTAAATGTTACCTGATTTACCATATTCTTATGTTCACAAGTTCCCAGTTTATGCTTCGTAGTCTAGACCTGTTGAATTTTATCTTCTTAGTGGTACTTAGGTCATTGTAGAAATAGAAGCTGAAATGTCTGCTGTTTGACATATGGCTAAAATGCTGTAATGATGGGTATTAGATGAGTCATTTCATATCTCCAAAATTTAATATCCTGCCCTGTAAAAGGAGGAACACTTTGCTTATCTACTTTACCAGGTTGTTGTGCGGGAACATCCTGACCTGAGGGCCAGGTCCTGCCAGCCTAGCACTCTCGAAAGACCAAGAGCAATAGAATCAAGTAGCAAAGATGCATAGCCATAATATGTTGAGAACTTTTCTAACAATTTGAGCTATCCACATGCGGAATGAACTGCGTTAAGAAGTGGTAGACTCCCCCTGCTGGGAGGTCTTTAAGCAGAGGCTGACCCACTTGTCCGAAAGTTCTAGTGTAGACTCCTTTGTGTGTGGGGTTATGCTATATGTCCCTGGAGATACCTTCCCAGCTCAGATTCTGTGTTTCCGTGAGTATGAGGAGCTGGAGTCCAACCTAGGTCTTAGAGAAAAGAGACCTTATGGTGCAAAATGCCTCGGGAGTAGGAAAAATTTATCCTGGAAAAGTTCATGAAGAAACTATTCACTTTAAATATCAGCCCCCTACAATCATGCTCTTACTACACTAGTATAGAAGGCCATCTTAATTTTAAGGTCCTATTTGATCTGAACGATGTAGGAGAAAGCCCCTTTTCTCCCTGAATTCACTTTTGAACATGAACTGGACAAGACGATTCCCAGGGGTGGGAGTGAGGTGGGGAGTAGAGGCAATTCAAATGGCAATGAAAATCAGGTAGAGAGTAGAATTCAGAAATGACTACTCTTATCAAGAAAAAAAATGCTAATTTATTTCATCCCTGCCTCTTAAAAGTATTCTGTGCCAATCATGACCTTACTCTTTTCCTGCCGCTCCCATCTACTGCCCTCATTAGGGTGAAGACTTGTTATATACACAAGCTAGAAAGTAGAAGAGGATATTGTGGGGGGTGTTTCAGGATTATGGATTCTCTCATCCATAGATCCAGGTATTAATTAGAGCCTGCCTCACAGGGTTATTTGGTGCTTGACCCTAACACCAACAGAAATCCCCTGAAAACCTTAAAGTCCTCCCTAAATTAGGTGTTTGTCATTATTATTCATTTGTTTGATTCATCTCAACCCTTCAATAGACACTCATCAGGGCTGTGCTCTGTCCTCACTGCCCATGCCCACCCAGTGTGGTCATGACACTCATCTGGCCAGCTAAAGCATCATGACTGATTTTCTGCTGTCTGGAGCCATTTGGTACCCATGGAGACCTTACTCAGTGGGGATCAGGAAACAAGTAGATGTGCCATTCAAGTACCTTTTCCAGTGGGGGGGTATAGATGAGGAGGAAGGGTGAAGAATGAGAAGGAAGCACAGGTGGGGGTGGGAGGGTGAGGTGGACAACTCTTACTGGACAAAAGTCCTGCACTTCTGCTTTTCAATAAGTATATGTATACACTTACACGTGTATACACATGTTTGTTCACAGTATATGGTATCAGAAAGCTTTCAGCACTATTGAGAGATACTATGTACAGTGTAAAGTCTGCTGGATTGGGAATCAGAGGTAACAGGTTTAATTTCATCTCTACTTCTTACTACCAACATAACCTTGGACAAGTCACTTAACCTCAGGACCTGCTTTCTCACCTGTAAAATGAATCTTGTTTGTTATTGTTTGTCCTTCTTTCTTGAAGAATACCAATGATATCACAAGAGTGATGTCCTGACTTGCATATGAATTGGATTTAAGTGAGGCAGAGCCTGTTTAGCCTAAAAGACAACAGACTGGGTATGGATTGGGGACCATCATGGTAGTGGTATTCAAATATTTAAAGGTTATCCTACAGAAGAGGGATTAGACCTTCCAAATGACTTTAAAAAGTACAAGTAATACACATGAGTGAAGTTATAGAGAAGGAGATGATTCAGCTCAATGTAAGGAATTTTGTAAAATTAGAACTGTCTAAAAATGAAGTGCCTTGTGCAGCAGAGGCTGCAAGATCACCTGTTGGGGTTCATATATTAGACAAGGGGTTCATTGGATGAACTCTTAAATTTATTTCAAATATAAGACTGGAGGATCATAGCTCTTATGTATGTCATAGTTACAGTTTGTTTTAATTGCACCAAG
Source organism: Phascolarctos cinereus (assembly GCF_003287225.1). Lineage (NCBI taxonomy): Eukaryota > Metazoa > Chordata > Mammalia > Diprotodontia > Phascolarctidae > Phascolarctos > Phascolarctos cinereus. The sequence continues at coordinate 11,051,737 of NW_027556098.1, forward strand.
CTGCATTTATACACACTGAGTCTTCCATTGCGTACAGAGAAGTAATGTGGCATACGTGGCTACAGGGCTAGACTTAAGAGTCAAGAAGATGTAGGTTCAAATCCTAGCTCTGACACTTATTAGCTGTGTGACTGTGGTCAAGTCACTCAATTTCTCTGAGCCCTCATTTTCTAATTATCAAATAGGAATAATGCCTTTAGTATCTACCTCACAGATTTCTTTGGTGATCAAGTGAGGTAATGTATCAAAAATGCTTTGCAAACCCTAGCGCTCAAAACAAATTTTAGCATGGTGGTGGTGATCTAGCTTGGTTGTCTGTTCACAGCTAATAAAAAATAGAGGGAGCATGTTTTGCACTATTTGCATTATTGCCTAGGAGTAAATTCCATTTCCAAAATACCCCCAATACCTTCCTAGCATAATCTAGGCTAGCCCCTTAATTTAGCATCAGACTGAGTCATGTTGAAAGCTATGGAAGATATGACACAAGTATTATGAAAGTATACCCTCCAACTATGTAGCTATGGCAGGTGTCCCAATGGTTACACCCTTGTCTTTGACTTAGTTAAACCCTATAGTTGCTTTGCATTAATCTCTGATCCCTATGTCTTAGGAGATAGTCAGTTCTTTCCTGAACTGATGTAAGTTGTACAGCCTTGAGCATTTCACAAAATGACTTCTAAGATGTATACATGAGGATGAGTGTGTTATGTTGAAATACCAGGCGTCTCTTGAGGATGAGGAGATATAAAGATAAGCAACTGAAGATTTAGCTGATAATTACCTGGATTGTTAAGACTAGTCACTGAAAAAACCTAGTGAGGCAACTTTATGCCTTTGCAATAAAGAATATATATATATAGGGAATAGTATAGGGAAATAATGGCATTTCCCCATTTTTTTGGTAATCCGTTTCTAAAAGGAAAGAGCTTAAAGAAAGTGAGTTTGATAATGGCATTAAAAAGTACTTGGGATGAGGGTTGCTGTTTCATTTCTTTTTTTAATGAACCACAGACATAAAAAATGGAGAACATCATTTTTCAATTTTAGAAGACAATTGCCCTCTGTTTTATTGTTTCTAAGACATTACTTTGGCATACAAATAATAAAGGCTGTTTGCCTTAAAATACCTCAAAAAGTTTTCCAATTAAATAACCTCTGCTATGTATAAAAGCCTAGTCCTTCTGTCTCCTGATGTCTTAAGCATGCATAAGGGGGAGTTCATTTCAGGGAATGTTTCTTTTATTACCAGCCCAGTATCATTCCCATTTATTGCATAGGTTTCCTAGTGAACACAAATATTGTCAATTTCTGAACAGACACAGACAGTTGAGAGATCACAAATTATACAATGGATTATATAAGATGCCAATTCTAGAAGCAAAACGTTATACATAAGCATGTATATAATATATTTGTACCAAAATAGAACCAATTTAGAAAAAAATAGAAAATCAGACTGAGAATAAGTACCGTTGTAAACAGAAACATGTTTATACACTAAACCTTGTTACTAGGTTGCCAGGGCATGTAACTATACAGAACAGCATTTTCTCAGTTGTTGCTTTTTTCCCCCCTCTTCATCCTGAGAGTCGTCATGTCACCCTTAGGCAAATATCCCGTTTGAGTATGGTTTCCATATGTCATTTTCCTCCCTTTTAATTTTGCAATCTGAAAACTGTTGCAACCTTCTTGTTTGGCAGAGAGAGGAATTAGTAGATATACTGAGTGAAAACATGAGCCCTTTTTGTCTGGAGACTTGGCAGAGGATGAAGAATGGGAGTTGTCTCCTGTTTTCAAGTGTGCAGCTGGTACAAAAGGGGCCACTTTCAAAGAAGTGGCTTCGTCATCAGACAGCTGGGATCATGGCTTAACTTGCTACCTTTAGGAAGTTCTCTGAATCAGAGCAAAATTCATTTACTGAAAAACAGAAGCAATACCCTGCCCACCAAAAAAAACCCAACCCAAAACCCTCTTCTCTTTCGTCCTTCTTTTGGTTATCATAAGACAATTTAAGTTTTATTTACATTTTTTCTCTTTAAAATCTTTATAGAAAGGTATGCATTTTAAATGATCTAATCTAAAACCAGAATGCATACATATATACACATATTCATTGTATATTATTTGAAAATATATGTTTATATAATATATATTGTTCTTGCCCAGCTTAAGCATTGGACTGAGTCTAAGATGAAATTCAACAGAGATAAATGTAAAGTCTCTCTCTCTCTCTCTCTCTCTCTCTCTCTCTCTCTCTCTCTCTCTCTCTCTCTCTCTCTCTCTCTCTCTCTCTCTCTCTCTCTCTGTCTCTCTCTCTCTGTAGATATAGATATATATGTATATGTGTATATATATATATACACACATATAGAATGCATATATATACACAATATAGATAGATACACATGCACACATGTGTGAAACCAATGACATGTTTAACCAAATCAGAACTACAAATAAAATAGAATTTGCTGTAATTGACAGTAGATCATTTTGAAAGTCAATTAAAGAGATTTTTATTTATATTGAAGAATAATAACATTCGTCATCTGATCTCATTTATCTGTCAGCCCTTCCTTCAGAAAGTCCACACTTGATTTCAAAGATTTGTCAGTATGGTTTGAACTCGAGTGAATTCTACAAAGCTTCTTCCACTTAAATTGACCTGAAAATGCAAAATGAAAATCAGTAATAATGTTTGCTGGCAGCACCACCACCGACATGCATATGCTCCAACATGATGTTGACTGCACTTGGTAGATGAAACTGAAGTCCATTTTCATCTATGTTTCAGTGTAAAAACTGATCCCAATTTTTATACCAGGCCATAAGTAGCATCTAATTGTTCTGCCTTGATGAGTATTTTATCTGTGATAAAAGGTATAGAAGACCTGGTGTTCATCTGTAGATGACACAGTACTAGCATAGACAGCACACTAGGTGAGAGGACCCCAAAAAGATATTGACAAACTAAAGCATGGAACCAAATCCAATAAAATGAAATAGATAGCTTCGTTAGTGGTATATTCACCCTTTTCGTTTTTAATACCAGTGATTTGGTTTTCTTCTTTTTTTAAAATCAAATTAACCAATTTTTTATTTTATTTGTTTTTCTATAAAACCAACTCCTAGTTTTGTTTATCAATTCAATGGTTTTTTATTCTCAGTTTTATTAGTCTCACTCTTAATTTTTAGGATTTCCAATTTAGTGTTTTATTGGAGATTTTTAATTTGTTCTTTTTCTAGTTTTTTAGTTGGGTATCCAATTCATTAGTCTGCTCTTTATTTTATTAATGTAAGCATTGTGTCTAATGGTAGCCATCTCTAGGGTGGGGGACAGGGAAGAAAAAAAGGAAAAAAGAAATTTACATGATAATTTTGCTGTATTTTTGAAAGGAATAGCAGGCTGTGCATGGTAGATTTACGATTTCATATACAATCATCTTTTTTTAATGTACTAGGTTGTGGAAATGCTTGTTTTATTTCATAAATTAAAAATAAAAAAATGAAATAAATATATTTAAAATATTTTCCACTTGGACATAAAAATCCAACTTTACAAGTACAAGGGAGGGCATAGTTAGACAGCAGTTCTGAAAAAACTCTAGAGTGGGGGTGGGAACCCCATGGCCTTGAGGCCACATGTGGTCTTCTAGATCTTTAAGTGCAGTGAGAATCTAGAGGACCACATGTGGCCTCAAGGCCATGGGTTCCCCACCCCCGCTCTGGAGGTTTTAAGAAAGTAAAGGCTTAGTATGACATAATGGTCAAAAACTAATTCAATGTTCAGCTATGTTAAGAACATAGCTTTCAGAAAAATAGGGAGGTGATAGTTCAACTACACCCTATCCTTTTTAGACCTCTTCTGGGGTGTTATATTCAGTTCTGGGCAAATACATTAAGAAGAGTACTGACAAATTGTAGAGTGTCTGGAGGAGGTCAGACCAGGATGGTAAAGGTCTTAAAAGAATTGAATATATTCTAGAGGAGAGAAGACTGGAGTAGAGGTGGAGGGTGGGGGTCTTGAAAGGGAGATAACTGTCTTGAAATATTTGAAGACCTGCCATGTGGAAGAGGATATTGGATTTGTACCAGGTATTGGACAAGGAAAAATGTGGAATCTTAAAAGAAAACATGTAAGCTAGATGTCAGAAAAAACTTCCTAACAATGTGAGCTATCCAAAGGTGACTGCCTGGGAAGATGGTGGGTCCCCCATCCTTGGAGGTCTTCAAGGGTTTGCTTTTAGAATATAAGATCCTTTCAAGCAGTGATCATTTTATTTATTGTATCTGTATTCCCAGTGCCTAGCAGAGTATCTGCCATATGCTTAATAAATCATTGGTCAATTGATCAACTAAATAGGTTATGTCAAACTCATATAGAAATCGGAGCCACTAAAACTGTACGTAAGGATCCTTGTCAGTCACATGTTCACTTAGAAAACCACACATTTTATATATTCCTTTTTTTATTAATACATCAACACGTTAAGATCAGATTGGAACTACATTTTAATCTGATTTGGGCCACACTTGGGAGTGTTTTGGGCTGCATGTGACCAAAGTCCATGTGTTGACTTTCCAAACTAGATGAACACTCATTAGGGATGTGATAGTAGGGAATCCCCTTTTGTGTATGATTTGGACTTGATGACTGCTAAAGTTCCTGATAACTTTCAAATTCTATAACTCTAAAAGCATACAGGGAAGTTATGTCCCTTCATACTTGCTTTTTTATTTTTATCTCTTTTTTTTGCTCTTTTTGATTTTTATTTATTTTTCTGTCCAAACCTATAATTCAATTGGCTTTAGGGAGCTCCCAGTGATGAGACATTCCCTACCATTGCAGGTGGACAGCTATTCTACAACTTATGCCTTCAGAGAGATACCTGGAGCCCTGACAGGTTAAGAAACTTCCCCAGGATCATACAGCCTTCATGAGTTAGAGGTGCTTAGATTCTAGGTCATCCTGAATCTGAAGCTGACTCTCTAACCACTATACCATGCCCCTTCTCTACTAATTTATGTAATCATTTGTACATCCTCATGCTCTCACAAGTGAGTTTTAACCATGATTCACCAAGGACACTTGAAATGAAAACATTTCCAAACAGAAAGATTTCCATTTCTCTCCCTAAAGGGAAACCTTGAAGACATTGTAGACTTTACACATCAAATAGATTTTAGAGCTGAAAGGCTCTTCATAGATAAATTAGTTTACACTCATCATACACATGAGGAAACTGAGGTCCAGAGTGATGAAATGCTTTGCCCAAAGTCGAGCATCTAATTAGTGACACCGGAATGCTTTCTTTATGAGGATGTTTTGAGAGATTATTAGCATTAGACCATGAGGTCTGCTGCATCCTTTTGGGGTGGGATATAACATGTACACAGGTAAGTATTTCCAGGCTAATTAGAGGAAAAGAGTACTATCTAGGGTGATTAGCAAAGGCTTCTTATAGGACATGAAATCTGAACTGAGTCTTGAAGAACATTAACTTAACTAAAATGTGGAGGTAAAGGACGGAGTGCATTCTATACATGGGGAAAAGCTCATGTACACACGTTGAGGTGAGAGATGAAATACTAACAGCAAGTGAGTCAGTCAACAAGCCTTGAAATGTCTACTGTGTGTCAGCCATACTATAGAAAGTACAGCGGATAGAGTGCTAGCCCTAGAGTTCAAATATAGCCTCAGACATTAGCTGCATGCTCTGAACCCTGTTTGCCTCAGTTTCCTCATCTGTAAAATGAGCTGGAGAAGAAAATGGCAAACCACTCTGCCAAGAAAACCCCAAATGGGCTAATGAAGAGCCAGCCACAACTGAAACAATTCAATATCAACAATGTGTGTCAGACACTGTGCTAAGGACTGGGGATACAAAGAAAGGCCAAAAAAAAATGGCCCCTGTTCTCAAGAAGCTCACAGTCTAATGGGAGATAACATGTCAATAACTATGTACAAACAGGATATGTATAGGATAAATGAAAGATAATCTCAGAGGGAAAGCATTAAGGAAGACTGGGCAAGGCTTCTTAAAAAAAGTTTAGGTAGAATTGTCATTATTATATTGGCTTTGCCCACCCCATGAAAAATTAATATTTCCCCATTTATTTACATCTGACTTTATTTGTATAAAATATGTTTATAATTATGTTCATGTAGTTTCTGGGTTTGTCTTGGCAGGTATACTCCCAGGAATTTTATATTGTCTGTAGTTATTTAGAATGAAATATCTTTTACTATCTCTTCTTGTAGGGATTCTTGCATTCTTTCCAAAAAGAATGATCATGTGTTTGCCAGTTTATCATTCTTATATATTTTTTTCCTAATGATTATTTGGGGCTTGATCGTCACTTTGTCAGGTGTGTTGTAGAAGAGAGATTTTTTTAGAGGTTAGCTTTGGATTCAATAGTTGAATTCCACCACAACTGTATGATTACATGACTCTGTAATGGGTGGATTGTTCCTCTGCAATCCTTTATACAGCTGGAGACCAGAAGGATCTTCCCGTTGGATCTCTGGTTATGCTTCTTTAGCTCAATGGCTAAATTCCACCCTCAACCCTGACTCTCAAAAGGGGATGTGTAAAAATAGATTTCAAAGGCAAATACTCCAAATTGTGTTTTGTATTATCCAGCAACAATTTTGGGGGGTTATTCATAAGGCTGATAAAAACATAGACATACAATCACATGCACAATTGTGCTCATACAGATAAATTTTTCCAGTGTCTTTTGTTTGTCCCATTAGTACATTGATTGCAGAGTAATTACTATAAATTTGCTAGGTATAACAATAACATAATTATATTGTACTTTCAAATTTATACTGGAACAATGGGACCAAAATTTTCATTTGAAAGGTTGGTGGGAATGTTCTATTCTAAAAGTGGAACAGAGAATCAACCAAGTTTTTCAAGGGTAAAAGAAACCTCCTCCCTTCCCTTCCCCCCCAAAAAAAAACCCCCAGCCCATCTGATGGTGCATTCTAGTGTAAACTGGTTTGAATCTCTGCAAGCTGTTATTAGTTTGAGATGGAATGGATCCTGAATCATTTCAGCCTCAGCTCAAGCCTAAAACTGTACAACTTATGCATTTGTACTATCTATTTTTCTGCACAACTTTCTTCAGCCTGTGGGGAAACAGTTTCACAGCGATTTACTCACAGAACAACAAACTGGCAGGTCTTCCCATCCTAGGCTTCTAGTTCTCCCCCCTCATTATTCTTATTGTCATATTAATTTTGCAGTGTTACATTGTTCCATAATTTAATTTCTTCTGAAACCATATCCAGTCACAGATGGTGGTTGATAATTAACTACAAAAGGGTCTTAAAATCCCAGATAGCTATTTGAACAACAGAGAGTGCCTGCAGGAATCTTGTAGACCTTAATACATTAGAACCTGTTTCTTAACTTTTTATGAGCATACAAGAAAGCCATCAGCTCACCAAAGATGGTGTACATGTGCTTGGTGTAGAATTATCATTGTGTTTTTAAAAATCATGAAATTTGTTCTTTATTGTGATGTACATACCTTAGGATATTTTTCTGACACCCTACAGCTCTTCATTCATGATGGTTTATTTGTGTAAAAAAAAAATCTCTGAAGAACTTAATTGATGTGATCCAGAAGTCTGGCTATTTTAACTGCCTGGCCTTTGCTTTTGACAAATTCCATTCTAGTGCCCCTCCTTCCTCCCTAAAAAAAGAAGTATGCCTGCATTAGATTCCCCTAAAGGGGATAAAATGCTGATGAAGATTTGACCTTTTTATATGCTGAGATGGTTGCTTGAAAATGGACACAGAGTCCTATGGATTCTGATTAGGCCCAGAAATTCCATTGCAAACACCTAGCAACAGATTGTCTCCAAACTCTTTGGAATGGAGCTCTTCTCCCCAAAGGCCCCCTGGGTACTCTGCTATCCCTTTCTTCACTGATTATAAATGTTTGCAGGAAGAAAACGTTCAGCATTTTGGTAACTTGAAGATTGAACTTGCATTTGCAATTTTCCTATCACTTTATTAGAGAATGGTTTTAAATAAACAGGCTTTAAACTGCAGTTTCATGCTTATGAATTTAAGTGATAATACCGAGCAGCTAATCTGCTAAAATAGGACATTTGGTTCTTCTAAGGGAGCTTCAGGGACTCCAGATTGCTAAAGCCTTATTACATTCTTATACTAAGTTTTCTTGAAGTTTCATGAGTGTCAAATATCAGTGAGTTTAAATCAGCCAACTGTTTTATTCTCAATTTATGTGTAAATCTATCAATTGCAACATCTTTTTATGATAGCAAATATACATCGGTGAATGCTTAGCAACCAGTTCTCTGGAAAACAAACAAAAATGTACACATGGTGTACTTTTAAATTTAATCTGCTTTGTTAACATTTAAAAAAATCTAGACAGTTGACAAAACCATAAATAATACTCTGATTTGTGGCATTTGCTGATTTCTGAGGTGTAAATGCTCACACTGAAAATTTAGCGATTGATTGTCAAAAGCTGGGTACAAGCTGGCTTTGTCCAGCACACTCCTACAAGATGTCACATGCAGTCTGGACCAGAAGACATTAATGTGTGTATTATATATGTGTGTGTGTCTGTGTGCGGGCACATGTGAATGTGTCCATGTATACATATATATCAAACATCAGTAGAAAATGAAATGATACTATATACGGTAGCTTCTAAGCACAACACCTTATAAGAAATAAATCATCACTGCATTAACTTACATTATGAATAACCCTGGTGTCCAAAACAAGTTATTAGGGGTTTTTTGGTGTGTACTATCATACGATCCTGGTTTTCCAAGGAAGGTGGGTTTAAAGGTGAGTACAGAGAAAGAAGTAGAAGTTATATCCATCATGTATACTTTTTCTCATGGATATGTAGGATAGGAACACAATAGGAAAAGATGTGTACAGGCTATCAAATTTTGGTAGGTGTGAGAGTATCAGCTAGCAGGGTAATTATTAAACGTTCTACAATAGGGGAGGGAGAAAAGGGAAAATCTATTGAGAATAACATTGGGCCCCTAGGAGTTCCTAAGAGACTGCTAGACCCTCAGAAATACAACCACATACTCTCTATAATGTGAGAATATACCAGAGTTCCACCCTATCCTGAAGACTTCAATGCACTCCAAGCCCTGCCAGACCCAGTAAGTAGGGGCCTCTTATGCAGCCTAAGCTAACAGTAGGAAAGGGACAGCTGGCTGGACTTAGTCTTCTGTTTATATTAGTAAACAACATTTAGCCTATATGCTTTGTTTGATCAGGAGATGGTCCAGGTGTTCCTCTTAAGGCAGAACTAGCCCCTGAGATCCTCAGGACAGCCAGGCTGACAAGTCAACTCCTGATTCACTCCTAATAGTCTGCCAGTCAGCCTAGGAAGACTTCCAAACCAAAACCCTCCAGGGTCCCTGCAAGCAAATCAGGATTCCCAGAGGAACCAGGAACTCACCTATCCACTCAAGAGTGATTGAGGCCACAAGTGGCCTTAGCCCTGTGTCTACTTGTTGTTAATTCTCCAAATCAGAGTGAATTTCCTGGGATCATCTCCTTCCACACCCAAATATGCTCAGTGTTCAGGAAGGGTTTTGGAACTATAACTATCAAGAATAGGTGTATTAAACTGCTCAGAAAATGCCATTCCATATTTTGAAGGAAAAAAAAGACAGTACTTTTAAAGCATACCATAGGGAACTCAAAATTGTCATTTCTGAGTCTAGCATCACTCAGGTGCCTCATTCAATCACAGCACAATTTGTTTCTTTATAGAAGGCTTTTATCCTCAATCAGATTACTTGGTGTGAAAGCACTTCCAGGTTTCTCTGTAGAGCTTAGCCTATGTGAACCAAAATGGACCTGGGCAATCATTTATAAAGTCTAACTCCCCTCCTTATTACAGATGAGAAAACAGAGGCCCAGAAATATTAAATAATTTTTAAAGGTTGTAATGTTCAAATGCTACAGAGAGGAGATTGGAACTCAGGTTTTAAAATTCCATGCCTTTGTATGTTAGAGTTTTTAAAAGCTATTTTTTTCCATAATAAAATCACTAGAGTAATTTTTTATCACAGCTTTTGTCTTTAATGTTTTAGCCTTTGTTTGCTTGGTGATTGGAAAGGTAATCATAGCAACAAATAATATTGTTGATACTCAGTGAATTAGTTAAAGTATGGGACTCAGAAATGCCTTTTTGCAATGAATTCCACTAAAATCACAGAGATTTTTGGAACAAAGATGATTACCATGTGGCTCTGATCTCCTTTGGTTATCATTAAATATAAATGAAGCCACATAAGCACTTGGTAATGGATTGCCTCCCTACCCCCACCCAAAATCAGATAAAATTGTAAAACCACAGAGTTAGGACATAATTGAAGCAATTTTAGAAGTCACAGTTGGAGTAAATTCTCTAATACTCAAAGGCTAAGGCAAGTGTTTTACAATAAGTCGATCACTTAACCATTTGTCTGATATAGAGCCAGCAGCCCTGATGACCTAATGATTTCATTCCTCTGTTATTTTTAATATGCAGAATGAAAGCTGTATTGAAAATGCTTACTATTATTTTAGTGGTGCAGCTCTTTAATAAATTGCTTTTGTTAAAGTAAAGCAACATTGCACCACGAGAGAATGTGTAACTCTTCAAAGTCCCAGGTTCTAAAATTCAATAAATCATCTTTTATCTGTCAACACCTGAAGTCTAAGATTTATTGCATAGACCATTCTGTAGTAGATGTCTGCTTGGGCAGATGGCCACCTCTAACACTATAATTTAATCAAGTCATTTTTGTAATGCAATAAACCATGATTTTGTAATTCAAATATTTTTCTACCTCTTTAGACCTTCGTGCATCAGTTATCACCTGGCTATCAAACAGAACCAACTTTCTACTTAGTGCATTATCTTCTATATCAATAAAACCCTGTATTGTTTTAGTACAGTTTAAGCTTTAATAGCTTAAAACTGCCATAAGACTTTTGAGACATACTTTATTATTCTCTATATTCTTTCATTCAACGTGTGCAATATTTCCTATGTTCATAGAGCTAAGCTAGTTGCAAAGCAAGAAACAAAGAAGCATAATTCCTATAGCAATTTGTGGTCTAATTGGTCTCGTGTTGGGAGAAGACCAGACTCTCTGTAGGCATGAACTATGCTTTTTTTCCCCTTTGTGTTACAATTCCATTAATACATTGTCTTTTACACATAGTAGGCACTTAACTATTTATTAGATTGGACCTGACCAGTCATAGTTTTAGAGCTGGAAGCAATTGAAAATCATTAGATAGTGCAAAGGAAGTTCAAAGTTAAACTAAATAGTATGGACAATAAGTGCCTAGTTAAGAGAATGGGGTAATCAGTGTCAGATCAGAATGTGTGGAGATAGCATTGTGGAAGACTTGGGATTTGAGATGAGTCCTGAATCAAGGATTTTGTTTTAGGACTCGGACAAGATATGGATAGCAGAGGCTATGGAAGGGCTGTCTGCTAGGAGCAGAAGAAAAAGAGCCAGAGTAAGAAGGAGAATAGTATGTTTGGGCAATGGTAAAAGAGAATGGGCAATCTAAACTGGGGTTTATTTTAGGGAGTTATAAAGAAGTTAGGGTAGGGCCAAATTGTGTAGGACTTCGAATTTTACCTGAAAATTTTGGACTTTATGAAGCAGATATGGGATATAATCGAAGATTTGTTGTTGTTTTTAAAAAAATAACACAAAATCACCATCTTAGATTATTCTGGTAGCTATGTATAGAATGAGTTCAAGCAGGAAAACTACTTAGGAGTCCCTTGTAGTGGGCTTTGAACTGGGGTATGATGTTAATAGAAAGGAGGTGGATGCTAGAGATGTTTTATAGGTACAATCAATGAGATTTCCTGATTGGATATACAAGATGGAGAGGGAAAGATCAGAGATGCCTGAGTTTTTGAGCCCAGATGATTGTAAAACTGAGTCATGTCATTGACAGAGATAGCGAAGTTAGAAGCAATTCAGGGGAAGATGATAATGTTTATGCCATAAATTCACTTGAGGTGGTGGGGAGATGGCCGACTTGAAAGCTCCTGTAGAAAATTGGAGATAAGGGACTGGAACTTGAGTGAGAGGTCTTCACTGGAAATGTAGATTTGAGTCATAAGTTTAGAAGCGATAGTTAAAGACAATGTTACTTCAGTGATAGGAAGAGTATATATAGAGAAGAGACGCTCATAGGCTTTGATATTTGGAAACTAATGATCGTTATGTGCCAGAAGAGTCACTTTGATTGTAGTTTACTAGGGCTCATCATTAGAAAGTCCATTAATAGTTCCCATGTAAAGAGAAAGTTTAGGGCAGCTAGGTGGTGCAGTGGATAGAGCATCAGCTTTGCAATGAGGAAGACATCATCTTCCTGAATTCAAATTGTCCTCAGACACTTACTAGCTGTGTGACCCTGGGCAAGTCACTTAACCTTGTTGGCCTTAGTACCTCATCTGTTTAAATGAGCTGAAAAAAGAAATGGCAAACTATTCCAGTATCTTTGCCAAGAAAACCCCAAAACTGGGTCACAGAGAATCACAACTGAACAACAAAAAAGAGAAAGTTTGCTGCAAAAGCCATTTATTTATGAATATTTATGAAAAATCATCTCTCGGTGGTATTGGCTGAGATTTTCTAAAGGGAGTTATAAGGACAATTTCTAACAAAATTCTTTTTCCTTTTTTTTTTCATGTTTGATCAGCTGCCTCCCTGGCATTCAGAATTGACTGTTCCTGGATAATTGTCAGTCATTGCTTTGTTTTTGTTATTGTAGTTGCAGTTGCTTAACATACTAAGATAGAAGGAAAATGTCCTTTTGGCTTAAAAAGGAAAATCAAACTTGCGGATAGTTATTCAATGCAAAAAATCTGCCTTTAATTAGAATACAAAGCATGTAACTTTACAATTATTCACTAGCTATATTATGTGACAGAGTTTATTTAAAGACAAGTAACATATAAGAAAGACAAAGATTAGCAGAAGGCAAATACTATTTTTGTTTGTTTTGTCATCTCCAATTAATTATTGAGTTGTCCTTCTGATCTCATAACATTACCACTGAGTCCTAGTGGTAGCTTATGAGTAAGTTTTCTGACCCACCAAGGAAATAGAAAATTATATTGACATTTCATCTTATCAAACAGCATAAATAATAATGATGATGATGATAACAATGATGATGTTAATGATAAAACACCTAGAGCAAAGTTTAATTTGTTTCCTTTTGGCTTTGCATATTTTTGTCAAGAGAAGTTTAAAGGCAATTACAGTCACTTTAACCAATGGGGAGGAATGCATTCATATTTACTCATCATAAACAGATGAGTCTTCATAGTCTTCTGGCTAACTGCCCTCCCTTCCTTTCAACACCACTTTAAAAAATTTTTTTAAACACCATTTTTGGGAAATTGGGAACACACCAAAGCTAAACTCCCTTTTCTTTGGCACAATCTAAACATTTGAGTTTATTTGTATTTTTTTTTAAATCCACTTGTAATTAGCCAAGGTATCAGTCTATGTTTATTGAAGATCCACACTTCAGACTCACTGTGTCAAATGGCTAAAAAGAAGAAAAATATATGGGAATGATCAGGAATCAAGGAGAAGTATGAGCTGCTTTGCATTTATCTCAATATATTTTGCATAGTTTCAGTGCTGGGTAGTGGATTAAGAGCTGGCCTGGAATTCAGCAAGACTTGGATTCACATAGATGTCCTGCTGACCTTGGGCAAATCACCTAACCTCTTAGTAACCCAGGCAATTCTCCCAGGTGATAGGTTGCAGAGAAGGTGCCAACCAAATTGGTAGAGGAAGTTCCTCACCAAAAATCCTTATATGAATGAAATTGCAAGTCTGATTATATGTGTATTTGTGTGGGTGCACATGTACAGAAGTAGATGACTGTTTGCTTCTTCAGGGTGGGATCTTTTTGTTTGAATAATTGTGCCCCAGTGCTTAGCATGTACCTAATAGATGTTAAATAAATTCTTCAATTGAATCAGCTGAGGAAAAAAAAAATAAATATGGGGTAGAAGTAACTACTTCTCTACATATAACTCTCCCTTTTAATTTTTTCCTATACTTCTCTATACTGTTTTGGTACATTAAAATTAATTTTATAACAGCTTGTATTTGCCAGAAATATGACATGAGTTTGCTGCAGATTGTGCTTATAACTCAATTCAGTCTAACAACCATTATGTGCCCATTATGCTCGAGGTGATTCACCATTACAAACATATTCTCATGTCAATGCTTTTTGTGTGTTTGCCTAAGAGGTCAGAAAATCTTTTGGGCAACCTATAAGTTAAAAGATAAAATTTTTAAAAATTTAATTGATGTGCTTAATCACTGAAATTTTTCTCTAAGAATTCCCTCTTCAAGCTTAGGAAGCTTGTTATCTAAAAGGCAGAAAACAAAGTTTTTCCAAGTACCCGATAGACTGTATCCGTTCAGGAAAAGAACAACTTACATTTCTATAGTACTTTCAAGTTAAAAAAAAAAAAGCACTTGCCTCAAAATAACTAGGGGAACTAGATACTGTGTTATTAAACTCATTTTACAAAATTAGAAACTGAGGCTCAGAGAAGGTTTGATTTGTTTAATCAGTGTTATGCCATATCATAGTGTGCTGGTCTTAGAGTGAGAAAGACCTGAGTTAGTTGTGAGGATCTAGCGACACGGTATATGTGATGTGCTTTGAAAACTTTAAAGCAGTATATAATTCTGAACTATTATTATTACTGGACAGGTAGGTGGCACAGTGGATAGAGCACTGGCCCTAGAGTTAGGAGGACCTGAATTTAAATCCTGCCTCAGATACTTACTAGCTGTGTGACCCTGGGCAAGTCATTTAAATCTCTGTTTGCCTCAGTTCCTCATCTGTAAAATGAGCTGCAGAAGGAAATGACAAATCACTCTAGTATCTATGACAAGAAAACCCCAAATGGGGTCCAAAAATCAGACACGACTGAAGGGACTCAATAACAACAAACAAATAAAATTATTATCATCATTACAGTAATTAATCTGATTCCAGTGCTACCCCTTATATACTGTATCTCAAAGAAAGGATTAAATAGTGACTGCTGTGTCTGCCTTTAGTAAAGCCCTAAACTCGCCCCCTTATATTAAACAATATTTAACTACTGTGTTGGGAGTGATTGGCTCAGGTTTTACAGGCAGAATAATTCTTTCATTCATTAGTAAAATTTGTTATTGGTGTAATTAATTTATATTTTAGGGACATGAAAGTGTTAATTCATTTCCAGAATACTTTTACCTTTTAAATAGACCATGCTCTGTTCACTTAAGTATATCATATCAACAAAGTATAGGCAATTTTATTGTGACAGTGGGTTAGGAAGTTGTAATGAAGTACTGAAAACTAAATCACCCTTAAGAATTCCCTGTTATTCATAGTCAAGAGGCCAACAAATCTAAGAAAATGAGAAATACAAAATAAACATTGAAGAGGGACAGAAGGAATTTCATTTTAGCACACTGAATTCCCACTTAGCAAATGTTGGTTTTCTGTCTCTTACTAGACAAGTGAAAAATGTTTAATGATGACATGTTAGGTAAGGCAGTGACTGATAATGTTGATTAGATAATGAAACTCCTTAAAAAAAACCCTCCATTCTTAAATTTTTTCTGAGGCTTTGGTTGGGCATTTAAAAAAATTATACACCATGAGAAAATAATGTATTTGTGTCAGTGAATTAAAGATCTTTATCTGTATAAAATTCCTTTAATTTTTTTGGGGAGAAGACAATTTTATTGCAAATTTACAAATTGGAATTGCCTTGAATTGCCTTGGAAAGGGTTTAAATCATTTAACAAGATATCTATCCTAAACACGAATTTGAAAAGTCCTCTAAATCTCTTTCTATCAACCATCAATATTTTCCTACTGAAATACTGTTTTCATAAGGTTACTAGGATTTCCTATGACAAATTCACTTGAATTGATACTTAAACATGATTTCAGATTTAATCCTGGTATTTGGAACATATATAGTCTTATTACAAGAATGCTACTTTTTCCTCTGGAAAAAAATCCTAAAATCTAAAAATGAAAAACACCAGCAAACGGAGTAAATTAGATGTTTCCATATTATATGTAACAGTTGGTGGCCAGACATGAAAACAGGTTTAACCAGTTAACAGAATTCCCCTAATGTAACTATTATATGTTGCAGTGCATACTTAAATATATTCCTTTTGGGGCAGCAATTCCAACTAAAGAAAAAGGCTGAGATGATTGCTTAAGGCTTTAAATAAACACAGAGTATGAGATTCAGCCTCCATGTTAATGAATCAAAAAAATACAGGGAAGATTTTCATCTTCTAATAATGATAAAACATAGCTTTCATTGTGGGTATTTGTCATTCCACCCCTAGTGAAAAGTGGCCACATTCTTCTGTTGATTCCATGTGGACTATCTGAATGTCCCAAATGTAGGATCCCTTTACATAGTATTGTTTTTTTACATTCTTAACATATTTAGGATGTCTTCTTTCTTTCTTTCTTTCCTCCTTTCTTCCCTTTTTTCTTTCCTTCTCTCCTTTCTTCTTTCCTTTCTATTCTTTTTCTTTCTTTCCTTCTTTGTTTCTTTCCTTCTCAAAGATACAGCTTTATTTCTTTCTCAAGTTATTCATAATTTTTTTCAACATGCCCTTTCTTTTTCATTATTGTAAATTTGACAAACATTACCAGTTCATTATACAAAGAACACAAAGATACTTTTATATTACATACAACTGGTTTTTAAATATTTATTAAATTCAGTATAGTAGTTTTAATGCTTTGCTACCTATGTTTGTGCCCTTTTGAATTTCTGTGTTCTTTTGTGATTTTTTTTCTTTTACCATCAAACTTCCCTTCATTTTAAATTTTTTTTCAAGTGAAAACACTCCTTTTCTTCTTCCCCCTCTCTCTGCTTCATTGTGAACACAAGAAAAACAAATCCCCTCTTACAAAAAATATATAGTCAAAACAAACTCCCACATGGACTGTGTCATAGGGGTGTGCGTGTGCGTGTGTGTGTGTGTGTGTGTGTGTGTGTGTATGTGTGTATGTGTGTGTGTCAGTCTGCACTCTGAATCTGTCACTTCTGTATCAGGAGGTGGGTAACATGTTTCATCATGACCTATCTGGAAGCGGGATTGGTCATTTGCTGATCAGGATTCCTAAGCTGTTCAAAATTGTTTGTCTTTACAATATTGTGTAAGTTCTGATTCTGCTTGCTTGACTCTGCATCAGATCCAGTGAGACTTCTTAGCTTTCTCTGGAACTGTCTTCCTCATCATTTCTTATAGAACAATAATATCATGTCACATTTATGTGCCATAACTTGTTTGGCCATTCCTCAGCTAATGGGCACCTCCTCCGTTTTCAATTTTTGCCACTGTGAAAAGAGCTAATATAAATTTTTGGACATATGGGTCTATTTCCCCTTCTTTGATCTCTCTGGGGTTTAGAGCTAAGAGTTTTCTAACTATGTCAAAGGGTGTGCACTAGTTTTAAGTCTGTGGGACATAGTTCCAAATTGCTTTGCAGAATAGCCAGACCAGGTAGAATATTTCCAAGCCTATTTTCTGACCAAAATGTTTCAGTTTTTCTTGGATGTAAAATTCCTTGTGCAGTTTTTGTATATCATGATGTACATTTTAGGAAAGGTGGTCCCTTCCTGGGATACCTGGCAATTTAAGAGCATTATGCTTAAATTCCAAGCAAAGCTGATCATGAGAATTATTGTAATAATATTTATTTTCAGCAAATTCAGAAACATATTTTCTTCTAAAATTTGGGTGCTTTTGAGGGGTTGAAGAAAAACACATAATTCTTACAGAGAAGTTAAGAAAAAATTATAATGGTAATGATAACTAGCTTGCCAAACACTTTGCAAATATTATCTCATTGGATGTTCACAACAACCCTGGGAAGTAGGTGCTCCTGTTATCCCCATTTTACTGTTGGGGAAAGTGAGGTAGAAGTTTAAGTGATTTATCCAGGATCACACAGAAAGTATATGAGGTAGAATTTGCACTTGGGCCTTCCTGCTCAAGGTATGGCCCTCTATCCATGGCCCCACCTAGCTGTCTGTGAAAATATATTTCATTTGGCGCAACTAGGTGGCGCAGTGGATAGAACACTGGCCCTGAAGTCAGGAGGACCTGAGTTCAAATCCAGCCTCAGACCAAACTCTTGACACTTACTAGCTGTGTGACACTGGGCAAGTCACTTAACCCCAATTGCCTAATACATACATACATATATATTCACACACATACATATGTATATGTTTCATTTGATTTAGAAAAGTGCTATGCAGGCTCAGATTCTTAAAATCTAGCCAATATCTCGCTAATGTTCAGACTCCTTCGGAGTCTGGCTAATATAGCAGGTCTTAAATAAACCTTGTCTTTGGCTGGAAAAAAAATTGGGTTTAAAATAAAAGAAAAAAGAAAAGTGCAATGCAAATGTAAAATAACAAAATCAGATCAAAAGTGATATAGGAGGTCTTTGTGTTGGAACAGAACACTGAAAGCATTGGAATGAGTTGGCCAAAGACACATAGATATATTGAGACTCAAAACATCTTAAGTCACTTAACTTCACCTGAGCTCTTTGTGCTGCATTCTAGTATATGTTATTTAGAAGTAAAATATAACTACTTAATTAAATATCCATTTATACCCAAATGTGAGTCTGTTAAATGCAAAATAATTTCTGTATGTTCCTGGACAAATTCAGTATAAAAAAATTGATATTCATCATGAAACTCCATGCAAGGATGTGTGTGAATAAATTATGGGCAATTTTAAGTATCTGCCCTTTAATAAGCTCACCCTTGTATATTAGGCAATAGAAACACAATCATCTGCTAAAGAACTAGGAAAGAATAAGATAGAAATAATTCAATTTATGACAGAAGAAATAAATCCTGGAAGTGGTTTATATGTGCAGTGTTTATGATAGCCATAAAGCTCACAGGACTTTATTGATATTAATTATTTGCTAATTTAAACACTTCTGATGTTTATTTTAGAATTAAGGACAATTAGGCCAGGAAAGCAAGATGAGTTGCCAGTGACATTCAGCAAATGCCAAAAGCAATATGAATGCATGTAGGATATAGCAGTGAATAATTGCTAATTTAGACCCCTGAGCCATACTTCTTCAATGATGTGGAAAATTAAATGATTTGGGACATGTGCAGTTAGCCAAATTTTTACTAAATTTTATTTTCAGGAATCATGGTTGAGCTAGAGAAGAGACCTAGTTTGTTGTCTACATATGCATGTATAAGATATTTAGAATAATCTGCATAATTATATATAATATGTATATATATATATAATTATATATATATATTATATATATTATATATATATATATTATATATATAATATATATATAATTATATATAATATATAAGCCTTCCTTGAAGGCCGAAAGACTTCACTTGAAGTCTTTCTTCAGGGCAGGTCACCTAAGTACTCAATGCTTTCTGTAAATCTCTAACATGGTTATTTGTCTAAGAAGGTGTTGACCTGCATTGGCAGAGTCTTCCAATCTGGAAGTTCCCTGTACCAATGAATCATAGATGGCTTTCCTGCGACAAGCATGAAACTTTAGTTGATGCCGTTTTGAACAAAAGTATCCAATTTGGTTTTGCCTTGTAATTTAGCAATAGTCCTAATGCAATTGTATTTACCATAGATATTAAAATTATTTTCCAGAAAAGGTGATTATATGAAACACCAAAAAAAATGGTTTGGATAAATTAACTTGTTGATGATATTTACAAATCCATAAAATCAGTTCACCTTTTCTTATCCTATGTTTCACAGTTATAATATAATGTACATTAAGAGATTACAATTAAGAGAAATTATTTTTACCAATTAAGGAGTGTTAAGTGATAGGGATAGAGACTGGACCTGTGATTTCAGTGGTGCCAGGAACTTCCAGAGGGTAGAAACGTTCTCTCTGCCAATGCTGGTTGGCACTTTCACTGTACCCTTCTGTTAGAGAGTTGTTTTGAAAACTTTGAGGTTAAATGATTTGCCCAGAATTTCACTCTTAATATGTATCAGATGGACTTGAACCCAGGTATTCCAGATCTGAGGTTTGCTTTTTGTGCATTCTTCTAATCTCCCTCTTTAGTGAACATAAAAATGCCTTCAAATGGCATAATTTGTCATTCAGGGGACAAGAAGTAATATATATTATTAACTTTGCAAAAAAGGAATGCCTTTTAAAACTATCCATAACTCAACCTCAAATACATAGTTATTATTATCTGAAGTTTATAAACTGAAATTCCTTGATTATAGACTCCAAAAACACAGGTTGCAACCTATTTGTCTAAAATTCATCTCCAACATGAATTTTCAAGCCAGCTTCTAAGATACTCATTATCAACATCAAAGTAAACTAGAAAGAACTCTAGCTTATGAGTCAGAAGCCTTGGGTTCAAATCTTTCCCCCCGACATTTACTTGGATGAGCTTGAACAAAGTCACTCATCCTAAACCTGACTTGCTTCACTAGTATAGTGAGTAATAAAAATGTCATCTGAGCTCCCATCTACCACTTATTCTACATGGTTCGATAATTATTGATATTCATTTTTAGCACTTTAAAGATGTAGCAATGGAAGGGTGACCACTGTTCACATTGACCCACCCCATTATTTTACAAATAAGGAAACTGAAACTTACAATGTGAAAGTAGCTTACCTAATATTACATAGCTAATAAGTTGAAGATTTGAGATTCTAACTCAGGTATTCCAACTAAAAATTCTAGCATTTTTTCCTTTGTGAGATATTCAAAGGTCTCTAGTGAGCCAGACACTTCTCATTAAATTTTTATGTGATACATTTTAGAATGAAAAGTTATATCATACATTGAACCATAGTATAACTAGGCTCCCAGGCTAATTACATAAGAGAAATATACATATGCCTGTCTATAATATGAATATCAGACCCTATGTTACTAAAGTTGTAGCTGTAATAGAGTAAGAAGCCATTCATCTCACTTTTTAGAAAATATGAAGGATGGTTATTAAATATGAAAATATAATATTTCTAAATGTTATTTATTTCAAAGTGAAACTCTGAACCTCAGTTGATGATGGGATAAGAGAGGCAGATTCTGTAGTGTTAACAGAATGGTCAAATAAAACTTGACAAGGTAAATAGAGGATCACATATCAGACTATCATAAATTGTACTTCATGGAACACCAGACTTAAATTTGTATGCAGATTGTATTTTTATTAGTTTTTTTTTTGTAATTCCCTTAAAGGTATGTCATGCCAGGGCATTGGATACAGTAACTATTACAAGCAATGAAAGAGACATTAGGAAAAATAAGACTGATGTAAATCACACATAGTTGTGGTCTGTCGCGAGTTGAAACTGAAGATAGCCTTGTATGTCACAGACATAATTAAAACATCTGAAGAGTTTACGTATGAAGAATTTCACCTTTTATGCAGGTGGTACGTGTTAATAAGGGTGTGTTTTCTTATTAAGAAGAGTGATTAAAGCTTCTCAGAAGAAAATATATGGGTCGTAGTATTAAATGTGTTCATATCCTGGTCTCACTTTAGCACTGTGGTGTTGGGTGTCAGGAGTATGAACGCAGTTCCTGAATGTCTCCCTGAATATTCGGGAATGAAACAAACCAGATCTGTGTTTAGTTTGAATGGCATCCAGACCCTAATGTTCTACATTAAAGACACAATCTAGCACAGACTTAGGAATAAGAGCAAACATTCTTTAAGACCTGGGCAAGTCCAAAAGGAATTACTGAAATCTCCTGTTTCAGGCATACATTTTAATAGTAGTGCTCAGTGACAAGTCATTAATTCCCTGCAACCTGACTCTAAAGCACAGGTCTCAGAAGGCTAAAATTAGGGGTATTTGTCTGCTTAACTTACTATTTGATCGTGTATTAGCATGATAGGGAAACACAACACACTTCTGTTAGATTGGATTTACCTTCTTTGAATGATGCTCACAGCCATGCTGCAGAGACCTTGTTAAGAATGAGCTCCATAAGAGATACTTCCACAATCATCAGCCTGATTCATTCTCCCATAAAGTGACTTAGGATGATTTTTTAATTAATTTATTTTGATTTATCAACAATCACTTCCATAAGCTTTTGAGTTTTAAATTTTTCTCCCCCTCCCTTTCCACCTCCCTCCCCAAGATGGCATGCAATCTGCTATAGGCTATACATATACATTCATATTAAACATAATTTCAAGATAGTGACATTGTAAGTGAGAATTAGAACTGGTAGGAGAAAGAGGAAACAAAACCCAACAGAAGGAAAAAAATAGCAAATAGTATGCTTCAATCTGCATTCAAACTCCATAGTTCTTTATTTGGATTTTCCATCATGAGGCCTCTGGAGATGTCTTAGATCTTTGTGTTGCTGAGAAGGGTTAAGTCTATCAATATTGTGACTTAGGATGATGAACAATGAAATGGGCTCCATTTGGACTAATGGGAAAACATAAAGGGAAGCAGTGTGATATGTTGGAAAGAGCAATTGATTGAGAGATGAGAACCAATCCCAGCCATTCATTCCCCCATGCCGCCTGGGGGATCTTGGGCAAGGCATATCTCTGCTTCTTCATCTCCAGAGTGAGGCAGTTTGGGCTAGGTGGCTCCTAAGTTTTCTTCTAACACTGTATCTTTATTCTTTATAAAGCTAACATCAGACATTAGAGGAGAAAATAAATCATAAAGTATTAATGTGTGAAACATGGAAGGATAATACTTTATGCACAGGATTAGTTTTGGTTTTCAAATATAACTTTTGCTCAACATTCAAACATTAAATGCTTTTGGTTGTATTTTTGCTGTTTACCAGTAGTAGGTAGCAAAGTAGAAAGAGTGCCAGGCCTGGAGTCAGGAAGACTCATCTTCCTGAGTTCAAATCTGGCTTCAGACACTTACTAGCTGTGTGACCCTGGCCAAGTCACTTAACCCCATTGCCTTGAGGGAAAAAAAGACTAAACTCAAATCCCACTTTCTATAGAAGAGTCCCTTCTCCCTCTTCCTCTGAGATTGCCTTCCATCTACACTGTATATATTTTGTACAAACATAATTATTTTCATGTTGTCTCCTTCATGAGAAAGTGAACTCCTTAAGGGCAGCGATAGAGGTTTTTGACTTTATGTACTTAGCACTTAGTACCCTATTACTGTCTTTCCAGTCCCCTGGGCTTACCACCAAAGTGTTTTCCTCAGCTCTCCCATCTTCCCTCTGTCTCACCTTCACTCCCCCTTATTCCATCTTTTGCCAAAGGCTGTTCATTTTACCTTCCTAACCTCCCTTGAATACTTCACTTTATTTGCTCTGACACTGCTACCACCCTGGCACCAGCCCTTATCACCTCAAGCCCAGACAATTGCAGTAGACTTCTGGTTAGTCTGCCTGCCACAAGTCTCTCCCTACTTCCCTTCATTCTCCAATTAATTAGCTGTCAAACTGATTTTCCTGAAGCTCAGATCTGATCACGTCACCATCCTACTCAGTAACATCTGGTGGCTCCCTATCACTTCCAGGATCAAATATAAATGTAGCTTTTGTTCCATTGGTATGGAACTCTCTCCTTATTGGTGGAGATGAATGCCATGCCTTGTGTGAGTGGCAGGACATAGTTGGCAAGATTCAAGAAGGCATCAATTCTTAGCCAGTCCCCCTTCGAGACTCTTCAAACCCAATCCCCCTTGAGACTCATCAGGCTTTGAGTTGAGTTACTTCAGGTGTTTCTGGCTTCCAGCTTCCAGAGAGAAGATGGAAAAAGCCAACTCCACTTACAGTTGCTGAAGGAAAAGACTCTGGGAAAACATAAGAGAAGCTGACAGTTTCCATCATGTCGCTATTCCTATATTGCTACACTAGACACTTTTGGGTAAGATCAAGGATAGTGCCTCTTGGTTGAGCTGAGTTACCCTGATCCCAGTGGATCCCTGCACTCTGTATTGTCTCATATATATTCTCCTATGGATAACTTCTCTGATTTTCTGTTTTGTTATGATTTGGAAAAATGGGTATTCACTATGTGTGTTCATTTTTGGAACTGGCATTTGGTTTCCACCAAGGGGTCAAGCCTTGGATAAAGAACTTGGGGTATCCCTTCCTCCAATAAGAACAAAATGATCAGAAGTTAGCTCAAAATCAATCATATCCCCTAGGAACAATATTTAAGGGAGCAGAGAGATGTGCTTCCAACCTGAGTAGAGCAGAGTTGCCTCCAAATTCCTGCCTCTCCTCCTGGACAGATTAAAATCTCCCTTGGAGCAGGGTGGGGGGGAGAAGTGCCATACAAGATCCCCTCACTAGATGTAGGCTCACCTCTATTCCCTACATAAAATCTTCTGTTTGGCATTTAAATCCCTTCATAACCTTGCCTTCTCCTCCCCCTTCCTGTCTTCTTATACCATACAATCTTCCATGTACTTTGTGACCTAATGGCACTGGTGTCCTTGCTATTCCACGAACAAGAAATTCCTCCTCTTGACTTGAGGCATTTTTTTTTCTGGCTATCCCCCATGGCTGGAATGCTCTTCTCATCTCTGACTTCTCACCTCCCTGACTTCTTTCAAGTCTCAACTAAAATCCCACCTGGGAGCCATCTCCAGTCATCCTGATCTATATCTCTTGCCATTGGACCCAGATGGCTCTGGAGGAGAAAGTGAGGCTGGTGACTTTGCACAGCCCTTTCTCACTTAAATCCAATTCACTTGCAAGTCACGACATCATCTTCCTGGTGTCATGATCCTCTTCAGGAACGAAGGACAAATAACAAAATCTCACCTTCTATAGAAAGCATTTCCCAGTTCCTCTTAATTCTAGTTCCTTCCCTCTAATGATAATTTCCCATATGTCCTGTATAAAGCTTGTTTGCACATAGTTATTTGCATGCTGTCTATACCATTAGATTGTGGGCTTCTTGGGAGCAGAAACTTTTGCCTTTGTACCCCCAGCATTTAACACAATGCCTGGCACATAGTAGGAGCTTTTTCTGTTAAATTCAGTAAACATTTATTGAGCTTTAATAAATGTTTATTGACTGACTAGCACAGTGCCTGGCATGTAGGAAGTGTTTAATAAATGTCGATCAATTGTTAACTAATCAGAATAATACATTTATTATTGAAAATTGACCAACAGCATAGATGGGGAAGAACGCAGCAGCTAAAGAGAATGAGAGGAGCTGAGCAAAACAGAGCAGAGTTTTAGGGAAACTAAATAATTGGCTATTGGGGAGCATGAGGTTTCACCAGTGAGTAAGAAAATAGGTGACGGAACTAAATTTTCGAAAATGTCGGGTATCCTAATCATAACTGGAAAGATTTACAAGATCTTAAATACAAAATATCGATACATTTCTGACTCTGATGCCTGACCACGTGGCTCAAATTGAATCTTGAGTAAAGTATCTTGGAGCAATGAAAATGAGTTCTTACAAAAGCAAATTGAGCAATTCTATGGCTCAAATACTCCATTAGGTTAGGTTGTGGATGAATATGAAACCACTGTAGTTTTGTCCCAAAGACTCAAATGTCCTAGGTTGGTTAGTTTTTGAGCTGAATGAAAAAAGGTTAACACATGAGCAATCCAGGCATTCTGGACGTAATTTGAGGTTTGCTGTTCTGTTGCCGCCTCCAGGAAAGACGAGCAGCCCATGTGGCCTCTCTTTTATGGAATCCAACTCAAGCATGCTGTGCTGGTCTGCTGAAAGGTTTTAGAACTGTCTGTGACTAGTCATGGACAGGTAGCAACAGAAGACTTCATTTTTATCCATCATTTCCAACGTGGCCTTCCTGTGGGAGAAGGCTCCTGGAAATGTCCCAGAAGCTTATTATCCCACCAAATAAGAAAAAGAATAAATCTGTTTGGGTTATCTTCATTTTTTTCCCAAATAACTTTCAAAAAGTATGCTATTTTATTGATGTTTAATTTTTTTTTCATTAAGGGTTTATTTCAAAAACAAGAAGAATGAATTTGGAAATGAATGAAAACAGTTTGCACAGTCGCTTGGTTTTTTCTTCTTCTGATGATTGATTATGGCAGTATAAGAATATTAAAGTTTCTGACTTGGAAACAGGAAACTTAGTAATTATTCTTTCCACTGTAAAGAAGTTTTTGGATGTCCATAGCTAAGTGGATACACATATCTACTTATTCACGTGACACTCTGGTGAGGCCAAAAAAAAGTATTCTTATTCCCATTTTTTAGTCAAAGCAGCTCAGACAAAGAAATTATATGAGCTGTTGAATGCCACACGGGAGGTTTGTGGCACCATTGGAGCCAAGAAAGCTACCACAAATTCACAAAAAGCCAAAGTTCATTAATGTACAGTCTGGAACTAAAGAACTAGAATCTTCCTCTCACCTTCCCAGTCCTGGGATATTCTATTCACGCATTGTCAGCTCCTTTGGTACAACTTGGACATGAGTCTCTCTGCCAGCCTTATTTCCCTTTATTGTGCCTTACAATTGCTCTGGTTTTCTCTTCCAACTTGGATAACATGTGTACCATTTGACTTTATGTAACCCCAAAGGATCAAGATAGGTTTGTGTTTTCTAACCACAGGCTTTAGTTATATGTATTGGTTGATTGAAAGCAGATTTTCTTCATAGTGTGTATTTGAAAAGAAAAAAGAAACACCAACAGATGTTTGTAAAGCCAGGGTGTTAGATTATATTTAGTAAGGCACCTTTTGCCTACTAGCTTTAGATAATGCATACATAAGACATGGACCCTCCCAAAGTTTAGATAGCTCAATAAACATCCCAACTTTTTGCTTCAGTGTTTTCTAGACATGTCAGTTTCCAGCATTTCCTGCTTATAGTGAGTTGCTTTTGAACTATGTTCCAGGAAATGGCATAAAGATGCCCTAATATTCATGGAAGAAAGTTAATGGAGAAGCAAAACGTATTGGCTTTCTAGAAAAGTTTCATATCTGAATTACGGAAGGACTAAAATACCAAATAAGCTTTTTTAAATTGAGGGTTTTCTTCCTGTGCA
Source organism: Phascolarctos cinereus (assembly GCF_003287225.1). Classification (NCBI taxonomy): domain Eukaryota; kingdom Metazoa; phylum Chordata; class Mammalia; order Diprotodontia; family Phascolarctidae; genus Phascolarctos; species Phascolarctos cinereus. The sequence continues at coordinate 11,078,855 of NW_027556098.1, forward strand.
TATGCATGTAAATATACATAAATACATACATATATGTGTGTATGTGTATGCATGTATATATACATATATAATTCTATATAACATGTTATATACATGTGTTTATATATTTATATACATCTATATACATGTGTGTATATAAGTATGTGCATATGTAATATATACATATATAGTTAAAATTTACCAATTACATGTAAAATTTTTAACATTCATTTTTTAAAAATACAGAGTTTCAAATTCTCTACCTCCCTCCTGCCTGTCCATCATCCCTTGAGAAGATAAGCTACGTGATATTTATTATGCATGTGAAGTCAGGCAAAACATATTTCTATATTAGCCATGTTGCAAAAAACATACCCACAAAAATAAACAAGAAAAATAAAGAAAATGAAAAAAGTATGCTTCAATCTGCACTCAAGAGTTCATTAATTGTCTCTCTGGAGTTAGATTTTATATGCATTTTTAACAGATGCTGTTGCTATTTTAAAAACTGACATTACACAGCCATTTTTAATAGGAATTGATTAAGAGTAAATACAACACAATTAAGAAATGTCATAACACCTGAGGTCATTGTTTGAAGGGTTTTTTTTTCCTTCTTCTTTTTATATATAAGTAAACCATAAAATTTTCAAAAAGTTGTCTTACTAAAACTTTTGGCTCTGTGTATGTGTTTTGTGGACTAGACCTGTGATTTTGCAGGATCACAGATTTAGAACTGGAAGGAACGTTGGAAGCCACGGAGTCCAATCCCCTCTGCTTATAGCTAAGGAAACTTAGACCCAGAAAAATTAGGACTTGTCCCAGTCACACAGTACCTATGATTACACTACAATGGATGAACATTGGGATAGGAAGCTACAAAAGAACACTTCCAATCTAGATTGGCAGCTAATCTCCAAAATGGAGTTTTTATATGTAGTATAAGTACAGTATAGCGATACTAACTAGTGGCTGCTAGAGTTATTCTCCTCTCTCTATCTCCTCTTGCCAAGAAGAAACAACTCTAGCTTAAAATTGATATTTAAACAAAGGACAAATAGTAGTGTTCTTGATTTTTCTAGAATACACTTAAATTCAAGACTGGAAGTTTTGCTAAGTTTCAGAGGCCAAAACTTATAGGTTTATGTTTTAGTATAACAATTTTTAAAATAATTAAATTTATGCCTTCTTTAATGGTTTTATATGAATTATATTGGTTCTTGATAACAAGATAGCGGGGTATTCAATTTCTAGAAATCTACACGTAGTTACTGAACACCAGCTATGTATCCGGCACAGTACTAGGCACATTGTGGATTTAAGAAAATTGACATTGGGGCAGCTAGGTGGCACAGTGGATAGAGCTCCAGCCTTGGAGTCAGGAGGACTTGAATTCAAATCCAGCCTCAGACACTTGACACTAGATGTGTGACCCTGGGCAAGTCACTTAACCCCGATTGCCTCACCAAATGGGAAAAAAAAAGAATGGAATGTATACTCTCTCTCTCTCTCTCTCTCTCTCTCTCTCTCTCTCTGAGAGAGAGAGAGAGAGAGAGAGAGAGAGAGAGAGAGAGAGAGAGAGAGAGAAATAAATGAGAATGGGTAGACAAAGAATCCTAGTGGGAACTTATCAGAAGAGACTAAGGAATTTTGATGCATTATACACTGGAAAATAATTTAAATGTAAATGGTATTGGAAGCAAGAAAAGGTATAAAATTTTGTGGGAAGACAAAGAAAAAAATACATTCAAGTAGGGGAATAAGGGAGTGATTCACAGATAAGGAGATATTTGAATTGGGCCCCCCTGGATAGGTAGGATTTTAATAGGCAAAGTTTGTGGGACCTGAATACCAGACAGAGCATATACTTGATGCTATATAGGAAAAAGGAGCCATTGTGGCTTATTAAGCAAGGGATTGACATGATGAAAGCTGTGTTGAGGGAAAATTAATCTGACAGTAGTATAAAAAAAGCAGAAATCTCATTAGCATATTCAATTAGACATGCCATGACTCCAAGTAAAGAATGTCCAGTGGGGAAATTTCTAAGCACTGTAATGCTGGGAAGTTTTAACCTGCTTTTAGCTAACCTCAGCAGATATACCAAAATCCCCAAATCAACAGTTGTATCTGCTATGCTATTTGGATATTTTATTAACAATTCCAATTTAAGAGAGGTTATATATAAATCAGCTAGCCTTCTTTCTTTCTAGTTCATGACCTAGAAAGTAACTTATAAATAGATGCTCAATTATGTCTTCCTCAGAGAGTCAAACAATAAAAGGTAAAAAAGGAAAAATCTAAGTATCACATTCTCACATTTCCAAGAAGTTCATTAAAATACAACCTTCAGAAGGCATTCAAGCATGTGGACTGTGACCTTTTTTAACACTGTGCAACTGGAGTTGCATAAATGCCATGTTGGTTTTTTAAGAAGAAAACTCAGATACCAATTTACTGTGGGTATGGCATTTACTGTATATACCAAGCTATTATGATACAGACCAGTAAAGATTTCTTCTTCTTTCCCCTTTCCTTTTTTGTTTTGTTTCCAAACAGCAAAACTTAGAGAGTAACCTCACCAACCTTATTAAGAGGAATACTGAACTGGAAACACTTTTGGCTAAACTCATTCAAACTTGTCAGCATGTTGAGGTAAGTGTATCTACCCAAAAACTTTTTTTTAATGTTTTAACCTAATCAGTCCAGGTCTACACTGTATGTACAAAGACTCAGGTTCTAAACACTATTCTTAGGAAGAATGATCTTAGCGGTATTCTACATATCATGGCTTTCAGAGACCCTCCAAGGATTTCCAGATAGGCAGTTTGTAAACCAGGAAGACTAAGAAAATATTTGAAACCAAACTAAGAAATATTTGAAAAGCAAGTTGCTCCAAGCATGAATTTAAAAAAAAATGAAGAAGAACTGGTATCGTACTTTGAAATTTGGAGAGGACCTCACAAGTCAACTTAGTCCAACTCCCTTGTTATGAAAAAAAAATAGATAAGTGAGGTCCAGAGAGGTTAACCACCTGGCCCAGGTCACTAAGGAATAAACTGGAAGAGCCAGGATTGGCACCTGACTCTTTTAACTCCATATCTAAGCCCCTTCCCATTACACCATGCTAATAAGAATGTCGTGAAAATTCCTTCAGGGTCTGTCATTCCCCCAGTGACAGCCTTCCCCTAAGCCATTTTAATCAGCCACAGGATCATAGAATTTTCAGTTGAAAGGATTCTTTCTGTCCTTTCTGGTCTGAACTCTTAACCCCAGTGCAGGAGGGGTGCATATAGACAAATGTCAAACACAGTCCACAAGTGCAGCTGGAACCACATTAAAACATGATTGGGAAATATTTTTAAAAATAAATAAAAATAGAATAAAACATAGACAAAGGCAGCTAGATGATATGATAGAGTACCAGGCCTACAGTCAAGAAGACTCATCTCCCTTAGTTCAAATCTGGATCAGATACTTACTAGCTGTGGGACCTTGAGCAAGTCACTTAACCTTGTTTGTCTCAGTTTCCTCATCTGTCAAATAAGCTGGAGAAGGAAATGGAAAACCACTGTAGTATCTTTGACAAGAAAACCCCAAATTAGATCTCAAAGAGTTGGATATGACTGAAACTATTGAACAACAACAACAAAAAACATAGATAATATTAGTATGTGGTTTTTTAGGCTACGTAAGGCAGTGGATAGATTTAGTGCAGTGGACTCTCTGAGTCTGGAGTCAGGAAGACCTCAGCTCAAATTTGGCCTCAGCCACTTCATAGCTGTGTGACCTTGCCTTAGTTTCCTCAACTGTAAAATGGGAATAATAATAGCATCTAACCTCACAGGGTTGTTAGGATCAGATGATATAATATTTGTAAAGTGCTAAGCACAGCGCCTGGCACATTTTTGTTATTTTTCAGTCATTTCAATCATGTCCAATAGGTGCTAAGTAAATGTTAGCTTTTATCATTATTATTATTATTATTATTATTATTATTATTATTTATTATTTTTATTTGGATACATATACAGAGGGATCCTCCTGTTTGGTTTAGTGGCCAAACTTCTTACTGCCTTACAACATGCGTGAAGGGGATTCCTAAACTGTGTGATATGTTGTAGAGTATTACAGTACTACCAAAATGTTCCTCTGCACTCCTATATTATATAAGATGGAGGGGATAGGGTGAGAAACTTTCTCTACCAATTCAAATCAGTACATTCTCCTCAACTTCTAGAGTTGGCCAGGGCATTGGGGAATAATGGGACTTGTCTGTGAACATGCACCCATTATGTGTCTGTCATAAGTAAGATTAGAACTCAGACCTTCCTGACTCTGAGGCCAGCTCTGTACCATAGATAACATAATTAATTGCTAATTTTGCCATTTAGTGTATACCATAAGAGATAGACTACTGTGATCTGGATTCAACTAGAGGGGTCTTCAAAGAGGATATAGAGATTGTGCCTCATGCTGAAGATTTTTAAGGACCTTGTTTTCCATACTGATCTGAGGCCAAAATGTTAGTTTTGTCCCTGTGACTTACCTATGCTGCCAAAGGCTGCATCTTGAATTCACCGTAAAGCTCCTATAAAGGGTCCCTAAAAGCAGTTAGGTGGTGCAGGGTGTAGAACATTGGCTTTAGAATCAAGAAGACCTGAGTTCAAATCTAGTCTCAAACTAATTGTGTGACTCTGAGTAAGTCACTGAATGTCTGTTTGCCTCAGTCTCCTCATCTGTAAAGGGAGGATATAATAATACCTACCTCCCAGGGTTGTTGTAAAGATCAAATGAGGAAATATTTAAAAATTTTGCAAACCTTTAAGTGCTTTTTGAAAAGTAGCTATCATCATCATCATCATCATCATCATCATCATCATCATCATCATCATCATCATCACTGTCATCATTATTAATTGTTAGACCCAGTGGTGTTCCAGGGTTTTCACAGTTCATGTTGATATTTGGAAGGGAAAAAAAAATTTAATGGCAGTTTCAAAAAAAAATCCAGTCAATTTTCCAGGTAACATGAATAGTTAACATTTGTATAGCTCTTTAAAGTTTATGGAGCGTTTTATGTATATTGTCTCATTTGACATAACACAATTACCCTATGATACAGGTGCTATTAATATTAATAACAATAATAATAGTGTTCCCATTAAGGTGAGTAATAATAATAGCTAACAATTACATAGTACTTGCTTTGTGCCAGACACCATTCTAAGTGTTTTACAATTAGTATCTCATTTGATCCTCAGAACAACCTTAGGATATAGGTGTTATTATTATCCCCATTTTGCAGATGAGGAAACTGAGGCTGAGAGCCATGGGTCACACAACTGACACAGGATTCAAACTTAGATCTCCCTACCTCTGAGTAGTGTGCTATGCCACCTAGCTGCCTTTATTACTACTATTTCCAATTCTTTATTGATAATTTTCCACTTAGAGCTCATTAAGCAATGCTCATTCATTAAGTACTTACTATATAGCAGGCATCTTGCTAAGGACCAAGAATGCAAAGGCAAAAGTGAAACAGTAATTGCCTTCAAGGAGTTTATGTTCTAATGGAGGACACTCTATGTGTGTATATACGCATATGTGCATTATATATATATATACACACACACACATACACACATACATATACATATATGTTTATATATTATATAGTTTCATATCTAAATAATTCATATATTATTCATAGAATTCGTTATATTCACACACACACATATGTATTTCAAAGTAGTTTGGGAAGGGAGGGGGCACTAGCACTTTCTTGAGGCACACTCCCACTAAAATTCTATTCTGGTGTTTCATTATGGTGTCCATGGCTCCTTAAAGATCTTGGCAGTAGAATGTCATTTCTAGCACATGATAAGCTAAAGTGAATCTAGGAATGAATCTAGGAATAAACAGCATGTTTCTCATTTGTTAACCAAACTAGTTAAATTTGGAGAGGCTCTTTACCAGAACGTTGCCCACCATGCAATGGATTCTTTTGTACCATGTCTGTTCTTCTGAATTGGTGGAAGGAGTATCTGTATGGTGAAATCACAAATTCTGAAAGTACTAAAAGTAAAGAGGAAAAATCCAGATTTGGATTCAAAAGACCTGGGTTGAAATTCCAGCTTTGCCACTGTGTAACCTTAGACAAGTCACTTAACTCCTCTGGGTTTCTGTAAAATGAAGAAATTGTCCTGGATGACCTCCAAGGTCCTTTCTAGCTTCAAATCTGTGACTGACCAAACCATGTAAAGAAATGATAGCAGAGCACTTTTCTTATGAATTCTAATTTATTGGCCTTTCTTCTGTATCTTGAGTTTACAGTGGAAATAAAAGAATCTGAAAGTTTCCTTCCACCCACTTGACTCATATTCTCCTCCTCATTTATCAATTGGGCTTTTTGGAAGCAGAGAGCACAGTTGAGAGGAGAAGAATTAAAAAAGGGGGGAGAGGATGAAGAGAGAAAGAAAAGGGAATGAAAAACAAGAGGAAGGAGGCAGGTGCAAAGATTTGAAAGATGAGCCAGAGGACCAATGCAGTTGCTTCTCCTACTCCAAGTATGGTCCTAATAATCAAATGAAAACCAGCCCTTTGATGATATAAAGAAGGAACCGTATTATAGCAGCAGCTAGAGCCATAACAGATTGTGGTGCTCACATTTTCCCTCAGTCCAACTTTCCATAGCAGATTTTGCCAATCGCAATTCTCTGAAGAAAAGTTTGAGTACTGCTGATTAGGCTGCAATGTAAATAATAATGAAACTATCCATAATGTTTTCATTTATGTTGAAAAGGGTGAATGTGTCTTAAAGGAATGAAAGAATGGGGAAAATTGAATGATACAACTCTCCTATATTTCTGTTTTTATGATGTGATGGCATTTTATGTTTGAGACAATAACAAAGAGTTATGTTTCCTCAGTTAAAATTACCTGAGTTATATAGAGGAGTCTTACAAATGTTTTACGGCTTTGGTGCTTTTTTACGTTCAAGTAAAGCCAGCCTAGTTACCAAAGCATCAATCTCTGGTTTTCATTATTGTCTTCGTCTTCATTGATTTCAGATCATCTGACTTGCTGTTGATTCCTTATTAGCATTGTTTGAATTTACATAGTGCCGTTCCTTATAATGTTGATATAAACTTGTGTTCCTATTAAGATGAGTAATTTCCAGCTACAGATGAAGGTTTTGTTCAGGAAATTTACAAGGAGTTTTCATTTAAGAGATTACATTTTACTTTTCTTTATGTATTTGTAGCTTTATAAATGAAGCTGTTATTGGATAGGTTAGAGCATCCTTGCAAATAGACCATCATGAAGCATGAACAATAATTTGTGCCAGGCAGGTAGTGAAGAATGCTCTCATTTCCTCTGTGTTTTTTTTTAAATGCTATCTCCATATATCCCTTGGGAAGGGGGGTGTTCATGTGGATGCTTCTGAGTGGGTACATTTTGGAATTATTTAGAATTGCATTGAGTTAGGTGGTATATAGGATAGTGTGCTGGATTTACAATCAGTAACACCCTAGTTCAAATGCTGCTTCGGATATTTATTGGCTGTGAGATTTAACTTCTCTCAGACTCAGTTTCCTCCTATATAAAATTTATACAAAATAGGGGTAAAGCATATACCTCACAGAGTTTTTGTGAGGCTCTCATGAGATAAAATATGTAAAGCACTTTGCAAAACAAATCCTACATATTTATATTTAAATGCTGTATATATATATTTAAATACTACCTATTTATCTTTGAATATTACACATTTGTATTTAAATACTGTATATTTATCTTTAAATGTCATATATTTATGAATGCTAGATATTGCTATTAGAATTATGCAGAATAAATTGAGGAAGTAGAAAACACTGATAAGGATAGATACTGTCTCTCTTTAATTTTGTTGTCTTTGAAGCCTTATTAAAAGACAGTGCTGTAGAATGAATAGATTGTGGGCTCTGAGACAAGAAGAACTGGGTGGTTCAAATCCCAGATCTGACACTGATCAGCTGTGTGGCTCTGGGCAGTCACTGAACCTCTCTCTTTCTCAGGCAATTCCTCCATAGCTAGATTGCAGCATTCTCTGGCAGATGCAGTTATCTCAGTGGAATCACAGGCTTGGAGCTAGCATGGATCTCAGAGGCCATCTAATCTAGCTTCTTCATTTTTCAGATGAAAAACTTGAGGCTCAGGAAAGTTCATTGATTTGCCCAGGTTCACACAAATGGTAAGCAGAAGAGCCTGGATATTTTAACCCAGATTCTCTGATTCCAAACCTAGTTCTCTTCCTACTGTCCCACCATTGCCTTTTCACTGATGACACCGCATATATATCTTAGGATTTGCCTTGGTTATATATCTTTATTACTCTGGAGAATCCTCTTTCTTTCTGGATAAAGTGTACTTGAAAGCAATGATTGCTTAATAAATATTGTTGACTTGCTATGAATATTTCTCCATAAATGGCTCCAACCTAATTTTACAAGCTTATTTCACTCTGTTTCCATTCATGCACTCTATATTCCATCCAAACTATACTGTAGGCATTGTCCAGTCTCATTTATTCATTCATAGGCACTAGGGAGGGCATAAAATTTAGATGAGACCTAGTTCTGCCCTCTTCTGCCTTTATGAATCAAACTCATCATCCCCCATACCTGGACCACCCTTGATCCACATTGCTATCTGTTAAAGTCCTGTTCTTTCAAAGCCCATCTGGCGTCACTTTTTCTGTGACATTTCCTTAATTCTACTAGCTAAAAATAATAACCCTTTCCTCATTTCATATATTCTATGTATGTTGTATTTATTTGTGTAAATATTTTATTTCCCCTATTAAATTGTAAGGCCTTTGAGGGCAGAGGTTACTTTTCATCTATTCCACTCTTTGTTTTTCATGGTTTTTAAAAAATCTGAACCTGTAATTTCATTAGTGTCAGAAACCCCTACTGTGGAAACTCCTTCCACTGATGCACATCAGAGACTTGTATGAAATTTATAGTCTGAGAGAGTTACTTGGACCCTTTCAGTTAGAATGACCTGGCATGATCACCCAGGTCTATCTTTCAGAAGCAGGCCAGGAATCGATGTCTTTGTGATTCTGGATTCAGCCTTCTATCCACTATAGCAGAGGTTCTTAACCTGGGGACTGTGAACTAGATAGATAGATAGATAGATAGATAGATAGATAGATAGATAGATAGATAGATAGATAGATAGACAGATAGAGGTGGATGAATAGACAAACTGATAGAGTTAGACAGATGGATAGGGATGGGTAGACGGAAGGATGGATAGATAAATGCATAGATAACATAGATGAATAGAGATGGAGAAGGATGGATGAATGGATGGATGAATAGATAAATGGATAAAGATAGAGATGGGTAGAGATAAATGATAGATAGACAGAACTGTATTTCAATATGATTGGATTCCTTTGTAATTTATGTATTTTATTGTATTCATTTAAAAGCATTATTCTGAAAAAGGGTCCATAGATTTCACCAGACTGCCCCAGGAGGCCATGACAAAAAAAGTCAAGAACCGCCACACTACATCATTCTGTTTATTATGTAGATCATGCTCATAATAGGTGTAGGTGCTTAATAACTGTCTTTGAAATGTAATTGGATTAAGTTTGAGGCCAAGCATCTTAATGGCCTAAAGAATGGTACTAAATAGGACTAAATTTCCATATTATTTAGATTCATTCTATACCATGAGCATTAGTTACAACCTAGCTGCTTCATAGCTTTGCTCTTAAGAAGGACCAGACAAGAATAAATAATCAGTAAAGGTTTATTAAGTGCCTACTTTGGGGTAGACACTGTGGTAACGATGCTTAGTGCAGCTTAATGCATGAGGTAGAACATTAACTCTCTGAAGAAACCTTAACTACTTTTAGACAGCTAAGCCAAGTCACATGTTCTGCTGATGGAGGGTCAGCATCATTATCTGTGTGTGTTAAGGACAAGTATTTATTCCATTGTATGGAGCAGTTGCCTTTCCAAGGCTTACACAAATTGCTCACAGTGCTGAGACACCAGAAAGAGCTTGAACTTCCCCCTTTCTTCTCATCAGTCAGCCTTTTGGTGGGTATTGCCAGTCCTCAGGAAAATAAATCTTATGCCAGCTGGAACCTGTATACTTAGAAAGGGTGGGGAAAACTCCTAATGACAATAAATCAAATCACTGAAAACAAATCCTGCCAGATGAGGAAATGCCACTCCCTCCCAACATCCACACCCCTGCTATACACATTTCCAAAGCTTTTATTTATAATGCAAGAAATTGGTGTTTTATGATTTCTTTCTTTTTCTTTCTCTTTCTTTCTTTCTCTCTTCCTCTCTTCCTCCCTCCCTTCCCTACTTCCTTCCTCCCTTCCTTCTTTCCTTCCTTCCTTCCTTCTTTCCTTCCTTCCTTCCTTCATTCCTTCCTTCTCTCCTTCCTTCCTCCCTTCCTTCTTTCTGCCTCTTAGCAAAAAAATTTTTTTAAACCCAACACTCCTGATTTTGAATGGGTAGTTTTGAAAAGGATGAAAATAAAATAACTTTCTGTCCACAAACTCTAAATCTCCTCAGATACAAACAGATTCATTTTGAGAACAGGGAGTTACATAGGTTTTAGAGGGAATGGGCAGAAACCATTTGAGAAGAGACTCAATGAATTGTTTGTGAAGTTTGGTAAACAGGTTTCTAAAATCTAATAAATTTTAAATCCTCTTGTAGGATTTTCATCAGTAAGAAAAAAAGTTTTACAATAGAAACCTCCTCTCTTGTTAAAAAAAAAAGAGGATGGAATGAATTATATTACGAACTGAGGACAGATTCTGAGGAGTAAGCAAAATGTGGACCTTAATGTGGGCTTAATTTTGTTCATTCTGTTCAGATTGGCAACATAGGACCTACTTTAAATGTTTCTTAATAATTATAGAGAGCATGTTATTTTTCTCCTGGAATTAACAGCTTGGCAAATACTGACTCACAGCTGAAACTGGAATTTTATTGTCTTTGGGACCTTTCTTTCTGAGAGTCTGAGGGTCAAGTCTTTGCCTACTAGTCCCAACATGGCATTGAACATTCACATCTGCACCACTGGTTGACAAAGTCTTAAATTCATTGGGGGATATTGAACAAGAGAGAAAGTACAGCTGTTTCCCATACCAATGTCAAATAAAGGCCAACGTAACCCTACTGTCCTTGTCTAGTTTCATTTGATAATCTCTACCTTGAACATCCTTTGCCACGCTTCTTCGAGAAAATATACCTGACACAGACTTCTTTGACTAATCTTAACTGCTTTGAGATCACCATTTGTTTTCTTTGCAAATAAATTGTTCTTTACTCATTTTTTCCCTCTCAACTAGGGTTCACAGACCCTGATTCTCTCTTATTTTTAATAGAACGTTTGGTTTCTTACTGTGTTTCTCTGAATTTTTCCAGCACTAGCTGGTACATAGTCTGAAAAACCTCTTGTGGGTGAATTAAATGGCATTTAATGAGATCTGTGCTTAGATTAATGTGTCATATGATGGGCTCTGTAAATGGAGACAGATAAATCGGATGTTACAGTAGCTTGTTAAGAACTTTAAAAAAAAACATCTTGGCAACAAATGAAGGCCTATAAAGGACTTTTAAAGCAATCCTAGCAAGTTCTTGAATCACTCAGCTGTAAATTTTAAAATAAGAAAAAATAATTGGGTTAGAAGGAAGCCGCATTCTTTTTTCATTTTCCCCCCTGCATTTTTCATAACACCAGAGAGTTGTGTCTAATGGAGCTTCTGGCAATAAGACTGTTCTTGCTAAAGGACCAACATACACAAAGTACTCTGTCCATGTCTGGAGAACAGGGTCTGATTTTAGATTTACTCTACCACACGGGGGGGGGGAAGACATGAATGTCAACAGTCATAATCTGTTGGCACTCTCATCTAAGCATCTGATTCTCAACCAATTTGACTCCATGGGAGAATGCTTTCAAGATATAATTAGAATCAGATCCTGCTGTCATTAAATGAGGCTGGCAATCTAAAACCATGCAGACCACTGCCCTACCAGTACAAGACTTTGGTTGAGGATATGATTGGGAAGGAGGAGGGAAATGATGTTAAGCAGATAAGCTATGCTCAAAGTCCAGTTCATGCACCCATTCTAGTCAAGATCATAATCGTGGATTCAAGCTATAGGGTATTCATGACAAAATTAGCAGTGAATGAATAGAATTATACCCCATTTCTTATGTCGAAGGAACACTACCCTTAATTTCTGCATTCTAAGTTTAGGTTTTTAGATTCTTCAAAAATCTAGTCAGTGTCATGTCAGAGTAATATCCACCTTTTCTATCTGTGCACAGAATGCTCCTTATCTATTGCTCTTGGAACCCCCAAACTCTTTTTACAGTTGAATTCAAAATCCGTCTCTTTGAAAGGGTCTTTCCTAATTCTCTCAATTATTAGCATTCATGTACAACCTACCCTCATGCCTTTAGTGACTGTGTGATTTTTTTTTGTATATAATCTGTATTTTTAATCTGTGACTATGTATCCTTCCATGGTATAACGTAAGCTCCTACAGTACAGGTCCTTCCTACTGTACTTGTATATCTAGCATTAATTACAGTACCTGGCATACAGCAGATGCTTAACTAATGCTTACTGATTGATATTTTTAAAAGGAAGGAAATAAGCATTTACTTCATATATATGAAATACATACACATATATACACACGTACATGTATATATGTGTGTGTGTGTGTGTATATATATATGTATATATATATATATATACACATATATATGTATGTGTGTGTGTGCGTGTGTGTGTGTGTGTGTGTGTGGATGGATGGATGGATGGATGTGATTTAGAACATACCATATGCCAGGGACTAGGTCAAGTGCTTTGATCCTAACCACAGTCTTGTGAAGTGGGTGCTATACTTATTCCCATTTTCCAGTTGAGGAAACTATAGCAGACAGAGATTGTGACTTGCCCAAGGTCACATAGCTAGTAAGTATCTGAGCATAGATTTGAACCCAGATCTTCCTGACTTTAGGCCCAGCACTGTTTTCACTGAGTCACCTAGCTACCCCTATCTAGGTGCTATCTGATTGACTTTCTAGCTTGCCAAATTTTGTAGTAATAATTATGCCCACAAATTATTCTTGTTCTCATCTTCCTATAAATAATTTTAGTTGCTGATGATGCAGGACTTTTGTTATGTGTTCTCCCACTGTGGTCCATGAGATTTTGTGCCTTTTGCTGAAGGATGAGACTCTGGTGATTCATTGGCTGGATTATTTTCACAAAGATGTGTGTGAGGAATAAGGACCTTACCTGAATAGAAAGTACAATCAACTGATGTTGCATCAGACCAAGATTCCAAAAGTTTCCAGCTTCCCAAAATCCTTCATCATTTACTTATCTTTTTAGTTTAGGTGGAATGAATGGTTAAGTCTAAGGTTATATTAAGAATCATGATGCCATGTGGCTTAGATTGGAACATGATAGTACATACTTGCCTCTGAGGTAGGTTCCTCAGACATGTCATGGCTCATATTCCTTTTTAATCAGGCTAATGAGAAAATTCCAAAGTTAATAATCAAATATGGTGAAATGGGAAACTTGAGTTGAGGTCTGGGTAAAAGAGGAGGAAGAGAAATTATGGCATGTCAATGAAATAGAAAATAATTCCTTATAAGAAATTATGAGAGAAGTGGCCTCAGAGAAACCTGAGAAGACTTACATGAACAGAAGCAGAGTTAAATAAGCAGAACCAAGGGAATAATTTATACAGGAACGGTGAGAGGAAAAAGCCAATTTTTTTCTCTTTTTTAAAAAAAAAATTTAATTTATTTTGATTTATCAATAATCACTTCCATATGCTTTTGAGTTTAAAAATTTTTCTTCCCCTTCTTCCCCACCACCCTCCCCAAGATGGCGCACAATCTGAATATAGGCTATATATTTACATTCCTATTAAACATATTTTCACATTAGTGGTGTCGTAAGTAAAAATTAAAACCAATAGGAGGAACCATCAGAAAGAGGAAAGAAAACTGAACAGAAGAGGAAAAAAAAATAGCAATTCAACTTTCATAGTTCTTTCTTTGGATGTGGATAGCATTTTCCATCACAAGGCCTCTGGAGATGTCTTAGATCCTTGTATGGCTGGGAAGGGTTAAGTTTATCAATATTAGTCATTGCACAACATGGCGGATATTGTGTACAATGTTCTCTTGGTTCTGCTCGTTTCACTCAGCAGAAAAAGCCAATTTTTGTGACTTTCCTGTAATACTTGAATTCTAAACTAGGAAAATTCTCTTTTACCTCAGTCTGTACTGTCTAGGCAGAAACCTTTTCTCTTTTTTAGAGGTAATCAGGGTTAAGTGACTTGCCCGAGGTCACAGAGCTAGTAAATGTCTCAGGCCAGATTTGAATTCGGGTCCAGTGCCCTATCTACTGTGCCACTCAGCTGCCCCTTAGGTGGAAACTAAAGTCCAGATCTTTTGGGCCAACCATGACGTGGCTGAATCTCCTGTCTGTTTATCTTTTCCATGAAGGGTGTAGTTTGAAGAAGTACCTCCCACTAGTCAATGAACACCTAATTCAAGGACTCTAGCCCTCTCTTATTCATCAGGTAACTACTGAACTGGAAATATCAATCTCTTAGGATCACTTGTTTGGTGACCTCTGCTCTGAGAAAGAAACACAAAGCATAAGAGGCAGCCAGGGACTTGGGGTCCAAGCGTTAGGGTTACTTCCATGTGCATGTTGCCACCAAAGTTGCTGATGGGGAAGAGAAATCCCATTCCCTCCTCATAGAAGTCCAAGGGGCAGATGGAGTTGTTTGTGGCTACTTTATTAAAGAACAGGAACTCTCTCTCCTTATTTCTCATAGGACCACAGAGTGGGTGGCTCTTCCTGGCTCAACAATCCCCTTCAGCACATCCCTCTCAACCCTGCAGCATCACAGGGATCAGGACAATAACCAGGAGCCACTGGTCATTCATGACCTTTAGTAAAGAGTCAGGGTGCAGGTGAGCCCCTGGTCATCCCCACACATATACTGTAAGATAGCTCTTGCTACATTTATAATTTTTTGATGAGTGTTAGTGAAATAATTGTTTTCTTTAAAACATTGAAGCTGATACTGTTTCTGTATCTCTATAATTTGAAATATAGAAAATAGGAATTGAACTCTAGTACTTAAGTTTCTTTGGTAGAGCTCAAATTTTTAAGAGCTAAATATCACAGGAAGAAATTCAGAGGTTTTGTTAACAATTTTTATCTCTATCAGGATAATTATGTCATACACACGCAATTTTCCTTAACAAAAGCTCAATTGTATTAAATTATTTGTTTGTAACAGAAAAGTGAGGTTTTAAATTCCTCTGTTAAAAAAAAATAAAAAGCCTGAAGCTACAATTGAATGTTAAAAGTTCTCATAGAGATGCAATGTATTTACAGATTTTTTTTTTTAACAATCCAGCTTTGTAACTTTCTGGACTGGGAATTTAATGATAGGCCTTTATTAGTCTACTAAAAGTATTTTCATTATGATGTAACAGAAGTACATATATAAAAAGATATGACTTAACAGGCAGGATTGGGTTGTCATATACTCATGGAGGAAAGTCTTCCTTCATTTTATATGGGAGTAGGAACATTTCTCTTTTCCTGCAGCCTGGGGAAGTAGAGGGAGAAGAATGTTTTCCTAAGATGCATTTCATGAAGAAGATGATATTGCAACCCGTAGTGGTCAGAAAGGCAGAGCACGGTGGATGTCTGCTTACTTAGCTACATAACAGTTGGTAACTTGGTAGGAACCTTTCTTCTGTTGCAGTAATGTTCAGGAATTCATAAACCATCTTCCAGCTGCTATCTCCACACCAGAAGAGGTGATATAGGGTCTGGATCCTATCCAATCTCGATCTGGAAATAATCACGTAGGCTTATGCCCTCATTTTATGGAAGGAGAAACTGAGTCCTTAGAGCTGAAGTTACTTTCCTGTCCAGGGATTGAAACCCAGGTACTCTAACTCCTAATTCAACCTTCATTCCATTCTATTTGGAATTCGACTATTTGGACTTCTCAGCACAAAGCTTAAATAGAAGCACAACTGCAGGGGCTGATAGAGTTGATAATTCGCATAAGTATAATGTATTCTCCCTAAGGCTCCATCATTTCATGTGGGCATCTTGCTGCTGAGTTAATTCTGCTCAGAGTTCTAGGAATGATAGTTCCTGAAGCAATTACTCTGATTCAGAGTCCTGAGACAACCAGTTGTTCATTTTTGCATTTGTCAGGGTATGGTGTACTGGTGACATGGGGATAAAGATTCCCAGTCAGCTACCAGATGCTGTCATCTCCCTCCTGGCTACATCTTACAACTGCCCCACTGCTTTGTATTACAACCACTGTCACCCAAATTAAGACCTACATTCTCAGTCCTACACTATTACAACAGGTCTTCCAGTCTCTGCTCTCCCCCTAAGCCCCATTCAAATACATTTTAACCATGTCATCACCCTACTCAAGAAATTCCAGAGTCTCCCTGGGATTAAGAGATAAATATAATTTACTTCATTGTTCAGAGAAGATAAGAATCTGATTAGTGTCTGCACCCCAAAAAGTGATATAAGTATACATAAATAAAGAAGATAATTTTGGCATGATGTCAGTTAACAAGCATTTGTTAGGCACTTGCTGTGTGTCAGATATTGTGCTAAGCACTAGGGATATGGGAAAAAAGTAAAAACAATCCCTGCCCTCCAGGAGCTCATTTTATGGGGAAGGGAGATAGACTGGGGCCAAAGGTAAGGGGTGGGAGGGGAAGAGAACATGCAAATAACTGTATGATATATGTACAGGGTGAATGGAAAGCAATCTCAGATGTAATCTCAATGTTTAGTTGGAAGGGAAAGGGAAACTAGAAAAAGGTCTTTCATAGAATGTGGGTTTTGAGTCATGAAGGCATCCAGGAGGCAGAAATGAGGAGAAGAGAGCATTCCAGGCATAGGAGATAGGAAATAAAAAGTCATATAGTTGAGAGGTGATGTGATGTCCCAGGAACAGGAAGAAGGCCTGTGCAGCTCTATCGGAAAGAGAGAGAGTAGAAAGCAGCCAGTGGAAGGCAGTAAAGTGTATGAAGACTGCTAAGGTAGGAAGGGGCCAGGTTATGAAGGGCTTTAAAAGGCAGGCAGAATTTTTTTTTTTAGTTTATTTAGCTTTTTGGTGAGACAATTGGGATTAAGTGACTTGCCCAGGGTCACACAGCTAGTGTTATGTGTCTGGGATTGGATTTGAACTCATGACCTCCTGATTTCAAGGCCACAGCCTTATCTACTGCGTCACCTAGCTGGAAATTTTTATATTTGATCCTAAAAGTAATAGGGAGACACTGGAATTTCTTGAGTAGGGTGATGACATGGTTAAAATGTATTTGAATTGGGCTTGGGGGAGAGCAGAGACTGGAAGACCTGTTGTAATAGTGTAGGACTGAGAATGTAGGTCTTAATTTGGGTGACAGTGGTTGTAATACAAAGCAGTGGGGCAGTTGTAAGATGTAGCAGGAGGGAGATGACAGTATCTGGTAGCTGACTGGGAATGAGTGGTTAAGAGTCAGGATCAGTCAAAGTTAACTCATGAGAACTTGAACATGGGAGGAAAGATGAAAGAAAAAAAATGAAGTCAGGAGGAGAAACGGGTTTCCAAGAGAAAATACTCTCTGTATAAGAGATGATTATGTAGAGATGTTTTATAGGCTGTTAAAGAAGAGGGTCTCTACTTCACAAAGCGGATCAGGACATGGAGTAAATGATATTGCCAAGGAAGAGAGGGTAGAGAGAGAAGACAAGAGGACAGAGAATAGATCCTTGAGGAACAAATTATGGAAAATGATACAATAATATATATTATTAAACATAGAATTATTGAACATAATACAATATTATTGCACTGTAAGAAATGATGAAAAAGCTTCTGAGAAACCTGGGAAGATTTGTTAGAATCAAAACACAATGAAGTGAATAGAAACAGAAGAACAATTTATACAATAACATATTAAAGGAATCAAGAAGATCATGAGGAACCTTGAATAGAGAGAGGAAAAAAAGTAATAAGGGAAGAAGAACCAGGAGAATGTGGTGTCTCTGAAGCCAAGAGAAGAGTTTCCAATAGGTGGGAGTGGTCAATAGTATCAAAAACTGAAGAGAAGTCAAGAAAGATAAGACCATTGTTATTTGGCAAGTAGGATGACCTTTCAGTTTCAGTGGAGGGGTTCAGGTGAAATCCATATTACAAAGGATTTAAAAAAAGTGGATACTGAGAAGATAGATCATTGTTTATGAACAACTTACCTCTCTATGTTTTTATTTTTAGTTTTCAGCATTCAATTCCATAAGATTTTGAGTTCCAAATTTTCTCCCCATCTCTCCCCTCCCCTATCCCAAGATGGCATGCAATTTGGTATAGGCTCTACACATACATTCATATTGAACCTATTTTCACATTAGTCATGTTGTAAAGAAGAATTAGAAAAAGAAGAATTAAAACCAATGGGAGAAACCATGAGAAAGAAGAAACAAAGAAAAAAAAAAGAAAGCAAATAATATGCTTTGATTGCATTCAGACTCCATAGTTTTTTGGGTTTTTTTCTGAATGTGGACAGCATTTTTCATCATGAGTCCTTTGGAGTTGTCTTGGATCCTTGCATTACTAAGAAAAGACGATACTATCAAAATAAATCATTGCACGTTTGTGACTGTTACTACTGTATGCAATGTTCTCCTGGTTCTGCTCACTTCATTCAGCATCAGTCCATTCAAGTCTTTCCAGGTGTTTCTGAAGTCTGCCTGCTCCTCATTTCCTATAGCACAATAATATTCCATTACATTCACACAAGTGGTTCAGCCATTCCCCAACTGTTGGGCACCTCCTCAATTTCCAATTCTTGGCCACCATAAAAAGCTGCTATAAATTTTTTTGTACATTTTGGTCCTTTTCCCATTTGTATGATCTCTTTGGGATACAGACCTAGAAGCAGTATTGCTGTGTCAAAGGTTATGCATATTTTTATAGCCCTTTGGGCATACTTTATGGACAACTTCTTAAAGAAGTTTTTAAATGAAGGAGTTAGATGCAAATGGAGAGAGATGGAATAATAGATAAATAGGCTAGCTAGCATGATCAGAGGAAGGTTTTTGTTGTGTTTTTAGGATTAGAGAGACCTAAAAGCCAGCACAGAGAATAGAACTGAAAAGTTGGAGAGACAGCATGGCATGGTGTTTAGGGTACTGGACTTGTCCTTAAAAAGATCTGAATTCACACTTTGATTCAGACACTCGCTGGCTTGCAACCCAAGGCAAGCCCTTAATCCTTTTGCCTCCATTTCTTGGACTGTAAAAATAAATAAGAAAGTTGGACACTTCCAGCTCTAAATCTATGTTCTATGATCCAGTATGTAAGAAAGAAAGAAAAGGGCTGCAGTAATCCTGGGAATGGCATCAATGGTTTAAACTGGTACTAATAAAGATTAAGTCACTTATGTGACCAGAGTAAAAGAAAAGAGAGTTAGTGATGGGGAAAGGAATCTTAGAAAGAGGAGCATAGTAAGAGGACAGAGCAGGGGAACCCTCAAAGCAATCTTTACCCTTTTTGCCTCAGATAAGGAACAAGGGAATATCTATTAACTGTGGAATGACTGAACAAATTATGGTGTGTGAATATAATAGAATATTTGTTGTTTTGGGGTCGTTTCTGTTGTGTTCAACTCTTCGTGGCCCTATTTGGGGTTTTCTTGGCAAAGATACTAGAGTGGTTTGTCATTTCCTTCTCTAGCTCATTTTATAGATGAGCAACTAAGGCAAACAGGGTTAAGTGACTTACCCAAGGTCACACAGCTAGTTAGTGTCTTAGGGCAGATTTGAACTCAATAGGATGAGTCTTTCTGGTTCCAGGCCCAGTGTTCTAGCCACTGTATAGCTGTCCTATAATAGAATATTATTGCTTACAGAGCAATTTCTTACAGAGAAATGATGAAAAGGATGGTTTCTGATAAATGTGGGAAGACTTTTTTTAGAACCAATACAAAATGGAGAAGAACAATTCATACAATAGCAACACTGTAAAAAAAAAACAAATTTGAAGGACTTAGGAACTCTGGCAAATACAGTGATCATTCCCACTAGGATTCCCAAGAACAAATAATGAAACATGCTCCCTACCTCCTGGCAGAAAGGTAATGGAATGAGGATGCAGAATGAGACATACATTTTTGGACATGGCTAATGTGGGACTTTGTTCTTCTTGATTATGCATATCTGTTACACGGCTTTTTGCCATGGGGAGGGAAATGAAAAATTTGGGAATCTGCAAACAAGAAGAAAACAGAAGTAATTATAAACAAGTACGATGGATTTAAAAGTCACGTGTTGAATTTATAATATACAGAAGAAGAAAAAAGTTCTGCATCATAGAGTTCCACTGTTGCATATATAATCTTCTGTTCTGCAGTGTAGATGGAATTGCTCATTTATTTGAGGTTAAACTCAGGATTTTTTTAAATTAAAAAAATAGAAACAGAACAGTGCTATGTGTGATCTGTGTCCTACTCAGTTTTGCAAACGAGTACATAAAGGGAATGGATGGAAGGAGGGTCTTGGAGGCACCACTCCATGCTGCTGCAAAAGGTGAAACCAAGAATATAACTCAAATGAGATTTAGAAGGGGTTTTTTTGAGAAAAAAATAATCCTCCTCATTGCCTGTTCTTATACAATAATGTATGAAAGTTACAGTGTTATAAAAAGGGTAGCTTCTATGGAATTTCTGAAATTTCTTTGACCCCAACTATCTACACTCCAAGTAAAAGGTAACTTGATGGAACCTCCCCAAAAAAGGATTTTCCATATGAAATGAAAAATTAAAATGCTAATATTTAATCAGGCTTTGGCTACTTAAACAAAAGACTACTTTTGGTTTTTATGGAATAAAGTATTTTTTCCCTTCTGTTTTTCATGAAATAGGCTTAAAGAATTCTTCTTGTTTGTGGTCTAGGAAAAATTAGAACTATGCTGATGGGGTACTCCCTTAAGGGTTCTATTAAACAATCAAAAGGTTTTATTCTTGGCAATAATAGTAATGCTGGCAACGTTTTTATTATCTGGCCTTATGCCTTCTTTTTCTGATTCTGACAAACTGGAACTTAGCTTGTTCCCTTTCTATAACTGGCAGGTAAGAAGGATAGAGAAGGTAGCCCACAAGGTTGGTAGGGAAATTGTGAATTTTCCTAGGCTTTTTTTAGAGCTGGCATTTCAAGCAATCTAGAATAAAGCATATCTGAACTCTTTTGGGTAGTATCAATTTCAGAATTTTAAAAAAAAATTTTTTTTGCATTGTAACACTGCTTAGCTTATGACTTAAATCTTAGTCTAAGACTTAAAGCAACATTGAAAATGAGATGAGGTGATGGAAAATCAAGAGTATTTCAAGAAGGAAAAAAAAAGAAACAAATTTTGTTGTCCAAGTAACTGGATTTCATTTATCACTCTTCCAAACAAAATTTTGCTCACTATTACTCAAATATAGCTCCTGTTGACTTCATGGTAAGTTACAGATGAACACCTGTGTGTAGCTTTTGGCCCTGAAGTCATGCATGACCAAGGTCAGAATATACATGCCTGCCAAATACAAATCCCATTTGGCCTCATAATTAGTCTTCAGGCTATAGAGCTATAGGGAAACTAGGATGAGGGTAAAACCCAGCTCCTGTTCTGCCCTCCAATGGAGCCCATCAACCAAACCAGAAATGTTATGGTAGCCTTGAATATTAGCGCTCCACTATGAGAAAGGGCTTCCCTTGCTCATGTATTCCACATCTACCAAAGTAACTTACCACAGGCACAGCTTCCTTCCCCTACCTACCCCCCAGGCTTCTTTTATATTTTTGTAACTAAACATTAGAATGCAAAAGAAAAGAAAATCTGAAAACCACCTTCAGTTCAATCTGCCCTTGTATGTAAGTGCTCTGCAGTGGTGACATTTCAGGATATTCAGTAGACATCATCTGTGGATATTTCATGATTACAGAACAGATCCTAACATTTTAATGGTTTATTAAAATTTCTAGCTTTTTCATTGATACTTTCAGCCCTATTTGAATTACAAGGGCAGGGATCAGATTCATCCCCTGAAGCTTTGCAGGAGAGTAGATTTCATCTTTACTCAAGTAACTCAAGTCCAGAGAGGCCCAGTTTTGTTTTTTTCTAATACCTCATGTCCTTAGGAATTGCAGCAAAAGTAATAATGATGATGATGATAATAAGAGAATATGATTTAACAAGAAGTGACAAAATTGAAAGTGACTAATATAATTGTATTTGATAGATACTTCCCCTCTCCACTAGAAACCTGCCTTCCTTCCCCTGCCCAAATACCATTTCCCCACTTCCCCCCCCTCCAAATAATTTATGTTATTTCTCTGAAGACAAAGTCAGGAGGCTATTTGCCCAATTGTTAGAGGAAGAAGGAGAGGTTAAGCATTTAATGATAAGTCTGAATTTTTTGGGAAACTTATTGGAAAAGACCCAGTGGAGAATGAGTACCAATGACAGATTAATTGATGAGGTTTTTTTCCTCCTTCTTTGAGCCCTGGCACAGAAAGAAGAACTTATATCATTTGTTTCCTAAAATGTGAAGTTAATGAGAGAAAGGAAGAGTTTATTGTTTTTCTGGATGAATTATGTGGCACCTACTTATCTCTTTATTCTATCTTTTGGAATGGAGTTTATTTATTTATTCATTCATTCATTTATGTATGTATGTATGTATGTATGTATGTATGTATGTCATGGGAGCAGAAAGAGATAGGTTCCATGGTGTTAAGCTGAAAAACCATGAGATTGAACTCAGACAATTTTTCTCCTAGAGAAAAAAAAATCAAACTTCCAAAGAGTCTAGAGTTAAAGTAATTCATACAGAAACAGGGATGATGTCATGCATTTCTATAAGGGAAAATTAAAAGCAATATGGAATGTGTACCATCAATTTCAAACTGAAATTCAAGTTGTTGATTGCTGGCAATTATTTATTGCTTTTCCAGTCTCTCAATGGGGTCCTTGATGTATCATGTTTTAGTAACCTTCCTTTAAAAAAAAGAGTCTATTATAAAATATTTCTCCACAGACTGCCAAGATTAAATTGGGTGTGAAAGTTCTGTAATTGTTCAGTCTTCCCTGTTGTCTGTGTTGTTATGGTGAAGTTTATAAATGTTCTGATTCTTGCTTCTCTAAGGTTACCTTCTATCTACTTTGTAGGCATCATGTATCTACCTATTTATATGCATGCTGTCTCCCTCATTAGAATATAATCTCCTTGAGGGCAGACACTGCTTTTGCCTATTTTGGTATACTCAGCATGTTGCATGGTGCCTGGCATGTATTAAGTATTTAATAAGTACTTCTTGTTTGATTGATGCCCTGGTGCCCCTATTTCTATAGAAGTTTCAGTTACAATTATGTGCCTGGGTACCTGTAAGCTAGAACCTGATCAACAAGGGAGAGTATAGCAGGCAGAAGAATAAAATAAGCAAAAACACTGAGACAGGAAAGCATAGAGCTATCAAGTATTCCAGTTCTCAGATTTGATTGGAGCCATAGGCTACACATGATAGTAGGAAATAAAGTCAGAAAGATGGGTTAATAACAGAGTATGGAGTACTTTGGTTTCCAAAAATTTGAATTGAATTTAGTAGGTAGAGGGGAGCCAGGGAAGGTTTTTGAACAGAGGAACGATTTGCTCATAGCATGACGGGGAGCTCTCAGCCCAAAGGTTTCTCTGTTGGGATAAGATAGTAGGAAGGGATGCTAAAGAGAGTCCCACCCTCCACTGGGGTGCTAAGAATATCAGAGAGAATGTATTAGGGAAACAATTCAAAGCAGAAAGTAGCAGAAGACCAATTCATGAAGTCAATAAGCACAGGGAAGAAAAAATATTACCAGAAATAAGAACAGGCCGAGTACTGGGTTCATAAAATCCAGAAATCATAGAATTTAGAGTTAGAAGACACCTTGGAGATTAGACCAGAGACTCTTAACCAAGGGTCAGTGAACTTAAAAAAAATGGCTGATAGCTAGGTCAATATGATTGTGTTCTTCTGCAAGCCTATGTAGTTTATGCATTTAAATAAAACATTATTTTGAGAAGTGGTCCATAGGTTTCACCGGACTACAGATGGGGTCCATGACAAAAAGACAATTTAATAACCCCTGAACTAGACCAATACTTTCATTTCATGGATGAGGAAACCAAGGCCCAGAGAAGTTAAATGTCTGGCTCAAAGACAAATAGGTAGGAAGTAGGATTTGAACCCAGGTTTTCTCACTTAGAATGATCCCTTTAGCCTCTGTACCACTTAAGAGCAGCTTGTAGGGAGAAACCTGGATGGTAAGATCAAAGAGAAGGCCAAAAGTAGTTATCAAACCTGCACAAAGAACAATCAGAAGCAAAGTGTAGATCAGCCTTCAACATCCACCTCAAGTCTCTTCACCCTCCAACCCATCCTCTTGTCAGCCACTAAAGTGATCTTCCTAAAATGTGGTTTAACCATGTCAACCTCCTATTCAATGAATTCTAGTAATTCCAGTTATTTTCAGCATCAACTACAAAATCCTCTGTTTGGCTTTCAAAGTCCTTCATAACCTGGCCCCTTCCTTTCCAGTCTTCTTATACTTTATTTGCCTTTGTGTACCCTGTGATTTAGTGTCAAGGCCTTTCTTTTGTTTAATTAATTTATTCTGATTTATCAACAATCACGTCCATAAGCTTTTGACTTTAAAATTTTTCTTCCCCTCCCTCCCCACCTCCTTCCCCAAGACAGTGTGCAATCTGATATAGGTTCTACATATACATTCCTATAAACATATTTTCACATTAGTGATGTTGTAAGTAAGAATTAGAACCAAAAGGAGGAACCACCAGAAAGAGGAAATAAAACACAAAAGAAGAAAAAAATAGCAAATCGTATGTTTTGATCTGTATTCAAACTCCATAGTTCTTTCTTTGGATGTGGATAGCATTTTCCATCATGAAGCCTTTGGAGATGTCTTAGATCCTTGTATTGCTGAGAAGGGTTAAGTTTATCAATATTAGTCATCACACAACGTGGATGTTCCTGTGTACTATGTTCTCCTGGTTCTGCTCACTTCACTCAGCATCAGACCATACAAGTTTTTCCAGGTTTTTCTGAAGTCAGTCTGTTGTCAAGGCCTTTCTTGAAGTTGCTCTCACAAGACACTCCAGCCCCAACTCTGAATTTTCACTGGCTATTCTCATGCTCACAGTGCTCTGCTTCCTTTTTTGGGGGGTGGAGAGGGGCTAGGGAATGGGGTTAAATGACTTGCCCAGGGTCACACAGCTAGTGTTATGTGTCGAGGCTGGATTTGAGCTCAGGTCCTCCTGAATCCAGGGCCAGTGTTCTATCCACTGTACCACCTAGCTGCCCAGTGCTCTGCTTCCTTGTCTCCACTGCCTGGCTTCCTTCAAGTATCAACTTACGTCTTAATTCTTCATTCCCTCTCAATGCTTTTACTTTCCCTCTGATATTACTTCCAATTTACCCCCTATATGTCTTAGCATGTAATAGTTTGTTTTTTGCATATTACCTCTTCCATTAGAACATAAGCTCCTTGAGGGCAGGTCCTGTTTTTGCTTTTCCTTATATTCTCATCACTTAGTCCAATGCCTAGCATGTAGTAGTGTTGGGATTGTTCAGTAGTTTCGGTTGTGTCTGACTCTCTATGACCCCATTTATTTATAATAGTAAATTAATTTTGTAGAAAACTTACAAGGAAATAAAGAAAAGATGGACAGTTCTGAACACAGTGTGTAATATTTATTATATAGGCTTTCTTGAAATGGAAATTTATTGCTGTATATTTCGAATCCTCTCTTACATTTTGCTATGTACATGGCAATATTTCTTTTTCCTTTTCTTATTTTTGTATTTAAGTTTTAGTAGTTAAGTTTGGAATTTAAATTTAAAATAAGTTAATAAAAAAGAAAGAAAAATTAATTTTGTTATTGTTGCTTGTTTTTTAGTCAATTAGTTATGTCTGAATCTTCATGACCCCATTTTGGGTTTTCTTGGCAAAGATCTTAAAGTGGTTCGCCATTTCCTTCTCCAGCTCATTTTACAGTTGAGAAAACTGACACAAACAGGGTCAAGTAACTTGCCCAGGATCACACAGCCAGTAAGTGTCTGAGAACAGATTTGAACTCAGGAAGATGAGTCTTCCTGACTCCAGGCCCAGACTTCTATCTACTGTACCACACAGAATGTAGTTTACTTACCTTGCCTTAATAAATGTTTGCTGAATTTAATTGATCAGAGCTATGCATTAGGAAGATGCCTGGGCAGTAGTAACGGTAGAAAGAGAAATGATGAGTATGCTTATGATGCTATTATATTAGATCCTGTAATGGGTAGTTCATGAGAGCCCAAACTAGAGTGGGGTGGCAGCAGTAATAAAAGAAAGGGACAAATTCAGGAGGTGCCATTGATGGAACAAGTTACTCAATGTCAGGGGGCCAGAGAGACTATGGAAAAAAAAATGAGTATCTCTTTTGCTAAAAATTATTCATGGAAATAATGTAGCACTTTGAAAATAAATCTGTTTAAAGGTTTTTATTTTGTTCCATTTTTAATCCACAGAGACATTTAAAGTGGCTATTTACTTTGAATTACCTAATATATTGCCTAAGGGTGTTTATTTCTTCTAAGCAATTCACTCACCTCTGGTAGCCATCTAACACAAATGTAGTTAGCCATTTTTATAGCCTTTTGCAACCTAATCACTTCAGTCTTTGAAATTTGGAAGACTTTTTCGTGAGATTTCTGGTGGTTGTTTTGAGATACCGCAGAGCAGAAATAAAGTAACATTCCATCATAATAAAGCAACATAGCTACTACATACGGTGAAACTCTCCAAAACACAGCCAGTGAAGTATGTGTTTCCACCATTTTCCAGTAATAACTTGGCAAAACCAGTTTTAGTCTTTTTTAATACTTGTTATTGCTTCTACTGATGATGAGACAGTATGGTCCCATCAATGGAAAAGAGTACAGAATGTGGAATCGAAGGACCTAGGATTAAACACTGACTCTTCAGCATTCATGAGCACTTGTGGAGTTGAGGGAAACAAAAACCAACAACAAAAATGACATGACTTGTAATCAGAGGACCTCAATTAACATCCTGCCTCTGCCCCTAACTCCATCCGTTTTCTTGAGCTAATTTACCATGGTAAAGCGAAGGGGTTAGACCACACAGCCTAGGAGTTCCTTCTGACCATGGGGATGTTCCAATCCAATTTCCTCATGTGCAGATAAGAACTTTGGTAGCCAAAGACATGAAGCTGTTTCTCCAAGACCACACAAGCTGTTAGTGACAAAGCCAGCCTATGAATCCAAGTGCCCAGACTTCCATTCCAGTGTTCTGTTAGAAAACTAAGGAGCAGAAAGATATAATAGCATCATTTCAGTGAAAGTCATACCCTTTCTTAGATTCCTCTTAATATTAAGAGTTGTAGAGGGCTTTATGCAGAGATATATCATGCACTACAGAAACCTTAACCTTGTATGTGTATGTCATGGACCCCAGGAAAACTGGTGAAGCCTGTGGACCATTCATGATTTTAAATTATATGTGTGTGTGTGTGTGTGTGTGTGTGTGTGTGTGTGTGTGTGTGTGTGTGTGTATGTATCAGAGGGCCCTGGTTAAGAACCTGTGGGTACTGTTTCTGAACATGGCATGTCTTGAGCAAACCTATTGATGCTGAATTTGAAATCTATTTTCCATGCCTCCAGCTTCATTGATAATAGCTTAAAGTGTTGTCCTTCTTAAAGAGATTTAGACCTTGTAATAGATCAAAGCTATATACTTAAGGGACAAAGATCTGAGAGGGGAATTTCAAGCATCAGCTGAGGGCAGGAGAATAAGGAAACATTGAGGGTTATTTGCAAAAAGGAAGGAATGAAGGAAGGGAGGGAGAGAGGAAAAGAAGGGAAGAAAACAGGGAGGCAGGAGAGAGGGAAGAAAGGAAAAAAGGAAGGAAAGAGAGATGGAAACAAACATGTTTAGGCACCCATTCTATTTCAAGCACTGTGCTAAGTGCATTTACAAATATCAATGTCATTCAATCCTCACAACAACCCTTTGAGGTGGGTAAGTACTATTATTACCCCATTTTACAGTTGAGGAAACAGAGATCAAGAGACTTGCCCAGAGTCAAACATATAATAAATCTCTGAAGTCAAATTTGAACTCAGGTTTTCCTGATTCCAGGCCTAGCATGTTCACAGTGCCACCTAGCAACAGCCGTATTTCCATTGTATTCCTAAAGATATAGTTACAAAATTTGCTTGAAGTCAGTGCCCACTAGTAGCAGCTAAGTGGTACAGTAGATACAGCACTGGCCTTGGGCTTATCTTCATGAGTTCAAATCCAGTCTTGGATTACTTTCTAGCTGTGTGACCCTGGACAAGTCACTTAACCTTGTTTGCCTCAGTTTCCTCATCTGTGAAAATGAGCTGGAGAAGGAAATGGCAAACCACTCCAGTATCTTTGCTAGAAAACCCAAAAACAGGGTCATGGAGAGTTGGACACAACTGAAATGACTGAACAATGACAACAACAGTGTACAGTAAAGAAGAGGTAGAAAGAGTTTGACTCTACTGATCTAGTGAAATTTTACTTTCATTACAGAGGGCCCTCAGATGGGAAGATGGCTACACTCTAAAATGTACATTCAGTTAAGTTGCATGTGTGAGAGGTAACATTACATATTTTCCCCCCTAGTGTTTGTATCTACATTTTTTAGTAAATATTTCTCAATGCTTAACGCTCTCATGTGCCTGAAATATGATCGTGTTTGCACTACAGACTGAATATCCTGTTGTAGAGTTGACGACAAGTCAAATTAAGAATTTAGAAATAAAGCAGTTTACAGACTGAGAGAGAACATTTCACAGAGGTATAGTCCTCTTTTATGTGCATGTGTAATTAAATCCCTTTAATGTTTATACTCAAGGAGAAAATAAATTGCTATTGCAACCGCATTTCTTGTTCAAAATACTCTAACACCATTGAGCTGCCTTAGTTAGCATGGTAGTCATAATCTTTGGGCACAGGTGGCCTTTTCAATAGGGTCTGTGGACCAAATATTCTGGAGAAATTAACTGAACCATTAATATTTCTCATTTATTATTAGGAGAGAGAGAGACTAAATCTCTCCCGGTCTTTGTGAAGGGCTGAAAACCCATCAGCATACAAAGTTCAAGAAGTCTGAGGAATTCAGCCACAGAGACTGTTGATTGGACTGATTTCTCCTAATGTTAAATAATGTTACAGGGTAGGACTAGCAAGGCCAGGTGAGACAGATCTGCCAGACCAGCCTCAGTTCTAATTTGTAAGCCCAGTGCTGAGCAAGAGCTAAGGTATGAGGACTTCAAGGTTAAAACAGGTACAGTGAGAAATAGTCATTCATTCTCATCATTTTCAGACATCTATATTTCATCTCCATGATCAGACTTTACAAGATTAAAGGGATATGGTCAGCTATCAGATCGGTTCGTGTAGGAAGGAGATTTATCAGAACTATGCCTCTGTAATACTTTCCTCATCTTCCTGTAATACTTAGCAGTCTTAAACATAATAACCACCCAATAAGTCCTTAATTAGACCAGCTAGGTAGCAAAGTGGGTAAAGTGCTGGGCCTGGAGTCAGGAAGACTCATCTTTGTGAGTTCAAGTCTGGCCTCAGACACATACTAGCTTGTGTGTCCCTGGGCAAATCACTTCACCCTGTTTGCCTCAGTTTTGTTGTTTGTAAAAATGAGCTGGAGAAAGAAATGGCAAACCACTCCAGTGTGTTTGCCAAGAAAACCCCAGATGGGGCCACAAAGAGTCAGACATGATTGAAAAGACCAATTAACAAGAAGTCATTGGTCAGTTGTTTCAGAGCTGGATCAAAAGTGCTATTCTTCTGAAACAGAGTTTGCAAATAGCCAGAGAAGACAAGCTGCTGAGTTATCTGAGGGTCACCTTTTGAGTGCCCTTGAAATCCAGAATCAAAAATTCAGGACCTGATGTAAAATGAGATAACAATGGTGCTTGCTAGGAATTTAATATTGATATATATACTTAAAAAAGAAAAAAGATGATTGGAGCCTTGTTGTTGAATCATTTCAGTCATGTCTGACCTTATGTGACCCCATTTGGCATTTTCTTGGCAAAGATACTGGAGTGGTTTACCATTTCCTTCTCTAGCTCATTTTACAGATAAGAAAACTGAGGCAAACAGGGTTAAGTGACTTGCCCAGGGTCACACATCTGGTGTTTGAGGGCAGAGTTGAACTCACAAAAATGAATCTTCCTGACTCCGGACCTGGGCCATTCTATCCTCTGCACCACTTAGCTGCCAGAGAGTTATTTAAAAAAGTACCCAACTGTTTGTAGAAGGAATGAAAGGAAGTAATTTTTTTTTAAGTCCAGGGAAGAATTAACCAAAACCAAGATGGGAAAGGATAGATCTAGGTAGCTTTGGGAAATCAAAGTGACATGTTTATATCTAACTTATTACATAAAAGTCACCAGGGAGAAAGAAGAGTCAAAAGTGGCTTAGATTAAAAAGAGAGAATGGTATAGTAAAAGGATAATAATAATAACTGGTATTTATATACCATCTACGATGCCCCAGGCACCACGCTAAGCACCTTACAAATATTATCTCATTTGTGGCTCACAGTAGCCTTGGGAAATAGGTGCTATTTTTATCCCCATACATTTGGTGAAACTAAGGCAAACAGGGGTTAAATGACTTTCCCAGGATCACACAGCTAATAAGTATCTGAAGCTGGATTTGAACTTGGGTCTTCTTGACCCCAGGCCCCAGTGCTCTAACCATAGTACCACCTAGCCGCCTGGACTTGTAGCAACAGGATCTGGGCTCAAGTGCCAGATCTGCTACTTACTATCTCCGCGATGTTAGAAATCACCCTTTTAGGGCCCTAGTTTTCTCATCTGTAAAATGAAGGGACAAGATTTAGGTCCATTCCAGTATTACATCTGTGATTCTGTGATCCTGTGATTTGGGTCTTGAAGGACATTTAATGATATTTAAAACTGCAAGAAGATGTGATACTAAGGAGGAAGGTAATCCCTGCTTCCTGGTCTTTATCTTAGAGATATTCATATAAAGTTTGACTTCTTGAAATAGTAGAAAAGTCAAGCCCTGATTTGTAGGTTTCCCACTTGTAGACAAGTTCCTAAGAGGGCTTGAGACTGCAGTGGATACATAGTTGTAAGAAAGGATACCTTCTTCTCATCTCCTTTACAATTATATTCCCAAGCTTGAAATATAGATAGGGATGGCATATATGAAGCTTGAAAGGGTAGTTCCTAATATTTCAAGTGGGTTGTAATGGGCTGTCTCTGACTCATGCTGGTCTTCTGATAATTTAGGTAGGAAAGGTGATACTCATAATCTATCAAACAGTTATCAAAAGTAGGTTTACTCATCTGTAGCAGAGGAAAGGTTTTCAGAGTCGGGAAAAAATATACATCCAGGAAAAAAAACCACATTAATTCAGCTGAACACCTATCGACCGTGTTGTTCATGCTGATGGCCAAGAGGCCATGTTTTGTACCCAGGTGACCACAATGCTAAATTAATGGCCCAAAGCTTAGTACTATGAGCCAATCATATCTCAAAGACAATTCTAATACAATTTAAGGAAAAAGTAACCTAACTTCTACCAGTGTGATGGGAGAGTGGAAGTTTAGGATGCTGCATCTACCATACTCTGTCTACCTCAGAAAATATCTGTTATCTTCACAGATTTCTGAATAAAAAGACAAAGCTCAGAAATCACAACCAATCAACACAATTGATTGTTGTAAAGACATTAGTATCTACGGAATAATCATTTGCCATACAGTAATTTGAAGTAGTGTTTTATACGTGGATAACATTCAAATAATTAAATCTGTAAAGACTATGGTGGTTGTCCTTCGTGCTCGAAGAGGACTGAAATGACATTAATATTTCAGGGTTGAGGTACAGTGTTTACCACTGTGATTGATCACACCAATAGAAGCTCAGAAGGCTTTACCACAGGTCAGGCACAAAAAGTCCGTAGGGACATTTGGAGTGAAGATGCGTCTTAATTTGCACATCTCACATTTCTTTTGAGCTACGACAGTTCTGCTTTGCTCATAGAACACAACTCCATCTTTGATGAAGCCACACTACGCTGAGCAGTCCTGTGCCAGCGTCTGCCATGTTTCACAACAGATTCCAGAGTTCTTCAGAGAGATTCTGAGTTCTTCTATCACCTCTGTATGAGCACTTGCCTTGTGTGTGTTCTCCATAAAATGTTAAATGAGCAATAATAGTATAGCAACAGAAATTCTCCATAGTAGCATCACTTAGTAGCATCTTATTATCATCTTAGTACTACTAGAACATTTATAATAACTAGGTATTAAGGTAGATCTAGGTAGCTTTGGGAGGTCAAAGTGACGTGTTTATCTAACTTATTACATAAAAGTCACCAAGGAGAAAGAAGAGTCAAAAGTGGCTTAGATTAAAAAGAGAGAATGGTATAGTGAAAGGATAATAATAATAACTAGTATTTATATAGCATCTGCTATGCCCCAGGCATAGCAGCATCTTAGTAGCATCATTAGAATAACTTTTTAATAATTACATCAACTTTTTAATATAAAATATATATTGGAGTTGTAAAGATTTATTCAAAAGAAACCAAAGTGAGTCAGCTTTTCTGGTTTCAAAGAAAAGCAAAGGACTGTATTCACTGGAGTCCAAGTCATGCTTCTGACATGTGGGCTGTGAGACCCATTTCATTTAATGCTTCTGAACCTCAGTAAAATGAAGAAGCTGGACTGGGTGACTTTCTGCTATAGCCCCTCCTAGTTTCAGGTCTTCAGTCCTGTGAATGATACTTTTATTGGAGTTTAATAAATACTTATTAAGAACCCATAATTCTTAAGAACTTAGAGTTCTTAAGCCAGACCTAGCTCAGGATGGGTTGTTAGCTTAGGTATGAGATTAGAGCAAAACAAAACACAATCCACCTTACAGTTAACAAAAGGTTTTCTTATCTATAGTAAGGTAAAGACAGTCAGAGGAGAGAAGGGATGTTCATTGAGGGTATCTGAGTGTAGTTTCCATGGTACCATTGTGGGTCCTACTGCTGGCCTGTGACCAGAACCCTAAGGGAAGAGCTCTAGAGCAAAAATTACAAAGAAAAGACTGAAATGATCTCTGCCCTCAGAGAATTTACATTCTATTTAGGGGATTTCATATTTGAAAGTTTAGAGGAATTTCTATATTATGAGAAAAGATATGATACCATGTTTCTGAAATTTTAGGGGGGATTGCATAATAATTGATGGGCAACTTTTTGGGGGCAACATGGTGTAGCGGTTAAAGAGCCTGCCTAGGAGTCAAGAAGACTTAGGTTCAAGACCTACCACTAATAAATATTGACTTTTGAGCAAGTCATTTAAATTCTTAGTGCCCTGAATAGCACTCTAAAGCTATAAGGTACAGAGCAATTGTCTGACTAAATAGATAGAGTTTCCTCATTGAAGAAACAAGCTGAAACAATGAAATCATAAGTTCAGACACTTCTACTCAACACCCCCGCCCCTGAAAAAAGACTCCCTGAAAAATCCTGTACATGAATATCCAAAATTCAAGTCATATTGGGCCCAGTGACATAACTTAAATTGGCATGTTGACTTAATTGTACAATGACCCATATCCTGAGGACTTTGGAATTTAAGATTACCTGGAGCTGGTCCATACTACCATAGTATTCTATTGCCAATGTGAAGACTCAGGCTCTTACTGTATGGGATTTAAACTGAATACACGAGGAAAAGCCATTTTCACATGTGAAAAGTGTTTTCTCGAGAATCATAGTATTCAGAACCAGAAGGAATCCAAAATATTTTCTAGTTAAGCTTTTCATTATATTTTTAAATTAAATTTCATTTATTTTTCAACTAAGAAGCATTTTTCCTCTTTCCTCATCACCTCCCTCCTGTCCATTTTGTGGGTGGGAGGAAGAAAACGTGACCCTTGTTAACAAATATGTACATTTGAGCAAAACAAATTCCTGAGTTGGCTATGTCTCAATATCCCTTTAATTTTACAAAGAAGAAATCAAAACTCAGAAATGTGGAAATAAGGATTTGCCCAACATTACAAATGCAGGTCTCCAGACTCTTTTTTTCTAGCACCCTTTCCACTTTCAGATGATCTAGAAAAAAAATGGCAGCCAGATGGTACAATGGATAGAGTGCTAGAGTTTAGTCTAATCCTTTTATTAAGGGGATTTGTTCTGTGAAGTTTGGATTCAGTCAAAGGGCTGTACTTGAGGACCTAGAAGGCCACATGTGGCCTTCAGGCTCAGATTCCCACCCCTGTGCTAGACAATTTCAAATCTTACCCTGGATACTTACGTGCTTTGTGACCCTAGGCAAGTCACTTAACCTTTCTTAGCCTCAGTTTCCTCATCTGTAAAATGGGGATAAGAATAATACCTCCCTCCAAGAGTTATTGTGAGGATTAAATGAGATAATGCAAGTAAAGCACTTTGCAAACCTTGAAAGCTCGAGCTATTATTATTACCATCTAGCTAATATTATTACTATTATTATCTAGCTATTATAACTATTATTATATAGCTGTTATTACTATTATTATCTAGTTATTATAAACATTCTAGCTATTATTGTTATCATTATTATAGATATGATTCAATATCTTTTACCCTATTAATTTAACAGTGATACACTATTACAGTCAATTCAAGGGCAATAAGATGGATAATATGATGAATACTGATGTGACATTTTAAAACAATTAAAATAGGCTTCTAACTTTGTTTCTAAAGCCTTGAGGGGGACTTTTTTTTAAAAGCACATTACTTTCATGTCTCCATTTTCTCTATCATATTTTTATCCTGCATCATACTTATTTTTGTATTGGTCAGATCATTTCTCCCCCTTTCCCCATTTAATATAAAGAAGAATAAACTTCTTCAAGGCATGGACTGTGTCCTTTGTCATCTCTGATCGCCAATGCTATGCATCAGTATAAAGAACTCTAGTGTGAAGAAACATTCTCCACAAGTGCAGATTGGCATCTTCTCTGCAATGTAGAGTCTTTGTCTAGGGCACTAGGAGGTTGGGAAGTACCCACCTCATAATCAGTATGTGTCATAGGTAGAACCTATACCCAGGTGGCTTTCTAGGCACCATGCCAAACCACCTCTCATTTTGCACACAGGAGGCATTTAATAAATATTTGTTGAAATGAATTATTGAAAAGTGGAAGTAATGCTGAGAGAAGCTGACCCCAAAATTCTATACATGTTCCCATGGTTCCATTGAATGCCCTCTTTCATTCATATTTTGCTATAAGCCAAAGTGCCACATGATTTACTGAGTGCAAGATCATCTGGGAACAGCTTCTTCTCAGTGATAATGATGCATCTCCAAGTCTTCTCTTCAGGGCAACCTCCCTTCCTACTTTCTATCAGTCCTGTTCCCTGATGACAGGAGTGAAACTGGAGGTATTTTAGAGATTCCAGAGTTTAATAGCAGTTGAAACATTCTCAAATTTCTTCCTCTTTCCCATGTCTAGTTTTACTTAGTTTTTAGAAAGCAAAATCATTCTAACTTAAATGCGATATCCTAAATCAAAACTTAATTGCTGGGCTATGTCCTCTCCCAGAGATGCACCAGAATCGCCAAGGCTACAATAATTCTTCATTGTTTTGAGGTCAGTGCTGGTGGAAGAAAGCTCATACAGGGCTTGAGCCAAAATAGTATGATTTAGAACTGTTATCTCCATCTCTCACAGCTGTGTTTTCTGTCTTGTTATCTGTGAGCAAAAATATCAAAATTATCTTTTTATGAAAGAAAACAGTGTGTTCTAATGTTTCTCCCCCCGTCTGGTGACTAATAGTCACCTGATTATAAAGTTCACATGTGTTCTCTTAGATAAAAAAGCTAATGAAAGCTTACAAGCATCCGAAATAAAGTGTAAAGGAGAGTTGAGAAATTGCACCTTTTCATGTCCTCGTCCTCTCCCGATAGGGAACTATGGTTGTGCAATAAGACAAATAACTATGTGGTTATAGCATAATATAATATAATAGCTATCACCTATCATGGTTGATATTGGTTAGGTTTCCTGAATTGCTTTCTTGTCCTCTTTCTTTTAAAATCTCTATTCTAAGAGAAAGTTCTTTGGACAGGAGAGGGGAAGATATATTCAAAAATTAATATGACATCAAAACAAAAGACATCAATAAAGTAAGACTCACTAAAAAAAACTTTTTAAAGTATAAACTAAAGCTTCAATAGATACCCCTTTTTACTAGCATAAGGTGATTTCTTTCTAGAATGTTGTGCAGTTGAAAATGTGCCAAGTCCTATTTTTAAAAATTACATACTTTGCAGATTTAAAATTCAGCCATCACACGATTTGCAATAGGGAATAGGGTTCGAGATCTATCATTTTACTTTTATAGTAATCGTCCTGGTGAGGAAACTCCTTTGGCCAAAGCCAGGAAGTGGGTAGGTGCTCTTCTACAACTTAAGTCTTAGAAAATTGCCTAGAATATTGAGTTAAAGTGACTTACCCAGGGTAACACAACCAACATGTGTTAAAGATGGGACTTAAACTCTTAGGCCTTCCTGGCTTTAAGGCCAGCTCTTTATCCATAATACTAGGTTGCCTCTGGGAGGCAGAAAGTCAGACTAATTAAGGTTTACATATAAAGGAGGTGTTAATGACATTTATGGTAATGTAACCTTTCCTCTAAACCCCTAACTTGAATTCTTATTTATGGGGCTAAACTTTAGAATTAAAAAACATTTCTTTGGAATGATGTGAGGAAATTTGCCCAAAGGATATTCACACTAGTCTAACCACAATGAAATCTTCAGATTAGCTCCTTATTTCTATTAGTTTCAAATTTCAGACACTTTTAAAAATTGGAAAACCAAGAGAAAACCAAAATTCCCCAAAGCCAGAAACTATAAGAAGGAAAGCTAAAGTTTAAAAAAAAAAGTTTTTCAGTTGCATTTTCTGCCACCAGAAACATATTGCACAGAGCCAAAGTAAACATTGACTGAAAATAAAGTCCAGATGTGCACTGACCATTGTGACTCATTCTCTAGGTCAATGCATCACGACAAGAAACCAAACTGATGGAGGAATGTGACCTACTCATTGAAATCATCCAACAGAGACGCCAAATTATTGGAACCAAAATCAAAGAAGGGAAGGTAAGATTTCTCTTGTTGAATATTTCCTCTGGATAAATATCCTCCCTTTCCTCTGCACCACTCCCTTCCCAAAAGTTTCATTAGAGAAGCTATTCACAAAAATCAGTTATCCTAAACCAATATATTAAATCTAGTCATTGCATGATGTCCCAAATTCCATTTAGAATCTTCTGATGAAATTGGGAATTTTCACTCTCTTCTTTTTATCATTACTCCAAAGTATTCAGAAGTTTTGTTTCTTTTTCTATTGGACACTTTAAAAAGAAAAAGTAAATTGCATCTCAATGATATCTTAACGAGGTACTTAATGTTAAAAACTAACAAAAAATACATTTCATTAAAATTTACAATTTTGAGGTCAAAGTAATTAACCAAAATATTTGTAAAAGTTTTGGTCATAGTATTAAAAAAACAAACCTTCTTTATCTATACCATTATTTTGAAGTACCATGGAAAAGATTTTTACAAAACTAGCAGATAGTGCTTAATAAATGCTTATTGACAAAATTAGAGGGATTAAATGAATCATGGTCTAAGTTAGTGTAAGGAGTATCTGCGTTGATTAGATGACAGATGCCCTGAAGTATCAAAGTATTCTGAATTATATGCAAGGAAATCACAGCCCAGAAAGTAATTATTTCCAACTTTTCTATTTTATCTAAAAGAACTCTTTAGTTTTGTTGTTTGTTTCTTGTTGCCTTATCTATATGACCTAAAAATATGTCTGCATGTTAAATGTGGCAGGAAGAATGGCCTAAAAAGTTACTAGTATTTTAAATAATTCATGAAACTGTCAAGATATTATCACCAACTGGAAATTACTCTATGGCTAATGGCTGATCTTTAGAAGTTACTTTTTCTGTACACAAATTGTCAGATCTAGGACATCAACTTTAATGCAAACAAAACAAGGGTGCCTCCAAAATGTCATCTCTATAATAACTTTGAGCTTCAATATTGAATCATTGCCAAAATTTGTTTTTCTTCCATTATCCATGTACTAAATATCAACTCCTTGGTGCCTTAAATTTTTCAAACTGTCCACAATACTATGTAACTCTCTACATGTGGCTGAAAATAGGAAGTCCTATGCATAGGCAATGTAGGCAGCTCTCTCTAGACTGGCTGAATTGAAGGGAGCTCCAGACTAGCTCCTCCACTAGTCCACCATGAAGTCACAGTCTCCTCCTTACTAGTCTGAAATTCCTACCATTATATTTATTCTTTGAGAAAAAAGAAAAGTTTCCATTGTTGCCCATATGGCCTAAAAATATAAATCTATATGCTGAATGTAGCAGAAAGAATGACCTGGGGAAAAAAACCAAAACAAAACATTGTTTCTGTAAGGTAACCAAATTTATTACCTGGAGACTTCTGCTTCCGGGAGCCAAGATGGCAGAGTGAAAAGGTAGTCGCTCTCACTCTCCCCTATCAACCTCTGAAAACCCAGAAAATATCACCCCAGAAGAAAAAAAAAAACAACCCTGGAACACCTGAACTAGAAGAAAGACAGGGAGCAGCAGTGCAGTAGCCCAGCAAACGAGTCTCCCAGTGCCTCAGCAAAAACAAGGGGCCCCAGGCAGATAAATACCTGTGGCATTCATCTGAAAGGAGGTGAGGAAAACAACCTAAAGGCTTCCTAAAGCCCGGACCTTGCTGATTTCAACCCAACACCAGGTGAGCTGTAGGAGCCCTGAAGCCCCCAATTGTGAAGAGATCCTGAAGCCCAGGTGCTATAGCAGGCAAACACCAACACCTGGACCTCTGAGTGCCTCAGTGAGGGTGGGGACACCAGTGGAAACCAGCTCAGAAAACCACCAGGAGTCTCAGCAATCCACCGCAAAGAAATCTCCCGGTGCATTAGCAGAAACGAGGGAGACAACACTGCAAGGGGCCCCAGGCAGATAAACATCCTGCAGCAGCCATCTAAAAGGAGCAGAAGAAAGCTACAGGAAGGGAAAAGCAGGCAACCTAGAATTGCCTCAAAGTTCCATCCTTGCTGATTCCAGCCCAACACAAGGTAAGCTGCCAGAAACCTACAGCCTCCAGTTCCCAGCATAAGAGGCCCCAGAATGCAAAGCCAGTGACCAAGACCTAGGCTCCCCACACAAGAAGCTTGGGCCAGTACCTTCTGTTCCCCAGCAGGAGAGCTCAATCTCTTTAAAGGCCAGGGAATAAAGAAACACCATGAATAAAAAGAAACGTACCATAGATTCACATTATGAGAAGAGTGAAGATCAAGACAGAAATTCGGAAGAGGACAACATTGTCAACAAACCCACATCTGCAACAACAAAAGGGAATATGAACTGGTCTGAAGCCCAAAAAGCTTTCTTAGAAGAGCTCAAGAAGCATTTTAATAGTCAAATGAGAGAGGTAAAAGAGTCCTTCAAAAATACAATTGGCCAGTTGGAAAAAAAATACACTGAAGAAAACAAGTCCCTAAAAAACACAATTGGCCAATTGAAGAAGGAAGGACAAAAACTAACAAAAGAGTACACTGAAGAAAACAAGTCCCTAAAAAACACAATTGGCCAGTTGAAGAAGGAAGTACAAAATCTAGCAGAAGACTATGCTGAAGAAAACAAGTCCCTAAAAAACACAATTGGCCAGTTGAAGAAGGAAGTACAAAAACTAACAGAAGAAAACAATCTGTTAAAAACTAGAATTGGACAAATGGAAACTAATGTCTCAATGAGAGAGCAAGACTCGGTCAAACAGAAACAAAAAAATGAAAAAATCAATGAAAATGTAAAATACCTCATCAGTAAAACAACCGACCTGGAAAATCGACTCAGGAGAGACAATTTAAAAATTATTGAACTACCTGAAAATCATGATGAAAAAAAGAGCCTGGACAAATTTATTACCTGGAAAGAAAGTGAAGTCCTTGACAGTCTTATCTATAGGTTTCTTCTGTTCACCAGGATTAGTTTACCTCTGTTATGTAATTGTTAACTTGTGAGAACCAAAGAGCCAGTTTAGACAAGACACAATATACATAAGGGAATTTAAAGAGGAAGGAAAGAAGGGACAAGCTATGGATAGCACTGAGTACCAATTAAAGATACTTGAGTGGAGTGCTGCTATGAGATTGTTTGCAGTTATGGTGTTAGGAATTACTTAAAACTTTTGTGCCTCAGTTACCTGATTTGCAAACTAAAGGATTGAACTAGATGATCTTTTAGGTCCCTTTTAGCAGTGATGTTCCACTCCTCTCTGAGAGGCCTGGCAAAGGGTGAATGGCCCTTGACTGTCTGGCACCACAGAGTACTAAAGGAGGAGAGGGTCTGATATAATAGCCAAGTGTGGGAATTATCCCAATAGGAATAGCTCAAGCATAGTCATTGTTAGAAAAATCTGAAACAAAGATCTGCTACAGGAGTGAGTGAAGGAAAGCCTTCATTATGTATCTTTTTTTTCCTTTATTATGTTTCTCGAGAGAAGTGGGCACAATGTACTCTAATATGGCACGTGGGCGATGGTATAGTGGTAGAATCAACTTTTTGACCCAGGTTTTAGTCAGTAAAAAAAAAATCACCTCCTTGGATAGTTTAAGCACCAAAGGTTAAAGTCAAATGTGTTTCCTTGGTTTCATCTAGGATTGTAGCAATGGTTTTTGCCAGGAATATCTGGGATCATTTCCAAGGAATAAAAGGTAGGAATATGGCACTAAGGTTGTGAAACAAATGTGCATTTTCATCATTGAAGGGAAATGCTTATCAAAATAGTCCTTAGTAAGTCTTTAGGAAGTAAGATCCATACTCCACCCACCAGGGCTAGGATTGGTCTAGTTCATTTGAGTTACACTCTTCCTGAACAGCCCATATCATGTTCTTCCATGTTCTGTTAACTCTTCCCACTTTATGCATCTCATGTTAAAAAATGGTGGCTATCTCAGTCCTTGGGATGTGTCAGTTAATATTCAACAAGCTTATTAAGCAAGCCCAGTGGAGAAAAGCATTTACCCTGTCTAGGCAAATATCTTGACCTTGAGGGGTTGCAACTGGTTTAGCCTCCAGGGCTCTTTCTTAAGGAACTAGTTGTTTGCAGCATGTTTGTGTTACTTTCTGATTGGTTAAGGGACTATCTACAAGATCTTGGAAGTCCTCTGAATCCCCTTGTTCTGGTGTGGAAGCCTAATTTCTAATCCTTTCCTAGAATGGTGAGAAACCAAGGAAATATTGTCTTAACAAGATCTCAGAATTACAACATCAGGAACTGGCAGTTTGTTATGCTGAACATTAACCTATAATGCTTTGTCCTTTTCTAGTGAGTTTGTTTGTGGGATTTTGGTCCCAGTTGCTACTTAGAGGGGCATAAGGAAGGACAGTGTGGGGGTATTGGGGCAGGAAGACAGGAGGGAGCACTTGGAAGGGGTACACAAGTTGGGGTAAGCATGGAGATAAGCCAACCAGCAGAAGATGAATATGACATTCAATGCCTTTTTGTTGGTGGCCCTCATTTCTGGAATATACTCTCTCTTCATTGCCTTGGTTTGGAATCTCCACAATGGAATATAAGCTCCTTGAAATAAGGGACTTTATACGCCTTTGAATTCTCAATGGTTAGCACGGTTTCTAGCAGATAGTTTGTTGAATGGAATTAAAGATGTGAAATTAAGTTTTATTTACAGCAGTTTTGCCTAGGCCCAGCTCTAATAACTTCTAGAAGGCTGCTATATTACATACCACAACCTTTGAGAGCCCATTTTAAAAGATGTCAGATAAGTAGGCAATGTGATTAAACTCTCTTTGAAAATACTTAGATCTAATCTAACATGCATTCCTAGAGTTAATGTCGTTGATGACATGGAGAAACTGAGAGAGGACCCATCATATATTGCATGGAAACCAGTTTAGTTCATTTGTGTGAGCATGCACAAAGCTAAATCAGAAGTAGATGATGAAATCCAGTTTCTGACTAATCTACTTCTAATTTTCAGACTGCTATAAAATGTGTGTTAAATGAGTAAGACCTCAAACAATAGAAATAGTCCCTTGCCATAACTCGTTTTGGTATGCACTGAATCTTCAAAATTTAGTGCAGTTGAGAAAGAATAGGTTGACGATCTGAGCAAAAATGTCTGTTTGGCTGTTTGAACTTATCCAAAACCTTAGAGAAACACCATTTCCATATGTCACATCACCCACTGAAATATTTGCTTATCTTGGGAGGATTTGCTGGTGTTTGAGATGCTTGGCACGAATTAAGTTTTCTCTAGCACACATATGAGAGTTGGGACAGGCTTTTAAAATACATATAAAGCATAACAAGCTAACAAATAGAGATTGCATGAAATGTGCTTAACTTCATATTAGAAAATGAACATAGTAAATAAATGTTTCCATGATAGAGAGATTTTAAGAGGTCATGAAGGAGACACTTATTTCCTAAAGGAAAAAAAAAGTGAGCATATAGTACCATTAAGGATTTTACTTTGTGTCCTAAGGTTATGAAATAAAACTGTTCCAATAGCAAAGTAGTCACACATGAACATGTATATATGTAAATATGCATGTGTGTGCATGCATAAGTATGTACATTGTGTGTGTATATTTATATACAATGTGTATGTGCACTATATAGATATAAACTTTTTGGTTGTCTAATGAAAGAGCTATTTGCAAAATATCCATGATCTGACTAGGAAAAATCATACCCTTGAGGGCAGCATATGGTATATCATTCTGACATTCTGCCTCTTCATTTTAAGAATGTGTCCCCCAATTGCTCTCTAAAGAGCAATCCTATGATATTTCAAGAACAGTCTCTAAATTTTGCTCGCTTCAGCTTGCCCAAGATTTGGGTCTCTCTTCCCCCTGAGGCATTGTAACTCTCACTGATACGATAGAAGATATATCTCACTGACATGATAGAAGATATATATTCATGTATTTTTAAGGAAGGCCAGCATAGAGTATGTGCATGTCATATTCACAGTCTGCCCAGTGTCATTAATGAAAGACATTATTGTTTGTAAGAAGAAAGAGGTATTGACACAAAATTATCTCGATAATGGTGTACCCTGGCCTTACAAGTTTTTTGCCAATTTTTCCTGGAAAAGTTATGGCAAATCATATCTGTCATCAGCTGATGCCTCTGTATAGATTTTTGAACATCCTTCACCCAGTGTAAGGAAACATTATCCTTTATTACTATCAGAAATTTCTTTCAATCTATTTACCCAGTTCATTGGTTGAAAAAAAGTCAGCCTGTCTTTTAAGGATTAAAAAAATTTGTTCAAAATAATCAATATTAGGATACCTAAGATGGGCCTCCACCCTGAGCTCCAGGTAGGGATGGAAGCTAAACTCTAGTCAATTCCAATAAGCATTTCTGAGCATCCATTTTATGTCCACCATTGTACTCAGCACTCATCCTATGCCATTGTATTGAGTGCTTATCATATCCCTAGACAGAAAAATCTATTAATACATTAATACATTTTAAGGATTTTTTTTAATCTTTGGACCAAAATATTGTTTCTTCTTATCAGCTGAGCGTTCATTTCCTTATTTGCT
This sequence comes from Phascolarctos cinereus, assembly GCF_003287225.1. Classification (NCBI taxonomy): domain Eukaryota; kingdom Metazoa; phylum Chordata; class Mammalia; order Diprotodontia; family Phascolarctidae; genus Phascolarctos; species Phascolarctos cinereus. The sequence continues at coordinate 11,122,754 of NW_027556098.1, forward strand.
GTAACATGTAACCAGGTCTTGATGTTCCTCCAAGACTTAAAAGTTGTAGTTTTCCATCTCCGCTTTTCTTCCATTAGAAATTAGGTGAGGCTGACAATGATGACGTGGAGTAAGGAAGAATTCACAGAGGTTAAAGGAATTTTGGAGGAAGACTGAGCCAGTATTTTCTGGAAGACAGATTAAGTAACCTCCTCCATATTCTTTCACCTGGTCCTATTTTCCATTGCAATATTATCTCTAGACCTGCCAAGACCTTTAGCATGTAGATCCGGGTCCCAAGCATATGTCAATGCCAATTAGTTATCTATTTTTAATCCAGTTTTTAGTCAGTAAAAAAAAAAAAATCACCTCCTTGGATAGTTTAAGCACCAAAAGTTAAAGTCAAGTGTGTTTCCTTGGTTTTATCTAGGATTGTAGCAATGGTTTTTGCCAAGAATGTCGGGGGTCATTTCCAAGGAATAAAAGGTAGGAATATGGCGCTAAGGTTATGAAACAAAATGTGCATTTTCATCATTGCGGGGAAATGCTTATCAAAATAGTCCTTAGTTATCATGAAAGCACAAAGTGCCAGGAAATGACGTCCTGGGTGAGGGGAAACGGACCAGCTGTGCTTGTTTTGGCTCTGTCTAATGTTCTCAGCTTGGAAAAAATTAATCAGTGGAAAGAAACACTCCCATTTTGTTAATTAACATATGGACTTCACATATCTGAGAGGAAATAATAACACTTAATGCTTTTCTAGCAACTTTCACTTCAGGATCTCAAAGAGCTTTTTGAATGTTTTTTCCCCTTTAACCTTAAAATCACAGCTACCAAAGATGTGTTATCTTCGTGGTTCAGCTGAAAAAATATAGGTAGAGACAACTTACAAGTGAGTGTCCAGCGGTTACCAAGTGACTTGATGGAAAGCTGAAGCAGTCTGGCACCTTCCTTATTTGCAAATGGGCCACATCTTTTTTTAATATCAGGGAAGTGATTCAAAATTAAGAGTTTCCTTACTCGACAGATTAGCAGAACTTTATCCAGGAAAATAAAAGGGGAGTGTAGCCAGGCGTAGCATGCAGTTGTGATTTTAATTCTCTCTCCCTCCCTTTCTCCGTTCAAGGTGGTGAGACTTCGAAAATTGGCCCAGCAGATTGCAAACTGCAAACAATGCATTGAACGCTCTACATCACTCATCTCCCAAGCCGAACAGTCCCTGAAGGAGAATGATCATGCCCGATTCTTACAGACAGCTAAAAATATCACTGAAAGGTAAATAGATGGCCAGGCACCTGGGAAACTCTCTGGCCGTGCATACATGTAGCAATTCTCTGTCGGGGCAGTCAGTGGGTTTTTGATGCCCTTTCCTTACCTTTTGTTAAGATTCATGTGCTGGGTACTGGGGAGGAGAGGTTTGGAATTGCTTTGTTCAATGCTGTCAATGTTTTGCTTTGAAATGTCAAAGGCCTTTGAGTAAGAGTCATGAGATGCTCAGCTTTTGGTACTAGAGTCACCCAGGTAGAAATATAATAAGACCATGTTAGAAAAATCTTGTGATGGACAAAAACATTATTTATTTTGAACTTCAGAGCCTGTCTTATTCACAAAAAAAAAAGATTCAAACACCAAAAAATAAGAGGGAGGGAGAAGAATTTTGTTTTCCATTTGGTGCCTGGCTTTCATATACATATATATATATATATATATATATATATATATATACATATATATATATACATATAATATATATATATATATACACACACACACACACACACACACACACACACACACACGCACACACACAGCTGTTGCTTTCTCTGTTGAATGCAATTTGTTTTTATTATTGATTGCAGAGGTTTAGATTAGAGCTGGCCCTGAATGAAGCACAAAGCTCCATAACTAACCATTTCTTTTTAAAATAAACACCCTCCCTCTATCAGGTGCCTGAAAGTCTTGTAGCATGTCAGTGACCTCACTATCAACGCTGGTATGAGCCTTCAATTTAGTCTCACAGGATCCCTGAGACATGGCTTTTCTTTTTTCCCCCCAAAGACATCATCAAATCAGACAATTGGGAAGCCTGACCGAGTTCACCTAATTCCAGAAAACTATTTGTCTAACTTGCCAACTTGGAATTTTTAAAAGCAGGATCGTAAGATCGTTGAATTTTTCACAGCTATCTCAAGAGACAGATCTGTAAGAGATTCTTCATTGACAAAAGAAAAAAAAAGTTCTTCTTTATATCTAACCCAAATCCCTCCTGCTCTTAATTAAGCACGTTTGTTCTTGATCTATTTCCAGAGAATATGGACAATAGCTGGTTCTCCTCCACTTCATATTTTGCGGCTTGCTCTTCTCCAGTTTAAATAAGCCCAATTCTTTTCCTCAGGGGTCCTATTTTCCCAAACATTTAATCATTTTCATTGCTCTCCTCTGGACTTTCTCCAATTTTACTATATCCATCTTAAAGTTCAAAACTGGAAACAGTACTCCAATAAGGGTCCTACACAGTAAACTCAAATAGGACTAGTTTACACTTACGTCATGCATTTCAAACTGAGATCTCTGAGTACTTTTCCAGCTATAAATTGCAAAACACCCCTATGAAGTGAATATTATGGCCTTCATTTTTTAGCAAGCTGTCTCACCACCATTACCCCCCCCAAAAAAAAAAAGAAAAGGAAAGATTTAGTATTCTATGTACAACTTACTTTGCCTAAAAGAAAGGAATTCAGCTGTCCTGCAAGACAGGTCTCAATGCTAGTTAGGGTTTGGGGGATGGGGTGTAATACAAATAGAAAAATGTACATCTGCAGGACAGTGAAAGCATAACCTGCATGTATAGACCTAGGCCAGTCCTCCATGTGTCCATTTTTTCCCCAAATATGGACACAGAAATTTCATTCTGCTACTAGACAGGCATACTTCACAGATGTATGTGTACTGGAGGCTTTTTTTGCCCCCAGAATATTAAGCTTATAAAAAGCTGATAAGGAGTCTTTGTCTCTTTTTCTAAAGCTCTTTTTCTCTCTCTCTATTACTATGTTTTTCTGTGTCTCTTAATTTTATCCCAAGCTCTTTATCTGATTCTGTATTTCAGCATTTCTTTTGGTTCCTGGGCTTCTTTCTGTCTCCCTTTCTCTACGTCTCCATGTGTCTCTTGGGCCCTCCTCCTTTCTGCCTTATCTTTCTGTCTCTCTCCTCTCATTTAATCTCTGTCTTGGGTTTCTCCATATGGGCACTTAAGAGCTTTCTCTTCATCACTTGGCACATACTTGGCAGCCCAAGAAAAAGGTTTCATACTGCAGGCATTACATACTGGTGAACACCCCAAAAAGTGTTTTTGGCACTGTGAACTTCTCTCTCTCTCTCTCTCTCTGTCTTTCTCTCTCTCCATGTACACTTATGTATGTGTGATATATATATATATATATATATATATGTATGTATGTATGCACACACATGTGAATGTATGTGTATGTACTTGTGTGTGTGTGTGTGTGTGTGTGTATATATATATATATATATATATATAGTTTTTCAATGAATTCAATTCATCAAATATTATTAAGTGCTTACTCTATGCTAGGCTCCATACTAGGGGATAGGGATCTAAGCTGAAAAATGACATTTTAGACACCTAAAAAAAATCACAGTGCACCCTGCATGGTACAGGAAGAGATACAGAGATAAATGTAACATAGGTCATACCCTCAAGGAGTGTTTATCAAATTACATTGATCTGAAGCTAGGCCATTTCAAAATTTTAGTGACTACGAACACATGATGAGTAATTCCCAAAATGGCTTATTCTAAATAATAAACCCATGGTATCCAGAACAAGGAAATCAGGCTACCCTATTATCTGTTCTGGAATATTTTAACCACTTCTGAGCACATTTTAATAGACACATTGACAAGCCAGAATGTGTCCAGGGGAGACTCAAAACCAAATTGTATGATGATTGGTTGAAAAAATTGATTATATTTAGTTTGGAAAAGAAAAAGCCTAGGGAAGCCAAATAACTATTTTCAAATAATTGAGTGATTGTCATGTGGGAAAAAAAATGTAGATTGAGCCTGTGCGGCTCCAAAAGACAAAATCAGGTCAAATGGGTAAATGTTACAGATGGGCAGAATTTGAGTCCTGATTCCCCACATGGATAGCTTCCCCTCCATGGAGTGGGTATCCCACTGCGCAGTAACTTCACCACCACTGTAAGCACTGAAATACAGACTACGTAACATTAAGCAATTTTTAAAAATCTTGTATTTTCAGATCAGTGATATTCCTGAGAATAACCCTATTACAAATGATTTAATGAGGAGGATGCAATTGTTTGCTTTCAATAAGTATTTTATAATAAATGATTCATAATCTTGTAAGATGCCTCATGATAATTTTCATTCCCGCCCCCCTCCATTAACCCAATAGTTGGGGTTATTATGACAGCTCATCACAGTTTCATTTGAAATCGTGCATAGCTATTGTCAAAGTTATAGTTCTCTTGTATTTGGGATTCAGTACTCAAGTTTGGTTTGTGGATTTTTTTTTCATTTTCAGATTCGATTGTTAATACTTCTGCATTCTTGTCTCTTCATGTTTTTATTTTGCTGAGTTAGCCAAATTGAGAATTAGTACAAAATGTATTTATAGTAAAAACATAAAATTAAGAATATAAAAAGAAAATTATTCTTTCACATCTTCTCTGCCAAGCCAAATGAATCTGCAAATTATATGCTATATATTATTACTGGGCACATTAGGTGATTGATTCTAGACCAGTAAGATGTCACTTTTGTTATATAATTTTCAACCATTCTCCAATGTTCTCCATTTAAGCTTAAAATATACAGGGTGTGTAGCAGACACTAAGAGCAAAGTAGATGGCTTTGGTTTTTGTACTTATTCACTGTTACACTCCTTTCTTTCTTTTCTTTTCTTTTCTTTTCTTTTCTTTTCTTTCCTTTTCTTTTCTTTCCTTTTCTTTCCTTTTCTTCTTTCTCCCCAGGGTTCTGTAAAATAGAAATATCAGACTCAAAGCTGCCAGAACTCTTAACCAGATTAAAATGTAATTGGAAAACATTTAACAAAAATTTTTAAACTGTAATACAACATGGATAATGGTAATTTGTGGTTTTCTAATTCAACATTGTAGCTCTTAGAGATCTGTTTCTACTTGAGTTTGTTACCAGTGTTGTAGAGCATAATTTGAGAAATTCTGGGATTGAACTACCACTGGCATTCTTAATATTTTTGTATCATGGACCCCTTTGGCAATCTGGTGAAACCATTGATCCCCTCTCAGAATGTTTTCAAGTGCTCAAAATAAATATGTAAAATTACAAATGAAATCAATTATATTGAAATATATTTGCCAAAATATTTTTTAAAACAAGCTGACAAACTCCACATTAAGAACTCCTGTAAATAACCAGATAATCACTCATGTCCTTCTCAAGATACTATTATTTTAGATAGAAGTAGAAAGATTTAACTGCCTGGAAAGCACATCTATCATTACTATTCCAGGGATCAATTTGCTGCAATGCCATTTCCTAGTATACACTGTTAAATACGGAGGAAAAAAATAATGTCTTTAGATGCCCCAAGATATTAGGAAATACTTGATCTAAAGGAAAAATAACAAAGAATAAAATTTTGAAAGCTAGATACTAGTAAAAGGTTTGATGGATTTTGACAAGTTATCTGAAAGGGAAAGGAATAAGCAATGAGGATTTAGGAAATAAAAATAGACCCAGAAATGTTGACTTTGGCAGCATTTCCTTAGCTTGTCACTCCAAAAGAGGGTTTGAAATCCTAGCCAGAGATAGGCATCTTTCCTACATTTGAGGTACAATGAGTAGGTGTTAAAAGCAGGAGTAAAACTCAGGTACTGTTTGGATGAGTTTTCTATTGTAAACCTTAGGAACTCTTTCCTTTTTATGGTCCACTCCCCTCAAGGTTGCCACAAATCTCTTATCAGAAAGCAAGAATTTTTCTGATAGGAAGATTCATAGAACTGAGTTTACTCATTTTTATGGCTATTTCATGGCTATTCCAAAGACAGAGACAAAGAGACACAGAAAAAATGAGTTAAGAGCAACTGGGACAAACAAGTCTTGAGTAAGTTGATCTGTTTTCAGAAGTGGTTGGGAGGGGAAATACTTGCTGTATGCCATATCCTTGTGTGCCTTGATAGACAGAAGTGGTGGGTTGGAGGTTATGCTGTGAATTTCACATTATCCCAGCCAAATGCTCCCTGTTATACATAATTAATATAATAGAACCAGCGGTTTTTTCCTTTTAAAATCTCTTTAAATAGTTCAAAGGGTCCAATAACATTTCTATATTGATCCATGCTACAGATCTGCATGAAGTCTTTGAATTTTCCACTTTGTTTTTGCAGCTAGAGGTCAGGCAGCAGACATTTGTTGAATCTGAATGTCCTGATATGTATATAATAAAATGTGACCGCCTATTGGGAATAAAAGCGTAGAATATCAGCTTATCTAGTACAAAAGTAGCAAGAAGGTATAGTAGAAGGAGCACTGGTCTAGGATTCAAAGCCTTGCTCTACCATTTACTAAGGGCATGTAGGTGGCACAGGGGATAGAATACCAAGTCTGGAGTCAGCCTCTTTGTTCCCGAGTTCAAATCCAGCCTCAGACACTCACTAGCTGTGTGACCTTGGGCAAGTCACTTAACCCTATTTGCCTCAGTTCCTTCCTGCTCTGCTTCTCTAACTACCTGTGTGAACCTTTGGCAAGTCACTTAACCCATTTGCCTCACTCAGTTTCCTCATCTGTAAAATCACGGCTTTGAACTAAGCAATCTGAGTTCTTTTCCAGGGCTGACATTCCCAACATATGCATAATAAATTATCGTTTAATTATTGAAACTCATATCTTGAATTGTTGAAGGGTAAAAGGTGACAAGGACAACATAGTTTGAGAAGTGCAGAATGTCCAGTGTGTCATGGTCCTTTTCTCAAGGAAATCACAAATATATTTGATGCTGCCAGTGTTGTGTATTAATAAAACATTCCAGTGTATTCATTCAAATGAACTAGAATATCTCCTGGAAAGCAGGGACCATCTCATTTTTGTCTCTGGATCACTGGTACTTAGCACTGTAGCTGGTACAACGATACTAGTAATGATTGATTGATCACAGCACATCTCTGGAGAAAACCCAAATAGGCTGATTTATAGAAATAGTTTGTATTGTAGTCTTTTCAGTGGAGCCTCAAAGCATACGAAAAAATGTGCATCTATAAGGAGAATTTATGAGAAAGCTCATGCATATATCCCGTGGTTTATGCAGTGAGTGAATGAAAAAGAATCCCATGCTGAAAGGAGAGAACTGAATAATAATTACCTTTCTAAAAATATTCAGAAAGTGTTCACTTTTTATAGCCAGGCTAGTGATTGGCTAAAATAAAACAATATCTGGGAGCTTTTTTTAAATCCTTATTTTTGTCCTTTATGGATTTTACATTTTGATAAATTTCTTTTGAAGTAGAAAACTTCTGGAGACTGAATCCAACAGTTTTTCAGACAGATGTGTGAAAGAATGCCTGGAGCAATAAGCTTCTTACTGAGGCTGCATTTGACAGTGCCAAGCTGTTAAATGCAGAGCAGCATAAAATATGAATATTCTTTAGCTTCCAAAGGGAACTTTGCTATTAGGAAAAGGGGGGGGTGGAATTCCATTCCTTTCTCTCAAAGAAGGAAAAGGGGGGAGAGGAATTTAATGCTTGAATTCTTTTGTTTCAAGTTAAGGGGTAAAAGCAGTACGTACCATTCTGAGGGACTAAATATGTTAATACATGTGTGTACATATGTGTGTGTGTGTGTGTGTGAGAGAGACAGAGAGTATTCTAAGGGGTGAATGTGAAAGGTATCTAAGTTTCTGAAAACTTTTCCTTTTATCATAGGGTCTCCATGGCAACTGCATCTTCCCAGGTTCTAATTCCTGAAATTAACCTCAATGACACTTTTGATACCTTCGCATTAGATTTTTCCAGAGAGAAGAAATTACTAGAATGTCTGGATTACCTTACAGGTATTGTATTTTTTTAATTCACTCTTTACACATACTTGCATCTCTACGCTTTGATTTTTTTCCTCCCAAATAATCTAGTAGACCTTTGAATTACAAAGAAAGTTCAAACTTCCTCCGGCTATGATGTGCACGTATGTTTTAACCCCAAGGAAGCAGGTCTAACTTAGGGCTGGGGGGGGGCGGGGCGGGTGGAGAAGACACAATATTAAATAGAGGGAGTTCTCATCTCATATACACACTGCTACTATCCCCAGCCAAAAGCAATGAGGAAATAAAAATATCTTGATATGTTAGTCAAATCACCTTTATAAAGTGTTGATGTAAGCAACATTTAATCAAATGGAAATATGATTCTGATGATCAGAAATTTCATCTTGCTTCAAAGCTTCGTGTGAAGACTTTTAGTAAATTTAGTAGGAATCATATTTAGATTCATTGAGATTGTGTGAGGCAGGTAGGTGACCTGGAGTCAGGAAGACCTGAGTTCAAATATGGCCTCAGATACTTACTAGCTAGCTATGACCCTGGACAAAATACCTTAAGTTCTATCTGCTCCAGTTTTTTCAACTGTAAAATGGGGATATTAATACACCTGCCTTCAGGGGTTGGTTGTTGTGAGGGTTTAACAAGCTCAGCGCTGGCACATAGTAAGCCCTTAACAAATGCTTGTTTGCTTCTTTTCATGCCAAACTTTTTTTTGGTCACTTAAATGCTTCTTCTCTACTTCTAAACACTGTAAGTAAGGACACTGACCAGTAGAATTTGCAGTCTGTTATTTTGCTAGCAAATTCCTTTTAGAAAAGATCCACTTTTCTCCTATGAGGAGGTTCACAGGGGTTATGGATAAGCATTTGCTCCACTTCACAGTATACTAGCTTTAGAGTTGGAAAGCACCTCAGTTGAACACCTTTATTTAACAAGTGACTTGTCTAAGGTCATGCAGTGAGAGGTAGGATTTCAACCCAGGTGCCCTGATTTCAAAGCTATTACTGTTTCCACTATGCCATGCTACTTGTGTTTCAAGTCAATGCACATTTATTAGGTACCTACAGTGTGCAAGAAACTGCTAGGCCTTAACTAAATAAAGATGAAAAATTGTATAACCCTTACACTCAAGAAGCTTACAGTCAAGTAGGAGAATATGGATTACTAAACTTTCACATGATGGAGAATGTGATAAGTCCATAGGTCAGATAACTACAAAAATTCAAGAAAGGAGAGATCATTTTCAGCTTTCAGAGAGAAAATAGTAACTGTTGTAGGCCTTGAAGGAAAGAAAGTATGGCAATCAGCAGGGAATGAAGTAAATGTAGAACATTTAAGTCTTCTGGGGAAACCATTCCTGCCCTGCCCCCCCCCAAATCTACAAAGGTGGGGAAGGGAGCTACAAGGGGTTGGGAGTTCTTTTTCATGGATTTGATTAGAAGAAGAGAAATGGTAAAATAGAATCATAAGTCATAAATATTGACCAGGGCCTCAGAGATCAGTCGGATGGACCTCTGCTCAAATCATGATTCCTATCTACAATATGTTCAATAAGTGACCATCCAGCCTCCATTTGAAAATCTCTAGTAAACAGTCAATTCAACTACCCCTAAAAGAAGCTCATCCTTTTTTCTTTTTATCAGCTTTAATTTTTAGGAAGTTCTTTCCTTATGTTGAGCCAAAAATATGCTTCTAGAGTCAAACAGAATGAGGTTCACATCTCATACATATTTCAGCCCTTCCAGTATTTGAAGAATAACATCGTATTCCATTAGGTCGTTTCTTCTCCAGGCTAAATGTACCTCCTTTTATTTTATTTTATTTTATTTTTTGATGGAAGTGTAAGGCTTCATGTTCATCTCTATTAAATTTGGTCTTGCTTACTTCAGCTCAGTTGAGGTTGGAAAGGCAAGTTGGAGCTAGATTGTAGGGAGCCATTACCATCAGCCTTAAGAATGTCTATTTTATCTTGTGTACAAGAGGGAGGCATTGAATGTTTTTAAGTAAAGAAGAGACATGATCTGGCCTGTATTTTAAGAAATCAGTTGTGAAAAGGATGGATTGGAAAAGCATGGAAAAAATGAGAAAAGGTGGATTATTTTAAAATAATCCAGGTTTAAGTTAATCACACCTTGAAATAGAATAGTGGTAGTCGGAGTGAAATAGCAAAGAGGAAACAAATACAAAAGATATTGTGCCTGTTCTGTTAACAGGGCTTGGCAATGAAATGGATGTGGGAAATGAAGGATAAGGAAGAGTCAAAAATAACTCTAAGGAGAACAGGTCATGCCAGGCTAACTTCATCTCCTTTTTTTGATAGGATTGCCAAACAGGTAGATGAAGGAAATGCTGTGGGTATAGTTTGCCTTGATTTTAGCAGAACTTTTACTAAATTTTATTTTATTATTATTCTTACAGAGATCAAGAGTTATGGATAAAATGATAATACAATTAGATGGTTTCAGAACTAGTTGGATAGCTGGGCTCAAAGAGTGGTTATTTAATGATTCAATGTCAACAAGACAAAAAATGTCCACCGGTAGTACCCCAAGGTGCTTTGCTCGGCCCTATGCTGCTTAATGTTTTTAGTAACTTGGATTAAGGCAGATATGATATGTTTTGCAAATTTGTAGATGACACAAAGCTGTGTGGGCTAGTTACTCTTCTGGGTGACAATGGAAATCCAAAAGGACCTTGACAATCTGTATCATTGGGGTGAATCCAATAAGATGAAATTCAGTAGAGACAAATGTCAAGACTTGCGCTGGAATACAAAAAACAAATTTCACCAGTAGAAGAAGGGGGAAGCATAGATAGGCAAGAGATACTCTGGAAACATCTAGAGCAGAAATCCTAAACATGATGCCTGCATCACTCCCAATTGCAGCTCAAACCAGAGTTGTTGGGTATTTTTTCCCTTCCTATAGCAACTTAATACAATTTCTATACTGAGGGCTTAACTCTAACATATTTTTGAAATAATAAAAACTATTAAATATGAAAAATAACAAATTGGTTTATTCCCCAGTAGCTGCGCAAACCACCTCATGTATACAGCAACAGAGTGTGCTGGCAGAGTGCTATTTCAAGGAAAGTGTACTATTACCAAGGCTTAGCATAAAGAATTTTCTTTGCTAGACCATGTATTTCAATTTTGGGTTTGGAAAATATGGTCACTGTAACCATAGATTATCCTCTTGGCTTGGCATGTGTTTGATGTGTCTGTCTGAGATCAATGTTCCCAAAGCCATGTTTCCATTCAGTATGATTGGTGTTTATCCCATACTAATGTGCACATCTGGATACCTATTAAAGAGCTCTTTCCCCATCAATTACACCTTGTTAACCGTCAATTCCAGATGGACATTTGGTTTATTTCTAGACATAACATAGACCTTCCTTGCAACACACGATGTTGGACTAAAGCTGCCAAGTCCAAATAGTTTATCAGACATGTGTGAGCCGGAAATGAAGTGTTTATGCAATGTTTGCTACTGTTCCATGTGCAAGAGAGGCAAAGATGGTTTCTCTAGTACTACGTCATTATACACTGAAATTAGTTTCATGATACTCATCTTATATGTGAAATATCTAACAATCTTCAAAACAACAAAGTCCTTACCCATTAGATGGTTTCCAATCACTTGAGAATAAGAACTTAAATTTGTGCATAGTGCTTGACAATTTACAAAGTACTTTTCTCCCAAATCCTATGATGAGAGAAAGATTCTAACATCGAATGCCAGCAAGCGTGCCTTTCTCTGAAGGGGAAAGCTATTATTTTAACTTGTGACTTGCCTCAAAGTGACATATCAGGTTAATAAACCAGAAAGGTGACATTCTTTCCCTGGTTGTTGCTGTTACCATGTGTCACACAGTACTTTCTATTTTGCAGATAACGTTTCCTTGCACTCTATTATATATATATAGATATTGATGCATCTATAAATACATATGTGCATCTATATATATTTTTGTAAAATGGAGAAAATATCTTTAATTGTTAGTATAAGAATGAGTCAATGAATGATTTAAAGTGAGAATAGAATTAATGTTAGGAAATCAGTATATATCATTCTGTCCCTATCCCTACAGAGACCAAGGAAATAAATTCCATGTTGCACCTGGACCTTCTACTATGGAATGCACTTCTTCAGTGGACTCCTTGATTTATAGTCAAATATAAAGTATCTCATTGTGGTGAATTTTGGATTCGTATCTTTCACCTAATGGATAATTTAAAATCATACTCTAGAGAACACTTTATGGGTTTTGCACTTAACATGTAACTATGATTCCAGTATCATTCCTTGTGCCCTATTTATTATAAAGTTCTCATAAGCATTTTGGCCTCCATTAGAACTCTACCCAAAACTCGGAGGTGATCAGGTATCATTAGCCTTTTCCTAAAACTATAGCCATCTTTTTTTTTTTTAAGTACTTATCAAGCCCAGTCTGGTAAAGTCTGTAGATCTTTTCTCGGAATATTTTTAAATGCATAACATAAAATACAAAAAATTACAAAAGAAAGCAGTTATATTAAAATACAGTTATCAAATATTTTTAAAAACAAGTTCATGAACCCCAAATTAACAAGCCCTAATCTAGAGCAAAGAAATGCCTTAGGTCAGATAAATGTTATAGACAAAAGTTCTAACCTTTGGAATTTATTGTTCCACTTCCGAAGTGCGTATATTTACTTAAACCCATAACTGATTACTTATGGACAAGTTTCAAAAACACTACTGTTAATGAAAAAAGTCTTTCATCCGTTCTGTTTTCTTGCCCATGAAAATAGCCATGAGTATCAGTTATGATGAAAAGTCTTTCTTTAAGAATCACCAGTAGGAATTAAAGCATTTTCTCCACTGTAGTGTTTTGAAGAAATAAATTTCAAATGCCTCCTTTATCTTACACGTGGAATTACACAGCGTATGAGTTGGAAGAAACTTCAGACACCTCGTAGTCCAAATATATACCTGAAGAAGTCAGTCAGCCAGGAAACATTTATTAAGCACTCAATATTAGCTAAGGCACTGTGCTAAAGATATAAAGAAAAGGAAAAAAAAAAAAAAAACCCAAAACAAAATAAACAAAAAGTTGCTGCCCTCGAGGAGCTCATATTCTAATGTGTACATGTAAGAAAGATACAGAGTAGATGGAAGATAAACTGAAAGGAGAGGTGTTAGTATGGTGAGGACTAGGAAAGGCCTCTTGCATAAAGTAAGTTTTGAGCAGAGTTTTCAAAGAAGCCAAGGAATCTGTGAAGCTGAGCTAAGATATAGTATTCCAGACATGGAACACAGCCAGTTTAAAGGCTTTCATTGAACAGCCAATAATACCCAAGCCACTGTGGCTCGTTGTTTAGGTATTGATGGCTTAGAATGAATGTAAATAACAATTGTTTTTGGTTATGGCCAGAAACTCTGAGGGTCTTCCTCTTCAGACTGACATTTGGGATGGTAAATTGAGCCATCTTTTGTCTCAATTCTCACTTAGCCCTTAGTTATTGAATGGGCATGGCCCCAGACAAACTGAGACCTAGGAAGGACCTTAATTTAGAAAGGCCAAGGTCACCTACTGCATCCTGGACCATCGCCAGTCATCTTGACCTTTGTCTTGCCACTGGACCCTAATGGCTCTGGAGGAGAGAGCAAGGTTGGCAGTTTTGCGCAGTTCTGCCTAGCTCAGATCCAATTCAGGTGTAAGTCAAAATATCACCCTCATGATGTCACTGGTCCTCTTCAAGAATGAAGGATCAATAACAACAATAGATGAAAAATGAAGTCTTGGGTTTGAGGAAATGCAAGTAGTCCAGTATCACTGAATCCTAGAGTGAGTAGAAGAGAATATAATGTAAGAAGACTAAAAGTAGCTAAGTTAGGAAGAGTTTTAAATACAAAACAGAAGAATTTATGTTTTATCCTGGAAGTAATATGGAGCCACTTGACCTTGCTGAGCAGTGGGGTGTCATGGTCAAATTTTTGCTTTAGGAACATAACCTTGCACTGGAGTGGAGGATGGATTGAACTGGGGAGAGATTTGAAAGGCAGAGACTAACAAGAAGGCTGTTGCATTAGTCTAGGTGAAAGGTGACAAGGGCCTGCACTAGGGTAACTGAATGAATAAAGTGAAAGGATATATGGAAAAGATGTGAAGGTAGACTTGATAAGATAAGGTAAGCAGCAGACTGATTTGTAGGGAGAGTGAAGAATGAGGAGCTAAGAAGGCCAGTGAAGTTGTAAGTCTGAGTGAGTAGCAACAGGGAAACTTCAAAGACAGATGTGTTTGCAAGGAAAGATAATTACAGCTACCATTTACATGGCACTTTAAGGCTTGCAGAATCTTCCACATTCATTATCTCATGTGACCCTCACAATGACTTTGTGAGGTGGGTGATGTTATCCTCATTTTGAAGAGAAAGTAACTGAAGCTGAGAGGTTTACTTGCACAACTACAAAATGTCTGAAGGAGGATTTGAAACTCAGGCCTTATTGACTCCAAGTCTGGCATTCTGGTCATGGTGAGATAACCCTGCTTTGCCCTTCACTGAGTGACATTGGGCAAATTACTTAGCGTATCAAGATCTCAGATTCTTCAACTGTAAAATGAAGAAAGTGGAATAAACTGATTGTCCTCTAAGGTCCCTTCTGGCTCTAAATTTTTGCTTCTGTGATGATTACCCAATAAATGGTTATCCTTCCAGTGAGGAATAGCCATCTCCCAAGACTGCCCATCATACTTTGTATGCCACTTCACTTTTTTTCTTGTTGGGTGAGATGGGGGTTGGGAGGAGTGGAGAAGAACTCAGTGGATATAAATAGATTAAAGCTATCATTTTGCCTTTGGAAACATCATCTGATAAGTGAGGTGAGTTCAGAAGGAAATATCTAAAGCAGGGATTTTTAACTCATGGTCCATGGATTGGGTTTTAAAAATATATATTTTTGATAATTATATTATATAATTATATTCAGTACAATTGTTTTACTTTGTAATCCTAAGTGCTTTATTTTTGCATTTGAAAACATTATTCTGAGAAGGGTCCCACAGGTTTCACCATATTTCTTGTTTTGTTTTGTTTTCTTTTTGACTAGGCAATGGGGTAAAGCGACTTGCCTGGGGTCACACAGCTAGTAAGTGTTATGTGTCTGAGGCCGGATTTGAACTCAGGTCCTCCTGACTCCAGGGCCAGTGCTCTATCCACTGTGCCACCTAGCTGCCCCTTTTTTGCACCATATTTCTAAAGGTGTCCGTAACACACACAAAAAAAGATGCCCTGATACATAGTAAAGTGAGAAATCCACTTTTCTATATTGCTCAAACATTTTCCAATATATCTTATGTAAGCATAATCGTGGTATTTCTGCACTTTATTCCTGATTTTTCCCTTTACATGCCAGGAAAATTCTAGCAGCTTGTCTTCCTCTTCCTAATGGAATGGTAAACTGATCTCCTAGCTCAGTAAGAGTATGCCTGGCCTTCCCCAGGCAGCCTGTAAAGAGAAAAGAAAGAAAAGATTCCTATGCTTGATGTTGATGAAAATCTCTTGAGCTCAGTTGCATGGTATTTGGTAAAGGCAGATGTCTATGGAGGACTGATCTTTATTGTGAAACCTCCATTCCGCGCTGGCATTCTGATCTCAGGTGAATCAATTAACTAATCATGTCTCATTCTTATTTCCCAACAGCTCCCAACTCTCCAACAATTAGAGAAGAGCTCTGTACTGCTTCGTACGACACCATCACTGTGCACTGGACCTCTGATGATGAATTTAGTGTGGTTTCATATGAGCTTCAGTATACTATCTTTACTGGACAAGCTAATGTTGTTAGTAAGTACTGCCAATCTGGCTCATTTCTTAATTTAATCAGGAGGCCTACTCTCCTTGGCTCTAATTACAAATGAAACTCAAGAAGTGGAAAAGGCAAATGCAGTATTAATGGTACTTATTTTTCCTTTTCCTGTCTAAAAAACTCTAGGCAACTTTCTGACTGATTTCATAGATTTGATCTCCAAAGAAACCTCTAGTACTTCATCACTACATTAAAAAAAGAATCCTGCTTGCTGCTATGTACACCAGCAGTGTGTGGGTAGTTGACGCTGCTCTGAAGGAAGTGTTTGGAAGCCGTAGAGAATGCCTCTGAGAAACACCAAAGGGAATAATTCACTATCTTGGATTGAGAATGAGGCTACAAATCATTTTAAAGTTTAATATCTAGGACTATTATTTGATGGAATCTAATGCCATTAGTTGGGGCAACTGGGGGTGGCATAGTGGATAGAGTACTTTTGTAATCAGGAAGACTTATCTCCCTGAGTTCAAATCAGGCCTCAGATACTCACTAGCTGTGTGACCCTGGTCAAGTCACTTAACCCTGTTTGCCTCAGTTTCCTCTTCTATAAAATGAGCTAGAGAAGGAAATGGCAAACCACTCTAGTATCTTTGCCAAGAAAACCCCAAATGGGGTCATCGAGAGTTGAACATGACTGAAATAACTGAGCAACGATGCCATTAATTACAGGCAGCTTGGTATAGTGGTATATACAGAGCAGCCTTTCCATTCAAGCAGACCAAGTGGTTCAAAGTCCTACCTTGAACACATACTAGTTGCGTTACCCTGGAAAAATCATTTAAACACTCAGTACCCTCAGAAATTCTCTAAGGCTACAAGTTGAAGAATAGATTCTGATATGCAGTAGTAGAGGGAATTTCTTCATGAAGAGTTCCCTTTACTAATGATATTACAGACCCTAAAGTCATTATTTTAGTGCTAGAAGGTACCTTAGGTGCCATGGAGTTCGACTCGTTCACTTTACAGATGAGGAAAATCAGTTCCAGTCTCTATCTGGTTTGCCAAATCGCCTCTAATTAATGTCATTTGATGGCATGTAGCACAGCTTAGTGAGTTCTCACATCAGGCAAGAGATCGGGCCCCTTTCGTGTTTCTCTGCTATTTCTATATTCTCCCCTTAAGGCAAGGTCAACACATACAGACTTCAGATGACACTAATGCGCCAGTAACTGGAAATATTCGCGAGGACCAGAAAGAAAGTTGACATATTAATGTTATGAGTTTATACAAGGCATTCCATTGCACTAAAAATTAGGGACACCCTGTACAATCTGTGTTAATATAAACTGTAGAGAACAAAAATAAATTCAACTTTGAAGTTAATCAGGTTTAAGCTGTATATGAGATAGACGGATAATGAATGGAGAGATTGATATAAACATGTGTTTAATATATATGTAATATATTAAGTTATGTAACATACTATATAAATGATATACATATATATTCCAATTGAATCCAGGTCAAGTCAGAAGACATTTTTAAAAGTACTCTACTAGGTACTGGTGAAATAGAAAATGTAGATATGACATAGTCTTTGCCCTTATCAAGTTTATAGTCTAGAAAAGGGATTCTTCAGATTTCTGTGCCACGGAACCCCTTAAGAGGGTGTTGAAGCCTATGGGCCCTTTCTCAGAATATTTTTAAATTAATAAAAGAAGATACATGGGATTAAAAGGAAAACATCATTTTGAAATATAGTTAAGAAAATATTTTAATTCATAGACCCCAGATTAAGAACTCCCTGATCCAGAATGGGATGTGGCTTATAAATAGATACATAAAAATAATTCAGGTAACAAAGTGCAAACATATTTCTGTATGATGTCCACAGAGGGGATGCCACTAATGATTGTACTTATCAGTAATCATGTCATGGAGGACCTGGCATTTTAGATGGGTTTTTTGAAAGATAGGTAGGAATTCAAAAGACAGAGATAGCAATGGGCATCTTGAGCATAGCATGAGGCTAGGCGTGTCAGCAGCAAAGCTCAGGAACTGTCTGGAGGATGGTAAATGGTTCATTGCAGCTGGATGGAAGAGAAGAATTGTAGCTGATATGGCTAAAAAGGGATGGTGGCAGAATTTTATTAAATAATAGAGTATCCTATCACAGTGAATGGTAGTAGTTTCAAATAAGTTTGGCTTTGAATAAGCTTGTATTGTATTTCATTGCATACATTTTTCCTTGAATACCAGACTGAAGCCAAAGACATGAATGGGGAAAAATAGAAAGTAGATCTGATGCTCAGCAAAAATATATACATATATATATATATATATATATATATATATATATATATATATATATGTTTCATGATGAACTTAAAAGGAGCCTAGACAATCCTCAACTCCTATATAGTCGGCATAAAAATAAGTACCCTTTTGTCTGCTCCTCAAGCTCACATCCATCTTTCCACAGGAGACCTGGCTGCTCCTGCCATAGGAACTCCTGGGAGGTGGGTATTGGGGGAATGAGCAGAAGGACCTGAACTTTTAAGAACCAGTAAGTTCCAAGGCGGCTCAGTGGATAGAGGACTGGCCTGCGGTCAGGAAGACTCTTCTTCTTGAGTTCAAATCTAGCCTCAACCATTTACTAGCTGTGACCTTGGGCAAATCATTTAACTCTGCCTCAGTTTCCTAATCTGTAAAAGGAGCTGGAGAAGGAAATGACAAAACTACTCCATTATCTTTGCCAAGAAAACCCCAAATGGGTTCACAAAGAACCAGACACTACTAAAACGACTCAACAGTAAGAGTTCTACATAAAGGAGAGAAATCATGAAGTAGCAATAATAGAGAACTCACCCCAAGTTACTCAAGTTTATTGCTTCTTTCCTGGAGTACTAGATAGAATTCTAGGCTTGGAGTCAGGAAAACCTAGGATCAAATCCTGCCTCATGTGACCTTGTGCAAATCACTTAATTTCTTTGAGCTTCAATTTCCCTATCTTTAAGTCAACAAGCATTTATTAAGCTCCTGGTATTAAGTACCAGGTACTGTGCTGAACAATGTAACATAGGGATAATTATGGCATGTACTTCAAAGAGTTGTTGTGAAGATCAAATGAAATAAAATGCACAAACCTTGAGGTACTATAAAAATGTGAGTTATTATTATGATTTCCACTGGTCCATGAACTGACATTAGTTGACTTTATAACCAATTTTTACTGGTCCATAAAACCAAAGGTTCTTATATCCTAACACTTCCAAAATTTTAAAAACAAAAATACAGAGTTCTTTTTCTAATCCTCTTCTTAAAATCATGCCTCTCCCACCCTCTGTTCCTTCCATCACCTGGTTTGTATTCATCGTTCCTTGAGCCTTGGCTTTGAGACTGCTGAGAGCAGAAGAGAATTTAGATATTTACTAGTCTACTTTGGGCTAGGGAATACTGCTAGAGGTTGCCTGTTATGAGCATGCCTCCTGCCTAGAAGTATTTCACCAGTTAGAGTCATTAAACAAGTCTCCTCTTTAGTAAATGCAAATTCCTCTAGGTATGTAGTTATTCAGCTTTTTGTATAATTTAATTAAGTCTGGTTGCTTTCATCCTAACAATTTAAAGAAGTTAGCTGCAGTGAAGGAATGAGAATTGATTAGGGTAGGAGAGAGAAAGGAAGTTGATAATCTTATACCTGTATACTTTATAGAAACAGGGAAAGTATGTGTAGAGTAGTAAATGTGTAAAGTATGTGTAGTATGTGCAGTGGGTGTTTAGGACACGAAGTGGATGTAGGGGAGTATTAGAAGGTAGAAGAAACTGCCAAATTTAAAACATGACCCAGGACTACTCCTTCAATATGAAAAGGATATCCCCTTTTTTCCTTTTCTACAACTCAACACCAACCTTCTCTCCTTCCTATTTCTCTTTTCTTCATTCATTTAACAAACACTTATCAAATGTCTATCATGTGCCAAGTGCTAGGCACTGGAGATATAAAATGAAAACTGAAATAAGCCTTGCCTTCAGGGAGGTTTCATTCTCTAGTTCCTATTCTTCCTCTCTACTATATGCCATGTAATCTTGATCTCAGAGCTTGGACTATTTATTATTCGGAACTACAGTTCCACCAAATTTTAGATGAGTTATATAGGCTCCACTTCTTTGGAAAAATGTCCTTCTGGTACCAAAACTGACTTACAAATGGATTTTTGGAATATAATTTGCCCATAAACTTAAGCCTGCCTATTTACATTAAAGTATGATGAAAAATCACCTTGTGGAAAATTCAGGCTAAGTTGATTACAAAGTAGATTTTCACTGTGGCAGAGAGGTATCAAATTATCTCAAATGAGAATCTATATACACAGAAAGAAAAATCATTTTAATTCTTTCTCACCTTATCCTTTCATAGAAATAGGAGGACTACACACTTGCAGCACAAAAAAAAAAGGATGAAGGGAGGTTATATTTTGCTTCCCTCAACTCTTTTGGCAAAGCTAACTCAGACTAATCTTGAGTTTATTAGTTATTCACTGGACAGTAGTTTTTGTGCATTCATTTAATAAATATTTATTGAGTGCCTTTTATGTGTAAAATACTGTGCCAACTACCATATGGAATAAGATATTGAATAAAACACAGTCCTTATCCTCAAAAAGTTTATAGTCTAGTAACGAAAAGTAAAAGTTTAGTAGGTCTAGTAAAAAAAAATTAGTTATAGAGTTGACCAGTGTCAGTTCATGGACCAGTAGAAATAATTAATTATGATAATAATAATTCACATTTATATAGCCCTTCAAGGAATATACATAAATGTATATGTTTCTATGTCATGGTCATACAAATCATAATTTGAGTGGAATAAAATGTGGAGACAGCTGGGTGGCACAGTGAATAAACCATTGGCCCTGGAGTAAGGAAGACCCTGTCAAGCCATTTAGCCTCTTCCTTATTTTCCTCATCTATAAAATGGGGTTAATAACACTTATCATCCATGGTCATGTTTGTAAAGCTGTCTTCAATTTTTGTAAAGTATACAGGTGTAAGATTATCAACTTCCTTTCTCTCTCCTACCCTAATCAAAATTCTCATTCCTTCACTAACTTCTTTAAATTGTTAAGATGAAAGCAACCAGACTTAATTATACAAAATATGTATACAAAAATGTATACATTTACATATACAAATGCTATATAAATGTTTGTTGTTGTTGTTTTAAAGACTAAGAAAGTTCAGACATAGGAGAGATTATAGCAAGGGGATCGGGGAAGGCATGATGAATGAGGTGGCACTTATTTGTCCGGCCTTGAAGAATGGGAAGGATTTTATAGGCACAAAATTGGGAGAAGACATTCTAGTAAAAAGCATGTTAACAAAGGTGTGGGGGGCAGAGAAGGGTAGAACACCCAGAGAACAGTGTATAATCTAGTTTGACTATAGCAGGGGGTATGTGTAGGGGAGTAAAATAAACTAAGGCTAAAAATGGGGATAATAATAACCAGTGTACAAGCTGATAAAGACATAAAAGCTGGCCCTGAGGAATCTGGGCTTTATTTGGTAGACAGTGGGAAACCATTCAAGTTTTTTGAGCAGGGAAGGTAATACAATCAGAGATTTATCTGGATGTTTTGTGTAGGGTATCTTGGAAAGGAAAGAACTTGAAACAAGGGAGAATATTTGGGAAGCTGTTCTAATAGTCCAAGTGAGAAATTATGAGTGCTTAATCTGAAATAGTAGAACTAAGGGGTTCAATTCAAGAGATGTTGTGGTCATAAAATCAACAGTCCTTGGAGCCTGACTGGCCTTTCGGCTAAAGAACAGGAAGGAATCAAGGATAAAATTCAACTTGGGAAACTGAGAAATATTGGTGTCAATATCAGGAAAAAATAGAAAAATCAAGAGATGGAGCAGGTTTGGAAGGATGAAGATGTCTTTAATTTTGGACATATTGAATTTGAAGTGCTAGTGGGACCATCAGGTGGTGATATCCAACAATCGGAGCTGCATGACTGGATTTTTTTTTTTTAGTTTGAGGCCTAAAGACATGAAGTGATAGTGTATGCTATGAGATTGGACCAAGCTGCTGAGTAAGATCATCTATACAGGAAAAGTCAAAGAACTGTGCCTGGGGAAATATTTATATTTAAAAGAAAGGAAAAGGAAGGGAAACCAAAAAACCAAACAGAGAAGGAGCAGTCTGAAAAGTAGGAGAGTTAAGAAAGTACATTGTTACGGAATTAAAAAGTAGAGAGGCATTTCAAGAAGGATGTTGTGGCCAATGTGCTTTGGAGAGAAGGAGAACTATGAAGAGAACATGAAAACTCATCATTAGGAGGGACCAGGTAATATTTCAGGAAGTGGTTTCCACTAACTCTTGGGGACAGAAGACAGATAATGTTTTCTGAGTATTTTTTTTCCTTGTTGGGTGTGTATCAGAATACAGTAAAGAAAAAATTTATTCTTTTTTTAATGTCTTCATGAGTTTACATATTAGTTATTACTTCTGATTCATTTTTACATTTGGCAATTAACCAATCAACAATTATATTAAGGGCTTACTATATGTCTGGCCTATGTTAAGTGCTGGAGATAAAAAGAAAAACCAAAAATAATCTCTGCCCTCAAAGAATTTGTATTCTAATGGAGGTAACCACATATATATGAGAAAATCCCAGAGTAGGTGAAAGGTAGCCTTTGGGGAGAAGGCACTAGAAACTGGAGGACAAGGAAAGGCCTCTTATAAAAGTTATCATTTGAGCTGAATCTTAAAGGGCACCAGAGATTCTAAGACGTAAGAGTTTAGAAGAGAGAGCATTCTAGCCATGATGAACAATGAGGACAAAGGCATGAAGATGTGAAAAGAAATGTCGATTAGGGGCAGCTAGGTGACGCAGTGGATAAAGCACTGGCACTGGAGTCAGGAGGACCTGAGTTCAAATGCAACCTTAGACACTTGACACTTACTAGCTGTGTGATCCTGGGCAAGTCCCTTAACCCCAATGCCTAGCCAAAAAAAAGAAATGTCGGTTAATGTAGCTGGACTGTAGAGTTAATGACAGGGAGTAATGTGATAAAAGACTGGAAAGATAAGAAGGTGCCAGGTTGTAAAGGGCTTTAAATTCCAAACAAGAGTTTATATTTGATCAGAGAGGTAACAAAGAGCCATTGGAGTTTATTGAGTAGGAGACTGACGTAGTTACAACTGTGTTTGACAAAAATCACTTTGGGAAGATGGGTTTGGGAGAAACTTGAGAATGGAAGTCCAATTAGAAAGCGATTCCAATAGTCCAGTCACGAGGTGATGGGAACCTGAATAATAATGGTAGCTGTGCGAATGGAGGGAAGGGGATGGATGTGAGAGATGTTGTGGAGATAGGAAAAACAAGATTTGGTAACTGATTGGACTGAGCAAGAGTGAGAAGTCAGGCATGATACCGATGTTTCCAATTTACGTGATCAGGATAAAAGTGCCCTCACCATAATATGCAAATTGGGAAGAAAGTAGAGGTTTTGGAGAAAGGTAATGAGTTCTGTTTAGGACATGCTGGGCTTGAGAAAACTGTGGGTCAGACAGTTCAAAATGTCCAGTAGGCAGTTGGTGACATAAAACTAGAGCCCAGATGAAAAAATCGTGTTGGATAAATCTGAGACTTCTCTGTGTGAAGATGACCATTGAATGATCTCAGAAGCAACGGATCCAAATGTGATGGAGCAAATGACCACACAGTGCAAGTTCAAGAATATAACATGGGGGTAAAGAGTGTAGAATGTGGGAAGATTTTCTTCATGCCAAGAATCAACCTAAGCCAGGGTCATTTGATGGCCCTTGTAAATAACCACCCTTATTCCTCTATCCTTTCCTTATATGTATACAGGTAGTTAAAGGCCACCTAATAGGTTTAGATAAAAATAAGGCTATTTTTAAAAAGATACTGCAGATGTTCAGTCATTATAGGCATGTCCGACTCTGTGACTCCATTTGAGGTCTTCTTGGCAAAGATACTGGAGTGGTTTGCCATTTCCTTCTCTAGGACATTTTACAGGTGAGGAAATTGAGGCAACAGAGTTAAGTGACTTGCCCAGGGTGGTCACACAGCTAGAAAGTATCTGAGACCAAATTTGAACTCATATCTTCCTGACTCCAGGTCTGGCACTCTATCTACTATACCTCCTAGCTTCCCTAAAAAGGATACTATTGATGCTCAATTATTAATATTTAGGAAATCTAATATGTCATGTATTTTCTTCCTAGCCACATTTAAAAGAATCTTATAGTAATTATGAAGTTTTTCAATTACTGCTCTTTAACTGGATCACACACTTAATTAGCAAATATTAGAATTTAAGTGTCTCATTCTATTTTTACAGTTAGAAGAGTGTATTACTTGGAGAAAAAAAAACAGTCTCACAATTAGCGGAAATCCGAGTTGTGGTTTTTGTTTGTTTTATGAAATCCATTTGGGAAAGGGTAGATTTTATTTCTCCTACCTGCAGCCTCGATAACAGGGATAGAGTTTTTTTAAAACTAAAACCATCTTAAATGATTATAGTGCTAAAGAAGTAGAACAATCTCTTAAGACATATAAAGTATAAAAGGCTTATCCCTTCTAAAGAGAAAAACACATAAGGATCTTTTCCCTTTTGTTATTCTTCTGTTTGGTTTTTGGTTTTTTGGTGTGCATCAACTCTAAATGGAAGGAAGCTGTTTTAAACCTTTTGAGTTATGGCCAATACACACACCTCTATGTACTTTTACCCTCACTACTCCCTCCTGGGCAGTTGATGGGCTGTGCATCATGTATCTAATAAGCCCAAGCATTTCTTTGAAACAAAAGCCAACGTTTGTATTGTATTTGTTCTCACATATCAAATGAGCCAGAGAAAGGGCTGCAGTATATTGGGTGGGTCCCATCTGTGTCAAGGATTTATGAGAAGAGACTGACAAGAATCACTTATTAGACTCCTTGAAACACACAGGTACTATCTTTTGCCTTTTTTTTGTATCCCTAGCACCTCAAATAATGTCTCAGATATAGTAGATGCTTATTAATACGTATTTTAAAAAGGATGAGAGAGAATGTAAATTGGTTTTCTATCCGAGGTCACAAATCAATGGCAGTAGCAGAGATGGTATGATCACTGGCATTACACCCTGTTAAGCATCTCTGTATATAGAAGAGTTATCCATGTGTAATAAAAACCAAGGTTAACCTACAACATCTCAGGCTGGAAGTATGCATTCTAAAGGGTGCAGTGATGGTACAGGTGTTCAGCCAGAGAGCACATAGGGACATAAGACTGAGCCAACTCAGGCTAATAAGGAATTCCATATTACAAGCCAACTCTAGAGATAATAGGCTTAGTGTTCTGGGATGGATACTGCTCATGGATAATAAGCTGTATAATAGAGTAAGTTACTCAAAGAAGGTATATTTCAGAAAATGTTAGAAAGTATGGGGAGTAGCATTCAGGGAGACAGAAGATTTTATAGGTTCAGAAAGCCAAGTAAAAGGAGCAGAATCATTATTCACCCCCAAAGAATATAGTAATCAAAATTCTTCACAGATCTACAAAGGATTAAAAGGACCAAAATTTTTTTTTTTAGTCCCTCAGGAGTTCTTTATATCAATAAAATCATAGGTACAGTACTTATCTGTAAAAAACCATAATGATTTACATGCAATTATTGTTTAATAAATGTTCAATTCAATTCACACGAGATTTATTAATCACCTATTATGTTCAAAGCACAGTGCCACATATTGGGTATGCAAAGGTGAAAAACAGCACTTTCTTTGAACTACAAGAGTTTTCAATGGACTATGTGGATTATGGCATGCCCACAATTAAGTAGGATACAAGACCAAGGAATAATGTAATAGGAACAAAAAAATAGACAAGTGATCTAAGAAATTTAACGTGTTGACACTGCCTTACACAATTGAAAAATGATTGAACAACCACTATACTGTACCATACAGACTAAAAATAGCTGGAAGAAACCATGACAGTCACCTAAGAGCCAGACCTTCTTTTTTTTTTTAATATAACTTTGTTTATTTTAAGTTTTCAACATTCACTTCCACAAGTTTTTGAGTTCCGAATTTTCACCCCATCTCCTCCCACCCCAAGATGTCATGCATTATGAATATCCCTTCCCCTATTCTGTCCTCTTTTCTATCTCTCTCCCCTTCTCTTATCCCCTTCCCCTTCTATTTTCCAGACTTCTGTACCACATTTCCTATATTTCTTATTTCCCAGTAGCATGTGAAAACATTTTTTTAAAAACATATGTTTTTAAAACTTTAGGTTTCAAATTTTCTCTCTTCCTCCCTCCCCACCCACCCTCATTGAAAAGGCAAGCAACTCAATATAGGTTGTACACGTGCAGTTATGCAAAACACTTCCTTAGTAGACATGTTGTGAAAAACTCACTCTATTTCCCTTAATCCTATCCTGCCCTCCCATTTATTCTATTCTTTCTTTTGACCCTGTCCCTCCTCAGAAGTATTTACTTCTGATTACCCCCTTTCCCAGTCTGCCCTCCTCTCTATCATCCCCCTGTTCTCTTGTCCCCTTAAAAGGACCAAAATTCTTGAATGACTATGTCATATAGCTGGAATATGTAACTTGGAACAAGTTCAACTTAATGAATGGCTATCAGAATAATTTCTCAACCCCAGTTTCTTCATCTGTAAAGATCATAATCCCTGGTTCTGTCTACCTACTTGAAGTTGATGTATGTGGGGACAGTAATAATACCTTACTTTACATGGCCCTTTACAGTTTATAAAGTCCTTCCACATGCAGTAGCTCACCCATAATACCCTAGATTGGGTCATTTGTGAAATGGGGAAAATAACACTTGACCTTTTAAGTAGGTAGGCTCAGTATTATTATCCACATTTTACAAATGACCCAATCTAGGCCCAGAGAGAAGAAAGAGCTTCTTGCCTATGGTCACCTGGCCAGGATCTAGCCCAAGTATTCTTTTTTGAAATTTGGCCTTTTCATTATACATGTGAAATCACTTTGTAAACCATAGAGCGTTGCCCATATTTGTTGTTGTTATTCAGTCACGTTCAACAGTTTGTGATCCCGTTTTGGGGGTTTTCTCGGCAAAGATATTAGAGTGGTTTGCCCTTTCCTTCTTCAGCTCATTTTACAGATGAGGAATGGAGGCAAAAAGGGTTAACCAGTTAAGTGACTTACACAGGGTCACACAGCTAGTAAGTGTCTGAGGCTGGATTTGAACTCAGGAAGAGGAGAGCTCTTGATTGATTCCAAGCTAAGTGCTCTATCCACTATGCCACCTAGCTGTCCTACTCCCCATTTATAATCCATTATTATTATTATGTGAAGGAGGAAGGAAGGGAATGACAGTATTGTTATTTGAGAAATACTGTAGTCTTGTACACATTTCTCTGAAGTTGTTTTAACTTGATCCTCATAAGGACAAAATAGAAAAGTTTCTCAAATCTTCGAATGCTAATGGAGCTATTGTTAAGTAGTATTATCCCACCATGAATCAAGTGACTTGAAACCTAAATCCTAACCTCATGCTAAAACAATCTGTATTTCAGGATCTATTGCATGAAATTAGTCTCTCCAGATAAAATGGTTTTCCACCTGGCTAATTCATAAATTATTTAAATGCATAAACACATAAAATATGTGTAAATATTGTATAGTAAAGCAGTTAAGTGTCTGGGAACTCCCAGATTTACATTTGATGTTTCAGGAAAGTTGTCTGCCTAATGTTTGATGCACAGCACCTGTTGCCAGAAAGGACTTTATGCGAGGAACTGGCATTACATTCCAGGTCTGCCTCATTTACTGCTCAGGTGCTAAACAGACTGGTCCTCCCAGGGCTGATGTAAAACAGTAATGCAGGTGCTGACCTGACTCGGGAGCACATGCAGGGTTCTTAGCACTCTTTTTCTGGCTTCTTAATTCAGCCAAACCAATGTAGTCAAGTCCTGAACATTTCCAAGTATGACATTCAAAGAATGAGCTAAAATTAAAAGCCAACTCAATTACAGAAAAGGTTGTTAACAATTTTGTCTCTTAAAATAACAGGCAACACTAAAGTTTATCAGTCCTTTTGATTAAAAGAAGTAGAGTTTGGGTTCCGTATTGGTTAAAGGTTTTGTTATTCAGTTGTTTCAGTCCTGTCCAAATCTTCATGACCCCATTTGGGGTTGCCTTGGCAAAGATACTAGAGTAGTTTGTAATTTCCTTCTCCAGCTCATTTTACAGATGAGGAAACTGAGGCAGACAGGGATAAGTGACTTGCCCAGGGTCACACAGCTAGTAAATATCTGAGGCTGGATCTGAACCCAGGAAGACAAGTCTTCCTGACTACAGGTCCAGTGCTCTACCTACTGTGCCATCTAGCTGCCATAATCAAAGGTTGCTTAGGTCAAATGTCATGGGGTGGCTCACCTGGAATGGGCCTTCAAGATCTTCTAGTCTGATCTTCACCCTATACTTCATTACTTCTATTTAAACCATGATCTCATCAATGTGCGAGCACCCTGCGACGGTGCATGTCACTGGCCTCTCATATCCTCTTGTCCTGGGCTACTGTCTTTCATATTGTTCTTCAAGTCCTTTACAAGATGTCTAATCAACATGTTAGAGGCCTTCCACAAATCTGTTGGTAGCATGTGGGCACCAGCGCAGCATAACTATCCATGTCATCTTCGTCCATTTCTGCCACATGGCTAACCCACCTCCTTTTCCTATAATATAGCTCTTGGATGACTATTTAACACAACATTTTGCTCAGCTGGTTGTTGAAAACATGTTGTGGCCTACCTATGCCCATGATGCGCTTATCCATAGCCCTTTATGTGAACAACAATTTTGATTCTCCAGTGACTATGGTATTGTGTGATTTATAGATATTGCACAGCACTAGAAGAAAATCTATTTTAAAAAAAGATAGATTTGGGGGAGAAGCCTCAAAGTCATTGAAAAGCATTGCAGAATTTCCCAAGTACAACCCAGGATGTCTTCCTCCTTCTATTCAATTCTTAGCCCAGTTTGCTGTGCATATGCAACATCTGTCCAAGACATATGTACTAATGGACCTGTTGTATTCTACTGCATAATGTATTATAGTCATTGTTTACATTCAGTTCAACAACAAAGACTGATGAGGAAAATACTTCTTTCCACCAAAGAACTTGCAGACTGAGGGGTTTTTTTGTAATTTTTTTTTTTGTCATCAGAAGGACCAAGTTCAGTTCTAGCTGTGCCCCTTACTGTTACCGAGACAGCTACAGTGATGCAGAGGATAGAGTGTTATACTTGCAGACCGGAAGATCCGAGTTTAAAATCCTGCCTCAGATACTTATTTATTAGCAGCATGACCCTGGGAAAATCACTTAACCTCAACTTAAAATAGGGATAATAACACCTATCTCTCAGAGTGGTTGTAAGGGCCAAATGAGATAATCTGAGTAAAGGGATTTGCAAACCTCAAAGTGCTATTTAATTGCCAACTATTATTAATATCTGCACAAGTGAGGGTAAGCTCCTTCACCTTTCTCAGCCTGTCTTCTTCTGTACTTAGACTATCTACCTCATAGAGTTGTTATGAAGATAAAATGAGAGTCTATGAAGAAATGATTTATGATTTGAGATAGTATATAATTTCTAGTCGTGTGAACCTAGGAAAATCACTTAACCATACTTGCTTCAGTTTTCTCATCTGTAAAATGAGCTAGGGAAAGAAATGGCAAACCACTACAGTATCTTTGCCCAGAAAACCCCAAAATGGAGTCATAAAGAATTGGACATGACTAATCGATTAACCAATAAGCAACAACAGTAAATATAATTTTTTATTATTATAAAGTTGTACTTATTTTTAAATATTTCCACGTTTTAAAAATTATATGGATTGCCTTTAAAAAAAAACCCATGAGGTTTAAATGAGGCTTATTTCTGATGGCTTTGCACTTGACTAGAAACATAAAAATCAAAAGGCAGAATCATCATTAGGTCTTCTTATCAGTATAATCTGTATTTAATCCATGTAATTAAAAGAAGTTCATGAAAGGTCATTAAACATACTGTTATTTTTAGAGAAGAAGAAATGTGCAAATCTATCACATCTTTACAAAGAGTGAAAGGAGGTTAGCAGTTGGTTTACAGCTTCTCCAAGGGGTTTCCACATTGGCTATGTCATATAATGTTTTATAGCAAGATGGCTGGCTTGAATACAGGGGTCTGAAATCCCAAATGTAATTAAAATCTTGTAATGAGCTATGGCATTGAGAAAAATGTTCCTCGCCTCCTGATCTTAAATGCTTGGAGACAGAAAAATGTATGATTGAGAAAAGGCAATTAGGGTTCATTATGAACTAATTATCTTGCAAGTTCCATCAATGTTCTTTAACACTTTGGGTTATATTAGAGAATTTGAATGTGGGAAGATCACTTGGTTCTACAAATTGGTTTGGAGAAAAGAAAAGTTACCATATTTGGAACCGATTTGTGGGGTAGTTTCTTGGAAGTAAAATGTAAAACTTAACCTTCCTTCTCAACACTACACAGTGGGATATCTGAGTTTGGGCATTTAGGAAGAAGCTAGAGAAATGAGGCACCAGATGCAGGATGTTAAATAGTTCTGGCCCAGTGTCAAGAATAGCAAAATAATAGTAATAATACTCTTCATGTTTTCTTCTTCCACTTACTCCAAATTCCAAAAGAAAAAATGGGAAATGTATCTTTACTTCCATTCACCTATTATCTTGACAGTCATATTGTAGAGCTGAATCTAAACATCAATAGTTCCTAGTGGGGATTAAAACACATTATCCAAATATAAATTTACCCAACCCATTTTTGCCCTTCCATAAACCTTTCTGTTGTTTTAACATTTTCTGAAAATTTAGTGAACTTTTCTAAGTAATGAGGACAGCCTACCTCCCTTTTTATTTTGAAAAGATTAAAAAAAATTATATCATTGTTGGGCTAGGGCCTTGGATTGTATGCCAAGTTTCAGTCTGAAGCAATTTTAGACATCTGTGTTATAATGTCCCTGAAAGCATTCCCACCACTAAATTAAACCTGAGCTTTGGGGTTGCTCAGTGATATAAAGTTTATTGAAACATTTTTACATTCACTTGCCTAGACCACATTAGCTGTTTTATTTCCACACATGAAACTAAACAGTAAAATTGTAAAAACAGAACAGCAGGTAAGAGTCTCATTTTACTCTTTTGTTGTCTTTGTTTCATTTTGTCACTGTCGTCATCATGATTACCTAGTTCTTGTTGAATGATAACAGTGCATTTTGGTGATCTGACCATGGACAATGGAAATGCTTTGTTAGAATTTCTGCATTAATATTGTTGTATGCTTATTAAATTCCAAAAGGTAGCTAAATGCCATTCAGGGCCCATGGTGCAAAGGTCAAAATTTTCCCTCTTTTGGTGAGATTTAAATTGAAGAGTTAGATTTTTGCCTCCACTAATAGCCTCCTTGTTGCCTCAGGGGTGGTATGGAAATGAAACCAGGCTTCCCAAGGCTGTGCTAAAGAAGCAGTCCTACTGAACTGGAATGGTGTCCAGTACCAGCCTGGCAATTAACTATGTAGCTGTCATTCAGAGACCAACCTGTGGCAGATAGAGGCCTGGAAAGGCTGATCACCATAGGGTAGAGGAGTTGCCATCTACAGGATTACATCAATAAAATAACAAATCTTTGAAGCACAGAAGTAAAATTAGCCATAAAGTTCCTAAATCTCAAGGATTCTAAAGAATTGAGTTCATTTCATTCACATTCAAGAAGGAGGGAGGTTGAAAGAGATTGCATTTGATAAGTAAGAGGCAGGGAATTGCTCTGGTTTGCTAACCATTTTATGGCATTCCAGCCAGGTTTTTCAAGTAGGGGCTTGCTCAGTGGGCTTTGACAAGAGACAAGAGACATGGAGAGGAGGAAGAAGAAGAAGAAAAAAAAATGGGTGTCTGGCTGCTTCTTCCTTTGTCTTTCCTACCTTCAGATTTCTAAATAATACAGACCGAGTGTGGAATATTATGCTTTTACCATAACTTTAAAGAAATCAAATATTTTATTAAAAACTTAATATTAAATATCAATATAAGCTATACTTTCTTGGTAACTATTTTCATGTAAATTAATTTAAAGGTATAAAATTTACTAATACCTCCTCTCTCTAAGTCCTTTTCAGGATCTTCTATCATGCTTGTTCACTTTTTCTTTACATGATTATGATTAGTGTGTAATTCATTCTATTGGTTCTTTTTTTAAAAAAAAGTCTTTCCAGATTTCTTTGTCTTCTCATAATTGTCCGGCTTAATTGCATTATAGTATTCCATTATAATAATGTGCAATGGGTTACTCTTACCCTGTATATGAAATCTTAACAGAGTTGGGATTTGGAAACAGGGTAGATGAAAAAGTTGCTTACACTGAATGAATGAAAATACATTTACTATGTGCTATGTGCCAAGCCCTGTGTCTATGTACTGGTGCTGGAGAAAAATCACTATTTTTTTAACTTTATCATAGCCTTCATTAAGAAGAGTAACATCTTGAATCTTCCTGTACAAAATGACTAATACAGAAATGTTTTACATAATTGCAGGTTTATAACCAGTACCAGATTGCTTATCATCTCCGGAAGGGAAAGAGGAATAGAATTTGGAACTCAAAACTTAAAATAAATGTTAAAAAAAAATTTAACATGTAATTGGGGGGAGAAAAATCACTATCTTTTTGTAATGAGAAAATGACTAGAATATCCAGTCAATAGAGAAAAATCCCATCCGTATCTTATTTTTTGACTTGACTGATATTCCATGTTTCATTCTGAAGAAATATGGAGCACTGCCCTGAAGTCAGGAGGACCTGAGTTCAATCTGGCCTCAGAGCAAACACTTGATACTTACTAGCTGTGACCCTGGGCAAGTCACTTAACCCCAATTGCCTTAGAAAAAGAAAAAGAAATAAATGGTTTTCACCCTTAAGTATATATGTTTTTACCAACAAAAGAAACTAATGTGTGGAATCCCAAATCAGCTGAAGGGCACTTGCAGACTATTTTGGGAGGTAGTGGGAACACTTTCGATAAAAAAGAAGTTCCCAGGAGATGTGTATTCCTATATAGCTCAAAGAAGGGAGAGGCCCAGACCTCAAATTCCAATTGATGGAGGAAATTGAGCAGCCTCCGGAAACCTACTGACAGAGCAGTCACCAGGGATAAAAGGAAGATTTTGTTAGAGTGGTGACAGATGGGGGAAGGGAGAAGGTAAGCCCTGCCACTGAAGAACAGTTCCTAGCATCCGCCAGCTTTTAAAAGTACAAAGAGATAGGCTTGTCCATACTCCTGTGATCATAAATCTCCCTGCCTTCTAGCCCACATCCTGCAGAACCCTGCCATACCCGAGGCAGTTTTATTTTTGAGGCCAAAAGATGGAAAGATAGGGCTAGTCAAAAAGCTCACTGTTTATTGACACTTTTCAAAGATCAAGCCTGGGCCTTGAGTTTCCTCTTGCTAGTATCATTGCTAAAACTAACTTAACACAGTTATAGTGTCTTACCAGGTATTTGCCTCAGTTAATGAACACAATCTCTGCTTTTCCCCCTTACTGGTTTCTTCTTTTCTCTGTCCCAGACTCAAAGGGCCTAAGGCCCAGGAATCCATAAACTTGTTTCTGTAATATTGCAATAACAGAATTTCAACATGACTGATTTCTTTTGTTCTTCTGTGTATATTTAATGCATTTGAAAACATTAATCTAAGGAGAGACCCAGAGACTTCACCAGACTACAAAAAAGGTCCATGACATAAAAGATGTTAAGAACATTTGGCCTACAAGGACATTAGGATGGGCAGTAGAAAAGTAGTGGCCAGAAGATTCTGTCTTATTTTTATACTCTCCACTCTATTCACATAAGAGGCTGCTTAATAAATATTTGTGGAATTGGATTGTAGGAGTTCTCCCTGCTGCTCCTGGCAATACTAACTGAAGTTTATAATCATATAATGGAATCTTTTAAGATGGGAAAAAATTACTCTAGAACATGAAACTATTAGAAAGGAATCAAATCAAATATTTGTTTAGTACCTACTATATGTGACACAGACTTATGCTTCTTGTTCAGTTGGGTCCAGTTCTTTGTGACCCCATTCAAGGGTTTTCCTCACAAAGATACTGGAGTGGTTTGCCATTTCCTTATCCAATTCATTTTACAGATGGGGAAACTGAGGCAAACAGGATTAAGTGACTTGCCCAGGACCACACAGCTAGTAAGTGTCTGATGGTGGATTTAAACTCAGGAAGAGGAGCCTTCCTGACTCCAGACCCCATGCTCTGTCTACTGCTCCACCCAGCTGCCCCAGGCTTATGTTTAATAAACGAGACAAGTTTCAAGTGGATTTTCTATGTTTTCACTCTTAGGTAGAATAAGACGGAGGGTGAGATAAGGATTTAAAATCTGAATCATTATTTAAATCTGAATAGTTATTTTGGTCAGCTGGAAGCAGGTAAAATTACTTTTAAAAAAAGGCACTGGAGAGCCAGTTTTATATTGACCATGTTTCTTAGAGGAGTTAACACTCCCCCCCAAAAAAAACCCAACAATACCTTATAAATACTTACCTTTCAATTTACTTCAAATTATGCAGCTCTTGAATGCTGCTCCTTGAGTTCTAAAGTGCAGCCTTTGGGGGGGAAAGAGAGAGAGAAAGAAAGAAGGGGGGAAAAAAGTCATGACAAAATGCATTTGGTTGAAATTGCAGGTTTGTGTAACTCTGCCGACAGCTGGATGATTGTGCCCAACATCAAACAAAACCACTACACAGTTCACGGGCTCCAGAGCGGCACCAAGTACATCTTCATCGTCAAAGCTATTAATCAGGCTGGCAGTCGGAATAGTGAGCCCGGCAAATTGAAGACAAACAGTGAGTGACGTGAAACCCAGCCCTGTCTTCTCCCACCCTCTCTCTTTTCTACTGTCACTGTGCCTTCTTCCCTTCCTTCCCAGAGTCTCTTGACATTTGAAAGGCAAGTGATTCAAAGCAGAATATCAAGTTAATGATCCCTTGTACAAGACCCCTTTATTTTATCTCCGATATCTGTCCAAATCCTTTCACCTGTCCAGGTCCCAGACATTTTTTCCCTTTGGGATAGCTTTTTTTCCCCTGGGAATAGTTCTTTTTTTTCCTTTTTTCTTCCTCCCTTTTAGCTTTCATGTAGAGAGGCACTGTGGTATTTTGTATAGAGTGCTGGATTTGGAATCAAAAGGGCCTGGGTTCAAACCCTGACTCTGAAACTTATTAGCTGTGTGACCTTGATCAAGTGGTTTAATCTCTCTAAGCCTCAGTTTCCTCATTCTTAAAACAGGGGAAATGCTTTCCCTATCTATAAGGATTTGTTGTTTGGGTCTAGACTTGTGAATTTATCAGAATGAGGAATTCTCATTGTGTAAGCCTTCACTCCAGGAATGCCACTCAGTAACTCATATATAACTTAAAACCAGGGAGAACTTAGACATTTAGTGACTTGCTTGTGGTGAAATAGTATGTATGAAAATTAGGACTTGATCTGGGTCTTTTTTTTATTCTAAAGCTAACATTCTATGGCATCCAGGGCCATCTCCCATTGTCTTGATCTATATGTTGCAACTGGATCCAGATGGCTCCTGAGGAGAGAGTTAGGCTGGTGACTTTGCACAGCCCTGCCTCACTTAAATCCAACTCACTTGCAAGTCATGTCATCCAAACAACAGCATTCTGTACATTACAGGGCATTGCCTCTCTTACAGGTTTATTTGTAAGATTAAATGAGATTAAGGTATGTTGTTATTCAGCTGTTTTTTCAGTGGTATTTGACTCTTTGTGATCCCATTTAGGGTTTTCTTGGCAAAGATACTGGAGTGGTTTAACATTTCCTTCTTCAGCTCATTTGTTACAGATGAGGCAACTGAGGCAAACAGGATTAAGTGGTTTGCCCAGGGTCACACAGCTAGTAGGTGTCTGAGGCCAGATTTGAATTTAGGAAGATGAGTCTTCCTGATTCAGGCCTGGCACTCTATCCACTGTGCCACCTACTTGCCCAAGATAGAGATATAGAAAAGTTCCTTGAAATCTATAAAATGTTAAACAGATATTCAACTGATAGTATTATTAGCATTTTTATTGCCGTTATCTCATTCTCACTAATTTAATTTGATCTGGAGTTCAGATAGAAATAATTGGAAGGAAGATGACTGTTCTATTATTTTTGTATAGTTAATGTTCTGCAGTAAAGTAGCTACAAGTAAAGTAGCTTTTTTTGGTAATTAAACATGAATAATAGAAAATAACCTCACCTGTAGACTCACAAGAAATATCTGGAAAACGACTACAGTAGTGGACAGAACACTGTGTCTACTTTGTCTTGTTCCCATGTAATTTTAATTTTTCTGTTATGTCTCTATATTTTGAAAGCTTTTCATTCCATGTAGTTTGGACATTGAAAAAAGAGCATACAGTACATTGATGTGTATTAGAAACATTATTGTTTATATGTATCAATCAGTGTTATATCCAGGTGGTTCTGTTGATAATGATGCTTAAGTTCCAGTACAAGTCATTTGCTGAATCCTCAAGGATATTTGGGGGTTTGTATTTCTAGGAGGGCAAGTGTGGCATATAGAAAGATATCAGTCCCACCTTTAACACACATTAGCTGTGTGATCTTGGAGGAGTCACTTATTTCCTTAGAGATCTAGGCAGCTTTCTCACACTAAGTTGCGGAGAAGGTGTCAGCCTGCATTAGAAGAGGATGTTTCTTCCCACTGAAGTTCTATATACAAATTGAAACACAGGGGTTTGTCAGCTTCTGGTATATAAGTTTAGCCACTTTATGGTACCCTTCCAGGTATCTGAGATGCTAAATTTTTGTGACTAGTAATAGTAATGTTACACAGTTTCCACCACTTCGCTGCATAATCTGAATTAATCGATAAATCTAGGATCTTAAGGGATAACTTTCCAATAATTTCTGACTTAAATAACCTGATCCTTGAATCTCTGTCATAAATTCCTACATTTCCATAAATATTTTTTTCTCATTCTTCTCATCTTTTGAGGGGATTCAAGAAGAAATGGCCTTGGAATAGGCAATTATCCTTTCATACATAATGTTCTATGGACTGTTGCACAGGTAGATAAAAATGTTTTTTGTTTAATAAAAATATTATTACTCATATAATTCTCAAATTAATTTTAAAGCAGTGGCAAAGCAGAGTTTCCATGGCCTCACCTGTCAATCAGCTCCAATTAGGAACAAGTAAGGCAAGCAAACTATTAGACCCATTTGGTTGTTCTTTTAACAAACCTATTTTTAAATGGTTGATGATTATTTTTCAATTTTTTCTACTTTCATATCATTTGAAAACTAGCATGTACAGACAGCCAGAAACATGTCTGTGAGTATAAATAGGATCATATTTGGTAATGACTTGTCTTCTTTGTAGGTCCTGAGTGCTTTGCAAGTAAGCACTTACTAAATACTTACATTAATTTGATTTATTATGTACTACCTATATTTAAAAAATCAGACCTGTTATTTCAAAACTCCCTCAATCATTGCGTATTTGCAACTTTTTTTTTGCAGCTTATAGTTATACAGGGTTGCCCAGGGTCACATAGTCAGTATGTGTCAGAGATAGAATTTGAATTCTTTATTTCTGGAACACAAAAAACTATTTAATGTTCAACTCAGTTTTCAAAAAGATATTTAAAAATTGTCACAATTCTAAATGAGATCAATAGGTTGTCAAGACAACTGGGGACTGTGCCATGTGAAAGAGAGCTTAGCTGGTGAAATGGCACACACCTGTAATCCCTGATAACTCAGGAGGCTAAGCCTATAGTTCCCTCTAATTCAGGAGTTCTGAGCTCTAGGACCTAAAGCCCATTGGGTGTCCTCACTAAGTCTGGTGCTAATATGGTGAGCCCCTTGGAAGTCGGGCCACCAGGCTGCTTAAGGAGAAAAAGAATAAGGAAAGACTTAATTCAGGTTGACCTCAAAGGACAGGAACATACATAGATATAGAGTTAGAATTGCCCTGAGAGGTTATCTAGTCCTGGGGTTCTTCAGTTTTTTCCACTCAGGACCTCATATGGGGGTCACAACCTACAATTTAAGAAGAACAATTAGTAGAAATTGTAGAAAGGCAGAATTGTATTCAATAGGAGGAAAAAACCTCAAAATGTGTTCCAAGTATAATGAGCTACCCCAGAGAGAAGTGATAGACCTATTTTCAAGTATATGTTTCTATGAGTATCCTGATAGATAAACAAAATGAAAAATATCCGAGTATTTTCATCCAAATGATACTTATTCACTTATGATATAACAGAAAGAGTGCTGGATTTGGGACCTGAGGACTTGGGTTCAAATCTTGACTCTCTAATTTCCTACTTACATGACCTGGACATCACTTTCCTCAGTCATAAAATGAGATAGACTAGAAGATTGTGAAGGTTTCTTCCAATTCTAAGCTACCTCTGTGTCACTTTTCACCCAGTTTTTTGCAGCTATTTTTACAAAATTCTCTGACTTGCTTTTTCCTATGTGGCATAGAGCTAGCCACAGCATAATTTAAATACCATGCTTAGATTCACAAAGTCCCCAAATCTTTAGAAGCTTTTCCTTGACATAGAAAGGGAGGACTTTTGTAGGTGATAGTATCATAGCTGTAGTCCAATGGTGGCTACATTTTCTTCAGCATGAATGAGTATGTTGCTGGGCTCCACGACCCTCATCAGGTTTAGAAAGGCAACCATATGTCTTTTCCATAGCTTTGTTGACCATGGTTATTGTGTGTGAGCTACCCAAGGAGAAGATACCTGCCAATAGCAACAATTTCTACAATGTTTTAACACTGTATTATTTTGGACAAAGTTGTAACTCATTTCCTGTACTTAACTGCCTTATACCTAATGTTGTTCTGCAGTACAGGCAATCTTCCAAGGTAATATTGAATTGTCATAATAGCTATCATAAGAGATGGAGTCAACAAGAGAAGGACTTATTGGAAATTTTCAATGGTGCCTCTGCCCAGGGAGGTTTTTAATAATACCCAACTCATTTAAATGTAAATATGGATAATAAAATGGGCAGACATAATTAAAGCCTGGGGGAGGAAAACCCAGACTAGAAGAGCATTTATCCACTTTGGGGGATAAAATAATACAGGTTTATGGCTGTCCTAAGGTCATTGTGTTAATACTTCATTTGTGGCAAACTAAATTAATGTCAGCACACAAATTTATATATATATATATATATGTGTGTGTGTGTGTGTGTGTATTCCATATACATATTCCAAATTCCATAATGTTACTGTATTTGCTTGCTTATTTGGTTTGGATCCTATTATTACATGATCTGAATATATGTAGCCAATATGCTAAAATTACCAAAGAGAAAGTTTTTGATGGTGGATATGATCTTTCCCCTTCTTAATGTTGATCTACAGAAAGAGTCATTCTGTTATTGGTCAGAAAGGACTTCTGCAAAT
The DNA here is from genome assembly GCF_003287225.1 of Phascolarctos cinereus. Lineage (NCBI taxonomy): Eukaryota > Metazoa > Chordata > Mammalia > Diprotodontia > Phascolarctidae > Phascolarctos > Phascolarctos cinereus. Next base: position 11,162,144 of record NW_027556098.1, read on the forward strand.
GTCCTTCATGGAATGCTATAATCACATTTCAGAAATGTTGGTTATTAAGAGAATTTCTGTAAAGTGAATTCTATTTTCATGTTTCCTTGCATTCACACTGCCTGTAATAAGACAAGTTGAAAACTGTGATAAGTGAAACTTTGTCTTTCTCCTCTCTGATCCATGCTCCAAAACTTTAATTTTTTTCAAATAACAAAAAAAGTTCTTTTTTGCATTGTCCATTGGGGAAAAGAAAAAATCCTTGAAATAAGTATGAATAATAAGAAAAACATTTCCTCTTTGGCCATGTGTAAAACATATATGTCTCAGTCTGCACTGACTCTGTTACCTACGAGGAAGTGGGTAGCATGCTTCATCATGGGTTCTTTGGAATCATGTTTGGTTATTGCATCGATTAGAATTCTCAGCAGGGGTGTGCCAGAGCCTGCTTGAACCTTCTCCCCAGAACCAATTGTTAAATTTTTGGTTTGAGCATTTATACCTCATGAATTGGTGAACTACAAAACCAGGGCAAGATTTATCATTTCATTGATTCTTTAAATTTAAGAAAGTGTTGGGGAACTATGAATAACACAGATTGAATTTAAAAGTGTCATATCCTTTTTTTTTTGTTAAACATTTTCCAGCATACCCCTGATTCATTTGTAAAAGTTATATTTGTAAAGCACAGATCTGACCATGTCATTCCCCTTCTCAGTGAACTCCAGTGAGCTCTCTGTTGGCAAGTTTGGTGACATATTGCTCTCTGTTGTAGAACAAGAGTGCTGTTGACAATGCTTTGCAATATTGTGAACATCTCCCTGTCCCTCACCTTTCAGGCATTTCCTCTATCCTTACCTCCTACTTTTCTCACCATTCTTCTGCCCCACTCTTTTTACCACAGGAATTTCCCCTGTCATGGGAATCTTGACTCCACACTCACAGCTTCTGGAAGTATGCTCCATGACTTGATTTTCACAATGATTAATATAACTTCACCAGTGAATGACAGAAAATTCCTTAATTTTGATGCTTTGTATTATGCAAAATGAACTAAAGGAAAGTGCACATAAGATATGATTAGGAATAGGTAAATTGGTCTAGTTCTTAGACTATATGATTAATCTCTTCAAAATAAACATATTTTTTTCCTTTGTTCTACAAATGTCTTTTCAGGCCAGCCATTTAAATTGGACCCCAAATCTGCCCACCGAAAACTAAAGGTGTCCCATGACAACTTGACAGTAGAACGTGATGAAACATCATCAAAAAAGAGTCACACACCTGAGCGCTTCACTAGCCAAGGGAGCTATGGAGTAGCAGGCAATGTGTTCATTGATAGTGGGCGTCATTACTGGGAAGTAGTCATAAGTGGAAGTACATGGTAAGCCTCATATTTAAGTTGCATTGTAGTTACCAAAGAAGACTCTTGTGTCTGTATTTTGATAGAGAATTTAACCAAGGCTAAAAAAAAATCATCTTATTCTAATGGTATTTCCATAATGACTGTATATGTCTTTCACAATAAGAAATAAGAACTTTAAGAAAATATAAAGCAAACCATTATTCTATTTATGAGATGTCCATGGACAGGGTAATCCATACCATAAGTACATCTTGCTTATTCTGAATATGTAGTCATGAAAAAATGCTCTAAATCATTGCTGATGAGGGGAATGCAAATTAAAACAACTTTGACACATCATCTCACACCTATTGGTTTGGCTAAAATGATATAAGGGGACAACGATAAATGCTAGAGGGGAGGGGGATGTGGAAAAATTGTGACAGTAATATACTGTTGATAGAACTGTGAACTGATCTCACCACTCTGGAATTATGACCAAAATATTATAGAATTGTGTATACTGTTTGACCCAGCAATACCACTATTAGGTCTATTTCCCAAGGTGATCAAGAAAAAAAAGGAAAAGAACCTGTATGTTCTAAAATATTTATAGCAGCTCTCTTTGTGGTAGCAAAGAACTGGAAATTAGGGGGATGCCCCTCAACTGGGGAATGGCTAAATAAGTTGTGGTATATAATTGTGATGGGATACTTTTGTGCTGTAAGAAATGGTGAGCAGGTTGATTTTAGGAAAACATGGAAAGGCATGCATGAAATAATGAAGAGTGAAATGAGCAGAACCAAGACATCATATACAATAATAACAATATTGTTCAAAGAATTACTAAGGAAGATGCTATCTTCCCTCAAAGAAAAAAACTGATAAAGAGAACTATTCATAATTTTGGTTTTACATATATATGTATGTGCATATGTGTATGTATATATATGTATATATATATATATATATATATATATGTGTGTGTGTGTATACACACATACACACACAGAAATGTATGTGTATGAAATGGCCTTCTCTAATGTAGGGTGGGGAGGGAAACAGTTCAGAACTTAAAATGTAACAATAAATAAAAAATAATTTTTAAAAAGAGAATATGAAGAAACCACCCCCAACCCGCTTAATAAAAGGATTATGAGTAGACAAGCATGATTAGGGTTCAATCACCACAGGAGGGAATACCTACATCAGTGAGATCATAAATCCATGGAATTTCACAGTCTGGATTCCTCTTCCCAGACACAACTTAGAGATCCTCTTTCATGCTAGAAAGAGGACTTTTTTGCATTAATCTCAAGCAGTGTCTATGTCTTTTACTGCTACCATTACAGGTCACTTAACTTCAGTTAATGATAGGAAGGTGCTGCTCAGAAAGCTATGAAGGGCATTGAAAGATTATCTGAGGCAGCTACCTGCCCTCAGGTGCAAGACTTTCTAAGCTATCTAGGACATGGTTGCCTATTCTTCTGTCAAGGTTATAGATTCAATTCCTATCAATTACCTTTGACTGAGAAAAACCCATCAGCCACAGGCTGTCCTTCTAACACTATCTATCTGTCTTGTGACCATTGGTCACAAAAGGAACTAAGGAAAAGGATGTTATAATTATCTCCAAAACAACGCATATGTCTATAGTGAGTGGCTATACTTAGCCCACATCCATCACCACTGGTGGGAAGAAAAGCCTTCAAAAGTAAATGTCCTATTATTAGCATGTGAGTAATATCATCTGTGTGTGTGTGTGTGTATATATATATATATATGTATATATGCATGCATATATACATGTATACACATATCATCTGCAAAGCATGTCTTTCTTGTAAAGCAATTAGATTGAGTACAGGAAAGTAATAAAACATATCCAAGGTCCCTATACTGTATCTAAGCCACAGAAGCACCTGGCTTTAAAATGAGAATGTGAGCTCAAGTATCTCCTTTCCTTGAATTTGATTCCCACAGTCCCAAATAATGGTTGTGATACCTTATAGGGAGTTCCTCCTTACCTTTCAATTGTTTAGAACATTCTCATTCTGAACATTCTCATTCTGAACATTCCAACCTGGGGTTGGAAAAGAGGGCCTTCTACATCACTGTGCTATGTGGTGAGACTGCCACTCATTTTTTCAAACATAATGAAAGCATAAAAATAATAATAATTGCAAAAAAAGCAAAAAAATAGGATTAATGGCTGATACAAAAAAGGAGGGAATTAAATGTCTCATGAACATGTTTCACTAATAATCATTGATGATCACATTTTAATTTATTAGTAGTTAGGAGAATTCTACCAGATTCACTTTAGTACCACAAATATTACTCATTATCCTTGAACTATCCACTAGATGTAAAGAAAATAATAATATGCGTAAGGAAAAAAACACTAAAATTTTAAAGTAATCCTCTATGTTTGCCATTTTAGAAGGCCTGATTTACTTTAATTTCTGGAAATCTATCATTTGAAGTTAGAGGGAGAAGGAGACAACCACTAGGACCAACTTTGTGTGGATACCTTGTTTAGAATGAGATTGAGGAATGGCACCTTTATGTTCTCAAGCACTGCTACTCGAACTTGTAAATAAACATGTACTTTTATGATATGTGCAATGAGGCATGTTAGCATTGCTCTGAGAAACATTACTTGAAAGACTTTTTGACTTCTTGGTGTTTCAGAGCATACCTTAATGGATCGTTAGCATTCTTCTCTGCCTTGGAAGCACTGTGGAAATATGTACATAGTTTTCAAGATTAATGCTAATTTAATAATACTCAATTCCTTTGGTTAATGGACTATAAACTTAGCTATTTTGTTACAAAAGCTAACTGGCGTTAATGGTTGTTGGGTATTTTATGGAGTGGTGCTAATGAACTGGGAGGGTGGTTTCAGGGAAAGATCAGCAGTTTGGAACTTCAGGAAGTCTAGTTTCAGCTTTGACTCACTCTGGGAACATCTAGGTGCCTAACTTTTCCCATTTGCAGAATTGCATCAGTAAAACCTAGGACTTAACCATAGAATTAAACTTGAGGATTCAATGAAATCATAAGGGTCAATGTATTTGTAATAAAGAATTAAAGTGTAACAAATGCTCATTCATATATTCAGGAGCACTTAGTAAATGTTTATTGATTGATCGAGCAAATATGTGCATACCTCTACCACCAATGCAAGTTATAACCCTTCTCATCCTGTGCAATTAGGTATGTTAAAAACCAAATGTAGTAACTCAGTTGTTTGTAAATGATGAACTACTTTCTGGAAATGCAACCAGCTTTAGTGCAGATATAATTTATTAGAGCTTTTTTTTTAATATCTCTTTCCTTAGTCAACATTGTTTTTGTTAGAATTTTAGTGTTTTGTTAGTTTTATTGTAATTGATTATTAGTAGTTAATTGTAAATAGCTATTAATTAGAGTTGGCAGGTTTTCTATGGGGTGTGTGTGGTTTTTTTTTAATTACTATTTAAATCTTAGAGACAGTGGCATTTTGGAAACTCTTTTTGTTATCCTCTGAATTAAGCTTACCTCTTCTTGATAAGGTCCAAAAAGCCATTTTGCAAACGACCTTAATTCTGCCATGACCATCATCCAATATATTCACTTTTGAATAGAAGCTCTGAATCAAAGCAATGGGTTTTGCTTAGTCTCAGTTCTACAGAAGGTCACAAGAATTATGGACATATATCCCAGAGGAAAAAAAATTAGATTAATGATTCAGTATATTTAAGGAGGAGAATGGAGGGGAAGGGGTTCCCCACATCATAAAAAATATCAAGAATTTTTTAAAGCAATTATTAAGTATGATCATTGTCTAACAGGAGTGGGGCACCTGGGGTCCCTAGGCCACATGTAGCCTTCTAGGTCCCTGGCTGTGGCCTTTTCACTGAGTCCAAGTTTTACAGAACAAATCGTTTTATTAAGGGGATTTGTTCTGTGAAGTTTGGATTCAGTCAAAAGGCCACATTCGAGGACCTGGGGAGCTACATGTAGCCTCGAGGCTGCAGGTTCCCCACCCCTGGTGCCCTTTGTCGCTTTATTTAAAAAATAAAGGGCTTAATTCTTACCATTTCTCCTTAGTGGGGAGGGGGAGGAATAAAAGGTAATTCTAACACAGGTTAAAAAAATTTGGTGAGGTATGTGACTTGAAAACAAGATTTTGAATGTCCCAATGATCTGTTCCTTATCAGACAGTTGGGAATAAAAGGAAATGTGAAATTATCAGTTACATAGATACCTTGCTGGATTTTAATTTAATTTAAGCTCACAAACAAGTCATCTCTATAAGCCTCTAAACTGGGCAAAATACAGGCTAGCTTTCATTCCCAAGACCCCGAATGCATCCTTGACTTTGGTTTTTGTTTCTACAGGTATGCAATTGGTCTTGCTTACAAGTCAGCCCCAAAGCATGAGTGGATTGGAAAGAATTCTGCTTCGTGGGTGCTCTGCCGCTGCAATAATAATTGGGTGGTGAGACATAATAGCAAGGAAATTCCCATAGAACCAGCACCGCACCTCCGGCGTGTGGGCATTTTGCTAGACTATGATAATGGCTCCATCGCCTTTTATGATGCTTTGAACTCCCTTCACCTTTATACATTTGACATTACATTTGCACAGCCAGTGTGTCCTACCTTCACTGTGTGGAATAAATGTTTGACAATTATAACAGGCCTTCCCATCCCAGACCACTTGGACTGCCTTGATCAGCTGCCCTGAGTTTTGAAACTCGGATGGAGCAGAAATGATGCAGAACATTCAGAGGACAGATGGCAAATGTGCAGTCCACAAGAGCTTGACTAAGACTCTTCAACTGTGCGCCGTAAAAAGCGTCCATAAATTGTCTGAGACGAGCTTGGAAATGAGAGTCTCCCTCTCCTTTAACTGTGTGTTTTGTATTAAAGTGCAGGAAATGGCTTTAATAATTTCTTGGAACATTTTTTGTATTTACAGGAAGATTTATAGATTATTTATAAAAGAAACATGATCTGGATTACAACTCTTAGGAATTATTTGGTTTTGCACATTAAGAGGCCCATTTACTAACGTTTACCAGCTTTTTACACACTTATTTCATCACAGTGTATGGGCCCCAAAAAAAAGTTTTGTAAGTTTTTATCCACCTTCTCGCTCTATAAAAATACATACTCACCCCATGCAAGGTCCTGTCATCTCAACACTGCATATGAGAATGTGCAAATAAAAATAAAAATACTCTAGAGCCAAGTTAAGAAGTAAAAAGAAGATGGAGGTCCTTCTTGCTATGATTTTTAAATGGGTAGCACATTTCCATTCCTAAGGGGGAAAAATTGCAATATTATTACTGTGAAGTAAAAAAAAAAATTAGTTTCTAAACTAGAAAGCCAGGGCAGTGGTGATGATGGAATTATATAGCTAATTCTTAGTATCTCAATTTGTCATGTTTAACTGTCAAATGATTTGCATCCAGGTGGAAGCCTTGTTTTTTGAAACTCCTCAAACATGCCATCACCTTCCCACCTATAATTTCTCCCAAAAGGAATTCCACTATTGGTACTTTTTTCTTTCTTGAGAATCCTGGGTAAACAGATTATATTAAACCTAGAAAAGCAGTCTCTAAATCATACCAGTTACTTAAAAACAAGAGTAATTTGAGTTAGATCAAGAATTGGATTTTCATTTTCTATAAATATTACAATGAAATCTATCTCACCTTGAGCTTTAGTGGCTTGCCATGGGCTCATAAAACATTTTCCCTCACATTTTATAGTCTCCCACCTATAGTGCTTTCTTGGTCTCTTGAGAAAAGAAAATGAACACATTCTGTAGCAAATGGAAATAGTAATTTGGACAGCTTTCTACTTCGCAATACGTGAGTACATAATGTGTACTAGAAGCATCAAGTACAGTGAAGTGCACCCAAAGGATACATTAGGAAATGATGATGATAACAGTTATATAAGGTACCATCCATTCTAACATATACTCCAATATATATATATATAGGAAGTGGGTTTTATGACACCACCCCTCCATTAAAAATAAAATAAAGACTAAAGGCTCTCATTATTCTAGAGAGCTGCTGTGTAGTTCGGAAAGAGACAATTCAAGCTTGTTACTCATACACATGGTGTGATATGGCGAACCCATTGTTGTTGTTTGCTTTTGACACTCTGGAATGAGTCACTGAATCTTCTCTCAAGTTCCTTTAAAATAGGAGAGAGATCCAACACTGGCACCATTTAGATTCAATCCTGCTCTGGAAAAAAGGGGGGGGCGGGGAGTTGACATCTTGAAATTGCTTTTATCCCTAAGATGCATGTTGTGTCTACTCCAGATACCAGGGTAATCACTTCTCCGGAACTAAGCAAGAAGTTCAGGTTTGAGTAGTTTCTTTTTTCCCCACTGAATTGACCCAATTTTTTCCTGAACCGAAACCAGCTAGTTAGTTATGTTTGCTTCATGTAGACAAAAAGCCCATTTGAATGTTTGTTTTTGAATCAGGCACACAGGACTTTGTCATATCATCGTGTTCTGTCTCTATTACTGGCACACTCTTCCCTCCTTTTCTTAACAAATAAGGTTCTATATATTTACTACGAGATTTATACCTAAAGGATTATTTTACTAGATAATGGAAAAAAATACTTTTAAAGAACTGTTTTCTGAAGAAATTAAAAATAAGGGTTTTTTTCCCATAATAAACAATGTGAATTTTCTTTCACTGAACAAATTGAAAGGTTGCCTCAGTAATTTTTAATGTTGCTTTGGGAATTCAATGTTAAAGGATATTTTAATGCACTTTGTTCACCTAAAGGCTCAAAATAAATGGGCCTCCAGCTCAGCTTCTGAGTTTTTAAATACTCAATATACTGGTACTGATAAGCTTTCCGGTTTGCCTTATGATACCAATTCTACAGAATAATGATGCTTCCATACATATAGTTGTTTTTCCAACATTAAAAAAATCCCATACAAATCTCCACTTAAGCAGTTTTAAGTATGTTCTGACTATTTTTGTATGGGCAAAGGAGATTGAGTATAAATTGGTTGTCAAAACACCAATGTTTCCATCATGGAAAACTTGTGGCCAATAAATACCAGTCAGCAATGATTTCAGAGTTGACATATTTAAAGAAAAAATATGTATATACTCTATTGCTACAGTGTTTCTTTTAATGTCTATAATAATACAGAAAAAAATTCCACAAGGATTTTTTTTTTGAAAGTAAAAAAAAAAAAAGTCTGTAAACAGATGCTGCAGTAAAGACCAGTGTGCTTTGTTGAGTTGTCTGGGTCAGAGACATTCTTTTTTTGTTGAACTACAGTTGGGATAGTCCGCAAATCACAGGGAAATAATGCAAGTGAAGAGATGTGGGATAAAGGAAAGCAGGTCCAGGACCACGTACCATGAATGAAGCAGAAATGACACAGGCCTAAGAGGAAAGGTGACTGTGCAATGTACTTTACCTCATGGTAATCTTCCTCTTGGTGGACAAATAGGGAAATGAGGCTAGAACAACAGATGAAAGAAACTGGCGGTACAATACAAAGGAATCCAGTTGGGTTCAAATAAAAGCCTGATGATGATTTCTATTTTTTTTTTCTTTGTCTAGCCCTTTAGATAAAAAAAAAAGTCACCTCAAATGGAGACATTGACTACAAGTATTGACAATGATTTCTGCTGGGAAAGAGAAAAAGACATGCTGTCTACAAAAATCTCATTATGGTGTTGCTATTTGAACTTTGCAGTTAATGAGCCACACTGCTTAAGTGAGATTTTAATCCAATAAGTTCTTGTTGTATATATGTATGTGCCTATATGTGTGCATGTATAGACACGCGCGCATATGTGCACACATAAGTATGGATTTGTTGTTGGAAATTTCAGTATTTGGCCTTTTCCTTAAAACTCATTTGTGTATGAATTAGATATGAGGGCAATGACAGAAGAGAAAAGTTATTTTACATGTTTTTTTTTAAACCAAGATTGGTTTATTTTACAGGACTTCATTCAATACAATAAAAGCATCACTTAAAAAAACTTCTGTTCCTGTGGGCTTTTATATATTTTAAAACTTCTTTAAAGAATAAAACTCAACTATAGAAAACAAAACTTCTGTGAATACAACATGTCAGAAGCATTGAATGCAGAATCAGGGTAATCAAGTAAAAACTCTAACTATATGATCTTTGGCAAGTCATTTACCTTTGATGAGTTTCTGTTCCCTCATCTGTAAAATGATGGAGTTGGACAAGGCGATTTCTTCAGGTCCCTTCCTGCTCAAGAGTCTGTGATCCTTTATTTATCAGAGAGGATTGAAATAAGTTCTCTCTGCTTTTGGAAACAAGAAATTTGTTTTTATGTCCTACTTTCACGTTTGGAAGTGTGGAGAAAATAAATCTTTCTTCAAATTACACCATTCTTCCTTAGCTTTAAGGCCTTAACCAATATTGTTGTTCTTCAGTCATTTCAGTCATGTCCAAGTCTTGTGACCCCATCTGGGGTTTACTTGGCAAAGATACTGGAGTGGTTTGCCATTGCCTTTTCCAGCTCATTTTATAGACTAGTAACTGAAATGGGGTCAAGTGACTTGCCCAGGATCACACAGCAAGTAAGTGTCAGATTTGAACTCAGGAAGGTGATTCTTCCTCACTTCAGGCCCAGCGCTCTAACCAGTGAACCACCTAGCTGCCCTTCAATCCTGTTGTTAAGTATAGTCAATTCCTGTTATTTCCTTTTTCTTCTACCCTTGTATCATTGAATCAGTTTGGTCTTTAATAAATGTTTGCCTCAGTGCCTTGAACCCACCTTCCTCTTCATTCCAAACAGTTATTCTGGATTATATTGCTAAATAACCCTGAAAGAAATCATGAGCAGGATTAGGACTTGAGCAGGCTATCATTCAGCACCAAAAGGACCAGAATATGAGCAGAGGGAGAAGGGAAAGGTGGCAGAGGTGACTTTATCAAAGTTCATCAATTGGTATAGTAGACATCTACTTTTTTTTTTTGGTAGTACCACCACCATTTGAGGGTCAGCTAGCTGGCTACAGTCCCTGTAACAACTATTCTAAACTCTTCCCTTAAACTTTTAACACTTTCTCACCAACCTGTTTTTCAAGATATGATATTTTTTTCCTACTTTACTATGAAAATTCAATTCAACAAATTTTTAATGTTTGTGGTTAATGTCAATTTGCCTGTTTTATCCAAGGCATAGCACTAAGTGCTAGAGAAACACACACACACACACACACTATTCCTGGTCCTCAAGAAGATTAATTCCACTGGGAAGATATAACATATGTACAAATAATAGTAGGTATAGAGGAGAGAGAACTAACTGGATGGATAAGGAGAAGCTTCAGAGCTTGTGCTTGGTACTAATGAAAAATAAGGATTTGACACTGAGGCAGAGCTGAGAGAGGAATACATTCTAGTCACGGAAGCCAACTTATAAGAACACAGGAAGATGGAACATAGATCTTCAAGAGTTCTGAAGACAGCTAATAGTCTAATTTAGCAAGAACATAAAATGCATAAAAGAACTAAATAAGAAAGTGAAGGTGAAACCAGATGATGAAAGGTTTTAAATGCCAGATTGAAGAGTTTTTATCTTGTTCTACAGACAATAGGAAGTAACTGAAGTTTTTCTGAGTGGAAAATGGTATGGTCACACCTATTCCCCTAGAAACAATATTTTGGCACCTATATGGAAGACAAATGGTAAAGGGAAGAGACTAAAAGCAGGGAGATAAATGAAGAAGCCACCATAATAGTATAGACAAAATTCTATGGGTGCATGAGCTAGAACAGTGGTATTGTATTGAGAAAGAAGATGGGCTTTCTAGATCACGTGAGCAACAAGATGGAGGATTAGATGTTTTCTTTGATCCTTGTGACCACTCAACTTCTCTAAAATAGAAATTATGTGGCAGAGATAATGCAATTTCAGCTTTCTACATAATCTAGGACACCAAGAACCAAAATATGGTGATTAATTAATAGAAAAGGAGGTGAATAATCCCTAACCTGTAATGCATCAGTTGACACCCCCCTCCTCCACTGCTACCATGCTCCAGGAAGCAGGACTACACAAGCCAATCCACATCCTTGCACTAGAAATAAACTCTACACCTGAACTGCTCCTCCCCTCCTCCCAGTGCTACAAAGATTCAAACTACAAATTCCAGAAATTTGATCAAGCTCAGATAACAGCATGGCAACACTCTTTGCCACTGGGCCAGATAACTGAACAACAGAGGGAATGAGAGTAGGACCCATGTTAGGAAATGAGGAGGGTAGGGAAGAAAAGAGTCTGAGTGACATTCCACTAAGTCTGAGGGAAAGTACATAGCATCCAACTAAGGTCAATTTTGTCTCCTAGAAGTCACTTGGACAGAGACCTAGGCTGTTGAGCCATGAATTGCCCAGAGTGGCAGGAGGTTGAGATGCTTTGAGACTCAGCTCCCAGGAACAGGGCCATCAAAGGGGAGAGAGTCAGACACTGAACAATAGTGGGAGGAAGGAATAAATAATAGAAATACCAAAGATCTCAGTGGGAAGAAAACTCAAAGATCATGAGTACAAGTAAATAAATTGATACTAACAATATTAATAGCAGGAGAAAAATATGGCTTCCAGATCACAGAAAAAAGCTGAGACTTTTTAAAATAAGTAATGCAAGACAAAGGAAAATTAATCATCTCCTGATAAGGCAGAGGACCCTATGGTTACACCAGGGTAAGCATACCATGATGTTCCTGAATGGTTTAAAAGAGAAATATTGATCTTGAAGACAGGATACGTAGAGACAATTTAGGGATTAGAGGCCTCTGAGAAGAACAAGACAAGGCAAAAAAATCTGAACAGTATAATGCAAGAAATAATACAAGAAAACTGCCCAGAACTTTGGAACACAGAAAAAAGTACCAGATGAAAGAATTCACACATCACATCCAGAACAAACCCTAGCCTTCTAACTCAAAGACAAATAGAGGTTTAACAGTTCTACTAAGAAAGCAAGCAAGAGAAAGACCTTCAAATATTAAAGAAAGGGAAATTTGAATACTACAAGACTATTACGTACTCACTAGAAAATGTATGTAAAAATGTATTCCAAAACTTACTCAAATGGAACTCAAGATGCAGCTCAACATGTCCCAGCCTGGAAATCTGAGCCTAACCATAAATGGAAAAAAAGGATATAAAGTTAAAAAGGAGTTCAAAATATTCATACAAAGACTAGACCTGAAGAGATTCTTTCTGAAACATCCTAGACAACAGAAATACAAGAAATGTAAACAAAAAAGAGCAACCAAGGACAGCAACAGCAAAAAATAAGAAGAGAGAGATGATTAAGAGATTTCTTTCTAAATTTACACAAGAAGACAAGGGTGAAAGTAGAAATCAAATTGAAGTGATGGTAGAGAAACCTGACCTGAACTGTACCATACTCACAACACCTTGCCTAGAGATGAATCATTGTTTTGTCTTGTTTGGGATTTGGGGTTTTTATTTGGGGGGACTAAATTACAGAATGAGAGGATGCAATTAAAAGGAGGAGAGGAAAAAGATAGAAGATAATATATGATATACTCTAATGAAACAAAGGAGACAACAAAGGAAAAATAACTCCTATAGTCTTTTAGGAAAGGAAAGCCTACAGGAGAACAAAGAGGCAAAGGGAAGGATTGAAAAAGGAGGAAAGAAAGGGGCAGATCTTGTTTCTTAGGGGAAAGGAGTACCACTGATATATGTTCCTAAGGGAGAAGAGAGACATTCCATAAAGAGAGATGGAAGACCTTATAATGGATATTAGTGCTTAGATAGACCACTCATTCTTCCTCAGGAGAAGGGGAATCCAAGCTCCTGGGACCAGCTGACACCCAAAAGAACAAGAGGACACAGGCTCAGGGAAGAGATTTTGAGGCAAGTGGGAAATAAAGAAGGACTAAATAAGTGTAATAATCATGAAGCAAAGAATAAAAATCTAGGATAGACAGTAAAGATAAATAATGAAGAGAATAAAACAAATTAATTCTTTTAAGGAGTAAAAATGAAATTTGAAAAAAAAACCAACCCCAGTTGAAAGGGAAAAGAAGGACTACTTGATTTTACTGAAAGGAGAAGAATTAAATAACTAGATAATAGAAAGAAATGAAAAGAAACTAATAAACTTCAAAATCAGGTAAAGGAGTAACAAAAAGTAAGAGGGGGGATTGAGAGTGACAAGTAGTGAGCCAGCGGGAATAGGATCTAAAAAGAGCTAAAATAACTGAAGAGATATAGTACTGTATTTATAGTGGAAGAGGGAGAAAATACCAATTTGGATTTTAAAAATAATATTTTTGACAAATGCAGTAATATATAAACCCAACTCTCATAATACTAAATGTGAATAGATTAAATAATACAATAAAATGAAAAAGAATGACAGATTCAATAAGAAAACCTCACAATCCATTACTTACCAGAAACATATTCAAAAAATAAAGACATACACAAAATAAAGTTGAGACTGTATAAAAAAAAATGTATGCATCATAATTTGATGCATACATTTGATGATTTAAAAAAACTCAGGAATTTCCATCATGCTATCAGACAAAGCAAATATAGCCAAAAAATAAGAAGGGATAAAAAAGGAAACTATAGTATGCTGAAAGGAACCATAAACAACAAACCAACATTAATAATACTTACATGCTCCAAATGCCTTAGCATCCAAATTCATAAAAGAAACATCTGAGTTTCAAGAAGATATAGACAGTAACACAATAGTAGTAGGAGATTTCAATACTCCTCTAACAGTTTTTTGATAAGTCTAAGAGAAAGATAAATAAAGGGGAATATATGGAACTCAACAATGTTCTGGATTAAAGTTAAAAGACTTTCGGAGTCTTCCAAATGGGGCAGCAAATATTTATATATACAAGAGGAAGGAATAAAGATAGGTAAGGAGGATATAAAGCTATCCCTGCTTGCTGATTATATAATAGTTTACTTGGAAACCCCAAGGAATCAACAAAGATATTGATTGAGACAATAGCTTCAGCAAAGTTGCAAATTACCACAAAAAAAACCCTTTAAAAATCAACAGCATTTCTATATAATAATAACAAAACATGAGAAGCAATAATAGAAAGGGAAATCCCATTTCAAATAACTACCAAGTGCATAAAATATCTAGAGACCAACCTCCCAAAGCATACAGAAGACTCATATTGTTTCAATTACAAAACACTCCTTAAATAATTTTTTAAAAATAGCTGGAGTAATATTTAGTGCTTATGGCTAGAATGTAACAGTATAATAAAAATGACAATACTACAAAAATTAATTTATACTTTTAATGCTTATACCAATCAAAATTACCTAGGGGATACTTTACAGAGTTTGATAAAATAATAAAATTCAATTATAAATCAAAAGATCTAGAATATCAAAAGAAATGATGAAAAGAAATAAGGACAAAGGGGAAATAGTGGTACTTCCAGACCTAAAACTATGCTATAAAGTAACAGTTATCAAAATCATCCAGCATTTTTTAAAAGAATAGAAAATTAAATCAAGTATATATTATACAAGGGAGATTCACAAACAATAGAACTTGATAGCCCATTGTTAGATAAAGTGGAAAACATATTTGGTAAAAAATTTCTGGGAAAACTGGAAAGCAGTCTGGCAGAAATTCGGCTTAGACTATCATCTTACACCATATTCCACAATATATTCTAAATGGAAACATGAGCTTAATATTAAAGATCATGCTATTTTAAAAAATTAGAAGAGAAACAGATCACATACTTTTCATAGCTAGGGGCAAAAGATGCATTCTTAACCAAATAAGAGATTGAAGCAATTACTAAAGATAAGAATGGATTACTTGAAATTGAAAAGCTTCTGTACAGACAACTTTAACACATCTAAGATAAAAAGAAGGGAAGTGGTTGCATGAGGGAAAAAAAATCCTTGTATCAAATTTCTTCAATAGAAGTTTGGTACGATTTATAGTAGATAGATGGATGGATGAATATGTAAATGGCTATACATACACATGGATAGATATAGGTATACCTATATACCTATAAACATGTAGATAGATAGATAGATAGATAGATAGATAGATAGACAGACAGATAGATAGATATGGCTATTAGTTATATGTGCATATGAGTAATAGCCATTCCTCAATAGTTAAATGGTCAAACAGTTGAATTAACAGTTCTCAAAAGAATTGTAAAGTATTCACAATCACATGAAAAAATTCTCCACATCACTAATAATAAGAGAAATGCAAAACCAAAGAACCCTGAGGTTTAACAGGAAGAGAAGCAGGCAATGACAGTGTCACCCTATCAATCAATCAATCAGCTTATTTATTAAGTACTTACTATGTGCCAAGCACTGTGTTAGGGGCTGGAGATAAAAGGACAAAAATGAAACCATCCCTGCCCTCAAATAGCTGGTATTGGGAGAAATGACCCAGGCAAGGAGGAAAGGGTGTTCAGGAGAAATAAAGGGCCAACAGCGTTCAAATCTAGAGAGATGTCAAAGGAACATTACCTGAGAAAAGGCCACTGAATTTAGCACTTAACATCCCAATCAAATTGAAAGAGGCAAGGAGTAGACAGAGAGGAGATATAGAAGGGATAGATAGCTTCAGGTGATGGCAGAGTCAAGAGAAGATTTGATAAACATGTTTGTAGACAGCAGGAATGAGCCAGGAAGGAAAGATTGAAGGGGAGAGGGAGGAAGAGGGAGAGAAGGAGAAAGAGGAGGAGAGAGAGAAGGAGAAAGGAAGGGAGAGAAAGAGAAAAAGAAGGAGAAGGAGGAGGAGGAGGAGGAGAAGAAGAAATCAAAGAGGTGAAGGAATGGGAGTTGATAAAAAGTGGTTTTGAAACAAGAAAGTGAGGACAAAGGAGCTCATGGCAAATTGCCTTGAAGAGGGCAAGGGAAGCAGATATATAAGACATCCAATTTATATACATTTATTAAATGCTTACCACGTACAAGGAACTGTGCGGTAGCCAGGCTTATGAAAATTTTCATCTGTAATAAAGGTTTGGCACAGGCCTAGACAACCTAAAAAGGTACGAACCTGCCTCTGGGAGACTGGAAAACTGATGAATGAATGGACATTCTACACAAATCTGCCATATATATGGCTGGGAGCAGTCTTTTTTCCATTGACTGCGTAGCCAGAATTGTCTGTCTTTAAAACCACCTGACTGAGCACCTTCAGAGTTTTTTCCTTCATGCAAATCTAACAAAAGATTCTTTCACTCACAGTCAGTGAGACCCTGTCATAAGAAGGAAGAGCCATGAGGGCTGCCACCTTCTCTCCTTTCCTTCCCCTCCACCATCTGACTCCAAGAAATAGGCCTAGGGCTTTGGTCTTTTGCTTTCTGCTTGTCTATTATAGGTACAAGGAGTGGACCCTCTGCTCTAGCCTAGGAAATGAGCCATTGGGATCAGAGAGTCCAAGAATTTAAGCTTAAAGTTGCAACCAGACCAGAAGATGAACCCTGAAAAACACAGAAGCCAACTTGGCTGTCTTTGGACATGAACTTGGTGAGACTAATACTACGTAGAAACTGTGCTTAATTCCCACATTCCCCCTCACAGAAGCAGTACAAGGGGGATTATATTTCCTAGGTGTTGCAGAAAATGTTTGTGCTTTTCCTTTCATATCTTTGACATAAACATCCCTTTGTTAAAGCTAATTTGAGTGTATCAGTTGTCCTTGTTCCTGAACATGATTGAAAGCTCCCCTATCTATACCCACAACTGAAAAGCATGGATGAAAAATATAATAAATGCTTATTGACTTGACTTATTAAATGGTTAAATAGAACTGAGATGATAGTCACAGATCCCTTAAAATTGTCGCGATGAAAGGGGGGGCAATAATCAGTGGGAGCTCCATCTATTGGCAGAAAAGAGCTTCTCCACCCCCCTCAGAGCGTCAGGGAACTCTGGGGGTTTGAAATGTAGAGGGCTTGGTCCTCAAGCAGTGGGGCTAGAATAGTCATGTTACACATGTACTAACACCCCTGTGAAAGCAAGCAAGAAAACAAAAAAGAAAAGAATTAATTCGAGATTAGAAATATAAACAAGAGCATAGTTGATAAATCTGCTACTTATTCTTCCCTGCTGTGGAATGTACCTAGGGCCCACATATGTGTGCTGGAGCACCCAGGTTCATGACATAGTGATTTATTTTCCCATTTGTTAGATTTTTTTTTTGTAATACCTACACCCTTCAACAGTGCAAGCTACTTTTTTGTTATATTTTGTACTTTCTGATCCTGTTTTGCTTTTGCTTTTTTTTTTCCCTGAAAGACACCATATGTTTTTCAGTCAAGCAGGGATTCTTAGTGCTTCCTGAATGACTAAAATCTTCAAGAAAGAACCCTATGGTGCCTCCAACAATGCTTATACTTAGGCCAGCCAATGTAATATGTAACCAATGTAATATGTGACCAAAGCCTAGTAGCCAACTTGGAAGATCCAAGGAGAATCAGATACTGTTGGGGGGTGGGGGGTGGGGGGAGATTGCTATATTTCTTTCTATTATCTATACCTATTCCTAACTTTTTATATTTGAGAATTCTCTCTCTCTCTCTCTCTCTCTCTCTCTCTCTCTCTCTCTCTCTCTCTCTCTCTCTCTCTCTCTCTCTCTCTCTCTCTCTCCCCCCTCCCTCCTTCCTCTGTCAGTTGCTCATTCTCTCTTTCTGCTCTGTGTATTTATAATAAGCAATAACAAAATAGCATTTATGTAATGTTTTAAGGTTTTCAAAATTCTTTATATACATTATCTTATTTGGTCCTCAAAACAACCCTGTGAGGTAGGTATTAATATTATCCCTACTTTACAGATGAGGAAAGTGAGACAGAGAGAGGTTAAATGAATTTCCCAAGTTAACATGGCTATTGTTTTGAGGCACGTTTCAAACTCAGATCTTCCTGACTCCAAGTCTAGCACTTGATCTACTGTACTTCTAGCTGCTTGCATGTCTTTGTCTGTGTCTCTTTCTTCCTTCTCTTTGCATCTCTCTCTCTCTCTCTCTCTCTCTCTCTCTCTCTCTCTCTCTCTCTCTCTCTCTCTCTCTCTCTCTCTCTCTCTCTCTCTCTTCCTCACAGGCAGGAAATAAAGTCACACATTTGTGTCTGTCCACTAATGTCTTGCTCTGAAGCCCCACCCCCCACCCCTAGCCCACCCAACCCCACCATGTGAAGGCAGCCCTAGGTTCTTGAAGGCTCTGCCAGTAGAATGCAGTCTCAGAAGCTACAATAGGCATTAGGGTACAAGGATGGGCCTGGTAGCCAAGTTTGCTTTATGAGAACCAATCCAGGGAACGAGATCAGGGAAGCTCACCATCAGAGACTTGGTCACCAAGTAATGAATGTTTTGTCACAACTCATAATGACTATCAGCTAAGTCATGAAAAGGTTGAGATTTACCTCACCAAGAAGAGTATCTATGCTGAAGTTAGGCAGGATTCTCAAAGAAATGGTTTGGTTATCACCATACTTCCCCTCCTAATTTTGTTCAGTTGTTTAATTGTATCTGACTTTTCATGACCATTTCTTGGCAAAGATACTAGAGTGGTCTGCCATTTTCTTCTCTAATGGATTAAGCAAAGAGAGTGACTTGCCCAAAGTCACACAGCTAGTGAGTGTCTGTGGCTGGATATGAACTCAGGCCTTCCTGACTCCAGGCCTAGCACTCTATCTACTGAACAGCCTAGCTGCCAATAGCTCTCATTTATTCATTTGCATTTAACACAGTGGATTCCTTTGCAAGACTTACAAATCCAAAATAATGTTAAAGGATACAATGCTATTGCTAGAATTGATTCTTAAACCAGTTGCTACATGCACAGACCTTCTTGACTCATCTCACTGGTCCAATTAAACAATTGTTAAACACAGGTTACAATTAAACAATTCCCTTCGTACCCAGTATTTGTATTTGTAACAATTGAAGATAATATGGCAAAGGTGAAATTTTCACCGTCACATTCTGGCAAAAATCTGATGTAATGGCTTACTCATCTTGTCAACCCTGAATTCCTCCTATTTGCCAAACTGGGTCTTTGCCATTCAATCAATCAAGAGGCATTTATTAATATGTGCCAGACATGGTGCTGGGGATATAAACTCAAAGATGAACCAGTTCCTACCCTCAAGTAGCATATTCTTTATAGGGTAAGGAATTATCAGCTGCAGTTTCAGCTTTGTCTTAGACTGATGTGGGAACTAGGGGTGGGAGAGTACAAAGAGCCTATGTCCATTTATCAGAGGCTCCATCAGTTCTCACTCCGACCTCAGTTCCCCCCTTTTCTCTGCTATGTCTATGGTCGATAGCCCATTCTCTAACTGATTGGACTTTCTGTTCTGATTTCTGATCTTTCTTTGCTGGGGTCTCAAATATCTACTTTCCCAAAAACTTCTCGAGTGATGCCAGCTGCCTTAATGTCTATTCAATGCCTGACACATAAATCTCTGATGAACACCTACCCTCCTTAGATAGACACATGGGTCTCGGACTAGGTTTAACCAAAGGTGTTTGTGTCACGTTAGCCTTTAATCTCTAGTTCTAGATCAGCCTTTGGGTTCATGTCTCTACGTGCTCAAATCTAGTACAACCATCTGCTGGCTCCCATGTCCAAACCCCAATTCATCCAACCCTGGAGGTCTGCTTAGACTTCTATCTGTAGATTTGCTATATCTGATCCAATACACATCCACTCAAGCTCTAATTGTGCTGCCTACTAAATGTGTATTTTTTTAAGAGACAATTTTTAATGGAGTACCCGGTATCCAAAAATTCCTACTCTGTGGTTCTCTATCCACTTAAAACCATAGTTTATAAAACCCCTAACAATGTGTTCAGAAGTCAGTCAACAAGCATTTATAAAGAACCTACTATGTTCCAGGCACTTCATAAATAGTTGATCTTCACAATAACCCTTGGAGGCAGGTGCTTTTATTACCTCTATTTTATAGTTAAAAAAAACTGAGGTAGACAGAGGCTAAGTGACTTGCCCAGTGTCACACAACTAGTGTGGATTTGATTTCAAGTCTTTCTGACTCCGGGCCCAACATTCTGTCCCTCTTAAAGTTCACTGATAACTTTGGAGAGAGCATTTTCAGTTGAATGGTGAAAGCAAGAGTCAGGTGGTTGAGAGCTAAACATAAGAGGAATGGAATGGGAAGCACTGATTATGGAGAGCTTTTTTTAAAGGAATGTAGTTACAGAAGGGAGAAGAGATATGGGACAATAGCTAGTAGGAACAGATGGATCAAGTGAAGTGCTTTTGAGACTGAGGAATGTGTGGGTAGATATTTGTAGAGAAGAGGAAAGCACCCAACAGAGACTGAAAATTAGTAAGAGAGCAGGGAGGAAAAGGCAATCTGCTAGAGAAGACAAGATTGAATGAGATCATTTGTGCATGTGGGTTTGCCTTAGCAAAGAGAAGGGTCACCTCTTCATGTGAGATAGAGTGAAGCAGAAGATAGTGGCCCAAGACATCTGAGCAATGAGAGATAAGGAGGAGGGAAGAAAAGATAGCTCTCTGGGAATGGCTTCAATTGTTTCAGTGAAATCCGAGGCAAGACTCTTAGCTGAGAGGGTAGAGGGAGAGAGAGCTATGGGAGGCTTGAAGAAAGAGGAAGAGGTTTGGAAACGCTACTATGGTAAGTAGGACAGTGAGTTACTTGGGGAGATGTCAAAGGATTGCCTTGCCCAATGAGGGACCAATTGAGATCGTGAAACATAAATTTGTAGTTTATTACACAATTAGTACAGTTTTATGATTTTCTCCAGTTTCATTCAGCAGCATATAAATAGGAGCAAAGGTGATGGGAGTGATCCAAGGCTGAGGCTTAGCAGGGCAAATTCAGCTATAGGATAAGGGGACAAGGGACTCAAGCAGAAAATAATGTAGAGTTGAGGTTCAACAGGGCATTAAGATGGGGAAGAAAAAAAGAGTATTGCTAATGCAGTGGTGACGGCCTGGGAAAGAACTGAAGGATAGAGGGATTGGAGATTACAACTCCCAATGGATAACAGATTATGATTAGATGACAAGATTCCAGCATTCCTGAACATGGGGCATTTGTGAGTGATGATAAGATCAAGGGCATGACCATCTCTGTGTGTCACTGAAGTTGGGTAAAGGTTAAATCATGGGAAATGAGTAAATTGAGGAACTGAAGAGGTTGGAGTATTTGAGGGGGTATCACTATGTATGTTGAAGCCCCCTAGTATTGGGAAAAGGAGAGAAAGATTGTGAGCCAGGCACTGAATTCAAAGAGGAAACTAGGGATATGTCCTAGAGGTCTATAAATAACAGAGATTTTGATTGAGTGGTAGATATGGACTGAGTATACCCCAAAGCAGAAGAATTATTGAATTCTTCTAGAGAGGAGAGACAGGAATCTGTTAATTGTTGAGAAATGAATTCAGGTAGCCTATAAACATCCATAGGTGTTTGGCCCTTAGGGTAGAGTCCTCTTGGGGTATGAGGTAGCTGAGGAGAGGGAAGTCGAGCGGGAGCTAATGAAATGGTGTTTCTCTCCTTCCTGGGCAGACAGAAATAGGATAGATTAAGATAGAGAGATTGCCAGATGGAATTAGTTCATAGCAAATCAATTAAATAGCATAGAAAGAAAAACAGCAATAGAACATTCCATCCCATTCATAAACCTGGGGAGCACTCTCCCACAAATTCATAAACTGTCACTGAAAATGGTGCACACACGTAGGGATCACGTGCAGAGGCTCGCAGACAGGGCACATGCGACCAGCATGCATACATGGAAGGACACATACAAAGGGAATACAGGTAGCCAGGGAACATGTGTAATTGGAACTCATGCTTCCTGAGCTGCGAGAGTCACCAAGATCTGATGATGAGATCACGCTGCGTTTGCTTCCCACTGGGCACCATGTATTGGTCAGCTTCCTGCTGGGTACCATATCTCTACTACTCCCTACTGCACATGGGGCAGGTTGGTTTGTTCGTTCTTTCTGGGTTCTGTACACATACACTTTCTACCTCTCTTCCTTTGTTCTTGCTCTCTCTCTTTTTCTCTTCTCTCTCTCTCTCTCTCCCTCCATCCCTCCCTTCCCCACCCCACCCCCCAGTAGACTTGAGTTCAAATCCCACCTCTGCTACTGACCACTTGTACGGTTAATAAATGAATGACAAGGAATTTATCAGACATTTACTGAATGGTAGGCACGCTGCTAAACACTCAGATTTGTTGCTGTTCAGTTGTTTCATTAATGCCTGACTTTTAGAGACCCCATTTGGGGTTTTCTTGGCAAAGATACTGCAGTGGTTTGCCAATTCTTTCTCCAGCTCATTTTATAGATGAAGAGGCAAACCAGGTTAAGTGACATACCTAGGGTCACACAGCTAATAAATGTCTCAGGCCAGATTTGAACTCACAAAAATGAGTCTTCCTGACTCCAGACCCAGCACTCTATCCACTGAGCCACCTAGATCCCAATGAAAATTTTAAAACTGGCTCCTGTGAGTTGGCTAGGCCAATTCAGATGGCATCAACTGTGCTGAATTTTTTACAGAATTCATTAAGTGTCGGATGACTTCTATTCTGCCACTGATTATGCCTGTATACCCTGCTGGGTGTTAGGAAAGCAAACATAAAAAACAACTCAGTCTCTGTTCCCAGAGAGCTTCCAGCAGAATAGGGGCAATGGGAAATGTATAAAATTAAAGGTGATAGAAAGTAGAATGTAACAGGGGCAAAGGAATCATACAGATTTTATATGTGTGTATGTGTGTGTGTGTATACACACATATGTATGTGTGTATACACACATATATAATATATGCACATATGTATATATATATATATATATATTTAAGGAGGAAAACATCACTTCCATTTTGAAAGATTAATTAGGGAAATTTTTATGGAAAAGGTGATATCTAAACTAAACAATAAAGGAGGAAAAGGATTTAAATGGGTCAATATCTAGATAGAAAGGTTCCAGGCATGGGGGCTATCCTAAACAAATACACAGAGGTAGTAGGGGAGACTGAAGACCTATGGCCAGAACATAAGATGAATAAAGAGGAGGAGTATGAAATGAGGCTGGAAAGACATATTGGAGTCCTACTGCATTTTATCTTTCGGGAAAGAGGGAGCCACTGAAGATTTTAGAGCAGGGGCACAACAGGATCACACCTCAGATAAAGTTTCAGAAGGCATTGGTATATGAGGTAACGGTGATGATAGTGATGAAGATTCTTGGGTGAATGATGACACAGGCTTTGGACTCCCTCCAGGTTTGGTTCGGAGGACAGAGACCATAGAAGAGAGACAAAGAACAATCACTTGGCCGACAGCTTGGAATGATGAGGCCAGTAAGAGACTTCTGACCCTTCTGGATCCCTTGGGGAAAGATAAGCGCGGGGAGAGGAGGAGAGGTTGTCCAAATAACTGCATCTGTTGCTGGTTCGCATTTGATACCTTGCCACATTCCAGTATCCACGTTCAAGACATCCTGAAACAGAGAAGTTCGCTGTTTTGGATATGTTTGAAATCTTAAACTGATTGACTGAAACCAGGAGTGCTAGGATGTGAACTCCCAACCTCAGGGTTCAGTGGGGTCAACCAGCCCACAGAGCCTGTGCCCTTGATACATCCAGACAGGCAAATCATATTAAATCATGTCTCAGGACTCACTGCCAAATTTTTTTTTTTAATCGTGTATTTACCAGGGAGCTAGATTTCAGTCCAGTCACAGGTGTTTAAAAAATTTATCTTTTAAAAAGGACTCTTCTTGGCTGACTTGTTTGGGCCCTGCTCACATTTCCTGAGTGCATTCAAAGAGGACGATCGTCTCAGCAGATGGTGTACCGCCATTCATGCAGACACGAAAACCCCAGTGGAAAAGACAGAGAGTGATTCCATTGGTTTAATGTTCTTCTCAGGGAGGAATCTTGACTAAGTGAAACCTTTATGGGCAAACATCAGAGTCACTCTGATTGTTCGTCAGAAAAGCTTCCCAGAGCTGCTGCAGATGCCCTGAGAGGCCACCTTTCAAAGAGATTTTATTCTTCCTGAGGTTTTTGCCATTGAAATCAGCAAATCCTTAGGGACACCATAGGCTAGAATCAAATCAGCAAAACTTACTACAACATCCGGAACACAAATGTGAACAATTTTCATCCATTCCATTCCTGGGTACCCAGTGGAAAGCACCTCTGGAATAGACTATAACAGCCACATTCTTGTTTGAAGAAACCTCTACCAAAGGCATTTCTCTTTAATGAGGTGGTTTGATCAGATAGTTGGAAAATATGACACCTTAAGGCTAGGGAAGGAAATTAAGTAACTTCATTATTGTGCCCTGGTGATTTGGGTCAAATCAAGGAAGTTATTCACTTTGTTGATTGATTTTTATGTAAGGTAGAGTTTCATCTTCAAATTGATTTCTGTATGTTGTAGCAAACATAAAGAGGCAATTTGATCTAGCAGATTAGAGCACTGGGCTTGGAGTCAGGTAGACCTGGGTTCAAAACCCACTTCTGTCATTTATTGGATTTATGGTCCTGGTTAAGTGGCTTAATCCTAATGCTTGTTCAGTCATGTCTGACTCCTTGTAACCCCATTTGGAGTTTTCTTGGCAAAGATACTGGAGTGGTTTTCCATTTCCTTCTCCAGCTCATTTGACAGATGAAGAAACTGAGGCAAACAGGGTTAAGTGACTTGCTCTGGGGCACAAAGCTAGTAAGTGTCTGAGGCCAGATTTGAACTTGGGAACATGAATCTTCTTGACTCCAGGTCTGGCACTTTATCTACTAAACCATATAGCTGTGTGAATGGACTTCATGTACCTAATGATGTACCCCAAAGTACCCAATATACTCCAGGCAACTTCTCAGGATTTATTTACTGAATCACTGTTGGGCCTAGTTTCCCTAATCAGATGAAATGACAAGGTTCTTAGAGGAATTTCAGTACCAAACATAATGTGACATTTTGTTTTTGGGCAAAGTTAAGAGTCAACAACTCTACTCTTCGTATTTTTTGTATTTTTATTGACCTCCTTTGTTTTTAACCCTCTTCCTTTTTGCTCCCTTACAAAGAAGAATTTGAAAAGATGGGGAAAATGGCCAGCAAACACATCAACCAAGTCAAACATTATATACAGTGTTCCACATCCATGGTCCCCACCTCTGTGCTCCTCATCAATGGAGGGAAGGATGTGCATTCTCATATTTTTTTCTTTGGACCCAAGCTTGGTTATTATGGCTTCATAGCATTTAGTTTCCATTCCTTTGTTTATATAGTTCTTTGCGTTGACAGTATTGTAATGTTTGCATATATTGTTTTCCTATATTTATCTCACTTTAAATCATTTCATCTGTATTCCCATGCTTCTCTATGTATTCATATTTACCATTTCTTTTAGCTCAGTAATATCCATCACGTTCAGGTACCACAATTTATTTAGCCATTCAAAAAATTAATGAGTATCAACTCTGTCTCTAATTCTTTACTACCAGAAAAAGGGCTACCATAAAATATTGTGATGTTTGGATGACTTTTCTTCTTTCAATCATTGTCCTCTTTGATACTAACAATGGTATCAATGGTCAAAGGCTATTGACATTTTACTGACATTCTCTGAATAATTCAAAATTGCTTTCCAGCATGATCAGATAATTTATATCTCCACTAACAGTGTATCACTGTGCCTGTCTTTCCATACCCCCTTCACATTGACTATTCCCATTTTTTTTCATTTATGCCAAATTGCCCCTGAAGTGAAACCACAAAGGAACTTCATTCTTTTGAGAACAAGAAAGTGTCTTACACATTGTAGATGCTT
The DNA here is from genome assembly GCF_003287225.1 of Phascolarctos cinereus. Classification (NCBI taxonomy): domain Eukaryota; kingdom Metazoa; phylum Chordata; class Mammalia; order Diprotodontia; family Phascolarctidae; genus Phascolarctos; species Phascolarctos cinereus. The sequence goes on from NW_027556098.1 coordinate 11,188,348, forward strand.
AATGAGAGATTATTAAATTGAATCTCCTCAGTGGGCTGGTCTAAATGCTACCTCCTCCCTTATTTCATATTTTTCCTTGGAAAACAACTCCTTTCCTCTTTCTTCATCTCCTGAAATGCCTCAAGCTCAGAATTAATATTAGCTATTGCCTCCGTGAATAGAACACCTATCTCCTTGTCTTCAATTCCTCTGAGCATTTTACTACTCAATATTGTTCTGTCTGCTCTATAAGTTTATGCTGGGACCTTCAGAAACTCATTCCCTTCTTGGAATTCTGTTCCCAGATACAGAGCCGCCAGTGGGGTTCTCCAAGTATACAATGCAGAGACTGTCCTACTTACAGAGGTCAGTGTTCTGGGAGTCTCTGTTTCTACATGGGAGGTTGTTATCGAGATGATCAGGAAAGCTTGAGGGATGAATGCATGAAGAATAAACACCTCCACATTCTCACTGGTCCTGGAAACTGCAAATAAGCAAATATTGAAGAGCTATGTATGAGTCCATGAATATATTACGTGCAGATAAAGGGGCTCTTTCTAGTACAGATTTTTGGACGGTTTAATTTTACTTCAAAAATAGGTTGATTTACAATGCTGTTCTTTGAGGGAAAGTTAACAGAGCTCTCTTGGATTCTCAAAATATTTCTAGAGTACAGATGATCTGTGGGAAGCCTTTCAGCACAGTAAATATTGGAACGCCCATCTTGTAAATGAGATCTTAAATCCAGGACGTTGTACGCAGTTATTACACTTTCCATCATGTTACTTCTCCGGAATCAGAGATTTAACGACCATATCCCCAACCCAATGTTGAAGTTGTTATGATAATTACAGTGATATAGTAGTAAGAGCACTGGCTCTAAAGTCTGAAGACCTGAGATCAAACCTCATGTCTGATGTAGGAAATTAGAAAGTCAGGATGAGTGGATATCATGGAAAAGCGGAAAGGGTATTGCACGTGAGAGTTAAAAACAAATTGGCCTTGAGCCCCAGCTCTATCACTCATGAGCTGTGTGACCCTGGACAAGTCATTTAGCCTGAGTGTCAATTTCCAATGAAGAGATTGGTCTAGATCAGGGGTGATTAACCTTGTGCTGTCATGGACCCCCTTTGGCAGACTTAGTGAAGCCTATGGACATCAGAATAAAATTTCAAAATGCATAAATGCATAGGATTAAAAAGGAAACTAATTGTAATGAAATACAGTTAGCAAAATATTTTTTTAAATACATGGACCCCAGGTTAAGAACCCTTGATCTAGAAGGTCTCTGAGAGTCCTTATAACTCTAGGATTCTCTAACTTTAATCATAACATCTAATAAGTACATAACACTTAGAATTTAGTATAAAAATATACTAAATCTGTAGTACTTTCAAGTTTACAAAGTACTTCCCTCACAATATCCCTGCATAAAAGTACAAGTATAATTATTTCCTTTCTACAAAAGAGGAAATCAATTTGTCCTTAAGTAGACATGTCTAATAAAGAAACTGAGGCCTAGGGAAATTAAATGACAAATATTACATCTCTATACAAAGCACTTTCACATATAGATATGTCCATATGAATATATGATATACATGACACATAGCATATATATCAAGGTGATATACATGATGTATAGATGTCATATCTATATATATGTGTATACATGTGTATATATCATATATCCATATATACATTGTATATAACATAATTTGATTCTCACAAAAAATCCATGAGAAACATAATTTGTATATGGTGATCCTCCCTCTTCTGAATGAGGAAATTGATACTCAGAAGGGCTAAGTGACTTGTTCAGGGTCACAAAGTTTCTCTGTGACAAAGCTGAGACTCAAAGCCAATTTGTTTTTAACTTGCTGTCCAGGCATCATGACTTCCTAAACAGTCCCAGCCTCTCAGGAAACAAGCCCTTCTAGCCACTTGACTACTATTTAGATTGTAATTAACAAAGGGCAAAGGTGATCCTTCTGTATATTTTGTTGGGTAGCCTGGTGGTCAGAGCTGCGATGCTGATCATTCCATTTTGTTCATCCTCTCAGTAAAGCACAAAATGGCTTTCCATAGTGACTTTCCATTGTTGGCCCAGGTGTACCCCCTAGGTTGTCTCAGATTTATGAGTTCATTAAGTTTGTACATTCAGTAAGTGCTCCCAGTCAGTCACCACTCTGCCACCCAACAAGCTAGAATTTAGGCATCCATTTGGACTTTATAATAGCTCTGGCTCTAATTTGCACCAGGATGAAATCATAGGGATAAAATATCTCTTTAGATGATCCGGAGAATAGAGTCCCAAAAGGAGAGGTATACAACTAAGGAAATCCCAGCCAGTTGCAGGCTAGTTTATTTATTTCAGACACCACAGTTTCTCATCAGCTCAGGATTCAAAGAGACTACATAGAAAAAGACAAAGATTTTTCAACCAGGATAGAATCATAGGATCATAAAAAAAAAATAGAACTGGAAGGGACCAGTGAGATAATTCTGTCAAATTTCTTCATTTTACAGACATGTAAAATGAGTTTCAAGAAATGACATGACTAGATTGAGTTATGCAGGTACTAAATGGAAGAGTTGAGGGTCAAACCTAAGTCTTCTGACTCTAGTTCCAATGTTATACTCAAGATACCAACAGATTCTGAGAATTACAGGGAAGAGAACAACTTAAAGGTAAGAGAATCTTTTTTTTTCCTTCAGGCCAAAATGCACTTAGTCAAAGGAGTACCTTTCCTATATTACAGACTTGGAGGAAGCATGTTTCTAATGTCAGGAAGTTCCTTCTCTCTCATTTAAATTTTCCCTCCCTCTTTACAAGTCTGTTTCCTCTTGTTTTGTCTTCCAGGTAGCCATATGTCTAGTGAATATTTTCACCACGGATTCTATGAATCATTCAGCCACTAAAATATTTCATTTCTGTACTATATTTCTGCATGAATCATTCTGACTGTACATTCTGATTTAAGATCTAAAGATTTAGCTTCTGTTAATGAGGAGTGCTGCATGGTTTTTGAAGTGTATTTAACAGTCTTATTTTAGGAAGTGTGCCAAGAAGTCAAGGTTATCCCACACATTAACCTACAGCATAAACTTTATATCAATATTTCCTCTGGGAAAGGAAACTGACCTGAAACTAGAATTACCAGTTAATTCTTTGCTACCAATTCTTTCAAGTCCAGTTTGTCCTTATTTAATCAGAATAAAGATTTCTAGAGAAAGTTTTACCCCTGGGTAAAATGGGGGAGGTGGGGCTCAAAAAAATTAATTCTATTTAAGAACTCCAATTGCTTGTGTTCATCAAGGAAGCTGGATCTAAATAGGAATTAAGCACCAAGTTAAATCTTTGGTGATGGCTTATACAGCTCTAAGGATGTTTCACCCAATCAGAGTGATGATCTGGGTGAATATTCCTAACCCTGTCATTCCGAATAATGCAGGCCTCATGGCACAGGTCTGCTACAAAATAAACCATAGCCCTAATTCCAAAGGATTCATCAAAAAACCACACACTCTTCCATTTCCTTTCATGTGCAGAAAGGGAATTGTTCATTTCAGTTCCTATAAAATGGATTTGTTTTTCCATTCCAGGTGTTTTATGAATGTTCTGTGCTTGGCAATTAGGGGGAAATACAGCATCCAGAGCTCTTGCCCTGAAGCTGAACTGCTCAGCTTCACAATTGTGAGATGTCCCAGTAACCAGTGTGAGAACCAGCATCCTCCTGTTTGCCCATCACACAAGAAGAGACATCAGGGCTTCCTATTTTGGTGGACAAGGGGGAAGATGAAGGACTGAAGCCAAGTGACCTGGCTGATCAGAAAAACTGCACATGATCCTTGAGCTTTTGAACTCACAAAGTGCTTTCTGCTGCATTGTTCCTGGGCCATGTCTACCTTGGCCTTAGGACTCGGCTATGTCATGATCATTGTTGGCTTTGCTTTACAATGTGGTCTGACCTTGTGCAAAAACAAAAGGCACACTTCCTATCTCCAAGACCTTATGTCTGGAGAACCTGCTAAGCACATGGAGATGTAAATGTCCAAAATAAGTTATAGAAAAACATCTGAAATATGGTAAAACCTTGTTAATCCAATATTGCTTTATTCAAAATAGCACATAATTCAAAGCAACTGCTTTTTTCCCCAGTGCTATTGTTCTTTAATAAAAAGTATCAAATAATCTGATCCTGGTTGATTTCAAGACTTTTTTTTTCTGGTCCCCTGCATTTCAAATGAATAAGATTTTACTATAATGCCCCTTTTGTAATTTAAGTATTACATATTATTTGTTTTGATACTCTAAGTTTTTCCTAAGAAGCTTAATTTGGCATATTCCACTTTACCAGAGGAAAACTTTATTCTAACTAGAAATCCAAGTTTTTTTTTAATAAATGAACGTTTTGCTAGATTGACTTGTTACACTTGGATTCCCACTATCATCATTATCATCACAGGATATTGGAGTCTCCAGTAAATAATCTTCACTTTAGGGCATAGGTCAGGACAGCATGCATTCACCTTGGAGCCCTTCTGAGAGTATTTTTGTTCATGTGATGTCATGAAAGGGATTTTTCATAACTAGAAGGCAGTTCAATGTACAGCATCAGAGGCTATGTACATGTATACATAGGAATAAGAGGGTTTGAAAGGTTCCTCAACTTGAGGTCTGTAAACTGACTTTTAAAAATATGTATTTTGATAATTATATTTCAGTGTGATTGATTTCATTTATGATCTTCTGTATTTTATTTAATGCATTTAAAAGCTGTATTCTGAGAAGGGGTTCATAGACTTCACCCAACTGCCAAAGGGATGCAAATCACAAAGAAAAAGAAGAATATCCACTGGTTTTACATTTGAAAGGAACTTAAAGGTCATAGGATCAAGCATTAGGACACCAGAGGGGTCTTAGGACATAGACAACACTCCCACTTACAGATGAAGAAACAGTCCCAGAGAGATGATTTGTTCAGGGTCACATAGGTAGAAGATTTGAACCCAAGTGATCTTTCTGCTGTTTCTAGCCCAGACCAATACTACACAGAATGTTAGATAGTCATTATAAATTGACCTAATCCCTCCTCTATGGGCAGATAAGTGGCGCAGTGAATAGAGTGCCAGGCCTGAAGTCAGGAAGACTTATCTTCCGAGTTCAAATCTGGCCTCAGTTACTTAATAGTTGTGTGACCTTGGGCAAATCCCTTAACCCTGTTTGCCTCAGTTTCCTTATCTGTAAAATGAGCTGGAGAAGGAAATGGCAAACCACTCCTGTATCTTTGCCAAGAAAACCCCAAATGGGGTCACAAAGAGTCAGACATGACTGAAATAACTGAATACAACAACAATTCCTGCTCTGCCAAGACTACAGATCTAAAGTAGGCACTGCTGATGTAGGCCACAGAGGAGGGGAGAAAATTTGCCAGCGTAAAGCATTCTGACAGTTAAATCTAGGAATCTCAAACGACTAAAGTATTCAGGTTGTAGAGATGTTCTCTAGATCAAAGTAGGCTATTCCAATAAACCCTCTGAAGAACTGTATTTTTTTAGCAATCATCTGAGTTCAGTTAAAGAGACATGCACTTCATAAACAAAAGCCTCAAATGCCATAACCAGTGCTGCTATAAGCACCTTATAATCAGCTAGCCCATGAGAGTGTTCAAGCTATGGGTCACAACCCTGATCTCCAAGAACATTCTAATGACAAATGCTTAGTGAATTTGCAGTAAATGTTGAAATGATATTTTCTTGAACAATTTTCTGGCCCCTTCTTTCTTTTGCTTTAGAATCCCAGCCAGCTATTATCTGGTCATCCTTTCCAGAGTTAACTAATCACCAGTGAAAAATACAAGTGTCATTCACAAATCATATCAAAGGTTGGAACAGCTGGAATCAAATTCATGTGACTGCATCATTTTGTCATCTTGACATTAATCATTCTACATAGATACCACAGGCATTCTGGAGCAAGGAATAATTTATGGTACAATATGAAAATTAACTGTTTAGTGCCAATAGCCTAGCTTTCCCTCCCAGCTCTCATAACATCTTAGATCCAAGGATTACATGGAAATAATTTTGTAAAATGTTAGCACTGGAGAAACAATAAAAGATAGGGGGAAAAATAGAAGAGATTCCAATTAATTCCCACCACCAAGTTGTCAGCTTAGTCCTAGAACTGTGATAATATCTTTTCATTGGAAGCCTTTCTGGGAGGCACTAGGTCATCTCCCAAATTTGGTGTATAATTAAATTATATCATCCTCTGATCCACTCAATTATTACTATTGCCCCATGGAGAGCATGAGTGCCACAGACTAGTGTTACCTTGGATACTGGATGTTTAGTGAAGAGGTATGCCCATGGATGTGGGGTGACCAAAACCCCTCAAAACTTCTTTCTCCCTTCCCTCCTGTCTCATATGAGATGTGCCTTTCCTTTTGGCAGGTATCACTCTGTCTCTCACACACACACACACACCCCTGTGCCTCTGATCTAATCCTCTCTTGCCTCCTTCCAAATTTAGTTCCAACCATATCTTTGTCCTCTTTCCTGTGCCTTTTCAATTTTTCTTTCTCTATACAGATAGGCTTTCTCCACACCATTCAAAGTGGGAAGGGAAGCTGTAGCATCTAATAGATAAAGTGTTGTACTTGAAATGCAGACGACCTGGGTTTGAAATCACATGAGACACTTCGTAAACATATGACTGTGGGCAAGTCAGTTGACCTCTCTGAAATGGTCTGCAGAGGTCAAGAAAGAGGAGGACTAAGGAAAGGCCATTGGATCTGTCCATTAGGAAATTGCTGACATTCCTTTTTTGTGAGTTGCAATTGACTCATCTGTCAAATGGAGATGATAATCATTATCATCATCTCAGGGTTGTTGTGAGGGTCAAACGACATTATGTAAATAGAGTACTTTGGAAATCTTTCATTGTATGTCAGTTTGTGAAAACTAGTTTGACTGGTACAATCCCAGCCCCTAGGATGCAGGTATGCTAAAGGGAATAAACCCAGAGCCTGGACATTAACCCTTTTCAGCTTCTTGCTGAATTAGGGTTCAATTCCCTACATTTCAGTTCCTCATCTGTCTCTCTGTGCTCCTCATTCCTCACTTCTTATTAGGTAATTTAGAAGACACTCCCACTTTCCTGGTTCTGTAGATAACAGAGAATTCTCCTATTAGTAGCATACTGGTTCTTTGTCTCAAAGGAGTAGAAACAATAAAGGTTATGAACCATCCTCACCTCCACCTCCTTGCTTTCCCAGCGTCCTTCAAGACTCAGACCAAATCCCACCTCACCCTTAGCATTTAGCACAGTATCTAGAACTTAGTTGTTTCTGTTGTTTAGCCTTCATTTTCGATGGGCACCAATGACACCACAGGTGACATCTTGACAGGCTTATGAATTGGATTTAAGCAAGCCAAGACCAAAGCCAAGACAAGTGGAGATGGCCCAGGATGCGGTGGATGACCTTGATGACCTTGGTGTCTTCAATGTCTGACCAAACTCTCAGCTCTCCACAGCACTTATTTCAGCCACCTTCATAGCCTTTGGAACAAATTGATCTCATCCACCCATTCTGCCGAGGGGAAGTCTTCATGTGCATGGGGTAGTTATCCCTCTAACTAACAAGGTTGAGGCCTGTCACTTATAGCCAGTCTGCCAATCAGTTTTACCAGGGTGTGGCTGCTGTGCATGCTATAGCTTCTTAGATCCACAGGTAGAGTTGGGTGAAAGGTAGACATCAAAGGTGGATGAACAGCCCTGAAAAGGGCTTGGCAAGCCCTCATACTAGAGGTTCCAGTCCTCCCTGAGCACCCCACACACTCCCTAGCGTTTAGTATGAACTTCATAAATATTCAGTGACCAACTGATCTAACTTCTTCCCCATCCAGCCATAGCAGAACCCTCCCCACAATAGTCACTGTCATGAGATCTGTATCATACAGAGATAGGGTCAAGGAACCACCACCCAAGCCAAAATATCTTTCCTGGGACATTATTTCCCTATATGTGATGATGGGTTCTCTCTCTCTCTCTCTCTCTCTCTCTCTCTCTCTCTCTCTCTCTCTCTCTCTCTCTCTCTCTCTCTCTCCCTTTCTCTCTTTAGAATGTAAGGTCCTTGAGGGCAGGGACCCTTCTTTTCTTTATATGTATTTGTATTTGAGGAAGCTAGGAAATATAGTAGATAAAAAGCTAGACTTGAAAGAAGGAGGATGTGTGTTTGAATCCTGCTTTAGACCCTGTGACCCCGGGCAAATCATTTGACCTTGCCCTCAGTTTCCATATATCTGTAAAATGACAATAATAACAACTACCTCAGAGGGTTGTTGTAAAGACCAAAAGAGATAATACATGTAAATTGCTTTATAAACTTTACAGTACTACACACATGTTAGCTATTATTTCCATCATCATCTTTAATTTCTAGCTTTTAGTACAGCTTTTGGAAATAGTTAGAAATTAATCAATACTTTTTTTATTCATTCATTCATTCACTTGCATTGTGTAAGTAGCAGGGAATTGGTGAGGCTATGAGATATAGGGTTCTACATTAATGTTTTTTTATGGAAGGGTTGGGAAAAAAGGCAAGCATTGGGGGTGGCAGTGGAGAAAAGGTTGAAAATCCCTCAACCCACTGGTCTTTTCCTTCAGCCTCTTGATGCTTGTATTTATAACTCAAGACACCTATTTTTCCCTCTTCTCACTAATGGTAAATGTACATTATGACAAAAATCAAGGGCACACCTTTTCCTAAAAAAAAAAGTCAAAGGAATCAGGAGTACTTAAAATGACAGTGACAACTCATGTCAATAGATTCCCCCAAGGAAAGGATACCAATGGTTCCCTCTCTACATAGTACAACAGAAGGCAAAAAGAGCCACAATGTGTCCAGATGATCCCTCTTCCATCACATATTAAGAGTGGTTTGCAGAAGGAAAGGGTATTTGCTTGACCTGAATAAATGATGCTTCCCTAAGTACTGCTGTTACCTAAACAAAAACAAACATTCATTTGAGGGTCTGAGTTTCAGGCAATCTGCCCTTAGCAAACTTTTTGCTACCACAATTATAAAAATTGCTAGTTTTGACTCTTCATTGTTTTCATTAATATTAAAAAGAATTTTGTCCATTAATCAAGTCTGACTCTTCATGACCCCATTTGGGGTTTTCTTAGCAAAGATATTAGAGTGGTTTGCCATTTCTTTCTCCAGCTCATTTGACAGATGATGAAACTGAGGAAAACAGGGTTAAGTGTCTCATCCAGGGATGCACAGCTAATAAGTGTCTGAGGCCAGATTTGAACTCAGGTTCTCTAGACTCCAAGGCTGATACTCTCTCCACTGCATTAGTTGTCCTATTCTATACTTAGGTATTGCTTAAAGTATTTTGTCAATCTTTCTCCTCTTCTTTCTACATAATCTGCCTGGATGATTGCACCTAACATGAGGACTTACTGAGCCCTTTTTAGGGCTGCTCATTTACCTTTGGTGTCCAATCAGTCATCCAGCTTTCAACCATGGCTCCAAGAAACCATAGCATGCACAGAAGCAACATCCCAGTAAAACTGTCTCAGTAGATGAACTAAACCAGATTAAGGGCAACACACAGGTCTCAAGCTTGTTGTTGAGTTAGGAGGATGGCTGCCCCAAGCATATGAAGACTTCTCCCGGTAGAACAGGTGGATGGAAACAATTTGTTCTGACGGCCATAAAGGAAACTGAAGCAGGTACAGTGGAGCAACTAGGAGGCTAGACAAACAACAAAGATGCCAAGGTCATCCACTGCATCCATGCCATTGCCAGTCATCCTGACATTTATTTTGCCACTGGGCTTAGATGACTCTGAAAGAGAGTGAGGCTGACTCTGCCTCACTTAAATTCAATTCACTCCAAGTCAAGACATCACAACATGATGTCATTGGTCTACTTCAAAAACAAAGAACAAACAATATACCTCTCCCCTGAGTGTGAGAACTACATTTTCAAATACCTACCTGCTAGGTATTGGGATCTGGATATACTGCCCTGATCTCAAATTCAATATATATTACACTTGAAATTGAATTTGTTATATTTCTCCTCAAACCTTTTTCCCCTCCTGATTATCCAAACCTTTTCACCTTTGTGCATTTTTTTTCCTATTCTTTGTGTTCAAAATGCCCTCCTTCACCCAGTTTCTACCTATTGAAATGCTATCTGTTCTTCCATTTCTAGCAAGTGCTCTGTTAATATTTCACAATGACTGTGGTTTGGGTTTGTATTTAGATAATGATTCAACTTTGATCTTCTTAAAGATATCAATTTAATTAAGTTTAGCAAACATTGTTTAGCATCTACTCTATAACTTTGAAATATTGATTTCATGCTACTTATTCTGACTTTAGGTGGGAAACAAGAGGGGGAAAGAAACATAGGATTCACTATTTACAAAAGGAATGCGGCTTTAACTTCTGCCTATGAGAAAGACAGAGATCTGGACAAAATACATGAATTATAAATTCAAAATTTGCCTATTTTGTGGTTTGTAAATTGCTCAAAAGAGTAAAAGAATCCTTTTTTCCCCTCTCCTCCTCTACATGCTGGTATTCTTCAAGAATCTGTCTTGGGCCTCTTCTCTCTATGCTAACTGATCCCAATGCTGAAGGAGATACAACTTCAGGCAAATGGTGGAGAGAAGAAAGCATGGCTGACCCTGAATATTTCAAGAACCCCAAGGGACATGACAACAAAGGATCATGGGCTAAGATTCAGAATATACAAGTTTCAGCCCCATTTCTGCCTTTACTAACTGTGTGACTGTGGTCACATTTTACCTCTCTGAGCCCCCTAAAATGAGAGATTTAAACCAAATAATCCCCAAGGTTCATCTTAGCTTTAGAATTTTATGACTCCTTGGAATGTAAACTGTATTTAAACGATATTACACAGAACCGCAGAGTTGGAAGGAAGCTGAAAAGTAGACCAACCAGTACCCAAACAGGATACCGTCTACACTAAAATATCCCAAACAAACTGTCATCCAGCCTCCACTAGAAGACTCCCAATAAAATTGAGTTTGCTGCTTACCAAAGTAGCCTATGCCACTTCTGGAAATCTTTGGTTTTCCACCATTGAAGTTAAATTTTCCCCTCAGAAACATCCAGCCCTTTTTCTAGTCCTGTCCTTTGAGGCCAAGGAGAACAAAATAATTTTCCTCTGCAAAACTGCCATCGGAGAGGGGGCATTTCTTAACTAGTAAATAACATTATTTCTGGTATTATTCTGAAATTAGGCTACGCTATCTTGTCTAGGAGAAATATCTAGATTAGCAACACCATCTGAATTATTTCATCTGAATTACACTTTGCGCAATTATTCTGATAACTTCATTATTTTTTCGTGTGTTTTCAATTTAATAAATATTTTAGTATATAAGATAATTTTTCTGTTTCTACCTATGATTTCTCTGGTATAGGGAGCTCCCAGTGAGGAAATTTCCTCTACCAATGCAGATAAACACCTGCTCTTCAACTTGTCGGTCTTGTAGAACTGTCTAGGGCACTGAGAGAATGTGACATACTAGGTCACAGTATCTGTGAGAGGAAGGAATTGAACCAATACTTTCCTTAAATCTGGGCAAACAGGGCCCTTGCCCTGGGCCCTGAACTGCAATAGGCCTTATGCTTTGAAGCACTGCACAGGGGCAGCTAGATGGTACAGTGGACAGAACACCAGGCCTGAAGTTAGTAAGATCTGAGTTCAAATTCAGCCTCGGACACTTACTAGCTGTGTGACTCTGGGCAAGTCACTTAACCCTGTTTTCCTCAGTTTCATCATCTGTAAAATAAGCTAGAGAAGGAAATGACAAACTACTGGCGTATATTTGCCAAGAAAGCCCCAAATGGGGTCACAAAGTGTTAGATGTGACTGAACAACAACAATGTGTCATAGGCACAAAAATTAAGATAAAAATAAACTATGCAGAATAAAACAAACTATGAATAACCTGCACAACCAAGGAAAACTTTCCTTATTTGTACAAGACATGGGAACATCTGAATTAAGTCCACCATTTATCCTGGATTATGTGGTATACAGGATCTCAAAGAGTGGGGACACAGAAAAGCTTATAATTTGGAGGTGAGGCTGCTGGCTGCCAAGTACGTGCTTAAAACAAAGTCGGCTCTGCAATGGCGGGTCTTCACTCTAAGCTCCATCATGATGAGCATTTGGGAGTCCAATTTGCCACCTTTTGCAGCAGCCACTGAATTTGAAGCAGGTATGGGAAGGAGAGAGATGAATCCTTCATGCTCTCCTGTAACCTTGGGCTAGACCAGAGCTTGGGACGTGAACGGGGAATAGAGTCAGCTGACTGCCTTGGTATCATTTGTCCCGCTGTCTCCAGAGCCCTCTGTGCAGTCTGGGGACTCTCTTGCCTGCACAGCCACTCCCCGGCCCAGGTTGCCATGGAAGTGGCCTTCTTTCAGTATTTTCAAAGCCCTCTACATGTTGGTGAAAACCGTCCCAACCAAAAAAGCTCAGTGGATCTCTCCAACAGCAAGATGAGGTGTTTAAAGGCAGAAGTAGCCTGTCAATGGCCATTCTTCTGCTCTACCACCTGCCTCCCTTCCTCCCACCCCTAAACTCCATGGAATGGGAACATACATACAGTAGGGACATAATAACAACAACAAAAACAGCTAGCATTTACAGAGCACTTTACTTTTTGCAAATCAACCATTATCACGGAACCCTCTGAAATTTATATTTAGGACTTTTTCATTCTCTGTTGCTTTAGGGGCTGGGGGGCGAAGTGACACAGTAGAAATAGTGGGGATATTCTGCAAGGAGGTCTACTTCAACTCATTGCAAGGAGCTACAGAGAAGCAATTTGGTTTAGGGAAGGCTAGTCCATGACACATGCTGGTTGTGTGCCCATAAGCAAGTCACTTAAAATGTCAGTGCCTTAGGCCAGTGTTTGGCAATCTTTTTTGACAATGCATTTTTATCAGTTAAAAAAAAGTTTACTCAAGAATTATGTTGATGTACTTCTCTACTGTCTTACATTATGAAACGCATTCAAAAATAGACACTAAAAAGGATAATAGAAGTGAACTAAATGATGTGATATTTTAAAATTTTATTTATTAATAGTACAAAAATCCTTTTGATCTTACTATTTTTTATTTTAAATATTTATATTAGTAACATATTTTCCATATTCTGAGCAGTTGACTATTTTTGATGCCTTATATTTATTTCTTAGGATTTCTAATATATCCTTAAAATTTTTCTGTTTCTACCTATGATTTCTCTGGTATAGGGAGCTCCCAGTGAGGAAAGTTCCTCTACCAATGCAGATAAACACCTGCTCTTCAACTTGTTGATCTTGTAGAACTGTCTAGGGCACTGAGAGAATGTGACATACTAGATCACAGGAAGGAATTGAACCAATACTTCAAAACTTTGGGTGCTTCAGGGAAAGAGAGGGGAATGAGCATTTATTAAATGACTCCTATGTAAAAGGCACTGTGCTGATTGCTTTACAAATATTTTCTCATTTGATCTGCACAAAACCCCTAAGATATAGGTGCTATTATGAACCACATTTTAGAGCTGAGGAAACTGAAGCAAACAAAGACTAAGTGACTTGCCCAATGTCATACAGCTATTGTTGGATCTGGATTTGAACTCAAAGCATCCTGATTTCACCCACTGCACCACCTAACTGCCCTTTACTTCAATTCTTAATAGTTCACAAAATAAGCTACAATATCTTCACATTTGTTTTTAAAATTATATCATAATCATCAATATTATAACTATAACTCTAATAAATTTAAATTTTAAAATTCTATTTAAGAAGTGGAAGATTGATGGTTGCCCTCAAAGTGAGAACACTGGCTAGCTTATATTGTGTAGGACTCTACCTTCTGTTATATAATGGCATATTTGAGTTTGGTATAGACCACAATATTTTAATTTTGTACTATTCATGTTTGTCTTACACAATAGTGCAAAAAAAAGGTGTTGTGAAATTTTAATATAAAAATATTGTTAAAAGTTAGTTCCAATTTATTTCATTGTGTTAAATTTTAATTTTCATCCATGTTTACACAGAGATTAAAGTTCAAGAAAGAGAGTTATTGTATCTGAGGATGCTTTTTATAAGTTTCTTTATTTTTTAAAATAAAGTTATTTATAACTTTTTTAAAATTTTGTGTTCTAAATTCTTTTCCTTCTTCCAGTCCTTCCAGTATCCATTGAGAAGGATGCAATATGATATCAATTGTATCTGAGGTTTCAAAAGCAGAGCACTATGAAATGTAAAGACATTTTGCATTGAATCTGGATTTGAACTCAAATCCAGTAAAGACAGTAGCAACATCCCATTTTCTGGTTTATTTGTATTGCTAACATGGCAAATAACATTTAAAATAACAATTTAAGCTTTTGTGTGAGATGCAACAAAAATTATCTTTTTTAAAATGAATATTATTATCAAGGCCCTTCTTGGGAGGACCTTTTTCCTTATAAAATGTGCTAAAAGAAGGTTCAAATTTACAACAAAAATTTTATTTTTTTATTCTTCATTTTATTCTTTGAAATGTATCATTGCAAAAGGGAAATATTTTCTGTTTTTCTTGAAACGTGAATAGCAGACTGTTCTATGTATTCTAACTGCCTGGTATCTGCTACTCAACAGCATTAAAAAAAGACAAAAAACATTTTTTTAAATGAATCCATGGATAAACCATCACAATGTAAACAGTTTTCCTAGAATAGCTGAGGAATAATGTTGTAAATGGCCAGGAGGATGGGTAGGAGGATTCATTCAGTGTTCAGAATTGGTATTCAAGTGGTCACACAGTCTACAATAGTCATTCAAATTTTGGCAGCCATTTTGACTCTGTACTTCTTATTAAAAAATTGATATTTTAAGTTAATTACTCCAAATGTTCAGTGATAAAAGCGTACTTCACAACAGCCCATGAATACATTCTAATCAAGGGCCCCCACAAAAAAAATTTGCCTAGGGCTCCACATATTATCGACTTGCACCCATGTCTTCCTGAATCAAAGACTATCTCTCTCTCCACTATACCATATTGGTGTATCTGGGTGTTTTTATATAAATACCTCTCCTGTAAGTAGCAAAAAGAATAGTAAAATACTTAAAATAAACAAGTTGGTTTCATATAAAACTTTTTTCTGATATTGTAGAATAGTTCTAAATCAATTATTAAATTCTATCTTTTTTTAAAACTTTTTTTCTATTATTATTTGGCTTTTTTGTCTTTTTGTCTCAAATAGGAAATTTTTCTTCTATGTAACCCAATAAACTTCTAAGATAATGTTCATCAAAAATTCCAATCAATTATAAAAATAACTCACTTGGGGGCAGCTAGGTGGGACCCGAGTTCAAATCCAGCCTCAGACCAAACACTTGACACTTACTAGCTGTGTGACCCTGGGCAAGTGACTTAACCCCAATTGCCCCCCACAAAAAAAAATTAATTCAGTAATTGAAACGAACAGGGAAAGGTCAAGTAAATGGGGGGGGGCAATCCAAGTTACATATTTTTAAAAAGTATATCTCTGCTGCTCCTCAACTGCAAAAAAAAAAAATCTTTCAGTTGGAGAAAAAACAGTCATATTGATTACTACTCATCCTGTAAACACAAAGTCTACTAATAAAATTTATTTTTCCTTCATCTTCCTATTGTTTTGCATGATATAATAATAATAGTAATAGTAATAATATAAGCAGTTTGTGCCAAGTAAAATTCAACAAAAGATAGGCTGAGGTTCTCTCCAAGTAAGATAATAGTTTATTATCAGAGTGAGAACCTGGTAATAAAGCAGGTCAGCAGCTTCCTCAGTTTAGCCAAATACCCCAAAAGGAGATAAAGTCCCTTTTTATAAGATTAGAACAAAGAACAGATCAGGAAATGTGAGAAAAGATTAGAATTGGTTATAGGGTTGGCAGCATCATGGCGGTGTAGGACAAAATTACTGGTTCCGTAGTTGAGGCATGGGTAATAACATGATCGGTTGGAAGTCAGGAATGAGGGGTTAGCAATAACTTCCTCTTTCCCTCCTATGACTAGGAAATGTTCATTGTTTGAGTTCACCTGCAACGTTAGAAATAGTGGACTAGACTTCTTTGGACAGCAAACCAGACATCTCTGAAGGATTTCTGGGTGGTGTAAGAATACTAGTCCAGACTCCCTGTTGTCCACTCGCCTTTCCCAAGCATAGCAAATTTCCTTGAGGCATGAATAGAATGGTGATTAGCAGAAATAGACTTCTAAACTTAACTCACTACAAGTCAGCTAAATTTCTGAACTAAGTTCAGAGACAAAGAACCATGACTTAGGAAGTCACAGGACAAAATCAAATAATTGTATACAGGATCAATAAAAAATGTTACCAAATCATTTAATCTTCTCAAGTTTAAGGTTTGCAAACTAAATTACATAAATGATTTCATTGGATCTTCAAAAGAACCTTGTGAAGTAGGTACTAGTAGCAGCTCCATTTTACAGATTAAAAAACTGAGGCTGAGAAAGGTTAAGTCACTTGCCCCAGGTCACACAGCATGTGAATCTCAGTTCTCTATTCAAAGTACCACCTAGAGGGTCAAGAATAGGAGAACTGGTCTAAAGGGAGAACATGTTGATAATAATTAATTTTGAATTATATCATGACCTTCTGATTTATGGAGCACAAGAAAACAAATACCATTACAGACTATGCAATGCAGTACATTAGAAAGTGATACTCCTCTCCTTGTGCCAATTACTGTCTTTGGCACCAAACCTTTCACAAATATTTTAAAGCAACAGAGGATAACTAGATGAGTGTTATGAGTCTGCTCTGGGCTTGCTGACTAATTCACAAGAACTTAGTATAAAGCGTTTGTCAAGACACTGTCGACAAAGGTGGCAGAAGTCTGTCAGGATGCCAAGAGGAAAAATTAAACAATCTCTTAGTCATATCCCCAGGAATCCTTAAGAAAAGAGAGATCCCTACACACCCTCTCCTAGCCCATGCCCATTCATCTTTCATCCCTCAGTTCTTTGGGATTTTCCCCATGGACTACCAAACACAAAGCAATGCTCCTTGAGAAGACAGTCAGTCGCATTATTAGTTTGAAGATTTTCTTTCATTTTATGTCCTTGCAGCAGAATAATAGTAATACCTTAATAGTAATATACCTCACACTTGCTGAGAATTTTAAAGTCTGGGAAATGTTCTCCTTACTACAATCCTCAGAAGTATTTAGCCTAAGTATCGTGTCCCTATTTTACAGATGAGTAAACAAGTTCAGAGAGATTGTGAGTTGTCTAATATCACATAGTGGACAGTGAGTAGGAGAAAGAGAATTTGAACCCAGTTCTTCAGGCTTTAAATTCAGTGCATTTTTTTTACATTCTACTTCACTTTGAGCATTTTAGCTCAGCAAAACAATAAGAATTTTGGTTTCATCTCAGGCTCCTAATTTTAGACGTGGTAAGGACCTTAGAGAGGGGAAGAGGAGGGGAGAAGAGGCTAAAGGGTGGGGGGGAAGGAAAGAGCATTTATTAAATACTCATCACGCAACATTCTGCTGAACAGTGAAGAAAATAAACAAAGCAAAACAGTTGTTGTGCGCCCCCCCACCACCCCGGAACTTACATGTAAACAGCGGCTGGAAAGGAGAGTTTGGAGGAGAGGGATGGTGGTATAATGTAGAGATGGTCAGAAAGTGGCATGGAAGCCTGATTCCCAGCAAGACAAGACAGAAATTCATCTCCCAGTGTCAGGGGAACAAAGGACACAGGTTAGGATCAGGGAGAAATGAAGATGATCATAGTGAGTAGGTAGCTGAGAAGATCAACCCTGATCTCTCATCTTCAATCTTTTCTTATCCAGCGGCTCTTTGTCTACTGCCTACAAATATACTCAGACAGCTCCACCTAAAAATAATAATAATTTCTTCATTTAACTCTACTATCCCTTGAAACAATCATCTTATTTCTCACTTCTCTTTCACAGTCCAAAAAAAACCCTAGAATATCTGCCAATATTCATCCCATCAATTTTCTTGCTTCCTGCTAATTTCTCAACCC
The DNA here is from genome assembly GCF_003287225.1 of Phascolarctos cinereus. Lineage (NCBI taxonomy): Eukaryota > Metazoa > Chordata > Mammalia > Diprotodontia > Phascolarctidae > Phascolarctos > Phascolarctos cinereus. Next base: position 11,206,442 of record NW_027556098.1, read on the forward strand.
CTTTTAGTCTGGTTTCTGATTTCCCTTAAAACTTCTCTCCAAAGTTACAAATGATCTCTTAGATGACAAATCTTATGGGTTTTTTTTTTCTCTCTCCTCCGTCATCATTCCTCTTAACCTCTCTGAAGTTTTTGATACTGTGGATAACTCCCCTTTTTTTGAAATAATCTCCTTCTATATTCTGCGTTCCATGCACTCTCCATGTAGCAATTATTAAGGATTCTCCAAAGAGTTTTTGTTTACATGGGTTATATCTATTGATGTTGACCATACTATACTGCGTTTTAGTGACATCGTTCTCTCCTGATTATCCTTCTATGTGTAAGGCCACTTCAGATTATTATCCATGTTCTACCCCCATGTGTGGGTGTACCCTCAGGCTCTATTTTGGGCCTCTACCCTCTTCTCTCTTGGTGACCTTATCAGCTCTTATGGGTTTAATGATCACTTCTAGAAAGATGACTCTCAAATTTACGTATCTAATTCTCACCTCTCTAGAAATCTATCACTGACTGCCTAGTAGACTTAAACTCTAAAGCTTTGCAAGGCTTGATTCAAGTGCCACCACCTATATCAGGCTTTTCTTAATTCCTTCCCTGGGTATTATTCTCCACCCCCAAGTCCTAAAATGTTCATTTAATTTGCATTTTTTTTACTTACTCCTCCATTTACTTGTTCCTCCCGCCCCCCAAAAATGTGAATTTCATAAGGACAGGGACTGTTTCATTGTTGTCACTGCATTCTTAGGTGCAAGGCTCAGAACCTAGCCCATGGCAAAAACTCAATAAATACTTGTTGAATTGAAACAAAAATATTTAATTACCTGTAGTCCTGCTTAGTGAGTTCTCTTTTTACTTTCCTTCTTCAATGTTCTCTCCCCTGCCCTAGCCCATGAATCAAAATATAGAAAAACCATAAGAGAATGAGCAGCTATCTTGGGAAGTAGGGACAAAGTGTCACAGAGTTACAAAATCACTATGCAGATAGACATGGTGGCTACCACTACTGTTTGTTCTGGGTCTTGAGTCACTGAGTGGCAGTGATGGAGATGGGGCCAAGTCTGACCTAGCAGGGTGAACATGGAGGACTTTTCTAAGGAGAAGGAATCAGTAGGTAGGGATCTGGGACCCAATGCTTCACTCCTTAGTAGGAGGTTCTGCCCTGGCAAGGGATAGCAGAGAAAGAGTAGGACGATGCCACATCTTTGAGAATCGCCACAGAAAGCAGTATAGAGATGATATTAGACCCTAAAGTACCACTAAGCGTAGGACTTTATGGACTTGAGGAAACTCCTTTTTTCTGATTTTTGAGTGTGCCATAGTCTTTCATTATAGCTTCCATTTTAATGAAGCTTCTTTTCCTTATAGTCACTGCTCTTGCAAGTAGGGAAGTGGGTGCCACACAGAGGTTTTCCCAAGTTTCCTCAGTGGATGTTTTGGTTGAGATGTTTCAGTCATGTCTGACTCCTTCATGGTCCCATTTGGGGTTTTCTTGGCAGAGATACTGGAGTGATTTGTCATTTCCTTCTCCAGCTCATTTTACAGATTGAAGAAACTGAGGCAAACGGGAGTAAGTGACTTGTCCAGGGTCACACAGCTAGTAAGTGTCTGAAGCCGGATTTGAACTCAGGAAAATGAGTCTCCCTGACTCCATAGCCAGCACTCTATCCACTATGCCACCAAGCTGCCTTTCCTCAGTGGAAGCTTGAGCCAAAAGCAGGGTGGACAAACCTTTCAAACGTACCCTGGATTTTTATGTCAAAGATGTCCCTAAAACAAGTTTTGCACACTCTAACTTCAAATCCTACCCAAGGGACTTTGAAATAATAACAACATTAACAATAACAATTAGTACCTATATAGCACTTAAGGTCTACAAAACACTATACATATATCATTTCATTTGAAGCTTACAATAGCCTTGGGAGGTAGATGCTATTATTATTTCCATTTCACAAATGAGGAAACAGAAGAGGTTAAGTTACTTACCTAAGGTCACACAGCTAGTAAATGACTAATGGCACATTTGAACTCAGGTCTTCCCGACAAGTACAGCCCTCCATACACTGTGCTATCTAAATAGCTCCTCTCACCATTGCCTCTTTATTTTTAAAATTCTCATTTTTATCCTTTCTTAAGCACATTATCTTACATCCACCTATCCTTAAATATTTTAGAACTCTAGGATTTCCTCAGTGTAGTTACTCAAATGAGATCAAATAAGATAATATATTATGATAGGACCATGAGATAGCCTAGTATAGGGGTTTGTGTGTGTGTGTGTGTGTGTGTATGTTTTTTTCCCTGAAAGTGACAAAGCTGTCTCCAGGGCTCAAACTGCACTTTCTGTGAAGGAATTTCCTGATAGCTTCTGGCTTCACTGATGTGACTTCCAAATCATTTAAAATAATTTAAAAGATCCATCCAAGTGGAGTCTGCGGCAGGTAGGTGGTGCAATGGATAATAGTGCTGAGCCTGGAGTCAGGAAGACCAGAGTTCACAACCATCCTCATATACATGCTGGCTGTGTGACCTTGATCAAGTCACTTAACCTCTGTTTGCCTCAGTTTTCTCATCTCTAAAATGGGAATAACAATAGCACCTACCTCATCAGGGTTGTGAGGATCAAATGAGATAATAATTGTAAAGTGCTTAGCACAGTGCCTGGCACATAGTAAGCACTATACAAGTGTACAAATACTAGCTATTATTATTCAAACAGTGGTTGTCCCTAGACCCCAGTCTGATGACCAGAGACATTTCTTTTTGGGGGTTGGGAAAAGATCAGTTCTACCCAAGATAAGTGTTGGGGAATCCTTGTTGAATATCCTTTCTATGTTATGGCTAAATAAATCTCCTTTTTTAACTGTAGCATGACTTATGAGTGCTTCATTTTATTCAGCATCAAACCTAGATTGGGGCAGGGGGTAGTAGTTTGGGTCAAAGTTGTCCATGACAATATAAGTGCTTTGTGAATCTTAGAGTACTATGTAAATTTTATATATGTATATATGTGTGTATGTATATGTACATAAATACACACACATATATATATACATATATATGATTACTATTATGATTATTATTATTTCCTTCACCAACATTATGGCTAAAAACAAAATCATCTATGGCCAAATAGGCAATGAGCCTCTCAGAAATCAGCAACTAGTCTGCAAGTGACAGAAATACATCCACTCCCCAAGCCTTTCTACCTTGTTCAAAATCTTCTGGCAAAGCCTTCAAGAATTCCAATCCAAGGTTAGCACTCTGAGTTTGCCTTTGTTGATTCTTGTCTCCTTTATTTTATAGAAAGCTTTTGCCCTGTGCTCAAGAGCCACTCAACACATTTTTATTATTGTTGCTGGGGATAATGATGATGGAAAGCCTAATGTTGAGGGCTGCTCTTAGGAGCTGGGGAGCAGAGACTGGGTGTGGAGGGATTAAGACCACGAATCAAGGACTTTGGTCCTCAGGCTGCCACATTATTCATCTTTCATATGTTGACAGTTGACAGGAATTTTATTCATCATTATAGAGGGCTCACTGAGAGCTTGAGAGTTGTCAGTCAAGAGGAGTAAAACACTAAGATTCCAAACTGTTCCTGACTAGCTGAATGAGGCTTATAGAGTTCTTTGGACTTACAAAGAGTTCAGGCTCAGAAACCTGCCTAGGCAATGTTTCTCATTCTTCTTTCCTTCTAATAAGACTTTCTCATTACCACTGTGTTCACAAATAATTTAGGCTTAAATTTTGTTCTGGGTAACAGAGCAAAATATTACCAGTCGCTTTCATTGGAATGATTCAACTTCATCATTAAGAAATGATCTTTCTGAGATCATTGAACTGGCAAGATCAAACAATCAATAAGCATTTATGAAAGTTCTACATTGGTGGAGATGATGTGGGAAAATTGGCACACTAACGCATTGTTGGTGGAGTTGTGAAATGATCCAACCATTTTGGAGAGGTAGGTGAAGAGGGAGTGTTGCATATGAGGAATGGCAAGGAGGCCAGTATTGGTGGACCATAGAATCTGCGGAGAGGAATAATGCTCAATAAGGCTAGAGACAAAGGATAGGATGAGGTTGCAAATTGTTTAAAATGTCAAATGGCAGAATTTGTATTTAATCCTAAAGGTATAGAGGGCAGCTAGAGTTTATTTAGTGGATGGCATGGAGAGATGTGTGCTTTTGGAAAATCACCTTAAGAGTTTGTGTAGGAGATGTCTAGGAGTACGGAGAGACTTTAGATAGGGAAGGGGGTTGTCTGATAGGAGAGAGGAAAATCGAAGAGATCAATGTTACAAAACCCCAGGGAGGAAAGGGAGTCCAGGAAAGGCTTGTCACTAGTTTCACATGCCGTAGAGAGGTCAAGGATGAGGATTAAGAAAAGTCCATGAGGTTTGACAATTAAGAACTCATTAGTCACACTGAAGGGAGGGTAGATTCAGTTGTGGGAAGTCAGGAGTTATTGCTGAAGACAATGAGAATAGAAGCAGTAGAAGGAATAAATGGAAACAGGAAAGGGGGAAAGATATAAAAAGAAAAGTGATGGAGGCAGCGGAGTCCAATGAGTTTTGTTTTCAGATTCAGGAAGACTTGAGCATTTTAGAAGTAGCAGGGAAAGAGCCAGTAGATAGAGATTGAAGAATTGCTATTATTATCAATAACCATATGAAAGACTGCCCAACCAATTACTAAGAATCAAAGAGACATCAATCAAAACCACTCCAAGGTTTGAAACTATACTCAGCAAATTGACCAAAAAGATGACAAAAAAGGGAAATTAATGAATGTTAGAGGGGCTTTACATGGCACGGGGAATAGAACGCCAAGCCTAAAGTCAAGAGGACCCCAGTTCATATCCGGCCTCAGACACTTAATACTGTGTAACCTTGGACAAGTCACTTAAGCCTCAGTTTCCTCATCTATAAAATGAGCTGGAGAAGGAAGTGGCGAACCACTCCAGTACCTTTGTAAGAAAACTCCAAGAAAAGGGGTCACACCAAGAGTCAGACATGACTGAAATGACTGAACAACAGCAAGAGGGTCCTTATGAAGACAGATTTATCATATTTTACCTTAGTGTGGTCTGCTACGTCAACTAGAGCAGGGTTTTAAGCCTAAACCATTTGTGAACACAGTGGGAATATGAAAGAAAGTCTTATAAAAAGGAAGAAGAATGAGAAAATGCTGCCTAGGCAGGTCTCCGATTCTAAACTGTTTACAAGCCCAAGGAAAGAATGAAAACCTAGGTTTTTACTCCTCTTGACTGACAGGCCTCAAGCTTTCAGTGAATTTTTTATAATGGCAAATAAAATCCCTGTCAACTGTCAGCATGTGAAAGAGGAGTAAAGTGACAACTTGAAGACCACTGTGATCCTAATCCTTCCACCCCCAGTCTGTGCTCCCCAGGTCCTAAGAGTAGGCCTCAGCATTAGGTTTTCCATCATCATTATCCTGATCAACAACAATAAAAATTGATTGAAAAGACTGTTAGTGGTGGTGTGATTTGGTCCAACCATTCTGGGAAGCAATTGAATTGGTCTAAAAAAGTAACTAGAATGTCCACAGCCTTAGGCTTAGGAATGCCCCTGCTAATCTTATACCCCTAAGGAGGTCACACAAAGGTCCCTAGGTCCCTTATATATCATACTATTCATAGTATCACTTTTTGTGGTAACAAAACTAAGAACAAAGCAGGTGCCCAGCAAATGGGGAACAAATTTTGGTACATGAATATAATAAACTACTGTTGTTGTTCAGTCATTTCTGACTCATCATGACCCTAATTTGAGGTTTTCTTGTCAGATACTGGAGTGGTTTGCCATTTCCTTCTCTAGCTCATTTCACAGATGAGGAAACTGAGGCAAACAGGGTGAAGTGACTTATCCAGGATCACACAGCTAGTAAGGGTCTGAGGCCAGATTTGAACTCAGGAAGATGAGTTTCCTTGACTCCAGGCCTAGCACTTTATCCACTGTACTACCTAGATGCCCAATAAAGAAAAAATAAAATGTTACTGTATCTTAAGAAACAACCAATGTGAGCAGGAAGCATAGGAAGACATGAATTGATACAGAGTATGGTAAGCAGAACCAGGGAAACAATATACATAACTACAATAATATAAATAGTTAAGAACCAAAAAAATCTAAGTGAATGCTGATTAATTATAAGGACCAAGCTTGTCCCAAATGAAAAGACACCTCCCTCCCTCCCTCTTTGTCTCTCTCTTTCTCTCTCTCTCTTCATTGATTAGGTTGGGGACTTATATATGACTAATTATCACATATATTCTCAGAAAATCATTAGTTTAGTAAAACTTTTTTTCTACTCTTTAAAAAAAATGTTTGTTACTAGTAATGACTTACAGTCTGGAGAGACAAAAAAGATATATTTGAAAATGAATGTGAAATCAAAATAAAAGATTACAACAAAAATAGATTTTTAAAAGTGACTATTTAATCCCCCTTGTACATTAGTTTGTTCTGCCCCCAGATGTTTCTTTTCATTGTCAAGTCTAGGCTCAAGAATTCTACTTACAGAAGTACATACCTACGTGTGTTTATATATGCATGCATACTTTTGCATGCTTGTAGTAATATATGTATATATGCACATACAGATATGAAGATAAACATACATTATTTAAGATGTTTTGTATTATTTCTCCCCATTTTATTTGATGTATTTGACACATTGAGCCTGTGTGATATAGAGATACAGTGTTGGGCTTTTAACTTAGAAAGACTTGGATTTGTATGTTACCTCTAACACAGCTGGTTGATCTTGGGTAAGTTACAATCTCTGTGTGCCTCAGGTCATCCTAGGACTTATCTACTAAGTCATAAATAAATTATGGCATACATTGGTAAAACGAGTTTCCACACTAAGGGTTCTCTTTGCTGAGGAAAATCATAGATTTCCCATGTTTGTCCCATTATTGAATTAGGTTCCATTTTTGCTTTCCCCTAACTACTATAAATTCTATTGCTCTCCCTTATTCCTACTGAATGCTCTGATGAGCATATGAGCAAATATGCCCATTAACATGGTTAATTACTGGTAATTTCTCCAGGTGAATTGCTAAAAGAGCGCCCACGTGTTTTCAAAAATCTCCTTGGTTTTCTGCAGAATTGAATGACCCCAGATCCTACTTCTTAACTAAGAGTACCTTTACCACTATTGAAGCTGGAGAGTCATTTATGATGACTGAAATAATGTCCTTCAAAGGACCTCTGCTTACTTTTAGTTTAAAATGATTTTTTCCCCTTCTATTTATAGGACATTTTCTTCTAAAGGATTTTATCTGTTCTCTAAGCTCTTCCAGTCCAGATCCTATGAGCCCCTTTTCTAGATACAAAGTTAAATGACTTGAATAAACTTGAACATGCCAACAATAGGGGTCATCTTCTAACTACTGTATGAAGCCATTTGCCTCTGCTACCTATAATGGAGGATGGAATTCTAACACAAAACAATAGAAAATTCAGTGAGAATCATATATTTTCTAGAATGGCCAAAGTAGAAGTTTGTTTGCCTGGACTATGGTGTTTATGGGAAGGTTTTGCTTGGGGAGGGGGTTGTTGTTATTCAGCTGGGGGAATGACATTATAAATGCATATAAAATAAATTTATTTTTAAAAATCTCAGCTGTAAAGGAAATAATTCAGTCAATTCATTTAGTTTTCACAATTGGGCTAGAAGCCATATCTATCCCCATGTGGGCTAACCTAGTATTTCTTTTTTTTTTCATTTTAAGGTTCTGCTATTTCTTCCCAGTATAGCAGCCTTTTTCCTTATATTTCCTTTTTTATTAATTTCTTTTGATTTATCAACAATCACTTCCATAAGTTTTTGAGTTTTACATTTTTCTCCCCGTGCCTCCCCACCTACCTCCCTAAGACAGTGAGCAATCTGATATAGGCTATACGTTCCTATTAAACAAATTTTCATATTAGTGATATTGTAAAGGAAGAATTAGAACCAATAAGAAGAACCACCAGAAAAAACAAACAAAACACAATAGAAGAAAATAATAAGAAATAGTATGCTTCGATCTGCATTCAAACTCCGTGGTTCTTTCTTTGGATGTGGATAGCATTTTCCATCAAGAGACCTTTGGAGATGTCTTAGATCCTTGCATTGCTAAGGAGGGCTAAGTCTATCAACGTTAGCCACCACAAACCTAGTATTTCCTTAAAAGTTTTAGATACCATATTCAAGACCTAACGCATCCAAGTGATGGAATGCTTGAACCATTGGCATAACTTCATAGTATCCTAAGCACAAAAGCCAGTGTACAAGGAGACAAGAAGTGCTCTCTCAGACTTGGTACATGTTTCTGACCAGGCAAGCAGTCAAGGAAGATGCAGAGACAGGGAAGCCACACCCAAATGAATCAATGATATATCCTCACTGAATATTCTGTCCATGATATTATTGCTAGATCAAACTTGCTTTTATTCATTGTTAGATGGTCTACAAGTGCTTTTATCTTATTTCAGTCTCAAACCTAACCAGCCTAAATCAAGCCTGGCCCAGAGCAACACAATTAACCAATAATTGTGATGTTGTAGGGGATGGGTACCTAGCCATCTGGGCAGCTAGATGGCTATGCAGCTGGATGGCTCAGTGAATAGGGTGCTGGGCCTGGAGTCAGATGCAGAGGGGGTCTTGGAGAAGAAGACCTGAGTTCAAGTCTTGTCCCTGACACATGCCAGCAAGCTACTGTGGGTAAGTCATTCATCCTGTCAATGTTTTAGGCAATTCTCCAAGGTCAGAAGATGCAGAGATGGTGTTGACCTGCAGTGATAGGGAAAGTTTCCTCACCCAAGAGTTCTACATTAGATGAAATTCTCTATCTCTGTATCCCAGTCCAGTCTCTATCTCTATCTTTAGGTAGAGAAGTAGATCGTTATGTAGGAGCAAGAATGGATAGCAAACTGAGAATGAATACCAAAGACTGGCCTGATCCTATTAAGAGGAACCGAGAATGATGAAAATCTGATGATGAATTATGGGGACGACCAAAGAGATTTTTTTCATAAGCTATTATTAGGAACAAGAAGATTTTTAACAGGCTAGAAATGCAGCTTAAGGCATATAGGCCAATTAGGATAGGCTACTGAAACAGTCCATGGGGTCACAAAGAGTCAAACATGATTGAACCACAACACCACCACTTACGGCAGCTAGGTGGTGCAGTGGATAGATTGCTGGACCTGAAGTCAGGAAGAATCATCTTCATGAGTTCAAATCCAGCCTCACACACTTAGTAGCTATGTGATCCTGGGCAAGTCACTAAACCGTATTTGCCTTAGTTTCCTCATTTGTAAAATGAGCAGGAGAAGGAATTGGCAAAACCACTCCAGCATCTTTGCCAAGAAGACCCCAAATGGGGTCATGAAGAGTTGGACACAAGCGAGACAACCGACAACAACAACAGGAAGGAGAACTTCTGAAGTCTTAGTACATTTCTACTGTGGTTTTTTCTCCTTACTAAGCAGACCTTAGCAAAGAATAAAAACAATTTACAGGAAATTTAAATCAGGGGTGTGCTAGAGTCAGTGGTATAGGGTCACCAGGGCCTAATTATTAAATTTTCTGTGTGAAATCAGCATAAACTACATGGCAGGCCATGATTTATTCTTTTGTTGAATGTCTAGACTTAAGAAAGAAATGGAGAAAATTTAAATTTGTTAGTAAGTATGTTAGGTGTACATGTTCTACCCAGAGAATTGGTTAACATTTACTAGCACATCCCTGATTGAAACCCAAGATAGTTAAGGAGATTACTTTGCTATTTTCAATGAGTTCCAATTACCGAGCCTGGAAAAATTATATCTTAGGGAACTGAAGACTTGATGTGATTGTTGAGCATTGTCAATTATACATAAGGGGCATTTCCAGCTCTAAAGTATATGATTCTATTATGATCTTTGAAAATTCATCAGTAATGAGAGAGAAAAAAAAGAATGAGAGAGAATGAGAAAATTCTGGGACATTTTAAAGGGATGATTTGTGAATGCTGAAAATACCATTGAAAGTCAACATATTTAAATATGCGAACGGACATGTGATCTCATCATTCTGCCTGTTTTCTTTAAGCAAATCACAATTTTTCCATGTGTGCCTTTCTAGTGAGATCCTTGTCCCTTCCAATCAAAAAATAAGCAGTTATAATGGGGCAACTAGATGGCACAGTGAATAGATTGCCAGGCCCGATCGGGCCTCAGCAACTTATTAGCTATGTGACCCTAAACAAGTTGCTTAATCCTGTTTCCTCAGTTTGCCCATCTGTAAATTGAGCTGGAGAAGGAAATGGCAAACCCCTCCAGTATCTTTGCCAAGAAAATTCCAAATGGGGTCATGAAGAGTCAGACGTGACTGAAAACAAATTTCATTAAATGCCTGCTATGCATCAGGAACTGTGCTAGGCACTGGAGATAGACATATACAGAATGAAACAATAACCATTCACAATGGACTTACCTTTTCTATATAAAAATATATACAGCATAAATATAAAGTTAATAAATACAAATATATACAAAGTAGTTTGTGAGGAAGGGTACTGCTGGCATTTGAGATGATGAAGAAAGGCTTCCCACAGAAGACTGTACTTAGGCTTCATCTTAAAGGAAAAGAGAAAGACTTCGAGACAGTACATTCTAGGCATAAGATGGGGGGATGGGGAAGGTTGACCACTTTGAAGATTGGGAAATAGTAAATGAGGGAGGAGCAGAGAAAAGGCCAGTTTGGCTAGATTGGGGGAATAATGTCCAATGAGACTGGAAAAAATTCTTAGCTAGATTGTGTAGAACTTTAAAATCTAAACAGAAGAGTTTATCTTTTATCCTCAAGGCAATAGGAAGCTACTTGAATTCATTGACTAGGTGAGATCTTCACTTAAGGAAAATTATTTTGGCTGCAATATGTAGGATAGACTTGAGACAGGGAAATCAGGAGGAGGTTGCGAGATCATGAAGGCCTGAACTAAGATGGTAGCTATATGAGTAAAGGGAAGAGGCTGGATGTCTGAGTAAAGAGTCCAGGATAATGCTTAGAGCAGAAACCAGGAAAAATGGATGTATGGTTATCTTCAACATAAATATGGAAGTCTGAAAGAGGAGTGAATTTATGGGGTAATAATAAGTTCAGTTCAGCAGATGACTTTGCATAGCTCTGCTTCACTTAAATCCAATTCATTCCAAGTCAAGACATCACCCTCATAATGCCATTCATTCTCTTTGAGAATGAAGGATTAACAACGAGTTGAAGATTTCCCTGGGATGTGCCTTTTTAATTGTCAAATATGCAATTTTTGATACGAGGGAAAGAGACTGGGGCTGGCTATATAGGTCTTGGGGTCACTTACATAGCTATAATAGTTAAACCCATAGGGGCCGATGAGATTAGAGCAAAAGAAAGCCTAAATGAGGGGAGGGCTCAGGAAAGAACCCTGACGAGTACCTACACTTCATATCACAGTTGGGGTATGATGGTTAATGACCCAGTAAAGGAGAATGAGGAGCAGTTGGACAGGTAGGAAGTGACCCAGAAAATAGTACTGTCATGAAAACCCAGAAAGGAGAGAGCATCTAGGAGGAGAGGGTGGACAACAGTATAAAATGCAGTAAAATTCAAATTCTGGTTCTAATTTCTTGGGTAAGCACCTTACCTTCTCAGAGTCTCATCTGTTAAATGTGGATAATCATTCTGGCCCTACTATCTCACAGGGTGGTTTATTTGTTATGTCCAGAGAAGATTTAGGGGCAATATGACATCTGTTTCCAAGTACTGAAAAGTAGCTATGTCGAAGATAGAATAAACTTTTTTTTTTGGCTCCAGAGAGGAAAAGTTACAAAGAGATTTCTTTTATTGTGGAAATATTCCTCAAATTTCTTATTAAATGAATAAAACAAACATTTGGCGCTTCCTGAATTAAATGCTAGAAATACAAATACAAAACTGAGGATGGCTCCTGCCACCAAGGGGCTTAATATTCTGAGACAAGGATATAATACATATAATGTTATGGTGACCAAGGAGGGATATTTTGTTTTGGAAAGTTCCAGAAATGGTAAGTAGAGACATAAGGGAGTGGATTGACACACTTTCTGAGATCAGTGCCAGATATGATTTCTCTTTCCAGAACTGGAAATTAGGAGTCCCTGCATGGTAAACATGCCTGCTCGTGAGGTAGCCAAAATGTCAAGTAAAACATGGCAGGAGTTGGTCCTTGATGTAGTAGGTGACTTAAGCAATCAGCAATCATTTCCCAGAATGAGTTCTGAGAATAAAAGGGTTAGGTGTTCCAGGTCTTATTTTCTGTTCTAGGCAGGATATCTATTGATGAGATGGCCAGTGAGTGAAGAAAGTATTAATGATCTACAGATATGAGGCTTTTAAGTAGTCTACAAAGTCTTTGGTCTTCCCTGTTCATTTCTTGATCCTGAACGATGTTTTCCAGGGCAGTTTTTTTCCATCCTTCTTTGTGTCCACATTCCCACTGAAATTTCTAGATATCAAGATACATAGAATCAAATAATCTGAAAATTGAAAGAGACCTCAGCTGTGACCTAGTACAAACTATACCTGAAATAATTCTCTATTACATCTCTATTATAACCCCAACAAGTGGTCAAACAGTCTCTGCTTAAAGAACTCTAATGACAGAGAACTCTAACTTTAAATGGAAATCCACCTCTTTGCAATTTTGCCCCATTAATCTTGGTTCTTCCCTCTGGGCCCGAAAAACAAGTCTATTCAGCATGACTACCTTTCCAATACTCGGAAACAGATATCATGTTCCCCATAAATCTTCTCTTCTTTCTGTAAAACATCTTCAATTCTTTTCATCAGTCTTCTTCTTGCATGATTTCAAATCCTGTCCCTATCTCGGTCACTCTCTCTTAGACATATGCCAGATTGTTAACCTCCTTCCTCAAATAGAACACCCAGATTAGCTAGATGTAGAGGACAGAGTCTTGATTTGGAGTCAAAAGACTTTGGTTGAAATTATGACTTTATTCTTTATTACCTGTGTGATCAAAAGCAAATTACTTAACTTCTTTGGGCCTCAGTTTCTTCATTTGTATACTTAAATAGGAGATCTTATGATGCAAATGATTTGCCTTAGTTCAGAGAAGATCTTGTTAAATTCATATAATTTCCCTACTTCATTTTATACAACCAATGTTAGCACATGAATTACATTGATCGAATGATCTATTTGATCCTACTCATTCTGCAAGATTTCATCAGCCTTGGTGCTCTATCTCATCACCACATTCTGTATCTTTGACTGGAGGGTGGAGCCATGAACTCCAAAATCTCCACTTAAGGAGGGAGCCCAACTCAGAACATCTCATTTTTTACCATGTAACCCTACTATGAGACTTCTCTTACTTTCCACCATACCTTCCTTTTGGTTACCTTTCCCACTTTTCACCCTCCTTTTGTGTATTGTCTTCTATAAGATTGTAAGCTCCTTGATTGCAGGAGCTGTCTTTTTTTTTGGTATTTGTATCCCTAGTGCTTAACATGGGGCCTGGCACATAGTGAGTGCTTAAGGTTTATTGACTGACTAGTCATGAGTAACCATCCCATAAAATGATATATATATTTTTTTACATTGCAAGCATGATAAAACCAGATCCATCAATTCCTTTACTCATTTCTCCAAAGAATTCCCTTATGTCTTCTAGTTGTTTTATCACAAAAAAAAATCTATTAAGAGCTTATTTCTTAAGAGCTATGCATTTCTTAGTGTTCTCTATCCGCTGTTTCATCATTCTATGGCCATCACTTTAGTTTTAGGAAGAAAAAAAGACTCATAGAAGACTGAGGGCCATTTTGTTGGTTTGGCATTTACATGAGTGGTATAGCCAAAAAAACAGAACATCGTCCTTGGTGGTCAGGTAGTGGTGATAAGTTTCTCTGAACTTGAGTGGGGAACAGATTCCAAACCGTTGCCACTTGATATAACTTCATAAAACTTTTGCTCTGACATGAGACAACCAAGATCACTTCCATACTGGTATAAAAGAAAAGAATTTTTTTATAATATTAAAATAATCACTCCTTCAAGAGTACTTTAAACAAATTTCCTTAAAAGCAATGTTTTCTTTTATTATACCATCCAATACCAAATCATTTTTAAGACTTAACTGTGATCTTACATGGCAAAATTTTGTGTTATCTCAAGCCATGTTCTAAATCATCTATAGAAAAAGTAAGATTGGGCAAGAATCTTACTAGAGATTTGACCAAAATTTGACCCTAGCACTCACCTAAGCTGGAAGTGGATGGGCAATAATATATGGTACCATCAGTGACAGTTAGAAAATACCCCAGTGAAGATCCTATACAAAAAAGTAGGGCTGAGGCAGGGATTGGACTTGGGGTTCTATTAGTATTTGGAACTCTGGGATGAGAAAACTGTCTTTACCAATGCACATCAGCACGACCTCTACAAATTATTGTCTTAGAGTTGCCTATTGCATTAAGACATTAAATCAGGTCAAGCCAAGAAACATTCATTAAGCACCTACTATGAACCAGGTACTATACTAAGTGCTATATCAGTGATTTATCCAGGGTCGCACAAGCAGTATGTATCAGAGGTGTGTCTTCAACCCAGGTCTACCTACCTTTGAAGTGAGCCCTATTCACTACATCATACTGCTCCTCCAGCAACCAAAAATTAAGTGTAGAAACTCCAAAGAAAACATTAACCAAAATAAGTCACATCCATGATTGAACTCTTACTTCACCTTCCACATCCTTTCTCTATTTTACTCCTTCCTTGCCCAAAAATGTTTTGTTTTGGTTTTTTTTAGGGTAGTTCATTTCTCTCCCGTTAAGGCACCTGAACACACACCTGACTTCCCAATATCAATTCATAACCTGAAGCAGTCAAAATAAGTTATTACTAACACCTAGATGAGATCCACACTGGGTCAATAAGCAGAAAGATAGGATTGGAAAGGAAGGAGAAGAAAGGCAAAAGAGCATAGGACACTGAATTGGGGGAGACTTCGGTAGAGCACCAATATGGGGGACTCGGAGTTAGCCAAGGACAATATGGAGCCCAGCAATCAGCTGGACCTAAAACAATGATTCTTCTGTATTGAGTGGGGCTGCTGCGACTACTTAACTCCCACTGGCTTATGCTTTAAATTTTACTGTCTGCACACTGAAAACCAAAAGTAAAATATAGCCTTCTCACATTTGGGGGCTGCTGTAAACTCGAATGTTAAAAATATGAATCTACATTAAGCCCTGGGTTCCCTACACAGTACTATTAGCCTTTATGGCAGATGCCGGAAATATGTCATGCCAGAATATTACTCTTAGATATTCTGTCAAGGTCTCACTCAGTTTGCTTTTTAAAGCTTTATGTCTTCATGAGATTGGTCTTAAAACCCCTTGTATTTCCTAAGTACCAAGCCCATTTCTTCCAGCAGCAGAGCTTTTGATTGTCAGTGTCCTGTCAGCATACATGAGCAAACAGAGGTCATATCCACCCCCCATGCATTATCAATCCTTCTCTACCCCAGGGCCAACATAACCTCATTTTATATTCCCTCTGCTCCCATGAACTCCCATTGGAATTTGATTGTGAACATCTATTTCCAAGGAAAATTTATGCACATGAGGATTACCAGACCAAAATTGTTGAGTAGACCTGAAATGTGACTGTTCTTTCTATAGGCCGTAAGTGGGGTGGGCCCAGTTCTCAGGGGAACTGTTAAGCAAAATGTGAAACACATGATGACTCAGGGGATGTTTGGTAAATATCTTTTTCTTTTGCAAACTATCCTGATTTGGGAGAGACATCTTCCAGTCCTTGGTTAACTGCCCACAACACTTGCCAAGAGGTCCTCCTCAATTCTTACTTAACCAGTTATCAGCTAGGAGCAAGCTCCTATATTCCACTTTTATATATTTATTTAAGGATGGACAGATTCTCCCAAAAATAAGTATTTTGGTGTTCTGGGTTCCCAGGTGAACTAAGTCAGCCAGGACTGAGGGCATACCCACCCACTTACCTCTTGGAAGGCCTCAAGAAAATAATTCAAACTGAAGAAGAAATAAGGGACTTTTGGAACCTGATGATTTATAGCTTCCAGTTGGCTGCACATATTTCTAAAGTTATATCAGTGAATAAACCACATTGTAAATGCATCCAGCCTCACAGAACTTTTCATTTTTTTTATAAATGCAAACCTTCAAATCTAAATATGTTTTGGTCATTATCATAAAACCCAATTGATTTAATAACAAAATTATCCAAATTAGATTCCTTAATGAATACCACAGCTCCTCCCAATTGGCACAGTTCTATACTTCAGGGCCTTATGAATATCTATGTATATTATTTAATCATTTTAATATAAATAATGCTCCTTGAGCTTTCGTAATCTGTCATTTCCATAATAAATGTATTTACTTTTTAGTGAAAACACATTTTCCCATTAGAAATTTTGTTTTAAATGAAGCTTCACCCCTCAAAGAAGAGATAAGAATCTAATTAAAGATTTCTGAAAATTCCTGCATGGTATTTGATCTGGTGGCGTATTACTTACTCTTTAGCTCAAAATGCCTGGGAATCTATGAATGAAAATAGAGCTTCTCTTTGCTTGTCACATTTTCAACTTTAATCTCTGCTATTAAAAAAAATGTATTGATAGCCCTTAAAAGCTTCCATTGTGAAGCAGAAATATAATAACCTTTCCTGCTTCTAACCAGGTGTTCTCCCCTAACAAGCCATGGTGATAGAGTGGTGTGTCATCTTTGACAGTAATGCCCTTGCAATATTATTGAGTTGCAGCAAAGACACTTACAGACTCAGCATATAAAATGTATGGGCAAACCATATGAGTTCACACAATGGAATCACACTATGAATGATTGTGCTATGGAGTCTTTGGAAATATAATAAGCTTGATCCCCCATGTGGGAAAATCCATGGTGTTTAATAGCTTCATAAAATGGCATGCTTTTGTCCCTATGTATAAAGTCAACAGTAAATTCTTGCATTACTGCCATTATAAAACATGGTAACAGAAACTCAAGTCATGCTATATGATCTCCCATAGCAAAGATTAGTGATGATTATCTTTTGGTGCCATTCAAGGAGGGTAGAGAGTATCCAAATTCATAACTTTTCCCCGAGAAAATACAATTAGAATGAAATTTAAATAGGCTTTTTGACTATGATTTTCAAGATTACGCAGAACATGCCTTTATATGATACACACCCAGACCAAAACTGTAACACTTCAAATAGAAAAATGAAAGGAAGGACAGGATGAAAGGTTAGAGGCAAAATGAGCAGTGTAATCACTTATGTTTATTGGCTTCATGGCACTACTTCAAGAAAGCAGACCATATGTTGTTGCATATGATTATATGATAATGAGAAATGTTCAATTCTCCATTTTGAAAGACCATCATTCTCCTCATAGCTATAATTTAGGCATGTCCCTTGTAGCCTATGATTTGAAGTGGATATGGTCATTTCCATTTAATTACCATGACAATTAATCACAGTAGCCACTTTCATAGATCTGGAGCCTTGCTACTCGGTCAATCTCATTTTCCAAGCACTCCCAGTGTGCAGAATGATTATATGGCTTGATGAGGCATTGTATCAAAGTGATAACCTAGGACATTTCTGGTGCAATTCCCAGCTCCATCACTGACTTCCACTGTTACCTTGGTTAAACCACCTAATTTCCCAGTCTCAGTTTGTAATTAATAAACAGTGTTAATTACTATGATAACAGACTACCTTACAAAGGGTCTGGAGAGGACTTAGTTTCTCCAGTAAGCTATTATCCATAGAGTCAGGCAATAGGGTGCTATGCCTAGGCAAATATCAGATCGATCTGACAGTTAGCATATGTGCCATCATTAAGAATTAGTATGTTATAAAATATACTTAATACTAAAACTATGTGGAAAATAATTTCATCTTTCTTTGATGATTCAGAAAGTATGTCTGGATTGTTTAGTGCCTCAGGGTCATTATTAGAAATATCAAATATTCTTGTATGGATGAAACTCAAAAATTCTGGGGTTTTTTTTAGTTGAAAGAGAGGTTTACTACAAACATAAAGCTTTAGAGAAAAAAGACTAGACATGTGAAAACATTTTGCTTTTAAAATAAAAACTATGTACTTTGATGAAACTTTATTATCATCAAGTGAAATGCTAGACTTGTTCTCTCAAAGCGAGATTGACTGTATCTCCCCTTCAGTATTCTAGGGGCACCTCTGTAGAGTCAAGATGTCTTTCTCTAAAGCTCTCAACTTAAGCCTCCATTCTGGTATGTTCTGGTATGTTCCCCCACCCCACCATTCCCCATGTTAGTGCCCCAATTCCATCTGACCACTTAATATAAATTACCATTTATAAAGGGATATTTAGTATGAAGATAAAGCATAAAAATAGCAAACATTTCATCCTAATATCTGAGGGTATAATCTTTCCTTCATCATCTCCGTCCTGGTGAGAGTGAGTTCAAACTGAATGCAGTTTCTACACAGCATTTGCCCCACCTAGTTCAATTCCAAATGTGGCCTGGCCCATAAGTTGGTGAATCTGCATCTGTGCTACTTCTGGACTGTGCCAGGCAAGGTACTCAGCAATTTTCTTCTCATTACCCAACTTTTGTAAAATCTCAATAAATTCCATTCCCAGACTTCTGAAGGCTTGTCATTCTGACCTTCAGAAGTTCACAAGGCCGTAGCTCTACCCAATCTCCTTAAACTAAAATAGGAAAAAATGAAGGCAAAGAAGCCAAGATCAGAGGGCCTGTTTCCACGAGTCATACATCTGCCTTGGATGGGAAGGGGCCAAGGCCTCTCTTTTTCTATCATCGTTCTTGTCATGGAACATAGCCAGCTAGGGAAAAAACTAAGCAAGGGCAAAGTCCTGGCTAACTAATACACTGTGGATATTCTCCAGGTTCTATTCCATAATCAATCAAAAAGACTTCTCTTCATCCCGTGGTTAGAGGATAGGATCCAGGTAAAGAATGTAAGTTTATGGTCCAAAGTCCTTGGGGGCTTTGCATTAGCTGAACACTTCGTGCAAGCTGATAAGGACTAGGCTCATTAGCCAGGCACCATCATAGTTATAAACAGAAAACTCTTTTTAAAATATTATTTTATTTTCTCAATTAACTAAAATACATTTTCTCTCCCTCCTACCTCCCCTTCACCTTTCAGCATCAAGTTTGGGCAATTCAAGGAATGTAGGGGACAGTGAGTATGCCAAAGTGGATTTTAGGTTGGTGGTCAATAAGACGGAAAAGGAAGATTAGGGTCATGCTGTGGAGGACCATAAATACAAGAATTAGAAGTCTGAAGTCTGCAAGGGTTGGATTTTGTTGTTGTTGTTCTAATTGTTGTTGTTGTTATTGTTGTTGCTGGGGGGGGGTTTGTGGGTTATGTTTGAAGAAAGTGACATAATGAGAATGGTGTTTTAATTGGCGTACTCAATAGAGGAAAAGTTGGAAGCCAAGAGAAAAGTTAGAGAGATATTATTGTAATTAAGGCATGAAATTATGAGCCAGAACTCGGGATGCAACAGTGGCAATAAAAAGGAAGACAGAGATGAGAGACATTTTAATGCATAAAACTTGGCCAAGAAGAAAAAGCACCTTAAGAGAACTTGGGAGACTTAAGGTGACCAGAATAGTGGGATCATTACCAGAAGTAGTGAAGTCAGAAGAAGAAGGAGACAGTTTGGAGGGAAAGAAAATAAATACAATTTTAGATGTGCTGAATTTGAGTACATTGGGACATCCAAATGAAGATGTCCACCAGATAACTGAAGACTAGAGTTCAGAAGAAAAGAATTGGGAACACAAATTGGCTAGTCGTCAGGACAGAGATTATAGTTGAATTCCTGTGATTGGATAAAGTTGATAAAAGAAAAAGAAGAGGAGAGCCATGGGGAACACTGAGAGTTAGGAAGAAGGACCAACTAAATAAAAAGAAAGAATAGTCAGCAAATTAAAAAAGAAAACCAGAAAAAAGAAGAAGTTTTAAGGAGGGGGCAGTCAACAGTGTCAAAAGTTATAGATAATTAATGGGAAATTGAGGAATGGAAAAACATGCAATTTTCAGGAAGCAAGGATAAGAAAGAGTGGAAAGACCTGTGTTCTCTATCAATGGCTAAGCTGAATTACAGAGAATCCAGTCCAGGGAGGAAAGATAGTAGCAGTAATTAGTAAACATCATCAGCAGGCAAATTTTGGAGCTTGCTGGTAGAAAGAAAACAGTTCTTTGTCTTCTCTCCCTTCCCAGGAGACACAGGGAGGCTAGCTGATTTGTGTGATCATGGAGCCACAGAAAGTCATTGGTGGCCTTTGAAAGAGCAATTTCCATAGCAACAAAGGGTCACAAGTGGGAGTGATAATTATTAGTAAGTCAAGACAAGGTTGTGTTGAGTTTTGAGGGATAGAGGTGGTAGGTATGTGCTTCACTTCATTCTACAAGTGTCACAGGAACAGGAAGGAGAGAAATAGAATTATAAGTAGCTAAGGGGACAACAGAAGGCTTTTGCCAGATAAGGGAGAATATGCATATGTGAAGGAAAAAGTTAAGAATCTTGTAAAGAAAGAGACTGAAGATTCTGGGGGTGGTGGGGAGAGACTGTTTTTTGAGTCATTATAATCCCAAGTGCTTAGTGCAAGTGACTGGTGCATTATAGGCTCTTAATAAATATTTACTTAATTGATTGAATAATTGAGAGAGCAAGATTCCCTCAATTATTGACACAATAAAAACTGATAAATCAGGGGAATGCTATATAGTTTACCTATAATTTAGCAAAATATCCGATAAAACACCTGATAATTCTTGATGAAAAGATAGAAAGATATGTGGACTAGGTGATAGCACAATGAAATGGATTTGGAACTCTAAATGACTAGATTTTAAAAAATCATTAATGATTCCATGTTTAATTTCATAAGAGGTTCCTAGTAGAGTACCCCAGGAATCTCTGCTTGCTTTTGTGCTACTTGAAATTTTTGACAATGATAAAAAAGATAAAAAATAAAAACAAAACACAAAACATAAAAGAATGCATGACATGCTTATCAAATTTAGAAAGGCAGCAAGGCTGAGAGGAAGAGCTAACATCCTGGACAACAAAGTCAGGATACAAAAAGACATTGACAGGCTAAAGCACTGGGCTGAATATAATAAAGTGCAGTTAAATAAGATAAACGTAAAGTCTTACACTCAGGTTCAAAAAATCAACTTCACTCGTATAAGATAAAGGAAGCATGGTTAGAAGTAGGGAAAGGGGACAAATTTTTAAGCAATTATTGTATACCAGGTGCTATACTAACTGCTTCACAAACATTAGCTCATTTGTTCCTCACAACAGTCAAAAAAAAAAAAGAGCCTAGATAGTATCTTTCAAGAAATCATCAAGGCAAACTGTCCTGAGGTCCTAGAACCAGAATTATCAAAAGAATCCACTGATCACTTCCTGAAAGAGATCACAAATTGAAAACTCCAAGGAATATAGTAGCCAAATTCTGGAAGTATCAGGTCAAGGAGAAAATACTGCAAGCAGCCAGAAAGAAACAATTTAAAAATCACGGAACCACAGCCAGGATTACACAGGACCTTGCAGCTTCTACATTAAAAGAGCGGAGGTTTTGGAATATGATATTTTGTAAGGCAAACGAGCTTGGATTAAAACAACTGCTCAGCAAAATTTAGCATAATCTTTCAGGGAAGGAGATGGATATTCAATGAAATAGATGACTTCCAGACCATCCTGATGAAAAGACCAGGGCTCAACAGGAAATTCAGTCTTCAAATACATGACTCAAGAGAAGCATAAAAAGCAAAAAACATCTTATTCACTAATGGTAAACTGTTTACATTCCTACATGGAAAGATGATACTTATAACTCTTGAGAACTGTGTCTTTATTACGACATTTAGAAGGCATATACATAGACAAAGAGTGTGGGTATAAGTTGACTTTGATGTGATGATAAAAAATTAATTAAGAGGTGAAAAAAGGATTGTGATGGAAGAAGAGGAAAGGAGGAGACAGAAAAGGATAAATTACATCACATGAAATGGTGCAAAAACCTATTATAGTAGAGGGAAGGAAGGGAGGGAGGCAAGCATTGTTTGAACTATGCTCTCATCAGATTTGGCTCAAAGATGAAGTAACATACACACTCACATGGGGATAGAACTCTATCTTACCCTATAGGAAAGGAGGGTAAGAGGGGGGAAAGGGGAGTGGGGTAGATAGAAGGGAGGGCAGAAGGGGAGGAAGAAGTAGTAGGGGAAAGGGGAAAGAAAAGGTAGGGGGGCTGATAGAAGGGAGGGCAGATTAAAGAAGTGGTAGTCAGAAGCAAAACACTAGGGAGGAGTGAAAGGGAGAAAGGAGAGAGAAAACCATTAATGGGTTGAAAATAGCATGAAGAGAAAGACACAGGTAGAAATCATAACTGTGAGTGTGAATGGCATGAACTCTCCCATAAAACAGAAGCAGAGTGGATTAAAAACCATAGTACTACAATATGTTGTTTACAAGAAACGCATCTGAAGTAGAGTTACACACACAGTGAAGGTAAAAGGCTTGAGCAAAATACATTATGCTTCAACTGAAGTAAAAAAAAAAATCTGGGGTAGCAATCATGATCTCAGACAAAGCAAAGACAAAAATAGATCTAATTAAAAGACATAAAGAAGGAAACTATATCCTGCTAGAAGGTACCAAAGACAATGAAGTAATATAAATACTAAACATAAATGCACCAAGTAGTATAGCATCCAGATTCTTAGAGGAGAAGTTAAGTGAGTTATAGGAAGAAATAGACAGCAAAACTATATTAGTGGGGGAACTCAACCTCCCTCTCTCAGAACTAGATAAATCTAACCACAAAATAAACAAGAAATAAGTTAAGGAGGTGGATAAAATCTTAGAAAAGTTAGATACGGTAGACCTCTGGAGAAAACTGAATGGAGACAGAAATATACCTTTTTTCTCAGCAGTACATGACACCTGCACAAAAATTGACCATGAACTAGGGCATAAAAACCTCACAATCCAATGCAGAAAGGCATAAATATTAAATGCATCCTTTTCAGATCATGATGCAATAAAGGGCCGTAGAAAGAAAAACTAAAAATTAGTTGATAACTAAATAATCTAATCCTAAAGAATGAGTGAGTAAAACAACAAATCACACAAACAATCAATAACTTCATCCAAGAGAATAACAATGAGACAACATACCAAAATTTATAAGACACAGCCAAAGAGATACTTAGGGGAAAATTTATATCTCTAAATGCTTACATGAATAAAATAGAGAAAGAGGACATCAATGAAATGGGCCTGCAACTAAAAAAGCTAGAAAAGAACAAATTAAAAGTTCCCAAATAAATATAAAATTAGAAATTCTGAAAACCAAAGGAGACATTAATAAAATTGAAATTAAGAAAACTATTGAGCTAATAAGTAAAACTAAGGCCTGGTTTTATGAAAAAAAAACAATAAAATAGATAGACCTATGGTTAATTCAATTTAAAAAAAGAAAAAAGAAAACCAAATTATCAGTATCAAAAATTAAAAAGGTGAATTCACCACAAGGAAGAGGAAATTAAAACAATAATTAGAAGCTATTTTGCCTGTGTGCCAATAAATTTGACAATCTTAGTGAAATGGATGAATATTTACAAAAATATAAATTGTCCAGATTAATGGAAGAAGAAATAAAATACCTGAACAACCCCATTTCAGAAAAAGAAATTGAACGTGCCATCAATGAACTCCCCAAGAAAAAATCTCCAGGGCTAGATGGATTTACAAGTGAATTCTGTATTTAAAGAACAACTAATTCCAATATTATATAAACTATTTGGAAAAATAGGTGAAGAAGGAGTCCTACCAAAATTTTTGCATGATATATATATATATATATATATATATATATATATATATATATATATATATATATATATATATATATATATATATATATAGTAGCGATACCTAAGTCAGGAAGAGCCAAAACAGAGAAAGAAAATTGTAGACCAATCCCCCTAATGAATATAGATGCAAAAAATTTAAATAAAATATTAGGAAAGAAATTACTGCAACTTATCATGAGTATAACACACTATGACCAGGTAAGATTTATACCAGGAATGCAGGACTGGTTCAGTGTTAGGAAAAGTATCAGCATAATGACCATATCAATAGCAAAATTAACAGAAATTATATGGTTATCTCAATAGATGCAAAAAAGCATTTGACAAAATAAAACACCCACTCCTATTAAAAACATTAGAGAGCACAGGAATAAATGGAGTACAAATGGAGATATAATTGGATAAATTGAATAAATATAAATTGTATAAATGGATATAAATTCCTTAAAATGATAAGCAACATCTATCTAAAATCATCAGCAAACATTATATGTAATGGGGATAAGCTGGAAGCATTCCCAGTAAGATCGGGGGTGAAACAAGAATATCCATTACCACCATATTGTACTAGAAATATTAGTTTTAGCAATAAGAGAGGAAAAAGAAATTGAAGGGATTAGAATGGGTAATGAAGAACAAAGCTATCACTCTTTGCAGTTGATATGATGATATACTTAGAGAATCCTAGAAAATCAACTTAAAAAATTAATTGAAATAGTTGATAACTTTAACAAAGTTACAGGACATAAAATAAACCCACATAAATTACCAGCATTTCTATATATTACTAACAAAGCCCAAAAGCAAGAGATAGAGAAATTCCATTTAAAGTAGTTGTAAACAATATAAAATATTTGGGAGTCTACCTACCAAGACAAACCCAGGAACCATATAAACACAATTACAAAATACTTTTCACACAAATATAGTCAGATCTAAATATCTGGAAAAAATAATTGGAAAAAAATATCAGTTGCTCATGGGTAGGCTGAGCTAATATAATAAAAATGACAAGTCTACCTAAATTAATTTACTTACTTAGTGCCATACCAATCAAACTACCAAAAAATTATTTTATAGAATAAATTATAACAAAATTCTTCTGGAAGAACAAAAAGTCCAGAATACCAAGGGAATTAATGAAAAGAAATGCAAGGGCAGGCGGTTTAGCCATACTAGATCTTAAATTGTATTATAAAGCAGCAATCATCAAAACTACTTGGTACTACATAAGAAATAGAGTGGTGAATCAGGGGAATAGGGTAGGTTCATAAGACACAATAGCCAATGACAATAGTAATGTACTATTTGATAAATGCAAAGACTCCAGCTTCTGGGATAAGAATTCACTATTTGACAAAAACTGCTGGGAAAACTGGAAAACAGTATGGCAGAAATTAGGCATAGACTAATATCTTACATTGTATACCAAGATAAAGTCAAAATAGGTACATGATTTAGACATAAAGGGTGATACTATAAACAAATTAGGAGAGCAAGGAACAGTTTACCTGTAATATCTACGGAGAATGGAAGAATTTATGATCAAAGAAGAGATGGAGAACATTATAAAATGCATAATCGATAACTTTGATTACATTAACTTAAAAAAAGTTTTACATAAACAAAATGAATGCAACCAAGATTAGAAAAGAAGCAGAAAGCTGTGAAACAATTTTTACAGCCAGTGTCTCTGATGAAGGCCTCATTTCCAAAATATAAGAGAACTGAGTCAAACTTATAAGAATACAAGTCATTCCCCAATTGATAAATGGTCAAGGATATGAACAGGCAGTTTTCAGGTGAAGAAATTAAAGTTATCTACAGTCATTTGAAAATCTAAAAATGACTCATAACATTCAGATGGAGGGGGAAAGTATAAAAACTCTCCCTTCATGATCCCAGGAGTTAGCCCAACTCAGGTCCAGAGTGATAAATTTGATTGACATCTGATTCATACATTCATTCAACAAACATTAAATGACATGCTTAGAATGGAGAGGGAGAGGGAGAGAGAGAGAGAGAGAGAGAGAAGAGAGAGAGAGAGAGAGAGAGAGAGAGAGAGAGAGAGAGAGAGAGAGAGAGAGAGAGAGAGAGGAAAAAGATAAATGACACAGGGTCCTTGCCCTCTGGGTACTTAAAATTTGTGAACCAAATTTGTGGTTTTCATATCAATACTGAAAGACAGTTCTGTGATTCAGTTCAAGTTTTTGTTTGTTTCCTCTTCTTTTTTTTTTTGCCTTTTTCATACTGGTCTGCCTATCTTGGGGCAGCTGGGCATGCAATAGATAGAGTGCCGAGCCTAGAGTCAGGAAGACTCATCTTCCTGAGTTCAGATCTGACCGCAGACACTTACTAGCTGTGTGACCCTGGGCAAGTCACTCAACCATGTTTGCCTCAGTTTCTTCATCTGTAAAGACTGGGGAAGGAAATAGCAAACCACTACTGCATCTTTGCCAAGAAAACCCCAAAAAGGAGTCACAGAGAACAAGACATGACTTACATGATTGAACAACTCCCTGTCTCAGCAGGATGAAAGTTATATTGATCACTCTCAGGCCTAATCTCTCCATTAATCAATCTGGGAACTTTGACCTGCTCTGTTTCTGACTTGGGCTGGTTCAACCCTCCTTAGGCAGCCTACTGGCATATACCCCCCCGCCACACACACACACACACACACACACACACACACACACACACACATCTTCCCTGGGAACCCACAAAATTGGTGCTGGACTTAGTGTAGACATCCAATCAACTCAGTCCACAGAAGCTCTGACATCCTTAGCTCAAGTGATTCTCTCAGTCTCAGCCTTGTTAGTACAGGTTTAATAGGCATATACCACCATTCACACTTCAGTTTTAAAGTCTAATCTCCTTAGGTCAAAGACGAAGGCAATTCATGCCACAGCCCCATTCAATGTATAAACAGAAGGTTTCAATCAACAGACCTCTTAATCAGCCAACCTCCATGAATACAAAATGCACTTTAAAAAAAATTAATTTTATTATCTCTTGCATGTATTACATCACCTACACTTCCCAATGTATCCCTATGCCTACCTTTTCCACCTTCCAAAAAACCATCCCTCAAAACCAACAATAAAAATAGAGGGGGAAAAACTCAGCAAAACTAAGCAACATGCTGGAAAATGTTTGACACCATCTACACTTTTACACACACGTAGTCTCCAATCTCTGCAGTAGAAGGAGGGAAGTGCTTTCTTCTTCTATGTCTTCTTTGGAGATGTACATTGTCCTTATAATTTCCCAGTTTTGTTGTTCTTTCCTCCTTCTTTCTTGCAGTCATGTCAAATCAAGAAGTATTTATTAAGCACTCACCATATGCCAAGGTTTATGCTGAGTGGTGGAGATGCCAAGAAAGGCAAAAACAAGGCAGCTCACATTCTAATAGGCAAACCATTGGGGACGGGGAGTGCTATAAATGGGAGATGTTCTCTGAGGGAAGCACTAGTAGTGGTGGGGACAAAGAAAAGTCTCCAAAAGATTTGAGCTAGCTCTTAAAGGAAGCCAGGAGGTGGAGGTAAAGAGGGAGAGTATCCCAGGCATGGGAGAAATTTTGATAATAAATCAAAATAAAATCTTTGTGCCGTATATATCATTTTCCTGGTTCTGCTTACTTTGTAACAGTTCAAAGGGGTCTCTTCCTGCTTCACTATCATTTCATATTCATTATTTTATGGGATAGTAATATTCCATTCTATCTGTATACCACAACTTATTTAGTTATTCTTCAGTTGATAGGAATCTACTTTGTTTCCAGTTCTTTTGTACTACAAAAAGTGCTGCTAAAATATTTCGTTATGTTTGGAGTCTTTCTTTTTATTATTGACCTCCTTGGGGCATATACCTGGCAGTAGAGTCTCTGGATCAAAGAATATCAATATTTTATAGTTACTTTCTTGGAATAATTCCAAATAACTTTCCAGAGTAGTTGGACCAATTCACAGTTGGACCAACAGTACATTCATGTACCTCTCTATCCACAACTATTTCAACATTAATCATTCCGATCTTTTATTTCCTTTGTCAATTTGCTGAGTTTGAGATAAAACCTCAGAGTTATTTTAATTTGGTGATTAGGAGCATTCTTTCTTATGATTCTTAATAATCTGCAATGTATTTTTTGAGAATTGTTTGTTCAAGTTCTTTGACCAATTATCTATTGGAGAATGGCTTCTGGTCTTACCTATTAAGCTGATCATATACCTTGAATATCAGACTCTCATCAGAGATATTTGACACAAAAATATTTTCCCAGTCAACTGCTTTCTTTCATGTTAGTTGTATTAATTTTGTTTATACAAAAACTTTTAAAAAGTCATGTAAAAAGAATTATTTTATTCCCTGTGATAAACTCTGTCCCTTCTTTGATTATGAATTGACTTCTCTTACCCTGGGTGTAAAAGGTACTTGAAGGGCTTTTTTGCATCTATTTATAATATCATGTGGCTTGGGATATTTCTGTTTTAACATAAACATTTATATTAAATATGGATCATATATTAAAATATATACATACAAGTATGTATTTTTCCTTACCATCTTTGTATCTCTGGTATAAATTAAATTTAATGACAGTAAATGATTTTAAAAATAATAAAAGCTAACATTTATCAATAGTAACTTTGTGCTAAGCACTGTACTAATTTTTTTACAATTTTTTTACAATTTTTTACAATTATTATTTCATTTGATCCTCACTATAACCCTGAGAGGTAAGTGCGAATTATGTTGCTATGGTAATGTTTTACTCATCTTTCCAAAATACTTTATTTTAAAGTTTTTAAAACTCATTAATGGTATTGGGACCAAGGTTTTTTTCTTTAGTAATTCCTTTATAGTTAGTTCAATTTTCTTTTCTAAAATTTGAATGTTTAAGATATCTATTTGGTATTCTAATAAATTTGAGCATTTATATCATTGCAGATAATCCTTTCTTTCCTTTGAATTCTCAGTTTTGCTGGCATGTAACTGTGGATAGAAAGTTTGATAATTATTTATTTTTCTTTTTGTTGTGATTTCAACTTGTTCATTTTTAATTTAATTAATCTGATTTTATTCTTTCTTATTTATCATGAGGTTGGCTAAAGGTTTGTTGATTTTGTTTATTATTATTTTGGGGTATTATCATAGGTTTATTTTTTGTCAGGTAGAATGATTGATCTTCTGCTTCCAGATTTGCTTGAACTTTTATTACAGGTTCTCATTTTGATTCTCTCTGTGTTTTAGATGTGTTTCTCAGATTACAAGGCTTTTTTTTTTAACTGTGCTGCTATTTTTCCTTTTCTTGGGGGGATGGGCTTGTTTAATCCATTCACATTTAAAATTATAAATGTTAGTTTTACTTTTCTTCATTTGTTTCTTTCATAGTGCCTTTTTTAAAAACCCTTTTCCCTTTTAAATAAGTCTCTGAGATTAGTTTTGCCTAAAGTTCTCTGATGCTAATCTAGTCTCACAGCCTCTCTCCCACTTCTAGCCATTCCCTTTGCTTACTCTTTCCCTAGTTGGGGAAAATCATTTAAATTATTGATTTCTCTTTCTTTTGTCTATTTAGTTAATTCTTCTCTCTCTTCTCTTCCCCTTCTTAATTAACATACTAAAATGCCCTCCTATTTTTCCTGCCCTCCAGCTTATTTTATCAATTCTATTTAATTGTGACTTTTCTATGTTTTTGTTTATTTTGTTCTCTTTATTAATTCTCTTCCCTTCTCATTTAGTCTGGAATTCTATTCTCTGGTTATTTGTGTATACCTTTATTTACTCTTTCAGTGTTCTTCATGGGTTTAAAACTTTTGAAGTATCAGGCTTTTGCTAACTCTTCTAACCAATTTCTATGTTACTCAATTTTATATAACTTGCCCTATTATCTCTTTTCTCATCTTTCCAAACTTCTAGAAGGATCATTTCCTGAGGGAACCAATGAAGCAGTTCTGGGTAGCTGAAACCACTCTATGTCCCAAAGCACTCAACCCAGCCCTACCCATTACCTTCACCATGATAAGTGTCCTTCACCCTAACATTGCTATCTAATCTGCCAGTCCATCTATGCTGCCCCACCCCATCATTCTGGGTGCCAGCTGCCCCTAGAACCTTACGTATCCCTTCCCCTGCATCAAGGTATTATACATTATTTCTCATAGGTTATTTAGAAGGAAGCAAAGACACACAAAAATGTCGATTATCAAAGTTAGAAAGGGCTTCAGAGGCCCCCTAGTTCAACAAGTACATAAGCATGAATCCTCTGCATAATATCTCTGACATATAGTTATCCAACTGCTGTGTAAAGGTTCCCAGTGAAGTAAAACATGTTATTCCTTAAGTCAGCTCATTATAATTTTGATAGCTGTAATTATTAAGGTAGTTTCCCCAAATCAAACTTGTAGGCAGTATTCTGGGTTCAAATCCCAGCTCAGATATTTACTTGCTGTATGGAATCACAGAATCTCATAGTTGGAAGAAACTTTAGAAATTGTCTAGTCCAGGGAGTAAGCAGTAGATCACTGTTAACTCACTCATATTCACCTCCAAACAACCATAAAGTAGTGCCCCAAAATAAATCCTAGAACAGCAAAACCAGCAAAAAAGGGGGTGAAATAATCTTTTAGCCCAAGAAATTTGGAAGGTCTGCAGCAAAGGTCTTCCTCACTCAGGTGAAAGGGAAGCACAAAACAGGAAAGAAAGCGTCCCAGAAAGCTAGCAGCAAGCCCTGCCTCAGCAAATCAGTGGGAGATTCTGAGCCCCAGTGCAGTGGAGCAGGCAAACACCAACACCAGGGCACCAGGAGGGCAAACGCTGCCCACATGCCTCAGCATAGGCAGCGGACCACGCAGACTCCAATTCTGAAAACTGCCATATGCTTCAGCAGAGCCCTGGGCAAAGAGGCACCTCCCCAGCAGCCGGAGGTGTTTCAGTGCAGCCTCAGGGAAGTGCGGAAACACTCCACCGGTCTGAGCACATGCTAGACACCAGCACTAGGACCTCAACTCAGCATCAGGTAAGCTGTCAGATCCCTATGGCCTCCAGCAATGTCAGTCACTCCCTACCCCACCCCTTCAGCACAGCACTGAACAGGAGGGTCCCCCAAGGGCCTCAGGGCAACATCAGTGCTAGGGCCTGCACCCACTGACACAAGAAGCCTGAGACAGTGCTCCTTCCACTCCAGGAAGAGAGTTCCAATTCAAAAGAAAAGAAAAAGGCCAAAAAAGATGAGCAAAAAAACAATAAAAGAATCCGACCACAGAAAGTGATTATGGTAACAGGGAAGATCAAGACACAAACTCAGAATAGGACAACAATGTCAAAACACCTGTGGGCAAAGCCTCAAAGGAAAACAAGAAGTGGTCTCAAGCCCAGAAAGATCCCACGAAGAGCTCAAAAGGGAACTTAAACATTATGTAAGAGAGGTAGAAGTTAAGAGAGGTCTTATCCATCTAATCTAGAATCTAGAAAATATCTTCTAGATTACAAGAATCTAGAATCACGAATCTCTTGTAAACTAGATCTTCTAGATTATAGCCCCCATGAGGATGAGCTTTAGGATTTACAGGAATGAAAAGTAGCTCTTCCCCACAAAGAAGTAGAAGATATTGCATTCTATCAAATGTTTTACATCCTCTCCCGTAAAGTACAGGTGGTTATTGACTTGACAGACAAAATGGATCTGAAGAAAAAAAGTTGCCATTTTGCTTTCCAAGAGAATTCTAATGAAGGAATGAAGGTGAAGAGGACCTGAGTTCAGATCCTACCTCCTCTGATTTAGAAGCATAGATATGAAGTTGAAAGGGACCTTAAAAATCATCTAGTCCAACTGCTACCCACATGAGGATTTTCCCCACCCTAGGATTTTTTTTTTAATGCCTGTACTGGTGAACCTTTGGCAGTTTCTCAATATTGCAGGAACCTAGCAAAAACTTCTAAGAGAAGTCTTCCCCATTCTCAATCAAGTGCTCTACAAATGAATTGAATAAAATGTTTATGACTAGTTTTTATTTTAATAAAAGGGAAAAAAAGAACAACTTCCCTATTTTACACAAAAGGCATTGTGAGTAGCTACCATGTTCATGTTTTAAGGCTGTTCTAGATAAACTTAATTTCAGAATTAACAAAAACTCAGGGAAGCCAAGTTCTTCACAGGATGGCTTCATTAACTCTTAATGAATCTTTTTGCAATGATTTTTTTTTTCAGTTTCTAAGTACAACCTGATCCTTTGGAAAAGGAAATTCTCACCTCATGAGGGGATGGGAAATAAGACAAACACTTAAGTTAAAAGGATTTTAATTCTGAACCTAACAAATATTAAATAAAATGACTACTTCCATTTACAAAGTACAATAGAAAAAGAGGACCATTCATGGAATTATGAATGTCTATTAGATGCAGCTTACTTTTCCTTTAAGCATATAATAAATTCAACATGTAATCTTCAAAGCTGTCCCGCTTCTCTGTTTCCTTCTGGCTCTCTTTCTGTTCTCTCCTGTGCTTTTAAAAAATGCTTTGATGACCTCCTTTTCTATCTTTTCTTATACCAATATGCCCCCTACTTACCCTCCTCCCCATACTATTCCTTGCCAGTATTGAAAAAAATAGAAAAACAAAATCCTCACAGCATATGTATAGTCAAGCAAAATAAATGCCTCCATTGCCTGTGTTTAAAAATGGATGCCCTATTTTGCACTGTGAATCTATCACCTCTTTGTCAGAAGGAAGGTCTCATGCTTCATTATTTGATTGTAGCATCATGGTTGATCATTATGTTACTAAGGGTTAAGCCTTTCAGAGTTATTTGTCTTCATAAGGTTGTTGTTATTTGTAAAATTATCTTCCTGGCCCTTTTCACTTCATTCCACATCAGTTCATACAAGTCTTCCAAAGTTTCTATGAAACCATCCCTTTTGTCATTTCTTAAGACACATTAGTATTCCATTATATTCATACAGCGTACTTTGCAGCCATTCCTCAACTGATAGGTACTCTTTTTTTTTTCAGGTCTTTGCCATTAAAAAAAAAAGTTGCTATGAACATTTTAGGCACATAGTTCCTTTGCTTCATTCTTTGATCTCTCTGGGGTATGGGCCTAGTAGTGGCATCTCTGTTAATCCACTTGGTGCTAAGTTCATTCAAACTGCTCCAGGCATCTCCGTAATATCTCTGCTCACAACCTTTCCAGTTGGCGTTGTAGGAGACTGGTGTGAGTGTCATCAGAGAACACAGATTTGAAGGAAAAGAAGATATGGATGGGTTAAAAGGAGGACTGCTAAGGGTGCATACTCTTATCTGCTGCATTAGTGTTCCTGTTTTCCTATAAGACGCATTTAATTTCAAGGTAGTACTTTCCACAGCCAATTCAAAATAGAGTCAGGATCATTAAAAAAAAAAAAACAACCAAACTTGTGATTTCACATGGCCCAGCCCTGAGAGAGGAGAGGAAACATTGCCAGGCAGCAAGGTGGCACAGCGGATAGAGCACTCGACACAGAGTCAGCAAGACTTGAGTTCAAATCTGTCCTCAGGCACTTACTGTGTGATCCTGGGCAAGTCACTTAACCTCTTTTTGCCTCATTTCCTGAACTGTAAAAAGGGGATGATAATAGCACCTTGCAGGATTATTGTGATATAACAATTGTGAGCCACTTAGCACATACTAGGTCTAGTATGCAGTAAGCACTTAATAAATGCTTGTTCCCTTCCTCCTCCACTTTCTCGTCCTACCTTGTTCCCCAACTCTCAACCAGGCAGACTAGTGTTATCTACTTGACTTTCATCACTGCTTTGTCTAGCTGTCCTGTTCTTCCATAACCTAATGCCCACCATCCCTCTAACAGAGAATTTGAAGGGTTTCCTCTGTCCCCTTCCTTTCCTCCCTGCCTCTCACAAACATATTACTTTGTTTGATATTTTCTGATTAACCAAATACATAACAGAGGAACTAATAATTAATTGATATGAAAGCCAAGACCAGGTAGCAGGTTAGGCAGCTGAACTAGAAAGCTAGGAGTAGTAGGCAAAGGCCATAGCACCCTGTAGCTACTTTGTGAAACGATGTACTGTAAAACACTACAGGGGAACATTTGAGTCAAGTGGGGTGAAAAGGACAACAATATAACAGTTAAAAATGAATGAACATGATGCAGCTATGGGGCACAGTGGATTGAGCACCGGCACTGAAGTTAGGAGGACCTGAGTTCAAATCCAGACCTCAGACCAAACACTCGTCACTTACTAGCTGTGTGACCCCAATTGCCTAAAAAAAATGAATGAACATTTTATGGATTGAAAAGCTTCTCATAGTTTAATCCTGGGCCTAAGCACAAACTAAATAATGCTACTTCTCAGTCATACTCAAGCTCCTATGCTTCTGAGCTCTAGCCTCCACCTTTGAACCAGTACTCAAGGTCCCACCCTGGACTTCTGAATGTTGGGCAGTCACCTTTTGCTGGCCAGACCAAGACCCACCACATGTCCAGGACATCTTTAAAAATACTCTTATTCAAGCTTGGGCATGTCAATCACTTGCCCTTTAGGAAGTCATATTTCCCTCTCCACTCCTCCTTTTTATGTGTTATCTTCCCCTATTAGAATGTAAACTCCTGAAGAGATTCAGAGTATAGAAGCTGCAATCCTACAGGGAAAACCGGCTTTTCAACATGTCCCTGATTCCCAGATTGCCTCCCCAGACACTTCGGGAAATTCTCCCTTGGGTGATATTTCATCTACTCCCATCTAAGAGCTCATTCATTTTGTGTATTTTCTAGTATATTCTAATTTTTATTATTTCGCTGATTTCTGTTTGCTATCTGTTTAAACACATTTACTTGCTTAAAAAAAGGTCAATTCAAAATCAAATACCCAGGTGTACACACACACACACACACACACACACACACACCATGAATCAGCATCAGTCCCCAAATCTTTGCCCACACATCAGTTCTAAGATCCTGGCTCATTCTTCCCAATGTCTGGTTCCCCAGGACTGAGATAAGAACTTTATAGAAAGCTGAAAGAAAAAAAAAACACCACAAAACAAAACAAAAAATACTGAGTCTTACAGGTTTGGGCAGTAAATCCTTTAACAGGATCTTAGTAAGACCTGACCTATCCCTATCCTCTTTGACTGCCTCCCTAAATGTGAGCATTCCCTCTCAATAAAGTACCTTGCTTAACTTTCTGCCAACTCCAGGCTCATGTTGTATTCTGTTTACAAACATGTGAACAACATAAGGCAATTAATTCTAAGAGCAATGATGGTGGAAGCACAAATCCATTCCTTGAATTGCCATTTTTTATTGCCAGAGTAATGGTCTAGTTAATAAAGCATTTCAGGCATAGTTACTTGGTGAACAGCTTACCACTTAGATCTATTTCAATGGGAGCTAAAAATACAAAAGAAGAATGTTAATGGAATCAGTGGTGCTTGTAAGTAACTTTGAATTTAAAATCAACCCAGGATTAATTTATACTGTTAATGCTATACCAATTGAATTACCAAGGAAATACTTTACAGAGCTTGATAAAATAATAACAAAATTCATTTGGTGGAAAAAAGATCTAGAATATCAAGGGAAATAATGAAAAGAAGGACTAAAAAGAAACAGCACTTCCAGACCTCAAACTATATTACAAAGCAATAGTCTTCAAAACCACCTGGTATTAGTTAAAGAATAGAGAGATAGATCAATGGAACAGAACAGACAAGGGAGATTCAGAAACAATAGAACTCAATAACCCAGGGTTTGATAAAGTGGAAAGCATAAATTATCTAGGGAAAAAACCCCTATTTTATTGAAAACTGCTGGGCAAACTAGAAAACAATCTGGTAGAAATTAGGCTTAGACCAACACCTTACACCATACTCCACAATGCATTCTAAATGGATATGTGATTAAAGATCATACTACAAAAAAAAAAATTAGAAGAGAAACAGATCATATATCTGTCACAGCTATGAGTAAGAGATATATTCTTAACCAAATAAAAGATAGAGGCAATCACAAAAGATAAACAGAGATTACTTGAAATTTTTTAAAAAAACAATATTAATGTACCTAGGATGAGAAGGGAAG
Organism: Phascolarctos cinereus; assembly: GCF_003287225.1. Classification (NCBI taxonomy): domain Eukaryota; kingdom Metazoa; phylum Chordata; class Mammalia; order Diprotodontia; family Phascolarctidae; genus Phascolarctos; species Phascolarctos cinereus. The sequence goes on from NW_027556098.1 coordinate 11,242,529, forward strand.
TGGTCCAATGGAAAAAACATTTTTGTATCAAATTTCTCTGATAAGGATTTGGCATTCATATAAGATTCATATATGTACATATGAATTATTTGTGTCTTATTCATTGTTTATTTATTATATGCATATATATATATATATACACACATCTGTAATTAATAGCCATTCCACTATAGATAAATGGTCAAAGGATATGAACAAAGAGTTCTCCAAAAAATTGCAAAGGTCAACCATATGAAGAAATGCTCCAAATTACTAATAATAGAAATGCAAATCAAAACAATCCTGAGGTTTCATCTCATGCCCTGCAAATAGGCAAAAATGACAAAAAATACCAACAGTCAGTGTTGGAGGGGTTATGGAAAAATAGGCACACTGATACATTGTTGGTGAAGTAATAAAATGTTACAGCCATGTGGAAAGCAATTGGGAATTATGCAAATAAAACGACTAAAATGTCTATACACTTTGAACCAGAAACTCCATTCCTGGAATTAAACCCCAAGAAAATCATCAATAAGAAATAAGTCCCTATAAACTCCAAAACATTTATAGCAGCACTTATTTTTTGAAAGCTAAGAATTGGAAACAAAGTAGATGCCCATCAACTGTGGAATGGCTAAACAAATTGTGGTACATAAATGTAATGGACTACTACTGTGCTATAAGAAATGATGTTTGCAATGAATGCAAAGTAAAGATCTATATGAACTTAAGCAGAGTGAAGTAAGCAAAGCTAAGAAAATAATATACAGTATAGAGTGACTACCACAATGTAAATGGAAAGAATGCTGCACCAAAAAATTAAAAGTAAATGAAAAAAATTATGAAGATAGAGTGGAATGCAAATAAATGTATATGACAAGATATACTCAATCTAACCCTCTGTGGAGATGGGACTCCACAGGTGTTAACACACTGCACATGTTTTTTGTACTTTTTCTATGTATAAATCAGTTGTACTGACTTTTTTTCCCTTCTATAAAAAAATACCATTTGTGATATGGGATGGTTCTTGGGGAGGGGAAAAGAGAGGGATACATAGAATGTAAGAAACTTGAAATATCAATAAAAACCGTAAAAATAAATGAGAAAATCAAACCAGAAAGAAAATATGAATCACACTCAATTCTGCAGGTGCCAGTATTACTTGCATATATTGAGAGACACCAGTGCACTTGATCTATGAGAAGCCTGGTTCAAGGAGCATTTTCCTGATGTAGTTATGTCCTTGAAGTCACATCCAAGAGTTTTCACAATGCATATGGAATTTTATGAAATCAGTGCCTACAAAACATTTTTTCTTCCAACAAAAGACTTCAAGGTCCAATTGAAATGCTAAAATAAATTAGTTTTGTACCTTATAATCCCATAGGGCTCATTCATCCTCCTTATTTTCCCGCTAACCATGGATTAGAATCAAAACAACCTTAAATGACAGATACTAGCTATGCAACCCTGGGAAAGTCATTTGATCTCTCTCATGCTCAGTTTCTGCATCTGTGAAATGGGGAAAATAATAGCATCTAGTTGGGGTTGTTGTAAGGATCAAATGAGATAATTCAGTCCTCCTTAATGTAAGTGCTTTTGTATCTGTTGATTATCTCCAATTTATTCTGTATATGTCTTGTTTTCATATTGTCTCCCCATTAGATTGTGAGCTCCTTAAGATCAGGGGCTGATTAGGGAGGAGGCTTTTTTTTTTGTATCCCCAGGTCTTGACATAGTGCCCATTGCCACACAGCTAGTAAGTGTCAAGTGTTTGGTCTGAGGCCAGATTTGAACTCAGGTCCTCCTGACTTCAGGGCTGGTGCTCTATCCACTGCGCCACCTGGCTGCCCCTATATTTTTTTACTAACATATGTAACATACTAACTGTAAACTTTAAGGTGCTATGTTAAATGCTAGCTATTATTATTGTGATTGTTATTATTATTATTATACCTCTAAGTGTCTCATATAACTCCATAAGACTCATGTACTAAATTACAGATGAGTTATGATTGCACTGGTCAAAGAGTTTCCTTTGTTGATGTCACAGACTCCTCAGTTAGTTTGGCATTTTTCTACTATTGCCATGATCTTTCTCTGTTGCCTTTTTCTCTTTCTATCTCCTTTTCCCCCCTCTCTCGTATCTCTCTTTCGCTTCCTCATTCTCTTTTTCTCAGTTCTCTTCTTTCTCACATTCTTTCTCTCTTTCCACTCATCTTTTCTCTTTTCTCCTCCTTTTCTGAAAACCGCTTCTTATTTATATTGTTTCTTCTTCTTTACATGGAATGGCTTTTACATCTGATCCAATTCTGCTCCCAATTTCCTGATGCTTTGGCTTTCTGTCCCTGCATTTTCTCCAATGATAATCAGCGTGAAGGATGTGTCTCAGTAATATATGTTTTTGCCATCTTCAAACCTTAACAAATGAATTTACATCTTATCTTTCCTACTAACTTAAATTTCAAAAGCATAACATATGACAGTCTCTCATTACTTCGACACTGGGTCTTAGCCCAAAGATCAATACTTTCCTCCTTCATCGAATGCATAATTTAAAGACCAAAGTTGTAGGACTTGAAGCAGTTCTTTTACTCTTCTTTAGATCTACAATCTTCTGTTTGTGATACCCGATTGGCTTACCAGTCAAATCCAACCTCACCAATAGATTTGAAATGTTTCTTAGATCTCTTGGACTGCACTTACTATTAGTCACAGAGCTACTTTTGATCCAACCTTTTAAAAAAAAATAACCTAATGGCCAATCCCTACATAGCCCCTTGGTCAGCTCTATGGCAAATTCTATTTGATTTCTTAAGCTGACTGAAAACAGTGGGCTAACCACTTCCCGATTTGTCATTTTTCACTGCATAAACATTTTTGTCATACAGTCAATCCTCAACTTTCATGGCAGTAACATTTCTAGAAAACAACACTAAAGTCAAAAAATGGGAATGCTAATGCATTGAATCTATGGGAAATGAGTGGTTAGGTTCCCATGTCCACCAGAAACTGTAATCTTTCACTAAAGATTGCTGAAAATACATTTTTCTGCATATAATTCTTCACAACAAAACATTAATTCTGTTAATACTGTACTTTTCCTAACACATGCAATAACCTATAAAATGCAGGAGAGAAAACAGGCATCCCAGAAGTGACAAGAAGGGGCAGAAGCAATAATGTCAGAAGAGCCCCAAGGTAAAAAAGGGAAAGTGGCAATCTGCCATCTCTAATATTCCTTTGACTCAGTGGTTGAACTTATCCCGAATGAAAAGCACATGCCTCAGGATGAGTCCCCATCCCAGGTTGGCCGGAGAGCCCCAGGCTGGCCAGCTGCACAGGCAGCAGGAGAGGCTGGTTGGTTGTTCGGCCACCCAAGGGCAGGCATGACCACCATCTCATTTACCCACAAACTTAGCTGCTTTTCTATTTTTTCATTCCCTCATCCTGCACTTAAGAGGTTACTTTAGCACTTTCTAGGGCAGATTCACGAATGCTTTTGTGTATAGTGGACTCGTAAGGCCCAGCCAAAGCAGCTGCAGACATTCCAGCACAAGGTTAATCTAACACCTTTATTTTCTCACTAAGCCACATCACTGACTTTGCAGGCTTGGGCTTAAAAGCCAGAGGATTTACACTAAGCTTTGTGTCATAATTACAACACAAAACTAGAGTTTTAAAGGCAAACAGTGAAAATATGTGATGAACAGACAGGAAGCTTTCACAATAAACATCCAATAGGATATCAGCATCTCCACAAACTTGTCCACATTTTGCCTCTCATTTTTTTCTCTACTATGCATAGCTACAAATTTGCAAGGTTGCCAATGTGAAAGTAAAAATGAGGTTACTAATGGTGAAAGTATTAAAAATTAAACACCAAATGTTGCAGATTGACTGTAATAATTTTTGAAGTCTAATGAATTATCTTCAAGACTTATAACATAGTACGATATTTATCACCACCAATAAATTAGAAAGAACAATGCTTCTATAGCCAAGGATACCTGTATCTGAATGCTGGCTCCAATACCTGAGAGCTATTCCAATTTAGTAAAGGCATTAACCTTCAATATAATCCTTTATAAAATAAGAAGAGGAGTAATTTCATAGAATGATAGGTTTAGAGCTAGAAGAGACCCTAGAAGTCATCTGGTCCAACCACATCAGTGTTACAGATGAGGAACTGAGGCCAAAGGTTAAATGACTTCCCAAGAGAGCCCAGGTTGTACAAAGCAGAGATGGGATTTCAGTGTAGTGCTCTGTCTTTAGATCTAGCCCTATTACACCGGTTCCCCACTGCCTAGCCCTTGTGGGATTACTGGGAAGAAAGTGTTTTCCAAACTTTAAAACACAGATAATTATTATAATAATAATTCATATTTCTAAGGCTACATTGTCTTACATGTAGGTTTGTGTCTCAATTGGTTGAACATACACACACACACACACACACATATATATAATATATACACATACATACATACATCTATCCAGATATATAGATTAGATAGACAGACAGACAGACAAATAGATGTATGTGTATTTCCATTCACAAAATCTCTGGCTCCAACCTACCTTTCCTGATATATTTTACTTATTTACTTATTAATCCCTTCACACAATCTATATTCTAGTGGAATGGGACTAGTTTCTGTACCTTGAACTGAGCAACTGGTCTTCCACTTTTGTGCCTTTACATATAGTCTTCCCATGCTCAGAATGAATTCCTTTCCACATCACCTCTACCTCTCAGAATCTTTAGCTTGCTTAAAGGTTCAACTTGGGTACTATGGCAAACTCTTCCTGATACTCCCTAACTATCAATGCTCTCCTTGAATTATATTATGTTTACTTATCTACTTATTTTTATATCTCCCAGCAAAATGTTAAATTATTGAGGGCAAAACCTTTCAAAATTTGTTGCTTTTTAATCCTCCACACTTAACAATAAATCCTTGTACATGTTGTATATGTTGCTTGATAAATGTTAATTGAATCAAATATACATGTGTATATATTGTGTCAGAACCCTCCCTGCCTCCAACATCCAACCGTTAGTCTTGGTTCAACCTCAGCCCTCATGGTCATCATCTGGGGAGATAACTTCTTTGGAGAAGCGGCCAGCATTCCCACCAACTACAACCCAATTATTACCCACAGAGGAAGCAAGTCAGCCTAGCTTAAGCAGCAAGGCACCCTGGAAGAGAGACAAGAGGCAGCATGTGCCACACAACTTAGACCACCACTACCACCATCTTGACTACCATTTCCCCTCAGACTCTGATGGAGACAGTTCAGAACCCTAAATCAAGGTCCTAAAGTACAGCAATTCTTCCGGCCCAATACCTGCAACCATCCTGGGAAGCAATCCCTGTCAAGATACAGTCTGGCCACTGCTCCTGTAAACCCAGAAATGAAATCTCTTGCCATTGAAGTCTTTGGCACTGTCAGATGGTTCAACATCAGAAAATATGATTTTTACAGTGGAAATGACACTAAAGAAGAGGCGTTGCTACTGAATCCTAAGGACCACAAGACTCTTCCATCCTACTTGCAGTGGAATCTTCTATGTGTGTGTCTTACCCCCATTAGAATGTGAGCTTCATGAGAGCAAAGACTGTTTAATATGTCAATATCTCTAGCATTTAGCACAGCGTTTGGCATATAGTAAGTGATTAATAAATTCTTCATTTCATTCATTCACATATGTGTATATGTTTATATATACACATATATATGTGTATCCAAACATGTAAACATATTGTTCACCTGGGCAGATTGGGTAACATGAGAAACTTATTAGCACTTCCTAATTAATCTTCAGTCTATGAGCTAATATTTATAATGATGAGACTTTGATTTTAATATCCCTTTGCCTAAGCAATTTATTGCATTTGGTAGAGATGATATGATCCTATTGTTAAAATAAAAATAACATACACCCAGGAATTATTGCAAAAATCCTTCTAGGTTCTCCATCCTAATGACCAGCACATGTGAGTGAATGTTTTCATACAGTAGAACCACACCAAGGGTGACAAGTGCTTTGCCCCAGAAAACTGAAATGTAAAGAGTGATAACGACACTTCCTTCAGTGGTATAGAAACAACTGAGCCTAGCACCTAGTTTTATCAGCAATGATTAGTCAATACAGAAAGCTCCTAAATAGTGAAGAGACTCTCTGTTGCGGATAGAGTCCATATGAGATGCAGTCCATCTGACTCCTTCCTGTCAGTCCTACCTTCCCTGCCACAGCTGAATTTGTCTCTAAAAGTTGATTTTGGAATTTATTCAATGCCACTTGCCCCGGGTGTAAAAATTGCTAGTTATAGCTCTGATGTATTGGTCTAGATTAGTTTAACACTCAAGGCGCCAGTACGGGTTACAGTGAAAATTCATTCAAACCAAGATTCTAACCCATTGAATGGAAGAGAAAAATGGAATTTGAGTAAGAGAGGAATATAAAGAGGAAAAGGGGCAGCTAGGTCATGCAGTTGGTAGAGCACCAGGCCTGGAGTCAAGAGGGCCCAAGTTCAAATCCAGCCTTAGACACTTACTAGCTATGTGAACCTGGGCAAATCACTTAACCCCATTTGCCTCTGTTTCCTCATCTATAAAATGAGCTGCTGAAGAAAATAGCAAACCACTCCAATATCTTTGCCAAGAAAACCCCAAATTGGGGTCACAAAGAGTCAGGCATGATTGAAAGAACTTAACAACAACCATAAAAAAAAAAGCTTTTTCTACCTTGGAAAAACAAAGGAAAGGCTACTGAAGGTTTATGAGGAAGAGCTCTAGATACAAGGTCAGAGGCCCTGGGTTCAGAACCTGGCTCTGCTTCTTGCTCCCTGTTTCGACATGGGTAATCCACTTCACCTTATTCCCACCTCAGTTTCTTCACATCTATAAAATGAGACCCCTTGAAGACCCCTAAGAATTCTACATCTAGTGGATCACATAGATATCCAGGCCATCCTCAAAGTATAATTAGTAATGTGCAGGGGTCACCCAATCCAATAGTCAAAAAGGAATTCCATGTATAACCTATATCAGATTTCTTATAGTCTCAGGGAAAGGGGAGGGGAGGGAGGGGTAGAATTTGGAACTCAAAACTTTTTTTTAAATGTTTAAAAATTATTTTAACATGTAATTGGAGAAAAATAAAGTATTATTTTCTAAAAAGAAGGAATTCTCTCTATGTACAATATTAATGACATGTGGACACCCAAAGTCCAGCTGAAGGGACTCACTCTCTGCCATGATAGCCTATTCTACTTTGGAGCAGTTGCAATTATGATGTGTTTTTCCTTAAATAGATAATAAATCTACCTTTTAAGCAACTCCATTGTTGCTCCTAGTTCTAATTTATGGGGCCGAGTAGAATAACTCTCATCCTTCCTCTGTTTGATTTCCATTGAGAACAGCTCTATTCCTTTTCTGCTTTCTTTTATTCCTCCTCCACTCTGGAAACTTTGCTGCCACATATATATATCATCCTCATAAAGAACAGATTCTCTATTCCTTCTGGAATATCTGCCAGGGGATCTAATAGACTAATTTTTTGCTAATAAGAAGGCCTTCCCCTTCTCCCAAATAATATGTATGTTAAGCATTCAGTTTGAGAGGGGGAGGAGAGGGAGAAAAAGGAGGCGAAAGGAGGACGACAGTGTGGGGGGAGGGAGAGGAAGGCAAGAAGGAGGGTGAGATAGAGGAGGTGGGGCAGGATGAGGGGAGAGGACTGGTCAGGGAGGAAGGCAAGAAGGAGGGAGTGGATGAGGGGAAGACTTGGGGGGAGGAAGGAAGGCAAGAGGAAGGGGAAAGAAGGAGGAGATCATAGTGAGGGACTTTTGGTATTTTGGTAACTAAACCTAATTAGACAGATCTAAGATGAATTTGTTATTTTTTTGAGTTTTGATTCTTAAACTCAACTGTTCTATTATGATAGGTTTTATAGTGTGTATAGATAGAGCCAGTCAATATTAGTAAAGTCATTTCAAACAGACAATGAAATGAAGATGGAGGAGGAAGATGTAACAAGGGGAGAATGACAGGGAGGAGAATAACTGGATTTTAATAGTGGCAGCATGGTGTAACACATGGAAAGTTAATCTGGAAACCAGGATTATTTGGGTTCAAATCCCACCTATGATACATATTGGCTATGTGACCTGGGACAAGTAATTTAATCTCTCAATGCTCTAGGCCAATCTTTAAAACTAAAAGTTTCAGAGGTGCCTACCTGCATCAATAGAGAACATTTCCTCACCAGGATGTTTTCTTTAACAATCAAGTTATTTTAGAGGACGTGGGACCCTCAGGGACATTCTGCAAACATGCTACATAAGTATGTGGACCTCAGTTATGCAGGAGCATCCTGGATGCACTTCCACAAAAGTACATAATTCTCCACCCCCATCCCTCATCCGGAATGTGAAACAGGATCTTGGTTCTCCACTCACAAATAAGAGGGTTGTGTAGAGCAGATGATTTTGATTGTCTCATTCTTCTGACCAAAGGAAAATGTTAATATAGCTTATACGATATTTCCTCATCAGCTTGGTGTTGAAAATGCTCAAGAAAGTGTCTGAATCAGCCATAATGCAGAGCTGGCATTTCCAAATGTTAGTCTCCGGATATTCATAATAAAACCAAGGAGCACTGGATCCCAAAGCCAGAGACTACGACAGTGATAAGCCTACCATTATATTCCTTTAGGAGCTTTCTGGCAGCCTTAAGAGTTTGGGTGTTTGGTTTTTTCCCAGTCTTTGTATCAAGACATGTACTTCGATGACAGGAATTACAAACCTATTTGTTAGAAAATACTTCTTTTCACAATTTAAATGAAGCAAAATGATAAAACAAAAAAAATCTCCCCTCAAAATAGACAAATTACAAAAACTTGCAAAAAATAAAAAAACCTAAAACATCCCCTCTAAAAAAGATGCTCAACAACATGACTAACATTGAAATATGTTTAATATGATTGTACATATAATATAGCCTATTTCAGATTGCATACCATCTTAGTGAGGGTGAAGGAGAGAGATGGGGGGGGATTTAGAACTCAAAATCTTATAAAAGTGAAATGTTGAAAACTAAAAATAAAATAAATTGAACCTTTCCCCAAGATATATGAGAAAAGGGGCAAAATTTCCGATAAGTATTTTCCCAAGATTGGGGGAGGAAATTATATAGATTGTAATTAAAAGATATAGTATATTTGTGTTCTGAGTATTAAAAATAGGTGCTGAAGTCAGAACCTTTTAAAAGTTATGCCGTAAGAAACAGTTTAAAAATACTTCATCAGAGCCTGTTTCGTATCACTGGCCTTCTCAAAGTGTCCCCAATTAGAACCCTCCCTTATAACATATAAAGTGAAACAAATCAACAAATTGGCCATGTCTGAAAAGATGCCTATCACGACTGCAGAGGACAAATGGTAAGATCTGTCTCCTTCACCCTACCAGAGAACGGGTGACCTAGAGGCAATTAGACAGATAGATTAGATTAAAAGACTCAGGATAATTCTTGCAATTCTTTAGTCAACATTTATAGTCTATTCAGTTCTCTAGAGATGGGAGAGGAGGAGGGAGGAAAGAAATGTGGGAGAGATAGAAGGAAACTTTGCTCTCAAGTTATTCAAAGGCATGATTAGTTAAGGCATGGATCAGAGTTCTAATGTTCTTCAGTGTAGTTCTACTTTACATTGCTGTGGTCGTCAGGCAAACTTTGCCCTTCATCAAAATCAACGTCTTTCCCAGATACTCTATATTCTTCATATTTCTCATTATTTTATGACACAATGGTATTTATTGCCTTCCCTTATGGTGGAAATTTACTCCTCTTATAGTTTGGGTTTTTTTGCCACTACAAAAAGAATTGCTATAGATATTTTTGGGGTATATGAAACCTTTCCCTGTCTTTGACTTTCCTTGATGCACTGAAGCATCTAGGAGGTACAGGGAATAGAGCATCAGATCTAAGGTTAGAAAGACCTGAGTTCAAATCCAGCCTCAGATACTAACTACGTGATCCTGTGAAAGTCATTTAACTTTTATCTGCCTCAAGTTCCTCAGCTGTAAAGTCGTGACGACAATAGCACCTACCTCCCAGGTTTGATGTGAGGATCAAATAAGATAATATTTTTAAGGACTTAGTGTAGTGCCTGGAACACAATAGGTGCTTAATACTGTTCCCTTCTCTTCCCCCTTCCTTGAGATAAATACCTATTAGTGGTTTTGTTGGGTCAAAGGGCATGATTATTTTAGTGACTTTTTTCAGTATAATTCCAAATAGTTTGATAAAATTGTCTGACCATTTTGCGGCTACATTACCAATAAATTAGTGTGCCTACCTTTCTACAGAACTTCCAACATTTACTGTCATCTTGGACAATTGATGGGTATGAAGTAATTTGCACTTCTCTTATTATTAGTGATTTGGAAGATTCTTTCTCATGGCTTTTAATAGTTTTTAATAGTTTCTTTTGAAAATTACTTTCCATATTGTCTTATTTTATATGTGTATAAAATTTGTATGTGTGTTGGGGATCAGAGTTTTATCAGAAATCCTTAAGCAAAGCTTCAATTTTCTTCCTGTGGCTTGGGTTCCCAGGGAGGAAACTGTCTTCCCATATTTAAATAGTTTTATTTCTCCTTTATTACTCAATTTACATGGTTGGTTTTTATTTTAAGGAAAAAAATAGGAAAATCCATTCAGGATGCTTGATGTCTGTCCTGTTGTTCCCACGGCAGTTAGCAGGGTGCGAGAGTAAGGAGAGAAAAGGAGGAAATTAGCCTGTCACTCCAGGAAAGCAAAGCCTCCTGATAGACTGAGTAGGTTAATATTAGCTTTTCTAAGCAGTTTGCATCAAAGAATAACAAACAGCATGGTGGAAGAATGAAAAAGATTTCTGCTGCAGGTTGGCAGCCAAGAATGTATCCTATTTTTGGCCCCGAGCATTTCATTGCATCTCAAAAGGGCAGCGATAATGTTTGAGTGAGTCGGAAAAACAAATGAGGGAAATAGAATCATTAATTTCAGTGGGGTTGGAGGGAGTGTTAGGAAGCATCTCATCTAACCCTGTTAATTTGCAGAGGAGAAACCTGATTTCTGTTTTGAACAGGGCTTTGCATTCCATTTCATAAGGGAATGGGCAAGTAGGTTTCATAATGCATGAATGAGTTGGAAAAATAACACAGGGATATAGAAATATTAAATCTTTGAACTGAAAGGAGCATCTGCTTCTGCCTCCTAATTATGCAGATGGAGAAGCTAAGAAAAGCTAAGGCTGTAAACTGACTTTTACTAAGTCACACAACTAGTTAGGGCCCAAGATAGAGCTAGAACTAACGTCTCCTGACTCCCGGTCTGGTGCCTTCCCACAAGTGGGAACAATTATATACAAACATCTATATACACACACATCTATACACTTACACATTATAAATGTATATATATAGATAGAGATAGCCATCCACTGGAGTCAGAAAGAACTGAGTTCAAATTTAGCCTCAGATACTTACTAGACACTGGGCAAGTCACTTAACTTCTCAGCCTCAGTTTCCCCAAATGTAAATTGGGGGTCACAATAGCACTTAACTCCTAGGGTTGGCGTGATATAATTAAATGAAATAATAATTGCAAAGCACTTAGCATAGTGTCTAATACATGGTAGGTGCTGTATAAATGTCTGCTATTATTATTAGCATTAGCATTATTATTACATACTAGAGGGAAGCTAGATGGCACAGTGAATAGAGGTTAGGATCTAGAGTCAGGAAGCCCCAAGTTCAAATTCTGCTTCAGATACTATTTGTGTGACCCTGTGTAAGCATTCTTATCTGTAAAGTAGGGATAATAGTAATACTTACCTACCATAAAACAAAATATTTGTAAAGTGCTTTGCAATCTTAAAGCACTGTATAAATATCAATGTTATTATTATCATATTTCATTTATGTGAAGATCCATAGACATTAGGCAGAAAAACTATGAATGTCTGAAGGTAGGGAGGACTAAATATGAGGCAGCATTGTCTGGAGGGCTTCTCTGAGATTCAGAAGACCTTGACGTAGGACCTGGCTCTGCCAGTTATCAGCAAGTCACAAGCTCTCTGAGTCCTAATTGTTCATTTGTAAATTGGGTACAAGGATATTACACCAGCTACCTGACAGGGTACATTGTTGTTTAGTCACTTTCAGTCATGTCCGACTCTTTGCAAACCTTTCCAGGATTTTCTTGGCAAAGACATTGGAATGGTTCGCCATTTCCTTCTCCAGCTCATTTTATAGATGAGGAAACTGAAGCAAACAGGTTTAAGTGACTTGCCCAAGGTCACACAGCTAGGCAGTGTTTGAGGCTGGATTTTGAACTCGGATCTTCCTGACTCCAGACCCAGCGCTCCACCCACTGTGTCACCAAGCTTCCCAGAGTGTACTTAAAAACACAGAATTCCGAAGGTGAAAGGTACATCAGTGGTCGCCTTGTACAACTCATATAGAAAGGGAATTCCCAATATAACATATCTGGCAATGTGCTGCCCACCCTTTGCCTAAAGACCTCCAGTCAAAGGGGGAACCCGCTCCCTTTCAAGGCAAGTGAAATAACTTTTAGAGAGTTCTAATCACTAGGAAGGGGCAACTAGGTGGCATAGTGCATAATAGGCAGGACCTTAAATTCATCTTCACAAGTTCAAATTCAGCCTCAGACAGCAGCTGCATGATCCTGGGCAAGTCACTTAATCCTGCTTACCTCAGTTTCCTCATCTATAAAAGGAGCTAGGGAAAGAATGGCAAACCACTCCACTATTTTTGCCAAGAAAACTCCAAAGGAGTCACGAAGATCGGATACAGCTGAAAAATGACTAAACAACAAGAGACGGGGAAGGGGAAGAAATTAATTTCTTAAGGAATTAGAAATTAGGACATTTGTGATATTATGGGAAAGGCAGTGTGATATAATAATGATAACACTTACAAAGCACTTTAAGGTTTGCCAAGGATCTTCGTATATTGCATCATTTGATCCTCACAACAACTCTAGGAGGTGTAATCGTTTTCAGTCATATACAACTCTTTGTGACCCCATTTGAAGTTTTCTTGGCAAAGATACTAGAGTGGTTTGCCATTTCCTTCTCCTACTCATTTTACAGATGGGGAAACTGAGGCAGAGTTAAATGACTTGCCTGTGGTCACTGAGCTAGTAATAGTCTGAGGCCATATTTGAATGCAAAAAGATGAGTCTTCCTGACTCCAAGCCCAGCACTCTATTCACTTCCCCACCTAGCTCCACCTGGGTAGTAGGCATTTATTATTATCCCTATTTTACAAATTGAGGATGAAAGGGGCTCAGAGATTTAACCAGGTTCACAGAGCTAACAGGTGTCTGAATCAGGATTTGAACTCAGGTCTTCTTGATTTGTAGTCTAGTTTTCTACCCACAGGGCCATTTAGCTACCTACAAGTGTGTGTGTGTGGGGGGGGGTTGGCACCATTGTAAATGATCTTACTATTTGCCACCTAAAATAAACTCTCTGAAGTTGAAAGAAAGGTAACCCCATATACCTTAGAGATCATTATATTGCCACTCAGACATAAACTAGAGCTGATTATTGTAACAGATTAAAAATTGGCGATCGTGCTGGACTTGATGTCAGGAAGACTGTAGTTTGAACCAACTTTCGTTTAACTGTGTAACCCTGGGCAAGTTAATAATGTTGCTGAGTCTCAGTTTCCTCACTTTTAAAATAAGAATTGTAATCACACCTATTTCTAAGGGTTGTTATGAGGATTTTACACACCACACACACACACACACACACACACACACACACACACACTTTGCAAACCTTGAAGTGCTCTATAAATGTCAGCTAGAATAATATTGTCTATAGATGTTCTCCGTGACAGTCCTCGTGGCCCCTTGCTTGGAATTCATGACCACATTTCCCAGTAAGACTCAACCCTTCAAACTCATCATGGGCCCCAGTAAGAATTGCCTTGAGGGGAGGAGCAGCAACAAATGACCCCATATAGCCACCGTATTTTAACTTAAATGAGGAATTAAAAACATATTGAGACAAAAAACCCATCCCAGTGGCACGGTAGTACAATTAATCCATTTGGACCACATGTCATTTCAAACATCAAACATCACTGGTAACCTGCACACATAAATATGTGTGTGTGTGTGTGTATGTATATATATATATATATATATATATACACATATATACATATATATACACACACACACACGCACATATATATAATACATACATACATATATATATATGTATGCATGTTGTCATTTCAAACGTCAATGGTAACCTGCATACATAAATATGTGTATATATATATATATATATGTATGTATGTTGTCATTTCAAACATCAATGGTAACCTGCCCGCATAAATATGTATATATGTATATATGTATACATATACATATATATCAGACAAAACATACTACCAATGGTGTAGGATCTGAAAGGGTACACTGTATTGGAAATCTATCATTTTCATAAGGTCTATACTTTCTTTCATGCATCTGGTGAATGTTGGAGAGTGCAAAGGCCAAAATATTTGGCTTCTCTCTGAGATAATTGTTTGGCACTCAAATCGAGAATCCCAGAAGGGGAGAGATATGAAGCAAAGCAGTGAAGAGCATGGAAAACAAGTCTCTGTGTTTCAGGTTTCCAAGCCAAATTTTTCCAAACTATTTTTCATAATCCCTCAGTAAAGGAGACCAAATACAGCTGTGTACTTGAGTTGAATAACTGTAAGCCAAGATACTTTCAACTGATCATTTCACAAAGTTAGTAGAGATAAACTTACCATCATCAAAACTATTGATTATCACAGCAAGGCTCTAATTTTCCCTGTGTCCAGCCTCGCCCTGTGGTATCTAGGGAGGCCTTTCAACTCTTTCAGGTCCTCCCAGGGCATTAAATGACTGCTTATGTTTCCAAAACCCCAAAGCAACTAGGTAAAATGCAAATATGCTATTATGTGGCATCACATCTATCCCTAGGACTAATTTTTTTTAAACAAATTTAACAACTTTAAAAAACTGAATTAAGTCAAACTAGTTTGTAGGTATAGACAAGCCTACAGAGATCAGTCTTCAGCAAAAAAAGACAACTATTTAATAAAAGGAATTACTTTAAATGACTGTACTTTTCTAAGGTCAAGACCATGAGAAACTAAAGCATCATTTTGATCATTCATAAATTTGTTTTCATTTTTTGGCAATACCTAACTTTCCAATTTTATGAAATAGATTTATAAAACAGAACAAAAGACCTTCCAGGCCACGAAATCTTTTTAAAGATGATTTTAATGTAAACAAATTCCAAACATATGGACTAAATTTTCCTTCAAAAATAAACGGATTTTTGAGCACTTAATAGGAAAAGCAATTCACAAAAAATGCTTTGGTTTTTGCCAAACCCAAATCGCACAAAAAGTACACTGAACTCACAATGAAGCCAAATTCAAGCCCTCCTTGTTTTAAATGGTCAGGAAAGACATCTCCAAATGTTAATCATACTTTACCTTCTAGGGCTGGAATAGGTGTGGATTGGGAAGTGATTCACCTTCTATAAAGCAATGTATTTAAATACCATGGGACCTTCTCAAGTGTAATCTATTTTGACTGTTATGATGTTTAAGAAAGCTTTTTTTTTTTTGCTTTTAGGCAATTGGGGTTAAGTGACTTGCTCAGAGTCACACAGCTAGTAAGTGTCAAGTGTTTGGTCTGAGGCCGGATTTGAACTCAGGTCTTCCTGACTTCAGGGCTGGTGCTCTATCCACTGCGCCACCTAGCTGCCCCTAAGAAAGCTTATAGAATGAAACTAACATTTTCTGGTAAGGACAAAGTTGTTAATTTTTATCAACGATGAAGTTATTATTTTGTTCAAAGTAGCTAAATTATCAGACAAAAGTCATCTGTCATTTAATTACCTTTGAGTGTACATGTGTATGAATGTGCACGTGTGTATGAGTATGCATGTAAGCTGACAATCAAAGGGCTAGATCAATGAGGAAAATTAATTTTAAAAGGAAAATCTTCCACGTTAAAGGTTTGTTCTTCAGTGACATTGATTTGGGGAAATATAATTGAAACTAAGCAAATGATCATTGGACTAATAAAGCAAATTGTACTCTTCTCCCTGAAATGTCTTTTGACTTCACATCCAACAACTCCAGTTTGCAAATCACTTTCATTTATATTTTATAATTTGACTATCACTATAATTCATTCTAATAATATTTATGTAGCAGCAAGGTTGTGCAGGGAATAGAACACTGGGCCTGGAGGAAGAAAGATCTGAGTTCCAATCCAGCTTCAGATACTTAGCTAGCTATGTGACCCTAGGCAAGTCATTTAACCCGTTTGTCTGAGTTCCTCATCCATAAAATGGGGACACATTGGAGAAGAAAATGGCAAATGACTCCCAATATTTTTGCCAAGTAAACCCCACAGACAAGTGCATGGGGTCACAAAGTTGGATACAACTCAGCAACAACAGCACTTCATGTGTCATCTCATTCAGTCTTTGTATAGCCCTGTGAATTAAATATTACTAGCCTCATTTTACAAATGAGAAAAATAAGTCAGAGAAAGGTCAAAGGACTTACCCAGGATCACACAGCTAGTGTCTAAGGAAAAATTCAAACTTAACCATTTCTGACTCAAGTCCAGCATACTATTACACCAGGTAGCTACCTAACACAGTCTTGATTACTTATAGCAATGTAGTTCTCCAACAATCCTTTCTAGGCAATAACACAGATAACAGAAGTTCAAGGAGTTCAGAAATACTTTGTTATTGCTGTTCAGTTGTTTCAGTAGTGTCCAACTCTTTGTGACTCCATTTGTGGTTTTCTTGGCAGAGATACTGGAGTGGTTTACCATTTCCTTCTCCAGTTCACTTTACAGATGAGGAAAGTCAGGCAAACATGGTTAAGTGACTTGCCCAGGGTCACACAGGTAGGAAGTAGCTGAGGCCAGATTTGAACTGGGAAAGATGAGTCCTTCCTGACTCCAATGCCCACCATTCTATCCATTGTACCACCTAGCTGCTCTTGCTTTTGGCTATGTAATACCTGTTTATTCAAACCCGATACTCCTCCTCCCCTTAGGAAGGGGCATGATCATAATGATTTTTATTTTTAATTTTTTTTCCAAATATTTTAATTTTTATTTTTTTAATTTTTTTTCATATGCTTTTGAGTTGAAAATTTTTTCTCCCTTGTTCTCCCCCCCCACCTTCCCCAAGACTGCACGCAATCTGACATAGGCTTTACATTTACATACCCATTAAACACATTTGCACATTGGTGAAGTTGTAAGTTAAAATTAAAACCAATAGGAGGAACCATCAAAAAGATGAAACAAAACTCAACAGAAGGTAAAAATAAGTGAGCGATTTGACTTCCATAGTTCTTTCTTTGGATGTGGACAGCATTTCCATCCCGAGGCCTCTGGAGATGTCTTAGATCCTAGTAATGCCGAGAAGGGTTCCATTTAACATTCTTAGTCATTGCATAACGTGGGTGCTGTTGTGTACAAAGTCCTCTTGGTTCTGCTCACTTCACTCAGCATCAGACTATATAAGTCTTCCCAGGTTTTTCTGGAGTCAGCCTGTTCATCATTTCTTATAGCACAATAGTATTCCATTCCATTCATATACCACAACTTGCTCAGCCATTCCCCAATTGATAGGCATCCTCTCAATTTCCAGATCATAATGATTTTTAGACCAGCAGTTCTCAAACCTTTTGGTCTCAAGACCCTTTAAGCTCTGAAAACTATAGAGGATCCCTCAAAGAGTTTTTGTTTATGTGTGTCTTATCTGTCAAATTTTTTTGCCATGTTGGAAATGCTCTTAGCCTTAGTATATAATGAAACTAGTTTTGATATCACCATCCTCCAAAAAGGACTCAGGGACTTCCAGGGGTCCCTGGACTACTCTGTGAGAACCAATGAATTAGTCTTTTGAGAAACAGATAATGAGTCTAAAAGAAACTGTGTAGCATCTGCCTTTTATTTTCACGGGAATCTAAATCAACAGTAAGTAGGAGGAAGTGAGAAAGGCTATGAGTTTGTGAAAGATTTGTGAGTAAACAATTCTGCCTTTACTTTGAACCTATATCTGTTATTGTTGTATAATGTGTGAATCTGGCTGAAATACTGAAGTATAAAGAAATTTTACTATTTTAAATATGCAATGAAAAAATGATTCTTGGAGAATGTAAGGGGCACCAGAAAGATGAGTCATCAAAAGAAATCTGAGTAAGCAGGTAGAGGTGTCAACCTGAGATAGAAAAAGTTCATTCATTCACTAGGCTTAGGACCTATTAGCCATCTCTGCCCTACAAAGGGGCTAAGAGCTGGAAGAAAGGACAGAACAAGAGCTCAGACAGGAATCAGAAACTTAATGAGTAGCTCCAAAATGGAATTGAAGTAGACAATGACAAGGACTCTAGATCTGATCAAAAAGAGTGATGCATTGATAGCCTTCAGAGAAAGCCATCATCAAGTCTGCATGTCTGCTATGAAGACCAGACCAAGTTGGTAGCATAGAACTGCAGGGATATAAATATACCTTCACCTAAAGTTAAGAAGCAATTCTAACAATGGGCTATTGAAAAAACAGTGAGCCAGGAGCAAAAAAGTACTTTCAAAGATTCAGAGCCGTAGACATCTCCAGGAGGGAGGATAGAGGAAGGGGAAAGAATGGCCAGATGTTCAGAAGAAGAAGCTTTGAATATGTATAAGGAAATGCCTTCCTTACTCATAAAGCCATGAGCTACCACAGAATCCAAGAAGGCTAAGGCAGATGTAGACTATAAATGACCTGTAAGTTATACAAACTCAAATCTATCTTGGACTAAGAGTCATCTGAGTAGCTTGACCTGATGGCTGCTCCTTTCTGTCCAGATATGGATGGGGTAAGGAAATAAAAAGTGGAGTCTGTCCAAGCCAATCTGGTTAGGGCTTTAGTTTATAGGATCATAGGTTTTTGAGTCAAAGGAGCTCTTAGAAATCATCTATTTCTACCCCCTTTTCATAGATGAGCAAATTGAGCTTCAGTGAAAGTAATTTATTATTCAAGGTCTCAAGTGTAGAAGCATGATTTGAACCCAGGTTTCCTGAGTTCATATCCATTATATCATACTTCCTCCCAGTACCATAATACTCAAAATCTACAAAGCATTGGTGATATATTCAAAGACTCTTACGATTCACCTTAAATATATGACCAGTAACACAAGTGTTAAATGTCTCGTAGATTTTGCCGTCAAAAGCAGAGAGATTTCAGACAAACTGCAAAGCACATTTGCTATTCCTATAGTCATGGGCCATCATAACATGCTCGTGGCCTTGCCAATGTGTTTAAAGGTATATTCATTAGAGTATCACAATTAAACTATCAATCCATTTGTACCACACTCTACTTGTGATTTAGAAGCCCTCTGATCATTCTTCCAACTTTCTCAAGGACTTAAGGCTTATGTTCTTCAATTCTTCTCCATTCTCAGCCATGACCCATCTCCTATCACGTTGATAACAATCCCTAATATCTTGACCACATAATCCCCTCAAATTTTTCAAATCTAATGATCTTTTCAAGCTTACTTCAGTCTTACACTATAGTATAGACCTTACACCTCACCAGTCACAGAATTGCAACACTTCCCAGGTTTAAATCTTGAAATATTTATCTCTAATTATGACCTGCTGTCATTCCACCTGTCTCACGCACCAAACTTGTTCTTTTCTCATTTTGACCTGTAGACTTTTGACAACTTCCCAATTCTCCCAGTCCATTTCCCCCATTTTGGCTTCCTTTATCTTATTCATTCAATCAACAAACATTTAGTAAGTGCTAACTATATGTCAGGCACCATGCTAAGTACCAAGATATAAAAACCAAAAGTAGTCTCTGCCCTCAAGGAGGTTACATTCTATTAAAAAACATGTACATAGAAATAACATGTACACAGAAAAAGTAAATACAAAACATATACAAGGTAGATTTCCAGTAGGAGGGTACTTGGGCTGAGCTTTGAAAGAAGCTAGGGATCCTAAGAGGCAAAGGCAAGGAGAGAATTAATTCCAGGCTTTGGAGAAAGCTTATACAAAGGGACAAAGATATGAGATGGAATATTGTATACATGGAACAGCAACTACACTGGTATGACTAGATTAAAGAATGTTTGAAGGAGAATAATATACAATAATCTTAGAAAGTTTGATTGAAAGAAGCTTGTAAAAGGCTTTACTAGTCAAAGAAATGTGTATTTCATCCAAGTAGCAAGTGGCAACCTCTGGGGCTTCCTGAAAAGAGGAGTGGAATAGTCAAACCTTTGCTTTAAGAATAATAATTTGGCAATTGTGATGGACTGAAGATAGACAGATTAGAGGTAGGGAGACCACTGAGAAATTAATAGTCTGGATGAGAAGTGATAAGGGCTTGGTGGTGGCCTAATGAATGGAGAGAAAAAAATGGATGTAGGAGTTAATGTTGAAGCAGAAATGAGACTTGGCAACTTCCTGGATATCAGTGAGTAAAGTGAAGTATTAAGATCGACTCCAAAGTTATAAAAGGGATTGACTAAAAGGATGGTCTTTCAAAATCAATAGGGAAATTTGGAAGATGGGAAAGAGGGTAAAGATAAGGAGTGCTGTTTTAGACACATGTTGAGTTTGAGTTGCTTGTAATCTGTATAGAAATGATGGTTGAAGCTATAGTACCTGATGTCATCTGAGAGAAGAAAATGGAGCTTGAGAAAAAGCATAAGGGTGTCTTTGGGCACAGGAATTGAGATATGGGTAATGGTATGGCAAAGGAGTCTGAGAAGCAGCAGCCAGACAGGTAGAAAGAGAACTAAGAGAGAAGAGTATCAGGAAAATCCAGGGAGAGGAGGGTGTCTAGGAGAAGGGCAATAATCAACAATGTTAAATACTATTGAGAGTTCAAAACAGATGAGAAGTATTTATTGGATTTGGGAATTATGAGATCACTAACTTTGGAAGAGCAACTTCAGTGAAATGATGAGGTCTGAAACCAGTTTGCAAAGGGTTGAGGAGTCAGAAAAAAGTAGAAGTGATAAAAATAGACTATTTTTTATATGTTTGATAATGTGAAGGAGATATATATAGCATGATAGCTTTAGGGGATGGTTGGATCAACTGAATTTTTTTGAGATTAGGTCATATTTACAAGCAGTAGGTAAGGCACCAGTAGATAGAGGAAAGATTGAAAAGTAAAGTGCAGACAGGTGGTTAAAGGGGGAAGCTTTCAGAGGAGTAAAGAAGGGATGAGATCAAGGGCACAAGTATATTGGTTAACAATGGCAAGAAGAAAAGTCACTTTTTCATCAGAGTCTTGAAGAGTAGAGTAAGGAATGATGATAAGGTAATCTGAAGTGAAGAACTGAAGAAGAGGAGGAGCTCACTATAGATGTCCCTAATTTTTTCTAGGGAAGTACAAGGCTAGATCTCTTATGAGAAAAGTGTAATCTACTATAGGTGACTTGAAGAGAAGTTTTGGAGTAGATGCTGTAGATCATAGAATAAAGTTAATCAGAGTAATAGGCTTGCCTTGCAATACTGAGGGCCCAGCTGAAAAGATAGAACATAAATCAATAGTGGTCCCACAACTGTGTGACTTCTTTTTCCAGTGTTCAGTATAATGGAAGTAGGAGAAAAGAAGACAGATATTGGGTGTAATCCCCATTCCAGGTTTAGAAATGTATGCATGGTAATAGATAAATGGGGCTAGTGATTAAGGGGCAGAAGAAGAGTAAAAAAAAAAGTTGAACTATTACCTACAAGGTTAAGATTTTAAATGAATAAATGTAAGGGCAGAACAGAGGTGATGGCTTTTTGAGTGACTAAAGGTTATGGTGAAGATAGAACATTAAAAGAGGTTAGGCATAGGGAGAGATGAAAGGAAAAGACATTATGATCAGAGGAATTTCAGAGTTCTTGATCATGGAAGTGAACACTTGTGGGGAATGATGAGATCATTTGGTATATGTCCATTTCTGTGTGGGGCTGGAGTGGAGTGAAGGTGCAAGTAATAAGGGCTGAGGAGTATGAACTGAGAAGTGAATGTATCTACAGGGAAAACAGCATGTAAATAGAAGTTTCCAGGAATGAGGGTGGGGGTGAGAGTGGAGAAGACAAGGAGCCAGATACTCCTTCAGAAAAGATATTAATAGATTGACATATTTGAATGGAGTGAGCCTCACAGGAGAGGTTCCTAAGTGATAGCAACAGGGTAAAGTTAGGAAACATTACTGAGGAACAAGAAACATGTGCTACTCCTCCTTCAGGCTGTTTGTGTGTATGTGGTAGAGGAAGAAGTGGGAATGAATGAAGATACGTACAGTATATTAAAGGGGTTGCTAGAAATCCAGTCTTCTTAAGGAAGCCAATGACTATCCTAAAATAGAAAGAGCATGAGAAGAGGTCTAATATAGAGAGCAATAATAGGAGAATGCTGGTTCCACAGGGTACAAGGGAAGGGTAGAATAGAACAGGGACATGAGATAGATAAGACTGATTTGGACAGATATAGTAGACTGAGGAATAGTGGCCAGGGAAGGCAGCTTCACGAGAGAAGAGTGGCGAGCTATTCTGAATAACAGATCCCAAGCAAAGAGATAAGACAGCATGTTGTTATGTCTTTAAATAGCAATGGCATTATTATTTTGATTATAATTCCTTGATTAAGAGACGGGAAAAGGGTGAGTATGCACAGAATGGTAGGGCAGATGGAAAGTCATAGTGCTACGTGATGTTCAAAGGAAGAGAGGCTGGAGGCTAGATGGGCAAATGCTGGGACCTGGCTGGTTATAGCAAGGTCAAGTGTGACTGAGTTGCTGACTTTATGATCATCAGCCAGGGATGCTCTGCTCCAATGTTGAGTAGATTATCTCTTCCTGTACTGGGGGACATCTAAAAGGTCACTCTTCCTGGCTTAACATTCAGTGTGAAGTGGGCAGAGCATCCGTATGAATGAAATGTCTGTGACTCTGCCTGATGGGTAAAGACCTCAACACCTAGAAATAACCCTATGGTCTGCCAACATTCTAAAATCACTTGCCCTAAGAATTCTGTGATTTTTATTTCTATAACTCTGCACTTGACCTGTTTTCCCTTAGAATCCTTAAAAAATAATAACCCAAGGGCAGCTAGGTGAGTGGATAGAGCTCTGGCCTTGGAGTCAAGAGGACCTGAGTTCAAGTCAGCCTCAGACACTTGACACTGGCTGTGTGACCCTGGGCAAGTCACTTAACCCTGATTGCCTTAACAAAAAATAATAATGATAATAATAATAACCCAACACTACTGAACTAAGGGGAAAAGGCATATGCCTTACTTCTATATAATATGAAGGCGAATCCGTGCATTCCCATTGGCCAGATACAATGATAAAATCACTATCCAATCAATTTCAAAGTCAGGAAAAGGAAAATAATGATGTGGCAAAGATGATATGGGAAATTTGAAGAGCCAGAGCCTGAGTTAGCTATGAATGTTCAACTTGGCCACCCTCTCACAAGGAAGGATGGTAACTACAGATAGAGCTTATATAAATTTCAGGGCCGGTTAGAATTTGTTAGCCAATTGATTTTTGTAAGGCCGCTTTCTGTTTATAATGTACCCTTGAATCTCTAGTTCCTCATTATTTGCTGTGCTAAGAATTATCCCCAGCCAAAATCTTTGAGCTGCTCCAAAGACACCATTCTGATAAATACGCAGGTACCAAAACATGGAGATCTTGTTGGAAGTGAGAGTGGAATGTAGGAAATTATTCAATAGACAGGGTTTGATTTTCTTCCCTCCTTTTGTAAATCCTACACTAACTTTATTCAGGCTGCATCTACATTGAAGCCAAGTCTCCAGATGTTTGAAAACATCCAGATGATTGATGACATTTTTCACTTTTCCTCCAGATGTTCGGTTGCTTGCATACACTTCACCCCTTATTCTCTTGGGTCATTGTGCTTTAAGGGTATGTCAGTAACAGTTCTCAGATTGCTCCCCAAGTCTCAAGTTAAGAGATCTGAGATCTCTCCCCATAATAAATGCCCTGAGGCTATACACTGTACCACAGTAAAATACTTCAAAGGTCCATGATTTCAGTGGAGTTGAGACTTCCTCCATCAACAATGACCACTTAGTCTGTCTTTGCTAGCTGCTGTGGCCATAAAAATGCATCACTTGGTAGCCAACCTTCTGGTGACGTCCTTCTCCAAACTCAGTTTGACGGATTCTTGGACAACATATATACAGTCTATTGCCAATCTTAGATCCAAATCCTTTCTAGCCATGCTCAGGCTTGCTCACTATTAACATGAATGCTGCATTGTGGTGTAGGAGTAGGATCTGAGTGGAATAAAATTTCAGTAAATAAAAAAAAAATTAAATTGAAGGAGTACAATTGTCACGATTGTGTTCACTGAGCCTTCCACAAGGCCACTAATGCCCTGAAAATCCAATCACATAAAAGTCACCAAAGACAAATATTTCTCATGAGATCTACCACTTGATCATTTTGGACTTGCTCTGTGAGGTAATCAGGTTTGGAAAATTTAAGGAACACAGACACAGATGCATTCACTTTAAATTAACTGCAAACTTTATTAAGTAATGGCATCCAAGACATTAACCAAACTCTTGATCATACAAAAAGGATACCATATGTGCATGTTCTCCAAGGCACTTCCATTCCTAGTTCTCCGATTTGTCCTCAGGAGGGAAGTGAAGTCACAAATGTAGGTAGCTGAATTTGAGGAAACCAGCTCAATTCAACACCACCTCTAGATGGCTCATAGTATTACACTGGGTAGACAAAGGAAACTAGAAGATCCGGTCTAGAGTGAGCAGATTCAATTGTCTTTCAATACCTAAGTTGGATCTAATTAAACACATTTGTCTATATATGCATGCCACACCTTGCCCAAGCCTAAAGAGTCTGATCAAACTATGATTCCCCAACTAATCTTTTTTTTTTTCCCCTGGCCTGGTCACTTGACCCTGGACTTTTTTTCAAGTTTAGAATTACAGAAATCAAGATGACCTAACTTCATTTAGCAATCCGTGCTCCATATTTGTTAGTGCCAACAAATCTTGATGCTCAAGTCCTAAGCATTCCATTTCATCTGGGATCAATTCCTACCTTTAAGACTTTTTTGAAAAGGCCCATGGTAGCTTCATTGCCAGTATTCTACTCCCCCGAAAATACATTTCCTCTAGGGTGGTTGACCCCCCTCTCTTGTCCACAACACCCATCCCATCCACGGTTACACAAAAGGTTATAAACTTTAAACTGGTTGGAGGGGACTATAGTCTATTCGTCATTTTACAAACAAGGAAATTGAGGCTAAGAGATGTTAATGAGTGGCTTGCCCAAAATCACATAGGCAGACTACAACTTGAACTTGAGTACTTTGATTCTAAATTCTCTTTCCACTGAATCCAGCTATAAAAATGTCTGCACATACACAGACCTGTCATTTCTGTGGTGGCATCTGCCAAGTTAAGATTAACCTTTGATAATTTTGCACCCAGGGCAACCAGGTGGAACAGTGCGATAGAGCCATGCACTTGGAGTCAGAAGACCTGACTTCAAATGTAATATCAGACCTTACTAGCCATATGACCCTGGGCAAGTCATTTAACTGCCTCATATTCCCCAACTATAAAATGGGGACCATAATAACCCTATATCCCAGGGTTAATGTAAAGGTCCAATAAGATGTTCAAGTAAGCACTAAATAAATTCTTATTCTTTCTCTCCTCTCCCTTCATCGATACAAAAAACGAGCTAATCCCATTAATTTCCAGTGCTTTAGATCAGCCTCTGTTATCCACCTATGACTGGGATACTAGATAAATATAACCAGCAACTAGGCCTTTCCAGCTGTTAAAATACTATTCAATTAAGAAAGTCCACTAAATGAGAGGGGAAGATAAACTGGGAGAGAAACAGAAACCCTGTAGATGATTTTTGTCTTCCTTTTCATGTAGATCTAATGAACCCCATGACAAAGAATTTCCGTCCACATTTCCTTTCTGGTCCTACTTCTAAAGAACATGTGCCATATGAACTTAAAAAAAAAAAATCAAGGGAAATACCAACTGCATTTTTCCCCTCAAAGCCTCTTCTACCTCAGAAAGCTGACCAAATATTTTTCTCTCCTAAAGTGCTTAAAAAAATTCTCCTAAAGTTCCATCACTGACTACTCAACCACATTCACCTGGCAGCAGCATTAAAGAAACAAGTCATACAAAAAAAAAAAAAGCAGACTAAGAGCCGCCCCCTTTGCTAAGGTTCCATTTGCATTATATTGAGTAAGGCTTTTTTCAAAACTCAAAGACCGAAATTAGTTTGGAGCCTGTGATGTCAGCAATCTGCAGGCTTGAGGGACTGACCTCTTCTAAGAGTTCTGCAAAAGAAACTCGGGCACAGAGAAGATAATTTCCTAGGCCATATCAAAGCCAGATATGAGGACAAACTTCCAAGTTCAGAGTGCTTAAGAACAACCTTGTTCTTTTAAGGAATAGTGTGGCTTTTGTAAGAGGGTCACAATTCCTGTTCACAATTATAAAGATCAGTTGGGCAAAGCAAGTTAAGTGAAGCCTTGTTTAAGAACAGAATAAGAAAATTTGGGAGGACAGTTTTATCAATCAGCCAGTATGCATTTATTAAGCATCTACTGTATTCGAGGCACTGTGCTAGCTTCTGGAGATATGAAAACAAAAGGTAAAACTATCCCCTGCTTAAAGTCTGTGAATTATAAGATCTGTTTCCACTCAGTCTTTTTAAAACCAAAGGTTTGTATGTATGTGGAGAGAGGGAAAGAGAAGTGGGGAAAGGGGTGGGGGAGAAAAAGTTTAGAGAAAGGGGGAGAAAAAAGGGAGGGAGGAGGAAAGCAGGGGGAGCAGAGAGAGGGGAAGAGGAGAGAGAAGAAGAGAAAAGAGAAAGAGGAAGGAAGAGGGTAGGAGGGAGAGGAAGGGGGAAAGTGTCATATTTCCAGCATTGAACCAGTCTCCAAAGCTAGGTGATAAAATCTGAGGTCTTTATCTTTTCCACTCTTGTCTATTCAACTTTCTCCTGAACTTTAGCAGATATATGTGAGACAGACAATGTAGTACTGTGGTCAGAATACACAACACAAATCAGAAAGCTTGGGACCTCCCCTATGAGCTACATAGATTGAGCAATATCACTGGATTTCTTTGATTAGAATGTCAGACCTGAGTTCAAATCCAGCCTCAGACACTTACTAGCTGTGTAACCCTGGACAAGTCACTTATAATCCTGTTTGCCTCAGTTTCCTCATCTGTAAAACAATCTGGAAAAGGAAATGGCAAACCACTCCAGTATCTTTGCGAAGAAAACCCCCAAAAAGGGGTCATAGAGAGTCGAATGTAACTGAAATGACTACACAGTAACAGCAAGTGTATGAGGCAGGCAACCTGGAATGATGGATAGGGTGCCCACCTCAGATTCAGAAAAACACTTCTTGACTGTGACCCTGGGTAAGTTATCCAACCGCTCAGTTTTACCAGGCAACTCTAGGAATATCATTTGTAGAGCCATGCTGATTTGAAGTGGTAGGGGGAGTGTCTCCCCACACCAATGAAATCACAGGTCTGTTGTTTTATTTTAAAGCAATTTATGAAGTGTTATGGACTCCAGAGCAGTATTAAACCCTGAAATAATAACAATCAACATTCGGTCTAATTCTCCAATGCATAGATCAGGGGCTGCGCTTTCATATACCCACAGAGGGAAGCCCTCTGTAAATTGAGGGGTGAGGAAAAGATTGATTTCTCTGAGTCCTGTTCCCCAGACTCTGCTGAAAAGACCTGCAAACTCACGTCCCCCAAACCTACCACTTTAGGTTGTTTGGGGTTTTTTTGTTTGTTTGTTTTTTTACCCTTGGAGGCAGAAGCCATCCGCCCTGAGCACACCCCAGAGGCAGGCTTTGTTAGTCAGAATCCCAAGAAGCTCGCTACTGGGCTCCCCTTCTTTGGGTCAGTAATTCTCAGAACACCTATGGCCCTTCTCCTTTCCACTAAAGAGGGAACTTGCTTTCCCCAGCACGCAGGGGAGAACCTGGCTTACTGTTTCACCTTTATCAACTTAGCTGCATTCTTTTCCCCAAATACCATAAAACATACACTCTCCCTCTAACTATGGCAGCTGCTTAGGAGTGCTTAGTCAAATTGTCCTCTCCAAATCTCCAGCGGTTAAGAAAACAGTCCAAATGTAAACACCGCAGAACTTCACACTTACGAAGGGTAAACCTTCTCAAGCACTTTATGTCCTGTTTGGGTACGAAGATTACAGGTCCCTTGGGTTATTAGCCTGTTTCTTCCCAACAGCCTAGAGATGCCATGTGGGCTTTTCCAAGGCTGCTACTTCACCATAACTGTGCACACGTGTTAGTAGCTCTGATTGCTGTGAACCTAATTCTCTCCCTCAAATGAAGTGATATTTTTGTGGCATTTTTTCTTGAAAGTTGCTGCTGGAAAGGACAATGATCTACATATTTTATAGGGAGGTTTTGCGGGGAAAATACTTTGTAAAATGATAAAGCACTATATAAATGCAAGCTGCTGTGTAGTCCAATCTCATAATTTTACTTTCTTTTCTGTTTTGAACCTAACAACAAATAAAATGGAAGGGTTATGTGTAACTGTGAATATGTCATATTATTATTATTGCTAACATTTATATAGCACTTTAAGGTTTGTAAAGCATTTACAAATATCACCTTATCTGATCCTCACAACAACCTTGGGAGGTAAGTATTATTTTGATTCCCATTTTATAGACAAGGAAACTGATGCAGAGGTTAAATGACGTGCCTAAAGTCACACAGCTAGTAAGCATCCGAGGATGAATTTGAATGCAAGTCTGCACTGACTCCAGGCCCAGCATTCTGTACCACCTACCTGCCTCTAGTTACTACTTATTCTATTAAATACTCCATAAATGTTTGTTTTTCTTTTTCATTCGTTCATAATTTGGTGTCTATCACCAACTAGCTACATGACCTTGGGCAAGTGGAAACTTGGTTTCACTTGATCTCTAAGATTCCACTCACTTTGAAAATACTATGATTTAGTAATATTTAAGTGACAACTACATTAAGGAAAAAAGAAGCAACAGTATATTTTATGAACCTTCCATTTCTAGAAAATGCCCATTTGCAACTTGACCCTACTTTTGTTTTGAAACAGTGACAACATTTTATAGAATTATGGATTCTCAATTTCTTTTTAATGGCACAGTGGATAGAGTGCCAGGCGTGGAATCAGGAAGACTCCTCTTCCTAAATTCAAATCTGGCCTCAGTTACTAGCTGTGTGACTCTGGGCAAGTCACTTAACCCTGTTTGCCTCAGTTTCCTCATCTGTAAAAAGAGCTGGAGAAGGAAACAGCAAACCACTCCAGTATTTTGCCAAGAAAACTCCAAATGGAGTCACAAAGAGTTGGACATGACTGAAAACGACTAAACAACCACAGCACAATTCCTTGTAGAAAAGAGAAAAGGAGCTATTTTGAGGGAGGTAGAGTTTCTTTAATATTTGGGTTTTTTTTTTAAGTTTCTTGAAGGCCAAAGTAATGACCCTTGACAATTTCAGTCAAGACCCAGTATATCCAAGTCACTCTTACAAAATTAATTTGCGTTGAATCAAAACTACTAAACCATATTGAAAATAAAATGACTCTCCATCTGATGGAAACATTATTAAAATAGAATTATAAAGTCATTTTATAATGACTCAAAGCATAAGAGATTTTTAAAATAGCCTGAGAGCATCTCTTTGGTCTATGGATGACCTAGCATGTTCCTGTTATATGTGTGTATGTAAAATACATATATATGAGTCTGAACCTTCACAGAAGTCCTCGACATCTGAATAGAGAACACCAGTTTCAACCACTTTCATTTCATTTCCAGTAAGTCAATAAAATTTAATTTGAGTGGTTATTCTGCAGAAGTTACTCTACTAGGCAACATTTTTTGCAAATGTTGTCTCCCCCTCCCAATTCCCCCAATGCCCAGTAGAGGGTCTGAGAGGACAGGACCTGTTTTGCTTGGTAGGTTTCTGTATTCCTTCATACTGCCACCATCTCTCCATCGTTTTAAGGCAGTAACCTCTAACCTTCATCCCCCTGGTCCCATCATTCACCTTGTCTCCCATGTTCAAAACCTTTAGATTAACTTTGATTCTTCTCTCTACCTCATTACCTCATATGCACAGTCATTAATATCTGTCAGTTCAGTCTCTACATTCAATCCATGCGATCTCAAGTCCTTCTCCTTTTCATTCCCACTGTGGTTTCACTGCAGCCATTCTAATACAGGTCCTTGTTACCCCTTAACTATTAACTGTAGCAGCTTTAAAATTCTCATATCTCTACTTCATAAACTTTTGTTCCATTGAAATAAACTTTAATAAAGTGTTGCCTGGTCCCTGGAAGATATCAATTCTCCGGAAATTCTTTCCAATAGAAAATATTCTTTCTCCTGTTCCTAGTCAGAAAGAGTAGGAAGTGGGGACCAAAATGTTTATTGTTCCCCACTGCCACTTGTAGACCATTCCTAGACCACCATCACACTATGACCTTATGTCCTTGCATGTTATCGGACAATCTCTCTTTTTGTTGTTGTTACCCAGTGGCCTCCAGGTCACAGTCCCAATTTTCTCAATCTTGTTCTCTACCTCATTCTCAACTTTACTGCTAAGGAATTTCAGCATTAATATCAATTCCCTCTTCCCATTCTATCCTTTATATATCTATAAGAATAACTACTGCTCATAGATCTGGTCATACTTTTTATTTTTAACTTTCAGAAAGGGATATTTCCTTCAAAGATATAGCAAGAACAAAAAGGCAAGCATTTCCCCGATTGAAGGGAGGGGGTGTGGCATGCTCTCTTAGTAACCTACCTTGGTCTCTCAGAAGAGTATGTTCAGACTTAACACAGTTTCCACATAGCAGGAGTCTCACTAAATTCATATCCAGATGCAGCCCACCACTCTTCGACTCAAGACTTTCTGCTGGCTTTTCAGTGGCCTAAAATGAAAAATTCAAATTGCTTTACCCAGTACTAAAGGTCTTCACTACCTGGCACTACCCTATATTCCCTTGGTTATTATATTACTTACATTTCTCACTTTCCTCCCTGTAATCCATCCCTCACACAGCTATCAGAATAATCCTGTCATATAAAACACACCCTTAATAAAAGGCTGTTTAATTGAAATTAATTTTAATAAAGTTTTGCCTAGTTCCTGGAAGACATCATGTTCATGGATATTCTTTCCAGTAAAAAAAAAAAATACTCTTTTCCCTGTTCCCCACATAACAGCACTGGGAATAGGGATTGGAATGTTTCATGTTCCCCCACTGCCACTTGCAGATCATTCATCAGCCACCATCCTGTCATCGTCTTCTCTCCTTCAGAATCTATGTGATCATATTGGGCCACTCAATATTGCTTCTTGTTGTTATTATCTGGGTTACTCTGCCAACTTCCTCAGAGATATTGGCACCTAACTCACAACCTTGCTCTCCTCCTCATACTCTGCCATGGTATTCAGGAACTTCACTGTTTGAATGGATTACCTTTCCAACACCCTGACTTCAACCTCCTCTGCGCCCACAACCTCTATTTTTCTCCTGCTTCAGGCAAACACTCACATGGTCACACATCAGACTTCACGGTCACATGGAAGAGCCCATCTTTCAAGATCCTGGCCTCTGAAATATCACTCTACAGCTGCTTCCAATTCTTCCATATTTCTCTTTTTCTTTCTCTTCCTCTTCCTTACTCACTCTAACCTTGCACTATGCCCTAGTGTAGAATACAACCTAGTTTATAATACTGATAGAACTAGTAGGTGTGAATTGTTTACCCTCCCCACACTCCCAGGTGTGAATGTTATAATCAAGAAAACCTAGGGGCAGGCACGCAGTTTCAGTTGACTTTGCCTCCAGGTGGATTAATCTGGGACCCAGCTGTGAGACCTTTGGATAGAGCATATAAGTGGATTTTTTTTCTTTTTTTTCTTTCTTTCTTTTTAGGACTTTGGAAGAACTCAGGGAATCTTTTTGCTGACTACTTTTAATTTCCTTGAGCAGCTTTTAGTTCTGCGCATTGCTTTTCAACCACGATGGGGGGAGGGAGGGAAGGAGAGAGAGAGACAGAAAGAGAATTGCATGTATGTATGTATTTAAGCCTGGGACAGCCCTCATTATAATCTTCAGTCCTTTGAACCGCTCCATATTGTCCTACTCTACCTCCTCCTCCTCCATTCTGTCTTATCTCAAAATGTTTTCCTGGCCCATTATTGCTCCAAGTTCCTGTGCTGTTCCTAATTTTCTAAAACTCAGCTCTGGGTAATCCCCATTCTCTGATTCCTCCACTCTTTCTTGCATGCTTGGCGTCGCTAGAGAAAAATGCTTAAATCAGGCTGATTTCACTAACTATGCATTTATGGCACCTGCTCTGCTACTTGGCAATGCTTCCACTGAATTCTCATTGATTGCTTCTCTCCTTACTCACACAGACTATTTCTCACCCCTCCTTTATTCTCAGACTCCCAACCAACAGGCAAATGGCTTAACCACTCTATCATTGAGACTATGGAGGTTATGCAAGTTGAGCTTCCTCACTTCCCCTAACACATCTTAAGGCTTCCAGCTAGTGTGTGTGTGTGTGTGTGTGTGTGTGTGTGTGTGTGTGTGTGTGTGTGTGTGATGTATGTCCAGTATTTACCTAGTTAATTACATGGTGGATTTTTTTTCCTCACTTGAATGTGAACTCCTTGAGGGCAGGAACTGTGCTTTTGCCTTTCTTTGCATCCCAGCATTCAGCATAGTGCCTGGCTCATAGTTGGCTTGAATGACTTGAACTGAATGTCTTCACCCATTCTCTGCCCCCACCAATACCCAGCTTCTGTCTCTATTAAAAACATTATATTTATCATTTTACATTTATTATTTGTTTTATATATATATATATATATATATACATATACTCACAAAAAATTAAAGATTGTTAATCCTTTCTTTCACCTCCTTCAAGACCTTGCTTCATCAACCATCCTCTCTCTCTCTCTCTCTCTCTCTCCTCTCTCTCTCTCTCTCTCTCTCTCTCTCTCTCTCTCTCTCTCTCTCCCTCTCTCTCTTTCCACTGATTTCTTTCTATTTGCCTTTCCATCCACTGTTTCCACAATGCTTTAAAAAAAATCTTCCCTTCATTCTTTTATTCCACAGAGCTACCATCTTCTCTCTTTTCCCATCAAACTTCGTAGGAAAAAAAAATCTATACCTTACATCTTTAGACAATTTATTTCCCTACCACCTCAACCCCTTGACATCTGCCTTTCACCATTCCCATGAAAGTACTCCCTCAAAGGTTACCAATAACCCATTTATAAACAACTCTAATGACCCTTTTTCTGTCTTCATCCTCCTCGACTATGCTATAGTTTTTAACTTTGATATTCTCTTCTGCATACGGTAGCTGCCTTTGATTTCTAATAAAGTACAACCTTCCTCCCTATTCTCTTCCTATTTATCTGATTGCTCCTTCTCTTTGCCTTCTTCCTGACCCCATTATCTTAGTTTTCTGAATATTTTCTCTTTCTGAACATTTCTGAATATCTTCTGAATATCTATTGGAAATTTTGTTCATTCCCATGACTTCAACTATCCTCTCCTGACAGATGTTTTCAAATATACAGCTCTGACTTTTTTCCTAAACTTTAGACCCACATCTCAGAGGGCCTACAAGGAATATCAACCTGGATGTCCCAAGAGTGACTCCACCTAACACATCTAAAACCAAATTTTGTTATCTTTTCTCCCAGACCCGGTCCTCCTTTTGACTTCTATTTTTCTTTTAGAGAAGACAAAATCAAACATCATCCCTTACAGTCCTGTTGTTCCTGACTAGACAGCCTGCTCCCATACTAGACCCTCATTATCATCTTGGATTAGCCTCACAACTGGTCTCTCCATCCTAACCCTCTCATTCCTCCTACCCACCCTTTATATTGCTGCCAAATTAATATTTCTTACCCACAGACCTGATCAGAGGATCATTTAGAGATTTAGCAATGGAAATAAACATAGGGATCATCTGGTCCAACCCAGTCATTTTACCAATGAGGAAACTGAGGCCCAGAGAGGGTAAGTGACTTTCACATAAGGTGACATAGACAATAAATAAGAAAAACTGTAGGATTCGAAGTCAGATCCTCCAACTCTAAGCCAACATGCTTTTTAACATCCTTCTTTAACCCCTCTCATTACTTCTTCACACAAGAACTCTACTACTTACTATCAGTGTGGTACTGATCAAGTCTCAAACGTTGAGACTGTTTCCCCCTCAGCAAAAGGTAAATAATGAATATAGTAAGTCATAAGGATGTTGTAAGGATCAAATGAGATAATGCATGTAAAGTGGTTTACAAATCTTAAAGCACTACATAAAAATCAGCAATTATATGTCAGCTAGGTGGTGAAGTGAATAGAGAATCAGGAAAACTTATCCTCATGAGTTCAAGTCTGACCTCAGACACTACCGGTGTGACCTTAGGCAAATCACTTAACCCTGTTTGCGTCAGTTCCTCATCTGTAAAATGAGGTAGAGAAGGAAACGGCAAACCACTCCAGTGTCTTTGCCAAGAAAACCCCAAATGGGGTCAGGAGAATTGGACATGATTGAACAACAATGTATTCACTGTTTACTAAATAAATTTTATGATATTTAGTATGGCTTTTAAGATGTTCCCAATAAATACTCTCCTAGTGTGCTTTACACATATCTCCCATCTCAGCCTCTTTGGACTGGGAGGTCCACATGCCTGGAACACATTCCTTCCTTCTTTACTTGCTTCCTTTCTTATCATTCCTTCCTTTCTTTCTTCTTTCCTTCTCTCCTTCCTTCCTTTCCTCCTTCCATCCTTCCTATGGCCTCTCTTCCTTTAAGATACAGCTCAAGCACCATCTTCTACATGAGGTCTTCCCTGATCCCCCTCCCCCCAACTTTATAATGCCCTTCTCCCAAACTATATAGTTAAAGACTACTTTCTATATTTTTGCATTTATTCATTTTTATATATGTCATACATATTTACACATATATTTGTTTTCTCTCCTATTAGAGTAACCTCCAGTGGCTTCCTTCCACCTCCAGGAGTACCCACCTGAACCCTCTGACCAGAGGAGTGCCTTTTATGAACTTTAAAGGGCCAGAGAATTTAGAGTTTTTCATCAGCATCCTAGCAATGTCTCTAGAACAGCAGTGAGTAGCACAAGCACTTGTGGTCTGAGGACAAACTAGATATGCTGACTGAGCTTCAAAACTCATATAAGGAACCCAGAAGAAAGCTACATTGTACCTACGGGAAACTTCATTAAGTACCCCGAAAACGGGAGAAATAACTCCCTGTAGCTCCAAGCTTTGAGTTACTCTGTAAACCTGATCCCATTCTTCCCTATAATCTGCATTTTCTTGTGGGAGAATATGTCACAGACTTTTTTAGGGGGGAGGGGGAATATTTTGTATCAATTGCCCTTACTCTATCATCTTGGCAGATTCTCCTTTCTAAAAGCTAATTAAATCTGGCTGCCTAATTGAAATCCACTAATAAGCACGACTGTGGGGATTCATGAACTATATATAACATTAGAAAGACACCTGCAGCTCCTCAGAGTCCCTTATATTCCAAAGAGAAGAAGCAGCAGACAAGCTCTGGGGAATCCACCTGCCAGTGTGAGTCGGGATTGAGAGCGTAGTACCAGATTAGGTAGGGCCAAATAAATTTGTCTCTCTCTGTTGACTAGCCTGGGACTGTGCACATGATGCTGTTATTCAGTTGTTTCACTCATGCCTCACTCTTCATGACCCCATTTGGGATTTTCTTGGTAAAGATACTGGAGTGGTTTGCCATTTCCTTTCTCGGATCACTTTACTGATAAGGAAACTGAGGCAAACATGGTTAAGTGACTTGCCCAGGGTCACACAGATAGTAAGTGCCTGAGGCTGGATTTGAACTCAGGTCTTCCTGACTCCAGGACCAACACTGAGCACCTACCTGCCCTTTATACACATAGTAGGTTATTAATAAATATTGAGGTTAGAGTTGAAGAGTATGTTCAGAATCATAAAACAGGAAAGTAATAAGCATTTATATAGTGCCTACTATGTGTCAGGCACTGTGCTAAGCACTTTTTACAAATATTATCTTATATGATCCTCACAACTATCCTACAAGTAGATGTAGATGCTGTTATTATCCTCGTTTTACATATTGAAGAAACCGAGACAAACGGAAGTTAAGTGATTTGCCCAAGGTCACAAGGTAAGTGCGAGAGGCCAGATTTGAACTCTAAACAATCTCAAAAATGCGCCAGACAGAATCCTGATGGGGAAATCCAGAAAGAATCCCTATGAGTCATTTGCCCAGCCCAGATCAGCACAGGGAGATAGACAGAGAAGTCTGAAGACACTGGGGACAGGATGGGAGCAGGGAGTCTGTAGCACTCCAGTAACCAGGGAGAGACTCTGAGCCAGGAGAAGAAGAGGTCCCAGATTTTTCCAGGGCTCTACCAGCCCCGTACCAGGACACTGCTCCAAGCACAGGTGTGAACTGGAAGCTTTGTCACCTGCTACCCAAACTCAGGGGTAACCAAGGAGGGGATCTGCATGCAGGAGTGGAATGCGCTGGGGGAGGCTATGTCACAGCCATTTGGGGGGGGGGTGCATGTTTTGTATCTGTATCAATTTGCTCTTACTATGCTGATTTAGTAAATATTCCTCTCTAAAAACAGTGGTAAAGCAGATGATATAGTCTCTTTAATGTCATTTTCACTAAAAAAAAAATCATATCCATTTCTGATGAATAAGTTATAGCATACCGACGGAGAGAGAGAGAGAACTGATGAACTGAGTGCAGATTGAAGTCTAATTTTTTTACTTTATTTTTCTTGCTTTTTTTGGTAACATAGCTAATAAGGAAATATGTTCTGCATGATTTCACATAGATAATTGTTATCATATTGTTTTCCTTCTCAATGGATAGGAGAAGGACTTGAGGGAGGGATAAAATTTGGAACTCAATATTTTTTACACGAATGTTAAAATAAATAAGTTTTTAAAAGCAGTTATGGATATGCACAGGATGGAATACTGTTTTTCTATTAGAAATTATGAAGGGGATGGTGTTTGAAAGAAATGGGATGATGGAAGTCTTGTACGAACTGATAAAGAGTGATGTGAACAGAATCAGGAGAATAATTTATCCAATAACAACATCCATGTAAAGACAAACAACTTGGAAAGACCTCAGATCAACCCAATGACCAATGACGATTTCCAGAGGATGCAGGAGACATGCTACCCACCTCCTAAAACAAAGGTCATATACTCAGAGTGCAAATTGTGAAAAAAAAAATTTTTTTTCAGATCTGGCCAATGGAAGCGTTTATTTTGCTGGATTACACATGTTTGTAACATGGGTTTTTTTTTTCTTTCTTTCTTTCTCAATCGGGGGAGGCATGCAAAGGTGGAAGGGAGAGGAACATTTTCATTGATTGAAAAAATAAAAAACTGAATTTTTAAAAAGTAAATGTTACAAAATTACGAAGCAAGAAGAGCTATAAGCAAGTCACTTTGACAGGTGAGAAGTATATCAGCGTGATACACTGCACATGTTCTCAGACTTTCAACGTATTGATCAATTTTGATGATATTTTTCTCTACTTTTTGAATTTTTGTCTTTAAAAATATTGTTATATGGGATGGCTCAGTGTGGGGTGGCAAGGAGTTGGATACGGGAAATTTTGGTGATATTTTAAAAAAAACAAAAGCTATCAATAAAATTTTATTTTAATAAATGAATGAATGAATGGATGAATGGATGGCCCACCAGCACCTCAAACTCAATATGTGGGTTGAACTAGATGGTTTCCAAGTTTCCTTAGGCTCTAAATCATTTACTAGTTGTCTAAAACCAAGCTCTTTTATCTTTCCCTTTAAAAATTCCCTTTTTTAACTTCACAATTTCTGTCAGTGGTACCACCTTTCACCCTGTCTCCTAAATTCAAAACCTTACAATTATCTGACTCTTCTCCATTTTATAACTAGTTGTTGAAAGAAAGAAACAAGCACTTATTCAGGTCCTACCATGGGCCAGGCACAGTGCTAAGTGCTTTAAAAACATTACCTCATTTGATCTTCACAAAAACCCTGAGGCTTTTATTATACTCCATTTTACAATTGAGGAAACAGAAAAAACAAAGGTTAAGTGACTTGCCCAGGGTCATGCAGCCAGTAACTGTCTAAGGATAGATTTTAACTCAGGTTCTCCTGACTCCAGATCTAATGCTCTATCCACTTCAATACTTTAATTCCATCTCTATAAGGATTTTCACATTTACCCTTTTCTATGACCACATTCACCACCTAAATATATAGGCCGTCATTTTTTGTTTTTGTTGTTCAGGAGTTTCAGTCATTTTGACTCTTTGTGACCCCATTTGGGGTTTTATTCTTTTTTTGTTTGGTTGGTTGTTTTGGGGGTTTTTTGTGAGAAAGTTGGGGTTATTTATTTATTTATTTTTTTGTGAGGCAGTTGGGATTAAATGACTTGCCCAGGATCACACAGCCAGTAAGTGTCAAGTGTCTGAAGTCACATTTGAACTCAGGTCTTTCTGACTCCAAGGTCTCTGCTGTATCCACTGTGCCACCTAGCTGCCCTCATTTGGGGTTTTCTTGGCAATGATACAGAAATTGTTTGCCATTTCCTTCTCCAGCTCATTTTAGAGATGAGGAAACTGAGGCAAACAGAAGTGACTTGCCCACAGTCACACAGCTAATAAGTGTCTGAGGCTAGATTTGAGCTCAAGTCTTCCTGACTCCAGGTCTAGTACCCTATCCACTGTGCCATCCACCTGCTCAAGCTATCATTACCACTCACCTGATCTATTTCAACAACATCCTAGCAAGCCTTTGCCTTCCAGTGCCCTCCACCACTACCACACACACATACAGACACAGACACACACACACACACACACACACACACACACACACACACACACACTCCATCTTTCATACAACTGTCAAAATAACCGTATTATACATAGATCTGGCCATGCCAGGCTTCTGTTAAAAAATTCCCTGTGGCTTTTCAGTGGTTTAACCTGAAATATTCAAAGTGTTTTGCCCACCATTGAAGGGTCTTCACAATCTGGTATTAACTACTAACTTACCTATTCAGGGTTAACTTAAATTGCTCACTTCCATAGTCAAATTGCTCCCATCTCCCTATCCCAGCAGCCTGCTCACACACCAACACATGGCCATTCTCTCATCTAGGCCTTCCTAGCTTTGAGGCTGGCTCTCTCCTTAAAGAGAGGTGTCAAACTCCAGGCCTGCAGCAAGCTCTATGGGGCAAAACTTTCAATGCGACCTGAACCAGACTAAAATGTAACTGGGAAATGTCTAACAAAATAAATAAAAACATAGGACAACATAAATAATGCTAATTTGTGGTTTTCTAAGTCAAACAGCTACCTGCAAGGATTCATTTCCTTTTGAATCTGACACTATACCTTTCCAACCATCAATTCCATTACAATAGAGATTAACTCTTCTGGAAACTGTGCATGCACACATACACTCCCCCCCCCCAAGGATAAATGTCTTCCCACCTGTTGTCCAATGACTGATCTTTCTTCAGCAAGAAATAAAGCCTTGTCTTGCACAATTACATATAAGGGTTAAACTATAAAATACCTTAGGGAACACATTTATCACAGCCCTGAAATTTAAATTACACTTTAGTGTCAATAACCAATTTGGCTGGGTGGGGGAGAAGATTATGGGAGGACAGTGGTTCCTGGAATGAAGAACAGCAGGGGAATCTCTATATGGGAGTAAAGGGGCAGGTAGATGGGGGATGATATTAGAGGCTGGGGACAGGTAGGAGAGGTCAGGGGTCAAGAAGACAAATTTTGCTGACTTCATTATTTTGTTTAAGGACTGCCTATCCCCATAGCTAGAAGTCTATCTCTAGAAAAAGATTCAATTAAAGGAAATCTGGCAGCCAGGTTGTTTAAGAAAGACTGGGCAAGCTGGTGTTGATTTATCTTCCTCATAGGATATCTCACTGACCTCTTCATCTAACTAATAATATGCTTGCCAGCTGAAAATTTTATGGTGTTTTTGACCCTAGAAATACGGGGTATCCCAGATGGTTTATGTTTTGAAAGGAATGGAATTTACAATGAAAAATCCCAACCCAACATCAAAGGGTTAAAATATTTTAAAATAGCAATTCTTTTATTCTCCCACTTAGCTCTCTTATGTTGGGTGCTACTGTCTTACTATTTAAATGCTTGAAAAACACAACCTTCTAATAGTCCCTCTCCCTTAACATTTTATTGGAATATATACATTACAAAAATAGACCGTGGAAAGAAAAGAAAATAATGAGTTCATAAGTTAACATTATAATCTTTTGATCTATAAAACTATGAAATTCTAAATTAAATTAGAATCCCAATTTATGGAAAACCCAAGCTCCCTTGCATATTTTTCTTTCAGAATTTAATAAAAATATTAATATGACAAAAATATCTCACATTCATGTTACACAGGCTAAAACTTTCATGATGGATATTCTACAGATCCTAAGAGTCATAAAACATGTGCTCTGGGTCAGCACTTTTTTCACCTAGTATGAAACAGTACACATACCAGGCAACCGTTGATGCATAAGGGCAAACTTGACAGAAGTAAGTCACACATCTGCCATTCCACTGTATGCTTTGACCTTAAAGTTCAAACTAAGCTTGAGATGAAATGGAATGCACGTGTCAAACCATATCAGAAACACAATCTCTTTCCCTTGACCTTGTTGCAAAAAGTCTCTCTTTCAACAATTGCTAATTCCTTTCAGCAGTGAGCAGGCACAAGTTAGCTTTAAGGTCTATTCCCAGGACATGCAATGATGTATTCAGTTTTTAAACTTTTATTCTGTTTCACCTTTTACTCAGTATTGCTTAATTCCTGCCACATTTTACCTTACCTTTTCTTGGAAGAATTTTGAATTATTTCAAAATTTTTCTAAACAATTGACAGATTTTCTCTCCCACCATTGGAGTACTCACAAATGTTTTCAGGAAAAAAATGTTGCTGATTTTTCATAGTACTTACATTATCATTCAGTTGACAGTGATCACATTAATAATATATGTGCCTCTGTCTATTAAACAGGATTAGCAATTAAATGGTCCCCAAGTGCCTAGAATGTTTCACCCTCCTCAGTTCCACCTCCTGATTTCCCTGACCTCCTTTAAGACCCAAATAAAGCCCATCTTTTAATGGAAGCCTTCCCCTACTCCTCTTAATTCTAATACCTTCCCTTGGTAAATTATTTCCTACTTATTCTGTATTTAGCTAGTTTCTTTATTTGTTTGCATCTTGTCTCCCCCATTAGACTGTAAGCTTCTTGAAGGCACAAATCATCTTTTGCCTCTTTTCATCTCCAGTACTTAGCACAGTGCCTGGTACATAGAAGGTGCTTGATAAGTGCTTACTGACTGACTGAACGAAATTGTGGTCTTTAAATATTGAGTAGTCAGAAGGCTTGAGTTTGTGTCCTGCCTCCCACTCTAAAGTGGCACAGAGAGTGCTTGCTACTCCAATTATTGTCATTTAAACACTGAAATGCAAGCTTAAATACTTGGCCACATAATGAAAAGATAGAACTCACTGGAAAAGACCATGATGTTGGGAAAGATTGAAGGCAAAAGGAAAAGGGGATGGCAGAGAATGAGATGGCTAGATGGTGTCATGGAATCAACAAATATTAGCTTGGACAGATTTTGAAAGATGGTAGATAGAAGGACCTGGCATGGTATGGTCTAGCAGGGGTGGGGAACAAGCAGCCTTAAGGCCACTTGAGGACCTACAGGGCCACACATGGCCTCAAGGTCACAGGTTCCCCACCCCCGGGACTCTGGGGTCATGAAGAGTCAGATATGACAATGACTAAATATCAACAACAAAAGGTCAGATACAAGTGTCATTTTCCCCATTTTGCAGATGAAGATCATCAGAATTTGCACTGGGGGGACCGTGGGACTTTGGTCTAAAAGGGAACTTGGAAACCATTTAGTCCAAACCCTTCATTTAATAGATGAAATAACTGAAAATAAGCAAGTCGAAATGACTTGCTCTAGGTCTCAAAGGTAGTAAGAAACAGAGTTGGGATTTGAAATCATGTCCTCTGACTCCAAATGAGTTCTTTCCAATCCACCTTCTTACCTAGTGCTATTGTTCTAAAACTTATGACACAAGTCTCCATTCACTCTATCCATTCACTTTATGTTTCTGTAGAATAACCACAGTCCCTTCCCAGCCTTTATCCTCACAGACTGAATAACTAATTTGTCAGTTGCTTTTTTATTGGTTCTCAACTGAGATCCCTTCTTCCTCCTTTGTTTCTGTGGATACCACCTGCTCCATTGTGTCTGTATGGAGGTATGGAGACCAGAACTTCAACTGGCTTCCTACAGTCAATGAAGACAGAGCTGTTAGGCTATTCACCCAAAGGCTCATAATAGTAAGTTGCAGAGCCAAGATTCAAGCAAATCTTCTGACTATATATCCAATCCTCTTCTCACTGAACCCCACTTCTGTTTAGACAGAAAAGACAGGTGAAGCTACGTGGGCTTGTGTTTCTTCATCTCTAAAATGAGGGGCTTGGTCTAAATGTCTTCAGAGGTCTTTTCCAGATCTAGATCTTACTGTCTTATAACCAAGAAATAAGTAGTTGTTTGTCCTTTGTTTTTATTTTTTTAATTTTACTAATTTATTTTTATTTATCAACAACCACTTCCATATGCTTTTGAGTTGAAAATTTTTCTCCCCCTTCCTCCCCCCCACGCTTCCCAAGATGGTGCACAATCTGATATAGGCTTTACTTTTACATACCCATGAAACATATTTTCATATTAGTGAAGTTGTAAGTAAAAATTAAAACCAATAGGAGGAACCATCAGAAAGATGAAACAAAACTCAACAGAAGGTAAAAATAAGTGATAGCGATTCGACTTCTTTCTTTGGATGTTTGTCCTTTGTTTTTCAAGAGGACCAATGACATCACAGGTGATGTCTTAACTTGCCCATGAATTAGATTTAAGTGAGGCAGAGTTTTATAAAGTCATCAGCCTCACTCTGTCTTCCAGAGTCATCAAAGTCCACTGGTCAGACAAAAGTCGGGACGACTAGTGATGGTCTGGGATGCAGTGGCTATTAGAACAAATTGTTCTAATCTACCCATTCTACCTGGGGATGATTTCACGTGCTTGGACTAGATACCTCACTAGCTCACCAATGGATAGGTGGCCCATGGGTTACTCCCAACTTAGTTTAGCTCCTCTGTTGAGATGGTTTACAGAGTGCGGCCACTACACATGCTACAGCTTCTTGGAGTCACAGGTGAAAGTTAGGTGCCAGGGGACACCAAACGTGGATGAGCAGCTCTGAAAAGGACTCAGCAAGCCCTTACAGCAGAATCACTAGTTCTCCTTGAATGCCCCATACACTCCTATATGGAAAGTAATATTAAATTATAGCCACTGCAGTGTGAGGGGAGGGATGAGAGTGAATAGTTTTAAAGATCTTCTACTTCATGGAATTCTGGTTTCTAGGTCAAAACTTTTTTACTGGGTCCTGTAGGATTCAATCTTAAAATGCTAGTGACAGCATAATTTTTGGTAAGAATCATTGTTATTCTTCTTTTCACTAGCTAGTGGATTTAAGATCTAGAAACACAGAAACATATATCATATTTAAGCTGAAATGAGTCACCAAAATCAAGTCCAACTTGCTCGTTTTACAGATGAGGAGAATGAAGCCCAAGGAAATGATGCTAGAAGGCTGTAAATAATGATTTTATCTCCATAAAAATGTACCATACAAATGGAGATGAACTACCTAAGCTCTCTGTACTTCACCATGATTGGTTTCAAAATGAAAATAATAAAATCTACTCAAGAAAGTTGGAAGGAACCCTCCCATGAGAAAGGCAGGGATATAGAGCAGTATATCTTATTAGATGCCATGGCTTTGTTGGTTGGCTTTGCTTAAATATTTTCCTTTGGCATAAGGAAGAAGATTTAAAGGTAAATTGACTATGATTTAAAACTCAAAAGACAGCAATAAAACTTTTTTTTTTAATATGAAGAGGAAAAGAAAATTTGGAAGCATAACAAATCATCGTTTGAATAATAATGTATAGGATCAACCTTAGGAAAAATTGCAAAATAGTAAAGCTTAGGACTTAGACATTCCCATCCCCTTTTAACCTCTTGATACTCTTCCACTCCATTCCTAATAGCTCTTCATGCCTTCATGACTTTCTTCTCATCCTACTCAGCACAGCCCACAGTGGTGCCCCACCTAACAGTGCATTGTCCCGTCATCTCAGGATTTCCAGACAGCTTTCTGCCTCCATTCTTCCCTCAAGATCTTGATGCAAGAAAGGATCCTGTCTGATAAACTGATTCCAATAGATCATCATTCTCCCAAAGAACTTATTTGTCTTCTACCTAGGATAACTAGCTCTTTTTCATTAAAATTCAATTTAATGAGCATTTATTAAATGCCTACTGTATGCAAGGCACTGAACTAGGTGTTGGAGTTGCAAAGAGAA
Source organism: Phascolarctos cinereus (assembly GCF_003287225.1). Lineage (NCBI taxonomy): Eukaryota > Metazoa > Chordata > Mammalia > Diprotodontia > Phascolarctidae > Phascolarctos > Phascolarctos cinereus. Next base: position 11,287,309 of record NW_027556098.1, read on the forward strand.
AAATGAAAGCCTTTTCTTCCAGTGATCTTACACTGTACTGGAGGAAAATGTATGTTTGTAGTGGTTAACACACAGCCTGAGTGAAAGAGATTTGAGAACTAGGAGATCAAATGGAACTACTCAAGTCACATTAGTCAGTCTGTCAGTAAGCACTTAGTAAGAGCCTATTGTGCTAAGCACTAGGGATACAGAGAAAGTCAAAAGACAGAGCCTGTCGTCAAGGAGCTCCTAGTTTAATGGGGGAGACAACATGGGAACAACTATACACGCACACTGACACACACACATATGCATATATGTGTGTGTGTTTATATAAAAAAAAATTTCCTCCCCCTTTCCTCTCCCAACCTTTGATGTTTCCACCAAGGTTACTATCAACAGGAAAAGTGTTAGTTTTGGAGTGAGAAAGATCTGTTGTTGAAATCCCACCTATCAAATACCCACTAACCATGTAACCACAAACAGAAACACACATACACACACATACCTCTTTAAAGCCTATCATATGAGATATATATATATATATATATGTACATGTATATGTATATATATATATGTACATGTATATGTATATATATATATATATATATATATATATATACTTAATAAATATTTAGATTATTTTTAAAAAGATTGCTGATGGAGCCAGAGAGGTTTTCTGAATCATTCTGGTGCATCTGGCTGGCAGGAGTCCAAGGTCTCCAGAGCACTCAACCTGGAACCCTGTCCTAGCACAAAGATCGTGAGGAGAGGAGAGAAGGGGAGCTCTAGTCCCACCCTGCTCTGCACCGTCCAGTCCTGCCCCAGCCCAGGTTCATGCTCTTGTCCTCCCCCACCCGGGATCCCCAAGGGTGCCCTCTCCCCTCCACTTGTATCCTCACTCTTCTGGCAACAATACAGAGGAAATCATGGGGCCAGGCCAGGACCATACACCACCTTGGTGGGTCATGGTAGGGCCAGAGATCAATGTCTCCTTTCTGGCACTGACTAAGAGGTGGGGGCTGAGAGCAGCTGTGCCAACAGCTCCGGGGCTCATGGATGCCTGGCTGGTGGCCACTCTTCTTCGCTGCTCTCTAGGTAGCGGGGTTGGCGAGCAACTCACTAGTCATCTACTAGTGATCTCTAAGCACAAGTAGATGAGGACCATTACAAACTTCTACATCGCCAACTTGACAGCCACAGACATCATCATGCTGGTATGCTGCATGCCCTCCCCAGCTATGTTCTATCCCTTTCCCAGCTGGGTCGTTGGAGAGTTCATGTTCAAGTTCGTCAGATACGTCTAGCAGGTGTCTGTCCAGGCCACCTGTGTCACCTTGATAGCCATGAGTGTGGACAGCTAGCACATCACCATGTTTCCCCTGCACTCCCTACGCTACCATGTCCTCCAGCTGGCCCAGTGCCCAGGCTTGGGTCCTTCCTGGTATCCATTTGTGTGCCCAGGTCCACCTGCCTCACTGAGGGCTACTTGTTTAGGACACAGATCTTGCTGCATAGAGATGTTCCCATCTGTGACCTATAAGTGAACCTTCATCTTGTACAACTTTCTGGCTGTCTACCTTCTGCTAATTCCATGTCTGCTATGCCGCCATGCTGTACCAGATGGGAGGGCTCATTGTTGAGCCAGTGGCTGAAAATAACTATTAGATACAGCCACTAGTAGAATGTTTGGAGGCCATGGAGGCTAAGGTGTCCTACCTGGTGGCTGCTACTGTGCTAGGACCCCATCCAGCACTACATCCTCCTTTAGACCTTTAGCCCTGGCTTCCAAAGCTGCTTTGCTGCCTAGAGGGTAAAGGTCTGGGCATGCTACATGTCTCACAGCAACTCTTCCCTCAGACCTGTGCTTTAAGCCTTCCTGGGAACCATCTTCGGCAAGGCCTTCCATAAGGTCTGTCCTTTGCTGGGCATGTGGGCAATGCCAACCTCCACACCGTGCTACATTTCATGTCCTTTGGGCCCCCAGCTTTGCTCTCCCAGCCCCAGCTGTAGGGAGAGGCCCCCTACCCCAGTGGTCCAGTGAGGCCCTACGGTCCACTGGCATTGCTTTGGAGAAGGACAGCCCCATCCTGGAACCAATCCCTCGCTCACTACGGAGTCCTTAAGCCTCTTGACTGTTAGACTGCCTGCCAGAGGCCATGGAACAGACAGCCAAGCTTCTTGACTTCAAAGAGTTCCCGGTCTAGTAGGAGAGACAAGATGCATTTGTCTGTATATATAATGTATACAGGATAAATTGGAGATAACCAATAGAGGGAAGGCACTGACATTAAAGAGAACCAGGAAAGGTTTGTTGTAAAAGCTGGATTTTAGCTGAGACTTGAAACCTACATAAGCTGATACACTTACTAGCTATGTGACCCTGGGCCATCATTTAGACCTCTGTTTAACTCATCTGTAAAATGGGGATAATATATCTATCTCCCAGGATTGTGATGAGGATCAAATGAGATAATAATTGTAAAACACTTAGCACAGTGCCTGGCACATAGTAAGTGACATAGAATGACTACTCCACTGACTGGGGAGTCATGGACCTCAGTTGAAATCTCAGCTCTGTTACTTTCTACCTGTGTGACCTTAAGCAAATCTCTTTCCCTCTCTTTTGTTGTTCGGTCCTGCCCAACTCTTCATGAGCTCATTTGGAGTTTTCTTGGCAATGGTACTAGAGTGGTTTGCCATTTCCTTCTCCAGAGAAAATTGAGTCAGAGTTAAGTGACTTGCCCAGAGTCACACAACTAATAAGCATCTGGGGCTGCATCTGAACACAGGTTCTCAACTCCAGGCCCAGCACTCTATCCACTCCACACCTAGCTGCCCTTTTCCCTCCCTAGACCTTGTCTATAACACAGTAGGGCTTGGTTTAGATGACCTCTAGTCTCCTCCAGGCCTAAGTCTTATGATCCTTCTTATGACCCATACAACAGGTTCTTTGCAACAATACATAAATTTTTAAGTTAGTACCTAACAATACGTCAGCAATGGGCTTTTTTGTGTTGTTCAGTCATTTCCGTTTTGTCCAACTCTTCATGACCCCATTTGGGGTTTTCTTGGCAAAGATACTAGGGTGGTTTGCCATTTCCTTCTGCAGCTCATTTTACAGATGTGGAAATGGAGGCAAAGAATTAACTGACTTGCCCAGGGTCACACAGCTAGTAAATATCTGAGGTCAGATTTAAACTCAGGTCTTTCTGACCCTGGGCACACAGTGCTCTATCTACTATGTCACCTCACTACCTTCTAATAGTTTTTTTAATAGTCACAAAGACATCAGAGTGCCAGAGTTCTGATCAGCAAATAGACAAATTGAACCAGTTGTTTGCAGTCAAATTATTTGGTTTTTTTTCTATAACCACATCAAATTGAGTAGTTGGCTCTCCTATATGCTGCTTCCCTATCAACTAGCTTAACTATGGGCAGTCTCTTCCAGTATGAGGCCCCAGGGACCTATTGGAATTTAACACCCCTCAGTGGAAGCAATGTAGATTAAAGTATGAGAAGTAATTTTCATATTTTCCCTATGAGCTCTCTCATCCCTATTGCGTCCCAAATTCTCAACCCTCTTTTTTCCCCTTCTAATTCTTTACTGATTCCTTACTGTAACCATTTCCAGTAGAAATTTTGCAAGCCAAACTAATTTGAGCTGCTCACATCTTTACATTTCACAGTAAAGAAAATTTCCCATCTGAGCAGTACAACTGTCTGTGCTGGGGAAATCTTCCATCCTTCTACAAGATAATGAATGTCCCCCAGATCTACAGTCTCTCTCTGCCCATTTTTGTGGCCTGTTTTATTTCCCCCTCTGTGGCAGTCCTCCACCTGCTAGTCATTGTACCTTGGGGACCCAAAGAGGATTTTCTGTGCAATATTCCTGTATCTGTTGCACATACATTCTCCCTTTAACGTCTCTGTTATTTTATTTTAGGCAATCCTTCGATTTCTTTGACCTTTGCTTTTATTAACAATGGGAAGCTTTCTGCTGTGCAGGCTATATTTCTCTGCTTTCCTTTCATCACGGGCGCTTTCCCTGTGCCTCTGTGTGTGCAAAACATACACATAAATATTAGGAGTGGTCAGTGTATACATAAATCTCAGTATCATGGACTTTTATAGTTGGAAAAGATATTAATAACCATCTAGTCCAACCTATACACCCCAAACTAGACCCAATACAACATAAATAGGCATCTAACCACTGGCTAAAGACTTCCAATGAGCAGGAAACACACTATATCTTTAAGGAGCCCACTCCACCTTCAGATAACTCTTATTCTTAGGAAGTTTTCCCTGTTATCCAGTCTAACTTTACATCTTTGCAACTTTCACCCAATAGCTTCTGGCTTGGTCCTTTGATGCCAATGAAAACGAGTCTACTCCATCTTTCCCATTACAACCTGCAAATTCTTAAAGTTGACGGTCATGAACTATCACATCACCCCTTTCCCCCTCTCCCAGTTTTCACTTCTCTGGGCTTATCACACCTATTTCATCCAACCCGCACTCACAGGCCAAACTCAAGGCCCTTCACAACATAATTGTCTTCTTCTGAAAGCTCTCCAGCTAATCAGCATCATAGGACCATCGATATATAACAGGAAGAAACCTCAGAGGCCCACTATTTCAACTCCCTCATTTAACAAATGAGAAAAGCCAAGGCCCAGAGAACTTCAGTAACACACAGTTACTAAGAATAAAAGTCAGTATTAGAATCAAGGTCCTTTGACCCCAGAGCCATCTTTCCACTGTAGCTCCCCGGTTCTTGCTAAGCTTTGGCATCCACGTCTGAACACAATACTTCAGATGTTTTCTGGCCAGGGCAGAGTGCCACGAGACCGCCATTTCCTTACTTCTAGAAGTTATGCTTTTCTAATTATAGCCAGAGATCTCATCAGCTTTGTTTTTGTTTCATTTTTGCTTTTTTGCTCATTAAACTATATTGTTGCTGCTGTTGTTTATCCTTCGTTTTCAAAGAAATCCAATGACATCACAGGCATGGCCTTGACTTGCTCACAAATTGGATTTAAGCAAGGCAGGGTTTACGAAGTTTTCAGCCTCACTCTCGCTTCATGAAAATGTTAGTATATAAATTCCTTGAGGACAGAACAGTTTGTCTTCTTTTTTGTGAGGCAACTGGAGTTAAGTGATTTGCCCAAGGTAACACAGCTAGTGAATGTTCTGTGTCTGAGGCTGGATTTGAACTCAGGTCCTCCTGACTCCAGGGCTGGTGCTCTATCCACTGTGCCACCTAGCTGCCCCAGTCTCCTTTTGCACTGATTGTATGCTAATGTCTAGCATAAAATAAGAGCTTGATAAATATTTGCTGAGTAATTGGCTGCCATGACAGACTGTTGACTTATATTGAACTTCCAGGGACTTTAAATCCAATGTAAGTAAGGAGACAGGAAGAGGGCACCCAGCTGGCCCTGATGAAGTTAAGTCAATTGATCCAGATGAGTTATATCTTTAGCCACTGAAAGGACCAGCAGCTGGGACTGAGGAGTCACTCTCAGTGACACTAGAAATCAGATCATGGAGAGTACAAAAAAAGTGCCATAGGACTGGCTGAGGGCAAACGTCCCCATTTTTGGAAAAAAGGCAGAGGGAGTATCTGCATCCTTTAGTGTGGAGGGCTTGATTGATTTCTGGCAGAATTCTTTAGGTCAATGAAAATCTACAATTCCTTTTTTTATACAAACTGTTATATAACCATGCATCTCACTTCTTGTACTTGGGAAGTTGATTTCTTGAACACAAGTGGGAAACTTTGCATCGATTACTATTAAATGTCATCCTATGAAATTCAGGCCAGTTTTATAATCATTTGGATCTTTTGGGAACTTGAATTTAACCCTCTTTAACCATTTTGGGGGCAACTAGCTGGCCAGCAGATGCAGTGCAGAGCTTGGAGTGAGGAAGACTCATCTTCCTGAGTTCAAATCTGGCCTCTGACACTTACTAGCTGTGTGACTCTGGACAAGTCACTTCACCCTGTTTGCCTCAGTTTGCTCATCTGTCAAATGAGCTGGAGAAGGAAATGGCAAACCACTCCAGTATCTCTGCCAAGAAAACCCCAAATGGGTCACAAAGAGTCGGACACAACTGAACCAAAAAAGTCTATCTTCTCCACAAAAATACTCTGTTAAAATCTAGGTAACTTTTTTCTATAGCATTACTCTGATCTATCAGTTGAATAATAATTTTTAAAAAGGAAATACCAAAGGACTGGTACAACATTTAATGCAGCCATGTGTCTCTTTCTAGATGTTCCATAATCATCTCTTCAATTATCCCTTCGAGAATTCTGCCAGAAATCAATCAAGCCCTCCACAGTAAAGGATGCAGACACTCCCTCTGCCTTTTTTCCAAAAATGGGGACGTTTGCCCTCAGCCAGTCCTATGGCACTTTTTTTGTACTCTCCATGATCTGATTTCTAGTGTCACTGAGAGTGACTCCTCAGTCCCAGCTGCTGGTCCTTTCAGTGGCTAAAGATATAACTCATCTGGATCAATTGACTTAACTTCATCAGGGCCAGCTGGGTGCCCTCTTCCTGTCTCCTTACATTGGATTTAAAGTCCCTATTAGCTATTTTTGTTCTGGCCTTTCAAGTCTGAAAATGTGGAAACAGAAGCAAAATTAGACATTTAATGATTCTTTCTTCTCTACATTGTCACTTATCATCAGTAGCTACATGATGCAGTGGATAGAGCACTGGGTCTAGCGTCAGGAAGACCTGAGTTCAAATCCAGCTTTAGACACTTACTAGCTATGTTACCTTGAGCAAATCACTTGACCTCTTTGCTTCAGTTTTCCTCACCTGTAAAATGAGGATAATTTAACATCTACCTCAGGATTGTTGTGAATATCGAATGAGGTAATAGTCATAAAGTGCTTAGCACAGTGCCTGGCACACTGTAGATACTATATAAATGTTAGCTATTATTATTACTATTCCAGCCACCCTAAGAATCCTCATCTATATGTCAGAGGCAAAACTTGAACCCAGACCTTTTCAACTCTGGTTCTCTGTCCACTATGCCTGGCTTCTTCCTCATATAATACATATGTAGAACAAACACGCATACCATGTGACAAGTGCATGAGACAAGGAAAAGCAAAGAGCTATAGGAGATCCAAAAGAGACTCATTTTGCTCAGCTTCGAGAGGGAATTTCATTTTCTTTATTTTCTCAGCCAAAGACAAGGTTTATTAGAACATCTGTCATATTGGCCAGACTCTTAAGGAGTTAAGATTAGTGAACCAGTGGCTAGATTATAAGAATCTGAGCATGAGGCTAGATTTCAGGAATCTGAACCTCTTTTTTTTTTTTTCGTGAGGCAATCTGGGTTAAGTGACTTGCCCAGGGTCAGTGTCTGAGGCCAGATTTGAACTCCAGGTCCTCCTGACTCCAAGGTCAGAGCTCTATCCACTGCGCCACCTAGCTGCCCCAGGAATTTCATTTTCACTGAGCATTAAAGGATGATAGAATTTTAGCAAATGAAGAAGATGGGATAATCATGCCAGGAATAGGAATACTACTAGTACAATAGCAGCATAGGACAGGACCAAAACATGGAGTGGTCAGTAGTACATTTTAATGGGGCCACAGGCAGCTAAATGGCAGCATGAATAAAGCAGTGTACCTGTAGTCAGAAAGACCAAATTTGGTTTCAGATACTTATTAGCTGTGTGACCCTTGGCAAGTCACTTAACCTGCCTGCCTCAGTCTCCTCAACCATAAAATGAGCATAATAATAGCACCTACCACCCAGAATTGTTATGAGGATCAAACCAGATATCTGAAAAGCACTTAGCACAGTGCCTGGCATACAGTAGACACGTCTACATGAAAGGGAATGATATGACAAAACACCGGAAAGGAAAGAAAAAGCCATCAAACTCCCAAGTGTACTTATTAAGGTGCTCCAAGTGCATCCTGGAAACTATAGGAAATTGGTCCCTGTTTTTGAAGTGAAAGGAAATGAGACAGAGAGAGAAAGAGTCTCTAATCATAGTGCCCAGAATAGGCAGGCATTAAGGCTTCTGGAAGTGGTGACAGCAGGCTAAATCCCACCCCTCCAGATCCCAATAAACCATCCCTAAGGCAGAGAGAGAGGGAGGTGGTGGGGAAAGGGAGCTATCAACAAACCCAGAGGCATGTGCACCCAGCTATTCTTGGAAGATCTAACTGAAGGCAGCTAACAGCTATCTGCCTCCTCCTCTGCTTTGAAAACAGCTGTACAGCAAGGCAGATCTTGGTGATTTGGGTTGACGGTTGAAAGGGTTTACATTTCTGCACAATTTCGATCTTATATACTATGTAATACTCATACCATAAAGTTTACTTGAGAGGAAAGATCTGTATCTTTGGAATTTACTTCTTGTCGAACCAAATCTAATCTAAGCCTATTTATACAGAGAGCAGGGTTTAAGGTATATCTTTGTTGAATCAGGATGCTTCTTGATTTGTATAGGACCATCATCTGGGAGAACCACAGATTATTCATCTAAATCTAGTTTATCCCTGATTTATGTTCTCTTAACCAGATGCCCAGGGGTTTCAATAATGAAATATAAGTCAAGCCATAAATTTGGAAAAAGCAAAAAGCAACTGCAAAGTAGTATCATAAGAAAACCAGTTTAAATTTTTGCTCAAAAACATTTTTTTCAATTTTACCCCAAAAGTTCTTTTCTGTGTAAGACCAGTTCGGTCCATTTAGCTGAGGCAGTTTGTAATTGAAGTTGCTATCCCAAGTAGTTGCTACAGAGTTGTCAGAGGAACTTAGCTACCAGGAGCTGGTGAGTAATTTTCCTACTATTTGATGCAAATAGATATGGAAGTTTTTGCCATAGAAAGCTAATAAGAGGGTACTAATTAAGAAAAGTGCAAAGTTAGTTCTATTGAAATGGGAAAGATAGAGACACAAATACTCAGTCACTCTTATAACACCATATTAATGATGGGTAGCTTACTTTTTTCCCTTCTGCCACAAATAAAGGAAACAGGAACTCTCCATAGTGTGACATATAAAAAGTTTGAGAGACATAATTTCTGGCTAATTAATCATTTTAGTAATTATGGCTAGTGAATAATTAATAAAAGGATTTATCATCTGACCAACTCTCATAAACCAAAGGCAGATCATGGCAGCCTATTGATCCTTGTATGCCCTTGGAAGAGTGGGTGTGTCTGATAGATGGCAATTGACTCTGATTGGTTAACAATTTATGAGAAGAATGAATATTATAATGAGAGGTGAACCTATTTTAATGGGGGAGAGTGACTTTGATTATGCCGCTTTTGCTCCCAGACCACCCCCAACCCCTGGAAATCTAGACAAAGTATGTACAACTCCCCCCTATATCAGATTGCACACTGTCTTGGGTATAGAGGCAGGAAGGGAGGGGGAGAAAAATTAAAACTCAAAAGTTTATGAAAGTGATTGCTGAAAACTAAAAATTAATTAATTAATTTTTTAAAAAAGATTTTGGACTATCTTGAGAAAAAGATATTTGCCAAGATTTTAAAGTAATGTTTGAAGCTACTTTCCAGTGGAGTAAATTTCCCAAATTAAAAAAGTTGTCATTTGATTTATTATTCATAACAAACTTGATATTTAATGGTAAATAACCAGTGTTCTTTATGCCTCCCTGATCACTAATTTGGCACCAAGCTGATGCTCCATGACATCATCTGAAGACAAAAACATGTGTATACCTCACTTCTAGCTGACTCTCCAACCTTTTGCTCATTCTCCCTGACGGTCTTCTCACCTTGGAAAAACTTGTGTCCTAAAGCCCCACTCTCATGCTTGGTGACTGCCTCCTCTCACCATTGTTTCTGTAGTGGGGCCCAGCCATGGTTAACTTCCCTTCCCACTGGATTTTCCAGTTGCTTCTCCTCCTCATCAACTGTCTTGTCCTTATGCAGGTACCATCTCCCCTGACTTTCCAGATACCCTTCATGTGTTGTCTTCTATTAGAGAGTCAGCACCTCTAGGGTGCTAGGCGGCACAGTGAATACAGTGCTGTGCCTGAAGTCAAGAAGACTCTTCTTTCTGAGCTCACATCTGGCCTCAGACACTTACCGTGTGACCCTGGGTAAGTCAGTTAACCCTGTTTGCTTCAGGTCCTCATTTGTAAAATGAGCTGCAGAAGGAAATGACAAATCACTCCAGTATCTCTGCCAAGAAAAGTCTAAATGGGGTCAGGCAGAGTTGGATATGACTGAAATGAGTTAGCAACAACAATAACCTGCAGGATGAGGACTCTTTTTTGCCAGCTTGCATTTTTATTCTTAGCACTTAGCACAGATCCTGGCACATAATAGGTGCTAAATAAATGCTCTGTCTATCCATCTATCATCTCTCTGTGTACATTTAATCCAACAAGCATTTATTAAACACCTAATATGTGCAAGATACAATGCTAGCTGCTGGAGAGTAAAAAACAAAAAGAAAAATTTATTTAATGTTAATGTTTCTTAAGACAAAAAATGAATGCTGAGATTACTACCTTTCAACAAGGTCTAAGATTTCATGGAATACATATAAAGCACTGTAGAATGAACTTTCTTTGGAAAATTTCACTCATCATTGCTAAAGATGTTACCAAAAAAGAAATCTGTAAAAATAAAATAGCTTTCTGAGAGGCATTAATCAATTCCCTTTGAATATGAATTAATTCCTCATGGTTTCATAAAGAGTTTGAAAATGAATGGAAACAATTATTCCCCACATATCTTTCTCAGGACTCTGATCCCTCCTTCCCCCACCTACGCCAATGGTTCTCTCATTGATTTCAAATGGCACTGAAAATAAGAGCAAAAGGACATGTGAGATCCAACCTTCCCTATGACTTTAATGAAGCATTTAATGAACCATTAGTTTATAGAAGGGAGCAGAGAAGTAACTGAAAATGACTATAACTTAGCTAAAATGGTAACTTTCTTCCTGATTGGCCGCCCAGAGATTTGCTTGCCACAAGGAAAGGAAACCCATGGGGTGGAGAGACTTTGCCTGCCCTACCTTAAGAATCAATGAATTTTCTTCTCTCTGTGACTCTGAAGAGAATTATCCTATTTCTCTTGAAAGAAAGAAAGAAAGAAAGAAAGAAAGAAAGAAAAAAAGAAAGAAAGAAAGAAAGAAAGAAAGAAAGGAAAGAAAAGAAAAGAAAATTTGTGATTGTTTACTATAACATCCTGGAAGAAAGCTATTGTAAAGATACAATGATATTTTGGGGAGAAAATATGAAAGAGCACTGACCTGGAAGTTAAAGGACCTGGATTCAAATCTCAGTTCTAATGCTTAATAATTTAATGACCTTGGCTACATAGCTTTATCTCCTTGAACCTCTGTTTCCTCATCTGCAGAGTGACAAGGTTGGACTGCAAGTCTTCCAAAGTCCCTTCTAGCTCTGAACTATAATCCCCTAGTATTAACATCAATAAAGCTTGGTACCAATGAGGACACATTGCCCTCAAAAATTTCTCCTCTCAGAGCCATTTTTGACACAGTGGATAGGGCTAGGGGGCACCGAGGACATAAAGTACTAGACTTGGAGTCAGGAAGATTGGAATACAATTCCAACATTAGTAACTTACTAGTGTGTAACCCTTGGGCAAATGTTTCACCTCTGTCTGCCTCAGTTTCCTTATCTGTAAAATGGAGATAATAATAGCACCTTCCTCCCAAGGTTGTTGTAAGGATAAAACAATATAAAATTAGTAAAATGCTTTGCAAATTTTAAAGCACTATATAAATGCTAGTAATGGTGGTGATGATGATGGTGTTATCATCATTGAATAACTTTGGTTTTGGAGGTTCTACCAACTTCTTTTTCTTAAAGCATGAGGGAGCAATGGTAGGGTATATCAAAATAAAAGGGCATAAAGTACAAGTATAAATAATGATTGTTGCTGTTGTGCCAGTCTTGTCTGATTCTTCTTGACCCCATTTAGGATTTCTTTGTCAGAGATACTGGAGTGATTTGCCATTTCCTTCTACAGCTCATTTTACAGATGAGGAAACTGAGGTAAAAAGGCTAAGTGACTTGCCCAGGGTCACACAGCTAGTAAGTGTCTGAGGCTAGATTTGAAATCAGGAAAATTAGTATTCCTGACTCCAGGCCCAGCGCTTTATCCAGTGCATCATCTTATTCAGGATTAATCACAAAAAGCTACTCTAAAAATACAAAACTTTCAAATGAGATAACATATGCAAAGCACTTTGTTGTATAAGCAGCAAATATTTCCTTATCATTGTTATTATTACTGTTAGCATTATTAAAGCTTGGTACTACTAAAACACATTGCAACCCTCTACAATGCAGCAGAAGGCTATGTCTTGTGACCCGGGTAGGCTGAGGGAGGAAAAGGAGGCAGTCAGCAACTAAGCGTTCCCAAGTTAAATACAATTAACATCAGAATGTAGACCCTGTCACCTTCTCCAGGCTCCTTCTGTTATGCTTCTAGGTAAAACACGAACACTGCTGACCCAATGGCCCTTCCTGATGTTTAAGTGTTAAGTTCTATTGATGGAGGCGGCCACTAAAGTTCATTGTTTATGTGCTTTGACTTGTACAAAAAGATGAGACTAAAGAAGAAGGCACTGAATGATTTGTTTCAGTTCCCCCACACCATTTAAAGTTGGCCTTGTTTCTCCCCGATTTGAGGGATATCCCTAGAACTCAAATATGGCAATGAATCTATATTCTCCCGAATGTGAGTATTCTCTCCAGAGATGCAGATTGTAACCTACCCATGCCTTCCCATCCATTCAGTGATTCTCTTGTCTATGTTCTCCCATGAGTTTGGCACAAAGTCCACCCAGCATTCTGATGATGGCGACTTTTCCCCTTACCTTTAAGCGCCTTATCCCGTTATGTCTTCATTTCTTTGTTTAATGCTTTACCAGGCTCCTTTGTGCTATGCTAATATAAGCTTACATTTTCTGTGGCACTATATTTCTGTAGCTTACATGTTGCTAAAAAAAAAAAGTGTGTCACATCTATGTATTTTTGTGGCTCATTCAGGCTGAAAATGAATATTGTTAGTTCGACTGTACCATTTTATTTTCTTTCCTCTCTCTAATCTGAGTGAATGAACCAGCTCTGACAAGCTTAGGATAAAATCAAACATGAAATGGTTTTTTGGGCACATTGCCTTCGCTTCAGTTAACAGTGACGAGCATTTCATATTTCTAAAGGTCAGAAATTTTCTGACCATTTGGAACAGAGAGAAATTTACCATAAATTCCTTCTTTGAAGTTCTTCACAGGTAGTTTCATGTTTCTAGAATCATTTAAGTTTAATTAAAAACAATAAGGAAAGGAGGGGAACAGAAATGAAAAAGGAAAGGCAATTGGAAAAGGAAAGAAATGCTCAAAGAATTTTTAAAAGGCTCCTAGAATTAAAGACATTTCCACCCTAAAGAAGAGTTCCAGGGACAGCTAGGTGGGGCAGTGGATAGAGCAGGGGCCCTGGAGTCAGGAGGAGCTGAGTTTAAATCTAGCCTCAGACACATAATACTTACTTGCTGTGTGACTCTGGGCAAGTCACTTAATCCCAATTGCCTCACCAAGAAAAAAAAAAGAGCTCTAAATAGCTTATAAAAAATGGAAATTCTTTACTTCTCTTTGACTCAATAGGTGTTCTAAAACTTTGACTCTGCCTTTCTTTGCTGCTATCTTTCTAGTTAGTTTGTTGGGGGGTTTTTGTTTGTTTGTTTGTTTAAATGGTTTGTTCTTCCATAAAGTGGTTTTCCCCTTTCATCTGCATTAGATTCCAATTCACACTTATGTTTGGTCCCCAGGATGTCCGTTACCCCCAGATGTAAGGTATTCTGTGGATCCACTCTCCTAAAGCTATATTGCTCACACTTGTTTTTTGTTCAGTTGCACCCAACTTTTCGTGATTTCATTTGGGATTTTCTTGGCAAAGATACTAAAGTTGTTTGCCATTTCCTTCTCCAGCTCGTTTTATAAATGAGAAAACTAAGGCAATGTTAAGTAATTTGCCCAGCTAGTATATGTCTGAGGATGGATTTGAACTCAGGTCTTCCTGACTCCAGGCCCCATGCTCTATCCACTATGCCATCTAGCTGCCCCAACACCTTTAACTGGTTTCAGTTGGTTTCAGTCACGTCTGACTCTTCATGACCCTTTTTGTTTTTGTTTTTTGGCAGAGATAGTAGAATGGTTTGCCATTTCCTTCTCCAGCTCATCTTACAGATGAAAACACTAAAGCAAATGGGTTTAAACGACTTGTCCAGGGTCACATAGCTAATAAGCATCTGAGGCTAGATTTGAACTCAGGTCTTCCTGACTCTAGGCTTGGTGCTGCTAATCCATCTAGCTATCTTCCGTACTAGAGCATTTACCTTTAAAAATTAGTCATTTCACACAATTAGCTCAAAGCAAAAGTATGTACTGAGGTGGCATAGTATGAACAACAGTGACAGAACATTCTCCCATAAACCTGGGGCACAGTCTTCTGCAACTACACATGGCATCAGTGGGAAGAATAGGTACACACTTGGAATACATTAGTAGAAAGGCACATGCCTTGGAAACGGAAGAAGCCAAAGCAACTTATTTGTCTGGCACAAGGGCCTCCCCACCCCACCCCCCCATCCTTTCTCTTGTATTTTCAGTGTCTATTTTTCTGATAGTCAGAGCTGGCTCTTTTCTCCACTTACAGAACTTACACTCCTCTGAGCTATCTCAAACCCAGACTGCTTGGCCTGCTCCCTGAGAAGTTCAACATCTACTACAAGGCGAGAAACTGTTATAGGACACCATGAACAATTCTGGGGAGAGTTCAAGGAGGAAAGGGCCTAAGGCCATTGGCTTGCCAGGATGATCCTACACTTTAGCCTCCTCGAAGGCAGTGGGTCTCAAACCCAACCACCTGAAGAAGTAGAACTGGGGAGGTTTCTGCTAGAATAAGGATTCCTGCTCTTTCTGGAAGAATCCAAGAGGAGACCAGTGGAAGGATAGCAGCTTAGCTAGCAATAGGCCTAGGGAGTCTAACAGAGTGACCCACTCAGCATAAATTGGCTTATACCTTGCCAATTGCCCAGCATAGGAACCATGCCCATTGGGGGGCATTCTGAGATCATGACTCCAGTCCTCTAGTAACGGAGGCCAGAGTTGGCTTGGCCACATGTGTTTCTTCAGTGTCAGCTCCAAGCATCTTCTCTAGCTCTGTCCCACACCTAGAACACTCTCCATCCTCCACTCTAAATAATGACCTCTCTGATTTCCTTTAATTCCCAACTAAAACGCCACCTTCTACAGGAAGCCTTTCCCAACCCCTCTTAACTCCAGTGCCTTTCCTCTCTTAATTATTTCCTCTTTATACTATATAGAATTTACTTTGTGTGTATGTGCATAAACGCATATATGTGTGTATGTATGTGTATACATACACACACATATATACTTACATTATACATTGTCACTCCCGTTAGATTGAAAGCTGCTTGAGGGCAGGGACTGTCTTTTTCCTCTTTTGATATCCCAGTGCTTAGTAGCATGCCTGGCTTATAGTAGGGACTTAATAAATGTTGATTCATTGATTATACCCACTCTTCCCATTAATTTTTATGTGTACCTAAGGAAGAGTAGATTCCAGATTCATTGGGGGGGGATGTTTCATAGCTGTTGTTCTTACAATAATATCTTAATATACGCCTTTCGTTTGAGCTAATAGTCTTCTCTGGCTGACTATTAAAGGTAAATACACTAGGTGGGATTCATGAATTATATAGTTTTAGGATTGTAGACCCATAGGACATATTGAATCCAAGGTAGATGGCCAGCTGAGGACCCAACCGATAAGTATCAGTTGAGGGGTTCCAAACAGGGAGGGTAACATCACAAAGATTCTTTCCAGAGTGTTTATAAACTAAGTAATCTTGAAATATCCATCATAGTAGTGGTAGGTATTTCTGATTTAGCTCCTCTGGAGCAAGTGGCAAGGCAAAATAAAAGCTCTGCATTAGCTCCGTATTATTTCAAACCCTATTTTTTTTAACCCTGGTGTTCTCAAGGTAATAGGAGGCCATAGAATTTCCTTTAAATAGTAGGTAAGCTACTTTTGTCTTTGTGTCCTATAGTACCTAGCACAGGGCCTTTTTCATAGTAGGTGTCCTTTCATAGTAAGTTTCCTTAATGAGGTAATGAGCATTTATTAAACACCTACTATGTGTCAGGCACTTTTCAAATATCATCTCACCTCACTTGATCTTCACAACAAACCTGGACAGTAGATGCCATCATTTTCCTCATTTTACAATTGAGGAAACTGAGGCAGACAGAAGTCAAGTGATTTGACCAGGGTCACAGAACTAATAAATGTCCAAGATCAAATTTGAACTCTAGTCTTCCTGACTCCAGGCCCAGTGGTCTATCCACTGTACCACCTTTACTTACAACTAGATTTTAATATACCTAATTTCTACTAGAAATCTAGGTGATTAGTTGTCTTATAGCTGCAAGCTCTCTCGTCATCCAATATTTTGTGATGTATGTTTTTCCACATGAATTATTTGCATATTTCCCTGTTATAGATTATCATCAACAAAGACTTCATTATATATAAAGGTTTAAAGAAGAAAGCAGAGGTAATAGATATTTTCAAAATACTTGAAATGAATGGATATTAAAGTTTTTTTAGTTTTCTATTGGGACAAGAGGGTTTGAGTGATTTTCTTTTATGATGTGTTACTCATTGTTTCTAATTACTGCACAAACACCCCCAGCAACTCAGCATGGCAAATAGTGAAAACAGCTATAAAATTGGTGGCTGTATTTTTTGAAAGGAAATTTAATCATAATAGACATTCAGTACTAAACATGTTATCCCTCAAGCCTTCCCAATATAATACATCAGACAAAATACATCAATTAAAATACTGTAACAAAACACAGAGGAAAAGTGGGAAAGGCAAAATTACCTACAATCCTTCAGAAGTGCTGCAAGCACTAGACATTACCCAGATGATTTCCCGTATGGTAAAAAAATTCACAAAGATTTAACATGCTTTACATCTGGAAAGCCCAAATCCAGAGGCTGATTAAGTGAGCTGAGGTTCTAGCTCTTTAAATAAAATGCCAGGTGTTTACCTAACAGATTGCTTAGAAGAGACATATAAAATTGGACCCCTAGAAATGAGAATGAAGGAGCTTGAATACCAAGTTTAAAAAAAAAGGTAAATCAAGAGTGAATTGGTGGCTAAAATACATGCGAATCTAATTATGATTTCTTATTGGGCACAACCATACATATGATACTCACTTGATGCTATTAAGTGCACCATAGGTTGGTGCTTGTACCAAGTAAAAAGAAAACACCTAACACTATTGCCCCATATGGAATGTTTATGATGTACTTTGAGAAAATCATCCAGCAAGCATTTATTAAAGGTCCAGTATGCACCAGGCACTGTGCAAATTTCTGGGGATACAACAATAAGCAAAACAAAAAAAAATCCTCTTCATGAGGATTCTAATGGAAGAAAAGATAATTCTGGAAAATTTTGACTGTGGCAAGATTCTCTTCTACTTTAAGAGAATTTTTTAAAAATTTCTCTATAGGGTAATTTAAGAGAAATTTAATCAAGTCATGATTAAGGCCCTTTTTCAAGTCTAATCTATTATCCTATGACCACTTCCAGGTGCTATCCCTACATACTTAGCACCCTCCTCCTCATTTTCCTACAATTTGTCACCATCACTACAAAAGTAGAATAGGGACTATAAAAGACTAATGGCCATCTAGCGCGCTTCCTTTATTTCAACGTCTAGCCAATGAAGACCTTGGAAAAAAATGAGAGCAAGATGTTACAAACAAAATGAATGATCTGAAGAGAAGATGGGTTGGTGAAGAGGACAACAGATTAACAAAATGTTCCCACTGGCAGCCTTGCAATGTCAGAGTGATCAGCCTATTGCGGTGAACATTTTTGTTCTTAACTAGGCCACTAGGAGGCGAAGTGGATAGAGCTGGAATCAGGAAGACCTGAGTTCAAATCCAGCCTCAGACATTTACTGGCTGTGTGTCTGGGCAAGTCACTTAGCTCTTCTGTTTGCCCCAACCATAAATTAGGATAATAACAGCATCTACCTCTCAGGGTTGTGGTGAGGATCAAATAAGATGATATTTGTAAAGCGCTTAGCACAGGGCCTAGCTCAAAATAGGTTTTATATAAATGCTATTATTACATTATTATTACTAGGCTGGTTTCTGGAAATCAGACACAGTCTTTCCAACATGAAACAACTTGCCAGAGCTTGCCTTTCACTGGCATAGCTGTTAAAAATCCATCTGGGTCAGATCCAGACCATAATAATCTAAACCTAGCAAGATTTTTGTGGTGCATCAAATAACATCACAAAAAACGAAATTGATTATATTTTAACAGAGAGGAAATGCCTGGCTACCAATGTGGTAGTCATTTCTGAATCAGCCGTCTGTGTATAGTTAGACCACCAACTGAGGAAAGCAAAGATCAAATCAATACCAAATCATGTGATGCAGCAGAGGAAACTGCTGAATTTGGAGTAAGAAGACACAAGTTTAAATCCCAGCTCTCCCTGTTTATTTCCTCATCAGTAAAAATGGGGAATTGGACTAGATGACTTTGGGGATCCCTTCCTGGACTAAATCTAGTATTTTGTGAAACCCCACAATATTTCTTTTGTTCACTAAAATAAGTTAAATTATATAAAGTTTAATTAATTAATTTAACAGCTTCTTTTCTCAAGCAAAATTTGTTGTTATTCAGTCTAGCCCAACTCTGTGACCCTGTTTGGGGTTTTCTTGGCAGAGATACTGGAGTAGCTTGTCATTTCCTTCTCCAGATCATTTTACAGATGAGGAAACTGAGGCAAACAGGGTGCAGCAACTTGCCCAGGATCACACTTGACTGGTTGCTGGAAATCAGACATAGTCTTTCACACCAAGTCAAAGCTCTTACATCCAAAGCTAGTCAGTGTCTGAAGCCATATTTAAACTCATAAAGATGAGTCTTCCTGACTCCAGGCTCAGAATTCCATCCAGTGTGAGACCTTTGTTGTTCTTTTTCATTCAGTCCTGTCCAACTCTTTGTGATATCTTTTAGGGCTTCCTTGGCAAAGATTCTGAAGTGGTTTGTCATTTCCTTTTCTAGCTCATATTACAGGAGGAAACTGAGACAAATAGGGTTAAATGACTTGCCCAGGGTCACCCAGCTAGTAAGTGTCTGAGGGCCAGATTTGAAATCCAGAAGAGGAGTCTTCAGACTCCAGGCCTGATGCTCTGTTCCACTGTTCCACCAGGCTGCCCCCAAAATTACTAAGGTGTTTGATTCTTTAATTGCTCCACTCTTCCTTCCCAGAGTATGCAGAAATAGGGACTGGACTTGTAATTTCATTGGTATAGGGTACTCTCAGATAAAGAAATCCCCTGCTCCAATGCAGGTTAGCACCTTCTCCACACATTATAATCTCAGAAAGCTTCTTCCAGTAACTGAAGGGTTAAAGGATTGGTCCAGGGTCACAAAAGCAGGACTTGAACTAATGACTGCAAGACCAGCTCTCATTAACTCTACTCTGCCTCCTCTCACATATAACATGTATCTGAAGAAAATGTGGTTGAATTATAGGAGATGACATTGAAAAGGCTAAAGAAATAAAAATAGCTAAACCTTAGCCTGGTTGTCTTTTAATACGGTGGCAGTTATTTAAATAACAAAAGTAGTCATGTTTGCATCTACCTATGTCAATGATGTCACAATATCCCCAGCCCCTAGAGCAGTGCCTTGCACCAAATAAATGCTTAAAAATTGAATTGGATCTATAAGGGATGGGATTTTTGATCATTGGCATAGTCAATCTGGCCAGCCATGTGGAAATCAGACTTTATTACAAATAGAGGCTCTCAAAATGACAAAATTACTAATGAATTAAATTGCTGTATTATAGACACAGACTCAATACGATGTCTCAAACTTCAGACAAATTCCCTGTTGACTACTAACCAGAACACTATTTAGTTCCAAAATTAAGTCTAAGCTATTTTTGAGGGGCAAGTGGAAAAAGGAGGACTGAGATTTTTCTTTTGCTCAAAGGACGGGGCATAGTTGTGTTTTAATATCTTAGAATCTTATAGGCCAAAGATACTGATGTTAAGACAATCCTTACTCTTTTACTTTTCTCTTTATGAAATTTAGCTTCCTTTGAACAAGGGCTTCTTAGAATGCTTGGAATAATATCTTTTCAGGAAACAGAAAAAAAAAAAAGAAAAGGGGAGGAGATGGAGCCAAGATGGTGGAATAAAGGCAGGGACTCACTTGAATTCTCCCACAAACCCCTCCAAATGCCTTTAAAAATGACTCTAAACAAATTCTAGAGCAGCAGAACCCACAAAAAGATGGAATGAAAACAATTTCTAGCTCAAGACAACTTGGAAGATCCACAGAAAGGTCTTTTACACGAGGATGAGAGAGGAACACAGTCCAGCTCAGGCCATACCAGTGCAGTCCAGGCCCTAGCAGCCCAGAACAGGTCTCAGGGTGACTTACTCACTGGCAGTAGTGGTGGTTTCCAGACCTCTCGGCCCACAGGCAACTTGGAAAGTCAGCAGGAAAGGTCTGTCACACCTGGGTGAGAGTGGAGCACAGTCCAGCACAGGCCGCGCCAGCACAGCCCAGGCCTCAGCAAAGCAGGAGGAGGTCTTGGGAGTTATTGAATCAGTGGTTGCAGGCAGTGGCTGCTTCTGGACCTCTCAGCCCACAGAAGGTAAGGGGGTAAACAACTGGTCAGAAGGAGATGACAGAGATCTTTTTGCTAGCACTGTGGCAGAACTCTGTTGCTTTGCCCATACTCAGATCCGGGCTCCTGAATGGCAGTTCCAGGGCAAGGAGGAGCACTAGCATAGCAGAGCTTGTGGCCACAGTGGAGGGAGGACACTCCTCACAGTTCTGGAGAGTGCTTTTGGTTGCTCACAGACCAGAGCACAGGCCAGGTGAGGAGTAAACACCTCCCCTTAGATCATACTACCTTGGAAGAACTGAAAACTTATAGGTCCCTAGAAGTATCTCTGAAAACAGCTGCACAAAACCCCTGAAGCTTGAAACAGTGTACCCTCTACCGAGGAAGCAGAACCTTACTTAACAGTTAAAAGTCAACTAATAGGCTGGGAAAATTGAGCAAACAATAGAAAAAAAAACTCTGACTATTGAAAATTACTGTGGTAACAAGGAAGATTACATGATTACACTCAGAAGAAGACAACAAAGTCAAACCTCCTACATCCAAATCCTCCAAGTAAAATATGAATTGGTCAAAGGCCATGAAAGAGCTCAAAAAGGATTTTCAGAATCAAGAGTGGTAGAGGAAAAATTGGGAAAAGAAATGAGCATGATGCTGGAAAATAATGAAAAAAAGTCAACAGCTGGGTAAAGGAGACACAAAAAAATACTGAAGAAAATAACACCTTAAAAAAGAGACTATGACAAATGGTAAAAAGGGGTCCAAAAAAGCCAATGAGGTAAAGAATGCCTTAAAAATGCAGAATTGGCCAAATGGAAAAGAAGATCCAAAGGCTCACTGAAGAAAATAATTCCTTAAAATTAGAATGGAGCAAATGAAAGCTAATGACTCTATGAGAAATCAATAATTTATAAAACAAAACCAAAAGAATGAAAAAGTAGAAGACAATGTGAAATATCTCAATGGAAAAACAACTGACCTGGAAAATAGATCCAGGAGAGATAATTTAAAAATTATTGGACTACCTGAAAGCCATGATCAAAAAAAGAGCCTAGACATAATCTTTCAAGAAATTATCAAGGAAAACTGCCCTGAAATGTAGAACCAGAGAGTAAAATAGAAATGGAAAGAATCCACCAATCACCTCCTGAAAGAAATCCCAAAATGAATACTGCCAGAAATATTATAGTCAAATTCCAGAGTTCCCAGGTCAAGGCTAAAATATTGGAAACAGATAGAAAGAAATCATTTGAGCCACAGTGAGGATAACACAAGATTTAGCAGCTTCTTCATTAAAGAATCAGAGGACTTGGAATATGATATTCTGGAGGGCAAAGGAGTTAGGATTACAACAAAGAATTACCTACCCAGAAAAACTGAGTATAATCTGTCAGGGGGGAAAAAATTAACATCCAATGAGATAGAGGACTTTCAAGCATTCTTGATGAAAAGACCAGAGCTGAATAGAAAATTTGACTTTCAAATTTAAGACTCAAGAGAAGCATAAAAAGGTAAACAGGAAATAGAAATCGTAAGGGACTTAATAAGGTAAAACTGTCTACATTCCTACATGGGAAGATGATATTTGTAACTCATAAGACCTTTGTCATTATTAGTTAGAAGGAGTATATATATAGACAGAGGGCACAGGTGTGAGTTGAATATGAAGGGATGATATCTAAAAAAAGGAAATTAAGAGGTGAGAGAAGAACATACTGGGAGAAAGAGAAAAGGACAGGTAGAATGGGGTAAGTCATCTTGCATAAAAGAGGAAAGAAAAGGCTTTCACAGTGGAGGGGAAGAGGAGGGAAGTGAGGTGCAGTGAGTGAACCTTACTTTCATCAGAACTGACTCAAAGAGGGAATAATATACACATGCATTTGAGTATGGAAATCTATCTTACCTTAGAGGAAAATAGGAGGCAAAGGGGATAAGAGAAGGCGGGTGGTGATACAAAGCAAAGCAGATTTAGGGAGGGGGTAGTCAGAAGCAAAAACTTTTGAGGAAGGACAGGGTGAAAGGAGAAAGAGAATAGAATAAATGGAAGGAATAGGATGGAGGGAAATACAGTTAGCAATAGTGACTGTGAAAAAAAATTGAAGCAAGTTTCTCTGATAAAGGTCTCATTTCTCAAACATATAGAGAACTGAGTCAAATTTATAAAAATAAGAACCATTCCCCAATTGATAAATGATCAAATGATACGATAATTTTAGATGAAGTAATCAAAGCTATCTATAGCCATATGAAAAAATACTCTAACTCATTACTGATTAGAGAAATGCAAATTAAAACAATTCTGAGGTACTACCTCATACCTATTAGATTGGCTAATAGGACAGAAAGGTAAATGACAAATGATGGAGGGGATTTGGGGAAAATGAAACTTTAATGCACTGTTGGCAGCGTCATGAACTGGTTCAACCAGTCTGTAGAACAATTTGGAACTATGCCCAAAGGGTTGTAAAACCATACACAGCAATACCACTACTAGGTCTGTATCTGAAAAGAAAGAAAAAAACAAAAAGGAAAAGAATCTATATGTACAACAATATTTATAGCAGCTCTTTTCTGAGGGCAAAGAATTAAAAGTTGAGAGGAAGCTCATCAATTGGGGAATGACTGAACAAGTTGTGGTATGTAATTATGATGGAATACTATTGTACTATAAGAAATGATAAGCAGGATGCTCTCAGAGAAACCTGGAAAGACTTATATAGGCTGATGCAAAGTGAAATGTACTGCGTACAAAGTAACAGTAACATGATCAGCTGTGAATGACTTAGCTATTCTCAGCAATACAACAATCCAAGATAACTCTGAAAAACTTACGAAAAATGCTATCCGTCCCCAGAGAAAGAACTGATGGTATCTGAATACAGATTGAAGCATGCTTTTTTTTTCTACTTTCTTTATTTACCCTTCCCTTCCTCTTATCCCCTTCCCCTTCTACTTTCCTGTAGGGTAATAAAGATTCCAATACCCAATTGAGTGTGTATGTTATTCCCTCTATTCTTATTTTTAATCTTATTCTTACAGTTGAGAGTAACGTTCACTCACTTCACCTCATATCCCCCCTCTTCCCTTCCACTGTAAAGAGGTTTTTTGTCTATAGGGTTTTTTTTTTATGTTTTGCATGACTACACATGTGTAACCTATTGTAACCTATGTGTAATCGAATTGCTTGCCTTCTCAATGGGGGGCGGGGAGGAAGGGAGAGAATTGGAACTCAAAGTTTTAAAAACAAATGTTAAAAATTGGGTTTTGCACGTTAACTGGGGAAAAATAAAATACTAAATAATCATTTTGAACTTAAAAAATGTTTGGAGTCATTAAAAAAAAGAAAAAGAAACGGTGGTAACATGAGATGCTTCTAAATAGCATCACCACAGTTATTTAAAATGTGAAAAATTATCTCAGTTATTTAGTGGTTTTGTCTCAAGTGATTAATCAGTTTAGGAAAAGTTGAACCTGGAAGCATAGTAGGCACTTTTTTTACTGGTATGATCTGAGATACAGTAAAAAAAAAAAAAAGCCTACACAGAAACATCCTTCCACTGCTCCACCATAGTATCTGAACAAGTCATGGGTATTTGATTGTGTCTGACCCTCACTCCCAGGTCATTTTTCCTTGCTTTGATTCAGTTCTCTGTTTCCTACCTAAATAGGCCTCTTCCCTATAAGGCAGATAGTATTTCCCAGTCTGAGGAAACTATATAATAACAGAGAACAGAATGTATGTAGCAAACGACACCATACAATTACTGAGTGCAGACAAAGATTAAATATTTTATGTTACCTGTGTATTAAAAGCATATTATGGATGTGGAGTGAGGATATGGTATCAGAATAGGGATGATGATGATGAACAAATAGCTAGAGTCAAGGAGGTTGTGAAGCTAGACCTCCCTGAAGATCATCCATCTCCATGGAGACAAGGGCAAATGGACTGTTATCTCAGCCTCCTTATATGGTTAAAGGCAGGTATGACTGACAGGTGGAGAGAGTATAGAGGGAGCCCAGATAAAGCAAGTAAGCCCTATGGGGAAAGTGCTCCCTTTCCTATGATGCCCTGTGCCCAGTGGGCGGGCATTAACTGGAGGAGAGCAAAGGCTCATTTTCCCATGATGCCTCATTGGGTGCAGGGCATCAGCAGTGGATGGAGAAGAGCAAAGACAGCTGATGGGGACATAAAAGAAGCTACTAATACAGAGACACAAAAGGTGCCTGAAAGTCCTGCTAACAACCAGGAATGTGGGGGTGATAAGGGAAGGAGCTGTCACACTAACGCTGAAGAACACCTGAGGAGAGCAGAAAATATAGAATCTGCAACTTCATTCAGGCGACAGAGGCTGGCAGGACCACAGCCCAGGTAAACCTGGTGTTTGGAGGCTTGAGGAAAGCAGGACCGGAGCTGCAAAGGGATTTAGAGAATACATACAGTCTTTTTCCATATTTCTCCAACTCTACCCATGATACCCTATTGTCACAAGTTGTGTTCCTTACTACTGGACTGGATTCAAATTTTATTCATGTCCTTCATTGCTTTGTAATAAATGTGATTTATGTTCAAGTTGAATTGTTTTGTAATTTTGGGGTGGGGGGATAGATTTGGTTGCTGGCACATCCTTAGTTATTTTGTAATTGATATGATTTATGTTCAAATTTTTTTGTTTGCTGTGTTAGGTGGAATAACTACTCAATAAATGAGCTAAATTCTGGATGGATCTTGGGGTGTATGGGGGGGGGAATCATCCGGCCAAGGGATGGCTTGGTGGAGAAGGTACTGTAGTACAAGAATCTGGGTCTGCTTTAAATTTTCCATTGCTTCTAATAGAGAACAGAAATTTCCATTATAATCCCTCTTATTGTTTCTCTTGTTCTTGATGGGGCACAGTATATTGTATAGTGGATCAGAAATTACTAATTTAGTCTCTGAACTTAAAGCATTTGGTAGAGACATTGGGAGAAACTTACAGACTTTTAAAATTTTTTTTATAGAGTGAGTTGGTCACTTCCCCGAAGTAACATTTCTGATGATTTAACTTTTTTATTTATTACCTTTTGAACAATGATCTCTCATTTGATACTTTATATAAGTCACAGGAGAAACCTGAAAGCATCAGGCTAAGAAGCACCTTTTTAAAACTCTCCAATTTCTATCCCCATTTTGCCTCAATTTTCACCTTTTCCTACTGCCCCAGAGCAATAGAAAGCCAGACAGGAAAATCAGACAAAAGGTATTAATAATAACATTTATATAGTGCTTACAATGTGCCAGTGCTATGCTAAGTGCTTTAAAATTATCTTATTTGATCCTCACAACAACCCTGGGAAGGTAAGTGCTAATTATTATCCCCATTTTACAGATGAAAAAAACTTGAGGCAACCTGAGGTTAATTAAGACTTGCTCAGCTATTCTGACTGATTCTAGGCCCAGGAGTCTTAAACACACTTGTACCTTATGACATTATAGATTGTGAGATTGAAAATATTTGGGGCTGTTATTTTTAAATGTGGGATTTCCTTAAATTTTAACTGTAAAAGCACAGTTTTGGCTGTTATTTTCTTTTTAAAGAAATTATCTAATTAAAGGCTACAATTTTATCACAATCACTTCTTGCATCCTTGGTTATTATATTCCTCTAATTCCACTTTATGCATTTCTAGGACTTCACGACACACAGATTTACATTATTTTGTGTTTTAAGTTTGCTTCTATTTCCAAGATGCTCACTTTGCGCAGATCATGATATGTTTGAACGCCTTCTTTAGTAAGTTGCTAATGTAGCAGGCACCCCAGAAATGTTGTGGGACCACCTTTCTTATCTTAAAAATAATGAAAGTCTTAGAAGATTTAAAAAACCCTCCTAAGTCATCTACTTTTCTTTCAGTCACAAACTTCTGGAATCATTTTGGGTCATCAGGTCACCTTTCCTACTCTGGAAAGTTGATACAGTCATAGAACAAATCTGTCTGTCAGTTCCTGTATTCTTCTAGCGACCCAAAACAGAACATGAGGAATCTGGCCTACAACCACTATAGGGACCCTGCCCATTGCCCATCTGCATTATCTGGTCAGGACATATAAAATGATAGAATAGCTGTTCAATGGATTTTGCTCCATCCAACTACATACCATATAGTCTAGACCAGGGGTTAGCAAACTAGCTGCCTGTTTTTGTATAGTCTTCCGAGAGTTAGCTAAGAATGTTTTTACATTTTTAAATAAAGTTTTATTGTATTTTAAAATGTAAAAACCATTCTTAGCTTGTGCCTTACAAAAACAGACAGCAGGCCAGATTTTTCCCTCAGGCCATAGTTTGCCAACTGACCCTTGGCCTAGATAATAGGGGCATTCTTCCTCCACTTGGTTTTTCTACTGTGCTGTTAGGCTAGCTTCTTATGAGAAAATGTGTGTCTCAATTAGGTGTGTTCTAAAATCTTAAATTAAAGCCTAACTAAAGTCTGGGAAAAACATCCAGATCAATTCAGAAAAACCTATACTTAGCAATGTTCTTCTTGGTTTAAAACACAATCTATAGCTATAGCCTACAAAACAAACAAACAAACAAAAAAATCCAAACACCTTTACAACTTCCATTCTCTCCCACACTCTACTGAATGTAGCTCTGCCATCTTGGAATGAGACCTTGTTTTTTTTCATCTCCAAGCCTGCACAAAAAAACTTCACCTTCCCTCCATAAACTTTTTGTTGGCATCATGGAATACACACAAACACACCATTCCCAACATGAATGCAGGCTTGGCCTAAAGGAGAGAGCAATGAAATCATAGATCCTGGAACTGGAAAGGGAGGGATCTCAAAGACAAATTTGGGGTGAGAGGAGGCAAGGAATGGATCCTGCAGAGGAAAAGGTGTTCCATGACTTGCCCTCCAAGCTCATACAAGTCAAGTCAGTCAATAAACATGAAATACCTACCAATGTGCCTTGCAAGCACTTAGTAGCTGCAGAGGATATGAGTGCCAGGCCTGGAGTCAGAAAGACAGACTACTCTTCCTAAGTTCAATTATGTCCTCAAACACTGACTAAGCTTGTGTTGACCCTGGGCAAGTCACTTAACTCTGTTTGCCTCAGTTTCCTCATTATAAAATGAGCTGGAGAAAGAAATGGCAAATCACTCCAGTATCTTGGCCAAGAAAATCCCAAATGGGGTCACAAAGAGTTGGACGTGACTGAAAATGACTGAACAATAAATATGTGCCATATTGTGCTATGTGTTAAGGGATAAAAAAGGCAAAGACGGGCCTCACCTCAAGGAGCTTACAATCTAATTGGGGTGACAATATACAAACAACTGCATACAAACAAGCTAAATGTATATATAGGATAAATAGGACATCAACAGAGGTAGGGTCATAATATACAAGAATTGAGAAGGATTGGAAAGGCTTCTTATAGAAGGTAGGGTTTTAGCTGGGATGAGGAGGCAGAGTCAGGAAGGAAAACATTCCATGCATGAGGGAAAAAATGCCCAGAGTTGGGAGATGAAGTTTCTTGTTTAAGAAACAAGGAAGATGGGCCGCTAGGTGGCGCGATGGATAGAGACAGCACCAGCCCTGAAGTCAAGGAGGACTTGAGTTCAAATCCGGCCTCAGACCAAACACTTGACACTTACTAGCTGTGTGACCCTGGGCAAGTCACTTAATCCCAATGCCTAAAGAAAAAAAAAAGAAAAAGAAGAAACAAGTAAGAGGACAGTGTCTCTAGATCAAAGAGTACAGAGAGGAGTAAAATTTCAAAATACTGAAGGGGGGGGCAGGTCATTGACGGGCTTTAAAAACCAAACAGGATTTTATATTTGATCCTGGAAGTGATAGAGAGCTCATGGAGCTTGTTGAGACTGTGACATGGTCTAGAACCTTGTTGCTATTGTTCTTCCTTCCTTCTCAAAGAGGACCAATGACATCAGAAGGGCGATGTCTTGACTTGCAAGTGAATTGGATTTAAGTGAGGCAGGCCTGTGCAAAGTCATCAGCCTTTAACTCTCTCTTCCAGAATCATTGGAGTCCAGTGACAAGAGATAGGTCTTGTCTGGGGAGATGGCCCAGGATGCAATGCAGTGGGGGACTTTGGCCTTTTTAAACTTTCCCAGGTCTCAGTTTGTCTGAGGCAACAGTGATTTAAGGCTAAGTAAGAATTGAGGCAAAAGATGGCCCCAGTTTGCCTTCATAAAAGAAATCAATCTGGGAGAGAGGAAGACCCTCAGAGTTTAGGAAAATCACTTGAGCAAGTTCAGTGAGTGGAGGGATGAACTGGAGTGGAGAGAGACCAGCTATTGAATTAGTCCGGGTGTGAGGAGATGAGTACCAATGGAAGGGGGCAGAGCAGATAGTAATATGACAGAAGGTAAAACAGGACATAGCAATATATTGGATATGGGAGGGGGAGGATGAAAGAAGGTAAGGAGTTGGGGATAACACCTATGTTGTAAGCCTCGAGGGACTACATTATCCTTATAGCAATGGAGAAGATTATGAGCTCAGTTTTGGACATACAGATGTTTACAGCAGTGGTGTCAAACTCCATTGGAAACTGGGAGACACTAACATATATAAGGATCCCTGTGGGCCACATTGACTTAGAAAACTACATTGTCTATGTTCCTATTACATTTTTATTTATTTTGTTAAATATTCCTCAATTACATTTTAATCTGGTTCAGGCAGCACTCCAGCAGCCTGCTGGTCCATTTACACCCTTGACCCCTCTAGGTTGTCCACTGGGACATCCAGGTATGATCAGAAGCAAAGATATTTGAATCCAGGGGCTTTTGATGCTGGTCCTTTAATATCACTCTTTTTTTCCCCATTATTACCACTTGTAGACAAGCCTCTAATTATTTAAAAGCAAACTTTACTTACATACCAAACTAATTTGGCCTCTCTGAAACCTGGATTAATAATTCATCTTCTTTTAATAACCTGATTCCTCTCTATTCCCTTGGCTAACCCTTGAACATCTACATGATATGTCTTTCCTCCCCTAGGGGCCCAGTAGCTTTATACCATGACATGTACTATTCAAACGATGTACTTAAACATTTCCACAATAGAATGCACACTTTTTGAAGAGCAGGGACAGTTCTTAGTTTCTTTGTTGTTGTCTCTCCCCTGGTGACAGTGCCTGAGGGCCTGGTAAACCTACTTGGTGGATTGCTCTGATGTATTTCGTTGTTTGATTTAATAACACTATTTCCTGGTTAGTTTCTTCCACACTTTTTTCAGCTTCTTGGGCTCCTTTTTCTTCTTCTCCTTTGGGCAGTGTCAAGACTTTTTATTGCTGCTGCTGCTGCTGCTGCTGCTTATTGCTATCTATCATTGCTGTTTTGCCTCAGGAGTTTTAAACTATATAGATTAATTTACATGCAAGACTGACTATACTAATCACTGAATCTCCGAGCTGGAAGGGGAAACACTTCAATCCTATCACACCTAAACGTAACAAACTCTTTCCAATGTGTGTATAATACACATTTATCTGGCTCTTTTGCTGAAAGACCTACAGTATGGCATCTGACAGCTCTTGAAGAGTTCCCATTTTTGGATAGCTCTAATTTTGTTTAGGAACGTTTTTCCTTTCTGGTCAAAACCATCTTCTGCACGATTTCCACCCCACTAATTTCTATTCTCTGGGGTCAAACAAAACAAATCTTCCACATGACGGACGTTCACATACTTGAAAACATTTCTAATGTTTTTCCTGACTGTCTCCTTGCTTCTGCCACCCTTCGCCAAGTCTTCTTTTCTCCTACAGTCTCATGACCAGGTCCTTCACCTTTCCCCAGATCTCTCCCGCCATCCTTGGATGCTAAACTCCACCCACTTTATCATGCTTCTTGAATTTGGTCATCTAGAAATGAACACAATATTTTAGACAATCTGGTCCAAGTAAGTTAATGGGAATCTGCCTTGTTCTAGACACACACAGGTTCTGGACTCATCTTTTAATATTCCAACTTTTCGAGAACACTATCTTATCTGTGTTACCTCAAATTTGACATATGCAAAACTGAATTCAACAGCTTTTTTCTGGATCTATAGATTTTCTAAATCTATAGATTTAGAGTCAGCTGGAAGTGACTAGTCTATCTAGCTTCCTTATTTTACAGATCAGGAAAATGACCAAGATCGGTGATATTTATTATTTATAGTAGAGTCAATTTGGACCCAAGTTCTCTAAAATCAACTTGTAACTTACTCAACTTCTTCAAGACACCATGTGCTGTAAGTGCTATGAAATCATATATTATATTGTGACAATAAAAGCTAAAATTCTATTCAATGGATTTATTTAAGTGCCAACATATGGGGCACTCTCTAGAGACTCGATAGATACAAAGAAAAGAAAAAATGAAACAGTTCTTACTCTTAAGAAAAGGATTTACTTCTCTTATGCATAAGATTGGAATGTTGGAAGATTAACTAGCCCATACATAAACTAGCCCATGACATTTTAATGAATATGTTGAATGTGTTTGGAGGTCAAGATTAATGTTCCAAAATTAGTTAGAGTGCTAGAAAATGATCCTACGTGTGTTTTAGCCAATAGCAATTATTATAATGTCACAACACAAATTTACTCATGTAGGACACATCTCTGCTCGGGAAGTACCACAATAATTAACATTTATATAGCACCTACTTACTATGTTGCCAGGTACTGTACTAAAATTGCTTTCATCTAGATCATTTTATCATACTTAATGCTGTCTGAGGTCAGATTTGAACTGAGGTCTTTCTAACTCCAGGACCAGCACTTCAGCCACTACTCCACCTAGGCACCTCTTAGCATTTTACAGGTTCCTTATTATAACTGGAATCAAGCACAAATTCTCTATTTTGGAATTTAAAGCCCTTTATTATTTGGTCTCGCCTTAACCAAATACTCTCCAGTTACTATACTCTTCATACTTATATGCTCTAGTCAGGCCACTTTTCTGTTACTCTTTCCCATCCCTACACCCTTTGGATATGGTGGGTGGGTCCCATATGGCTTTCATTCTTTCATCATTACTGTCCAAGTCTCCATGGATCATGATTCTT
The DNA here is from genome assembly GCF_003287225.1 of Phascolarctos cinereus. Classification (NCBI taxonomy): domain Eukaryota; kingdom Metazoa; phylum Chordata; class Mammalia; order Diprotodontia; family Phascolarctidae; genus Phascolarctos; species Phascolarctos cinereus. The sequence goes on from NW_027556098.1 coordinate 11,319,128, forward strand.
CCTCATCTTTTCCATAAATGTCTCCATGACAAAACTCCCCTCACCTTTTTGATAGCACTTAATCCATATTATACAGCACTCTGCATTTTCTTCTGTCTGGAATTTATTTTCTAACTATTTCATGTAAGTCTCACTTCTCTCTCAAGGTTTTAAGATTCTAACAAACGTAAGCCATTTCACCACAAGGACAACTAGGTAAGAGGATATGTGGGCTCAGCAAAACTATAACAACTGAAAAAAAAATTCAGACAATAATGCTTCTGATGATAGTCAGAAATACGAATCCATTTCATATTTGAAAGAAGCACCATATACACAGATATGATCAAAACCAGCATTCTGCCTTTAAATAGTGCATCAATATGTAAGATAGTTGAGCAACTTTGTAGTTCTCTTCTAAGTAACCTCCTCTCCCAATCCTCCTGACTTCCTCTGAGTATTGAGAGTCTAGGTGTAGGTAGAAATACTAAGAAAGCACTTTTAAATTATCTTAGTCTACAACCTTTTTTTAAAGTGTGTAGAAAGATTAAAAAGAAAGCCAAGGTCCAGGAAAATGGATTAAGAGTAGTAACCATTACTTAGTTCAGGAAATACCTTTCCTTTTAGTTCCTTGGGACCATGCCCTGAAGAGATTAGGGTAATGATCAGAAGGAAGAAGCTCCTTTGATTATTTCAGTTGATGGAAGTTCTTCTGAGTTCACCTTTCTCAAACTGGAAAGAAAGAAGAAACCTTGAATGGGGAGTAGTCAAAGAGAGACTGAATGAACCGTTTGGTTTGAAAATGATTTTCCAAGAATATGCCTAAAGCTTTAAGTTACTGTTATTCATTTGGTTGGTGCAAACTATTAATTGAACATATCTAAATTCTGTACAAATTTCCTGATCTTGACTGATTTTTTTTTATGTAAAGATCCTATAAACTGGAACTTCAAAATGACATGTTAGAGAGATAGATATCTGTTTGCAGGTACTGGGTACTCTGTCAGTTCTCATTCTAAGCAGGAAAAAAATGCTTGGAATAATTTTAATTAACAAAATTGAGGCAGCTAGATGGCTCAGTATTGAGTGTCATGCCTGGAGTCAGAAAGACCTGAATTCACTCACGAGTTGTATGACCCTGGGTAAGACATTTAACCTCTGTTTGCCCACAGGAGAAGGAAATGGACAAAACTACTCCAGTAGTTTTTGACTCCAGTCTTTGCCAAGAAAGACCCATATGGGGTCACTGAGCATCAGACACGGTTGAATGACTGAACCATAACAAAAATTAACAAAATTGTTTCTGACAGACCTACAGAGGCCTGCAGCAGAGTTACAGAACTTTCTTCCATACCTGGGTTCAAATCCTACCAACTCTAAATCACTTAAAGTTACAATTTCTTTTTCCAAGTAGCAAGTCTAAGCACCCAACCTTAATAAATACAGTGCTCACCACCTTTGTAATCAGCATCTCACTGGACTATAACTATTATTTCACCATTAAAACAGTTAAACGATTCTGGGACTAAATCCCAATTAAGTCATTTCAGACATCCACGAGGCTAAGCTCTGAGCACCATATTTTACAAAGTTTAAGAAAGATTCCTTGTTACTATTTTTACCATTTTATGTGGATTTGAGCATGCAAAGGTGAAAAGTAAAATACCCTGGCAGAACATTGTTGTTAAACTCAAGAACAGGGTCCCCCTGCTTTCAGGCTCTGGACCTAGCAAGCCATATAGATGAAAAAAAAAAAGGTTTCTCCTTCCCTTGTTTTGCTAGAGACTCTGCTACAGTGGCAAAATCACAGTGATCTAAGCAGCAGCTGCAGATACACTATAGAAGTAAATTTTTTTTAAATGTGTCCAAAATGATAAACTATTTTAAATGGTGGGTAAACCCTGGGGAAGCATCATTTCGTTGTGCCATTTTGGGCTCAACCTTTGGCAATGGGACTGGACACTTTGGACGCAACATTTTGACAGCACATAATTCCTTCTGTGCCCAAAACCAACATCATCCCATTCTATCCAGGAAACATTTGGATACTTAGAGATTTGACAGCTTTTCAAATTCCTATAATGAGGTCATTACATACTTTTAACGCTTGAAAATCCCAAGTGCCTCCAAGTTTGCTGTTAGGACACAAAGAGCTAGTAGAATTTGGGTGAATTATTCACATTTGGATTTTATATGTATAATTTTTATAAATATGAAAGCTAAAATAAGGTGCAAAAACCCTTCATAAAAGGCCCCATATGCTGCAAAGTAAAATATTGTTATCATGTGTGAAAATTTGACTGTGTAGTTAAGAGGGGAAATCAGAGGGCACTCTGAGAGTTAAAAAAGGATCCCATGTTTCAATAAATTCCCTTTCTTATTTTGTCTCCTCCAGTTCATTCCAGCACAAACTACACACAGCAGATCCTCAGCTGTCTGCAACAGAGACACTGGACAAAACATTTGTTTTTAATCACGATAAGCTTGATTTGCATTCATTTCAAGGCTGGAGTAACCACTAACTTATGTGTGAGTTCAGAATGAGGCTAGAGATGCCTTAGTCCCACCCCCTGGTGAATATGATTGGTGTGTCATGTAGTGGAATTGCTTTCACCTGTATATGGTCCCCCTTGCAAATGATGACTAAACTCTTGGCCAGCTAGCACTAAGAGAAGCTGAGCAGCTACTTGAAGTAAGTTAAGAAAACTTTTGAGCTGTAGTGTCCTGGCTCTGTCTGCCCTCTTTGTACTTTCTGAGCTGAAGATTGCTGCCTCACACAACCTGAATTCCATAGGGTATGATACAAATACTCAGCCCACATAAGTATTTTTAATTATTATTTATTTTACATTGCTGTTACCTTGTCTAGAAAACAGTAAAGTGAGAAATTTTTTATAGGCTAGATAACTTCATTGAGCAAAACAATACACTTTCCCCCATACTTATGCTAGGGTTTCATATGCCTGTTCAGTTTTGTTCTAGCTTTCCTAGTGCAAAGTTTCTTCTCCTTGCAAGACTAAAGCAGAAGCAACATAAGAATTGAATAGCATGTGTGATAAGTGCAAAGCTTGATAAATTTGGAGTCATAGGACATGGGTTCAACTCTTGACATCTAATTAATTATACCTTGGGCGACTTTGGACAATGCTCAATTTCACTGGGTTTGATTCCTCATTTGTAAGAAGCTTGAACCAGATACACGACCTGGTCCCTTCCAACTCAAACTTACGATCCACTAATACCAGTTAATGATTTCTCACTTTGTTCATTATCAGATGTATGTTTTAATCTTTAAGTAACCAATTCTTCCTTGGACGTAACTCAGGTACCTCTCTCCCTTGTTACTTATTAGATGTTTTGAAGAAAAAAACTTTTTTCATTAAGGCAAATCAGGACTTTCTCAGCTGACTCTCCTTTTGACAGAGCTTCCAATCTGAATAATTTTGAATAATTGAAGTCCCAATTTATCATGTTTCCTTGACAACTTTGTGATATGTCAATCTTTTTCTTCCTTCTGTCTAGAGGGAACATGACAATATTGCTTTTCTCCCTCTACCGTGTTTCTTCCTGAATTTTCCCTCGAATACTCTATCTGGGTAATCCTATCACTGGCTCCTCTCAAATCTATCTCCTGAGCTGTCCAATTCCACAACACAAACTTGCCTACTGACATCTCCACCTGGAAGTCCCATAAACATCTCTGATTCAACATGTGCAAAATGAAACCTTCATCTCATTATCCATAAACCTGCCATTTTTCCACATTCTCCTACTTCTGTCAAAGCACAACCAACACCTTCAAGCTTCCCAGGTTCATGACCTTGGCCATCGATTAGCCTTTCACTTCTCCTTCCCACTCATTGCCAAATCTTGCCAACTCTACCTCCGCATTATATATCACATCTAACCCACCCATTCTTCCTTCATGGAGATCAGTTATTAAATATTTACTAAGCACCTATAATATTCCAGGTGCTGTGCTAAGTACTAGCGATACAAAAAGTGACAAAAGATAGTACCTGTCTTCAAGTAGCTCACAGTCTAAGGGGAGAGAAAACAAGAAATATATGTGCAAATTGTGTGTGTGTGTGTGTGTGTGTGTGTGAAAAATAGGAATTAATTAAAAGGGGGGAAAGTATTAGAATTAAGAGGGGTTGGGAAGGGTTTTTTATAGAAAATGGAATTTTATTTGGGATAGTCAGGAAGCCAGGGAAGGCAGTCGGCAAAGTTGAAGAGAGAAAGTCTTCCATGGATGGGAGACGGCCAGAAAAAATGATGTTTACAATAATGAAGCCCTTGAGAAAACTACATGCAGTTTTAAATGGCTTTCTTTCAGGAATTTTCTCCTATACCTTAAAGACTACCTAGGACAAGCAGTACATCCTTTTGCTTACCAACTAAAAGGTACAGAAAAGCTATACTCATTAAATGAGTCAGTATGATATGAGATGAGAAAATTAAATCTTTAGATGAGCTATCAGTCTATGTGAAGCTAAATTAGAGTCCCTAGTCTCCAAAAAACATGGAAGTATCATACTGAATATTATACAGAAATAATTTCATATTCATCTATGTAAATTGTAAATGTCATGTACCCCAGTAGAATGTAAACTTCTTGAGGCCAAGGACTAAAGTTTCATTTTTATCTTTGTATCACATGTTTATAGATACATAATATGTGCATATAATGCATACTTGCATATATGTGAAGATACACAGCACATGCATGTGTATGTAATATTGTTTTCTATCTATATTTTATATGTTAAATATTATATATTAAATGATAACATGCATGTATATATACGCATATACATGTACTGCTGTGTATATATGCATATGTGATACATTTTTGTATATACATTGTTATATACAATGCATATGTATAGATATACATGTATGTCTTCACTTATACACATACATGGGTGTATAATAATGTACAATATAATATGTATACTCATATATGTGGAAATATATGCATATATTCACATGCACAATATGTGTATGTGAGTATGTGAGTGTGTATATGTGTGTGCATAAATTTATATGGACCAAACTTGTGATTCCATTGGTATAAGGAACTAGTGAGGAAACTCCCTTTACCAAATTGGTAGGCCGACCGCTACTCTTGAGTTTATACTCTTAGAGAGTCATCAGGGAGTATAAAGTAGTTGAGAGACCTGCCCATGGTCATATATCTAGTGTATGTCAGAGATAGGACTAGAACCCAGATCTTCCTGACTCCTAGTCCAGCTCTATCCATCGTGAAACAGCTTTTTGCATATACTAACTTTATAGCTAACTTAGTCTACCTTAATAACAGCTTATCAAATGGAATGAATAAAAACATCCTATTCTACCATCCTATTTCATCTACTCTGTTCCTTTTTTTAATAAGGTATGTTATTCTAGAGCCATATTCTAAAAGTTATGATTCTGATGTCATCAAGTCTCATTGATACCTATGAGGGAGACAATATTTCTGTGTTGTTGTTTTTTCCTAGGTGTTATTGATTCCCCTCATTAGTGATGACACCTGTAAATCCACGTCCTTCGGGCATAAGAAGCTATTTCCTCCTCAGAGTATCCAGCTCCATCCTTCCACCTCACCTCCTCCTCTCTCCTCACAGACAGAAACTGACACCTTAGGAGGAATACTTCCACATTTTCGCAACACTGTTAATTCCCCCAAGAGGTCTTATCTGTTTTTTTTCTTTGTTTCTTCTTTAAAGCTCTTCTTCCACCCTGTCATTCTCCCTAATAACCTGGAATTCCTCCAGTCCTTTCATCTTCTCCACTAAGGTAACCATCAAAAACTTTCTGTGTACATCACGGTTATTTAGTGATGGCAGAAAGAAAAGCATCATGCATACTTCACAGAAATGTAACTTGTTCTGTGCTTGCTAGAAGAGGGATCCTCTTTTAGCAAGATTAAACACTGGAAACTATGATCAGGCAAGGTTTATTTTATTTGACGTGGACTTCCCACCCTTTTTCCAAGATCTAGAGCTTTGAATCCTGGGTTTGAAAATTCTGACACTAAAAAAAAATTCTGGACTGAAGTTCAGAGCCTTTTCTCAGGATCACCTACATAAAAAGAAGTAGAGCCAAATCTGCTTTCTTGAAGGCTAATCATTCTTTCCATACACACACACACACACACACACACACACACACACATACACACCCCTCTATTTTTCCCATCAAAATCATAAGACAAATAGTCTTAGTCACAGTCAGTCAACTAGCATCTATTAAGCACTTACTATGAGAATATGTATATGTGTATAAAGAAAGTAGAGAAGGACAACACACATAAAAGAAAACTGAAAGGAGTAAAGTAGGGGACAAAGTACCACGAGAGTGAAGAGAATAGTAGAGAAAATCAAGAGTGCAGCCTGGAGAGGAATGAGACATGGCTGTCCTGGGTGGTCTCCTTAAATGGAGGTTCTGCAAGGAGTCATACAATCAAATGGAGAGTGGAGGTTGGAGGGGAAGAGGACACTTCGGATGTGTGAATTCTAGTGTTAAAAGTGAGGTGTCAGGATGAAGAGTTGGGACATGGTAGAGAAGGTCTAAAGCATAACCTGGAGAGGGATATTGTTATATTAGTATGCATAGGTGGTGCAAAAATGGAGCCAAACCTTCAAAGGTCATTCTTGGTTCTGGGCTAACTCCTAGGGCTCACTTGTTTCTGCCTTAGTACCTCAAGACTTGGACCTCTGGTCTCCTTGGATGACTACAGGTCACCACCCTCTCTTTCTTCTAAGGGCTTTCAAAAACTCCGTGAAAAAATAAAGTGGGACAAGCTTCCAACTTTTTGCTTTCTAGCTGCAAAATACATGCAGAGCTTTTCTTTTAGGCTTTTTGAGAGTTTTTACTGCTAGTTACAGTGAAACAGACAGTTAAAAATAACAGAAGGGAGAGAGTTATAATGTTAAAGGAACTCTTAAAAACAAACCTCGGTCTTCAGGAAAATGTGAATGCAACTAGACTCTAATCTTTCTTAGCTTCCTCTTCTTTGGCATGCCTTTGAAATTAGGCCCCACACCTGGTTTGGGTTGGATTCTGGTGTAAGCTCATGGGCAACTACAATCCAAAAAAGATTTAAGCACGAAAGGCTATTAGGATGCTCCCTCCCTTCTAGAACCTCCTTCCCAGTCTGATCTGCCAGTAAATGGTCCCTGTTTGAAGATAACACTGTTCTAATTGTCCCATCCTGATACCTCCAATTTTTTCCACTCAGTCCAGGCCATTCATCTCAGAGAAGTGACTTACTCAAGGTCACACTCAGCAGGTTGGTGGCAGAACCAAGACTAGAAGAAAGTCTTCTGCCCTAATGTAGTTTCTTTCTAACACAATATTGTTATCCCTTTCAGCATCCTGTGATCTCCTACAGCTCTGCCTCTACCAGGTGCCTCTTCTGAGCCTTTCAGGTAAGGAGAGAAGTGCCTGCCAGGGAAGGAGGGAGGGACCTATTCAATAGACTCATGTTTAGCCATTCACTTGTGGTCCCTCCTAGCTTTCTACTCTGAACCCAAACTACTAGGGATGATGATAACCTACCTGAATTCATTTCTCAAAGATTAAGAAACTCCCACTATGTCATGCTTTCCCTACCTTAGTGATTTTGAACCCTTTGCTGTCATTGCTCAAACCCTGTTCTCTGCTCCTCACTGACTACTCCCTTATTTCCCCCAATTCAAGGTGAAGGAATTGAAAATACTCCTTGCTTCCCACTGGCACTTTCAGGCTTTCCCTACCATCTTGACTCAGGAACCTATCCTCCTTTCAGGTTCACTCAATCCAGATTTACCACCTAATCAAGATTCTGGTAGCTGAGAACTATCAACTTCTATGACACTCTCCTTTCATCAATGTGTTCAGTGCCTGGCTCCTAGTCTTAACTCTTGACCTCATACTAGGAGATTTTAACATATCTATTGAGAATCCCTCAGACACCCTAACCCATTCATTTGCATGACCTACTCCCCTACATCTCAGCTACATACAAAATGGTCATATCCTTGATGATGCCATCACCCACAAATATTCCATTTTCATGTTTAGAAATGATAAAATTATTTTATCTGATCACGATCTACTTTCATTCCACCCCTCTCCCCCTGCCTTGCAACTCCTAGTTCTAAGTTCTTTGCCTGCATCATGACTTCTAATACCTCTATCCCTCTATGTCCAAAACCAAATTCATTATCTTTCATCTAAGCCCACCCCTCTTCCTAACCTCCCTAATTTTGTCAAAGACATCATCATCACCTCAGTCACATAGATTCACAACTGTGGTATTATTCTTAACTCCTCACATTCAAGTGGTCAAATAACCATCATTTCCACCTTCATAACATCTCTCCAATGCACCTCCTTCTTTTTTCTAATGCTGCCATCATCCTGGTGCTGTCCTTCATCACCTCATGCTTGGGCTATCATAATAGCTTTTTGGTTGATTCCCCTGTCTTAATTACTCTCTCCCTACTCTAGTCCACCCTCAAGTCAGCTGTCAAATGTATCTTGCTAAAGCACAGATCTGATCATGCCACTACCCTATTCAGTAAATTCCAGTAGCTCCCTATTACCTCCAAGATCAAATATAAGTCCTCTGACTTTTAAAAATCTTTGTAATCTGAATACTTCCTACTTTTCCAGTCTTTTTAAAAATATGTTTTAATTAATGTCTTTTTTATCACCATAATTTCCCCCAACATTTCTTTCCTTTCAACTCCCAGGCAGACATAATATACAACAAATGATATTTTGTTAAAGAAAAAAAAAGAAAGAAAGAAAAAGAAGAGGGAGAAAATTAGCATTATTGTTTAATACATGGAAAAACTGTAAAAATATGTGCAATGCACACTTGTGGACATTCCACCTCTATAAAGGGGTAAAACAGGGATGTGTTCTCATATCTTGTCATTAAAGATATGCTTATTATTTGTAATTTTATAACATTCATTTTTCATCTCTCCATTTTCATTGTTGGATTAATTATATATATAGAATATCATATATTGTACATAATTTATAAAAATATATTGGTTTTTTGGTTCTACTTATTTCAGTTTGTATCAGTTCAAGTGGATCTTTCTGTACTTCTCTGTATTTACCACATTTGTCTTTTTTATTGCCCAATAATGTACATTTTGTTGCCATTCTCCAATTGAAGGGTATATACTTTGTTTGCAATCATTTGCTATTGCTAAAATTGCTACTATAAGTATTATGGTGCATGAGGGGACTTTTTTCTTATCAATGGCTTCCATGGTGTATAAGCTGAGTGAAAAAAAAGTCTTGGGATCAAAGGGTATGGACATCATTAGTGATTTGGAGAACTCTTTCATATGGCTAATAGTCTGCAATTCTTCTTTTGAGAATTTATCCTTTGATCACTTATCTATTTGACCTTATCTGTTAGCTGTTTATATATCTTGAATACTAAACCCATTTCAGATATATTTAATATAGTTTTTTTCATATTCCACTGCTTTCCTTTCTTATCCTTTTAATTTTGTTGATACAGAAGCTTTTCAGTTTCATATAATCAAAGTTATCTATCATATCTTCTGTAACTGCCTCCATCCCTTGTTTGGTTATAAATACATCTGCTACTCAGATCTATGAAAGGTACATAATATACTTCTCTCCTAAGTTTTTGTATTACAATCTTTAATACTAAGATGACATATTCTTTTTAGAATGTATTATGAAATATGGTGTAAAATGTTGGTCTAGGCCTAATTTCTGCCACACTGCTTTCTAATTTTTCCAGTAATTTTTACTACATATGTATCTTTTGAGGACAACCATGGTAAATGCCTATATCTACCTTTATTGCCAAGCCAACCAAACCTATGGAAACCTTGCTTGACTGGGACACATCACTGGGAATTCATTTGCCCTAATAAGAATATTCTATAAGTATAGTGTAAATTGTGTCAACAAATAGAAAAAGTTCAATGTTTGAAAGGATGAGTTGGTTGTTACCATGGTCTTTTAGAGGCAATGACATGAACTCAGCTCTTAAACTGTTCATTGAAAGTATTCAACCAATAGTCAATGAGTATGGCCTTGCAACTCAACCAAATCACAGGTTTCTAGCATCTTCAGAAACAAGCAAATCAGAGTTAGGGCAGGCTGTATAAGAGTGTTCCAGCTGATTATCATCCAAGAAATATCAACTCAGACCTGAATGGATTCAACTTTAGCGGAAAGGTTACTGGGACAAGAGAAGACTTGTGTTTGCATCATGACTCACCTTGGCCAAGTCATTTAACTTTTATGACCTCAGCTTCCACATCATTAAAATGAAAACTTGTACTAGATGACCTCTAAGGTCCCCACTAGCTCTAAATCTAGGATTCTTTCTAGTGAGGTACATATTTCTTCCTCTTGGTCCTAAATCACTGGGCAAACAGAAGCATTTGCCTACAACAAACACTCGGATTAAATATAAAACTTCCATTTTTAGAGTTCATTAGAACTGCAAAGAATCTTTTACAGTCATCTTATTGGATCTTCATCACTACTCTAGTAAAGAGCAAATATTTCCTCATTTTACAGATGAGGAATTTGATGTTCTGAAAGATTAAGGGAATGGCCTAAGGTTACACGATAGTAAATGGTAGAGTTGGGACTTAACCTCTGTTTTGTCACTTTAACTCAGAAGACCTACCAGATTCTTTCCTCTCCCAGTTCTGTTGATGAGTCTCTGGACTTCACCACCATTCTAGCCTTCTCAACTTGGAACATCCTTTTGCCAGCCAGAGCCCCCATTTCCAATAGATTAATTCTTCCTTGGAACCTCCATTTGGAGGAAGGTCCTAGGCTTACTATGTTTCCTTACTCTCCCAGATTTATTTCTAACTCTGGACTTCACCACCGTGCACATCCCCTATCCAATTTTTTTATCAGCTTCCTTTTATGTGTTTTCTTCCCACATTAGAATGTAAGCTCCTTGATCTCAAGATCTTTTTGCTTGTATTTATATCTCCAGCATTTAGCACAGTGTGTGACACACATAGTAAGCACTCAATAAATGCTTTTCAGCCTGACTTGGCTCTAAGTATAATGTTCTTCCTGCTATATTCTGATTCTATACAACTACAAAATTGGCCTTTTTTTCTTTTGATTTTTCACATACATATTTATGCAACTGAGCAGCTTAACTATGCTGAAATCCAAGTCAACTCTTCATATATCCCAAAACACCAATTCAGCATTTTAATCATTTTTTCCTTATTATACAGTCATACTTTCTCATGTCTCTCACTGATTGCTAGGAAAACCTAACAAAAGGACAGATCTACATGAAATTATCCACATCCTTAATATCAACATCAAAAGCATTTGGGAACTTGACTAGATGACAAAGTGAATTAAAGTTCCTATCCTCTGAGATTTTACAAACTTGAGTAAGAGATGACTTATTTATATCAACAATTCATTTTACAACTATTTTTGTCTCAATTACCCAGGACATTTCAGGAAAATAAAGAATTATAAAGAGTTATAAAGATTCAACTTTAAGTAAGTAAGCCAGTTGCAACGATGTATACATCACGTTTGGCAAGCAGATAAATTTGAGGATTTTTTTTTGTCCTGAAATGCATTCACTGAAATATTCTAATGTTTTGTGATCTTGATCTACTGTAAAAGGATCTGGTCCTTGGCAATGAATACTATTGTAAATTGGAGTGGGTGGTGGGGCCCTGGAGTCCACTCTTACTTCTGGCAAAGACTGCAAGTCACTAATCTCTCTTCTTTCCTACACCAATTTGATGTCCCCCTGCTTCTACCCTCCAAAAAAAAAAAAAAAAGAAGCTAAAATTGAGAAACACAGGAAAATCATTTCAAAGATACCATTTTCCAGGATCCAAACACCATCAGGAAAACCCATCACCATTACTTGCAAAAACCCATAAACTTAGAAATATTTTGGTCTGTGTGCTTCTGCTTTTTTTCATTTGTTCCCCCAAATACAATATAATTCATAAATAAAAACCCACCACAGAACACAAATGGCTAACCGTGGATAGAACCTGCAATGTTTTGTCCTACAAACTACGTTCCTATTGCAACTATAATGAAGTTATGATTTAAAGTTTGAAATGACCCCAGAGGTCACCTTGCATAGTCCTGAAAGGTAGTAACTTCCCATAGGTCCCAGTAGCAGTCTGTGGCACAGTCTGAACTACTGAAGATCTCATTCCACCTCTTCTTCAATTTCTCCTGCTTTGTTCTCAGCCACATACTCTCTTCAAGAGGGAGATTTTCCCCAAGGTTGATTGCCTTCTAGCATTCACAGTTTCATTCATTCATCATTCATTCGTTCATTCATTCAATAACTGTTTCTTGAGTACCTGCTATGACAAAAGCACTATTCTAAGTGTTATTTTAGGCCTTTGTGGCAAGAGCCTAAAAGGGGTCCTGAGAGTTGAAATCAGGAATATTGTCTCAGATCATTAATATATATAAGTTTCTAATACTGAAAATATTGGGTAGACTCCCCTTTGAATTTTAAAAGCATCTACTTTAGATTCAAAAAGATAGAAGATGGGCTTGAGGAAAACAAGCATGTTGCCCAAGCAGGGCTAAAAAAAATTAGAGTACCTCAAATATAGCTTAGAGAAAAATACCTGGTGGCATTGAAAGAATTTGTTATTGTTATTTAATCATTCTAGGTGTGTCCAGCTCTTCATGACACCATTTGGGGTTTTCTTGGCAAAGATACTAGAGTAGTTTTCCATTTCCTTCTCTAGTTCATTTTACAGATGAAGAAACTGAGGCAGACAGGGTTAAGTGACTTGCACAGAGCCATAAGTATCTGAGTCTAGATTTGAACCCAGGTCTTTCTAACTCCAGGCTGCATTGTGTTACCTAGATGCCATACTCATACCAGTCACATTATCTAAGAATATCAGAGTTGGGAGGTATCTCAAGGCAATCCAGTTTAATCCATAACTAAACAAGAATCCTCTCAACAATATTCCTGGTTAGCAATCATTCAGCCGTTACTTGGAGACAACCTCCAGGGTGGAGATAACCAATGTCACCTGAGGCAGCCCTTTCCACTTTGGGATACATTCAATTCTGAGTCCACCCCCATCCCACCACCTTACATCTAGCCTGGATTTGTTTCTTAGTATCCTAGGAGCACCCATTGGTCCTAGATCTGAGGGTAAGCAGAACAAGATTAATTATTCCCTCTTCTATATAACATATCTTCAAAGACATAAAGCCAGCTATCATGACTTTCTTCTAAATCTTCTCTTCTTTACAATAAACAATATCTATTTTCTTTAAATAACCCTCAGCATGATCTGAAACAACTTCACCATTCTTGTTATTCTCTTCTGGGTTCTTTCCAGATAATCAATGTCCACCCTAAAATGCAGAACCCAAAACTCAATACAGTGCTCCAGATGTGATCTGACCAGGGTACAGAGCACTGTGGAACTATTAGATCCCTAGTACTGGAAACTGTCTCTTTTAATGCAGCTTAAGAAGGCATTAACTTCTTTGGCTGCCAAGTCAAGTCAATAATCATTTATTAAGTGCCTACTGTGTGTTAGACACTGTATCATAGCTCTATTGATTCATATTGAAATTACTGCCCGCCAAAATTCTTAGATTTTTTCCAGATAAATTGCTATCTAATCCTGCCTTTACATTTTGTGTTTGCGAAGTTGATTTTTTAATCCAACATGTAATATTATATCTTATCATTATTAAATTTCTTTTTATTCGCAATGGTCTCTTTGGATCCTGACTATTATCCAATATGTTAGCTACTTCTTATAGACTTCCTGTCTTTTGCAATTTTGATAAGCATGCTCTCTAGGTTTTTATTCTCATCATTGATACAACTTTTAAATAGCACAGAGCCAACCACGGGCATTCCACTGAGGACCTCATTGCAAGCTGACACTCCTTGGATCAACTGACTGTTAAAAGTACCTTAGCAGTAATGTGAAGAGCATTGTGTGTATTGGAAACCTATAGTTTTGTCTAACCAATACAGTTACCTAGGACAAGAAGGTTAAAACGAAATCTGTGCCAGTCAAATTGAACTCTCTGGTCACTTCAGTAATACTGCATCACCCCTCTCTCTTTACAAAGATAAAGCTATTGTCAGGATACATAAAGATCTGTTACAGTTCTTCTGACAAGGCTTGGATTTAAGGCTTTCTTGAAAAACAGCCAGCACCAATCTTGCCAGAAGGATTGTTATGTTCATAAAGCAGCAGAGTATCTATTATTCCAGTGGTCTTGGGAGTAGTAAAATTGGAAGCCTAGCTTTGGGGTCCTATCCATGAATTTAATACTGATGGAGCCTCTGAAATAGTTATGAGGCACATGAAAACCTAAGTAATTGGGGGATAGAGGAGAGATATTTCCATCTGGGGCTCAGACATCTCCACAGGGGCAATGCCCCCAAATACCACAGTGGTCATGGCTCTGCCTGACTTCCTGAAAGGATTACATCTTGAAAAGAAAGACTCAGATTTCAGTCCTGGTTTCATTTGTGACACAGACTCTCTCAGTGGATCAGTTTCTGAAGTCTTAAACAAAGAGTGAGATTCTTTGAGAAGGAGATAGGTGAGAAAGAGGGCATCCCTGACACACAGACCAGGATTCAAGTCCTGCTCTGATACATCTTGGCTGTGTGACTCTGGACAAGTTACTTAAACTCTCAGTGTTCCAAGCATGTCATTAAGACTCTAAGCTGCAGAGACATAAGCATTGTTGGCAGAGTATATTTCTCTCTGAGAGTTCTTACATCAATGAAATCACAAGTCTAGATTAATTGTGTGTGTGTGTGTGTGTGTGTGTGTGTGTGTGTGGTATACATGTCTAGAAACTTCATAACATCACATCTAAATAGAAACATCATTAGCAACATAAAAAATCCTGCATATAAGCAGCAACAGAGGGGTGGAGAAGAAGGATAGTGGGATGGGGAACAGGAATAGCAGGAAAGATAAAGAAATATTCCTTTAAAGATATATCACTCTAAAGAAAGGGAAATAAGACAACTAACTGCCTTTTTAGTATCCCAATAAGGTTAAAAGTAACTGACCTTGGCTTTTGGAGCCAAGATGGTGGAGTAAAAAGTAACTTGCTCTCACCCTCCCTCACTGACCTCTGAAAGCTCAGAAACTATCAACCCAGGAAAAACGCTAAGCTGGCAAAAAGACAGAACACAGCAGTCTTGTACCCCAGGAAGCTTGGGAAATTAAGGGGAAAGGCCCCTCTCACTCGGGGTGGGGGCAGTACAGGACTGGATGTGTCCCAGCAAGCCAGCGGCAAGCCCCACTTCAGCATACCAGGGGGAAATCCTAGACCCAGGTTGGTGGAGCAGGCAAGTGCCAACCCCAGGACCCCTCTCCCCTAGCCCCCAGAACCTCAGTACAGGAAGGGGAACTGGTAGACACCAGCTCATAAAACCACCATGAGGGATAGCATTCTCCAGCAGCGAAATCACCCAGGCCTCAACACAACTCTGGGAAACACAACTCCAGAAGGCAAAGCTCCAGGCTGACAGAAATCCACCAGCATCAAAATATCCCTGTGCAAGGCCAGCAGGAGCCAAACATTCAAGTGCAAGGCCCTGGCGAGCAGGAAAAGAAGCTTGGCTAAGTGCCTCCTTTGCTCCAGCAGGAAAACTCAACATTTTTTTAACTCATGAAATAGGCAAACCATGAACAAAAGCAGAAAGGGAAAATGACCATACATTCTTATTTTGGGGAAAGGGAAGATCAAGGCACAAATTCAGAAGAGGACAACATTGCTAATATATCCACATCCAAAACCTCAAAGGAGAATATGAACTGGTCTCAAGCTCAAAAAGCCTTCTTGGAAGAGCTCAAGAACAATTTTAGAAGTCAAATAAAAGAGGTAGAAGAAAAATTGGGAAAAGGAATGAGAAGTATGCAAGAAAGAGTCAATAGCTTAGAAAAGGAAGGACAAAAATTAACTGTATAAAACAAGTCCTTAAAAAGTAGAATTGGCCAAATAGAAAAGCAGACACAAAAACTCATTGAAGAGAACTCCTTAAAAAGTAAAATAGGCCAAATGGAAAAAGAGATACAAAATCTAATAGAAGAAAACAACTCCTCAAAAATTAGAATGGAATTAGAAAAAATTAGAAGTGGAACCTAATGATTCAATGAAAGAGCAAGAATCAGTCAAACAGAAACAAAAGAATGAAAAAAATACAAGAAAACATAAAATACCGCAATGGTAAAACAACTGACCTGGAAAATAGATCCAGGAGAGACAATTTAAAAATTATTGGTCTAACTGAAAGCCATGATGGAAAAAAAAAGAGCCTGAACAACATCCTTCAGGAAATCATCAAAGAAAACTGCCCAGAGTTCCTAGAACCAGAGGGTAAATAAGTCATCGAAAGAATCCACGAATCACTTCCTGAAAGAGATCCCAAACTGAAAATACCAAGGAATATGGTAGCCAAATTCCAAAATAACCAGATCAGAGAGAAAACACTGCAAGCAGGCAGAAATAAACAATTTAAATATGATGCAGCCACAGTCAGGATTACACAGGACATTGCAGCTTCTACATTAAAAGATAAGAGGGAGTGGAATATGATATTCCATAAGGCAAAGGAGCTTGGATTACAACCAAAGATCAGTTACCCATCAAAACTGAGTGTAATCTTTTAGAGGAGGAGATGGTCATTCAACAAAATAGGGGGCTTCTAAAACCTTCTGATGAAAAGACCACAGCTCAGTAGAAAAACTGACCTTCAAATACAAGACTCAAGAGAGGCATAAAAAGCTAAACAGAAAAGAAAAAACAACAACATATTATTAATAAGGGCAAACTGTTTACATCCCTACAATGGAAGATGACACTGGTAACTCTTAAGAACTGTAATGTCATTATGATATTTAAAAGGGGGTATACTTAGACAGAGGGTGTAGGTTTAAGTTGATTTTGATGTGATGGTAAAAAAAAAAATCTAAATAAGTGGCCAAAAGGGATTGTACTGGGAGAAGAAGAAAGGAAGAGGCAGAAAAGGATAAATTACATCACATGAAAAGGCACAAAACCAAATACACTAGAGGAAAGAAGGGAAGGAGATGAGCATTGTTTGAGCCATACTCTCATCAGATTTGGTTCAAAGAGGGAATAACAATCAGTTAGATATAGAAATCTGACTTACCCTATAGGAAGTAGAAAGGGAAAAGGGAAAAGAAAAGGGAGGGGGCTAATAGAAGGGAGGGCAGACAGAGAGAGGCAGGTGGTCGAAAGCAAAACTCTCCTGAGGAGGGAAATGGAAAAAGGAGAGAAAAAAGCATAAATGGGAGGGATCATGGAATAGGATGGAAAGGAAGAAACAGATAGTAATCATAACTGTGAATGTAAATGGGATAAACTCTCCCATAAAATGGAAATGGATAGCAGAGAGGGTTAAGAATCATAATCCTACAATATGTTGTTTACAAGAAACACATTTGAAGCAAAGGGATACACACTGAGCAAATGTAAAAGGCTGGAACAGAATATATTATGCTTCAGCTGAAGTAAAAAAAAAAAGCAGTAGTAGCAATCCTGATCTCAGACAAAGCAAAAGCAAAAATGGATCTAAATGGGGATAAGCTAGAAGCATTTCCAGTAAGACCAGGGATCATCTTGTCATTCAAAATTGTGCTACAAATGTGAGCTCTAGCAATTAGAGAAGAAAAAGAATTTGAAGGAATTAGAATAGGCAAAGAAGAAACAAAGCTATCACTCTTTGCAGATAATATGATGGTATATTTAGAGAATCCTAGAGAAACAAGTAAAAAATTAATTGAAATAATGAACAAATTTAGCAAAGTTGCAGGCTATAAAATAAACCCACACAAATCATCAAAATTTCTATATGTTACTAACAAAGCCCAGCAGCAAGAGAAACTCCATTTAAAATTACTGTAGACACTATAAAACCAGGAACTATATGAACACAATTACAAAACACTTTTCACACAAATAAAGTCAGATCTAAATAATTGGGAAAATATCAGTGCTTATGGTTAGGCCAAGCTAATAGAATAAAAATGACAATTCTACCTAAATTAATTTACTTATTCAGTGCCATACCACACTACCAAAAATTATTTTATACAGCTAGAAAAAATAATAACAAAATTCATCTGGAAGAAGAAAAAGTCCAGAATCAAGGGAATTAATGAAAAGAAATGCAAAGGAAGGTGGCCTAGCCATTGTACACAGTAACAGCCACATTATGGGATGACTGACTTTGATAGACTTGGCTCTTCACAACACTACAAGAATCTAAGACAACTCCAAAAACACTCACAATGGAAATTGCTATCCACACCCAGAGAAAGAAATATGGAATCTGAACGCAGATGGAAGCATACTATTTGCTCTCCTTCTTCTTTGTTATTTTGTTCTATTGCTTCATTCTTGTGGTTCCTCCCACTAGTTCCAGTAGAGTGGTAGAAGAAGCATTAATGAGGTGTCTGTGAGACGCTATCCCTGGGGCAGCGCAACTGCCTATACCCTGGTCAGCTTCTGTGCTGGGGATGTCTGGAGGTAAAGTCTTGTAGACATCTGCCTCCCTCATTTCCCTCATTACCCTGTTCCCTCTGAATTCTTAAACTGTTCTGCTAGGCTCCTAGATGACATATTAGCTTGATAAATCAATGGGTGGCAAGAGCCCTAGCTGAAGGGCTTGGTTCTTTTTTGGTCATTGTTTTCTGAATTTGAATAAAAGCCACAGAATAAGCAAAATGATGGGGGATTATTGTGTTCTTTTCTTAGCACAGACTAGAATACAATTGTTTGAGTAAAATGATACCACATCTGAAGCAGTGGGTTTAGTAATGGGTGCCACATTTTAGCACAAGCATTGACAAGTGGGAGTGCATCCAGAGAAGGGCAATGTAGATGATAAAAGGCTTGATCCCGCATTACACAAAGATTGGTGGGAGTGGAACAAGAACAGGGATGATTGGCTATGATGTTTCTAGACACAAAGCCCAGAAATACCATCCATACTGATAGCAAGTTCCCCTTTCAGGTAAGAATATCAGGAGAAATTCAGCAAGTAAAACTATCCATAGAATGTCCTGTTGTTTGTTAAATGTGCAAAGCTAGCAATACAGACAAAGGAAGTGCAGAAGTCTTAATAAATTGTGGAAATAGGACCCACTCTACAGATGTTTTCTATTGTTTAGGCAGCATGAAATAATTTTGTGAATGTTGATTTGATAGTCAAAGGATTCTGGGTTCAAATATCAGCTCTGTCACTTAGTGTCTTTGTGACCTTGGGCGAGTCACATGTCTGGACCTCAGCTTCCTCATCTGTAAAAACAAGGGAGTTGGACAAGATAATCTCCAAGAATCCTTGAAATTCTATGAATCTGGGGCAGCTAGGTGGCACAGTAGATTCAGCACCAGCCCTAGAGTCAGGAGGATCTGAGTTCAAACGTGACCTCAGACATTTAACACTAGCATGTAACCCTGGGGAAGTCATTTAACCCAAATTTTCTCAAAAAAAGAAGAAAACAAATTCTATGAACCTTTATACATTGCTCCTTTTACATGTAGTTTAGGGAGGGAGAAGAACCCTAATTAAATATACAATGAACTTGACATTAGAAGGCAAAATGACATAGTTGATAGAGTTTAGGGAAGTATAGGTTCAAATCCTACCTTAGGAGCTTACTAACTTGTGACTCTGAGAAAGTCACTAAATCTCTGTAAGTCTCATTTTCTTCATCTAGAAAATGGGGCTAATTATAGCACCCACCTCGAGTTGCTGTGAGCTATTTCACTATATGTGTGTGTATATACACATACACATACATACATATACATATATATATTACTATGCCATATATATATGTGTGTATATAGATAGATAGATAGATAGATATCACTGTCCCTAATATCAGTGTTCTCCCTCTATCTATCTCTCTGATTCTGTCTCTGTCTCTGTCTCTGTCTCTCTCTCTCTCTCTCTCTCTCTGTCTCATACATAAACATATTATATGTATTGTTGTCTAATATCCCTCCAACATTTAGAAATCAGTTGAGTAGTTTGGATGCAAGATGATCTAGATTCGAGTTCTGCCCCTGACATATTAGCTCTGTGACCTTAGGCAACTCAGTAACCTCTCAGCATCCTTGGCAGCTCTCTAAGACTATTATTATAAGTTGCAGAAAAGGTACTGACCTGCAGTGGTAGAGGGAGTTTCCTTATCTAAGAATTCCTTATAATAGTTAAATGTTATAAGGTAGCTAAGTGGTACAGTGGTTAGAATACTGGATTTGTTTAGAATCAGGAAGACCTGAGTTCAAATCCTGCCTCAGACCTTAGGCAAGTCACTCAACTTGTATTTGCTTCAGTTTCCTCATCTGTAAAATGCAGATAACAGTAGCACCTACCTCAAAATATTGTTGAGAGGATCAAAGGAGGTAACATATGTACAGTGTTTCATATACCTTAAAGTGCTAATTATATGTTAGTTAATATGAAGAAATAGGAGGAGGAGGAGGAGATGAATCATGGATTTTATGATAAATTTGTCCCTATCTCCAAATAAACCAGATATGGGGATTTATTTGTGGTCGTACAGAAGGTGCACCAAAAATCGAGAAAAATGAGTGAAGCATCCAATTCAATTCAATAACCATTTATTAATCTCTTCTTTTCTATTGCCTATATAAAAGTCTTGAAGTAGAAGTTATATACTATGCTAGGCCCTAAGGATGAAAATCAGTACCTGATCCAGTCTATCAGGCCCACACTGTTTCAGTTTCTTTTTTTTAATGCAATTACAGGTCACAGGCAATTATGTGGAAAGTCAGACAAAAAAAGCCATTGAACAACCAGCAAGGATAGCCTGGAAAGGAATTTCAATGGAACCCTGCAGCACAAATACACAAGTCTGTTTATGATAACCTTGGAATGTTTGATAATAAACAGAAGATGTTTTTGCTTTGAGCAAGTGTCCTTGGCCTCCTCACCCTACTTGCCAGCCAACTCCTCACATACCCTCATACTCCTGCTCTTTCTCTTTGTCTGCTTCTCTCTCTCTGCATCACTCTCTGTTTCTCCTGTCTTTGTGTCTGTCTGTCACTCTCTTTCTCTGCTCCATCACCACCACCCTCCCCCATTTCCTAAGGATGCATACAGCCTTTGTGAATAGAAGCCTGGCCATGTCTCTTAATATTAGACTCCAAGAGAAGGACCCTAGAGCTATTTGGACTCCTGGAGATTTGAAAGACTTACACTCCACAGGCTTCTGCCCTTTTGCAGTCTTCTCTTTTCTCACTGCTTCTGAAACGCTATTATCACATCATCGTCATCATCATCACCATCATTATTAAACTATCTAGGGAATTAGGATTGAATAAAGCCCAAGATCACCACCTTTGCCACTGATCCTAACCAGATGAGCTTCCAGGCAGCAACTAATGTCCAAGTAATGTGACATTTGGGATTTACTCACCTCGAATCAATCAGGTTAATAAGGGTTGGTGGCACTGGTTTGGTAAGGGAGCTTTTTTTGTGGGTTGAAAAGTACAGACATCCAACCCCACCATGTGGGGCACTGGCCACTGCCTAGAAGAGATGAATGGGAAAAGGGAACAGAATGTAAGGGTACTACACAGAGGTAATGACCATTAAACCATTTAAGCTGCATTTCAAAAAGGCTTTTCATCCACAAGAACTGAGTGGACTCAGAGAAAAGAAAGGCTGGGGTGGGGGTGAAGGGAGAGAGAGAGAAAAGAGAAGATACAAGAATGAACAACCTTTGAGGTTTCTAAAAATCATGCCATTCTTCCTTCACTTCTCATATTTTTGAAAACCAAATGCATTAAAATCAGATCTTATACAATCTTCTCGAAAACGGGGGAACCAGAAGTCCCCTGACAGATGTTAGCTGTCAGCTAAATAAAAGAACTGAGGAATCTTTTAGGTTTTCCCCTCCCTACTTTCCCTTTATAAAATGAATGACTTTAGAAAGAACAAAAAGCAGAATGTGGATATCACTCATCACCCTGGTGCCCTTGGAAACACCATTGTTTAGACTAATAGTATATAAATATTTTCCTAGAAAATTTCTGGAAAAAAAGATAAAATATCCAAGGTAAACTTAGATGGCAAATAAAGCACGTATTTATTTCATAGCTAAGTCCTGCAGATGACAAGTCTAGGGGGAAAAAGATAAACAATTTTGGTGAAGCCTGGAAGGCAACTAAATAGGAGAGTAGTAATAGATTGAAAAATGTACATTAGGAGCAGATTGTCACTCCTGAGTTTTTGCTAGAGTATGTCTTTGCAACGTGCACAGCAATGCAATTCTGACTAACCCTTCAAGGGCCAAGTCAAATGATGTTGTTTTCAGTTGTATAATCAGTATCAAAATGTTTGCCTTCTAAAAGAGGGGGAAGGGCAGAAGGAAAGGAGATAACTTGGAACTCAAATTTTAAAAAAAAATAATGTTTAGAAAATTTACATATAACTGGGAAATATTTAACAAAATAAATAAACATATATTTTTCAAAAGCCCAAATCTGATCATGTCACCTTCCTACTCAATAAAAAAAGGGCTCTCTATCATCTCCAGGCCTCAAATATAAAATCCTCTTCATAAGCTTTTCATAACCTTCTCCAAACCCACCTTTGTAGTCTTCACACACCTGAGACACACACACTGCAATCTCATGCACTACTTGATCCAGTTATACTGGTCTCCCTACTGTTCTTCAAACAACACATCTATCTCCAGACACTTTCGTTGATTTTCCCCATGCCTGAATGTTCTCCCTCCTCATCTCACCTCCTGGCTTCTCTGGCCTCCTTCAAGACAAAGCTAAAATTCCACGCACTATAGGAAGCCTTTCCCAATCTCTCTTAATTCCAGTATTGCTTCTCTGTTGATTATTTCCCATTTAGCCTGTATGTAGCTTGTTTGTACACAGCTGTTTGCATCTTGTCTCTCCCATTAGATCGTGAGTTACTTGAAGTCAAAGATTGTCTTTTACATTTCTCTGTATCCTTGGCACTTCGCACAGTGCCTGGTATACAGTAGGTACTTAAAAAAAATGTTTATTGACTAGCTATTTGAAAAAAAAATAGGAAAAGAATGGATACTACCAAATTTCTTCTTTGATGCAAATATGATCTTGATACCTAAACCAGAAAGGGGGAAGGAGGGACTGAGGGAGGAAAAGAGGGGAGGGCAGGGAGAGAAAGTTATAGACTAATGTCCTTGATGAACAAATGAATTTAAATGTTAAATTATGGAATAAAATGTTAGCAAAGAGGTTGCAGACATATATTAAAAAGAATCATACATTAAGACCAAGCTAGATTCATATTAACTATTCAGAATAGTGCAATATTAGGAAAACTATAAGCATAATAGGTTATAGCAATAAAAACAATAAAACTGCATGATTATATTAGATTCAGAAAAGGATTTTGATTTTAAAATTACTCATGCATGTTTAAAACATTTTTAAAAGCCATAGGAACAAATGCAAATCTCCTTAATATGACCAACAGCAGCTATCTAAAACCAAGAACCCCAGTGCTAGAAGTATTTCCAATAAATCCGGTGGTGCAGAAAGATTGTCCATTATTACTGCTGTTACTTGGTATAGCTCTAGAAATGCTACCTATAGCAGTAAGATAAGAAAAAGAAATTAAAGAAATAAACATGGGCAAGAAGGAACAAAATGATAACTTTCGGCAAATGATATGATGGCTTATTTAAATAACCTCCAAGATTCAATTAAAGTTAATTGAAATGATTAATAACTGTGAGATAAAATAAACCTAGACCAACTATCAGTCTTTTAGCCCGAAGAAATAGAGAAATTATATCCAAAATAACTGGAGAATGTATAAAAATTTGGGATTCCATCTACTGAACACACACACACACACACACACACACGCAAGCATAAGCACACAAACTACATGAATAGAACTACAAAAATCTCTTAAAGGAAAGAAAAAATCTTAAATAATTGGAAAGATTATATTTATGGTTGGGACACACCAACATAATAAAAATTACAATATTACTCTAACTTACAAGTCCAGTGTCATACCAATCAAATGACCAAAAATCTACCTTATAGAACTAAAAAATAATAACAGCACAGTTCATATGGAAGAACAAGAGGTAAAAAATCTCCAGGGAAATAGTGGTGGGGAGGAACGCAATACCAGATTTCAAACTATACTACAAAACAGCAATTATCAAAACTATTTATTAAAATCATTTCTCTGTTTTCTGAAAAGTAAAAAAGTGGGGGCAGCTATGTGGCGCAGTGGATAGAGCACTGGCCCTGGAGTTAGGAGGTCCTAAGTTCAAATCCAGCCTCAGACACATAACACTTACTAACAGTGTGACTCTGGGCAAATCACTTAACCCCAAATACCTCACAAAAAATAATAATAATAATAATAATTTAAAAGTTAATCAGTACAGACTGTAGGGGGGCGGAGTCAAGATGGCAGAGTGACAGCAGTGACTTGCTTGAGCTTTCCTCCAAACCCCTCCAAATACTCATAAAAAATGACTCTAAACAAATTCTGAAGCAACAGAACCCACAAAAAGACAGAGTGAAACAAATTTCCAGCCCAAGACAACCTGGATGATTGATCAGAAAGGTGTATCGTGCCGGGCTGGGCGTTGAGTGCAGTGTGGCATTGGCGTGCAGGCCACAGTGAACTTTGAGCAGGCCTCAGAGGAGTGAGTCCTGGGAAGCTGTGGAGGTTTCCAGACTCCTCAATCCACCAATGCCAAAGACAACTTGGAAGGTCAGTGGGAAAAGTCTGTTTCTGTTGGTGCTGAGAGAGGAAGGGGGTGGGTCTCAGCTCCATTCCCCAAGAGCATGGCCCTGGGGGGTGCAGCTGCTTCCCAAGCTTCTGGCCCATGGACTGAGGGGGAATCCAGTGGCTGATCAGAGAGGGATGCAGGGATCTCTTTGCCAGTGCTGAGACAGGAATCTCTTGCTTTGCCCGTGTTTGGATCTGGGTCACAGTTCTGGGCAGCGGTGCTGGGGGGAGGAGAAGCACTGGCGTGGTGGAGCTTGTAGTGGCTGTGGAGAGAAACCACTTCTCACAGTTACAGGACAGAAAGGAATACTTGTGGTCACAGGCCAGGAAAGGATTTGTAAACACCTCGCCCCTTATCATACCACCTTGAAAGAGTTGAAAATTTACAGGTCCCTACAAGTATCTCTGAAAACAGCTGTACAAACCCCCCAAAGCTTTGGACAGTACATTCTCCACATTGGAAGCAGAATCTTACCTTAACAAAGAGTTTAAAAATCAAGTAATTGGCTGGGATCATGAGCAAGCAGCGCAAAAAGAGTCAGACTATATTATCTTACTTTGGTGAAAAGGAAGATCAAAATATACAACCAGAAGAAGACAACAAAGTCAAAGCTCCCACATCCAAAGCCTCCAAGAAAAATATGAATCAGTCCCAGGCCTTGGAAGAGCTCAAAAGGGATCTTGAGAAGCAAGTAAGGGAAGTAGAGGAAAAACTGCGAGTGATGCAAGAAAATCATGAAAAACAAGTCAAAAAAAATACTGAAGAAAATACCACCTTAAAAAATAGCCTAACCCAGATGGCAAAAGATGTCCAAAAAGCCAATGAGGAGAAAATGCCCTAAAAAGAAAATTGGCCAAATGGAAAAGGAAGTCCAAAAGATTACTGAAGAAAATACTTCCTTAAAAATTAGAATAGAGCAATTGGAAGCTAGTGACTTTATGAGAAATCACGACACAGTAGAACAAATCCAAAAGAATAAAAAATTAGAAAACAATGTCAAATAGCTCATTGGAAAAACAACTGACCTGGAAAATAGATCCAGGAGAGAGAATTTAAAAATTATTGGACTATCTGAAAGCCATGATCAAAAAAAGAGCCTAGACATCATCTTTCAAGAAATTATCAAGGAAAACTGCCCTGATATATAGAACCAGAGGGCAAAATAGAAAGTGAAAGAATCCACAGATCTCCTCCTGAAAGAGATCCCCAAAGGAAAACTCCTAGGAATATTGTAGCCAAATTCCAGAGTTCCCAGGTCAAGGAGAAAATATTACAAGCTGCCAGAAGGAAACAGTTCAAGTACTGTGGAAACACAATCAGGATAACACAAGATTTAGCAGCTTCTACATTAAAGGACCGCAGCATGGAAAATAAAATTCTGGAGGGCAAAGGAGATAGGATTACACCAAGAATCACCTACCCAGCAAAACTGAGTATAATCCTTCAGGGGAAAAAATGGTCATTCAGTGAAATAGAGGACTTTCAAGCATTCTTGATGAAAAGACCAGAGCTGAATAGAAAATTTGACTTTCAAACAGGACTCAAGTGGAACATGAAGAGGTAAACAGGAAAGAGAAATCATAAGAGACTTATTAAGATTGAACTGTTTACATTCCTGCATGGAAAGATGATATTTATAACTCATGAGACCTTTGTCAGTATTAGGGTAGTTGGAGGAAAAAAATTATATGTATGTATATGTAGATAGATAGATAGAGGGCACAGGGTGAGTTGAAGATTAAGGGGTCATATCTGGAGAATAAAATTAAAGGATATGAGAGGATTATACTTGGAGAAGAAGAAAGGGAGAGGTAGAATGGGGTAAATTATCTCACAAAAAAAACAGAAAAGAAAAGTCTCTTACAGTGGAGGGGAAACAGGGGAAGGTGAGAGGGAATGAGTGAATCTTATTCTCATAGGATTTGGCTTAAGGAGGGAATAACATACACATTCAATTGGGTATGGAAATCTGTCTTACCCTACAGGAAAATAGGGGGAGAAGGGGACAAGAGAGCAGGGGGATGATAGAGAGGAGGGCAGATTGGGAAAGGGGGTAATCAGAAGTAAATACTTCTGAGGAGGAACAGGGTCAAAACAAAGAATAGAATAAATGGGAGGGCAGGATAGGATTAAGGGAAATAGAGTTAGTTTTTCACATGTCTACTATGGACGTGTTTTGCATAACTGCACATGTACAACCTATATTGAGTTGCTTGCCTTTTCAATGAGGGTGGGTGGGGAGGGAGGAAGAGAGAAAATTTGAAACCTAAAGTTTTTTTAAAAATATGTTTAAAAAAATGTTTTCACATGCTACTGGGAAATAAGAAATACAGGAAATGGGGTACAGAATATCCTGCCCTACTGGAAAACAGAAAGGGAAGGGGATAAGAGAAGGGGAGAGAGATGGAAGAGAGGACAGACTAGGGGAAGGGATATTCAGAATGCATGACATCTTGGGGTGGGGGGGGGGGAGATGGGGTGAAAATTTGGAACTCAAAAACTTGTGGAAGTGAATGTTGAAAACTACAAATAAATAAATTTATATTAAAAGAAAAAAAATTTTTTAAGTTAATCAGTACAACAGATTAGGTACACATGATCCAAAAGCAAATATATGTATTATAACTTAATGTTCAATAAACCCAAAGACCATGACAAGTTGGGTAAGGACTTTTTATTTGATAAAAACTGCAAGGAAAATTGGAAAGTAGCCTGGAAGTAATCAGATTTATACTACTATCTCACACCTATGCCACAATAAATTCCAAACTTAGATATGAAAGGTTATAACATAAACAAAATCAGAGGATCATGGAATGAGATGCCTTTCACAACTGAGAATGATGGAAGAGTTATTGACCAAATAAGGAATAAAGAGAGAAAATGGATTTTGAGTACATAAAATTGAAAAGGTTTTATACAAACAAAATCAATGCAGTTAAAATAAAAGGTGAAAACAGTTGGGAAATCTTTACAGCAAGCTTCTCTGATAAAAATCTGATATCAAAGATATAGACACATAATTCAAATGTATTAAGAGAAGATTCATTAAGTGTTCAAATGCTATGAAAAGGCAGTTATCAAAGGAAGAAAAGCAAGCTGTCAACAACCAAATAAAAATATTCCAAATCACTAATGATGAAAGCCATACAAGTTAGAATAATTCTTACACTCATCAGATTAGTAAATATAATTATTTAAAAGGGAAAATGATAATTTTGGGAGGGAATCTGGAAAAACAGCCACATTGATACAATATTGGTAGGGTTGTGAATTGGTCTAGCTGTCTTGAAAAGCAATTTGGAACTATACCCAAAATATCTTTCAGTGGGAGGAAAGGAGGTGTAGTAATAGAAATATAGAGAAAAGAAAGAAAAGAGCATCAATGAGACATCTGCAATGCATAGAAGAAAACAGAAGGAAAATCAGAGCAAGATAGCTTCAGGACTAACATGTTACAGTCTTTTTCAAAAACTCAAGCTAAATATAATAGATACATGGTTCCATATCCAATTCTTTTTTTCTTTGTATATAGTAATATTCATATTTGTTATTGTCAAATTCATAATAACAAAAAATTAAAATCATGGGCAAGGGGAGGAGGAGAAAAGTAAAACAGGTCTCTTCCAAGAGCTTACAATATAGTGGGTGGTAAAAATGTGTGCATGTATACATATATACATACATACATACATACATACATACATACATACATATATATATATATCTTAAAATTTAGAGTATAATAATCATAAGAGAAGGACAAAGAATTACGAAATCAGATATGGGAAAGATAACTTTCCAGCTGGGGGAAAACAGAAAAGACTTCACAGAAGAGATTGTTTTTAATTAGGGCTATGATCACATGCAGAAATGTTGGCAGAATGCTGAAATAATGCATTCTGCCCCCAGTTTTAATAAGATTCTTTGGTTTATCCATGGGTGGTTTGGGCATTTCATCAATTGCTAAAGGCTGTAGTTTTTTTTCTTCAATAGCATATAGACCTGAGGTATGATAGAGAGCAGAACTTAACAAAATAAAGCCTGCGGGACAAATCTGATCCCAAAGCTCTTTTGGTCCAAAGCTTATTATTAATAATAATAATACTATATCAATAATAATAATGTACAAAATCAGCCCTGAGCACAGTGGAAGAAGGAACCAGGTAAAAGAAAAAAAGGAAACCTGACAACATTATTCTGATCACAGAATTACAGAATAGTGAAGCTGGAAGGGAATTCAGTGGCCATCTAAGCCAAATGTTTCCTGAGCAAGAATCCCCTTATCCCCAGACACTAATGCATTGTTGGTGGAGTTGTGAACTGATCCAACCATTCTGGAGAGCAATTTGGAACTATACCCAAAGGGCTATAAAACTGTGCATACTCTTTGATCCAGCAATACCACTGCTAAGTCTATATCCCAAAGACATGAAAGAAAGAAAGAAAGAAAGAAAGAAAGAAAGAAGGAAGGAAGGAAGGAAGGAAGGAAGGAAGGAAGGAAGGAAGGAAGGAAGGAAGGAAGGAAGGAAGGAAGGAAGGAAGGAAGGAAGGAAGGAAGGAAGGAAAGGAAAGGACATATTTGTAAAAAAATATTTATAGCAGCTCTTTTTGTGGTGGTTAAGAATTGGAAATCAGAGGGATGCCCATCAATTGGAGAATGGCTAAACAAACTATAGTATATGATTGCAATGGAATATTATTGTGCTATAAGAAACGACAAGCAGGATAATTTCAGAAAAACCTGGAAAGACTTACACGAACTGACGCATAGTGAAGTGAACCAGGAGAACATTGTACACAGTAACAGCAATATTGTTCAATGAAGAACTGTGAATGACTCAGGAATTCTCAGCAATACAGTGATCCAAGAAAATCCCTAAGGACTAATGTTGAAGCACACTATCTGCCTCCAGAGAAAGAACTGATATTATTTGAATACAGACTGAAGCGTGCTATTTTTCTCTTTCTTTAATTTTTTTATTCAAGTTTTCTTGTACAAAATGACTAATATGGAGATGTTTTACATGATTGCACATGTATAACCTATATCTGATTGCTTACCATCTCAGGAAGGTATACAATTTGAAACTCAAAGCCTCAAATAAAAATGTTTTCAAAAAGTTTTTAAATATACCCAACAATTAGTCGTCAAGTATTAGCCTGAA
Organism: Phascolarctos cinereus; assembly: GCF_003287225.1. Classification (NCBI taxonomy): domain Eukaryota; kingdom Metazoa; phylum Chordata; class Mammalia; order Diprotodontia; family Phascolarctidae; genus Phascolarctos; species Phascolarctos cinereus. Next base: position 11,349,129 of record NW_027556098.1, read on the forward strand.
GACCTCCATCAAAAGAAACTCACTACTTTCCATCCAAACAAGGCAACCCAGTCCACTATTAGTTCTAATAATTAAGAAGTTCATCCTTTCACCAAACATAAATTTCCTTTTTAAAAACATCCACCCTTTTTTCCTAGTTCTACAGAGCCCAGAAAAAGTGCTCTCTCTTCCATGTGATAGATATTGAAATATTTGAAGAAAAGTATTATTCCCTCCATCCTCTCCAGACAAACTCTTCTTCTTCAGGCTAAACATCCCTAGCTCCTTCAATAGTTCCTCTTTTAGCATTATTTCAAGTGACTTCACCTCCTGGTTCCTCTAAATAGGACACTTTCCAGCTTATCAACATCCTTCTTATGTGATTCACAGACTTGCATAGCATACTTTATCATGGAACTAACTTAGTTCCTTCATCCTGTACACTATTAATCTTAATAAGGTAGCTAGGTGGGGCAGTGGATAGAGTACCATGCCCAGAGTCAGGAACACTCATTTCTCTAAGTTCAATTCTAGTTTCAGATAACTTGCTTGCTGTGTGACCATGGGCAAGTCACTTAACTCTGTTTACTTCATGTGTAAAATGAGCTGGAGAAGAAATGGCAAACCACTCCAGTATCTTTGCCAGGAAAACCCAAAATGGGGTCATGAAGGGTCAGAAATGACTAAAACAACTGAACAACAAAAATCACTCAATGGAATCTAAGAGAGCATTAGTGTTTTGTCTTTTTGTTGCTGCTGTTTGTTTTTTTTTTAAACACTGATAGCATGTTGTTGACTCATGATAAGCTTACAATTCATGAAATTCCCCGGGGAAGCAACATGGAAGAGTAATGTCTAGAGAGTTAAGACCTGAACTAAGTTGGAATTGAACATGACATGGGGCAGCTAGGTGGCAAAGTAGATAAAGCTCAGGACTTGGAGTCAGGAGGACCTGAGTTCAAATTTGACCTCAGACACACGACACTAGCTATGTGACCCTGGGCAAGTCACTTAACTCTGATTGCCTCACCAAAAAAGAAAAAAAAAAGGAACTGAGCATGACAGGCATAGGCATTCCCTCCAATGAAGGTTCTGGAGAGGAACTCACCAATTAGAAGAGAAGCCCACATGGATGGTGGTAGAAGGTAGAAGAGTACAAAGAGTACAATTGAGCTGGTTCCTTTACAAGTTATAATCTAGGCCAGTGAAGAAAAAATTAAGAACCCAGAAACATTTTAGACATTTGATGTCATCAACTGCGGCAAGCCTGAGACAGAGGTCTGAGGCAGGCCCCTCTCAATCAATCAATCAATCAAGAAGAATTTAGTCGCATCTGTGAAATATAAAGAAAATATGGAGTAGTTAAATAATAATCACTAACATTCCTTTTAAAAAAATCTTAAATTAAAAGATATTAAATGGCTGGGCAAAGAATTTCAAGAGATTTTCTTTACTTGAAGTATTAGCATAGAATATCAGGAGTTGGACAAGAATATACCCCATGGAATGCTGAGTCCCTTTCCCATGAAACATGTGGCTCAATGTTAAAAGGGCTTGGTACTTTGGTATAATACAAGCTAGCCCCATGGTCCCTCACCCCTTAATGGTGGAAAGCGAGGAGAGGCTATATCAAAGAGGAAAGGCCACTAAGTCAGAGGGAGTGACCCACTCAGTGAACCTTAAAAGGGAATGGCCTCCAGAAGGCTCTTCCCTCCTGCCTCTTAAATATGAGTGGCATGCAGCTCTCTCCCGGTAAGAAGATGGGGAGGTTAAGAGGTGGCACCTCCCCCACCCCACCAGGAAGGGTGAACTTCTTTCACATGGCGGACAGCATCTACGCTGGCCAAAGTAAGCTTTTGACTGGATCGCAAAACCTTAATTGTTTCTTCTGCTGTGTTTTTCTTTCCCAAGTATAGGTGACTGAACAGTAATCCCAAAATGCATGTTTCCAGCCTTGGAGGCAACTCTGTAAATTCAAGGAGTTACAAGCTCTTGGGTTGTAACTATCAGTGTTGGCTGAATTTTGGAAGGAGCCCCAGACCTGCTCCAGTACTTCTGAGAGATGACTACCAAGAGAAGATGATCCCAACCCCCTGGTAAGGCTGACAGAAAAGATGGGCCTATTGGGGTTTGTGTAGACAATGCAGAGCAAACTGCTTCATCTTTGATGTTTTAAATATCAGTTTCTTGAGGGAGTATAACAGAGGCTATCATTTATAACTGGTACTTCTTTTTTTAAAATTTATTTATTTTTTGATATAAATTTACGTATTTTTAGTTTTCAACATTTACTTCCACAAGATTTTGAGTTCCAAATTTTCACCCCACCCCCCCCCTCCCCCCACCCCAAGATGGCATGCATTCTGAATACCACTTCCCCTAGTCTGCTTTCTCTTCTATCTCTCCCCCCCCTTCTCTTATCCCCTTCACCTTCTATTTTGATGTAGGGCAGGTAGACTTCTGTACCCATTTCCTGTATTTCTTATTTCCCAGTTGCATGTGAAAACCTTTTTTTTTAACGTGTGTTTTTAAAACTTTGGGTTCCAAATTTTCTCCCTTCCTCCCCCACCCACCCTCATTGAAAAGGCAAGCAACTCAACATAGGTTATACATGTGCAGTTATTCAAAACACTTCCATAGTAGATATGTTGTGAAAAACTAACTCTATTTCCCTTAATCCTATCCTGGCCCCCCCCATTTATTCTGTTCTTTCTTTTGACCCTGTCCCTCTTCAGAAGTATTTGCTTTTGATTACCCCCTTTCCCAATCTGCCCTCCTCTCTATCATCCCCCTGCTCTCTTGTCCCCTCCCTCTCATTTTCCTGTAGAGTAAGACAGATTTCCATACCCAACTGAATATGTATGGTATTCCCTCCTTAAGCCAAATCCTATGAGAATAAGATTCATTCATTCCCTCTCACCTTCCCCCGTTTCCCCTCCACTGTAAGAGACTTTTCTTTTGTTTTTTTGTGAGATAATTTACCATGTTCTACCTCTCCCTTTCTTTTTCTCCTAGTATAATCTTCTCTCATCCCTTAATTTTATTCTCCAGATATAACCCCTTAATCTTCAACTCACCCTGTGCCCTCTACCTATCTACCTATCTATCTATCTATCTATCTGTCTATCTATCTATCTATCTATCTACATACATATAATTTTTCCCCCTCCAACTACCCTAATACTGACAAAGGTCTCATGAGTTATAAATATCTTTCTACGCAGGAATGTGAACAGTTCAACCTTAATAAGTCTCTTATGATTTCTCTTTCCTGTTTACCTCTTCATGTTCCACTTGAGTCTTGTGTTTGAAAGTCAAATTTTCTATTCAGCTCTGGTCTTTTCATCAAGAATGCTTGAAAGTCCTCTATTTCACTGAATGACCACTTTTCACCCTGAAGGATTATACTCAGTTTTGCTGGGTAGGTGATTCTTGGTTGTAATCCTATCTCCTTTGCCCTCTGGAACATTATATTCCATGCCCTGCAGTCCTTTAATGTAGAAGCTGCTAAATCTTGTGTTATCCTGATTGTGTTTCCATAATACTTGAATTGTTTCTTTCTGGCAGCTTGTAATATTTTCTCCTTGACCTGGGAACTCTGGAATTTGGCTACAATATTCCTAGAGGTTTTCCTTTGGGGGTCTCTTTCAGGAGGAGATCAGTGGATTTTTTCAATTTCTATTTTGCCCTCTGGTTCTAAAATATCAGGGCAGTTTTCCTTGATAATTTCTTGAAAGATGATGTCTAGGCTCTTTTTTTGATTATGGCTTTCAGATAGTCCAATAATTTTAAAATTCTCTCTCGTGGATCTATTTTCCAGGTCAGTTGTTTTTCCAATGAGATATTTCACATTATTTTCTAATTTTTCTTTCTTTTGGATTTGTTTTATTATTTTTATTTATTTATTATTTTTATATATATAAACATATATATAATTCTGTTTATTTATTATTATTGGATTGTTTTCATAAAGTCACTAGCTTCCAATTGTTCTATTCTAATTTTTAAGGAAGTATTTTCTTCAGTAATCTTTTGGACTTCCTTTTCCATTTGGCCAATTTCTCTTTTTAGGGCATTCTTCTCCTCATTGGCTTTTTGGACTTCTTTTGCCATCTGGGTTAGGCTATTTTTTAAGGTGATATTTTCTTCAGTATTTTTTGGGGTCTCCTTTAGCCAGCTGTTGACTTGTTTTTCATGGTTTTCTTGCATCACTCTCATTTCTCTTCCAGATTTTCCTCTACTTCTCTTACTTGCTTCTCAAAATCCCTTTTGAGCTCTTCCAAGGCCTGGGACTGATTCATATTTTTCTTGGAGGCTTTGGATGTAGGAGCTTTGACTTTTTTGTCTCCTAGTTTTATGTTTTGATGTTCTTTGTCACCAAAGTAAGATAATATAGTCTGACTCTTTTTGAGCTACTCATGATCCCGGCTAATTACTTGAGTTTTAAACTCTTTGTTAAGGTAAGATTCTGCTTCCAATGTGGAGAATGTACTGTCTCAAGCTTTGGGGGGGTTGTACAGCTGTTTTCAGAGATAATTGTAGGGACCTGTAAATTTTCAGCTCTTCCAAGGTGGTATGATAAGGGGCGAGATGTTTACTCCTTTCCTGCCCTGTGCTCTGGTCTATTAGTGACCACAAGCACTCCTTTCTGTCCTGGAACTGTGAGGAAGGTTTTCTCTTCATAGCCACTACAAACTCCATCACACCAGCACTCCTCCTTGTCCCAGAACCGCAGCCCAGAACTGTGAGCCAGATCCAAGCATGGGCAAAGCAAGAGATTCCTGCCTCAGCACTGGCAAAATATATCCCTGCAGTCTCCCTCTGATCAGCCACTTGATTCTCCCTCAGCCTGTGGGCCAGAAGCTCAGGACACAACCACCACCCCGGTGCTTACGCTCTGTGCTCTGTGCTCTAGAGCTGGCTCTGACCTAGCTCCTCTCTCAGCACTGCAGAAACAGACTTTTCCCACTGACCTAAGTTGTTTTTGGTGTTTGTGGGTTGAGAGATCTGGAAGCTGACACAGCTGCCCGAGATTCAGTCCTCGGAAGCCTGCTCCAGGTTCACTGCAGCCTGCACGCCCACGCCATACTGTGCTCCTCTCCCCGCCCAGCAAGATATACCTTTCTGATCAACCATCCAGGTTGTCTTGGGCTGGAAATTTGCTTCACTCTGCCTTTTTGTGGGTTCTGCTGCTCTAGAATTTGGTTAGAGCCATTTTTTATAGGCATTTGGAGGGATTTGGGGGAGAGCTCAAGCAAGTCACTGCTTTCACTCTACCATCTTGGCTCCACCCCCTTGGTACTTCTTTAAGTCCATTAACACACACTTTGTGAGTCTCTTATATGGTAAACATTCATTGTATGTGAAGGAAATAAATACCAATCCCATACCTGATTTACACTGTATAATGAGTACCTTTTTAGACATTAGTAAAATCTAAACTTTAAATGATTCACCCAGGGCTCAGGATTGGGTCTGAAAAGAGCTAGAGAGTTTGAGAAGGAACCTAACCCCTCCCTTTAGAGTCCAAAGTCCTACAATGCATATATATAGTCAGTGCATATATAGGTCAAAGCAGAGGGGCTTCAGTGGAAAGGAAGAGGGCAAACACCCCAGCATCCTTGAGTTCATTTGAGGGTTAAAATTGTTACAACAGAATCATAAATTTATGATTCAGTCTCCTCCTGAAAGGGACTTTGGAGATTATCTACTCCAACTCTCTCACATTTTAAAACTGAGAAAAATAATTCCCATTGAGGTCAAATGTCTTTCTCACTCAAGGTCACACAGGTAATAAGTGGCATAACCAGATTTCCAATTCAGTTTATAGAATCATAGATTTTTAGAGTAGGAAGTTATCTAAGAGGTCATCTAATACAATCCTTTATTTTTACATATCATCACCAAGGAGTGCTATGACTATTTGCCAAGTTGCTTATTCCCCTCAGAATTATGAGGGTAAAATTGAGGTCATCCGTCATCCACCCACTCTTCTCCCTGTGTTACCTTACACCAGGTTCCAATATCATATAGTTTAAATATAGTTTAATAAATAATACAGTTTAGATCAACTGTATTTGCTTTTTTCCCCACTTAGTAGCCCTCCTATTCCCAATGACTATAAATGTTTATTGACTGACTACCTTCTTCCCTTCACAGCTGTGAATCAAATGCATTTATGCTCATATCATTATCTTAGTAAATAATTTAATTGAACTTAACTAAAAAGGAAATAATAAAGTGTCAAAACATTACCCACATGTACATAGACTTTATATCCCCCAAAAAAACCTGGAGCTGAATACCGATAACTAATTCATAATTCATTCACTGTTAATGCTGTTGTTAAGATAGCACTGTGAATGCTTTTTGGTGATTCTCATGATCATAAATTTTCATAGCTGTGACTCAGTGACTGTAAGTTCTCTAACTTCCCTGGTTTCCTTGATTTCCTCCTCCCATGTAACAGGAATAGTCCCAGCTCTCCTGACCCAGCTTCCTGGCCTGGGACCATAAAAGGTCCAAGCCTCCTGACCAGTACCACTATACCATTTGAGTCGTCTTTCACTGATGGAGACAAGGGAGGCTGCATTCAGAGGAGCTAACTGTATCCCTACTGGCTAACCTTACTCGGTTTGAACAAATAAACCTCCTTAGCTCAATGACTCATGAGTGCTCATTTCATCCAAACATTGAATCTGCACTAAGAGAGTGTTCACTTCAGAGCCATGCGTACAACCCAGATGCAGGAGCACGCAAGATAACAAAATGCCAGAACCAGGGTCTCAGGATCTTTGAGAAAGTTTCAATTACTGGTTAGCTGGCAGGAATTTTCTCACCCCCATAATGACCATTTCTGTAAATACTGGCTGGCTTCTGTTGTTACTACTGCAAGAGTAGGAAGCTTATATGCTGAAGATTTTAGGATAAGGCAAGGAGAAAAAAAGTAGCCCTAATCCTGCTTCTGCTCTCCTTACTTTTACTTGAAGGTACCTTTATAACAGTCCCCATCAGTCTCTAAATTTAGAGATCATTCAGGCAGCATCATCAAATTTTTTTTACCCCTCACAACAGTTGAGAAGTATAGTCACACAACCTTTATATCCTGCACCACAACCACCCCCCCTCCCGTAAAGAATTTGCAATCCCTGCAAAGAGTCACTGAGATATCTGTAAACATATTCTCAACATACATAAATGAACAAAGAGCACAGTTACATGTAACTATCCCTGCTCACAGTATAGAACATGGCATTCACATTAAAACTGCATAAGCATATGCAACAATATAATATATAGCATGTGATCAAAAATATATATGGCAACATTACATACATTCAACCAAGTATAACGTAAAATGTTACAGAGTTGTATGTAGGAACCAAACATACAAGCTTTATGCAAAAACTTGGTATGTGTAAATAGTGCCTCTATGGATTATTTCAAATTTATCCCGTATAGATCTTGTTTTTAATATAGTTGTTTGCATGTTCTCCCCCATCAGACTGTGAGCATCTCAAGAGCAGAGTCTATCTTTTACCCTTCTGTGTATCCCTAGTGCTTAGCACAGAGCCTGACACGTAGTAGGTATGTAATAAATGTTTATTGACTTAGAGCAATAACCTACCATAGCAATGGCATCTTAATATATATATATATGTATATATATATATATATATGTATATATATATGTATATATATGTATATATATATATATATATATACACACACATATAGCAAAGAGGTATAATGTACAAGAAAAACATATTGCATAAGCAACAAATGGGTCATAAACCACACATAACAACGTTTGTTGTGGTTACATACAAAAAATACATTGCATGCACTCCATCAATGAACATCATCAGGCTATATCAGTCCCACTGTTTCAGTTGCCCTTGCTGAGAAATTGATTTGCACAGTGTCACACAGCTATTAAGTGATAGAGGCAGGTTTTCTTCTTCTCCCTTTCTTCAAATCCAGCACTCCTGCTTCCCAAATCCCATATTGTCCTAAGCATGAAGCTACCTATTCAGTAGCTTCTATCTATCCTGTCTCTGACCAATCCCCCTGTTTTTCTCTTTATGTTGGATATAATTTGAAAGGACTGTCTTTAGGGTACATTAGGAGTCTAGAGGAAATCCTGCTCAGTGCTTTGAATAATACCTAGCCTATTTCTTTTTGGTAAATATGATACTAAAATAAAATTTCCCCAGACTTTCCAGGGAGGTTTCATGAAACCATTTCTGGCATCGAGTAAATTTATGGATTCCAGGCACTTCTGCAGTATCTTTGATCAAGGGCTACTCCAGAAACGGCATTCTCAATGCATTATGCATGTTCTAATTTTCTTTCACCTGGTCCATTTCCTTAAATTCTTCATGCGTACACATTCTCTCTAGCCTGACTTATTAAGTCTCTGATTAACCTCCTTCAGCTTTGCTTTTAACCAGATTCTTTGAAGCTATTTTTTAACCTCTTTTAAGTGGCAGAGATTTGTTAGTACTACTGTACTAGTCTGTAAGTCATTTTTCCAAGGGCATATAGGAGGTCGTAAGTGTTGGTAGTTTTTCAAAGCCCCCTAGAGAATTTTTAACAGACTCCATATTCTGTACAAGCCATTACTAGGCTAATGGCATAGTGCATTAAGAATACAGATGTGGTTGTGAGATATTATTAACATTCCCATTAACATCACAGATTAGCCTATAGGTAAGGTACCACTAACTCATGTCAGAGAAAATAAATTATTAAGCATGAAGACATCATAGACTTGGAATGATCAACTTGAAATGAGCTATCTGCAAGATCATGATATAAGCAAATTATGCAGAAAAAACCAACAGTCAATTGACCAGGCTGTCAGTAACTAAAGGAAATTTAAGCATGTCTTGAAATATTTAATTCAGAAATATCAACCACACTGTGAATTTTATGTTGCAGTAACTGAGTATTGCATATTCAATCTTAGAGGTAAGGGCTTAAGGGGTCAATGATTTCATTAGTGTGAGGAGCTCCCAGTATAGAAATCACCATCACCACCAATGCAGATTGACAACTCATGTGAAACTTATAATCTAAGAGAGTTGCCCGGGGTGCTAAGAGTTTGGCATTTATGCATAGTCCCAGGCAATACGTGTCAAAGGAAAGACTTGAAACTGGGAAACCTACTACTCCATGTTGCCTCTCACAAAGGTATAAATGTTTATATTATAGGAAAAATTTTATGCAGAATGAATATTTACCTTAGACATCAAACCCCATACATATATCTAGGTTGATGGAATGATAATGTCTATACTGAGATAATTCAATGGATCTATGATCTTATGGATGCAAATATTCCCTCAAGTGTTACAAGCCAGTGGTATCAAACTCAAATAGAAACTGGATTACTGCCAGCTGTACATTGACTTGGAAAACCACAAATGAACATTATCTCTGTTGTAGTGCATGTTTATTTATCTTATTAAACATTGACTGATTAATCTTTAATTTGGTTATCCCAAGTTTGACACCCTTGCTGGAGACCACAACCTATCTCCCATTCCTTAACCTGTCCAATTCTCATCATTGCTCTCCAAGGAATCCTTCCAGAGACAATCTTCACAACACACTGGAGACCTATAGGTTTCCCTCCAGGTCTCTAAATACCACGTGGGCACCATTATAACACTCAGACATCTGCTGTTCCTCACTCTCAGCATATGAACAGTCCCTCTTTCCTGGGCATGAATTTCTTTAGTGACATCCCTAACATTCTCATGTGCAAGTCAGTAATGATATGTTGTAGCTTACTTACTATACCTTGCCCCTGTCCCATAATCCTTTCCATTGCCTTTTGGTGCTCCCAAACTTCAATTCTTCAGAGATCATTGGTCTGAACTCACGTTGTATCATTGAAGAATATTAGATGGACTTTTATAGCAAAGAACAGCTTGGGATTATTGAAAGAACTTTTCAATTTCCCAAATATAATTGAGCCTGAGTTCTTAATCCTGGTCAATTTTGGGCCCAGCTCATTGTCTGTCTGTAATGCTGTCCAAAACATATGCACTGGTTATCTAATGCAAAAGACCAATTTTCCAAATATTCAATTTGACAAATATTTGTCAAATACCTACTATGTTGAAGGCATCAGGCTAGGTGATGAGGATAGAAAGGCAAAAAAGGAAACGTCGCTGCCCTTAAGGAATTTGCATTCCACTAAAGGGAAATAATATACACACAAATACTTGAAGAGGGAGAACATGATCGTCTTTAAAAACACTGAGATGAGTTAGGGAACCATCTTGAGATAAGTGAACTGATTGCAAGAGGTGGCCAGCTGAGAGAAGCATTTAATGAATTTGAAAATGTATAAATAGCAGCTCTTCTCAGCAATGCAATGATCCAACACAATCCCAAAGGACTAATGACGAAGCATATTATCCATCTCCAGTGAAAGAACTGATATTGTTTGTATATAGAATGAAGCATGCTGTTTTTCACTTTCTTTCATTATTTTTCTTTTAGTTGAGTCTTCTTGTGGGAAAACGGCTAATACAGAAATGTTTCACATGACTGCACGTGTGCAACCTATATCTGATTGCTTACTGTCTCACAGAGCAGGGAGGATAAGGACAGTGGGAAGGATAGAATTTGGAACTCAAAACTTTAAAAAAACAAATGTTAAAATTGTTTTAACATTCAATTAGGGAAAAATAAAATATATTTTAAAAATAAAATAAACTTTTTTTAAAAAAAAGAAAATGTATAAGTAGAAATTAATAAGTAATCCAAAATAGAACTATGAAGTCTCTATCTCCACCAGACACTGAGGTTATAGTGATGCTTTAAAAGAAGTTGGATAACCCAAGTAATTGCAAGAAAAGTGTAAATATTACAAAATATATAAATGTAAAGCAACAATGGTGCAGAAGAGAAGCATATTTTTATTTAGTTTATATTTTGTAATTGTGAAGAAGTTATAGTTGTATTGATTATCTCATTGACATGATTCTGGATAAAGATGAAACATGATTCCTGGGTTTTAGCCAACAAAAATTTTTAAAACGAAAGATTTTCACTACTGCAGATACTTGAGTCCAATCAGAAACTATAAGATTATGGAAATGATATTACATGTGGATATGGGAAAATAACCCTTCACTTGTTGGGGAAAATTGTCATTATGACACACAGTAGATACATAATAAATACTAGTTGACTTAATTAATGGATATTTAAAATAACGTTGAAAAGTTGACTATGGATTCTAGAAAGGCCTATTCTCTTGGTAGTGAAAAGAGGAAATCATCTGAGAGATGTCGCTAAAAGATAACATGGGAAACAAATGGAATTGATTACTGAGCTATGACTACTCTTTTTGCTCAAAACCTTTCCATCATCTCAGATGTCACTGAACTGAGAACAAGATATCAAACCAACAATTTCTTCTTTGCAACTACAATCCATTGTTCTACCTGGGGCACTGCCCTCTGGGGCTGAACAGGCCAAATCTAATCACTACTTTGAAGGACAACTATTTAAGTGTCAGGGGATAACTATCATTTCCACCCACCACTACCCACAGGTTTCTCTTCTCCTACTGAACATTCTTAAACCCAGTGGCATGTTGGTAAATATTTAACAACCAGCTCTCTCTTGTGCGCTCTCTCTCTCTCTCTCCTCTCTCTCTCTCTCTCTCTCACACACACACACACACACACACACACACACACACTGTACATATGGCACACTTTTAAATTTTATCTGCATTATTATTTTATCCATCATTTCCTAAAGTCCAAACAATCTACAAAACAATAAATCAAGCCCTAATTTGTAGCCTTTTCCAGTTTCCAGACATAAATGCTTACCCTGAAAACTTAACAATCAATTCTCATGCTGACTCCAACACACCCCTGCTTCAACCCATCCTCCAGGGCCTTCACCATCTTGGTTACCCTCCTCTAGACAGTCTTCAAATTATCAATGTCCTTTACATTTATTTTAATTAATTTAAATTTAAATGATAACTTTATTATATATTTGAAGGGAATAGCTAGTTGTAGATAATGGATTTGCAGTTTCATGTGCAATCATCTTTTTTATTATACGATATTATGGAAATGCTTGTTTTATTCAATGAATAAAATGAAAATTTTTAAAAATTACCAATGTCCTTTTAATGCCACAGCATCCAGAAATGACCACAGTATTCCAGATGAGGACTTACAAGGGCAGAGGACAGTGTGCCCATCACCTCCCTGTTCCTGAAAGCTACGCCTCTCTTAATGTAGCCCAAGACTGAATTAGCTTTTTTGGCAGCCATGTCACACTGCAGATTCACATTAACCTTGCCGTCCACTAAAAACCCCTAGATCTTTTTGAGAACAACTGCTTTCTAACACTATCTCCCCAATATTGTACTTATAAAGTTGATTTCTTTATACCCACGTACAAGAACAGCTCCTTTTGAGGAGGAATTTGTTTCATTTGCTATATTTGTATCCCCACCACATAGCACATGGCCTAACATATTGTAAGTACTTTCAAAATGTTTATTGAATGATTAACTGATGGATTTCTCTCTATCAGATTTCTTGTTGTTAGATTCTTCCCAGCGCTCCATGCTCCAACCTACAAGACCCTTTTGGATCCTTACTCCATCATTCAGTGCATTGGCCATCCTTCCTGACATTATGTCATTCCGCACACTTCGTGAGCATCTTGTCTGTACCTTGGTCTAAGTCATTGTTAAAAAATGTCACACAGCACAGGTACTCCACTGGAGACCCCAAGGATGTATATCTATCACTGGCACATCCTAAGCTTATATCATTGATAGCTAGAAAAATAAAGAACAGAAAGGTAACACGGCTTAGCAAATAGAAAGCCAGTCAGAAATTCAGAAAGACCTGGATTCAAGTCCTATCTTTGACAGTGAATGGCTGTGTAATCCTGGCCAAGTTGCTTCACCCCTCTAACCCCAAGTAACTCTCAAGGACAATAAATGGCAATGCCAGTACTAACCTACACTGGTAGAGAGAGTTTTCTCACCACCAGTGAAATTACAAATCCAGTCCACATCCCCCCAAAATAAAGAATTAAGAGAAGAATGGCAGGGATGCCCCCAAATGAAATCAATCACTAATTCCGTTTTATAACCATGTCAGAGGGCTCTGTATTATACACAAGACTCACCATCTCACTTAAGCATCTCTGCATTATCATTCTAGACAACGAGGTAATGCAGTGGATAGAGTGACAGTCTTGGCATCAAGAAGACTTGAGTTCAAATCCAGCCTCAGACACCTCGGGCTGTGTGACCCTGGGCAAATAGCTTAATCTCTCTCTACCACAGTTTCCTTATCTGCAAAATGGGGGTAATAATAGCATGTATTACCCAGGATTGTTGTGAGGATCAAATGAGATAATAGTTGTAAAGTGCTTAGAACAGTACCTGGAACATAGAAAGTGTTTGTTTCCTTTCTTCTTTCTCTTTTCATTTCAAAAAGCTGTTGTGGTTTTGTTTTGGGGGAAGGGCTATTGTTTTTGTGTTTACAATTGACAAATAGAGGTCAAATCCAAGAAGGTAGAAGTCTCATTTAAATACAGTGTTTTGAATCTAGACTGAATAATAATGAATTTGTGTAAGCCCTTTTGGGGATAAAAAATCATTGAAGGGGAAAATCCCCTTTTGATGGTATTAAGAGCTCTCCACTGCTATGTCAATGGGTAATCATGATAAACATCATAAAATCAGCAGCTTACACTTCCACTTAGCATAAGAATTCTTTTTCCAGGCTTATATCACATTCTTTACCTTTTTTTTTGTTTCTAGTCTAGCCAAGGAATCTTTATTGTATTCCTTCCTTGTCTTTATCTCTTTCAGCCTAAAGATAATGCCACACAATCATTAGCCACATGAGAGAGGCAAGGAATGTTACAAATTTGCCTCTTTTGCACATTTATTCAGGACCAAGATTTTGTAATGCATGAAGTTCTGGATACTATACATTTCCTCAAAAAGAAACAACATGCAGAATTCCACCCCTCCTCTACCAGTGATTCACTGGGGGAATTGTCAACAAGGTCTCCGTTCCTATTGCCTATTCCTCCTCACTTTAAAAAGCTAGACTAACACTGTTGTCTATGTCTAGCTGTAAGAGGTATGAATTTTAGTAAAGCCTCTGCAGAAAACCTTTAAAAAAAACAGATAAGGATCTTCAAATATACTCAAATAAATGTATGCTCTTCAATGTGGTTATTCCTTCTAATAATGCTGACCATAAACCCTACCGATCCATCCATACTGTTTATGTCTTTCTTGGCTATGTCTTCTTGTAAGTTTGCCACATGAGGTCTGCCAAAAGTTCTGGGGGCTTCCTCACTTCCCTTTGAATCAATAAGATTCAAATGGAACATATTAGCTGCCCATCTGTCATCTCTTGCTCTTACCACTTAACCAGATGAGATTATTGCCCCCAAGCCCAGAAGATCCCTAGGCTTCCCAGCCTCCATCTGTGCTTTCCACCAATCTGGTCCCTCCATGGAATGTGAGGGTCCCATCTGTCCCCAGTGTCCATCAGTATGTCAGAGAAGTTGGGGGGGGGGGCATCTCCAGTTGTCCTGATCTACATCTTGCCACTGGACCCAGATGACTCCGGAGGAAAAAGTGAGGATGGTGACCTTGCACAGCCCTCCCTCACTTAAATCCAATTTACTTGGAAGTCATGGCATCACCTTCCTGAAGTCACCATCCTCTTCAAGAATGAACAACAAACAACAGCAGAGGAGTGAAAATGAATAGCCAGTCTTTCTCCTTTCAGATCCACCACATCAGCTTCTGCACAGCACTGATAGGCAATGCCTTGGTACTCCATTAGTACCCAAGGGACTATATACATATACAGCTCAGAGGCTCCCATCGCCAAAGACAGAAAGTTCTCATCAGGTCCTGTGTAGCAGGTGGTTTTAAGGGGGCAGGAGGCATTGTGGACACAGCTGTGTAGATATTGACAGAGGTCCAGCAATTGCTTCTGTTCCTCTTCCCTTGTATATGAATCCTCAATCTCTGGGCTGGTGAAGCCTTTTCACTTTTTTTTTTAACAATTTTCTTCACTTCATAATAATTTGTAAGGCTTTGCCTGCTTCATGAGAAGTCCTGGCCATGCTGCTCACTCTCCACCCTCTGGTCTAACCCCCTTCCACACCTTTACATCTCCACATCAGCTGACTCTACCCCCTCACTGATAACATCCTTTAGTTCCTTTTCCTACATTAAAGACAGCAAGGTGGTGGAGTAAACTATAAAGTGAAAATAATATTAGCACTTACCTTAGAGAGTTGTTGTGAGATTCATATGAGACAATTGTAAAGCCCTTAATGCAGTGCCTGGTATGCACTAAACACTTAATAAATGCTTGTTCCCTTCCCTTCCCCCCTTTGCCAGCATTCCACCTTGTCTCCCCTTTAAACTTTCTTATTCTACCCTGTCCCCCAACTAATTCTCAGCCAACCAATGTGGCAAAATCATGCTTTTGGGGAAAAAAAAAAACCTGAGTTCAGACATTTAGTGTGTGACCATAGTTAAGTTACTTGAAACTCTCTGAACCTTGGTTTCCGACTCTAGGAATAAAAACATAGTAGAGCTATAAGCAATATAGAGTCATAGAAAGAGCACTGGGAAACAATCTAGTGCTGGCTAAGAAATAGAGCAGTAGATCAATGGAACAGATTAGGTACATAACTCACAGTAGTAAATGTCCATAGTCATTTAGCGTTTGATTAACTCAAAGATCCAAGCTTTGGGGGATAAGAACTCAATATTTGACAAAAATTACTGGGAAAACTAGGAAGCCGTTTGGAAGTAACTAGATATAGACCAACATCTCACACCACATACCAAGATAAGGTCAAAATGGATAAATGATTTAGACATAAAGGGTAATATCATAAGTAAATTAAGTGAACGTGGGAAAATGTACCTGCCAGATCTATGGCTAAGGTAAGAGCGATAGAAAGGATCATAGGAAGTAAATTGCACAACTTGATTATGTGAAATTAAAATGTTTTTGCACAAACAAAACTGATGTAGCCCAAATTAGAAGGAAAATAAGAAACTAGGGGAGAGGGAGAATTTACAACAAATTTCTCTGATGAAGGCCTCATTTCTCAACTACATAGGGAACTGAGCCAAATTTATAAAAATAAGAGTTATCCCCCAGTTGGTAAATGGTCAAAGGATATGAATTTATTGAAATACAGTTATCACTTTGTTTTGTTTTTTTTTAAGAAACAGGTTCATGGACCCCAGGATAAAAACTTCTGATATGTAGCTATATTTTTCAATTTTTTTATTTGATACTTTATTTTTCTCCAATTACACATTAAAGCAATTTTTAACATTGGTTTCTTAAAACTTTGAGTTCCAAATTCTCTCCCTCCCCCCATCTTCACTCAGAAGACAAGTAATTTGACATAGGTTATTCATGTGCAGTCATGCAAAACTTATTTTGATAACAGTCATGTTCTGAAAGAAAATACCCCCGAAAAAAAGTAAAGTTTAAAAAGTATCCTTTGATCTGCATTCAAATTTCATCAGTTCTTTCTCTAGAGATGGATAGTCCTCTGGAATTGTCTTGTATTATTGCACTGATCAGAATAGCTAAGGCATTTGCAGCTGATCATAATACAATACTGCTGTTACTGTGTACACTGTTCTTCTGGTTCTGCTCACTTCATTTTGCATCAGTTCATGTTAGCCTTTCCAGGTTTTTCTGGAGTGTTTTCATTTTTTAGGGTTCTATTGGGGAGGTAAAAATCAAGAGAAAGAACCAACCTGGTTCAGCATGCCCCGTCCCCCTGAAAATAATGAGATGACCTAATAATGCAGGCTCTAGGTATCCAGTCATCCAAAAGTGATGGACCTTGTGGAATAAATCCCATGAGTGGGATGAAGAAGCATATCCCTTTAAGCCTAAAACTTGATAGAACCAGAAGGAAAAGGAGAAGTAGTTACCACAAAAAAGATCTTCCCCAACTACTTTTCATGAGGATATAAAAACTAAATTGGCAATTCCAAGAGGAGACAGAAAAGAAAGGACAAGAGGAGCTGGTCCCCCTAGACTGAAAACAATATTCTTTCAAGAACCCATGAAGTAAGAACCACTGGAGCAAAGAATCAGCAGGTGGACAAGTCCCTGGCAAGGACAGTTGTTTTGTTTTGTTTTGAATCAGGAATTCTGGGAAATCCTCTATTCCATTATAAGCCAATTTTTCCCTTGTAAGATTATATACTTAGTTTTGCTGGAAAGGTTATCCTTGGTTGTAGCACTCTATCTTTTGCCTTTTGGAATATTATATTCCAAGCTCTCTTCTTTTTTAAAGTGGTAGCTTCTAATTCTTATTTGATCCTTACTATGAGTCCTTGGTACTTAAAACTCCTTCTTTTTGGCTGCTTGCGGTATTTTTTTTCTTTGACTTGAATTTTGACTATGATGTTCTTGGGAGTTTTCATTTTGAGGTTTATTTTCAGAGGTAACTAGAGATTCTTCTTATTTTCATATAGCCCGCTAATTCTAAGAATCCTAGGTAGTTTAATTTCTAGAAATCTGGTACCCAAACATATTTTTGATTATGATATTCAGTTAGCCTAATAATTCTTAGATTCTCTCTCCCTGGACTAGTTTCTAGGTTCTTTTTTGTATTACACTTCTTAAATTTTTTTCTTTTTTTAGTCTTTTGGGTTTTTTAAAACAAATTTGTATGGATATTTGCTGTCTTACACCATCATAGTTACCCCAATTATCTCTTATCCCCACCTCAGAGAGCCATCACATATGACAAATAGTAATTTTTAGAAAGGATCAGACACATGACATTCACTAGCTGTGTGACCCTGGGCAAGTCACTTAACCCCATTGCCTAGCCAAAAAAAAAATAGAAAGGAAAAAGAAATCAGTACAACTTATTGATACATCGAAATACTCTGAAAACATATTTAATGTGTACTTGAACTTCCCACCGCCATGAAGAATTAAGGATGTGTTCTCATATTTCTTCATTGGAGTCCTGCTTGATCTTTATAATTTTGTCATACTTACTTTTGATTTTTAGTGTGCCATTGTCCTTTCCATTTACACTGCTGTAGTTACTGTGATATTGTTTTCTTAGCTCTACTTACATCATTCTGCATCAGTTCATATAGATCTTTCCATGCTTCTCTGCATTCATCACACATATCATTTCTTTATTTTGTTTTTTCTAGGCAATTGGGGTTAAGTGACTTGCCTAGGGTCACACAGCTAGTAAATGTCAAGTGTTTGGTCTGAGGTTGGATTTGAACTCAGATCCTCCTGATTTCAAGGCCAGTGCTCTATCCACTGTGTCACCTAGCTGCCCCTCACATATCTCTTGTAGCATAGTAATATTCCATTACATTCATGTGCCACAATTTGTTTAATCTTTTCCTAGTGGATGGACATTTACTTTGTTTTAAATTCTCAGCTATCACAAAAAATTTTGCCACAAATATTTTGGAATATATGGGGACTTTTTTCTTATCAATGGCTTTCTAGGGGTGTAAGTCCAATAATGGAATCTCTGATTCAAAGGATGTAAACACTCAATCATTTTATTTGAATAATTCCAAATTGCTTTCCAAAGTGGTTATGCCATTTCATAGCTTCACCAATAACATATTAGTGTGTCTATCCTTTCACAACCCCTGCAACATTGCCTGTTTCCATTTTTTGGTCACTTTTCCCCATTTGCAGGGTATGAGGCAAAACCTCAGGATTGTTCTGATTTGCATTTCTATTATTAGTGATTTGGAGCATTTTATACTATGCTTTTTAGTATTAAGGTAATATATCCATTTATAATATATTGGTTTTGTTTTAATATTTCTTATTGCTTTATTCACTCATTTTTTTTTGTCTGGCCCATTCTAATTTTCTTGACATTTTCTTCGTAAGTGAGGTTTTCCACCATCTGCCCAGTTGGGCAAAATATCTCCTAGTTATTGTTTTTATTTCCTCTTCATTGGTGCTGAATTCACTCTTTTCATTTTTAATACTGATAATTTGTTTTTCTTTTTTCTTTTTTTTAATCAAATTAACTAAAGGTTTATCTATTATATTGGGGGGGTTTTCATAAAATCAGTTCTTAGTTTTATTTATTAGTTCAATAGTTTTCTTAATTTCAATTTTATTAATCTCTCCTTTGGTTTTGAGAGTTTCTATTTTGGTATTTAATTCAGAATTATGCATTTATTTTCAATTTGTCCATTATTACCACTGTTATTCAATATTGTGATAGAAATGTTAGCTATAACAATTAGAGAAGAAAAAGAAATTGAAGGAGTAAGAATAGGCAAAGAAGAAGCAAACCTATCACTCTTTGCAGATGATATGATGGTATATTTAGAGAATCCTAGAGAATCCAGTAAAAAAATTACTTGAAATAATACACAAATTTAGCAAAGTTGCAGGGTATAAAATGAACCCACACAAATCATCCGCATTTCTATATATTACTAACAAAGCCCAGCAGCAAGAGATAGAGAAACTCCATTTAAAGTTACTGTAAACACTATAAAATATTTGGTAGTCTACCTGCCAAAACAAAACCAGGAACTATATGAACACAATTACAAAACACTTTTCACAGGAATGAAGTCAGATCTAAATAACTGGAAAAATATCAGTTGCTCATGAGTAGGCCGAGCTAATATAATAAAGATGACAATTCTACCTAAATTAATTTACTTATTCAGTGCCATACCAATCAGACTACCAAAAAATTATTTTATAGAGCTAGAAAAAACAATAACAAAATTCACCTGGAATAACAAAAAGTCCAGAATATCAAGGGAACTAATGAAAAGAAATACAATGAAAGGTGGCCTAGCTGTACCAGATCTTAAATTGTATTATAAATCAGCAATCATCAAAACTACTTAGTACTGGCTAAGAAATAGAGTGGTGGATCAGGGGAATAGGTTAGGTATGCAAGACACAACAGTCAATGCCTATACTAATCTACTATTTGGTAAATCCAAAGACTCTAGCTTCTGGGATAAGAAATCATTATTTTATAAAAACCTCTGGGAAAACTGGAAAAATGTATGGAAGAAACTGGGCATAAACCAACATCTTACACCCTATACCAAGATAGAGTCAAAATGGGTGTAGGAGTTAGATATAAAGACTGATACTATAAGCAAACTAAGAGAGTAAGGAATAATATACCTTTCAGATCTACGGAGAAGGGAAGAATTTATGACCAAACAAGAGACAAAGAACATTATGAAATGCAAAATGGATAATTTTGATTACATTAAATTGAAAAGTTTTTGTACAAACAAAGCCAATGCATCCAAGATTAGGAACTGGGAGAGAATTTTTATAACTAGTGTTTCTGACAAAGGTCTCATTTCTAAAATATACAGAGAACTGAGTCAAATTTATAAGAATACAAGTCATTCCCTAATTGATAAACGGTGAAAGGATATGAACAGGCAGTTTTCAGGGGAAGAAACTAAAGCTATCTATAGTCATGTGAAAAAAAAAATTCTAAATCACTGCTGACTAGAGAAATGCAAATCAAAACAACTGTGAGGTACAGCATCACACCTATCAGACTGGCTAACATGACAAAACAGGACCATGATAAATGTTGGAGAAAGTGTGGGAAAATTGGAACATTGTTGGTGGAGTTATGAAATGATCAAACCATTTTGGAGAACATTTTGGAATTATGCCCAAAGGGCTATAAAATTGTGCATGACCCAGCAATACCACTTCTTGGTCTGTATCCCAAAGAGATCATAAAAACAGGAAAGGGACCCACATGTACAAAAATATTTCTAGCACCTCTTTTTGTGGTGGCGGAGAACTGGAAATTGAGAGGATGCCCATCAACTGGGGAATGGCTGAAGAAGTTGTAGTATATGAATATAATGGAATACTATTGTGCTATAAGAAATTACAAGCAGGCAGACTTCAAAAAAACCTGGAAAGACTTACATGAACTGACACAGAGTGAAATGAGCAGAACTAGGAGAACACTGTACACAGTAACAGCCACATTGCGCGATGACTGACTTTGATAGACTTAGCTCTTCTCAGCAATGCAAGGATCTAAAACAACTCCAAAAGACTCATGATGGAAATTGCTATCCACATCCAGAGAAAGAACTATGGAGTCTGAATGCAGATGAAAGTATACTATTTGTTCTCCTGTTCCTTTATTGCTTTGTTTTATTGCTTCACTTTCATGGTTCCTCCCATTAGTTCTAATTGTTCTTTACATCATGACTAATAGGAAAATATGCTTAATATAAATGTATAAGTAGAGTCTATATCAGATTGCACGCTGTCTGGGTGAGGAGGGGGGAAAATTTAAAACTCAAAATCTTATGGAAGTGAATGTTGAAAACCAAAAATAAATAAATTATCATGAAAAAAAAACAACAACAATAAAAAAGAAATTATATGGTAGGAAAAGAAGGTGGGCTGGCCACATGGCAAGAATGGGAAATGACAGATATACAATGAGAGTGCTCCACCAATACTCTCTTGATGTCAAGTTATAAAGCACTTTTCACCATTATCTCATTTGCTTGATGATCTCTGTTAATCAGTTACCAATTTATCCAAGCTCTCATGATTATCTCTGATGATCACGCTTGTTTAAATCATGAGATTATGCCTAAAGAGATTTATGCCTATTCATGCTTATAGTCTTGAATAAGCGTTGGTACAAAGTATCATTTGGGATCTAAAAGTTACACTGGCTATTACCTTGAGGCCTCACCTAATTTTATCTACCTCCATCCAGTACTAAAAATTCAGAGCTCTGTTTGCAGGAGAATTAACTATAATTCCTATAAAGATAAAAAAGTAAATGGAAACGAGTCAAATTTATTCAATTTCTCATTAATTGCACTGTCTGATTCTCATTAGAAACTAGTCAAATGTACTTGAGCATATTTTCATTGATAGGCAGCTAGGTCTGAATCAGACCAATGGAGTTGTCATTCCACTTCCATTACTAATACTTTGTGTGACCTTGCATTTGGCCTGAAATCACTGTGGACTTCAATGCTGTGCCATGTTCAATTTTTCTACACATTCTTGAATAAGAAAACAATACTACTGACTCATCTTCACTAGAGCATGTTTTTAGATTTGCTTTTGCATAAGAAGTGATAGACAGGGACTAATTTATCCATAAACTCCCAAATAGTTGACCTTTAGTCAAGGAAATACATTTACAAATTGTCTGGCTGAAGTTAGAGAGGATATGTGCAGCCTGGAGCCAGGGGGTGTGTTGATAAATATTTAATAACCAATTGTGGTGGGGGCAAGGGAAATACCACTTTCGAATCTTATCTACATTATTAACATTTGCTTAATTCTAAACAACTAATAAAACAATAAATCAAGCCCTGAATTGTAGCATTTTCTTATTTCCTAGGTAGGAATGTTCATATTGAAAATTTAACAATTAGCTCTACCTGAGCAAATTCAAGTTAGATTGAACATGCCCTGTGCCTGGAGCCAAGAAATAGAGCAGAGCTAAGTGACCTCATCATGTCTATGGCCTTTGACAATTTAATTCAACAAGCATTTATCAAGTGCTTACTATTATCAAGGGGATATGCTAGGCAATGGGGATACAGAAACAAAAATGAGTTTTCCTACCATGAAAGAGCTTATATTCCACTGACTTTAACCTCATTAACACAGTATCTTAAACAAGTTGTCTAACCATTAGCAGCAGCAGAACAGTGCTGTGATGGGCAGTAACTAGCTAGCACATTTCTATATTAGTTGACATTTGGCCCCAAGCATCCCAGTCTTCAAGACGCCAGAAATGTTTTCCAAGGATGACACATAGAGGCAAATGGCACACAAATCTGAATGCGCCACGGATAGGGTCCAGATTTGTGATTTCATGGATATAGGGAACTCCGAGGTGATTAAACTCCCTCTACCAGCATAGATCAGCACCTTTTCTACAACTCTGCCTATAGCACCTCTGTGTCAAACTCAAATAGAAACCAGGGCCACTATAGCACATAAAGATCCCTGCAGGAGATATAGTTATGTTATAACATAGTTATGTTAATAATTATTAGTTAATTAACTAATCCTAGTTAATCATAGCATATTTATTTAGAAGAACACATATCAACACCATCTACATTTTGTCATGTTTTTATTTTGTTGAATATTTTCCAATTATATTTTAATCTGGTTCAAGTTTCATTCAGGGGTGTTGTGGGTCACATGGCCCCAGCTACCTCTTATGTAGAAATTGAGAAGTTCAGTGACTTGCCTAGGATTACAAAGCAAATATGTTTTCAGAAGACCTAGGTCTTCCTGGCTTCAAGACTGGCTCTCTAGCCACTAAGCCATACTATGTCCTAAAGGATATAATACCCTAACAAAAATATTTAAAACCCTTTTCTATCACTATTATAAAGCAACTGCTAACAAAACAAAAAACAAAAAAATTACTGGATAGTGATTAAATTAATATCAATTTAAAAATTGAAGGAAATTATTAAAAGAAAAGAGGTTGTTATTTGGGAGGGGGAAAAAGTGATTTTATTTAATTTGAATCAACTCAAATATTTATTAAGCACCAGCTAGGTATAAGGTTTTGTGCAAGGGACTAGGGACAAAAATACAAAAACCAGAGCTTCAAGGATATTCCAGTCTAAGAAGGGGGATAAAACAAGTACACAGAATGCATTTCAAACAAGGTAGAATGTGATCCACGGAAAGGAGCAGTCCAGACAAGTACAATGAGAAATTTCAGCAGTTCAGTTCAGTCGTTTTTCTCTTTTGACCCCATTTGGGGTTTTCTTGGCAAAGATATAGTAGTGGTTTACCATTTCCTTCTCCAGCTCATTTTACAGATGAGGAAACTGAGGCAAACAGGGTTAAGTGACTTGCCTAGAGTCACACAGCTAGTGTCTGAGGTCAGATTTGAACTCATGAAGGTGAGTCTTCCTGACTCCAGGCCCAGTGCTCTACCCCCTGTGCCCCCTAGCTGCCCCAATAATTACAGCAGGAGGAGATAATTTTCATCTGAGGGGAAATCAAGGGAAACTTCACAGAGGAGGAATATAAGCAGAGCATCGAAGGAAAATTAAGATTTCAACCAACTGTTCTGGACCTCTACTTGCAGTCACTTTACTGCCACATCTAGTCCTTTTTAGGCCACCTTGTGATCACTAGGTAGACATCACCCTAATGTCTATTGCTGTTATCAACTCCATGTTACTTGTGTAACCTGCCCCTCCCTGCACACTACACATAAGGGCATTACCACAAGCTCCAGAGATAGAAGGTTGGACTTAACAGCAGCTGTGGAGGTAAATCTACCAGAGTGGGGGAGGGGGGGAGAAGAAGAGTATAGCAAATACTATGGGAGAAAGATAATCCTAGTATAAACTTCCAGAATTCAGCATTAACTCTAACTAGAATCCCCTAAAGTAAAGGAATAGCACAGCCACAAGTTCTCCAAGAATGGTTAGAATGATAAATAAAAGAATTAAAAGAAAAAATAAGCAGTAGAATAGATGATTTAGAACAGAAGCTGGGATTTTTGGCAAAGTGGCTGATACTCTGAGAAAAAGAATGGAGGAAATAGAACTAAAAAAATCAATAATATGACAATAAATATAAAATATAGTTAAAGGCTAGGGAACTAGAATTACTAATGAGATAACTCTGGAAAACAGGGAAGAGATAAAATCTAAGACACTATATGCTGCCAGAAAGCACAAAATAAAAAATCTCTAATACTATGTTTCAAGAAATCATTAAAGACAACTTCCAGGAATGTTGAAAATAGAAAGCAAAATGTAAATAACTAAAATCTATAGACCACCACTAACAAGAATCCCCAGGTTTAATGCACCCTGAAATGTTATTGCAAAACTGTAGGACCCCCAGTGAAAGGAGTAAATATTGCAAACAGCTAGGGAAAGAAAAATTATGTACCAATAAACTTTAGTACAAATTATATAGGAGTATATATCAGCTATAAGAAAAGAAGGGAAATTCATGATGTTATAAACTAAAAAAAAGGAAAATATGTAAGAATATCATACAATACCAAGTATATTCCTGGGGGTAGGGTTGGGGATGAGGGAGAATGAAATTTTAACAGAATTTATAACTTCCAAGCATTTGTATTGAGGAAATTATATCTGAAATGAGTCATCAAAAGGCATTATAGAGAAAAATAAACTTAAGGAAGACAAATCATTTTGTATATTTCAAAAAAGCTAAGTGATTGTCAAGTGCTTTCATTATAAAAAGGAGAGAAGAGACTGTTTACCCCTTCAGAGTTTCATCATATTTAGGGGTCATTGATAAACTATGAGCTTAGATATTCAAAAAGGTAGAAGAGGAGAGAAAAATATGTCCAAGGGAAATAAATAACTTGCTTTATCTTATAATTGGAGCTTTTCCAGGATAGTACCATACATATAGAGGTGAGGAGTATCTTCAAGGTCATCTAGTCCATGCCCTCATTTTACAAATAAGAAACAAGGCCCAAAAGGATTAAGTGGTTTGTCCAAGGTTATCAAGGAAATAAGTAGCAGAAGCACCAATTCTTGTGACTCCAAACTTGGAATGGGATCCACTGTATTTGCCTACTAAGCTTATCCAAACATAGAGGTAGACAGTAGGGTGAGTAGATAATTGCATAAACTTCACTTTTATTTTGATTAGACAAGGGAAGTTTAAAAAAATAGCAATGGAAATAAATAAACAAGAGACTGGCTGAGGTGTTTTAGAGTAGGGTTGAATCAAGGATAGGATGGCTTCAAGCTAAACAGATTACAGCTGTAGAGCTCTGGTTACAAAAGGAAAAAAAAAGAAAAAGTATGAGATTTACCATTTTGATTCTGGGCTGGAAAGAATGAGAGAGAAAAAAAATGGGATTATTTCCAGCAATATAATTCTAGGTACCTAATACTAATTTCATTCTTTGTCCTTTCTGGTTTTTTTTTTCTCATGGTGGGGGATATATACTTTTAAATTTTTTCAATCAACAAAAATCTATTTTATTTCCCTCCTACCTCCCTCACCCTTTTAGAAACGAAGAAAAACAATACCCCTGTTACAAATTTTTTATAGTCAAGAAGAATAAATTCCTCCATTATCCATGCCTAAATGTGTGTGTAAAATTATGTATATATACATATATATGTGCACATGCATGCGCATAGAGTATGTATATTTGTGAATATGTGTCCCAATATGTACGTGTATATTCATATCTGCGTCTGTATATCTCAACCTGCACTCTGAGTCTATCATCTGTCAGGAGTTGGGTAGCATGTTTATCATGAGTTCTCTGTAGTCATAACTGATCATTGTGTTGATCAGAGATCTAAAGTCTTCCAAAGTTGTTTGTTCATTATAATAATGTTGTTATTGTATAAATTGTTCTGGTTCTTCTCACTTCACCCTACATCAGTTTATAAATGTCTTCCCAGGTTTCTCTGAAAACTTCCCCTTCATCATTTCTTATAATACAATATGATTACATCATGTCCATATACTATATGAACTGCTCCCCACTTGGTGGACATGTCCTCAATTTACAATTCTTTTTTCTTCCCCTCCCCTCCCCAGAAAAAAGAGCTGCTGTGAATATTTTTTATATTTATAGCACTAGGTGGTGCATTAGGCCTGAAGTCAGAAAGATTCATTTTCTTAAATTCAAATCTGGCCTCAGACACTTATTATCTGTGTGACCTTGGAAGAGTCACTTAACCTTCTTTGCCTCAGTTTCCTCATCTGTAAAATGAGCTGGAGAAGGAAATGGCAAACCACTCCAGTATCTTTACCAAGAAAACCCCAAATGGGATCACAAAGAGTCAGGCTTGAGTGGAACAAGCTGAACAAATGACTGCTTTTGTATATATAAATCCTTTTCTTCTTTCTTAAATTTTTTTTTGGTGGGTATAGACTAGTAGTGGTATTGCTGGATCAAGGATTATGCACAGTTTAAGTAACTTTGTAGGCATACATCCAAAAAGCTTTCCAAAATGACTGAACAAGTTCACAGTTCCACCAACAATACATTAATATGTTTGTTTTTCCACAGGGAGATCTATATTATAATAGGATTTGCTAGAGCAAAAAACAAAGGTAACAATTATAATTCTGAATGCAAATGGAATGAATTCACCCATAAAATAGAGGCATGTGATATAATGGATTAGAAAGCAAAAGCCAATAATTTTCCATTTAAAACCACATTTGAACATAAATATTTAAAATTAAAATGTTATTTTGGAGGAAAATGTTTTATGCCTCAAATGAATAAAAAAATCAAGGATGATATTCATTATCTCAGACAAGGCAATAATAAAAATAGATATAGTTCAGAGAGATAAGCAAGGAGAATTCATTATGCATAAGCCCTTTAGAAAAAGTAATTGAACTGGATAGAGAAGAGGAACTAGAAATTGGATGAAATCTCAATATCATGCTTTGAAATAAGAGTTTCCTAGATTTGTTTAGCCTTTACTTTTTAAAGACAATACTTTGTGGCTGTTTGGGGGTTTCACTGTGCATGCCAAGATCACCTAAGATTGAGTCAACTTTGTGGGAGATGGAAGAATCTGCTTCTGGGAAAAGACATCCCGTGCTCCCTACTTCTTGGCTGGGAAAAATCTCTTTCCATTTGCTGCACAGCTGGAACAGGCTGCACCTATACAAACAGGCTTCACTAGATTGGGGCAGTCTCTCTCTTTCCAGTAGCATCCAGGGTGCAAAGGTCTTTTACTGACTGCCTTTTCATATCTTTGAAAATAATATACCTTCGCAAAAGGTAATCTGACTTTTAAGTGGTTAAATGGAACTGCAATCCAGAGGACCCCTAAAAATTAGGGGGTAACAATCAGTTTCCTCATCTGTAAAATAAACCGAAGAAGGAAATAGCAAATCACTCCAAATCTTTGCCAAGAAAACCCAAATGGAGTCACAAAGAGTCAGACATAACTGAATGACAATTATGTAGCAGGCACTATGCTAAGAACTTTTACAAATATTATTTCATTTGATTCTCACAATAACCTTGGGAGGTAGGTACTGTTCTTATCTCCATTTTACAGTTGAGTAACCTTAAGCAATCAGCAGTTAATGGCTTGCCCGGGATCACCCAGCTAATAAATGTCTAAAGTCAGATTTGAAATCATCTTCCTGATTCCAGACCCAGGGCTCCATCCACTATGCCATTAGCTGCCTCTTCTCCAGCTGGATCATAAAGAAAGTAAAGAATCTCGTGAAGCAAAGTTGAGGAGGGAGATTATTCCAGGAATGAAGAGCAACCAAGTGCAAGATGTGGATACAAGAGATGGAGTGGAGGCAGCTAGGTGGCACAGTAGTTAAAGCACCAGCCCTGGAGTCAGGAGGACCTGAGTTCAAATCTGGCCTCAGACACATAACATTCACTAGCTGTATGACTCTGGGCAAGTCACTTATCCCCATTGCCTAGCCGAGAGAGAGAGAGAGAGAGAGAGAGAGAGAGAGAGAGAGAGAGAGAGAGGAGAGAGAGAGAGAAATTGAGTGCTACATTGTGAGGAACGTCAAGAATGGCCATTTGGTTAGGGATGGGTGGAGGGGAATGTATAATGAGTCTGGAAAGGTAGATTGGATCCAAATTGTACAGCACTTATAAAATCAGAGGAGTTTGTAAATTATCCTAAAGGTGATAAAGAACCAGTAATGTTTATTGAATAAGGGAATGACATGGTCAGATCAACGTTTAAGGGAAATCTTTTCTGGCATCTGGGGTTTGGATTGGAGTAGAGAGAGACTTGAGTCAGAAAGGAAGCTAGATTGGAGGCCACTGCAATAGTTCAAGCTAGAGATGATGAGGACTTGAACAAAGGTGGCAGCTGTTTGAATAAAGAAGAGATGGATGAAAGAGATGAAGAAGTAGAAATGGAAAGATTTGGCAACTGTTATATATTTAACGACCTGACAAGTAAGACAACTTGGGACAGAGAAAAGAACCCTGGATTTGGAATCAAAATAGCTTGATTTAAACTTGGCTCTGATTCTTGCCAAGTTGTTTTACCTCTTGAGGTCCCGATTTCCTCTCATCTTTAAAATGAGAGAGTTAGACCAGATGACTTTTAAGCAAAGATATTATCCCCAGTCATTTTTACACCTGGAACAAACAGTGTAAGTGGCAAGTATGTGTTTATGCATGTGGTGGTGGTATGGTAGAGGTTTGGTAGGCTTACCAAGACAGGATACTATTGGGACAAAGCATAACCCAAGATACCAAAAAGTTTCTAAGCCACTGAGGGAGGAAGAAAACTGCCCTGTTGCAAACATGGCTGTTATTAACAGCCATCAAGTGAGCAAGGTAAGAAAAGGAAGCATCCTCAAAGATGCTGTTGTAGGGCCTTTCTCGATGTATCACCCTGGGACTGAGTCTCTTTCACCTTATCCTAGTTACTACTCTCTTTCAAGGCCCTCCTCAGGTCTAAATTTACAATCTTATTATGATGTGCAAAACACAGTTCAATTTCCTTAACTATTTCCCTTTCTGGAGCTCCTTAATGTACCAGAGAAGCAAGAATAAGGTGATAGTGAAAAGCTGATGTTCAAGACAGCTCATTTGGTCCCATTTCTCTGCTTCCATCAAAGACATACCACTTTCCTAGGAACGGGTAGCAATTAAAGTTGACTTCTGAAATGTGCTTTTCTTCCCATCCAGGAAAATGGTTTCCCAATAAAGACAGCATGTGCCTCACAGGCACAATTAGTTTGTTTTTATGGACAGAACTTAAGAAAACTGTTCCAGGAACATCCATTGGTAATTCTATGTTTAGGCCTCCCATGTTTTCTTTTAAAAGTGAGGAAATAAAACCATGAAGAAATTTCAAAACAGATCCCAGTCTAGGAATGGAATAATCTTACATTTGATACACATATTGAAACCATCAAAATTAAGTATATCATAAGGTAAAAGAGAAAGAAAAAGAGAGATAAGCCTCCTCCACACTACAGGAGTTTTGTTGTCCTTATGCATTCTATCAGAAAATAAAATAGAAACTAAATAACGATTTACCTTTGTGAGCCAATGGGAAATGGGAGAAAGAGTATTGTTTAAATCTTATCTCTGCTACTTCCTGGTTTGTGACCCACACTAAGTCACCTCAGTTGGTTGTTTTAAAACTGTACATTTTTGGAAATGGGGAGTATATCCACATTAGCTTTAGTCATTCCCTAATGCTTCTAGGATAAAACAAATTCCTCTAACTTAAAACCCTTCACAATTTGGTTCGAGCCTATCTTTCAAGGCTGATTACATATAACATCCTTTCATACATGCCATGTGATAGCACACTGACCTGCCTGCCACCCCCCATGTCCTAAATTTAATCTCCTGTCTCTGCCTTTGATCAAGTTGTCTCTCACGTCAGGAATATCATCCTTCTTGACTTCTATCCCCTTTTGGAACCTCTAGCTCCCTTCAAACTTTGAAACTCCTCTCAAGTATAAATTCCTTCCATAGAGATTTCCTGATATTCCCAGTTGTTAGTACCCACCAAAAATGTATTTATTCTGCATATATTTCATTTTCTTGTCTGTGAATATGTTTTATCTCCCCCCCCATACCCAAATGGAGGCACATCCAGGGCAGGGACTGCCCCACATTTTTTATTGGTATGTCCAATATCTAGTACAGTTATTGGTGCATCGTAGGCACTTAATAAATGCTTACAATGATCGATTGGTTGAGTTTTGCTTTAATACTGGTCCCGTTTTCTGACCACATCTAGCTGCCCCACCTTGCACGCATTAGGTCAAAGAAGAACATGGGTAGTGCTTTAGAAGCCTTTGCTGCAATTAACATCTAAAAGTTTCCGGCAGGGATATTAGGGTAAGTCACACCCAAGAAATAAAACTGGAACTAAAAGAAAAAAAGAAGAAAGAAAGAAAACTGGTAATGACCTTTTAATGAAGAACAAGAACATGTTACACATAAACCAAGCAGCATATTTCAGATTCTCAAAATTGTCTATGGTGCCCAAGTGAAAAAAAAAATTAAAAGCAGTTAAGGCTTTAAAACATCACGTAGTTATGCATTAGACACTTACTATCTATGTGACCCTGGGTAAGTCACTTAATCCTGTTTGTCTCAGCTTCCTCATCCATAAAATGAGCTGGAGAAGGAAATGCCAAACCACTCTGGTATCTTTGCCAAAAAAAACTCAAACGGGGTCACAAAGTGTTGGACGTGACTAAAAAAAAATGACTGAATAACCACAAAATGAATCAGATGTCATTTTCCAGTAATCAAAATAGATTTCAGAGACAAGCCTGAGTTTATCTCAACTGAGCAGTATTATTGGCAGCGGAAAACTACTGGTTTGTGCCCAGTTATGGTCATTTACTGGAGCAGCCTCTCATCCTCTTCCCACTCCTGACCACTGGTTTCTTTCCATGTCACCAATGGATTTTGGTATGCTATTCCCCAAATCCTCGGCAACTTCCTAACTGAAGCTTTACAGGCAGCATGATGTTGTGGAAATGACCCAGGACTGGGAGTCAAGATGCAGGCCCTCAGACTGAATCACCTCTGATTCTTTCTGCTCTCTTATCATCCCTGAGTTTCAGTTTCCTCTTATGTAAAAATGATGATAATGATACCTTATAGCAGGGCTTCTCCAACTTTTCCCACTCAAGACCTCTGTTCTCATTTCAGCAGAGTTCATTGGAACTGCATAGTCTGAGGGCATGCACAGTGCAAAGTGCACATGCTTTGTGTTCTGGACCAAGGCTGCAGTAAAGTTTCACAGCACAAACATGGGAAAGTACTGCCAGAATCACCTCAGATTCATTAAACATTTGATTTTTAATTAATTTTTGGTCATTACATGTTCAGAAACCTTTTTTCTTTTTACTGTTGCCAAATTTTTTAAACCCACAATTTAAGAAGCACTGCCTTTTAGTATCTACCTTAGAGAGCTGTTTTGAGTCCTAAACAAGATAATGTCAATAGGGCCTTTTGAAAAGTCAATAGAGCTGTTTGCAAACCTGAAAGCAATGGTTCTCAATTTTTTTTGGTCTTAGGACCTGTTTACATTTTTTTTTTGCCTAGGCAATGACTTGCCCAGGGTCACACAGCTAGTGAGTGTTATGTGTCTGAGGTCAGATTTGAACTCAGGTCCTCCTGACTCCAGGGCCAGTGCTCTATCCACTGCACCACCTAGCTGCCCCCACCTGTTTACATTCTTAAAAATTATGGAGGATCCCCAAGACCTTTTGGTCATGTGGGTTAAATCTATCAATGTTTACCATAGTAGAAATTTAAACTGATAAAATTTTAAATATTTATTCATTCATTCAAAAATAAGCCCATTACATGTTGACATACATAACATATTTTATGAAAAATATTTATTACTAAACAAAAAAAAGTGATAAGGGTGGCATTGTTTTACATATTTTTGCAAATTTCTGTAACGTCCCTCTAAATAGTAGACAGCTGTATTCCATATCAGCTTCTCCATTCAATCTGTTAACAATATGTTGTTTTGGTTGGAGTACATGAAGAAAATCTGGCCTCACACAGATACATAGTTGGAAAAAGTATTTAATAGGCAGGTAACGTGACAGTATTATTAAAAAAATAGTTTTGACCCCAAGGACTTCTTGAAAGTGTCTCAGGGCTTCAGACTGCTACCTTAAAGCACTCTGTGTGTGTGTGTGTGTGTGTGTGTGTGTGTGTAGATAAACTGAACCTGTGATTTCATTGCCATTAGGGAGATTCTCGTGAGGAATTCCCTCTACAAATTTAGACAGGCAGGGCAGCTAGGTGGCTCAGTGAACAGAGAACCAGCCCTGGAGTCAGGAGGACCTGAGTTCAAATTTGGCCTCAGACACTTAACACTCACTAGCTGTGTGACCCTGGGCAAGTCACTTAACCCCAACTGGCTCTCAAAAAAATGAATAAAATAAATTTTTTAAAAATTTAGATAGACATCTTCAGAATTTGCCTGAGGCACTGAAAGTTAAGGTCATTTGTCCAATGTCTCTCACACACACATACATGCATGCACATATATATACACATGTGTATGTGTCAGAAGTAGAAGCTGAGCCCAGCCCTTCCTGACTTACAATCTATCTTTCTACCTCTATAATATGCTGCCTCTCCTACTATGTAAATAACAGCTATTATTTTTCCCTGTTAGTGGCCAAGTTAAAGCAGCAAAATTTCAGTGGATCACAGAGGCTGTAATTCCTTTCATTCTCTTGGACAGAGGTATCAAACGCTGGCCTATAAGCAGCCTTCAAAACTCCCAAATGAAGCCAGCACTAAATTAATATCTAATTGAGAAAGTTTAACAAAATAAATAAAAATACAAGACAACAAAGATAATGTTCATTTGTGTTTTTCTAAGTAAATATGCAGACATACACCTGTTTCCATTTGACTTTGACATCACTGTGGAAACCATATCATTCCTGGAGCACCTGAGAAAGTATCAGATCAGAGGTACTTCTCTGCTATGGGCCAGAGCATTACCACAATTCATGACAGCTTTAAGAAGTCTCAAGTCCTGGAGAACAGCTATTCCTCAGTTCATAGGAATTCAAAGTTCAAAGGAGGAAAAACTCAAAATATTCACTTTAGTAAAACTCCAGGACAGAGGCAAAGCCTTCAGTGAATTAATAATCCCTAGCTGACATCAGATGAGGCCTTTCAAAGACATTCTCCACTACCATCCCCACCCCACTGTGGATATAGACTTCATTCACCGAAAAACCAGAGTAAAGCCTCACATCATCATTCCTATTAAACCTTAGTCTGCCTTCCTTGACAGGTAGGTACCCAAGGCCCTTTCAGAGCATCAGAAGATCAATTTGTCATTGAGTATTTTTTCCAAACATATCTTCATTGTAAAAGATAAATATCTTGATGTCTTAAATTCTGGCACACTTCATGTTATAGAAATGTTCCTCAAGTTTCTAATAAAAAAGAGAGTAAAGACACTAAACAACTTGGAAATGAATTTGTGCCTTCATGCATTTTTTTTGCTTATTCAAAAGAATTTCAAAAAAGCAACCCAAAATTAACATAAATGGCTGTTTAAAAACTTCTCTTTGCAAGAAGGAGAATCCAATATTGTAGCATTGACCCATCTGAAGAAAAGTACAGAAACCATAACTTACATTTGTATTTCACTTCAGAGTTTGCAAAGCACTTTGCCTAAGCCTTAGGGTGGGGTGGGGAACCTGCAGCCTCCAGGCCACATGTGGCCTTCTAGGTCCTTAGGTGCAGGTCTTTTGACAGAGTCCAAGTTTTACAGAATAAATCCTTTTATTAAGGGAATTTGTTCTGTGAAGTTTGGATTCCGTCAAAGGACTGCACTTGAAGACCTAGTGAGGCCACAGATTCCCCACCCCTGGAAGGTAACTCACTTATTGTTGTTGTATGACCTTGGAGAGTGACTTGACTTTCAAGTGAATTGGATTTAAATGAGGCAGGTTTTCACAAAGTCATCAGCCACACTCTCTCTTTAAAGTCCAGTGGCAAGACAAAAGTCAGGATGACTGGCAATGGCCCACAATGCAATGGATGACCTTGGCATCTTTGACATCTTTGACATCTGACTGAACTCAAAGAGCACCATAGCACTGAGAGATTAAGTGAATTGCCTTGGGTCACACAACATGTGTAAAGGGCAGATGCTGAACCCAGTTCTTCTCCATTCTGACCACATCCATATACCATGCTGCCATTTGTGATTAATAAAATACAAATTAATTCAATGTATTTTTTTAATTTGTATTTTTTAACCAACAGATGCCCATAGTACTATTACAATGAACTTTTTTCACTTTAGAAAGTTGTCATTTTTGAGAAGGTGCAAATCAACTATAGTCAATCAGCTCTTGGGAAGACAATAAAGCTACAGGGAGATTTCAGATATGAGAAGCAGCTCACATGAGCCTTACAACAACACTGAGTGGTAGATGCTATAGACATTATGATCCCTGTTTTACAAATGAAAAGAAGCTGAGAAGTAAAGAAGCATAGATTTGACTTGTCCTTGGTCACCCAGCTAGTAAACGTTGGAGACAGCATTTAAATTCAGGTCATCCTGACTCCAAGTCTAATACTCTCTATCCACTATGCTTTATGTCACTTTCTTTGGCAAAATGGATTACAAATCCCCATCCTGATTAGTTATCTGACTTTTAATTAGAAGATAGATGGTTCATCATCTGGCCCATTCCCAAAGTTTCACCATCTTAGAAGGTCCCATCAGAGTTTGTGTCTGATGGCACAGCCTTTAGGAACACAGGCTAGAATTCCTTTTACAAAAATCAGCATTCTGATCTCTCATCCTATTTTTCCCTCCTCCACCGAAGTTGGAGTACCATATTTAAGGAAGGACACTAATTCACTACAATGCCTTGCATCAGGGTGACTAGGATGGTCAGTGGTCTTATGATCATACCATGTGAGGACTGGATAAGGGAACTAGGAAGCATTAATCTGAACTCTCTTCAAGCACTTGAAGAGTTGCTTCCTAGAAAAGGGATTCAATTTCTTTTATTTGGGTCCAAGGAACAGAAGGAAGAATATTGAATGAAAGCCAAAGAGACAGATCTGTGCTTGATGTTAAAAAAAAAATCTTCCTAACAACTAGAGCTTTTCCAAAAAGTATAATGGGATGGGATGGGGGAATGAATTTCCTTTTACTAGAAGCATTCAAGAAAAATCTAGATGACCACTTTTTTGTTGGTGTTGTTTAAGAGATTCTTACCCAGGTAAAGTTTGCATTAACTGGTCTCTGAGGTTGAGATTCTGTACAGCTAAAGGCCAGAGTGGTTTGTCCAAAGGCATACAATAAATAAGTGATAGAGGAGGCCTTCCCACCCAGGACTAATGACTCAGTCCAGCCACATTCCACTGTACCCAGCTGCCTCTCTGTCATAAACAGATGAGAATTCTGCCTCTTTTCAAATAACTCCATTGAAGGAGATTTCACAACATTCCTCAATAATCCATTCCAGTCTAACTAACCTAATAATTGGGAAACAGTGCCAACATGAGATATACTTTATCCCACAAACTATACCCTCATGGTGAGGGAAAACCATTACATTCTGTCCTATCCTCAGTAAAGAACATGTTCCATAAAAAATAAAGGAAAACATCAAATAGCCAAATACATCCATCACTTAGACACTTTGTTTTTCAGATTCAGCAATACCGTATCTTTTGATTTAGAAACAGTATCCTCAGCAGCCTAAAAGCACCTTCATTTTTTTTTCCCTCTAGGAAGTGTGTGTTGCACAGAGAACAACCCAAATAAAAATGATTTTTGTCTGAACACATTCTAATTAAGAAGATGTAAATGAATACATTATGTCTGATTTGAAAATATATTCTTTATTTGTGTGTGCCTGTGTATATATACATATACATATATGTACATATAAATGAATACATGTTTATATATAGTATGTATATATGTGCTCATTAAAAAGTCATTCAGAGCTGACTAAATGCTTTGCACATTCTCTCATCAGTGCAGGCCTACCTTAAATAACAGAGCAAAGTGTATCCCTGATGATTACGTACACCCATTCAGCTTGTCAGTTTCCTCAGAACTAAATAGAACCCCAGCTTTCTTCTTGCTCAGAGCTTGCAAATCCTGAAATGGAAAATACCCAGCCATATGTTTCTCCTTTGAAATTGCTCTGTGTTATAATATACAATCACATGTGATACAAGAAAACGTAGGAAACATATGGTGTGAGGGTCCAGAGGTATTTGGATGATTGCACTAAGCACGGCTTTTAGCTGGTTCCATACAAGGACACTGGAAAAGCCTCCTGAAAGGACATTTTCAGGGGAATATTCACATGATTGTATTTGTAATCCATTCTTTTGATGTTGAAGCAGAAAGTGACAATCTAGCAGAACTACCCATAAATCAACAGCTTGCTCTAGGGCTGTCTGGCACCCTCCTCTAGCCTGTTGATCCTTTGCACTAAGAATGCCCTGTCAACTTGCACATGTTGGGACAAGCCTACAAATCTGGTTATCTTTGAGGGAGGGTGATGGAAAGGACAATCAGGAAGAATGGGTGAGAGGGGAGGGTTTGGGAGCAAATATAACCCAGTGAATTAAGAAAACTGCAAGAGTCTGAGTAAGGCTCAAGAATCTTTGTTAAACCCACTGTTTTAACTCCACCTATGTGGGCACCATCTTTCTCTAGTGCCCCATGCCTGGAATGTACTGCCTCCTACCTCTGCCTCAAAGAATCCCACTCTTCCTTCAAGATATCCTTCCTTCAATATCACCTACCATACAAAGCTTTTATGATCCTCCCAACCAACAGTATTCCCCTCCTACTATCTTGTATTTAACTGCTTTGTATGCTTTTGTATTTATTCTCTTCCTATAGGGCTCTGCTCATTTTCTCCCCAGTTAGAAGGTAACCTTCTTGCAAGTAGAGCTTATTTTCTTTGTATCTCTTGTGCCTGGCACAGGGCCTACCACTGATTATTAAATGCTTGCTGATTGATTTTTAGCTCGGTCATTTCAGCCACATCCAACTCTCTGCAACCCCATTTGGGGTTTTCTTGGCAAAGATACTGGAGTGATTTGCCATTTCCTTCTCCAGCTCATTTTACAGAAGAGGAAACTCAGGCAAACAGGGTTAAGCGATTCTTCCAGGGTCACACAGTTAGCAAGTGTCTGAGGTCAAATTTGAACTTAAGTCTTCCTGACTCCAGGTCCAGCACTTTGTCCACTGCCATCTAGCTACCCAATCATTGATTGAAAACTTAGCTCTAGGGTATGGCTTGTGATTCATGTAAGATCACAGAATTTGAGAGCTGAGAGACCTTAAAAGTCATCTAGTAGCCCATGTAAAGAACGATAGATAACCCCCTAAATCTGACAGATACATAAACTGAGGCCCAGAAGGATAAAGCAGCTGGCCTAAGGGCATACAAGTAGTAAGTAATGATTCCTGACATTTATATAACACTATATGCATTGAAAGAACAGCTGACTATATATAGCATTTTAAGGTTTGGAAATTTCTCTGTGTATATCATTTCATTGGAACTTTAGGACAATTATTATAGGATATTCAGGACAATTATTATCACATAGTAAGACCAAGATTTGAATCCAGGCCTCTCAGTACAAGTCCAGTGCTCTTTCTATTTTATTACACGAAAACCAAAATCAGGTTTCCTGATTTCCAATCCACTGGCACTCAATAGAATCATCCTCACCATCACCAATAAAGGTCTGCAAAATTATCTCATTTGACTCTCACAACAATCCTGTGAAGGAGGTAGTGTAATTATTATTAACCCCATTTTACAGATAAGAAAACTGAGGCTCAGAGTAGTTCAATTACATGGGTATCTGGCTAGTAAGGATTAGAGGAAGGATTTGAATCCAGCTTTTCCTAATTCTGAGTCCAGCACTTTTTTCACACTATGATGCCTCTCTATTGTAGAAATAGGATGGGTAATTCCTTTTTGGAGAGGGAAAGGATCAGAACTGTGATTTCATTGGTATAAGGAACTTCTTGTGAGTAAATTCCCTCTGTCAATGCAGACTGGCAACTACTCTCCATAACTCATAATGTTAGACTAGACCGATGGCTGAATAGAAGACCCTATATTCCAGTAAGAACTTCCCAGCTGCTCACTTCTGTTCCTGCTCTTTGCTCTGACAGAGATTCAGACCAGCAGCTACTCCTTGCCCTGGTCCACCACCCTTAAGCAGAGGTCTCCTCCCTAGCCTGCAATGGATATGTGTGACCCAGCTCTGGGATACAAATGACAGAGTTACTGGTTGGCTCCAAACACAGCATCAGGCGGCCAGATGCTGGATCTGGAAACTCTTCTTTCCTAGTGCATAACCTCAGGTGAAGTTTGGTCCCCTTATTGGAAAGCTCTGCTCAGCACCCTCTTGGGTAGATCTGGTCCCCAATGCCCACAGACCTCTCTCTCATAATCTAGACTAGAAAAATAACTCACTGTGATTTTTTCCTTGAAACCTGATCGGGACTTGCTCTGGAGCTCTTCCCAGTATGTCTT
The DNA here is from genome assembly GCF_003287225.1 of Phascolarctos cinereus. NCBI lineage: Eukaryota > Metazoa > Chordata > Mammalia > Diprotodontia > Phascolarctidae > Phascolarctos > Phascolarctos cinereus. The sequence continues at coordinate 11,388,245 of NW_027556098.1, forward strand.
TTTTTGGAGTTGCGGAAGGCAAGAGCTGGGCTTTACCATTTCCTTCTGTTCTGCCATATTGGTTGTTGTCTTCAATATACAGTCTTAAAGAGTTGGGGTAGAGGGTAAGGAGTGATTCAGTGACTTATCCAGGGTATCATGGTCATGGTGTGCCAGAGGTAGGATTTAAATCTAAGCCATAAACTTTCTAGCTACTAGTCCACATTTTGTCCTAATAATGCATACAATGGTGAAGAAATGAATATCAAATTCAAGACTGACCATTTTATGTGATAGGAAGCATGATTTCCTAGATTATGTCAGACAACGAAATAGATGCCTCATTGAGCTAGTGTTGTTGTTCAGTCATTTCAGTTGTGTCCAACTCTTCATGACCTTATTTGTGGTTTTCTTGGCAAAGATGCTGGGGTAGTTTGCCATTTCCTTCTCCAGCTCATTTTTATAGATAAGGAAACTGAAGCAAACAGGGTTAAGTCACTTGCCCAGAGTCATACAGACAATAAGTGTCTGAGGCCAGATTTAAACCCATGCCTTTCTGACTGAAGGCCCAGAACTCTATCCACATCACCACTCAGCTGCTACTGGTAAGGATTAGCTATTTAAAGTCCTATAAAAGTATGGCTAATTTTTGTTCATCCAAAGAGGTTTTCTCCATTCTGACTCATCAGAGTAATATTTTGTAAAGGTGTCATTGGTATTAACACTTTGTTACCACATTAAAACCTCTGTGACCACATTCTTTGACAACATGAACTGAGGATAGTAGGAAATTAAATTCCTCCTCTCATATGACAGAAGAGTGCATGATCCAGTCAAAGAGTAAAAGTGAAGGGTAACAGATGAATAGGACTTGTAAGAGACAAGAAAGTGATAAAGCTGCCCCACTATGTGCCACTGGAAACTAGAAGCTTCTTTCCCTTCACAACTTTTTTCATTTGTTTTCATTTAATTAATTAGAGTAAATGTTAATTTACCTGACCTTGGTCACTAAATGGGCATTGCCTCAGACAAACTGAGACCTGGAAAAGATCTTAGCTTAAAAAGGTTAACATCTTCCACTACATCTGGGGCCTGGCTCGGGAGGAGAAAGTAAGGCTGGTGACTTTGCACAGTCCCGCCTCACTTAAATCCAATTCTCTTGCAAGTCACAACATCACCTTCCTGATGTCATGGTCCTCTTTCAAGAACGAAGGACATACAACAGCCATTAATGTCAACCCTCCCATAGAGACCCATAGGTAGATGGACATGGAAAATACAGAAAGACAACTCTGACTTCACCTTATTGGCTACCATTACTATAGAACCTCCCTGCCGGGGTATTTTGTTCCTTCTTTTTTCTCCCCTTTCCCCCCAATATCACTTTAAAAAAATACACCCTTATTGTTGTTCTTAGAGTTTCTTAACAGCCTCAGGTCATTCTGTGCTTTAACATTCCACACATTATTCTCACAGAAATATGCCATATTTTTGTATTCATACCCCATTCCTAGCCATGGTTTCCACCTTCTGTACACGTCTTATAAAAATCTAAGTTGGTTTACTAGTTAGTTCTCTGTATGTCCACAAAGGCCTCATTAAATATCCTTCCCTTTTCTTTCTCACTGGAATTGTCTCTGTGTCTTGAGAACTTCTTTCTTAAGCTTCCCATTGCTACTGAGATGGATGAATAAAGATGTTGAGAGGCTTTTAACTGTAGAATAAGGGAAATCAGGAAGTTCACCAGGGATGGTCTTAATTTTCTCAGCAAAGTAAAAGTAAGGGGAACTGCTGAAAGAGAAGGAGAGTAGAGGTAGTATTGGGACCTTGAGGAGAAAGTTGAGGGATTCTTTGCTCCAAGTATTCAGTGGTCATTTTTGTCCTTTCTGCTATCACATTCCTCTACCTTCTGATGGGGGTCAGGATTACCCTTTACCTCATTAATCCTTTTTATTCTCTGTTTTCAAGACCTTCTTCCCCATTTTTTTTAAAAAAGGAACACTTTCTTCTCCTTGGTAACCTGAATATAGATAACAAGTCATTTGGCACTAGCATAAATATAGTACAAACATCATTATAATTTATGAAAGCCACTGTAAATCCTTCCCTACTCTCTATATTGCTGGAAATTAAATCCTTGGTCTTTTGTTGTTTTTACCATGAGCTCCATGGAGAAATGCTTGGCAAACTACTTGTAGGGGTCTTGAACTGCAGAGCTACCCCTCTCCTCATTTCTAAGCATCTTCTCATTCTGTTAACACTTCATCTTGTTAGAACCTTGGCAGACATACCTAAGTTTCTTTGCTTCATCTTACTAACCTCTTATTTTGTCTTACCAAGTTGCATTATTTATCTTTCTTACCAATTTTTCCACATCAAGTCCTATTTCTATTTAAGGGTATCATCATTGTGGTGTATGGAGTGTTTAGGCAGAATGAGCACCTCTGGGGTAAAGACTTGCTTTTCAGGGCCGTTCATCCACCTTTGAGGTCCACCTGCCATCCAATTCTCACCAAGAAGCTGTAGCATGCACAGCAGCCACATCCTGGTAAGAACTGTCTTGGCAGATGTGTTAACCCTGATCGAGGGTAACTTAGAGGCCTCAAACCCATTGGAGAATAAGGGGGATGTCTACCCCAAGCACATGAAGACTTTCCCTGTGCAATAGACGGATGAGAACAAGTTGCTCCAATGGCCATGAAGGTAGCTGACACAAACTCTATGGAGCACATGGAGGATGCTAAGGTTATCCACTGCTTCCTGGAAAACAAAGGACAAACAAGAGTCATCCTTGATTCTCCCTTCTCCCTTACCCTCTATATTCAATTACTTGTCAAGTCTACTTCCATTATACTACTCACATCAGTCTCCTACTGTCCACTCACATGGCCGTTACCTTAATTCAGAACCTTATCACCTTCCATCTGGACTATCTAATAACCACCTACTTGGTCTTCCAGTTTCCAATTTCTCCTCTCTTCAATATGCCATTTTTACCTGCTCCAAAACCATCAGTCATTCCATAATCCACTAGGATAAAATACAAATTCTTTTTTTTTTTGAATCATCATCCATATCACACTTCTTAACTATGGGTGCTCTTAATTTCTCTGTCCCAGGCCCCTTACTCTTATCCCTCTACCCCCTCTCTCATTGACCTCATCAACTTCCAAGGGTTTAATTATCATTTCTATGCCCACAACTCCCAGGTCTGAATATGCAGCCCCAATTTCTCTCCTCATCTTCAGTCCTCCATTACTAATTGTCTATTGGACATTTCTAACTCAATATTGTTTTGGCTCCATCTCCTTTTGAAATGATTGATATTTGAGAAGAAGGACAAGGTGCTGTGGGCCTCATGTTCCCTCTCACCCAGTAATGGCTCTGAAGATGAACACACAGCCCTGCTGTTTTTCCTGGTTTTAGGTGAAAGAGATTGGAGATGGCTGTAATCTTATATTCTTTAAAAGGTCAGAAGAGCAAGACAACAAGAGGTGGGATGGCAGAAGGGAAGGGGATAATACATCCCCAAATGTGGCAATAACCCCAAACGTCACCTTGTGCTTATAAAATAATCTAGATTAGAAATGTATATTGTTGGAAAATGTTCAAAGTTATAACCACAAAGCTAGCTTCTTTAAGAGGTCAAAACAGTAGGTGAATTCTCCCATTCCTTCTCCCTGCCTTCCTTCCCCCATCCCCTCAAAAAAAAATGTAAAAAGTCTTAAGTGATTGACAAAAACCTGAAAAGGTTTAAGAACAGCCACACTTACATTTCTTAAAAGGCAGGATTCTGAAACAAAGATTAAATTAATTGAAGTTGAGGGGAACGCTTTATTCTTTACATCTTTTTTACAGGGTTTTTTTTTTTACAATTCATTCTTTACTTTTTTCTTCCTCCTATTGATTTACATGTATAAGAAAATAAAAAATAATACAGAAGTTGAAAAACTTGATAGGCCTTTGACCCAGACAACCCTTGGCAACTTGTCAGTGGGGCAAACACTAAAATGAAGCTGAATGATTGCAGTTTGGGAATCAGATGTTAGGCATGGAATTACAAAGACCTTCTGATGCCCTAAGTCATATATTCTAGAAAGAGAAAGCCTTCTTGGTAAGCAGGGAGTTGAAGTTAAAATACAGAAAATGCCTGAAAGAATAACCAAGCAGTCTGGCTATTGCATTCCAGAAGACCTCATTGTCCCTAAAGTATGAGATGACCCTCTGTACATGTACATGTTACATGTGTTCCTTACAAGTGTATAATCTTACCAATGTATATATTTGTGGTAGAGAATGCCTCAGATTTATGCGGGAAATGTTTTATTTCTGCTATTCTGACTATGCTATTTAATTAAGTGCCTTTGATTTGAACTAACTATTGTTTGGCTAAGAAAATCACATGGTCAGGAGCATGTGACAAGTGGTTGAGGAACTAAGGATCCATAGAATACCTTGAACTTGTCGTGGGAACTTATATTAGACGTCTGGGGAAAAGAGACTGGAGGAGAGGCCCCTGAGGTGCCACATGAGAACTAGTCCTATGCAAAGGCAGAATAGACACCAATTTAGGTAGTATGATTTTCATCATCTTCTTGGTAGGACGTTACAATGGGGTGTCCTTCCAAGGCAATGGTTCCATTTTAGAACTCTGGAGGAAGAGGGAGGATGGGGCTGGCATGCGTCAGGAATCAACTCAGAAATGGGAGACAGGGATATCAAAAAATGAAGTGACACTCTGGAGACAACAAAGACAGATTTTACATACTTCACAACATTGTTTAGGTAGGTTCAGTGCTTCATAGAAATGCACTTTATACATGGTAGGCACAAAAAGTTTGACTAAAGATGCCATGTAGAATGAGGTTATAGAAGAAGCTCTGAACGTGGAGTCAGGTTACCTAGATGTGAGTTCCAGTTGTGCTACCAGCTGGGTGACAATGGGCTTCAATTTCCTCATCTATGAAACGGTGGTGGAAAGCAGCATGTCATAGTGGATAGACCTCCAGCCTTAGATTCAGGAAGACTACACTCGAGGCCTACACAGCTATCGAAGGCTACAAGTTGCAGATGAGTTTGCTGATATCTATCAGTTGAGGGGGTTTCCATATCACAGGTCTGGTGGACCAACAAACAATAAGAATAATAATATATCCTCTCTCCATTTTGTAAAGCTGTTGTTAGCAAGTCTGGCATAAATTATAAAGTACTATGTCAATATGAGTGACAAAAGATTGAAACCTGAGCACCCCAGTTGATATACTCAACAAAACAATTTATTTCTTTAAAAATTCACTAATAAAAAGACAGCCAACACTTGGACTAGACCACAGTTCTAGTCCCCAGACTAGGTCCCCAGTTCTCTCCATCCTTTCTCCCTCATGTTGAAGGCCTTTTGGCTATATTATGGACACCAAAAGAAGATACAAGGTAAGTGAAATGCAAATAAGTCACTTCTGCCACTTAACAGCTCTGATAGGAGTTTGATAAAGAAAGAGGTTGATAATTTCGGTCAAAATGAGAGACTCAAGGGAATATATTTCATAGCTTTCCCCCTCTCCATTGCCAAGGAAAATCACACTTGGCTGTACAAAATCAGGTTGAGTTTGGAACACTGAGGGCTGACGTCATAGACTAGGAAATTATGCTTTGCTCAGATCATTAGACAGTGGACTTCTATAACAATTGTGTTTAATTTACCCCTGATGAAAAGAATGTCTGCCCCCCACAGGGGTGGCTGCTGAAAATAAGGCCTAAAAAATAGGTAGACATATCTCTGTCTTTGGATGTCAAACTGCAGACAGCAACTTGACATGAAATGATGCCTGAGGCCAGACGGACAGGAAAGAACCAGTATGCACACAATGGAAGAAGCTGCCATTAGGAGCAGATGTTTGTAGAATACAAGCCTGTTAGAATGAAGAAGAGGGCATTGGCTGTGAGTTTGATGTGTTTAATCCTCTTCCCAAGAGAAATGTATGCAGGGTATCAGTAAGAGGAAAGGAATTACTATTCTTTTTCTTCCCCTTAAACAATAAAATTCTGGAAGGCATGAATTCCATATTCCATGATGGCCCTTGGGTCTTTTCCTTTCCAACCTCTCTAAAGTGTGAAAGTTCACTGCACTGTATTAGGAATGGAGGAGAGGGAAAATCCATGAATGGAAAAATGAACAGCTGGCAATCATCAGTATTTTCCCTAGCCTTCAAAATGGAAAATATTTTAACACAGCTGACAGTAATGGAAAATTATAACTGCAGATTCAATCAGTGGCTGATGCAGGAAGAACACTGTATAGGAGCCTGAAGAGGCCAAGATCAAGGCAGTATCGAGAAAGACATGCCCACATGAGACAGAAGATCACAAAGACAGCATTTGCAACTATCAAGTCAGACTTGGTAGAAATAGGTCTATTTAGAGCATGTCTCTTCCCTCATTGACAATCTCCAGTGATTCCCTGCTGCCTCAAGGATAAAATAGAAACTTCTCAGCCTAACATTTAACATCCTTAACAACCTCCTAGTTCCCACCTACTTTTCCAAATTTATTTCATATTACTCCCCTCATGATCTCTATGTTCCAGCCAAAATGTCCTTATGAACTCTTCCTTAAACTCAAGAAATTTCTTTCCCCATGTCTTTGCACAGACTCTCTCCCATGCCTCAAATGCCCTCCCTCTTCACCTCCTCACCTCCTCATCTTAGAATACTTGGCTTCTTTGAAGATTCATCTTGGGTTCCACCTACTCCAGGAATTGAATTCATTCCAATTCAATAAACATTTATTAAGTAGCTAGTATGTGGCAGGCACTATGCTAAGTGCTAAGGATACAAATAAGAAAGACAGTGCCTGCCTTCAAGAGCTTACAATCTAATGGGAAGATAACACACAAAAGGAGATGGAAAGGGGGTAGGGAATCAGAGGGTACCTGAAGGGAACATTATGTTCCTTGGAGTACAAATGAAGCACAGCTACAGTTGGAAAGTGGAGGGTTAATGTGAGTCCAGATTCCAGCGCTATGTAAAAGAAACCTTTGAGAGGAATTTGGTGTTCCACCCTCTAGCCTTCCAATCATGAGGAGCCATACCTAGAAATTGAGAAGGTGCTGAGTGTCCAAAGCCCAATTAATCAATATGATGATCAGCCTATTCTGGGTGGAGTCCAAACCAAACAAATCTTAATTCCCCCTCCTGGTTGTTAGGAGTTCTCTCTCTTACAATTATTTTTTATTTATATCTATGTACGTGATATAGCCTCCCAATTGAAAGAAAGTAAGCACCTTAAAAACAAGAACTTCTTTTTTTATTTTTGTATCCCCAGTACTTAGCATCATGTGTTGCACATATTAGGTGTTTAATACATTTTTGTTGAATTTAATTGAATTATTCTTAATTGCTGTTTTAGGAACAAGTAGAGAGTCAGAAAAGAATAATGACCCTATATTTGCTGTATTATTATAGAACAGAGCCATAACGAGAGTTTGTTTCACTTACCACAAATAGCACTCAGGACAGTTGCCATAAATTACACATTCAGTGGATATGAGGATAGGGACCCAAGACTAAGACCTCTTGACACTTAGGTGAAGCTAATTCAGTGGAGGCCAACTCACATAGGGGAGGAATGTTGGGTGAGCAGGAGAGAATGTGTGAAGAACTTACTCTAGCTCACCATCTGCAAGCTTCCTATTTTAAGTAATCATGCTTTGTTACCAGGTAGTAAGCTCTTTTGTTCCTATGCTTCTGGACTGTTAGTTCTGCCAACACCCCTATAAATTAAATAAGCAACCTTTAAATTTGGTATCCTGGGACGAAGCACCATTAACTCCCACCCTAGTTACGTCTCTGCTATATACAGAAAGTACTGTAACAAGAACCTTAGGTAAGAAGGAAGGAAGAAGACTGGAGAAGTTGCTTAAATTATTTCAAAAGAAAAAAAAAAGAAACTGGAGCCTGAAACTAAAATGTTTTCACTTAGAAATTTAAGATAAAGAGAGAAACTCAGAGATTGTCATCCCACATGATACGGGCAACACATTGGATGCTATTAAGCCAAATATCACTTTCTTCCCTCCGCCCAAAAAAAGAATCAAATCTTATGGAAATAGAATACAACCCATAAATATGCTTTGAGTAATAACTTTTCATATACACTAAAACCATAATTATACAGTCCCTCAGCTTTCACTTCTCAAGGTGGAAAAATCCCAAATTCTTCATCCTCCTCTCGTTGGTCATAAATTTAAGTGAGATGTTTTAAATAAGTAATTTTCATTTTACTTCTAGGTTTTCTTTTAATAAAAGCTGCCCTTTGTATGTCAACATGGCCAAAAAGAAAATAGTGCATTAACCCCCAAATCAATGAGAATGTGTGAATCCTCTAAAAATGTTTATCTATTCATTCAAAATCCATTTAAGTAAATATGCCTACCATGAATTGGCACTGTGCCAGATGAAAAATGTGTTGCCTGCTCTTGCTTTGATCTTCTGTTTATGATTCTCCAGCCAGTTCCTTTTGGGCATCTACATTAGTATCTTTAGGCAAATCCATCTTTTTCTCCTCATTAGAAATGATTCTATTTCTGTATAGGGAGGTAATTGACATTTGACCAATTGATTTTCATGCCCACCCTCAGGTGAGGAAGTTAGAGAAAGCAGAGGGCAGATAAGAGAAGTAATACTATATTCCTATGTTAACAAGGTATTAATATTGTTTTATGCCTTTCAAGGGCAGCTAGGTGGGCAGTTGATTGAGTGCCCAGACAGGAGTCAGGAAAACCTGGGTTCAAATCTAGCCCCAGATATGTATTAGCTGGGCAAGTCACTTAACCCTGTTTTCTTCATTTCCTCATATGCAAAATGAGCTGGAGAAGGAAATAGCAAATCACTCTAGTATCTTTGCCATGAAAACCCCAAAGAGGATTAAGGAGAGTTGAACATGACTGAAACAACTTGACAACAGCAATAAATGCTCTCCCAGGGTGTGCTGGCATATCTGGTCCTCCCTTTATGTGTGTCTATGCTCTAATACCTGCTAAGTCTACATTTTTAAGTAGTAGTTAAGAAATCCAAACCTCATACTCAAACACTACTTTCTCAAACAAATCTATCTTTCTCTTCTGAGAATTGAAATTTGTACATGTTTGCATCATAAGGCTGTGATTAATTTTGGTAATTCTTATGAGTCATGGCATGAAAAAATGAAAATGAAGTCTTCATCAGTATCAAAAAGGGACATTTAGTGAAGAGCCATAAGACGAATACTAAGCATTTTCATGTACAAATATATCAAATGCTCTTTGCCCACAGGAAGCTTACATTCAAGCTACAAAGGGTGAAAGAGAAGTCAAAAATGATCTTGAGTCTTCAAGCCTGAGGAAATGGTGGCACCATTAAGGAAAAATAAGATAACACGTAGGACAAACTGATTTGGATAGATGGAGGACAAAGATGGAGAAAAAAAAAAGGAGAAAGTTCCGTTTCAGAAATACTGAGTTGGAGGTCAAGAGAAGATCGAGGTAGGTATGTGGGATGAGAGCTTGAGAAATAAATCAGAGCTGGAGATACGCTTTCAGGAAATATTATAATACAAATTAAAACTGTGGGAGTTGATGAGATTCACAAAGGAAAGAGTTAAAACAAAAAAGGTCCAAAGTCAGAACTTTGGGAAGTGCCTAGGTTTGGGGGCGGGGGAGAAACAGAAGAGGAGTGGTCAAAAATACAGCAGAGGAACAAGGATACTCCATAATCGCACATCCAAAAGAACAGATATATTTTAAGGAGTAGGGTAGTCAAAGATAACAAATAATGCAGAAAAGTCAGCAAGGATGACAGAAAAAAGGTCATTCATTTTAGCAATTAGAAAGTGAATGGTGATCCTTATGAGCAAGGATTCTGAATTTGGGATCTTAGGAGTCTGTTGCAGATTTCATGGAGCCCAGGGACTTGAATGGGGAAAAAAATTAATCTTTATTTTCAACATACTTGGTTTCCTTTGTAATCCTGTGTATTTTACTGTATGCATTTAAAAACATTTTTCTGAGAATTTTTTCTGGCTTCACTAGATTGCCAAAGGGACCCATGACACAAAAAAAATTTAAAACCCCTGGTAAGTCAGATGAAAGAAGATGAGGGAGCCAGTGGATGGTCAGGGAAGTGACCATGGCTTCTTAAAGGGTATTTATCCTACAAGAACACAGCCTCTGAAGTCCCCCCTAAACTGGAAAAGCTTCAAATAGGGGCCTGGCAATGGATGTTATGTCTGTTGTCCAAAGACCAACCTAGCTAAAGTCAGAAAAGCTCATCTCCGTGTTGATCACAAGGCAATGTTTTGGGTTTGGTTTTGTTTTGTTTTGTTTTTTGCCACAGTCTTAAAGATTCATCTACTCAATTATAGAGGGTTGTGACTTGCCTTAATGGAGGAACTACCCAAACCAAAGAAATAATAGATTCTTGAAATAAGGAACAAGTTTGGGGTGGTATGGAAGCAGAGGAAACAATTATAGGTTACTCTTTTGACAATATGGGGTCACATAATTATAGAGTCATAGAATTTGGGGTTTGATATGATCTCATCCTCTTCTCTGGCTCTAACTTGCCTGAGGGGAAAAAATGCATCTTCTAGTTCAACCTTTATATGAAGCACAAATCATCTTTAAAATTTCCTTGCAGCCTATGTTCAAAAACCGTTATTGACAGGATCTTACTACTTAACAAAGTAGGTCATTACTTATGGACTTCTCTAACTGATGGGAGATTCTTCCCAATACTGAACTAAAACTTGCTTCCCAGTATTTTCTACCTATCGATTCTAGCTCTGCCCTCCTAGGCCAAGTACCATTGTTCTGATCTCCCTCACCCCCACCCCCACCCCCAAATGACAGCCTTTCAAATATTTAAAGGCATCTACTATATCATCCTTTTCTCCACCCCACCTTACCCTCAACCAACTCTTTTCTTTTCCAGGTGGAACATTCCATGTTCTTTTAATCAGTTCTTTTATGGAATCGTCTCCAGTCCACTGACTGTTCTCTGACCTCTGGGAGTCATCTTAAGAAAGAATACAGTGTTTCTATAAGGTTCTTTATTCTGAACAGTATACATCTCTTAAAGCAGTCTCAGGTAGCATTAGCTTTTTTGACTTCCAGGTCACACTGTTGACTCCTGTTAATCTTTAATTCCACCCAGATGACCTAATCTTTTTTTTCCAGAGGCCAGCCACCTAGCTAGGTTTCTTTTACTTTGTTTGTGTGCTATTTTTTAACATAGGCAAAGGACTTAACATTTATCTTAATTAAATTTTATCCTAATGATTTGGCTTATTACTCCAGCCTGTTTAAGGTCTTTGTGGATACCAATTCCGTTATCTAACATATGAGTGAATTAGCAGGATTTAAGCAAGAGGGCTTTTTTTTTGAGGGGGAGGTGTATTTTTGGTTTTTCATAGTTAGCTTTTTAAGCTCAAGAACACCTGAGAGTGCTTGTAGTCAGTAGCAGAAAAAATAAGAAGATGCAAAAAACAAAGAGCCTAATTGATGGACCAAAGTCCCAGAGGAAGCAGAAGGGAATAAATCCAAGAGCAAAGGTGGAGTGGGGTGCCTTGAAAAGGAAGAGAGCTGCCCTTTCCTCTGAATGGGAGGAATGGGGACAATAGGCAAAGATACAGACACATTGAGGAAGTAGAGAGGAGGAAAATTAAAGGCGTTCGTGTCAGACAGCTTCAATCTCAACTAAATAGAAGTCCTCTTTTTAGAAGAAGAAAAAAAATTGCCATAGGGGAAAAATATTAATTACATGTTCCTCCCCTTTCATCGTCAAAACACAAGGCATCTACAACCAGCACTGAAAAGTCTTTAATGAAGAGCAGTGGGAATTTACAGTGTAAATGAGCTGAAGGATAGTGCCCACCTCCTCCTTCACATGTCTTAGGCATGTATAATGTTAATATAAAAGGAATTAAGAAGCAATGTCTGTAAGAACTTAGAATTCATACTGTTGATTGCCAATATGGAGATAAAAATGTAATTTTTGTTTGATGTCCTGGGGTGGGGGTGGGGGGTTGGAGGTGCTAGTCCAGTTTCATATTATTTTTTATGATAATCTCAGTAAAAATGTCCCTTGTTTAGTTTCTCTTTCTGTGAAATGAGAAGTTTGGGTTATTGCTAAGTTACTCCTGACTCTGACATTCTATATATCCACAGGCTCAAGATATTCTTCTCACTAGATGGTACATCCTAATGCAATAGTCTCATATTACAGGGGGGGAATTAAATGATATGATCATACATTTTGAACTAGAAGGGTCTTCAGAGGTTATCAAATCCAACATGTCATTTTACAGATGAAGAAATAAAGGCCCAGAGAGATTAAGCATCTTGTCCAAGGTCATACCTTCAGTAAGTGGCAGAGACTAAATTTGAACACAGGTCTCTCGACTCCAAATCCCATGTCCTTTCCATTGTACTATACTGGGTATGTGGGTAGAGAAGTGACAAGGTTACTGGAGGCCCCTCTCTAGGCAGTATATGAAAGCTGGATGCCAGTGATGATGAAAGGTTGTGAGATCAGATTCTGTCAGTTATGTTGGAATGATCTCCAAAAATAAAAAAATAAAGGGGTAAGAAAGAGGGATGCACTGGGAGAAGGCAGAAGTTGAGGTAGAATGGGGAAAATTTCCTCACATAAAAGAGGCATGAAAAGAACAGCTTTTACAGTAAAGGGGGAAATGGTGGGGAGGGGGAATGGCAGGCAATTCTTGAATCTCACTCTCATCAGAATTTGTTCAAAGAGGGAAGAATACATATGTACATATATATGTATGTATGTATGTATGTATGTATATGCATACTCAGTTGTGAACAGAAATGTAACTTACCCAATAGGGAAATAGGAGGGGAAGGGGACAAGAGAAAGTAGAGAGGGGATGATACAAAGGAGGACAGGTTAAGGAAGGCAGTGGTTAGAAATGAAATAGCCTTTTGAGGAGGGACAAGCTAAAGACAGAAGGAGAAATAGAAGAAGATGAAGAAGAAAAAATACAAGTAGTAATCACAAGTGTGAATATGAATGGAATGAGTTCACCCAAAAAATGGAAATGGATAACAGAATGAATTAGAAACAAGAATCCAACAATGTTGTTTACAAGTGACACACTTGAAACAGAAAAGATGCACACAGAGTTAAAATGAAAGGCTAGAATAGAAACAAATATTCTCAGCTGAACTAAAAAAAAAGGCAGGGAAGCAATCATGATCTCAGACAAAGCAAAAGCAAAAAGAGACCCAATTAAAAGGGATAATCAGGATAATTACATTGTGCTAAAAAGGTACCACAGATAGTAAAGTAATACTTTACAGCAAGTTTCTCTGATAAAGGCCTCATTTCTGAGTATATACTGAGCACAAAACTGAGTCAAATTTATAAAAATAAGAGCCATTCCTCAATTGATACATGGTCAAAGTCTATAAACAGGAGATTTTCAGAAGAAAAAAATCACAGCTATCTATAGTCATATGAAGAAAATTCTCTAAATCACAATTGATTAGAAAAATACAAATTTTTAAAACTCTGAGGTACTACCTCACACCTATCAGAAATAACAGATGCTGGAGGGGATAAAGAACTGTTGGTGGAGTGAACAGTGAACTGGTTCAACCATTCTGGAGAACTATTTGGTACTAGGCCCAAAGGCCTATAAAACTGTGCCATATACTTTGATCCCACAATACCACTGCTAGGTCTGTATCTAAAAGAGATAAAAGGAAAAGGACCTATCTGTACAAACATTTATAGCAGGTCTTTATGGTAGCAAAGAATTGGAAATTGAGGGGATGCTCATCAATTTGGGTATTAGATGAGCAAGTTGTGGCATGATGTGATGGAGTACTGTGCTGTGAAAAATGAAAAGGAGGATGGTTCAGAAAAACATGGGAAGCTCTATATGAACTGATGCAAAGTGAAGTGTGAAGAAATGGGAGATCACTGTGCATAATAACAGCAATGTTGTAATGATGATCAACCATGAAAGACCCTTGGCTACTTTGATCAATACAATGATCCAAAACAATTCCAAAGGAGTCATGACGAAAAATGCTTTCCACCTCCAGAGAGAGCACTAATGAACTCTAAGCACAAATAGAAATATAATTTTCTTATTTCCTTTATTTTTCTTTCTTTTAAAAATATGGCTAATATTGAAATATGTTTTGCATGATTTCATATGTATAATTGATCTCATATTGCTTGCCTTCTTAGTGGGTGGGAAAGGAGTAGGAAGGAGGGAGAGAATTTGGAACTCAAAAGTTAAAAAGAAAAGAATGTTTAAAGTAAATAAATATTTTTTAAAAAAGAAGTACCCATTCATGTTTGCTTTTCATTCTTAAGCCAGCTGTCACACTCCTCACCTCTGTCTTCGAAATGAAATCTTTAATTCTTTGCTGGCTGATGACCAAACAGAAACTTCTGGGTTTCCTTTGGGCCTTGTAGTTTCAAATCTCCAAACCTAGGCCTATTAGCACATCTAAACAGTCATGTTATAACCAGTGCTTAGCATGATACCTGGAACATAGTAGGCACTTAATATATGTTGATTGATTCATGTTCTGCCCAGCCCATGAAAGTTCAAGTTTCATGATGCCCTGGTATGGTTTCCTATCTCTGTAGAGATCAAATTGTGTCTGCACAGGAAATGCATCCATTCATGATATTTTTGCCAAGGAAATAACTTCTCCTTACAATGTTATTTCACCTAAAGTTATGTTTTCATGGAAACAAAAGATGACAATAGTTGAGGTATGCCTGTGAACTTAATGTAGTCTGAGAAAAAAAAATGATGATCCATTAAGAACTCATGTTCTATCTAAGAAAAGAGAAAAAAAATTTCCACTGGATCCTAAGCCACATTTTCCCCCCAAGTAAAACTTTAATCAACTCAAAATTGCATCACTTTTGTCCATAATTAAAGGGATATACTTCCAAAGTCAATGAATAAAACATGCAAAGATGGACAAAAGCTGGTTCTGCCCAGAGGCAGATGTGAAAATGCAGCCAGTCAGTTCCATCAGGCAGTGGTGATTACTCCAAATGTTTGTGGAATACCTGAAAGGGGGAATAGATTACATCCCAAAATAGGCCTGGGCAAAAATGAGAGGTAACTTAAGTTTGCCTTAAAGTCTCTGCCCTTTCCACCTCTCCCTTCAGGAACTTTCTTCCCCTTTCTAGTGCTTTGCTCCCCACAACACTATATCATCCCTTCCCATCCTGGATGGCATTGCCATTGAACTTTTGTTTCTTCTATATCAAACACATCTGAGGGGGAAAAGTGCAATCAATTGATAAGATGTTAATCAAAACAGGAGTAAAACCCAGAGGTATTTGCATGTTAATAGGTAGTCTTCTATTGAGATAGACAAACAGCTAGACTTAAAACGGGGTCAGTAACAAAAGAAACATGTAATGAAGCAAAGACCTCAGTGTTTTACACCTCGATCAACATGGTACACAGGATTGGTGCTGATGTTGAGAAGAAAAAGGTAAGATGATATACAAAGTTAGAAGGCCATGAAAAATCAGTAGTACAGACATCCTGTCCAATCAGGACGCCTTTTGCAATTTTTGTTGTTGTTTTTCATCCTTCATTCTCAAAGAGAACCAAGGACATCACCAGGGTTATGTCTTGACTTGCAAGTGAATTGGATTTAAGTGAGGCAGAGCTGTGCAAAGTCTTCTCCAGAATCATCTGAATTAGTATTTATAACTAGAGATGAAGCATAGTCATGGTTTGAAGGTCTTAGGTTCGAATGTATCCATCTAGGGAGATTGCTCCTAGTCTAGAAAGGACAACAAACAAGAGTGACCATAACAGTACAGTATAGCTTCACTGTCTCAGGGAAGTCCAGTGGAACACAAACTAGCAAAGGCAGGGCCTGGTGGATCATATATTACAAATGGAAGAATTTGGTGGAGCCTAGACACCTGAACCCAGAAGCAACTGAAATTGAGCAGTGGGAAAGTCAGGTCTCAGGGACAGAGGCAGTAATAAGAGGACCCAACACCTGGTACCTGTGTATGGAAGAGGTAACTGTATGCTACACAGACCCAGAAATCCATCTGATGATAAAACTTTAGGAATGATAAGAAGCCCCTCAGACAGAGATTTTTAGGGCAAGGTTTTCCTGAACACCCTTCAGATTAATTCATTTAACAAATGATATTAAGCACCTACTATGTGTATAGCACATAGCTAAGTCTTAAAAGTAGACATTAGACTTCAAATTTCTCGAGATCAAGGTCTGTCTTCACCTTTTTATTTGTATCCCTACCATTGTTTTTATCACAGTGTTTTATACATAATAATAAATGCTTTTTCAATCATTCATGCAAAAGGTAGGAAATATTTTCCCTTCTCTCAAGGAGCTTACAACTTGGCTGGGGAGCAGAAAGTTTCTTTGATAAAGATCTTGTATTGGAGATTCACAAGCAATGGATTCAAATTTAGAACAAAAGCCATTCCCCATTGATAAATGCTCAAAGACTATGAATAAGCAGTTTTCAAAAAAAAGAAATTCACATCAATAACCATATAACATGCTCCAAATCAATAACAATTATATAAAGGATAATTAAAGCAACTCGGAAGTTCTACCTCATAATCATCTGATAGATAAAATGACAAAAAAGGAAAATGACAATTTTTGGAGGGACTGCAGAGAAACAGGGACACTAATGTACTGTTGATACATCTATGATTTTGTATGGCCATTCTGGAAAGCAATGTGAAACTGTGCCCCAAAGGCACTAAACTGCATTCCTTTTAACGGAGAAACAGCACTTCTAGGACTATACCACTAAGAGACCAAAGAAATGAGAAAAGGATATATAAGTACAAAAATATTTATAATAATTCTTTTTTGTACTAGCAAAAAAAAAAAACATGGAAACCGAAAGAGTGCCCATCTATTGGGGAATGGCTAAACAAATTATGGTATATGAATATAATGGAGCATCACTGAGACATAAGAAATTTTTTTCAGAGTAGAGAAATGTGTGCATGTCAGTGCATGTGTGCAAAAGCAAAATGGACTTCAAACAACATATAACATAGGAGTTTAGAAGAAGGAGAGATTGCTTTGATCCTTTAGTGTTCAGAAGAGCCCGGGGACTCAAGGTTGGTCTTGAAAGAAACGCAGCATTTAGAAAAAAGTGTAGATGAGAGGGAATGGGAATAAGACAAAGGTATTTATTTATTCAGTCAATCACTAAGCATTAGGATCTACTGTGTGCTAGGCACTGTGTTAATTGTTGCCGATACAAAGAAAGACAAAAGACAATTCCTATCCAAAAGGAGCTCACAATCTTATAGGGGAGACAACAAGCAAATAAATATGTACAAACAAACTATATACAAGATAAATAGGAAATAATTAACAGAGAGAAGGTACTAGAATTAAGAGGAATGGGAAAGGCTTCCTTTAGAAGGTAGGATTTTAGCTGGGACAAGGAAACTAGAGAAGCCAGGAGGTAGAAATGAAGGACAGCATTCCAGGAATGGAGGAAAGCCAGAGAAAATGCCCAGAGTAGAAACGTGGAATGTCTTATTCATGGAACAATAAGGAGGCTAGTATGATTGGATCAAAAAGTACATGGGACGGTGTAAGGTATAAAAAGTAGCAGCTCGGTGGCTCCATGGATAAAGTGCTAGGCTTGGAGTCAGGAAAACCTGAGTTCAAATCCAGCCTCAAACACTAGCTGTGTGACCCTGGGCAAAGTCTTAATCTCTGTTTGCCTTACTCTACTGGAAAAGGAGATGGCAAACCATTTCAGTGATTTGCCAAGAAAACCCCATAGACAGCATTGGCACGTGATGGTCCACAGGTCAGGAAGAGTTGGACGTGACTAAACAACAACAAAGTGTAAAAAAGACTGGAAAGCTGGCCAGGCAGGGAGATGTTCCAAGCTGAAAGCATAATATGAACATATATGTGGAGGTAGGAATAAGCAAAGCATGTCCAGATGTCAGAAAATAGTTTAACTTGTTTGAAACAGGAAATGCATTGAGGATCACACGGAAGTGAGGTTGAAAAGATGAGTTGGGGCCAAAGTATGGCAAGCTTTGAAATTAAGGTTAAGGAGTTTGGAGGTTATTCAGTAGACAACTGGGAATACTTAAACATTTTGGAGCAGCGGAGTAACTAAATGAAAGTGGTATTTTAGAAAGATGGATACAGAAACATATGTTGAATGGATTGGAGATAAAATAGGTTAGAAACAAGGAAATGAGCTAAAACCATACCATATAGGTCAGGGGTGGGGAATCTGTGGACTCAAGGCCATATGTGGCCCTCTAGGTCCTCCAGTGTGGCCCTTTGACTGAATCCAAACTTCATAGAACGAAGCCCCTTAATAAAAGGATTTGTTCTGTAAAACTTGGACTCAGTCAAAAGGCCACACCCAAGGACCTAGAAGACCACATGTGGCCTCAAGGCTGCAGGTTCCCCATTCCTGATATAGGTGGTCTCTTGGGCAACTAGGTGGTGCAGTGGATAGAGTACTGGGTCTGAAGAGTTCAAATCCGGCCTCAGACATTTACTAAGTGTATGACCCTGGGCATGTCACTTAACCCTGTTTGCCTCAGTTTCCTCATCTGTTGAATAAGCTGGAGAAGGAAATGGCAAACCACTCCAGTTATCTTTGCCAAGAAAACCCCAAATGAAGTCACAAGGAGTAAGACCTGACAGAAAAAACTAAACAACATGGATGGTCTCTTACTCCATGTACTACCACTGAAAACATTAAATATAAAGCATCTATATAAAGCATTCTAACCTTGAACCTCAGTTATCTTCCATATAAAATGAGAGTTAGACTAGATAATCTATAAAGTTCCTTCTGCTCCAAAACTGTAGAATCTTATTGTTTTATTTTTTATTTTAATTAATTTTTAGTTTTCAACATTCACCTCCATAAAATTTCGAGTTTTAAATTTTCTCCCCTTCCTTCCCCTTCCCCACTCCAAGATGGCATGCAATCTGATATAGGCTCTACAGATACATTCATGTTAAACATATTTTCACATTAGTCATGTTGTAAAGAAGTGTTAGAACTAATGGGAGGAACCATGAGAAAGAAGAAACAAAACAGAGAGAGAACAAATGGCACACTTCAATCAGCATTCAGACTCCTCGGTTCTTTTTCTGGATGTGGATAGCCTTTTCCATCATGAGTCTCCAAAACTATAGGATTTTAAAATTTTTTAAATCCATGCCTCAGGTACTTTGGAAGAAATAAAAAATTTAAAAAGCCGTAATAATGTTAGATGCATCACCTACTGCAAGGGAACACTGACCAGCTGTTAGGCAATCCATTCAGATCTTCCCACTAACCTTGGGCAAGTGATTTGACATATATGGCCTCAGTTTCCTCATCTGTAAATGAGCAAGTTGGACTAGCCAATATTGACCATTAAAGTCCTTTCTAAGTCTCCCAATTCTATGAATACATTTTGTTTGGAATCATACTTGTCAAACATTGGAAAGTAAACATCTCTGCATCGTTGTGTGTAGAAAGATAGTCTCTTGTATATTTAGTGGTGTTTCACAGTGCTAAATTTACTCCCCGTAAATATAATGTCAAGAAATATAACCAGCCTTTTACCTTCAGGAATAATATAAGTAGGGTTTTTTTTTAAATATTTTGCTTTTCTCTAGGGCCTGGAAACCTATCGATGCTCAGCTGGCCTCTTAATCCATATGACAGTTTTATGACAATTAAAATATCACCCCAAGGAGGTCTTTTTTTTTCTCCATTTGACAGATTTTACTGGGCTAGTATAAGGTAATGAAGCAGAATAAAACCATGCAGATAATATTACATTTTAAATGTAATTTAAATTTTTATTGTGAGTTAGGTTCCAAATGGAGAAAATACTAGGCTTTGGTGTCATCCAAACAAAAATGAGACATACTGAGGTTTAAAAATCGCATTATGAAATTTGCTTTAAAACTGAGTTTCCTAATTTCACTCAAGATTTCATCTCCCTGAGATCATGTAGATTTCAAATGCAACTAAAAGTCATCCCATATCTTTGTTTAGTCAAGAGAAGCAGTCCATGAGATATTCATAACTATTGTCAAAACAACATTGCCTTTCTTTTTCTTACTGATCGATTTTTTTTGTCCTTTCTTTCATGATGCTCCACTGATTTTGCATCTCATCCCCACCCTGGCCAACCTTGACTTTTCTCATATCTGTTCAATTGTCAGTTATAATTGACAAATGACCCTGCAAGTCCATCCTAAGGAGCCACCACTTACTTTGTCATCGTGTGTATAAATAGAGTTTATAACCTATGTTATAATTCCTGGGTTTGTTTTTGTTTTTTAACCAGAGATGAAGCACTTGAACTTTCCTTTTCAAAAAAGGTCAAACTAAGAAAATACAAGAATGATGTCATCAAATACTGAGGCAAAGTAATTGCTTAGGTTTTGTAACCCCCTGCCCATTATCATGTTTTACTCCCCGCTGGTATTTTCAAATGTAGTTCAGACATAGCAAATCAACATAAGCTAGGGAAATCAAATAGCAATATTTCTCAAAATCTCATCAAAATTGGGCATACAAGCTTGGTTGTTAATGTCATTGTCATCAGTTGGGCCCAGTGATTCTAATTCCATTCAATTATTTCCTTTTAGAGAACAGTTATTTTGTGGCTATTACTTTTGTCAAAAATTCATCCCCGCTGTTTTTTTCAAACAGTAGGTGTCTTACAGATCTGTGCAGGAAGTCAATCTGAAAAAAAGGACGACTGACTGCTTTTCACATCGCTTTCTAGGTGTTAACTCAACAGTTCAAATCTCTGAGGTACTTATATAACCTGAATATCATCATATATGACCAAAGAATCATGTTGGTTCAGTTGACCATGTCAGTTATGGACATCCAACTCTATGATTAAATAAAATGAGAATCAGATGCCAAATTATCCAATCAGTGCCAGATTGTCAAGTAGGTACAATAGGCATGTGCACAGGGACTCTCACCCCACCATACTCCTGTTCATGTATGGACAGCTCAGGGCCAGACGAGCTGGACTGAAGCCTCAGCTTGTCAAATTTAAGCAAACAAGCAAAGAGCATCTTAGTATTCCAACTGTTGAAGCTAATCAAGTTTAAATACAAAGCCAGATGAAAGCTGAGGGAATCAATAGATTAATTAGGCTATAATTTAAGTATGGTCAAAATCCAAAAATGAAGGGGGAGGGGGGAATTAAGGCCTTAAGTAGGAAAGCATAGTCAAGATTTTATAAATTATGGGTCAGGATGATAGCATTTAGAGATGGATAAGACCTTCAATGTCATCTAGTTCAACTCCTTCATTTTCCAGATGGAGAAACTCTGGCTCAGTGTTTTATCCACGGTAACACCATGGTATAAAAATGAAAATGATAGCTCACACTTCTTCACTGCACTTTAAGATTTACAAAGTAGTTTCCTCATAATCCATGAGCAAGAAATGGTGCCAGTTCTTACCAGCATTTTAGAATCAACTGGTAAATTTTTGACATGAGCATTTATATCTTAGAAAACAGCAAAGATGAACTGAAGAGATTCAGTAGCCTCAATCTCCCTGGAAGTAGGGATGATAAGAGTATACCACCACAAAGGGGGCCTAAACGTTTTATAAAACATTTAACATACATTATTTCATTTATTTATTTATTTATTTTTAGGCAATTGGGATTAACTGACTTGCCCAGGGTTACACAGCTAGTAAGTGCCAAGTGTTTGGTCTGAGGCTGGATTTGAACCCAGGTCCTCCTGACTTCAGTCAAGGCCAGTGCTCTATCCATTATTTCATTTGATCTCCACGACAACCAAGTAAGGTAAGTACTACTGACAGATATTTGCATTTTTACAGTTGAGGAAATTGAGCCTCAGAAAGGTTAAGTGATTTGCACAATCATGCAAATGGAAAGTGACAAACCATCGACTCAAACCAGTGTTCTCTGACTACAATAAGCTTTCTACTCATTAATCAACCTGAGCTTGCAAGTACACCTTGGGACATCCTTGTCCTCACTTATGGAGCCCAAACATTTCCCTACTCCTACAAGACTATAAATCCCTTGAGATCAGCGTCTTTAGTTCTCTTATTTCTCCACTCAATACTTAACACAATTCTTTACACAATGTAGTCACTAAATAAATGTAGGAAGAAGGAGGGAAAGAGGGAAGAAGGGTTGAAGGGTAGAAGGAAGGAAGGGGAGGAGAGATAAAAGGAGGGAGGAGGAGAGAGAAGGAAAAAGAGGAGGGAAGGTGGAAGGAAAAAAAGGAAGAAGGGAAGGAAAGGAAAGGAAGGAAGGAAAAGGATAGAAAGAAGGGTAGGAAGGAAGAGAGGGAGAGAAGGGAGGAAGGAAGGAAGGAAAGGAGGAAGGAAGGGAGGGAGGAAGGAAGGAAGGGAGGGAGGGAGGGAGGGAGGGAGGAGGAAGGAAGGAAGGAAGGAAGGAAGGAAGGAAGGAAGGAAGGAAGGAAGGAAGGAAGGAAGGAAGGAAGGAAGGAAGGAAGGAAGGAAGGAAAGGAAAGGGAGAAGGAAGGGAAGGAAGGGAAGGGAAGAGCAGAAGAACCTAGATTTCCAATGTTTCCCCCTAAACTATGCCAACTCCACAAATTGGCCCAGATGTCACATTGTATCAGAAGGCTAGAGTCAGTATTTCCTGCTTACAAATGAAGTCTAGCAGATAAGCATTGATCCCAAAGGAGACCCCAAAAGGCAGAATGATATATCATGCAGAGGAAAAATCCATGACCCTCATGAAGTCCATAACACTCCTGAGTACAGCCAGAACCAGATTTAATGTAGTTGGAAATATTTAACAAAATAAATAAAAATAGAGTAGAACACAGATAAGTTAATATGCAATTTTTTAGGTCAATAGGCGGTGGCAGGATCCCCTCTGCATGGTTTAGTGGCTCCAGTTTCTATCTGAGTTTGACACCATTGCAGTAGGTGATAGATAGATTATTGGCCACAGAAACAGGAAGACCTCTGGTTTACTAGTGATGTAATTTCAGGCACTTAACCTTTTGGTGCTCTCAGGCAAATCTCTAAGACTTTAAACTGTGAATGAGTTGTCCTTCATCTGCGGAGGGAGTTTGCACAGTGGGAATTCCCAACATTAATTAAATCACAAGATCTAGATCACCCATTACAAAAAAAAAAATCTTTTTAAATTAAAATGCAGCAGTGTGTTGGTGGAGAAATCCTAAATGTTACATACACTGGAGCATCAGCTCTGGAAAGAAACTATGCTTTTTTAAAGTATGAGTTTAAGGCATACTAGCTGAAAAAGGTATTTTATTATAGAATTTTATGTCTGTGCTTTGTCTTTTTGTCATCTTATGTTAAGGTTGTTTTAGGGACTTGGGTTTTGTTTTTTAGACAGAGAGTAGTTCCTTTGACACATAATGTAAAAATGCTGTGATATTTTGGGGAACATGGAGTTGCTGTTATCACATTTGTCTATAATTGACAATTCACTCCCTAAAGTCAGACATCAGACAGAAAAGCAAACTAGTTTCAAAATAAATAATTTAGATGAGACACTATCGATACAAGGTCATAAATTATTTTCATGTATGAAGATCTTGGCCTGGAGTGAATAATAACCTGGGACTGTGTTCTATAAAGAAAAGGGAGTGTGGAGGAAGAGATCACTTTTTAACAAATGTGTTTGCCAAGCCCAACCTGGCAAGACTGAAACATCTTAGATCACTATGTAAAGTTGGGTCAAGTTGAACTCAATTTGTCATTAACAAAGAATGCATTAAAGCTGTTTGGTATCATGGTGAATAAATTCCACACTTGTTCCTTAAAGGAAGTATACGCCTTCTCAGCTATTGGGAAAAGGTGCTAATATTTTTCTTCACGGCCACCTATCAGAATGGGCAGAAGACATTCATTAGGAACTGTCAGAGGCCAACAGATGCTGACACATATAATGTGGCAGCTGTACATACTGGTAACTAGGTGTTATTTCCTATAGGAAAAAAAATGGGTCATTATTCCCTAGCAGGCACAAACCTATTACCTGGAATTTATGAATTGATCATTCTGTTTATGTTAAGTGAATGGTGATGCAATATATTCCCACTCAGAAAGAAACCACTTTTTTTTTCTCGTGGTTTCCAAGTATTTTCCATAGAGGTATGTTTTTGATTTAAGAGTCGATGTAAAAGGATTGGTCTCCATATCTTTTTCATCTACAGGTCTACCTCAGGACATACAATGAATGTATTCCTTAAATACGTATAAATGTAATTTCTGTAAATTAAATAATATTTTAAATTTATGAGAATTTGCTATTCAAAGTAAAGTGGAGGTGAATCATTTGTAGAGCAAATATTTTATAGGATAGAGGAAATCTTAACACACTAATGCAGCTTTTTAATATTTGGATTGCTTTTAGCAGTAAATGGATTATCTGGTATGTTGAGGGAGAAAAGGAGGGAGCAATTAGTCAAACATTCTACACTATCTTAGAATTTTATCAATCAATCAAAAACATTTATTAAGCACTTACTCTATGTCAGGCATTGTATTAGGTACTGGGGGAACAAAAACAAAAATGAAACACTCCCTGGCCTCAGGAAGCTTACACTCTACTGTGAGAAACAAAAAAATACAAATATAATTACATTCAAAATATAAATAAGGTAAATGTAAAATAAACTTTTGGATGGGGGCACTAACACCCAGAGTCAGCACAGAAAGGCTTTATGTTTTTGGTGACGTATGAACTAAGCATTGAAAGAAACTAGGAATTCTAAAAGGCAGAGGTGAAGAGTAAGTGTGCATTCCAGGCATTTAGATAAAACTGTGCAAAGGTCTGGAGATGGGAGATGATGTCATATGAGAGGAACAGTCAGTTTAATTGAACTATAGAGTGAATAAAAATTGAGGTGTACTGGTAGCAATATCTTAAGTACTCCCATGTACATTACAGTAGTTTTTCCTTAGGAGGTATTGAAAATGTAGCTGAGATTTGCTCAGCTCAGGGTACTAAGCCACTGACATGGCTTCCTGGTCAGCTGGTGTAAAACAACTAGGACCTCAGAGGTTGGCACCCATTCCTGAGGCTTCAGATTATAGACCAGCAGCATGAACAAAACAAGAAAGCTGTGCTCGGGTGAATCAATGCTTTATCCTGGATAAACATCCATTCCCTGCTTGGAATAGCCTTTTCTTTGTTAAAGCTAAGTAAATCTTCTTTGGTTAACTCTTAGATGTCCCATTAGTGTCTCATTTCATTCCAGTTTTAGACCTAAACTACAAGTAGACCAACCTGAGTCAGGCACAGTCAATTATAGAAGTATTATATAATAACCAAACTAGAATTCTAAAGAGGTAGGCTTTAAATGCCGAGAAGGGGTCGGCCTTTGAGAATAGAAGTAATAGTGAGACACAAGAATTTACTGAACAAAAGAAAGACTGAGAAGATCCAACCCAAACTTTAGGAAAATCACTTTGACAGCTGTGTGGAGAATCTTGAGGTAGGGAGGACAATTGGCAGAGTGGATAGAGGGCCAGGCCTGATATCAGGAAGACTCATTTTTGTGAGTTCAAATCCGGCCTCAGATACTTACTAGCTTCATGACCCTGGACAAGTCACTTCACCTTGTTTGCCTCAGTTTCCTCATCTGTAAAATGAGCTGGAGAAGGAAATGGCAAACCACTCCTGTGTCCTTGCCAAGAAAACTCTAAATGAGGTCATGAAGAGTCAGACACGCCTGAAAAACAACTAAACAACAAGAAGCAATAGTCCAAACGACAGGTAAGGTAGCCCTGAACCAAGGTAGTGGCCATTTGGGTAAAGAGAAGGGCACAAGGATCAAAGATATTATACTGTACAACCAATAAGACCTGACAATTTATTGCATATGTGGATTATGGGAAAGTGAGGAGTCAAAAATGTCTCCAAATTTGGGAGTGGGATGGCTAGAAGGACAGTAGCACTCTCAAAAGAAACAGGGAGATTCAGAAGAAGAGTAGATTTGTAGGGGAAAGAGGAGTTCTGTTTTGAACACATCAGATTTGAGGTGACTACAGGACATTCAATTTAAAATTTCAAATAGACTTACAGGTCATATGTAATGAGGACACATTTCCCAGTACATATAGGAATAAAACATGAATTCCCACTCTCCCCATTATAGTTTAATATACTTCTGGAAATACTAGCAATAGCAATAAGAGAAGAGAAAAAAATTTAATGTATAAATACAAGTAGAGAAAATAAAACTTCCTATTTGCTGACAATATGATGGTTAACTTGGAGAATCCTAAACAATAAGCAAAAGTTAATTGAGATAATTAATAGCTTCAGCAAAGTTGCAGGCTACAAAATAAACCCTCAAAAAGCAACAGCATTAAATTGAAACAACTCTGAAGTACCACATCACACCTATCAGACTAGCTAACATGACAAAACAGGAAAATAATAAATGCTGGAGAAGATGTGAAAAAATTAGAACACTAATGCATTGCTGGTGGAGTTGTGAACTGATCCAACCATTCTGGAGAGCAATTTGGACTATGCCCAAAAGGCTATAAAACTGTGCATACCCTTTGACCCAGCAATACCACTTCTAGGTCTGTATCCCAAAGAGATCATAAAAATGGGAAAAGGACCCACGTGTACAAAAATATTTATAGCAACTCTTTTTGTGGTGGCCAAGAATTGGAAAGCGAGGGGATGCCCATCAAGGAAACTCATTTGTGGTTTCCTTGGCAAAGATCCTAGAGTGGTTTGCCATTTCTTTCTCCAGCTCATTTTACAGATGAGGAAACTAAGGCAAACAGGGCTAAGTTTGCCTCATGTCATACATAAATTTACCTTGTTATACAGTTAGTAAGTATCTGAGGCTTGATTTGAACTCAGGTCTTTCCGACTCCAGGCCCAGTGCTCTATCCACTGCACCACCTCGCTGCCCCCAAAACCATTTGGTAATGGCTAAAAAAAATAGAGTTAGATCAATGGAACAGAAAAGGGAGAATCAGGAAATAATGAAACTCAATAAGACTGTTCAATAAACCAGAAAACATACTTAAAGAAAAATTCTCTATTTGAAAAAAAAACTGCTGGAAAAACTGGAAAGGAATCTTAAACCACATGCCACAATACATTCAAAATGGATATGTGACCTTAATATTAAAGATTATACTATAAAAAAGATTAGAAGAGAAGCAGATCATATGCCTTTCAAAATTATGGTTAGGAGATGTATTCCTAACCAAAAGACAGGGGCAATTATACACGATAAAGTAAATAACATTGATTATATGAAACTGGAAGGCTTCTGCACAAATAAAATTGGTGTATTTGGGATAAGAAAGGAAGCAGTGGATTGAGAAAAACATCTTTATATCAGATATGTCTGACAGTGATTCGGTATTCGACATATGAACAACTAACAGAAATACATCAGACCGAAAGACATTTCCCAATAAATACGTGATCAAGGTAAGTGAATGCTTCTTCCAAAAATAAAAATTATAAACTATTAACAACCATATGAAAAATATGCTCCAAATCACTAATAGCAAGAGAAATGCAAATCAAAACAATCCTGAGGTTTCACGTCATATTCTAGGAATTGGCAATGATGACAAAAGATGGGAATAGTCAATGTTAGAGGAGTTGTGGGAAGATAGGCATGCTAGGGCATTGTTGGTGACACTATGAATCAGCACAACCATTTTGAAAAGCAATTTAGAACCATGCAAATAATAATAAAGTGACTATATCCTTTGACCTAGAGATTCCATTTCTCAGCTCATGTCCCAAGGAGATTATTAATAAGAATAAAATTCCCAAATACACCAAAACATTTATAGCGCACTTTTAGCGTTATCAAATAACTGAAAACAAAGTAGATACGCATCAATGGGGGGATGCCCAAACAAACTGTGGTACATTTATGTAAAGAATATTACTGTGCTGTAAGAAATGACATGCATGATAAATAGAAATATGGAAAGATGTAAAGAAACCAATACATAGTATGGCAAGGAGGGCCAAGAAAACAATATACGCAATGACCACAAAAGTGTGAATAGAAAGAAATCAAAAGTGAACATTCCAAAATTATAAAGAACATGCATGGCTCGAGATAAGAGATATGCAAAGACATCCTGATCCTTTTGCAGAGGTGGGAGGTATATAGTACATATTCTTCCACGTATTGATCAGCTGTGCTGATTTTTTCCTCTTTTTCTTTTTTGTCTTAAAAAAATACTAATTTGTATAGGTCATGTATTCTTTGAAGGCAGAGGAAGGCTGTGAAAAATTAATATGATATTTAAAAAATCAATAAAAACTTATTTTTAAATGTCTTAAACTATCAAATAAAAATAGTAAACAGTAGTCTCCCAGTGATACAAAGAATCAAAATTTAAAATGATGCAAAGGTCAATAGAGATAGAGTGGTTATGAGTTAACTGCGGCCAAAGTTACATTATCACAAGATCATAGATATAGAGGTGAAAGACACGTTAGAATTTGTTATGTCCGACTTTCTCGTTTTACAGCGGAGGAAACTGAGGCCCAGAGAAATTAAGGGGATTGCCCAGAATCATATAGCAAGTAAGGGTCTCAGGGTGGATTAAAATTCCAGTGTTCCTGAATCCAGGTTTAGTGATCAATCTACTACCCCCATGCTAACTCTGCACATAGGCAGTGTACAAACAGGAAGTATCAGTAAAAGGAGGTTCCATGATTTGAAAAGGAGGTGAGCTCATTATATATCAAGACCAAGAAATAACAAATGCCCTAGCATTGCCCTAGATCACACAAAAACGTTAAAAGATCTAGAGCAAATGTTTTTTCTGTGTCATGGGACCCCTTTGGCAGTCTGGTGAAGTCTAAGGAGCCCTTCACAGAATAATGTCTTTATTTTTTTAAAGCATTTAATATGCCCTTCCTGTTATTTTTAAAATTTATGTTATTTGTAATTTATGGAATAAAACAAGTATTTCTATAACATAGTATAATTTTAAAAAGATGATTGCACATGAAATTGCAAATCCATTATGTACAACTTGCAACTTTTAATTACGACTTTTAAATATATAACAAAGTTATGTAAATTTCTTTTTTTTCTTCCCTTCCCCCCACCCCACCCTAGAAATGGCTACCATTAGACATAAATAGGTTTATATGCATATATATATGTTATTCTATACTTACTTCTACTTATCTGTTCTTTCTCTGGATTCAGATAGCATCTGTCTTCATATGTTCTTTATAGCTAATTTGGGTATTTATAACAGTCAAAATAAGTTATTCGTTCCAAGTCATCCTTAAAACAATATTGCTGTTACTGTAAATGATGTTTTCCTGGTTTATCAATATTTTTAAAACTATCATCATTACTAAGGTAGTTTGAAAGAAAGGTTGGGACAGAATATGTCTTGAAAAGCATAAAATAAAACGCATAGCTTTACAAAAGAAAGCAATGATGGAGAAATATAGTTATCAACATAATAGTTTCTTACTCCCATGGTATGACCTTCATAGCGAAAAACCTTATTCTAGAGGAAGGTCTTGTCTATATGGTCATTGGGTACACTGTCAATGGAGAAATTATGGAATAATACAATCAAAAGTCACATGGATTGGTTACAACCTGAATCAACAGAGGGAGTGCTCACCTTAATGAAATCACAGATCTATCCAATTTATGTATCAAAGTAAAGATTCTGAGGAGTCAAAATATATGATCCTAGTCCCAAGAAAATAAAATTGCAGCTTCCAAGGTATATAGGGCTTTCAGGAAATCATCCAAATGTTTTCTGGCTCTCTCCCATTCCCACAAGAACTTTCTCTTTTTTATTAATTATTTTTTAGTTTTCAACATTCACTTCCATAAGCTTTTGAGTTTTAAATTTTCTTCCCCTCCCTCCCCTCTCCTTCCCCAAGACTGTGTGCAATCTCACAGAACTTTCATAATAGTGAGCCTTACATTAACTTTTATCCAGGTGAGCCCCTCCTCCCTACATAGTTTGTGGTTGGACACAGGATTCCTTCATTTTGTCCTGATCTTACCAAGGTAGAGAATACTTCCTCCTCAGCCTATCTCAGTTTGCCAACCTAAAAATTGGACATAATTACAACTGCCCTAAATTTGACTTTAAGGGATCGTGGTGGAATGGTCTATGGTGCATGCTGGTACCTTCCTTGGAGGGAGGTGCTACACAAAGCTGGCACTCCTAATACTTTCATAAAATTTCAGGATTAAGAGTGCAGAAGTATTTGATTCCACTTGCCTGTTGCCTTGAAGCTAGGACAAAGGGCATGCAGTTGGTTTTCCTCAACCTCAAATGAATGAGGATTTTGTTTAGATTTGTTTGCCTGCCAGATTCTAAAGCATCTATTTCAACTCATGCACAGCCTCTTTATATGGCTGGGTTTGGAATTTATGCCTTTGCATTGGCTGGACAAGAAAATCATTAAAGGACCCCATAATTTCACATCCTGCCTTCATAAACTAGAAATTTATGTTAAAAATGCAAAGTCATTGATGTTTGAGTCTGCCTTAGCACACCCTCCTCCCAGCTATTTCCAATCCACTTGGCATGGGAGCTCTGCACTTATGACAACACTCTGCTTATTCACTGGGGCTGTTCATTTGCATCTTTACCATTTTGATATAGCTTGGATTTTCAGCTTTTTAGCAAGCTAACGCCTGCCCCAAACCAACTGAGCATGTGCCTTTTCTTTATGAGCCAAAAGGCATTTGATAACTTGGAGGGCAGAGAGTAGCAAATGTACCTGATCCCACCGCAGCTTCTGGGTAAGAAAACAAACGGCCCATGGGAAGAAGAGTTCTTGGCTCTCTAGGTTCTCATGGTGTGAGTCCATGAGACAAACCTGATTAAAACTAGGTGTTATTGGAGGGGGGATATAAGGGTTTGATTTTAGAGGATAACAGAATAGACTACCTCTGTATCTCAAAAGCCCTGGGGATTATCGGGGGAGGAGGGAAGTTCAGGAAACCAAATGATTGGAATAAATGAAATTTTGAGAGTAGCAGGAATTAAAAGAGGAAAGGGTAAGATTTAGAGATGTAAACTTCCCCAAGATTTATATTGAAAAGAAGGCCTAGTTCATTGGGTTCCTTTAAAAAGTAATAAGCAGCTAGGTGGTGCAGTGGATAGAGAACGGCCCTGGAGTCTGGAGGACCTGAGTTCAAATCCAGCCTCAGACACCTAACACTCACTAGCTGTGTGACTCTGGGCAAGTCACTTAACCCCAATTGCCACACACACACACACACACAAATTAAATAAGCAACTAATCAACCAGTATTATTTAAGTGCCTGCTATGTGCTGGGCACTGTGATAAGCCCTGTAGAAACAAAGATAAAATTGAAAAAATTCCTGCCCTCAAGGAACTTGCTTGCAACCTATTGGGG
The DNA here is from genome assembly GCF_003287225.1 of Phascolarctos cinereus. Lineage (NCBI taxonomy): Eukaryota > Metazoa > Chordata > Mammalia > Diprotodontia > Phascolarctidae > Phascolarctos > Phascolarctos cinereus. The sequence continues at coordinate 11,419,690 of NW_027556098.1, forward strand.
GCAACAATGTGCTTATATAAAAACTGAATTATAATCTGAGGCATTTCAGGTTCTGGATTAGGTAAGTACTTGTTTAATATAGTGCCTGTGACATAGTGGATGCTTAATAAATATTTAGTGATAGATTGATAGTCTTGAAATGAATGCTTTCATAAACAAGAGTGCTAATTTTCCATTTATTAAGAATCCATAAAAGATATAAAACTCAGAGCAGCTAGGTGGCACAGTGGATAGAACACTGGCCCTGGAGTCAGAAGGACTTGAGTTCAAATGCGACCTCAAACATTTGACACCTACTAGCTGTGTGACCCTGGGCAAGTCACTTAACCACATTGCCTAGCCCAAAAAAAAAGATATAGAACTCAAGGACATATGATGCAAAATCAGAACCAATGATTGTTGCAGTCACCCCATGCCTCTTTCTGAACCCCACAAGAGCATTTTTCCCAGATCCTAGTAACAGCACTAGGGGAAGGCATCCCAAGGTCAGTGGAGCATGGACCATCCTCGCTTCCCTGCAAGGTGCTATGTGAGCCCATCAGCCCATCAGTTGCTCTGACAATTTCCAGAATAAAGTCCAAGTGGTTTCATGTCACTACCAGGAGTGCTTAATCTAGTTGGTTTTTATTTTTATTTTGCCATGTACCCCCTTTGGCAATCTGATAAAGTCTTTGTATCTCTTGTCAGAATGTTTTAAAATTTATAAAATAAAATACATAGGATGTAAAGGAAATCAATTCTATTAAAATAGTCAGCCCATTTTTTTTAAAGTTACAGATCTCAGGTTAAGAACCCCTGCTTGGGCAGCTAGGTGGCACAGTGGATAGAGTGCCAGCCCTGAAGTCAGGAGGACCTGCGTTCAAAGCCAGCCTCAGACCAAACACTTGACACTTACTAGCTGTGTGACCCTGGGCAAGTCACTTAACCCCAATTGCCTAAAACAAAAACAAAAACAAAAAAAAAGAACCCCTGCTAGACTCTTCCAGAGTCTTCCACACTTTTTTTTCCTGGTCTTTTCCTACTCCTCTAGTTTATAATCTTGTTTATCCAAATTTTTTTTCCTTCCTTCACCATTGTTTGCCCGCTCCCACCTAGTTAAATTCCTACTATGCCCACTGTCTTTGGGTTATTTCCTCATTCTAGATCTATACAGAACTTTGATCTTGTTAAGGGGGGAGTGGCTGTTGTTGCAGCAGGATCTAAGCAAAACCCACTACATAAAAATAGAGTGTCCTCAAAGACACTAAGATGTTTGTACATTTGCAATGTTTGGACACCCTGTATTTGTAAAATACATGCAAAAGCGATGGTACTGTCCTATTCTAAGGACCCAGAAAAAATAAGAGGACTCCTAATCTGGAAACGACAATTTCTTTTCCTTGGCCTCAAATCCAATATTTAGTACCAGAAATAAAATTATAGAACTATATGCAGGTTATCCCCAAAATCTTAGTGCAATTTTAAACTGTAATCATTTCAAGCTGCACTAAGACTTTTGGAACATCCTTTATAAATCTTGTCACTTCTTACTCAGGAGTGTGCCACCACTTCACAGAATCACGGAGCATTTTCAGAGCTGGAGGAGATCAAGGTCAAGCTCAAGATATTTTGTTGTTGTTGTTGTTTTGGTTGTGTCTGACTCTTCATGACCTCATTGGGGGTTTTCTTAGCAAGTATGCTGGAGTGATTTGCCATTTCCTTCTCCAGCTCGGGGTTTGTTTGGGTTTTTTTGCTATTAAATTTTTTTTATTTTATTAAACACAACATCCATATTCATTTGAGAAACAGTAATTCCGATGTTTGAAATGCATTGTTTACATTATTTACATACAGAAGGTATGTTTTCTTACTTACTGATTCTCACACAGATTAATGGGTCCCTTACAAATCATCCTATTACTGGCAAATTGGCATTTCATCCTCTGGGTGTCCAGCCCATTGGTCAGAAACAACTGTTCATATCGATAGGGGAATGGCTGAACAAGATATGGTATATGAATATAATGGAATACTATTGTTCCATAAGAAATGATGAGCAGGTAGATTTCAGAAAAACCTGGAAAGACTTACATGAAGTGATGCTGAGTGAAGTGAGCAGAACCAGGAGAACACTGTACACAGTAACAGCAACATTGTACAATGACCAACTTTGGTAGACTTAGCTCTTCTCAGCAACGCAAAAAACTAAGACAATTCCAAAAGACTCATGATGGAAAATGCTATCCACCTCCAGGGAAAGAACTATGGAGTCTGAATGCAAATCAAAGCATACTATTTTCTTTTTTGTTTTTTCTTACTCATTATTTTCCCTTTTGTTCTGATTCTTCTTTCACCACATGACCAATACAGAAATATGTTTAACATGATTATACATGTATAGCCTGTATCAGATTGCTTGCCATCTTGGGGAGGGCAGAAAATTTAAAACTCAAAATCTTCTCAAAGTGAATGTTGAAAACTAAAAATAAATTAATAAATGAATTTTTTTTTAAAAAGCTGTTCCAGACATTTGTTAATTTTTTTTTCTGCTCAAGAAGAGGAAGCCTTGATAAATTAGGTCACTGGACCATGTTATTTTTTTTCTAGGAGACCAATGAAGTACAATGATAATATGGCAACATAAAGGCATTTTGATGGCACTGAAAAAGCCTTTTGCTTTAGAAGCCCTTCACAACCTCCAGCCTGTCTTTCTGGGCCCATTAAACTTTTTTTCTTCCTCATATACTCTATACTCCAGCCAAACTACCCTCGTTGCTGATCCATCTCCTCTCTTCATGTCTTTGCATGGGTGGTCCTCATACTTTCTCCAGTTCATTTTATAGATGAGGAAACTGAAACAAACAAATTTAACTTGCCCAGGGCCACACAGCTAGTTATTGTCCGAGGCTGGATGTGAACTCAGGTCTTCCTCATTCCAGCCCTGGCACTCTGTCCACTACACCACCTAGCCACCCTTTGACATAGCCCAAAGATAATATAAATCCTTTACTTACATACATCCCAGTGACAGGTAACCTACTAACTCCCAGTATGTCCCGTTGTAATTTTTTTTTTAGGCAATTGGGGTTAAGTGACTTGCCCAGGGTCACACAGCCCATTGTACTTTTGGACAACTCTCATTGCTAAGTTTACCCTTACATCCAGCTGAAATCTTTCTCCCTAACTTCCACCCACTAACCAAAATTATACTCACTGCGGCAAAGCAAAACAAATATCATCCCTCTCCTATAGAGCTCTTTAAACAATGAAAACAGCCAAAGTCCCATACCCAAGTCTTTCTTCTCTAGGCTAAACATCTTCAGTTCATTCAAGAGTGGCTAGAGTGTTCGATTTGGACTTAGGAAGATGAATTCAAATCCCACCTCAGAGGCTTACTTAGCTGTGATCCTCACTAACCTCCTTTTTAGCTTTATGCTGCTCATCTGTAAAACAGGGACAATAATAACATCTACCTCACAGGGCTGTTGTGAGGATAAAATGAGATGACATATGCAAAGCACCTTGCAAACCATAAAATGTCCTATAAATACTAGCTATCTCAAGGACCTCTGCTCTCCTGGTCATTCTCCTCTGACCATGTTCCAGATTATTTACATTCTAAAATGTGGTTCCTGTGACTGAACCATTACTGGAACCCAGGCTAATGGCAAGATATTTAAATTCAACTGAAATCAAATTCCTACAGCATCCAAAGAGATATAAAGCACTTCCTTCCCAACAATCTGGTGAGGCAGGTAGATTATATATTAATACAGATGGAAATACTACAGATGGAAAACCTGAGGGCCAGAATACAGAACTGGTTTGCCAACATTTATACAACTAGTTGCATCAGAGCTGGGATTTGAACTCAGGTCTCAAGCTCTTCCCAATATACCACATATTTTCTCAGAGTGGTTGCCTTTGTTCTATCATTGTCTGTTTTACCTATCTATCCTGATCAAATAATTATGATCATTAATAAATCCCCAATTCACTTGGTGCTATATAAATGGCATAAGAGTAGATATACATTTGAGCAAAGGTGGTACAGTGGACAGAGTGTCAGGCCTGGAGTCAGGAAGACCCATCTTCCTGAGTTCAGATCTGGCCTCAGATACTTACTAGCTATGTGACCCTGGGCAAGTCACTTAACCCTGATTGCCAAGTGTTTATCCCACTAATATGCAGATACTCAATAAATATTTGCCAATGTATGAATGATTGATATGCTGACTGATTTGAGGATCTGACTATTGACTTTGAGATTTTAAGTTTCAGAACCATGTGAAAAGTTTCTCAAATTTTTGGCTATGAAAATGTGAAAGTATTTGTGGCAGTCAACTGTTTCAATCATGTCTGACTCTTTGTGACCCCATTTGGGGTTTTCTTGGCAAAGATATTGGAGTAGTTTGCCATTTCCTTCTCTAGTTCATTTTCCAGATCAGGAAACAGAGAGAAACAGGGTTAAGTGACTTGCCCAGGGTCCCACATCTAGAAAGTGTCTGAGGCCGGATTTGAACTTAGGAAGATGAGTCTTCTTTCTCCACGTCCTGCACTCTATCCACTGTGCCACCTCGCTGCCCATTAAGTGTTTGGGAGAGGCTGATAAATAGCATATTGATGAATTATAGTTAGGGTTGCCTCCAAAGATACTGGAATATTAGTCTAATGGAATGCTTGACTTCCTCCAACTCTGCTCACGGTTTCTCATGGGTATTTACAAACTTTTATACTCTCAGGTTTCTCTTATTTTAATTCCACACCTTTAGTATGGGTCCTTCCTATCACAACATCATACAGTTAGAACTAGAAGGGACCTCCAAGGTCATCTAGTCCAGTCCCTTTGTAAGGAAAATACTTTATTAATATTGTTTGAACTTAGCTTTATGTGACTAGAAAGCATCTAAGCCAAAGCTTACTAAAGAGGTTGGGCTGACCTCAGAGATGTTCCAGGGAAGTCACAGACCTCTTAGAGGACTGGTGAGATCCGCCTAAACACTGCTCACCCAAGTCTTGTTTTAGGCCCACCCAAAGCTTGTGTTTGGGGTTCACCCCAATTTCATTGAATGTTTATACTTACTTGCTGATATATCTCTCAAGCAAATAACCTACATGCAGCAGTTCTTATGCTGGCCAACCAGCTGCTTGTTCTGTCCTTGCTTGAGCTCTCTATAATTTAAAGTTCACAGAGGAGGGAACCACAATTTTTTTAGGCTCTCTCCTTTGTCAAACCAACAATAAAATTTTTCTAAGAATCTTTTTGGTTTTGGGTCAGTCTCGCAACCCTCATCTCACAATAAGGAAATTAAGGCACAGAAATATAAAGTGACTTGCCTGAGGTCACACTGGCTGTCAGTGAAAGAGTCAGAATCTGAATCCAAATTCTCTGACTCCAAATCAGTGTTCTTTCTATGTCACAAAAAGATTTTCTTGAGGCACTGTCCAGGCCCTTCCCATTTTGCCTCTCTACATTATGATGTACCTGTCTTGTGTCTTTTCCCGATTCTGGTCGTTGATGGCATGATAACTATAAATATAACTATAACTATATATTATAACTATAATCATATATGTGTGTGTGCGTGTGTGTGTGTATATATATACATATGTATATATGTATGTGTATTATATATATACATATATATATGTATATATATATGTATATATGTATGTGTATATATATATATACATATATATGTATATATATATATATATATATATGTATATATATATATATATGAAATACACATACATAACTGGATAACTATATCCAGCAGAAGAAAAAGAAACCATCGACCCTTAAAGTGATCAGAAGATACTGTGTCATTCCTGCAGGGCCAGGCAAAGTTGGGAAGTCTGCAGATTGTTCTTGGCACCTACAACCAGACTCACCCCCTGGGTATGATGAATCATAGGAACCCAGCCTCCAAATCTGAGGGATCTTGCAAGGGCAGGCAATGACTCATGTAGACACCTGGTGGGGAAGAAGGAAGTGGCTTCCACTCTAGGGTAATAAAAGATCTGAAGTTTAAATAAATCCAATCCCACCATTATAGTCCCCAAATCAAGAGAAAGGAGGTTGGGGGAGTAGGGAGAAAAGGTACCTTTCATTACCCTCTGAAAACTACCCCCATACACAGATACACACACACACACACACACACACACACACACACACACACACACACACACTCACTTCTTTTAGGCTTCACTTTTGAGACTTATGTTGCTATTTAGTCTGCCCCTGAGCTTCATTTTAACTCGTGTTTAAAGAAAAAAGTAATTAGAGGTAAGGAAAGTGATTTGTCTCGATGACCAGCTTCCTGCACATGACCCTATCTACTATGTCTACATTTTTATGGTGCTTCCTTCTCTCCTATAAAAAATCTGCTCTAAAAAAAATCTGATCAACTTTTTTCCACACCGAGATGTAAATCTGTGGTAAGATTTAATACATTGCTTTTCCATTCATTCTTTCATACAAATGAAATTACTTTGTACAGATCACCCTGCTAGTTCTTAGGGAGATACAACATTTAGATAAGACAAGTCCCCTGACCTCAGGGAGCTTTACAAACTAGTAGGGTCACAACAAATACTTATGACTGTGATTCAAAATAGGAAATACATGCATGAAGGAGGCACAAAATAAAATGTTAGATGATGTCAGGAATGACGGGGAGAAGGTCATTTCCAAATGAGGGAATTGGGAAAGGCTTCACACCTAGAGGCGTGGCATTGAATTAGGTTTGAAAGGATAGGGAGACATTCAAAAGGCAAAAGAAGAGATAGAGAATACTGGGGCTGGGGAGGGGGAATATCATGGGGGATGAGAGAGCACAGCGTTCTCAGGAAGAAAGTAGCACAGTTTAGCTGAAATGTAGAATGTATGGAGAAGCGTAATATGAGATAAGGCTGGAAAGGCTGGATGATACCAGATTATGGGGTATCTTGAATTGCAAGCAAACAAGTTCAAACTTAACTCCAGAAGTAACAGGAAATTACTGAAGATTTCTGAGCAAGAGAAGTGACAAACAGATTCACAAGAAAGATTATTCTGGCAGCAAGAGGAAGATCACATTGGAGGAAGGAGAAAGAAAGTCAACATGATATAGTATAGTAAGAGGCAGGAAGACATGAATTCAAATCCTGCCTCAAATATATGCTAGTTGTGTGACTCTGGGCAAGTCACTTAACCTCTTTGTGTCTCAGTTTCTTCCTATGTAAAATGTCAACTTGGCTTCTAAGGTCCCTTCTAGTTCTATATGCAGGAAGACCCACTGGGAGGCTATTGCAATAATATAGGCAGTTACTAATAAGGTTCTATATTAAGGTGGTGGCAGTGGACACAGAGGACAGCTAGGTGGTGCTTGTAGTGGACAGAATGTTGGGTCTAGAGTCAGGAAGACTCATCCTGAGTTCAAATCTAGAAAAACTAAGGTCCAAGACAGGGAACTAGTTTGCCAAGGTTTATACAACTAGTTAGTGTCAGAGCTGGGATTTGAACCATACTCTTTCAATTATACTACACTGCTCAGATTGGTTGCCTTTGTTCTATCACTGTCTGTTTTACCTATCTACCCTGCTTAAATAATCATTTGATTATTTCATGTCATTGTTTCATGGTCATAATGATCATTAACAAATCCTCAATTAATTTCTAGAGTAGACATAAACTTAAGCAAAGGTGGCACAGTGGATATAGTGCCAGTCCTAGAGTCAGAAAGACTCATCTTCATGAGCTCAAATCTGGCCTCAGGCACTTACTGTATGACCCTAGGCAAATCATTGAACTCTAGCCTGAGTTTCCTCATCTGTCAAATGAGCTGGAGAAGGAAATGGCAAATCACTCCATATCCTTGCCAAGAAAACCCCAAATGGGGTCATGAAGAGTCAGACATAACTGAACAACAAGAGTGGGAACAGAAAGGAGAGGATGGCCATGAGAGATGTTGTAGAAATGTAATTGAAGGGGCAGCTGGTGGTGCAGTGGATAGAGCACCCACCCTGGAGTCAGGAGGACCTAAGTTCAAACTGGGCCTCAGACACTCGACACCTAACTAGCTGTGTGACCCTGAGCAAGTCACCTAACTCCATTGCCTAGTAAAAAAAAAAAAAAAACCTATTATATGCCAGGCACTGTGCTAAATGTTAGGGATAAGGTAAAAGACAATCTTTCTCTCAAGAACCTTAACAGTCTAATGGCAGGGGAGGGGAATGAAAACAACTATGTACAAACAAGTTTTATACACGTACAGATAGATAGATAGATAGATAGATAATAGAAATATATACATACAATACACATACACATCCAAGATATATTGGATATCAACTCGGGGAAAGCACTATAATTAAGGGGCGTCAGGAAAGGCTCCCTATAGAAGTCGGGAGTTTAGCTAAGACTTGAAAAAACCAGGGAATGCATGTTTGCAGAAGGGAATGTGTTTATGAGAGGGTTTTCTGATCATTGTATTTGTTATGTTGTTTTATTAAATGTCTTTTGTTTTGAATTAATGTAACTACTGACTAAATAACAAAAGTAATTATAACAGGGGTGGATGACTTACATTTTTGAGCACCCGCTATCTCTCAGAGTGGCTGGAACCTAAGGTCACTTTTCTTAGGAACTGAGCCAGGAAGGGGTAGGGGAGGTGTCCCAGAAGGTCTATAGAAAGAATCTCTGCTCAGGCACATGTGATTTTTTTTTTTTTGACATTTCTAGTCTGCCTAATACTGTAGTTTATAGGCAACCTACTTGTAAGTCCAGCCTTGGATCTGATGGAGAAGGTAAACCAATTAGAAACCTTCAATATTGCTTCTTTGTAATGTCAAGGTTTTCCCTGAGGATTTTCCCCTGTAAATATCAATCACACTACTTATCTGAGTCAATAACAGTGTGTGAAGTCTACCTTGAAGGTCTAAATGCCAATTTCCTTTCTTTTTTTAATAGACCCAGAAGGGCCTCATTTGTAATCCTGGGGCTTTTCCTTTTCTCCATATAAATAGCTTCAGGGCTGTTGATGGCTGTAGATTCCTTATCCAGCAGTGAATTGGAGTTTAAAAGTATTTACTCTTAAAAAAAAAACCCTCTGCACAGTTCAGGACACTGTGCAACAGACTTTAAAATCACATTCATGAGAAATAAATAGTTTTGCAAATAGGGAGAAAAAGAAAATCCCACTCAAAGACAACCCAGCTAACATAACAGTTCCCAGGACGGCTTGGTGAGTGAGCTTCCAAGATAGGTAGGAGACAGAAAGGCCAGCTAAGGGAGAAGGAGGTGACGGGAAGAAGTTTTGTAGAAGGGATGATGTAGACAAGAGAGGAGCTGCTGACAGGGTGCAGTAGCTGCTGTGGCGAAAGATCATTTTCTGTGGTTCTGTCCAAGGAGACATGGGCCATTTTTCACTAACCAACGTGTCCATATTTCAGATGCCAGACTGTTGGCACTTCCGTGCATAACGATATTTGAAACTTCACATGTTACTGTTCTCCACCCTTTGACTTTTCTTTTCTACACCCTAATCATTTCCTTCTAGGATAGTAGTACATATTGTCAAAGGCAAAACAGATTCTTTAGTCAACATTCCCAAAATGTTATTGTTTAGAAAATTGAAACTATATGCAAAGATAATAAACAAAATTGATTTCTGGCTGTGACATTTTATCTGGATTATAAACTCCTTTAATCTATAGCCCAAGGAAGAAAGGAAGACAGACCTTGGAATGCTGAAGGCTTTCTGCTTCATCAGTCTGGGCATCTCTCTGACCTGACACTTTGAAATGACAAAAAAAAAAAAAGCTTCAGAGAGGCTAGTTCCCTGAGCCTGGCTACACTATTGATGAAAACAAATTAGACTATAGCAAAATTTTTTTGAGGAAAGAGGGGCAGATTGTTTCCCCCTTCTTTTTTCACCACATTTTCATTAATGGAATGGGCAGTTCTGGAAGCCTTAAGCAGGTTAGTGAAAAAATCCAAAACCCTACAAGGTTTTCAGACAAGCCTGGGGGTGATTAGCAGAGGACTGATGGGTAAAACTATGTCCTGAAAACTGTAATGGAAGCCTCTTTTGCAAGTGAAAACCACGTTGACTCATTTAGCTTCCCTGCCATTCTAATATCATGCCCTAGTTTATTATTGAGTATTTGAATGCCACCTACTGGGCACAAAGAGCCTCCTCTGAATCAGAACAATAAAGTTAATTCATGCCCAGCAAACTGGCACCAATTGTCAATATCCCCCTGGCCTCCGAGCATTCTTTGGAGCCCAGTGCACTTTATGGAGTGCTGAGTGATGGATGGATAATGAAAGGCATTCTTTGTCATTGTCGAATTCCCTATTCATGTTTGAGTTATGCCCACTCATCCAAGAGGAATGGATCCTGGGGTATTATAACTGCTACCTGATAGTTAATCAAGAAGGATTTCAGGTTAATGTTGTAGAAGTATTGGACAATTGGAAAATGCCACTAAACTTCTTATTGAAATGCAGATCACAGCTGCTAATGTTATTTCTCTGCTGATTTGACTGTCTCCCTGAATAACCATTCAGCACAGGTTGGACCTCTTTTTAATGCATATTCAACATCAAACACGGAGAGGCAATGCGCCATGCTTGGAGTGGGAGGAGAGAAGCACTTTGGGAGTCAGAAAACCTGAGCTCAGGGAGAGGTTTTGCCACTTACTATGTGACTGCGGTCATATTATTTAAACTCTGAGCCTGAGATGCCTCCTCTATAAAAATGGAAATAATAATGTAGTGGCACTATAGTCACCACAGAGTTATAGAAAGATTTGGAATTTTAAAATCTTGGTCTGACTGCTGACTGTTATTTACCACCTACATGACCTACCACGTCACTTAAATTCTGTGGCTTCACTTTCCTCAACTGCAAAATGAAGAATTTGAATGGGCTGGTCTCAAAGGCTCTTTTGAGTTCTAAATCCTATGACCTATGAATTAACTCAGGGCAGCTAAATGGTGCAGTGGATAGAGCACTGAGCTTGAAGTCAGGAAGACCTGAGTTCAGATCTAGCTTCCCGATACTTACTAGCTGTGTGACCCTGAGCAAGTCACTGAATCCAGTTTACCTCAGTTTCCTCATCTATAAAATGAGTTAGAGAAGGAAATGGCAAACCATTCAAGTATCTTTGCCAAGAAAACCTCCAATGGGGTCACAAAGGGTCAGACACAACTGAACAACAACTATCTTAATGATTCATGACTAAAATGAATAAACAACATGAAATGACCCAACTCAGGGACTTTTGTGACTATTAAATGATAAACACTTATCCTACTCCTAGCCAAACTAGTTGGCTCTCATTCCCCTAGGAGAATACCTTGCCCTTTCTAAGACTTTGTTCAGGCTACCCACCATCCCTGAAAAGGATTTCTAATTCCTACTATCCATGTCTGTCTACTAAAGTCACTCTCTTTCTTCAACACCTAACTTGGTAGACACCTCTAAAAGAAAGCCTACCCTGAATGCTCCAATGCATACACAGAACAGCTGAAAGGCACTCTACTCAGTACAGAGAGACGCACAAGAATGAATCAGATCCAGTCTAGGTCCTAGAGAAGCTTATAATACTAGGTGGCAGTTAGGTGACATCGTGGATAGTGTGCAAAGACTAGAGTCAAGATCTGAGTTCAAATCCAGCCTCAGATGCTTGCTAGCTATGTGACCCTAAGTGGGTCACTTAACCCTGTTTGACTCAGTTTCCTCATCTGTAAAATGAGCTAAAGAAGGAAATGACGAAACACTTCACTATCTTTGGCAAGTAAACCCCAAATGGGGTCATGGAGAGTCAGACATGACTAAAAAATGATTGAACAACAAAAGAACAACTATCTCATTGATTCTTCTCTTAAAGCAGAAAGCCATCCTACACATTGGCACATACTAAAATAAATGTGCTTAAGACTGTCGAAGTCCTCATCTGATCCAAGATGATATAATTATATTTTAGTCCTTGAGGTCCGAGACCTTCCATTCTATGGCTTTTCATACAAAGTTTTAGACATTAAATAACACACAAAAATTCAAGAGTAGCATACTTACATTACACATTAGTAGAAGTGTAGGAGTTCTAAGGGCAAAGATTCATGTAATCAGTATAAAGCTCAAGTAACGTAGCCATGGGAATCCAATATCCAGATGGAGATGGCAAGAGGAAGTAATTCTCCTCTTATAAATCTAGGAAGGCTCAGCTTAGGAAGTGGTCTTTTAGGAACTGCTTACATGAATAGAAAGAATTATAACACTGGTTTAGGGTGAAAGGAACTACATCTGTACCTAACTCTATGTTTTGGGGAATATGATTTAACCCACATAAAATCCAGATCAACAGTAGAGTGAATTATGTCAGATTAGGGTTCTAATCTACATCAAAAAAAGGCAAGTGTCTTAATAGCACTGAGTGCCCTAAACTTGTCGAATTCTCAAATTATATGGGTGTTTTTTTTTGTCTTTGTAGATTCTGATATTCAGTGAATAACCAAATTATAACTCAAACTAATCAATGATATAATAAATGAAAGATGAGAAATGAGTTGTTGGTCTAGAGGGCATTAAGAACATTTCCATCTAGGTATCATACTTAGAAGGGAAGCTAAGTGGCATGGTGGATAGAGTACCAGGCCTAGAGTCAAGAGAATATGAATTTAAATATGACCTCAGACACTTACTAGCTGTGTGACCCTGGGCAAGTCATTTCACTCTGCCTCCATTTCCTCATCTGTAAAATGAGCTGGCAAAGGAAATGGCAAAGCACTCCAGTGTCTTTGCCAAGAAAACCCCAAATGGAGTCACAAAGAGTTGGATATGACTGAAACAACTCAATAATAAGAAAAACCATACTTAGAAAGCGAGAGTGAGATGGACAGGTTCATGGATCCTTACGTCTTATCAGAAAGAGCAAGATAATGCCTGACGTTTACATAATGCTTTAAAAGCACTTTCCTTTGGATAGCACAACAATCCTATGAGGTAGGTACTACAGGTATCAGTCCCCATTTTATAGATGTGGGAAATGAGGGTAAGGAAAGTTAAGTAACTTACTCATGGTCATGCAGCATAAGAGGTAGAATTTGAACTCACACCACCCCTGACTCCAAGGCCAACATTCTGTCCACTATGACAAGCGACGAGCATTTATTAAGTGCCTATTACATGCCAGGCATTGGGCTGGGGGCACTAAGGATACAAAGAGAAAAAAGCACATGTAGAACAGTAAGTGATACAGTTGTTTTAATATCAAATAGCATTGCTTTGTTGTCGTTTGGTCATTTCAGGCATGTCTCACTCTTTGTGATCCCATGCAGGAACTGTACATTTGAGAAAGGAAGGAATGAGGAAGGAAGTATGAAGACACAAGGAAACAAAGACCATCTGTTGGACATCAGCCACTAGTGAATGCATCCCTGAGAGGCAGTTACAGACCACACACAAAAGTTGCTATTGGTGAATTGTTTCAAGTCATCTCCAACTTTTTGTGATGCCATGTACCATAGCATGCCAATACTGTCTATGGGGCTTTCTTAGCAAAAACCACTGGAGTGGTTTTCCATTTCCTTTTCCAGCTCATTTTTCAGATGAGGAAACTGAGGCAAACAGGGTTAGGTGACTTGGCCAGGATCACACAGCTAGTAAGAGTCTGAGGCTGAACTTGAACTCACGAAGATGAGTCTTCCTGATTCTAAGCCCAGTGTTCTCTACCCACTATGCCACCTACCGACCTTCAGTGAAGCATGAAAGGTAGCACTAGAAACCCCTTGGTGGGAGAACGAGACTAGCCACAGTAGTTCTACTGAGGATGTATCATTCCAGTGTTGTTAAAGAGACATGATTTGGAACATGGCCCAGGGCTCAGAATTTGTGACTTCAGTTCATGTTGCTACTAAGTTCTGCTCCCTTATTGTTTGTGTGACTCTGTGGGTTTTCGCCCATGATCTTAAAATGGCAGAGGGTTTACAGAGTAGGGGATGGGGAAGACTCTTGCATTCCCCATGGAGAGTAGGTTTCTCTTTAGGGTTTTTCTGTAGATTACCTGAGTAGGCTGGGTGAGAGACATGAGTAGGTTACTCAGAAAACTACCTATGTTAATAGATCAACCCCAGGCACATATCTGATAAATTTCTGCTGAAGTAGGCTCAAATAAGGGGGTAAGAAAGGGGGGGAAGGAGGGAAGGGGAGAACAGTACTCAACAAATGGAAATTGTTGGAAATAAAAACCTACTAATTACACATGGAGATTCTGAAATCTGTTGTTATAGGTGAAATGTTTCTCAGTTCAGGATGTAAAATGAGATCATATTAGTCAGTTAATTTTAAGATTATAAATACATTGATGTTAAGTAATTTCATTTTAATTCTAAACTGTCAGAACATTCTAATCATCGCCTGGTACCTCTAGATACTGAACACATACGTGGCTAATCACAAAACTATTTACACTTCATGGCAATGGTTGACATTGGAGTTGGCAATTAACTTTAAGGAAATCCTCTGGTTTTTTCTCCTCTAATTTCTCCGGCTTTGAACATGGGTACCTGTCAATTGCTAAGAAATCATACTTCTAAAACTATTTGAATTTCCCCTACTTAAAAGATTTTAAATTCCCTCCTAGTAAATGCACTTAAAAAAAGGAAAAGGATTATTTCTGGGGGATTTTCAAAGTGAATGTTCATTCATGAATGAACTTTTTTGGGGCTTGATTGCTAGGATGAATAGTTTTTGAAATATTTTTCTTTACAAGTTTTAATCATATCCTCAGCCATATTAATATTCTTTTTTTGGTGTCCAATTATTTTTTCTAAAACCTAGTCATTTATATTAAAACATATTATGGCATATTAACTTAAGAAAATGGGTGAGACCTTCAAGATTTAACCCCAGGTATTGCTTCATTTTGGGGCAGCTAGGTGGCACAGCGAATATGAGCATTGGATTTGCAATTGGGAAGACTCACCTTCCTGAGTTCAAATGTGGCCTCAGTCACTTACTAGCTATGTGACCTTGGGCAAGTCATTTAAGCCTGTTTACCTTAGTTTTCTCATCTGTAAAATGAGCTGGAGAAGGAAATGGCAAACCACCCCAGAATCTTCGCCAAGAAAACCCCAAATGGGGTCACAAAGAGTTGGACTGAACATGCTTCATTTCAGAATTTTTTTTTTTGGCGGAAGGTGCCATAAATCCACATGTAGGTTTCTTTGACTCTGTTTCTTCCACAATGAAAAGCTCATGAGATTTAGAATCAGAGGACCTGTGTTTGAAACCTGACCCACCTACTTGCTACTCATTACCTATATGATCCTTCCTTCCTTCCTCCCTCCCTCTCTCACCCCCTTTCTGTCTACATTCTCTGCCCAAAGGAATATAAATTTTGATCACTGAAGCCTCACAAGACATCTTGGGGTTTGGGGCAAGATTTTCTATTTTTATTTTCTTCTCTTCCCTCCTTATTTATTCTATCATTTTTTTAAACTGGGACAACTAATTCTTTTGTCCCATGTAATTTCATTTATGATTTCTAGAAATTGAGCTCTGGAAACAAGGATTTGATAAAGCCCATTGGGATTCAAATGGAGCTACTTGACCTTGCCTTAAATCCAAATCACTCTGGCTTTCCATGATTGGCTAATAATAGCCTCACTTGGTCATTGTCTGAGTTTTGATGGCTCAGAATGAGTAAGTAGCAATTGTTTCTGCTCTGCTCAGGAACTCTGAGGGTCCTCCCCCCTCCCAGTTTGATTTTTTTTTTTTTGGAGTAGGCAAACTAAACCATTTTTTACCTCATTTCTTACCTAGCCTTAAATCACTGAATGAGTATTGCCTCAGACAAACTGAGACTTGGGAAAGACATTCCTTAAAAAGGCCAAGGTCTACCACTGCATCTGGAGTCATCTCTAGCAGTCCTGACCTATGTCTTGTCACTGGACAAAGATGACCCTGGAGGAGAAAGTGAGGCTGATGACTTTGCACAGCCCTGCTTCACTTAAATCCAATTCACTTGCAAGTCAAGACACCACCCTCATGATATCATTGGTCCTCTTCATGAACAAAGGACAAAAAAAAGATACCTATATGACACTGAGTAAACTTTCCTCAGCTGGAAATTGAGAGTTTATGACCCTAAGGTCCATTCCCACTCATGATTCAATGACCATCCTGTATTATTGATTCTGCTGCTAATCCACTGACTCACAAAAGTAAGGGGTGTGATGTCAGCTATGAAATAGTGAAATGAATCCTCTACTTTAGAGGTGAGCTCAGGATTACAAGTGGCAGGTAAGGCCCCGAAGGAAACATTTCTCCCTTCTTTGCATCAATCAGGCCCAGAGTTAACAGTTCTTACACATGTGGAGGATAATGCACAAAAACCCTCTGAATCACCTGTGGGATTTGATAACACAATGATCAAGAGAAACCCAGCCACTTTAATAAAGTGATTCAAGCTGATAGGGAGATGACTGTGCCCTGTGTACCAACTTCACCTTTAGGGTCTTTCTTGGAAGCCTTCCTGTACATGTGTATGTTAGCACAGCATTTTCTGCCTTCTGGTGTTCTTGCAAGAGAAGCTGAGAGACTGTGCCCTGAGCAGTGCCTCAGGTACATTGAGCTGAAGCAATCAAACACCCAGAGGCTGGATTGCTGCTCAGAGAAAGAGATCTCACCTGAAACTAAAAAAAAAAAGACTTCAAGACTTGCAGTATACTTTTCATAATACCCCAATTGTCACTAATCAAATCAGAGACCCTCCCCTTCTTCAGATCCACAAATACCCTCTCCATCTACTCCACTGTTTATTTTAACTTTTTTTTAAAATATATATCACTCTCCTTGGTTTTCCCCTTTCAAGACTATCCTTGGTTGTCACCTGGATTAAAAGATTTTTTTAGAGACAAAGAAGGTCAAAATGTGATTTGTCCTAGGCCTACAATCCTCTAACAGGGCTCCAGACCCTATATCCTTGCAGGGATAGGTCTGTCCCTTTTTCCGGGTATTATCATCCCTGTGTCTAATTTTTCATTCTAATCTGGTTATAAGATTCATCGTGAAGAGATTTTTCCCACCAAATATAAAGATTAAGGCAGACTCCTTATAATATGAAACACTTTGCTTGAAGTTTAAAAAAAAAAAGATGCATCTACCTCATTTCTCTTCTCAAAATTCAACACCAAAAGATTCTCCAAGTCAGATATTTTTCCATTGATCTGTCTAGATTAATTAATGTTTCTGCTACAAATCTTTTGAGTGATTGTGGTCCAAGGCACTAGATTTTACTATATTTCGAGGCTGGTTCAAGATAATCAGAAAAGATAAATAGAGACTGTCCAACAGTGAGAGAATCAACTAGTCTGAAATTCACCCACTGCAAAGCACTTCTAAAAAAGAAAAAAATGAGCCAATTTTAGTGATCTCAAGAGACTTCTCCCCTCCATAATTTTCTGTGACATCTCCCACAATACAAAAGTAAAACTAGCATGTTTTGGTTTAAAAAAAGAAAACCTTCAAGTTGCCAGATAACTTTCCCCAGTATCAATTTCTCTACTTTCAGAGTGGAATGATGGGAAGAGCAAGCACTATACTAAGAATCAAATCTAGTTTTCAGATCAACTCTGTTACAAACTGTATGATCTGGGCCTAATTATTTAATCTAACTTAACAGAAGTACTAGATGGTCTCTAAGATACCTTTCTCACTGTAAACATTTGTGGTTTATTCTGAAAGATCATGGTAGGAAAAAAAATGCTTGCATCCTTCCTTCTCCTTTTGGTCCCTAATTTACAAACCAGGAATTTCCTTTTTAAGAACTAATTCTATATATGAAAAGCCAGTCTGAAGAAATGAGCCCACCACATGTTATAATCCCAGACAGGCAAGGTTGCGTTGTGGTTAGAGCACTGTGCTTGGAATCAGTTTACATCCTATTCCAGGCAGTTACTATCTGTGTGACTAGGAGTAATTCACACAACTTTTCTGAGCCTCATGGGTTAATAATAGGGTTAATAATACCAGAAGCTCTACCCCCATAGGGCTATTGTGAAGTAATGATGAAATCATGCATGCAAACCTTTAAGCACCATGTAAATATCAGCAACTATTATAATCTAAAAATAAGATCTTTCTTTGGTGAAGAGGAAAGTACACTAGCCTAGGAGTTTGGGGACACAAATTCCAGTCCCAGCTCGATTACTAAGTAGCTGTGTGCTTCTGGGCAAGTCATTTCCCCTTCTCCAGAACTCATTTATAATTATTTCTATGTTTATTTTATAATAATTATTTATTTATAATTTATAATATTACCTGCCATCTCTGCGGCACTTTGGTGCTTAAAGAGCACTTTTTCCAGCCTCAGACACATAACACTTACTAGCTGTGTGACTCTGGACAAGTTACTTAACCCCCATTGCCGCACACACACACACACACAAAAGCACTTTAGCATGCTTTTATTTAATTTTTAATTTTTTTTAAATTTTAATTAAGCTGTAATCTAAGCAGCTATGTGAGTCAGGGCAAGTCATTTTTCCCTTCTCAGACCTCATTTCTACGGCACTTTGGGGTTTAAAGAGAACTTTAACTTGATTTTATTTAATTTACTGTTCCCCTGTGGGGAAGATAGGGCAAGTGCTATCATCTCCATTTTGTTGATAGGGAAACTGAGGCTCAGAAGTTCTGTGACATATCTGGGATCACACAGCAGACACAGATTTCAAACCCAAACTATCTTCTGGCTCCAGGCAAAGTATTCTTTTCCATTACAACACGCTATCCTCTTAAACCAGCTTTAAGGGCACCTTCTAGGTCTAAAATGCCATGACACCCTCCTACATCGGTGGCTGTACTTTGAAATCTTAGGACCAAAGGCATGATGTCAAGCGAATGCCACTGTCATTAGAGAATGAGAAATTGCAAAAGTGTAAGTGCTAACAGGCACAATCTTACACATTCTCATGAATCTGGCAACAGCATATGTTTTTCGGCTCCTCTCTCCACTTCTAGTAATTATAAAACCAAACTAAAATCAAATGACATGATTTCACCCCCAGAGCAGCCCTTCCTTCCTAGGCGTCTCTAATCACTGTTTGTATTTTCACATGTCAATCTGTGGAAGCCGTGATGCCTGCTTTCTCTCCCACCTCCCTCAGCAGCTGTCACAGGAGAAGTTTGGTGGAAACAAAAGTTCTTTCCTGTAGCATTCCCTGCCCAGAGTCCCCTTTGTGCTGAATATTCATGGATAAGCCCTGAATTATTGATGGCTCTGTATACATTTCAGATTGGAAACGACAATGTTTTGCAGAGGGAGCGTTCTTATTGGACTCACAGGCAGGCCTGCCTTCTTTCAGGGTTTCACCGTGTCTAGATGTCCCTTCTTTCTTGATGTGCCACATCGTGGGTAAAGCTGCAACTCTCTGTATTCAGGCTCATGGACAGTTTTGAGCTCAGATTACAATATTATTTTTGTGCATGGTTCTTTGAAGTCCCAGCTGGAGGAGAGAGAGCATTGTAGTGATTAGGGGGCCAAGCTTCTCTGGGAAAGCAGTATGCACAGATGAATACTAAATGCAATTACAAAGGAGCACCTGGATAGAAATAGAAGAATTCTGCTGGTTCCAGAGAGAACAGTTTTTATTTAGTCAAATAAAAAATTCTCATCCTCAGTAAGTACTTAGATTCAGAAGGAAACTGCTTTCTGCAAGAGGAAGGTGCTGAAGTTTCTTCTAACACCTCTGAAATATGTTTTTGGGGCTGGTCCTAGACAAAATCAGGAAGGAAGCAAAGTGGCTGTTGGTTTTGTTTTTTTATTTTTCCCAGAGTCTTCCAATCTTCCTTTGGGACTTTCTTTCTCTCATTGGATGATTCAATAAATCAAGTGACAAGCATTTATCAAACACCTGCTAGGTGTCAAGCACTTTACTAGGTGCTAGAGATACAAATAAAATAGATGTATAGAATGATTTTACACACACACACAAAAACACATATTTCTGTCTAATGGAAGCCATAGGAAGGAAAGAAAGTAAAAAAAAAGTTACATGATAAGTTTATTATATATTTTAAAGGAGTAGCAAGTTGCACATAATAGATTTGTAGTTTCCAAGTGCAAACATGGAATTTTTAATTCTACTATGTTATGGAAATGCTTATTGTATTTCATAAATTAAAAATAAAATAAACACATTTTTTTAAAGTGAGGCAATCCTTGACCTCAAGAAGCTTACATTGTACTACAGAGTTAAAACATGTTCATAGATAAGTAAATATAGGATATATACTGAATAAATAAATAGCAATGGGGGCAGCTAGGTGGTGCAATGGATGGAGTGCTGGGCCTGGGTCAGGAAGACTCATTTTTCTGAGTTTAAATCCAACCTCAGACACTTATTAGTTCTGTGACTCTGGGCAAGTCACTTAACCCTGTTTGCCTCAGTTTCCTCATCTGTAAAATTGAGCTGGAGAAGGAAATGGCAAACCACTCCAGTATCTTTGCCAAGGAAACACCAAATGGGGTCACAAAGAGTCAGACATGAATGGACAACAACAGCAAAATAAGCAGTTGGGGGTGGGTGAGGCATTAACAACTTGAGGAAATCAGGAAATGCTTATTATAGTACATAGCACTTGAGCTGAACCTGGAAGAGTGCTAAGCTTTCCATAAGGTAGAAGTGAAAAGGAAGAGCAATCTAATCATTTAAGACAGCCAGGGTGAAGGCACAGAGGAAGGAGATAGAATGTGTTATACAGGGTATAGCAAGTAGACCGGTTTACCTACAAAGGACTCGGCAAAGTATGGCCCACCAGCTTCTTTTTGTAAAGTCAGGGAGCTAAGAATGTTTTTGTACATTTTTAAATAAAGTTTTATTGGCACACAGTCATATTCATTGGTCTATGAATCATGCATGGCTGCTTTGACACTACCACTTCAGAGTTGAGAAGATGCACAAAGACCGTATGTGGCACTATCATCCCTCATGGCACCACAAATGCATTTCAAGCACCACACATATGAAATTGTGACATTTACTTACTTTTAATTACCAGGACAAATCCACCATGTCAAAACAAGAAAAAAAAAGTTTTGCTGTCATTTTGCTGGCTTCCCCTTGCCCAATTCTTATTTTCAAGAAGTCATTTTCTTCCTAAGATTCTGGATCTCCTTTTCTAATTGGTTGACTTTCTTTTCATAATCTTATTTTTCTTGGATTGTCCTTATTTATTTTTTCAGTTTTTCCTCAATCTCTCTCATTTGATTTTTAAAGCCTTTTTTTTTTAAGTTCTTCTATGAATTCTTTTTGGGCAGGTGACCATTTGGGGTAGAAGAGGGTTTCTTTGCTTCAGTATCCTCCTCTGAAGACAAACCTCAATCTTCTCTATTCCCATAGTAGCTCTCTATGGTTAAATTCTTTCTTCTTTGCCTATGCATTTTTTTTCTAATTGTAGCAGTTCAGTTTTGTGATCACCTCTAGTCCTCGGGTATGGGGGATGGTGCCTCTGGCTTCAGATCCTCCTTCAGCTCTTCCCTCTGGCCTGAAACAAAAACCAAGACCTCCAGCCTCCTGTAAGTGTCCATAATCACTGGTGTCCCTGCCCCACTGCTTCTGCGCTCACCAGGTGGGCATGTGCTGACTCCTCTCGTGTCATCTTCACAGCACAGCTGAGTTTGGCCTTGCTTGTCTGCAGAGGTTCCCTTGATCTTCCTCAGGTCAGACGCTTAACTCCCCTCACTGGGGGAGGGGGCAGTGGGTGGCAAAAGTTCCTGTGGCTGGGGCCAGGGCAGCCTCCCAAACCAGCTTGCCACTTGCTGTTAAAGCCGACCCTAGCCTAGAGCGGTGAAATTTTTCTGAATGAGAAGAATCACTTTCAATGACTATTATAGAACATTGAATGGCTTTGGAAATTAGCTTTTGCTGCAGATTTGATGTCTCTTAATTAATTCAACCTAAAATTTCAAGGCAAACTGATACTTGTGTGCAAAACTTATACTATAATAAAGACAATTCAAGGACAACTAATGTTGTTTGAATCACAAGTAATAACAAATATTATATGCTTCTCATGCTGCCAAAAGTTAAAGGTCTCCATTCCCCCCAAAATTTGCTGTGGATATTCTTTCCAAGTTCAAAATACAGTTCCTGTGGCAACTAGGTGGTGCAGTGGATAGAGGACCAGCCCTGGAGTCAGGAGGACCTGAGTTCAAATCTGGCCTCATACACTTGACATTTACTAGCTGTGTGACCCTGGGCAAATCACTTAACCCCAATTGCCTCACCAAAAAATAAAAATAAAAAATACAGTTCCAGCAGTGGTTTTTCAGGCATCTTTTAAAGTGCTAAAGAAATTTTCATGTTTCCAAATCCATTTAACTATGCAATTGAGGAGTTTCCACCTGACTTTCAGTAGGAAGTGATTAATCTATAATATGACATGATAAATGGCCAATATCAAGAAAAAAAATCTAATTGAATTCTATAAATGCCTCCCAAGTGATGAATATGCTCAATTAAACTCATATGCTCATGGACTGATATCAGTATTGGGGAATACCTATCTGTGTGAAAAGACATTTTCAAAGATGAAATACGTAAAATCCAATTACAGATCTGCACAAAAAGATGAACACTAACTTTGAACCCCAATTAAGTGAAATGTTATCCCCACAAAAAAATTCCCCATCCTTCTCATTAGTAGCCCAGCATTACAATTAGTACTGTAGTACAATGTACTCAATTATTATTACTGTAGTTTAATTTCATCAACAAAAGTTTATGGAACTTGTCATCTTTCATCATAGAAGTACCTACATAATAACCTGTGTTTTGCGTCTTGGCCCACAAAGTCTAAAATGTTTATTTTTGTTGTTCACTCTTCCTCATTCATGTCTGACTCTTCATGGCCCCATTGGAGCTTTGCTTGGCATTTCCTTCTCTGGCTCCTTTTACAGATGAGGAAACTGAGGCAAATAGAGTTAAGTGACTTGCCCATGATCGCACAGCTAGTAAGTGTCTGAGGCCACATTTGAACTCAGGTCCTCCTGACTCTAGGTCTGGTGCTCTGTCCACTGTGCCACTTAGCTGCCCCAATATTTATATATTACCTAGTCCTTTTTGGAAAAAGTTTGCAGACTCCTGACCAAAAGCATAAAGTATGAGAGAGTAATAGGTAATGGATCAGCCTAGAGAGATAGATTGGACTTGGAATGTTTATGTTTGTGTGTGTGTGTGTGTGTGTGTGAGAGAGAGAGAGAGAGAGAGAGAGAGGAGAGAGACATTGCTCCTCAATCTCCTCTACATTATCTAATATAATATCCTCTCCTCCTATTATCTAATAAGATGTCCTCCTCCTTATGTCCTAAGTTTTCTTCTCCTCTCTCCTAGTGATGTTATCAGCTCCCACATGATTCTACAATCACCTCTGTGCAGGTAAGCCACAAACCTATATATTCAGCCCCCTTTCTCTCCTGAACTCTAGCCCTGCATTACCAACTTTCTTTACCCTGGCTACTTTTGCCTGGATGTGGCATATTGGTCTCAAATTCAACATGTCCAAAACATAACTCATCTTTCTCCTTAAACCCAGCTCTCCTCTTAACTTCTCTATATCTATTGAGGATGTGACCATGCAGATTCTCCCAGCTTCCCCTTTATTCACCTCTCCTCCTCCCAAAGTCAATTAGTAGTGAAGTCTTGTTGAATTGACCACAATAATTCTCATATCTGTCCCCTCCTCTCCACTCACAAGGCATGTGCTATTATCTAATAAGATGTCAGTAAAGCTCTTTGCAAACCTCAAAGTGCTATGTAAGGCAATCTATTATTAGTAGCAGTTTATACCCTCACCTTTATCACTTTATCACCTTTAGCACTGGACATTACAATAATCTCCTATTTGTCTCCTGATATCTAGTCTGTCTCCATTCTAATC
Source organism: Phascolarctos cinereus (assembly GCF_003287225.1). NCBI lineage: Eukaryota > Metazoa > Chordata > Mammalia > Diprotodontia > Phascolarctidae > Phascolarctos > Phascolarctos cinereus. Next base: position 11,443,605 of record NW_027556098.1, read on the forward strand.
CACTTTTCATATAGCTGAATATTCCTAAAACATAGGTTTGACCAGGCCCTTCCCCTGCTCAAGATTCTTCAATAGCTCCCTATTGTCTCTATGATATTTTATAAACTCTTTTCTTTGTCAATTAAAAGCCTTTACCATTTGGTTCTAATCTTTCCAAACTGATTACATTTTGTTGTGGTAAAGTCATTTTTCCAGTTGTTTGGGGTTTTGACCTTCATGACCTTATTTGGGGTTTTTCTTAGCAAAGATACTAGAGTGGTCTGCCATTTCCTTCTCCAGCTCATTTTGACAGCTGAGGAAACTGAGGCAAACAGGGTTAAGTGACTCACCCAGGGTCACACATCTAGTAAGAGTCTGAGGCTGGATTTGAACTTAGGAATATGAGTCTCCCTGACTCCAGGCCTGGCACTCTATCCACTGTACAACCAAGCTGTTACTATTTTTACACTTACTATCCCACAAATACCCTACATAACAGCCAAACAAATGATGATGATGATGATGATAATAATAATAATGGGTAACTAGTATTTAAGATTTACAAAGCATTTTGCAAATATCTCCATCACTAAAACAACCTTGGGACATAGATGCTATTATCTTCATGCTACACATGGGGAAATTTAGGCAGAGTTTAACTCACGCTGCTAATAAATGTCAGAGGAAGGATTTGAACATGGGTCTCTCTAATTCTAGGTCAAGGACTCCATATTCACTATACCACCTGGCTGCCTAAACTCCCTGTACACAACGTTCTTCCCCTCTGCTTCTGTCAAGGCTTTAACCCATCTGCAGAAGGCACTCCTAACTGCTCCTCTGGGAAGGCACAGCTCTCACCAAGGCTCAGCTCAAATAACACCTTCTATGATAGGACTTTCCTGAATCTCCCAATTGTTAAGGGTTCTCTGCACTTCCCCAGAATACTACAAATAATATAAAATAATACATTTGTATTTATTTTGTATTTATTTCACATGTACTTATCTGTCTACTTCTACTCTTCCCTCTCTCTCTCTCTCTCTCCCTCTCTAAGGTAAGCCCTGTGAGGGTAGGGACATAATACACTTGGATTCATATTCTCCAGCACCTTGCAAATTGCTGGGCATTTATTAGATGGTTATGAAATACTTTTTCAGTTGAATTGAATGAAAGCTGATTCATTCTTGGTTCCCATCCTGTGGTTTGATCCCCGTAATTTATTCTCAACTCTCAGTAAGGGCAAAAATTCTCAAGATTAGACTTGAGACTATAGTCTGGGAATTTTTCTGATTCAGAACATAGTGAATAAAGAATGATTTATATTCACATTTGTACATGTGGTCAAATACAAGTGACGGTGAACTGGAATTTGGATCTCTAGTACTGGCCTGAAGGGCCCTCCCCATTATACCAGGCCTTGTACTTTGTCTCCACATCTCCTTGTCACTTTATGGCAACCAATGGTATTAGGACCCCACGCAGAGCACCTCAGTTTAATATATTTTTTGTAGAAATATATGGTTCAGTCAAAACAATGTTGAATTTGGAGTCAAAGATGACCTAAATTCAAATTCTGGACTACCCACACAACCTTGGGCAAGTTACTTAATATTTCTAGACCTCAGTTACCTCAAATGAAGGGATTAGACTTGTTTCTATGTGTGGGAGGGGATTAGAAGACTTGTAGGTAGGTCCCTTCCATCTGTGATCCTAAATCATTTAATGCAAAGGTGCAACCACACATGGAAATTACTTAGTCTCAATGGGAATACGATGAAGTTTAGGAAGTGACAAGAAAGAAAATTTCAGCAAGAAAGGAGGACTGGTAGGAAGGAGGCGATTTCAAATTTCCTTTCAGGTGAAAAACAGGACCCCATTTCAGTCAGTGAAACACTGACCATGGACAGGTGAAAAGCCTCTCCATGTGTGAGTACACCATGAACACACAGCCCCCAAAGTTGTTGTCCTCTTCCCTCCCCTCAAGCTGTCTGCTGGGTCTAACCTGTTAAGTAGTCTGAGAGAACAGAATTTATGTGTGTGTTTTCAATTCTTCTCTTTGAGTCTGTTTGGACTGGGAGAAGCCGTTTAATCTTTGAAATATGTGTTCCCGTAACAAAGGCTGGCCTCACACATAAATTGCTCACATCATCTTGAGAGCCAGAAACCGACTGAAGGGGCTTTTTGGAAATCCCACAAAGGTGCTCATACTTATTGTTCATTCTACAAAACCATTTCTTTAACGAAATACAATGTTGAAGAGTTGCCAAATATAGATGCTCCCCTATCTGCCTGAACATATGGTAGTTCCTTTCTAGCCAATTAACTACCAATTAACTGGGAAGGCATCGTAACAACATGCCTTCTGAGCCCTCTTTGTGCTCAGCTCCTCCGATGTGTTATCTCAGCCCTGGCTTCCTCCAGAAGATCAAAAACAAAGTGGGAGCTTGTGAGAACCTGTCTCAACTTGGAAAAACTCAGGGAGGCAGATTGTCAGGTCATCCTCGTTAGGTTTATCTAACCTGCTCAAATTACACCTAAGAGGGGCCAGTTCTCCCTTGGTGAAACCAGGGGGCATTCACCACCTTCTCCCCCTTTTTCTTTTTTCAACTCCATTGTTCTTAGAAGGGTTGGACAACTGCAGAAGGCAAGCTTTCCCAGGGTTCACCCACAAGAATTACTGCTGTGTTAACCTTACACTGGGGAGGTTTTCCTCCATCAGGAAGTGTGGTATATGTTCAGTTTTACGTTGTCTGAAAAGCGGCAAGTTACACACACTCCTGTGTTTCCTGAACTCTTGTTCCACACGTCAAGCTATTAAATGTCTCAGCAACCACACAATATATTTATGATTTTTTCCATCCTCAAGGCCAACAGACAAGTGTAGCCCAGTAGTATTTGCTTGTTTAAAAAAAAATTCCCATTACTTTGGAGCTAAGGTGATACTGTTAAATATGTTAGAGGGCCCTGGTTTTTCAATGTTATATTGTGGGGGAAAGGTTTCAAGGAAGGAGGAAATTGAATGGTGTTTGGCCGGACTATTCTGCATTTATTTCCTGGAATTTCATAATTAATCATTTGTAAAATCTAAAAAGGAAAATTTCCTTTGACTACTGAAGTTTCCCATGTAGCTATTCAAATAAGCTCCATCTACAGCTTTCTGGGGAACTTCAGGACTATAGAAGATCCAATTACACACCATGGAATTCTACTGGGACATTTCTCTGAATAGTTATAAAGATGGAGTCCCTACAGAAAGCCCTCTGCCTTAGCTATCCATCAGAGGACTGACCCCAGTGCTTAAAAGTGGTTAATAATCTCAAGGCAACCTAATGGAGACATGACTCAATAGGAGGAATGACAGAACTGTCTTAATGTCAAGAGACCTCACGGCCACAGAGGTTATCTCCAGTGCTGAAGACACAGAGCAGATGAAGCCCAGATCACTCCAATCAGGCCCCAAGCTGGCTAGTTTATCTCTGCTCCTTAGCCCCAGGCTATATCTTTAACCTTAGCTAATTCATAAATGCTAGGCACTGGTCACAAGGGAGGAAGGATAAAAAAGTGAGAGACAAAAAATTCATGTCATCACTACTAAACAAGCTGAAGGTCTGGCTTGACAGTTCATGGGTTAACAATGTTTCCTTTATATAATCACAACTTCCAACCCAAAAGGCTTTCTCCTTTGCTATCACATTGATGTGATAGCGAATCATCAACCAAGTATAAAATGTGCATGGTTTCATTCACTAAAAACTATCTTGACACTATCCATGTTGCCAGCCTGGTCTTTCCACGATTTCATCAAACTGCTCAGTCATTTAGACTGCATGCTGACAAAATATGCTAAATAAATTTTTCAATGATATTCTCTTGGATAGGGTTCAGCCTTAGGGGTAGGCAAGGTAAGGATTCTCCCAAGGTGTTACCTGCAGAGAAGTCCAACAAAGGGCACTTTGTAAAATTACTTTTTTTATAAACACATAATCTTTTAGTTGTACGACCCTGGGCAAGTCACTTAATCCCATTTGCCTCAGTTTCCTCATCTCTTAAAAATAAGCTAGAGAAGGAAATGGCAAACCACTCCAGTATCTTTGACAAGAAAATCCTAAATGGGGTCATGAAGAGTCAGACAAAACTGAAATATGACTGAACAACAACAATCTTTTAGTGCCAGAAAATTCTTCTCTCCATTGAATAGTGGTATATATTCTGTTAAGTTAAATTACATGTGATACAGTGAAGGTACAAAGATTCTGGTGGAGAGTAACATAGAAGAAGCCCAATTTTCAAATGCAGCAAAGTACAAGTTTGGAAGCTTGCCTAGCATGCACAGTTGGCTCCTTCTATCTCAGCTATTCTATCACTGCGAAAGACTCTGGGGCAAATTGGGCTTCTATTGGACAGTCTCACACCATAACATTCCTTAAACTAACCCAATCAACTTATAGGTGAATTATGATCATCTTCTTAAACCTATCAAACCACTTAGCATTAAGACAGGCTCCAGTGAATCAAATGATCCACATTTTATAGTACTATGATAATTTACCATATAAACTAGCAAAAGTGAACCTCTTTTTTTGTTCTTTATATACAGAGGTAATACAATTTACCTTCTCTTTTCTCTCTATTGTCTCCCTTTGTGATTCTGCTCTCTCCCATCACCTTTTTTTTTTTTGATGATTTTAAGATTTATAGCTGGATCAGCAGATGGGTTAAACCAAGTTGAGGGTAACTGAGAGGCCTCACACCCACTGGTGACTTGGGAGCATGTCTATCCCAATCATGTGAAGACTTCCCCCAGTGGAATGGGCTGATGAGGACAATTTGTTTCACTGGCCATAAATGTGCCTGAAGTAGGCCCTGTGGGTGCTTAGAGTTTGGTCAGACTTTGAAGGCACCATCACCAGTCGTCTTGACTTCAATGACTCTGGAAGAAAGAGTGAGGCTGATAATTTTGTACCATTCTGCCTCACTTAAATCCAATTTACACAAAAGTCAAGACATCAAACTATAATGTCACTGGCCCTCTTCAAAAAAAAAAAAAAAGGACAAACAACAACAATAAGAACAAAGAAGAAGATTTGTATCTCTAGTTCTAACCTCTCTCCCAAGCTGTGTATTAGTACTTCCAAATGCCTACTAGAATTATCTGCCTAAAGATATTCCTCAGACACTCAGTAGCTGTGAGACCCCGGACAAGTCACTTAACCTTGTTTGCCTCAGTTTCCTCATCTGTAAAATGAACTAGAAAAGGAAATGGCAAACCACTCCAGTACCTTTGCCAAGAAAACCTTAAATGGGGCCACAAAGTCAGTCACTATTGAAAGGACTGAACAAAAAAGATATCCCACAAGTACATGAAGCTTTACACGTCCAACACTGTTTATCATCCATCCACCCTCCCAAAGCCTCTCCCTCTCATAAAGCTCTATCATGGCACTACCATTCCCTTCATCTCTTAGACTCTTTCTCCTTCCCCTATATCCAAACACTCACCAAGTCCTATCAATTTTACCCATACAATATCTCTCATATCTGTCCTTTCTTTAATATTCTCATTCCCATTATGCCAATTCAAGCCCTGATCACCTCTCATCTGGACTATTGCAGCAACCGTCCAATAGATCTACCTACTACCATTCTCTTGACCAGAAAGTCACATTCATCCTATTCATCTTACTATGTCATATTCATATTACATCCTATTGCAGCTTGTGGTTTTCCTGGTACAAAGAGATGATAATATCCCTCCATACCACACCCCTTCCCACAGTTTGTTGATTAAACAACATTCAACTGAGCAAGTATTTATTAAATAACTTTTTTTGTTGTTCAGTTGTATCCAACTCTTCATGACCCCTTTTGGATTTTCTTGGCAAAGATACCGGAGTAGTTTGCCATTTCCTTTTCCAGCTCATTTTTAGAGATGAGGAAACTGAGACAAACAGGGTTAAGTGACTTGCCCAGGGTCACACAGCTAGTGTCTGAGGCTAGATGTTAACTCAGGTGTTCCTGGCTCCAGGCCCAGTGCTCTATCCACTGTACCACCTAACTGTCCCATTCAATACCTATCAAACTCATTAGCCTGGTTTTCAGGGCCCTTTATAATCTATTTCCCATTTGTATTTCTATCCTTGCCTTACATTATAATACTATACACTTCTTATATATTCTACACTCCTGTCTAGCAAAAATGGATTATAGTTATCTCTTCCACAGTGCAGGGGTTAAAGGTGCAGCGCCCCTGCAATCTGGAAAATGTGTAAAATTTTTTGGCCCTCCTTTCACGCCAAAGAAGTCTGAATTTTTTCCTTTTCTTTTATGGGGTGTTTACAGTACCTTATTGTAAAATTTGGGTTAAGCACTTGGTCATCTGTGTCACCTGCCAGCCTTCACATGTCATCTGCAGCTTCCACAAAACTCCCCCAAATTTCCCATTTAATTTCTTATGCCAACCCATGATATATCAAAGCTGTGATGGAGAAAAGTTACAGTGTGGAAAGGATAACTGTACTACACAATCCCCAAACGTATTTCAAGCTTTCCATCTTTGTTCTTATAATTATAATAATATAATTATTCCTTCTGCCTGGAATACTCTTCCTCCCTAACTGTATCTACTGACATCCTACTAAAACCCAAGTTCAAATGCCATATCTTCCATGAAACCTTCCTGATGTTTTAAGCTGAAAGTGATTTTCCCTGCATTTGATCTCAGAGCACTTACATTGCTTCTATCCAAAACCCAATTTGTATGTGTAAGCATATAAATATAATATTAGGCATATAAATATGACTAATCTTAATAAATAAAGTGTTTTTTATATATATATAATGTCTCAATATAAATGTGTCAATACACATTTCTACGGTTATTGCCCTTTTTGGACATTTTGGTTGGGAAGGGAAGGGAGAGAAAAGAATCAGTTATTAAGCATCTACTATATGGCACTGTGCAAAGCATTTTACAAATATGCTACTCTTACCCCATTTTACAGGTAAGGAAACTGAGGCTGAGAGAGGTTAAGTGACCTGCCCCACATCACACAGCTAGTAGAGATCTAAGACAGGATTCATACTCGGGCCTTCCTGAATCCAAGTCCTATGTTCTATCCATTACATCACTTACCAATGCACCACTTACCTGTCCCAGCAGAGGCAGGAACGAGAGAGGAAGAAACGGAAGCTGATAAAAAAAAAAAATGAATTAGCAGGAGATAATAAGAAAAGTTGCTTACAGAACAAAGAAACTTCTAGGAGCTAGGCTGACAAGGGGACTCAGCAGCTGTTTTGCTGAGCAGCACGATTAGAACAGAGACAGGCCTTACTTAGAACTGGTTTGTTGGGGGGGAAACCCAAGTTAGCTGAGAGATGACTTAAGTGTCACAGGTTCTGAAAGGTCATTTGAAGAGAGCCAAGTCCTGCTGCTAAGTGGAGAGCTGTGTAAACTCATTGCTCCATCTACACCTAAAAAGAAAAAAAATCTTTGCCCATTTGGCCTCTATGGTTTCAGAAGAAACAGAAGACAGGTTTTACATCAGCTTTGCTGTGAGAAGAGATATAGCTATGCTGACAGAGAATCGGACAAAGGAGAATCCGCCTGATATTTGAGGAGCTAGCTGCACGGCTTTATCACCGTCTACAGATTGAAAGCAATTCTTCAGGGCCCACGACAGATTTGAGACCTTGGCAGTTTTTCAGCTAAAGGGAACTGCTTGTCCCTGAAAAAGTTTAACTCTTTTTCAGTATCCTACCGAGGGTTGCTGCCTGATAAAATAATTTGATCCTGTTTCAACAGGCTGGTGAACAGACAGCAAAGAAGCAGTTTTTGCTCAGCATATGGCACACAGTACAGATTATTCTCTAAAGAGACCAAGGACAGACAGCAAGTCTTCTATCTAAAATTATGAGTTGGCCTGGGTACATGGGTTTCCCCAAACACATCCCTATTGACTTCATGTGCATTGGTGGGAGAGTATAAACCAGGTACTGGGGTAGACTGCAATATTACTCTTGCTCTTTCTTCAGCAGAATAAATGTTATTACTGCTTTTGCCTTTTTAGTAAATATTTCATGTTTAATTGTCAATGGCATTATTGTGACTGATTTATATAAATGGAAGCATACTAGTAAGAGCTCATGGTTATAGTGGCAATGATTGAATCCCCCCCCCCCACACACACACACCCCTGAGATCATGAGAAAATGAGTTGTAGGCACAGGCTTATACCTTTGGCCAAGAGCTACATTGGCAAGAGTAGATTCCCACCAACACTACCCACACATTACTGAGACCCTGAGAATTTGAGTGGTAATTACAGGGTCATAGCTATGGCTGGCACCCACTCAGAGAAAGTCATCTAGACCTGCCACTGTGAGAGCATGTTAGGGTAGGTAACCAATTCAGAGAGGGTAATGGGTACCTCCTTGAACATAATAAACTCATATGTCATACTCACCATGTAAATGGGTTGGTTCTAAGGCCAAGCTAAGCCTCTCTGTGTGTATGTATGTAAAGTGTTTGTGTGTGAGTATATACACACATACAAACACAAATGGGTATATACACATATGTACATGTTTTATTTCCTTACTAAATTAGATGGGTTACCAATTATAGTCAAGAAATTGGACAGAATAGAATAGATGCCAAAGAAAAATAAAAGGGACTGGTCATATGGAGAGCAGGATAATTAGTAGACAGCACATATGTTCCATGACATCCCTGAGGTAAAGAAATTTCAAAGAAGGCTCACAGGTTCACTAAAGTATTAATAGTACTACATTATAAGTTCCTTGAGAGCAGAAATTTTGTTTCACTTGCCTCTGTGTCTTTCCAGAGTGCAACAAAACGTTGCTGTGTTATATTGATCAATGAGTATTTGTTGAAAGAAAGTTGAATCTCTAAATTTTAGGCCTTTCTATCTGGATTAAATATCCTGAAGCTATATTTTATTTATTTTTAGGCAACTGGGGTAAAGTGACTTGCCCAGGATCACACAGCTAGTAAGTGTCAAGTGTTTGGTCTAAGGCCAGATTTGAACTCAGGTCCTCCTGACTTCAGGGCTGGTGCTCTATCCACTGCGCCACATTCCTGCTCCCAATATTTTATTTAAATTTATAGCCTACACATGATATGAAACAAGTATCTATCCAATTCACAACACACTCTGTTCTAGTAGATTTGTTTTATTTGAAAAATAGAGTCCAAACATTAGTTTTCAATAAGGTGCCAACATTTACACAACGTGCTACAATTTTTTAAGCCGACATTGTTATGCTGTCATTCCAGAACCAAATGAAAACAGATCTCCTATAGTTCTCACATGGGTTCATTTCCAGCACATCCAGGACATAAAATGAATCATATGCCAGTAGCGGGTAGTTTGGGATCTGGTTAACATCACCCTGGGTGGGTAACATTAGCTAGTCTTCTAGAATAAATGTTGGAAGCTGAGTCTAACAAAATACTGTTCATGCAAAATTAAAACAAAAGCACAACACTGAACTTATGTGACGATTCAAGATTTCTCATCCATTTGGTTTCTAACCTTTTCCAGTCCAGCACCCTGATATTAAGTAGTGAGTTGAATTTGCATGTTAAAATTACATACTGAAGTAATCATTTCTTCCCAAAGTTGGTGAAGCTGTGATAATTTTCATCTTTGTGGCCTTTATGAATATTAAGACTGAAACACATTGATAACTTCTTTTCTATCAGGATTGCAGGGACTATTTTGTTTCCTGAGTTGCCATAACCAAAGAATTATTAATCACTTGATGGCAAGCCTAGCAGTGAGAAATGTCTCTGTATTTGGCCTGTCCAGCATGGAAGAATCTGCCAGAGTTCATAGTTCATAGTTCACTGGCACAGTCTTCAATGCCTAAAGGTCAACCTAACACCAGAAAAAGGAATTAGGGCGAAATTTGAGACTGATTCTAGAGACTGGACCTAGAAGAAAAGTCAAACATCATGACAGTGTTGGATATAATGTGAGTTGTTTTCATAAATTTTATCTCACTATCAAATCTGCTTGTGTGCCTTTGATTTACCACTTGTTTGTCGGTGAATGGACTTCTTTAGCTGCAGAGGAAGAAGGGTGGAATTGATCATGGAAGATACCTTAGCGTCCAAGCCCCTGATATTACGATTAAGGACAGTGAGGACAGATGGTTTGCCTAAGGTCACACAAGTAGCAACCGGGGAAGAGTCAGTTTGAATCCAAGTCTTCTGACTCCAAATCCAATATGCTCTCTATTGCACCATGGACAAGGGAGAGAGATAGGCAGAAAATCTAAACTGGGGTGTTTATTGCATAAAACTCAGGCAAAACAATCAGATCACCTTGGCAAACAAAGCCTTCGGTCCTGCAAATGAATATACACCAGCCTGAAAAATACACATTTCCCTTACATAAAATTATTAATACCATTGACTCACCTTCTGTAACTGCTCCTTAAATCACTAGGCTAATGGGATTAAAATATCCTAGTTGTCTGCAAGAAATAGTCCCAGGATTCCCCCACCAACTGGCAACACAATGCTAGCTGAATTAACAAGAAAACATTTCCAAGAAAACAGAACAGAGAAAAGCCAAATTGTTTTTTAGATGGTACAGAGAGGCAATTAAGCTCTTTTCTCCTTTATTATTCACCTTAACCCAACTATTCTGATTCTAGGTTTGTTCTAAGAAGCGATTAAAAATCATGGTTGAAAGGAAACTTTGTAGTATGTATAAAGAACAGTGAAATCACAGGTCCAGTTCCTCATATTCATTCTACTGAATTAGAATTAAATTTTCAACCTCAATTCCATTTGCAAACTAAAGTGAATTTACCAGTCTCTCCAACTCCATCCATGGTAGGGAGGGCAGAGACCCAACTTTCCATCTCCTAAATAACTTTATACTACAGTGGAATATACTCTTATTGGTTTAAGCTGGAGCAAAAACAAATCTTGTAGTTTTATTTGCATGTCCCATCACTGTTGAATTTCACCTTTTAAGAACTATAGGCTTTAACTAAAAGTAGTTCTGGATCATAGAAAATCAAAACTATGATTCACTGTAATTCACAGTAAGGGTATGGTCTGAAGAGTGGGGGTAATAATATTATGTACATGACAAGTAATCAACTCAACCAGCTAAGGACTTTCTACCACCATCATTGCTTCTCTTCCTCCACGTTTTGAGAGGCTTTGATTTGTCCATTGTAGGACATAAACTCCCATGACAAAAGCCTAACTAAAATATTAAGTATGGGCCCTTTTTGGTTGTTTCAGTCTCGTCTGACTCTTTGTGACCCAATTTGAGGTTTTCTTGGTAAAGAAACTGGAGCGATTTGACATTTCTTTCTCCAGTTCATTTTACAGATGAGGAAACTATGGCAACCAGAAGTGTTTGCGTTAAGTGATTGGCCCAGGGTCACACAGCTACTAAGTGTCTGAGACTGGATCTGAACTCAAGAAGATAAATCTTCCTGACTTCAGGCCAGCCACTCTAGCCACCGAACCACCTAGCGGCCCCTCAAATAAGTTCAATACATAACAATTTCTACAAGGGCAGTTATTAGCATGATTAAAGGTTACTGACAGAACAAAAAATGGGCCTCCATTTTCACAATAAATATTTTTAAAAATTTATTATCTTCTGGACTTTTCTTTAATGAAATAGCTTTCTATGATACTTTATGAGGGATAGCATAGGAAAAAACCACGACTAATTGATTTGCGTCAATGTGATATTACTTGAATTGACAAACTCAACAGAAACTCTCAAAGTTCTTCTGTCACCTAGAAACCTCCCAAAAATATACTCTTGCCATGTTTTTATCCAAAGTGAAAAAAATCTTATGTCTGAAACCAATCTGAAATGCCAAGATTGTAGATTCTGTGTCATGGAACTTAAGGCAAAGGAAGGGAAGAGGTAGGTAGTGGGGAAAATTGAAGTATCTAATTCTTCAGAAAGATTGAGTTAGAAATGAGTAGGACCATTTCCATCCAGAAAAGAAAATGCCACAAAAGAAAATAAAAGGGGTAATTTGACAAGTTTCACCTAAAATAATTGCACCATTGTTTAATCCCTAACACACCTGAACCCTTTTCCCCCAAACTGTTGCTCTAAATGGGAAAGAAAAAGTATATTTACATTCCAGTGCAAAGACACCCAAATCAAGGGAATAGGACACTGGGAGGTTCAAATGAGACCAATGTTTCTGAGATTTTGGTGGTCAGTTTGAAAGAACACACTAAAACTGCTAGTCCAGGTTACATCCCAGAGAGAACAGAATGGGAAGGATTTATTATCTATTTAGTCGAGGGTGTTTTTGTTACCTTTTTTTTAAGCAGACTTAAATGAGTGGCTTTCCATTATGAACGTCTACTCTACTTGACTAGGGTAATTAAAAAGATCTGGTGATAAGAAGGTACCAACAATGGCTAACCTATTATGACTGTTTTATATGTCCCATTTGGAACTTAAAGCAAGTTTTTACTGCATGCTGGTGGCATGAACCCCATTAAAAACATTCCTATTGTCACGCTGAACTGAGTAGTATTTAAGAAGATTTAAATCAAGAGGACTGGAGAAATTAGGCTAATGCAACTGAGATACAAATAAATCACCAGTTTTGGATGCCTTTCAAAATAAGAATCTATTTCTTTGTATAGAGGGCAATGAAATCCAGGACCAAACTGAAGAATACTTTCATAGTGCAGTTTTGAGATCTGAGTCTTGCATAGAGAAGAGATCCATTCTCCCAAACATCTTTGATTTTAATACTCAGCCATGGTGATGGCTAGCCTACAAGTGGGGAGACCAAAATAACTGTATCTGAGAACAAGAAAAAGACTGTCCATGATTCCATGGATTTCTTTCCATACTTACAGTTTTAGGTCTCTTCAAAATTTAATTTTTAAAACAAAATAAGTGACAAATGTCTTTATGATTCAGTAACAAAGCAACAAAACTTCAGTTACAAATAAATAAAGAGGTTTATATACTTATTCCTCTATGCTTTTGAATTTGAAGCTTCACATTTGTTCCTAAGTTAAAGCCTCCCACACGGTCTTCTAGATTGATATGTTTCTCTAGCGTTATTTTTCCTTCTTTGCCATGTGTAGGCCACACTATACTTACCTGGGTACCAGTTGAGTTGTTAGTAAACACTTTAGGGAAACACAGTTTGAAACTTGTAGAGGGTTAAAGTGCTAACCTATATGCCCAATCATTTAAGAAATGTCTCATCCTTCTTCAACTCCTTTAAGAGTTTTATTCCACGCTGCTCCCTGTGTAAAGTTTTCATTTTGGTTTGGTGGCATATTGTTGTTTCTTTAAAAAAAAAATGATGATACAACCTTTTTTGTTTTTCTCCAAAGTAATATTCACATGCCTTAGAAGTATGAGGGGCCTAATTAAACATAATGGATTCAGGGTCCTGATTTGCCATCTGGGCCATATGTCTTAGCACATCCTTCTTTGTTATGATACCCAGCAGCCTCCTGAAACAGGAAAAAAAGAAAAGAAAGAAACAAGAGGTCAATAATAGCCCTCTAAAATCCATCGACAAAAAACAAAACTTGATCAGAACAGAAACTAAAAGCCAAAAATACTTTGGTTCTATTTTCTGCATTGTAGGAAATACTGAGTTTGGTGTTGACATCACAACATATTACTAAATGAGCTCAAGTTCTTAAGAAAACTGAGGAAAATTGGAAATGCTTCTTCTTGGCTTTTCCACTCAAAAAAAAAAGCATCAAATAAAACCCCAGAGAATCATTAAGGAAACTAATTGATACAATTCACATAGCTTAAGCAAAGTTTCAGGCTACAAAATAAACTTTCAAAATCAATAGCATTTTATATAGCAATAATGAAATCCAGGAGTAGCAACAGAAAGGGAAGTACCATTAAAAATAAATATAACATATATAAAATACATAAAATACCTGGGAGTCAATCTACCAAGCACAGTCAATGGTCGTATATATAAAATTACAAAACACCCCTTCAAGGAATAAAAAGTAATTCAAATAAATAAAGGGCTATTTGGTACTAGTGACAATGCTACCAAAGTCAATTTACAGATTTAGTGCTGTGCTAATCAAAACCAACAAAGCAATCCTTTACAAAGCTAGACAAAATAAAACCAAAATTCATTTGGAAGAACAAATGATCTAAAATATCATGGGGAATCATGGCGAAAGGTAGGAATGAGGGGGTAATAGCTCTTTCAGACTACAAATTAGATTATAAAGCAGTAATCAAAACCATTTAATAGTGGTTAAAAATGGTAAAGTAGATCAATAGAACAAAGTAGACAAGGGAGAATCATAAACAGTGAAACTCAATAATCCAGTGTTTAATAAATCCCAAAATATTAATTACTTGAGGGGAAAAAACCACTATTAGGTAAGAATTGCTAAGAAAACTGGAAAACAGAATGGCACAAATTAGGTTTAGATCAACATTTACACCGTACAGCAAAACAAACGTGTACGTACATACACACACACACACATACACACATACATATATATATAGAGACAGACAGACAGACAGATATACACACACATTGTTTAGTCGTGTCCAACTCTTCATGAACCTATTTGAGGTTTTCTTGGCAAAGATAATGGAGTGGTTTGCCATTTCCCTCTCCCGCTCATCTGACAGATGAGGAAACTGAGGCAGATAGAGTTAAATGACTTGCCCAAGGTCACACAGCTAGTATCTGAGGCTAGATTTGAACTCACGATGATGAGTCTTCCCGATTCCAAGCCCAGTGCCCTATCTACTGAGCCACCTAGCTATCCTTAAAGTGTTGAATACTTTTGCTGAACTGGTGTTATGTAACAAAAATGTCTTACTGGGGAAGGCAGAGGGAGGAATATCATTAGAAATAAAGGTAATGTAAAAATAAAAGATATCAATAAAAATTTAAAAATTAAAAAAAACCCAGAAGCATCAAAGCATCAAGCATACCTGCTTGCAGAAAATATAGCCTACACAGAAAAATAATAGGTTTGAGATAAGAGTACAATATGTAGAATTTCACCAATGAAACAGAGACACAGAGATAAGGACAATGCAATAGCAAACTGCCAAGCAAGCACACTGTCTTTATCAATGCAGATCAGTATCTTCTCTCCAACTTAAAGTCTTTGATAGTTACCTATAAGCACAGGGAAATTAACTGATTTGCATGCAGCCGGTGTATCAGAGGTAAGATTTGGACCCAGGTTTTCCTAACCATAAGGCCAAACCTTTATCTACTATTTCATGCCATACATTCTAGTGTTTAAAACAGCATCATTTAAATTAAATCATAGCAGTTAATATTTATATGATATTTCATTGTTAATTATTTTTATAGACATCTCATTAGCTTTTCACAACAACCATGTGAGGTAGAGAGGATATCATACTGCCCATTTTATACTTAAAGTATACAGAAATCAAAGTATTTCTAAACATAGGGGAAAACACACACAAATGCATACACATAGTGATAAGTCCAGGAATTTCTAGACTGCAGCTTGATAGTCATTTGGGACCCAATAAAAGTTTTTGGCAGATCTGAAAGTCCCCCCATTTCATTCTCCTTTCCAGAGTGCCTTGTATACTTTGATTCCTAACTTTCACTCACCTGGATTGGGCCTGAGATAGTGATTGGCCTGAGATAATAACCAAAAGTAGATGGAAAGATAACAGAAAAAGATAAATGCCTTAAAGGTTAACACTAGATCAATTTTAACTTAAAAACAACCTATGCAGGCCCATGCAAACTGTTTGTAATGTTTAAGGTCTTTGGGGCAAACTCTACTGGAGAATATATTTTATCGAAAAGCTTAAGGCTATAGT
The DNA here is from genome assembly GCF_003287225.1 of Phascolarctos cinereus. Classification (NCBI taxonomy): domain Eukaryota; kingdom Metazoa; phylum Chordata; class Mammalia; order Diprotodontia; family Phascolarctidae; genus Phascolarctos; species Phascolarctos cinereus. The sequence continues at coordinate 11,459,444 of NW_027556098.1, forward strand.
ATCACTGGAGGATTTAAATAATCATACCAGTTAATAAGTTTATCTTTTCAGTTAATCATTTTCATAGATATCAGCACATTTGATCCTCAGAGCAACCCTTCCATTTTGAGGAAGGGCCCAGACCAGCCATTCTTTACTCTCCAGATGTGCCATGTTTTGACTGCTTCTCTCTCTCTGTCCCTGCAGCCTCTTTCTCCCATAGGTGAGTTTTGAGGAAGGGCTCATATCAGCTATGCTTCACTCTCTGGACTTTGCCACTACATCCCTGCAGGAGTTCCCCACCACCAGCCCAGGCACACACTTTTCAGCTCTTTTATGTGTTGTCTTCTCCCGTTAAAAGGTAAACCCCTTGAAGGCAGGGCAGGGACTGTCTTTTTGCTTGTATTTATATCCTCACAACTTAGCACAGTGCCTGCTCATAGTAACCATTTAATAAATGTTTGTTGATTTGGTGTGTTGTTATCTCCATTTCACACTTAAAGTAATTACTCTTTATGTCTATAGATTAGAAACCCAGATTATTCCCATTTTATGCTTAAGTAATTACCCTCTATGTCTATAGATTAGAAACCACTGGAAACCTAGCTTGGAAAAACAAAAACAAAAGAAAACAACAAAAAAAGGAAAAGCAATATAGAAATAAGCACTGGCCAGGCATGGTGACACAGGATGGTATTCCCTGCCACTGGAGAAGGCCAAGACTCACGGATCACCTGAGTTTCGGAGTTCTGAGTTTCAGAAGCGCTAAAGATTATCGAGTGAGTGACCAAATTAAATGCAGCACAAATATCGCGGCCCCGAGAACAGAAGGTGACCAGACTGAGGACAAGGGGGTGAACCACTACTCAGGGAGCAGATCAAAGCCTCCAAGCTGCTCAATAGTGGGATCAAATTGTGAATAGCTGCTGTACTCCCAGGCTGGTGGAGATAGGAAGACCTCTAAAAGAAAATGAGGAAAAAGGGAGAAGGGGGAAGGAGGAGGAAGAAAGAGAACAATAACAACAAGAAAGAGGCCTTAGTCTGGGCTCAAGTCTCCGGCCCCTCAGTGACCAAGTAATGATTTAATATGACTCCACGTAAGTCATCTCTCAGTGTCAAATTTCAATCTGTAGCATGGGGATATTAATTGGACTAGACCCATCATAGAAGGAAGACTATAGAACCGAGTCACAAGATGGAATCCATGGTGGTTCACTCAATTCCCACAATTCCTTCAATGCCCAAGGCACTCAACAAATTAGCCAGGAGCCCTTCCAATTTGAGCAAGCCCAACACCACCACTGGGGCAGCTAGGTGATACAGTGGATAGAGTGCCGGATCTGGAGTCAGGAAGCCTTATGTTCCTGAGATCAAATCTGGCCTCAGACGCTAGCTGTGTGAACCTGGGCAAGTCATTTAATCCTGTTTACCTCTGTTTCCTCATCTGTAAAATGAGCTGGAAAAGGAAATGGCAAACCACTCCAGTGTCTTTGCCAAGACAACCTCAAATGGGGTCATGAAAAGTCGGACACTACTGAAACAACTGAACAACCAAAAGGTCCATACTTAATACTTTAAAGTTAGGCACACCAAGAATACCCCAAATGGGATCACGACGAGTCAGACGCAACAAACACAACTGAGCAACAAAAAGCATGAGGATAAATGCTGCCTGCCCTTCACTGCTCTAAGGGGATACTGTCAGGATAAAATGCAAAACTAGAAACTCACAACCTTAGAAGAAACAGAGCTATAGAAATATAGCAAGTAGTAGCAATAGATTGAACACAGTGAAAAAATAAGTCAGGAGAGTGTATAGCATGACCACCGCCTTATTTCCCCACAGAATGCTCATCACTGCATGAATGCTACACCTAGACTTTATGCATGAACTATTTCGGGAAAACTCTCACATCTGGAATGAATGTCTCACATTTTTTCAACCTGTGGGACTTAAAAAAAAAAACTGGCATGAAAAAACATAGGCCCAATTCAAGTAAACAAAACCGGTTCCAGAAATGTTTGTCAAAATATTGAAACAAGACACAACCTAAGGGAAGCAAAAGGCTCTCAATCTTTTTACTCATCTTTTTCAGTCTCCAAGATCTACTGCTGCTGTTGAGAGCCAACTCATCCCTTCCTACTTTCCCACCCCTCACCCCCATCCCAGGCCAAGAATGAACAATGGTTGTTGTAATACTTAGACACAATAAGGCCCTAAACTCCACAGGTTTATTGCCTACTTCAGTTTGTGTCTCAAGGTAACCCTTTTCCCCTCCTCCTCATCTTTTTCTTTGATTTAGTTGCTTTAGGAGTTCAATTTCCATCATAATGGCACCATCCCATTCATTCAAATGGAAGTGAATATTATTCCCCAAAATGCCATTACCCAGTTCCCTGACAAATAAGGGTGTTTCTATAGCTGCCAGAAGCTGTAGTTAGTTCTTACACTTCCTCAGTAGCCATATTTGAGCTATTAAATACCCACCCTATATCCTAAAAGTTAAAGCACTCTGGAGAACTAGGTTCCAGCCTGTGATGAGGGGACCTGTTTCAGCTTTAGTTCAGGTTCACAAATAACCTCCCTGGGTCAACTCAAAAGTCTACCTGGGTCTTAAAAATCAAATGATTTCCTTGTTTATTTGGCTTCCACCAGACAAGATGTTGCTTAAGTCTTTTCTCATACACACAACCCTCAAGATAGCTGTAAGTTTTACCCATCACTTGAATTAGTGAGATACTTCTAAGGTCCCAGAATTTGGGAATCTGCTCTTCAGGATAGTGTATAACATAACGCACATGGACAAGCTTCTAGGGGACTAACTGTAGAACCAGTGGGGAGACCTAAGTCACTATCACGGGGAAAGCACTGAATGGAATTCGGTCCATACAAGACCTTGGAGCCCACAGGAGAATGGGAAGTCCTGGTTATACTACTAAATTACAACGTGATGTTGGGCCACTCAATCTTTCTGGGCTGCAGTCTCTTCACCTCTCAAAAGGGAGACTAGAACAGATTATCTCCGTGATTCCTTCTAATTCAAAGGTATGGTTACACACACCACCACTTGCCTTCGGAATATTTTTTTAATGTCTCTTCTTTCTTCTTGTGTATGTATCCAGTGACAGATTATGTTTGCCATCTGACAATCAGCCCAAATAAATACAAACAGACTAATCACCAGCAGGTTGAACATTATGAGAGAACTCTTCGTTCATGCCAACCCAAAAATAAACAAATAAAAAAATTAACATCTGTCAGTACTACATGGCCTCTGGCAACTCTGCTTGCCACTGCTACAAAATGATAAGTAGGAGTAGGGTGCTACGAACCACGGTTTACAGACCATCTATAAATATTAATCTAACCTTTGTGCTCTAAGTATGAAACCACTGTCCAAAGACCAATAAGTGTATACACTACTAGAGGAACAGAACCATCAACATTCTAGGTGAAATCAGAAGACAAAGAAATTAAGAGTTAATTGTAGGATGGCTCACCACTCTCCTCAGAAAGATGAATGAAGGTGCTAAGAAAACTGGTTTCACAATACAGCCAAGGGCAGCAAGAGTCACCGTTTAATGGTGCATGTGGGTACCTTGCCTTACAATGCTCATGATGAACAGACAGAAAGACCACCATGGAGATAATTATAGTTTATGCAACAACTTCTTCTGAAAATGAAAAAGCAAGGAATTTCTAGAAAAAAAACTTGATAAGATTCTCCAAACTAAGTCAATAGTCATATGAAGTCTTGGTGATTTCAATGGGAAGGTAAGCACTGGGGCAGATAATGAAAAATAGGTTGGAAAACATGGTTCACAATAAAAATCAGCATGACATAGTGGATAGACAGCTAATCTCAAAGCCAGGAAAATGTAGGTTCAAGTCCCACCTGGGACACATACTGACTGTGTAACTCTGACAGAATCATTTAATGTTTCAATACTATAGTTAATTCTTTAAGACTACCATCTGTAGACAAAGTCTGAACCTCCATTGCTAGAGGGAGTTCCAAATATCAATGAAATCAGAGCTGTCCCTACGAATTCACAATTAAATAAAAGAGGTCAAAGGTCTGTAAATCATTCAGAAGCCTCACACCTGTTTATAATGAATATTTTCATTATATTTTATATATATATATTACATATATACACATATATATGTATATATATGTGTATATATATACATATATATGTGTATATATATACATATATATGTGTATATATATATATATACATATATATGTGTATATATATATATATACATATACATGTGTGTATATATATATATATATATATATACATATATATATATATATATATAGGATCAAAAGGTACTGGCATAGAAAACAAACTGTTTTTAAAGGAAATGATATACTGACATGAAAAGACTTGTTATTAATGTAAGCATTATTTTACAATCAGCTATTTGTGTGCAGTTAGATCAAAGACTAGTAGTTTGACCAATAATCAAAATTAACACCAATTATAAGAAAATACAAAGATGAGGAACTCCCTCTACTCTAAACAGTTCCAACCTGACTTATTTAGGCAAACAGCCTACTTTAGAAAATGGGAAATGAATGAAAGTAAAAACATTGACATCTCAGATTACCACCATTTCTTAAAGAAGTTTATCCAAAATAAAAGTCACCATAAGGAGGAAAATAAGAGCTTAAAGCCCACCTCAACCAAGAAACAATTGATTTGAGAGACAGAGATACGGCAGCCAGGCAGAAAAAAAAATTAGGGAATAAACACTTTAAAAATCATTATAAAGAAGGATGAACAAAGATTGGGAATACAGTTACTTCATAAAGCAACAAAAAACATTGGGGTGGGTGTAAGAGACTGCAAAAAACTATTTCATTTAAGTCCCAAGTGGGACAGATGCTCCTCACACAGAATATAGGTAAATCTGGAAGAAGGATAACAAATATATACACATTGGAAAAGATTTGCCAGCATTTCTACAATGATCTCTTCTCATCACAAATCACAGAGGAGCCCACACAGTTAGACTAACACTTCAGTCCCAAGGTGCTAAGCAAGAATTACAAATAGAACCTAGGAAAACAAAGCCAGGAAGAGCATCTGAGTCTGATCAAAGGGACACAGAAGAAAGTGTGCTGGTAGGGATGTGATTTTAAAAGAACCAAGGAATTAATTTGGTATGCCAAAGAATGAAAGATTCCTAAAGAATGAAAAATACCATGGATGGTATTACTACCACAGGGGGAAAAACTGGTTGAGAAGATATTGACAACTGCTGGCCCGAATGTCCACCTTCTCATCTTTATAAATTTTCCTGAGAATGATTTAGGCACACATCAACAGTCCGTCTGGGGGCAGCTAGGCAGTGGAGTGGATAGAGCACCAGCCCTGAAGTCAGAAAGACGCGGGTTCAATCTGGCCTCAGACACTTATTAGCTGTGTAACTCAATTGCCCTCCCCCCAAAAAGAATCTATCTGTCCAACATATGAGAAGGGAATAGGCAGGTTTTTCTATCAGTGATTGTCCACAACAAACCACATTTTCATAGTCACATAGGTGATGAAAGGTAAAGAAAATACATGATCCTACTATATTTATTGGTTTAATTACAAAAACTTAGGAAAAAAGCATTTGATTTAGTAGAATGAAAGCTAACCTTAGAGTCACTCCCTGCAATAAGGGGGTAATTCTCAAGCATTTGTTAAGATCATCCAAGCCTCCTTGATAGATGAAATTACAGAGAAATTTTGTTTAGTTATCTTTTGGTTATCTCTATTAAGGGAGATACGTGCACATCAAAGGTGTCATAGAAGACATCCTGCAAAGAGTCTCAATGGAGAGGATATTCCCTTTTCATTGTTCTCTTGATGCTTCTGTTTGGGAGAAACATGGCATTTAGTGTACCAAACTCTAGAACCTAATGGGCCTCCTCAATGAGATCCAGGTCCACTCAAATGAAAACAACTCAACAATCTACATGGGAAAAACAAAACGGATGAAGAATGCATATTGCAAAGCATGGCTGTACAATCCATTGTGTTAGTCCAGCATTAGCTGTATCTTGGCCATACACTGTAGATAGACTGAATGTATCCCATCACTGAATAGAAGAATGGTAGACTAGATTGCATTTAGAAAACTGTTCAGCATTTTCAATGATCCCAAGTTTTCCCTGAAACAAAAAGCTCATCTTTTCATCACAAGTGTTCTTTCAGTAATGCAATATAGCTGCAAATCATGGAATACCAAGATCTTCAAAGAATCAAGTTTGGGAACATCAAAAACGGCAATGTAAAATGTAAGGTGGCTTTAAATAGGTCACAGAAGCTTGCCAACAATGACCTGTATGCATAATGATTATATAAATGTGAGCTATTTATTATTATTTTATAATAGAGATACACAGTTACATGTATAACCTGCTTACAATCCATAATGTATTTGAATATACTAATTTTATTTGCTAATTTCAGAATAAAAAAGACACGATATATGTGACTAGAAATGGAGATGAACCAGTCATGGCAAGAACAAAGGATAATATGTTGCACTAGTATCCACAAAATATTAAAGACCCAGAGAAGTCTCTATTACGTTGGATAATTCATCTATAAAGGATGAATGGAAACACGTGTATAAAAATCACACAGAATGGGAAGGCATGGATGGGTTGGAATTTATACTGGTGGCGAAAGGGAGGGTAATGGGAGAAAGCAGATCCTCATTGATCTAATCACAGATCTATTCAAGTATAGACACACGATTACATATCTATGGTCTAATCTTAGATTGCCACACACAAAGAACAAAGAAGCACATCAATTCTTAATCAGTTTTTAACATGAGGCATGGTTTTATGGAAAGAACTTTGGCCTGGACATTAGGCGCCCTCAGTTCTATTCCTACTAACTAGATGTATAATATCAGGTAAGTCATTTTCCCTTCCTAGGGTCTCAGTTTATTCAATTGTAAAATCATGAGACTGGGAAGGAAGGTAGGAGGAAAGGGGAGGGTTAGGATAGAATTCCAGAATTTTAAAAAGGAAGACCAGAAGGAATCACAGACATATAGGACAGTTCTGAAAGATACAAATTTTTAGTCACTTAACCCTGTTTGCCTCAGTTGATTCATCTGTAAAATGAGCTAGAGGAGGAAACGGCAAACAATTCTAGTATCTTGCCAAGAAAACCTCCAAAAGAGGTCACCAAGGAGTTGGACGCAAATGAAAAAGTACTGAACAAAGATTAAGATTAGAGGTGATGAGCTTTAACTGGGAGGGGGCATCTTATTCCAGGCAGAGTAGCAAATGCAAAATGGAGTGATAAGACCTGTGATTGCACTGGCATAGAGAACTCCAAGGCTAAGAAACCTCTACCAATTTAAGTCAGGACTTTCTCTGAAATTTATAGTCTTTGAGACTATAAAGAAGAGTTTTTCTCAACAACTGAGGAGTTAGTAAGGTAACCTGCCCAGGTTCACACAAGTCTTCTTGCCTCTCTGGGAAGCACTGTATTATGTAATTACTTCTTCATCAAGGTATATCATAAAACCATAAAATTAGGGAACTTGTCCCTAGTTAATGTGAAAAAAGACCTTAAGTGAACGTTAGTGTTAATGAAGATTTAGGTCTTCTTTTTAAAATTACCAAAGGACAATGAGAAAGCTGTCACTTGATATGAGTTAAATAGCAGTCCTCTAACAAAAAAAGTTCTGATGCCAAGAAAAATTTCATTCAGTCCTCTCAGTCCTATCCACCACAAATGCAAGGGCTATCATTATAAGGTTTTGCTTTGTGGTTGTTTGTTTGTTTTTTAAAGGCAAGCAGAGGCTTTGTTGTGAAACTATCAAACTAATAGGGCTCTTCTGCTTCAAAACCCTTCTTCCTCCAGTGTGCTCTTGTTTCTTCCCTCCTTCAAGGCAGCCTTCCTGGATGACCGCACTTGACTGTGTCTATCTCTTGAATGCTTCTCAACACTCCTCTAATTTGTCTCCTTTTTTCTTGAGCCATCTTCCAGATTACTGTTCAGTAAGTGTTGACAGACCCAAGGCAAATCTGTTTTGATAAGTCATTACTTACCAATGTTTGCCAATGGACAAAAACACACCTATGACCCACAAACCAGCTCCTACAAGGCAGATGTGAAGCAGTTCTACACCCCCTTCTTCCCCAAGGCAACACCAAAAGAGCAGCCATTTGTCTGAAACTAAGTTTTTACAATGTCTCTTTGAAAATGTCACCTCAGGGCCACAGAGAAGAGATACACAAGACTGCAAAATCATGTCAGTGGTTTATCTGTCCACAGCAGTGTGAGTCCTAGACTGAAAAGGAAAGCGTGCCACCAAGCAAGAAGGCCATCCATTTTCTGCTCCTCAGGTAAAGGGGAAGGCAAGCCCAGTCTTGAAAGAGACAGGATGCCCTAATTCGTTTAAATTGAGAATTGGAAGGCTTGACCCTTCCCAGCTATCAATTCAAGTAAATGGAGCCCAGTAGAGTTAACAGGCTCTACCCCACTAAGAATAGTTCAGCTTCAGATTTGTCTGAGAAGGTTAACTGGAATCACAGAACCATTTCACCCCCTGCCAAGAGCCTTGGAGAATTACCTTTCTCTCACTTTAGCTTTCTCAGTTTTCTTCAGGGAAACCTAACACCACTCACCTCTCTTGCCACCAATGGGCTCCCAGGCTGTGGTATTCAGGGGGCAAAAGGCCACAGTCTTCTCCACCCAGTACCAGCTTGCGTCTATCTGGGTCTGCTAATACTATCTGTGCCTTTCCCTCAGGACTCTGGGTATATTAAGAAGCAGCTGGAGGCTTTGCCCCCCCCCCATCCTCCAGCTGCCTGCTCCTCCTCATCACATCACAGACCAGGTGATCTCGACATTTGAAGATCGTTAGCAATTTTCAGCAGGGAAGGCACAAAGAGAAGGAATGAATATGAAGAGTGAGCATGTTTGAGACATGCCTAACCTGGCTGGGAGCCCAAGGAGATGAAAGTCCCTAGCAAATAAGGATATCTTGCCAGCACTAACATATCAGCATCTGTGTTTGTTTAAAAAATACAACAAGAGAGAGTGTGATTTTGTTTTCTCATAGAACATTCGGAGCCAATTTGTGTCCCTAGATCTTCACGTGAACCACTCTTGGGAGCCAATCAGTTGTGAGTGAGTATTAAGGGCAGAATTTCCTGACTAAATTGGAAATTCCAATGATAATTGACATCTAGTTTTTTATGGGTTTTTTTTTAAGGAGGCTAAAGTGTTATAAACTTAAAATGCTATGGGTGACCACATTGATATTTATTCTGCATAGTATTCCTGAGCACTGGAAATTAAAGTAGAGGAAGTCTACTTTAGATATTGCCTAGGGAAATGCTCTCCAGAATCAAGGTTAAGTACTTGCATTCATCAAACATTTATTGCATATCCACTGTATGCAAGACTCTGTATAGGGTACAAATATTACTAAGACACATAGTCCCTGCTCTCAAGGAACTTACAGTCTAGCAGAGCTGATCATTTACTTCAGGCCACATAGGCTATTTCAGCAAGGAAAGGACTGAAAAATATTGGATTATCAGTTCACACTTATCTTGGCCTAATAATAGAAGCTGCCAATTCACTCTAGTCAATGCTGGGCTTGGGGGCCTTTTTTTTACTCCTCAACCAGATTTTTATCTACCTTTCTAATAGGACCCAGGAGACTATGGGGTCAAGCAAGGGATCATCAAAGGCTTACAATCAAGAGAACACATTACTTTAATATCTACCTCAACCCTTACTCTAAAGCATAAATACCATCTGGCAATTTTTATAATCAAAGCCATCAGGTTGTTTGGTGGGCCCAGTGGCTCAGCATTTGGAAAATTAAGCTAGTTTCTAAAGCAGCTAAAACCACCACAGATGCTCAGGAAGGGGTGGTATGTGTGTGTGTGTGTGTGTGTGTGTGTGTGTGTGTGTACATACGTGTAGGAGCACGCATGCATTCACAGATGAAAATAATTTCCCCACTACTGTCAAAGAATCTACCTAATTTTCCCCAAATCTAAAACTTTAGCATTACCTTCATCAAGGGTCAATGGAAAGAACATTAGCTTTGAAGTCAAAAGCCCTGGATTCAAATCCCATCTCAGACCCTTATTACTTACTAACCTCTTGGAACCTCAGTGTCCTCACATTTGAAAAATGAATGAATTGGACAAGACGGCCTAAGAGATCCTTTCCAGTTTGACAACTATGATCCTACACTCTCCCCATATCCAATCTATCATAAGGGTCTACTGAGTTGTCTTTGACAATGACTTTCCTCTATTTTCTCTGCCAAAACCATAGTCCAAAGGATCGTGCCCTCATACTTGAACAACAAGGTATACAATATCTTTCTATCCTGCATACAAACTTCCAGAAGAATTTTTCACTAACACAATTACTTTGCTTTTCAAGAACCTATAATAGTCCCTTATTTCTTTAACTTTCACTTTGTCTTATCTCTGCTATTAATTTGGTATCTGTCACTTAATGAATGTGTCCCCTCATTTTCTTCATCTGTCAGATAAGGATAATAATAGCTTTCTTGCCTATTTCATAGTGTTATAATGAGGATGAAATGAGCTAATTATGTGTCAAAGTGCTTTAAAAAAGTAACAACAATAACAGCTGACATTTGCATAACACTTTAAGGTTTGCAAAATGCTCCACATTAAACAATGAAGTGCCATGTAATACATTACTATCATAATTATCACTATTACTATGCTAGGAGGCTACTTCTACAGTCTCCCTCCCCTTCCCCTGCCCCCACATTTCATTTTATGTATTATTCTACGTAGAATTTTTAGAAGCAGTTGGTATGGTGGCTAGAAGACTGGCCTTGGAGTAAGGAAGACCTGTATTCAAGTTCTTCCTTCCAATATACTCAGTGTGTGCTTGCAAACAACCCTCTAACTGCAAGTTAACAAATCAGTTACCAATTTGCACTGATTGATCAATTCACAGGATTATAGTATCACACCCAGAGTTTCCAGACTCAGAATTCTCTATTCCAGAGAAATCACAGGTCTACACCACAAAAACAAAACAAAAACAAAAACAAACAAAAAAACCATACTTACAGAATGACAATGCAGTAGCTGCATAATATACCATAAAATAATCCATTAGCTACTGGAACAATGAAACAAGGTAGTTCTTGGTTAATTATCCTAATTTAAATTGTGGTTCCTAAAATCACAGAAATGTTTCCATAATGTTTTAATTTTCACATATAGGAATAGCTAGAGAATTAATTTAGGGTTTTTTTGGGGGGGACACAGCTGATTCCTCTTTAATCTCAAATCCCTATGACATAAAACCTTTCAGATCTCTCCATTTTCAGAACTCAGGGCAGGGGTGAATGAAGGAAAAAGTCCCCTTTTTCAAAGCTGCTTTATCTCCATGCTTAGGGTATATGGTCAGACATTATTCATGGGCTGAAAAGGGTCTGCTGCTGAGTATATTTTCATTAATTGCTCAAGCAGTCTGGCTCTGTTTTCGTGCTGCATTCACATCCAAGCTCCCCATAGAAAGAAAGTAAAAATAACACTTGCGAGAAGACATGCTCACTGCTCAAAGTAGGATGCCAAGTGATTACTCTTCCTCTGCCCTTGACCACAGTCAAATGCAGTACAAATCACGTAGTCTCTGTCTCAGATTTCTCAGTTCTTGAGAAGCCCTGACTGTTACGTGAACAGAGCCCCTAGAAGCTGTCTCCTACCATCCCATTGGATCAATTCCCATCACTACCACCACCCCCTTCTTTCTACTCTCCCCCACTGTTTTCTGTTTTTCGTGTCTCTTGATTATATTTTCAAACTGGCATCACCAGATGTCTTCCAGACATCTTTCCCTACATGTCCCATAAGTGTCTCAAATGCAATATGTCCTCTCTCTTCTCACTCTAAATCATCCCTCCCTACAAACTTTCCAGCTTCTGTTGGGGTGCCACCATTCCGTCAGCTACCCAGACTCACAACTTCAGCTTCAGAGGTGTCTTCAGCTCTTCCCTCTCCTCCCATATCTAATAGTCTTGTTGATTCTACCTCCCTGACGTCTTTTGCATCCATCCCCTTCTCCCCACTCACGAGGCCACCCCCCACTATTTGGGCCCTCATTACCTCTTACCTGGATTACTGAAATAGGAAGTAAACAAGCATTTATTGAGAACTTACTCTAAGCCTGACACCATGCTAACTGCCTTACAAATATCTCATTTGATTCTCACAACAAAGTTCTATTATTATCCCCATATTGCCGCTGAGGAAGGTGCTTTTATTATCTTTATTTTACAGGCGGAAGCTGAGGCAAACTGAGGTTAAGTGACTTGCCCAAGGTCACACAGCTAGTAAGTGTCTGAGGTCAGATACGAACTCAGGCCTTCCTGACTCCAGGCCCAGCACTCTATCCACTGAACTAGACTACATAGTATACTAGTAATAGACTGCCTCTATTCATTTCCCAGATTTCAGCATCATTCTTCTCCAATTCATCTTCCACACTGTTGTAAAATTCATCTTCCTAAAAGAAACTGCATCATGCTCCAGCTCAAGTATCTTCAGTGGCTTTCTATTGCCTCAAAGATAAAAATGCAAACTCCTCAATGTGGCATTTAAATCCCTCCACAATCTGGCCTCTGCCAACTTTTCCAGACTTTTTTGCATTCCTTGCCATCACATACCTCTACATTCCAATCAAACTGATTTTTTTTTGTTCTTCCAACTCTGTGTGGCTTCTCCTCCCTTTGTCTTTACTTGAGCCGTCCCACATGCCTTAAATATATTTTCTTCTCATCTCCACTTCTTAGACTCCTCAGTTCATATGCCTCCTTCTCTGTCCTGATCTCCCTGGTTGTTCATGCTCCCTGCCTCTTCAACTTTTTTTCTTTTTTTTTTCTTTTTGTGTATAGTGACTATTTGTATGGGATGTTCCTCAGTAAAATGTTAGGAATCTTCGGGGTAAGGTCTGTTTGTCAGATTTGTCTTTGTATTACATCAGTGCTGAGCACAGTGCTTTATATGTAGGTAGGCTCTTCAATGCCGACCAAAATTGAACTCAAGTTTGCTGTTCTACTCACCCACTACGAGTCACCAGGCATTGGCGGAGCCCCAGCTTCCGAAAGATGTCTACCACCGTCTCCATGGGGGTGTGGTCGGTGACCGTGAAGGGGCTCAGGTTGAGAATGCGCCTCAGCTTCAAGGGATGGGGGCTATTCGCAGGCAGTTCAGGGGGCTCTTCAGTGAAATACATGATGGAATTGCTCACGATCCCATCCTGCCGTTGCCTGGCATTTTCTAGGCAATGAGAGCAGAGGGACAGTTAGGATAAACATCAAAATGTTCTAAATATTCTAAAATGATTATAGCAGCTCTCTTCACGGTAGCAAAGAACTGGAAATTGCAGGGATGCCCATCAACTGGGGAATGGCTGAACAAGTTGTGGTATATGATTGTGATGGAATACTACTGTGCTTTAAGAAATGATGAGCTCAATGATCTTAGAAAAATGTGGATAGACTTGCACAAAATAATGAAGAGTGAAATGAGCAGAATCAAGAGAAAATCATTGTATATAGTAACAGCAACAACATTTTAAGAAGGACTTTGAACAAATAACTCATTTTGACTATTATTACCCAAATTAACTATAAAGGACTATCTGCATCTGGAGAAAGAACTGATAAATAGAAGTATATATAGAATAATTTTACATATATATGCCTATTTGTGCCTAATAACAACCATCCCTAGGGTGGGGGGGGGAGAGGAAAGAAAAAGGGGAAACAATTTAAAAAAAATAAATTTACAGGATAACTTTATTATATATTTAAAAGGAATAGCAAGCTGCATATAACAGTTTCAATATAGTTTCATGTTCAATTATCTTTTTATTATATTATGTTATGGAAATGCTTATTTTAAAAATAAACAGCCTCAAGTGGTGCACAGCTACTCTGCCACGGTCTAGCAATTATAACAGCCAGAACTATATGTCAGGAGCTTATGTGTCAATTCACAAACACACACAAATTACTTTACTGCAAATACCAACCTCAAAATATCCTTGAGAACCGGGCAAATAAATTATACTGAGAGCAGAACATCATTACAGACAAACTTCTATTTAAGGTGCCACAATTTTATTAATCACCCAGATTCACAACTGCAGAGGGGTCTTTATCTCTTCCCTCTCCTCCCACGCCCAGTCTTATTGACTACTTCCATGACATCTCTTGCATTCATCCACTTCTCTCCCATTATAAGGCCACCCCCACCATTTGGGCCCTCATTACCTCTTACCTGAACTACTGAACCAGCTAGATGGCATAGTGAATGGAGCTAGGAAGACTTGAGTTCAAATCCAGCCTCTGACACTTACCAGCTATGTGACTCTGGGCAAGTCACTTAATCTCTGTTTGCCTCAGTTTCCTCAACTGTTAAATGGCCATAATAATAGTATCTATCTCACAGGGTTGTAATGGGCATTAAAGATAATATTAGTAAGGTGCTTAGCACAGTGCTTTGCACACAGTAGGTGCTTAATAGATGTTTCTTCCTTCCTGCTTTCCCTCCTTCCACAATAGCCCAGATAAGACTATAATCCATAAAAATTTAAGAACATTTTAATAAATGCAGACGATTCTGAACTCTCATAATCTCCAAATTACATTTAATCAAAGGCTTTCAAAATACTGTATAGATCCCTAGATGAAAAGATCAAAACCACAAGGGAACGGGATGGAATACACATCCCCAGCATCCTGTATGATGCTCAATGTTCCAAAGATTCTTTCAGTGCACCCAGAGATGAAATTCTATCCCAATATTTATTCGGTTGCAAAAAAGCAATCTTTTCTATGCATCTGCACAATAAATAATATGCCAAACGTTAAACAGAAGAGAATAATTGCAGGGCAGCAACTTGTCCCAGGACTGTTTCTATTTGAACTCCACTGAAAAAAGTGAGGAAAAATAGGATTATTAGTAGTAAAAATAGTATTTTAAAGTTTCCAAAGTACTTTTCATATATTATCTCATTTTAACTTCACAAAACTGGGAGGTAAGTACAAGTGTTTTCCTCACTTTACAGAAGAGGAAACAGAGGCTGCCTTGCTCAACTAGTTAGTTATCTATCTGAGGCTGGGCTTAGACCTGGTTTTTCCTGACATCAAGTCCAGCACTCTAGCCTCTACACTTCTAGAAAATGTGCAACAAGATCAAACTGAACATTGTTAATGAGGCAGCCTCCAGGATACATGTGCCACCACTGAGATTCAGAGCCCATGTCATTCTTTCAAAGGTTTGAAAGATGGGTTTGATAAAAGCCATTGCTCCTTTGTGTGGGGGAAGGTGAACCTGGTATTCCCAACAGGGACAGAAGACAGGTTCAAAAGTGCCCAATTACTATTAATTTTTAAAATGACATTTGTTAACTATAAATTAATTTATAATTTTCACAATCAGAATGTGAACCCTTTGCAGGATGAGAAGGCTGAAACGAAATTCACTTCAGTATCCAGAATTTTAAGTCTAAACACAATTATCCCCAATGGGGAAAGGGAAATGTCTCAGGAAAGATCATATTTTTCTTTCTTTTGCTTTGGATTTTTCATATTTTTTAAATGAGTCATTTTTTAGATTTAAAAAAACAGTAAAGTTGTTATGATTACAATTACCCCACTTTTTTCTTTACTGAGAACTTAGAGCTCATTAGAAACAACTTAATGCAATCCTAGATATCTGGGCTGAAAAAAAATTTTAAGTAAAAATGAAACAAATCTATTGGCCTCAAAAGATTCATCTATGGCTAATGAATAGGAAAAGATTAGAAAAGATGTATGGTGAGGTTTGCCCCAAGAATGGTTCCAGATCTGTTATAAATCTCTTCTCTTCTCACACACTATTATTCACCTATATTTCTGTTTGAAAAATAAGACTACAATAGTGTCCTCTGTGGCCTTTCATTGCAATACACTATCTAATGGAAAACTGGTAGCATTTGGGATCACACTGAGAGGGGGTGGAAGGAAGAAGCCCTAGTTAAAACAGAAACAGAAGGCTGGACTACAGAGCAAACGCCTTCAGATGATGGAGCCCACTCTGGTAACATCAAAAAGGATGAGATTCAATCAGAAATACACTGACTGAGGTCCATCTTTTCAAAAGTCTGTGTTGAATTGAGTGGTTCTTTGCTGAATCAAGACTTGTCTCTTTTTTTAGTGATTTTACAAAAATGCTCAACACACTTCTATTTGCTCCTATTTTCAGGCTGATGATTCTTTACCATCACACTGCATGTTTCTAGCTATTCCAACAATAGCGCTTTTAAATTTTACTATATATTCTAATCAGAGGTTTCAAACATCCAATAAATGCCAATACAGAATTTTGTACACTAATCTGTGGAATCACATATTGAATGCAAACATGGATGAAACTGCAATAGTTTGTTGAGTTTCAAGAAAATGAATGAGCACATTTGAACTAGAACTGAGTCAATATACAAAAAGCTACTGAATAAGAACCTCAAAATATTCTCTAAAATGAACCTGGACTGCCCTGGATTTGAAAACCTAATTGAATATTGAGTAAATCATACCTACCAAGATTTGGATAACCTAGTTCTCAGTTTTCATGCTGAACAACATCCTGGAGGGGCTTAACAAAAGATGGCAGACTGCTCACTGCCAATAAGAAGTACAGACAATATGGACCTGAGACAGCACTGGTGTCGTATGGTTTGATGGTTCTGCTTCACACATAGTGAGTATTCACCATGGCTTTCCAGAAAGACTTTGATATGGATCCTGGAAGTAAACAATAAAGGCTTATCCTGAGATTGCAAACTGTTATCCATGGTTGTTGAAGGGGTCCCAAGGGTGGACGCACTGGAGAACAGGAAAAGATGGCAGGGAAAAAAAAGCCAGGGAGAGCCCCAAAGTTAGAAGCTTCCCAACTCATATGGCCCAACAACCATATTTCCAAAGCACTAGAAAGAGTCAATTTCTTAGAGTCAGTCAGTAAAAAATACATTTTGGTGAGTGCAGAATATGGTACCAAGCACTATCAAAAGAGACAGAAGAGACAGTTTCTGTTTCTGAGGTCTGTGTTAACTTGTGTGGAGAATTCTCCATCAAAGTCTTACTCTACGGCCTCATCATGGAATGAAGACGATGCTGGGTTCTCGGAAGCTATGCTAGCAGAGCAAATCGGAATATTCTATCCAGCTGAAAAAGCAAGTACAGGACTGGTGATATATTGGAGAGAACTGTATTTCTGTTACACAAGGACCAGTCTCGCTAAGTTTAAGGAAATTCATCTCCAGGTTGACTACACAAAGTGAGGAGTTTTTCTAGTCATGGGAACTCTTAGAGACCATTTCCTGCTCATAAAGAGATTGTGATGTGTATTAGCAGAGGAAGTCCCCATGCCAACCATACTACAGACCACTGAAGTATGAAAGAGGATAGACTGCTTCTCTCTAGAACTCAGCTATGGGTCTAAAATCCTTGTCTGTCTCATTTTTATCATGGCCTTTCCACAAAGAAAGAAGAACTGAGAGTAAACTTAGACTTTAGAGGTTCAGAGTTTATAGAAGAAAACCCGCTGTGGGTTTTCCTCCTCAAAGCTTTGGCTAACAAATGCACAATGTTCGCATCTTCCATGTGGAAAAACAAACAGCAACCTTGTCTCTTGTAAACATTGAAGTCATCCGTTTAGATGGATGGTGAAGATGCATTGGTTTGGATAAACAGTAAGACTCTTTATTAATATCTGGCCCACAAACGCTAAACAGGTGGCAAGAGACTGCAATGTACAGAGTTTATACACAGTGCACTGTATATCACAGACCCAGAGCATTAAAAAACCCCAAAATTATCGTTGGATATCATTTAAAGTCATGCAGAATGAATAAAGTTGTATTATTAGTCATTCTTGTTTGTTACTTTAATGTTTTCCAGAGTGCTGGATTGGCCTCAGGCAGTTTATTTAAAAGGGTCCAGGAAGGATCCAAGAAGGAAGGAGTTGACATTGTGGCTTTGTCAATTCTCCTTTTTATTCGCATTTTGTTTACATCATCTGAAAAACAGATGTGCCCAGTAGAGAGAGTAGGGGGCCTGGAAGCCAGAAGATCTGAAATACAATCCTGAGTCTACCAGGGAACCTTTTAAAATGATCTGTTAGTGACAATATTTGGAAAGACAGCTCCACTGTTTAAAAAAAAAGTCCTTATTTTTCTTTATAGTATACACAACCATAATTAATAACAATACTAGTATAAATGTGGGCTTCATGTAGACCACAAAGATGAAAATTAGCAAATTCACTGACCATCATCCTTCTATTTAGCACCTAAATTTCTAAGATTTAAAGTTTTTTAAAGAATGTTTTCTGCCTCCGTATTGACTGAATCTGCCCCTTTTGGGTAAGTATAAACTGTAGGACTTGTGAAATTTGCCCATATTGCAAATGCAAATATAAGTATAATTTATCTTATTAAATGTTAACTGTGACTTGTGGTATCAGTCGGTACAACTAATTAGGTAAATAATTATCTTGAATATTTAAAATATAAACAGAATAATGCATGAATTTGCTAACTGTTCTTCCCCAATTCCCCAGGGGCAGCTTAACTAGAAATAGTCACTTGTCACAACATACCTAGAAATTTATGTAGGATTTCCCACAGAATTCAAGGTATAATTCAACAAATGGAGAAAGAATGATATAATTATAATAGGGGTCTGGCACACGTACAGACCCTATCAGCTTGCTCAGATGGTGGGCCTTCTTACAGAAAACACAAGAGAACTGCTTTTGGGAGAATTTTTATGATATCTAAGGGAAGTGCTTTAGGGTAACTGTGGGACATGTGGAATTCTGTAATTGGTTTTGTTGACTCATCGCGTGATTGGGAGATTTTTTGGTTTTTTGTTTTTTAATTTGCTAGGTAGCCCAAACTCTCAGCATCTTCAAAAAAAGTCTGAGTTCTAGCACAATCTCTTCTTGCTGCATTAGAGTCTGGGGGAACTAGGTGACCCTTTCTATGTAACAGACTTTGTGGTAAAGGGAAGGGCCTTAGGGCTTTTGCCTTTTAAGACTACAGAGGCCCTGGGGGCAGCTAGATGGCACAGTGAATAGAGCACCAAACCTGGAGCCAGGAGGACCTGAGTTCAAACAGGGCCTCAGACACATAATACTATAGGCAAGTCACTTAACCCCAAATGCCTCACAAAAATAAAAAGAAAAGACTCTATGGGCCCCAAGAAATGTAACCAGCTTGACCTTTCTGCTCATTCCTTTATATTCTAGGTCTCTAACCATAGGACAGGAAGCCACAGAAATCCAAGAGATGGAATCTGGGCCAGGTTTTGTAGCAAATCCAGCCAGGGATCAAGAAATGATCAAAAAACAACCTCCTGGCCCCATGCAGATGATTGAGAACTCTTCCAGCAGTGATGCAACGTTTGGATGTGGAATTGGTGAGAACAATGCTGTGTTGGAATTCAGCTAAGTTTTAGGTCTTTTCCATCAAAAAAAAAAAAGTGAGTGGGTGTAGAGAACACTACGCCCTGCAGATTCTGGTGGAAATACTTGTAAGTTTGTTCTTGCTAACTCTGAGGTAAATATCCCTTTGGAAAAGCTACATAGGAAAAAGTGGTTCAATGCAACTGGGGTGCTAGTCACGGGCTCCCTAATAAAGGGGGGCATCATTGCTAGTGTGGGCTGAAGCTGATGGCCAGAGAACAGATACCCCACAAACCCTTCATGGTAACCGAGAACTCTGAGGAAAACTATAGCTGTCCTGCCCTGAGAGAGTGTAGCCAGAGTATACATGCTAGATAATCAAGAACGTCCATATTGAACTCAGAAGACCTGGAATCAAATCCTAACTCTGCTACTCATTACTCATTTGTCCCTGGGAAACTTTTTTACCTTCTCTAGGGCTCACTGCCTCATTTATAAAATGGGAGTACTACAAAAAACAAAACAAAACAAAAACAATAAAATGGGAGTGTTCAAGATCTTTCCCATTCTAAATTCTATGACACTCTGATCTTATGGAAACTTTGAACCTATAACAGTATTTAATGTATATTAACTGATAAGATGATAAAATCCAAAGCCATATGAATCCCAAGTCACATAACCCACAAAGGAATAAAAATAAAAAGGGATCATGAATTAGCACTATAAAAATGCTTCAGAGGCTTTGCAAGTGGTCTGCCCTGAAAACTCTTTATAATAAGTGCCTATATGTACAAAAATATTTATACCAGCTCTTTTCTGGTGGGTAGCAAAGAATTGGAAATTGAAGGAATACCTATCAACTGGGAAATGGCTGAGCAAGTTGTGGTATATGATTGTGATAGGATATTGTTGTGCCATAAGAAATGACAAGCAGGATGCTCTCAGGAAAACCTGAAAAGACTTACATGAACTGATGCAAAGTGAAATGAGTAGAACCAGGAGAACATTTTACACAGTAACAGCAATACTGTAAGATGATCAGTTACGAATGACTTAGCTATTCTCAGCAATACACTGATCCAGGACAACCCTGAAGGACTCAAGATGAAAAATGCTATCCATCTCCAGAGAAAGAACTGAAGGGAGTCTGAATACAGATTGAAGCATACTTTTTTTTTAACTTTATTTTTCTTGAGTTATTTGGTCTATGTTTTCTTTTACAACACAACTAATATGGAAATATTTTTCCATGAATACACATGTATAACCTACATCAAACTGCTTGCCTTCACAATGGGGGGGGTGAGGGGGAAATTGGAAGTTGATTGTTAAAATGAATGTTGAAAATTATTTTTACATGTAATTGAGGAAAAATAAAATACTAAAAAAAGAAAAGAATTATAAAAAAAATTTTTAAGTCTTTATAATATAGGAGGAGACACAGAACCCTGGTCCTCTGTATATCATGCACTACGATTGCCAGTTGGACTGTCTACTAAAGTAGGGTTCAGAAAAACCTAGGTCTGAATTCCTCTTGTGACACAAAAGCCATGTTACCATATAAATCACTTAACCAAAAACTAAAATTCCCTCATCTGTAAAACAATGGGTCAAATGATATGTTTAAAACTTATCTTATGGGGTTGTTATAGATGACCTATTATGAGCAAACCTAGCATGATAGGTTTCTCAGCATATTCCTAGTTGTGTTGAGGCCCTGAAATTGTTTTTTTAATTTTTTTTAAAAATATTTTTTTCCCCAATTACATGTTAAAACAATTTTTTTTTAAGTTTTGGATTCCAAATTCTATTCTTCCTTCCTTCCCTTCTCTACCCCATCCCTGAAAAAGTAAGCAATACAATATAGATTATACATGTAAAATCATGGAAAAAGGAAGGAAGGAAGGAAGGAAGGAAGGAAGGAAGGAAGGAAGGAAGGAAGGAAGGAAGGAAGGAAGGAAGGAAGGAAGGAAGGAAGGAAGGAAGGAAGAAAAAAAAGAAAGAAAAATGTACACAAAGTGAAGATTTATATAATTTATACAATTTAATATTCCATCTGGTTACACATGGTAACATTAAAGTTTTTGGAAGGGACAGGGAGAAGAATGTGTCTGGACCTGTGATTTCATTGGTACAGGGAATTCCTAATGTGGAAATTTCCTCCAGGATCAAATATAAAATCCTCTGTTTAGTAACCAAATCTCTTTAAACCTCCCCACCTCCCAACCCTACCTTTCTAATCTTCTTATACCTTATACCCTACCATATATTCTGCAATCCAGTGAGACTGGCTTCCTTCCCATTCTTTGAACAAGACAAACCATATCTCAGCTCCAGACATTTTCACTGGCTGTTCCCCGCCCCTGGAATTCTTTCCCTCCTCATCTCTACCCTCTGGCTACCCTGGCTTCCTTCAAGTCTCCATTAAAATCCCACCTTCTACAAGAAGCCCTTCCCAACCCTCCATATGTCTAGTGCCTTACCATATTGATTTCAATTTATCCTGTACATGTCTTATTTGGACATAACTGTTCACATGTTATCTTCCCCATTAGAATGTGAGCTCCTTGAGAGCAGAACCTGCCACAAGGCTTTCTTTGTTCCTCTGGTGCTTAGCACAATGCTTGGCACACAGCAGGCACTTAATAAAAATTTACTGACTGGATGATTCTACTGTTGCATATTGGCTACTCATCTATAACATATTTTTAGAAAGATGCCTGAGGGGCAGCTAGGTGGCGCAGTGGATACAGCACCAGCCCTGGAGTCAGGAGAACCTGAGTTCAAATCCGGCCTCAGACACATACACATAACACTCACTTGCTGGGTGACCCTGGGCAAGTCACTTAACCCTACTGCATAGCCAAAAAAAAAAAAGCTGAACAGTTGCCCAGGGTCACACATCTATATGGGTCATAGGCAGGACTTGAAACAAGGTCTTTCTCTTACATCATTTCTTGATCGATCCGGTATGACATGTTACCATTAAAGATACACAGTAAAAAGCTTAGCAATCCCAACATGAATGCAGTGTTAGGCACGTAGCTGGTGTTCAATCATATTTGTTAATATGAATTATATAATCTTTGAAATACCAGAAGCTGAAAGCAAAAATTCTAATTGATCTTGAATGTTTATGGAATCAATAATAACTATATTGATAGTAAGTTAACAGTATCATGGTAACTTATCAGTATAAATAACCAAAATAATTTTCTCTATAAAACTTATAAATTATGTAGAATTATTACATAATTTTTAAGTTTTATGAGGTAGTTAAGTGGCATAGTGGATAGTGTACTCAGCGTGGAGTCAGGAAGACTCATCTTCCTGAGTTCAAATTGAGCCTCATACACTTACTAGATGTGTGACCCTGGGCAAGTCACTTAACCCTATACAAATAGAAGGAAATGGCAAACCACTCCATCATCTTTGCCAAGAAAACCCCAAAGGGTGGTCACAAAGAGTTAGCACAACCAAAACGACTGAACAACAATTGCAAATGTGTTAGATTTGAAGCCATAGGACTTCGGAAGTCATTTATTAATGACTCTTTAAAAATCTTCATTCAAACATGTGAAAATACCTACAGAGAAAGCACTTTATATGTGTGTTGTAGTGGCTGGCCTTGGATTCGAGAAGACCTGGGTTCAAGGCCTTCCTGTGATCCATACTAGTGGTGTCATCATGAGCAAATCACTTCTCAGTGTCCTAGACAACCTTCTAAGACAAAAAGTTATCAATGAGCTGCTGACTTGCATCCATAGAGATGGTTTCTCCCTAGGAATTCTTTACAAAAGTAAAATAACAGGTCCAAAACTGTTGGACCAAAAACTAAATTCTGTTTGACTTGCCCACACTAAAAGGGTTCTCTCCTCTTTTAAAGTGCTCCAGAGAAGAAAACTTTACAACCTTCCTTATCCAGAAGATTTTATCCCTTTGAAAAAATATACCACATCCCAGGGTTTCAAGCCAGGATACTTGCCATAATTTCGACATTCTACAATTTAAAAAGTTTTTCTTTTGCCTATTTTAAATGCAATTCAACAAACATTTATTAAGTTCTTAGTACGCACAAGGTACTGTGCTAAATGCTAATGAGACAAAGTCCCACCCCAAAGTGGCTTCCACTTGACTGGCAGAATATAACAAAGGTATAGATAAGCATGAGGAGAAAATGCTAGCAATTGGAGGATGAGAGATGGTATTATGGAAGGTATGGCACCTGAACAGAGCCTTGCAGGAAAATAAACATTCTAACAGACAATGATAAAGAGAGAGAACATTCTAGGCAGGAGAGATGGAACATGTGAAAGCATATGTCTGGCAGACCCTAATTGCTGTAATTACTAAGCTCAAAAGTTTTTAATTATAATTGAAGGAAAAATAATTTTTTTTTAAAAAGAGTAAGACCAACTTTGAACAAGACTAGTTAATGCTAGCATTTTGGACTGTACCAAAACACAGCTTCCAAGAAAAAGGAAGTGATAGACCCCCTCTACTCTGCCCTCGTCAGACAGCATCTGGGATATCTGGTTCAGTTTCGGGTACCACAGTTTAGACAGGACACTGATAACCTGGAGAGTGTCCAGCATGGTAAAGGGATCTGAGTACATACCATACAAAGATCAGCTAAAGGAAGGAATTGGGAATATTTAACCTAAAGAAAAGAAAACTCAGGGTGTGTGGGAAGACATGAAATCTGTCTTCTGGTATTTGAAGGGATATTTTGGGGCGGCTAGGAAGAACAATGGATAAAGCACTGGGCCTGGAGACAGAAATACCTGAATTCAAATCCAGCCTCAGACACTTCCTAGCTATGTGACCTTGGGCGAGTCATTTAACATTTGTTTGCCTAAGTTTCCTTCAGCGTAAAATGAGGATAATAATAACACCCACTTCGAGTGAGTGTGAGGATTAAATGAGGCATCTGTAAAGCACTTAGCACCGTGCCTGCAACATATATATATATATATATATATATATATATATATATATAAATGCTTATTCTTTTTCTTTCCTTCCTTACCATGTAGAAAAGAGGTAAGACTCTGTTGGGAACCCCAGGGAAGAGCTAGGAGCAATGAGTAAAAGCTAATGAGGTACATTTAGGTTTGATGTAAGGGAAAACTCTCAAACAAATGGAGTTAAACAAAAGTGCTTCAAAGGGGCCACCACAAAGATGCTAAATGACCATTTAGCATGCATGTTGTTCTGATGTGGGTTGAACTCTAAGGACTGCTGAGATCCCTCAAACTCTAAAATTCTGCAATTCTGATCCCATTCCTATGACCCCAAAAAGACATACAGTTCCACAAATGTAGGGAATTAACTTCCTCCCTTATACCTGGGGAGGTAGACTTTTCCTGTCTATCTCTACAGTCTAAGAAGACAAGCATCTCTGATTGCTCAAGGGTAAACACTACTACTACCTTTCCCCCTAGGTTATATTACCTGTCTGATTGAAAGCATAAAGACATTGTTTACATTTACTTTTTTGTCTATAGACATTCCAAACATTGCTACCTAGACAGCTATCAGTTCATAAACCTAAATTCCCTCTCTAACAATTTGATGATAATTACTATTTACCACTTGATTACAGGAATATGTTTCAGCAGGAATTAGCCAGTGGTTTCTATGCAGGTGCCAGTTCAGCTAAACAATGGGTAGCTGATTCACTGACATTTATTACTTTAGTGAGGTTTTTCAAATTGTACCTTTTGCTTAAAAGTCCTTAGAGAGGCTGTATATTTAAAAAGGACATCTGATTAAAATATTTAAAAACAAACAAACCCAGGCTCCATGTGAGTGAAAAGAATTATAATGCAATTCTATATTTATCCCTAACATGTAAAAAAGATACCCCAAATATGTAAGCAAATATAATCTTTGGTGAGAAAAGCACTATGGTTTCTGTCAGATGAAATTACGTCTGACATCACTGATAGAGTAGGTAAGGGGAAACTAGTGGATATGCTTTTATTGAGTTTCAAAAAGCTTTATTTTTTTTAGTTGATTCACCATGGATTTGAGAAGAGCTTTTTCTTTTTAAACAAGAATAAGAAAGTGGCTTACAGATAGAAAACAGAGGGTAAATATAAAAAAGGATTTTTCTGGTCAGAGAATAGTGGAATTCATCAGGGATGGTCTGAGACAAGTCTATGGAACATTTTTGTATGTCATACCAAAAGGAGAACACATAGTCAACTATCCAAGTGTGCAAATGACACCAAGTTTTCACAGATACTGAAGTGCTAAGCTGACCAGAATAAAACAGCAGAATGATCTTGTAATAAAAATGTACTAAGAAAATGGCAGTAGAGTCTTCAGGCCTATGTTTAGGGATTATTATATTATATCATATCATATCATATCATATCATATCATATCATATCATATCATATTATATTATATTCTTATATCTTATATTTATAACATAAAGCTATCTGTCCCATTATGGTTGAAAATAAATATAGTTCCAAGAAAGGTTCAGGTCATCAGCCATGATACAGTCATGATTAGTCAACAGCTTCAGGATCCAGGATTTGTAGTTGGAAGACCAAAGCATTTTTTAAATACCAGCTCATTTGATCTTCACAACAATACTGATATTTAAAGTGCTATTATTATCCCCATTTTTACAGATGAGGAAACTGAGGCAGACAGTGGTTAAGTGACTTGCCCAGGGTCATACACCTAGTAAGTGTCTGACATTATATTTGAACTCGGTTTTTCCTGACTCCAGGTCCAGCATTCTATCTACTGTACCTTCTACCTGTTACTTCACCCTTCTGAGTCTCAGTTTCCTCATATGTAAAATAAGTAGATTGAAGAAGATGTCCTCTAAGGTCCCTTCCAGAGTTCAATCTATGCTTCTATAAGCCTAATGCTGATAATCATCACGAAAAGAATTAGAAAGATCAAAAGGGAAGACATTGTTCTACCACTGTACAAAATCATGGTAAAGCTGAATATGAATACTGACTATAGCTCTGCCTGGCATCCCCCAAGAAAAAATGGATCTGGAGAAGGCCAAGTGAAAAGCAACTAAAGTGGTCAAGAATCTATAGGTGCTTCTATGTGAGATAAGACTAACAAAAAAACCAGGCTCCTTAACATGGAAGGAAACTAAGAGGAAACCATAAAATCATAGGATTACTTAACCTTTATAAGCCTCAGTCAACCCTAGAAGAATTATCTGACTTCTTCCCTGAAGAAATCATTGATCCTTTATGTACTAAAATAGATGCTGTTGTTCAATCATTTCAGTCATGTCCAGTTCTTCGCGAACTCTTTTGGGGTTTTCTTGGCAACTATACTACAGCAGTTTGCCATTTCTTCCTCCAGCTCATTTTACAGATGAGGAAACTGAGGCAGACAGGGTTAAGTAACTTGCCCAGGATCACATCGCTACGAAGTGTCTGAGGCCAGATCTGAACTCAGGAAGAGGAACCTACTTGACTCCAAGGTTGGTGCTCTATCCACTCTGCCACCTAGCTGCCCAACTCATTGGAATTATACTTTATTTAAAAGATAGTTCTCTCATTCAAAAGCACCTGATTTAAAAGTTTTATGACTTTTATGTATGAATCCAAAAGGTATTATCCCTTACTAAGTCAGCAGATTTGAAACTTTTATCAGATTACTGTTACTAAGTGCTTCTGGTTTTATGCTAAAAGAAAATCCTCTTACAGACTCATTTCCTCAGATAAGAAGTGAAGTATATAACAAAGAACAATAACACATCTGAGCTCATTTGAACTCCACAAAAAATTAACAAAATGAATCTTATCCATGTACAAGCAATTCCCAGCTTAAAATTCAGGTTCTATTCTAAAAGCTCAATTGTAAATGGATCATTTAGGACTGAGAGCATATTATCTGAAGAAACACATACATTACCAGTGATTCTCAATCCTCATCCTTCTTGCCCTGTCTAAAGGCTTTGACAAGGCTGGTCACCATCTCCTCCAGTCCCCTTAGGGTTTTCTTGATTTGTATCTCTCTTCATTCTCCTCCTATCTGTCTGACCACTCCAGCTATCAGTCTCATCTTCTAACCCCCACCTTTTCCTCCACTATCACGCCCTGGACTCTTCTCCTAGAACCACCTTGGGCTCTGATAGGCTGATAGGCAAGCTACCATCTTATCTTATATAGAACCAGACTACCAACTCACAACTATATCCAAATCATGCCATGGGAATGTCTCCTACTTTCCAACTTCCTTTTCTGTACTTTCCCCTCCCGTTAGAACATAAGCTCCCATGGAACAGAAATTGCGTTACATTTCTTAAATTTGTATCCTGAATGCTTAGCACAGTGCTTAGCATACAGTAAGCGCTTAATAAATGTTTATGCATTCATTTATTTACGTATCTATATTTTAAATGTGTGAGGACAAGTGCTATAGGTTAACTACTGTGCTAATAATCCTAGCCTGAGAACTAACAGTGGGGAGTACAGAAAGGGGAGGGGAAGGAGGAGGAAGACTCATTTCCTGAGTTTTAGTGTTTATCCTACACTTTCCCAACTCTATTTCTCTCTTACCTCCTACAACCACTCTCCTTGGGTACCCAAGTACCTTGACACTGCACAAACCACCCAGTATATCTTCTCTGCTAATAAAAATTCCCATTCTTTCAGCAAAAACAGGTATTAGGTGGAAAACATTCCAACTTAATTAATTCATGCTAATGAATTAATGAATATTACAGCTCTCTAATGATATCTGTATTATCAAAAGGAGACATCGATTAACACAGATAAACCTTTAATTTTTAAAAATTTATGATTATGGAACAAAGTAAAGTGAAAAAATTCAGGAAAAGTGGGAGAATGATAGTTAGAGGAAAGAGATTACCGTACCTAGGAGTAAGCAGTCCCTGATTTTCATGGATTCTTCCCTGCCTCCACTTATGAACTAATCTGATGTGGTGATAGGGCCATGGGCCAGAACCCAGAATAGGAGAGGGATTCAGAGCAGAGGTTTATTACATGGGTCATTTGTAAGGTGGGCATTTATAAGTCAGCAACTAAGTGAATTAAGTCTCGCTTCACTTAAAAAAGTTTTTCCAAATCTTGATTCTTCATTACTTATAAATAATTTGTTTTTCACATTTTCATTTGATGCTAACACCACTATTAGCTTCTTAGTAAATATTAGGTTCATTCTCTTTACTCACTTATGGCAAGAATGAGTTCTCTCCTCTGGGCAAAACCAATGAGCCGCTCTGAGTCTTTGGAAACCACCACAGGGAAGCCATTATAATCCGTCTCTTTAATCAGCGTCTCCACATCTTCCACTGTCATGCTATCTTGAGTGAGCACGGAAAGTGGCGGCTCCCCACGCCTGGGCCTCATGACATCAGTTGCCAGTGTCCTGTGAGTAAACTCATCCTTCACATCTAGAAATGGGTAACCATTTAAGTGGATGTGTGCCTCATAGATTCCTTCTTTTCCAAATGCATCTGCCACCCACTTGCTCGTCACAGCTGCTGCCATTAGTGGTACAATGTACTCCAGACCTCCTGTTAACTCAAACATGATCACCACCAACGAAACAGTCATTCGGGTAACTCCACCTGCAAAGAAAAGAAAAACTAATCAGATTAGGCTCCAAGGTTTCGGAGGATTTGCAGCCAAAAGAGACGTGGGCTTGTCTAGACAATCTCCTTCATTTTGTATATGAGAAAATTAAGAACCTGAAAAGTGGTGATGGTTCTCAATATCACGTAGTTAATGACAAAAGAGCCAGGATTCAAATGCAGGTTCTCTGACTCCAAATACATATTATGTTTCCACCATATTATGTGGCCTCAACTTTGATTCCCATCGTAATACAAAGGCATGGATCGTGCAGCAATCTACAAAAATTATATATACTAGAAGGCAACATAGCATGGAGGATAGAATTCTGAACTTGAATTCAGGAAGGCCCAGGTTTAAATCCTGTCCATCATTTACTAGATTTCCTTATTTGTAAATCTGGAATAATAACATCTTTAATTGCTACTTCATGAGGTTACTGTGAAGGGGAAATGAGATTATGTATAAAAAGCGCTTTGCAAACTAAAATGTGATATTGCTCTTCTTCAGTCGTTTCAGTTGTGTCTGACTCTTTGTGACTCCATTTTGGGTTTTCTTGGCAAGGATACTGTAGTGGTTTTGCCATCTCTTTCTTCAGCTCGTTTTACAGATGAGGAAACTGAGGCAAACAGGGTTAAGTGACTTGCCCAGGGTCACACAGCTAGTGAGTGTCTGAGGCCAAACTTGAACTCAGGAAGATGAGTTTTCCTGACTCCAAGCCCACCTAGCAGCCTGAAAATGCAATATAAATAATTAGTCACTATTACTATATATAAAAAAAGAAAAGTCCTGCCCAATTTTCTGATCCAGGGCCTCCAGTTTAAAGGAGAAATAAGTTATCTCAAACTGAGTCACTGAACTCACTCTTCGCCATTCATCTACAGGTCATCTGTGTGGCTCACGCACTGTTCCCCTGAGAAACCGTCCACAAAGACTGATTGCCTCGCTGATTGTTTTTGATGTATGAATTATAAAGGTTTCTGATTTAACAAATTGGAGTTCATCCCCCCATACCCAGAATAAGCCGAGTAATGTTACTGACCATATCCACCCCCATCTACCTAACCACCTGAACACCTGGACCAGAAATTATGTTCCTTGGCACTCCTAAAAAGATTAAGATTATTAGTCATTTAATGTAAGAATACTGATAAGCCCTTAATAGATTTCAGGGCTACCATAGGCTACCACTCCTAAGAATTTACAGTACATTAATAAACCTGATGTGACCAAATATTAACTACATGCAGTACTATTAACAAGGGGTAATAGTCATAACAGCAGCAACAGTAGTAATCAACCATATTTATATACCATTTTAATATACCTTTCAATAAATGGATGAAAAAGACTAAAATTTCTGACATTGCCACAGCTGGCATACTAGCGAACAAATTCCTGTCTTTGTATCTCCTGTCACTGTTGTCAGAAAAGGTATCTCCAGTCAATAGTCTGTCAGACTATTGTAAATGAAACCATCCCCCATGATTGGCTTCAAAGCAAAATAATGAGAACTTGTGGAAAATGTCTAAATTCACTTTAAAATGTTGTTATGCAAGACTGTCTTGTTTTGATGAGAGGATTTCACGAAGGGACTCATTTATTGTTTGTTCTTCGTTTTTGAATTCACTTACTATCCTAAAGCTTCTATACACAGTTCAACAGGTAGGGCTTTGAATCAATACTCATGACATTTAAATGAAATCCACCAGGAATTATATAAATAACTCTTGCATTTCAATTCTATTCTGTACATATGTATTGGAACTTGCTATCAGGTCATGGTTTTGTAACTGGAAGGGACCATCTAATGCAACCTTTTTGTTTTACAGATGAGAACACTGAGACTCATGGAGGTAAGGAGACTTGTGCAAGGGCACCCAGGTACTAAGTGGCAAAGCCTAGATCTGAAACCAGCTCCTCTGACTCCAAATACAGCTTTCTTTCCACTGTATCACACTTTCTTATTAAGCGTTTGCTTTTGTGCAAGGTATTAAACTCAATCCTAGGAATACAAAAATGAAATGACAGACCCTGCCTTAAAGCACTTATAATCTATTTGGGAAGAGAAAGGATAAGGCATGTTCACAACTATCTATTAAGAGCAGTCAGAATATGGCTAAGTATACAGAAGACACCAGGGTGGCAGGAGAGATTCAAGAAGGAAGGGTTCCCTTCCAGCAAAGGGGAGGAGAAGAGGAAAGCAGGGAATGTTTCATGAAACAGATAAATCTGAGCTGGGCCTTGAAGGAAGAAACAGATTTCAATAGGAGATGTAGTAGAGGTCCATTCTAGGCAATGTAGCCAGTGCATAAAAATGCAGTGTTTTTTTGTTTTTCACTCATGTCTGATTCTTTGTGACCCCATTTGGGATCTTCTTGGCAAAGATGCTAGAGTGATCTGCTATTTCTTTCACGACCCCATTTTTATAGAAGAAGAAACTGAGGCAAATAGGGTTAAGTGACTTGCTCAGGGTGGCAAGGAATGCCAGCTGGTAAGTGTCTGACGGCCAGATCCGAACTCAGGAAGATGAGTGTTCCTGACCCCAGGCCCGGCACTCTATCCACTGCACCACCTACCTGCCCCAAGACAAAATTATGAAATGGCAAACAGTCCAATTTAGCTGGTTCATGGACTACATGGAATGGTGCATGAGATAAGTGTAGAAAGGCAGGCTGGAGCTGTGGAGAGTTTTGAATGAAAAGCTAAGAAATTTATAATTTAGCACTTAGTAAATTAGCTTGGTGACTTATATTGTGGGCAGATCATTGGCATTATTGGTACATCCCCATGAAGATGTCATATGTCCACTTGGAAGTTCGGGACTAGACTTCAGGGGAGAGATCTTCTCCGGGGCCAAATACAGAGCTTTAGGAGTCATCTATGTTGTTGTTTAGTCATCTTCAGTCATTTCTGACTCTTCATGAACCTTTTTGGAGTTTTCTTGGCAAAGACACTGGGCTGGTTTTGCCATTTCCTTCTCCAGCTCATTTTACAGATGAGGAAACTGAGGCAAACAGGATTAAAGTGACTTGTGCAGGGTCAGACAGTTACTAAGTGTCTGAATTTGAACTCAGGTCTTCTTGACTCTCTATTCCATCCACTGGGCTACCTCAGTTGCCCCTGGGAGTCATCATATAAATCAATGATTGAAAGTTACCAAAGAAGCAAGTATAAAGAGAAAAGAGGCTTTAAGTGAATAATTTATTTTAACCACACAAGTTTATATGTGGATTGCCAAATCAAAAAACCAAGGATAACATTCCCCAGTGTGAATAATATCACCATTGATGAAGAGGAGATGCTAACAACTTGGCATCCAAACAAGAGGCACTGTTCTTTATCTACAGCTAGAAAAGATAAATCTAGATAAGTCTCACTCACCTCACCCTACCTCGGACCCCCTCCCCCAAAAAAGACACAAAATATCATTCCTTCGAAGGACAGCCACAGCCTCATTTCAGCATCTCTAATGGGATTACAAATCAGATAGAGAGCCAAGTTTAAAGCCCTACTGTCGTCACTCCCAAACCAGTTAACAAAAAAGCTTAAGAAGGTTATGCTGTGTCCCAGAACAGCATTAATATTTTCTACCTCTCAAAGGCACTAAGCCAGATCATCTCTACATCTTATGTCACAATTGGGCCTTTTAGGGAAGTCTCTGTGGAAAATTCATGCCTTGAAAATCTTTGATGACTGGCCCACTTTTATATGTGGTGAAACAAAAGAAGAATAAGAATGACAATTTAGAACAGCAAAGCCCGAATGTCTGAGGCCCTACAATTCCTAGCCAACTTTCATAAGTACATAAGATCAACATGAGTGTAAAGAAGAATCCAATCATATTGCTCCTCCCACCCCACAAAGAACATACCTAGGCAGGCTGCAGCTCCCACCATTGCATAAAGTCCAGGAGTGACACAATCTGCTCCAGGTCTGCACCAGTTCCTGAAGATGATCCAGTCATGATGGTGGTAAGCCAGCTGCTCCACTCCTATCCCCACCATTCTGCCCGCCATGGCTCCCACAGCCATGCTGGGAATGAAAAGGCCTGAAGGGATCTCCAATAAAACGCAGAAAAGAAAGGCATTAAGGCATAAGGGCTGCAATGTCCCACATATCCCAGAGAATTTTGAATACTCAGGAGTGAGCTGCAGTCAACTCCAATCAGCTCAAGCTACAAATCACAGTCTGATTTATTATTTTATGGATTATCTGGATTTAAGAAAGTGATAGAAAAAATGTTAATAGCGCAGATTAAACCTAAAAGTATATCCTACACATCTTTCCCACTAGTCACCCTCAATCTGGTTGTTAAACATTTAGGAACTCACCCCTCGTAACAACCAAACTATCACAAGGTTATAATTAGGAGGAAGCATAATTTCAACTTTCTTCTTCTTAATCCTAGACAGTTCCTTCTTACAAAAGACAGACAAAGACAGAGACAGAGAGAGACAAGAGATAGACAAAGAGCCTAGAGACAGAGAGAAAAAGAGGAAGAGAGAGAGAATATAATAAAGGAAGAGAAAGAAAAAGGGAGAGAGACAGAGACAATGTTTTGTTAATCAACATAAAAAAGTGATAAACAATTTTCAGCTTGTTGAATCAGTTATGTAATATTAGCCACAATTCCCATTTATGAACTAAATGACCTTTGGAATCCCTTTCACATCTAGATCTAAGAGAGGATAATAATAATAATAATAATAACATAACCAACAAGTATTCATTAAGGACCTACCATCTGCCAGGCACTCTGCTAGCTGTTAAGGATACAAGACAAAATTGAAACAGTCCCTAGCCTGAAGGAGTTTACTGATGCGTACAAAACATATAAAAAGTAAAAATAAAGTGACTTCAGAGGGAAGACACTAGTAGCCGAGGAAATCAAGAATGGACTATTGTAGAAGGTAACCCTTTAACTGAGCTTTGAAGGAAGTCAGGGATTCTAGAGAAAGAGATGAGGAAGGATAGAGTGTATTCCAGGCATATAGAATGTACTTCAAGGTTTGCTATGAGTTTTCCTAGAAATAACCATGTAAAATGGAAGATATATATGCATAGCCACATGAAATACATATTATATGTGTGTATATATGTATATATGCATATATGTATGTATGTATACACATACATACACATACATACTTATATGTGTGTGTGTGTATACACATACATACATACATACACACATATATAAATATCTTCTGTGTTTCACAGATGAGGAACAGAGGTTCAAAGAATATCTCCTCTAACACCACACAGCTACTGAGTGGCAGAGTCAGGATTCAAAGTGAGTTTCTTAGATCCCAAGTCCAATGCCCTTTCCATTATAACTGATTTCTAATACTTTCAAAATGTACTACACAGCCCACTACTACCTTGAAAGAAGAGATTTTCACTTTCATTTCCTCTTCTTCAATATCTCTGATTTGCTTGTTAGGGATTGCAGAAGTAATAAACCCAACTGCAAATAACATGTAGAAATGAGCCTCTGCCATAAAAGATTTTCTGCTGCTTTCTCTCCTTTCTATGTCATTTAGAATGAATTTTAAAATTAAATGTCAAGCACAGCATGAAAAAGGAAAAAGGAGGGGTACTGACTGCTCACAGGTGAAATAAAGAAACTCATCCTTTCTCCTCAGCAGCCTTCCATCTTCCAAAATACTTTAAAAATATTAATTGTCTTTAATACACAACCACTCAACCTTAGTTAAAAGAAAGCCCTAATTGCTCCAGCCTGTCAATTTTTCCTACAAAATTCTGAACATTTTAGAGATGGCACTGCAAGAAACAAATGTGCTGTATAAGCAAAAGGAACTATGGGAATTTTTTTATCACCTGGGGGTGATAAATGCCAGTTATCACTGTTATCTTGAATGATTTAGTTTCCTTTATAAATTTTAAAAATACATTCAAGATAGTTTATTATTGATATTTTAAGGTACTATAAAACATACCAGATTCTATTCTCAGTTGTTTTTCTTTAAATTTTGAGATTGCTTTTGACCTTTGTTCATGAAGCATGATGAAAATGATGAAAAACATCATTCCTGTTCCTGTTCTCAATCAGTGCACTACAAAAGTGAACAGGCATTAGAGCTAAAAGCAGCTATCTTTGACTCCTTATCATTGATCCCTAAAGCTGGAGGCACTTTGGAGGAAATCATGTCCTTTATGGGGGTTCACCTTGCTCTGTGTTCATTTCATCCCAGGCAAGTCAAAAAGAAGGTTAGAATCCTCTCTCAGGGAGCATCTCTTCAAAAAGCATGCTATCATTCTTACACAGAAGTGTAAGAAATGAGTCCCTTGGAGATGAGATGATCAATCCTCTCAAAACCTTCAGTCAGCCATTTAATCAAATGTACCAGCCTTCAAAAAACAAAAAAATCAGGTTCTAGTTTGATTTTCACACACACCCAGATAAACCTGATTTTTTTTTTGCCAAAAAGAAACAATGCATAAAAATAGACTTGAAAGGGAGTGATAAAACTCAATTCCATTGTCTGAGAGAAGAAAAAAGGTCCTTTTCCTAAGCTGGTCTCTTTGTGGAATTGTTGTTAGAAGTTCACTCAGGGCAAATTTTAACAAAAGGGCTCTGAAAAACACAAAGCTGTTTTCTCTGGTTTTATTTAACAGGAACAACTAAAATGTATTCTCTGGGGACAGCTCCTGCAAACCCAGTACTCTCTAAGGATCCCTGCCTGACAGGAAGTAACTTGGACCAAGCTCCATAAATACAGCCCTTGCTTACATTAAGAGTTTTAGTTCATTAGCTTTTGGCTGTAGTAAGGCATAGAAGAGTAAAAAGATTAAAAAACAACAACAACAACACTCTAAACCTATATCTCAAAGAGATGAAAGAAAGAAGAGGAACCATGTGTACAAAAATATTTATAGCAGCAAAGAAAAAGTGGAAACGATGGGGGTGCCTCTTAATCAAGGAATGGCTGGACAAATTATGGTACGTAACTGTAATAGAATACTACTGCGTTAGAAGAAATAATGAAAGGGATGGTTTTAGGGAAACCTGACAAGACTTGTATGAGCGGATTCAGGGTGAAAGGAGCAGAACCAGGAAAACAGTTTATACAATAACAACAACACTGTAAAAACTCTGAAAGATTTAAGAGCTCTAACCACTACAGTAACCATTCTTTATTCCATAGGACTTATGATGAAGCACGATGATCTACCACCTCCAGACAGTGACATGACAAATTCAAGGTACACAAAGAAATATCTATTTCTTGGACATGGCCAATGCAAGAATTTGTTTTACTTGATTATAAGTATTTGTTGCAAGGGTTTTGTCTTCTCCCTCTTCCCCCAAAACCTCCCTCCCCACTCCTTCGGCAGGGAAGAGTAGATAGAAGGTAGTACCAGCAGCTAGAAAGACTGGAATGGGTCAATGTATATATTGTAAAGAATGTGAGACTTTGCGTGGCTCTTACCCTGACTGGTTTATTCAGAGACTATACAGATTGTACCAAGTGAAAAAAAGGCTTGGAATATCAGATGGCTAAGGAATTGCATTATGCACTGTGTTTTTGTCATAGGAGGACAAGCCTAGCTAAGTTTAGAGAAGGTCCATCACCACCAAAAGGTTGGCCACTAGGTGAGAAATTTTTTCCAACTAGACCCACTGAACTTGAAGTCAGGAAGACCTAGGTTAGAAGCCAGTTTCAGCTACTTACTAGCTTCTTGACCCTGGGCAAATCACTAAATCTCTCGGGGTCTCAGTTACATTATCCTTTGTAGTTCCTATTGAGAGAGATACAATTATTATCACCTTTTTACAGATTATGAGACTGAGTCCAAGAGGTTATTTACCCAAGGGATTGAGTCCAAGAGGTTACTGGCCCAAGGTCACATAGCTAGCATGTGTCTGATGTAGGATTCTATCCCAGGTCTTCCTGATTCCAAGTCCATCAATCTATCTATGCTGCTGCTATGAGGATCAAATAAGATAACACATGTAAAGCACTCTGGAAATCATAATGTCTTATAGAAAATTGAGATATTGGCTATCATCATTTTTAATTTTTTGAGTGGGCTCAAATAAAGATGGCCCTATGAAAAGTCAGTATCCTTTTTATTACTTAATGTTCAGAATGAATGAAAAAGGTAGAACTCCAGGGCCTCTAGGGGCTCTTCCTTTTCTAAACGAATGATCCTACAACCCCTGACTGTTTTTTGTAATTAAATACTATCGAGATATAAACTCATTTTCTGTAGACTCACTGAAAGCATCATTGGGACAACTCCAGCAGGAAACAGAACAAGGATGGCAATAACCTGTCTTCCCCAAGGTTTTAATTTCCTTCTGTATGTCTCTATAT
Organism: Phascolarctos cinereus; assembly: GCF_003287225.1. Classification (NCBI taxonomy): domain Eukaryota; kingdom Metazoa; phylum Chordata; class Mammalia; order Diprotodontia; family Phascolarctidae; genus Phascolarctos; species Phascolarctos cinereus. The sequence continues at coordinate 11,496,857 of NW_027556098.1, forward strand.
TTTGAAAGTTTTTTATTCTATGTAATTTGGAGATGGTAAGTATTCAATACTGCAAAATCCATTAAAATATCGTCAAATTTTTATGGATCAATATTATATCTAGATGATTATGGACAACAGTTAATTAGTTTGATTGGTTAGGTGACCAAAAACTCAACTAACTACATCTAGCCTACTGTGATCCATACTTCACAAACCATCTAGTTATTCAACAGAAAACCAGGTCCTATCTAGCATCCCTGCCACTACATAGAATTAGAGAGTTTATAATCCCCACAATCCAGTAAAATGTAAGTTATTTGACAGCAGGAAACTGTTTCTTCTTTATTTTTATATCCACAACATAGCATAATGCCTGGAAAACAGCAAGCATTTAATAAATTTTTTTTTAACTGGATAGAATATAATCATATCAGCACTGACCTTTTGCTAGGATCTAGCTGACAGAAGTGACTCCATGTTTGACCACTGACTGACCTGCATATATTCTAGGTATTTCCTAGGTACCCAATAACTGGCTTGTTTAGCTCCATTTAGAGTTAGAAATGCAAGGTCAGCAACTACCAGTTTAGCAAACTTCATCTAATCCAGGTGTGTAAAACAGCAAACTTTACTAATCACAACGTCCTTGTGGCTGATAAGGTGAGTCACAATCCAGACCACCCATTGATTGACCACAACTAAGGGTCCCCATCCCACCCAGCCCCTGTGAATCTACCCAACAACAATCAGATATAAGGGGAGAAATCCAGGAGAACCGGGCCCAATGTACACCTGAACCAGCATGGTCACGGTGTGCCCTCTGCGGGGGCCACACACACTTACATGTGATCAACAAAATGCCTTACTTGTGATCATTTGAGCACTTATGTTGAGTCCCTGGTGTGCCTCAGTTGGGCACTTACGTTCCTTCTCAGTTATCTCTCCTCACCATGACATCCTCACAAAGCATGAAATCATGCAATATTTTCGAACTGGAAAAGACTTAAAAGATCAAATCCAATCCCCTCATCTTTATAAAGGAGTAAAGCAAGGCCCTGAAAGGTTAAGTGACCTTGACTAAGGAAACGGGAAATTAATGAAGAGTTTTTAACAGAAGCCACTCTTTTCTTTATTATTATTTGAGGTGGTAAAGGGATTGTAATAGATGTCTTCTAAGATTTCCTATAACTCTAAGATTCTATTATTTTATGATTCAAATTGCTGCCTATGTTACTGGGAGTTTGGGGAAAACTTTTAAGAGTTTTCCTCAAGTAATAGATTGTATGAGGGGGAGCTGTTTTTTTGTTTTTGTTTTTGTTTTTTACCAAATGTTCCAACCAGACTTGGATTCTCCTCTCTCTCTGATAGTGGCCATAACTCATTAACACCATCATTCTAAATCTTGTATAATTTGGGCTTTTGTCTCACAAGAAATATCTATGTTGCCTTTGAAAGTATAGTTCAGCAGCTAATGATGTACATTCACCAAGAGATAAGCTAAGATAAATACACAGTCTAGTTCCTTCTACCTGGTACCACTGTCAATCAGTGGTTGTCCCAGTTTCTAATTACGTTTCTTTTTTTCCCCTCTATATCAGGCAGTTCACCCAGACCTTTCAGGTTGGTCACTATCTCGCTTCCTTCTTCCTTACCTTCATGCCAAAAGTAAATATTGTAATGATGATTTTGAAGATGAGGGCTAAAGCCAGCTGCCACATCGCAGTGTAAACCCCAGGCCCAGCTGGTCTATCAGGAATGTCATCAACGGGCCTGGTCATATTGGGGTCATTGATGTAATCACAGAGCTGGGAAGACTCCAAGGCTCCACAATCATTGAACAGCTCAGAGATGAGCTCACTGGTGCTCTGGCGAGTGTATGGATTAGGGTAGGCAATTATGGCGGTGATGGCTGTCACCACAATGACCTCCAACACAGGATACTTTCCTAGCTGTGTGGTCTTTCGTCTTCTACACCAGGCAATGTTACAGCGAATAAAAAGGGTCCCCCAGAGACCTCCGAAGACACCAAGTAGGATGAAGGGGAAAAGTTCAGCCATGTACCAGGGTGTGTGGTATTCCACATAAAAGAGAACCAGACGGCTGTTCCCAAAGGGATTGATGGACCTCAGTGTAAAAGCAGCCACCAGGGCAGCAAAAAATGACCTCCAGAGAGTTTTTAAGGGAAAGTAGTAACTGACCTGAAACAAATAAATAGAGATAATGAGAGGTTAGCCAGGAGAAAGATAAAATTTGCATCTCAGGCCAACAAGCATGACAATAAGGTTGAAAGGATGCTAGATTAGAATCATGACAAATAGGCCTACATCTTTCACAAAGTGGCTGTTACCATAGGCAAAAAATTATTATTATTATAGATAATATTATATTATATATTATATGATATGTAGGTATTACAGATAATAAATACCATTATAGAATAATAGTAACTTACATTTATTCAGTTATTATTCAGTCATTTCAGTAATGTCCAACTCTCTATGATCCCATTTGGGATTTTCTTGGCAAAGATACTAGAGTGGTTTGCCATTTCCTTCTCTAGTTCATTGATGAGGAAACTGAGGCAAACAAGATTAAGTGACTTGCCCAGGGTCACACAGCTAGTAAGTGTCTGAAGCCAAATTTGAAGTCAGATCTTCCTGACTCCAGACTTTGAATTCTATTCATTGTGCCACCTAGTTATCCACATTTATTCAGCACGTTGAGCAAATAACTTTACCTCTCTTGGACTCAGTTTCCTCATATGTAAAGTGAACAGGGTGGACTAAGTGATCACTAAGGTCTCCCAAATTCTAACATCTTGTGGTTTATCCTATTATTTACATTCAGGTGCTTATCACTCAAAAAAATGTTATAAGCCCCAAACACAACAGCTAACTCACTCGTTTGATTTTAGTTATGAAGAAGATACATCAACAAAAAACACTTAAACGAACTTAACCAAATCTAAAATTATAATCAGAAATTTTTATTTAGTTTCTAAGTTCTGTTTTGTTTTTAATTTGATTCACTACCATTTTGAAAAGATAGGAATAAAAGGAAAAGCTGCAACCACTGTTTAGTCATGGTGCGATATGGTTCCTAGTACGAAAGCAATCCCCCAGGACTTATTCTAAGAGTTTAAAAAAAAAAAAAGACTTAAATCCCAAGAGAAGACTTCATTATGGATAAAGAAAGGTTGTTGGGTTTTTTTTTCCTTTCATGTGAACCATTATACAATAGCAAAAATTAATTCTTAAAATCAAAAAAGATACAAGCTGGTTGATGACCTACAACTAACTTCTGCATAATTTTCCTTAAACCTAACTAAGCCTAGGAAATTCAGAAGTATATTCTATTGTTTCAACATTCATCAAAACATTTCTTGACAACACCCAACCCACCCTTCTGTCCACCCTCACCCAAACCATTAGTCCTCTAAACTGTTTGTTCTCACCTCTTCAAGACTGAAAAGTACACCTCCAATGGGGGCACCAAAGGCGACAGAGACCCCAGCAGCAGCCGCCGCTGAAAGTACCTACAATATAAATATTTACATGTAAGTGCCGAGATCATCAGTGAAACTGTGTGGAAGAAGGAGAGTCAGCTACCAAGAAAAGCTGACTCCAACTCACCTCTCTCCTCTTTCCTTCATTCTTGCTATATTTGGAAAACAGGCTACTGAAGAAGTTGCCACAGCAACAAGCCACATGTACTAAAGGGCCTTCCTTTCCAAGGCTGAGGCCAGAAGATACCACCAGGACTAAGGTAACAGTTTTGATTAAGAGCGTCCACTTCCCCAAGTAGCCTCTTATAATAAAGCCACTTAAGATGGTCTTTATCTGAAAGACAGAAAGGAGGAAGGGTTGAAAAATAAGGTAATAAAATTCCAAGATAAGGAAAAAAGGCAATTTGAACTTATCAGAGAAACGCGTTTGCTTTTTTGAATTATTAAATCAGACAGTAAATATGGGATTGTAGCTGCATATAGAAATTGCTTACATCATTTAAAAAGTACAGTTTTTTTCACATAATGGTTTTTATGTATCATAATAAACAATGAATGTTCAAATCTATGCTGCTTCTCATTTTTATTTTATGTTGTATAATACTGTATAATATTAAAATATAAATATAATGATAGGGATAGGAATTGGACCTGCCTGTGATTTCTTTGACACCAGGAATGACCTTTATCCATGTAGGTCTGCACCTTTACTGAAACATGTAGTCTCAGACAATTGCTTAGGGCAATAAGAAAGTAAATATTTGAACATGATTAGTATCTCTCAGAGGTATGGCTTGAACCCAGGTCTTTGTAGCTTTGCGGCCAGCTCCCTATCTACTACTCCATGCTACCTAATATAACGAAATTAAAATCTAAATGTAATAATAGTAAAATCAATACTCACTCACACCACCGTCAATGTAATTTCTAGGACATGACTGTTTTAAACATTGTGGACCTATATAATCACATTTTTCTTGTCAATAAGATGTCCTCCTGGCAACTATATGTGGGATACAGAAATATCTCAATGTTTTGCATCAACAACCCTAACCCTGGCAAAATCTTATTGAATAAGGCTTTGATGGTGGGCAGTAGATTCTTCTAATTTCATTGTTTTGCCATGATGACCCCAGTTACTAAGGGCAAAGTCATAAGCTCTCTCCTTTAAATTCAACATATGTCTTTCCTTTTCACATTTAGTAGGATTTCAACTGGAACTAAAATAATACTACTCTAGGGGGTGGGCTTTACATATTGAAGTACTCAGTCTCCAAACTTAATTATCTTTCACCACCGTCACTAAAAATGATAAAATGAATTTCTTTGATAATAGCCATATGTATGTAGTACATTACAGTTTGCAAAATGGGTTATATCATTTCATCCTCACAACAACCTTGTGAAGTAGGTGCTATTATTATTTCCATTTTACTAATGAGAAAACTGAGGCTGTGAGAAATTAAATGACTTGCCCAGAGTCTTATAGGTAGTATTTATGTCAGGCATTCCCGAGTTAAAAGTCCAGCAATCTCACCCCACCGTACCACGTGGCCGCCTTGACGTCAATGTCCACCTCATCTATTCGCTGAGATAAAGAAGTTTATATGGAGTAAATTTCCTTGAATACTAGATATTCTGACTAATAATTTAAAGGCTAACTCTTTCACATTAAAAGATAAATTTAGCCCGTGAGTCAATGTGGACCCACATATGGTCAACAGTATCTCTGCAATTTTGTAAAACATTAATGTAGAACTTCATCATCACTGTCTGGAGCTATTCACATAATGTAAACAAAATGTCTTTTGGACTCTCAGCTCCATCAGTTTTCATCTTTCCTAAGCCTCTTGCCACCACTGGAGTAAGTGAAGTTAAAAAGGATCACCATAAATTCATGCTCTCTAAGCTCACCACAATATACTTTTCATCCACTGATTAACACTCTGTCTTAGATCCCATGGTGGCCATCCCAAACCTTTTCCCCCTTCTTAAGACCCCAATTCCATCCCACCCCCATCCCAACATCTGACCATCTACTTTCCTGAGAAGACTGAGTATATTCATGGTGAATTCTGCAATCTATTTGTTTACATTCTAAGATTTCCCTATGCCATTAAGTACCTTCTCCTTCTTCCATCCTGTTAGAGGATGAGATGGCCTTCCTCCTTGTGAAGTCAAAATCTGCCAATTACGCCCTTGATCTCATTCTCTTCCCATGTTCTACAAAAAACTGGTTTCAATACATCTCCCTCTTATATCCAAGGTCTTCCTCTCTCTTCCTCTCCCCCCGAACAAACATGTTCAGGTCTCCCTTAATTCCTCCTCCCCCACCAAAAAAAATCCCTTTCCCCCAAACTACTATCTTAAATATCTCCTTCCTTCTCTGCTAAACAGCTAGAAAAAAAGTCATTCATCCATAATGTCTCATTACCCTGCAGTTTGCCTTCTATACCCATCACTTACCAAAACAACTCTTTCCAAAGTCACCAACATCCTAATTCCCAAATTTCATGGCCAGTTATTTGCAGTCTTCATCCTACTTTGGAAAGCAGTATAAATGTAATGGGAAGAGGACTTAAATTGGAGTACCTGATGGCCTTAGGCAAGTCATTTAACTTCTCTGAGACTCAGTTTACTCACTTGTAAAATGAAGGAATTGAACTCGATTGGCCCTAAGGCCCTTTCCATCATTAAATCTGTGATTGTTACATTCCTGCAGACTTTCACAATTGACCAACCCTCCTCTGTGACACTGCCACCTCCTTTGTCTCAGTCCAACATCACACTCTGCTGGTCTTCCTCTCATCTGTGTTACTGCTCAGCCTCCAACATTGGTTTGAATTATTCTTCCTGACTCCCTGAGTGAGTGTCCCACAGGAATCTGCCCCATGTTCTCTTCTCTCTTCTCTTTCCACTCCCCTGGTGATCTTTTCCACTCCCATGTTTTCAGTTGGTATTTCTACACAGATGACTCCCAAATTAAATACACCCAATCTTAATCTGTTTTCTGAACTCCAGTCCCACAACACCAATGGCTGGACAACTGTACCTAAAAGTCCTGTCAGCATTTCAAACAGGAGTCCAAGGCTGAACTCATCTTCTTCTCCCCACACTCATCCTTCCTCCTAACTTCTCTCCTTCTGCTGACAGTACCATTATCACATTTATTATTTCTTCTCTTTTCCTTACCCTCACAGTCCTTTCTAAAATATCTCTCACCATCTCCCTCTTCCTTTCCACTTAAATTGACACCACCCCAGTTCAAGCCTTTACTATCCCTTGCGCCTGAACTATTATAATAGGAGTTTCACTTACAGGTTCTCCTCTCTTCAAGCCACCCTCTTGCACAGTGGACAAAATAATTGACCTAATCTGACCACGTTGCTTCCTGTTTATCACCTAGAGGTGATGCAGTTGGTAGAGTGGGAGGCTTGGAGTCAGGAAGACTTGAGTTCAAACCTGGCCTCAGATACTTACTAGCTGCGTGACTCAGGACAAGTAACCTTAGCCCTGTTAGGGGAAGCCTAAGTTTCCCCAACTCTAAAATAGGAATAATAGCACCCACCTGACAGGGTTGTTGTGAGGATCAAATGAGATATTTGTAAACTGGTTAGCACAGTGCCTGGCACATCCTAAGCGCTTAATAAATACTTGTTTTCTCCCTCCTTCCCCTTCTTCTTTCTTTCCTTCCTGCCTTTCTCCCTACCTTCATCCCTTCCTTCTTTGCTTTCTTCCTGTTTTCAAAAACCTTCAAAGTCCTCCTTTTTCCTCTAAGATTAAAAGAAAATCAAACCTCCTTAGGCTGCCACTTAAAGCCCTAAAAAATCTGACTCCAAATAACCTTTCCAGCTTTATTTGACACTCTTACCCCGCTCCCCCATACATGCTATGTGGTAGGCAAACTGAACTATACCAGCTCCTACCTCCACACAGTTGTGCAGGTCATCTTCCCATGTATAAAATGCATGCCTATATACTGAAATCCTTCCCCTCCTTATAATACACCTTATAATGCTACCTTCTCCATGAAGCCTTCTCCAATCCCCCTAGTAATCTCTTTCTCCTCCAGTTTCCACCAAAAAACGTCCTTTTTCACATCACATCCCAATTTATGCCATATTTGTCCTCAGGGAGCTTGTCTTCTCATGTGAAAGATGACATGTATGTATACATGGAAAACCTAAGGTACCCTGTGTTTGGACCAGACCCCTGTCACATGAACACACACACACACACACACACACACACACACATATATACATACACACACACACACACACACACACATAATTAGGATATAGCATATTCTAATTCATCTGTAAGCTCCTTGGATACAAGGACTATTTTTTTTTAATCTATTTCCACAGCTGAAACAGATCAAGTATATACAGAGAAAGTCCACGCTGGATGTATCTCCATTTTGATGGTAATGAGGGATTTATTCTCAAACTACCTGAAAAAAGGGAGGAGCCCAAATAAATTTAAATGAATCAGTTGGTATTACTATATTGCCATAAGAACATCAAGAACTACTGACCATATGCTTACTTTCTAATCTGCACAAAGTCCTTGTAAGAAATATCTCCTAACACATCTACATGGTATCCTTGATAAAAATATGAAAGAACAAATAGGTTTTCATAGTATTCTCCAGCAGACATGCTTATAATCAAACAAATGACTGAAAGGTACAGATGATATAAGATTCCTACGGAGTTTACTGACTATAAAAATAATTGATTTGCTATAGCAAAATGTAGCCTCAAAGACTCTCCTCCAAAGATCTCTTTGGGGCAGCTAGGTGGCACAGTGGATAGAGCACTGGCCCTGGAGTCAGGAGGACCTGAGTTCAAATCCTGTCTCAGACCAGATACTTGACACTTACTAGCTGTGTGATCCTGGGCAAGTCACTTAACCCCAACTGCCTCACACGCACAAAAAAAAAACACACAAAAGAAAAACACAACAACAACAAAAACAAACAAAAAACCAGAGATCTCTTCCATGAACATGCTCAGATAAATGGAACCATAGGAAGAAATTTATTTTATGGACTTTTGATCATATCAATCTAAGAATAAAATAGTGGCATATGTCCTCCCCACCCCCCTACTAGCTCCTAAAATTATCTTGTTTTTACATATATTTTGTATATGTTCTATATCTATAGCTATATACACACATATGTGTGTATGTGTATATATGCATGTGTATTCACATATAAGAGTATATACAGTGATTCCTTCCACATCGTGGGGGTTGAGGCATAGCACCCCTATGATCTGGAAATGTCACATAAAACTTTTTGATCCCCCCTTCACACCAGAGAAGAAGTCTGAATTTTTTCTTTTTCTTTCATGGGGTGTTTACAGTATCTTAAAAGATAAAATATTTTGATATTATACAATACTATGTACATACTTTATGCATTTCTGAGTTTCTAAACTTTTTCTGTGTCATCTGCTGGCCTCCATGTGTCGTCTGCAGCTTCTGCAAAACTCCCTAAAATTTCCCATTTAATTTGTTATGCTGACCACAAGATATATTGAAACCACAAAGGGGAAAGTCATAACGTGGAAGGGATAACTGTACGTATAGGACACATACACACACACACACACACAACACACACACACATACACACACACGTGTTCATGTGACAGGCGTCTGGTCCAAACACAGGGTACCCTAGATAGGTTCTCTATATATACACACATGTCATCTTTCACATTAGAAGACAAGCTCCCTGAGGACAATAATTTCATTTTTGTCTTTGCATTGCTAGTACTTAACACAGTCACTAGCACACAGAAGGCACTTAATAAATGTCTAAATGTGTGCTGGCTAAAAGTCCAGCAGAGAGTCCAAGTGTTATTATCTTGTTAATATCATTATAAATTCACATAGGAAAAAACACATAGATAGGGAATATCTACTGCCCAAACTATGATGGATATAATGGACCGACAGTCCATTTAGCTGGTTCATTAGTACATATAACTAGGACAGGCACTGCAAACACCTGACAAGTAGAAGGGATTATTTCCTGGGAGAGATAATTCAACCAAATGTTCTCAACAAAATTTCCAAATCTATTATTAAATGACTATATTGCATTTTAAGTATCTGAATATTCTAATGACATAGTTTGAAAGAGAAATTCAATCTGGGGCAATATCACCATCTTAATTATCTAACTCATGACATTAAGAGATTTGACCAGTACTTTTAAAATTCTATAAAATAATTTAATATGATTATCTAATTGAAATAGAAAAAAATGACATTTATTGCCAGAAGTCATAAAGATCTTGTCAACTGCCTGACTGTGAATTTAGCAGAGACTCAAATTCAGATTTTATATAATTAATTTAGAAGACTTCCTAATACGCAGAATATTTGTCAAAGCTTTATTTCTTTTAAAAGGATTTAGGGATATCATCTACAAATAAGTAATAATATGTAAAGTACTGTCAAATGATATGCTGCATAATGTGAGATGATTTCTCACAGCAACTGCTAGTAGATAGAGCAATAAGCAGAAAGAGACTGGACAATTCTGTATCACTCCTTTGATTAACAAGTCAAAAGACGCAAGATAATTTGCTCTTGATTATGTCTTAGGCTATTTATAAAGAGAATTAATTACTTTATTATTAATATAATATTAACAATATAATTAATATCTTATAATAGTATAATATGACATAATAATAATAATAATATCTAGCATTTGCATAGCACTTTGAGGTTTGCAAAGGACTTTAATTCTGATAATTACATTACTACACATTTGGGTTCCTTTGCAATCCTACGTATCTTATTTTATGCACTTAAAAATATGATTCAGACAAAAGTTCTATAGGTTTCAAAAGACTGTCAAAAGGGTTTCTGAGAGAAAAAAAGATTAAGAACCCCTAAATCAAATGATACATAGTCTAGAGAAGAGATATGGAATGTAAGTCCTTCAACAGAATGCCCTCCTTGCAGGCAGGAACTGATTGGCACATAATAGGTGCTCTTCTGGCTCTTGATTCTAAGATACTAAGGTTTTGGTGGGATTCTGTTACATCTGGGAAAAAAAAACCTAGGACATCTATCTTTATCCATGATTTGGGAATTTTCCAAACCAGTGAAATACCACTGCATACTTCTGAAAAGTGATTTTTAAATATTCCTCAAAATTGTCTGTATAAAATTTTGGGGTAAATCCATTTCCTCCTAGCATCTTATTGCTAATGATAATAATTTTTATTGACTCTCCCTAGTTCCTTTTCTTTTTTTAATTTAATTTTTTGTTATATTTTAAGTTCAGACCCATCTCCTTCCCACTTTCTCCATCCCACAATAGAAAAGGCTACCATCTGTCTCTTAGGGTGGATGGCATCTTCCTTCATAGGTCGTTCACAGTTACTAGTTCCTTTTCTGAGATATACACACTGAGAAAGGGTCCATAGTCTTTCACACAAGTGAGAGTCAAAGAATTTACAAATTTCAAATGACTGTGGTCTCAGAAACACAGAGCATTCTGCAAACTTGAGTGATAAATAAATCTTTAGTCATTGGAATGGCACTGCTTACAGTCCACTGCCCTCAGCCATCACCCTGGGAAGCAGCCCCTATAAAGGGGTACCCTGTAAAGTATTCTGTAAAGGATACTAAAGACCCAGGGGGAAAAGTTCCTGTCACCAAAGTCCTTGGCACTGCCAACTGATTCATCATCAGAAACTGATATCATTTTGTCAGTGGAAATGACATTAAAGAAGAGGCATTAACATCTGTCTTGCTACTGCACCCTAAGGACCATGGAACCTTTCCATTTGATTTACAGCTGGAATATTCTACATATATTTTCTCCCTGATTAGAATGTGAATTCCTTGAAAGGAAGAACTGTCTTATTTTCTTATTTGTATGCCCCAGTGTTTTGCACACAGCCAGTCAGTAAAACATTTATTAAGTACCTACTATGTGCTGGGCACCATGAGGATTCAAAGAAAGGGAAAATACAGTCCCTACTCCACAGACTGATTGGGAAGACAACGTACAAAGGGCCACGTACAAACAAGTTATATCCAAGATAAACAGGCAATAATCAATACAATTATGAGGGACTGGAAACGTTTCCTATAGAAGGTAGGATTTTATCTGGGATTTGAAGGAAGGGAAGCCAGGAGATGAAGAAGAGGAGGAAGAAGATTCAGGATATCAGGGGCAGCCAGGGAAAACACCCAGAGCTGAAAGATAGGACACTTTGCTCAAAGAACAGCAAGCAAGCCAGTGTCACTGGATTAGAGTATACAGTGAGGGGAAAGTATAAGGTGTAAGAAGACTGAAAAGCTTAGGGGATGGGGGGGAGTAGGTTATGAAAGGCTTTGAATGCCAAACGGAGGATTTTACATTTGATCTTGGAAGTGATACAGAGCTACATGGTCAGATCTCTACTTTAGGAAGATCACTTTGACAGCTGAGTGGAGGATGGACTGGACTGGGCAGAGATTTGTGGCAGAAAGACCAGCCAGCAGGCAATTGCAATAATCTAGATGCAACATGATAAGAGCCTGTACCACGGTGCTAGCTGTGTGACTGAAGAGAAGGGGGAGTATTTGAGAGATGCCATGCAGGTAAAATTAATAAGACTTGGCAATAGATTGGAAAGGGAAGGGTAAGACAGAGTAAGGAGTCAAGGATAACATTTAGTTTGCAAACCTGGGTGGTGCCCTCAACTGTAATAAGGGAATGTGGAATGCAGAAGAGTTTTGAGAAAAAGATAATGGACATGATGATTTTAAGATGTTGGAGATGTAAGACGAAGTCAACAGAGAGGTTAGGACTGGATAAGCAGATGTAAGAATCATCTGCAAAGATGATAACTGAATCCATAGGAACTGATGACATCACCAAGGGAAATAGCAGAGAGAGGAAAGAGAAGAAGGCCCAGGACAGAGCCCTGTGGGACACCCACAATTAGTGGAGTGACCCAGATGAAGATTCAGCAAAGCAGACTGAGAAAGAGAGGTCAGATAGGTAGGAGGAAAACCAGCAAAGAGCAACACACCAAAAGCCTAAAGAGAAAAGTGTATCAAGGAGAAAAGGGTGGTCAGAGAAGAAGGCAAAGGGGAGGACTTCCAAGTACTAAGGAAATGAAAGGGGAGTTTCTCTGGGCACTATGGTAATAGTCTGTATATAAAGTATCCGGGTACGTTGGGCACCTGCAACTTATAGATTCAGTGTATATCTACAGTTTGGTTTATGTAATATTTCTTTGTAGTTTTTTTTAATATAAATTTATTTATTTGTAGTTTTCAACATTCATTTCCACAAGTTTTTGAGTTTCAAATTTTCACCCCATCTCACCCTCCCCCCACCCCAAGATGGCATGCATTCTGAATATCCCTTCCCCTAGTCTGTCCTCTTTTCTTTCTCTCCCCCCTTCTCTTATCCCCTTCTATTTTCCTGTAGGGCAGGATAGACTCCTGTACCCCATTTCCTGTATTTCTTATTTCCCGATAGCATGTGAAAAAAAATTTTTTTAACATATGTTTTTAAAACTTTAGGTTTCAAATTTTCTCTCTTCCTCCCTCCCCACCCACGCTCATTGAAAAGGCAAGCAACTCAATATAGGTTGTACATGTGCAGTTATGCAAAACACTTCCATAGTAGACATGTTGTGAAAAACTAACTCTATTTCCCTTAATCCTATTCTGCCCTCCCATTTATTTTATTCTTTCTTTTGACCCTGTTCCTCCTCAGAAGTATTTACTTCTGATTACCCCTTTCCCAATCTGCCCTCCTCTCTATCATCCCCCTGCTCTCTTGTCCCCTTCTCCCCCTATTTTCCTGTAGGGTAAGACAGATTTCCATACCCAATTGAATGTGTATGTTATTCCCTCCTTAAGCCAAATCCTATGAGAATAAGATTCACTCATTCCCTCTCACCTTCCCCTGCTTCCCCTCCACTGTAAGAGACTTTTCTTTTCTGTTTTTCCTTTGTGAGATAATTTACCCCATTCTACCTTTCCCTTAATTTTATTCTCCAGATATGACCCCTTAATCTTCAACTCACCCTGTGTCTTCTATCTATCTATCTATCTATCTATCTATCATCTACATACATATAATTTTTTTCCTCCAACTACCCTAATACTGACAAAGGTCTCATGAGTTACAAATATCATCTTTCCATGCAGGAATGTAAACAGTTCAATCTTAATAAGTCTCTTATGATTTCTCTTTCCTGTTTACCTCTTCATGTTCCACTGGAGTCCTGTATTTGAAAGTCAAATTTTCTATTCAGCTCTGGTCTTTTCATCAGGAATGCTTGAAAGTCCTCTATTTCACTGAATGACCATTTTTTCCCCTGAAGGATTATACTCAGTTTTGCTGGGTAGGTGATTCTTGGTTGTAATCCTATCTCCTTTGCCCTCCGGAATATTATATTCCATGCCCTGCAGTCCTTTAATGTAGAAGCTGCTAAATCTTGTGTTATCCTGATTGTGTTTCCACAGTACTTGAATTGTTTCCTTCTGGCAGCTTGTAATATTTTCTCCTTGACCTGGGAACTCTGGAATTTGGCTATACATTCCTAGGAGTTTTCTTTTGGGGATCTCTTTCAGGAGGAGATCTGTGGATTCTTTCAATTTCTATTTTGCCCTCTGGTTCTACTATATCAGGGCAGTTTTCCTTGATAATTTCTTGAAAGATGACGTCTAGGCTCTTTTTGATCATGGCTTTCAGATACTGCAATAATTTTTAAATTCTCTCTCCTGGATCTATTTTCCAGGTCAGTTGTTTTTCCAATGAGATATTTCACATTGTTTTCTAATTTTTCATTCTTTTGGATTTGTTTTACAGTGTCTTGATTTCTCATAAAGTCACTAGCTTCCTATTGCTCTATTCTAATTTTTAAGGAAGTATTTTCTTCAGTAATCTTTTGGACTTCCTTTTCCATTTGGCCAATTTTTCTTTTTAGGGCATTTTCTCCTCATTGGCTTTTTGGACCTCTTTTGCCATTTGGGTTAGGCTTTTTTTAAGGTGTTATTTCTTCAGTATTTTTTTGGGTCTCCTTTAGCAAGCTGTTGACTTGTTTTTCATGATTTTCTTGCATCACTCTCATTTCTCTTCCAGTTTTTCCTCTACTTCCCTTACTTGCTTCTCAAAATCCCTTTTGAGCTCTTCCAAGGCCTGGGACTGATTCATATTTTTCTTGGAGGCTTTGGATGTAGGAGCTTTGACTTTGTTGTCTTCTTCTGGTTGTATTTTGATCTTCTTTTCACCAAAGTAAGATAATATAGTCTGACTCTTTTTGCGCTGCTTGCTCATGATCCCGGCCAGTTACTTGATTTTTAAACTCTTTGTTAAGGTAAGAGTCTGCTTCCAATGTGGAGAATGTACTGTCCCTAGCTTCAGGGGTTTGTACAGCTGATTTTAGAGATACTTGTAGGGACCTGTAAATTTTCAGTTCTTCCAAGGTGGTATGATAAGGGGCGAGGTGTTTACTCCTTTCCTGGCCTGTGACCACAAGTATTCCTTTCTGTCCCGTAACTGTGAGGAGGGGTTCCTCTACACAGCCACTACAAGCTCCACCACACCAGCATTCCTCCTCACCCCAGCACCACCACCCAGAACTGTGACCCAGATGCAAACACGGGCAAAGCAAGAGATTCCTGTCTCAGCACTGGCAAAGAGATCCCTGCGATCCCTCTCTGATCAGCCACTGGATTCCTCCTCAGTCTCTGGGCTGGAAGCTTGGGAAGCAGCTGCCCCCCCAGGGCCGTGCTCTTGGGGAATGGAGCTGAAACACCACCTTCCTGTCTCAGCACCAACAGAAACAGAGTTTTCCCACTGACCTTCTAAGTTGTCTTTGGCATTAGTGGGTTGAGGAATCTGGAAACCTCCACAGCTGCTGGGATTCAGTCCTCTGAGGCCTGCTCCAGGTTTGCTGCGGCCTGCGTGCCCTATGCTGTGCTCCCAGCCCGGCACGATACACCTTTCTGATTAATCATCCAGGTTGTCTTGGGCTGGAAATTTGTTTCACTCTGTCTTTTTGTGGGTTCTGCTGCTTCAGAATTTGTTTAGAGCCTTTTTTTTATGAGTACTTGGAGGGGTTTGGGGGAGAGCTCAAGCAAGTCACTGCTTTTACTCTGCCATCTTGGCTCCGCCCCCCCTTTACTTTTTTCCCATGGGCATTATGAAAGCACCTTGAGTAAGAAACTAGATTATACATTTTCCTTACCTTTTTTTTGGTGGTGTTGTTTTCCAAGGCAATGGGGTTAAGTGACTTTCCTGGGGTTGCATAGCTAGTAAACATGAAGTGTGTGAAGCCAAATTTGAACTCAGGTCCTTCTGACTCCAGGGCCAACAAATGTTCTATTCACTGCACCACCTAGCTGCCCCATTTTCCTCACTTGTGAGGTTATTTTTTACTTTTCCACAAAAGCTTTGTCAAACATCCAAGGTTTCCTGCCACAGTTTAAATGTCAAGGAGAGGAGATGGTTGTGGTTACGGGCAGAAGTGATAAGAGACTACTTTTAGTAATCATTCTGGTTCAGAATGATTCTAAAGACAGAACTGCATCTGAAGGCTAACAAATAGTTTTACTACAAAAAGTTTTATTATAACTAAATAGAATAAAAATTCCTGCAAGCACAAACTACAGTCTAGGAAATTCAATAAAAAAGGAATAGATGGAAAAAAATTACCATGAAAGGAAAGACTTATTGCAAACATGTCACAAGAAATGCACAGAAAGCTTCTGAATCAACTTACAGTTGATTTTTTTGGTTTAAGCATCAGTTCCTTGTTACAGTGGCCCCAAAAGCAAGATGTAGTATCATACTTACTGCTAAAAAAAATTCCCATTTGATGGACAAGGCCTTGAAACAGAGATCCTAAAAGATGCTATGTCTTTGTTAAAGGCAATGAACTAGATAAATAGACCATCTTAAGCTCAATATTGGCTTCCAGTACCAATAAAGAACACAGCTACGTTAAATCTTTGAAGAAAATGCACATATTTGGGGATAAAAAGTGAGAGAGGACTTCGAAGAAGTAATGAATACAAAGATGGATAAGCCTTTCACATCCTTAACTGCTAAGAAACTACCAGCTCACAGATCAGGTTACGAATGTATGTACATGCTGTAATCTGACAGACAACTGGGGCTACAAAACCCATCTATAAAGGATTATGCTTTTTATTCACCAGAATTAGAATTACCTTTAGAATGGCTTATATTTTAATTTCATCAGTTTGGGAAAATTTGATTACGTCAGCTGAGATGGAAGCATAAGAGTCTTCAAAATTAAAAGGCTGATAAGGGACCAGACTAGAGGCTAACAATTCAATTTTGTTATATGACCTAGTTATAGAAAGATCTTCAATAATAATTACTAAATAATTTCCTTACAACTATTCATACATGGTCTCCAGAGACACTGCCAGGAGGCTGGAAGGGAATATTTATAGTAAGAAGCAGGTCCTGATTAATGTGAATATGGAATACCCCTAAGTGGATGCATCATTTAAATTCTCACAGCATGCTTCCATTGGACACTATTTACATAGTGTTAATCTGAGTATGTGACCACTTCACAGGATTTAGTCGCGTCAATCGAGACCTAAAGGTACATCAATCTCTCTTACCTTAAAAAAGAGAGAAAAAGAAAATTGTAATTCTAGAAAAGGTGTGGACACTAGAATGCCAACCCCAAAACACCTGGAGACCATGTCTATGGAAAAGGAAGGAAAGTACAAAGTGAAATGTAAGAGGTAAATGTTCTAAAGAACGTGCATCAACATTTCCAGCAGAGTTTTCATAAAAGGAGAGTAAGATCAAAGAAACTATGAATCAGTTGGCTCTCCATAAAACTAAACCAAAATGCAACAGAACGCTTAAATTGAATCCAGTAAATGTCCTATAAAACAAATAAATGAATCCTACCACTCTCACTTATCTTCGCTTTCTCTATCTATTGGCTCTTTCCCTATTGCCTACAAACATGCCTATGTCTCTTCCATCCTCAAAAAACCCTCACCTGATTCACCCATACTTGCTAGCTACTCTTCCCTATGTTTCTGCCTTTTTGTGGCTAAAATCCACTTCCTTTTATCTTATTAAGTCTATATAATGTGGCTTCTGACTTCACTAAACAGAAACTGCTCTCTACAAAGTTACTAATGTTTTCTTGATGGCCAAATCTAATAGCCTTTTCTCAATTCTCAGCCCTCTTGATCACCTGGATGCTAAGTAGAATGCCCGTCCCAATCTCATACTGCCCCTCAATTGCAGGACTGGTGATATGGAAGGAAGAAGAAACCAAGCTGATCCCTGAAGTTACTTGGAACCCCACCCCCAATGCCACTCCCCAGTCCTGGTATTATTCTTTTCTTCCTTCAACCATTTTCTTCACTCCCCCTCCCCTGTCCAACCAATGGGTTCCATTATTCTCCGTACTCTAAAGTCCACATTCTATAAACTTCAGTTCCAATTCTGTTGTTGTTATTGTTACTAATTTAATAGCCTGGGTCTACTCAAATTTGTTTTTTTCTCTCAAATCAAAATGACTCTTACTTCAGTCCTTGCTTACCCAAAGACACTGCCATCCAAAGCCTGTGAGTAGTTTTCCCTATTGGGTCTAGGTGAAAGAAGAGAAGATGGCAATGGATCGTAAGACAGAGCCTTTTAATCCCCTGACTATTTCCCTTTGCTACTAGCCCTTACACAGACAGGAGTGAACACACAACTCTTTATTCCCATCTCGTTGGAATGCCTACTTCATCTCCTATTGTTTCTATCCCAGCTTCTCAATCCTAACTCTCAGCCGGAGCATGTGCCTGTTATAGAACCACTATCAATAGTGATCTGAGTCCCTATTAGCACTAACCTGTAGAGAATGAGTATTCATTACCACGATAGAGACTGTGAGACATGTCATCCTGGCGTTCTAGAGGGGAACTTTGAAGGGATTTTCCCATAGAAACATTGTTATACACTGGGTTTGGGTTCTTTAATACTGTTATGACAGTACCATACATTCAGAATCATACCCGATCAGAGTTGGAAGGGACCTCGAAGAACATTTTGTACAACTTTTACCTGATCAAGAACCATCTCTACAACATACCCAATAAGGAGTCATCTACTTTTTGCACGAAAACCTCCAATAAAACGTAAGCTCTTCAAAAGCAGGAACTGTTTCTATTTTCTCATTGTATCCTCAGCTCCCAAACAGTATCTGGCATAAAATGCTTGAATTGAAGTGAATTGAATTTAACCCATCACATCCCAAAGAAGTCTCACTTTTTAACTAGCTCAAATTGTTAGAAAATTTCTGCTAACATCAAATATAAACCTTCCCCTTTTCAATATCTACCCTTTACCCTGGTTCTGCCCTCTGAGACCAAGTAAAACATGTTTAATTGTTAGGATTTTTTCCCTACATAGATAGATTAAACATCTATAGTTCCTTCAACCAATGTCCATGTGATCTATAGACACTTCATCACCTTAACCTCCTTCCTCCTGATAGTATACAGTTCGCTAATGACCTTCCCAAAATATGGCATCCAGAACAATATTGTGGGTTTAGGGAAAAGAGGGGTCTTTCAGCAATTCCCATTCCTTTGGGGGAATCTCTGCTGATAAAAACTGTCTTTTGTTTAAATTACATAACTGAAAAGGAAAGCCTCTGTGAATTCACCTTTGTAATAACCAACATTTCTGCTACTTGTTTCATTTTGTGGTCCCTTCTCAACTGCCTCCCTTTTATAGCTTGAAATAGCATACTATGCTTATTCTTGGATTGCAGTGACCTTGTTCTTTGTATGTCTTGTTTCTTTTGACATCTTGTGTCTATGAACTTGGCTATAAAGTTCCTTTGATATGCACTGGACATTGATAACAAAACCCTACCTATGCATGTATTGACTAATACTGGGAAGTCAAAGAGACTTCCATTTGCATGATCTATATTAACCTGATGGTGCATATATAACCTATATAAAATTGCTTACCATCAAAGGGAGAAGGGAAGAGGAGGGAATGAGAAAATTTAGAACTCAAATTCTTCTTTTAAAAACTAATGTCAAAATTTGTTTTTACATGTAATTGGAAAACATAAAATACTATTTTTAAAAAAGGGGAAAAAAAGGATCTGTGTTAACCATTTCAATACAAAGTGCCTAGAAATAATCCCACTTCTTTGTTCTTCTAATCTGTGAAAAGTTAGATACTTCTCCCTTTTCTTAATCATTGTCTCTTGACTCTTCATCTTAGAGTTGTTGCAGTCCCTTTAAGGCAGAACTTTGAGCTAATTTGTAAACTCTTTAGCAACTGGACCAATTAGGTTACTGATGTCTTTCAACAGACTGGTTGACTTCAATAATTCTTCTAAGGTCACCATTACCATTTTTTCAAATTCACTATAACACCTTGTTTTCTACTAATATAAAATACAAACCTTCCTCTTTTCAATATTACCCTTACCCTCGTTCTGCCCTCTGACACCAAGGAAAACAAGTCTAATTGTCAGGAATTCCCCCCCATAGTTTTGCTGACTTGGGTGATTATAGAGAAAACAACAGTGTCTTGTTGTGGGGTTGGTTTTTTTTAATTTCTCTTCAAGCATTTTGTTTCTTGGTCCCTTGTATGCATTTGTACATTTAGAGCTATTTCTATTTATCACTTTGCTACTTTTCTGATTTTGTTTCCCCACCTTGGCCTAAGGTGCTCTTTTCAGAAATCAACCAGGACCGTAACGTCACTTCCTCTGAACATAGTCATACCTAAGTGATGAAAACTTAAAGAATCCAAAATATTTATACATACCTATACAGTGTATAGCCTGAATATTGACTTAAAAAAATACTGTGATTACCTTGTCATTGACACAGCAGAATATGGAAAATACACTTTGTCACCAGCTAAGATTTCTTAGCAGTAATTTATTTCTTTGGCTTACATTACATCATAGTTTTATTTATGAGTTATTCTTTTGCCATGTGTGTTTTTGTTGTTTATGAGCTCCAGTTTCCAAAGGCCATGTGACTTATGTCTGTCAAACAGGTTTTCACTTACCTGCGCTAAAAAAAAAAAAACTATAAAAAGTATATAAAGCCAAAAAGTAACTCACCTCCGGAATACCAGAGCCACAGGCATATGGTGCAAACACCCTGACTAAGGAAACAGCCAAAAACGCAAAAGATAGAGCCCACAGTATGTACAGAAAGTAGTTCAAAATGTATGCACTGGCACCCTAAGCAAATGAAAACAAAACAAGAAACACAACATCAGACATTGTAAAGTCTAAACCAATATACCCAATTATTTATTAAGATCAAAGGCATGGAGAGCCTGGCCAGGTTGTGGTAATGTTGCAAGCAGGTGTTCTTAATCTGTTTTATCTCATGGACTTCCTTGGCAATTTGGTGAAGCCTGCAATGGACCCCTCCTCAAAAAAAAATGTTTTTAAATAACTGAAGGAAATGCTGAATTTCTGTTAGAAGCTAGTAAAAATAAGAATTTTTTTCTCATCCAAGTTGACAGACTCCCTAAAATCTGTGGCCTGTGGATACAAGGTTTAGAAACTTTATTCCATATTTATTTACTCTTTTTTCTATATTTTTCTATATTTATTTTTATTTTATTTATATTTATTTATATTATTTTTTTTTCTGTATTTATTTACTCTTAATTCTACAGAAAAAAAATTGACTAGCGTTAGTTTTATCTATTATTGCTATAGGTACAGAATATGTGAATATATTGCAAGGTTTCTCCATGTGCTGTTTATAGTGGCCTGCTGGTATGCAGGATATCTGGTCATGGAAAGAGTGAATTACACTGTTTGCTATAATCATAACTTTTACAAATGTTTGTGGAAGGAATAAGCCAGGAAAATTCTGCCTTCCAGTTCGCAGCAGATTTATTTTGTCTACTATAAAATAGATCATTTCTTTCAGCATTCATCAAGGCCACGTCTACACAACAGCAGGCAACCATTTTGCAAAAGAAGACACCAATGAATAAAAGCGGGGCGGGCAGTGTTTTAAGAACTCAATTGGATTGTCAGTTCATTCAACCATTTATTTCAAACAATGTGTTCAAATCTATAGAGAGGAAAGTTTATGAGTACAATATTCATTTTGTTGTCATGGAAACAGCACAAAAGAGCCTGTGGTCAGGGATTATTTTTATTTGACACTCCCCTTGCCCCCAACCCAACCCTTCATTTTCCAGATTCTCTGGTTAGCTGGTCTGAGGGATGAAAACGGAGTGGGATCACACAAACGTTCTATAGCCGACATGGCTACATGTGTACATGTTAACATACAAAGATGATCTATTAGACTGTTCTAACAATACAAGTACATATAGTCAGACATACAAACACTTATTCTGAGTAATCAGGTTGAATATTTATCTTTCACTCACTTAAAAATGTCCTTTTTGGAGAAAAAAAATCTGACTCACTATTATTAAGATTCATCCATTATACTTGTAGCATAATCTTTAAAGAGAGTCAAAAAGGTGACCAGAAGGCATTCCCAAAATACATGAGATTCTCTCACCAACCCAAATCAAGAATTTAACCTTGGACTTGCAGAGGCCATGGTAGACGTGTGAGATTTCATGAGCTGAGTCTATTTAATGGACTTGAAGAAATCAATACAGAAAACCACAGGGGAAAGGGTTTAGCAAAATGACAAATTACCTTCCAAATGGCTTCAGATATGGCAAGTCAATCAGGCATAAGAAAGAAAAAGTCTGCATAGATTAAGTACCCCTCCAAGAACAGTTACATCTTCAGCATTCTTCAAATTACTTCTAATGTGGAGGCTGACAACCAACTATAGTCCTTCTCTGGGCTCCTGTTCTTTCAAGGGCACAATATACATATATATGGATGTGTGTATGTGTGTATATGTATGCATATATTAATTTATATATATATATATATATATATATATATATACACATAAATCTAGATACGAGAGTAAGAGAACATATATGTCTATATATATATATATATACACATAGGCAGATATTTCTCTTTAATATAATATAACATAAAACTTCATATCTATAACTTTAAGCATATTTATATGTGTGTATATATATACACATATAGATATGAACTATACATGTGATTTTAAAACAAACATATATGTATAATTTCATATATACGGGACCATGTATAAATTGTGAGTTGGGTTAAAAGTCAACTCTTATACCGCACTGACAACATGTATCTTTTCGCGCTTGCCTTTGATAAAGGCGTTGTGAAGCTTCCTAACTAAAGTTTCAGTTCTCTAATTTTGTTATATTTTCACAGAACTCATCAATCAATTTTTCTGTCATCATTTATTCACAAGTCATTCCTCTACTGTAAGAATAAAAAATAAGGGACTCATAAATTATCGCTATGTCTTGTTCCAGGTTAGGATCATTTATGGCAACAATGATTCTTTAACATAATTAAATAAAAACTCCATTGCTTCATCTTAGCACAGATGTGACCTTTTTGAAGACTGTGAGCAGAAGGCCAACTCTCACAAGTCCTATCAAACTGGGAAGGCAATACGGGCCTGGGGAGGGACTGACTGTCCATCACCCAAGAACCAGTTTAGCTAAAGTTGGAGGAGATTGGCCACAAGGTAATGGTTTTGTTTTAGCCACAACAGCTTACAAAAATGGTTTACTAAAGACTAAAAGAGTTGCTAAGGGGGTAGAAAGAATACCTTCACCAATGAAATCAGGAATCCTTTCTACATAATGTTTATGAAGACAGAAATAGACATAGTGACAAAGATATAGAGAGACAGAGATGCGTCTCAAGTATTAGAGATACATATACATATGTGCATGTATATATTAAATACGTACACATGATTACATCATATGCCCACATACATATGGCATTCCTGAAGGGATCTCCAACTACAGTCTGGCTTACATCATCAAAGACATGCACATGGAAAAGAAAAAAAACAAACATGTAGTCTGAGTATTAAACAAGGAGGGCCATGGACTAATTTAGAAACCAACACATGAAGGTGCTTTATCTCAATCTAAAGAAGAAAAAAAATCACAAGAACAGTTCTAAATGGCTCTTCTGTCTTTTAACCAGAAATCTCACTCAGGCACGTACCTCTGATTGATTTACCAGAAGCTCGGACCATTTCTGCCACAATGGACACTTGTCCCTGTCCTCAAAAGTGGTCTCATTGGATGTCCAGCAGCACTGTTCATGGCTGTACCAAAACGCAGACAGGCAAACGCCCTCTTTTAGATCGGTCATCCAGTCCACTGCTAAATCTATGACTCCTGCCAAAGTGCCTGAAGGAAGGAAACCATTTTATTCATAAGGGGTAGCCTGAGGTCAAGAAAAATGAGTCTCTAGCATCACTGAACAGGAAAGTAAGAACTGGGTGTCAAGCTTGGACTGTAACAATCTGAGCATTAGCGGGGAATCGGGAAAGGAACAAAGGTCCTTTGATGCACTTCTCAGCAAGTAAGGCATTCCACTTTGAGATATGTGTAAAGTGCTTTCTAAACCTTAAATGGATATAGAAATGTCACATATCAGTCAGTAAAAAACAAAACCACTGATTAAGCACCTATTGTGTGCCAGAGAAGAGCTGGGAATACATTAAGAGGCAAAAGATAGCCCCTGCCCCCAAGGAGCTCACAGTCTGAAAGGGGATGTAGATGCAAACAATACGTATAAAATGCAATACAATGTGCAAACAAGTATACACCAAAAAAGCTCTATAGAGGACAATTTGGAGATAATCGATAGAAGAAGCACCAGCACTCAGGGGAATTGGGAAAGGCTTCCTGTAGAAGCCTTTGTGGAAGGTGGGATTTTAGCTGGGACTCGAAGGAAGCTAATTTTGCCAATTTAATTCAATTACTCAGCTGCTCTTTCCCTAATGTATTACCTCAGAAGACAACATATCCCAGGCTCCACACAGGCATCATCACGCTAATGAGACTTTTCTGTTTTCATTGTACTAAATGTAAAAATGGGTTTCTGGTCACGTTTTCAACATTTGGTACCCTAAGCCAAAATTTCATTGAAATTCCTTCCATGTTCCTCTGGGAAAGTGCAACATCAGCTCTCTTTTTGTGGCACAACAGTGACATCTAGTGGTTAGTTTCCCCATAGCTTGCCCGGGGATTATGAGGAAACCCTAAAGAATATCCATTCAAAAGCAGGCTTGAATATAAATCCTGTTTGATCCATCAACAAGCATTTATTAAGTTATGTGAAAGGGTACTGTGCCAGACACTACAGATATAAAGGCAAAAAAATCCTGCCCTTCTAGGAGCTTACATTCCATCAATCAACCCCAATTCTAAGGTCATTGAGTTCCCACAAGGAAGGCTATTTGGGGAAAGGACCATGTAGTGCTGGTGGCTTATCCTTCTGGATCTGCTTCCAAACCTGTTCACCTACCCAAGAAGAGGTATGGGACAAAAATCACTGTATTTCACTTTGCACTGAATTCACCTGGATGAAACATTTCTATCACCTTTATTTTCCAACTCATAGCTATCCCTCGTTCTTCTGGATGTACTCCGTTTTTTAAAAGGTAAAGCATTAATGTAATATTTTAGCCATCTTCAACAAGTGCTATCATGGCTCTGAAAAGAAGATAGATATAACATCTCTTCATATCAAAGAACTGGTGCATAGAGTGTGCCAAATAACAAAATACTGGATAATACAGAAATAACCTCAGACTCAGAGCTGTGTGGTTGTACCTCCGGGAATATCATCGTTTCAGAGGAATTAAAATTAAGGTTTACCCAAAAGATAATGAAGAGTATGGTGTAAGTAGACTGCAACATTTGCAAAGACTTATTCATGAGACAGCAAAAAGGATGTCATTATATACATTAGAGAAGAAGAAGAAGAAGAAGAAGAAGAAGAGAAAAAGTCTAAGCCTCTCGAGAGCAGGGACTGTCTTTTGTCTTTCTTTGTATCCTCAGTGCTCAATGCAGTGCCTGGCACGTAGTAGGTGCTTAATAAATACTAGTAGACTATAGGGGGGAAGGATAACCAATAAGCAGTTTATGTCTTGCGCTGGTATCTATGCAACCTCCAGAAAACTGAAGGAAGGCCCCTAACAACTGGGTGGCCACTTAGTAGAGAATTTACAGGAACAAAGAGGAAAGTTACACTTGATTGGCAGGTATATAGATAAACTGCAATCAGAGTTACTTGAGAGAGTACTCCCATTTCTTTCTCTTTGTACAGGCTGCTCCCCTTGCTTGGAGTCATTTCCCTTCTCAACTGAACCTCTTGGAACCCCTTCAAAGCCTAGCTCAAATGCCATCTCCTACAAAACAACCTTTTCTGACTCTCCCACTTGTTTCTGTCCATGCCCACCAGTCACTCCGTTTTACTCCCTACTCATTTTAAACACACGATTTCTCCCCCAGGAGATTATAAGGTCCTTGAAAGCTGAAGCTGTTTTATGTTTGTCTTTCTAGTCCCAATGTCTAGCAGAGCACACATTATCTAGCAAAAACACACAGTAAAGTTTCCCCAGGGTCTAGCACAAATACATAGTGAGTATTTGATAAATGCTCATTGAATGAAATCATAGTTGCAAAGTAATTCAGAAGTCCATCTGGTCAGGTTAGATTCTGAGAGAATCTAGAGTCAGTTTTCTTAATTTCCCAAATTATTCCTCTCTCTCCTGGGCCAAGAAACATATTCTGCTATATTCTATAAATCTATTCTTTTTTTTTTTTTGGTGAGGCAATTGGGGTTAAGTGACTTGCCCAGAGTCACACAGCTAGTGAGTGTTATGTGTCTGAGGTCCGATTTGAACTCGGGTCCTCCTGATCTCCAGGGCTAGTGCTCTATCCACCTCACCATCTAGCTGGCTCATAAATCTATTCTTTAACAAGAACATATATGTGCATATGGACATGTTTGTGTGTATCTATATATGTAAACACCCATAGACACATAAAAGCCCAAATAAATTCATTCCTATTCTACAGTACGACTCCCCATCAAGTGCAACTCAAATTTCTTACATGTTTCTTAATAAATGAATGCTAACGAGGTTAGTTAACAAAGTTTTAAATTTCACATATCTAACTTCTTTTTCCCACTGACTCTCATTTTATAATTGAGGTCTCATCTCAGCAACAGGGGTAGGAGGAAGAGGTTTAAATGAAAGTACAAATGGTACTATAAAGGGTAATCAGGGAGGCAGTGCCATCAATAGGGAGCCAGGTCTCAGTGAGTGCCAGAAGATGAAATGAAAGCAAGTTTGTTAACTGTTGAGAAGGAATTCCAGAGAACATGGAGGAGTGGGATGTTGTGGGGGGAAGGTAAAGGTAGAGTACTAGAGTGGAGAGCAAAAGAGTAACAATAAGCATTTATTGTTTATACATTTATACAATGACCAGTAGGGGTTGAGAATCAAAGGCAGGGAAGGAAGAAGAGTATATAAATGACAAAACAGTTGCTTATCTATACTGGTGAGGGTGTTTCCTTAAAACCTGAAGAAAAAAACCTTTGAAACCTCAACAACAACAACAACAAAAAGTACATAGATAGCCAACAATCAATGGTTTGATAAGAAGGCAGATACTGAATTGTAATATCAAAGAACTGGTTCACAGAATGTGCCAGTTATAAAATCTTGGATCACAGAGTAATAATCTACAGACCCACAGAACCTGAACCCAGGATATCTGCTGACTTCCTCATAATTCCAACTCAGAAGAATGGCTAAGTAACCCGTGAATGTTCCGAGACTCAGTATGTTTATGTTTCCCTCACGGGCCCATTATAATCAGTAAAAGCCAATCCTAAAAGGTATTCTATCATTTTATCCACGATATTTCCTCATATGATACTGCTTGTATCATACAAGCAGGATGGGAGGTGAAAAAGGTGCACCAAAATAATGACAATATTGGGGAAAGCTATGCAACAGCAAAAAAGTCTTCCTGATATTACAGTTATACAAGACCGTCCCTAAAACCTTGTGGTTCTATGCTGTGTTTACACGGTGAATCTGAATTACAAACGAGCCACGTAATGCATTCGTTTTGTTATTTAAGCAATTAAACTCTCTTGGACAGAATCAAATACATTTGCCCCTTTCCTGTGGTAAATTCTAGTCTTTGATACGTGTTTGAAAAGCAAGCGTTTTTAGGTCGCCCTTAACACACCTGCCAACAGGCCGATGAGGAGCATCACGACCCATCCGGACCAAGCATCCAACAAACCTTTGATGAACTCCCATATGGATTCTTTGCTTTTGCTAGTTATCTGGAAACAAGCAGAAATTGTATGACATTTCGTTAATGGTAGCTTCGGTCATATCTCGGGATGCTATTTTACTTTATTAACTTTTTTTTTTATTTCATGAACAAAGTGAGTGAAGCATGCTAGGGATAGGGACCAACCCTGTGATTTCACCAATTTAAAGAACTTCTTGGTGAGAAAACTTCCTTTGCCGGAGCAAGTTGGCATCTTCTCTTCAGTTTATAGTCTCAGTGATCCCTATAGCAGAGGTGTCCGATATGCAACCCAGGGACCTCACGTAGCAGTCCAAAGCACCCTTGAGTGTGTCCTGAGCCAGATTAAAATGTAGTTCCTCTTTGATTTTAATGGGATGACATAGTGATAAAAATAATAATGTATCAAAAATACAATATAAAATTAGATATGAATAAAATAAAAGATGTATTAATAAACAACAATTTTAAAGAAGAAATCAGTCTATAAATGTGTGTGGTTTTCTAAGTCAATATATGGCCTGTAGGGATCCTTATGTATGGTTTAGTGGTGCCCTCCCCTATTTCTATTGGAGCTTAACACCCCTGCCCTAGGGCCTGAAAGGTGAAACTTGCCCAGGGTCACACAGTCAATATATGTCAGAGGTAAGACTCAAACCCCGTCTTCCTGGCTTCAAGGTTGGCTCTCTATCCATTATGCTTTACACCCTACTTCCAAAGACCCAATTACAGTAAACTGTTATCCATTATGTTCACGGAATGGAATTTTCTGCTTAATCATATATTTTAGATACTAGAATTATTAGAGACATCATGGCACAGAGGAAAGAACTCTGGACTTGAGGTTAATAAAGCTAATACAGGCATGTGTTTGTGTTATAACCACTCACCCCACCCACCTTTTCTGTTTGTTTGTTTGTTTTTTGTGGGGCAATCAGGGTTAAGTAACTTGCCCAGGGTCACACAGCTAGGAAGTGTGAGTATCTGAAGCCATATTTGAATTCAGGTCCTCCTGACTCCAGGGCCAGCGCTCTATTGCACTACACCACCTAGCCGCCCCAAAAGGAAGAACACTACCCTTCAATCCTTGGGTGCTTTTTTTTTTCTGTTTTTTGTTTTTTTGTGAGGCAACTGGGGTTAAGTGGCTTGCCCAGGGTCACACAGCTAGGAAGTGTCAAGTGTCTGAAGCTGGATTGGAACTCAGTCCTCCTGACTCCAGGGCTGGTGCTTTCTCCACTCTGCCACCTAGCTTCCCTACCCATCCGCCTTCTTACTGCCCTACAGTTGCTCCCATCAGACCACTGACTCTCTTGAGTTTATACCCTAGGTTGAAAATCCACTTACTTTAACCGTGGGGTAATACTGTCCTGATTAGCAAATCAACCAATGCCACACCACTGGCCCATTATAGACAACGCTTGACATTCAGTCCAATTATACACCTCTTTGCCATCCTGCTACGGAGTCCTGACCCCTCCCTTTCCACCTCTTGGTCTGGGAATAGTAAACAAATCAATACTACGGCTGCTTCTGCAAAGACTGTGTCAATCTCCTAGAGTTCCACTCAGTCTCCCCATGACTTCCCAAATTAAAACAACCTTCCTTGGCCATCACACGCTTATTTAGAGTGTCCCAAAAATCTTAGTGCAGCTTTAAGCTTTAATAAATCAAATAAAGTAGCAACCAAGGATATTAAGCAAACACAGGAGTAAGAATAAAAAAAGCACATACTTTGTTTTCATTTCTACAAATAGAGTATGCAACCTCCTATTATTGTATGGTGGTAAGAGAAATCTCTTATGGACTAAATAAATGGAGTTTTAAATCCAGACAAGAATCAGTTAAACCTCAAAGGATGACATTTATTAGAAAAATACATGGAAAGCTTTATATCTTAAAATTTCATTAAGATTTTTTAGACTTTGTATATAGATTCTCCTCTTACTAGAATATAAGCTACTAGAGGACTGGGACTATATAGCTCTTGTATTTGTGTCCTCAATGATTAGGTAGTTGGCAAATAATTGGGGCATAATAAATGTTTTTCATTCATTCATTCACTTATTCACTTACATACCTTCCTATGTCTATCTGTGTCACGTGACTTTTCCCTTAACCAGTCGATGGTGTGGAAGTCCTCATAGGTCCCAACATCAGGAAAAGGCTCATCGAGGAAATCCATCAGATTACCAGACCCATTCATCTCTCCTGCATTAACCATATTAATAACACCTGGAAGAGAACAAGGATCGGTTCAAGTTTAAACTTTATTTCCACTCAGCCTGACTCCCCAGAAGAATAATACAGACCCACCACTTTTCCCCTTCAAAGAAAGAATGGTCACAGCACAGTTCCCAGTTTCCCCATCATCACATCTACAGTTAGAAGAAAAACTAATAACCCAGCACCAAGTCAATGGGTTTTCATAAACGTTGGACACAAAAGACCATGGCAAAGAGTGAAGTAAATTAGAATTACAGAAGATGAACCGCAGAAGTGCTTTGGTAGACAATTAAAGAGCTGAAATGTGGTCACAGAAATATTGACTGTGGATTTTCTTGGTGCCTTAAGGATTTCTGCATCAGGAAGAGCAAACCACTGGCAGATTAAACTGCATTTTAATCAAATTGAAAAGTAACTATGGTCAACATGGGGCTAGTCACCTTACAAGTCATAAAGTGGTTATATTGATTGATTTATTGACCTACAGTGTAATGCAGCCACTTTAAAACTTTAAGAGGCCTTTTACAATTTGAAGTTTGAACGAAGTGCCAAGCCAAAAATCGTACCCATTTGTGGGCCCTGGGGGAAGTATCGTATAGCACAAGACGGTAGCAACCAATGGTATTAGAGAAGCAAAGGAGTAAAATAAGAAAGCGGGGAATTTGTTTTCATTTCTACAAACATACTATGTGATCTCCTATTATTATATGGTGGTAAGGGAAATCTCTGATGAACTAAATAAGCAGTTTCAAATCCAGACAAGAGTCAGTTAACCCACAAAAGATGGCATTTGTTATTAGAAAAATACAGCAGTATATGGAAAAAAGCATAAAGGGTGGTAAAGAATTAAAGTTTAGAACAAAAAAAATTGTTTGTGTTAATAAGATTTCACCAGTGTGTAGCCAATTGGCTGCTCCTTATAACCAGAACTAAGAGAAAAGGCTTTCTTTGAAACTTAGCCCATGACTTTAATCTCTGTTATGAGGGGTTTTTTTAACTGTGTAGTTGCTATGGTATACTATACAAATTGCTGTTGCTATGGTATACTATACAAATAAGTCCTAAATATGCATTTGATAGAAGAAAAGGGGGGAAAAAAAGATCTGATGCAAATATCCTTGATAACTGTAATATGGTCCTTGAGAAGGTCAAGGATTCCATTTTGGCAGTGGTGTGAAATGATGACTGGAGAGACAGTATTGAGACAGGTATACCTGTGAGAAGGAGGACAGAAAGCTGGCCTCGACCAGGGCTTTTTCACCTGAGGTCCATGAACTAGAATCAGGGGTGGGGAATCTGCAGCCTCGAGGCCACATGTAGCCTTCTAGGTCCTTGGGTGAGGCCTTTTGACTTGAGTCCAAGTTTTACAGAACAAATCCTTTTATTAAGGGGATTTGTTCTGTGACGTCTGGATTCAATCAAAGGGCCGCACTTTAGGACCTAGAGGGCCATATGTGGCCTCAAGGACACAGGTTCCCCAGCCCTGAACTAGATGGTACAGTGGATGGAGGTCGAACCTGAAGTCAAGAAGACCTAAGTTCAAATCCAAAATCATATGCTTATTAGCTGTGTGACCCTGGGCAAGTCACTCGACCTCTGCTGCCTCTGTTTCCCTGTCTGTAAAATGGGGAGGACAATAGCACCTACCTCCCAGGGTGGTCATGAGAACTAAATGAGATGATAATTTTGAAAGCACTTAGCACGGTGCCTGGCACACAGTAGGTGCTATATGTTATCTATCATCATAGCCATGATTATAAACCTTTTAAATATTTTGACAACTATATAGCAATATAATTTGTTGCCTTTGTAACTATGTATTTTATTTTATACATTATTTCAAAAAGGGATCCATAGACCACAGAAGCCTACTAAGACAGTCATCTCACACACACACATACACACACACACACACACACACACACACACACACACACAAAGGCTAATAACTTCTAGACTTGAAGACAGAAAAAGGGAAAGCTTTGGGAGAAACAAGAAGGATATGAATTAGACTCAGTATTCAGAACAAAACCAATGGAAAGCAGGATCCTTTCTTGGATATTGGGCATATGGAAAGAAGTTAATAAGAGGAAAATGAACAACTCCATCTATACCACACTGGAGTTAATAATGGATTGAGGGAAGGATAAACCTCAAGAAGGTTAAAATCACAAAGAAAGATCTCACACACACCAAAATACTGATAGCCATACAACTGAATAAGGAATGCATAAACAGACTTCGGTGAATGAATAATCAAAAGTATTTATTAAGCACATACTATGTGCCCAGCACTGTAGTAATTACTGGGGATATAAATACTAAAGTAAAAACAGCCTCTGTCTTCCAGGAGCTTATATTTAAACAAAAGAAGACAATACACATGAGGGAGAAGGAACACAGGCAGGAAGGGACACTTTGGATAGTCACAGGAAAAGTGGGATGGGGGCAGCTAGGTGGCACAGTGGATAGAGCATGGGTCCTGGATTCAGGAGGACCTGAGTTCAAATCCAGCTTCAGACACATAACACTTACAAGCTGTGTGACCCTGGGCAAGTCACTTAACCCCACTGCCTAGCCAAAAAAAAAGAAAAGAAAAGTGGGATGGAAGGGGGCATTGTAGGGGAGGAGACTCCTATCCCAACCAGAAATAATGGCAGAGTTGATTGGATCATGGTTCATGGCTCCTGAGGGAGAGAGAGGGAGAGAGGGAGAGAGAGAGAGAGAGAGAGAGAGAGAGAGAGAGAGAGAGAGAGAGAGAGAGAGAGTGAGTGTGTGTGTGTGTGTGTGTGTGTGTGTGTGTGTGTGTGTGTCTATCTGTCTGTCTGTCTGTCTCTCTGTGTGTTGGGGTATGGATAGGGTGAGGAAGGAAAGAGTATGCATCTGGAAGCCAGCAGGTTGATGGACAGGCTAAAGAAGAGTCACCAATCAGGGCAAAAGTCCCCAAGGACAAAATTCCTCCACTGATGTAACAGAGGATTGCTACACCAAAAGAGACCGGCTAATACAATACATTCTGAGAAGCAGGAGAACACATGAATGAACTCCAGGAGTAAACAAAACTAGGAACACCACACACACAACGACTACAACAACGGAAAGAAAGGGAGGAAAAACAATTAAATTAAATGCTGCGTAATTATGTCAGGCCAAGTTTAGCCCCAGAGAAGACCTGAAAACCACACTTCCTGCCCTTTTTTGCAGAAGCAAGGGACTACACTTCAGGATATTGCAGCTGCTATCATATATGGCGGACGTGCTGGTTGGATTTGCTGAACTGCTTTTTTTTTCTTTCTTATTAAATTTTTATTGCAAGGGATATAACTCTTTGGGCAGGGCTATTTTCAAAAGGGATATATTCAGAAATGACAGTGACATAAAAAAGAGATCAATAAAATGTTTTAAACTAAGTACCCTCTCAAGGAAGCTGGGGAAGGAGGATGTATACCAGGGAAATAAGGTATCTTGGTTTACGCTGTAGAGGACAAGAATGACCTGGTTTGAAGGCCTATATCTGATACGAGCTAGCTATGTGATTATGGACGACCTACTTAATGTCTCAGGACACCAGGCAAGTTAGACTAAAAGTTAAGTGACAGGTGAGTTGCTGATTTTTATCAGTGGAGGGGAGTTCAAATCCGGCCTGTGGCTGATGAAGCCATATTGTTTCAGTTGTGTCCAACTCTTCGTGACCCCATTTGGGGTTTTCTTGGCAGAAACACTGGAGTGGTTTGTTATTTCCTTCTCCAGCTTATTTGACAGATGAGGGAACTGAGAGGCAAACAAGGTTAAGAGTCTCAGGGTCACACAGCTAGTAAGTGTTTGAAGCCACATTTGAACTCAGGAAGATGAGTCTTCCTGACTCCAGGCCTGGCATTCTGTCCACTGTGCCACTTAACTGCCCCCAATGAAGCCACAGGTCTGGACCAAAAAAAAGTGAGGGGTAGAGGGAAGGGGAGAACGAACACATAACATGGGCCAATAGGAGGTAGTGACCAATCCTTTACCAGTCCTGCATAGCACCACACCAATACCACCATCACTGATAGACAGGGACTCTGGTGGAGTCTACAGCAAGGTTTGAATTAATTAAAGAACAACAAGGCATTTACCTCCATCATACCTTGAGTATCTCAAACTTCAGGAAGAAAAAAATTGAGGAAAAGTGACCTATCATCCTCAAGGCTCTATCCAATGACCAACGTAATTATCCCATCCTGCCATCTAGATAGAATAGCCTCTCTTCATAATCATTGGTTAATCTCTACCATTTCATTGGTAATCCTCTCAGACTAACCAAAAAGGGATAAGGAAATGGAAATCCTATTTCTGAAAATCCCTACTGACTGAATTGGGAAAAAATGTATTTAAAAGGGAGCATAATTTCTTTCATCATGGAGTCACAACTGCTGTTGTGTTCCTACCCAGTCTAGAAGCATTTCAGCAGAAGGGGTATGCGGCTAGAAGCCATCACAAGGGACCAGGCCTCACTCTTCATGGCTTCCTAGAATTTCTAAGCACAGAGACAAAAAAAAACAGCTCAAGACTTCGCCCCACATCTGGCTGTGATCTGAAGGATTTAGGAAAATAAAAGTAGCTTCTGCCACAGAAGGGCTGGGGACCTCTGTTATTTCCCATTCATTAAGTTAATTATGGCTCTAAATCACTATTGACTAGAGAAATGCAAATCAAAACAACTCTGAGAGCGGCAGCTAGGTGGCGCAGTGGATAGAGCACTGGCCCTGAAGTCAGGAGGACCTGAGTTCAAATCCAGCCTCAGACCAAACACTGTGTGACCATGGGCAAGTCACTTAACCCCAAGTGCCTTAAAAAAAAAACTCTGAGGTACCACATCACACCTATCAGATTGGCCAACATAACAAAAGAGGAAAATGATAAATTTAGAGAACATGTGAGAAAATTAGAACACTACTGTATTGTTGATGGAGTTGTGAAATGATCCAACCATTCTGGACAGCAATTTGGAACTATACCCAAAGGGCTATAAAAATATGTATACCCTTTGCCCCAGCAATAACACTTCTAGGGCTATATCCCAGAGAGATCATACAAACGGGAAAAAGACCCACATGTACAAATATATTTATAGCAGCTCTTTTTGTTGTGGCAAAGAATTGGAAATTAAGAGGATGCCCATCCATTGGGGAATGGCTGAACAAGTTGTGATCTATGAATGTAATGAAATACTATTGTGCTACAAGAAATGATGAGCAGGCAGATTTCAGAAAAACCTGGAAAGACTTGTAAGGTCTGATGCTGAGTGAAGTGAGCAGAACCAGGAGAACGTTGTACGCAGTAGCAGCCACATTGTGAGATGACTAATATTGATAGACTTAACCCTTCTCAGCAATACAAGAATCTAAGAAATCTCCAAAGACTTCATGATGGAAAATGCTATCCACATTCAAAGAAAGAACTACGGAATCTGAATGCAGATCGAAGCATACTATCTGCTAATTTTTTTCTCGTCTGTTGAGTTTTGCTTCCTCTTTCTGGTGGTTCCTCCTATTGGTTCTAATTCTTACTCACAACATCACTAACGTGAAAACATGTTTAATAGGAATGTATATGTATTGCCTATATCAGATTGTGCGCCATCTTGGGGAGGGTGGGGGGAGGAAGGGGAAGAAAAATTTAAAACTCAAAAATTTTTGAAGTGATTGTTGATAAATTGAAATAAATTAATATAAAAAATCAAAAAAAGTTAATTATGAAGAAAAAGATTCACCATACTATACTAATAGTCCAAATTTTCAGATATCTTTAATCAATAAATTAAAATATGATCACCTGAAATAACAACAGCTACTCCTAATAGTGGTCAGTATAAAATAATAATAGCAGCTAGTATTTATGTTGTGCTTTAAGGTTTGGAAAGCATTTTACATTCAGTAATTCACTTGGTGTTTACAATCAATAGGGGTTGTGATTAAGACCATTTTATTACATATGAGAACATTAAGGCTGAGTGAAGGGTCAACTAGCTGGCACAGTAGATAGAGTGCTAGACCTGGAGTCAGGAAGACTCATCTTCCTGAGTTCAAATCTGATCTCAGACTAGCTGTGTGACCCTGGGCAAGTCACTTAACCTATTTGCCTCAGTTTCTTCATCTGTAAAATAAACTGCCAAAGAAAATGGCAAACCACTCCAGTATCTTTGCCAAGAAAACCCTAAATGGGGTCACAAAGAATTGGACAATACTAAAAATGACTGAACAACAAAAAAGGCTGAACGTAATCAAATGCCTTGCCAAGGGTCACAAGTATCTGCGGCAGGATTTGATCACAGACCTTGTTGAATTTCAGTCCATCATTCTACGTAGTATGCCATGGTGCCTTTTCAAGATCCTCTATCTAGTCACAACCTTAGAGAATATATAGTCTGACCTTCTCATTTACTTATGAATCAAAGCCCTGGGAAAGGTAAAATGACTTCTTCAAGGTCACACAACATGTTAATAGCAAAGCCAGCACTTAAATCCAATCCTCCTGACAATTCAACATAATTTCTACTTCACAACACTGATCACTCAGAACCAAAGTTAAAAGGCAAATTAGAGCAAACATACTGAAATGTAAGAGATAATATAAATTAGACCAATAGCTTTAAAAAAAAGTCTAAAACAAGACTACCCTTTGTTTTCAGGCAACAGAAGAAAAGATTCATAGCCCGTTAAGAGTTAACTGTAATTACTTTCTCTCAATCCCTTCCTTCTTAACTACCATGAATTAGGTAAAGGTCTGTGCTTAACATTTTATACCTACACACAACCATGGACTCTGGTCTGATTTAGTAAACACTCAAAGGACCAGGTGAATTAACTGACACACAATTTTTTTAAAATTTACTATAATTACTCCTATTTGAGCAAATGTACTTTAAATGCAATAACTGTAAGCAGATACAATTTTATTTTAAACTAATTTTCATCCTACTCTCTTTTTTCTTTGTTTTATGGAGTGCACTGTGTCAACTGACACAGCTTGGTCTTTGGGGCGATTTCTTTTTTTATACAGAGACGATTAAGGTTAAATTTTATAGGATCACACAGCCAGCGAGTGTCTGAGATCACATCTGAACTCAGGTTCTCCTGACTCCAGGGCTAAAGCTCTTTTCACTGCACCTCAAAGCTGCTCCCCCCCTTCTTAAATGTTAATCTCTTTAAAGGTCAGTCAGAAAGATGTAAATGAAGAAACTAGATAGAGCTTAAAAAAAAACTGTGTTCAAACATCAGGCCTGCCTGGTATTAATTAACAGTGAGACCATGTGCAAGTTCCTTCATTTCTCTGGGCCTCAGCTAGAATTTATATAGTGTTTTAAGGTCTGCAAAGTTCTTTACATGTTATTTATCGGATATCCACATCTGTAAAGAGAAGGTATGGCTTAGCTCAGAATTTTCCCACCATATTTGGAAGTTCAAAAATGTTGAGAAAAGATAACTGGTAAATGGGGGACCTGGAGAAACTTTGATATTCGGTACAAGGGAAAATAAGGAGAAAGATACCTGGCATAAAGGGCAATTGGGAAAACTTTAGAGGACATTAAGTCTGTTTTCAAACTGAAAAAAAAAATTGCCATACGTGATACGTAGATACTCAATTTCATTAAAAATATAACTAAGAATCAGCATTTTCCCCACAAGACTCTTATCACATCACACAGAAAACCAAGGCTGCACAGAACAGTTTGAGAAATGCCAAATTAGACCATCTTTCATTTCAACTATAAAATCCTATAACACACCTGCCCCCCTCGTGCTTTACTAAAAGTACTATATTACACAAAAGGCTGCTATAGCATCAAAAGGCCACAAGAGGGTGTGAGCCAGTGCCCAGATGGCTGGGACAGGTCTGCGTTCGCCCAGGTTGGTAATTCTGACTTCTTCCTCATGGATTCAGGGCAAGAGGTTGAGAGGATACAAGGATACAATGTATGAAGTCGCCAGTCACTTTTCCATTAAAAAAAAAAAGTAGTTTATCTGGTTATCTAAATAGACAAAAGGGCAGTGGGTAAGAACTATCCAACCTCTTTGGAATTTTTGGGAACCTCACCTTATCCCCTATACCACATTAGATTATTATTTAATTAATTTTCTTTCTAAAATTCAATTACATACCTCCATCCCTCTCCTTCTGTCTTTCCCTCTGTCTCCTTTCTGTGTCTCTGTCATTCTCTTTGTCTCTGTCTCTTATCTCTCTCTTTTTGTGTATGTGTCACACACACACACACACACACACACACACACCCCAAAAACCAAAAAAGTAATGTTCAACTTAGTCCTAGCTTTTTTTGGCCTATCAGTACACTGGAGAGTGACCTTTGAAGCCTGCAAGTACAAAAAAGCAATTTGTGGTTTTACTCAAGGTCTGTGCCAATACACAGAACAGTGACCTTGAAGGCTAAAGAAAGAAAAGCAATCTAGTATTATTTTTTAAAGATTGAATGTTATCTCTGTACCCTATTTCCACATATAGAGTCCTGCACCTCCTAAACCTTTCACTCAGTCTTATAAGCACCCAGTCTTCACAGATGGATTCACCCAAGAAACTCCTCCCCAGACCTGTTTCCTGCTTATACAGTGGCTTTCCTCCCTCCTATTGCCTCAAATACATCTAACAAAATGACAAGCTTATTCATCCATATTGGGGATAAAAAAATTTTCACCACCAACAAAGCCTGTATTACAATTTGCACAGTTGGTCAATAAATGTGGTCAATGACTATTTAATTCAATTCAACAAAGAGTAAGGCCCTATTTTGTACAAGACACTCTTCTAAGTATAAACACAAAAACAAAAATTGTCCCTGCCCTCAAGGAGCTTTCATTCCACTAGGCTAAAATTTTTCTTTTAAGGACTAGGTCTCCCTATCTCAGTCCAGGCTGGAACTGCCCAATGTCACTAAACGCATCAGGAAGAACTCTGACCTGCCTCTGTTTCCAACTCGGGCTAGCTGACTTCACATTAGGGATGCATGAGCTCAAAATATTAATTCCACACAGCACAGACATTCCATCAGCCCATCGTAGCTCAGAACTCCCAAGCTTAATTGGGGAAAAAAATAACACATTAAAAAAATATTTTTTTAAACTCCTGAGTTTAAGAGATCTGCCTGCCTCAGTCTCTCTGGTAGCTGAGATCATTACAAGCCTGTGCTACCATGAAATATAGGTTAGATTTTCATACTCTTGTATGTACATTTGGGCTCTGACAAGGTACCTTATGGTTAATTTCCTGCTTCTCTAAAGTAATGATAAACCCCTACTTATTTCTCTCATCTGGTTAAAATGATATAAAAGACGTGAAAGCTCTTTTAAAAGCACAGCATTATTATGCTAATAAATCAATGGACTTTGAATATTTTATGAGACAAAATGTTACATGGAAACATGACAGAACATACAATCATAATTTTCTAACTCCTAACTTTCCAATGAAGTCATTCTCTTTTCAGTGACTGTGAAGGTTTTAGAAGGTTCTGTAGTGTTCTGGGGCTCAGTGTCATAAACATAATGTCACCCATAAAAAGGAACATCCAGAGAATTTCGCCATATGAAAGTAAATCCTGTCCTACTTAGACTTGACTTATGATATCATCCATCATGCCACAGATGAAAATCTTTCTCAGAAAACAGTTAAAGTCATCTCTGTTGTGGAATCTACTGTGGATCTTATGTACTATTAACACAGGTACAGAAAGCACCTTAAAGATGCATCTAATGAGGGAAAATAAAAATGTATTTCCCTGGAGTCTTGCAAATCTGATCATGAGGGTGTGATGGAGGGAAAAGGAGAAAACTGCCTTCATCTGTTAAACCAGATGCTACAAAAATCTTTGTGATAGTAAATTGAGCCATCTTTTGTCTCAACTCTTACCCAGCCCTCAGTCATCAAATGGATGTGGCCTAAGACAAACTGAGATCTAGTAAACACCTTAATTTAGAAAGGCCAAGGTCACCCACTGCATCCTGGGTCAACACCTGTAGTCTTGACCTTTGTCTTGCCACTGGACTTTGATGACTGGAGGAGCAATGAGGCTAATGACTTCACACAGCTCTGCCTCACTTAAATCCATTTTACATTCAAGTCAAGTCATCACCCTCATGATATCACTGGTCTTTTTCAAGAATGAAGGATCAACGGGGCAGCTAGGTGGCAAGTGGATAGAGTCCTGGCCCTGAAGTCAGGAGGACCTGAATTCAAATCCAGCCTCAGACCAAACACTTGACATTTACTAGCTGTGTGACCCTGGGCAGGTCACTTAACCCCACTGCCTAGTCAAAATAAAAAAAAGACTGAAGGAGCAACAATATCAACAACAACAAAAAGCACCAGGTGCAATAAAGAAAGAGGACCATCCAAAAAGGGCAATAATTCACAGGAGACAATATCTAATAAGAGAACCATAAATAAATCTACGTATAGCCTCAGTCGTCCATACATAAATACCCAAAATATGAGTAAAAGTCAAGGTAAACTACAGCCTCTAATTCAAGGAGGCAAACTCGACCTCAAAGACTGAGACACGGTGAGATGGAAATAAAAAAAGCATCCCTGATTTTATACAGAAGGAATGGAGCTGATAAAAGGAACAATCTAAAAAGCCTCCTAATAAAGAAAATAAGTTTTTAAGAGGAAATCCACCAATCTGAGTGAAAAAGCAAAGCGCAGAACATTTGAGTGAGATTCAACAAGAAGGAGAAAGAGAAGCAATACTTCCAAAGGAGAAAAGGAGAAAGACCACTTGGGAAGAGACAAGGAATTCAGCATGGTAATCACCAACCCAATTCAGAAGCATAATATAGCCATGATGGGGCACTTCAGCTATGCCGGTGTTCTAACTCTGTTTAAAGCAGAGATGCCAACAAATTCTTACTCTGCTTTAAAGACCATTTCATTCTTTCAAAGGTGGAAGAACTAACAAGGGGAACGAATTTCAACTCTCGGTTTCATTTTCACAAAGAAGTTGGTAGCTAAAATGGAAAGTATGGGAATCTTGGGAGGAGGAGACCTTCTCACTTTGTAACGCACTGCAGTTAAACAAGGTGGGGAGAAGGAGAGGGGAAGAGGGAGAGGGACAAAATGCAGCAGAGATTTGGGGAGAATAGATTTTAAGAGTTTAAAGGAAGAAGCATAAGGAGGAACTCATGGCCTAAAATTCTACAGGGGAAGATGGCCCAGAAGGGATGGGCAACTTTCAAGAATAAAATTCTAACACAAACATGAGATAAAAAGAAAGAAGAAGGAAAGGAAGAACTATTAAGGAAAGGAAGACCAATTAAGATATTAAAACACATACAGAAGATGGGAAGAATGGCCTTTTCTCAATCCTCATCCTTGTGACTCCTCTGCAGCCTCTGACTCTGTTGATCTCCCTCTTCTCTCTGACCTTGTCTTCTCTCTAGGTTTCTGGGATACCGATCTCTCCTGGTTTTCCCCCTACCTATCAGGCTGCTCCTCAGTCTCCTCTGCTGGATCTTCATCCAGGTTGGGCCTGTTAACTGTAGGTATCCCCAAGGCTTTGTCATAAGCCCTCTTTCTCCATATACTATTTCATTTGTTGATTTCATCAACTCCCATGAATTCAATTATAATGCTTTCCCTCCCAGACCTTGTTTGCATGTTGTTTTCCTCATTATGCTATGAACTCCTTGAGAGGAGGGACCAATCTTGACTTTCTTTGTATTCCCAGAGCTTAGGACAATGCCTAAAACACAGGAAACATTTAATAAATGCTTACTGACTTGACTAGAATGTAACTAAGAATGAATACAAAATAGGGTTATGGAATGACTATCAGGAGTATTAAATCACAGAATTATCTGAGGCTAGAGATGAATGCTAAGGTCAAAGAACTTTTTTTAAGCTATTTAAGGATCAAAAGGAAGATAGGACCCCTTGGGACGGACACACCAATAAAAACAGGCAACACAAAGGTTACTCCACTTTTAATTTACTTTGGTTTTCTCTAACAAGGAGTATAATGTTCAGACTGGAAAGAATAGGACAAAAACAAGCAGGGGAGATTTCAAACCCAAGATAAGAGAGATGTTAAAAGAACACTTACCCACCCTCAATCAAATACAAAGTATTTATTAAGCGCCATCAAAGCATGGATGAAATAATGCCCAAAGTGCTGAAAGAACTGGCAAATATGATTATGAGCTACTGTCAATAATCTTTTATAAGTTATGGTCAATGAAAGAGATATTTCAGGTCTTTAGATCAGCAAATACATTCCCAATTTTCAAAAAATGGAAACCAAGTTGATGAGCTTGATTGATTCCTGGAAAAATTCTAGAATATATCATTAAAAGGTTGATTTGTGAGCATTTAGAAAGGAAATAGACAATCACTAAGAGCCACTGGACTCCACTGAAAACAAGTTGGGCCAGATTATCCGGATTTCCATTTGTGGCGGGGTCAACAGGCCAACTGATAAATGGAATGCCATAGATCTAATATACCTGGATTTGAGCAAAACATTTGAAAATGTCTTCTGTACCATCATTATGACAAATACGGATAGATGCAGGATAGACAATAATACAGTTAATCTGAATGACTGGACCCCAAAAAGGAATCATTAACAGGCTAATGTCAACTTGGAAGGAAAGTTCTAGCAGGGATTTATCCTTCATCTCAGCTACTCAACATAGGATGAATGAATGAATAAGAAAGTGTACCTACCGTGGTACTACACTAGGCACTGGTGAAACAAATACAAAAGTCCCTGACTATAAGGAGCTTACATTCTAATAGAGGGATACTACCCATGTAAGGAAGTAGAAGCTAGAGAAGGGAGTTTCCCTCTGGAAAATCACTGGGATTATAAATAGAGGCATAGGTCAGTCAACAGCCACGCCCATAGAATAACAAGAGGCACAAGGGCCGGGTGGAGTGGAAGAAGTACAAGAAAGGCAGAAAGGAAGAGGGTAAGAAGCTCATTGAATAGATCCTGAGTTCTTGGTAGATGACTACATGGGATGTGAAGCATGGTCTAAGGATGGCTACTTGGAGTAGGTTACATGAGTTTTTACTGATTCTCCCTACAATCAGAGGATAGGAGGAGAGAATGTGATTCTGAAAATAAAATTGTCATTTTTTTAAGTAAACATCTATGTAATTTGGCACTTCCAACAGAGATTTCTTTTGTATGTATTTGGTAGGGGCAGTCAATCCTCCAAACTTAATCTTCTTTTTTTTAACTATCTTTTTTTTCTCTTTTTTTGGACAGGACCTATGATTTTATTGGTGCAAGGACCTTTCTGAAAGGAAATTTCCTTTATCAATCCAGATTGAAAACTGATTTGCAATTTAGAGAATGAGTGGGCCACTGAGAGGTTAAGTGTTTTGCTCCAAATCAAACAGTCAGTTTATGTCAGAGGCAAGAATTGAGGATGTCTTCCTGATTCTGATGAATCTAGTTCTCTTTTGTATATATATATATATAAATATATACATACACGTATGTGTGTGTATATACATATATACATATACACATATATACATACGTGTGTGTTTCTGTGTGTATATACACATATATACACATACATGCATATACACACACACGTGTGTGTGTGTGTGTGTGTGTGTGTGTGTGTATGCGCCATGCAACACTCTAACTCAGACCTACAGAACTTGGCAGTAGGTAGGGGCCAAAATTAAAACAGGCTAAACTTCTTTGGGCTGCAGATAGTTTTTAGCGGCTCATTTTCCAAGTAAAGGTATAATTAATGATTAAACTATTTGGCAATTAAACCATATTAAAAA
Organism: Phascolarctos cinereus; assembly: GCF_003287225.1. Lineage (NCBI taxonomy): Eukaryota > Metazoa > Chordata > Mammalia > Diprotodontia > Phascolarctidae > Phascolarctos > Phascolarctos cinereus. The sequence goes on from NW_027556098.1 coordinate 11,540,638, forward strand.
AGGGAAATTTCAATTAATATCAATTAATTATATTTACTACTTAAGATTTTTATTTATCATGCAATTATATTAATGTTAAAAAATTACTCTGCTAAGAGGTACATGTTTTAATACATTTTTTAGGTTTTCTTACTCTTAACATTTACTTAATGGGATATATTACACTTTTTGTCAGCAATCAGCTTACCATACTCTGGAATCACGTTTGAAATTGATTTCTTTGGAAATCTGAAAACTAACCTTAGTAGCTGCCTCATTTTCTGAGTTTACTTTCTTGAAAAACTATTGTCCCCACTGAGACTCTTCAACAATTTGGATGCTTTAATTTGTTTTTCATTGGTGTCCAATTTGCTTAAGTCAGGATGTTTTGATTCAAAATGGCGACAAAGATTGTATTCCTTCAGAATGGCTATTATTTCTAGGCAGACAAGGCACGATATTTTGTCTCTCGTGTAAATAAACAAGCATCTATTTGTCTACTCTGGATTAAACACTCTGTGTTCTGATTCGCTCTTCCATTTTTATCACCCATTTTACAAAGTCACCCCCAAAAACTTTAATGTTAGAACCAAAAAATCTCCACAGCAACTGCTCACATACGAAGAAATACTGAACTGAGTGTCTGACCTTGGAGCCAGACACTCATGTAACTTGGAGGGCGACTGAGCAGCAAGGGAGGGCACAGCGGGCATCAGCTGCATTGGCACATAGCTGTACTCACTTTATCCCTGCTCAATGCCAGTAACGACTGAAAACACAGTGAAAAGATGTGACTCTCGCTCCTTTCAGACTAGACACAGACTGACGGTGGTTGGTTGCCACAGGTCACGTGACAAACAGGGGAGAGAGCACAGTGGCACCCCACCTGCCAATTACATGACAGGCACAATAGTGACTGGTGGAAGGCAGGTTAAGCGAGGCATGGACAAAGCACCCAGTTACATCTTTACTTTCTTTTACATCCTCTACATTTTTCATGGACCGTCTGAAATCCTTTGGCGGGCCTTATATGTTGTGCAGGCCTGCTCTAAATTCATCTTCCTAAGTATCTTTCCTATTGAGGTATAGTACCCAAAAGTACCATCCCTGATGACCATAAGAGACTGATTGGAGAAATGACAGCAAATGTGGACAATTTAGGGCATATTTGCTGTCCTTCCGGCTTCACCTCTAAAGGCAATCAGAATGACTTTGTTGTTGAGCTGTTTCAGTCTCGTCCAACTCTCTTGTGACTCCATTTGGGGTTTTCCTGGAAAAGATACTGGAGTAGCTTGCCATTTCCTTCTTTAGCTCATTTTATAGATGAAGAAACTGAGGCAAACAGGGTTAAGTGACTCGCCCAAGGTCACACTGCTAGTAAGTGTCAGAGGCCAGATCTGAATTCAAGTCTTCCTGACTCCAGGCCCAGTGCTCTATCCACTGTCTCTCAGAATGACCAGCTTTAGCAAAATCTACCAAGGTTCCTGTTAACTCATTTCCCCTGCCTTTGCTTTTGGCTACTTTGTGAAGCAATACCATCTTTAGTTTTCCAGCATCTTCCTCTAAAACATTTTGCCAATGAGCTTATACTCTAAATTTGTGTTGCCTTCCAACGTCATGCACATTGGTCAACGCCATGCCTAGGTTATTTGAGTCCTTTCCTTGTGCCAACTGTTTTATACTGGGTAAACTTCTCTAAGAAATGGAGACAGTCAAAGATAACATCCTTACTTTTATCCATTCCTTATTTTTCAGGCTCAACAATTTGTCTAAGTCAGGAGGGAGATGTTTCAACTGCACACAATGCCAAGGATTGTGCTGTTCAGCTGTGACCAACTTTTCATGACCCCATTTGGAGTTTTCTTGGCAAAGACACCGGAATGATTTACGATTTACTTCTCCAGCTCATTCGACAGAGGAGAGGAAACTGAGCCAAACTGGGTTAAGTGACTTACCCAGGGTTACCCAGCTAAGTGAAGTATCTGAGGCCAGATTTGAACTCAGGAAGATGTCTTCCTGACTGCAGGCCCGGCACACTATCTACTGTGCCACCTACGTACCCTAACGTTAAGGATATGAAGACAAAAAAATGACATCATCCCTCCCCTCAAGGAGCTTAAATCTAATAGACAGAATAAAGCATGTAACACAAGTAAATATGAACTAAGGTAAAAAGGTTTTATAGGCAAAAGAGAATTCTAGCTAGAGTAAGAGAATTCATTTAAGGAGGTATCTACCGGAGATTTATTTTTTTCCTAAAAGAATAATAGCTGATAAATTCTGAACTTGCCTTACTTGCCTATTAATTTCAAACTTTAGGAAGATAGAAAAAAGCAATAAAGAGAACTCCTATTTGAGATCTGATTCTGACCAAGGTAAAATTACAGAAGCCTTAAAAGAAAGTGATCACAACATCTTAGATTTCATAATAAATAAAAAAGGGGAAATCCAGGCTCAGCCTGATGTGCATAAGAGACTTTAGAAATAGTGAACTTCAAATAATTTTGAAAAAGAACAGGAAGGAAAAGATTCTTTAGAGGAAGCCAGCTCATAAGATCCTCAAACACAAATAATTCTGAGCATGATGAAAGGAGGAAGCTGTCTAGGGACTGGTTTGGCTGCACAGAGTACGGCTGCCCATCCATCATCTAATATCTTCCATTCTCTCCTCTTTTAGAGGTGGCCCTTCTCTTCACCAAGCCCAACATCTCTACTTGTATACTAGCTCCTAACCCCTCCTCTATCCTCCAGCCAATTGTCCCCACAATTATGTCCACCCCACCACCATCTTCAATTTCTCCCTAGCAACTGGCTCATTCCCTGCTGCCTGCAATACTCCCACTCCAAGTTTTAAAAATCAAGAAAAAGGTAGGATTTGGAATAAGGATACTTTAAATTACACTTAAATGTCTATTAAAGTTTTTGGAAAATCACAAATGGTCAGTATAAAAACTACATAGAAAATCAATGCACTTCTATTCTGCACATTATTGCTATGGTATCAAAACTAAGAAACACATTCTAAATTCCTTTGCTGCCTGTAGGAATGGCACTGTTCTCAAAATATAAATTAATGTTAATGGCACATTTAAAAAAAAAAACTAGAGGCTGGCAGATAATAGGGATGGGGGAGAAAGGAGGTGATAATGTGAGATAAGAGCCTCAAGGTTTTTTAAAGCCTCAACCAACTGGGACATTATAGTCAGAACCCCTGAATGTCTCCTCCATCCTCGAAAAACCCTCACTCATCCCTTCAAACTTTTGTCCCAAATCTTTCCAGGCTAAACTCAGAAAAAAATATCTATACTCATTATCTCCACTTTCTCTCATTTTACGCATTTCCTAACTTCTTGCAAATTGGTTTTTCACTCATCACTCAAGAGAAGTTGTTACCCATGATCTCTCAGTTGACATATCTGATGGCCTCTCCTCCATCTTCATTCTTTTAGACAGGATTAGACACCCCCTGGCTTCTCTTCTCTTCTCTAAGTTATTGTGACACACACTCTCTTGGTTCTCCTCCCCTCTGGCCAATCCTTCTCAGCTGCCTTTGTTAGATCATCATTATCTGCCCCCTAACTCTGGGGGTTGTCCAAGGCTTTATCCCTAGGCTCTTTCCTGTGTTGACCTCATTGGCCCCCATGGATTCAATGACCATCTTTATTCAGATGATTCCAGTTCTATATATTCAGTCTTATTCTCTCTCCTGAAATCCTAACCTGCATTACAAACTCCTTGTGGTTGTTCAGTCATTTTTCAGTTGTGTCCTACTCTTGGTTAACCCACTTGGGGGTTTTTCTTGACAAAGATATTGTAGTAGTTTGCCATTTCCTTCTCCACTTCACTTTACAGATAAGGAAACTGAGGCAAACAGGGTTAAGTGACTTGCCCAGGGTCACACAGCTACTAAGTGTCTGAGGCTGGATTTAAACTCAGGAAGATGAGTCTTCCTGACTCCAGACTCTCTACTCTATCCACTGTGCCACTTAGCTACCCTTACATTACAAACTACTCTTTGGGTAAAAGCAGATCTTCCATGGACACCTTAAACTCAACTTATCTAAAACAGAGCACATTATCTTTCTCCTTCACTCTAACCTTACCCCTATTCTGAATTTCCGTTTCTGTCAAGGTCACCACCATCTTCCCAGTTATCCAGGTTTATAACCTTGAAACCATCCTCTTCTCCTCATTCTTACCCATCATGGCAAGGTCTTGTCTATTCTACCTCCACATCTCTCACATCTGAACCCTTCTCTCCATAACACCCTATCACCTCTCTCCTGGAGCCCCTCCCTCATAACTCCCCCTTCTCCCAATCTATCCCCCAAACAGCTGCCAAATAAAAAAGATGATTGCACATGAAACTGCAAATCTATCACATACAACTTGCTATTCCTTTCAAATATATAAGAAAGTTATCATGTAAATTTCTGGTTTTTCTTTTTTTCCCCCTCCCCCCGGCCCTAGAGACGGCTACCATTAGACACAAATATGTGTATATACACATATATGTGTAAATCATTCTATACATATTTCTGCTTATCAATTCATTCTCTGGATGCAGATAGTGCCTTCCTTCATAAGTCCTTTGTAGTTAATTTGGATATTTATAACAGTCAAAATAACTTATTTGCTCAAAGTTGTTTTCAAAACAACATTGCTGTTACCATATACAATATTCTCTTGGTTCTGCTTATTTTGCTCTTTGTTATTTAGTGCAAGTCTATGCATGTTTTTCTAAGGTGACTGAGCTCATCATTTCTTACAGCACAGTAGTACACCATCACCAGAACTGGCTCAGCCATTCCCCTACTGATGGGCATCCCACCACAAAGACAGCTGCTACAAATATTTTAGAACTTAAAGGTTCTTTTCCTTTTTCCCTAATCATCTTTAGAAATAGACCTAATAGTGGTATTGCTGGGTCAAAAGGTATAAGCAGTTTAGTAACTCTTTGGGCCTAATTCTAGATTGCTCTCCAAAGGTTGGACCAGTTCCAAGGTGAAACATCTAACACACAGGTCTGACCATGTCACTGCACTTTCAATAAACTCCAGAGGTTCCCTATGACTCCCAGGATAAAATACAAACTCTCCGGTCTCAAAGTTAAAGGGCTTTACCACCAGGCTCCTATATATTACTACTGTTCATGTTATCTTTGATCTAGTAAAATTTGCATTCTTACTGTTCCTCATACTTTGCACCCTATCTCCCATCTCTGTCACTCATAACTGGAACACTTGTCTTCTTTGCCTTTGTTTCTTAGAATCCTCCAAAGCTCAACCCAAATACCACCTTCTCCCCGAGGCCTTTCCTTATCCCTTTCCCCTCCGATAGCTGCCTGGGAAATTACCTTGTATTTCACATATATTTTCTATATACTTAAATGTATACGTTGCATTTCTCCTGATAGAATGTAAGTGACTTCCTGTTCCATTTCTGCCTTTATATGCTTAGCACAATACCTGGCACAGAACAGGTATTGAATAAATTAATCTTTATTGATTGAGTAAACAAATTCTTAAATGATACATACAAAAGGAGGAAGCAAGAGTAAAATGTCCTGACTTCAGAAAAACCTGGAAGGACTTGTATGGTCTGCTGCTGAGTGAAGAGAGCAGAACCAGGAGAACGTTGTACACAGTAACAGCCACATTGTGCAATGACTAATAATGATAAACTTAACACTTCTCAGCAATGCAAGGATCTAAGACATCTCCAAAGGCCTCGTGATGGAAAATGCTGTCCACATCCAAAGAAACAACTATGGAATTTGAATGCAGATTGAATCATACTATTTGCTATTTTATCTTCTGTTGTGTTTTGTTTCCTCTTTCTGGTGGTTCCTCCTATTGGTTCTAATTCTTACTTACGACATAACTAATGTGAAAATATGTTTAATAGGAATGTATATGTATAGCCTATATCATATTGCACGCCATCTTGGGGAGGGGGAGAAAAATTTAAAGCTCAAAAGCTTATGGAAGTGATTGTTGATAAATAAAAATAAATTAATTTAAAAAAGAGTAAAATATGTTTTTCATTCATCTAAAAAAAATTGCCTTGTATTTTTTTACATATATTTTCTGTATACTTAAATGTGTACCCTGCATCTCTCCTGATAGAATGTAAGTGACTTCCTGTTCCATTTCTGCCTTTATATGCTTAGCACAATACCTGGCACAGAACAGGTATTGAATAAATTAATCTTGATTGATTAAGTAAACAAGATTTTTAAATGACACGTACAAAAGGAGGAAGCAAGAGTAAAATGCCCTGAGGATGAACACAAAACAGTCATCTAATGTGGACTCAGAATTCCCAGAATGAGACAAAGCTTACAATAAAGTGCAGGGGTGGGGGGAGTTATCTTTTATCTCTGTTGGGAGCCAGAGGAAGATCTGGGCACCGAAGTTTTAATAAGGCTATTAATAAGCAGGAAAGCATCCAGAGGGTGTCTTACGGGCCCAGGGATATTTAGCCTGGAGAAAAGAAGACTCAAGTTGGACATAATAATTAAGTATCTGAAGGGCTTTCAGGGGGAAAAAGGGACCAGACCCAGGTTCTGAAGGACCCAGGAGCAATGGATGGAAGATGAAAACAGGCAAATTTGGGATTGATGTCAGGGAAAAAAACCTTCCTAACAACTGGAGATGTCCCAAAGTGGAACCGTTACCTCCAAAGGTAGTTGTCTTCCCCTCGCTGATTGGTCTTCAAGCAAAGGCTGGATGCCCAGTTACTGGAGACATTGTAGAGTTTTCTTATTCAGGCATGTTTTGGATTAGATGGCCTATGAGGGCCCTTCCAACCCTGACATTCTGTGAGTTTGATTATGATTCACTTTAGCGCTTCTAATTGGAGATTAAAAGTGATATACACAAAGTCCCCATCTTACAAACCCCACTTATCAATGAAAAGGAAGAAATGGTTTCTCCTCCTCTCCTTCATTCACCTGTATTACAGGAGTTCTCTGCAATCTAGTAGAAAAAGCTGCCAGGAGATCTGGATTCAAATCTAAGCCCCGACATTCAGTGAGCAGCCAGGTGGTACAGTGGAAAAAAGACTAGATTTGGAATCAGAGATTCAGTGGTTTTTCAGTCATGTTTGACTCTTTATGACTCCATTTGGGGCTTTCATGGTAAAGATGCTGGAGTGGTTTGTCATTTCCTTCTCCAGAACATTTTACAGATGAGGAAACTGAGGCAAACAGGGTTAAATGACCTGCCCAAGGTCACTCAGCTAGTAAGTGGTTAAGGCCAGATTTGAACTCAGGAAAATGAGTCTTCCTGACCCCAAGCCTGATCGATGTTCTATCCACTGCACCGCCTTGGAGTCAGAGAATCAGGACTCAAATCCCCCCTTCTTCTATGTCATACCTGGGTGATCCTGGGCAAACCATTTAAAATCACTGGATCCAGAAAATGAAGGGGTCTGGCTCCCCATTGGATGACCTCTAAAGTCCCTTCTAGCTCTAAATCTTTGATTCAATATGAACATCCCAAATTCAAGCTCAGGGCATTATCAATCCAGTCCAGCTACCCCAGGACTTAAATAGCTGTTTGTTGACTACTCTGTGAAGACAGCCACCAAAGCTGGTTGTTTTTTTCTTTTTACAATGGGAAAATCAATTCTAAATTCCAAACAACCGATTTACAAACACACTTTCAGAGAACAGCCCATCTGAAGGCTGGTAGATGAGTGGGAGGGAAGAAGAGATGGGGAGATGGGATGGGGCACAGACTACTTCTACTGAGAGAAAGAAGACTGGGCTTGAGTCAGAGGAGTCTGGATTCAAATCCTGCCTCTAACATTTGACAGCTTTATAACCATGGCCAAGTTATTCAACTTCTCTAAACTTCATTTTCTTCATCTGTCCAGTGGGAATAATTGTATCTTGCTCACAGGGCTGCTATGAGTATCAAATGAGATAATGCATATTTATAAATTTACAAACCTTGAAGTGACAGCATGTGTATGCGTGCACACACACATATATAATAGTTATTATATATTAAATTGATAGCATGTATGTGCTTATGTGTATATACATGTACATGCATGTATATATGTACTCTGAATATGCACAAATGTGTGCCTGTTTCTATGTATGTATATGTACACATGCTATGATTATTGGCTCTCTGTACCCATACATATATGAGTTAGCTACTTCATATGTGTGTGAGATAGCATTTATATGCATATGTACATGTTGTGTACATATGTCTTTACATGTGTACGTGTGTGTACATGTGTGTATGTCTCTGTCTTTGTACACATCTGGGTATATACATATACACATGCTATGATTATTGGCTCTCTGTACCAACAAGTATATATAATATTATATACTATATTTTTATATTATTATATATTCTGTTATATATTAAAGTTATAGCATGTATATGTGTCTCTACGTGTACATATATGTGGATGTATGTATACATGTCTCTGTGTGTATGTATGGATATAAGTATGGTCCTGTGCATGGCTGTAGTTACATACATACATATGCTGTGATTACTAGCCTTCTGTGGATTGTTGTCTTTTGTTCTTAGAGAGGACCAAAATGACATCACTATGTTAGAGTCAAGTTACACTATGCCCAACTGTGACTAATCAGACCAATACGAGCTTGGGATGCCCTACCATAGGTCAGGCACAAATAGTCCGTATGAACCTTTGGGTGGATTCTCTAAGTTTGTGTATCTTCCATTTCTCCTGAGCTATTTCAATTCTGCTTTGCTCATAGAGCACAGCACCTTCTCTGATGTGGGCATGCCACGCCAAGCAGTACTGGGCCAGTGTCTCCCATGTGTCTCCAAATCAATTCCAAAGTTCTTAAGAGAGGCCTTGAGAGTGTTCTTGTATCACTTCTTCTGACCACCTTGTGAACACTTGCCCTGTGTGGGCTCTCCACAAAATAATCTTTAGGGCAAGCATACGTTTGGCCTTCTAACAAAGTGGCCAGCCCATCGGAGTTGTGCTCTGTGAAGCAGAATTTGAATGCTTGGCAGTTTAGTTTGAGAAAGGACTTCAGTGTCTGGGATCTTACCCTGCCATGTGATCTTCAGAATACTCCTAAGACTATTTAAATGGAAGCGATTTAGTTTCCTGGCAGGGCACTGGTATACTGTCCAGGTTTCACAGGCATACAGCAACAAGGTCAGCACAATGGCCCTGTAGACCTTCAGTCTGGTAGTCAGTCTAATCTTCTTCTCTCCCACACTTTCCTTCAGAGCCTCTCAAACACTGAGCTAGCTCTGGCAATGTGTGTGTCAACCTCATTATCAGTGTGTACGTCCCTGGAAAGTACACTGCCAAGGTAAGCGAACTGATCCACAGCATTCAAAACTTCTCCACTTGCTGTAACTGATGGTTCCACAAATAGATGGTGTGGTGGTGGCTGATGGAGCACTTGTGTTTTCTTGGTATTAACTGTTAGGCCAAAATTAGCACAAAATTAGCAGAGAACTGATCCATACTTTGTTGCATCTCAGCTTCAGAGGCTGCATTCAGTGCACAATCATCTGTAAACAAAAAAATCATGCACCAATACTCCCTCCACTTTAGTCTGGACTTGTAGCCTTTTCAAGTTGAAGAATTATCATGAGTGAGGTAACCTCGATGCTATGTTCATCCTCATTGAAGGTGTTTGACAACACAGCCAAAAATCAGGCTAAAAAGCATGGGAGCGAGCACACAGCCTTGTTTCACTCCCCTGGTGACTGGGAAATCAGCTTTCTGTACCTACATTTGGTTGCTATTTCCATGGCTCTTTATTGTCCTAGTGCCAGGACTACTGATGTGGACTTTGGCCAATGCCTTTCCTTCCAATGGAGTCATCTTTCACCAGGAAGACTTAAGTAGCCGCCACTCATTTCTATACTCAAGCAGTATCTTCCACACCCTTTTTACCATTCTCCCCTAAATATCTCTCCTGAGACAATATATACTCTTTACTATTTAGTTTTTTGCCTTTATATCCTCAGCCCCTTGCACAATGCCTGACACAGAATAGATATTTAATAAATGGTGGTTAATTGATCATCTAAGATTTTTAAATGGCATGTATAAAAGGAAGAAGCATAGACTACCCAAATCAATGACACAAAGAACCAAACAGGTAGACAATCTTCACATGTTCCTGCAAAAGGCTATCAGCACCTATGTAGTTCCTTCTAAAAGAACCATCTGCTATCTGCTTTATAGGTACTATAGCAGATTCCCCAACCCAACTCTACTTTATCAAAGCATATATATTTACATAAGAATTTACAATGACAAATAATAGCTGGAATTTATCTAGGGACAAATGAGACTATCTAAATGAGATAATATTTGTGAAGTGCTTAGCACAGCGCCTGACACATAGATACTTAATAAATGCTTGCTCACTCCAGCCCCCCATAGTTTACAAAGGACTTTGCTCATATTACCTCATTTGATCCTCACAACAATCCTGTAAGGTACATTTGTTAGATATTATTATCCCCATTTTGGGGCAGCAAGGTGGGGTAGTAGATAGAGAACTGGGCTTGGAATCACAAAGACCAGAGTTCAAATTTGACCTCAGATACTTATTAGCTATATGATGCTGGGCAAGTCACTTAACCCCTGTCTGCACAAAACTGGAGAAGGAAATGGCAAACCACTCCAGTACTTTGCCAAGAAAAACCTCATGGACATTTGGTCCACAGGGTCATGAAGAGTCAAACAGGACTGAACAGCAACCAAATTCCCATTTCACAGATGAGAAAAGTGAGAGAGAGGGATGTAAAAGTGATTTGTCCAAAGGATCACACAGTTAAGAAGGAGCAGAACTAATGTATAAACCCCCAGGCGTCAAATCTGTCGTCAGATCTAATGCTTTTCCATCATTCCTTCCCAATACCAATAAACAATAATGCAAATCTCATTAATGTGTGAGATAAAAGTGATAACTACTGGTAGGCTTGAAATAAAGCGACTTCAGAAACACATGACGGCTCTCTGAAGAAACATACTACTACTACACACACACACACACACACACACACACACACACACACAACCAGGATCTAAAGACTAATCCAACCAATCCTTCTAGGAGTTAAAACTAAAGGAAATATGGGTCAGTTGAGTAAGCAATGCTACTTAAATCATTCAATTAATGATAATTGTGTTTGCCATCTTAGAAATGAGGAGTACTTTGGTCCACCAATTTGAGACACCACTCTCAAAGAAGTAGCCATGGGAAAATGATTCCTTCCCAGTAGAATTTCCCAGCAAAAACCAGAAACATTCAAAGCCATCCCACTGATTGTTCTTCTAAAATATAGTCATTTCAATAATGTGTAGAATCTATGATATACTTTTCTTTAAAAAGCAAATGGTATAAAATGGTGGTTCAAGGTTTCATAGACAAACTTTTTTTTTCTGTGCTGCTGTGTATATGAAATGTTCTTTTTTGGTGCTGAAGTTTAAGAAAAAAAGTTGAGGTTCTTTGTTTTGTTTTGTTTAATAGAAGCAGTCTTGTTCAGCTTCTAAATACTTAGCACATACTAAAGGTTTTAGTTGTGACAGTTTGGAAAGCACTCTCAGTAGAGTTGTCAGATTTGCCCACCATCACACCACTAGCACTTTCTCACAAGCCTGGCTTATCTAGAATTATCAGGCAATCACATGAGGGAATTTCCTCCTTCCCCATAACAATGAAACCAGAGGTCCAGTTCCTAACCTCTAGCTCTATAAAGGAACTGGAAAGTCTAGATAAGAAATTCTTCCTGATAATTACTAACTAGTACACACTATTTTTAATCTTTTTTGATGGAAATATTCCACCTTAGGGAGAGTTCTAAACATAATTTCACTGTCTCTTTCTCTTCATGCACACTACAGTCCAGTCGAACTGGCCTTTTCACTATTCCTCATAAGCAGCCTTCTCTCTCCTTGCCCTCTCCTATCTTTGCCTTTGCACTCTGCACTGGCTGTTCTCCATACTGGGATGCATTTCCTCTTCATTTCCTCCTCTTAGTATCCCTAGTGCCACCCCCAGCATCCCAATGACATCTTCTAGATGAAGCCTTTCCTGATTTCCTCCAATTCCCAGGACATTCCCCGCACACAAAACTAATTTTTATGTATTTCTGCATTTACTTCATATGTTGTTGTTCAATTGTCTCTGAGTTTTTGTGAGCCGTGGAATATACTGTCCATGGGGTTTTCTTGGCAAAGATACTGGAGTGGGTTGCTGTTTCCTTCTCCAGCAGATTAAGGCAAACAGAGGTTAAGGGACTTGTCCAGGTACCTGCAGTAGTACAAGTGGCCTTGACAGCTACTAAGGATCTGAGGCTACATTTGAATTCAGGTCCTCTTCACTCTAGGGTGGCACTCTTTCCTTTGAGCCACCTAGCTGCCAATACACATAGGTGGCTATATATAGCTAGCTGCCTATTTTACATATACATGTACACACACACACACACATTCTTCCCTAACAGTTCCTGGGCAACAGAGACTACTTCTCCTTTGTCTCTGTAATCTCTACAACTTAGGATGGTACCTACTACATTTGCTGATGATGTTACTGTTTAGTCATTTCAGTTATATCTGACTCTTCATGACCCCATTTGGGGTCTCCTTGGCAGAGATACTGGAGTGGTTTGCCATTTCCTTCTCCAGCTCATTTTACAGATGAGGAAACTGAGGCAGAGGTAAGTACCCAGGGTCACAGCCAATAAATGTCTGAGGCCACATTTGAACTCAGGTCCTCCTGACTCCAGGCTCGGTGATCTCTCCACTGTGTTCCCTAGCTGCCCTATCTACTATATAGTAGGTGCTTAATAAACGTTTGTTGATTGATTGACCATTATAAACAATGCTTACTGTACTCACTCCAATGCAGGAGTGGGGAACCACTGTCTCCTGGCCACATGTGGCCTTCTAGGGTGCAGCCTTTTGACTGCATCCAAGTCTTGACTGAGTCCAAAAAAGTCCCCTTTTATTAAGGGAATTTGTTCTGTGAAGTTTGGACTCAGTCAAAGAGCCTTACTTGAGGACCTAGAGGGCCACATGTGGCCTCAAGGCTGCAGATTCCCCATCCTTGCTCGGTCTGCCTCTAAAATAGAGATAACAGCACCTACCTGCCAGGGTTGCCCCAAGCACTTTAGTTCCATTGCTTTCCCTCGCTTATTTGCTTCCTATTTAGCCTATAGATAGTTTGTTAGCCTATATTGTTTGCTTGTTGTCTTCCCCATTAGATTGTGGATTTCTTGGGGACAGGCACCCTCTTTTGACTCTTTTTTTGCATACCCAATATTAACACAGTACCTGGTACATAGTAGGCACTTAATAAATGTTTACCGACTGACTGATTTTGAGGATAAAATGAGATTAATACTTGTAACCGTGCTTGCAAACCTTAAAAGTATTATTAATTATTATTATTATCTCATTGCTGTGGGTACTCCCTCTAATGGTTTGAATCAGTTCCTCTACTGTGCTTTGACGCAGTGCTACCCTTTGTATTTAGGGCTTAGCTTGCTCTTTGACTAAATTTTTGCTATTCTTTAGTTGTTTTCAGTCATGTCCAACTCTTCATGACCCCTTTTGGGATTTTCTTGGCAAAGATACTAGAGTGGTTTGCCATTTCTTTCTCCCGCTCATTGTATAGATGAGAAACTGAGGAAAACAAGGTTAAGAGACTTGCCCAGGGTTACCCAGCTAGTAAGTGTCTGAGGCTGAATCTGAACTAAGGTCTTCCTGACTCCAGGCCTGGCCCTCTATCCACTTTGATACCTAGCTGCAGCCTCCTTTAACTAAATGTCTCCAATTAATTATAGCATCTAATTAATTAATTACAGGTTTATTGAGGATACTAATGTGCTCTCTTTCCCCCATAATGCCTTCAAGAACTACTGAAATATGTGGCATAATATTTAAGTATGTAAGGGCCCATAATAAAGGCACTATGAATAAAAAATAATTTATTTTTTCAATACTTCACACTATTATATTGCAAAAAAGTATCAGATTTTAGATTTAAATCCTGGCCCTGACTCTTTTTGCTCTGTGATTTCACTCACTTCATCTCAGGTTCCTGCTCTGTAAAAAGAGATGATAATATTTGTCCTATTTATTTCACAGAGTTATTGGGGGAGAAGTACTTTGTAAACCTTACACATTAAATATTATAACATAGTAATCCACATGTTTATCACCCTTGACATAGTAGATTAATTTCTCAAAAGGCATGTTTGCATAAATCAAATTTGTTCAAGCCATTTCAAGTGCACAAGGAAATCTGGGATCTGGCTATTTTAAGATGAATCCTTTTGCAAAGCTAAAGATTATCTGTATGTAAATACAGATTTCCATACACAGTTTATAGCATGTTTCTCAGGGAGTGGTCAGACTGACACCAACCTCAACCTTTCAGGCTAGTCAAAGTTAGGAAGTAAGTAAAAATATCTCAAATACAAATTCATTTTACTCCTTCTAAAAAGAAAGCATATTTGCATTTCAAAGCATCTTTGCATTTCAGAAGAATTGAAATGCAAGCAGTCATGGGAGCAAAAATCATTTCTGGTTGTAAAGACAAGTACGTCTCTTTATAAATATTTAAGACTGGGCATTTCTGAAAGACTGCTTTGCTATCCCCATATCGCAGTGTAAAACACTGTTGAATTTCCCTAATTAGACTTTTCACAGGCAAATAGTTACATTTGAGCTGCCTTATTGAAGAAACAGGCGAGGAATTTTAAGCAAAAGCTAAACTCTGAAAGCATATTTTTAAAATCACCCCCTATTATGCTAAGAACTGAAAAGTCACCTGACCCCCTACTCCTACATCAGCAACTGAGTCATAGCCCTTTCTTTCTCTGGCAAATCCCTGAGCTTCCATTCAGTCTTTTAAAAAAATGAGGAGAGCTAGTGTTTTATTAATCAATTTAGAGTTTTTCTTCCCCATAAAAACCAGTTTATTCTTAGAATTGCTGCCACTGTTCTCCCTTCACAATTAGAAGCCCAGAGCTTCTAGAACTTTGGGGGCTTCATTCTAAGAAACAACATTTCTAAAAATAAGCTATTTAATTAAACAACAACAACACTGTTCCAGGAGGTACATTTCTATTCTAAAGTGAACAGAAAAATTCTAAACTGAAAAAACCTGCAACATAAAATTAAGAAAAAACAGATTTCCAAAAAACTAATGAATGAAGTGCCAATGGTTAAGTGCTCTAATGGGTTAACCAACAGGAAGTTTCCATGTTTGAGCAAGTCTTGGCCTTGATAAAATTTTGGGAGCTGAAAGCTGATTAAATTTTAAAAAAAAGCAATGGCATTTTGTTCAATTGCTCATTATTTAAACACTCTAACAACAGCCTAGAAATATTTTGCATTTTAGCGCAACAAACCAGGTCTGTTCCCCATTTCTGTCCTTGTAATTGCAATCTTTTCATTTCTCAATGAAGAGGGCCTTTCCTTCTTGTAATCTTTTTTTTTTTAATTAGGAAGTAAGCCAAGACGTCAAAGGCTATCTAACCCAGCATTCCTTGTCTGCCTATCTTTTGCACAGCTAAGAAAGGAGTTTCCAGGAAAAGAATGAATGCACACCCTTCCCCCCTCCCCCACCCCCATCCTTTACAGCCAGGGCTTGCACTAGGACACCTGAACAATGGGCCTTGCTCAGCCCCCCTGCTCCATTTGGCAGAGCCCCTGCCGGGGGTGCCTGCCAGGAGACTCCTGCTCCGCCACCACACAACCAGGGGCACCTGCATTGCCTCCGTTCCTAGAGCCCGCCCTGCACAAAGTGACAAGAGCCAGCTTCTTCCTAACTGTGCACAACAACACAGAATGACGGCAGGGGAAAACAGAGACAAAAAAAAAAAAAGCCAAAACCCGACGAGGTTTTGGAAACGAGGCCTCCTCTTACCTGCAATGCAACATCCCTCAGCCTAGCCCCACGGATAGAGAGAGCATCCTTTCTGTAGGGCTACGGCTGCCAACGCAGTGACGTCATGGGGCGGGAGCAGGGAGCGTCACGTGACCGAGTCCTGCCTCCCGAGAGTCCCTAGAGAAACGCGGAGAGTGACACGCCGCGAATCCTCCCAGATCAATAAGAAGCTGGCATAGGAGAGGCTCCTTGTTTTGGTGTGGTTTTTTGTTTGTTTCTTTTTTTTATCTCTCACCAAGCCTTCTTCAAGCTGTTTGGCTGAAACCCTCTGGATCTCTCTGTCTTTTGCAAACAGCTGTTTGCTACATTTGACAGAAAGAAGAAAAAGAAAACTGAATTATTTTTGAGCCTGTAAATTTAAATCCTCAGATCAAACTATGATTTTCAAGAGAAGCAAGTGAAAGCATTATTTATCAGGATCACAAGTCAACAAGCATTTAAGAAATGCCTACTATGCGCCAGGCAATGTGCAAAATACTTGGGATACAAAGAAAAGCAAAAACAAACAAAATGAAATGTCTTATTTAAAAAAAAACAGTGTGTTAAATTAAGCAGAAATAATAAACCTGTGTAGTTTCATATTTATGTTAAAATGACACCAAACATGGTAAGCATGCATTCCTTCAGCTATTGGGATCTCTGATATCTTAATTTGAAGCCCATTCATGTTGGAATACTGCATTAGTTATACCAATAGAGTTGCTCTTTCAACTTCCTGTACACTTTTTTATTTTTACTTTCAAGTTACGAATCAGTAGTTACCATAAATGGTGAAAATCTCTGATGTCTGCTACATATGACATGTGGTATCTGTGAGAGATGTCTATATTTATATATCTCCTATCACTGATAGGATAGTACCTGTCCTATATATGTAGAAGATAGCATATCTGTGATATCTCCTATATATGCCGTATCTGTCTTTATATAGGAGATATATATCATATCCTAAATATAGGAGAAATCACAGATAGGATACCATATCCTAAATAGGAGATAACAGGGCAGTTTCTGTCCTATATGTGAAGATATCATATATATCACATATCTTCTATATATAGGTGACATCACAACCTGTCCTATATATAGGAGACAGAATATAGATCTTATTCTATATATGGGAGATACCACAGATAAGATAGTACTATCCTATTTATAGGAGATAATATATATGTGATATCTCATATATATGTATACACACTCCTATCCTATATATAGGATATGTAATATATATCATATCTGATATATAGGAGATAATAAAGTACCTGGCCTATATACAGGAAATATATACCACATCCTATGGAGAGAGGAGATATTACAGATGGGACAGTACCAACCTATACATAGGTGACAATATCTGAGAGATCTCCTGTATATACAGTACCTCTTATATATAGGAGATATGATATGGATCATATCTCCTATATATAGGAGAAATCACAGATAGGACCATACCTGTCCTATATATATAGGAGATAACATATTTGCGATATCACACACACACATATATTATAGATTTACACCACTCATACTACTGATTTGTAACTTTAAATTATGATTAAAAATATACTATGAATGTGTACATATAGATTTATCATGTGCTTAAATACCGACATAATTAATATAGTATTCCAGCATAAACGGGTTTCAAATTAAATTATTAGAGATCTTGAATGAATGCATGCATGTACACCAAATCTTTGGTATCATTTTAATAAGAAAATTACATACATATGATATCACAGATTTATACAACTTATACTAACAATTGACTTATAATTTAAAATTAAACAATGGACTATGTGCATATATGTGTTTACTTTTAAAGCAAGGAATTTTAATATGGCGATTTTCTAAGAACAAACTTCTAGTAATTACTGAGATAACTCACATTGCCATCATTTTATCATGATCTTAACAAGTGAGTCAACTTGCTAAGACAAAGTATGTACAATGTCAACAGATCTCATTCACCACTGAAATTCAGACTGACTAGGAAACAAAATCTACTTGTGGTCACAGTTTTACTTGGAACAGCTTGAAATAAATTCCTGAAACGCAGAGTTTATGTTGTAACTAGCTGGAATTTTTATACCATTTCAAATACAGTTGTTAGAAAATAAATGTTTTCAAAATATGTAAGCTCAAATGCAACAGTGGCCTTCTTAGGACTTCATTTCTATTTTTATAGGATGTTCCATTACTTTTACTCGAATTTAAATTACAATATTTTAACATTACTCTCTTCCCTATTCCATTTTAAAAAAATATTTATTAATATTCAATTCCAAATTCTCTCATTCCTTCCCTCTCCACCCCCACCAATTGAGAAGGCAAGAAATTATTGCCCCCTCCTAAAGAATTACAAAATAGTTGTAGTTTGGGGAAATAACAAGGAGTTTTCCTAAGGCCAGTTGGTGTTTCCTTTTCTTCCTTATTTAATTTCTGGCCCGTTTTTCAACTTTGCGATAATTTTTTTCTCCAAATCAATTCACGTTCTCTTCACATTACAGTTCTCTGATCTCAGAACACCTACCATCCTTGTAGTTTACACAGATATTGCAATTGTTTGCAACACCAGATTTTTTTTTTAAAAAAGCTGTTTCATTTTGCATTAGACTGAACTAAAGTTTGTTTTTCTGAATTTTATGCATATTATTTAAATAGCTTACCTTCTGGTTTATGATTCCCAGGGCATAATGTGAAACTGTTATGGAAATCCACTTCAACTTTGAACTAAGAGCACGGCTGAGAAAGGCTGAAACTCCCCCAGTGCATTTTCAGAGGCAGAGTTAAAGATAGATTATGTCTTTAATGTACCCAGAATGCCTCAGAGGGTAAACAGTCAAGTCATCACATGTCCTGGGCTAGCTAGTAATCCTTCTTTCCTCACCCTGCTCAGTCACAGCTTCCTTCACCTACAAGCGATCCTATGAGAAAGCAGTTTACTTTCACTGTATCAGCTGTTTCTTGGATTGTGGCTCTCCCTACCAGCTTCTCTGACCTGGTGGATGCAAAAATGGCATCCAGTCAGAAATGATTTTCAGCAATCAATGTGAGGTGCACAGGGTACATTTGTGTACGAAATGCTGCAGCTCATATTCACAGCTGAAAATGTTGGTGACTCCTCTATGTGCATATGTAGCTAGAAAAATTAATCAAGCTATAGCTTTCGTTCTGGAGAAGGAAATGGCAAACCACTTCAGTATCTTTGCCAAGAAAACCCCAAATGGGATCACAGAGAGTCAGACACAACTGAAATGAATGAACAACAAAAAAAGTATTCATTTACACAGTGCAGTTATTATCAGCAATGAGTCTATTTCCTTTCTTTTTTCAATATTTCTGAGGATTTTTTAAGTGTCACACCAAGCTTGGAACCTGAGAAAAACTGGAAAAAAACAAACAAACAAACAAACAAACAAAAACTACATATCCCTCCTGTGAGTGCAGGGTATTGCATATACTGAGACAGTTATGTTGTATAACTTTCTAAATTAACATTTTTTGGGTCTGTTTTTAAACCTTTGTTACAAAAGGGGACTGAGGTGACATGAAAACAAAAGATACCAATAAAAAGGAAAACAATTATTTTGGGAAAATGTGTTGTGCTGATTGTTTCGGGCTGAGAGGTTGAGAGGTTGTGACCCCTCAAAGACCAGAGTATAGGACAGGTCATCTGGAATGAATTCACAGACTCAAGCATTCTTTAATTCAAGGTGGCAAAGATTTATTGTTACGCTTTTCAGCGGGCAAGGATTCTTAAAGGATCCTGCAACTTTAGAGAGGTACAGGTAAAGTTTATATAGGATAAAATGCAATAAAACATGTGTCAAATATGCTAACTAGGGGATTCAGGGTGGGATTAGGGAGTGGTTAAGGAGTGGTCAGTTCTCAATTGAAACTCAAGATAAGAAAAGTCCCATTATTCAAGAGAGTATCTGGTCCCAGACATCCTGGGCCCAGTGATAACAAACAGGAAGAATGCTGATCAGCTCTATCTGGTCCTGGAATTTACTGACACAGGAAAGGATGTTTTTAGTTTACTCAGAGAGAAAAAGATTAATTTAGGGTTTGGGCCCTTATTGGGGCTCAATTGATCTTAAATGATTATCAAGGGACAGTGTTTCTGAGGCTAGGGAGAAATTGGGGCCCAAGTACAAGCATCCAAACATAAGCACCCAAGCACCCCAACACTGATCACTGAACAAAATTATTGAGCTTTTTTTTAGAAAATGCTCATTTCATTTCTTTCTTTTATTTAATAAATAGATTTCATTTATTTCTTTGATGTTTCAGTGGATCAGTGAGTTCATCACTGCAGTAATTTTCTTCAGGAATGCTGTACATAATCCCTCCACTCCTACTCCCATGCAGCTCTTGTCCATGTCCTGAAAATTCTCAGGATGGAGGAGAGGCTAACCTTCTGAAGATCTTTTTTTAGATTTCTTAATATTGCATGGCTACTCTCTCTCATCCTTTCTTTTGAACTTGTGCCTTTGAACGTGTGCCTCTCCCTTGGACTTCCAATAATGTAGGAAGAGAAACTTCTTTTCCCTCCAATTTAAGAAGCAATGGTGGCTATGACTCAAGATCATGTATGCCTCAAGAAAATGTGTTTACCTAAGTGAACTTGAGACAGGACCTCAAGTCCCTGGCTGCCTCTTTTGCTGTGTGGCTTTTATGGTTTCCTCTAAGCATAGGTAACCAAAGAGATTTCTGAAAAGATGGATATTTCCAGCCTAGGTGGATACATTGTGAGTATGAGAGTTCCTGGGTTCCTAAGTCACTGTTGGTTGTCCAGCAGGAAATTCTAATTACAAGTTAGCCCACTTCTTAAGTTTCTCTCCCACCAAAAGAAACTTCCAGAAGGATGCTGAGTTGGAAGAAACAAGACTATCTAGGAGACCCATACTTGTGAGTTGGGCAAACAGAGCCAATCAGAGGTGAAAGTGAAATATTTGTTCAATACCCCCAAAAAATCTTTATCTTTGGGAAGAGTATTACAGCTGTGATGTGTCATTGTTTTGTTTTAAGTACCTATAATGCACAATTTGAGTCTCTTGTGTTTTAAACATTTCTTTTGTGATAGCAGAAATAAAAATATCTACTATACCAAAAAAAAAAATTAAAGCAATGCAAAAAAATGTTGCATGGATACCAATGCAGCACATTCCCCTGTGGAAAATATATGGAAGAATATGAACAAGAATTATACAAGAATAGGAGTGGAAGTACTCACATCTTTAAGAGCATAGATCCAGGAATTATTTTCATGTACAATGTAATCTCTCTTTTTAAATTTGATTTAAATTATTTTGGTTAATTTTATTTCTTCTAGGTTTGCCCTATAATAAGGTGGAAAACAAATGGTTATTACCTTACATTAAGTGATTCTTCAGAAACAGTGACTCAGAAATCTTCATTCTCCACATCTAAACATCCCACCTCTTTTACCTTTCCTCAGAGACCCTATTTTTCATCCTGTGAAATATTTTCATTCTGCTGCTCTTGATCCCCCTCAAAATTTTTCATATTCTTCTAAAATGTGTAGGTTAAAACTTTAATCAACACAAGTTTTCTTTGCTTTGGGAAAAATTTATATTCAGAAATTAGAATTTTAAAATTTATTTTTATTTGCATTTTAAATTCAAATTGAATTTTTAAAATCTAGTCACTGTAGATTTCCTTTAAAATAGTGCCTTTGAAGCATAATCTTTATGTCAGAGGGTTTTGACATGTTCCAAAGGGCCCAGGGGATCCTTAGGGGACTTCTTAGCATATTGCCAGAGACCATCTGGGAATTTAACTATTATTATTATTATTATTATTTTCAATATTATTATTTTAAAAATAAGGTCAACTTTTCTGTCAAAGAACAGACTTGTCAATCACAATAAGGTAATAATGGTACTTGCAGTTGCATGACATTATTTTTTTCAAAGCACTTCATACTTTGTAAAGCACTTCCCTATTAAAATGTTAAATAGATCTGTCAAGCTAAGAATTGTGTAAGAAAATCACCGTCCCAGTCCTTCACAGGTTGAAAAAAAAATGAATTCCTGGGGAAATAAGCTTTTATTTAAAAAAAAACTTTGAATTATGAAGGAAGGGAAAGCTGGCAGGCTGCTTCCTAGACCCCCAAAAAGCTGTTGAAAAGCACTTCCCAGGATGATGACAGACAATAATTTATTCACGGCCCAGATAAACAGTAGAGCAATTTAACACCAGTGTACACCTCAGTGCCTACCAAACCCCTCTATCTGATGTTATCTCTCTCATATTTTCTCTTTTCTCCAGATCTTGTTACTTCCCTTCCTTAATTTGGAATGCCAACTTCAATAGCCTCCTAATTTGTCTCCTTGCCTCCATCCTCTTGCCCCTGTAATAAATCCTACTGTCAGGTTAATCTTCCTAAAACAACACCTTTGAGGTACCACCTCACATCTATCAGATTAGCTAGCATCACAGAAAAGGAAACTGTCAAAAGCTGAAGAAGATGGACAAATAGAGACACTAATGCCTTGTTAATGGAGTTGTGAATTGGTCCAACCATTCTGGAGAACCATTTGGAACTACACTCAAAGGGCCATCAAACCGTGCATACCCTTTGACCCAGCTATACCAGTACTAGGTCTATAACCCAAAGAGATCAAAGAAAAAGTAAAAGGACCTATATATACAAAAATATTCATAGCAGCTCTTTTTGTGGAGGTAAAGAATTAGAAATTAAGGGGATACCCATCAATTGGAGGATAGCTGAACAAGTAGTGGTATATTATTGTGATGGAATACTATTATACTATAAGAATAATAAACAGAATGGTTTCAAAAAACCTAGGAAGACTTACATGAACTGATCCAAGTGAAGTGAGCAGAACCAGGAGAACATTGTATTCAGTAAAAGCAATATTTTAACAATAATCAACTATGAAACCTTACCTACTCTGATCAATACAGTGATCTGAGACAATTTCAAAGGACTCACCAAGAAAAATACTATCTACATCCAGAGAGAGAACTTTGAGTTCAGATTTAAACATCCTTTTTTCACTTTATTTTTCTTGCTTTTTTTTTTTGGCAACATGTCTGAAAAGGAAATATGTTTTGCATGACTTCATTTGTACAATTGATATCATTTTCTTTGCCTTCTCAATGGATGGGGAAGGAGCTGGAGTGAGGGAGAGAAGTGGGAAATTGAATCAAAAAAAATTTTTTAAGGCTATTGGGATTAAGTGACTTGCCCAGGGTCACACAGCTACCAAGTGTCAAGTGTTTGGTCTGAGGCCAGATTTGAACTCAGGTCCTCCTGACTTCAGGGCCAGTGCTCTATCTACAGAAATCAAAATTTTTAAAAACTGAATGTTAAAGTAAATAAAGTATGATTTTTAAAATCACTTTTACCATGTCAAAAATTTCCACAGACTCTTCATCACCCATAGGATAAAGTTCAAACTCCTTAACCTGGCATTCAAGACATTCAAAGTCCACTGTAATTTGACTCTTCTCCTAACCGTTCCACTTTATCTCCCTCTACTCCAGTTAGCCCAGTCTCTTCATGGTTCCCAGAACACATCTTCACACATTCCCATTTTCATTCCTTTATTCCTGGTCTCACTGCCTGGATATCCTTCCAGGATTACTGTTGCCTATGTAATTCCAATCCATCCTTCAGCCTCTAATTAAATTTTACTTCCTCAACACTGGAATAAAGAGACAAGAAAGTGCCTCAGGGCAGTGGTATTGTACTCTGAAACAGGGCCACTTAACCATCATATATAAAGCTCCCGATGTACACATTAACTTAGAAAACCACATATTAACATTATCTATGTTTTGTTATATTTTTATTTATTTTGTTAAATATTTCCCAATTGCATTTTTATCTGGTTCTAGCACTCAAAAAAGTGTTGTAGCCATATGTAGCCAGCAGGCCATGTGTTCAACACCTCTGCTACTGAGAGCTAGACTTGGAGTCAGAAAAGACTTGGATTTCATTCCTAGTTCTGAGACTTGCTAGCTATGTGGCAGTGGGTGAATCATTTAGCGCCTTTGAGCCTCGATTTCCTCATTTATTAAATGAAGATAATGATGTCAGTAGCTCTTAATCTCACAGGGTTGTTGTGAGGACCAAATGACAGTGCATAGAACATAAAAGGTGCTTAATAAATGCATATTATTTGATTTACATAAAATGTTTTGGAAACCCTAAAGCAAAAGACACTTATTATGATCATTCCCTTCTTGTCATTTTAGTTGATGGAATTCAGATAGACATGGTATTGTATCAATTCTACTTTTTATGTTTACTGTTTGATGAACTATTGTAAAGGTGGAAAAATGATTTTTTTTCTGGCAATTGAATGAAAATACTGGAATTTTCATAGGTTCAATGAAAGCTTCTTTGGAACAATGCTAGTAGCAGACAGAACAATGGAGAAGAGACAGTGTAGAGGACAGGACAACAGGGAGGCAGCCCAATCTTGTTCCCATGTGGTTTTGATTTCTCCTTCTGATTGTCTATGTTTTTTGTCCCATGTAGTTTAGAAGTATGAGTATTTGATAAGGCAATATCTATTAAAACCTTCTTAAATATTTATGCCTCAATGTTATATTCAACAATTGTGAGCACTAGTTTTGTCTGTTGACACAACGATTGGGTTGTTTATCATTGAGTTCTCAAAGGTATTTTGTTTGTAGAATGGAGATTTGTCATGTTATTTGATGAAGGAGTAGAGTATTAATTCTGGTGGTTTGATGTTATCTATGCAGCGTTCAGTAGGTGCTAAAATTTTGCAACCTGCAGTAATATGTTGCATCATTTCAACCATGTCCTTGTCTAATTGGTGGTGGTGATGCAGCAATATAGTTCCTACTAGTCAAAGCAAGTCAATAAGCACTTTTTAAGTACCTACTAGGTGTTAGGTGAGGTAGCTAAGTGGGACGGTGAATGGAATGCTAGGCCTAGAGCCAGGAACTCAACTTCCTGAGGTCAAACCTGACCTCAGACACTTACTATTGTGTGAACCTGGGCAAGTCACTTCACTCTGGCTGTTTCCTCATCTATAAAATAAGCTGCTGAAGGAAACAGCAAACCATTCCAGTATGTTTGCCAAGAAAATCTCCTATAGGGTCATGGAGAGTCACATACAACTGATAATGACTGAACAGTAACAAAAAGGCGTTGGGCACTGTGCTACGTGCTAGGGATACGAAGACAAGAAAAAAGACAGGAGTTGCTTTCAAGGAGTTTGTAATCTATTGGGGAGACAACAATGAAAATCCCTATACACAAAGAAGACATGTACAGAATAAATTGGAGATAATCAACAGAGGGAAGGAATTAGCATTAAGGGCTATCTGGAAAGGCTTTGTGTAGAAGGGAAACCAGGAGGCTGAGATGAGGAGGAAGAGGCTTTCAAACATGGGGGACAACTAGGGAAAAATGTACAAAGTTGGGAGTTGCAATATCTCATGTGAGGCACAGCAAAGTGTCCCTGAAACAAAGAGTGGAAGGCCAATGGAGATAAAATGTAAGAATAAAAATGTAGGAGGGACTCAAGTTTTGAAGGACTTTGAATGTCAAATGAATGATTTTTATATTTAATTCTAGAGGTCATAGAGAGCCACAGGAGTTTGCTGAATATGACATTAATATACTTATGTGATATATTAAAAAGTTTGAGGGTAATTAATCATTTTATTAACAATGCTAGAATATTATTAATAAAAGGATGGTCATTTGGACCAAGAACTCCTTATGCAACCCACTCAACACTTAAATGTCCTTGGAAAAGTGGTGTTCCTGAGGGTTGAAATCGACTCTGTTTGGCTAACAAATAATGAGAGAATGAATATTATAATAAGAGGAGGACCTGTTCTAATGAAGGCCTGGGATCTGACTCTGATCATTCAGTTTTGTTCAAAGAGAATTATCTGTATCCATATCACCCACCTGACAAAAGGGAGAAGCCACATTTTCCCAGAACTGTCTGAGTAAAACACAATGGGCCAGAATCTATCAATTCACCTAACTTTACCTTTTGAACAGTGCCCTGCATTTCAAAAGCTGCCTGAGTAACTAACCTATAGGGACTTATTTCTGAATGAAGAAGTAGGAAAGGAGAAAGGAAAGAGGAAAATCTTGATCCTAATTCAATAATTAGTTATTAAATACAAAAGAGAAATAATAATTTCTTTCACTTAGATATGTACTTTATGAAAACTAATTTAACAGATGATTGGAGAATGACCTGGAATAGGGGAGAATCTTGAGGCAGGGATACCAACCAGTAGGCTTTTACAATAGTCTGGGGGTGAGGTAATAAGAACCTGTATCAGAGTGACAGCAGTGTCATAGAAGTGGGGATGGGGAGGAAAAGAAGACATATTAGAAGGTAGAATATACAAGACGTGGCAACAGATTGGAGGGGGTGGGCATAGTGAGAGGCAGTGAGGAACTGAAGATGACGCCTAGATTTCAACTTGTGTGACTGGGGTGATAGTGATGCCTTAGACAGTAAGAGGGAAATTAGGAAGAAGGGAGGGTTTAGGAGAAAGATAATAGCTTCAGTTTTGGACATGTTGAGTTGAAGGTGTCTGTGGGATATTCCATTGAAGATGTCCAATAGGCACCTGATGATATAGACTGGAGGTCAGGAGGAAGGTTGCAGCTGTATAAATAGACTTGAGAATCATCTATATGGAGAGGATAATTGAATCCATGGGAGCTGATGACATCACCAAGCAAGACAGCCCAGAGGGAAGAAGAGGGCTCAGGACCAAAGTCTTGGGGGAAACCCACTCTTAGTGAGTCTGACCTGGATGAAGATCTGGCAAAGACGCCTGAAGAGAGGTCAAACAAGCATGAGGAGAACCAGGAAGAGATCAGTGTCGTGAAAATTTAGAAGAGACGATCAAGAAGAAGGTAATCTCTGAGAGTGTCAAAGGCTGCAGAGCTCAAGATGGAAGAGGATTGAGAAAAGTCCATTGGATGTGGCAATTAAGAGATCATTGGTTACTTAGGAGACAGTTTGTTGTTGTTCAGTCAGTTCAGTTATGTCCAACTCTTCGGGACCCCGTATGGGGTTTTCTTGGCAAAGATATTGGAATAGTTTGCTGTTTCCTTCTCCAGCTCATTTTATAGATGAGGAAACTGAGGCAAACTGGGTTTAATGACTTGTCCAGTGTCTCACACAGCTAGTAAGTATCTAAGGCTGAATTTGAACTCGGGTAGATGAGTCTTCCTGACTCCAGGCTTGACACTCTTATCCATTTCACCAATGGTTTCAGTTAAATGAGATCAGAAACCAGATGGTAGAGAGTTAAGAAGAGAGTGAGAGGAAAGGAAGTGGAAGCAATAGTCGTAGATAGGCCTATGAAGGATTTTAGTCACAAAAGAGAGAAGAGAGGAGAAAGGGGGAAAGAGAGACAGACAGACAGAGACAGAGAAAGAGAGAGACAGAGAGATAGAGAGAGAGAGACAGAGAGAGACAGAGACAGAGACAGAGAGGTATTTTGAGGATGGTAGAGTCATGGACATGATTGAAGGCAATAGAGAGGCTGCCAGTAGACAGAGAGACTGAAGACAAGTGAGAACGATGATAGAAAGAGCAATCTGCTGGAGGAGGCAGGACCAAATGGTATCACTTGCTCATGTAGAGGAGATTGCTTTGGCAAGAGGGATCATCTCTTCATGTGAGACAGGAGTGAAGATGATAGTGGCAAAAGGCAACTGAATGGTGTAAGATGAAGGAGAGGGGATAAAAAAGGTTGCTCTCAGAGAATGACCTCAATTTTTTTTTTCAGTGAAATAGGAGATAAGGTTCTCAGCATAGAAGGATTAAGGAGGTGGTGTGATGGGATTGAAGGATAAAAAGGCATGGACAAGCCACAGTGATGAGTGGAATGGTGAGTCAATTAGAGAGGATAAAAGGATTGCTTCACCACAGTGAGGGCTTGGTTGAGATTACGTAACATCAACTTCTAGTGGACTCAGCATGGTTTTGTGATTTCCTTCCACTTCATTCAACAGCACATGAGTAGGCGTGAAGGCAGTAGTTGGTGGGAGTAATCTAAGACCAAAGCTTGGCAAAGCAAGATAAATTGTCATTCTTCTCACTTTGTGTTGATCACATTACTCCTCTAGCAACTCTCTTAGCTCTTCCCACGGGAGAACTAATTTTCCTTTCAAATTGATGAGAGAAAAAAATGCAAGACCCTACCTCTCATACCAGTCCCATATGGATATAGCCTCTCAAACCAAAGCTGATGGGTCTAAGATCTAAGTCAAAGATCTGGGACTAAATTCTTTATTTGCTCTGGGAAGTTGTAAAATTCAATCAGTAATTCCCTTGTTTTATTCAAATCCCCTTCTTGTAGAAAGTGAGACTTTGGCTGTGACTTGAAACCAAGAAAACTAGAGTCCCAGTCATTTTGCATGGATTCTCTCTCTCTCTCTCACTCCTTCCATCTACCTCCTCTTTCTCCTTCCCTCTACCTCCTCTCTCTCTCTCTCTCTCTCTCTCTCTCTCTCTCTCTCTCTCTCTCTCTCTCTCTCTCTCTCTCCCTTCCCATTTATCTCTCCCCCATCTCTGTATTTCCCCCCTTTTCCCCGCCCCCAAGTTGTTGCCAATATTGTTTTTGTTTGCTTCATTTACACAGATACATAAGGTCAGCAGTCCAATAGTTAAACTCATTTATCATACTTAAAAAGCAAAAAGAAATAGAAAACAAGCAAACCCTTAAGAAATGGGGCATAGGCAACATCTCTCCCAGGAGGGAAGAGGGAAGGACAAGAGAGAAGGATCACTAACTTTGAATCTGTCTCTCTGGGCAAACTTAGCAAAAATAGGATCCATTCAGACACATCTTATGTGTCTTAGAATCCACGTAGCCAATCTCATTTTTGCAGAATAACTCTCATTTCCATGATTTGCTCTCTGAGGCTTCTACATTATCAGACTCCAGCTCCAATCTCAGTGAGGCACCTTCTCCTCTACTTACCTCTCTCATACCTGTGCCTTGGATTCAGTGCCCTCTCCATGTTATGTTATAGTGCACCTAAGTCTTCTTTGCTTGGAGCATCTATTTCTGAACCATTGTCAGGCACACCCAGTCTTTGTATAATTGTGGTCTCTTTTGCTTAGAGTAAGCTGAGATAAGTGTCCATCACTTTCCACCTACATGTCAGGAAGTGCAACTAGCTTTTGTTGTTATTGTTTAGCTGTTTTTTCAGTCATGTCTGACTCTTTGGGATCCCATTTGGGGTTTTCTTGGCAAACATACTGGAATGGTTTGCCATGTCCTTCTCCAGCTCACTTTATAGATGAAGAAACTGAGGCAAACAGGGTTAAGTGACTTGCCCAGGGTCACACAGCTAATAAGTGTGAGGCCAGATTTGAACTCAGATCTTCCTGACTCCAGGCCTGGCACTTTATCTACTGCACCACCTAGTTGCCTCAGCTACTTATTGGTAATAAGTGGTTGTGATAATTTATTTCTATAGTTTTCTCAGCCAGTCAGTCAATAAACATTTACAAAACACCTACTATGTGCCAGTCACTGTGATAAGCATTAGAGATGCAAAGAAAGGCAAAAGATTCTCAAGGGGTTCACAGTCCCCACCAATCCCTAGGGCTATTTTGTATGCAAATGGTCAAATTGCCCAGTATTCCCATAACTAATTATAGAGTAGCTTTCCATTACTCTTTAACTGGCCTGTCCTATGGAGATAAATGTTTCTCAGCAATACTATGTCTCCTGTTGAAAGTCTTGACAATGAACTCAGCCTCTGGCCATCAGCTGTTTTCTATCAGAGCTCTTCTAAATTGACAATGTAGCTAAGTTTCTGTTTCTCTCTCCTCCAAGATGTCCTGGTTGTGAGTGTCTGCAATCTTTCCAAAGAACAAATCAGTAGTTAGGCATGGCTCTTGTCAAAATCACAGGAATAGTGAAGGAGGGAGGGAATAAGTATTATAAGTGTAGTGCCTACCATGTGTCAGGTTCTGCGCCAAGCACTTCACAAAATTATCTCATTTGATCTTCACAACACTGCTGAGAGTGCTATTATTATCTTTATCTTACAGTTGAGGAAACCGAGGCTAGCAGAGGACTGGCCAGAAGTCATGTAGATAGTATCTGAGGTTGGATATGAACTCAGTTCTTCCTGACTCTAAGTCTAGGGTTCTATCCACTGAGTTACCTAGAAGCCCTTGCCTAATCATCACCAGTATTGTGCAAGCCTATAGCATCATTCCTGATGTAGATATACATGTAGTAGGAATGCAACATGCTGATCACACTGAAATTTTGTTCTGGCTTCACTGTCCCTATCATGTCAAGCAATGTGCTGTTGAAACACTCATACGACTATGGCTCCCCTTGAAGGTGGCACGGTGACATTGTGGACTCCTTGATGCTAGCCAAAATTAATATCACCTTCAGGAAAGTGTTTTAAGGATATGCTTTGGTCGAAGCAAGCCATAAGAGGAATTCCATACATTGAGAAATACTTTCCCCACAACTCTTTAGCAACAATGCCAAAAAACAGAGGAAGCTTTTAAATCATTGCTTATTAGAGAAATGCAAATTAAAACAGCTCTGAAGCACCACCTCACACTTATCAAATAGACTAATATGACACAAAAGGAAAATGACAAATATTGGAGGGGATATGGAAAAATAGAGACACTAATGTACTGTTGGTGGAGTTGTGAACTGATCCAACCATTCTGGAGACCTATACTCAAATAATCAAACTGTGCAAATCCTTTAACCCAGCAATATCAGTACTAGGTCTGTACTCCAAAGACATAAAAGAAAAAGGAAAAGAACATATATACAAAAAATATTTATAGTAGCTCTTTTGTGGTAGTGAAGAATTGGAAATTGAGGAGATGCCTATCGATTGGGGAATGGCTGAACAAGTTGTGGCATATGATTTTAATGGAATATTATTGTGCTATAATGCAAGATGCTCTCAAAAAAAACAGGGAAGTCTCATGTGAACTGATGCAAAGTGAAGTGAACAGGACCAGGAGAACAATGTACATAATAACAACAATACTGTACAATGATCACCTGATGTGAATGATAGTTATCCTCAGCAAATTAAATGATCCAAGACAATCCGGAAGGGTGTATAATGAAA
Organism: Phascolarctos cinereus; assembly: GCF_003287225.1. Classification (NCBI taxonomy): domain Eukaryota; kingdom Metazoa; phylum Chordata; class Mammalia; order Diprotodontia; family Phascolarctidae; genus Phascolarctos; species Phascolarctos cinereus. The sequence continues at coordinate 11,571,705 of NW_027556098.1, forward strand.
AATGCTATCAACCTCCAAAGAACTGTTAGAGTATGAATGCAGATTGAAGCACATTTGTTTATTGTATTTTTCTTGGGGTTTTTTTTGGGTCTGCGGTTTCTTTTGCAAAATAGCTAATATGGAAATGTTTTGCATGACTGTACATGTATAATCTTTATCAAATTGCTTGCCTTCTCAAGAACTGGAGAGAGAAGGGAGGCAGAGAATGTGGAACTCAAATTTTCAAAATGTTAAAAAATTTTGTTTGCCATGTAATTGAAAAAAAAAATTAAAATTATGTGTAAGAAGACAACAGTGGAAGCTTTGTGGTTGGATATGCCTGTACAAACCTTGGGAAATTGTTGGCCACCACCAAAATATGGCTTAGAATAGCAAACATTTATGTAGCATTGTAAGGTTTGCAGAGATATGTGTGTATATTTATATTTGATCTTTATACTAACCCTGATAACTAGACGCTATTATTAACACCATTTTACAGATGAGGAAATTGAGGCTGACGGATATTAAGTGGCTTGCCAATGACTGCCTCATACAATCTCTAAGGCAAGACTGGGACTCAGGCTAACCTGACTCCACCTTCAGTATTGCAATATACTAAGTACTTTGTTTCCTAGCTGAGTTATATTCTTACTGACTTTTCTTTTTTTTATCTTTGTCATCTTCTTCTTAATAATTATTTTTCTACAAAGGAAGAAGAGGAGTTGTATGGGTGGGTGTATGGGAGAGGAGATTTATGGGGGAAGTGATAGTAATATCAAAATAAAAAAGAAAAGCATCATTTCAATGTTTAAAAAATGCACAGAAAAGTGCCAAAGGAAGATTAAAAGGCGTCAGACAAACAGGGCAGTGAGGGAGCTATTTGTATTAAATTTAACAACTCTAAAAATAAAACAAAACAAAGAACAAAAAAAAGTTTAGGCTATTCATGATGGGCAGGGATTCCCATCATGCCCAACAAAGCAATCATTCCGCAATATACAAATTCACCAAACCCACTTGGGGTGGGATGGGGAAGATAGACATTTTACTACTCTTTCCCTAGTCTCTAACCATAGAGCTAAAGGGAAAAGCAAGAAGTTTCTTGTGAAAAGAATGGAGAACCTGTCTTCTTGCTGTTGGTTGTTCAGTTATTTTTCAGTCCAGTCTGACTCTTCGACTCTTTGTGTCCCCATTTGGGGTTTTCTTGGCAAAGATACCAGAGTGATTTGCCCTTTCCTTCTCCTGCTCATTTTGTGGATAAGGAAATTGAGGCAAACAGGGTCAAATGACTTCCCTAGGGGTGCATAGATAGCAAGTGTAAGAGCCCAGATTTAAAATTTTAGTTCTCTACCTGAGTTTCAAAGCACACATTTTCAATAGCTAATTCACAGGAGAGGTTAACCTAAGCTCTATTGCCTTTCCAGGTTTTGCAGATGTTTGGGAATACAATCTCTGGTTGTAAATTCAAAAGCTTGATGCATCCAAAGAATTGGGAGTTCTGTGGAATTTATCATAGACTTTCCCCTATAATTATAGAGGACATAAGAAACTTGTGGTCTATTTCCTCTGTGTGATTTCCAGCACCTCTGTATCACTTGTCTGTAGGAGCCTGTCTTCACAGACATCTACCTAGTGAAACTTACTTTCTAATTTCGGCCATGGCGGCCTCCCTGAGGGTTAACTCTATATATAGGCAGTGTAGTATGGTGGAAAGAGCACTTAGCATCAAGTAGCATGGTTTTAGTTCCTAGTTCTAACCCTTTAAAGCAGTGTGACCTTCAGTACATGCTGTAACAGTTTCCTCTTCTGTAAAATACAGAGTGTCTGTAATAAAAGGCTTGTGGTTGCATATATACAACCTGCTCTTTCTGCTCCTTGTATGCGGAAATGTTAATGTTTGTGGGTGCTGGTCAAGAACAGTAACTTAAAATTAAAAATAAAATGTATTTGTTCTACCTCCCAGGACTAGTATGAGGATCAATATGATATAATGTGTGAAAGCATTCTGCAAACTCTTATAAAAATGATGGAACCATCATTACACAGGGGGCAGAAAACTCCCACTCTCAAAGAAGAGGAAAGTGTCAGGTCATTAAGATGGTTGACTACCAGTAACCTGGCACTTTAAGTACTGTGAACACAGAAATTTTTAGCTCACTACAAATTACATGGCTTAAAAAAAAATAAAGCATTTCGTCAAGAAGTTTTTATTCTGAGGCCCTACCGATGCATTTTTGATTGAAAAGGCTGCTGGTTTCCCATCTACCAAAAAAAGGACTAGAAAAAGGGCAGGTTTTGAAGTTTACTTCTAGTCTTATAGTTAATTGGCAGACCATCCTACCCCCAAACTCACGCAGTTTAAAAAGTTGCTGCTTGTTTCTATGGTACAATTTTCACCCTCCTTCCCCCTTACCTAAATGAATGAATGACTGAATTTTTCAGAATAGTTTCTTCACTACCAATGGAAATTGTTTTTGGTTAGAGTAATTTGTGATCCACCTTAGAAAATCACTTGGTCCTCTCCCACGTAGTGTTCCTGTAAGTAAGCAGAGAGGTGGCAAGGGGTTTTGAAATTTACATGCATGTATACGTGGAATATTGGGACTGATTCCTTATTAAAACTGCATCAATAGCATAAAACCATACATACTACATTTCCCCATTTAAGTGACAATACTTTTCACAGTGTTCTTAATGTAAGTTATTTTTATTTTATAGAAGAAATACCTTCAAAGAATACAAATGACAGAATCATAGAAGACCAAGACAAAAAAAAAACAACAGAGATGAATACTGATTATAACTTATTACCATGACAGAAGAGTTTTCATTTCAATGGTTAGATTCTTGGGCAGTTAACAATGATTATAGACACAGAAACAAATCCATTTCACTTGCTGAGATGCTTTGTTGCAATAACTGAATAAACTGACTTTTTAAACTTTCTTTGCTTTTGTTTGACATATTCTAGGTGTTTCTCAAATAGGAGTATTAGCACTAACACCACTATACTTAGTCGCTGTCTGACTAGAAATCAGGGCAGAATACTTTTTGTTAGGTAACACAGTGACCGGGCAAAATGAAAACTAGTGGAAACACCAGCTTAAGACTTTAGGATTCTATTTTCAGGCTGAGTATTCCTTATCTGGGACATTTTTAGTGATTATACATTCCATCTACTGTGTGTGAGGTATGGTATGGCAAGTTTCACTATTTAAGCAATTGAGAAATCATGGTGTGTAAGTTCTGAAAAATCATGGCTGCCTCCTTTCTTGTTTCAGGGATTCTGCTGCCATAACCTTGAAGGTTCCAGCTCTAGGATTTTTTTTTTTGAGCTTGGATAGTCAGAGGACAGGATAAAACAGAGGTGAAGGTGGCTCTCCAATTTGGTTAACTCCTGCCACTGATACACAGGACCTGACCCATTCCTTCCTCACATCCCTGTTTTTCATTTAACTAAATCTCCTCTCCTTGTTATGGTCCCACTCAATTGCAGAGACAACAAAACAGAGAAGGAAGAGGAAGGCAGAACAAAAGAGGGGTAGGAAGCACAAAACAATTGGGTGAGTGAAGGAGCTAGCTGCATTTTTTAAAAAATACTTTGAATTACTGAAATGGAGGCCAAGGAAGGGTTCTCACTTTGCAAAAGCAGGTTTCTATCTAAATTGGGGCAGTGAAAGGAGCTATCTGGAAAACACTGATTTTGTAATTGGTTTTCCAATATACCAGTTAATACCAGTTTTCCAACATGGCTAGTTATTTGGCAGCTGAAGCCATAACAACCCCCCACAGGAGGGTAAATAATATTTGTTGACTGCTACAGAAAGGATACGATGGCTTTCAGGTGCACAGAAAAGTACCATGGTGGATTTTCCATTGCTGCAAACATGGTACTATAGGAAAGGAGAATTTACTAACTAGCCCCATCTATAAATCTTCTGTTAACCAAACAGATGTTTTGGCACCATAGCAAGGTGTAACATCTGGTAGGGGAAAATGCTGTTGTTGGCTTTCATTTGCACAGAAATATGGAAAATACTTTTATCTGCGGACCAGAAATTCTGATTAGTATTAATGTTTGTGAGTTTGTGAATACGTGTGTGTATGTATGTGTGTGAACATGCATAAATATATCAACAAAGCAAGACCAAAGCCAGAAGACACATAACAAATACAGAGGTTACAAGTAACATAAATATTAAAGTCTTACCACCATTAAACAGACACTTTTGGTATCTGTTTAATAATCCTGCCAAACCCATTCTTAATCCATGTAAAATTATAGCAAAGTTGGGTATGCAGGGTGGGAGTCCAGAAATTGATGAGATAAGGAAGACTAGTAGGGACTGGAGGGGTTAAAGTCTGTCAAGGGGTGAGGAAAGAAATAGAAGAAATAAAGAATTTTTTGACATTTTGTGGGACCCAAAACCAATTTTTTTTTGCTGCAGAGCTTTGTGAAGTATTACCTACTTTGTAAATGATAGCGTCTCATATTAATATGGTTTGAGATTTTTTTAAAAATACCATCACGTATTTTATTGCATAAGAACTATGTTTATGACATCTTCAAGATGTCACAGGAACAATGTGTCTCCAGATTTAGGATAATATTCTCCTATTATATATATATATACCAAATACTCTGAGGTAAGTGATTTATTGCCCAAAAAAATATGATCGCTCACTTTCCTAAAGACACATTTCCTAGAGAGGCTACCATCTCTAACTTATTTGAATTGTTATATTCTTCAGTGGTTACATTAGTATGGTGATTTCCTATTCACCTCTTACTTTTAGTCCTTGTATATCACTGCTGGATGATCTCAGCAAAGTGGTGAGTTGGTCATTACTAATGAATGTGAGCACGGCAGGCAGCCAATCTTGACATACCCAGATAATGGAGACTTTGTATACCTGGCTTCAGATCACATAATGCATAAAGATACATTAGACAAAAGAGAAATGCAAACCTATTAGTGCACAGTAAGACTATGACATTACGTTCTGCAATGTATAAATTGGATTTTAATCAATGTTAAAAACATTGCAGGCTATAATATTTTAATATAACACATAAACAGTGCTAAAGAATACAATACACATAAGATACAAATATTAGAAGCTGATAAAAGTGACGAATTCAGAACATAGTATTTTCATTTTCAGGTATCAGAAACAAAACCAGCCCAATAGTTCCATTCTACTGTATGACAAATACTGAAGAACAAAATTTCAGTCTTAAAATACATCTTAAAGTCAGTATTTTCCTTCAAGGAAAAAAAGTACTATAAATAAATTACAATACAGTGAATTTGCCTGAACTCACTTTGTTTCTGTCTTCCAGCCTTTAAGTCAAATAAAACAGCATTAAAAACTGTACACTCTTAACAGGATAGTTGATCTTTTATAAAATAAGCTGTCTTCAGAGATGTCAAATTCACAACAAGGAAAAACCAAGCCTTGCTGTAGTCACTATTATAAAATATATATGTATATATATTTATATATATGTTTTTGTTTTTTACAAAATGTGTATATTAATAGCTTTGCACAAATGTTTTAAAGATAAATTTAGCTAGTCTAATAACTTCATGAAAATAAAACAGATAAATACTTCATGTTTACAACACAACACATCATACATCATCAGCTGGCAGAGGAGGTATGTTAATCCTTGGTCTTGTAAAAAATGCTATCTTCTCCCTGTCAATGAAGAAGATGATGAGTAAAAAAGATGATCAAAAACGTTATTTTCTGCATTACAGATGATAGATATGATTGACTGAAATATGCCTGGCACATAGTAAGTATTTAATAATATTGACTGATTAACTGATTGACTGACATGGGCTATGTAGGAGTTTAAGACAAAAAGCCCTGTTCTAGCAAACGTTTTAATCAAGAATGAGGAACAGTTCATAGAAGAGCGTTTGAACGGCCTTTTAATTAACCCTACAGGCAGCTTTTAGGCTTTGTTTGTTTACCAGGTTTCAGGTGGTGGATACAGAGAGTTAAATTCAAAGACTTCAAAACCTGCCTCTAACAATAGCTAGGCTCTGTGACCTGGGGCAAAAACACTTGAACTCTAGCTGTTATTGGCAGAGGTAGTTTTCTCACCTCGAAGTTCCCTGTAACAATAAAATCTCAGATCCGGTCTCTATTCATAGTCCACTACATGAGGCTTTATATGAGATAAGGGCAGCTGTCTGGATACAGTACTGAGCCTAGAATCAGAAAAACTCATCTTTTTGAATTTAAATCTGGCCTCAGATACTTACTAGCTATGTGACCCTGGACAGGTCATTTAACTATATTTGCCTTAATTTCCTCATCTGTGAAATGAGATGGAGAGGGAAATGGCAAACCACTCCAGTATCTTTGCCAAGAAAACTCCAAATGGAGTCACAAAGAATCAGACACAAGTGAAAAACGACTGAACAACAAATGAGATATAAGATGCCACATAACCACCACCAAAAACTGTGAATCAGCAGAAAGTATTATATAGATTTGGACTCAAAAGACTTTGATCCTACTTCCACTACTTCATGTGTAATTCAGTTTGTTTGTTTTTGGAGGCAATTAGGGTTAAGTGACTTGTCCTGGGTCACACAGCTAAGTGTCTAAGACCGGATTTGAACTCAGGTCCTACTGGCTTCAGGGCCAATACTCTGTCCACAGTACCACCTAGCTGTCCCTATTTCCTGTGTATTAGACAAGTCACTCAAATTTTCTGGCTATTAGTTTCCTCATCTGTAAATTGTGATGGTTGTAAAAAAAAAACAAGTTGGTCTAGGTAGCTCTGAGGTCCCTTCCCAGTTATGATTCTAAAAATTTTAAGTAACATTTTTTCAAATGCAATCAAGAAATATTATTGCTTAATGATTACCTTGTTCAACCTCCCCCTCCCCTTTTTTTACATCTAAAACTAAAGCTCAAAGAGTTTTTCACGGCAGATATGAAGCAAAATAAAAGAAAAGGAATGGCATGCATAAATTGCATCATGAATATGTTATAAGAGGAATGCATTCAAATTGAGTGACAACATCAGAAGTGTGAGTGGGTATCATTTTAATTTTCTTACCTAAACGTTTGCACTTGAATGGGTTCCTTCTGGTTTTGCCCACGCAGCTGGTATATTTCTTTGGAAGCTTTCTTAAGCATTTTCTCAGCTGCCTGTTCTTGATGATGTTCAAGTTTGGATTGTCTTGTCTGAAGAGGAACATATTTTTATAAATAAAAAACAGAAACATTGCAACTAATCAAGCCTTTTGAGTCTAGGAAGAAGCTTATTATGAACTGCCATAAGCACAGAGGAGAAGGTACTTTCTGTAATATTTTCACAAAAAAAATCTATGCTGTCCCCTGGCAGTTCCAGTTTGGCCAAGACAGAGCATCCCATTTACATATAATTGAAATGAAGATGACCAGAGGGTCCCAGTGATGCCAGGATCAGCTCTGTCTGGCCCTTCTCCTATACTGATATCCACTCCATTTAGGGACCTCTGCACTCATAAATGAGAAAAGGGCATTCTCCTAACTTTCTCTTTCCCACATAAGCAAAAGAGTACTCTTCCCTATCCTTCCACTTTGAGAAAGAAAACTGGACTCACTATATTCCTTATGAATCTTTAATATGTATTTTCATTCATACATACATAGTTATTTATTTTGGAAATCAAATGCTGAAAGCACAAGTTTTTTTATGGTATTAAGTTCAAGCTCCTTATTTTAGGACAAATATAGAAGTAAATTGGAAATGTGTAGTTAGAACACATGCATAGCATCTTACCTGCCTCTCTGCTTCTTTCAGCAAATTTCGGAATCGTTCATCTCGAAGAACCCAGTTGGGAAGGTCAGTTTGTCCTCGGAGCTGGGCATCTTCCAAACGTTGCCTCAGTTCCCTCAAAGCACATATCTCCTCATTCAGCTGTCTCTGTCTAGTACGTGATGCCTGGAGGTCCAGCTCCAGGTCTAAGGATGTCCGTGCCATAAGCTCAGCCAAAGAAGACCTACAAGACTACAAAATGATTGTGATAAATTAAAATAGATGCAAGATGAGAGAGGAATGGAAACTGTGACCCAACCATCAGGAACACACTTATTACTTAATGTTTATTATTATTAACATGCTTATTCATGGTCATGGTAAGGAAATTAACTAAGGTATAAAATATAAAGGTATTTTATCTTGCTATGCCTATGGTTTTAAAAAAAACTTTGTCAGATATCTTCCTCAAAATTCAAGTAAACTACATATCTACAGTATTTGCCTTATCTACCAGTAGAGAAACCTTGTCAATAAGTCAATAAGCATTTATTACGTAGCTATTACCTGCCAAGAACTGTATTACATGTTGACACAAAGAGTCTCTGCATTCAGGGAAGTGCCAAGTGTATTGAGAGTGACAACACGAAAACAATTATGTACAAATAGGATACATACACACACACACACACACACACACACACGAGATACATTGGAGCTAATCTCAGAGAGAAGGCACTAGCATTAGGGGGGGAAAATGCAAGAATTCTTGCAGAAAGTAGGATTTTAGTTGAGACTGGAAGGATGCCAAAGAAGTCAGAAGGCAGAGACAAGAAGAATATTCCAGGTATGGGGAAAGGCCAGTGAAAATGCAAGGAGGTGGGAAATGGAATGTCTTGAGTGAGGAAGAGCCAGGAGGCCAGAGTCACTGGATCAAAGAGTACTTGGAAAGGGGAGTAAGGTATGAGACTAGTAGGGTATGAGGGTCCCAGGCTATAAAAGCCAAATAGTGGATTTTATATTTGATCCTGGAGTTAATAGGTAAAGCCAGGTCGACTCTTTCTAATCACCATTTTATGACATATTTTTAATATTTTACTGATGAAATATACCTGCTTATAGCATAGAGTACGTCGTTCCAATTAATAGGTAAAGCCAGGTTGACTCTTTCTAATCACCATTTTATGACATATTTTTAATATTTTACTGATGAAATATACCTGCTTATAGCGTAGAGTACGTCGTTCCAATGTATTTCGGACAAAAGGGGACTTTCTTGGCAGGGTTGAACTGTCACTGTCACTGCGATACAGCTGCAAAGAGTACAAAGGTAGTTAGAAATTCAACAGGCCTTCTGGATATTTAACATATTCCGAATTAAGTAACTTTTTACCCTTCCTGAAACTCTGCTTGATCTCTCATATACATTTCTTAATCTTCATATTTTAAAAAGGCTTTCAGCCATCACTTAAATACTTTCTGTAGTTCTGTAAATCATCTAAAAATGTCTCAAGGATGTTTCATTTGACAAAGTTCCTTCCCATAATTACAAAGTACCATTTATCTTATGTATGGTGCTGACAAGCACCATTTCCATATTTATCAGTAAACTTGTCATTTTGTTGTTATTTCCTATGTTTAGTATAACTTGGATAATTGATTTTCTAAAAAGAGATTCATTCCTACTTGGAGAATAAGCCAATATTACAAAGCTACTGCTCTTCTAGTCAAAGGAAAAATCTGTATTAAAAAGGAAAAAACCATAATGCTTCTTTTATAGACTCCAAGATATAATTCATTTTCTTTGGTTTTAGCCTCTACCCTCAGGATAAATACATAACTGTGACAGTGCCAAATTAGTTAACTTTACATCCTTATTTTCCATGTGAATTAACCCCAAATTCTCAAGCAACATTTAGCAGCAAGACAACTTAAAACCAACGCAGTCATTAAAATATAAAAAAAACCAGAGAGCTCTTTCTCAAGAGTCTCCAGTAATTGTACATAAATTACTTCAATTTGGGGGGGTGGGGCAGGGACAGGGCAGTACATGAAGGAAAAAGAACACTCCCTAACAACATGGTTTGATCCATCTCTCTTTCCTGGCAAGTGAAGAATATCTCACTTTCACAAATAAATATGAAAATGAAGAACTCATTTCTTTCCTCACATTTAGCAAATTAGATCCAGTTGCCTAAAGGTATCACATGATGGATCCTAAAGTAATATTTCAGAATATGTTTTGGGATAATACATACCCTTACCTCACTGCATGAGCATCGAGAAGTGAATTGCACTGTGTTCCAAATATGTTCAAATTAATATTTTACTTACTCTGCAAACATACTGACTTCGTGCTCCAGGCGAGAAAGTCTGTGAACGAACAATTGTACTACTCCGAACAAAAGGAGAACCACGAGACCTGCGGCTGGTCCTCTCTTTTGGAAGAACTGGTACTTCTTCTGGGAAGAGATCCTCTGTGTTGGTCTCCTTATCAACCTACAAGTTAAAATTATATTTACTACCACTAGTATATCTAGGACATAAGGAAAGAAAACTGATGTAATCATTCAGCCACAGCAACTGGATATGATAAAGAATATAAAGCAAGAATGGGAGGCCCTTCTTTCAAAGAATTTTCAATCTCCTTGAGGACATAAGACAAATGCCATAAAAAAACTAGAGCTGTTCAAAGGCATCATAAAACCATGTGTGCAATACATATAGTATAAGCATCATGTATAAGAAATTAGTCATTGGGTAAAGTCAGTCAAGAAAAGCCATCAGGAAAAAAATGAGTCAAATTGGGCCTTGAAGGAATTGGGGGTGTTAAACAAAGAAAAAAAAATGCAGAGTATTCCAAAAAGAAAAAATCAGCATGAGCAATCACATGGAAAAGAACAGACTGTATGGTGTGAAGAATGGTGGGAAGGGACTAGAAAGGAGGGTCCATATTGGGAACTGGTGAGCAAAGAAGAGAAATACATATAGTGAAGCTAGTTAGCAGAGTACTGTAGAGTCTAACTGAGAAATCTGAATGTGATCTGAGTGGAAATAAGCAGAAGTAACATGGGAAGCAGTATTTCAGAAAGATTAATTTGGAAGTGCTTTGTGGAGTAAATTGCAAAAGATAGAAGCTGGAGGTTGATTAGTCAAAAGATTAGCCAAGTAATCCAGGTATGAGAAGATGAGGGCCTTGCCTAAGGTACTGGCAAGGAAAATGGAAAGAAAAGGTCAAATCCAAGGGAACTCAGAGGAAAAATCGACCAGTCACTGAAACTCAGTTCCAAAAAGTTTCAAACTACAAAAAAAAATCAAGCTTTTCACTTCAGTATTATTAGTTAAAATCAAGTTGGACAGATCATAGCCAAAAAATGATTTGGATTTAATAGATTTTGCACTCACTACTAAATTTGAAGAAGTGGCCCCGGGTTTTAAAGAATTGGTCTAATTTAAGCATCCATTCTCTTTGTCCAGTTTCAGTCTGGCAGACTGGCTTTAGGATTACTAGTGGACCTAGGGCTCCATGCCTTATTTTTTCTTTCGGAAAGCAAAACTCAAATAGCCTACTAGCTGACAACTCATGTCAATCAGGGACTCAGCATTTCCTGGCTTGTATGGAAGGAAGAACAATGGTAACAGATCATGACATCATAGAACTATTTATGCAGAGCAAATTATTTAGCTTAGTACTTGACTTTCTGGTCAATAGTCAGGTATTGGGTAGATGCTACCCATACTTGAGCCTGTTAGCTAAGGATCTTGACTCATACCTCACCTAAATAAACAAGACTATTGACCAAGATCTCTCTCTTCTCCTTTCCTCCTTATCTCACTTCACTACAATGTCTTCAACCAGTATCTCCCTAACCCTCTTACATACATCATGAATTCCAACCCCCCCCATTTTCTCTAGTATGTGGTTCCCACTGTCATCACTAATGACTCTATAACCCTCAATTTCTTCTAATTTAGTGGTTCCTTCCCTGCTGCCTAAAAACACGGCTCTCATGACCCACAAAGACCCACAACCTTCCCGGCAAGCTCTTGCGCTGTATCTTGTCCTCTCCATTTGTGGCTAAACTCCTTAGGAAAGCCATCTAGTGGAGACTATGAGTCTCTACTCCTCTCACATTTTTCTAAAACACCAGCAAACCAGCTTCCAACCTCATCTTCCAACTGAAACTGCTCTCCCCAAAGCTAGCTGCCTTTTGCACACTGAAATTAGATGTACTGTACACCTCAAATTAGATGCCCTGTAGGCATCTCAAACTCATTAACTCCAAAATAGAACCCATTATGATTTCGCCAAACTTTCCCTTCTTCCAAATATCCCTTTTACTGTAGTCAACACCACAATCCTCTGAGAAAACCAAGCTTATAACCTCAGTGTCATTTTTTTTTTGGGTGAGGCATTTGGGGTTAAGTGACTTACCCAGGGTCACACAGCTAGTAAGTGTCAAATGTCTGAGGCCAGATTTGCACTCCGGTCCTTCTGATTCCAAGGCTGGAGCTCTACCCACTGCGCTACATTGCTGCCCCCTCAGTGTCATCTTTGACTCTACCTGAGCTTACCTCACATATCTAATCTCTTGCCAAACCTTGTTTTTACCTTCACAATATCCCTTGTATATGCCCCCTCTTTTCCACTTACACAGCAACCACCCTTGTTCAAGTACTCATCATCTATCACCTTGACTAATGAAATAGCTTTCTGATTCATCTCTCTACCTCAAGGCCCTCCACACGCCGATCCATCCACCAACTGAGCTGCCAAAGTGATTTTCCTAAAGCCCAGGTTTGATCGTGACTTCCTCAATAAAATCCAGCGGCTCTCTATTATTAGGATAACTAAAAACAAACAAACAAAAATCACGTCTATTTGGCATTTAAAGCCATTTACAACTTGGATCCTTCCTGCTTTTCCATCCTTCTTCTACTTGACTCTCCACTACACACTCTACAATTTGGCTACACAAGCATAATTGATGCTCCTCACACACAGCACTTTATATATTGACTCCGATGCCTCTGCACTGCCTATGTCTCATGCCTCTTCACTGCTGATTCTCAGCCTTCCTGCACTCCTTCAAGACTTAGCTGAAATCCCACTTTCCACAGGCACCTCATACTCCATCCCGCCTACCTGCTCTAGTGCTTTCCCTCTCACAGTATCTTCCATCTACTCTGTATATTTCTTGTATGCACATATTTACTTGAAAGTTGTCTCTCCCCCCTTTGGAATTTGAACTCCTTGATGGCAAGTACCTTATCTTTGCCTTTCTTTGTATCCTCAGCACTCAGCACAGTGACTCGCATATGGTATAGATAAATGCTTATCAACTGACTCTCTCTCTCTCTCCACTCACACACACACATATACACACACACACACACACACACACACACACACACACACACACACACACATATATACATATACATACATATATATACATATACATATATACACACACACATATACATATACATACATATATACATATACATACATACACACACACACACACACATAGATATAGAATATTTACACACATACAGATTCAACACTGCTTTTTTAACTCCAGAGCCACTACTTTTTTCACTGTACTACAAGGAACCTATACCATTCTTATTAGACTTAATTCTGAGTCTCAAGACTCAGAATTTTGAGATCATATTAGGTTTACCTTTATTTTGCCCTGATCCAGTCAAATGCCAAATCCTGCCGTCATTTTCTTTATATCTCAGTGGTCAATCTTCATTGTTGGCCCACACCAAAAAACCTTAGCTTATGATTCTTAACTTTACCAAAACAATGGCAGTCAGTCTTTTGCTAATTCTCTGATTCCAGTCTTTCTCTTTTTTAAATTGCCCATATCCACTAACCATTATTTGAACTTTAAAGCTTAAGACCTTGCAATGGCTCCTTCCAAATACCAAATGAAACTTTGATCATAAACTTAAGACTCTTGATGAAAATGTCCTCCCTTACAGGTCCTCCCAACAAACAGTAAAAATTTCCCACCTCCCCTTCTCCAGTCTAATAATACTGCCTTCTCCTTGCCTTCATGTATTTTCCAAAGTGTCCTCAATCTTTGGAACAGACTTGCTTGCTAAAATCCTTTCCTTCCCTCGAGAACCAGCTCCTACCTCTTCCATGAAACCTATTTGACCTCTTTAGCTAGAAAAGACCAAACACTCTCCAATCTCTCATAGCAATCTGATTGACTTCTCCTGTTCCCTTTTATTCTTCTAACTTGCATATTTATTTGTGAATCCATCTCATCCCTTTACTTAATGCTAAGCTATTGAAGGGCAGGGCAGGAACAATATCATTTTCCATCTTTGTATCTCTAGTGCCTATCTCAGCATCCTAATGCATATTTATTGAATTAAACTGAATTTCAATCTCTTGTCATACAAACTCTGCTCCCAAATACTTGCACTTTTTCAAGTGGGTAGGATGACCTCTCTCTTCTAATTCACCAAACAATTTCCCTTCTGCCACTGGAAAATTTCCTCAGATAAAACTCCCTTCCCCTGTGAAGCTTTCTGAAATTAAAAGGAGCTTTATATTACAGCATCATTTATGTCCCTTGTGATCATCCTTCCCCCACTACAACTAAAATTTTGTGTGCATTTGTATGATGTAATGCAGAGAATCCAATTTGTCTTGGTTTGGTCATCTGTCATTTTATTTTAGCTCCTAAATTTAAATCACAAATTCCCTAAGGAGATGGACTATATCATCTCCTAGAATAGGAGCACATTAAAGAGTTTTTTCCCCTAATTAGAATAATCAAAGCACCAGCAGTTGCATCCAATGCAATAGTCCTATGACTATTCTCTACTTACCTTAAGAGAAGGAGGCTGAATCTTCCCAGAACTATACTGATCTGCCTGACCTGCAAACATATGTCCATGGCGGGATTCAATACCAACACAATAGGACTCTGGGTAAGGAGGACTGGTCTGCGTGCAATTACTACATCCACTGTCAACAGATTCTGCTTGCCAGCTCCTAAAGTCAGGACATTTTAAAAGACCCAAAAAAGATTAATCTGAAGCACAGTATTTTTTATACTCCCTTTCAGACAGAAGTAACATCGGTGGCTCTATCAGCCGTCTACTTAACTGACTTCTACAGGTAAAATATGTGAAGGTCTATTTAATATGAAAATATGGCCTTTTCTCCTACAATAACTCATGGGGTTTTGTGTTTTGTGCAAGACCAGCTCATGTTTTTGTTAGGCTGTACAATGCAAAAATGCTCTACATTTGTATTCTCATTTGAGCCTCACTATAGTCCTATGTGGAAGATATGGTGGGTGTTCTCATAATTCACAGACAAGAAAAACTGAAACTCAGTCGTCTGATGGAGTCATGAGTAGAGCCAAATACTCTGACTCCCACTTCAGTGCAATGATCTTTACACTGTACCATGTCGCATCTACTAAGCCACATGGTGAATAACATCATTCATAAAGTGTATTTTGACTTAATATATAGAATTTGAGTACAATCTTTGAGTACTCAGTCATGGAGTAATGGAAATAGACTCCATTCATTCCTCTTTCCCACCCTCGATTGGATACAATGTAAGCATAAGAGAAAAAGAAGTTACAGACTGGTTTGGGTCTGGCCTCTTCCTCCTACTAGCTATGTGTATGAATTTGGACAAGTCAATCAATCTATTCGGGCCTCTGTAAAAATGAAGGGGTTCTACTGGATCAAAGGTTCTTAATTTGGCAGCCATGACCTTGTTTTTAAAAATATTTTAATAAACGTGTTCCAATATAATTGGTTTGCTTTGCTATTCTATTATTTTATGTATATTTAAAAGAAGGGGTCTTCAGGCTCCACCAGACTAGCAAAGGTGTCCATGATACAATAAAGGTAAAGATTAGATAGATTAACTTTTGTTTATGATCCTTTCTGCCTCTAACATTTGATCTAATCTAATGCATGGCTTCTTTATAGCCAAAGAAAATCTAGGGGAGAATTATATGGAAAAAGAAAGCAATAGCAGGATAAATATGGACAGAAGAGGAGTATGATTAATCATAGAAATGGAGAGGATGTGAGAAGTAGGAAGAAAGAAATTTGCTATGATTCCTTGGTTATTTAATCACATTTCAATTAGTACAAGTCTATAATGGCCAATAATTCATTCTCTGGCTGTTTTGGTTATGATTTTGTTCTGACAAGTTCATATCAATGACTCTTCACTGTGATTTCTAAGAAATACCTAAATAGCATCAATTATGAAGTGCTGTTGGAAATAACACTAGCAAATATTTCTCTATTTGTATGAAAGTTATTTTGTTTTTATAGAAATACAAATGTTTAGAAGTGAACTTAGCTGGAACCATGGAATTCATTTAATCCAGTCTCTTCATTTTACCAATAAGAAAACTGAGCCTCAGACAGATTATTTAATGAAGGTCATATTGCTAATTATCAACAGGACTAGAAACTAATTCTACTGATTCTTATATAATTGTCTTTCCATCAATTGTATGTCCGTCATGAAATTATGCTTCATTTTTCTTGTGAAATGATTGCTTAAATTCTTTCCCAATTAAAACAAAGGAGCTTTCAACTAAAATTCATTCTTTTTTAGAAGGCAAATTCTAAAAGAGTGGAAGACTGCTCACCTTTCAGATACAGCCTCTGCTTGATCTTCTTTCCTTTCCATCTCTAAGATTTCTTCTTCTGTATATTCCAATTTTACTCTCTCCTCTGCTAATTCTCTTTCCACTGCCTCCAGCTGGGCTGTGGTCCTGGCTAACAGTACTGTAACAGCATCCTGAAAGAGACAATGGGATTCCTGGGAACCAATTTAAACCAGCAGTTTCTACTGTTGAAGCAAAGACTAGATACTGTACATACAAAAGAAAATCCACTATAAAACAGATAATGGCCCCTGGTAGCTCCCTAGTAGAAAATAATTCACTCCCCATAGACTCATTAGTAATACTTTAAAACTGAAATATATAAACTATCACCTTTTGTGGAGATATGAGTATTCAAAACATAAAACACCGAACAATGAATCACATGCATTCATAAAATAATTTTGCATAAAGAAAAATCTATTCTGCTAAAACCTCCACAGGTATGTGATGCTTTATTTATTTATTTTTTAATCATGAATGTGATTTCATCAGTACAGGAAGCTCCATCAATGGAGATCAGCAACGTCTCTACAAAAAAAAAATTTTTTTTACAAAAATTTTAAGAAAGTGGCCTGGGGGGACTAAGAGGTTGAATGGCTAGACCAGGGTCAGTGGAAGAACTTCAGTATTCAGCATTAGTCAGAGGAGGAATTTGAACCTAGGTCTCCATGGGTGTGAGGTCAGCTCTCTATCTACTCTGCCATGCCTCCTCTCACTATTTTAAACACTTGCTTTAATATGCTAGCTATGTACTTCTATTTACTATATCCTAAATACTTTAAGATCTCAATAGGTTTTTCTTAAAAACTAAAATGTTAATTTTTGACAATTCTCAACACTTAAACCCCTTATAACCTAAGTAAACAGCTCTACCGTTTTTACGCTGGTGTTATTTCCATGACTCTCTGCTGTGCTTTCTTCCAATTGGTTACTCCCTTTGGTCCTTTGGGGGTCAGAGCTAGTGAAGACCTGGACAGAATACCAGCGCAACTGCATTTCACTGGAACTCTCATAATCAGCCAAGTTAATCTGAGCAATTCCCTGGAATAAGTGACATAAATGAAACTAGATTACCACAGAGCATTTGCTATTTCAACAGTTACTTTAGCACAAGACAGAGAAAGACAGAGAGACAGAGAATTTTTTAGTAGTCCCTATTCCAATCCGCCCTGGTGTTGTGACTCTAGGTTTTCAGAGGCTACACCAATGAAAGCACACATTTTGGGAGATCCAACCAAGCCCAAAAGGCTACAATTGTGGGGACAGCAGCATCTGACTTGAGCATACTCTCTCCCTCCCTGTGTGTGTGTATAGTGCCATCCTCTTCCCTTTGTATTCGATGTCCTTGAGTTGGATTAATCTAAACACTATTAATTACATTATAAAACAACCCCCTTAAAAAAGAAAACAACCACTTACCAACAGTTCCTCTTGAAGTTGATGGTCAACAGAACAAACATACAGCTGAAGTGACTTTAATTTTAAGACACTTGAATGAGCAGGGATTTGGAAAACTTCATTAAATATTAATGGAGCTTGAAATTCCAGAGCTTTGGAGCAGTAAGTGTTTGGTGTGCCCGAGTCAAGAGTTGGCAAATAGACTCTAATGTGTCTGGAAGCAAATTAAAAATACAGTAAATTTTGAATAGGTATTAAACAAATAGTCATTAGGTAAAATTGTACAACATATACACCTCTTTGTGTGTGTACATATATACACACATACATATTTCTAATCAATAGCAATGACAAAGGATAATCATTTGAGATCATTTGAACCCCAATAATGGCCAAGGCCTAACCTAATCAACCACAACATAATAGATATGCTTTTTCTTTACTCTCTGAGTGAACTAAGAATGCCCCTTCCTGTGTCAACAGCTAAAACTGACCAAGAGCATTCTTCTATTTATGACCACTAAGGTGCCTTAGACCCTGACACCACCTTGAATGGCGGGACTTTTCTTATCTATGTTAAACACAGATATCCTGGATCTATAATTTCATTTGACATTTTGACATTCTCTTATTTTATTGTATTTACAAACTATTCAATTAAGAAAATTCCTTTCTCATGCTGTGGTTAAACATATATGGAGACCATAAATCTGTATAACATAGAAATCCTGAGCCAGAGTTTAAAATATCCTCTTAAAATTGCTTGATGCAGTCAGAGTTAAAGTTCCGGTTCCATGTACATGTTGCTAACTTAAGGGAATAAAAATATTAATTTACTTATCACCTAGCTTGTTGCCTCTTTAACCAACTTTCAGGTCAACACATTGTAACAGATAACACCATAGTTATTCGATGGTAAGAAAAGTAGTTTGGGACTGTGTAAAGAGCACTGGACTGAGAATAAGGAGAGAAAGCTTCTACTGCCAGCTCTACCATTAATAAACCATGAGCAGTTTGCTTCTCACCACCTCAGTTTCCTCATCTGTAAAATGAAGGAATTTGACTACATAATTTCTAAGAACTCTACTAGCTCTAAAATTCTGTGTTTCTATATAAAACATCAAAGCTGAGTACTACTTTCATTTGACAGAAGATTTAAAAAAAGTTACTGAAGACCTGTGAAAAAGTCTTATATAAAATTAAATTAAAAAAAAATCAATTGGGGCAACTAGGTGGTGCAGTGAATAGAATACCGACCCTGGAGTTAGGAGGAACTGAGTTCAAATCCAGCCTCAGACACTAGCTATGTGACCTTGAGCAAATCACTTAATCCTGATTGCTTCACCCCCCCATACACATACACAGACATATAGATATATGTGTGTGTGTGTGTGTGTGTGTGTGTGCGCACACATGTAGTATATGGAGAGAGAGAGAGAGAGAGAGAGAGAGAGAGAGAGAGAGAGAGAGAGAGAGAGAGAGAGAGAGACAACTCCTACTATTAGCAAATACAGTGGTAGGTACTGTGAGATACAAAGACAAAGAAGAATTAGTTCCTGCTCTCAGGCTGATTACATTCTATTGGGAGATACATTCAAAACAGAAACCAGTTTAACCATTTGAAGTTAGGTTAAGGTAAGAAGTTAAAAGGAACAAAAAAAGAGCCAATCAACAGAATGCTAGAAATACTTGATGAGGGAAGATAATAATAATAATAGCTACTGGGATCCAGGGTAGTTTCATAGAAGTACTATCTCAGCCGACCCTTGAAGGTTAATGAGAAATACAGGAAGAATAAACGAGGGAGGTCCTGTGAGGATACAGGCAAAGTTCAGGAATCGTAAATAATCAAGTCTCGTTAGCATATATTTCAAGTAATATGAAATAAGTCTGGAAGCCAAAATATGGAGGGTTTTGAATGTCACATTAAGGAGTCTATACTTAAAAAAATACAACTACAATAAAAATTCACTAATTCAGATTACAGAATGACTCATGGAGAAAGTTTACTCTTTACTATTTTTATAGTTAGCAAAAGCAAATTAGTGTAGATGAAATCACAAAGGGAATATTTATCTACCTTTAAAAAACCTGCTTATAACCCTTCAGGAAGACTCATTTATAAATAATGTTATAAGCATAGTATAATACTCTTTAACGTCTGGTTTTTTTTTTTTAGGCAACTGGGTTTAAGTGACTTGCCCAGGGTCACACAGCTAGTAAGTGTCAAGTGTTTGGTCTCAGGTCGGATTTGAACTCTAGTCCTCCTGACTTCAGGGCCGGTGGCTGTATCCACTGCGCCACCTAGCTGCCCCATCAATCTCTCGTTTTTAAAATATGATGTGTAAGAGAGCTTGGAAAGAACTAAATGCTTTTAATCCTGAAGTGGCTTATTGGCATCTCTCATTTCTAAGTCCACAAGCTACAGTAACTTTCTCCTCTGTCAGCTTCCTCCCCAGCCCCCAATACACATGCTCTTCAACACCAGAGGAACAGGGAGGGTGCAAGGTTAGGGGCAGTATACCAGCATCTTCTTTTTCTTCAAATGGCAATTCTTTGTTAAACTAGTGTATGTTAATGAAAGTACTAAAGAGTAATAAAATTTCATGACTGAATGTATAAAGTCTTAATGGCAAAGATGATTTCGTTTTTGTCTACTTACTCCCAGAGCCTAGCAAAGTGCCTGGCTCATAGTAGGTGCTAAATAAATACTTACTGATAGATTGAGCCTTAAAAATATTTTACATTTCATATTGGTCATTTCTCACTAGTCAATTCAAATTAGTGAGTTTCTACAGAATTTCTATTTTAAGAATTGCTTCATATCTCACAAATTTAGATAGCATGAGTATGTGTTAAAGTAAGAATTCATTCAAGTTGTTCCTTAAATCACTATTTGTCTGTTTTTCACCTAAAATATGTAGATAACTTATATCTCTCTTTACTAAAGGTCTGTTTCTATCTTGATATGATGGTGATCCCCATTCTTCAAGACACAGGTGTCAAACTCACATCCCAAGTGAGGCTGAACCAAATTAAAATGTTACTGGGAAATGTTTAACAAAACAAATAAAATACAATATAACATAGATAATGTTAATTTGTGGCTTTCTCCAGATCCATTTCTATTTGAGTTTGACACTACTGCTCTAAGGTTATGCCCATAGGGAAGGCAGTCTCTAGAAAGGTCTACCAAGCTGGTAAGGTCCAGCCTAGTTCTCTTTCAAGAGGCAGACTCCCAGAAATCTAGGTACCAGGTGATATATTATTATTTTGGATATAGCATTTCATGAAGAACTTGTTGTCAGGCATGGAAGAAAAGGCTGCCTTCTGAACTAAGAAGGGGAGGGCAAACACTAAGGAAACCTCCATGTCTTTGAAATTCGAAGAGCTGAAGTTGAATTAGAGTGTGTACTTACATCTTGCAGCCTTCTTTCACAATCAGCCCAGCAAAATTCTTGAGTTGGAGGACATTCACCAGGAGACAATCATTTCCTCTATCATGCCTAGAAAATAAAACAGGAAATTCACTGACATGAATCTACCAAGATAAAAAGGTTGGGAGTGGGGAAAGGAAAGGGTCAAAACTTAACTTGAACTATAGCAATGAGAATAAAAGGATATGTATGTATGTATGTATGTATGTATGTATGTATGTATGTATACCCATACACAAACACGGTATTATTCCTTTGCAACTTACACAAAACTGCTTTGTTGTATTACTGGCCATGAGTTACTGCCATTATTCTGTCAGTTATTACATAGCTACCCCCTGAAGGAAAAAATTGCTG
Source organism: Phascolarctos cinereus (assembly GCF_003287225.1). Classification (NCBI taxonomy): domain Eukaryota; kingdom Metazoa; phylum Chordata; class Mammalia; order Diprotodontia; family Phascolarctidae; genus Phascolarctos; species Phascolarctos cinereus. The sequence continues at coordinate 11,593,328 of NW_027556098.1, forward strand.
CTGGAAACCAAAAAAGGATTATACTGTGGTCCTCTGATAACACAAATTGAGGAATGAAGGCAAATAGGCTTCAACATCTACGCAATTCTCCCCATCCTGCCGCAGATGGGAATGGTTATCTTAACTCCCGACAAAGATATGTAATAATTTTTACAGACAATAAATATGTACATGGGGCTTTTTTTTTTTGCACCTGTCCCATCAGGACCCAGCTCTCCTAACCTCCACTTAATATACTGGCTTGTTTCCACTTTCCACTTCTTCATAATGGTGCCTATAGCAAATGCTTAATACACAGTTGTTGAAAGCTCAGACCCAAAGAGGGGATATGAGAAGGCATGCCTCTTCAAATCTTTGGCAGTGGAGGGATAGGGAGAGGGGATCTAGCTACCACGTCCATAGTACCAGCAAAGAAGGGAACATATTTAGTCTGAACTCACAAAAATCCAACGTGTATCTGGGGCTCTTCATTAGTGGTGGTATCATTGTATGCAGGCTCCTCAGTATCCTCATTCCTATTGACAATTGGGAAAAGAACAAGGTTATTATCCACTTAGATTTCTTCTAAGGGAATTAAACCGATCAGTTTTTTCAATTCTGGTGATTCTCTTCTTATCAGAAAATATTGCTTTTGGAATGGACCTGAGTTTCATTTGCAGAAAGAACTTCCAATGAAGAAACTCCACCCACCAATGTAGATTAGCACCTTTTCTACAATTTAAAAGCCATAGAGAGGGGTAGTTCATGACCACAGAGTCAGTGTGTACCAGAGATGGACCTTGATCTTCCTGTTTCTGAAGCCTTTTCTCTCTATCCAACTGATATGTTCATGCATGCACACGCACATACACACATGTGTGTATGATACATGGCCGAATATACACACATGTCCATTACATACATGTACCTGTATATGCATGTGCACATATATTTATACACATACATGTATGTATGCAGTATGCTTTGCTAACCTTAAAGCACGATGTAAATGCTAGCTATTATTATCATTATCATTATTGTACTATCTCTTAGAGATGTTTTTCAGTAACTGGGCAGGAAACCAATTGAGTAAATGTTTATCCATTACAGAACCTATAGTTAAGATGCCTCCAAAATTCAACTTTATTCAGGAAGCATCTTTTCATCATTTTCTTAAAACTCAACTATATAGAAAATGTAGTAAGAAAGAACTAGTTCTATGAGTCAAAATAATTTGTTCAGTCTCTTAGCAAAATAAGCCATAGAGTGACACAGAAAGCATGGAAGCCAAAAGAATCATGGGATCACAAATTTAGGGCTGAAAGGTACCTTATAGGTCATCTAGTCCAAAGTTCTCATTTTAACAGATGAAGAAACTGAGGTCCAGATATATTAAATAATGTGCCTAACAACATACATATAGTAAATGGCAGAACTAAGGTTAGAAACTCAATGCTCTGATTTCAAATCCAGTACTCGTCCCACTGTACCAAAATGCCTCTCAATCCAGACTTTGAAACAACAAATCAATATGAAAAACAGAAATTCTCTTCCCCTTATGTGGATTGGTTATACATACATGCTAATTAAGGAATGATAATAACCTATTTTCTTTTGCCTAGACTGATGTTTTCATCCCTAAAGGTAGCTCTCCAGTCAGGAAATTCTCATAATACCAACACAGTTTGGCAACTGCATTGGGAATTTACAATCTTAGAGAGTTGCCAAGAGGTTAAGTGACTTCCCCAAAGTCACTCAGCTCTAGGTGTCTGGCGCAGGACTTGAACCTAGACCTTCTTAACTAAGGTTTATGGAACATTTCATGGCCATTATTTCATTTGAGTAAATAATATATTAAAGAGGCTGTAAACTACCCATCAAATATCAGGTTAAAATTTAAGTGTTCTTAAAGAGAACACTATTGATTTTTAAGTGTTTGAAATGGGAGTCAGTCAAATGTATACTTATGTACATTTCTAAGAATGTGAAACTATTGAAGTATCTTTACAGATGCCTAAAGGCATAATTGACCTCCACTACTCAAGCTTTTCACAGGAGTAGCTAATAAATAATTAAATGGACTAATAGTTTTGACTCCTCTATCTGCCACATGCCTTTAGAGGAAATGACAACTGACTAATAGCAGTTGAGCACTGTTTGCAACAGTGCTGGGTCTGAGAACTGACCTCAGCATTTACTTTGTGACAGCAGGCAAGTCACCTGCCTTCTCTGCCTTTGTTTCCTAGTCTATTAAATATATCAGTTAAATTATTAACTATATTATTAATTAACTGTGATATTTAGTCATATGAAATTAAATTAATAAAATAAAACAAAAATTAAGTAAACATTAAATAAATAAATTATTAAATATAAATTTTATTACTATTAACTGTGATATTTATTAACGGTAAATTAATTTAAAATAACAAAATAAATTTACATTAAAATTAAATAAATACTATCAGTATTAAAATTAACTGTTAATGTTAAATAAAATTAAAATGAATTAATATTAATATTAAATTGATATTAAGTCTTAATATTAAATTAAATTACTAATTGTGCTTGGACTACCTACCTAACAGGGTTGTTTTGAGGAAAACATGCCAAGTGCCTCTCCCCAGTAGAAGATAAATTTGCTGAGTTCAAAGACTTTTATTTTTGTCTCTGTATTCTCAGCATCTAGCACAGTTCCTGGTATAGATTAAATACTTAACAAATGATAGATAAGTGACCTCATCTGAGTCAATCATACAGATGATATGAATCTGCAAAAACTGCTTTTGAAGAAAGGCTACTGAGATTGCAAGTTATTGTTGGCCCAAGTTATCTGACTGTCTTCCCAGAGTAAATTGAGTAGATAATTATTCAAATTTCAATCGGTGGACTGGGATTCAGAAGATCTGAGCTTTAGTCTTTGCTCAGCTACTAACTGGTCATAAGACCATGGGCCAGTCAATTAACCTCTCCAAGTCTCAGTTTCCTCATCTATAATAGGAAGAGGTTGGATTAGGGTAGTGTCCTTCCAACTATTAAATGCTATGATTCTCCCCTTGGCCTAACATGTGTAGATATAGAGAGCATGGAAATCTGTTGTAAGTCTACCACTTATATTTTAATTAAGTCCAGTCATAAAATTGGAGATTGAAAAGAAAGAAAAGAAAAACAAGACTACTGCTTCTTCTCTCTAAATGGGAAATGGCAATCTCTGGAGTGTGTGGAACCAAATAATGACTCTTCCATTTTTTTTCTCAAAATACATAGGACTTCTAAGAATCAAGATTAAAAATTGCCCTAAAATTAAAAAATAGAAAGTTATATTAGGATCAATGTTTCTTTTAAGGAATACTGTCCATGGAGGTTTTGCCCTTTTAAGAAAAAGCCACAGCTGGTTGGTGCAGTGGACACAGCACTGGACCCAGAGTCAGAGAGACCCAAGTTCAAATACTACTTCACACATTAACTAGTTCTATAACCCTGGGCAAGGTACTTAATCTCCCTCAGCTTCATCTGTAAAAGAGGGATAATAATAGCACTTTATTCCCAGGGTGGTTGTGAAGATAAAATGCAATAATGTTCAAAAAGTGCTTTGCAAATCTTACAGCAAAATATAAATGGTAGCTTTAAACAAACAAACAAAACCCCTGAAGAGGCCAGAGCAGAGTATAATTAAAGACTTGATCTAGAATAAGAATAGAATAGAATTAAGAATAGAAAGGAAGGTATGTAAAAGGTGCCTGTTACTAGACACTATACCACTATAGCAATCAAAACAGATCTGTTTCACCTTTAAATACTCATTTTAAACAAACTGCTAGTGTGGCTATGCACATTCTCCTTTTATCTCTTCTCATGTCCATTACCAAATATACAATTCAATGAGTGCGAATAAGTACTAGCTCTTCATTGGTCATTTGTTCTGAATTTTTGCAAAATAGATTTTTACTTTCTGCTTTGAAGAAGATATTTTATATGAGGTAACTATTATTGGAAATTTTTTCATATAAGAGGTTTGTTTACAAAAAAATCAGAGCTGATATGTAATAGTGATGATGGCAACAAAAAAAAAACAAATCACATTTACTTTCTACTTTTAAGGTTTAGAAAGTGCTTTTATCAAGTAGGTAGTACATATTACCCTATATCAAGGGTGGTGAACTTGTGGCCCTGAGGCCATATGTTGCCTTCTAGGTTCTAAAGTGTGGCCGTTTGACTGAATCCAAACTTCAGAGGACAAATACTCTTAATAAAGGGATTTGTAAAGAACAAATACTCTTAATAAAGGGATTTGTTCTGTAAAACTTGGACTCAGTCAAAAGGTGGCCCCCAAGGCTGCAGGGTCCCCATCTCTGCCCTATATTGTAAATTTAGGTCAATTAAATACATCGATGCTGCCCTACATTGTATTCTTAAATTATTATATCAAATAAACCCTCTAAGAAACTAGTATAGTGTCACACCCTCAGTGTATATTTACCCATAAACTAATTAACTAATCATAATAATAACCCCAATGTTATCACATAATTGAAATTAATTGCCAATTACTGGATTTAGAGATAGAAGGACCTAGATTCATGTCTTGTGTATGATTAACTTTTTAGATATGTGACCCTAGACAAATCCCTTACCTCTCTAAACCTCAGTTTCCTTATCCACAAAATGGGAATAATAACAATTTTACTACATAGCTCATAGAGTTGATAGTGCTTTACAAACTTTACAGCATTATATAAATGTGAAGAGTAGAACAGGTCTGCTACTTGTGGCCATCATCATCATCATCATCATCATCATCATCACTCTTCTCTATTATTTATGTACATGCTGTCTCTCTCATTGGATGTAAGTTCCTTGAGGGCATGAACTACTTTTGATTTTTCTTTGCATATCCTGCACTAAGTATAACATCTAGCACATAATAACTTAATAAATGCTTATTGATTGATTGTATTGAGGACAGTGAGCCAGAAACTGATAAAGGGTACACAGCTTCAGTAAAGGTTATAGATAAGGAGGAAGGAAACAATATCTACCTTATACTCATTTTTTTCAGGCTCCTTGCTACAGAAAGGTGTTACCTTTCACACAGCAGGGTCCTTGGCAATAAAATATTTTCCTCTCTAGCTTCAAAGAAATATTTTCATGACTTCTCAGAAAGAATGGTGGTTTGAACTGTTTAAAATAGGCCTTTATCACCAGTCTCTTCTATTTTCCATTTTCATTGTTTATCTGATTTAAAATTTTTCTAATTTTCCTTACTCTATCCAAATCTTCATTTAATTATTTCTCTTTACTTCACTTCATCTTTATTAGGAATAAAAACAATAAAAACAATATTTCCTTTCTGTATAATACATAATTACAAAATTTTTATAATTATAATGTATATATCACTGTATCTGATCCTCAAAACAATTCTGTGATAAAATTAAAGTAAATATTATTATTTCCTTTCTAGAGATGGAAAAACTGAGGCTCAAATATTAAGGGTCATGCACAAAGTCACATAGCCTATAGCTGGAAGGGCAGGAACTTTGGACTCCTCACAATCTGCCACTCTCACTACATTCCAAACCATATGCAGTATTCAGAGCAAAGTTTAAGGTAAAAATGTTAATTTAAAAATATATCTAATAAGTGAATATCCTGGAGCCAACAAAAGGGATTTTTCAATGACTTTCAGGGAAATTCTTGATATTGGCAAAAGGTACAGAACCCAATTAAACATACTGTGACAAAAACTGGAGGGAAATAAAGAAAGTTTTTGGATATTTAAAAGTAACTGTAATTAGTCATTTAAAAAATAACAAGATAAAAGCAGGAACACAAATTATAGCTGACCAATATTCTCCTTGATGTATAAACATTTGAATTAGGCTGATTTTCCCCTCACAGAACAACGGGAGCATAAAAATATGCCTACTGGCATGGGAGTGGCTAAATATTTATTTTAAATAATAAATGTATAATATACAATACATTTATTATAAGTAATAAATGCTTATTGAATGACTGATTCACTGAATCAGGGTGAGGTCAGGAATCTTCCCTGCAGGGAAATAGGTGGGTGATGGGAAAAGACCAACCCACTACCACCCCCATAAACCCACAAAGGAATTTCCTCTTAGGGTTTACCACAACCCAAATTCAGGGAAATAGAGAATATAAATGTTTTAATACTGTAAATCCAGGTGTTCTACAGTATAAAGGAATTGGTATAATCATTTGGTTTAGGATCTAAAGAGAACAATATACGTCAGTAAATCATCTATGGGAAAAAGGATTAAAATCATATAGCTAACCTTTTGGTTAAAGGTTCAAATACACCACTGTCACTAGCCAGCGAATAATCAGAGAGACATGCAGAAACCCGTCTGGCCCTCCTCTCTGACCTCCTAGCGCTGTCTTCTCTTAAAGTAACTGCTGTAGAGAAAAGAAATAAACAGAGTTAGAAGGTGACAAGAAACCTTGACATCTGTAGGAAGGATGCTAAGAAGTTGATGCTACTATTAATGAAAATATAAAATGAAATTTTATATCTATGACTACTTTGATCTATGTTTTAAAAAATATAAAGAGTGAGGTCTAGCTTCTTTTTCTGGAAAATTGGAGAAAGGAACTTTATAATTACTTCTCTTTATGGCTAAAAATAACCTTTAAATAAACCTCTTTAAAATCTCTGAAAAAAATATTTAAAAAGAAAAAAATCACTATTTGAAATTGTTGATATAATTTTTCCCCCATTAACACAGAATATTGAGAAATGTTACTATTTGAAATCACTGATAAAAAACTTTCCTCCCATTAACCAATATGTGCAGCAACAGATTAAAATAACGTTGGGTCCAAGGGTGGGTTATACATAGGTATTTAATAATGGGCATTTAAAAATTACCAGCATAGGCCCAATAAAATTTTATTTTATAAAAGAAAATTAAAGGAACCACAATAACTACGTCTATAAAAGGAACCATGTACTTTTTTTTTTGGAGAAAAGACTGCTTTTCATTGCCTCCTAGTTTGAACAATCAAGGAATGAAACAGACCTATACAACAACGATCAGATAAGACCAGAGTGAAAATTTTAGTTGGTCTCGTTTTCTGTAACTCATCTTCTATTCAACCAAACCTATATGATAAAAGCCACCCAAAATATGCAAAGTATCAAGTCGGCCCTCAACATGCTGGACTAATGAAAATGCTCTAATATCATGCCATGGACTTGAGGTTACAAATGTAAATTTCATTTCATTAACTATGCTAAAATGAAGCTTTCCATCCAATCTGACAGCATTAGTACAAACACTACTTCTTTCTCACTATTATCCCTGCAAAAGATAATGCAGAAATCAAAATAAAGGAAGAATTCTCAAAGAAACCCCTGGCAGGGTCACTAGAGCCACATGACCACAAAAGTTAAATGAAAGAGGTACTGTCAACAGTCGCCCTTGGTCAGAAAAAACAACATGGAAGAAACCACTCAACATCCCAAAACATCTGCTATTGGGTTTCAACGCAATGAAGTTAACCATAGGGAGGAAAGTACATAAAGTGAGGACAGGAAATCGTGGAACAACATTTACTTTTAAATCTCTTACCTTTAAAAAATAAAAATGAAAAATATTAGTTCTTTAACCATTTAAATATACACACACTCCAAGGGGCATAAAAACACTTGAATAAAAGGAAGGAGAAACATAGAAAAAGTATATCATGCATAAGGTTTACAGCCCAAGTGTGTCATATTAGACTTATCAAATTCCTTTTAAAATTATACAAAAGAAGTTAAAGATCTTAAAAAGTGTTTTGCAAGGATTCAGTAGTCATTACCAACCTTAAAAAAATAGAGCAATTATGTATGTGGTAAGCTGGAAGACTACTACAAAGTATCTTCTGCATATCTTGTAATACTAGGCAACATATTTACTAGACAACAATGCAATAAAAATCTAGAAGTCAAATGTGAAAAAAAATAATACCAAGTTGACTTACAGTAAATGTTTCTGTTGTGCAGCATGAGAAACAAGATAAAAAACAAAGAATGAAAAGGTGTAGCTTTTCTAAGCTGACATGTAAAAACAGCACAAATACAGTCATTAATATGTCAATAACAGGATAAGAAAACTAAAGATGCCTACTGATTCATAATTAATATATAACTAAAAATATACAATTAAATTGAAATCATGGTACATTTTAACTTAAAAATATGCTGGCTATTTAAAAGTTAAAATAATGTTTGCGAAATGAAAATTTCAAAGTCCAAGGATACTTCTCTCTCCTCAAAAAAAAGTCTGAATGATTGAAGTCTAGGTGAAAAAAAGTTATTTGAGAAAATATTCTTTTTTTCCCCCAATATTAAAATTGCCTACTATACATAGCAATGTTGTTTTATAGGAATTATTAGATGGTGAATATGAATTGTGTGATTTTAGGTAAGCTGATAAATCATTCTGAGCCTCAGTTTTCTCTAGCAAAATGAGACGTTTAGAGTAGATTTTAAAAAAAACCCTGTTCTATTTAATGAACATTTGTTAAACCCTATAGAGCATCCTTTTGGGTTCTGTGATGGAAGAGAAGGGTGCAGAGGAGAGGGGAGATTCTGATTTCTGATCTCATCTGCATACAAAATTCCTAGTATGGGAACTCCTTCCACCAATACAGATGATGATAATAAACATTATTTATTTATTGTCATAAATATTACAGATTTAAACTACATTCTTTTATATACCTCGTGGGAATTACAGTTGTGTTTGGTACCTATGAACAAACCCTTATGCAATCCCTGGCCTTCAAGAGTACTCCATTTTGATTACTTTGGTATATTATTTTATTCATGGAAAGTTTCCAGTTATCTGGCTGTGGTATATGGTAACTTACCACAAGGTGGCAGTAAGAAAACATAGTATGAGCCAACTGCATTCAGACGTTAATATCAAAACAACTCTGAAGAATACTGTCAGGGTAGCAGTGATAAACAATGAGATGGTTTTAAAAGTAAATCTAGGATGGATTGGTAGATGAGGGGAGAGCATGGAGGAGGAAAGCTTGAGAGGAAAACAAGAGGATTGGGACATAAAGGATCATGTTGATTATTCTATTGGTACCTTAGTTTTTAATAGCCTTAAAAGAAAGGATGGAAAAATTAGATTAAATAATAATTATTTTAAATTTCTTCTTTATTTCCTTTAAAAATGGCAACATGTTCATACGGAAGAAGTAAATAGTAACCATTACTCTTCCCAAACTAATCTGGTTCTTAATCTGATATCACATACACACACACACACACACACACACACACACACACACACACACACACACACACGGTATAGATGTATATTATATATGATATTGCCATAATAATATCATTTGTGGGTTTGCAGCATTATTCAAAAGCTTCTAGGCAAAAAACTTCATGTCATCTTGATTCTTCCAGTCATAAAAACCCCCCATCTGCTATTACTTAAGTAATGCTAAATAACACCAAGGAGGGAGGAGAGCACAGATTTTAAATATAAAAATTATACCACCTTCTTCTCCACCTCCTACCCCTACATCCACCCCTACCAATCTTATTTACAAACACTTCTCTCTTTTTTTTCCCCCCTTAGGCAATTGGGATTAAGTGACTTGCCCAAGGTCACACAGCTAATTTACAAACACTTACTTCCACTAGTAATTGGGACATTTGCCAGTTGTGGTCGCAGCTGTTCTCGAACTCCTTCACTGTCCCCGTGATATCCAGAATGTTGAAGTGAAGTCGTCCCCTGCGTCTCGTCATCTCCCATAGCTGAGGCTTGAGCCCTGAGTCTTTCTAGAGCTCCCATGCCTAGCATTTCAAATCCATCAGACACCTGAGCAAGAGGGGAATCCCGAGAGGCAGAAAGAAAGGGTGTATCTAACGGGGAACTCGGTGGAGATAAGGAAGACAAAGAAGAACGGGAAGACAAGGAAGCTAGGGACTGAGGTGTGTCCAGGGACCTCCTTTGCTTATTGAAGTTGGAATGTCCAGTGGACTCAGAGAATGGTGCATCTTTTCCCAGAGAATCAAAAGGAATTAGATCAAAGCGCAGATGCTGGCCATAATCTGCATCTGATTTTTCATACTGAGGAAGGCCGTAGATGTCTGTAAAGCTGATGGAACTTAAGGAACCTCTGCTGGATGCCAGCGATCCCCGGCTAGATGCCAGTGATCCCCTGCTGCTCCCAGAGGACACTGTCAGAGTGCTGGCAGATAAGCTGAAATACGAAATAAAAATGCAAGCTTTAGTACCATATTTTCGTGACCTCTGCTTGCATATTTATATTCCACATAAAGGTATATGACCTCATCTACTCTATAAGATGAAAAGTCAATATACCTCCTCTTGCTAACAGTAACTTAACATTTTAATATTGTTTGGTTGCTAATCCATGATTTTAATTTTATGTAAAAAGACAATATTAAACAGAGAAATAACTAATACCTTCTCATTTTCTTTGACAGGCAGTACTTCCCTGTACATAGTAGGCACTATATAATGTTGATGGTGTTCAATTTTTCCTCCAAAAATTAACCATCAAACAATAGGTTCAGCATCTGTTTTTTGAACTTTTAGTGTTTGCCAGTTTTTTTGACTAGTTAAATTTATCTGTTGTGGTGAATCAGCGAATTCTATTTAATCATTTTGTTTTGGTAAAGGAGGCTATTATAGGAAGGAAGGACTTAGAACATGATTGTTGTTGGGAAGAAAACAACGAAAAAGAATCAATAAACCATTCAATTAAAAAAATCGCAATTAAATTAACCTTACTCTTTGCAGCTACCATTTTACCCCCACTGTTATATGTTATATGTTGTCATTTTATAGTTAACGACTTTTAGCATGAGCCTATAGACATAAGTATCTCCACTCTCTTTTATCAATACAATGTAATTTGATGAATTTACTTCCCAAAGAGGCATTTTTCCCTTTTGGTGAAAATGTGAAATAAAATAATTTCATGAAGATGATGATAAAATGTCAAGGATAATGAAATTAAATTAGAACTATAAAATCTAGATGACATATGTTCAAATCACAATGGTGGGTGTGTGTGTGTGTGCGTGTGTGTGTGTGTGTGTGTGTGTGTGTGTGTGTGTGTAACAATGTTGTGTTTTGTTTTGCTTTTTTTTACTCACAATGGTACCCAGTTTCCTTCCCCTGACTTTAGGATTTTTTCGGTCATGGGGGAAAAAATACAAATCTCAACCACAGGTTTCTTGGTTTCTTAACATACGAAGTCGAATATTTTTCATGTTTTTCAAGTTTTTCATGAAGTGATTTTTAAATTATACATTCCCATCCTATTATCTCAATTTTTAAAAAAGGGCCTATGGACATGTGTGCATACACAGTCACCCAAGCACTATTATTTTAAACATTATAAATCATTTGACCATACATAAGTTTGCCAGCAATTTTGTTGCTCTGAAGACAAATGCATTTTTCCTTGAATTCCCTAGAACAGATAAGAATTTTTTAGACTGTAATTTCTGCCTTTTTCTACTTTATTTTGTCCAAATGATTCATCCGTCTCTTTTAAAACTTCAAATCCATTCCAGTACCTATGTTCCAGTTAATGAGAATAGCTAATAGGAATTATGAACATCATTCACTTGTTATTATCAAAGAGTAAAAACGAAAAAGTAACATGCAACTTTATAAGTGACCTACCTTTTTAACTGAGATTGTAGGTAGGATGTTAAGCGTGTAGCTTCTTCCAACTGCATAAGCAAACAGTTTCGCTTTTCTTGAAGAAGAATCCTGAAATATAAAATGTACATATGAACATGTGTATGCATGGACATGTGCACTAACACACACTTAGAGCACAAATTGTTTGCATTCAGATTTTCAATAATCGCTAGTGATAGGATTTTTTTTTTAGTGAAGTAGACTTTCATACCAAGAAATTTAACTATAATTTTACAGTAAAGGCGCAATATGTAGTTTTTATGTCAAAAGTCTTAAAACTATAACAATGTGAGGATGTGTTTGTATACCTTAGGAGTCTTTGAACTAGCCCTGCTCTCACCGTACATTAAGAAAACATCCTCACTTGCTTTAAGGTACTCACATTCTTACTTTTATTTAGTACAAGTACTATGAATTGATCAAAAAGTCACAGAATATATTTTCAAATTTGTTTTTCATGAATTTACATCTTCATCCAGAAGACAAGGGGGTTGCATTCAATGATTTCTAAAGTTTGAGTTCTAAAAATTATTATTATAGAATATGGGATTCCATCTCTGGCTCTGAGTGCTTACAAGTGGTCCTAACTGTTAACTCCTGCCCAGATATCCATTACTGAGACTCCATCTGTTTCTACCTATAGGCATTCTAAAAATATAGCTGCAAGTCTAAGAGGGTGGTATCTTTATCCAGCTACAGTAGGTGGGTTTTAATAGTGTCCTATAAGAAGTAACATTCAGAGGTTGCCAAACTACGCACAAATCTCTTCTACTGAAGGTATGTAGAACTGTTAGGCAAGGGAAGAAATCAAGCAGAGATCATCCTTTAAGTAGTCAATTTCCTATCCTCACATCGTAAGATATTAATTGGCACACAGTACAAGAATACCACATTTTTGTCTGAGGGGACCACAAAATCCAGAAAAAATAGAAATAAATTGCTTCTGATGTAAATTATTATTTTTTTCTCATGATAAAAATGTGGGATTTATTGATTAAAACAATTAAAAGTAACCGTGTACAATATATTTAAAGTAGCCATTTTCCTGGAATTAAAGTTCTCCATTGTATGTTGTAAAGAGGACATCATTTGATTTTATAGAACCAGTCAAATCTTGTGTCATACAAAGAGAAATGGTATGGTAAAAGTACAGTTTGCAAAAATATACAGATCTCTTTATTTAGGGTTGAGAGACATCTGCAATGTTAGTGATGCTTGTAAATCATTATTTTAACTGCTAGTCAAGAAGACACTAATTATTGTTTTCCATAAAAAGTATATTGCCACTATTTGATATTAACTTAATAGTTTTCACACTTCAGATATCATACAAAGATATCATACAAATTATTTCTGCTTGCGAAGCAGCCCTTCTCATGAGGGACTTCCATTTAGGCAACTGTCAATTCTTGAACCAACTGAATTCTCCCTTACTCTAAGGGAAAGATTCTCATTTTAATTTTTTTAATTTAGAGTTTATTTAAATTATGAACTTAACAAATACAAACATTTTAATATATCAAGAATAGAAAAAGAGAGGCAGTTAGGTGGTGCAGTAGATAGAGCACCGACCCCACAGTCGGGAGGATCTGAGTTCAAATCCGGCCTCAGACACATAATACTCACTAGCTGTGTGACCCTGGGCAAGTCACTTAATCCCAATTGCCTAGCCAAAAAAAAAAGAAAAGAAAAGAAAAAGAGAACCAGGAAACAATTGATCTGTATTAAGTACAGCTTGTTTATTTAAAGAATATATGAATTTTAACATAATAATAACACTATCCTGCTTATATTATTCCTTTTTGAAATACCTTTTTTCTGTTCATTTAAAGATGCATCATTGATATTCTTTTCTTTGATTAAGTTTTTGGCATCATTATCATTACCCATCCTCTCCCTTCCTCTATTTCCTTAAAAAGCATTCCTCAGAGAGAAAGATTTTTAAACCCTCTTTTTATTCCCACATGCCCACATAGATTGAAATTGAACAGAGACTATACCCAAAAATTTATCAGGATTTCTTGACTGCTGAACTTTTTAAAAAAAATTATTCTTTGTATTCATATCCAAATTTCTGACCACTACCAGCATGTTCAAGTTGAAAGGAACATTAGAGACCTTCTCAATCAACCTCTCACTTTCTTATCCATTACCTGCATTTGCTTCCATCTCCTGTACGTGTCATTTTCATTAAAATCTAAACCGGTTGAGAAATCTCCTGTATGTATTCAATTCAGTCTTTTTAGATAATATCCTACCTTTCCTTCTCTCCTCTGAACTACTGTGTCTTCAGAACTTCAGCTCACTCTCTTCAGCTAAATTCCCCAGAAGAATTCTAGGTGATAGCATCCCAACCAACGCTTTGTAGCAATCCTTTAAGTCAATACTACTAAAATCTATCATGTCTGCGTCTGCCTCCATTGGATCATCATCCGAATGCTCTCTCCCATATTCTTCCCCTCCTCCTCTAATTCCTGGAAACTTTTTAATATACAGTGATAACTATGTCCTTTGACAGCTATGTTACTGTAGGAAAATCAGTTACCTGAGGTCCCTCTGAGCCTGTTTCCTACCAAAATACAGGGCACACCTAATACTATAACCTGCTTTCTTTTCTTTTTTACAAAAAAAGATGGGAGTTGTCATTTCATCTCCAGGTTCCCACCAATTCCACTCCAAGCAAACAGCACCTCCTTGTTGGTGAGAATCAGCTCTATGATGGAAATTCTGACTTCTCAAGGTTGAAATATATCAAAACTAATTAAGAAAATAGTAGCTTTTCTACATATGGAAGAGAAACTGTTCTAAGAGATGTCTGGACAACTGAAATCTCCCACCACTATGATAGCATGCTCCTGTGCCAGGCTTATGATCTGTCTCCCAAATTCCTTATTTGTTCTCTTTCTTTTGAAGTGGTCTGTAAATACACTGAACGCCTGCCCATCATTGATCATCGTTTACCTTCCTGATTTCTTCTTTTAGAAAACCATAACTTCTTAATATACAATGCCAGCCATATCCTTTAATAGCTGTTACTATGGGAAAATCAATTATCTGAGGGCTTTCTGAACTTGTTTCATCATCTGTAAAATGGGATAATGCTTACGCTCACAGGGTCAATGTGAGGAAAGAATTTCCAAACAATAAAGTGCTGTTAAAACATGAGCATTATATACATTATAAAGTATATAAACATTATAAAGTCTATAAAATCACAAATTGTATAAATAAGGTAAAGACTGACATATTCAACCAGTCATGAATCTATCTGTATTCTTCTTCTTTTTTTTTTTTTTGGCTAGGCAATGGGATTAAATGACTTGCCCAGGATCACACAGCTAGTAAGTGTCAAGTGTCTGAGGCCACATTTAAACTCAGATGCTCCTGACGTCAGGGCCGGCGCTCTATCCACTAAGCCATCTAGCTGCCCCTATCTGTATCATTCTTATCCAGTTCGTGTCTCTATCATGTCCACAAGAAGGAGAATGCCAAAGATCTTACTGAAATCTGAGTACAGTAAATACTGCCTATAACCTTCCCATGATCAGCTAGCCAATCCAGTAACTGTCAAAAGGTAGTCCCAATTTCTAATATTTTAGAGAACCCAGGGATTGGCAAACTTGCTTTTGTGCAGCCGGGAGCTAAGAATAGGTTTTATATTTTTAAATTCAATAAAATTTTATTTACAAATGTAAAAACCATTCTTAGCTGACTGTAAAAAACAGTAGTTTGCCAACTCTTGTTCTTGACCCTATTGTAGTCAATATTGCTACCCAGAAGTAGATATAGATAGATATATGTAAGTGGAAATATGTAAGGAGAGCTAAGAGTACATGACAGAATCAGGATTTAAAAAAACTTCCACAATCTGTTATCATTGGACAAACATCATCAGAAAAAATGTAACAGCGACATATGAACTGCCCTATACTTAAGTTAAAAAAAAAAAGAGCAAAGTAAGTACAGGACTGAGCAGATATGCCTAGGTTTTTGTGAAAAAGACTTAGTGTTCAGTTCATTAACAAGTTCATTATGAGTGGTGTTGTTACTATTTTACTTTTATTAAGGAGGGAAGGAAATCCAGA
Source organism: Phascolarctos cinereus (assembly GCF_003287225.1). Lineage (NCBI taxonomy): Eukaryota > Metazoa > Chordata > Mammalia > Diprotodontia > Phascolarctidae > Phascolarctos > Phascolarctos cinereus. Next base: position 11,609,121 of record NW_027556098.1, read on the forward strand.
CCTATGATGCCATCAGTGCAGGAACTCCTGGTGTGTATTTATCTTATGTTTGGGGTTTTTTGGGGGTTTTTTTGCTCATTGTCTCCTCCATTAGATAGTCAGCTCCTTGAGATCAGTGTCTGGTTTTCTGTCTTTCTTTGTATCTGCAATGCTCTGCATGGTACCTGGCACATAATAAGCATTTAGCAAGGGGCAGCTAGGTGGCACAGTAGAAAGAGCACTGGCCCTGAAGTCAGGAGGACTTGAGTTCAAATCCCACCTCAGACCAAACACTTGACACCTAGTAGCTGTGTGACCCTGGGCAAGTCATGTAACCTCACAGCCAAAAAAAAAAAAAAGAATACAAATAAGTATTTAGCAAATGCTAAGTGCCTGAATAGAAAACCCCTCCACTGATGCACATAAACAACTTGCCTACCAGCTTATAGGCTTGGACAGTTGTCCAGCTCACTGACAAGTAAAGTGATTCCCCCAGGGTCACGCTGCTAGAATGCAACCAAGGCAGGCCTTGAATTCAAATTGCCCTGACTCCAACCAACCTGGCTCTCAATCCACTATACCACTACTGTCAAACTCAAATAGAAGCCACTTCTCCATACACAAGGATTCCTGCAGGCTACCTATTGCCTTACTTGTAAAATATGTTATTTACATTTTATTGTATTTTTGCCTATTTTGTTAAATATTTCCCAATTACATTTGAATCCAGTTCTGGCTTCCCTCAGCAGTGTTTGTAGATACTATGTATTTGACACCTCTGCACCACACCCCAGCATCTTAATAAAAGTATAGAATCAGGTCAGCTAGTGGCGCAGTGTAAAGAGCGCTGGCCCTGGAGTCAGGAGGATCTGAGTTCAAATCTAATCTCAGACACTTGACACTTACTAGATGTGTGACCCTGGTCAAGTCATTTAACCCCAAATGCCTCACAAAAAAAATTTTAAATAAAAAAATTTTTAAATTATGTATGCATATATGTTTGCATGTGTGTGTGTGTATATATATATATATGTAAATATGTATAAAATATATAAGAAATCGTGATAGCACTACACAAAGGGCTAGGCTGACTATATCTGGGTAACCATGTCTAGCCATTATTTTGGAAACATACTGACAAAGTGGAGACTATTCTAGTGGCAAATGACCTAATGATGAAGGGATTTGACAACACCATACAATATAAGGAAGAATGAAGGAAATGGGTTATTGATTATAAAAGGAAAGCAAGCTGATGGTATTAAATTATCTGGAGGACTGTCATATAGAAAAGAGATACCATTTGTTTTGTGAGGCCTTTGAACTATGACCACTGGTTAGGGGTTACAGGAAAATTGATTTTTGAGAACATAATGAAGAACTTATTAGAATGTACAAAAATAGATAGAGGGGTCTGCTTTATGATCTAATAAATTTCCCCAGTACAGAAAGTGCTCAGGCAAAGGCTGAATGATTATTTGTTTTCTGGGTACATTAAATCTGAGGATTAGTGGTGGGTGGGAGAGCTGATTCAACCAGAGATTCTTTACAGGGTAGGGATAAGGAGCAGGGAGTGAGGTCTATGAATAGAGATTTCAGGAGTTTCATGGGGAAAAAAATTACATTTTTTTTCAATAACTGGTTCCTGTGCAATCATTTATTTTGTGAATTTAAAAACATTATTCTGAGAAGAGGTCCATAGGTTTCACCACACTGCCAAAGTTGGACTTTAACATAAAAAGCTTTAAGAAACTCTTAATTTGACCACTCCATTATACCCTCTATTATTCCACGGCAATGACAGAATTTACTATTACACCTAGAGTAAGGTTCTTACTCTACAGGAGGTCTGAGAAATTGGCTTTTAAATGTTTTGATAACTATATTTCAATGTGATTGGTTCCCTTTATATCCCATGTATTTTATTTTATGCACTTAAAATATTATTCCAAGAAGGGATCTGTAGGCTTTCAGACTGCCAAGAGGACTGTGACACAAAGAAATCAAAATGTTATTAAAATCATACATCCTCCTAACTATTTTCCAAGATTCATTAATATTAACCACTTTGCCATGGGATAAATCAGAAATAGCTGTGTGTATATATAAGGCCAAGTGGAGTACAATATAAAAGTGATCTTCTGGGTTATTAAAATATTGTTGTTTAGTCATTCAGACTCTTCCTGACCCCACAGGGAGTTTTCTCAGCAAAGATACTGGAGAGGTTTGCCATTTTCTTCTCCAGCTCATTTTACAAACGAGGAACTGAGACAAACAGGGCTAAGTGACTTGCCCAAGGTCACACAGCTAGTAAGTGTCTGAGGCCACATTTGAACTCAAGTCTTCCCAACTCCAAGGGTGGCATACTATCTATTGCGCCACCTAGCTGCCCATATTAAAACATTATATTTATGCTATTAAGGAGAAAAAAGGGGTGGCAGGACTAACCTAAATAATTGATTTATTTTATAACTGAAGAAACTATCCAAATAGCTTCTCTACTCTCAGCTTGATATTTTATACGCAGACACAGGTAATCATCAGAAATGATATAATGAAATCTTTCACATCAATATCTTATCTAATGAAAAGAGGAAATGTGTAGGGCAAACGATCAGGCTGATGTTTTAAGAGAGATTCTGGCTCCCGTTAATGCAGACAGCACAGGAAGCCTCTTTACAAGTCAAGGAGCACAGGTGTCAAATGAAAGCAAGAGATGTGGGGCACAATTAAAACCCGATCAAATTGGCAAAATGTGATTCCTCCCATTTCAATTCCTTCAAAAGATTCTGAGACCAATAAAGGAAAAGTATTTTTCTTAATAAATTTATTTTGAAATTTGGAACTCAAAATCTTATAAAAATGAATGTTGAAAACTATCTTTACATGTAATTAGGAAAAACACTATTCAAAAAAAGAAGAAAATTATTTTGAAAACTTTTCAACTGAAAAAGAAAAATACTTCATGACTGGAAGAAAGTCAAGCCTGAATATCCATGCAGTCTGTTCCCAAACTGTTCCTTTGTTAATAAGGGAATATGACAAAATTGCAAAAGTATTCTGGCATTCTAGGCCTTCACTCATAGTATCCCATCTAGTTATACATTAGGTCACCAGAATATACACAGCCCAAGTATCTTGCCATGTGCTCAGTTCTGGACTACTAATCCTCCCCTGGCCAACTGCTCAGTTTTCCACCTTTTGTTCTCCTTCAGGAACAATAATCTAATCAACACCACCATGAAAAGACAAAAATAATTTACTTCTCCCTGACTGTGCTCTGACTATGTAGACCAAACTCTCCTGGTCACTATTCCTCTAGGCAGAGTGGCACAGTAAAAAGAGCACTGGGTCTAGAGTTGGAGAAAATGGGTTTAAATCTTACCTTTGACACTTACTACCTGTGTGACCTTGGACAATTCACTGAATGGTCCTGGGTCTCTGTTTCTTCATCTGTAAAATAAGGGGCTCAGACTAAATGGCTTCTGAGGTCTTTTCTAGCTGCGGGTTTCTATTCTTGAGTGTGATATCTCCCAACCACAACATAAGCTTTTAGAGAAAGCCAGCTAGCTAGATAAATAAATAAATAGATACATGCTTTAGATAGATTAGATAGACAAATGATAAATATAGATAAATAAGTAAATATAGATGACAGATACATAATAGAGATAAACAGATAGATGACATAGATATATTAGATGGATGATACAGATTAGACAGATGATATAGATAGATTAGATTGATATATACAGATTAGATGGATTATATGGGTAGATTAAACAGATAGATAATATATAGACATGTTAGATGGATGATATAGATGATACCGATAGATTAGATTGATATATACAGATCAGATAGATTATATAGGTAGATTAAACAGATAGATGATATAGATATATTGGATGGATGCTATAGATTACATAAAATAGATGATACTGATAGATTAGATTGATATACAGACAGATTAGATAGATGATATAGATTAGATTGATATATACAGATTAGATAGATGATATAGACAAATATATAGACTAGTCACATGATATAGTTTATATAAACAGATAGCTGAGATAAATAGATGATAGATAAGATAGATAAAGCATTTACTAAGCTTACTTGCTATGTGCCAGGGACTGTGCTGAGCCTTGGGATGCAAATATAAGCAAAAAAAGAAATATCATCTCTGCCCTCAAGGAGGTTACATTCTAATGGAAGAAGACAACACATAAAAGGAAGCTGAACAGGGAACAGAGAAAGAAAAGAGGAACAGAAAAGTAGTAGTGGGAGTCATAGGCTGGTCTGGATTTAAAAACCAGAGATTGTCTCACCTATGCATTTGTATCCCCAGTATTTAGCACACAGTGGGTGCTTAATAAGTACTTGCTAATTAACTAAGCTGCTCATATTCCTGTACATAAGGCTCAGAGCCTCGCTTCCTCATCTGTAACATGGGGATAACAGAGAGTAGTAACATAGTGTTGTGCAAATGTTCCCAAACTTATTTGGCCTACCACTCGCTTTTCAAAAAAAAAAAAATTACTCAGTGCCCCCCTGGAAATCTACTTTGTTTAACTCTTGAACAGGTTTTTTAAAAAAATTTGTGTCATTTAAAAAAATATATATAAAAATTCTTTTAAAAAATTACATCTTAAATTTAATTATTTATTATAAATTTGTGAGTTTTTTCCTGCATTAAAATTTGGGTGACGCAATGTTGTATCACGTTACCATATAGTATTGTATTATAAACAAGTCATTATATACACATATTCCTACCAATGCATGCTGGACTTCCAGACAATGCCCAATAGGTTCACCTGCCAACACTTGCTTATTAAGACCTGTCTGATGGCAGACTTGACCATTGGTTGGTTATAACTTCCATTTTGTGTATTTATTTAAAAATTTTGTAATCATTACAACTTTAACTCTGTTATACAACAGATGAAACACGTACAAATGGTTTTTCAAATTTTTCTTATTGTCTGTTCTTTACTTGTGCTTCCACTGCCCCTTTATTTTTATTCAGTGCCCCTCATTTGCACCTGAGGATACTACTGCCCCCCAGATCATTCCAGCAGCCCCTGGGGGCAGTATTGCCTACTTTGGGAACCTATGGACTACAGTGGATAGGGCTGGCCCCAGAGTTAAGAAGACTTGAGTTCATAGGATCATAGACCTAGATACAGCTGAAATGGACCTTAGAGTTTATTGAGCCCAACCTTCTAATTTTATAATTGAGGAAACAGAGCCCTAAAGAGATTTAAAAGACTTACCTTGGGATCACATGGCTAGCAAACCTCTGAAGAGGGATTCTTACTCAGGTACTTCTGGAAATGAATCCATTTAAATCTAAATTAAACCTGTCTATCTATCTACTCTGACACATGGGCTATGTGCTCATGGGTAAGTCACCTGACCTCTCAAGTGTCCCCAGGCAAATTTCTAAGACTGTAAGAGGAGGTGTTTATTTGCTAGAAGAGGGACTTTTCTCATTGGGAGTTGCTTATACCAATGAACATTAGGTCTGCAACCCGTGCAAAAAAAAAGTAATTGTCTAGTTTGAACCAAGGGTCAGTAACTGCTGGCACATGAGTCCATTCTATCCACCTTCTGGCTTTAGTGCCATCCCCACTACCTTGTTTTTTCTCTTTTTCTCAACTCTGGCTACTCTTTTCTACCTGTTCCCTTCTCAGAAGAGCCTGGGGTCCCAGAAGCACAGAGCCTTCTAATAACAGTTTATTACATACTTGCACCCACTTCCCATTTCTTTCCTTGACCCAAACAGAAACACAAAAAGATGCAAGTAGTTGTTCTGTATTAAAGTTTTTGTTTGTTTGATTGTTTACAAAAGTACGCCAGGTCAAATAAAGTGAAGTGTTAGAAAGTTGCACAACTTCATGGTGCCTCTCCCATCCCCTCCATCCCCTCCCCTCTCCCCCCAAAAAAACCCAGTGTTAGAATCACCAAACCTTTCTGTGGCCCCATGGGCAGATGTAGCTCTAGCCCTCTGAATCTCTTCCTCTAAACGCCTTTTCTCCTCTTCCAAACGGGCAATGTCTTCTGGAGAGCGTCTCTGCTGGCTGATGAGCTGCAGTTCCTGGAGAAGGGCTTCTTTTTCTTTAATCAGCTGAAGGCGGTCCCTGTCTGCCTCCGCTATTCCTGGCCAAGACTCGTTATCTAGCAAGGCCAACTGCTGCTGTATGTTCACCACTCTTTAAAGAGAGAGAGAGAAAAACAAGAAAAGGAGAGTGAGGGGCAGAATAAAACAAACAAACAAAAAAATAAAAACCACTCAATAAACCACATAAAGTATATTTGGACTTCCAGCTTTAACCGTATCATGAGACAAATTCATTTTCCTTGAGAATGGCAGGGAAGAAGACATAATGAATAGTTCTTTGGCATAATCTCTTCTACTCAAGACACAACTGGAGTTGATTACAATGGATATTTTGCTTCTTTGAGGAAATGCACAAAAAGGCCAGTATTTCTAAACACACACTCAAAATTCCATGCTCTTACAAATTAATTTAAACTGCTCGCATGATCCACTTTCTTAAAATGGGGAAAGATAAGTAGTTTTAGAATATAAAATTCCCTAGCATAAAGGTCATGGCTTCTATATCTATTTTCCCTGCAATGTTTACTATGTACATATTAGATGCTTAATAAATACTTGTCAGCTTCCATAGTCTGAATTGCAAGATGACTATGGTCTACAGGTAAAATAAATAAATGAACACATAAATAAATAAATGGTTTGGGTCCAGATCTGTGATTTCATCAACACATGGCACTCCACATAGAAATTCACTCACCCACCGCCAGCAGAAGCTTCTTTTAAAATTTACATTCTTAGAGAATTGCTTGGGCTAGTAGAGATTCCGTAACTTGCCCAGGGTTATAGAACCTGAATGGGTCAAAGGCATGACTTGCACTTGGTCTTCCTGACCCCAAGACCAGCCACCAACCCTCTGACCATTATACTACTTCAGCCCTCTGTTTGTTTTTAACGTACATATTTTTTCTTTTAAATAGCATTTTTTTCCAATTACACGCAGACAATTTTAAACATTCATTTTTTATCATAAAATTTTGAGTTTCAAATTTTCTCCCTCCTTCCTCCTCTCAAGATGATAGGCAATTTGATATAGGCTATATATGTACAATCATGTAAAACATTTCCATATTAGTCATAACATATAATTTTAAAAGAGAAAGAAAGTAATGGGTATGTAACACAGAATGTAAGCTAGAATAGTGGATAGAGAACAAGCTTTGAGCCAGGAAGATCTAGGCACAAGTACCATCTCTAATATACACTGTCTGTGGCCCTGGGCAAAACAATTAACTTATTAATGCCCTACATGATTCAAAAGACTCCCTTTTTCTTAGCAGGTAACAATCTGCATCGAAATAGGGACTTTCCAAACACCTGACCATATATATATATGGAACTCACAGGTCTAGTCCAGAAAACATCCTAGAAGATTCAAGTGGTGTATGACGTGCTTTCTGTTTAATTTTATTGGTATCTTATTTTTATGTCACTTTCATTTCCAAATATACTCCGCTACCACCCATTTAATTATCTCTTGTATGAAAGAATTTCAAAACAACAACCCAATTCCACAAAACGACATCAGCCAAATACATATATGTGTGTTTCACAGTCATAGTCTCTAGACTCTGAGAAAAAAAGAGGGAGAAGCATTTACCCATCTCCTTTCCTTTTCTCATCTTCTCTCCCTGGCCAAGTTCCAGGTGATTCCCATTATAGAGCATTGTTTCCCCTTTTGGTCATTCTTTCCATTTGAGTATTATTGCTTTTTGAAAAATCGCATCATTTAAGAATTTGAAATAATCAAATGTATATAAAGCTCACACAGATGAAGCTGCATCTGATTCAACCTTTTTGTGTAGACTGAAATAACCTAATTCTCATTTGTTAAGAACCAACCCAAACTTTCACAAAACACATCAAACAGAGCGGAGGATCCTTTACAGGTTTCTATGTGCTGTTGTTTATCCTTGGACCAGTTTGGCATCAAGCACACTATTTCTTCTATGATTCTTTTTTTTTTATAATGAAAGAGTCAGGGGTTGAAAATGAAATGAAAGAAATGTGGTCTGCATTATTTTAAAAGTTTAGAAGAATCTCAGTTCGATGAAAAAAGGATGGAATAGTTTATATTATAAAAGCAAACTTCACTTTCCCTCCTCTTTCACTTCTCAAAAAAACCCAACCTTTTAAAAATAAGGTCAGATTTGTTTTAGCTTCGAAGTTTAAATATGGCCAGAAGAATTTGGGGCCAGAGGGAGTGTTGGGGCACGTGTTTCCTGGCTGTCACACAGAATGTCGGAGCTGAACTAAAGCAAATGCTGTATATGTTCTTGTCAATCAAGCAGTCACACTTCAGCAGCTATTTCAGTAAAAGTAAGTCAATAAAAAAATTATGCCAAAATAGAACAAAGTCTTATATTCAACGCATGGAGTGAAGACAAACTATCAAGCAGCCAGGAAGAAATAAAGTGGGAGATGCCTTTCCCCCTTGAATTCTCTTCACTCTCTCTGGCCCCCTCACTGTCCCTCACTGCCCCTCTCTACCAGCTCAGACCCCATTAGGTAGCTGACCAGACAGAGTCATTTCATGGCTGTCCACACTATTTAGGTGACCTGGGAATCAAAAACTTCAAACTTTCAGGGGAGAAGGAGGATTGCTAAGCCTTGCCATTTGCTCTCGAGACCCATAGGCCCTCTCATCCAGGGGTGCTAACGCACCCTGATACCATGGTCTTCTTCGAGAATGAAGGACAAACCGCAAGTTAGTATGTCCCAAGGACCCCTGAGTATTACGTTCCCCCTTACCCCTTCCTTTCTATCTGTCTTGCAACTGAATTCTTTTATATGTGTTCTCTCCCCCAATTAGAATGTAACTTCCTTGACAGAAGGGACTTGGCGTCTCATTTTTTTCTATGTGAATCCCCAGCATTGGTACATAATGTGCCTTTAATAGGTGCTTTTTTCCCATTTGTGTCTTCATTCATTCATACCAAATAAAGGGAGAAAATTTTCAGCTAAGTCACGTGCAATCTTTTTTTAAGGCGGTACAGTGCTGGCCCTGAAGTTAGGAAGACCTGGGATCAAATCCAGCCTCAGCCACTTATTAATTGTGGTAGAGTCACTTAACTTCTGTTTGTTTCAGTTTTCTCAACTGTAAAATGATAATAGAACCTACCTCAATGAGTTGTTGTGACAATGAAATGAGATCATATTCATAAAGTGCTTAGCACAAAGCCTGACACACAGGAGATGCTATGTAAATGCTAGCTATTATTATTAGAAAAGTTATTTTAATATTTGTGGTAAATTGACATTTATAATCTTGTGAGCTAATTTAGCAAATGTACGTGCATACATATACATACGTGTATATGTGTCTGCATGCTTATATGTCTGACAGAGCAAAACAAAACATTAAAATAATTAAGCAATGAAGAGCCTGCCAGTACAGCTGTTTAAGCAAGCAGTCCTCCCCTCATTGGGCAGCTAGGTACTGGGCCTGGAGTCAGGAATAGTCATCTTTATGAGTTCAAATCTAGCCTCAGACACTTATCAGCTTAGGAAACCCTGGGCAAGTCATGACACCCTGTCTGCCTGTTTCCTCATCTGTAAAATGGGAATAATAATAGCACTTACCCCCCCAAGACTGTTGTGAGGATTAAATAAGGTAATAATTGTAAAGCACTTCGCACAGTGTTTAGCATATAGTAGGCACTATGTAAATGTTAGCTATTATTTTATTTTATTACACATTTCCAAATTACATTTTAATTTGATTTGGGCTGCAGGCCAGAGTTTTGCCAACTGTGAGTTTAACACTTTTGTTCCAACACCAGGTGCTATTCTGAACAGGTAGAGAAATTTTCTCATGGCAGATTTCCCTTCACTAGGTCCAATCCCAAAATAAAATAAAACAAATGAGATGGAAAGTATTGTAGAATATCATAAGCTATGTAGAAAATGTCAGTGCTATACCAATACAAAGACTAACTGAGACTGAGTCACTATTGGTTCTACTGTCAGAGAGCATAATGCACCTGAAGGTTTACAAAGAAGTCTCTGCAGTTATTATTCAATAACAGTGGGTTGTGGGGGAGGAACAAAGGGGAAGGAAAAAAGAAGAAAGAATAAACATTTATATAGTGCCTATTATGTGCCAGGCACTGTACTAAGCAGTTTACAAATATTATCTCTTTTAGTCCTCACAATAATCCTTCAACATGGGTGCTGCTATTATCTCTGTGTTACAGGTGATGAAACTCAGGCAAAGAGAGTTTAAGTGACACTTCAGTGACAATCACTCAGCTAGTAAGCATTTGAGTCTAGATCTGAACTCAGGTCTTCCTAACTCCAGGTGACAAACTTCTGCAGTAGAATTTTACAAATTTTAAAGCACTATATAATGCTAATTACGATGATGATGATGACCTGCGGTTCTAGGACGCAGAAAAATTAAAAGTGTGGGCAATGATGACTCTGTCACATGTTCAGTGACAGATGCATTCTTGATAGCTCCAAGTCCTCTGTATTCTCTCAGGCATAATAAGAAGTATCATGACTCTACCAGTCTGGGTCCTACCAAATCTGTAGGCCTACTTAAGTGATTTCTACGTGGTTTTGAGGTAATTTAGAAACTTGCGTTAGTCACAGAGGTTAATACCTACAACTAAGCTATTCAGCTTAAAGTAGATGGGTGTGACACTAACCCTTGTGAGCTAATGCCAGAACGTAAGGTCCTTCACTGGATAACATATTGAGGTCCTAAAGGGATTAGAGATCATTTGTATAATGAAACAGATAGAGGAGTTGTACTTTAAATATACTGGTTTTACTTGTATTTAATTTTTCTCAGAAAAGTTTCAAGTTAATGGTCTTCTAGAAAAGTCCATTTATTTAAAAGCACTAAGGCATGCCAAATGCTGTCACTGAGAAAAAGATTAATGACTGAGGCAACGAAATCAGGATAATGAATCTTTCAGGAGCAGTAATGGATCAAGTTCGACTAGAACATTTATCTAAATCTAGCTTCCCAAACCAAACATTATTGAGGTCACATTACTAAAACTGAAAGAAAACAAATGTCCATTATACAAATGCATAAGTAAGTAACGTCTAATAAGGCATTGCATTTAGAGACATCTATAAGCATAGCACGGCATTGCATAATTCAACATCAAATGGAAGGAATGAACAACCAGGACACCACTTACAGGCAATCTTTCTTAAAGTGGTACAAGTTTATACTTTTTCTGCTTTGATTTATATTATCATTTGTCATTTCAGTTCAAACACTAAAATTTTTGGCAAACAGAGAAATTTGTATTTGCTATATGCAGGTAGACGATACTTTTGTGGGGTTTCTATTAAAGGTATTGTGTGGTTGTGTAAATGGTACGTGTTTATTGAATTCAACCTGCCTCGGTATTTCTGTGATCTTTATACAAGACCTCTTCTGTGACTGCTTTCTTCCCCCCCCCATTTAATCAATCAATCAATAAGCTCTCTGCCAAACATGTTACTGGTTCGTAGATATACAAATACCAAAAAAATTAACAGGTTCTGCATCCAAGGAGTTCACCTTCCATCAGGAGAAACAAAATACATGAACAAATAAGTAACACAATGTAATTTCAAGAGGTCTGGTAGCAGTTGGGGGGCATCAGAGAAATGACTCATGTAGGATGTGCTGTTTGAGACGACCTTTGAGGAAGAAAGAGATTCTAGGAGACAGAAGTTAGGAAATAATTCAGCCCAGGCAGGGATATCCTATCATGTACAAAGAAAGTACAGAGAAAGGAGCTATTTACCAGAACAGCAATTCAGCTGGTTTAGCTGGAATGTAGAGTGAGTGAAGGGGAATAACGTATAAAAAACCCTCTAACAATAGGGTGGAGGCAGATTGGGAAGGGCTTTAAATGCCCAGCAGTGGAGTTCATTTTTTAATCCTAGAGGCCATAGGAAGCTACATAAGCTTTTTGAATTAAGGGAGTTGCATGGTTGGATACACACTTTAAGAATATTACTTTAGCAGCTGTTCAGAAGATGAACTGACAAAGGGAGAGAGTGGAAGCAAGGAAACCAATTGCAATGGTAGAGACAAGAGGTGATGAAGGTTTGACTAGGGAAGTAGCCTTATGAGGGGAGAGAAGGAAACGGGTGTTGTGGAAGTAGATTTGGCCACTGACTGGATATGAGGGCTATAGAGAAGGAAGAGTCAAAAGGTGGTTCTTGAGATTGTAAACCTAATTAAGTGAAACCATGGTGGTGACCTCAACAGAAACAGAAGTTGGGGAAAAGTGTAGCTTTAGGAGGGAAGATAATGAATTCTGTTTGGGACACGTTGAGTTTGAGATGCCTATAGGACATTTAATGGGAAATGTCCAACAGGCAGCTGGTAGCATTGAATTGGTAGTCAGGAGAATGACCAGGTATAGAAATATAGATCTGTAAGTCCATCATGCTAATTCATATATCAGTGTTCTCCCTACATGAAAAAAACTTTGACCTGCAATTAAAATTTCTTTCATTGCTAATATTCTTCCCTCTGTCCCCAAAGAAAAATACATAGTAAAAATGGAAAAATGGTCAGAAAATCCACGAAATCTATCCTGATTCCCACCAATTGCTAGTACCCTCCTTCTGTAAAACAGTTACTTTTTACTCATTTTATAAATCATGAATTCATGTACACACTGCTCTACCCTAACACAATGTCAGCCCCTTGAGTTCAGGGACTATTTTGTTTTTATCATTATATCACAAGGACCTGGCTCCACTGGCTGTTACAAAGCAGGGACTCAAAAAGCTCGTTTACTAAATGAATAAAAAGAAAAGTAATCCAGGCTTATCATGATAAAGATAGTTATCTACACATCCCAGGTGCTGCTAGAGTATCTATGAAAAGTTAAAAAAAATCTAGAAGACATTTCACTATATTCAATACATCTTCTTTGGAGGATTTATGGTAGAAAATGGGTAAGAACTGCATGAGATGAGGTCTGTGCTCTATACTGATGGAAAATAACCACATCACTGACATATAAGAAAATACTTCAAGTGTGGAAATATTTTACCCTGTCACATATTTCATAACCCATGTTCACCACATCTCCAGTTCTGACAATAAAATCAAGAAAAATGTTTCTCCTGCTTTATGTTTAATCTTCATTTTTTCCCCTTCTGTTTAAAATAGCGTCCAGAAGCTGAGGGTCAGGGAGAAAGACTAAGGATGGGAAATGGTTTAGAATATCCACTGGATATATGGAATATACTTTATTCTCAAAGGGTAGACAAAGGCAGAGCTATAACTGGTTGAAGGAAAATGGGGCATCCACTTGGAGGGGAGAGGCAGGTATACTTCGTCCTAAGGTGACTGCTTTTTTTTTTTCCAGGAAGATGTGTGTCTTCACTACAGCAATTACCAACCTTGCACCTTGCCACTACAAGGGCTCCCTGTCAGTGATGAGATCTCACATCTGCAAGAACCAATATGCATATCTAAGGTAGGACTGTCCTTGGTGAAGCCTCCCCAACTGAATCTGCCCCTGGTAAAAGAATTGTTTGAAGCTACAGCTCTGGGCAAATGACAAAATTAAGGAATCTGTCATGTTCTTGCCACCAGTTCAGGTAGCTGACTTTCATCTCAATTTTTAAAAATTATTATAGCTCCTATCTCCCATTTCTTCCATAATATTATAAAAATCATGTCATAGGATGGCACCCATTGTCTGATACTTCTAAACAAAAGGTGCTATAAACCTAATATTTAAGAGAAAAGAAAACACCTCTTCACCTACTTTATAAAATACTTCCCTAACCTGCACTCCCTCTTACAAACTCACTAGTGTGCATAAAAACTGTTTCTTCATTTAAATCAGACATTTCATCCATAGGTTACTTTTCATCAGTACGAATAAATATTGAAGCAAAGTATACATATTAGGAAATCTAGAGTCCAATTAATTTTACCACTGATTATTATGTAATTTTGGGTAACAGCATCCTAAATTGCTCTCAATTTAGAAAACTGCCAAGAGTGACACTGGCCAAAACCAAGATACTCATTTTTTTTTCAAAGAAAATATTGAGTTTTTAGTATTTTGTCAGAAAGTTTAAAAAGACAAAATTTTTAAAGTGAAAATCAGGATTAAGGGGAATGATTTCCAATGCTGTACCATTGTTGGCATGAAAAAAAAAACCTAGGTCTTTAGCCAAAATTAATCACTGCATTGTCATGTTTCACAGCTTTCAAAACAAAAATAAAACACATGGCAAGAAAAGAACACTCCCATCAGGAAAAAGAAAATCTGGTTAAAGTTTACTCCAGGCAGCCATCTGGAAAAGTTTTTTGGCAGTGCTGAAAACTCGGGCAAAAATATCTGTGCTTAAAAATTGTGCTCTTTTATAATGAAAATTTTATGTTACATCAAGAACAATGTGGTCTGCTTACTTATAGTTCAATATTTATCAGAGTTGTCAAAATCACAGCATGTTAGAGTTAGATGGGATCATGAGGATCCTTTCATCCAATATCATCAATTTGCAAATTGGTTCCAAACTAGTTCCAAAGATGTTAAACTTGCCTGAGGTCTCACAGCTGGATCCAGTGCTGGCATCTAGTCTGGCATTATTTCCATTATACCACACTGCTTCCCTCTAAAATAACCTAAAAATTGGGCAATGAAGTATATATGTGTATGCAAGATGCAGATGTGATATGCTATATGTTTTTTCCATAGCTGAATGCAGTGTTCCTTCTAGTTTTGTTCTTGTACTTGGGCACAGGGCAGAGGGAGAAGGGTATGACAACATACTTGGTATCTTTACATTTTTGAAAGTCAATGCTTTGTTTAAATGACCAGCTGCTTGGGCATATTCCACATCAGTACACTGGTTTTGGGATACTGAAAGATCTGATTTTAAATCTATGAATCATAGGTAATACAACGTAATATAATCCACAAATCCATTTCTTCATTCAATCAGCCCTTATTGAGTATCTCTGCATTGTGCTACAAACTGGGGGATGGGGTAGGGGTGGGAAGAAGTGGTGGTGATGGTGATAATGATGACAAACTGTTGCATACCAATCTCTAATTATTATATATTATAATCTATTTACAATGTAACACAAAACTCCATAAAGAAATATATTATAAAGCAGAAAGGTGATAAGGGTTGGAATGCTGTTCTGAGTCATGGCTATAGCAATTTATCCAAAGAGCAGATGATCAATGGGAAGACTTTTGGGCACAGTATATATTTCAATTCTAGGTACAAAAAACAAATATCAGGCAGCTAGGTGGTACAGTGGATAGAACACTGGCCCTGAAGTCAGGAGGACCTGAGTTCAAACTCGGCCTCAGACCAAACACTTGACACTTACTAGCTATGTGACCCTGGGCAAGTCACTTAACCCCTATTGCCTTTTAAAAAAAAGCAAGTATATTCTAGAATTTTTTTTTTGAAATTTCCTTCCTCTACTACTCTCAGGTATGAAAGTATGATGGACTTTCAGGGCACTACACAGAAGCACATCACCTTTATCTGTTCCCCCTGACTCTAATTTTAGGTAGTTTAAGTCAATATTTTAGGGAAGTTGAGTAAATAGACTAACCCCCCCCCCATAATTTGAAGCAGTAAATCAAGAGCAATGTGTTTATATATATATATATATATATATATATATATATATATATATTTCAATATTACCAGTGGTTGATTAACAGATAAAGCTGCCTAGATGAATGGAGTATGGGAGAGAAAATCACTAAGTCAATCAACAAACATTTATTAAGGGCCAATGGCCAATGTTCCAGTCTTGGTGTTAGACACTGGGGATTCAAATGCACAAGTCAGATAGTACTAGCCCTCCAGAAGGTTCCATTCTGGTGTAAGTTAAGTAAGAAGTAAGAAATGGAATGTAAACTCAGAAAGGTAAAAAAGCAATCTTATCAGTAAAAGTTTCTGGCCTCTATCCATTCCAATCCATTTTAACTACAACTGCCTGAATAATGTTCTTAATGGGTGGTGCTATTCCTAATATTCTCCTACTCAAAATCCTTCAGTGCATTTGCCAATGACTATCACAGGAAATCTATACTCCTTGGTGCTATTCAAAGGTCTTCCCCAACCTAGCATCAACATAATTTCCTATCTGGAACTCCCACTACAAATGAATGGGTTCATGTTAACTTAATAAGTCAGGCTGTTCTTTATTCAAACTATTTCCCTCTATCATCTATATACTATCCCTCATATCTGGAATAGATTATGCTCAATCTTTACTGATAAAAAGTCTTCCCATTTCTTAAAGACCAGACTGTGTGTTCCCATGTCTTTATCTCCCAGAGTTTAACACAGTGCCTAGCAAATAGTAGGTGCTTTTATTGTATAAATATGTTTACCAATTGATTAATTGATTGTCCATAAAGCTTTCCTTGATAATTAACAGTGGAAAATGTTCTACAACTTCAAATAGTTTCTATTATTCTGTTTGGACTTCCTTTATACATTTATCTTCTAATTTGTATAATAATGATATTTTTTCTATCATATTTTCCCAACTAGAGTCCAGGCCCCTTTAAGCAGAGATAATGTCTTATTTCATCTGTGAATGCCAAGCACCAAAGCAGTGACTTGCCCATAGCTGACACTAAATAAATGTTTGGTTGGTATGAGCTCAAAGGACATACAAGTTAGAGCTTAAAAAGATTTAATATTGAACATCAAAAAATGCTTCATATTCTTCCTAACTCAAGCTTTATTTCACCAGCACTAGATATATGACATTACATAAATTAAATTAAAAATCCAAATCAAATCTCAGACCACTTTCACAAATTAACAGAAAATTATAATTTTTTTCATATTGTATAATTTTTCCAGCTGTAAGACATAAAAAGTAAGGAAACAAAGAAACACAGGTATTACAGATAGTATCACAGGCATCTATGAACAAAAGGACAGGTTGGTCATAAAGTCAGAGTGCGGGATAATCAAAGGACAGCCCATTTGTCGATAATATTTCAAGAGAAAGTAGGAAGGCCCCCAGAGTGAAACTCTGGTAGTTAACTTACTGGAGACGAGGCACAAGAATCACACAGGATGCAGAGCTATGGATGCAATGAGATCTGCATCATTGGGAGGAATCTTATGATGTGAATAAGATTGCAGATCTGTTTGCATATTTGAGAATTTGGAGTACTAGTTAGATAATTTATTGTAATTTTAGAACAGTCATGAGACGTTAGTGTTAGAAGAAACATTGGTAACTATTCAGTCTTATTCCCTCATTAATAGAGATGAGAAACCTAAGACCTGGTAAGGAGACATGAATCAATGTACATACGATACAATGAATATACTCAACTTTTCAAATTACTTGAAAGCAATTATAGAGTGCTCCTAATATCTTCTAACAATCTGCAGTAATGAACTAAGAGAATCCAATACAAATTATCAAAGCTTTCATATATTTTTCAAATGGATTTAATGTACAAAGTGAGGTTTTTTTTCTTGTGTTACATAAACTCTCTTTTCTCCTATCCTTACAGTCCAACTTCTACTTCACCAAAAGTATTAAAAACTAAATTATAAGGGGCAGCTAGGTGGCACAGTGGATAGAGCACCGGCCCTGAAGGCAGGAGGACCTGAGTTCAGATCCAGCCTCGGACCAAACACTTGACACTTACTAGCTGTGTGACCCTGGGCAAGTCATTTAACCCCAATTGCCTAAAAAAATTAAACTACATTAAAAAAAAAACCAAATTATAAGTGGTCACCTCAAGTATTGAACACAATGACAATCTGTGATTTTCACAACTATATAGCTATCTTCAATACAATATTCCATATCTTTTAAAAATGAGCTTTTAATATTACAAGGTTTTAAAATGCATTTCACATTCCAAAAGTAATTTTACAGTATTTTAATCTGTGCCTAAAATATGAAGTTTATGTGCAATTTTCCATTTTTTTCTGAAATATTTCTGCTTTTTGAAACAGCAGGCTAGGCTCCAGGCAAGTTGCCCAGTCTCATGTACTGGAAATAAGGAGTGATGGGCCTGAATTCCTCATTCCTGTAGGTGGTATCAGGTTATTGCCTTGCAGGCTCCATCTCAATTACAGCTTACATTAATATAGAATTCACTCTTCCTGTTTGTCTTAATTTGCTTTTTGACATTCATAGGAATCAGGGAACTTTCCAGTCTAAGTTAAGTTGGCCAGTTTTCAACGAGGTAACCACTGTTTGCTTCACTCTAAGGTGAAGTTTTGTGCAGTGAACTAACTCCATTACACAGTTCAGAACTACGACTCTTTGCCTATCAACTGGGGAAATGGAAAAATAAATTAGGAAATATTAACATAATGGACACTATTGTGTTACAAGAATGATAAGAAAGGTGCAGTTTCAGAGAAACTTGAGAATATCTATATAAACTACAACAGAATGAAGTAAAAAATACTAGGAGAATAATTTATATAACAGCAATGTGGTCAAGACAAAAAACTACAAAGGACTTAGGAACTATGACCAATGCAATGACTAACCATGATTCCAGAAGACTCAAGATAAAACATGCTACTTACCTTGACACAGAGTGGTGATGGAGTCAGAGCACAGAATGAGACATGTTTGTTTTCGGTATGGACAATGGGGGAATGTGTATTTGTTACAAGGTTTTGGTTTTGTTTTTTTTTAATTAGGTAGCAGCAAGGTAGGAGGGAGAGAGAAGAGATTTTTGTTCAGGAAAACTAAATTGAAGGAATAAGCACAGGCAAAGAGGAAACAACTATTACATTTTTCAAAAGATATGATGGCTTATGTAACACAAACAGTCTTCATAGAAATATAGATCTAAATAGTAATTGCTCATGGCTAGGCTGGGCCAATATAATAAAAATGGCAATACTATTTGTATTAATTTACTTGTTCAGTACCATACCAATGAAACCAATGAAGAATTACTTTATTGAGCTAGAAAAGAATAACAAAATTCATCTAAACAAATAAAAAGGAAAAAATAGCAAGGGAATTAATGAGAAAAAAAGGAGAAAGAAGGGGGACTAACAGTACCAGATATCAAACTATAATACAAAGCTATGATCTCCAAAACAATTTGGTACTGGCTAAGAAATAGAAAGGTTAATCAGAGGAATAGATTAGGTATTCAATAAAGATTAAAAAATGGGCACAGTAACCTAGTGTTTGATAAATCTAGAGATACAAGCTTTAGGGGCAAGCACTCACTATTTAATTAAAACTGCTGGGAAAACTGGAAAGCAGTCTGGTAGAAACTAGGAAGAGCCAAATAGCTCACACTATATGCCAAGATAATCTCCAAATTGATTCATGAATTTGACATAAATGATGAGATCATAAGCAAATTTGTGGAGCATGGAAGAAATTACCTGTCAGATCTATGTATAGAAGAGCTGATGACCAAATAAGAGACACAGGAGTTCATATGAGCTAAAACAGATAATTTCGAATATATAAAATTTAAAAGATATGCACAAATAAAACCAATGAAGTTAAAATAAGAAGAAAAGCAGGAAACTGGAAAAAAAACTTTGCAGCAAGTTTCTTTGATAAAGGTTTCATTTCTAAAATACATATGAAACTGAGTCAAATTTTCAAGAATAAAAACCATTCTTTAATTGACAAATACTCAAAGGATGTGAATAGGGCAGTTTTCAGAAGAAGAAATTCAAGCTTTCAATAGTCACACAAAAACTGTTTTAAATCACTAACAATTACAGAACTGAAACAACTCTGAATTACCACTTCACACTCAATAGATTGGCTAAGATGAGAAAAAAGGAAAACAACAAATGCTGAGTTGGGGCACACATGTGGGAAAACAGGTACACTAATGCTCTGTTAGTGGAGCTGTGAACTGGTCCAATTATTCTGGAAAGCAGAACAATTCCCTAAAAGCTATTGAACTACGCATACCCATTTGCATACTAACAATATGCCCCAAAGAAATAAAAGTAAAAGAACCTATGTGTACAAAAATATTTATAGTAGCTTTTCGTAATGGCAAGGAAACTGAGGAGATGCCCATCAATTGGGGAATGGCTAGACAAGGTATGGTGTATGAATATGATTGAATATTGTATTGTAAGAAATAATGAAGGGTATGGTTTCAGAAATACCTGGGAAGACTTCTATGAACTGCTATAAAGTGAGCAGAACAGAAAATAATTTATATGGTAACAATAATATTTTAAAAATAATAAACTTTGAAAGACTTAATAATTAATAATTTTCATCAACAATAACTTTCATCAATGATCAACCATAATTCAAAAGAACTCATGATGAAACATGAATTCCATCTCCATATAGTAAGCTGATGGTCTCAGGGTGTAGATTGTGGTGTTGCTTCTTTCTTAGAGATGGCTAATTAATGCGATAATTTGGTTTGCATGGTTACACATAACTGTAATGATTTTGTCTTTCCTGTCTTCTCCATGTGTGAGAGAAGGGGGGAGAGAGGAAGAGAATTCAGAACTGAAAATTAAATAAATTTTTTTTAAAAAAAAATTAATAATTAAATTTCAATACATTTCAAATTTGAAATAAATTTCAAACATGCTAAATATGTGCCAAGCACTGTTCTACGTGCTAGGGAAAATACCAAGTTTGGATAAGGTATAGTTCTTGCCCTCATGGACCTTACTATCTAGGAAAGGGAGTGTCACAGTGGATAAAGTATCAGGCCTGGAGTTGGGAAAACGTGAGTTCAAATGTGGCCTCAGATACTTACTAGCGTGTAACTCTGAGCAAGTCACTTAACCTATGTTTTGCTCAGTTTCTTCATCTGTAAATTGAGGATAAAAATAACACCTATCACCCAGAGTTGTTATGGGTACTAAATGATATCATAATTGTAAAGAGCTTAGCACAGTGCCTGGCACAAAGTAAGCACTAAATAAATGTTATTATTAATGTTATTGTTATTGTTATTAGACACAAACTGGAATGCCTACAATACATGCTAAATATAAAAGAAAAATTTTGAGTTCCACAAAGGAATACCTATAATACGAATAATTATTCTTTACTCCAAATTCACAGTACAATATGATCACATACAGTTGCGAAGCTGTAAAATTTGTTTATGTCTGTGTGTAGGTGTGTTTATAGACACCATGGAAATTCAGTCACAAGAAAAAGACTAAAGTCAATTCCCAATGTCTGGTTGAACTGTGTATTTAAGCAAGGGCCTCTTGACAGCAGATGAACTGCAGGGCCAGTATGTTTCCTGGGCCCCAGCAGAATGAAATGAGACTTAGAAAACTGGATGAACTAAATGTTTTGTTTCAGTATGAATTGGTTGTGTTTCTATAGAAACTGCTCATTACAGGACAATTCTACGATGAATGCTCTTAGGTAAAAAGAAGTCATCTGTGCCCTGTGAAGGGGCTACAAATTACGTTTCCCATTAAAATTAAAAAAATTTAAACCTCAAAAATATGGAACTTTTCTGGCATTAAGGCCTGCTTTTGTGAGCCAAAGGATAGCCTTGTTTAGAGAGATAGCAGCTTTCCTTCCGTACACTTTAGGCACATGCAATCCATTCTTATAAGTGCCAAATGCTAATTGATGAAGACACTGATTACATAGCTTTGTGACATTCGTTGTAAGGCAAAAAATAAGTGGAAATCCTTCAGTCCTGTGCCCTCCAATCAGAAAGCCACCAGAAATTAGCTGTTTCTACTTTTATAAGACATAGCTGAATTCTGAAACTTCTTATCCCTTGATTCAATTAATCCTAATGTTCTCTCAGTTTTTGATCCATTGGAACACAGTCCCTACACCCAGAGGATAGCTCAAAGGTCACCACAGTTGTCACAAAGCCCCCATCCAGAGCCTTCTTATAAAACAAACAATTTTGACACTTTTGGTAAATGAGGGGATAGGGCTCACTGTCCCCTGAGGTCCTTTCCAGATCTTGATCAATGGCCCTTATCATCCAATGATCTAGGAAAGCTGTTCCAAAGCCCACAGAAGATGAAAAGAAGCCAACCTGAAGGGAAGCAGGTAGGTGTTAGAGGCAGGACAATGATCATAGAAGAAGTGAGAGAAGATGGTTTGAAATGCTGGGAGGAAATAGGAAAATTTTAAAGCCCAAAGCACAATGTATTTATTGCCACATACAGAACAATGCTGGATAATTAAGATGAAAACTTTGAATCATTATAACCATCCAGACATGACCATTACCACACAAATTTATTTTGACTATATTTTTGTTACAAAGGAGGCCTTTTATTTAGGGGAGGAAGAGACTTGGAAGTTAGTGATAGTGATGCAAAAAGAAAAAAAGAAAGGAATATTAATGAAACATTTAAAAATCCAGAGAAAGTGCCAGAAGGAAGTCCTAAAGGAAGCAGAAATAAGCAGGGCAAAATTAATACCATTACATTAAATATGCATATGTCTGTGCACATACATACCAAGCTGTACACAATAGATTTAGAAAAGGAGAAATGTTTAAACTATGTTTCCAATGCTTCTAAGAAGAAAGCAAGTCAGGAATTTAAAGTATTTTAGAAATAAATTTCATCAAAAATAGTAAAGATAAATTTTTAGGCTTGGGAAGGGCATACTTTCTTACCTAGAAGTGACTTTGCAGAACATTTCATTTGCCAGTGATAGTGCTGGATATAATCGGTGCTATGGTACTATCTGGAGCAGTTAGTGGAAAGACCAGTGAGCAGAATGTGAAAAACACCAGGATTTGTTTGTATTTCCCCACTACCGAAGCAGCGGAATTTTAACTTCTATGCTAGATTCAGTTGTTGCCAAAGTAATCTACCACTACTTGGATCCTCAGTCTACACTGCTATATCACATGCCTTATTTGGAGGCATTCCTAAAAATCACTCAGAAATTGTAGTTATAATAAAAACCTGGACTCACTGCTGTAAGAATCTTTGTTCATGAGCCTTGATGTCATTAACAGTCCTTAGCCTGTAACATATGTGTATTTTCCTTCAAAAAAAAATTTTTTTAAATGCAAGACCTTATTGTCACAGATGAAAGATGTAGACATATGACCTGGTAGGAAGGGCATTTTAAAAAATCCATGTCCCAGACAGGTCATATGAACTTCATATCTGTATTTTTACTTCAATTAACTAAGTAATTTAGTACTTAGACAATGAGCTTTGAACTATGAGAGTCCCTAGTTAAGGAAAACATGGGATTATAACAAGGTGACTGTCCTCAAGAAACTTCTAATATCTCTAAGAAAACGAGCCACATATACATAATATAATGAGACATCAATACATGGCAGGCATAATTAAGTGACAGTATAAGATGGGCAGGGAGGAGTGGTGATCTAAAGGATGTTGACTTTGTAAGAATGGAAGCTGCAATGGAGATCTGAGCTTAGAGAAAAGCTGACAGCATAGGCTAGGAGGGAGCTATCTAAATGAAAAATTGTGACAAGGAGTATTACCTCTTGAAGAATCCACTGGCTAAAGGGGGAATTAATACACATAAGAGAGAAAACTTTTCAAATACTTTAGAAGACATTGACAAAAATCAATATGCAAATTATTCTTATATCAAAGATGATTTTCCCCAATTTAGCAGCATTTATTAAATTTCCACTAGGTTACAGACACTGGGAAAACAAAAACAGTTGCTGCTCTTAAAAAGTTTACTTTCTGGGGTAGCTACCAAACACTTGATACTTACTAGTTGTGTGACCCTGGGCAAGTCACTTAACCTAAATTGCCAAAAAAAAAAAAAGTTTCCATTCTACTGAGAGAAAACAACAGAGATAAGTAAATTTATAAAATTTATAAAAAATGAGTCGAAGTAATTTCAAGTGAAGGCCCTGAGAAATAGAAAGCAGCAGAGGTCTGTGATTGAAGGTGGCATTTAACTTGCTCTGAAGAAGGAAGAAGTTCTAAGCAACTAAGGGAAGGAGGGAGAGCATTCTAGGAATGAGGGACAGGCTAGCAAAAGCACGGAGACAAGGGATGAAATATATTTAGAGAACCTCAAGGAGGCCAATTTGGCTTCAGCATAGTATGTGAGGATGACTAATTTTAGAGCAGTATTATTATCACCTCATCTACAGTCAGGGCAGCTAGGTGGCACTGTGGATAAAAAGTACTGGATCTGGAGTAAGGAACATTCATCTTCCTGAGTTCAAATCTGACCTCAAATATTTATTAGCCATGTGACCCTGGGCAAGTCACTTAACCCTGTTTGCCTCAGTTTGCTCATCTATAAAATGAGCTGGAGAAGGAAATGGCAAACCACTACTATATCTTTGCCAAGAAAACTCCAAATGGGATCACAAAGAGTTAGATATGACTAAAAATGACGGAATATCCATAATCACTGTGCCTTCTTCTGACAAAGATTTGAGAATCATATACATGGAGACAGCAACTGAAGTCATGGGAATGAATGAGACTGCCAAAGGAAAGAGTATAGAAAAAGAGGCAATGAGTACCAAGAACAGACCAGAAAGTCTCACTACAAAAAAGGGACTAAAGAATTGTCCTGTGACTTACTCTGATGTGTAGGAACCCTTCCCCATTGGGGAAAGAGTCCAGGGACAAGAGGCAATAGTTTCTATAATGCACTATTTGAGGACCCTCCCCTTACTAAGAAAATGGCTTGTAATGACTTATTACACAAGTCTGGAGGACTGAAAGGTAACAGGGGGAACAGTCCGGAAGCTTATGGCATAGTGGATAGAGAGCTGACTTGGAGGCAGGAAAATCTGAGTTTGAATCCTACCTTTATCCCTTACTGCCTGTGTGATCCTAAGCAAACTCTTTGTGCCTTAGCTTTCTCATCTGTAAAAGGAAAGGATTAAATTCAATGGCCTCTAAATTCCTTTTCAGTTTCCTATTTATGATACTATGGTCTTATAATTCTTATCTAAGGATTAAACTCAGTGGCCTCTAAATTCCCTTCCAGTTCTCTATTTATGATACTATGGTCCTATAACTCTTATTTTCCTAGAGGAAGGAGATACTGATTACAAGTTAATATAGATCTGGAAATTAATCGATCAGTTTGTTATTGTTGTTCAGTTGTATCTGACTCTTTGTGACCCCATTTTGGGTTTTCTTGGCAAAGATACTGGAGTGGTTTGCCATTTCCTTTTCCAGATCATTTTACAGATGAGGAAACTGAGGCAAACAGGGTTAAGTGACTTGCCTAGAGTCACACAGCTAGTAAGTGTCTAAGGCTGGATTTGAACTCAGGAAGATGAGTCTTCCTGACTTCAGGTCTGGCACTTTGTCCACCAAGCCACCTAGCTGCCCAGCCATCAAATTACCTTCCCATTAAACTCCCTGTACAGACTCTGCTACAAAGGAAAATTTCTTAAAAAGCAATCCGAGTTTCTAAATGGGAGTTATAAGTAATGAATTGCACAGAGAAAGGGTTCTAAAAGACTAAAACAACAAGACAAAAAGTTGGGGGTATACTTAGTATACTTAGAATATTCAAACACTTCAAAAGAAATTATTTCACTGGTATGGGTGTTTGTTCCCTTCACTGACGTGTATTACAATCCCTGCCTGCTTTAGTAGACCATCTTCATGAATTGCTGTAGCTAAGAGCCATCATTTGGTAGCCAATCTTCTGATTCTACAATTCTATAACCTTAACTAGGGAGGCCCTTGGGAAACAAAGGCACAGTCTACCACATGCCCTTATGAAAACTATATTGCCATAGTAAGATTTGGCAGAGTTTCAAGCTCCATTGAAAATCCATTCTTTGAAAATCAAGAGTCATCTCCATGCCACAATTCTGCACCATCACAGAATTTTCCTGGATGTGTACTTAGAACAGACTTTTGAAAAGATGCCTCCTCAATGTTCTCCCTCTTCTACTCCAACTCTTAAGATTTCCTGGCTTCCTTCAAAACTCAACTCAAGGGCCTTCTCCTTCAATGAGCCTTTTCTGGTCTATGAACTACTAGTGCCTTCTATAAGGCTCCTTCAATCTATTCTCTATATATCTCACATGTAGCTAGTTATTTATGTTATACTCCCCATTAGAATGTGAGCTCCTTGAGGGCAGGGACCATATTTTAACTTTAACTTTTAACCCAGTACTTGGTATAGAGCAGGGGTGGGGAACTTGCAGCCTGGCCCTCTAAGTCCTCAAGTACAGCCCTTTGACTGAATCCAAACTTCAGAGAACAAATCCCCTTAATACAAGGATTTGAACTTGGACAAGTCAAAAGGTCACACCCAAGGACCTAGAGGGCCACACTGGCACAAGGCCACAGGTTCCCCACCCCTGAAAGTACTTTATAAATGCTTCTCCATTGACTGCCATAGAGTTGCTCTAAATAAACTCTTTTCTCATATACTCTATCTTGCCCCTAAATATATTTTTAATCAGTATAACAAGGTTATTTCTGTATTCATTTTTAGATTGCAAGAAAATATCATGCTATATTTGATTAGTAAAGGTCATGGTGAAATATGTAACAATAAACTTGACTGTAGCAATGCTCTATTTTCCAAGTTTTAATACAGCACAGCGAATTCCTTGCACCCACACTGAGCCATTTCAGTAGAAACATACAAGAATGAACACAAGAATATTTAGTCAAGACAAAGGCTCTACAGAAATGGCAGCAAGCTAGGGAGAAGGAATGCATGATAAATGAAGTATGTGACCACAGAGATAACTAGTCTAGGCAAATAAGCTTTTTAGAGTTCATGTGGAAATTTAAAGCCCAACATTCTAATGTATGATGGTAAGAAACTAGAACCAAAGCTATAAAAATATCTGCCAAACAGAAGGCCAGTAACCAAAATTTTTTACTTTTCAGTCATATGATTTGTTTTTATGGCAACTTTTACATTAAAAAACGAACAAAAACATGAGACTCAATATGTAGAGTATATATAGATACAACTGGATCATGTGACAGTGGTTGCAGTCATCTCCCAGAATCACAATATCCCTTTTTTGACATTAGAAAGTCTGTTTCATTAGGGGAAGTGGCAAAGAAAATATTTTAATACTAGATAACCACTACCTATTCTTTTTGCAAAGAATTTTCTTTCTAATATATCAGAACACTTTAGTTTGAGAACATTTTCCCAAGGTGCACATGGGACAATGTGACAAAAAAAAATATTGATAAAATAGAAACCATGCAATGGGAGGAGAAATGCATGATTATTCACCTATACTTATTTTGACTCATGTTCTATGGATAAAGCCAGATGGAAAAGAGTAGTAATATAAGATAATATCCAAACGTCCTCCTCTTTGCATCTGCTGTTTTGCCTGGTTTCAACTCCTTGGAATGAGATTCCCCTCCCTGGATAAACTCATCACTTCTAAACATAAACACCAAGCAGTTAATTCAAGCCTTATTGATAACAAGTCCCACGACCTCCTTTCCCCTTTTGATTGGAGGGCTGGAGGAAGGAGTACTGAGCCCCTCTCAATGCCTTCCTTCATAGAAGGCAGAACTTTGGCTCAGTCCCCTCCACTTTGCATCTGCTGTTCTACCTGGTTTCAGCTCCACTGAGAGAGATGACCTGAAGGCCTTCCCTTCTCCCCCAGCGCTCCAGCCTCCTTTTGTGTATTCTCTCCTCCTTTAGAGTTTAAGTTCCTTGAGGGCAGGGACAATCTTTCTTTTTATTCATTGTATCTTCAGTGCTTTAGCACAGTGCCTGGCACATAGTAGGCACTTAATGAATGTTTATTGGATTGGCTTGGAAATATAATCTCATTTCTTGTTTTCTAAAGACAGGGTTATCCATAGAAAAGAAGATAAACAAATCATTCTCTCAAATTCTTACAAACTAAAGCAGAACAGATGGTAAAATAATTTGTGAAAACCATACATTATTTTTTTGTTTTCTAATACCAAAGGAACTACAGCAGTTGGACCTTTTTAAAGAAAATTAAAATATAGAAATATTTTCTCTAACTTCCATTACATGAATTGAAGATAGGCCTATATTGAGACAAAAACTTAAAAATCACTTGTTAAACTATTAAGGATTTTGATTGGTCCACGTTTTATGCCACATTTACCACTGCTTCCTTCCAATGATTTAGACAATTATGAGTTGGAACCATGATAAAAATACACTTAAAAAATGGATCATTCAGATCCATTTATCCAGCCAAATTGTCACATATCTACAAGTTGCCTACTATCTTGAACTAGACCTCTTATAGACATCTTAAACTCAACACGTTATTTGAGCTACGTATTTTAATATTCTTTTTCAAAATTAGTTTGCTACTCATAACATGAAATACCCTAACAAAGTTTGGGAAAGGAGAGAGAAAGGAAGGCAAAGGATAATTTAGGTATTTGTTTCCATCATGTGAACAATCATTTCATCATTATCATCGATAGGAGGCAATAATATTTTAATAGCATTTTTAAATTGGTATCAAAATATCCAAAATTTAAATTAGATAAACAGAATATGATTCTTTTAAAAATGAACCTCTTACCTCTTTTTGGCCTCTTCATACTGCCAATTAAGTCGAACTCTGTCTACAAGTCTTGTTTTATCATCAAAGCCAAACTTTAAGTACAGGAAAAGAGGTAAAAGATTGAAGGGGGAGAAGAAGACAATACATTAGTGATTAATCTTGCTAATATAAAATCCATCTAAATTTTGACACCCAAATAATCAATAACATTTTTTTAAAAGCTCTCAAATGATCTTAGTAAAGAAATGTTTTCAATCAAAGGTTGTGGTTATTTTAGTTAGGTAAAGGTCCTAAATCTTCTTTTAGGAAACTGTTACTAAAATGTTTAAAAAAAAATCAGAGTTTTTTTGGCCAAGGTTTAAATGGCATACCAAAGATGTAAGTGCAAAAAATAAAAGCCAGAGATAACTCTATTATACTTTCATATCATTTAGTGATTATATGTAAGTGCAACAAATTAATAAGATAAGACATTCTGTAATAAATACTTGAGGCTCAGGATTATGAACAATGGGTATTATGGGAAAACAGCATATTCTCTATGAGCACAGACTGGGGAGATGATGGGGTTATAAGAGTAAAGATCCGAATTCACAAAACTCTGTAAATAGAACAAGTTTTAAAAAATTATAATGTTCCAATATGGACTAACAGAGTTGTACACTTAGGGAGGAAAATCAAACCATATGAACAGAATATGAGGAATGACTTAGGTGAAAGCATATACAATTTACCGGGAAAGGGACTGGACTCATGATTTCATTGACATAGGGAACTTCCAGATCACTATACCCCTTCCACCACAGCAGGTTGGCAACCTTTTCTGCAACTTAGAGTCTTAGAAAGCTGCTTAGTCCTGAAAGGTTGTCACTCACACACACACACACACACACACACACACACACACACACACACATTGTGCTGTGACTAGAGTCAGGAAAACCTGAGACATATACCTCTCCTTGAGCCAGACATATACCTCATCTGAGACTGTAGGTTGTGGAGAAGATCACAAATATATGTATTTGTGAACATAACGATGGATGAACCACATGGCTTTGTCCTGGCCCTCTTCTCTTCTCTTTCTCTATACTATTTTGCCCAGTAACATCATCAGCTCCCGTGAATTCAATTATCATTCAGATCCATTCATCCAGTCAGATCAAGTCAGGTATCTCCAACTGCCCCAGTAGACATCTTGAAGTACATGTCTCATAGACATCTTAAACTCAACATATCCACTCGTTATCTATCCTCTCAGACCCTATACTCTTCCTGGCTTCGCTATTACTTTTAAGGACACAACCATCCTCCCAGTCACTCAGGCTTGGAACCTAGGTAACATCCTTGACTCTTCACTCTCTCTCAATCACGCCCAAATTCAATTTGCCACCAAATCCTGTTGATTTTACATTTGTAACATCTCTCTGACATGGCTCTCTCACCCTGGATGCTGTTGCCACCCTGCTGCAAACCCCAAATCAAGTCAGGCCTGAATGACTGCCTCTCTGCTTCATGTCTCTTACTAGTCCATTCATTCTCCACTCGGCTCGAAAAACGATCTTCCTAAAGTACAGATGTAAGCATGTCACCATCTACCTCCTCCCTGCTACCTCCCCTGACTCAATTCAATAAACTCCAATGACTTCCGACTACCTCCAAGTTCAAAATTAAAATCTCCTATTGGTCTTTTAAAACCTTTATAACTTGAGTCTTGCTACTTTTTCAGTCTTCTTACACCTTACTCCCTTTACTTACAGCTTACTCCCAGTGACACTGGCCTCCTTGCTGTTCCTGGCACAAGATGCTCCACCTCCTGAGTCTGCAGATTTTCCCTGGCTGTGCTCTATACCTGGAATTCTCTCTCTCCTCATCTCTGTCTCCTAGTTTCCCTGGCTCCTCCATCTCAGCCAAAATCTCCCTTTCTGCCAAAAGCCTTTCCTAGTAACCCTTGATATTAATGTCTTCCCTCTGAGATTATGTATGTATGTGTATTTTATACACACACACACACACACACACACACTCACACATATATATTTCTTGTTTGTACATAGTTATTTGTATGTTGTTGCCTTATTACATTATAAGGTTCTTGAAGATAGGAACTGTTTCTGCCATTCCTAGTCTGCTCAATATTTAGTATAGTGCAGGGAACATAGTAGGAGCTTAACAAACTCTTGCTGACTTGGCACATGTATACGTATATTTACATATTTAATAACTATGCATATTTAATGCTTAAAATAATCAATAACATAGTTAAACTTTTGAAATTATTTGTTATTATAACCATAGACATATAAGACAGAATTTCCTAGACCAACAAAATCATAGCCCTAGTCCAAGAAATCACCATCACCACCACCACCACCACCACCACCACCATCATCATCATCATCATCATCATCAGTAGTAGTATTCTTCATTATCATCACCAGTCAGTTAATAAACATTTATTAAAGGTCCACTACGTGCCAGGCACTATGCTAAGAGCTGAAGATACAAAAAGAGACAAAACATAATCCCTCCCCTCAAGGAGCTCACAGTCTAATGGGGGAATAGTAGTAGTAGTCGTAGTAGTGGTGGTGGTGTAGGTAGTGCTAGTAATTGTAGTAGTAGTAGTAGTAGTTGTTGTTGTTGTTGTTATTGTTGTTGTGATATTAGCAGAAATATAAATTCAATACTGAGACATACAGACAGGTGAATAACAGTAGTCATGCTATGAATATAGTTAGACCCTATATCCAATTACTGCAGTGAGCAGATATGTCAATCTGATGAGAATTTATAGATTATATATTACAGTTGCTATTTAAAAGCTTAACCTTTGGAACAGGGGCTTTGAAATCAGTGACATCCAATGGGTCTTCATGATTTTGTTTTGTTTTCCCTCTTGATTATATAAGCATACCAATCCAAGAAGAGAAAATTCTAGTACTGGGTCATATACATGTGTGTGTGTGTGTGTGTGTGTGTGTGTGTGTGTGTGTATGTATGTATATTCCCAACCCAATCAGAACACATGTTTAAATATATATATTCCCAACCCAATCAGAACAAAACATGGTTAAATACTCCTGGAGAATTAGACCTCTGAGTCCCTTTTTGCTAAAGTATAGTGGAAAGAAAACTGGCCTTCAGTGAGAAGACTTGGATTTTCAAGTCCAATTACTATTAAACCCTAGACAAATGATTTAAACACTGTGATCATAAATTTCCTCTTCTACAAGATAAGGAAAATAATAATGGCAATATCTTACTCAGAGGGTCGTTTCAAGGATTAAATGAGGGTGTGGGTGAAAGTACTTTGTAAACCATAAAACATCAGACAGGTCATCAATTATTACTATCTAATCCCTAAGATTAATGACAAGGCCATTAAAAGTTGTCTTTAAAAAAAAATCACATTCAACTACATATTTGTCCAACAGCCTCAGTTAACATCTCCTGTATTATTCTCAGAAGATATGAACATTTGCCTTCTTCCTTTTTTTTAATAATATATTTATATTCCACATTATTACTAAGTCATCACTTAAATCTCTCTCCCAGGTTCTGCAATCTTCATGCCTCTTTCATAGTGACTTTTTGTTTTCTTTCTCTCTTTTGAACCAAAATTATATTCTACTCTTCCTCTGATTCCCCAGAGTAGGGAAATATCAGTGTGAAAACTCCCTCCACTGAGGCAGAGGGTATCTCTTCTATAACTTAAGGTCTTAGTTTCCTGAGGGATGCAGGAACTTAAGGTGAAGAGAGCCACACAGCTAGCAAGTCTCAAAGGTAGTATTGCAACTCATGACTCTCTAGACACAATTTCCTTTCAAGTTACTCTTTTTAAAATCATGGAGTCTAAAAATGAGGCATAGTTCCTATAGGTTAAATTATAAGTTCCAGTATTCCCCTGCCATTCCTTAGCAAGATCCCCCTACTGATTCTGTTCTGTTTATGCTGTGAAAAACTAGCCAACAGTCAGAGAATTGTAAGAACGATCTAAACCTGGCAGGGCTTCCAGTGGTTATTTGGTCCAACCTCTTCATTTTATAGATGAGGAAACTAAGGGCCAAACAGGTCAAGTGACTTGTTTAAAGTTTAAAGTTCAGTTGTTTCAGTTGTATCTGATTCTTCATGACCCCGTTTGGGGTTTTCTTGACAAAGATATTGGAGTGGTTTGCCATTTCTTCTCCAGTTCATTTTACAGATGAGGAAATTGAGTCAAACAGGGTTAAATGACTTGCCCAGGTATCACACAGCTAGGAAGTATTTGAGGTCAGACTGGAACTCAATGAAGGTGAGTCTTCCTGACTGCAGACCTGAGATCTAGCCACTGCCCCACCTAGCTGTTTGTCTAAGGTCTAACAGGTAGCAGTCTTTAGAGGTAGAATTTGAATCCACACACTCTGATTCCAAAGGCAAGACTCACTCCCCTGATCTATGCTGCCTCTCTACATCTGGTAAGTATGAAAAGTGAACTCTTAAGAATACAAAGGCATTTTAAAGTACCTGAACTACAACCAGAAGTAACCAACAGGCATAAGTGTCAGCACCTTTGGGGTATAACTCTTGAAATTCTATTTTCAGGTTTTTTTAGGTGGCCTATGAAACAAATTTCAGATTTTTATAGATAAGAAAACTAAAGCTGAGAGGTGAACTCACTTGCCAAAGGTCACACACCAAAAGTACTTTGCTATTCACAACAGTACGGAGTTTGACAAAAGTTGGTTAGGGGTGTTAGAGGGGTAGTAATTACTTGCCTCACGAAAAGATTTTATTTTATTTCATCATTATCAGATCTCTCCAGCTCCTCAAGGGAATCTGAATTTTAATTTTATGAGCTCAATAAATCAATAAACATTTTAAAGTGCCTACTATGTGCCAGGCACTGAGCTAAGTCCCGAGGATACAAAAAGAGGCAAAAAAAGACAGAACCTGCCCTTGAGGAGCTTACAATCTAATGGGTTCTTCCAAGAAAACAGACTTTGTTACTTTTATTTCTCCAAAGATGGAAAGATTATATCTTTCAATAGCTTCAGTAATGAATCCGATCCTCAATTTATGGCACACTTTTACCTTTGCAGAAGGTTGCTGAAATTTTCCTGGAGTTCATAAGCAAAAATAATTTCAATTCAATTAGATTTTGAATACATAAAAGGCAATATTGTGTAGTGAATAGGAAGCTGACCTCAGTGTCAAGAAGACCTGGGTTCAAGTACTGTCTACAACACATACAGGTTGTGTGACCTTGGGCAATTTAGTTAACTTGGGGCAACTCGCAGAGACTTAAATTGCAAAGCACATGATGAACTAACTGTATTCATGAAGGGAGTTTCCTCACCCAGGAGTTCCCAATTCCACTGAAATCACAGGTATGGTTTAAAAAAAGAAGAAATAAGAACCCTACACACCACCTTTTTAATGTATAGATATTTAGGGGAAGATGAGTGTCACTAAAATCCCATCAGAAATGACAGCAGTCACTATTACTACAAAGTCTGTAATTGACCCCATCAACAACCAAACCCGGCAACTCTTAGGCATCTAAATCATAAGCACAGAAATCATAATCAGTCTACACTGAAGTTTAATAGAGAAACAAGGGGAAATGGTATTTTTTCTTTAGCCTTTATAGTGTGTGTGTGAGCACACACATATGCATGTACATGTACACACACACACACACACACACACACAGCCCAAATATTTTTTAAATTAAAATGGGAAATGAAACAGAATAAATCACAGCAACATAAAAGCAGCCTTTTTTCTCCCCCTATCCTCAAGCTCTTTTCATCTCTGTCAGCCAGCATACCTCTCCAATGATGTCAGTTTGAGAACCAGCGTCACAGTATTGTTGAGGTAAACAAGAACCGCCTACTGAACCATAATTATGGGACAAATCTTGCAGAGAGTCTGAAATACAACAGCTATTCCTGAAGCCATCCGTAAGCTTAGCCAGACTCTGAAATGGAAGACAAAAAACAAAAACATGAAAGCAGATGTCAATTTCAATCTTGGTGGTTTTGTTCTTTTAGTGGAAGCTCAACCATCATGCTGTAATTTTTATCATTAAGATATAGTGTATTTCTTGCTTATCTTCCCACTTCTTCCCCTCCCTTGCCCAGAGTACAGGATGAGATTTAACCCAAATAGAGGTACTTTTTCAGGTAAACAAAGTTATTTTTTGAGAATTCACAGAGCTCAAGGGAAACAAATACGCCCAGTGAAATTTGGAATCAGGAACACCTGAATCCAAATCCAGTCTCAGACACTTACTCACTACATAACCCTGGGAAAGTCACCTCACCTCTGTCTGTCCCTGTTTCCAAATCTACAAAATGGGGAAAATAACAGCGCTGGCCTGCCAGGGTGGTTGTGAGGATCAAATGATGTGATAATTGTAGAGTGTCTGGAACATGGTAAGTGCCTTGTAAATGCTATTATCCCCATCCCCATCATCATTACTATAGTCAAGCTGGAAGGTCATCTACTTCAGATCTACTTAACCTAGATCCACGGATTAATCTCAGGGGGAGTCTATGAACTTTGATCTGAAAAAAATGTGCTATCCTCATTTCAGTATATCTGGTTTACTTTGTAATCCTATGTAGTTTATTTTATTCATTTAAAAACATTTTTCAGTAATCCATAGGCTTCCCCTATCAAAGGAGTCCATGACACACATAAGTTAAGAGCCCTGATCTAGTCCAACTTTCTCATTTTAGAGATGAAGAAATTGAGACCCAAAGAGTTTTTTTGGTGTTTGTTTTTTGGTGAGGCAATCAAGGTCAAGTGACTTGCCTAGGGTCATACAGCTAGTAAGTATCAAGTGTCTGAGGCTGGATGTGAACCTCACGTCCTTCTGACTCCAGGGCTGGTGCTCTATCCACTGTATCACCTAGCTGTGCCCCCCCCTTTAATAATTGGTTTCTTTCATAATCCTATAAATTTATTTTATTTTTATTCATTCATTCATTCATTCATTGGAGTCAAGTGGGGTTAAGGGACTTGCCCAGGGTCACATAGCTAGCTAGTGTCTGAGGCTGGATTTGAACCCAGGTCCTCCTGACTCCAGGACTGGCATTCTATCTACTGTGTCAGCTAGCTGCCCTCCCCCCTTTTTGAGACTCTCTGGGTCTCAATTTCTTCATCTCTAAAATAAGAAAGCTGAGACCCAGAGAACTGCTAAAGCTGACACAGCAAGTTGACCATTTTACAGATTATGGATTTAGAGAGTTGGAGTCAAAGGGACCTCAGAGGCTCTAACTCTATTCTCCTCATTTTACAGATGAGAAGCCTCTGGAGGCTTACCCAAGGAGGGTAAATGAATCCTTGCTAATAAGGATAGGTCCATTTTTTCACATTTGTACCCCAGCACCTAACATAATGCTTGTCACATGGTAGGAACTTTTAATAAATACTTGTTGGTTGTTCAATTGCTTAATGTTGTGTAGGTAGCAATCTCAGGTCTTCTGAATCAGAGGCAGTGTTCTTTTCCACTACAGATCTGGACCCATCTTAGAGTGCTGGTACAAAAAGTGTTGGTGGCAGGCATTTCAACGCTACAACCAATTCTATCACTTTGTTTTCAAATATCTATTTTGCTCATGCAAAGAAATAAGCACCTAGACCGTCCATATGGCAAGCCCAAACTCTGAGCCTTTAGAGTCTTTCTAAATAATGATGATGAAGATGATGATGGTCGTGGTGATTTATATAGCTCCTAAAATGTGCCAGGTACCACATTAAACACTTCACAAATATATTCTCATTTGAATCTCACAATAACTTTGGAGGAAACAGACAAACAGAAGTGATCTGCCCAGAATTATGTTGCTACCAAGTATATGAGGCCAAATTTGAACTCAGGTTTTCCTGACTCCAGGCCCAACACTCTATCCATTGTGCCACCTATTATAAGCAAACTATACAAAATTTAAAAAAGACCCTTAAAGTCAAATAAAATGGTTTAGAGCCAGCAGTATACTTAACACGCCTCCTGTCAACTCAGGCTAAGTTCACTTAATTTCTTGACCTGATTTTTCAGTTACAATCCTGTGTGGCAAAAAAATATTTTCATATGACTTTGCATATGCCAGAAATAAAAAGTAAATATGTATTCTGGCATTCAAGAGAAACCACTAGTATCCTCTATTCACAATTAAATTTAAAAAAAAAAGTTTGACTTTTTTCCATTTTCTAAGACTCAGTTGTTGAGATAGAAATCTTCAGCCCATTACATTAATGTAATCTATCAAACACAGAAGCTACTCTGCACAAGCCCCATCAATTGGTTTTAAGGCAGAGTGTGACCCTCTCCAGATGCCAGCAGTTCCAAGATGCCTCAGTTTATTACTCATAAAGGAGTAATGGAATTTCCACAACTAGAGTGGCCAGGAGAAACTGTTTGGTTCATGTACTCCTCTCCAGATCCACAACATGGAGGAAGGGGGTCGCCTAGATCTACAAGAAGTTCTCCTCTTGATTCCAGGGGACTTCAAGGAAAGGAAAAATGGCAGACAGGCATAGTTTTCTCCACTAAAAATTAGAGAGAAATGTTTGTCTTTCTTATACAGCATGGCAAACATGGAGGGAAAAAACTGGACCTGGGAGGCAAGAGACATGGGGTTTTTGTCCCATATCTCTTATTTACCAGACTTAGGACCCTTGACAAGTCACTGAACCTGCACCTCAATCTCCTTATCTACATAATATGAATAATAATTATTTCCCTGTCTATCTCGGAGTAGTTGGGAAGATCAAATGATGCAATGTATAGGATAGCAATTGAATTGT
Organism: Phascolarctos cinereus; assembly: GCF_003287225.1. Taxonomy (NCBI): domain Eukaryota; kingdom Metazoa; phylum Chordata; class Mammalia; order Diprotodontia; family Phascolarctidae; genus Phascolarctos; species Phascolarctos cinereus. The sequence continues at coordinate 11,646,444 of NW_027556098.1, forward strand.
GTTTTCATAAATAAAATTTCCAATTCACCAGTTTCTTTAGTAGGTTGTTGACATAGTAGATAAGAATAACAGAATTGGGAACTGGAAAGATCTGAGTTAAAAATTTTGCCTCGGACAACCTGTGTAACCTTGGGCAAGTCACACAACCTATCTCAGCCTCGGTTTTCTCATCTGTAAAATAGGCATCATCATCATCATCATCATCATCATCACAGAGTTGTGAGGTTCAAATGAGATAAGATATATACAGTGCTTTACAAACCTTAAAATGCAATAAAAATGCTAGATGTATTATAAAGAACTCTCAGTTGAAGAAATTCCAGGCAGCACCTTCTCTGTAAAATCTTAGAGAGTTGGAGCAGTGAGAAGTTAAATGACTTTCTCAGGGTTACAAAGCAATTGTTACCAAAAGCAGAATTTGAACTCAGGTATTCCTCACCTCTGTATGACTTGCTGCAATCTCCCCTCAATCTCCTCACTCTACAGTTCCAGTCTATCCTTTCCTATCCTACAGAAACAAAAACTCCATCCCTGGACCCCTAGCTCTGATATGGGGAGCTTTCTGCCTTATCTCGCTGGGGCTCAGGCAACTTACTACACTCTCCTCTCCATGCCCTCAAGCAGTTACCCTTCCCTCCATCACCTCCACACTTTTCAGGATCCCTTTTTGCGTCATTTTCCCCTCCATTACCACATAAGCTCCTTGAAGGCAGGGACTGTCTTGCTAGCTTATATATTACTAACATGTAGCAAAGTGCTTTGTACAAGGCAGGTGCTTAACAAATGTAATTTGAACTGAATTTTGATGGCTCAATAAACATGTGGACTAGAGTCATTCAAAGATTCTTCTTTAATTGGTTTATAAAGGATAATTGTCTTCTGAAGACAACAATGCTAAGTGTCTCTCAAAGGTAGATAGAAGAAAAATATATGATGATGGGGGCTAGAAATGGAAAATGCAAATGGGCTCATCCATCTAAAATGGAATTGACACTTTCCCAAGCTTCTAAGAACAGTATCATACTTTAACACTCAAAGTTCTCTACCATCAGGCTCTACCCTATTTTCCTGGCTATGTCTCACATTACTACCCTACATGAGTCCTATACTCCAATCCAAATGTTCTTACTCTTCTACAAACATGTTGCAACCACCTTGCACAGTCCCGTCTCCATGTTTTCAATCATGTCAATTCATCCCCTCAAATTTCTCCCCTCTTTCCATAACAGTTTTTGTATTTTTTTAAAAAAAATTTGTTGAATTAAGTAGCTCATTCAAGACTATAATCAAGAAAATTCCAATCCAGTGTCAAGAATTAAGACCAGACTGAGTATACTATTCTACTTCCTTTTAACAAAAGGCTATTTTTTTCCTAAACACAGCAAAAAAAAAAAAAAAGAAGAAGAAGAAGAAAGAAAGAAAAGGCAGAAACCAAAAACTCAGTGGTATAATCTATAAAAGAAAATTGCATATGTCAAAAGAGACGAAACTGGGGTGTGTGCATGTCTGTGTGTAAAGTCTGAAAGCTGTATGGTCTGACATTCTTACTTGCATCAGGTCCCGCCTTTCTTTCTCGCCTGTACAAATAGCTTTCTTTATGGTACGGAGCTCAGTCATTATAGCCTGGGCTTCATCCAGTTTGTAATTAGTATGAGCACTTGACATCTTGCGATCGATCCTGTTTAAAAAAAAAAAGTCAGAATGACAGCTTATCATTACACAAACATAGATATAAAAAGAAAAAAGGAAACATGACGCTTAAATTGGTGACATTCAACACACAGAGGTTATAAAGTTCCTTTGACATCAAACACCTTTATAGAGTCAAAGAATAGTTAAATAACACACCAACGTATTGGCATGGTTTTGTTGACAGAACATCTTTGATACTTAATAGCTTCCTTCCTGAATAAAAAGAAGGTGGTATGACTTTGCTTGGCTGGCTATACCTCTTTCCTGTTTCTAAAATGACATGATCTATTGCTGCCTTCACCCCGCCTTAGTGGGGGAATCCTCAATAGATTTATTTCTTTCATTTGCTCTGGATACAAGCAGCCCAGAGGAGAACAATCTGGTTTAGTGTTTCCATTTCCTCTACAAATCATCAGGCAAGAGGATCCACTGTTTTAGTCATTTGGCGTATGAGTCCAAGGAGAAAGAACACACAGGAGGGAGGAAGGAAGCATTTATATAATACCTACTATGTACCAGACACTGTGTTAAACTCTTTATGAATATGTCATTTGATTTTCACAAGAATTCTGCAAAGTAGATGCGATTATTATCCCCATTTTACAGATGAGGAAACAAAACAAGGATGAGAATCTATTCAAAGTATTTAGCATAAAAGTTCTTTGATTTTATAATCATGAGACAAGAGGAAAATAGTTACGAAGAGTACTAACAAGACTAATAAGTCACTTCTTGAGGATCACTAGAATCCATAGAGCACTTTCTAAAGAAAGAAACTTAGCAGTACCTCAGGATGCTGAAAAGTTGAGATCGTAGTGATATACTCTATCACAGGGAAAGTTGGCTTAATTATCACATACTGAAACGCATACATCCTTGCCCTACAAAATGGAAATCTATCTTTAAAAGGAGGAAATAAGCATTTATTAGGCACTTACTTTGTGCCAGGCACGGCACTAAGCATCTCATCTGATCCTCACACAAACCCTGCAAGGTAGGGGCTATTATTATCTTTATTGTACAATTTAGAAAACTGAGATAGATGAAGTGACTTGTCCAGAATTACACAGCTAGTGAACATCCAAGGTTACATAGCTAGTAAACATCTGAGGCTAGATTTGAACTCATGCCTTCCTGACTCCAGTCCCAGGACTCTATCCATTGAATTATCTAGCTAAAGGAAAAAGTGAAAATAAAGCACTTTTCTTTCAAAAGTTTCAAAGGACAGAGGAGGCTCTTTTCCTTTTCTTCCACCTGAGGTACTAGCAGACCATGCACTGACACAGCTTCCCATCTAAACAAAATAATTCCTCAATGGGAGGTGGAAAGTAGGGCCACTTTGTAACACCTTCTCACTTTACATTTGTACAGCATTTGATATATTTTTCAAAGCATTTTCACTTACATTATCTCATATACTCAGCCTTTTCTCAATATAGAAAGCTGACCACTGTTCCTACATCCTTAAATCCTGAATCCCAAATGCACTATCAACTTCCATTCTGTCTCTTTTGTTCATTCCCACTGAGCCACAAATTGCAAAAAGCTTTATTTAATAAAATTCTGAGATTGTGACAGACTGAAACACGGTATCCAGAAACATGCACTGAACAAAGAGGAAGGAGACTTGGGTTCCATTCCCAGCTCTGCCATTAACGAATTGCTTATGTGGCTTTGGGCAATTTAATCTCTGTGGCCCTCAATTTACTTCATCTGTAAAAAGGAGGGGAATATATTTAATAAACTTCCCTTCCATTTTTTGATTCTACATTCTTCTAATTCTAAAGGCTCAAATGAGCTGCTTGAAACCCAAGTAAGTTTTACACACACAACCTAACACACACTTTTAAATAGTGGAAAGTATTTTGATCCAAATTCATTTTGGTAGCAAATTATCCAGTGTATTTCAAATGCTTTCTCATACCCCTAAAAGAAACCCAACCATTAAATGACTGAATTTTATTACCAGATACAGAACTTAGTAGAGGAAAGGAGATTTCTTTTAGAGATAAATTCATATTACAGGAAAACCAGAAATAATGACACATGATAAGGTAAAATAATAAAACACAGGAAAACTTATATGTTTTTCCATTTTAGATACTATTCACAGAATCTGATATCTCTAATGCAATGTAGAAATAAAAGACTGACAGTCACAAAACACTAAACCTGCCTCTTGAGTTGTCTGACTTTTCTTTTATTCAAAATTTAAACTAACATGAATCATGTATGAGACCTAGGATAGAATCTAAGCTCTGCTATCTTACTTGCCTTGTGATAATTTAATTTCTCATTAAAGTTAAGCTTTAGTTTACTTACCTGTAAAGTGGAAATAGTGATACCTGAAGTAGCTACATGTTGTTCCCTTGGGAGAATGTAAGCTACATGAAGGCAGGAAGTATTCTAGTTTTCTCTCTATATCCCCAATAGCACAGCACTTTGCACACAGTAGTCACTTAAGAAATGCTTGTTGAAGTGAATGGACTTATCATAGGGTTCTTTGAGGACCAAATGAGATCGTGTATCTAAAGTGTTTTGTAACTCTAAAATGTAACTACAAGCTTCTATAAGAAAACATGTTCAAGTATCCTCACAGAAACAATTTTGCACTTTTGGTGATGTAGGTAGGTAACAAATGTTATCAATATTTCAACAAAAAACACTCTAAAAAGCCAAAATGACAATAACCAATATAGAATATCAGCTGAAACTGCTGCTAACCATAAGAACCATCTGCTTCCCTTGTAATAAAAGCCTATCGATTGACAAATACAAAGCAACACAAGATGGTGCAGATTGAAGGAATTAAGCAGAGTCAAGAAAACAACATACACAACAACTACAACAATATAAACAGAAAGAACCACAGACACAAACAAAAATCAAAAGTAAAGATTGTGAAATTATAAAAAAAAATGTGCATGGCTCAAAAGAAGAGATAGGAGAAGACACTTCTACCCTAACCCTCTGAAAAGGTGTATGGTCCACAAGTATTGTACATTGCACATATTTTCAGGTTCTTTCCAAGTACTGAACAGTTATGCTAATTTTTTTCCTCTTATTTTTATTTTTGGTTTTAAAGTAGTATTATATGAGATGGCTCTCTGGGAGGGGAAGGAGGAAGAAATCTGGGAAAAACTTAGGTGTAAAAAATACATATCTATAAAAACTATATTAAAGAGCATATCGGTGAATAGATCAACTCCTGAATTTCTATCTAGGTCTTATATAGATTCTATGAACATTCCAATTTAAAAGCATATTTCAAAGTGCTTTGCTTGAATACTCTCAGCCCCTTTTTCTACTTCTTTGCCACCACCACTGAGAAAAGGGACTGCAGAGAATCACTTCTACTGCAAGACCAACAGGCACTTGCAAAAATGTGTGTGTGTGTGACTTGTCAACCAATGTTTTTTCCTGATTTATGCTTAATTGCTCATAAATTTTTAGAAGTATGAAACAGAAAGTGATAAAAAAAAAGTAGGAGTTTAGATGGTATACATTTACACCGCCTTTACATATGCAGACTGCTAAGGTAGCCCCAGTAGAAAATGAAGATAGACTCAAAATATTCTGGTAGTGTCATTTGGTTCAGGAGTTAGCAGGAGAATTCATCCATTCATCCTTTCTCTCATACAGTTAACTGCTCATTCATTCATTCATCCATCCATTCATTCATCCATCCATCCATCCATCCATCTTCAGCAAATCAGCATGCCTTACTGTGAATAACACCAGGTTACACACAAGGGATCAAGAGATATGGATTCTAATCCTGGCTTTGTCAAGGACAGGTATGGTTCTATAACTTTAAAGTGATCCCACAGGATCTAGGATCATTGATTTAAGACAGAATGGGAATTTAAGAAGTCATTCACTCCATTTTATAGAGGAGGAAGTTAAGGACAACAGCAGCATAGTAACCAAGCTCTTCAAAGTCTAAATTTCTACACATGTAAATGATGGGGACTGTACAAAATGATAGAAGTCCTTCCCACTTCTATCAAATACTTATTGAGCAACTACTATATATGGACAACCATGTGAATTGGTAAATAAGAAATTTAGCAGTCTTTGACCATAAGGAGGTTACCATCTTTGTATATGGAAATCATATATATAAATGTGTGTGTGTGTGTGTGTGTGTGTGTGTGTGTGTGTGTGTGTGTGTGTGTATATACACACACACACACACACACACATATATACATATATACACACATACATATATATATATACATATACATATACATATATATACACATATATTTTAGCTACTTTCTCTTCTGCATTTTCAAAAGTTACAAAAGTAACTAAGTTCATTCTTAAAACTCATATCTACTAGTTTTGTTTATTATAAAAGTACTCTTTAAATTTTTTGTTGTTTTTACTACCGCTTCAGTCAGAGTAAACTTATATGCTGTATATAACAGGGGATTCAATTTGCATCATCTCATTGGGAATTAAGAAGTATGAACATTCCAAAATGCAGTTATGTTGAGAAATATTGTTCAGCCATAAACTCTAATACAGAATTTAAGTTCAGACTAATACACAGTTTACATGGTAAATAGTGTGGACTATCAAGAGTATGCAAGCAGTCCCCATTTTTTTCCCCAGAACTTGCCCTTTAATTATTCCACTCATTTGAGCATCCTCAGACCAATACTTTATTTTATACCACCATTGCTCTCAACTTTCTCAGACATCCATACAGTGCATCACTATCAGGATGTGTGCTTGTGGCCAAGGTTCAGGACCCAGAAATATTGGTTGTCCAAAATCAGGGACCAAGGATAGTTTCAAATAAAATTAAACTTTAGGATAAAGCTTTGTAGCTGTTGGGCTTTTTTTGGTGTGAATTTAAAATTTTCTTATTTTTCCTTTTTTTTTTTTGGTGAAATGCATTAAAGAAAAAGGAAGCATATCATTCAAATAATTGAAAAAGTAAAACTGAAAAGGCTTTTTAGAATTCTCATGTCACCAACCTACTCTCTCTCCCTAAAGTGTTTTATGTTAGCATACTAACATAAAATCATAATTTTATGCTATAATAATAATCTTAAATCACAATTTAAGATGTCAAGAGAATTCTATCAGCCGAAACACTACTAACAACTAAAGAGTTTTCTAAACTCCCACATCTTGAAGAAAAATGCTGCCAGGGCTATAAGCTCATTCCCATTTAATGCTACAGATTATATCCGAAAAGAATGGAAAGTTTTGTTAAAACTGCTGCCTTTTACATCACCAGCCCTGGCAGGGGGCCTTAACTTAACCACAGAAAGCTTCCTGCAAGCCTTCTATCAACAGCAGGTACTGTTTGGAAAGCCAGTTTTGCAGCAAGACCTGTCTCACAACCAGCAACAATGCCCTTTTTGTCTCAGCACCACTTCTGTATGTTTTCCTGTTATCAGAATATTGGTTCTGCCTAGTGTTTTCTTGTGAGTTTGTGCTGAATGTGATATACTTAATCTATTCCTGTTCTAAGAACTAACAATCCCATTCTGTTCTGAAACTTTGAAGGATTTTTTTCTCCATCTCAGCAATGCCTTAACACCAACTCTTAATGTTCATTCAAAGAAGGCCCTAAATGTGAGTAAACATTCAGTCATTATGCACAGGTTTGAGCTTATTGATGTTACTGAGGAAGAATAAGGAGTATAGTTGGTACAGAACTGACCTCAGGGTCAGAAATCAATCATTCAACGAGTATTTATTAAGTACCTACTTACTTACATTGCTGGTCACCTCAGTTTACTCATCTATAAAGGAGGGTATTGGAGTAAATTACCATGTACCAGGAAGACCTGAATTCAACTTCTGCTTCTAATCCATAACAGTTGCATGACCCTTGGCAAATCACTCAATCTTTTCAGTCTCCTGAAAACTCTCAAAAACCTTAAGTCGAAGGAAAGATGCTGATTTGCACTGGCAGAGGGAATTCTTCATGGTGAAATACCAAAACCAATGAAATCACAAGTTTGAGTCCTCAAATAATAAGAGGAAGGAGAAGAAAGAGAAAGAAGAGGAGGAGGAAGAAGAAAAAAAAGGAGAAAGAGGCCTGGCAGTTAACATATAATACTTTTTGTTTGTTTGTTTGAGGTGAGCCCATAGTGAGGTTTAAATAACAGTTAAGACTGTAGGTCATAAAAACAAAGAAAATACCCATCAGTTGGAGAGTGATGAAACAAGCATCAATGTGATAAAATGTTACTGTGCTGTAAGAAATCATGACTATGAATAATATAAGGAGGTAGGGGAAAAAAAACCGGAATGAAATAAACAGAACCAGGAAAACAATACACACAATGAGTACAACAACAGAAATGGAAAGTACAATGGTAAAAAAACAAAAGAAAACAAAAAAACCCCAAACTGAATCCTATATGACTATAGTAACCAAGCTGGGCCCCAAAGAAGAGTGAGAGTATAAGAATACTCCTTCCTCTCTTCTTTTCAGAGGTGAATAACTATATAGAGAGTTATATAAACAGATAAACCCATATATATAAATATATACATACATACACACATATATACATAATATACAGACATATATTTGTGTGTATACACACACTGTTGGAATTGACTGATATATTGAGTAGTTTGGCTGAATTTTTTACTGCCTTTTTTCCTTCTCTTGCTTTTGAAATTCTTTGATATGACTTAGCCCTCTGGATACGGGAGGAAAGATAGTTCTATTGGGAAACAAAGATGATATAAAAACCCAAGGTAGCAATTTTTTTTTAAAGACTGTGCTTCATACAGGCTAGTATGCACTGTGTGCACTGGTGCACACAGGTTCTAAGTTTAACTGAGCTATTTCTTTTAAAGAGAAAACTACCTACTTTTTATCTATTATAGAATATTCACTAGCTCTTGATCTGCTCACTGCCCCCTGACCCTTACCATATCAACATTTTCTGGTAGTCAAGGAAAAGCAAGACTCTGCCAAAATATTCCCCCTCTAGACACCCCCCACATCCCCCAAAAAGGCAGGAAAACTAACAAAGGATTTAGACAGGCAGAGGCTGCCCTGCCCATTTAAAACAGATTTTTCTGATATCTTCCAACCTAGGTATAACTTCTGTTTGCTGGAAGGCACACACCCAAACCAGACACAGTGACAATTGAAAAAACTCTAGTGTTCAGCTATCTTCAAAGGCAGGAATGTAGAGCACTATGTATGACTCTTTGGGCATTGGCCATCGGATCAAAGGAGCGTGCAGAGAACTAAAAGGGCTCACACCACAGCTCTCATTTCCAGTCTCTGCCAATGACTAATGTGTTAAACTAAAGCAGTTCCTTTTCCCCCGGACTTAGAACTCTGTGGCTGGCACAATCTCCTGAAATCATTTGCTGGTGACTATTTCTCTCGCTTCTCTAAATTTCTGAACTTATTGTCCTTAAATGATGCTTCCAGGCTTTGTTGTTTGTTTGGTTTTTAAGAAATAATTTAATCAATACTTCCTTGGTTTTCTGCATCTAAAACATTTTCTGAAATTTCTTTTAGGAACTGTGCTATTTTTAAGAACCTTTAAAAAACAGATAATCTGCCACTCATCTGAAAGGGTCTACAGCATGGAAGTTTAGAGAACAGTCTCTGTAGCGATCCCATATTCCATCTCCCATCTCTATCTGCACAAACTGGCCTCGATGGTTGGAGTGCGCTCCCTCCAAACTTCCAACTCCAGAATCATTCGCTTCCTTTTAAGACTCACCTCCCATTTCCATCTCTAATGGGAGCTGACTTTCCTTGTCTCCCTATTTGTTAATGCTAGCTCTTTTTCTCTCAACTGATCTCATATCCGTGTTGATAAACATGTTGCAAGCCAGAGAATAACTTAAGTTTCTTGAGGGAAAAGCTTCTTTTTTTGTTTTTCTTTCCTTTGCATCCCCACCACCTAGGACAGAAACATGTACATAACAGGTGCTTATGAGGTTGTAGGTGCTGCACTGAATAGAGTGCTATACCTGCAGTCAAAAAGGCCTAAGTTCAAATCTTACCTTAGACCAGATATTTACTAGCTGTATAGTAGGACTGGGGCAAATTATTTAACCTCTCTCTGCCTCAGTTTCTTCATCTGTAATATGGGGATAATAACAGCATCTATCTTACAGGGTTACTGTGAGGATTAAGTGAGATAACACATATAAAGTGTTTTATAAGCCTTAAAATGTATATATAAATGCTAGCTGTAATGAATAATGAATGTCTATTGAACTGAATAGAATAGAGTTCTTTCCCCACTATCACTGGCACCAACACTCAGCACTTTGCTTGGCATACAGTAAGCACTTAATAAGTGCTTGTTGATTTATTGGCTGTCCTTATATGATATTAAATGACTTCATGAGGGAAGTAGAAGGTTCTAAATTAATTTTCCTTTTTCTTTGGATGTTCTGGAGCTCTGTGGCCATAACTACTAATTCCCAAAATTTACACCCACACACTTACCCACACACATAATATTCAATTATCATGGATTCAGCTTAAGCTTTCCCAAGATACCCTAAAGTAGTATGTAAAAAAATCATGAAGTACAATATTACCCAGTACAAAAATCATGAAGTAGGATTACTGTAACTAATTTCAAAAGGGGTGCATTTTAGCATTCCTTTTATAAAACACAAGAATGTTTCATAGGTCTAACAAAATAATTAGCAAATTATTAGAGACAATGAAAAAAATGTCAAAGATTAAGAACTGATTAGAAGTCTTCCACCACTACCAAAAAAAAAAAAGGCAGAAAACCAGAGTTATTAGAATGTGAGCTCCTTGAGGGCAGATACTACTTTTGTTTTTTGGGGGTATTCCCAACACTTAGTGTGCTGTCAGTCACAAAGTAAGCACTTAGTAAATTTTGTTGACTGACTCACCTACATTAACAGAGCTACCAAGAAAAACAAAATTTCTCCACCATATAATTAGGCTCAATAATAGTGGACTTTATTTTCTTTCAGGTAATAATAGAATAATTTTTTAAAAGTCTCTTTCAGCTTTTTTCTTTTGATATGAATAAAATTTTTCATAAGCTTACCTTCACTCACGGACACATAATAAATGAATAGGCAGCATTAATTTGACTTGAACACTGAATGCCCAGTATTCCCAAGTAAAGAAAGTCATTTGTCTACTCATCCTGGGCTAGTAACAATCCCTTAAAGTGAAATTAATTCTGACTTAATTCATTTCCCCAGTGTACATGTGTAGGAGTTCATTCTTATCTGAAAAGCAAATTTTAAGCTACTTTAAAAAAATTATCCTATCATTACCTGAAGTAAAATTCACTATGCCACTTCTCTAAAAAAAGATCTTCTCTTTTAAAAAAAATGACAAAATATTCTTTTTTCCCCTCACTTATGCCCATGAGGAATGAAGGATCCTGTGCCAGTAAGGAAATCTGACCAAGATAAACAAGTTGAGGTTAAAATACTAGAACCAGCCAAACTCCTAGTGAGGCACTCTGGAAAAGAATACTGGATATTCTGGGAAGCCAGGACAGCAGAAAAATTTCTGGAGGGAAATTGAAGGTCCTTTCTTTAAATTACTGTTGGATATGGAATCAGTGCTGCCAGTTAGGATATGGAGGAAAGTAAAAGAAGATTCAACAATATCATATATCAGCTTGTTCATTCTTTGATTCTGTATTCAGTTCTCTAAAAAGTTTGTTGTTCAGTTGTATCCAACTCTTTGTGACTTTTTGGGGGGTTTTCTTGGCAAAGACACTGGATTGGTTTGCTCTTTCCTTCTCTAGTTCATTTTACAGATGAAGAAACTGAGGCAAACAGGGCTAAGGGACTTACCCACAGTCACACAGCTAGTAAGTGTCTGAGGCCAGATTTGAACTCAGGAAGATGAGTCTTCCTGACTTCAGGCTCCTCATTCTATCTACTGGGCCACCTAGTTGCCCATCTCTAAAAAGTACAATTTCTCTTCTCAAAGTTTTGGATAAAAATTTCATTACTGCTGTTTCCAAATTCTCAACTGAGAAACATATCAGAGCCAAACCTTAACATTAATTCTTGTTAGCAAGTTAGCTTGTACAAAAAAAATGGCACCAGAAACCTGGATATCAGAACATAAAATCATTTAACTACATTAATTCTCTCGGGCTGAGTAATTCAGGAGATGAAAAGATTATTTGCCATGTGCAAAGGACTGAAAGGGTGGAATCACAACCAATATTTCCTCTTCCTCCTTTGTGGTTATGCAACATAGAACATGTGCAACAAAAATTTAATGTTAATGGAGCGTGGGTGAGAAGCCAAGTCCAAATCAAACACTGGTTCTCAAGGCATCTTGGCCTCCAAATCAGTTAACAGATGAAAGGCTGGATCCTTGAAGTTTTGAATGCACTAGATTATACAATCTATGAGCTAAACTGTCCAGTTCCTGAGCTCTTTGCACATGCGATCTATCAGCCAATAGAGTTATGGGGGAGGTGTGTGTATACATCACAAGGAACTGGCATGTTCAAACAAACTCCCCATACCAGCAAGATAGTTGGGAAGGGAAAGAAAGAGGGACAACTGTTGACAAATATTCTAAGAAAAATTTTAGTCCCACATTAGTGGCACTTTAGTCCCACTAGATAAGTTTCCATTATTAATTGACAGTATTCCTAGATGCTTTTGTATTTTATTTTTCCTATACTTTCCAGCTTCAGTATCCTGAGTTCTATCTGAGTTCTCTTTCCTTATTTGAATAAGCATGGAGCTGTAGATGCATTCACCACCTTTCCCCTTCCTTAAAGATTTACTTCTGCATATCAGTGATTGCTTACTTACCCAGTTAGTCAAAGAGCAAATTACTTTTTACATTATATTTTGAAGGGTATAAAGAATATATCATTTTTAGTCTAGGTTAAATGATTAATTTAGATTATTATCAGTAAAAATATTGGCATCATAAGATAATTAACATTTTTTCTTAGATTAAAACAGAATTGATACAACTGAAATGATTAAAAAAAGACAAAGTTCAGCAAAGTTATACTACTTTATCCAGCTACAGTGAAATTTGAGCTACATAACCTTATTCAAAGCCAAAGCGAATGGGCTAATGAAACACACACACACACACACACACACACACACACACACACACACACACACTTTGCATCAACTATTTGTTCAGTTAAAAAAGGGCAGTACAATGGTACAATGGGAAAAATATTGGCTCTGAAGCCAAAGGACTTAGGTTGAAATTTCACCTCTGCTTAATACCTATATATGACCTTGGACAAGTCATTTATGCTCCATGGGTCACATTCATCTCTAAAATAATTGTTGGACAAGATGGTTTCTATGGTACCATCCAGCTCTAGAATTCTATTCCTATAATTGTAAAAAGTGGAAAAAGGATTAGGCTAGAAGTAGTCAGAATATGAGATTCTGGTTGTAGCTTGTGTTGCTAATTTCTTGACCTTTTTGGGCCTCCCTCATTTGTAGAGTAAAGCTAATAAGCAGATAGCAGAAGCTAACTGGATTAAAGAAAATAAGCAACAGACTTTTCTATTCAGCATTTGAGTATTTTCACACTAGACTACTCTCAAATCAGATAAAATTGCATGTATTTGAGAAAAGTAAACTCGATTTGTTTTAGCAATTTGCTTATTATTGTGAAAAAAGATCTGTCATTTCATCTACTGCAAAATTGAAACGTGCTAAATATTTATTTCTTGCCTTTCTATAAGCATTATGACAGAAGAATTATAACATTAGCAGGCCCACTTTGCAAAGGTATATTTTGTCAAGTGCTCAGGTGAAGACAGAGAGGTGATAAAGTAAACATTGATACTTATGGTGTTTTTGTTTTTAAACATGGTCAACATGGGAATTTGTTTTTCTCAATTATACATGTTTGTAAAACTTATTTTTTTTGCTTTCTCAATGGGACAAGGGTGGAAAGGAAAAATTTGGACCTGAAAATAAAATAAAATTGAATTTTTTTTTAAAGCTCAGGTGAGAAGCAGTGGTTATACTGGTGAAAAAAGACAACCAAACTCATTCTTACAAAAGTTAACATTAATGACTTCAGATCAGCATGAGTTTCACTTGGTCAACCACTGGAACCATTCACTAAGTTAATGAGTTAATGCTTCTCTAAATAGTGAGAATTTACTCTTGACTTCTGAGCAGGACAAATTTCGGGATTTCTTGTTTTAAATAAAGGGGGAAGACTAGATAAACAGTTTTCAAACACAGTAAACAAAGGTGCCTGATTCCTACTTTTTTTTTCTACTTCAAAGAACTAAGCAGAAATCAAAAGTTTGTGATCCAGGTAGGACTGGGAAACAAAGAATTTTTTTTTTAAATTAAGTACTATGTTGTCTTCAAAATAGCACCTGAAGGTATCTAAGAAACATCCACAGAATCAAAGGAATATTTATATCTAGCTAAAGATAGATTTATACATACATATATACATATACATACACACATACATACTCACACATATATGTGCATATATACCCATGTATGTATTAAAAACTCTTCCACTCACTCTTGCAGTGTCTCCACTCCTTTTTCTTTATGCTGCAATTCTTGCTTCATCTGTGTCAGCTCTCTTTTTAGTCTGGAAAGCTAAAAGCAAAATATGTTTTTTGGGGGAGGGTTCACACAAGCAAGCTAAACATGAATATTTCTGCTGTCTGAATTCATTTCTTTCAAAAGACAATCATCATCTACTGGCTAAAAATGTAAATATCTTACAAAAAGTGAAAACTGAGATGTTCAAAGTCATTGAAATGAAAACCTCACTGATTAAATGACAAAAAGCACCTGTGGAGTAATAATGCTTTTTTATCTCTCAAATGATACAGTTTCAAAGGGATAAAATCAGAAATTGAATGGCTGCTAATTCTGAAAAGAAGGAAGTTTTAAAAATGGAATTTCCCCTTCCATTACATAATAAAGAGGATGAATAAAAAGCTAACATCCAGTTTCTATGAGAATTTAACACCTCGTGTTTTTTAATTAGGTGATCTTAAGGATCTTAAGGAAACTGAAGACAAAACCTTACAATTCATTAACTGTCTAAAGTTAAATGAAGGAAAGGAAAACTATTTCCCTGATCATTGTTTCCCATGGCTATTATGTAATCATATCCATATGATCTGAATTTTTAAAATAACGCTCAAAAGTTCACCAAAATGAAAATGTTATGCAAAGTGACTGAAACAAAAGCTTACAAGTAGCATATACATCATTATTTAATGGAAACATTTTTAATGTTAATGAATAGTTGAACAGAATAACTGTATTGAAGAGAACATGAAAATATGAATGTTTTACTTACTCTATCACGACGGCTTGCAATCTCTGCTTTAATTTGATATGGGTCATATTTTGTGTTTGTTGAATATCCAGAGAATGCTAAAAAGGAGGAAAACATTTTTGCTTTACAACAAATAGGCTTATGCTCCATATTAACTCAACCCCCAGATCAGTCACTATATAGAACAGCAAGAAATTTGGTCTAATTCTAATGCTCATGGAAAGTAGACTTGTAAAGTTAAATTAAAAGCCAAGCTTGGCTACTTATATCTATCAGTATTAAAGATTTAAATTTTTTTTTAGTAAAAATGTAATGTTACTATTTCTTCTTACCAAGAAAACAATATCACATTAGTTCTTTCATATTAAAAATATTTTAGTTGTAAAGCTGTTAGAAAAGCAGCTACAGAAAAAGAAAGAAACATTCAAAGACTGATACTCCTCCATTTTTTTGTTGTTTCTTTGCTTATGAACTTTCTAATCTATATCATAATAAAATCTATGACTAGGAGTAACTTTATTTTACAGCCTCATCAAAACCATTTCAATGAGTAAAATCTTAGTGATCTGATATATTAAAGAATCGGCAGCACTACATAATCAATTTTAAATTTAATTAATTTTAAGCTTCTAAGTTTAACTTTTATACACAGCTTCTTAATCTTACATTCTCTGTGAAAACTTAGATATACTTATACATGAAAAACACTGACAATTTAAAACCTTCAACCTTTCTGGAAAAAATTTTCAAGCATCTCAGCTGTTGCCCATCTTCTTAAACAGAAAATGCAGAACATGTTTAAACCTTTCTTCATGACCGATTATTGTAGAAACATCCCTTCCTATATTTTCCTAAAGCACTCTGTTTAGATCTTCAGTTGGCTCCATCACGTTACCTTTCATCAGAGATAGTTAGGTCCATTCAAATCTCCTCTTTCAGAACATTAAGTAATTAAGGACAAAGACTGCCATGTTTCTTCTTGTGAATCTTCACTGCCTAGCACAATGCCTTGTACATAGTAGGTGCTTAATAAATGTCTGGTGAATAGTGAATGTACTGCAGGAAGGCTTATGTGAAGTGATACAAAGTGGGGGGAAAAAACAGAACCATAAGAGAGATTGGGGGGGGAATGGAAATGAGCATCATTGAAATATTTAGAAATGGGGCAGCTAGATAGCACAATGGATAGAACACTAGTCCTGGATTCAGGAGGACCTGAGTTCAAATCTGGCCTCAGACACATAACACTTACTAGCTGTGTGAACCTGGGCAAGTCACTTAATCCCAGTGCCTAATCAAAAAAAAATTTAGATATGCACAAAAAAAGGCAGAAAGAAATTTAGAAGGGATCACAGTAAATCAAGGCAGTTTTGGTACCACAATACTAAATTTAATATACTTTTAAAAGTTCATAATAAAAGTTCTCAGTTTCATATATGATTCTTTTTCTTTTTTTTTTGCATACCAAAATGTTCATGCTTATTAACGTTAAAGGTCATAATAAAAAAGAAAAAAATTTAAAACGCAGAACCAAGAAAATAATGCACACAATAATTACAACAACATAACTGAAAACAATGCCAAAGGGCATCTAAACTCAGATTAATTGCAATAAGCAATCTTAGTTTCACAGAAGGTGTGGTGCAACACCTTTTTTTCCTCTCAGGAGAGAGGTGGGAGCCAACAGGTACAGAATATTGCTTACAATGGCAGATAAGGTTGCTCTGTCAGTACATTTTGCTTAACTGTTTTTCTTTTCTACAAAGGAGAGGAAGTATAGCAGGAAACAAATGTAATGTTTAAAAACAAACATATCAATAAGAAATCACAAATAGTGAATGTTCTGTAATATACCGAGGTCCTTAGGTTCTATGAAGGTATGTAAGGATTATATACCCTTGTCACTGGGCCAGATGTTCCAGCCAGCTCTTCTTCACTGTCATCTTGTCTACTACTCCCCACCTCTGTTCCAGTTTCTAATCATAACTTATAATCTCCACTTCTATTCTGCTGTCCCTCACTCCCTTCCCTTTTCTCTCTGCTTTTTTCTTGTTTCCCTTTCCTATTAATTCTCTGGGGATTTTTGGCCTTATCAGTTTTTCCTGTGAATAGCTTGGCATTTACATCTATTGGAAATCAATGACAATAGTTTCAGTGGGTAAACCAACCATCACATTGTCTTAGACATAATCAGAAATCTTCTTTAGTATAATTGTTGTTATTGTGTTACCTATAATACATATTATATAATTAAGATTTATTTAGCACTTTCAAGTTTTGCAAAGCACTTTATGTACGTGATCTCATTTGATTCTCCTAACAACCCTGTAAGACAAGTTCTACAGCTCTTATTATCCACATTTTATAGAAAACTGAGGCTCACTGAGGTTAAATCATACAACTAGCAAGTATAACACATAGCATTCAAACACAGAACTCTCCTGTTTCTACTATCCCAAGCATTGTTTCTACTACCCCCCAAATCTTTACTAACAGAGAGATACTTTCTTTCACTTCCATTTCTATGTTTAAAAACTGTTCCTGGAATGCAGCTGCTTGGCCTTCAATAACTGAGGCTTTGGTATATGTAGGTTATTTTAAAATGGCTTCATTTTTGTCTATGGAGGAAATAATGCTCACAGCCATAAAACAAGGAATTAAGTAGCAATGCAGTGGCTAAATAGCCTCAATTGAGACTAAATGCAAAATTAAAGTGACTCTTTATTATGTAATTAAAAAAAAATTTGATCATATGGGCAATTTAGCAATATAACACCCTCCAGCTCAGCTTGCCAGCATAGTGCAGGAGGAAAAAACTAGCCTAGGAGACAGAGGAACTGGGTTCCAGGCTCAACTCTACCATTAACTTAGATGTGTAATCCTGGGGAAGTAATTTAATTTCTCTGAAGCAAAGCTACCTCATCTGTAAAATGAAAGAGTTATAGCAGTAGTTAGGTGGTGTAGTAGACAGAGCAACAGCCCTGGAGTCAGGAGGATGTCTGAGTTCAAATCTGACATTAGCTTTGGGAGCCTGGGCAAGTGACTTCAGCCCAAATGCATCAAAAAAAGGGGGGGGGGTAGAGAAGATGATGATAAAGACCCTTGCAGCTCCAAAAATCCATATTTATTAGTAGCTAAATAAATGCTAACTTTCATTTAAAATTTTCTCAGAGAATCACAATCTCTCAGACTCAAATGCTTGCAAAATTGTATTGCATGGCCAGCAACTACAGATCCTTCATTTCCTATCTCACTTGAACCTTTAGTCTTATTTACGAATATCTATAAAAATTTACTCTGGTTGAGATGTGATTGTGTGTGTATGAAATCACAATAAATAATATTCTCTATAATACTATTTTAATAGACTGCAAAAGTTCAATATTAAGTTACAGCCCTAAAAGTTTTCAGGCACAAGAATGAATAGCAAATAAATATCTAAATGACCAAAATAACATGAAAATCATCAGACTTATAACTAGTATTTTTTTTAAAGCAATTGGGGTTAAGTGACTTGCCAGAGTCACACAGCTAGTGAGTGTTATGTGTCTGAGACTGCATTTGAACTCAGGGCCGGTGCTCTATCCACTGCACCACCTCGCTGCCCCTATTTTGTTTTCTTTTTTGCACCACAGGCCAATAGTAGTTACTTGGTTGCAGCTGCATGGCAGGGGAAGGAGCAGTAAAAGGAAGCATAGCCCTGGAATACCATGAGGTTTCTAAGGTGCTGAAAGAGGACACAGTATTCCCAGTTCAGTGCTTTCTGAATTTCTATCCTTAAGTTAAGGCCTCAGTTATAGTTCTACAAACCATTCCAGCCTATGCCGAACATCCATTTGCACAGGCACAAATTTGTAGTTAACATTTTGGATCATTCACATTAGGATCACTTAGAAGTGGTTCTTCATTGCAATGCAGAATGCATATTGCAACTGTTCACTGAGAAAACTGGAACATGTTCCTCCACTCCCTCTGCCATCAATGAATTACCCCATTAAATTTCTATAGAAAATACCAGCATAATGATATAGTTTGGAGGGGTTGAAATTCCTACTTCTGACAGGTGTTAGCTATGGAAACCTAATCAAGTCTCTTGGGCCTTTCAGTGTCCTAGGCAACTCACTAACACTAAAACTTACAGACAAGCAGCTAATCTGTGTCAGAGTAGATATGGAGTTTCATAACTAGAGTTCCCCATCTCTCACATGAAATCAAAATTGTGAACCCAAAATAAGGAAGAGGGCGAGAAACAAGATATTCTATGTTTTGCTTCTAGTGGCGAAAAGTCCATAAAAATAACACAAGTCAGGAATGTATATGAACTCTGCTATAAGATTCAAATAAAGCTCAGTTTCTCTTTCTTTCCTTTCTTTATTCTTTCCTTCATTCTTTCCTTACTTCCTTTCTAACAAATAAATACCTTAATTTTCTGTCAAAGCCTAACAGACTATTTCAGAGATAATAAATTCTAATATTCTTCAATAGCAGGCATTCTTATGATACTGCAAAGTAACTCTGTGTGTGTGTGTGTGTGGTTTCTGTTCTTGAAGAGGACCTTGAAGTCAGGAAGATGATGACATGATTTGCAAATAAATTGGATTTAAGTGAGGAAGGGCTGTGCAAAGTCACCAGCCTCACTTTTTTCCAGAGTCATTTGGGTCCAATGGCCAGATCAGGACTACTGGAGATGGCCCAGGATGCAGTGGGAGACCTTGGCTTTGAATGGACAACAATAGGTCCCTGACCAAGCACCACTTAATGGTTACCTTTTGGGACCTCCTGGCTTAAGAGTGAAAGTAAATAGTAATTGTTTCTCTTTCAGCCAGCAACCCTGAGGGTCTTCTCCTTCTAGTTTAATTTATTTTTTTTAATTAAAGGTGCCATTCTTTGACTCACTTCTTAAATAGGCCTATTCACTGAATGGGCATCGCCTCACTGCAAAGTAATATATTGTTGAGAGGTGAGAAGATAAATCTCCCTTCCCGTGGCGGTGAGGGGCTATGGCAGTGGACTCTTGTGTGTACTATCAGATATGGCTGAAATGTTGCTTGGTTTTGCTGAACTACTTTTTCCCCCCTTTCTTTTTTGTCTTTGTTACGAGGGATGGGGAAGGAGGGATACTTTCAGAAATGAAGATGATATAAAAACAATGTTTTAAAAAATAGTTGTCAATACTAATCTTCAGCCTTAAACTTTCTCCTCTATTCAAGACTTAAGAAAGCTGCAAATATATATGTTTAAACACGACGCCAATCTATTTAAGTGAAATAGTACTTCTTTTGGATCATTTAATAATAAGAAAAGACATGGACCAGAAATCTATCACAATGTATATTATTATACCCTACTTGGAATATACCCTACCTCACCTCTATTCACAAAACTCCTATGAATTCAAGCCAGCTATCATTCTTTCTTATTTTATAAATCAAGGGACTAAAGCACAGAAAGGTTGGAGTGATTTGCACTCTATGAAAGAATAAGTACTGCTAAAAATTTGTAAACTACAACTTGGATGTCCAGTCTATCAATACCATAATTTGCTCCCATTGCATAAAGCTTATCCACTGTATGAATTATTTTTGCCAAGTTTCCTAATTCCTAGCAGTCTGGTGGGATAGATGTAATGAATGACTCACATATATCTAGTATATTGTACTGTAGAGAGAAGTCAGGCATTTGCTCAGACTTTATTGTGGAAGACTTTGGATATTATAAGAGATCAAAAGTGATTCATGTCTCCAAAAAAAAAAGTATTTTGCTCACTGTGGGAAACTAGTGACAATAATAGAGAGATGATACACCTGCAGAGAACACTAAGCCTTTTTTTTCTAACAGTGATCTGTCCAAGAGATTACCATTTATCAGTGGTTGTGTAGCTGCAGGGATGGCTGATTAAGGGAGGTTGCTTAAGTGAACTAGAGAGCAACCTAGTAGAAAGGTTAGCAAGAACAGACAGGTCCCAGACTAATACTAATTATCAAGCCAATGAAAAGATTCCCACAAAGAGGCACCTGTAAAACAATCAAGAACAGAACTAACAGGGAGAAGAAAAAAAAAGCAGGAACTATTAGCAAAAGAACAGTAGCTTAAAGCCCTCAAGATTGAATAATTCCATTGATGGATCAGTTCCCGAGGCTTGGTGGGCACATCTTCCAGTTGAGAGATTTTTTTTTTAAGGTTAGTACGTGTAATTATCTCCCTATAAACAAATAAGTCCTACCAGTCCTTGAAATTGACACTTGCCAGATAATTAGCTTCAAAAATGCAGTGATACAACCTTTCAACAGGATCCATGTTCTCCAGCCTGTCCCAACATGTCCGTGTCAACCAGAACAGAAGGCTGGATAGATTGTCAGTGGCTTTTATCTTAGGTCATAGAAGCAAGGAAACTCTTTAATGGAGAACTTGTGGAAGAGTCTTTATGGGATGGGCAGGTAGCCTCAGAAAGAATGTTGGCAGGATGGGTGACTGATAGCGAAGAGCTTCACCACCACCTCATGCTGGAATTTAGGGTGGGTCTACAGCACCACTTTCTCACTGAATTGATAAGGAAGATTCTTTCCCAGACACTTGATATCTGACCAGCTTGGGTATATCTCTGGGGACCTGAGTGACACAGAATCACAGAAACTTGGATATGGAAGGGATCTTTAAAGTCATCTAAAAAAAACCCACTTATTTATTTTCACACACACACACACACACACACACACACACACACACACACACACACACTATCTCCTCAGATAGAACATAAGTTTCTTTAGGGCAAGAACTATTGCACTTTGTTTTGGTTGTTTTTGTATCCCCCTAGCACAATACCTAGTGCATAGTAGATGCTTAATAAATGTCTTGTAATTGGCTAATTGATTAATCTATTCCAACCTCCCTCCCAGTGCAGGAATCCCTTCTAGAGCCCACCTGACAGGTGGTCACACAGCCTCTGCTCTAATGCCTTGAGTGATGAAAGGTTCTTAAGACAGGATGGAAAAGATAATCTAGGAAGAAAGACAGAAAATTATTGTGAGAGGGTGGAGAAAAATCAGTATCAAGAGAGAGGCAAGCAGAGAGTGTATTTCAAAAGTAGTGAAGAAACTCTGTACCAATATAGCTATATCACAGTTATGAAACTCTCCCCTTGCTTCCATTCACCCAGAAGACCCCTGCCATACTCCATGGAACACCAGGGAAGATACAGGTTGCAACATCTGAAAGGACTATGAACACATGTGCTTCCCCAATACTTCCCCCCATTGTGAGATCCTAGATATAGTACTCTGATCTAGATGATAATTTATACAAGTCTAGCTCAACAGTAATTCTTCTTTATCAATACTTCCCTGGGGACAAATGTTCCAATTATCTAAACCAATAATGACTGGGCTTCTTAATTCAAGAAGTAGAACTTAATCTAACTTTATGCTGCCAAGAACCAAGCCACCATGCCACTTGCCAACCATGTCACCTATACTCATGGCCTTCCTCTTCCTGTCCCAGGGACTCTGTCACTGGGACCCTGACCTCTGATTGGCAAACTTTCACCTTTTCTTGTCCCAAACCAGGCCACCATTCTATTTTCTAGACATTTCCAAACCATACTACTGCTCATGTACCTTTGCCCTCTCCTTTTCCAACTCTAGTTCTCTTTTATGTGTGGTCTTCCCCTAACAGAAGAGATTCTCCTTGAGGACAGGGACTGTCTTGCCTCTATTTGTTTCCACACTTAGCATAGCACTTGGAACACAGGAGGTGCTTAATAATTGTATTTTCATTCATTCATTCATCATAACATCCCCTCAGTTCTAACTTTTCATGTGTAGATGGCCAGATATCACCATTATAACCTTATCATTTTGGGATTAAGAGGCACATTTTAGGATTAAGACTATTTTAGAGAATACAATGTCTCTCCAAGAGACTAGCCTATAGAAAAAGCATACTGAAATCATGATAGGTTTTTTTAATTCTCTCTTTCGTTTAGAATCACTACAATTAGGAGAGAGTAATCTAGAAATTGTGAGACTTCTATCTATAAATGGATAGAGCTGGCCTCAGAGTCAGGGAGACTTGGGTTCAAGTCCCACTTTAGAAAGATACTGGTATGTGACTGGGCAAGTAACTTACTCTCTCTGTGCCCCTAGACAACTCTCTTAAGAGTATAAATTGCAGAGCACTTACAATACTGAATTACATATATTGTATATGTGTGTGTGTGTGTGTGTGTGTGTGTGTATAACATACATATACATATGTATGTATGTATGTATGTATATGTATACTGAGTCCAGATCTTGTTTTCTCTATACTTATTCACCAGGGCAAGGTACCTTACTTCTTCAGTTTCCTGGCTATGAAACAGGCTCTAGGATGCCTAAGGCCCTTAATTTGGCCTCCCATTACTTTGCACAGGCAATAGTCTCCCATGCTCTAGAAGGTTCTTCTTCTTTACCTCTGTCTTTCAGAACCAAAAACTCCCTTCAAGGCTTAGCTCAAGTGCTATCTTGTATACAAGAGATTTCCTGATTGCCCCCAGTGGATAGCATGCTTCCCCATGACTCCCTAAATTACTTTTATTTTCTTTAATTTTTTTTGTATTTATTCATTTGTGTACAAGTTGTCCCTCCCACCCCATCCCAGCAGAATGTAAGCTTCTTGAGGGAAGATGGTTTTTCCTTTTATTTTTTGTATCCCCAGGGCCTAGAATAGTGCACAACTGACACTAGATAAACATTTGTTGCATTGATTTGTATTACTACAAACACATTAACAGCACTAAGCCTGGCATTCAAAGCTTAAGGATGCACATCTGTTAAATCTCAAAGGATCTTGCCAGCAGGTCTAGTATTCTGGACTTTGTCATATAGTAGGAAACCCCTATTTAGCCACATCTAGCACAGTTCTCATAGTGAAGGTTACATAGCTCAATCTAAACTCCAGTGAGAGACAGCAACTTGCTAAGAACTTGGACTAGTTCCTAGATTCCTTTCATAGTATCAATAAGCAAACAGTTCAGGGAAAAGGCACATATGTACTCGTACTCCTGCCAACTGTCCCTGGCATTGTTAGCTCTTTAGCATAACAAGACCAAACAGTACAACATAATACAATACAACACAACACACACACACACACACACACACACACACACTAACTCAGTCCAGTTAAAAAGGCAACACATAAAAATGGGAATTCCTCCCCTAAAAATGCCAGATACTTTAGGTGTCTCAGATGTAACCCAACAGTAGTGTTGGCAGGGTGTTCCATGGAAACACCAGAGTTGGTCTGCTTCCTCTATCAGAAACCACCTGTCATTTCAGAAGCACCATCCTGACCTTTTCTTTGAATAGATAAACAGATTTCTTTGAGGCTCAGAAAGGAAAGCATGCATTTATGACATACAACTTTCTACTTGCATTATGTTCTCGGTAGCATACAATCTAGTGGAGCACAAATTAGCTTCCTACAGTTAATCTTTCCCTGGACTCATGAACCAACTTTGTGGCCTCTATCCCTTCCACCTTTCACTGTGGCTGTTATGTTCCTTCACCCATAGAATAGGAACCCAAGTGAATTACTATTGCTTAATTTCCATAATATCTCCCTCCAAAGTTCCTAATAGTTTGGTCATCACCATCATCAGCCCCAACCTCCACCCATTTCAACCCACTAAACCACCAATACTGGAACTAGGTATAGACATTTAGAGTGTTCTAAACACATTAATAAATTTAATATTCTACCTTGTATTAAAAATTGTGCTCATTTATAAAATGGGGATGATAATACCTCTAGTAGCTCTGTTACAGGGCTGTTGTGAGGATCAGATGTGATAATGTTTGAAAAACACTTTGCAAATCTTAAAGTTTTAAATAAAGATCAGAGGTGAAAAGGCATCATGGTTTAGTAGCCTCAGAACCAGGAAAACTGGGTTTGAAGAAAACCTCAGACATTGAATAGTTGTGTGATTGTGGGAAAAGGATTAAACCTCTCTCAGACTCAGTTTGTACAGCTTTACTGTCTATAAAGCAATCCTCCAATCCACCACTTCCTCTCATACCACAATCACCCTCATTCAGGCCTTTATCAGCTCTCCCCCTGACTATCAAAATAGCCTCTTAATTGTTCCTTAATACCAGTAATGATAGTTTAGTGGGTTGAACTGAGTGTAGGGGTTTATGGTGATGAAGACACAATCTTTCCACGGTGGCCCTCCAGGCAAGATACTTTGAGACCTAATAGGTGTTTTCCTATTTTCATTTTCTCCCCTCTACTAAGTATCATCTACAGAGTTGCCAAATTGATATTTCTTTTTTTTCATATTTTATTAATTTATTTTGATTTATCAACAATCACTTCCATATGCTTTTGAGTTTAAAATTTTTCTCCCCCCTCCTCCCCACACTCCTCCCCAAAATGATGCACAATTTGATATAGGCTATACATTTACATTCCTATTAAACATATTTTCACATTAGTGAAGTTATAAGTAAAAATTAAACCAATAGGAGAAAGAGGAAACAAAACTCAACAGAAGAGAAAAAAAAGATAGCAATTCAACTTTCACAGTTATGATTACTATCTGTGTCTTTTTCTCCATTCTTTTTCCCCCATTTATGCTTTCCTTTCTCCTCTCTCCCTCCCCCCCCACCAGTACTTTGCTTTTGATTACCACCTCCTTTATCTCTCCTCCCTTCTATTTTCCCCCTTCCCCCTCTTCCCCTTCGCCCCCACTGCTTCTTCCCTCCCTTCCATCCCCCTCCCTTTTCTTTCCCCTTTTCCCTCCTACTGCCCATAAGGCAAGTTAGATTTCCATGCCTAAATGATTATGTTATTCCCTTTCTTGAGCCAAATCTGATGACAGCAAGGTTCAAACAATGCTCACTCCCCTCCCTTCTTTCCCTCTGCTGTAATAGGATTTTCTGTCTTTTCCTGTAATGTAATTTACCCTTGTCTGCCTGCTCCTTTCTCAGTACATTTTCTAAGATCAGACTAATCCACTCACTTAGAGCCATTTAACCCACTTGATTAGATTTTTTTATCATTACATCAAAGTCAACTAATATCCATCCCCTTTATGTATACTATTTTGACATGGTGTAATAACAATACAGTTCTCAAGAGTTGCAAGTGTCATCTTCCCTTGTAGAGATGTAAACAGTCCGCCCTTATTAACAACATTTTGTATGTGTCTGTCCGATTTACCTTTTTATGTCTTTCTTGAATCTTGGACTTGAAGATCAAATTTTTTGTTGAGCTCTAGTCTTTTTATGAGGAAGGTTTGGAAGTCCCCTATTTTGTTGAATATCCATCTTCTCCCTTGAAAAATCATGCTCATTTTTGCAGGGTAGTTGATCCTTGACTGCATTCTAAGATCCTTTGCCTTACTAAATATAATGTTCCATGCCCTGCAAGGTCCTGTGTAATCCTGACTGTGGTTCCATGATATTTAAATTGTTTCTTTCTGGCTGCTTGCAGCACCTTCTCTTTCATCTGGTAATTTTGGAATTTTGCTATTTGGGATCTCTTTCAGGTGGTGATTGGTGGATTCTTTCTATGGTTATTTTCCCTTCTGGTTCTAGGACTTCAGGGCAGTTTTCCTTTATGATTTCCTAAAAGATACTGTCTAGGCTCTTTTTTTCATCATGATTTTCAGGTAGTCCAATAATTTTTAAATTGTCTCTCCTGAAGCGATTTTCCAGGTTGGTTGTTCTACTGATGAGGTATTTTACATTTTCATCTATTTTTTCATTTTTTGTTTCTGTTTGACTGATTCTTGCTCTCTCATACAGACATTAGTCTCCATTTGTCCAGTTCTAGTTTTTAACAGATTGTTTTCTTCTGTTAGTTTTTGTACTTCCTTCTTCAATTAGCCAATTGTGTTTTTTAGGGACTTGTTTTCTTCAGTGTACTCTTCTGTTAGTTTTTGTCCTTCTTCAATTGGTCAATTGTATTTTTGAAGGACTCTTCTACCTCTCTCATTTCACTATTAAAATCCTTCTTGAGCTATTCTACGAAGGCTTTTTGGGCTTCAGACCAGTTCATATTCCCTTTTGTTTTGCAGATGTGGGTTTGTTGACAATGTTGTCCTCTTCAGAATTTCTGTCTCGATTTTCACTCTTCTCATAATATGAATCTATGGTATGTTTCTTTTTAGTCATGGTGTTTCTTTATTCCCTGGCCTTTAAAGAGACTGAGCTCTCCTGCTGGGGAACAGAGGGTACTGATCCAAGCTTCTTGTGTTCGGAGCCTAGGTCTTGGTCACTGGCTTTGTGTGCTGGGGACTCTTATTCGGCAATTGGAGGCTGTAGGTTTCTGGCAGCTTACCTCATGTTGGGCTGGAATCAGCAAGGCTGGAACTTTCAGGAAATTCTAGGTTGCCTGCTTTTCCTTTCCTTTAGCTTTCTTCAGCTCCTTTTAGATGGGTGCTGTGGGGTGCTTATCTGCCTGGGGCCCCTTGCAGTGTTGTCTCCCTCGTTTCTGCTAATGCAGTAGGAGATTCCTTTGCAGTCGAGTGCTGAGGCACCTGGTGATTTTCTGAGCTCGTTTCCTCTGGTTCTCCTCCCCTCCCCACTGAGGCACTTGGAGGTCCAGGTGTTGGTGTTTGCCTGCTCTACCACCTGGGCTTCAGGATTTCTTCACAATTGGAGGCTGAAGGGCTCCAACAGCTCACCTGGTGTTGGGTTGGAATCAGCAAGGCTGGGGCTTTAGGAAGCCTTTAGGTTGTTTTCTTCACCTCCTTTCAGATGAATGATACAGGGTACTTATCAGCCTGGGGCCCCTTGTAGTTCTGCCTCCCTTATTTTTGCTGAGGCACTGGGAGACCCATTTGCTGGGCTGCTGCACTGCTGCTTCTCATCTTTCTTCTAGTTCATGTGTTCCAGGGTTTTTTTTCTGGGGTGACATTTTCTGGGTTTTCAGAGGTTGATAGGGCAGAGTGAGAGGGACTACCTTTTCACTCCACCATCTTGACTCCCGGAAGCAGAACCCCAAATTAATATTTCTAAAGGGCAAATCTGTTATCTGCTTGAAAAGTTTCAGTGGCTCTTCACTGACTTCAGAGTAAAATACAAATTCCTCTGGTTGATATTCAAGGCTCTTTACAATCTGGATCTGATTTTAAGGGCAATTACACATTACACAGACTAGACACCATGAATGGACATGCTCTTTCTTCTCACCTTTACCTTGTGGAATCCCTGTTTTCCTTCCTGGATAGACCTTTCTTGATTCCCTAACTGTTGGTGCCCCACCTCCAAGTCACTGTATATTTACTTTGTATATATACTGTTTTACTTACTTATGCACATGTTGACTTCTCCTAATAGAATGTAAGCTTCTTAAGAATAAGGACTATCTTGTATTTGAAGTTCCAGTGACTGGAACATATTAAACAATTACTAAGTGCTTACTGACTGATTAACTGAAATAAGAATAATAATACTCTTCTAAATACTATTTAAAAATGCCAACCTCAGGAATATCGTGAGGAAAGCAATTTTTGAACCTTAAAGCACTATAGCAATTTGAATTGGTACTACTATTATAATTTCCTTTAGGGCAAAGGCTTATGCCTAAATAATCTTTATATCTCTAAGGACCTACTAGTACATTGAATATAGTATGCATTCAATAAAGGTTTATTCAATCAATCAATTAATACAGAACCCTCTTGTATTCTTCAGTGATTCTTTAACTTAGTTGTTTTTTGTTCAGTTTAATTATTCAATTCAATTAACACTTATGGAGCACCTTCTATGTGCAAGAAAGACACTCTCATCTTCTTGTCAAGTCTTTCCATTTGAGGCTACAATAGCATTTTTGGCAAAGTGATCTTGGTAGCATTTGAAGGCACCTAATCAAACTGGACTTTGTCATGCATAATAAAATGTATTCACTGACTCTTAATAGCAGACTCTCAAGGCTTCAGCAGCATTTCAACTGTAAGATCTCGGATGCATGGAAAAGAACAAAATTTAGACTAAATGCTAGTTTGAAACAGTGGCCCCTTTGTCTTCCAAGTTCAATGAAGACAAAACAATCAGCTTCCTAAGACTGATAGTGAACTGACCCAGCTAATCCAAGAAAGTGCCTATTATTAATTAATCCATGAAAAATAGGAAAATAAATGGTCTACTTCAGGGGAACAAACCATAATCTTCTAAGCATCCTCCATTCTCCCAAGGGAGAATAATGCTTCATGAAATAGGTTGTAGACATATAATGCCCCTCACAGTGGGAAAAGCACCTAACTCCCAATGGTGTTGTGAAGATAAAATGATATAGTATTTTTAAAGTGCTTTGCAAAAAATAAAGTGCTATATAAATAAATAATATTATACAGGCTTATTAGTCATAAGGACAATCTCAACCTTGTTACCTTTGGTAGCATGAAATATTCAGTAGGGTCTGTCAAAGTTGTATATGGTAAAGTGATCACTTACTCTGTAAGAGGACTGTTTTACTGAAAATGGCTTAAGGTCCTGTGGATTTCACTGACCAAGTCCAAAATGCCTTAGTCTCTGAAAGTGGCATAATCAGATTTCTGGTCACAGTTACCTGACTATCTGAAAGTCTGCTAAATAAGCTATCAGACAGACTAGACTTAAGGTCTCTGAATAAACTAGAGCACTTTGTTTAAAGATTTCTGGGTATACTATTTCTCTGTCAGAGAAATTGGGGTTATTTTAGTCTTCTTCTTCAGATGACTATGAGAAGCAATGTGGCATGGTACACAGAGTACTGAACTTGGACATGGAAAAGACTCATTCAAAATCCTACTTCTGATACTAGCCATGTGTCCATGCGCAAATCACTGAGTTTCAATTTTCTCATCTGTGTAGTACCTACCTCAAAGGGTTATTATGAACTTCTGATGTTTTATAAAATATGTGTAAACCACTTGGCAAACTCTAAAAGACTATATAAATTCCATTTATTGTCATTATTGCCATAGCCCCAAAGCACATTCTAACTCTATCTGAGGTGTTAAAGAAAGATGCTTTGTGTATATGAAGGGTTCCATCTTTCTCTCAACCTCTAAGACTAAAGAACACCCTCCTCTCTCCCAAAGAGGGGAATTATATATAGAATTATACAACCAGGTAGAAACTTAACTGTGAAGCCCTCACTTTTGAGTAAACATGGCCCAGCTACTCAAGACAGAGTGTTATCAACACCAATTGCATAGCAGCCTGGGTCTAATGAATAATGATAGATGAAAGAGACATTCCGTGGCCTTTCAGGAATGAAATAAAAAGCCTAGAGATTACCTAGCTCAAGTGGAACCTAAGCTCTTTAGCTTGGAATTCTCTTGGTGACAGTTTGTTAGAGAGACAACCATTAGAGAAAGGTGTTTCCCTCAGAGGAAACACATAAACTCACAGCTAGCATAAGAGCGGCTGTCATCTTCACACATCTTGTGTAGCTGCTGGTATTCCTCTTGCGCTAGCTCAAAACGCTGCTGCTTAATTTGGTATATCTCTTTTTTGGCATTGAGCGCCTCCTGGGCTACAATCAGATATTCCTTCAACATCCGTTCCTGTTCTCTCCTCCATTGTTCTCTTGGATCCTCAATCTGGGTAAGTTCTGAAAGAGAAAGGACAATTAGTTACAGAACAGTAAGACCTTTCTGGATGATAATAAAGATGCAGTTCAGCGGGTACTCACATAGAAACAAAGTTTTACTATTATACAAAATAATCAGTCAATTTAAAATCTCTACACGGAGAATCGAAAGCCTGGATGATTTTTCTGTGATGTAACCTCAGCTAAGAATGTCATGGTTGGGCAGTATTACTGATTTAAAATCTATATGAAAACATGTTAAGTCCATGCAATCTACAAAAAGGCCCATTATGGGGGTGGGAGGTCACATAAATAAATCATTTTAAAATAGTCTTCTCTATTCATTCAGTCATTTTTCTCACACATCTTTATCACTGATATCTCTCCACTGAGTACCCACAAATGGCAATGACCCTTCCCAGAATTTTTGAGAAGACACTCATTGCTATCAATAAGAGTTTATATTTTAATGAAAAACTAACCAACAAATACCCACTATTAACTTCTATAAATGGGACCTTTTCCTTCTTTCACAGTCAGATAAACAGACCTTAAACTTCTTTCGCAGTTAGATTTTGTTTGCTAGTTATTAACATCAGATCATATTCTACCACTCCACCACTTCAATGAGAAAAGATTTAAGGAAGGAGCTGAATGTCAGATTTCCATTCTTACTGCCAGAGTCCTAGGTCATGCTGTATTACTTCAGTAATCTTCCTGACTCCAGGTTTTTCCTGTCCTAATCCATCCTACACTCCACAGCCAGAGTAAACTTCTGAAAGCACCTTTCTAATAAGATTACTCCCAGTTGAAAAAAAATTTTTAATAGCTCCCTATTGCCTAGGATTTAAATTCAAAACTCTTTAAGCTAGCAATTTTAAGCTGTTCATGATACAGTACTAACTTACCAACCCAGTTTTGTTTTTCACTATTGCCAAACAGGAACTTGATTGCTCTTGCCAAAATAGATTTGCTTTGATATTCCTTAAATGAGCACTATATTTCTCCAAGTCTGTGCCCTTACTGAAGTAATTCCCTCTTCCTGTAATGTCCTTTACTCACTGTCCTTACCTCTCAAAATCCTACTCATTCTATTCAAATGCCACTATCTCCAAGATGCCTTCCCTGACACCACAGTATAAAATAATTATTCTTATTTTCTTTCCTTTTTTTTTGAGGCAATCGGGATTAAGTGACTTTCCCGGGGTCACACGACTAGTTAGGTGTCAAGTGTTTGAGGCCATATTTGAACTCAGGTCCTCTTGACTTAGGTCTGGAGGTCTATGTACTGTGCCACTTAGCTGCCCCAATTGTTCCTATTTTCAATGAAATGACTAAGAACTGATGATGAAGAATGCTTCCCAACTCCTGAGAGGAGATGGAATGAAGTACAGAATGAGATACAGTTTTGAACAAAGCCAAAGTGGGAAATTTTTTTGCTTAAGTTGTAGGAGAAAGAAACCACTCAACATTAGAATTTATTGCAAAGAATAGGGGAAGCCAATCATAGTTAATATGCAATCAAGATTTTGGAAGGTCTGATTTCAAAAGGTTCATAGAAAGCATCACACAGACAAAAACTCTGCAGAGGAAATTAGCCCAAAGGGATAAAATATTCTCAAAAAATGAAGCTATGAAGAAAGAAACAAGAGAAGGGAGAAGTTTTATAAAGAGAATAATGTAGAAAAAGAATCAGGGTCCAAGTTAGGTTTTTAAAGAAGAGCAGATAATAAAGAGAATAAATACAAATGCATGAAGTGGTCTTACAAGAAGAGTTCCAGGATTCAGAGGCATTATAGTAAAACAGACCATTTTCCTCTCAGCACAGGTATGATGGTCTGTAAGTATGGAATAAGACATTGTCAGACCCAGCCAGTATTCTGGTTTGACTTAACTATTATTCTTTTTTTCTTTTTAAAAGAGGAGAATTCAATGAGAAATGGTATCTATGTAAAAAAATAATAAAACTTAAAGAAAAAATAGCATGAAAAGCACTAAAGTTCAGCGTGAGCTGAAACTGGCATAGAGAGCTAAGAACAACAACAACAAAAAGCTGTACTGGAGGAACAAAAGATGAAAGAAGGAATTGGATCATTACTTAGAATGGATAGGAGAGAAGGCAGAACTATTCAAATATTATTTTGCTTCTCTTAGATACCAAGAAGGATTTTTGAACTTAGAAGAACCAGGGGTGGGGAGGGAGAGAAATGGTTAATGAGGAATTGATATCCAAGAGAAGCAAGGATAGCACATATCTTTCCTTCTGAGTTAAATTTACCAGGTCCTAACAATCAGCTTCCCAGGGTACTCAAAGAACTAATATACTTCCAGGTCAGGGGACCAACAAGATAACAAACTAGACATTTTCCTCAATCTCCACTCTCAAAAAAAAGCCAAAACCCAAGCCCCCAAAAACTGAAAGAGGAATTGTGCAACAAATGAGGATCAATTAAAGCTGCAGTCACAGACAAAAGAGAAAGGCTTGACAAGATGAAATTCTTATGAATACAGAAAACAACAATTCTTAACAGACTCAGTCAGCACCCCTCTTTCACCATTATCAACATACCAAGGAAAGGAAACAAAACTCTAAAAAGGGTTTGTGCCTGGGGACCATGATGGGATTCCCTACATCTCTTGCTAATATTTTATTTAAAATTTTTGCATCTATATTCATTAGGGAAATTGGTCTATAATTTTCTTTCTCTGTTTTGACTCTTCCCAGTTTAGTACCATATTTATATCATAAAAAGAATTTGGGGGGCAGCTAGGTGGTGCAGTGAATAAAGCACCGGCCCTGAAGTCGGGAGGACCTGCATTCAAATCTGGCCTCAGACCAAACACTTGACACTTACTAGCTGTGTGACCCTGAGCAAGTCACTTAACCCCAATTGCCTAAAAGAAAAAAAAAAGAATTTGGTAGGACTCCTTCACCTATTTTCCCAAATAGTCTATATATCGTATTGGAATTAATTGTTCTTCAAATGTTTGACAGAATTTGCTTGTAAATCCTTCTAGCCCTAGAGTTTTTTCCTAGGAGTTCATTTATGGCTTATTCAATTCCTTATACTGAGATGGGGTTATTTAAGTATTTTACTTCCTCTTCAGTTAATCTGGGTAACTTATATTTTTGTAAATATTCATCCATTTTACTAAGATTGTCAAATTTATTGGCATACAGTTGGGCAAAATAGTTCCTAATTATTGTTTTAGTTTCCTCTTCATTGTTGGTGATGATACTCTTTTCATTTTTGATACTGGTAATTTGGTTTTCTTTTTTTTTTAAATCAAATTAACCAAAGGTTTATCTATTTTATTGTTGTTGTTGTTGTTGTTGTTGTTGTTGTTGTTTTTGGTATCTCCTACATCAACAGAGATTTTACCAGTATAATTCACCTCTTATCAGCCCTCATCTTGATGTGGAGTGGTAGTATTAGTTCTACCCAGTCCCATGGGGGAAAGGAAGAAGGAAGAAAGTTACCTTCTGCCTTAAATGGTCCCCTGCCACCAAGG
This sequence comes from Phascolarctos cinereus, assembly GCF_003287225.1. Classification (NCBI taxonomy): domain Eukaryota; kingdom Metazoa; phylum Chordata; class Mammalia; order Diprotodontia; family Phascolarctidae; genus Phascolarctos; species Phascolarctos cinereus. The sequence goes on from NW_027556098.1 coordinate 11,680,504, forward strand.
CTGCAGAGACTTAGTCTGGAACACACTTTCTTATCTCCTCCAACTCTGAAAATGTGGCAGATTCTGATTCAGACCAACCAGAAAAGGGAAGGGAACTAAAATCCAGCTAGAGCCAATCCTGTCCTATGTGAGGCTACTCAAAGTGGGAAACACGGTTGGTGAATCTTAAATCCCCCAAAGTAGGAGAAGGCTGAGCAGCTTTGCACCAAAAGCTTGGGAGTGTATCCACCAGCAAAAGAAAAAGAATAAGAAAGCAAGTAGAAGGGAAATACAAGGAAAACGGGCTGAAACACCAAAGATTTTAAAAGGAGCAAAACTCAATTAAAAACCCAGACCATAAACAGATAAATCAACAGAGAAGATCCCAAAAGAGGATTCTGGAAATAAGATAAGTATAAAGATTACATAATATAATACAAAGGAATATTAAGTACTACAATACAAAGGAAAGTAAACCAGTGTTTGATAAAACAGAATCTTGCGGAATATCAAGATGGTATGAACCCACAAAATATTCCAGAAAGATTCAGAAGAGAAATAAAACGCATAGGACAAGAAATTAGGAATGAATATATGCATATTTATTGGAAGTGATAGCTTCAACATAGTAATGAAAACTCAATTTTCAGAAAAAGATTGAATCAATTGTGGAGTTTCTCCAAAAAAAAAAGATGAAAAGAAGCTTAACTGATTTGGAATACAAAAAAAAACTGAAGCAAAAGAAAATCTGGCAGAATAGAAGCAAAAGACAATAATATTAAAAGAACATATGACCTATTTCCAAACCAAATCCATTGATCTTAAGGATGGGATGTCCAGGGGTAACTTAAGGATTTTAGGTCTTTCAGAAAAAAAAAAACCAACAACAACCACTAAATACAGTAATACAGAAACTAATATAAGAAAACTATGCAAAACTTTAAAATATAGAAAACACAGCAACAATTGAAGAATCCATAGATTGTCCCATGACAAAAAAAATACCCTTTGCTCAAACTTCAAGATACCATGGTTAAAATATCTGATGACAAATATCATATACTGCAAATGACTAGGAGAAAAATTTCCAAATATAGAGAAATGAAATCTAAACAATACAATGATTCTACATCCACTAGAAACCACAAAAAAAAAAGGAATGGAATATTAGTTTCTGAAAAGAAAAGGAGCTAGATCTTCATACCCTGCAAACATGAGCCTAATCATCAATGCAAAAACATAGATGTGTAACAAGAGGGGTATTTGAGGTATTTTTGAAAAAACAAAACAAAACAGATGTGAGCAAAATGTTCAACAAGGTATCACCCCAAACAGCAGAAACACAAGATAAATAATTATAATTACTAAGAACACATAATGAACAAATTGCCACATGTTTGAAAATCATTATTTTAAAAGAGAAAAAAAACCTGATTTACCATTGAGGGGGCAGAGTAATATCAAGAAATATGCACTATTATAGTGAAAGGGGATATAGCTATGATGAGAATTGGGGATCTCATGAATGTTTAATTAAGAGGGCAGAGGGGAATTGGTGCAATGAGCAGCTACCTTTTCTGCTAGAGATTTGGGCCTACATGGATAATGACATTACACAAGAAAAGGAATATTCAAGTTCCTAGGGACAACCGACAGCTAGAGGTTGGGGAAGGGATATGTGAACCCAAAAGGATCGAGAGATAAAATGACATAGAAAATGGGACAAAAAATAATGAGAAGAGTAAGAGATAGAATCAGACAACAATTTATTACATAAGGCAATTTCTATTGTTCTTCCGTCATATTCAACTCTTCATGACACCATTTGGGGTCTTCTTGGCAAAGATACTAGAGTGGTTTGTCACTTCCTTCTCCAGCTCATTTTACAGATGAGAAAACTGAGGGGAAACAGAGTCGAGCGACTTGCCCAGGGTCACACAGTTAGTGAGTATCTGAGGCCAGAGTTGAAGTCAGAAACATGAATCTTCCTGATTCTAGGCCTGGTGCTCTAGTTACTGTGCCACCTAGCTGCCCAGGGTAATTTCTACCATGGAACATTGCTTCTATCAGCATTACTTCCCTTTTGAATTAATATTCCTGAGAATGAGGTGTGAAAGAAAAAAAGTTATGAGGAAGAAGATAACAAAGTAACATAATTATTCTTAGAAAAAGGCATAGGGGGAAAAAGCCTATCAAACAAAAGAAGTTGGAGGAAAAAGATAGGAAAGGGATTTTGAACTTACTTAACTAAAGGGGATGGGGCTAGGGGAGAGAGGAAGAGAGGAAGAACCAGACAATTAAATATAGAAAATGAAATCAATAATATAACTAAAGCCTTTATAACTAGAGAAAGTGTTGATAAATGGGACAGGAGAAAGAACCTGTAGAAATAAGGTTACATTAAAGTAGTTTAATCAAAACTAATTGTAAGGACAAAAGTATTGACTTAAAAGAGGAAGAAAATTAAAACAAACATCTTTTTAAAATAACTAACCAGGGAAACAAAAAATAAATCTTAACACTTTCAATGTCAATGAACTAAGCAATCCAATAAAATAAAAGAAGTGGAAGAATGGATGAAAAATTATACCCTCTGTTGCTTGCAAGAAACATCTTTCAGAGGACAGAATCAAAATGAGAGGCTGAAACAAAATTGATTGTACCAGGGGAATTTTCAATCAATACTTGCAAACACGTTACCAAGCACAGGAAAAATCAAAATATTAGCAAGGAAATAAGGAAAATACATATTAAAAGGAATCATAGACAATAAGCCAATATCAATATTAAACATATACACATCAAAAGGGATAGTATCTAAATGCAAAAAGGAAAAATTAACTAACTTGCAAAAAGACATAGTAATGCAATGATATCAGGGAGAAGAGGGAATAAGCATTTATTTTTGTGGCACCTACTAATTGTCAGGCACTGGGCTAAGCTCTTCTTACAAATATTATGTCATTTGCTCCTCACAACAACCCTGTGAGATAGGTACTATTATTTTCCCCAATTTACAATGGAGGAAACGAAGGCAAACAGAAGTTAAGAAACTTATTCATGGTCACACAATCAGTAAGTCTCTGAGGCCAGATTTGAACACTGGTCTTCCTGGCTCCAAGCCCAGCCACTCTGTCCCCAGCTGCCTCTGTAGGAGACTTTATCTTTCTCTCAGAATTGTATACATCTAACAGAAAGATAAATAGAAGGGAAAATGTAGAACTCAACAAACTGTTACAGCGCTACAAGATTTATGGCACTTTCTGAATGGGAATATTAAAGAATATACATTTTTCTTCTCACCACATAGCACTTTTACAAAAATAGACCATATATTAAGGCAAAGAGAAGTAGAAAATAAAATTTAAAAAGCAGAATTGGTATGCACATTCTTTACAGAACATAGCACAAAAATAGTAATCAGTTCCAGGAGCACAAGCAAAAGACATAGACCTAAATGCAGACTTAATAATGAAATCCTAAAACCTCTGAAAGGGCCAAAAGAATAAATGATAAGAAACAATTCAAAAGTATATGAAACATAATGAGATGACAAGACAACATACCAAAATTTCTGGGATGCAGATAAAGCAGTCCTCAGATGAAAAATTATATCCCTAAAAACATACATTAAGAAAATAGAAAAAGAGAGGATTAATGAACTGAATATGCATTTGAAAAATTTAGAAAGACAACAAATAAACAAACCCAAAATAAGCACAAAAGAAATCTAGAAAATAAGAAAATAAATTAAAAACCAATAAAAATTATAGAACTGATAAATAAAACTAAAAGATGACTAACAACATTGATAAACCTTTAGCCAACCTGATTAAAAAGGGACATCAAATTAATGAAATAAAAAAATTAACTACGTATAATTACAACAAACCAGAAGAAATAAAAAGCATGATTAGAGCCTGCTACACATGAATAATTGTATACAAGAAAGCAGAATTTAAAAGAAATGGTGAACTATCCACAAAAATATGAAGTACTCTAAGTAATAGAACACAAAAGAGAGATTTTAAACAAATGAATCTCAAAAAAGAAAAATGAACTAGTTGTGAAGGAGGAGCTACCAAAGAAAATATCCCCAGTACAGATGAATAAGAGAATTCTATCAAATTTTTTTTCTTTTTTTCCTATCAAAGTTTTAAAGAACAATTAATGCCTATACGAAACCAATTATTCTCTAAAATTAGAAAGAAAGCTTGTTTTACATAACAAATGTAGTCTTTGGGAAGGATGAAGCAAAGAAATAAAAACTATAGACCATTATATCATTAAGTATGCAATGGGCAAATATTAAAAGCTTTCCCAATAACATTAAAAGCTTTCCCAATAAATAAAGGAGTAAAGCAAGGATGCCTTCTTTGCTGTTATTTGATATTGTTCTTGAAGAGCTAGCAGAACAATAAGACAACAGAACGGAAAAGCATAAAGATAGGGAAAAGGGAGATAAAACCATTACTGTTAATTGATGCCATAATTATTTACTTAGAAAATCCTAGGAATCATCAAAGAAACAAGCTAAAATTATTAAGAGGTTCACTAAAGTTACAACCTATAAATTTAAATCTGTAATCGACAGCATTCCTATATAGCAATAAAGAGTTCCAGGGGACAGTAATAGAAAGAGGAGTTCAATTCAAAACAATTACAAATTCCATGAAATTTGTAGGAATTAATCTAACAATGTACATTCAAAACCTATATAAATACAATTTTTAAAAAAACTCCTTAAAGAAATAAAGAGTGACTTAAATAACTGGAGGAGTATTATTCACTACTCATGGCTGGGTTATGCCAATAAAATATCAAAAGGATATTTGACAATATTAGACAAAACTTTAAAAAGTTTTTGTTTAGAGGAATAAATAAAAAATAAAGTAAGAGTAGCACTACTAGATCTCAAACTACATTATAAGCTAGCAAATCCATTTGCTACCAGTTAAAAATAAAAAAGTAGATTAATGGAAAAGATGAGGTAAGAAAGAAACTAAAATAAGTGAACACAGTAACCCAGTGTTCAACATATGCAAAGGACACAAATTATCTAAGGAGGAAAAACCCTTCTATTTTACAAGAATTGCTGGGAAAATGGGAAAGTAGTTTACAGGAATTAGAGTTAGACTAAAAGTTACACTATATGCTATTATAAATTTGAAACTGATATTACTTGAGTGGTAAAGGCCATACTATTAAAAACTTAGAAGAAAAACACATCATATTCTTTTCACAGTTATGGCTAGAGGACAAATTCTTAACCAAACAAGTGACAGCAGCAATCACAACAGATAAAAGTAACTTTGATTACATGAACTTGAAAAGCTTTTGCATGAACAAAATGAATGCTACTAAGATCAGAATTGAAGCTGTGAAGTGGGGGGGGAATCCTTGTATAAAATACCTCCGATAAAGGCCAGTTATTCAGAATATATAGACAACTAACATAAATATGCAAAACCAAAAGCCATTTCCTGATAGATAAGCTATGAAAGAATATTAAAAGTTTTCAACAGAAGAGCAACAGATTATTAACAACCATAAGAAACAATTTTCCAAATCATTAAAATAAGAAAAACGCAAATCAAAATAATCCTGAGGTTTCACTTCATACTCCAAAACTGGCAAAGATGACAAAAGATCCTAATAGCCAATGTTGGAGAGGTTATGGAAAGACAAGTCCATTAATTCATTGTTACTGAAGCTGTGAATTTTTACAAGCTTTCTGGAAAACAATTCACTGAATAAAGTGAAAAAAAAATATATATATACATACACACACACATATATATGTGTGTGTATATATGTGCATATACATATGTGTGTATATGTGTGTATACATATGTGTGTATGTATATATGCATGCATGCATGCATGTATTAGTTCTTTCCCTAGTAGCAAGGAACTACAAAGCAGATATCCTTCTATTAAGGAATGGCTAAATAGTTGCAGCACATGAATGTCATGGAATACACATACACACAATGCAGAAACCATATACCATTATAAACAATGACTATAATGCATATAGAAAAGCATGGAAAGATTTACATGAACTAATGTAAAGTGAACCAGGAAAATAATATACACCAATGACTACATAATCCAAATTGAAAGAAAAATAAAACAACTGAAACTGAACATGAAATCATAATGACCAAGCCTGGCCCCAAAGAAGAAATAAGAAGCTATCTCCCCAAGCATCTCTGAAGAGCCTGGGTATGGTACACTGCATATGGCTTTGGACTTTTTTCAATATATTGATTGTTTTTGCTGAACTTTTTTTCATTTAAAAAAAACCCTCTATCACAAGGGATAGTTATATGGGAGAGGGTACAGGGAGAAAACAGTGGAAACAGTAAGTATATTAAATAAAAACAAAATACATTGATAAAATGCATTTTTTTTAAAGAGCTAGTAGATGTAACAGTTGAACTTTGGAAGAATTAGAACAGGAAAGTTGCTATAGAACCATAGAATCACACCTGCAAACTATAAGTCAAATAGCTTGACTGACTTCTAGTAAATTCTAGAAGGTGTTAATCAAAGGGACTATTTGTGAACATCTAGAAAAGAAGTTATCAAAAGCTTCATCAATGGGAGTCCATGACAGACTAACATGATCTCCTTTTTGGACAGGGTCACTAGGCTAGTAAATCAAGGGAATGCTCTCAATACGGTTTACTTAGATGTCAGTGAATCATTTGACAAGGTCTCTCATGTGATTTTCACTTTCATGGTACAGTCCTCTTCTGTGCTATTATATTTATGGAAATGCTCAGTTATTTGCTGTGTGTTAAGTTTAGATATAAAAGTAAAGAAGTCTTTTATGTTATTCTTGTGCACAAGGTAAAAAAAAACTCCAGTGAAATCAAAGATGGCAAGCTCATGAATATTCAGGTGACACGGGGCTACAAGCTAACTAAGATATTATATGAAAGATTCAGGATCTGAAAAGATGCTGATAGATTAGATAATTTGCAAATCTGCATTGGTAGAGGGAGTTTCCTCACTGGAAATCAACTATTAATGAAGAAATCACAGGTCTGGTAAAAATAAAAAAGTGAGATACATACACATACATACACACTCAAAAAATCAACTTCACAAGTACAAAATGAGGGAGTTCTAGCTAAAGAGTAATTCATTTCACCAAGATATGGGGTTTTTAGCAGATTGAAACCTCATTATGAGTCAACAGATCAACATGGAAGCCAATGAAGTAAATGCAATATTATCCTCAACTGCATTAGGATAGGACAGCTAGGTACCATATCTAGGTACCACATTTAGGTACCATGGGGCAGCTAGATGGCACAGTGGATAGGGTGCTGGGCTTACAGTCAAAAAGACTCATCCTCCTGAATTCAAATCCTGCCTCAGACATTTACTAGGTCTGTGACCCTGGGCAAGTCACTTAACCCTATTTGCCTCAGTTTCCTCATCTGGAAGAACTGGGGAAGGAAATGGCAAATCACTCTGGTACCTTTGCCAAGAAAACCCCAAATGAGGTCACAAAGAGTCAGACATGACTGAACAACTGAACACCTCATCCCAGGAGGGCAATCAGAGATTGGAGACCATGCCTTACCAACAGTAAAAGGAATTAGAGATGCTTAAAGTTGCAGAAGGTACAATATAAGGCAGAAATGAGAGATGTTATCAGGAATTTCAAGGGAGAGTTATGTAGAAGAGCTGCACCTTCTCTGCTTAGCCCTCATAGGGCAGAACTGCTGCTTGATATGCTGACTATGATATCATAGTCAAGGCACTTAGCCTCTCTCAGTTCCAGGTTCCTGATCTACAAAATAAAGAGGTTGGAGCAAGTAGTCTTCTGAGGTCAATTCCAGCTCAAGATTTATAATCCTACAAATTGCAGATTTAAACTTGAAAGAAATATCCCTTAAAGATCTCCTGTCTTTTTTTCTGACTTGCTATTCTATCACCAGGCAACCTTTTCATCTGCAACTTATCTCCTGAGTGGACTTATTCATCATGGTGGAAATGCTCTTTGCTAAAGTGATTGGTCCCAATTCTCATGCCTCGTGCTTCAATCTCCAGCCTCAGGAGAGATCAGTCAGAACTTCTTCCATCTCCTGCTGAATGCGTCCCCTGAGAGGGGGATGAGACTTAGCTGGGCTGATTTCCATCTGAGCCAGCATAAGGTAACTCCCACCTCCTACTAGCAGTCTGATCTCCCAACAACCTCCAGAGCAAAGAGGATCAACCAGTAACCTCTCCTTTGAGGTTCATGCAATTCATCTTTATCACTGAATTCAAATCCTAGCTGTTGTCTATAAACCTCCAGATCACTTGCCTGCCTGCCTTAGTGAGTTTAGCACATGGTTCACAATTTTTCTCTCCTCAATCCTTGCCCTCCTACCTGGGGGTTTCAACACTCATATTGACTCTTTCTCAAACTCCCTAACCATTCAGTTCCTCCTGTTCAATTCCTCCACCCCACCTCAGCCACATACAAAGATGGTTATATCTTTGATCTTGCCATCACCCACAAATATACTACCTCCATGTTCAAGAATTCTGAAATCCTCTTATCTGACTATAACTTACTGGTTTTCCACCTCTCCCTCCACCTTCCATTACCAAACTTTACTCTACTCTTTGTCGGCACCATGACCTCTAATCCCTTCACCGCCTAATTCTCTCCCAGCTGCACCTCTTCTCCTCTCCTCTTTTTTCCCATCTTGACTCCTTGATCAACCAGTTCAGCTCTACATTTTTCTCTTCTCTTGAGTCCCTAGCTACTTCATTGTATCTCCAACTGAGCCTTGTCAAGCCTCAGCCTTAGATCACTCTCATTAATCACCAGAGATTGCCTAATAGAAGAAGTTCTGCCACTCTCTTCCTTTGTAAGCCTCTCTGATTTAAGGTATAAATGGTGGTTCCTGGTACCTAATTTGGCTAAATGCTTGGACTGATCAACCTGATTTTATATCCACAGAATAAGGTAATCTTTGGCAGCTAGGTGGAGCAGTGGATAGAGCACTGGGCCCAGAAACAGGAAGATGAAATTTAGCCTCAGCCATTAGCTGTGTGACCCCTGGGCAAGTTAACTTAACCTGTGTTTAACTCAGTTTCCTCAACTATAAAATGGGAATAATAATAGCACCTACTTCTTATTCCCTCCCTCCCCTGGTGATATCATTACAGTTGTCAGTAAATTACTATTCCTCTTCCACTAAACCCAAAACCTCTGAACATTTGGGGTGAAAAATTTAATTACTGCACCTACACAAGTGTGGCTGAAGGTAGAGAAAAATCACATACTGTGGGGTTTGAGTCCATTAACAAATTTATTTTACATAACCTCAACTGGGACTTCACTGCTGCTAGGCAATACTTTGTTCCTCCCTCAGCAACTCAGTATTCCACCATTCATAGCACAACTCCTAAACCTTTTCATCCCTTCTCAAGTCTCCAAGGTATCCTTCCTTCTCCACTCTCTCAGATGAGAATCTTGTCTCATATTTTACAGAAAATATTGAGGCCATTTGCCATGCCATGCCAACTCTCTCTTCTCTCTTCTTCCTCTCCTCCTCCCAACTCACCATGATCTCCCTCTTCTTCTCTCTTCCTCATCTTATATAATTCATTTGGCTCCTGCCACTATATCTTCCTTCAACCCCGGCTCACATGAGGTGGTCTTTCTCCACACCAAGCATAACCCCTCCACTTATTCAAGTAATCCCATTCCATCCCATTTCTTCCATCATATCATTCCCTCTATTATCTATAATCTATTGTCAAGCTCTACCTACTGAGCTCCTTCAAAGTCCTTCATAAGCTAGGCCTCTCCTGCCTTTCTAATCTTCTTACACTTTGCTCCCTGCCAAGTACTCTTCAATCCAGTGATACTAACCTCCTTGCTATTCCACAAACAAGACATTTCATCTCTCAGCTATAGGCATTTTCTCTGGCTGTTCCCCATGCCTGGAACACTCTCCTTCATCATTTCTACCTGCTGCCTTCCCTGACTTCCTATATGTTCCAACTAAAATCCCATCTTCTACAAGAAGCTTTTCTTGTTAATTTCTTAATTCTAGTGCCTCCTTTCATTGAATTATTTCCTATTCATCCTGGTTATAACTTGTTTGCACTCATTTATTTGTTTGCTTTCCCCCTTTATTGGATTATGTGTTCTTTGAAGGTAGGCACTGTTTTTTGCCTTTTTTTTTTTATCCCCAGCACAGTGTCTATCACATTGTAAGTGCTTGATAAATTTTTATTGTCTGGCTAACATGCCAGATATAGCTCCCACTATAAATTAATAAAATGACTATTATATGAATTTGATTATATTGAATCAGTTCCCAGAGCCTGTTTAAATTGGTGAATTTAGAAAATTGAATTTCTGAACCTGAAAAGCTAAAGACAGGTTGCTAGGACAGTATGCCACACTGTTATTATTAAAAATTCCTGAAACTCTAGGACTATGTCTTATCTTCCCGTGGTATCTGTCACATAACAAACATGACCTGATAACAGAATTGTTGTACAATTATCATATGAAGTGCTTAGAATGTGAAAGACGATGCTTCCATTGTAATTTCATGGTCAAATCAATTCTGGAATATTGTATTCAATTTTGTAACTCATATTTTACATAGGACATTAATAGGATCGAGTACATTTGGTAGAAGCTTACCATAATGGTCAGGGCACAAGGATCAGCTGAGAGATTTACAATAAGTAAATGTCAAGTATTTTAAGAGTTGCCACAATGGAGACGGTGTATTATGGTGAAAAGAATACTAGAATTTGAAGTTGGAGAACCTGGGTTCAAATCTCAGCTCTGTCATTTATTACTCTGTGTGATCTCAGAGTATCGTCAGTTTCTTTATTTGTAAAACGAGAGGTTGGACTAGATGACCTCCAAATGTAAGATCCTATGGTCTATGAACACAATGGGTTGAAAGTTACAGAGTACCAGATTTCAGCTTGACAAAAGGGAAAAAAAAACCTTAATGTCTGAAGTTGTTTAAAATGCAATGGGCTGCTGTAGTGAGCAGTAAGTTCACATCTTCAGGAAGAGGACTGATGACCATCCCTGACAGGGATATTCCTTTTCAGGTATAGACTGGCATACATGCCAGCCATGCCTCCAAAACACCTTCCAGTTCTGAAGTTCCATGAAAATATTTGTTGAATGAATGAAATGAATGAAAAAATGAAAGTTAGAATGCAGAGTCATGATAAGACCAAGCATAAATAGCCTCTTTACTTAAATTACTATAGGACATTAAAAAAAATAGGTGAATAGAATATGGAACCTATGTGGAAATGGTGGAATGAATAAGCAATAATGTTGCATTACACTGAAAGTCAAGTGAGCAGTTAACAGCTCACATAGAAAGTTAAACAAAGTCACTAAATAGTTTAATAAAGGAACTTAAATAGTCAAAATAGCCAATACTAAACTTTTTAGTTGTAGTCTTTTTGGATCAGCTGAGTTACTAAATGGATGAACAAGCATTTATTGAGCACCTACTGTTGTTGGCACTACACCCAGTTCTGGGATACGAGATTAAAGACATAGACTCTGCCCTCAATGGATTCCCATTCTAATGGGGGATATAACAAATAGAGGGGAACAGAGGACAATGAAAGGAGTTGTAATCTGGGGAATCAGAATCAGAGAGATTTTGAGTGAAGACATAGGATAGTCTACTATCACACACTTTCAATAGCAAAGGTAGCAATGATTTAATTATGGTTTCCAGAGGAAAAATAATAGAATTCAAGGAGTTGGGGATATCATTCTGTATTTGTTCCCTGCTCAAAGAACACATGACCTTTTGGCATTATAAGTTAAAATGAAATTACTATTAGGCAAAGCAAAGCTAAAGTGAACAATTAAGTGCTATTCCAGGAACTTTTGAATCCCATTTGCAATAAACCATCATCTCACTATAAAAATGTGTTTCAGTTTCTAGAGTAGATGGCAAATTTAATATTTATATGTGGATATTAAAATGGAATTGGTATGCTATGTTGCATACTTAGCAAAATCAAGCACAATACAATTAATATATAGATTTTATGCTAAATGAGTTCAATAATATGAAAAGACTTCAGATTTTTTTTCTTTCCAATGGTAGCTATTTTGGGAAATATTGATTGATTTACTCAATAAGGGATTTTTATCTCTTGGTAACTTCTTAAAAATCAACATGTAAAATCTCGCAAAAACTTCATATTAAATTTCATTCTTATTAACTGCTATGTTTCTTGGCAAAAATAAGCAAAATACAAATGTAAGTCATATCATTCTACTCACGATTTATATGGTCCATGTAATAGATCCCAATTTGTTGATCATAAACAGTTTCCCACCCTAAAGGAAGTTCATCCCCAACACAGTCAGCAAAAGTTAATGGCTTTGTAATCCTGTAAGACATAACAATGAAAATATAGTAAAAAGTCTGGTCAACTTTTTATATTGCTTCTTAACCAGCTATGAAATCTGAATTTTATTATAAATTGTGCATATTTTTTCAACATGAATTTTAAGATTTATAACTAAAATTAATTTTCTTATGCTACCCAATAAATAACCAATAAATGCTTGTATTCTAGTTATTCAGGGTATTAAAATTTCAATGTTCTTTCAAAATGCCAATTTCAAATTCTCACTTCAATATTCCACTTGAAAAGTTATAATGAGACAGTGCACAGTTTCTTGCGTATAGCAGTGTTTAATAATTTCTTGTTGACTTATGATGAAAAATGCTGTCTACCTCCAGAGAAAGAACTGATGGAATCTGAATGCAGACTGAAGCATACTTTTTTTACTTTTATTTTCTTTATTATTCTTGGTTTGTTGATCTGCATAATCTATATCTCTCAGGGAGAGGGGAGGGAAGGAAGAGAAGGAGAGGCAGAGAATTTGGAACTCAAAATTTTTAAAACTGGAATTTAAAATTTTGTTTACCTGTAACTGAGAAAAAATTAAAATTAAGTATTTTTAAAATAATAAAATAATGATTACTTGATTGATACACAAGTAAGGCAAAGTTTTTTTTTTCTTTTTAAGCTGTATATTTAACTAGACTGGTATGCAACATTGTGAGTAACAATATGTTACTCACAGAAATGTACTGTTGATCCCATTCCTTCAAAGCTCTTCCACAATGGAAACAGAATATCAAGAAGTCATAGATTTAGAACTGGAAGGAACCCTGAAGGACACCCTGTCCAACACATCCTCATTTTACATATGAGAAAACTGAAGCCCAGAAAGGTTACAAAAATTGTCCAAGGTCCTTGACAACAAAGAGAATGTTTGTCCCATGTACCAAGCTGCTTCTCACCAGCCTAAATCCACACAAAATCCATGTACCTGTTTTAATGTTAATCATAATGAACCAAACATGAAGTATAATGAGATTTCACAAACCAATACAGAAACCCTCAAACAAACAAAAAAAAATAGAAACCACCATTTATCAAACTTTTTTAAAAGCACCTACTATGTGCTGGATACTGGGGCACTGTATTAGACAGCAGTCACCTAACAACTGGGTGATTTACTATGCATTTCAGACTTTAAAGGTGCAAAACATTTTCTGATAAACACATCTTTTTGAGGTGTATCTCATGCTAAGTGTGAGATTTTTTAAATTTCTACATGTGATGAGACTTTAAATAACAAGCCTCCTAGTTACAATTAAAATATGATTTATAGGAAAATTTTTAATAACTTACCTATTGTGTAAAACAAATAATGCCTATAGTCTCTTAAATTTAACCAGCCATTAGTCTACCTGCATGAAAGTATGCTGACTAGTGAATAGCGCCATGTCCAAAATCTCACTAGGTCACAAAGCATCCTTTACCTCAAATATGGAACATCCTATGAAAAAGTTCCTACTCCTATCTATGTAAGCTACAGTGTATGTGGGTGGTCAGTGTAGGAGGCATGATTCTCAAAAATGTTTTGGTAACAGGGTCCTGTGGTGTCACCAGTTTTTCAATGGAAGAAGTGAGGGGCTTCAGAAATTCACAAAAAAAATTTCTCAAAGCCAAACTAACTTAATTTTAAAATAAATATTTAAAAGATTTAGAGAGTTAATCTTGAAAGGACTATGAACTTGGGATAAGAAGAGATCCATGTTCACATACCAGCATTCTTACATCTATACTACTTCCTTATACTTACAATATTTACTAGTTGAGTAATACTGAATAAGCTGCTTAATTTCTCTGACCCTCAATTTCCACATCTGTAAAACACAAATAATTGTACTTATAATGCCAGTCTCACAGGATTGTTGTTGTGAGGAAAGCATTTTGTAAACCCTGAACTATTATATAATTGGATTAATGGTAGTATCATTATCATTATTAATATTACTATTAACATAAGCCATTTCAATGGATTTGTGATCTCTTCTTAACATAGACAGTCTCTCCAGTAGGCAAACTATAATCCATGTACGCCTTCTTATCCAGTGAAGCCTTTCTCCATTTAACCCAATTCTACATACATTTATATATGTAAGACCCCAGGACCACAAAGTCAAAAAAGAAAAAGTTCTCTATCATTAAGGAAACTGCATTCCAAGGGGGTTATAGGGAGAAGGAAGGGACAAATTTATTAAGCACCTACTACATGCCAGGCACTATTCTAAGTGCTTTATCAATATTATCTCATTTGATTGTCACAACAACCCTGGGAAGTAGGTACAATTATTCTGAGGCAGACAGAGATTCAGTGGATTTGCTCAGGGTCATACAGCTAGTAGGTACCTGAAGACAAATTTGAACTCAGGACTTTTTGACTCCAAACTCTATCCATTATACTGCCTAGCTGCCAAGCTGGAAGCAGAAAAAATACACAAATTATGTACAGATCAAGAGTAACTTAAGCAGGAGAGGACACCAACTAAAGGGATCCAGAAACATTCATCCTTTATAGCTGAGTTTTAAAGGAAGAGAAAGATTCTGGGACATGAAGATGAAGGACTGAATTCCAGCCATGGGGAATCCCTTGAGTAATCCATGGAAGCAAGAAATAGATTACTATGTCTGCAGGGTACAGCTAGTAGTACAATCCAGCTGAAATGTAGGGGATTAGTATGAAATAAGAGAAGAAAGATAGCTAGGAAGCAGATTGTGAAGAGCCTTCAGTGCTCATCACAGGCAATGCTAGTTTATCATGTCGGCAACTGGAAAATACTGAAAGTTTTTGAGTAGGAGTCACTTGGCCAGACCCATTCTCCCTGTGGCTTAGTAAAATTAGTTGAGCAGCCATGTGGAAGACGGATTAGAGAGGGAAAAGTCTAGAAGCAGGAGACCAATTAACAGATTGTTCCAGTACTACAGATGAGAAGTAATGAGGACCTGAATTACTGTGGTGCTATGAGAGTGGAGAAAAGGGAACAATTTTTTTTTAAATTACTGCAGAGGTAAGATCAACAGTTCCTCACAACTAATGTGGGCAAGGAAAAGGGAAAAGATAATGATAGTTCTAAAGCTAAGAACCTGGATGACTGGAAGGATAAGGACATCTTCAAAAAAAAAAAAGGGAAGCTTGTAGAAGTGGCATATTTAGGAGTAAGAAAGTTATGGCTCAGAAAAAAGGCCAAAAGGAATCAAAGGCCATCAGAACAATTTTGAAAGCTGCATGTTGAATTTATTATATGATTAAAAAGAAAAGCAAGCTATAGATAAAAGACTTGTTCTATATAAAAGAAAATGCTCATTTCCATTTGGTTTGTTAAACTCGTAATTTTAAAAAATAAAAAAGGCATGAACTGTCTCTATAGGATATCCAGAAGATGGCCTGTAAAGAGTTGGCATATGATTGAAATTCAAGTGAATGATAAAGGCTGCATGTCTAGTTGTGGGACTAATCTACATAGAGATAATCTACATTAGCTCCTAGGAGCTAGTGAGAGCTCTAAGAAAACATAGGCAGAAAGAGAAGAGAGCCCAAAATAGAACCTGGAACCACAACCACAGTTAACAGGGTAGGAGATGGTTTTAATAAAGGAGATAAAAAAGAGTAAGTCAGACAGGTAGGAGGAGAACTGGGGGAACAACACTGTCAAAGAAGCCAAAGGAGGAGAAAGTGTCTGGAAAAAGCTGCAAAGAGGTGATGTTCTTTCATAAAGTCCTCCAATGAAGACCTCTCTAACAAGATGGAAGCCTTCCTCCAGTCCTTATAGTATTTTGTGGGGATCACTGTAGCACTAAGGCTATCTACCTGTTTATCCCTCACTTTTGCTACAAAACCAGCTTGTTTAAAGTAAAACCCTGATACAAAACATAGCTAGCCTGCAACCTGGGATTTAGTCCTATCCATCAATACTATCATCATAAAAGTTGTTTTACTGTTTATCAGACAATACTTTGTCAGGACTAGGAGAAATGGAGATCATAAAATCAAATAGATAGTGATAGATTATTGTAACTTCAAAAATTTAGAATCACTGAATGGAACAAAAAAGGCCACAATAACAAATGTTTATCCAGTGAATTTCCCGACTCCTCCCCCTCCATTGTCCCATACTCCAAAAATGTATAAAACTAAAATGAAAGAAATTCCTTGGAAGACAAAATGCTCTTTAATAAATAGTATTAGTCATACCACCTACCCTGTAGAAACTATGTGAAACTATCATTAGCATCATTTTCAAACATATTAAGAAAATCGGTCCCATAACTGTAGATCAGGGACAGCCAAAGTTGATAACCTAGATCTTCATTCTTTTCATTACTTTAAACATATATATGTGTGTGTGTGTGTGTATATACATATACACACACACACACACACACACACACACACACACACACACACACACACATATATATATATACAGAGAGAGAGAGAGAGAGAGAGAGAGAGAGAGAGAGAGAGAGAGGATGGTATAGCCTATGCCTTAACCCTGGAATGGGAAACTCTTTTTACTTTTTAAACTGAGCACCAATGACCCACCAAAAAAAAGCAGTTAAAACCTTTAAAAATGTACATGTCACTAAACTATTTCAAAGTTTCGAGGCACTGAGATTTTATCAATATGAATATTCCTCCCATCCAATACATACCGCATGCCCTCTATGCCTAGCCAGTCTTCATGAGGTACTTTGACCCAAGAACTATTCCTTGTTGGTCACCCTACTGCTTCTAAGTGCCTCACAATTCGGGTAGTTGCCATCCAAGCCAACAAACTAAAAGTAAAGAATATGCCATTTGATGGGTATAATGCTGTAATTATGACATCCAGGATTTTTATAAGACAATTACATAAGGAACTAAATTAATAAAAAGGCCTTTGTAAAGCTTCATTTTAAAATATTTTTGCTGGAAAATGAAGCTTTAAAAACTGCAAATTTTAGCTAGTTTTCCTGAACAAGTATTATAGAAAATAGGCAGCATGCTATAGAAAAGAGCAGTTGATTTGTAGTCAGAAGTTCTGGGTTAAAATTATATTTCAGAGGTTTACTAGTTGTGTGACACTGGACAATCAGCCTAATGGGAGCTCAGTTTCCTCGTCTGTAACAAGGTATTGGATTTGATTATTGCTAAAGTCCTTTCCACTTATAATCCTATGCATGACTGCACATAATAATAGGACCTTGAAAACTACTTGTTGAATGTAGTTACACTGTTTATTTCAAGAATAATAGATACCAAGTATAGTTTCATTACAGAATACAAGCACATTGAAGGCAGTGACCATCTTTGTACCCTAGCACCTTACATATAAGCACTTACTAAATTCCAGCTGATTATTATTTAGTGCTAGATTTGAGTTCAAACATTAAACCAAAATCAAATCAAGAAATATTCATTGAGCATACACTAGGTCTAAAGCACTGCCCCCTACCTGGCCTTTGAAATTAGAGACTTTAAATGTAAGTCTATTTGGACTAAATTAATTATTACTTAGCTGGTGTATACCATTTACTAGATGTGGATTTGAATGCAGAGAATGATGCATTGTTAAGCTTTGGCTTTAAATCTATGATCCTATGGAAAGATGTTGGCACTAGTCTCAGTAATGGCATTCAGAATAACTACATTTTTCTGGTTGCTATTTGGAGCAAGCCCTTCTTAATTATTTCTCATATGGGGCACATACTAAGTCTAGCATACTAAACTACACAAATGCCAAAATGAAGTTTTAATGCCATGAAGGAAGGTGTAGGTGGGTGACATTGCTTCTCCACTGTAGAAAGCACATTAAATCTATCAAAGGGACATTTATTACTGGAGACATTGATATATGTTGAATGTCACTAATGTTAATAATGGTCCTTCCTTGTTAAAGTTTTACTTAAAGAAGTTCAACATTTACTTGAAGAAGCAGAAGTCCAACTAAGACATGAGTTCATTCATTATTCCTTATGCCAAGACTGTCAGTTTCTGTTCCATATCCAAAGCAAAAGCAAATCAAAGAAACTGTGTCTATAGATAACTGGTGACAGGAGATGGCTCTTCCACAAATGTGCTGATGAGATTGCTTTGTTTCATCATGTTTTCTGTTCATCATTTAAGCAGGAAGTCAGATCCATAAACCTTTCCAAACTGACCAGATCTGAATAATTCCCCCATTTTCTTGAGCCCAAATATTTGCTTCTAACTCTTCTCAAATTATGTGTTCAGTTATTTCAATAGGATTGAACCTGCTAATAATAGGCCATCAGTTTATTCCCAGCAAGGACCAGTAACTTTAGCAATGTAACAGCCATATACTCTATCCAATATGCTTGTCAACAATCCAAAGAAATGTGTGAAGAATATAAGCTGGAGGTAAATGCATTTACCAGACATATTTTGTGTAAAATTTTACAAGAGTAAAATCTCATCTGAACAAATATCAGTAAAACATCCAATTCTGTCTTCTCCAGATCCTGGTCCAACAGCCTATACGAACACTGCCTTGAATGAGTCGATGTAGAGGTTAGAGAGCCATCCTCTGTGCCAGGAAGAGCTGGGTTCAAGCCACACTCTGACACATACTGGTGAGTGATCCCAAACAAGTCACTTAGCCTTTCAGTGCTGTAGGCAATTCTCTCAAGATTATAAATTACAGAGAAAGCACTAGCCTGCACTAATAGAGCAGTTCTCTATCAAACTGCAGCTCCCCCTCCTGTTCTTTGATAATATATTTACATCATCATCTCTTGGAAGGCCACTCCTATATAATACAATAACTCAGAAGTCCTAGACTAGAAGAATAATGTAGACCAATGGTTTCCAACCAGTAGGCCTGGTACCCCTTGTGAAGTATGAAATTATTGCAAACAGTTAGCAAAACCATATATGCACCAAGAAGTATCATTTTGATCTCCTTTTGGAGACAACAAAATTGCAGTACAAATGTAACTATAAGGCAAAGAGGGGAGCTATGTGACATGTTTCCATATGCTGCAAAAGACTGAGAAGCAATTATGCACAAGATAAGAGCATTGGACTGGGAACCAGATCAGCTTAGCTTAGGTGCTTCCTGATTGGTTCCCCATCTCCAATTCCTCCCCTCATCCAGTTCTCTCTAAAGCGCTACAAAGCACTGCCTTGAATAGTTAACTTCCTTACTCAAAAACCTTCAACAACTCTCCACTGCCTATGGAAAAAAGCTCAAATTCCTTAGTCTCTGATATAAAAATCCCTACAATCTGGTCATAGCCCAGTAGTCAGCCCACTTCAGGTAGAAGGGGCTGCTGCTGAAGTCACCAACACCAAAACTTTGATCACACACTGTTTTTTGCCTGGAATTACTTGCCCCCTACTGCTCACCAAACCTAAATTCTATCATTCCTTCAAAGCCATGCTCAAGTAATGCTGAGGAAAGATCACAGGATTTGCAGTGTGAGAGAATGGGTTCAAGTCCTGACTGTTGTTCAGTCATGCCTGGCTCTTCGTGACCCCATTTGGGGTTTTCTTGGCAGAGTTACTGGAATGGCTTGCCATTTCCTTCTTCAGCTCATTTTGCAGATGAGGAAACTGAGGCAAACAGGGTAAGTGACTTTCTCAGGGTCACACAGCTGGTAAGCATCTGAAGATATGATAAATCTTCCTGACTCCAGGTCCAGCACTCCATCCACTGTGCCACTTACTTGCCCTGACTTTGGAATGAATAAATATGAGAAACTTGACAATTAACTTAACCTCTAGTGCTCAAGGTAGTATAAAATACCAACCTATATAATAGGTTTGATTTTTAATCAAAAGAAAGAAAGAAAGAAAGAGAGAGAGAGAGAGAGAGAGAGAGAGAGAGAGAGAGAAAGAAAGAAAGAAAGAAAGAAAGAAAGAAAGAAAGAAAGAAAGAAAGAAAGAAAGAAAGAAAGAAAGAAAGAAAGAAAGAAAGAAAGAAGGGTTGAACTGGATGATCTCTAAGGTGCTCTAGTATTCTACCCTGAAGCCTCCATTCTCCATACCACCATAACATTGCTCAGCTTTAAGTTCCTGGAGCACTTCCTATCTATCTGCCCTACCCATTGAATATTTACCACAACATAGACCACCTAGCTTTATTACTTAATTTGTAACTGTTACTACGTAGATTTTAAGTTGCTTGAAGGCAGGGGCCAGTGCCCCTTAGTATACCCCTGTATCAAGATCAACAACTTGTACATCCAGTAATGTCTGTTAACTCATTAATTGGCAAAACTTCCAACAGCACAACTCAATTAATCATCACCCTAAGCTGACTTCAGCCCCACTATTTTGCATCATCTGCTAATGGGTAAGCATACTTTCCCTTGGAAAAATAGTGTATTTCTTTAAGATACAAAAATCACCAACATAATATTTTGAAAAACATGTCAAAATTTTCTTCTATTCCAGCCAAATGCAGTTACAGCAGAAAAGAATAGTAGTATTTCTTTTCTCCAGCAAGACAAAAACTCTCTTCCTGCTTATTGTTTGCAAAAATCACACATACCAATCACATTTTAATATAAACAAATAAAAAGTTTACACAATAAAATTTTACCACTTCTTTCCACTGCAATTAACAGATTTCCATATTTTTAGAAGTTTGGCTATATCACAGCAATTCTGAGAGTACTTACCAGATCATTAAAATGGTATTTTAGCTGACTATTGAAAAAAGACAGGAAAAATATAAAGTAACTCTTTACCAATGTAATTCATATTTCTTCATTTTACGTCAATACGCCCCTTCATAACTTGTGAGAGGCCAACAGAGAAAAGGGAAAATAACTCATTACATTTTCTTTTCCTGGAATTCAACTTAAATATCAAAAATTATAAACCAATTTGTGGCAGCTGGCATACAGATTACAGACACAGCATGTTTACAATTAGTCAGGATAGCCTAGACATTACTAACAGTTCTTGAGTTGGTTGCCACATGAATTACAAATTTTTTTTCTCTATGACTTTTGGCAAAGGTGCAAGCTCTCTTGTGCTTTTAACCTTTGGGATTAAAAAAGAACCGAGAATATTTAGATTTTATAACCTGAAATTATATATTTTAGTATTGTTACACTTGCTACTAGGGTCAAATCCCTGAAGTAACTAGTTTAATGATTAAAGGAAAAAATCTGTGTTTTTTCTTAATTATCTTGAAACTGGGGACCATTTGAGGCTTAATGACCAGAGTTATCTGGATAACCTCATTTCCACATAGCAACAGTAGCTGACACATGTATCTGTAATGTTTGCTAACCTACATCATCTCCTTACAACAGCAATCTTGATGAAGTGAGCACTAAAGGTATTATCGTCGCCTACCCCTTTTTACAACTGCAGAGAAAAGGTGAAAGAGGTTAAGTGACTGGGGACGGAGAGTGAAGGAAAAGCCTATATTTAATGAGCTCCTTTTAAAACTTTTTTTAAATCCCTTACACATGATTATAAATAAATGCCCCAGTTATTCAAACGTCCAGACTTCCAGAAGGAAAAAAAAAAGGATCACAGCCAAGAATCTAGAAGTCAGTCCAAAAGGCCTTTGAAATACCAAAATAGATGTCCTAAAGCCCAGCATTCTACTACAAGGGGAATCTCTTTCAGATACAATTTTAATAGCTGTCACAGAGTAGGTTAGAAGCACATATTAAAAGGAGACAGATGGGATCACTGCTATATACAGGCACACAGAACAGAGAAATACAAGAGCAGATAATATGATAGTGAAAGCATTTGTAGATTACAATATAATTCAATCCAACAAATATTTCTTGGTCCTTGGCCTCACTGAGCTTACAAATCAGCAAGGGGGACCTAACAAATAACACGGATTATCAGATTCTAGATAAATGTGAAGCACACCAAAAGAAACTCAAAACAATGTGACAGGGGTTAGGGAGGTAAAGCAGGTCTTCACAGACTAAGGATGGAGGGAGGGATGGGAAAACCAGGAAAGGCTTCGAACAGAAGGTGGCATAAGGTGGGATTTGGAGGATAGGTAGGAATTAAATGGACAGGTAAAAGAAAAATCACAAATTAAAATACAGGTAGAAAAGCAGAGTAAGGGGCTTTCTGGGAACAGATGAGTACAGTTTGGCTAGAATACATGAAGTGAATAATCCTACTAAAGCTAGTACCAGAATATGGAAGGCTTTGAATGCCTAGGGGAAAAAATGTTAGAATTTTACTTGGTAAAAAATAAGGAGCCATTTTATGATATTTTGAGTTTCCAGTTAATTTTTCATTGACACAATCAGGTGTATGCATAATGAAAATTAACCTGACAACAGTATAAAACAAGGGTATTTAACTTAGGAACTGTGAATTTAATTTTTTAAAATATATTTTTATAACTGAATTTCAATCATCATAACAGGTAGCATTATTATAGCAGTAAAGGAAAGTGCTCTTTACAAATATCATCTCATTTTATCCTCATAACAACCATGGAAGGGATGTGTGATAATGACCTCCATTTTACACTTGAGGAAACAGAGGCCAAGAGAGATCAAGTGACTTGGCCAAGGTCATACAGCTAGTAAACATGTGAAGCCAAAATTGAACTCACATCTTCCTGACTCCAAGGTTAGCACTCTATCCATTGCACTGCCTAGATACCTCTACTTAATAAAATAGATTTCCTTTGCAATCCTATGAATTTTTACCCTATGTACTTATAAAACATTATACAGAGACAGGGTTCACTGGCTTTACCAGATGGTCAAAGGGATTCATGACATACCCGAAAAGTTAAGAACTCCTTCCCCACATAAGGGATGGATTAGTGAGGGGAGAAAGAGGTAGTGAAAAAAAAAACATTAGGAGCCCAATACAACAGTTCAGAAGGTGATAGCAGAGCCATATTAGCATGTTAGCAGTGGGAAGAGAGAGGCCAAAACAAACACAAGAGACATTATGAGGATAAAATCAACAAGACTGGATGACAGAACATATAAATGAAAAGATTAAGAGAACTAAGATTCAAAAACCTATAATAATAACAATAACAATTCACATTTATATGGCACTTGGAAATTTACAAAAAGAACTGGGTGGTGTCATTGGCTGATGTTGTTATGTCAGAAAAAAATAGGCAGGTTTAGGGAAAAGGTTAAAGACTTTAGTTTTGGAAATTTTTCATTTAAGCAGATGGCAGAACATCCAGATGAAGATGTCCTGAAGTACCTGGAGTCGTGACAAGGAGATGATAGACTCAAAACACAGAAAGAGACATACATTTTTCGATATGAAAGATTTTTTTTTCCTTGACAATGCATATTTTTTTTAAAAAAAGTTTTCTCTTTTGTTTCTTTTTAGTTCAACTGGGGAAGACAGAAAATAAATTTTTGTTAATTAAAAAAAATAAAATTAATTTTTAAAAAAAGCTGCAGGTTTGGATATGGAGCACCAAAAAAAGGTCAAAGGGGGGGGAGAGAGACAGAGAAAGAGAGAGAGAGAGAGAGAAAGAAATTTCAAGTCTATATTAGAGGTGATATTATCTATATAGAGGTGTTAGCTTAACTATGTGGGAGAAAGATTGTCAAGAGAGAAACTGTAGAGAGAAAGATAATAGAGTCAAGGACAGAATTCCCTAAAAAGTAAGGAAGAAAAAAGGGCAGCCAAGACAGAGACAGAGGAGAAGCAAATATAGGAAGGAAAAAGAGAATATGGCAATAAAGCTAAGAAAAAAAGAGTATATCCAAAAGGATATCAGTCTCATAAAAACAATTTTCCTCTAACAGGCAGTAGTTGAAACTGGGAGTAGTTAACATCATTAAGGAAAACAGTCTAGAAAGAAAAAGGAAGACAGTGAAACAACATTGAGAGGTCAGGAAGAAGATGAAGAAACAGCAAAATAATAGGGAAGAAGATGTCAGGGACACAGGAGAAGCAAACCATAAAGGAAAGAGTCCAAGATATAAAATGCTGTAAATGTAAAAAAGAGCAAAGGTCATTGGATTTGACAATTACATTTTCTTGTGCTTTACTTTATTGCACTTTGCAGATACTGCATTTTCTTTTTACTTTCTTTTTTTACAATTGAAGTTTTGTGGCAACCCTGCATCGACCAAGTCTACTGGCGCCACTTTTTTCAAAAGCATGTGCTCCCATTGTGTTTCTGTGTTACATTTTGGTAATTTTCATGATATTTCAAACCTTTACATTATTATTATGTTTGTTATGGTGATCTGTGATTAGTGATTGTTGATATTACTATTATAATTGTTTTGGGGCTCCAGGAATCTCACTCATGTAAGACAGCAATTTAACTGACAAAGGTCATGTGTGTTCTGACTGCTGTTTGGTCAGGCTGTTGCCCCATCTCTCTCCCTCTCCTAGAGCCTCCCTATTCCCTAAAACACAACAATATTAAAGAATATTACATAAACTTAGTTAATAAAGCGGTGAAGGGATTGACAGGATTAACTCCAATTTTCAAAGAAGCTCTATTGTGGGTAAAATACTATCAAATAGCATCATATGCTACAAAGAAATCTCTCATGAAAAGAAAAGTCAATTGATATAGCAATCTTCACTGCCTTATTTTAAGTAATTGCCACAGCCACCCCAACCTTCAGCAACCACCAACCCTGATCAGTCAGCAGCCATCAACACTGAAGTAAGACCCTCCACCAGCAAAAAGATTAGAACTTCCTGAAGGTCCAGATGATGGTTAGAATTTTTCAGCAATAAAATATTTTTTCATTAAAAATGCACATTTTAGATACAATACTATTACACACTTAATAAACTACAACATAGTCTAAGTAACTTTTATGTGTACTAGGAAACCAAAAAGTTCATGTGTCTTGCTATATTGTGATATTCACTTTATTGTGATGGTCTGGAATAGAACCTGCAATATTTTCAAGGTATGCCTGTTTAAGGTCACAGGTGATCTTTGTTTGTTTGTTTGTTTTAGGTAGTTGGGATTAAGTGACTTGCCCAGGGTCACACAGCTAGTAAATATGAAGTGTTTGGTCTGAGGCCCAATTTGAACTCAGGTCCTCCTGACTTCAGGGCTGGCGCTCTATCCACTGTGCCACCTAGCTGCCCTGACAGGTAGCCTTTGAAAAAACAGTTTCAGTAGAATGATGTGAACTGAAGATAGACAGCAAGGATTCAGAATTAATAATGAAGAAATAATCTGCTTTGTAGCAGGATAGAGCAGGATAGTATCAGAAAGGTTGGACAGTCAGTTCGAGTAAAGAGGATTGATCATATTAGCTGACTGTGCAGAAGATGAAGATGCATGACAGTAATGGGGTATTGGTCCCAGAGGACAGAGAATATATTTGGGGCTGAAAAATAAAGGCAGAGAGTAGAGGGATTAGCTTTGGCAGGGAGGATCACAGAATACTAGATCTAGGACTCAAAGGGACCTCAGAAGCTATTGAGTCCAGTCTCTTCATTTCACAGACGAGGAAACTGAAGCCCAAGGAGGTTAACTGATTTGTGCAATATGACATAGGCAGTGTCAGCCAGGATTTAAATCCACATATTCCAACTCCAGTCCTATTTGTCTCAGTACCAAATCTTCCTCTAAGATGGAGAGGAAGGAGAGAATGGATGAAAACACAGCAAAGTGAAGTGATGAAGTAAGGAAAAAGAAAAGTTGAAGAAACACCTATCATTTGGCCCTGACCTCAGAAAGGTGAAAAAAAAAATTATCTGTTCTGAAAAGCACTACAATAGATTTGGAAACTTCATAAAAGTAAAAAAGGATCTGTAAAGCCATCAAAAAGAATGTTGAAGAGAAATCAAGTAGTAAGATAGCTAAACAGCAGTGAGGGCCAAACTAATATTAATATACTATAAAACTGTTATAAAAATCAAGAGTTTTACAATTCTCTTCAGCAGCCCTTGGCAGCCCAGAGGTAGGAAAATAAAAAGTACTTTAGGAGGGAGGAGGGTGGTGAGCAGGAAGGAAATTATAGAAAGTTGGGATGGCAGATTCTAGAGTGATAATGGGTGGACTTGACCTTGAAGTCGCTGGCTAAGTAGTTCGGGGAAGCAAGTGAAGCCAGAAGAGGAACAAGAGACTGGAAGAACAGTGAAAGAGGTCTTGGAGGTCAAAATGAGGATAAAGATCAGGCTGGATAAAAATGGGAAGAGGGCAAGGTGTAAGAGCAGGAGACTTTGGTGAACAAAAGGAATTTCAGAGTTCTAAGATGTTGGAGGTTGGTGCACATGAGAGTGTGTTTTGATCTGAAGCGAAGCTGGCTGTCAGTAGAGTATAGATAAAGGTGACAAGAATTGAAGAGATACAGAAGCTATAAAGCCCTTGTGTTAAAAGGGTCATCAGCTCAGATAATGAAGTCACAAAACAGAATACAATAGGAAAAAATGGAGTACAGGGAAAAAAAACCCAGCTAGGTGTTCAATTATTTGAGGAAGGTAGAAGATTATCCTAGAGAGGTGGCTCTTAACCTGGGGTCTGTGGATCCCCAAGGGGTCCACTGATAGGGGTCCATTACATCTTTATTTTCACTAACATCTAACTAAAGTTTAACTTTTCTTTCTATTTATTTAAAAACATTATTCTAAGAAAGGGTTCATTGGCTTCACTAGATTGCCAAAAGGGTTCATGACACAAGAATGGTTAGGACTTCTGTCCTAGAGATTAAAGGATCATTTCAATGAGGATAGGGAAATGTTGTATAACCAGATGGAATGAACTCCAAGAAGTAGAGGTAGTTCAGTAATAGCACCAAACAATTATTTCCCAATCCTTAGCATCTTGCCCCTCCAAATAAAGGAAAATGATCTGGAATTAGGCATGATCTTAAAAGCTTACCACACCTCTTTTTCAACATTGCTACAATCTGGGAGAGGCCTCTTTTGTTTCCTGTTTCTGCAAAGGAAATCAGAACAGAATTCATATCTCCTGCAAGAGTGTTTTTAAAGTTTCAAAACAAGCGTCTGGGTAAACCCTAACAGGGAGAGAGTAGAGAGATAGTCACTTCTGGCCATGAAAAATAAATGAGCTTTCTTTCTCACAATGCTAATTCTCTTGTGTATCATGAGGTTTCATTTATACACACAAGTCCAACTCACATTAAACTTAAAAAAATAAAGCATCCAGAATAAATAAATAAATAAATAAATAAATAAATAAATGAATGAATGAATCCAGAATAAATAAATAAATAAAGCATCCAATCAATAAATATTTATTCAGCTCCTTCTCCATGCATAGCACTGTGTTCGGAAGTGAGAATATGAATAAGTATATTCCAGTGTCCCTATCCTCAAGGAATTTTACAATCTAATTGGGAAAATAAACCACGTACATATAAAAAGATAATTAACAACACAAAGCAGTATGTGACAAATGTCTCATGAGCAGCTTAGACAATAACTGTCATAGGAGAAACCCACTGATTTAAACTCCAAGAAAGTCTGAAAAATATGAAATGAATTTATTTTATTTTCATCTGTATTACCCATAAAAACTTGGGTAGTTTTCATTCAGCATATGTTCTATCAAGCCCCCCCTTTTTTTAGAGAAGAAAGCAATATATTTTTAATGACATTTATAAGTACATATTCAACATATGAGATTTCTAGGTTGTTCAAATGATAGCTTTGCAATTTACTATTTGTCACCTTGGGGCAGCTAGGTGGCACAGTGGATAGAGTCCTGGGCCTAAAGTCAGGAAGACTCATCTGTCTGACTTCAAATCTGGCCTTAGACACTTACTAAATAAGCCTTGTAACCCTGGGCAAGTCACTTAACCTTGTTTGCCTCAGTTTGCTCATCTGTAAAAGGAGCTGGAGAAGAAAATGGCAAACCAGTCTAGTATCTTTGCCAAGAAAATCCTAGATGGGATCACAGAGAGTTGGATACAACTGACCAACAACAACAGCACTTGTTATCTTGGAGAGATCAGTGAACTTCTCCTGGCCTCAGCTGTGAGAGGGAGAGTAGTTTAACTGACAGAGAACTGGGCCAGAAATCAGACCATCTGGTTTCAAAACCAGATTCTAGCACTAGGTAGTTCTGTGACCTTGGGCAAGTGAATTCATATCTCTGAGCCTCAGTTTTCTGGCCAATAAAAATTGAGAGTTCGACTAGCTACTCTCAAGTTCTGTCCGTTGTTATTCTTAAATCACATACAATAGGATGTAGGATTACAGATTTAAATATAGAAGGGACCCTATAAGTCATGCAGTGCAATTCTCTCATTTTACAGATGAGGAAACTGAGGCCCAGAGAGGTTAAGTGACTTGTCCAAGATTACACAGGAAGTTAAATAGTAGAGCCTGGGGTTCAACCAGATCATCTCAGTTCAAATCCAGCACCCTTTGCATTCTTCTATGGTACAGAAGAGTACACATTCATGTGTGCATTTAAATATATATTTCTGTACACACAAATGTGTATATATGTGGAAATATTCCTTAATTTGGCATAGATTAATATATTATATAGTATTAGTATATATTAAATAAAAAGTATAGCTAGTATAGATTTATACTAGCATTATAATGATGAGAATATCTAATCAATTCATTTGCATGGAACATCTTGTCAAGGAGCAAGGAGATGTAGTTTTAAACTACTAAGTACACTAGAAGAATCCTAAATTTTAAATGTCGAGGAAGAGGAAGCCATCACAAAAAGCAATGTAATGTGTTAAACTGTATTTGGAGTCAGAAATTTGATGAGGAGGAAGAGGAGGGGGGAGGAAGAAGACAGCATTTATATAGTGCTTTAAGATTTACAAAGTACTTTACAAATATTACCTCATTTAATCCTTACAACAATCCTGGGAGGCAAATGCTTTTATTATCCCCATTTCCCAGATGAGGAAACTGAGCCAGTCACAAGTTGGGTGACTTTCCCAGGATCACAAAGCCAGTTTCTGAGGCCAGTTCAGATTCCAGATATGCTACTCATTTTAGGACCTGCCTCCCTTCACTACTTCATAGAATTATTGCTGTGAACCAATTACATAATTGATGTGAAAGCATTTGCAAACTATAATACATGACAACAAAGCTGACATTTATCTTAATCGAATCCTTGTGATTTTCTCATTTATTTTTCTGTTAAACTTGTCATCTTGAAAGAGAAAAGCTAAAATCAGATACAATTAGTGTCTTATTATTGAGATGTGTTTATTATTTCAGTTGGTCATTCCTTTCAGAACTCAGTTGCTATGCCATTCAGACATATTTTTTTCATTGACTTACTAAGGAGATATAGGGGTGTGTGTGTATGTATATGTATCTGTATATGTACTTCATTAACTTACTAAGATATATATATATATATATATATATACACACATACATACATACATACATACATATATATGTGTATGAAGAGTTGCTGTTCTGCATTGATAGAGGTTTCCTACACCAATGAAGACAGAGGTCCAGTCCAAAAACAAAACAAAAAATAATTGCTTCAGTACCTATGGTGTCTTTGGCCATAATGTAGTTTGCCTGTTTGTCTCTTTGGATGATATCTAGGTTTGCTATTGCCTTATCCTAAAAATCACGATCGCAACTCCTACTCTTTTGGATTCAGCTGAGATATAACAGAAGTAGTGGTACAATAGAGAGTTCTGGATTTGGTGTCAGGACTCTGGATTCAAATCCAGGCTCTATACCACTTACTACAAGTATATCACTAATGTCTCTGGGCCTATTCCCTCATTTATAAAACAGTAGAAGCTGGATGACTGCCCAAATCCCATCCAAATCTAAATCCATGGTTATATAGGTGATTTATTCTTTTATGCCTCATTTTATTTACCAACATCATTTTTCCATTTATTGTAGTAAAATGTATCAAACTGAACTGAGCCCATCTTCTGCTCATGCCATTCATTCCCCGGATCTGAAATGTATCGCTCTCCTCTTTCCAACGCTTCCAATTGTATAAATATTCTTCAGACTTATCTCTTCCATGAAAATTGTCCTGATCAAACCATCCTCAAGTGGATTTCCCCTTCTCTTCTGCACCTGTTTGTACTTTTCAATTCCCTAATTTCCTACTTTTTTTTTACTACTGTGGTTTGCAGTCTCTTTTATCCACCTTCCTAGATTGTAGATTACTTTCTTCAAGCCTCCCTAGAACAATGCTTTGCACATAGTAGGCACTTAGGAAATGTTTGTTGATTTAATGAATGAAAACTTCAACTACCTTGTGATAGGCACAGGTGTAAAACTAGCAAAAAGTTCTGTGAATTCCACTCCTCCTTTACTCCTTCTCCAGAAGTAGATCTGGAAAGCTGGCCAGGTAAGTTTTAACAGTGAAGTTCTAGTTGTTCCAAAACAAAACAAAACAAAAAACCTTGGTAAGTGGAAATGCATATATACTCAAATTGTTAGGTAGCTCTCCAAGTGGAACACGTTCAATAGTTAGGGCATGTTTTGAATGTTAAATAAACAGGTCCAGGCAGTTCCTCTCTCTAGATCTTACAGTATTTTAGAATACTAATAACGAAAAATATGACTTAGCAGTATTCTTATTGTTGTTGTTGTACAAAAGTTTCTGATGTCTCTTTCCTTCAGGCAAGTCTGCTGAGACTTTGGAGGTAAAATGGTTTGATTTTTAAAATTTGCATATGCAACAAAAACAAAATAAATGTCACAAAATTATGAGGAACAAACCTGGCTCCAAAGAAGAGATATGAGAAGACAACTTTCCCTATTCCTTTGCAGAGATGGGGTCTGGCGTCCATGGATAATGGAACATTACGTATGTTGTCAGATTATTTTTGATGTATTAATCAGTTCTGTTGATTTTTTTCTCTTCCTTTTTTTCTTACTTCTTTGAAATTTGCCTTATAAATGGCTTTCTCAGAAGGGAAGGGGGAAAGATGCAGTGGAAACTGAAACAATGTAAAAACAAAAGATACAAAGAATTTTTAATGTATTGATTGGTTGTTGTCCTTTGTTCTCCAACAGAATCAAAATGACATCACTGTGCTAGAGTCAAGTTTCAGCATGTCTGACTGGCTGATCAGACTGTACGAGCTGAGAATGCTCTGCCACAGGTCAGGCACAAATAGTACTGTGAACATTTAGGGCAGTTTCTCTAAATTTGCGCATCTTGCTCTCCCTTCAGCTGTTTCAATTCTGCTTTGCTCATAAAGGACAGCACCTTCTCTGATGTGGGCACACCATGCTGAGTGGTCCTGTGCCAGACACATGCATTGCCAGAGCTAGTTCAGTGTTTGGGAGGCTCCAAAGAAAACTATGGGAGAGAAGAAGTATTAGATTGACTACCAAAAAGGCTACAGAGCTATTGTGCTAACCTCATTGTTGTGTGCCTGTGAAACCTGGACAACCTACCAGCACCATGCCAGCAAACTGAATGACTTCCATTTGAATTGTCTTAGGAAGATTCTGAAGATCACCTAGCAGGATAAGACACCAGACACTGAGGTCCTTTCTCAAACTAAACTGTCAAGCATTCAAACTCTTCTTCTGAGAGCGCAACTCCAGTGGGCTGGCCACATTGTTTGCATGCAAAACCTACACGTGCCAAAAAGACTATTTTATGGAGAACTCACATAGGGCAAGCATTCACATGGTGGTCAGAAGAAGCAATACAAGGACACTCTCAAGGTCTCTCTTAAGAACTTTGGAATTGATTGTGTGACAATGTATTAAGTAAACATCTGTTCAAGGAATCGCAAACCTAGGCTGTGGACAAAGATAGGCAGAAATTGAGATGAAGAAACAAAGGCAATAAGAGATTGAAGGAGGGTAGGAGGAGGGAAAATTTATCTCAAAACCTCCTTACCACACAATATTTTTCTCCAAGCTCCTTCTACTCAGCTAAAGAGAGAACCACACCTACGTACTCATGCAACCAATGGCAGCATTATACTCTTCAAATTTGTTCCTGGGTGGTGACACACTCCAGGGATAGGGAACATTTTAAAAGTTTTCAATCAATCAATCAGCTTACTGAATGTGTCAGGCATTATGCTAAGCACTAAAGATACCAAGAAAGGCAAAAAGTCTCTGCCCTCAAGGAACTCACAATCTAAAGGGAAAGAGAACATGCAAACAGCTACTTACAAACAAGATATATAAAGGATAAATTGGAGGTAATCTCAGAGGGAAGGTACTAGAATTAAGGGGAACCACAAAAGGCCTCTTGCAGAAAGTGAGATTTTAGCTGAGATTTGAAGGAAGTCAGGAGACAGAATAGGAACAGAATTCCAGGCATGGAGAAATGCCTGACACAAAAAATGCAAAATCAGGAGATGGAGTGTCTTCTACCAGGAACAGCAAAGAAGCCAAAGTCACTAGATGGTAGAGTACATGGAGGGAAGATGTTAGAAGACTGAAAAGGCAGAAAGGGGCCAAGTTAAGGGTTCAGGATAAATTCTTATGCCAGTAATTTTTCACATTAAGAAAGCTGATAAAAAATATGTAATATGCCTTTTTTGACTATCAATAAATATTTATGAAATTTAACTAAAGAAAACTAGGGGAATAGAAATAAATACACCTTATACATCCCTATGGATATGTAAGGCAGTGAGTTTGGAATGGAGGACTGGCCTAGATACAAGAATTATTCAATATTAAGACAGGACCATACATTGATTGTTAATCCAGTTCTTCCCATCCTATCAGCCCTGCGATATCCTTTGCCTTGCCTCTCTTCTATTGTCTTGCCTTCCCACCTTACTTGCCTTTCTAGATTTTTTTTAAAAACTTGCCTCTCTCTCTCTTTCCTCCCTCCTTCCCTCCCATTCCTCCTCCTCCTCTTTTCCTTCTTCTTCTTCTTCCTCTCTGTCTCTCTCTGTCTCTGTCTCTCTTTTTCTCTCCCAATTCATTAAAGATCATATCCAATCTCCTGCTCTACATTGTTTTCTTGGGGGTCCTCACATACAACACTGCATCTCCCATCTTCCTCCATCTTTCCAATTTTCATAGACTATTCCCAGAATGCACTTCCTCCTCATCTGTCTCTTATTATCCCTAGCTCACTTCAAAACTCAGAACAAGTGCAACCTTATACCAGAAACCTTTCTCAATGCACCCACTTACTAGTGCCCCACCTTTTCCTAATTACTTTTATTTACTTGGTACATGTTTGCCATTTACTTCCATGTTACTTATTCTCCCCCCCCTCCAACAGAATATAAATCCCCCAGGGATGGACTTGTTTTGTCTCTATATCCCCAAAAGCATCATGGTATAGGGGCTAGACAGCTAGTCTTAAAGTCAGAGAGACTTGAGTTCAAGTCTGTTACCCTCTCAGTTCTTTAGACAATTCTCTAAGACTATACTGCAGAGAAGATGCAGAATTGCATTGGCAGAGGGTGTTGACTAATCTTGGGAATAAAATCACAGGCCCAGTGCCAGCCAAATAGTGAGTGATTCATAGAATGACTGTTCATTGACTGACTGGCCAATTATCCCACTTCCAAACTATGTCAATTTTTTTTTAGATAATGCATAATTAATTTTAATATTTTTTTGCCATCTGTCACACAAGTTCTTTTTACTATAGAAAATTTACCTATGTAATAATGTTTTGCTTAGCCTAATAGCAAAATCTGTTGGCTCTGCCTAGTTAATAACAAGTAATGTATGTCAAATTTTTTAACAACAAAATGATCTGCCTCAGTTGACTCTCTTGTTGAATTTCACCTGTGACAACCCCAAGGGTGGTCCTGACCATCCAATGGCTGCCCTGCTATGCTTTTGTTAGATTCAGTTAGTCATTCAACCTGTTTCTCTCAGCTTTCTCATCTGTAAAATGGAGACAGTAACAGCACCTACCTCCCAGGGTTGTTGTGAGGATCAAATGAGATAATAATTGTAAAGCACTTAGCACAGTGCCTGGCACATAGTAAGTGATATAATAAATGTTAGCTGTTTCAATAATTTATTAAGGGGCTACTATGTGCAAGGCACTGACCACTCCTGACAGAGCAATACATAGGACTATGCTCTTGACACATAGATAGGAAGAACATTGTTAGACTTGGAATCAGAGGTCCTGAGTCCAAAATCTGCCTCTGTTATTTCCTACTCACATGACCCCAAGCAAGTGACTTAACTTTTCTGTGGACCTAAGTGTTGTCCTCTATAAAATGAAGGCAGTGGACTAAATGATCTCCAACATCCCTTGCTCTTCTAGGACCCTATGAATTGATTCTCTCACTCTAAAGAAATGACAAATAGCTTTAGGGCTGTGTTTCTTCAAGTAACCAAGCATGGCATGAGCCCATATTTTGCAGGCAATAACTAGAATGTATTTGATAAAGTGATGGAACTTGGAGAAAGTTGTATCATTACTACCTTTTAGTGTTTGTTCTACTTGGCCTAGAAGTGACTCCTCAAAAGTGAGGCCAGGAGCCCTAAGAAGCTGGGGAGGCTTCAAGTACAAGCCTAGGAATGGACTCTATGTGTGTCAACAAAAGACCAGCCTAGCTAAGTGGGTATGCCACCTATGAGGAATTTTTTTGATCACAGCAACTGAAGAAGACTATTCACTGAGGTATGGGAGGGGTTGCACTCTGAACTGATGGAAAATATCTAAACAGAAGAAACCACCAAAATACAGCAAGCATTAAAGAAATCCTTAAACTAATGGCCCTTACTTGATTTTCTAATATCATTCTGACCCTCTCCTTTGCTCATTTCCTCTTTTAATTAGCATTTGTATCTTAAATATACTAGTCTTATCTCTCTTGCTGAATTGTAAGGCTGTGTCTTAGTGGGGGGCGGGGGGAGAAGGATTTATTAAATGAAACTAAAGCCCAGACACAGTCAAGAAAACGGGTTGCCTAAGGAGCAAGCAGTAAAGCTAAGATTCAAACCCTAGTCTTCTCACTCTAAATCTATCTTTGTAGACCCAATACCTTGCATAGTGCCTTTCACATAGTAGACACCAAATAAATGCCCATTAAATAGGGACACCTAAAATGTGCCAGGTACCATGCTAAGTAAGCACTTTACAAATATTATTTCATTTGATTTTATTTGATTCTTTTCATTTGAATAGAACTGAATTGGTTCACTAATGCCCCCAACTCCTTATTAGCAAGGGGAGAATCTAGTCTAGGTGCAGGATAGAAACAATTTCTTTACTACAAGGAAGAGTTTATCTTCTCTCTGGCCCCTTATCGTTTCAGTTTTCCTAATGGGGAAACAAGAACAGTAAAGCAGAGACAAGGTGGGGTCAGTAGCAGTTCAAGAGTCTCCAGTACCACACCCTCATCCATCCTGGCCCAGCCTTGACATAGGAATGTTTAGGCAAAAATTTTGCTGAGGCTGCAAACAAGTATAGAGATAAAATTTAAATGCTAAAATAGAAAAATCTACAAATACTGATTTTTAAATTATATGTTGGCCAAAAGGCCTTGCAGTAAAGGATATTTTAATGGTTTTTATTTTGTGATTTTAATTTTCAACTTTCGGAAGAAAAATACATTGGATCCTTAATGAAATGCAGTGGAGAGGAGTTGATCTGATCAACCTCAACCCCTGCCAACTTCACTATACTTTGGCTTTAAAATATATTCTACCTTATATACTATGGGAAAATGTAATCAATGTGTGATTCATAAATAGGAAGACAGAGCAACCTGGGAATTGTTTTGTTTTTAATATGCCAGTTGAGAGTGCCAGTTATCTCAATTTTCAGTGGTACATTCCAATCCTCCAAAAACTATAATGGCTTCCTTCACTTCTGCTACAGTCTGGCTCACGGTGAATGCCAAGGCCTGCAGAATTGTTGAAATTAAGCCAGTTTGTGGCTGCTGAGGCTGGGGAGCTACACATCTCTCTTACAAAACTAACCCTCATAGCTTCTCCACTCAGAACTGAGAAACCTAGAATACAGCATACACACAAACTCCTTAGAGATTTCATATTTATTCCTCCCAGAAATCTAAGAAAGTTTTGAATGCATAAATGAAAGTTCTGCAGTCCTGGAAGAATTTTCTTTTCCAATCATTTGTAAAGTGCTCATTTTTCCTGAGCTGTGTTTACAATGTGCCTGTAAATTCAGTCCAACAAACATTTATCAAGCCAAGGTATGAAAATGAAATAGTACTCTGCCCTCAAAGAGCTCACATTCTAGGGGGAGAGACAGAACACATATGCAGAGATGTAATACTAATTTTAGATGGCACTGTGGATAGTGTGCTGGAGCCAGAGTTAAGAAGTTCAAATCCTACCTCAGACATTTACTAGCTATGTGACCCTGGGCAAGTCTCTTAACATGTTTCCCTCAGTTTCCTCATCTGTTAAAAAAAAATGAGGATAATAATAGCACTTACTTCCCAGAGTTGTTGTGAAGATTAAATGAAATCATATTTGTAAAGCATAAATGCTAGCTATCAGATGAGTAAATAAAATAAAATTTGGAAAGGGAGAAAACAATAAGATACAGGGACTTGGAGGGGACCCAAATGAGGGGGAGGGGTATATGAGGACTGACCATGTACCTTCCCTACTCCTCAAGCTTCAGTGGCTCTCTAATGCTTCTAGGATAAAATACAAATTTCTGTTTGGCACAGAATCTTTCACAATAAGGTTCCAACCATTTTCCAGACTGATTTAATATTACTCTTCCTCTTGCGCTCTGAATTTTAGATGAACTACCCAAAATGCTATGCTTCTACATGATATGCTGTCTTCCAAACCTTGTGGGCATCACTGCTGGAATCTTCTACCTCTCTGTCATTATTTGGAGCCCCTAGCTCCCTCCACGGGCTGCTCGGGCACCACTTTTTACACTTGGCCTTTCTCAATGTCCCCAGTCATTTTCACCTCCCTTGCCCCCTCAAAAAAAATTCTACTGGTTATACTGGGGGGCTATAAGTCATGAAACATTATGGCCTCTGAAGAACTGTATTACCTAAAAAGGGCTCACAATCAGGAGCAGACTGCAACATTTGCAATACGTCAAGCTACTCAGAAGGAACATTAAGTGACATTACTAAAGAGATGCAGGCTCAGAAAAAGGTGAGCCTGTCATGGGGGGATAGCCCCTGTAGGGAACATATAGATAAAAGAACAGAACACAGCCCAACATGTTACAGGATGAGGAGGTATAAATGGATTTCCATCAGTGTCTTTGGAGGTAATAGCCATGTGATGAGATCATAGATACACTGGAATACTGAGTGTCTAGTGACCACAATTATTTATACACACAAGATTTCTAGGGGAATGGCTGAACAAGTTGGAATACTATATAGTTCTATAAGAAATGATGAACAGGCAGATTTAACAAAAACCTGGAAAGACTTAACATGAAGTGATGCTGAGTGAAGTGAGCAGAATCAAGAGAACATTGTACACAGTAACAGCAACATTGTACGATGATCAACTATGATAGACTTAACTCTAATCAGCAATACAATGACTGAAGACAATTCCAAAAGACTCATGATAGAAAATGCTATCCACATCCAGAAAAGAACTATGGAGTTGAATGCAGATTGAAACATACTATTTTCTGTTTTTTTGTTTGTTTGTTTTGTTTTGTTTTCACGGCTTTTCTCTTTTGTTCTATTTCTTCTTTCACAACATGACTAATGTGGAAATATGTTTAACATGATTACACATGTATAACCCATATCAGAGTGCTTGCCCTCTTGGGTAGGGGGGATAAGAAGGGAGAAAAATTTGGAACTCAAAATCTTGTTGAAAACTATCTTTAGATAGAAGTGGAAAAAATAAAATACTATTTACTAAAAAAAATTTCTGTCACTCATTTAATATTTAAAGAGTATGATAAATCGTTTATTAGCTACATAGCTTTCATAAGTCACAAACTGTGTGTCTCAGGACATACTACCCTATGTGCTATTCCTGATATAACAACACTCCATCTACCATCTCTGAGCCTATACAATGACTGTACCTCACTGCACTGATTCTCTGTCTCTCATGCTTGGAATTTCTTTGTCTCTTGATTTATCTCAAACTCTTAGAATCCTTGGTTTATTTCAAAACTTGGCTCAAGATCCATCTTCTTTCTACATGTATATTTTCCTGATTCCCTGTTTTTCCTCCCAAAACTACCTTTTTTTGTATATATTCTGTAAATTTATTTATATATCCATGTGTATCATCTTCCCATTTGAATGTGGGCTCCCTGAAGGCAGGAACTGTTTAAATTTTGTCTTTGTATCCCAAGCACATACCAGAGTCCCTTAAGAAGTTGCTTAATAAATGGTTTTTGACTGATTATCCAGACTTGTACTTTCATTGGTATAAGGAATGCCTGATAAAGAAACTTCTACTAATGTTGATTGGCACCAAGTCTATAACTTAAGAGTCTTAGAAAGTTGCCTAGTACACTAAGAAAAGTGTTTTTCCAAGGTTACAGAGGCAGTATGTATAAGGTGGCACTTGAATCCAAATAATTTTGTAAAGCCAGCTCTCTATCCACTATGACAAGCTAATTCTTGGAATGTGAAATAGAAAACATACACCCAAAATGAAGCAATATGGTCAAAATGAACAGATTTAGAATGATACTGCCCCCTAGGCTGATGACAAGGAATATTTATATATGAACTCCATCCACAGAATCATTGAGTCCTAAGAATAGAAGCAACCACAGAATCCAAGCCTTACCTGAGGCATGAATCCACTCTGCAAAATCATTTATACATGGTTATAGAATCATAGATTTAGAGTTGGAAGGGACCTTCATTTTATGGATTAGGAAGACGAGGGTCAGAGAAAGTGAGTGAATTACCCAAGGGCAACCACTGTAGGAGGCTGAGCCACTATTTGAACTGAATCATATAGGTTAAGCTAGAGAACCTCCCATGTCAAAGAAAAACCATTGCTCTAGAAGGCATTCCAATCAATCCCTCCTCTACAAATTCTGAATCACATAAGATACTTAGACAGTTTTCTTTGTGAATTCCCATGTACAAGCTCAAAAGCCTTAGAGGTTAATTGAACAAAAAATTGAAAAACTTATTGCCGGGTATTCAATTTGAACATTTAGGGGCGACTTTAAATTGTTACGAAGTTCTTCATTATAAACAAACTATCTACCCATCAACTGAGAAATGGCCTAGATTGTAGCACATGAATGTTACTGAATAGTACCACTCCAGAACAAGACAGAACATTGTATAATTATTAGGTTTGAGTTTGTCCCCACAGAAGAGGTTTAAAAAATGCACCTCCCTCTTGTCACTGGAGAAGTGGGAGACTTTAGGACTAGAATTCTGCATGTACTGTGAGTGTTGGCTGGTTTTGCTGAACTGCACTTTTTCTTTTCTTTCCTCTTTTTTTTTGGTGGGGGGGATTACAAGGGTTGGTTCACTAGGTACAGGAGGGAGATCTAGTTGGAAATTAAGGCAATACAAAAATATAACCATAAAAACTTAACTTTTTTAAAGGGGTAAAGTAAAAAAGTTCTTTCTTATATCTTGTTGAAAGAAATCTGCCCCAGGGAGTGGAGGAACTGGGAAGAAACAATATCTATTATTGCAGAGATATGGAAAGCAGAAGGTGAGCAATCAGCTCTATATATTAGAAAAAATTGTAACAGGCCAAAATCCATCATTTTGCCAATGAGGAAACTGAAGCCCAGGTATTTTAAATGATTTGCTTCAAGTGGTGATCTGAGTTCTTTCCTCTAATAATAT
Organism: Phascolarctos cinereus; assembly: GCF_003287225.1. Taxonomy (NCBI): domain Eukaryota; kingdom Metazoa; phylum Chordata; class Mammalia; order Diprotodontia; family Phascolarctidae; genus Phascolarctos; species Phascolarctos cinereus. The sequence continues at coordinate 11,720,512 of NW_027556098.1, forward strand.
GTAATGGAGGGACTGATCAGTGAGAGTCTAGTTTTTAGAATAGATTTGCCCCAGTTGACCAAGTACACACATTATTCTTGTCAGTATATAAAGGGTTTTGTAAACACTTTAGAACAAGGGTATGCCTCCTGGGCTCATGAAGTTTTCTTTAAAAATATGTTTATAATAGCTACTATTGTACATAATCCTACATATTTTATTTTATGAACTTAAAAAACACTATCCTGAAAAGAAGTCCATGGGCTTCATAAGTCTGCCATATGAGTTCATGACACAAAAAAAAGGTTATGACCTCCTACTTCAGAGCCTACAGAAACATATTTTGGATCCACTACCCTCATTTAAGATGTCAAAGAAAGGGTTTGCTGCTTAACAATGAGGAACTACAGTCCAGATCCCATGAAGAGCTGACACAAATTCAAAATGAAAGAAAGTCCCAATCAACTGTGTTTGACTTTGAGACGTGGACAATCAGTTATGTCTCTAACGCTTTTAAAATTTTTTTCCTGTTTTTATTATGTTATGGATACCGGTTTTGTCTTTATATCACAGTCATTTTTAACCTCATCCTTCCAGATTTAACCCTTGTAACAAGGAAAAAATATTGAGAAACTGAAAGTATGTCAACATTCTGTCCTGGGAGTACCCTACCTCTCTGTTGTGACAGGACTACCTACCTATCTATCTATCTACCTAGCTAGCTAGCTATTCACACATACATGTAGATAGATAGATAGATAGATAGATAGATAGATAGATAGATAGACAGACAGACAGATATACATATAGATATATTTTTTTTCCTTATGTTTTCTCCAGCATCTTCAATGTTTGTTTTGATTTTTTTTTCAATTACCCTCTAAGGCTTTTGAGCTTGTACATGGGAATTCACAAAGAAAACTGTCTAAGTATCTTATGTGATTCAGAATTTGTAGAGGAGGGAGTAAAGATAAATAAAAATAATTTGGTGTCTCTAATAGAGGGGGCTGTTTATCATTGTAGGCTTCTGTCCCTTAGAAAGGGACCCCTCAGAGTCACTTTTGATTCTCTCTTTTCTCTACTAAGAAAAGTTCTGATGGGGACTTGGGTGGGGGTGGTACCCCATTATCCTCATGGTAAGAACCATCTCTAACTTTTTTGTGTGCATAGTTGTTAAGATATTGTCTTCTCCATTAGACTGTGAGTTTCCTTGAGAGAAAGGACTGTCTTTTGTCTTTCTTCATAACCCCAGCTCTTAGCACAGTGCCTGGAATGTAGCAGATGGTTACTAATGTTTACTGACTAACCTAGGGAAATGTTTATTGACTGACCTAGTACAACAGTCTCAAGACACTAGGATCCCTTTACCTCTGCTTAGTTTTTAAGTCTCAGGTAGTGAAGACCAACGATGAAAGATGATTCAAGGTCAGCTCTGCTAATTCACTTTGGGACAATTAAGAACCAACAAATACTTATAAAGGAAGTCATTCTACAAATGTCTTTTTCAATAAGTACAATAAATCAGCAAGCATTTGTTAAGTGGAGAATATGTTTCAGGCACCATGCTAGGAATAAAATGAAACATCTTGCCCTTGTTTAGGGCACTTACATTCCTTAGAAGGGATAACAAACAAAAGCTATGCCTCCTAGGGATATGCTTCCTTAGGCAATTTTTCCCTCAAAATCTAAAAAATAATCATCATTTCTAGAAAGAAATTATTTTAAGGTCAAGTCCATTTATTAAGTACCTACTATGTGCTGGCCACTGTGCTAAATATTGAGGATCCAAAAAAAGGCAGGGGGAAGGGGAACAAAAACAGTCCCTGCCCACAAGGAGCCCATAATCTAATGGCAGAGGGGAGTGCAGAGAGACAAGAAGCCAACAACTATGTACAAATAAGTGTCTATCAATCAAGCTATCTATCTACATCTTTCAACATAATGGGCTTCCTTGGCAACACAGTGTTTCTTAATTTTATAGTATTTTGCATTTCTAGTCACCAAAAGAAATGTGTAAAGTATCCCCCCTAATCTATATAAATGAAATGTTTTCTAACAAGTGTTCAAAAAAATTACAATCTACTTTTACATAATGTTTTGATCTTTTTTCCTTCATTGTTTTCTATTTTTCTTTGGGGGAAGAGGGAAACAAAAATTAGGAATTGGTAAAGGCAGAGACAGGGTTTTTTTGAATTTCTAAAACAATGGCACTAATATGTCTTTCTTATATCTTTAAATTTTTATCAAAAAAAAATTTCAAACTGGGACACTGGACCCAGATGGCTCTGGAGTAGAAAGTGAGACTGCTGACTTTGCACAGCCCTCCCTCACTCAAAGTCAATTGCAAATCTTATCATCATCTTCCTGATGTCATAGTCCTCTTCAAGGAGGGGGGACAAGCCACAAAACCACACACACACAAATTTTTATAGTCCACATTAATTCATTAATTAACACTGAATCTGGATTCTTTTTGCTTCAGTCACTTGTTTTTACCTAATTATGACAGATATTCTTTAATCTTTCATCATTAAGCCACACTTTTATCACTTTGGATAGTAAAGGTAACTTTGATCATTGGCAAATTAAGATTCCTTTTCTTTTTTTACTATCTCATGTCATAGTATGGGAGCCTACATTTTATCAAATACTGAGCCTAATGAACAGGAAAAGGTATTTGAAAAATAAGAGAGGATTTTAAGGCAGAGCTTTCTTTTTTTTTAAGTGAGCAGAAACAATTGGCGGAAAAAGAAAATTCAACTGGTGTGGGAGAGGAAAAATAACAATGACCAAGAAGAGAGAGAAGAGAGGAGAACAATAACATTCCTTAGAAATTTCACCACAAAGCAAGATGCAGCTGGCTCCAAATATAGTGCAACCAGAATTTTTTTAAGTTATATACCCTTTGGGGTGTTAGCATAAGTAACATATGAGGCCATACCACATTTTAACTATATAATCATATTTCGAGCTTTTAAAATACATATCTTAAGATGAAGGTTTTTTTCCTAATATTAAAGTCAAATGAAGTTAAATATGTGATAAATTGTCTGTAGTCATAATCACTAGAGAGGAAACTTGATGTAGTAGCTAGGGAGCTGACACATACTGGCTATATATGGGTAGGTCATTTAATCTCTCAGTGATCTAGGCAACTCTCCAAGACTATAAAATTGCAGGAAAGATGCAGATAAGACTTAGTAGGAGTTTCTTCACCTGGAAGTTTCCTTATACCCATGAAATCACAGGTGCAGTCTTCTCCATTAAATGATAAACACTACACAAGTGTAAGTTATTATTATTACAGATAAAAATAAGGCTTTCAAATCAGTGGAATGCTGGTAAATGTTTCACAACCAGAAGCAGGACATGCTTTTAAGTTTGATTTGCATTATTAATATTTTCTCCATCACTTTCTTCCCCAGGCAATTAACAAAATAATAAATTGAGCCCTTACTTGTAGCATTTGCCAATGTCTGGAATGTAAAGTTCCCAATGAAATTTTAATAATTGGTTCCAATGAGCTGCCTCTAGCATACCCCTGACTTCAACTCATTCTTCTTGTTTTGAAGTAGTAACTGCTTAAAAATCTTGCAGAAAAAATACCTGATACCTTAAATTTTTTCCAGCAAAGGTAATCACATAATATTCTGCTTTAATGTGAAGTCTTTTTATTCTTTTTATTCTTTTTTGATAAGGCAATTGGGGTTAAGTGACTTGCCCAGGGTCACACAGCTAGTAAGTGTCATGTTTTTGGTCTGAGGCCAGATTTGAACCACTAAATGTTTTCCAGGACTACAAATATGTAATTTATATCAGAGCTTCTGTTGGTAACTGAATGTGGGGGTTGTGAAAAATCTGGCAACAGTAAAAGGTTTCTGAATGTCCAATGACCAAAATATCAGTATCAAATATTCCACCAAGATTTCATTCTTTATGTAAAAATGAACGAGCACATCCATCTCATTATGTATATCAAAGAATTGTTTTAAAGTAAATTTCTTTATTTGTATGCCTATGTATTTGCATACCAAATTTTTTATTTGTACACCTATTTTATATACCTATACACCTAGGGTTGCGTAATAATTTATCAGGCAAAAAAGTAGAAAAAGTTTAAGCCCTGATCTATATCAAGGCAGGAAGGGGAAGGAGAGAATTAAAATGGATGCTAAAAATTTTGTTTACATGTAATTGAGAAAAAAAATAAAATTTAAATTTTAAAAAAATTATCTACCTTTTTAGGAGGTTGCCTTCAATTTAAGAAATATTTATGATTAAGGCGCTGTGTGAGGTACTAGAGATATAAAGGCAAAAGCATTTGTTGGAGTTAGGTACCTACCCAGGAAAGAAATACAAAGTATCAACAAAATGAATAGTCATTTCAAGAGGTAGAGAGAACCATCTATGAGATCAAGAAAAGCCTTGTTTAGAAAGTGGCATCTGGGCTGTGTTTTAAGGAAGGATTTCTAGGAGGTCTAACTGAATCCTCATATAGATTGTATGAGAATGCACAGCAGATGAAAGGGAGTAATATGAAATAAGACAAGAAGGATAAATGGAAGCTTTAAACACTGTTGATTTTGAATTCTATCCTAGAGGCAATAAGAAAAGTCTTATTTTATTATTATCTAAAAGCTTAATGACTTCATGTTTTTGAGTAGGAGAGGGACAGGCTCAGAGTTCCTTTTTAGGAATATTAAGCTCTGTAAAGAATGAATTTGAAAAGAGAGAGTAAAAGTAGGAAGATCAATTAGAAGCTCTTACCATTCTCTAATGGAACTGAATTAGGGTGGTGACAGTTGAGTGAAGAGAAGATTCATACAACAGATATTGTAGGCAGAGTCAACATTTGGCAAATGAATAGATACAGACAATAAAGGAGAAGGAAGAGTTAAAAAAAAATTCCAAAGCTATGAAACTAAGTGACAGTAAGCAAAGCTATGCCCTCAACAGAAACAGGAAAGTTTGGAGGTGGGTAGGGGAATGAGGTTATTATATGAGTTCCATATTTGGATATACTGCATTTGATGAGTGTGTGTGACATCCAGGCTTTTGGTATTATGTTACTGGAGTTCAGAAAAGATACCAATAACCAATTTATTAAGCACCTATTATGTATCAGGCACTGTGCTAGAAATAAAAAGGGGGGAAAAAGGCTCAAGAGGTTCACAGTCTAATGGGGGCAGCTAGGTAGCACAGTGGATAGCACCTGCCTCCCAGAGTGATTGTGATGATTCTCACACAAATGAATGAGATGAAAATTGTAAAGCACTTAGCACAGTGCCTGGCACATAGTAGGTGTTATATAAATGTTAGCTATTGTTACTAAAGAATAGTATTATTACAATTAACAATAGCATACAAACAGCTATGTAAAAACAACATATACATATACATATATATGATAAATTGGAGATTATCAGCAAAAGGAAGTCACTATTAATTAATGAGGATTTAAGAAAGGCTTCTTGTAGAAGGTGGGATTTTAGCTGAGACTTAAAGGAAACCAGAGAAGCCAGGAAGCAGAGATGAGGAGGGAAAAAATTCCAGGCATGAGAGGGGACAGCAAGTTAAAATGCCCCAAGATGGGAAATAGAATGTCTTGTTTGAGGAACAGTAAAGTGGCTGGCTAGAGTTCCTGGATGGCAAAGTATGCGGTGAGGTGTAAGGTGTAGGAACACTGGAAAGTGAGGAGGGGAAGGTTCTGAAGGACTTTGCACACCAAACAGAGGATTTTGTATTTGATCCTGGAGGTGACAGGGAGCCATTGAAGTTTACTGGGTAGAGAGATGAGATTACTGTGACAGCTGAGTGGAGGATGGAATGGATTGGGGGAGATATATGGCAGGAAGACCAATATTCCAACAGCCTAAGGTGACAAGGATCTGCATGCACCAGGGTGGTAGCAAGTGTTAGAAAAGAGAAGGCATCTATGAAAGATGTCAGAATGTAAAATGAACAATACTTGTTTGAATATGTGGTTTGAGAAAGAATGAGAAGTTGAGAATGACATCTAGGTTTTGAGACTATGGATCATGGTAGCCTCAACAGTAATAGGGAAGCTGGGAAGAAGAAAAGGTTTTGGGGAAAAGATATTAAGTTCAATTTTGAACATGTTGAGTTTAAGTCTATGAATCATCCAGTTCAAGATGTCCAACAGGCAATTGGAAATGTGAGACTAGAGATCTAGAGAGAAGTTGGGGCAGAATAAGTAGATTTGAGAATCATCTGCATACAGATAATTAAATCCTTGAGAGCTGATGAGATTACCAAGTATAAAGGGGGAAGAGAAGACCAAAAAGGACAGAGCCCTGGGAGGCATCCACAATTAATGTTCATGATCTAGATGAAGATCCAGCAAAGGAGACTAGAAAGGAACAAACAGGTAGAAAGAGAACCAGGAAAAGACTAAAGTCATATAAACCTAGAGAGATGAGAGTATAAAGAAAAGGATGATCTATAGCCTGCAAAAAGAGGTCAAGAAGGATGTTGATTGAGAAAAAGCCATTAGTAACTTTGAAGAGAGCAGTTTCTCTCTAATGGTAAGATTAGTCGACTGACTACTGAGAAAGTTAAGAAGAGATTGAAAGGTCAAGAAGTAATGACACTCACTGTAGAAAACCTCAATAAATTTAACCATTAGAGGGAGGAAAAATATGGGATGATCACTAGTGGAGATGAATGGATCAAGTGAGGGTTTTTTGAAGATAGAGAAGACATGAGAATGTAGGTGTAGAGAAGCAGGCAGTAGACAAGGAGAAATAGAAAACAAGTGACAGAGTGGGGATAATATAGGGAGCAATCTGTTGGAGATGACAGGACAGAATGTTGTGCATGTAGAGGGGTTTGCCTTGGTAAGGAGAAGGGCCAAGTCTTCATGTGAGAAGAGATGAATGCAGAAATAGTGGCAAAAAGGCATCTGGAACATATGAGTTGGTGAGGAGGGGAAAAGAGAAGGCTCTTTTCTCAGTAAAATATGACGCAAAGTTCTCAGCTGAGAGGGTGGGAGGCTTAGATATATAAACCTGAAAGTCATCTGCATGAAAATGACAACTAAACTTCTGGGATTGTTAAGATCACCAGGATGGCAAGAGTAGACAAAGAAGAGAAGATGGCCCCAAAAAGAGCTCTGGGAGCTGCCCAAACTTAATAAATGAGAGCAAATGAAACTTTATCAAGAAAGACTGAAGAGGAGGAGGTGTAGATCATGGAGTGAGTGGTAGGTCTAATATTCAATATAATTTGTAGAATTTCACAGCTATGAAAACTAAGGTTCAGAGTCAAAATTATCTACTTTTCAAATTCCAACCTGGACCAAAGTCATTCAGAGGTTCCCTATAATATTGATTATCCAGAGAAGCAGACAAAACCCCTCCAATCACCTGAAAAAAAGTTTCCAAAATTACACCCCAAAGAAGACCTTAAAAGATTTCAAATTCTGCAAAGACAACAACAACAACAAGAAAATTAAATTGAATACTGCAAAATTATAATATCCAAGCTTGGACCCAAATAAGAAATATCAGAAGACTTCTTTGTGCAGATAGGGGGCTATGAGTGTAAAACACTGCATATAATGTTAGACTATTTCAATATGTTGATTTGTTGTGCTCGATTTTTCCCCTCTTTTTTTATTCTTTCTTATCAGGGATGGTTCTAGGTTCTAGGATGGTTCCCTCTAGGGGAGGGGAATAATACATTAGGAAATAAATATAGATGATATAAAAAAGAGATAACAATAAATTTATTTTAAAACAAACATAAGAAAATTCAGGTATCAACTATCAACTATTAACATCCACTTCTATTATGGTCATCACGCTACTCTCTGCCCATCATATGTCATCTCAAGGGTTTTCATCTAGGCTACAGGGAGCTTGCTGAATTCTTAGCATACCCAACATTGATCTCTTGGTGCCAAGGCCACATCAGATGCCTGCTGAGTGTTGGTTTACAGTTCACTTTGAGTAAACACTCTTTGGCTCTTCCCACATGGGTTATCCCTATGGTTGGAAAACAGCATCAGATAATCTGAAGGTGAAATAATGAGTCCAATCCTTAACCCACAAGTCAATAAAAGAACAGGCTATTTTTTTTAGAGGCACCTGGCCTCAAAGTTAGGTTCAAAGTGAAAAGGAGCAATCACAACTGTGACTATGACCGGTATTCCTGCATTCTGTTGGTTTGTATTGTCACAATGTAGGAGTAATACAGGTTGCAACTTGCAGCCCTGTTTAGGGAATAACCAAGACCTGGCTTGGGCAGGTTAAAAACTGGTTGTCAGGGGAAAAAAAACTAATTCTCCCACCAAATAATCCTGTCTTGACATATGCTTTCCAGAAGTCATGTGCCTTATAATATTTTAAAATTATGACTAGACAACTATGTTGCATGAGCAATGAAACTCCAAAAAGCAGAACTACTGGGAGAGCAAACTATAGTAATCAAATATAACTTCCAAAACTAAGACAACATACTAGAATAAGATAAATAATTGTTATGTTTCATGGTAATTAGGCAAAAACAAACACTAAGTAGTTCAAATAAATGACTATAATGATGATTATTTTTACACAGACAAACCAACTTTTTTTTTAAGTGGGAGAATTAGTGGGAATAAAGAATGGAAATGGGAGAAAGAGTTGTTTTTAACCCTGTCCCTTCCACATAAAGTGAGAGGGTTAGACTGACCTCTGCACTCTCTTCTTGCTCTTACTCTATGATGTCAGGATGATCCTATAACTCCTTGGTTTCTAGTCCACTTTCCTAGGAGTCCCAGGAGCATTGCAAACTTTCCTTTCTCCTTTCCTTCCTTTTCTCTGAGCTAACCCCAATCCCTTTCCTGAGGGAAGAATTGGGAGGGGGCACCACTGCCCATCCTGCTTCCTGCCTAGAGACTGAGACACAGGCTGTCCTAATCTGCTCCTGAAGGGGTGACAGGATGGAGCTGTGAGGTAGTTTCACAGCAAAGGGAGATCAAATATTTTGATACTTGTGCTTCAGTGCAATTGAAATTTCCCTTGTAATCCTACACATTATATTTTATGCATTTAAATTAAGCCAAGCCTGTTCTGTTTTCAAGACCCCCCAGGCTATTTATTGGTCATCTCTGGCTACAGGCTGCAGCAAGAAGTCTTTCCCAGTCCTCAAATAATCTTAGTGCCTTCTCTCTCAGATTGCCCTCCAACTTATCCTGATACATCTTGTTATACATTGTTGTTTCCATGCTGTCTGTAAGGTCCTTGAGAGAGGAATTGTTGTTGTTGTTTTTTCCTTTCTTTGTATCCCCAGAGCTTAGTATAGTACCTGGCACATAACAGGAGATTAATAAATGCTACTTGCTTGACTGACAACCACAGGTCCTTGAACTTGTTTTTAAAAATATATTTGCTCACTATGTTTTAATATACTTGATTTCCTTTGTAATCCTATGTTTTTTATTTTATGCATTCTGAGGAGTGGACTGGTTTCACCAGACTGTCAAAAGCATCCATGATATAGAAAAGTTTAAGAACCTCTGTGCTAGAGAAACATGAGCTTTTCCTAGCAGCAGAATGTAAACTCCTTGGGGGCAAGAACTGTCTTTGTATCCCCAGAGCCTAGTACAGAGACTGGCATATTTTGGTAGGGGTGAGGGGCGGTGGTCCCACCTTCAAATTCGTGGGTATGTGCCTTTCCCATACACACACACACACACAGAGACACACAAAATTCCTCCCTCTATCAATTCAGATCAGAAAATTTTCTTCACCTTATAGACTTGGAAAGACTGGGAATACTGAGGTTAGTAATGAGGGAGAGACAACATGCAAAAGCTGAACATATAACATATACAGTACAGAGTGTAAATGGGAAGTAATCAGGAAGAAGGCATTAGCAGTGAAAGGAACTGGGAAAGGCTTGAGAGACATGATGAGGGAGAGTAATGCATGCATGAGGGAAAGCCCACAAAAAGACAAGAGTCTGGGGATGGAGTATAGTGTTCAAGGAACAGCAAGAAATCCAGTGTGATAAAAGAAGACTGGAAAGGTAATGAGTTATGAAAAGATTTAAAAGCCAAACAGAAGATTTTGTATTTGTTTATGGAGGCAATACGGAGATGTTGGAGTTTACTGAAGAAAAGGGAATGGTATGTCATGGTCAGATCTGCCCTTTGAGATCTATTTGGCTACTGAATGGGAGATGAACTGGAATGGGGAGAGATGAAGTAAGGACACCAGTGAGGAGGCTATTATAATAGAATAAGCATGAAGTAATGAGGGTCTCCCCTAGGATGGCATATCAAAAAGGAGGGAGGTGAGAACAGTATCAAATGTCACAGTCACAGAGCTTGAAGAAAATGTCTAGATTTGGCCATTGGGGGCCACTGGTGAACTTTTTCAGGGGAAGGGACTTTGTTTTTGCCTTTTTTGTATCCCATAGCACTTAGCACAATGCTATGCATCTCATTTTGTATCCCATAGCACACAATTAGCGATTGATAAATGTTTGCTAACTGATACTGGTGATCTTTGAGAAAAGAAAAGAAAAATTCAGTGGAGTGGAAGAAACAGAAGCCGGACTCTAAAGAGGTTGACGAATGAATGAGTGGTGAAAAAGATGGGGGAGGTCACTTCATATCTCTCATTTTAATCATCTTCAAAAGGAGAACGGACTAGATTAGTGAGTTGTCTATAAGGAATGATAATCATGGGGCATATGATGCTCCAGTCTGAGGATGGTAAAGAGGAGTGAAAGATGAGTTAATGGCTTGTCTCCAACATAATAACGTCTATCCTTTCCCACCCTCACCCCATTTGCCCTTCACTAGAAGCAACTAAGTGTCAGAGTGGAAAGAACCCAGGGCCTGGAGTCAAGCAGACTTGAGTGCAAATCTGGCCTCAGAATACAACTAGCTTTGTGACCCTAGGCAAGTCACTTAATGTGTTTCCTCAATTGCAAAATGAGGATAATGATAACACCTACTTCCTAGGATTGTTGTGAAGATCAAATGAGATAATATTTGTAAAGCATATTGCCTAACCCACAATAGTTGCTTAATAAATTCTTGTCTCCTTGTCTCCTTCCCAATCAACCCTCTTTCTCTTCCCCCTCCTGAGCCTCGTGTTGACCTCTTAGCTTAGTTATAACCTAAATACTTTCAAGGCCCTCACAGCAGTCACTGCTGCAGGTGTCATTGGGAATATCACCATCTCCAACACTAACCACTTGAAATTCATATCACCTTGGCTACCCCACCCCCACCCCCAGCCATTCACACTTTTAGCCTAAGTGGGACAAAATGAGTTACACAAGGTAAACACTTATAGATATGTTGTAATCTGTACTGTAGACTTCTTTACAATACATTCCTCCCAAAACTACCTCTCTTCTCATCCACCCTATTATACCACCAACCTTCCAGTGACTCAGATTAAAAACTTGGGGGAAATTCTATTGCTTGATGATCAAGGTTTATTGTGGCAGAGCTAACCCTTAGTTGCTGACTCTTACAGCAACGGACATATGTACACACACACCTCTTATTACTACTTCATAAAATGAATCTATAATCTTGTTAATATATATATTACTTTGATCAGTGTAGATCATAAACCATTTGTACTTTATAAGCAATTTTTTAATATCTCACAGCTCTACAACAAGGGATCTACTCAAAATTGTGACGGTCTTCCTCTAGGTCACATAGCAATATAGCAAAGACCAATGAACTTACTGACTTGTTCTGAATATCAATTTTAAGAGTTTGTCTTAAAATATCAACAAAGACATTCAAAAATATAAGCTAAATGAATGAAAGTTATGAAGTATAATAAAATTTCTCATGTTTCTTATCTGGATCCCTGTATAGCAAATATAATACATTTTTCTGACTATACATGGCAACAATTCTACTGCTCATTTTCTGACAAGAGTGAAAATGAAGACTATAATTTGAAGGTAGAAGAGATAAAGAAAAATTTGTTCAGTGAAAGAGCTTCATGCAGACTTAAAACGTAAGGGGAAAAAAATCAGTAATTGATAAGGAAAAGGAAACACTTAAAATCTAACTCCACTTGAAAAATATCCCAAAGAATCTTTGCCCATGGAACTCTAAGACACCAGAGAATACTTGCAAAATTCTAGCAGAGACAATAATGCTCTGCCATGCATCCCGGCTGGCTTAAATGAACAATGTCCTAAAGATTATCTGCTTTGTAATTCTCCTTGGTTTTGTTGCTTTTTTATTTATAACATAAATAAATTATTAAGATGATCATGTGTAATAATAAAAAAAATAACAAAAATACTTCTGAAATACACCTTTTCTTTCTACTATGGAGCGTTTCTTCTTCTACAAATAATATAAACGCATCTAGATAACACCTACTAAAGTAATATTTCTTTCTTCCTCTGCTCCTTAATATACCCTCTCTTTTCTCCCCCATCTGACCCAAAAGTCTGTAAAGGGATTTTCACAGTCAAATCAATATATTGTAAGACGATGGTCAGAGAAGGTAACTAGAATAGTATGTAAGGGGACCCCTCCAAAGGAAAAAAAAAGACAAAGTTATCTACCATTTATGATAGAAAGAGTAGGGGGTGGGGGAGAATGAATCATTATCCCTAAGAACACAGGGAAATATAGAGGTTGATTACTATACAATGAGATGCTGAAGTCACTGTTCTTAAGTAACTAACTCATCTTAAATAGTATTTCTAATTTATTCTACGTTCCCTAACAGTCAAATAATCAATTTATTAAATTAGTTAATAAAGCTATTTAAAAAAACTGTCAAATAAAGTAGTATGATACTAAATATCACAACATTCCTAAAATTCAATTCAATTCAGCTCACTCAATTTCTTTTAAGAAGCATTTTATCAAGCACTGTGATTGGCCCTGGAGACACAAAGATATAAATGAAATAGTGTAATAAGCGTGTTGTTGAGTCATTTCAGTCATGTCTGACTCTTTGTGACCCCATTTAGGGTTTTCTTGGCAAAGATACTGGAGTCATTTGTCATTTCCTTCTCCAGCTCATTTTACAGATGAGGAAACCAAGGCAGATGGGGTTAAGTGACTTACCTAGGGTCACAGAGCTAGTAAGTATCTGAGGCTGGATTTGAATTCAGGTCCTCCTGACTCCAGGGCCCAGTGTTCTATCCAGTGTACCACCTAACTAACCCTGCCCTCTAAAATTAAAGAATCATCTCATTTTCTCTTGTCTTGAGCCTGTCATCTATCCTATCCTAGTAAGAAAGAAAACTCATAGATTTATGAAAATTTCTTTTCAGGGATTCATATCTCTTCAGGGATATGTATTCAATAATTATTGTTTAAAGTGACCATTAAAGCCAAAACAGCAAACTCACAGTCAAAGCCTTACAAAGCATTTTACTCACAACAACCCTTTGAGGTCTATGGCACCAGTAGTATTGCCACAATTTAAGGAAACTGAGGCCTAAGAGATTAAATCATTTGCTGGGGGCCATAAGTATTGAGGCAAGATTAGAACCCAGGTTTTTCTGGACTCCAACTCCAGCCTTATTTATATTACCCCTTATAATTCTTTCTTGATCAGAAAGAACAAAGGACAAGGATAATTTTACAACTTCTGGTCAACACATTCCTCAGTGTACTGCCAGCTTGCCCTTCCAGCTAATAGAAACATAGAATAACATTCAGACAAGCATGTCACTATCTGGGATGGCTACAAAATGTGCCAGTACTTCAGATGGCACTCCAGTGATGCCAAGCAGTCCTGCAATGCAAACATTAATGATGAACAGCAGCCAAGTCTACATTTTATAAATTCTTCTCCCAAAAGCATACATCTTTAAAAAGTGTAGGTACTAATTTATTTGGTCTGTGTCTTCATGGGGCTATCAGATATACTACTGTTACCAAACTAGTTAATTCTATTAAGTAACCAGGCTTCTGAGTTAAACTGCTTTTTGGGGAAGGGGAAGGGCCAAGTAATCAGTGAATCAAATCAACTTCCATGTCAGATAGACACGACAGCCTTAACAAAGCTAAAACCCAAATGTTATTTTTTTTTTAGTCTGCAAGTTTGGTTAAGAAATATTAAAACTATAAATTAAAGTCACTGGGTTGTTAACAGACATGGTTTTACATTGATTGTGTTATGCAAATTTATGTCAATTACACTACATTGCTGCTATTTCAAAAATTCATTCTTAATGATTCAGGGTTTAAGAATTTTTTTTAAAAAGAGAGAAATTGAGGTTTTGACATGTTTTTATTAGAAACAGGTCCAATAACGTTACAATTAGATACCCTGAAAGCCAGTTTATAAACTAACTTATCCACTCAGGTTTTTAACAAAGTCGTTACTACAATGAATTTTATACTCTTTTCCTGTATTTTCTTTCCTTCCTCTCAACAAAGTTTCACTTTGATCCTATCTTTCTATGAAGTATAAGATCTCATAGCAGAAAGATTAGCAAAAGGTCATATGCCATGTTCACCTTCACTTGGCAGACCACCCATGTCACAGGAAGTAGACGTGGACTCTCTTTTATCTTATCCCTGGTTCTTCAAAACAAAATTAATTTAAACAAGAGAACTTTAAATGCAACTTTTTTGTTGCTATGTAGCTTAATTGTATACAGTTGCTTTTTTGTGAAAAGAAAATGGACTCCTTAAACTTCACAACACTCTAGCCTTCCAAACATTCTCAGCCAACTGCTACATTGCAATCAGTTCCAGTAATTCATATGGTCATAGTACCATTATGTCATACGTTTGCTTCATGAAATAAATTCCTAATTTTTGTTTTTAGAAGTCTAGAATATGCCAAAGCTTCTTCAAACTCTTGGAAATGAGGTAAAATAATAAAACTTTATTGAAGCATCACAGAAAAAAAAGCAAAGAACTGCAGAAGTAAGCTAATTTTCCTATTACATACAATGGCCCACCAATTGATTATTGTACAGATCCTGTGTAAAACAAGCTGTCTTTAAATTATCAGTTTGCTTAACTGATTGATATTCAATCTTGGATGGTCAGCCATTGACATTCATCCATGACTGAATCCAGCCAGCAAGCATGGAGGTGGGGGCTGGCGGGGGGGTGGTAGAGGGAGAAAGAGAATTGAATTCTTAATCCAACATTACCATCTGGTTCTTTTTAATTAACATGCTTCTGTAACTGAAAACTCAAAATGAAGAAGTAACCGTAGATCCAGTGGTTAAATGCCAAGCTGTTAGTTTTATAATGACAGTGAGGGATATTGCCCACCAAATTACTACTGCTCACCACAACTAACTAGATAGAAAGAGAGTTAAATTTCCCCCAACATCCACATAAAAATAAGGCATAAAATAGTTAATATGTAAAGACAATATAGACCTTTTTTCTTCATCATCACCAAATAACAATGTGTGCTAAACACAGTAATTAGTACTTGTGTGCAGAAATTGTTGAAACATGAGAAACAGCACCTAACTCTTGAGTGAAATTCTTACACAAGACTTCTTAACATATTTCCAAGAGCTCTTTAGCTGCATAACTTGATAGAATAATTTTTAGATGGTTAAAAAAAGATTCTCATCAATATAATTCATACAATATACACTTCAATGGGAAAACTACTTGATTATACTCTAAAAACAATGAAACAGTCATATCTAATATACTTAAGGATTTTGTCAAGTTAAGAAGAACTCTATGATGAAATCTTAGCTCTGTGCAGAGAATTTTATTTTAGTAAATATGTTAGTGGCTAGATTAAAAGTTGAATTTTTACCTATAGCATAGCAGTGGTACCTAAAAAGACTAATCTGGCTATCAAAGCTTTAACTACTTTTGAATGTAAGAAGATATTCTTAATAGCATCTGACACTTATCAAAATGTTATGTTGCTGATGTTTGGAGAGAGAGGCTATAAATTGTTTACGATTTGTGTGGGGTAATGAGTGTAATGAGTGTTGAGCATATCCCAGCTATTAATTATTAGGTTGATGCTCTAAAATTTTAAGGGGTCCTATCAACTGTGGCAGAGACAAATCATAAAACGTCAAAGTGTAGGCTGCTAGGTGAGTTATTGTCTACAACACATTAAAGTGATGATATGTTCTAAAAGTTCAAAATACTTTAGAAGACTCACTGAGCAGTTTGCTACCTTACAAGACCTAAGACCTATCTCCACTAAGCAACACATCACTTTGATGTGTCTCCATTTGGAATTGACTGGAGCCAAACTCTAGGTTATGGTCTGTGAACTATGAAAACACAGTGAGATAACTCACTCCAAAAGCAATAGAAGGTGATTCTTCGGATTAGTATTCCAGCAAAGGCATATCAACTGGCCAGTTGAAAGAATTAAAGGAACAGCAAATTATGGAAGTTCATGATTTCTTGCGAGAACCCTGCTTGCCTCCCTAAGCTGTCATTCCATCACTCTCCAGGCACCCTCTGATTACCTAGCAGCTTCACAAGAGTTGCCTTGCTCACTTCCTGGGCACCCTCCATCTTCTTTCCCCCCTTTCTAAGCAGGTCCCTGGGACAATTCTCTGGAGGTGAACCCCCATGGACAATAATAAACTAGATGTAATTATTCCTCAATAACTAACACATCTTCACTCTATCGTACTCACTCCATCCCAGTGATTTGAACCTCTGGTTGCCACTGTTCAAAACCCATTCTCGGGAATAGCTAGGGGGTGCAGTAAATAGAGCCCCAGCCTTGGAGTCAGGAGGACTTGAGTTCAAATCCGACCTCAGACATTTGAAACTTACTAGCTGTGTGACCCTGGACAAGTCACTTAACCCCCACTGTCTCACCAAAAAGAAAAAACATTCTCCATTCCCCATTGACTGCTTTCTTATTCTCATTCCCCCCAACCCACACCTACTCCCCCCCAGCCACTCAGCCTCCCAATCTAAAGCTATCCAACGTTTCCACTGTGTTCTCTAGAATGCCCACTACATAGGTAACAGATTAGCTTTCATCTTAAACCTCTTCCTTTCTTGATCCCTCTATCTTCTTGAACTCATTGAGATCTGTCTCCCTCTTGATGACACAGCTTCCCTAGCTACCCTACACCTGCTAGGACGGGTTGCATCATAACCCCAACTCCCTGGCTTAGATGGGAGAGTTGGAATAAACCTTGATCTCCATTGCCACCTCTAGGCTCCACCTCTATCACCCTAACTTAGTAGCCTCTTCTCCAATGAGGTTCATTTAATCAAGATTCTGGTGCCTGTCCTCAACAGACCTCCAGGTCACTTCCCTCCCTTCCTCAGGACTGAAACCACTACAAATTTATGTAACATAATCTCAACTGGGCCCTCACTAGGGCAAAGCAATCTTTTTTACCTCCCTAATCACACTCACTAGAACACTTTTTCCAAGCCTTTCTTCCCATCTCAAACCTCTCACAGCAACCTTGCCCCTTGGTCTGCACTCTCTCAATTGAACCTGGTCTCACATATTACAAAAAAAAAATTGAGGAAATCACACCCATCTGAAAACAAACAAACAAACAAACAAAAAACCCTTACTTCTCCATCTGTCTCTGTGAATTATCATCATCCTATATTTCTCTTCCCTTTTGTAGCTAAATTCCTTGAGAATGTCTAGAGTAGGTGCCACTACTTCTTTTCCTCTCACTCTCTTCTTAACTCTTTGTAATCTAGCTTCCAGTTTCATTCAACTGAAAATATTCTGTCCAAAGCTGTTAATGACCTCTAATTGCCTTTTTTCAATTTCCTCATCCTTTTTGACCTCTCTGTAGGCTCTGACCCTATCACCCTCTTCTTCTTTGCTTTCTTTTCCCTAGGTTTTCACGACACTGCTCTCTCTTGGATCTCCTCCTATCTACCTGACTACTCCTTCTGTCTCCTTTGAAGAACCACAATCTAGGTAGCCCATGGTTGTTCCTCAACCTGAGCCCTCTTTTCTTATCCGTGTATTATGTTTTATTTGATGAAGCTCCTATGCTTTCAATTATCACCTCTAAGGAGACGAATCTCAGATCTACATGTCCAGTCCTAATATTGCTCATGATCTATCGTCTCTAAGCTTTTATCTCCAACTGCCTATAGGCTGTCTCAAACTCAGCATGTCCAAAACTGAATTCATTATCTTCCCCACCCCCAACCCCCCCAAACCCTGTCCTATTCCCAACTTCCTCATTATTGTCAAAGATACCACCATCCTTCCAGTCACCCAGGAATGCAAACTAAGAACAATCCTCAACTCCTCACTCTCACAACCTCCCCCTCATATCCAGTCTGTTACCAAGTCCAATCATTTCTACCTTCATAACATCTCCCATACATACTCCCTTCTTTCCTCTGATACTGCCACCACCCTGGTTCAGGCTCTCATCATCTAATGCCTGGACTGCTGCAAAGCCTTTTGGGTGGTCTCCCTCCCTCATCTCTTCTCACTTCAATCTATCTTCCACTCAGTTCTCAAATTGATCTTCCTAAATGAAGTGCAGTTCTTCGTGGGGTGCACCTGTGTCACACCCCTACTCCATAAACTCCAGTGGCTCCCTGCCACCTCCATGATCAAATGTAAAATCCCTTGGCATTTAACACTTTTCATAATGTGGCCCCTTCCTAATTTTGCAATCCTCTTATAATCCTTCCACATACTCTTGCATCCAGTGAAACAGGCCTCTTTGCTGTTCCTAACACAAAATTTTGTCTCCTAACTCCAGGTATTTTTGCTGGCTTTTCTCCTCATCTAAGACGCCTAGCTTCCCAGCTTTCTCAAAGTTCCATCTTCTTCTGCAAGGAACCTTTCCCAGTCCACCTTAACCTTAGTGTCTCCACTCTGAGACTATTCCCAATTTTATTCTGTATAAATCTTGCTTGTACATAGTTGTTTTTAAGTTTTCTCATTCATTGGACTGTGACCTCCTTGTGAGCAGAGTTTGTTTTATGCCTTTCTTAGTATACCCAATGCTTAGCAAAGTGACTGGCAAATAGTAGGTGCTTAAGAGATGCCAGCTGACTCACAATCTCACTCCACTTCTGAGAATAGCTTAGGCAACCATGTGGTACAGCAGAGCAAGAACTCTATTGAGAATCAGGAAGGCCTGATTTGGTCTCAGATACTGGCTGACTGGGTGGTCCTGGGCAAGTCATTTAACCTGTGTGCTTTCATTTCCTCATCTGTAAAATAGTGATAATAATAGTACCTATCTACAATAACCACAACATTGTGAGGATAAAGAAAGACATTTGTAAAGCACTTTGCAAATCTTAAAGCACTATACAAATGCTAGCTATTAGTAATGTTATTATTACAGTCCTCCCCCAGAGCAATTACTTTCTATATATTTGATATACTTTACATATATTTTGTATTTACTTCTCTGTGTATGTGTTATGTTGTTTCCCCACTCCAACCTCACCCCGGTCATATAAAAGATGCTTAATAAGTGAGCATAAATCAATTGAACAGATTTTTACAATTCAAGTACCAAGAGCTAAGAATGTACAACAGTAAAATTTATAAAGTATAACCCATACAAAATTTCACCTCTGAAGAGTATAGAATCAGGAATGGCTGAACAAATTATGGTATATGAAGGTAATGGAATGTTATTATGCAAGAAGAAAAATGAAATGGACAGTTTAAATCAAACCTGGAGAAGCCTTTTACAAACTGATATAGAGTGAAGCAACCAGAGCTACAAGAACAATTTACATAATATAAGTAACACTACAAAAATAGACAACTTTGAAAGACTTAAGTACTCTAATCAAATCATGGACCAAAAATGATTCCAGAAGATGAATGATGAAGAGTGCTATACATTTCCAAAAGGTAATGAATTCTAGGTATAACATGAGACATCTATTTTTTGGACATGGCCAACGCAGGAATTTATTCTGCTTGACTATGCATATTTTTGCAAATATTTATTTTTCTTTCTCTTTTTTTTCAAATGGTGGTATGGTAGGGTGTGAGTTGGAAGTGAAAATTTATTTTTCTTGATCAAAAAAATAAAATGTAACTTAAAAATAAGTATAAGGAACAAAACATTTTATCGACATTCAAATGTAACCATTTTAAGTAGCATACCAAAAAGACATTTTTGCTATTGAATTTTATTGAATTTTGTAAACTTAACATCAAACATTAATACAACTAAACTTAGTTGTCTGTTTTAGATGAATAAAATACCAGAGTAAATTTTCTGTAGTTTCCACTAAAACTTCATTACAATTCTTTACAATATCTTTGTAAAGAATGCCAAATGGCACACATAAATAAGTGAAAAATGAATGATAATATAAACCAAAGGGCAAAGAACAAAACTTTTTACCAACATTCAAACATTTTAAGCAGTATATCAAAAAGACATCTTTGCTGATGCATTTTAATAAATTTTATAAACTTAATATCAAACATTACTACAACTAAGTTTAGTAACTACTTTAAATTCATAAAATACCAGAATAACTTTTCTACATTTCCCACTAAATCTCCATCACAATTCTTTAAGACAATATCTTTGTTCAGATTCACCAAATAACACATATAAATAAATAAAAAGTGAACCACAAACCAAAGGGGAAACATTTAGAAGGGGAACAGTGATGGACAAATATCATTAATGATTGCAAAGGCAGTTTGAAAAGGCTTCCCAAAGGAGAGGAAATTTGAACTGGGCTTTAAAGGAGAGTCAAATAAGACTTTAACAGGTAGAAAGGTGTTGTAATTTCAGGCTTAGTGGACAGCTCAAGTAAATTCATAGAACTAGAAGCTATTTAATGAACCCCCTCCTCAGCAGAGGTGGGGTCCCACAGTGAGTATAACATTACAAATCTAATCAATTCTACCTCTACAATTTCTTGTAGCCTTCTCTATGTCTTTCTAATATTTTCTTATTTTTTTCTATTCCCCCTAGACACACACACACACACACACACACACACACAAATATTTACAGTACTTATTTTTGCTATAAAAAAGATCTGGAAACTAAGAAGATACCTATCAACTGGGAAGAGATAAATAAATCATGGTATACGAATATAATGGAATATTATTACACCATAAGAAATAACAAGAGGGGCAATTTTAGAGAAAACTAGTAAGACATATATGATTTGGTGTAGAGTAAAGTGAGCAGAACCAGGAGATCAATTAATACAATGATAACATTAAAAAAAAAACTTTGAAAGACTCAACTCTAATAAGTACAATGACCAATAATTCCTGGGGACTAATGTGATACGACCTACCTACTAACAGAAAAGTCATGGACTCAGGTTGCAGACTGAGACATGCATTTTCAGACATGACCAATGTAGGATTTTTTTTTTTGCTCGACCATACATATATTAAAGTAGCTTTGTAATTCTTTTTTCTTTTTTTCCTAATTGGGGCTGGGATGGGGTGGCAGGAGGACAGGGATAGGGTAGCAAAAAAAAGAAGGAAAATACAGAAAAGGTCATTGAAGCATCTTTTTCTAGAAAATGCACAGAACATAACAGAAAGCCAGAAACAGAGTGTATGACAGATTTGAAAAGCTATATGTTGAATTTGATGAATATATATGTTTAAAGTAAGCTATACATTACAGATATTGAGTGTCATGTAAAATGTTTTTCTGTTCTTTGTATGTAGAAATGCTCTATTTCATGTTTAAGTTCAGAACAAAATGAGTATTTCAAAAAGAAGAAATTAATAGTATAAAATACAGAAGAAAAGTCTGAGGAAGGGGATACCTGAGAGAAGAATAGGGTTTCAAAAACACAAATTTAAGATCGTGGTTTCATCGACATGCTATGGGGAATAGGGTGGCGTAGGGTGTGAAATCCTTCTTGCCAAGAGGTTAAGAAGCAAGTTGGGATTGTAAATTAATGGAGGTAACACATAGAGAGTCTCTGCTCAAGCACTTTGGTTACAGATGTTATGTATGCGCCTTGATTTGAGAGCAGGAATTGTTTTGATGGGGTTTTTTGGGAGGGGGAGTAGGAACAACACATTTGTTCCCTTGAGACTTCAGGAAGGATGGAAAGAATGTGAGTTGAGCTAGAAAGAGAGGTTCATAATAGATGATCCTAATCTTAGCTAGGAAAGAGAAGAGGTTTAAACTGAAAGGGTAATTAGGGAAGAACTAGGGGTTTAGATTAAAAAAAAGATTCCCTTTATTTCTCCCTTTGGTCACAGATGAAGATTAAAAATTGGAAAATGTGAGGAAGGAGACTCTATTGTCCATCCCTCCCAATCTCCTATATAGTACAAGACTTGCTGGAAATCTATTTAAAATGTACAAAGCCAGGCTGTCCACTTTCAGAGAACAACATCTTTAAGGGGACAAATTCCCAAGAAGTTCTCTAGCTTAACAGAATTAAAATAATGTAGATAATGATGTGGTACGGATCAGTTCCTTGGGAAAAAGGAGTATTACAAAACTAGAATGAGGACACGTGGGTGAGTGGAAAGAAAGAGAGAAGAGAAAAAACAGGCAAGGATAGCCATTTTTAATCTCTGTACAGTTCTGGAGAACAGAATGTATAGATCATAGGATAAAGATTTAGAACTGGAAATGATCCTAGAAGTCATCTAGTCTAATCTCCTCCATTTTACAGATCAGCAAAGTGAAGCCCAAAAGAGTTAAGAGACTTCTCTACTGTCACGTACTAAGTAGGGGGCAGAATCAGGATTTGAATTCAGGACCTCAGACTCCAAAGCCAGTGTTCTTTCCACTTCACCATTTTCTCTTAAAATATCTAATCTGGTATTATGAAAACCCAAGTTTATGTCTATATCTAACATTTACTATTTGTGTGAATATGAGCAAGTTCCTTAATTTCTCTGACCCTCAGACAAACTCCCTAAGACCTTAAATTATAGACAGGTTGTGACTCCAGTCAATGGAAGGAGTTCCCACAGGAACTCTTTAGATATTTGACTTAGGAATGTAGAAGCAGTAGTTTAATAAATGTTTGTTGAATTGACTGGAATTTGGACCCTGACAATAGAAAAGATACTAACCACTTTAGGTAATTTATTCCTATAAATCCTATGAGATACCAAGTATTATGCATATTTGGATGAAATGACTGTGGGATTTAGACAACTACATCTCATTCTAATTCATCAGCCCTCTGGAAGAGTGAAAAATGAAACAAGCAATAAAAGGTGGTTTTTTTCCCCCTTTTAATTGATTTTTTTTCACCTCTAAACAGTAGGTTTCTTTTTTAAAATTTGTACATTTTCCAATAGTGTCTCACTTTGTTCAACTGCCTCTGGAAGAGTGAAAAATGAAACAAGCAATAAAAGGTTGGTTTTTTCCCCTTTTAATTGATTTTTTTTTCCTCTAAACAGTAGGGCATTTTTTTGGTACATTTTCCAATGGTGTCTCACTTTGTTCATCTGCCTAATTGAGAATATAGAAAATAGGCCTAAATCCCTGTGTCTCAGCTTACACATCTGTAAAGGAAAACAGTGGCAATGCTGATGGTATACTTCAGGATAGGTATTTAGCGAAAAATATTTCCATCATGTAAATTATGTCATGTGTTTTCTATGAAACATGTATAATATGACTTCATTCACAATCAGTAAAAAATATTTCCTTATGATACTTAGCACATTTTGTTTAGTACGTCAGTCATGTCAGACTTATCATGACCCCACGGACCATAGCACACCAGGCCCTTCTATCCTCTACTATCTCTCTAAGTTGATCCAAGTTCATGTCCATTGTTGCAATTACATTATCTATCCGTCTCATCTTCATCCACATAATAGAGGCAATTACAAAAGACAGATAACTGATTTCCAAGAAACTGAAATCCCTTACACAAACAAAATCAATGCATGTAGGATTAGAAGGGAAGAGGATGAATGAGAAAAAAAAATCTTTATATCAAAATTCTTTGATGAGGGTTTGCAAGGCAAAATATAAAAACTAACATTTTTAAGATCAAAAACTATTCTCCAATAGATAAGTGGTCAAAGGCTACGAACAGTTCTCAAAAGAAGAATTGTAATCTATTAACCATATGAAAGAATGCTCCAAATTAGTAATAATAAGAGAAGTGCACATCAAAACAATCCTGAGGTTTCACCTCATACCCTGAAAACTGGCCAAAAGTACCACAAAAGTCAGTACAGTCAAAGCTATGGGTTTTCCAGTAACAAGCACGGCTATGAGAGTTGAACTATAAAGAAAGCTGAGCACTGCAAAGATCTATGTTTTAGAATTGTTGTGCTGGAGAAGACTTTTGAGAGTCCCTTGGACAGAAAGGAGGTCAAATCAGTCAATACTTAAAGAAATTAATTCAAACTATTTACCAGAAGGTCAAATACTGAAGCTGAAGCTTAAATACTCTGGTCACATAAAGAGAAGCCAGGACTCCATGGAAAAGACTCTGATGTTGGGAAAGATTGAAGGCAAAGGAAAAGAGATAGCAGAGGATGAGATGGATAGATAGTGTCACTGAAACAATAGACATGAACCTGGATCAACTCAGAGAGACAGCAGAAGACAGAAGGGCCTGGTGTGCTATAGTCCAATGGGGTCACGACATGTCTGACATGACTGAAGGACTAAACAACAACAATAACAACAACAACAAAAGAAAAGATATAAAGAGTCACTATTGGAAGGGTTGTGGAAAGGTAGGCACACTAATACAGAGTTGTACACAGGACAACCATTCTGGAAAGCAATTTGGAATTACACAAATAAAGTAACTAAAATGTTCATACCTTTTGACCCAGAAATTCCATTGCTTATAACTCAAGGAGGCAACTAATAAAAAGAAAGTCTCCATATACACTAACCCATTTATAGCAGTTCTTTGTGCAATAGCAAAAAACTGGAAACAAGTAGATGTCCATTGACTGGAGAATGGCTAAGGAAATTGTGGCACATGCATGCAAGGGAATGTTACTGTGCTGTAAGAAATGGATGAATACAGAGAAGCATGAGATTGAAATGAACTAATTCAGAATGAAGTGAGCAGAACCAAGAAAACAATCTACACAATGACTACAATAATGTAAAGAATAATAATTTTAAAAAAAACCCTCAGTTAAAAAGAACAAGCATGGCTCAAAATAAGAGATATGAGATCTTCCAAGCTTCTTACTTGGGAATTTAGATAAAGAGGTTTGTTTTGAAAAATATAAAAAAACTGATTGCTAAATTAGTTAGATTTTCTCCTCACTGGCTGTTCTTAAATTTTTTGTATATGTCCTAATAAATTACGCTTTGTGAATTACCTGTCATGTGTAATTGTTGCATTTTAGATGTACCTAATTTCATAATGTTGAAAAAAATTGTTTAAGGTATCTGTTTGCAGATCAGAAAGCAGAAAAATTAATTGTGTGATGCTCTAATATGTACAAAAATGTAAATAAAATTGACTAAATTTGAAAAAAAAGAGATATGAGAAGAAACTCCCAAACCACCCCTTCGCATAGATAGAAAATTCACAAGTGTTGTATTTTGCATGTACTTTCAAATTTTTTCAGTGCATTGATCAGCTATGCTGATTTTTCCTCTTTTTTGTCTTTAAAAATTATGTTTGTTATATGAGATGGGGCTTTCTGGGAGGGGGAAGGGGAAAGTTGATGGGATAAAATTATGGTGACGTAAAAAAAGATATAAATAGACACTTAAAATATGTAGTTAGTTATCTGTATATATGTCTCAATCTCCTCTACTAGAATATAAACTTTATGAGAGAAATAAGTACTTTATTTATTTTATGACTCTTTGCCAAATCTATGGACTCAACTCAACCCTTTCATCAAATGAAATTAATATTTATTAAGCACATAGTATAGCACCTTGTATACAGTAAGTATTATATAAATGCTTATTCCTCTTCCCCTTCCCTTTATCTCTTACTTCTGTGCATTTGTGCCAACTAGCTCTCATGTGTCTTGCGGCACTAGGAACTCAATACATGTATGCTAATATATTTTAGCACTTTGTAGCCTGACTCAGAGAGTATAATAAAAATAATTCTTTCCTTGTTTTTGCTCCTTTCTCTTCAACCTACAACCTAAAGAAAATAATGTTTACATCAGAAAAGGGCTATGGTTCTAAAGTTTATCTTTTTGAAAAACCTATGCTGAAGTCCACAGCTGGGGGGGGGGGGAGAACCACACTCCAGTTTCTTCTCCCAACCTCAAAGTATATAATGTTACATTTTAATTAAATGAAAAGAAAACTCTGTAACAAAATGTTTTAATTCTTATCTTGAATATCTTTTTATAGAAAAGTATTTCAGAGTTCTGCTAGGAGAGAAAAATTATTTCTGAACTAGGAGGCAGTAATGTATAGGGTTCTCTGTCTGATACCTTGAAAATATCCAGCCTGAAGGCGTTAGTGTAGGCATACCAATCATTCCACACTGAGAAAGTGCCCTCTAAGATTCTCATCTGCAAAAGTTTCATTCTGCTTCTAAACATGGCATAGATCTTTTGAAGTCTTAAAGTAGCAGGGGTACATTTTAATTTTATCTTAAAAGTTTATCAGTACATATAAACTCAAATCCAAGTCTGCTAATATACATACGAAAAGTTATATATAATTCTTAATTAAGGATGAATTGAAGATTTTGGCTGAAAGCCCTCATACATATCAACTTTTCATACCCTTGCTATGTCTCCAACCATTGTGTATCTACCGGTTTGATAAATGAGTTTGCTTCAGATTATACAAATTTGTTAAAACTCTACACATCCCTAAATGCTTAAAAATATCAGCCTCCAAAACATTCACATCTGACTAGTGAAAATGAGAAAAAAAAGTGACTATGAACATCTGGAAATAAATGTTTCTGTATCTATTCAGGCTATTTCCAGATCAGTATCATGGTACATTCAACAATTGTTAGAGGGCTTTTAAAACATGGCTAGTTATTTTGCCCAACTACACAAGTAGATTAATTTACAGATTAACACAACCTGAAGGGTGCTTTTCATAGGAAAGAAAAAAAATCTACAGTCTGGTCACATAGTTTCCACAAAATTTAACCAATGAGTTTGATTCCACACCCACCCACCTTCACACACTAAGAGAATTTTGGAAAGTCTAAGACAGGGAAATGGAAAAATGAATCCACTATGAAAAATGAAAGCCACAAATAAGATAACTCATGTAACACATTTAAAGCACTTTATAAACCTTAAAGCACTATATAAATATTAGCTATTATTATGATTATTATCACTATATTGAGTCCTGTTACTAACTTTAAAAGGGGGAAAAAAGGGAAACGAAGTGACCATAAGAGATTGTCTGTGGAATAGAGATATTCATTTAAAGGTTATCAGCCTTCAAATAAACATTTACCAATATTCATGGTACAGAATGTGAACTTCATTGATATTTACTATCTGCGTGTCATAGAAGGAAAAGGAATTGTTTGAGGTTTTTCTTTTTTTTTTTTTTAAAGTTGTGAACACCCCATTGTTTGTGTATTTCGAGCCTGGCCAAGGAATCCGCATGCCTTAAGCAAGTTTTGGAAATTTCTCCTTTTTCCTGTATTACTCTCTACTCTGCATTTTGCACCTTTACTGCAGTATTTACAACAAAATATACACATACCAGAAGAACAGGGTTTTTAGACATTAAAAATACATTCAGATGACTGCAGGAAGATGGTAGAAGAGCAGGACATAAAGCAGCCCACATACCCCACAAACACACCAGTAAAGCTTTAAAAATGCTCCAGAAGAAGCAATGACAAAGAAAACCAAAAAGAATTAACTACAAACTCCTCCATACATTGAGAAGCCTTGCATAAGGAGACAATCTAAAGTAGGTGGAAGGCAATGCATACAAGCATTGGTCCCAGAAAAAAGGAAAGGTCACTTGAGGATTTTTTTTAATGCACAGAAGATAACAGAAAAAAGGCCAGAAAGAAGCACAAAAAAGACAGCTCTGTAACCTTTAGGTGGAACTTATATTTTTTTTAAAGCAAGCTACACACAATAAAGATTCAGAGTTACCCGTACAATCCTTTTTCTATTCTGATTTGTACATATTTAAATGCTCATCTTATTTGATGTTTGTTAAGTTTAGATACTATGTATGCATTTACAAAAAGTAATAGAAAAAGTTCCTCACTTTGCTGCCTACTCTTATTCCTCGTTCTGATTATTTGCAAGATTGATTTACCTGACAAATATCTTGTACACAAGTCCAAAAAGTACCACTGTAAACTAGTTTTTCTCCCAGATTCTTCTTCTATAAATAGTATCATCATGTTGCTATTAAGATGAAAATATAAGACTTTATTGAACACAGTGATACTTTATTTCTTACCCTAAGTGGTAACAACAGAACTAGAAAGGAGAAGATGGATCTAAGAGCCAAAGCAAAGGTAGGTTGAAAAAAGACCTATAGATTGATAAGATTGGGAAGCAAGTATCCAAGCATAAATGTCTTGGTGAATGATGGTACCATTGACAGAAAGAGGAAAGTGAGAAGGAGGAGTGAGACAGAATGAGTATGAGTCAATGATGGGCCTTCAAGGTACGGATATCTGGTAGGGAGCTGAAAGATCAAGAGAGGTCACAGCTGGAGATAGAAATGAGTCATCAGCCTAGATGTTTTGGCTGAAGCCCTGGGAGTGGAAGAGATTGCCAAGAGAGAAACTACAGGAAAGGCAGCTATGGCCTAGGAAAAAACCTCGTAAATTATCTATATTAAGAGGCTGGGGAAAGAGACAACACAGCAAACAAGAAACAACTAGAAAAGTAGGAAGAGAACCAAGGCTACAGTATCACAGAAGCTGAAGGAGAAGAAAGTGGTAGTTCCAAGAAGGTGTAAAACAGTACAAAAAGCTACAGAGAAATGAAGGAAAATGACTACTTATTTTAAAGAAGCCACTAAATCTGGTGATTAAGACATGACCAAGCATCTAGAATCCTAGTTTTAAAGCTTAAGGACACTTTAAAGAGTATTTAATGCAACCCTCTATTTAAAAAAAAAAGATTTTATTAATGTTTAAAAAAAAAGCTTTATCATTCCCATTCTACTAATCTCTACCTTTTAGGGGGTGAGGTAGGTGAGTTAATCCTTTTCACATTCACAGTTATGATTGTTTATTGTTTATTTCCCTTCATCCTGTTATCTTATACTTTTTTTTTTACTCTATACTCCACATTCCATCTTTATTTCAGTAGCACAGTGGATAGAGACCACTGGGCCTGGAGTCAGGAAGACCTGAGTTCAAATCTGACCTCAGACCTTTACTAGCTGTGTGACCCTGGGCAAATTATTAAACAAACAAACAAACAAACAAACAAAGTTTGCCTCAGTTTTCTCACCTGTAAAATTGAGATAATAATAGCACCTACTTCTCAGAGTTCTTATAAGGATCAAATGAGGCAATAATTATAAACTGCTTATCACAGTGATTGGCATATAGTAAATATTATATAGATGTTACCTATCTTATTTGTATTTCTAGCATTTACCACAGTACCTGGCACACAGTAAGCATTGATAAAGGTTTGTTTAAAACTATTCTAGTCACCTTCTCCATAGTTACTTTCAACTCCCCGTACTTTCCACATCTAACCAACTGTGTATTCTGATTCCAGTATCTCTCTTGGAATTACTTTTCCATTCACACTGTCATTAAAGTACATTAGCACCTCACCACCTCTGATTTGAACTACCACAATAGCCTCCTAATTGATTTTATTACTCCCAGTCTCTTCCTGATCCAATCTGTCCTTCAATTCAACAAATTAAATGCATACTATATACACACTACTGCCTATATAATCTTCCTATTGAACTGCAATGATAAAGTCACTCCTCTGTTAAAAAATCTTCAATGCTCCTACTCAAAAGATACAAACCCCTAAGCCTGGCATTCAAGGCCCTCTATGATATGGTTCCAAACTGGTCTTTCCAGACTTATTTCGAGTTGTTCCTATTCACCTACTCTGCATTCTAGTCAAATTTGACCAATCTCTGTCCTCTATCCCTGGCCTTCCTTTTTCTGCCTTGATGACTTTACTTTTTTGTTTGTTTTCATTTAATTTTTCAATTGACAAGGAATTATTTTATCTGCAACCCTCCGAAATGAAGTCAAGCAAAACAAATTCACACACTGTCCATGTCTAAAAATGTATGTCTCTTTTTGTAACTCTATCAGAAGATAAGTAGTGTACTTCCCTATAAATAGTATCCTTCCTTCTATTAGTTATTACATCAATCAGAGTTTTTAATTCTTTCAAAGAGGTTGGTTTTGGCAGTGTTGTAGTCACTGTATAAATTATTCTCCTGGTTCTGCTTACTTCACTCTGCATCAGTTCATACAAGTCTTCCCATGTTTCTCTGAAACCATTTCTTTGGTCATTGCATATGGCCTAATAGTGTTCTATTACATTCACATTGTATAATTTGTTCACTTATTTCCCAATTGATGGGCACTTGCTTAGTTTCCAAACCCTTGCTACTCCAAAAAAGAGCTGCTACAAACATTTTTGTAGATATATTTCCTTTCCCTCTTTCTTTAATTTCTTTGGGGTATAGGACTAGTAGCCTCATTGATTTTACTCACACCATCCCCCAATCCTAGAATATACTCTCCATTTCTGACTATTGAAATCTTTCTCTTTCTTCAAGACCTTACTTAAATAATATCACTTCCTTTTTGAAGTTTGACCTGATCTTCCCCGGATGGAAATAATTTCTACATGCTTAAATTTCTCATAGCAAACTGTGTGGATTTTTCCTTTCCACATATTATCTATTTTATATTATAGCTAATTAGTATAACTTTTTGTATCCACTACAAAACATATTACAGGGCATTGCATAGTGTCTCCCCTACTTGTGTGTAAGCTCCTTGAGAGGAAGGACTGTGCCTAATTTATTCTTGTACTCCATACACATAGCACAAAATAACGCACATACTAAATATTTGTTTCACTAAGATACATGAGAAAGAAAAATGACCAACAAAGCAAGGTCCTAAAGAAAACCAGAGAGGAAGGGCAGAAGAGTATAAGCAAAAAAGTTTGCCTCAGCAATACTAACTATTCTTCTGAGAAGAGAAGTAAGGAAGAAACAATTGATAAAAACACTAAGAAGTCCTAAACTTTGGGAAAGGAAAGTTGAGAACACCAATATCAGACAATAAATATCGAAATAAAGTCAGGAAGTAGAGTAAAATGGAAGAGGGAGCTTGAGAAAAGAGAGGAAAGTTTAGAATAATCACTGTGGGGGATATAATAGAAAGTTAATAGGAGTTTAATAAATGGATTATCTGGAAGAAAGAAATGGTTCAGGTAGGATTATGAAACATAAATCTAGAATAAAACCAGCCATATCTTTATGACTTCAAAATTATACATACTCAAGACAAGGAAGTATGAACTATATTTTTTAAGGTTTTTTTTTAAATAAAGAATGATTCAAAAATTTTGAAAGTTTGACTTTTAAAAGAGGCTAACCAGTTCTCTGGGAAAAAATGAGATAATGAGCACTTACATTGATAAACGACATGTTGCTGTCTACACTTTATGAGCCTCATGCTGTTTTTTGGGCAAGTCACTTAATTTCCATGAGCCTCATTTCCCTCATCAGTAACATGGAGTGAGGTTGTGGGGTGGATGGCCTCTGAAGTCTCATCCAGTTCTACATCTATGAACATTTATTTACAGCAAGCACCAAAATAACAGAAAACCATCCACCACTCTAAAAGCCTACCTGGCTGGAGTTATAGTCAATAATAACATAGTGCAATAAAATCAATGGCCTTGAAAATTAAGACTATGCAGATGAAGGCAATTATCTAGTGTTGCAAAACATAGGACTACTCTCAAAATAAAGATTTTTTTTCAAATTAATCTCCCAAGTTGCCCATTATCAATTGGGAAATAGCTAAACAAACTAAGGTTCATTAATGTTACATTAATGTAATACAATATTGCTGCCCCATCAGAAATTATGAAAGGCACAGATTTAAAGAAAACTAGGAAGACTAATATGAACAGAGTAAACTGTCCATAAACTGCGGAGTAAACTAAGCAACTCAGAAGAACAATTTCTACGATAAAAACAACAGCTTTGAAAGACTTCAGAACTCTGATCAATACACTAACCAACCAAGATTCCAAGTGTACCAATGATGAAGCATACTACCTACCTCTAGGCTAAGACGTAATAGACTATAGGTGCAAAATGAATCTATGTTTTTCATGTGAGACTGGGTTGAATTGTGAAGGAGATGGGAGCTAAAAACATGGTTGCCAAAAGCAAAAGAAAAGAAAAAGGGCTGCTAAGGTACATTTTTTAATGACCAGAGGAGAATGGAAAGAAGGCCAGTATAAAATACAAAAAAGTGGAACAGACTTAAAAGATACATTTTGAACTCATATATCTCAAATGAGATAGTGTTTGTAAAGTTCTTAGCAGAATGCCTGGCACATAGTAGGCACTTAATACATGCCTATTTTCTTCCCCTTTATATACTTTAAAGGAAAAGCAAGCTAAATGAAATATTTATATGTAATATGAAATACTATTTTTCTGTTTTACTTTGTACAAATATTTGGTATGAAGTACAATATTCTTCTCTGTTCAGTTTTACCTGTAACAATGCTCATTTTATTTGTTGCTTGTGAAATCCAAAATAAAAATAAATAAAACAATCTCCCAACATATACTCCAAGGACTTAAAAGACAGAGAGAAAGATCCTATCTACTACAAAGTATTAATAGTGGCACTTTTTGCAATAGCCTGACCTAGAAACAAAGGAGATGCCAATTTACTGGGGAATGGCTAAGCAAATTGTTGTACATAGCTATAATAATTATTATTATGCCATCGGAAACCAGAAATGAAGAATTCAAAGAAGCATGGGAAGACTTAAGATGTAAAGTAAAGTAAGCATAAGCAGGAAAACAATATAGACAATGACCACAACAACGTAAATGGAAAGAATAATAAAATGAAAGGTAACAATACGATCAAGCTTAAAATACATTCCTTCATCCTTTCAGAAAGGTGAAGAGCTTTCAGCATGGAATGTGTCATATGCTATCAGACATGCTCAGTGTGTTAGTCACTTTTTTAAACCAAATCTCTGATAAAAAATTTTTAAACATACATACAGACACATAAATAGCCTCCAAATCAATTGTAACTTCTTCCTATTAACTCCCATAAAATTTCATACCACTCTTACAGAGCTTACTATAATCTACCTTTTGTTATATAATTATTTTGTGCACTTGTGTTATCCTCCTACTATAGAATAACTTCTTTGAGGACAAAAATTGTTTTGTCTTTGAATATCCCACAATACCTTCCACATAGCAATGACCTGTAGATGTTTATTAAAAGGGTAGAAGGATGAATGAAACCCAAAAATCACAGCCACTGGGACAAGAACTCACTATCTGACAAAAACTGCTGAGAAACTTGAAAAGCAGTCTGGCAGAAATTGGGCAGAAACCACTATCTGCACCGTTTACCAAGATAAACTCCAAATGGGTACATGATTTAGACAAAAAGGGTGACATCATCAGCAAATTAAGGGAGCATGGAAACAGTTACCTGTCAGATCTATGTATGGGGGAAGACTTTATGACCAAACAAGAGAGAAAAGTTCACAAGAGGTAAAATGGATAATTCTGATTACATAATATTTAAAATTTTTGCACAAAGCCAATGAAGTTAAAATTAGAAGAAAAGCAGGAAATTGAGAAAAACCTTTGCAGCAAGTTTATTAAAGGTCTCATTTCTCAAATATATGGGGAACTGAGCCAAATTTATAAAACAAAAGCCATTGCCCAGTTAATAAATGGTCAAGGGATGAAAACAAGCAGTTTTCAGAGGGAGAAATCAAAACTATCAATAATCATGTAAAAAAATGCTCTAAATCACTAATAATTAGAGAAAAACAAATTAAAATAATTCCAAGATACCACTTTTTCCCCAGCAGATTAGCTAAGAGGTCAAAAAAGGAAACTGACAAATGCTAGAGGAGATATGAAAAAATAGGTACACTAATACATTGTTAATTCAGTCGTGAACTAATTCAAACATTCTGGAGAACATTTTGGAACTATGTCCAGAGAGCTATAAAAGTATGTATAACCTTTGACCCAGCAATGCCATTACTAGGTCTGTATCTCAAAGAAATCAAAGGGGAAAAAAGGACTGATATGCACAAAATTTGTGGTGGCAAAAAACTGGAAATTGAGGGATGACTATCATTTGGGGAATGGCTAAACAAATTGTGGTATATGATTGTGATGAAATACCACTGTGCTATTAGAAACAACAAGCAATATGGTTTCAGAAAAAACTGGGAAGATTTATATGAACTGAGTTAAAGTGAGCAAAACCAGGAAAACATTATATATGATAACAGCAATATTGTAAAGATAATCAAGTGTGAAAGACTTAGCTACTCTAATCAATACAATTTTGCTATCCACCTTCAGAGAGAGAAGCGATAAACTGAGTGTAGGTCAAAGCGTATTGTTTTTCACTTTATTTTTCTTGCATCTTTTTGCAACATGGCTAATACAGAAATACATTTTCTATGACTTCACAGGTAAGACAATAAGCTCCTTCACAGTCTGAAAAAAAATAAAGAAAGTAATTTGAAACTATGACCTCAAAGCTATTTGACCCAGACAAACCCTACTAAGTTTATACCTCAAAGAGATCAAAGAAAAAGGGAAAGGACCTACATGTACAAAAATATCTATAGCAGCTCCTTTTTTGTGGTGGCAAACAAATTAAAAACTGAATGGATGCCCATTAATTGGGGAATAACAGAACAAGTTATGGTATATGAATGTGATGGAATACTATTGTGTTATAAGAAATGATGAAGAGGATGGTTTCAGAAAAACCTGGGAAGACTTATATGAACTGCTTCAAAGTGAAGTGAGCAGAACCAGAACAATTTACACAGTAACAGCAATGTTGTCAAGATAATTAACTGTGAAAGACAGTAACTCTGATCCAAACAATGACCTACCACAGTTCCAAAGGACTCACGATGACAAATGCTATCCAAACAGAAACCTGATGGACTCAGAGTGCAGACTGAACCATATTTCTTCTTTTTTTGTTGGAACATGACTAATATAAACATTTGGTTTTGCATGACTTCATATTTGTAATGAGTTTTGTTGTTTTCTTCTTAACTAGTAGGGGACAGGGCAAGGAGAGGGAGAGAATTTGTAACTGAAAATGAAATAAAAATGAATGAAAGAAGAAAATTTTAAAAAGATGAATGAATGAATGACAACTAAAGCAAACTGCTACACTGGTGAATCATCTCTCTCACACACACAAACACACACACATATACACAATCTTCATTCCAATTGATATTGA
Source organism: Phascolarctos cinereus (assembly GCF_003287225.1). Lineage (NCBI taxonomy): Eukaryota > Metazoa > Chordata > Mammalia > Diprotodontia > Phascolarctidae > Phascolarctos > Phascolarctos cinereus. Next base: position 11,755,820 of record NW_027556098.1, read on the forward strand.
TTCTATTAGTGAAAACAAGCATATTTTTATCCAATAATTAATACCAGATTGTTATGTGGTGATAATCTCTATTTAGTGTTGGCACTATTCCTAAACAATAACATCAGGCTTTTGGCAAGCTTCCCTGTCAATTGTACTGGTCATTTCAAGTGACCTAAAGGCCTTTAGTGTGGTTAGGCTACTGAACAGGCTTATCTACAGTACCTACCTGTTCTTGATTAGGTAAATGTTAGGGTTTAAAATCAGTCTAGTATTTAATATAAAAGAGAGAGATCCAGAAGTCAAGCATTAATCTAATCCACCACTGAAGTTTTAATGCTAAAGATAGGGAAAGCAAGGAAGAATAGGAATAAAATGTTAGACTAATTCAAATGATGGGATAATTTCAACTCAATAGATAAGTATTTACTCAGTATACGCTGAGTCTATTATGGCAAGGCCCGGAGAATGTTACAACCTAACTTGCAAGTGTAATATGAAGAACGTCCTTTGTTACTTGTAAAGCACTCTAAAAATCTAATCTTTTGTTATCTTCTTGCCCAGGATTCTTTCTTAAAATCACTCTAAGAAATAAGAGGAGAGGGGCAGCTAGATGGCACAGTGGATAGAGCACCAGCCCTGGAGTCAGGAAAACCTGAGTTCAAATCTAGCCTCAGACACTTGACACTTACTAGCTGTGTGACCTTGGGCAAGTCACTTAACCCCATTGCCTACAAAAAAGGGGGAAAAAAAGAAATAAGAGGAGAGTGGTCTTTTTCAATGCTTCTTATTTATTCTTTCCTCAATGCCATTTTGTTAGTGGCAGGTACCCTTCTCAATTAACCTTTGAAATCTCTCCAAAATGTTCTCCAGAATGTTTGAATTAGTTCACGACTGAATTAACAATGTATTAGTGTACCTATTTTTTCATATCTCCTCTAGCATTTCTGCTTTCTTCCATTCTCTAAATGATATGGATGATGATATTTTAGTCCCTGGCGGGGGGTGGGGGTGGGGTGGTGTGATGATGGAAACTCATCCCCTCCTTATTGGTTCAGCTGGTTAATGGAACAGTAATATCTCAAAGTGACTACACCACAGGAAGCAACATGGAGCACTGGGAAAATCACAGTACCTGCAGTCACAGGACCTGGTGGGTTAGACTTTGAGCTCTGCTACATACTACTTTGTGTCACCCTGGGCAAATTATTTAATCTCAAGAGACCCCAATATCTATGTCTATAAATGAGGAAAAGTTGAACTAAAAGGACTCTAAGGTACCTTCGTATCTACTATCCTAGGATATCCTGGATTCACTCTCCCTCACCCCACATATCCAATCCATTGCCAAATTTTGACATAGCTGCCTTCACATCTCTCACATCTAATTCATTCTCTCCACTCTGGATCTACCTTAGTTCAGTCCTTTATTACCTCTTGACTAGATTATTGCACTAGCTTCCTAATTTGTCTCCCTGCCTCAAGTTCCTCACCACTCCAGCCCACTCTCTGGAATGCTGCCAAAGCAATTTTCCTTAATCATGGATCCGACCATGTGACTCCCCTGTTGACTCCCTATTGCCTCTAAGATATAAACTTCTCTTTCTACCATTTAAAGACCTACACAACCTGTTCCCACCTATCTTTCCAAACTCACTGTCCCCTCTGAGATCCAGCCAAACTTGGTCTCTCTGCTCCTTATTCATAACATTACATCTCTTTTTTCTTTGTCTTCACTCTAGCCATCCCCCATGCCTGAAATGCCCTCCCTCCTTATTTCAATGTCCCTCTTCCCTCTAAGATGCAGCACAGGCACTGTCTTTTACATGAAGCTGTCCCTGATCCCTCAAAAATAGTAGTGTCCACTCTTCCCAAACACCTTCTATTTCACTGCTTTTCATGACTGTGTTTATTAATGTTATATTTGTACTGTATGTGTTTTACATGTGCTTCTTATCTCTCCTATTTAAGTTAAGACTGTTTCATTCTTAGTACTTTCATCCCTAATATCTTGTATATATTAGGTGCTTAATAAATATAAATTGATAGGTTTAATCATTCAGTTTCTTTTATCCAAAAGAAAGTCATGAAATTAAAAGTATTAAAAATTTGAAAATGGATTAACAAAACACTAATAAAGGAATCTTGGAAGATGTTAACCTTGCAAATAATTGCCTCTCTCCTTTTTTAGCAAATACTAAATGATTCTAAAAAATATTTTTTGCTAATTGCTACAATTACATTTTCCTACTTTAACTCTCCATTGTTACCTTCCCCCAACCCCAATCTGGTTCTAGGAAAAAAATAGTACAAATATTGAGAAAAGTCTTAGAAAACAATCTTTTTTAAAAGTACCACTCACTCTTTAGCTATAACATTTAAGTTGGGGGGGAAAAACATTGTGAAACTATCAGAGAATTTCCGTTTCCAATAGCATTCTATTAGAACACTCCACAAGCACTTTCATACAGCTGTTAGTCTTTGCAACAATGACCCCAAAGGGTAGCAAGACCCTTAAATGACTTCTGAAATGCAAGATTAAATAATATTCATTTTTGTTTCTGTTTCAGGATACTCAAAGATCAGTTTTTAAACTATTACAAAAATTAAAATTTTCCAAAAGGATGGAAAAGGTCATGGACTGTATTATAACAACAAAAAGATTACTAATAAATACCTCAGTAACTACAAATGTATATACCTCCTTTCCTATCTCTGTTAAAAATCTTTTTAGGAATGGTTTACATATAAATCAAGAAGTATCCTTGATGGAAATTTGATAAGAATGAATGAGTCCTCCAACTGATGATCCACCCTCTGCCTCCAACAGTGTTCTTCAGTTTCCAGTCCAAAACCATGTAGACTCCTGGTTTATGAGATTTTTACCATATCTGGAGAGCCTCAGAAGCCCAGAATCTCCATGCTGCATTCTACCTTCTTGCCATACTATCGCATACCTACTTCTAGTTCTGAAAATCTATATTAATATTCCTGCAAAGAGTGTTATTAGTGAACTGCATTATAGCCTCCACTCACCATCAATGGCATTTCCAGACCAAACTTAGACAAGTCACTTGATGTCTTGGTCTGAGTTTTCTCATACATGAAATTAGAGTATTAATTGTACCTACCTCCCCAAGGCATTTGTAAAGACAAAATGAAATAGTATATACAAAGTGCTTTCTATGTAAATGATAACAAGGCAATAATGTCCCCCATTAGAATGTAAGCTCCTTGAGGTCAGAGACAGTCTAGCTTTTTGTATTTGTGTTGTCAGCACATAGCTGTCAATACAAGGAGAACGGAACCGCATAGCATGCATTTAAACAAATACTTTTTTTATTCATTCCTTCATAGACGGGTCTCTGTACAAGATCAAAACTCACAGTTACAAAGTAACTAAGAGGTATAAGAAATGAGAGGTCCCACTATACTTATTGTTTGATGCCCAGAAAAGCATTCTACCAGGTAAAATAAAACATCCTTAAAAGCTCTCCTCCAATGAAGCCTGCCCTATATATACATACTAAAATCATACGAGATTCCTTAGGATGCAACTACAAAGATAACTTTGCTCAATGATCTTCTGGTTAGTATCAATATCAGGCAAGGCATAAAAGAGGAAGATATAATCTTTAAAGGCTAAAGGTGTTCGCCACTATCATGAAAGATAGGGACTGAACCTGTGATTTCATTTCCCTCTACCAATTCAAATCAGTACCTTTTCTGAAATCTAGCCTTCCAGAATTGCCCAGAGCAGTGAGAGTAAGTGATTGTCAAGGGTCACATTCAATATGCTAGTCAACAAATATTTATTAAATTCTTCGTATGTGCCAGGCACTGCGCTAAGCCTTGAGGTTTGCAAAGAAAGGTAAAAGACAGTCTCTGCTCTGGAGTAAGCTCACAGAGTAGTGGAGGAGAAAATATGTATGTGTAAGAGGAACGTAAATTATGTATTAAATAAATATGGAAGAATACAGAACATATAAAAAAATGCAAGGTAGTTTTGGGAGAGAGGGCACTAACAGCTGCAGAGAGCACCATGAAAGTCTTCATATAGAAGGTGATATTTGAACTGAGTTTTGAAGGAAATAAGTTATCCTAAGAGGAAAAAGGAGGAACTTAATTTCAAGCAAAATACTTTCATTATGTAAATAACTTTCATAGCAATAAACAATATACTTACTCATCTATCTTAAAACACTATCCCCTAAAAAAGGACATACACGTACAAAAATATTTATCACAGCTCTTTTTGTGATGCCAAAGAACTGAAAACTGAAGGGATGCTTATCAATTGAGATAAGGCTGAACAAGTTGTGGTATATGATTGTAATAGAACACTATTGTGCTCTAAGGAATAATGAGCAAAATGATTTCAGAAAAACCTGGAAAGACATATGAACTGATACAAAGCAAAGTGAGAAAACTAGGAGAACACTGTACACAATAACCATAATATTGTGTTATGATCAGCTGAGTGACTTGGCTATTCTCAACAATACAATGATCCAAGACAACTCTGAAGGACTCATCATGAAAAATGCTATCCACTTCAGAAAAAAAAAAAGAAAGAACTGATAGAGTCTGAATGCAGATTGAAGCATACTATTTTCACTTTATTTTTCCCATGGGTTTTTTTTTTGGTGTGTTTTCTTTCACAACATGGCTAATATGGAAATATGTTTGTGTGATTGCACATGTATAACTTATATCAAATTGCTTGCCATCTCAGAAAGGGGGGAAGAGATGGGGAGGCAGAGAATTTGGAACTCAAAATTTTAAAAAATGAATGTTAAAAATTGTTTACATGAAATTAGAAAAAAATAAAATATTATTTAAAAAACATTACCTTTAAAGTCAATTATTTGTTCATTCATTCATCATTTATCAGGTGTGTTCCAACAGATGTGATACATAATATTGGCAGAAACAAATACATATGAAGTATTCTAATAGAAAAAAAACTGTAGGCATTCCATAGTTAACAGTAAGACTCTCTCAATAACTAATGGGAAAGGGGAAAAAACAGGGAGAAAGTGGGTAGGGAATGGATGGATAGTAAGGGGAAAAAATAGCATGAAATGAAAGAAAGACAACACACACTGTTTGCAGTTGAGACATCAGCAGCAACAGAGAGCATCTACTTAGATTCTCAGTGGCCTGGTGGATAGTCAGAAAGACTGGATTGTAGAAATCCAGCCTAAGACACTTACTGAACAAATTACTTGGCCTCTGTTTGCCACAGGGTTATTGTGAGGATTAAATGAGATAACATTTGTAGAGCACTTAGCAAAGTGCCTGGCTCATAGAAAGTGCTAAATAAATATTAGCTATTATTATTATATTATTTTGTTAATATTATTATGATACTAACATACTATTACATGACATGTAATATCTATATAATATAGCTCGCTATATAAATGCCTTTTGTCATAAGCAATTATGCTGTTGTCAAACGAGGTGCCTTGTATATTGTTGTTCAGTCGTTTTTCACTCATATCTGACTCTTTGTGATCCTATTTGGGGTTTTCTTGGCAAAGACACTGAAGTGGTTTGCCATTTACTTCTCCAGCTCATTTTACAGATGAGGAAACTGAGGCAAACAGGGTTAAGTAACTTGCCCAGGGTCTTATAGCTAGTAAGTGTCTGAGGCTGGATTTGAACTCAGGATGATGATTCTTCCTGAAGCCAGGCATCCCTAATGCACTTTGTATATCAACCACCATCCTGCACATGAAGCTAGAGTATCTATGCAGGATGGTTTAGCTGCAATCCTACTTGAAATGTTAAGGTTCTAGACCAGTGGTGGGGAACCTGTGGTCTCAAGGCCACATGTGGCCCTCTAGGTCCTCAAGTGCAGCCCTCTGACTGAATTAAGGGCGCATTTGAGGGCTTAGACTGGCCACTATTAATGTTCACTGTTCTTAATATTAAATAGTCCAGTCCCATTCCCTTCCCCTTCACAAACAGCTCAACTGCATTACAATGCCATTTATTTAAGGATCCCACTCAATTCAGTTAAATATGTCTTTCAAAAAAAAAACATCCTGGAACAACTGAAGGCCTTTAACCTCTACCTAACCTAAGCTTCTCAGGAGAACTAGTACCTTACACTCCTATTTGAAGAGTGCATAATGATTTCAGGGGGAAAAAGAGTAAGCCCACAGAGCAAGATAAAACTTGGTCAAAGGTAACTTTTCAAGGAAGATAGGAACAATCCTCCTGTCAGAAAGCAACACAATAGGTATTTGGAATTTCAGAAGTGAAATTCCAACTGCAAAGCTCTACAATTAATAATGCCAAAGTTTCTACATTATCATTTGTATTGTGATTATCAAGAACAACAAATATTTACTGAGTACCCACCATGAATAAGGTATTGTGGGGAGCATACTATCTTAATACAAAACAGACAAATAAACAAAGAACCGCACAAATCAGACGGGAAAAGGTTAGATTAGCTCCAAAGGGAAAAGCAATCTTACTGCTACATGCTTAAAGAAAATTCTTAAAATTTTATTCTATACTTCTGTGACTTATGTCAACTCTGCTCTTTCATTTAGATGGTTCTTCACTACTGCCCCAGATTGGAAGGAAAATGGCAACCTGTCCAGTGGCAGCCACATTCTTTCTAGCTACCTCAGCCACCAAGTAGAGTAGACATTGCACCAGTTGAAAAGGATGACTGACCTCTGCCTTGCTATACATGGCAGGGATAATTAACTGCTGATCATTATCAACCATTAAACCTTCAAAGCTAACTCTACCAATTTGCAGTCATGGAACCAATTTAACGTGCATATGCTAGGGGCTAGGTCATGAGGATACAAAGACAAGAAATAAAAGTTTGGCTCAGAAGAAGCTTATCTTCTACTGGGAAGGGGAAAGGGGCATATAGCAGTATCCCTCATATCCTTGAGGACAAAGGCATAGCTAAAAACTGAACTCTTCTCACTTCAGGGAGGCACCTCATGGAAAAAGCTGGAGACTAAATTACTCCATGCCGTAGACATACCTTTTCAGGATGACTGACCACAACTGAGCTAAAACAGTATCTCTCTCCCCCATGCATGCAAGTGCCAATTCTCTCCCTCTCTCTCAACAGGAAAGCAAAACAGTATCTTCTCTGCATTCAAGTCAGCCAGTCCTTTCTACAAATAGAATACAAACTTGAATTCCAGGAATTCTGGAGAGCAATATAAAGTGTTAACCCCCTACAAACATCAAGCACCACCTGGGGCACATTATCCCATGAGATAATATGGTAAAGGCATCAAATCCAATGTCAGGCATTATTATTTTAGGAAATCTCCAACAAACTTAGGTTGATTGGTAGTAAAAGAAAACATTGTAAAAATATATATTCCAGTGCTGAAACATGTACCTATATTTTCTGTACAGTATTCAGGTATTGCTGGTTTTACCACATAGTTTATTCACAGAAAAAGAATGTGAAGGTGTGATTAATGTGTTCATCATTTAGCCACAGAAGTCTAGACTCTAAGGCGTCCCCCCCCATTATTTGTTCTTGTATTTGTATAGTTACTGTCAACTGCTTTACAATTATTATCTCATTTTATCCTTACAACAACCCTGGGAAGTAGGTGCTACTATTACTTCAATTTTACAGATGAAGAAACTGAAGCAAACAGATGTTTGCTCTCAGGGTCATACAATTAGTAAGTGTCTGAAGCTAGATTTGAACTCAGGTCTTCCTGACTCCAGGTCTGGTGCTCTACGTACCAACTGTGACTCCTAGTTAAATTAGAGCTTTTTTAAAAAAATAAATGTTTTTATAAGAAAATTCTTGCTCTTGCTCTCAGATTCAGTGCCTAGCCCATTAGGAGGAATTTAATGCTTGTTATCTTAACTTGACTTTTTAAATATATTTCACTTTGTATCATCATGAAGGATAAAATTCTAGCCTAAATTCTAGAAATCAGCCGCTATGAAAATGAATCTATCAATCAACAAGCATTTATTAAACACCTATTGGCAGGTACAGGTGATGAGTATACAAAAACAAAAATGAAATAGGACCTCAAAAAGATCACATTCTATTGGAGGAGAGAGCATGTACACAAATACATAAGAATTAAACACAAGGTAAATTTGGGGGAGGAAGGGAACTTGCAGGTAGGCAGATTATAAATTTAGAAATGGAAGGGAACTGAAAGTACACCTGGTCCAACCCCTTTATTTTACAGATGAAGAAACTGAGGCCCAGGAGGTTAATAAGTATTTTGTACAAGGTCACACAAATACTGTCAAAAAGCAGGGGGTTTTCAGACCCCACAGTTAGTGCATCTTTACGTATTCCCTAACAGAAAATATGAAATCATGCACTTAATTGTAAAATATAGAAGGCAAAAGAGGCCTTAGATATCTAGCAGCCCTTATGCTACAGATGAGGTAACTGAGTCACAATATGCTCTTTTCTTATGAACTGCTTTTAATACAACGTACTCCTAAAATAATTGAGCTTATTATGGCACAAATCAGAACACTGCTTATTAGCAAAATTGGTATATTAGTGACCAAAAAGAATGAAAATACCTAACTACCAAGACATTGATAGTACCACCATTTTCCCAGTGTCACAGTCTTGAAGTATCTTACTATCTACCCTTCCATAACTCCCACCACCATCATGATATTAAAGTAATGATGTCATGCTGATTTTTCCTTTATGATATCCACTTCCTTGATTACCACTCATTTAAGTCATTTATCACCTCATCCAGGATACTGGAATAGCCTCTAACTCATCTGGGGCCTGGCAGTAGCATTTACCACTCAAATCTACCTATAATACACCCTTCCTCCCTCATAAGGAGTTTGTTCTACCAGGGCAGAATGGTACCTTCTCAGAAATGTATAGTCTTAAAAACGGTGACCTAGGGCAGAGAGGTTGAATTAAGGCACAGAGCCAGTACAATTTGGAGGCTAAACTTGAATCCAGGTCTTGCTGACTTCTACCCTTGCTCTCTATATACTACATCATGCCAGGAAAGAAAAGCTGGGGTTAGACTGTAAAGAGCCCCAAATGCCAGTTAGAGAGACTTTGCTTTATCTTCTAGCCAAAAGAGAATGACTAGACATTTCTGAGCAGGGATCATCAATCAATAATCATTTATTATGGACTTTCTAGTTGCCAAGAACTGTGTTAAAGGGGAGGGATACAAGGAAAAACAAAAGCTGTAACTGACCTCAAGAAGCTTACATTCAAAAGGGGAGGCAACATGGATACAAGCCAGGTAGAACTGAAATACCTACAGAAAGAAGGTATTCTAAGAGTAGAAGACACTAACATTGGGCAGGGGGACAGGAAGGGGGTCTTGCAGGAGGCTTTTGTGGCTTTTGTGCTGAGTCTTGGATCTCATCTTGGTGGCTATGAGTGGAAAGAAGGGGACCTATGAAAGATGTTGTAAAAATGAGGTTAAAAATGAAAAGATTTGTCAACTGACTGGCTCCATGAGGAACATGAGACAGATAAGTCAAGGCTGACACAGAATTTGCTAATCTGGGTGACAAGATGCTAGTACCCTATACAGTAATAAGGAAGTTGGAAAGACAGAAGGATTTGGGGGAAATGATCATGAGTTCTGTTTTTGGACACGCTGAATTTGACATCTATATAACATCCAGTTCAAAATGACCAAAAGGCAATTGGTAATGTAAGACTATAGCTCAGGAAAGAGACTGAGGCTGGATAAATAAAACAGATATAGCCCAGAGATGATGATTTAAACCATGGGAGCTGATGAGATCATGAAATGAGATGATTGTAGAAAGAAAAAAGAAAAAGGCCTAGGATAGAGCCTTAAAGGACACCCACAGTTAGTAGGTTTGACATGGACAAAGATCCGATAAAGGAGACTGAGAAGAAATGGTCAGGTCATGGTAAGAGAAACAAGAGAAAAGAAAGGTATCATTAAAACCTAGAGGAGAGAGTAACTAGGAGGGGACGATGATCAACAATGTTAAATGGCAGAGTTCAAGAAGGATGAGGATTATGAAAGGCTGTAAGATTTGTTTTAGGAAAGAGCTGTTTCAGTTGAATGATGGATGCAGGGAAACCAGGTAGAAAGGCCATTATGACAAAAGTCCAGAAATAGGATGATAAGGCCATAAACTAGGCAGTAGAAACGAGAATCCAAACAGAAGGGCTGAATAACATTTCAGTTTAAGGAAATTCAACAAGTCTTATTAAGCACCTACTATGTGCTAGTCCTAGTGGATAGAAGGCTAACCTCAGTAGCACAGGGCTAGCCTCGGGTTCAGGAACACAGACTATTTCTCAACTCCTGTCTCTGACACACTGGCAGTGAAAATTTGGATAATTTTCTTAGCTGTCCAGACAGTTCTCCTGAGATTATCTATAATGTAGTGCAGATATAAATCCATGCTGACATATCATTGATAAGATAGATATTGATAAACCAATCTCGTTCACACAAACACACACATACACACACACACACACACACACAAGAATTTAGGTTTTTCAAAAGGGGGTGGGGGAGGCTGAAACTGAGTTGGATGTTGTGGATACAAATAAAAAAAACGCAAGCAGTTCCTGGCCTCAAAAAGAAAATATTCTACTGAGAAGAAACCACATGTAAGTAAATACAAAGTCATCGTGGGGGACCAGGAAAGGCTTCTAATATAGGAGGTAGCACTTGGGCTAAGCCTCTAATGGTAATGAGATAGAGGTAAGAAAAAAAGTATTCCAGGAAAAGTATGGAAGTGGTTGATGGAATACTGGCTGGTTGGAAAGTAGAGTACACAAAGGATGACAGGAAACAAGTTAGGAAACATAGGTTAGATCAAGCTTGGGAAGGGCTTTAAATACTAGACAGTTTAAATCTTATTCTAAAGGCAACAAGGAGCCAGTGAAGCTTCTTGAGCAAAGGAGTGATATGATCTGACCTTTACTTTAAGTAATTTGTCCAAAGGACTCATGACGGAAAATGTTATCCATACCCAGAGAAGAATTGATGAAGCCTGAATGTAGACAGAAGCATAGTATTTTCACTTTATTTTTTTTTCATGATTCTATTCTTTGGGCCTGTTTCTTCTTTCACAACACGACTAATATGGAAATATGTTGTACACAATTCACATATACAAACTATATCAAATTGCATAGGGAGGGGGTAGTGAGGAAGGGAGGGAGATAATTTGGAACTCAAATGATTTTTTAAAAATTGAATGTTAAAAATTGTCTTTACATGTAATTGGAAAAAATACTATTTTTAAAAAGAGAATATCAATTTGATGGCTGTGCAGAAGATAAATTGGAAACAGTTGAGTCTTTAGACAGAAGTATTAAGAGGTTATTGCAATAAACCAGTAGAGATTTGATGAGGGACTGAACTAAGGACTGAGCTATGTGAGAACAAAAGTGAGATGTGGATACATTGAAATTTTTAAGTGAAAATGATCAAATATATCGGGGGGAGGGAGAGAAGGCTCAAGACTAGGTTTTAAGACTGGGTGCCTAGTCAGACATCAATACCATTAATAATATAGAGATGTTGGGAGGAAAAGCTAAGTTTTAGGTGGGGAATATAAAAATGTTAATTTGAAGCTAAGAGTGGTAGGGTTTTCTTTTTTACATTTTTAAATAAAGTTTTATTGTATTTTAAAAAGGAAAAATCTTTCTTAGCCCCTGGGCCCTACAAAAAATATATAGGCAGAAGGTAGCACTCTCCTATTCTAGTTCAATCCATTCAGCTAAAAGATCAGGAAACTGAAGACCAGAAAAGCAAAGTGATTTTTTCAAGGTTGTGCAAGGAATGAGTGGCAAAGCCAGCATTTGAACCCAAGTCACCCTTTGACTCCAAACACAGCACCCATTTGTACCATCCTGACTATCACTCTTCCCCACCATAAAATCTCTAAATTGGTCTACACACTAAATCCCAAACATACCTTATGTTTCACTGCCTTCGAGCTTGAACTCACTTGTTTTCCCTAAGATGGATTTCTGACATCCCCATCCTTCTTGTCTACTTCTTGAAGACTCAAAGACTATCCATTCTTCAAGACTCAGTTCAAATCCTGCCTCCTCAATTAAAGTCCTTCCTGTAGCAGGCACTCAAAAAAATGTTGGTTAATAATGATGACCAACATTGGAGTAAATCACATAGGCTCCTTGGATCTTAGATCTTAACATTGCCATCTTTCTGCCGTTCCACCCAGGGCCTTTCAGGGTTGACGTCTCGAGCTGCACTCTTTCAAACAGATCACCAGCTCCCATCCTGAGGCAATGTACTACATCTAAGCTACCTTCCTACCACTGCACTGCTCCAGAATTCCCCACCTTCCCACTCCTCTCCTCCAAACATATGCACACTACCTCTTTGCTCAGCAAACAATAACCAGTCAATACTGCTGAGTTGTTATTAGTTTCCCACCCCCCAAGTCTTCCCACTCCAGTCCATCCTCCACTTAAATTCATCTTCCTAAAGCACAGGTCTGAACATGTCATATCCCTATTCAACAAACTCCTGTCACTGCCTTCTATCTCAAGGATCAAATATAAAATGCTATTTGGCTTTTAAAACCTTTCATAATCTGGCCGCTTTCTAACTTTCCAGACTTCTTACACCTTCAATGGCCTCCTTGTTTGCTCCTGCAAGACATTCCACTTCCTGACTTCATGCATTTTCTTGGGTACTGACTGGAATTCTCACTTCCTCATTTCCACTTCCTGGCTTCCCTGACTTCCTTCAGGTCCCAGCTAAAATCCCACCTTCCACAAGAAGTCTTTCTTGGTCCACCTTCATGCTAATGCTTTCCTTTTAAGATTGTCTCTCTATCCTTCGTATAGCTTGTTTGTACATTGTTGCTGCCATGTCATGTCCTCTATTAAAATGTGAGCTCCTGGAGAGCAGACTCTGTTTTTTGCATTTCTTTCTATCTTCAGCGCTTAAGAGAGCCTAATAAATGCTTGCTGCCTTCTGGTAAGGGCACATTCTTTTATTGCCCTATGGCTCCATTCACCATTTGTGACTTCAGCTTTCCCTGGTGACCACTTACCTATTCAGTGTTGTTTCACCCTATTAGAATATAAGCTCGTGAGAAGAGAGTGTCATTTTTTGTATTTGTATCCCCAGCATTTAGAGCAGAACCTGGGAAATAGCAAACACTTAATAAATGCTTTCTTACTCCTTCATTTACCTGAAAAATGATACTATGAATCCTTTTTTGATCTGATCTCTCCCTTTTCGGAAATCCTATTGCAATTATTGCCTGTTTAATTCATTTGTTCATCATATGGGGCTTTACAAGGCATCTAAGATTTATGATAAATACATATTTAAATTAGCTTATTTGTAATTTTTATCTTATTTTCCCAATTATGACACTTGCATTTGCTGAATTCCCAATAGCTTTTACCACAGCATTCCCCACAAAGTGGGCATTGCATAAATGTGCACCAATTTCACCAGTAGGTACGGTGAGTTAACTCAAGATTTCATTGACTTTTTTGCCTATTTGAGAATTTTACTATGTTGATTGGAAAAGTGATGAAGTTTTTTTTGTTTTATTGCTGTTGTTTTTATTGAACCTGTGATTTCCACAGTGTATAGGTTTCTGGTGAGGAACTTTCTCTAACAATATAGAAAAGTGCCTTCTCTGAAATTTAGTCTTAGAAAGTTGCCTGGGCAACTGAGGGGTTAAGTGACTTTCCCAGGGTCACACACAACAAGTATGTATTGAAGTGGGAATTGAATTCAAGTCTTTCTGATTCTAAGGCCATTTCTCTCTCTCTCAAGTCACTCTTTCTCTGTGGCAAAGATTGGTTTAAAAAACAAAACAGAATTGAGAATGAAGTGTCTTCTCTACAAAACTAAAGTCCCCTAGCTTTCCAAAACATATCACTAAAGTCACTACATTATCATCTACTAGGAAGGATAACATAAGGTTTACCGCAATGTTAAAAATTAGAATGAAAAAGATGAAAAGGAAATTATGTGTTTCAAGATGACTAGGACTTATTTTTTGTATGAATTTCCCATTTATCTTTCTTAAAAGGGTTATGACACATAGTAGTAGTTGAACACCCAAAATGAAGCCATTCTTGGAGCTAGGCATTCCTACTATTTTAGAAGCAGGTGTGTTATCTAAACAACACTAAAATCACATACAAACAGAAAGGAGGTTTTTCCACATAGACCAGGGAACCATGGTAGAAAAATGAATTGAGATTTGGCCTTAAGATCCAGAAAGATCTGACTTTATAAAGTCACTATTTTGACACATACTGGCTGTAATGCACCAATCTAGGCAAGTCGCTAAACCTGTTAATGTTGCAGGCAACTGTCTAAGACTATACTGTATAAGTAGCAGTGATGGTGCAGTGGTAGAAGGGAGTTTCCTCACCTGGAAGTTCCTTGTACCAGTGAAGAGAGAGAGAGAGAGAGAGAGAGAGAGAGACAGAGAGAGAGAGACAGAGAGAAGAGACATATCTATGTATAAGTACATATGTGTAGATTTATATGTATACATATGTGTATGTGTCTATGTGTACAAATACATACACACACATATATAAATATAAAACCACACACATACATATACCTCAGTGTATCAGACAACTCTTCAGGAATAGTTTATTTAAACTAAGAGTAAACTAAGACAAATATAGAAAACATTTTTACAAGTTCATTCCAAACCAGAAGTTAAATTTATAGTTCATTCTAAACTAAAATTCCAAGAAGGTAGCACTTATGGCCTCTACTTGGTTATTTTAGATAACCCTTAATATAAAATTAGCATACTTAGATATTTGCGTACAAAGTATATGTATATGTGTGCACATATATGTATAGTTTTTCCTTTAAAGCAAAGTATCCAGGGTGGAGCCAAGATGGCCGAGTGAAAGCAGTGACTTGCTTGAGCTCTCCCCCAAACCCCTCCAAATACTCATAAAGCAAAGTATCATAAAGTTGTTCAAAGTGCTTCAGTGTACTACAAATTTGATTAGTGTATGAAATGATGTATATTAAAAATTTCAGGTTATTTTATTTGTATACAGAATATTGAATGAGGAAATTCTCTCTACCCTAATGCAGAGAGCCCCTGTTCTGAATAAATTTGCCTGGGATATTGAGATGGCCAAGTAATTTACCCAGGATCACACACAGCTGCTATGTATATCATAACACTTGAACTCAGGTTTTCCTGATTACTCTATCCAGTTTGACAACAGAAAATTTTTTAACATGTATGTTGTTTATCTCCTTACACCAGTGTTATCCACAAGTTTCCTCTTTAATCTCCAAGACATATCTACATTTTCTATGATGAATTGTTTAGTTTTCCAATACTGCCTTTCTTACACTTGAGCTACAGGTAGTGACATCAAGACTCCAATAAGTTACAACACCAAGACAATCTCTCATGAAATATGGGCTTCTTAAACAATTAAAAGAAGCAATAATGCTCTCAAAATAGCCCACTGTTTACTTCCAAATTTTTTACCTACCAAAAACTAATGTGATTCAAAATACTAGGACATACAGAGGTAGGGATCAGGAACTGGACTGGTGATTTTATTGGTATAAGGAAATCACTGCAGAGGAAATTCCCTCTACCAATTCATATCAGCACCTTCTTAGCAACTTATCATCTTCGACTGTTGCTCAGGGCAGCAAGAGGTAATGACTTGCACAGCACCACACAGTCCATACATATGGGGTACTTGAATACATTTTCCTAGCCCCAAGGATTGACTCTATCCAGCATGTCACAAAGGCCACCAAAAATTAAGTCAAAACTATGTTCCCCAAATCATAATCTTAATTGCTTTATACTGCAACATCTTAACCTCAATAACCACAAACAATTTTGCTGTTCTGTCATTTCAGTCCTCTACAACTCCTTGTGACCCTATTTTGGGGTTTTCTTGGCAAAGATATGGTCTTCCATTTCCTTCCCTGGCTCATCTTAGAGATTAGGCAAATAGGGTTAAGTGACTTACCCAAGGTCTATCAGCCCATAGCTAGTAAGTGTCTGAGACTGGATCTGAATTCATCAAGATAAGCCTTTCTGATTCCAAGCCCAGTGATGTGGATCAGTGATTTCATTAATTTGGAAACTCATGGAAGTAAAAACTCCCTTTACCAACAGAGATAAGCCTTTTCTCATAAAAGAATCAGAAAATTCCAACACATTGGAAACTGAATTATTTCTAACAGAGCACCAGAAACAATTTACAAACATAAAGTTAGATTCTATGGTTTCACATAAATTCTAAGTACTAAGTTCTGTAAGTGCAACAGCAGATGCACTAAAGTAATCCTTATATCCTTTTAACTGTGACTTAAGGAAACTGCTAGTCTTGTAAATTATACATTAACCTTTTTCAATCACACAAAATTAGTTTTGAATTCCAAAGTTTTCAGGTAAAAGTTCTAGTTAACCCGTTACAAAAATAAATGCTAAAAAAAAATCACATCACAGAAAGCTTGAGCACCAATGTTTTCTGTTTTGTTTTGCTTTTGTTTGCACAACTGTAAACTATTGTTTCTTTAAAAATGGTATTTTAGCCACATGCCTAAACTTTCTAACATAGGAATGAATCCCTTTTTTGACACCAAGAAGCTCCAGTTCCTATAACTCATTAATGGTGGACCCACTAAGAACCTAAATACATGGGAACTATTCTAGGGGAAAAATTAGCTGAAATGTATCCTCTTTAACCAACATTAAAGCTTTTTTTTTTTACATTTTTAAATTTTGAAGATGATTTTAATGCTACTGAAATATTTAGTTACATATGAAATGGTTTTGCTTAATCCTTTCTGTTAATCCTTCCTTTTACAACTTAACTCTATTAAGAAAGATGTGATTTATGTTCCTTCTCTCCTGTCAGCTCCCATTTTGGTGAGGCAACAACACCACAACAAAATTCTCTAACTTTAGGGGACTGGAGGTAGTATATTATTTGCCAGTGTGTCCCAAACAAGATTTAACAGGGTCAGAGTCATATATGAAAATTCTCAGCTTGAAAGCACAGTTCACAATATATAATAAAAATTAATTACAACTTAAAGGATAACCAGGCACTAATAAAAAATGAGCAATGTGTTGTGAAAAAGAGGAACTGCAACCATTACTATTACAATCTTTAACAGAGACTCCACTTAAACGTTTGTGGCCTGCTTAACATTCCATACATATTTCTGGCAAGGTATTATGGGAGCTGAAGTTCAAACTGTCCCCTGTTGCATTTTCACTTACTATAAAAACATTGTCTCATATAAAAAGCATAGACATGGTTTTACTTTACTAAAACCTAAACTATTGACTTCAGTTCACTGACTTTAGTTAACTAATACATTCCCAGTTCAAGGGTTCAGTCAACTCTTAGAAAAATGTTAGATTAACACAAGCAAGGTCTTTCAGCACCAAAAAAAATGGATTTAAAAGGATGGAAAAGTCATTTTATAGCACAAATTCTGCAGAAGAATTTTAAAAAATCAAGGAAAGAAGGACAATGTATTATGACAACTACAGAGAATGCATATTTCTATGTTGTTTGCCTTTGGGTACTCCCTTTACCAAGCTTCATTTATGCTAGTCAAACAACTGTAAACACAAAATTTTATTTATTGTAAATTCTACACTAAAATATAACCAACCACTACAACAAAAATAGGGTTTTTTCACATCATTCTCCTGAAATAATCTCATTTCCTCAAAGGAAAGTAACATTTAAACTTTTTCATTTTCAAGTTCATTGTGTACTTGAAAGAAATAAGTAAAGTCCAAAATTAAGAATGCTCTACATTCCAAGCAGTGCTACCAATTCCAGCACTGTCTAAGCCTTGATAGCTCTCAAACAGCTGTGGCTTGGGCTTTTGGTTAAAATTACAATATGATCTCACCTGATTTCCAAAATACCTTTACACTAAGCATTTCTTCCACTTATAAAATTGGATCTCATTTTATACTTGTTTCTGAGCCCAGAGCTCTAAGGAATCCAAACAAAGTACTAAGGAACCTTTGAGAGACTGGGAAGAGGAAACCAGGGAAGAGTTCTGAATCAATAGTTATCAGGAAGCAAACAGGCTTCCCCCTCAACAAGCTTATTTCAAAGTAACAAAATGCCAAGGAGTATTTCCTTTCTAGTATAGGTAGGAGGAAGCTGGAATAAAGTGACCATACAAGGTCCTTTCAAAAAAAAATTTAAAGCACTGAAGACCTATAACACTTCCTTTTAGGCTCTTTAGAAGAAGCCTGAAGTTTCAGAAGCTGTTTTAGGTGGGACAAGGTATCAGTTAACAAAAGGAAACTCATTTGATTTCTGAAGTACATGTATTCTTAAGAACACATATTTCTCCCTAGAAGCACTCTTAGTAACAGTCTAGCAATACTAACTTGGCTGGTTAACTAGCTTGGTTTTACTAAGAGCACAAAACTTCACTAAGGTGAAACTTCAAGAAGTTAAATAAAATGTGGCCATGAATTTGGAAATCTCTTTAGCTGTTAGGAATTTATTATGAATTTTCTTTTAAAAAACCCCACAATTGTTTCTAAAATTCTTCTCTTTTCTGTAGTTTTTCTCCAAAATATAGTTGCTCTCACTTAAAGTCATGATTTCCCAACACATCAGAGTCCCCTATTATCTCAAGAGACATAGTGAGATGTTAAGCAAGTTCCCCAAGTAGAACTGTATTCATTTAATTTTAAAAAGTAACTCTCCGACATGAAGGGGATGAGAGAGTGACAGAAGAATAGCTGGACATCAAATTCCAAAAAGTTTGAGAATCTCAGCTCTACCTCACCGGATAGTAGGATGGTTAGATTAAGACAAAGTTCATACTATTAAAAAAAAAAGTTAACCAAAACCAGAATGTCGAGGAAAGACTAGTGTATTCCTGCCTGACAGCTCATCTCATCAATTAAAAATCCTACAATTTAAGGGCTTCATAAGGACGTGCGGAGCTCGCCTTAAGCCTAGGCAAACAGGAGAGCGTTTGCCAGCACACGGAGGAGCTTCTTGCCTGTCTCCCGCAGCCTCGGATGTGGTTATTGTGGATTATCAATATTGTGTTAGTTGGATCTGCACGTCCGATTCGGGAGGACTGTTTTTCGGGCCACCATCCCACCCCAGGCACGCAGGAGGACTGGGCGAAACCACCATCGGAAAAAGAGGGGAAAAAAAAAAGGGCATCCATCACCCACATGAGAAGAGGAAATTCCAAGCGTCCAAGTTCTGAATCTACTGAAAGAGAGTCTGACGTGAAGGAACCGAGTCAGAATATCCGCTCCTTCATCTGGGACTGGGGGGAAGGACCGAGGCTCCTCCTGCCCTGCCCGCGGCAGCTGGGAAGCTCCGCAAAGCCTGCAACGACCCCCCTCATCTCGCTCCCCATCGCCAAAGTCCTTCCAAATACAACTTTCCAAATACAACTTTCCAAACGCTTCACGGCGGGGCGTGATCTCCCCCAGCCCCAACCCAAAAACTTCAAGGAGCCAACAGGAGTGGGCTTTGGTTCCTTATTTCCTGCCCCCCTCCAGTTGGGGAGGGGGAAGGGTGGAAAAAAGGGGTGAGAGAAAAGATGAGTAAGATCCGTGTTGTGCTTGCCTCTGCTACTGGTACCGTCCATGGAGATCCCTGGGTGCACCGGAGGGAAGCATGTTAGCTTGCCCGCCCCTTCCCCCTCCTCCAGCGCGGGCACACACACACACACACACACACACACACACACACACACACACACACACACACACACACACACACACACACACACACACACACACACACCCCACACACACACGCATGCACGCACGCACCCCTGAGTTACCTGTCCCGAGGGTCGATCCAAGAGGTTTGCCGGGTGTTGTGGTCGATGTAGAAGATGCGGCCGTCGAAGTCCCGCGCCTCCTCCCAGCCTGCGGGCAGGGGCAGCTCCGAGCTCTCCCGGCCTCTCTGCTGCTGCGGCTGCGGCGGTGGCGGCGGCTGCCCGGGCCCCCCTTGCTGCTGGGGAGGCTGCTGCTGCGGCGGCGGCGGCGGCGGAGGCTGCTGTTGCTGCTGCTGCTGAGGTTGCTGTTGCTGCGGCTGCTGCTGCTGCTGCCTCCGCCGTCGGCCCCCGCTCAGCCAAGGCATGGTTACCCGGCCCCGGCCGCCGCCGCCTCCCTGCCACACAGTCCCTGGGCCCCTGGGCTCTGGAGCCGCCGCCGCCGCCTCCCCGCCCCGGGCCGGGCCAGCTGCTGCTGCCCAGCCCGGGCCCCGGCCGCCCCCCGCCGCCGCTTCCTCCGCCTCTTCCTCCAGCACTAACAACTGTCCCAACCAGCGCAGGAGGCGCGGGGAGCGAACGGGTAGAGCAGGAAGGCCGGGCGACAGCAGCGGCTCCTCCCCCGCACAGGGCTCATCCTCCGCCCGCTCCCGCTGCTCCCGGCTCTCCTCCGCCCGTGCCCGGGCAGCTCTGACCCTGGAGCCCGCGAACCAGTCCCGCCGCCGCCGCGCCCGCCGCGCCTGGAAGGAGCCACCCGGCACTCTCGCTGCGCTCCCGGAGCGGGCCCCTTCTCCAGCCGCCGCCTAGACTTCCCCCGGGACCCTCCGCTGTCTCCCACTCCGGCCGCCGACCCTCCGTGGGCAAACCGGAGGGTGCCCGCCCTCGAGGCAGTCCGGACCTGCTCTTCTCCACCGCACTGGATCACGGTCTCGGGGCCGCCACCGCCTCGGCTGCTACCGACGGCTCCTCCATCCCACTGGCTCTCCCGGCCATCTTCATTCCTCGTCACTGGCCATATCAGGGAGGAGGAGGGGAAGGAGAGCTAGAGCCTGGCCCTTGCCTCCTCCTCCTCCTGCCGCTCCTCCCTCCTCCCCTTTCCTCTTCCCCCCACCCCGTCGGCTATTCCCACGCGGGGGGGATGGGGAGGGGCAGGGAGTAGCAGCACTTTCTCCACCTCCTCCTCCTCCCCCTCCCAAGTCTCCTCCTTTTGGGGCAGCTCCAGCCCCTCTTCCTCCTACGCTCTGGCTGGGTCTCGGAGGCTCCAGACGGGAAGGGAAACCGCACCAGGGGCAGGATGGGTGGCTGCTGCATCCATCGGGCTGGCCTTGATAAGGGCCTGGAGATGGCTAATCCTGACTTCCCGACTCCCAATTCCAGGGGAGGAAGCATCAGCCTGGTTCCTTCTGCTGTAACCACTGCCGGCATGCGAATCTGCCTGGATCTACCGAAGAGGATGTTCTCAAGGATCTGTGGTTGGACTGGCCAAAAAATTTGATTTCTCCCAGGTTTTTTTTTCGGAGACTTTTGGTATTGTCCGATCTTGTCAATCTTTCCGAGAGGAAAATCCATTTCCGTTAGAAAATCCGTTTTGATCAGGGCACCCAGTGAGATTTCCTCTCTACTCTGAGGTCAACGAAATTGATAGCTTGAAGTAGAGTTACTACACAAGAAATAACATGCTCCCACGGATATTGGGGAGTCTTTGAATCTAGAGATCTTTTATCAACTAGCATACGTAATCATCCCTTGCACGTTTTAAGATTGTAAGAGACTTTAGGATTCATGTAGTTCTACCTTCTCATTTGCAGAGGAGGAAAAGAGAGTAAGTGATTTGCTCAAAGTCACATAGGTAAATTAGAAGCAAAATTCAGTCTAGAACCTAGGTCTCCAAATTCCTAGGCTAGTTCTCTTAACTCTATTATCATCTACCTCTTATGAATTCAGTTATGCCTGGAAGATGGACAAGACAACATTAATCAATCAACAGGAAATTAAGCAGGTACTAGGAAGCCATATTTTAAAAATTCAATATTCTTTTATTTCAAGTTCCAAATTCTCTCTCTCCTCTTTTTCGCCTTTCAACATCCATTGAGAAGGCAAGTAAAAAACAAGATTGGAAAACCATCTATGACTGGTACAAAAACAGACAGGCTCACAGCAGAAAAGAGAGGGTTTTGTTTGTTTCATCATAAATTCTCTCACTGTACTTGGCACCTGTGACAGTATCGGCAATATCCATCGGTTTTCCAGATGAGAAAAAGGAAGCTCAGTGACCTTACTGACAACCAGTAACTATTATAGCCCAAATTCAAACCTAGGGCTCTTCTGACTCCGAGGCCAGAGTTCTTTCCACTATTCCTTATTGCGGGGGTAGGGAACCTGCTGCCTCCACATGTGGCCTTCTAAGTCCCTCAGTGCAGTCTTTTGACTGAGTCCAAGTTTTATAGAGCAAATTCTTTTATTAAGGGGATTTTTCTGTGAAGTTTGGATTCAGTCAAAGGGTCACACTTGAGGACTTAGAGGGCCATCTGTGGCCTTGAGGCCGCAAGTTCTCCACCCTTAATATATTGGCTTATTGCTTACATCTTGTATTTTTCAGAAATTTTGTAAATCAAAACTGACAGCAGGTTTTGATAATGCCTTATACTTATATAGTACTTTGCTTTCACATATACCATCTCCTTTGTGAAGCAGTACGAACAATACCCTCATTTTAATGGCGAAAACTGTTAAGGGGTCCCCAGAACTTGTCCTTTTGAGTTGCCATATTTTCCAAAAACACTGGACCCAGAGTATGCAAGAGGATCAGAGAAGTTATAATTTGCCAGAGGCTACAAGTAAGTTATTGAATGGAACCCAAGTCTTCTCACTTGACAGAGAGGAAGTTCTGGATTTGAAGTCAGAAGTCCTGTCCCTTAAACCTGTGTGTCCTTGAGCAAGTCTCTTAACTTCTCCATTTCCTCATCTGTAAAATGGGGGAAGGAGGTTGTACTTGAACCTTCCGAGGTCCTGAGTTGAGGAGAAAGATCTGCATCAACCATCTGGGAAGAGTAAGCCCGAGTGTTACTCGTAAGTGGAGATCTCAAGACAACTTTGAAGCAGAATGAGGTTACTCTAGATGTCTGAAGAGAAGGGAGCTGCCAAATAGGAGAAAGGCAGAAAAGTGTGGAAGATATCCCTTACAACTTTGCCCACAGCTAGTTCTGCAAAGTACCAAGTGTTTCCTGCTATAATAATAATAATCCACATAGAGCTCTTAGAGTTGACAAAGCATTTTCCTCACCACAGACTGTCATTAATACTGCAAGTATTATTATCCTCAGTTAACATGAAGAAAATGAGGCTCAGATACTAAATTGTTTGCCTAGTCACACAGTTAGAATTAGAGTCCAAATCTTTTGACTTCAAGTCTAGTCCTCTTTCTAAATCCCTACTTTACCCCCTTCATCTGCAACTTTCTTTTCAGGTAATTAATTGGTGCAATTAGATTAGATAGGATGTTCCCAGCCACCTTGTAACAACAGGATTCTACTAATCCAGGTATTTTATCAGAGAATGATCACCAGGTTTAAAATTTAGTGCAGAAGATGATCTTTTAAAAAAAAAATCTGTTGCTGTGAACATACAGCAGAACTGAAGGAGGCAGAACTGAAAAGAAGAGGTGGGAATAATATGGATGAATAGATGACAAAGGCAACAAATATGCAATACATGCTTCCTAATGCAAGGTACTGTGCTAGAAAATGCAGGAGCAATGCAAGGAAGAAGACATGGTCCCTGCCCGCACAAAGCTTACAGTCTAGTAAGAGATTTTTTTTAAGAAGAGATATTTAAACAAATAACAAGGTATAAGGTGAAAGTGCACTTAAAAAATAAAAATACATAATTCTATATTAAAAAGAGGAAAAAAAAACCCTTTAATTCCTGAGGTGTCAGGGAAGACTTCTTGGAGCAAAAAGCAAGGAAGAGATAAATAGGAGGATCACTCAGAAAAACAAAAATGATAGTTAAGTCAAAAGGTCATATGATGTAATGGAGCGAGCACTAATAATCAAGTCAGATTGTTTAAATTCAAATTCCAGCTCTACTACTCACTCCCTGAATGACCTTGGACAAATCACTTCAATTCACCCTCTGTGGCCTCTGTGTTCTTATCTGTAAAATGAAGGATTGGCTGAAATGATGTCTAAGGTCCTTTCTGGTTCTAGATCTCCACAAAGAGGAAGGCTTTGAGTGGACTTGACAAGAACTACATACAGATGCGTGTTTATTTTATTTGCAGGGTAATAGGCTCCAAAGGTCAGGCAGGAATATAGTAGGCAGCATAATGTAGCAGAAAGGACACAGGATTTATTGTCGGAAGAATTAAGTCCTGATTCTGCCACTATATAACTTGGACAAGTCACTAATCCTCAGTTTCATCATCCATAAAATGGGGAAAATAATACTTGTGAATCTTTTGATTCTTAATGATTATTAAATGAGGTGTGATACCAGTACTATAGATGTTACCAAGAGAGATGATAGAGAGAAAGGTTCTATATAGCAAAATATTTCTTTTTTAATTTCTTCTTTTATTTTTAAAATAGAATTTTATTTTTCGCAATTACATGTAAAGATCGTTTTCAGCATTCATTTTTATATGATTTGAGTTCCAAATTTTTCTCCCTTCTCTTCCTCCCCTCTCCCCAAGATGGCAAGCTATCTGACGTAGGTTATACATGTGCAATCATGGTAAATATATTTCCACATTACTCATGTTGTGAAAGAAGAAACAGAACAAAAAGGGAAAACCACAAAGGAAAAAAAGTGAAAATAGTATGCTCTGGTCTTCATTCAGACTCCAGAGTTCTTTCTCTGGATGTGGATAGCATTCTCCATCATGAGTCTTATTGAATCATCTAGGATCATTATAGTGCCTAGAAGAGCTAAGTCTATCATATTTGATCATCATACAATGTTGCTATTACTGTGTATAATGTCCTCTTGGTTCTGCTCACTTCATTCAGCATTAGTTCATGTAAGTCTTTCCAGGTTTTTCTGAAATCTGCCTGTTCATCGTTTCTTATAGCACAATAGTATTCTATTGCATTCATATGCCACAACTTCTTCAGCCATTCCCCAATCAATGGGCATTCCCTCAATCTCCATTTCTTTGCCACCACAAAAAGAGCTGCTATACATATTTTTGTGCATGTAGGACCTTTTCCCTTTTTTATTATCCATTTATACCAAATATTTCTAAACAGCACCTGTAGTGGTAGTAAAAAAAAAAGAAAACAAAAGAAAGAAAACAAAAGAAAATGTGTCTGTTAATAGAGGAATGGCTGAACAAACTGTGGTATATTAATGCAATGGAATATTATTGCTCCAGAATAAATAACAAATATGAAAAACTCAGAGAAATTTGGAAAGCAGAATCAAGAGAATAATATACACAATACAGGCATACTTTGGAGATATCACAGGTTCAGTTCCAGACCATGGCAATAAAGCAAATATTACAATAAAGCAAGTCACATGATTTTTTTTGTTTCCCAGTGCACATAAAAGTTATGTTTACCTATACTGTAGCTTATTAATTGTGCAATAGTATTGTGTCTAAAAAAGGACAATATTGCTAAAAACATGCTAACCCTCATCTGAGCTTTCAGTGAGTCATACTCTTTTTGCTGGTGAAGAGTCTTGCCTTAATATTGATGGAGGCTGACTGATCAGAGAGGTGGCAGCTGAAGGTTGGGGTGGCTGTGGCAATTTCTTAAAATAACACAACAATGACGTTTGCTACATCAATTGACTCTTCCTTTCATGAAAGAGTTCTCTATAGCATAGGCTACTGTTTGATAGCATTTTACCCACAATAGAATTTCTTTCAGAATTGGAGTCAATCCTCTCAAACCTTGTTACTACTTTATCCACTAATTTTATGTAATATTCTTTAATATTGTTGTGTCTCAGGGAATAGGGAGGCCTGAGGAGAGGGAGATAGAACTCCCTGTGATGTAGCAATAAGAACACACACAACATTTATCAATTAAGTTCCTTGTCTTACATGGGTGTGGTTTAGGGTGCCCCAAAATAATTACAATAGTAACATCAAAGATCACTGAATACAGATCACCACTAACAGTTATAATAACAATAAAAAAAAAAGTTTGAAATATTTCGAGAATTACCAAATGTGACACAGAGATATGATGAGAGCTCAGGCTATTGGAAAAGTGGTGCCAATAAGACTTGCTCAAGGTAGGGTTGCCCCAAACCTTAAATTCATTTTTTTGAAAAGTGAAATATCTGTGAAGTACAATAAAGCAAAGCACAATAAAACAAAGTATGTCTGTAAACAACAATGTAAAGGAAAACAACATTAGAAAATAAATCAATCTTGATTACAGATGACCGATGATAAGACATATCACCCTGCTCTCAGTTGACAGGTGAGTCTATTAATGACGAACAAGGTATGTGCTGTCAGGGTGGTTAATGTTACACTTTGTTTTGCTTAATTGTACTTATTTTTTAAAGTGTGGGTCTTATTTGAGGGAAAGTTATTGAAAAGAATTACAGTGCTGTACAAAAAGAAGCACAATAAAATTTTTTTAAAGGAAAATATCAAATAAAGAAATTTGAGGAAATATAATTAGTTCCATTTTGCATATGTTGAGTTTGAGGTGTCTGAAATAAATTTAAACCTACAAAGAAGAGGCAAACAAGATAATATTTATTTATGAGGCAATTGGGGTTAAGGGACTTGCCCAGAATCACACAATCTAGTGAGTATTACGTGTCTGAGGCCAAATTTGAACTGAGGTCTTCCTGACTCCAGCACCGGTGATCTATCCGCTGCACTACCTAGCTGCCCCCTTGAGATGATATTTATAACACAAGCTTAATAATAACCCTAAAATGTAAAAATATAAATTTCTTATTTGGTTCAATGGACAGTGAAGAACTTAACCCCTCCCTAGCCTTTACCTTTATCAAGCCCCCCATGAAGACTGGTATCTACAACTTCACTGCAGAACTGGATGGCCTTGGCCACAGGCTAAATGCCCAGGGGAACTGATTAAGTGTAGCAGTAGTACTTTTGTTCAAATACAAGGTTCTACCTCCAGTCTAGTTATTTTTCTTGTCCCTAAAGATCTTATAGCCCAGTGGATAGAGTACTGGGCCTGGAATCAAGAAGGCTCATCTTCCTAAGTTCAAATCTGGCCTCAGACGCTTACTAGCTATGTGACCCTGGGCAAGTCACTTAACCTTGTTTGCCTCAGTTTCTCATGTGTAAAATGAGCTGAAGAAGGAAATGTCAAACCACTCCAGTCTCTTTGCCAAGAAAGCCCCAAAAAGGGGTCATAAAGATTCAGACAGGACAGAACAATAATAAAAGATCTGTGTGAGTGGTTTTTTGAGTGGAAGGTATTGGGACATGAAAGGGATGTTTGGATCTACTTGGTGACTTCTTAGCACATGCTAGCAAACTGTTAGCCTAATAAAATGAATTGTCTAATAAGAACTGACTTAAGGAACTAAGGGATCTAAGAATGTCAGAGCAGAATGAAATAAGCATTTATTAAGCTTTTTATGATGTGTCCTTCATTTTATAGATGAAGAAACTGAGAGTCAAGAGGGTTTAATGACTTGTCCAAGGATGCTCAGCTCTTCAGTGGCAAGAGCCTAGGTTTCTATCTAGCTCCTTATAGTTTAGTGGAGTTGATTGTATTTGCATAGAAAATGCAATACATTGCAATCATAGATTTAAAGCTGGAAAGAAACTTAGGGGGCATCAAATCCATAAAGATAAAGATGAAGAAACCAAGGCCTAGAAAAGTGAAGTAACTTGACCAGGGTAAACAGCTGGAAAGTTTGTGAAGAATCTGAATGCAGGTTTTTCTGGCTCCAAGTGCAGTGCTCTATCCACCCTATATACTATATACAACTAGGGAAGCAAGGGTGATGTAGTCAACTGATAATGAATGAAGAAGGATATAGAGTTCAATGACCTACATAATGTAAAGGAAAACAATATTGAAAAACTTCAGAACTCTGACAAATGCAATATCCACTCTGTCTACAAACACCAATCAGCAATTTACAGTTTTTAGAGGGTAGCCTAGACACATTGAGAGGTTAAATGACTAGCCCAGGGTCACACAGCTAGAATGTGTCAGCAATGGACTTGAACTCAGGTCTTCTCATTCTCAGGCCAAAACAATCCACTTACCTGTCTCTGGACTTTTTTTTTTTCCTAATCAGTGCTTGTGCTGTATTTCCTCTCACTAGAATGTAGAATTATTTTTGTTTTATCCCCCATGTTTGGCGATCCAAGCACAGTGCCTGGGCACGTAGTAGATGCTTAATAAGTGCTCCTAAAATGTAATTGAAGAATGTGAGCATTGAAGTCATCACATCTAAAAATGTGAGAAAACTCTCCAGTGAAATCCTGCTTACCTTGAATAAACAATTCAGAGTTCTAGGAAGTTACCATAAATCTACACATTGTGATGAAAGGGAAAAGGAAATGACAGGCTCTGGTATTCAAGTCAAAGTATGAAGTGGCTCATTGTCTGGCATTCCTTGAATATTGAAGTAATTACTCAAATTATGGGTACTTCACATATATTCAAATAATGCAGATACTGAATGGGCAGGTGAATTTGCAAGCTCTTATTGCTATTCACCCTAGCTTTTTTTTTAAAAGCTCAATGCAAGCAGGACAGAACTAACAGAAGGGATCCAGCCCTGTCTCCAAGTTAGTGCTACCTTACTTAGGAAGGGTAGGAGGAGGAAAGAGTTGTTTTATGATTTTATTTCCTTTACTTTGTGTCTGCATTTGGTTTGCTATCATGGTTGATTATTTGTTTTTATTTAGGTTTGTGGAAGTCATGTAGACTTTATGTGGACATTGTTTTTAGTTGGGGATTCTTGTTTGTAAAGACATGAAGTTTTTGTTTATTTTTTCCTATTAGTTATTAATAGTAACCAGAAAAGAATCTAACATTTTTTGTAATGCCTTAATGTTTGAAAAGTGTCTTACCTTCGTTTGAGCCCTACAACAATTATGTAATCTGCAGATATCCACAATGTCCTTTTACAGGTAAGAAAAATGAATGTCAAAGAGGTAAAACCCACCCATGGTCTCATAGCTAGTGTCCAAGGCCAGGATCTAAACAAAAGTTTTCTTGATTGTATATATCCAGTGCTCTTTCTACTATGTAGCACTGTCTATTTTCCATTCTAAGTAAATTAACCTTTAAAAGAATAAGTCAGATATGCACCCATATTTAAAACTTTTCTGTGATAGATAAGATAGATCTAAACAAATGTGAATTATGATTATAGTGCTAACATTGAGCATCTCTACAACTTATAATAATAGCTAAGATAAATATATATGTATATATACACACACGCATTATATATATGTGTGTGTGTGTATGTGTGTATATATATGTAGGTATACACACATATATTACTTTAAAGTTTGCAAAGCAAACCTTTTCATATCTCATTTGATCTTCACAACCACTCGAGTAAGGTAGATGCTA
This sequence comes from Phascolarctos cinereus, assembly GCF_003287225.1. Lineage (NCBI taxonomy): Eukaryota > Metazoa > Chordata > Mammalia > Diprotodontia > Phascolarctidae > Phascolarctos > Phascolarctos cinereus. The sequence goes on from NW_027556098.1 coordinate 11,785,107, forward strand.
TTATTATCCCATTTTACAGCTGATAAAACTAAAGCAGAAAGAGTTTAAGTGGCTTGTCCAGGCTTACACACAAGGTAAATATCTGAGACAAGCCTCAAACTCAACATCTTTCTGACTCCAAGTCCAGTATTCCTTCTACTGTGCCACTTATCTGCCTCTGGGTACTCAATGACTAATGATTTTTTAAAAAATCAGTCTTGTATGTTTTACACATTGAAACTGGTATTTTGGTTTATCCTCAGCAAAATTTTTATTCCAGACCAAATTCACATCAGCCTGGACTTTGCTCTCTTCTTAGAAGGTAATCCATCTTTTCTCATTTCACCAAAATTTTAAAAGAGGGTAGGGAAGGGAACTTCAAGCAAGAGAAATTGTGTCATACGGGAAGTAACTAAAGCATTTCAAATTTGAATTTAGGTCTTCAGTATGTAACACAGTATTTTCCCCACTATACCACATCCTCTCTCTCTCCTTGGTTTATATTCAAGTTTGAAATTACTTCAGTACTTATCTCATTGATAAGAGTATTGCTTCCATGGCTTCTCACTTTTATGTGATTCTTGACCATGTCCTTCCATGAATCCTCTCCAGAGAATCTATTCAACAGACTAGAGGTCTTTCTCTATGTTGCTTTACTCTACATAGATACCAGCAGAGTTCAAAAGTTGTTCCCTTCACTCTAACTAGCCTGACCTCTTAATCATATAGTTCCCACTCCTATTCATTGGGAAAGAAAGAGGGGACAGCTAGATGGTGCAGTGGATAGAGTACTGGCCCTGGATTCAGGAAGACCTGAGTTCAAATCTGGCCTCATACACTTGATGCTTCCTAGCTGTGTGACCCTGGGCAAGTCACTTCACTCCATTGCCTGCCTCCCTCTGAAAGAAAGAAAGAAAGAAAGAAAGAAAAAGAAAAAGAAAGAAAGAAAGAAAAAACCCTTTATGTGTGTGTATAATATAATATAAATAAATAAATGTAATTAAGCAAAATACATTCCTGCATTTGCTACGTCCAAACACCTCCCCCCACCCCAATAAAAGAAAGAGAAAAAGGAAGGAAGGTAGGAAAAAAGAAAGAGAAACTCTACACTGTGTAGGTCAAATCAATTCTCTACCTGGAACTGGACAGCACATTTCATTTCATCATGAGTTCTTTAGATTTGTGGTTGGTCATTGTGTTAATCAGAGCAAACAATCATTTTTTAACTGCCCACGATGTGCCAGGCAGTGTGCTACAAATATTAGCTCAAAATGTGTTACTAACCTCTATTGTCCATTATGTTTCTCAATGCCACCACTTTGAGCATGTACAACTTTTAGTCCCTAGAGACTGTTAGTTAGTATTGGTTAGTTAGCAAATTAATGAGTATTTATCAGGTGCTTATTATGTGCCAGGCACTGTGCTAAGTTCTGGAGATAAAAAGAAAGGCAAAAACACAGCTCTCAAAGAGCTCACGTCCTAATGGGGGAGACAACATATACACAACTACATATGTACAAGAATGAAAAGAGGGAAGGCATTGGGGGGAAGGAAGAAGGCTTCTCAAAGAAGATGAGATTTAAGATGAGTTTTGAAGGAAGGTAGAAAAGCCTGTAGTTAGAGGAAACAAAACATTGCAGGCATTGGGTCACTCATTGAAAAGGTACAATCAGGAGATGAAGCAGTATGTGCAAAGAACAGCAGGAATCCTGGTATATCCTGGAGAACAGTCATGTGTAAGAAGACTGGATAGAAAAGGAACAGCAACGATGGCAAGGGTTAAATGCCACATGGAGCTTTTTACATTTAATCATGGAAATAATAGGGAGCTACAGGTGCTTTTAAGAGTAGAGATTAACATGGTCAGACCTGTGTTTTAGGAAAATCATTTTGGCAGCTGAGTGAAAGAAGGGCTGCAGTGGAGAGAGACTTGAAGCAGGGATAGGAAGAAAGCTATTGAAATCTTTCATGTACAAGGGGATGAGGAGCTGCACCAAGGTATTGAGTTGAGTTTTATATTCATATGCACACATATACGCACATATGTATATACACACATATTTGTATTTCTATTTATAAACATACATACACATATACATTGTCTATACAGTGTATATGTGTGTATACATACATGTGTATATATATACATACATATGTGTGTGTCTGTGTGTGTGTGTGTATGTGATGTTGTGAAGATAGAAATCTCAAGACTTGGCACATGATTGTTGAGAAGGAGAGGTGTCAAGGATAACACCAGAATTTAGAGCCTAGGGGACTAAGAAAATGCTGGTACCTTTGACAACGACAAGGGAGTTTAAAGGAGGAGAGTGTTTGGGAGAAAAGATAATGAGTTTTATTTTGGGAATGTTGAATTTGAGATGTCTATAGGAAACATCCTTCTAGAAGGCCAAAATGCAGTTGGTGATAGGAGACTAGAGCTTAAGAGAGGTTATGCTTAGATCTATAGATCTGTGAATAATCTGCATTGAAATGATCATTGAAGGGTGGAGCCAAGATAGCAGAGGAAAGGCAGGGACTAACCTGAGCTCTCCCACAAACTCCTCCAAATACTCTAAACAAATCCTAGTGCCACAGAACCCACAAAAAGATGGAGTGAAACAAATTTCCAGCCTAAGACAACTTGGAAGGTAGGCAGGAAAGGTCTGTTGCATCAGGGTGAGGGAGGAGTGCAGTTCAGTGCAAGCCACACCAGCGCAGACTGGGCCCCAGCAAACCAGTAGCAGGCTTATGGCAACTTAATCAATAGCAACAGCAGCTGTTGCTGGAGCTCTCAGCCCACAGACAGTAATGGGGTTCAACAACTGGTCAGAAGGACATTACAGAGGTCTTTTTGCTAGCACCTAAGCAGAACTCTGTTGCTTTGCCCATACTTGCATCCAGGTCACAGTACTAGGTGGCAGTCCCAGGATAAGAAGAAGCACTAGCATAGCAGAGTTTGCAGCCACAGTGGAAGTGGAACTCACAGTTCCAGGGCAGAAAGTAGTGCTTGTGGTCTCTCACAGACTAGCTCACAGTCCAGGAGAGTAGGAAACACCTCTCCTTAGATCATACCACCTTGGAAGAACTGAAAACTTACAGGTCCCTGGAAGTATCTCTGAAAGCAGTTGCATAAAACCCCTGAAGCTTGGGATAGTGCTTCCTCCACCCTGGCAGCAGAGCCCTACTTTAACAAAGAGTTAAAAGTCAAGAAATAGGCTGGGGAAATGAGCAAACAATGGAAAAAGAAAACTCTGACTGAAAGTTACTATGGTGACAAGGAAGATCAAAACACACACTCAGAAGAAGATAACGAAGTCAAAGCTTCTACATTCAAAGTCTCCAAGAAAAATGTAAATTAGTCTTGGGCTATAGAAGAGCTAAAGAGGACTTTGAAAATCAAGTAAGAGAGGTAGAGGAAAAATTGGGAAGAGAAATGAGAGTGATGCAAGAAAACCATCGAAACGGAGCCAACACCTTGGTAATAGAGACACCAAAAATACTGAAGAAAATAACACCTTAAAAACAGACTAGGGCAAATGGCAAAACAAAAAGCCAATGAGGAAAAGAATGCCTTAAAAAGTAGAATTGGCCAAATAGAAAAGGAGGTCCAAAAGCTCACTGAAGAAAATTATTCCTTAAAAATTAGAATGGAGCAAATGGAAGCTAATGACTTTATGAGAAATTCCCCAGGCTAAAACAAAGCCAAAAGAATGAAAAACTAGGAGACAACATGAAATATCTCAATGGGAAAACAACTGACCTGGAAAATAGATCAAGGAGAGATACTTTAAAAATTATTGGACTATCTGAAAGCCATGATCAAAAAAAGAGCCTAGACATTATCTTTCAAGAAATTATCAAGGAAAACTGCCCTGATCTTCTACAACTAGAGGGCAAAATTGAATTTGAAAGAATCCACCAACACTTTCTGAAAGAGATCCCCAAATGAAAATTGCCAGGAATATTAGAGCCAAATTCTAGAGTTCCTAGGACATGGAGAAAATATTGCAAGTAGCCAGAAAGAAACAATTCAAGTATGGTGGAGCCACAGTCAGAATAACTCAAAATTTAGCAGCTTCTACGTTAAAGATCAGAGGTCATGGAATATGATATTCCAGAGGACAAAAAAGCTAGAATTACGACCAAGAATCACCTACCCAGCAGAACTGAGTGTAATCCTTCAGGGGAAAAAAATGGATATTCAATGAGCTAGAGGAAGTTCAAGCATTCTTGATGAAAAAATCAGAGCTGAATAGAAAATTTGACTTTCAAATACAAGACTTAAGAGAAGCATAAAAAGGTAAACAGGAAAGGGAAATCATAAGGGACCTAATGATATTAAATTATTTACATTCCTACATGGGAAGATGATATTTGTAACTCATAAGACCTTTCTCATTATTAGGATAGTTAGAAGGACCATATGCGGACAGAGGGCACAAGTGTGAGTTGAATATGAAGGGATGACATCTAAAAAATAAAATTAAGGGATGAGAGAGGAATGTACTGGAAGAAGGGGAAAGTAAGAGGTAGAGTAGGGTAAATTATCTCAGGTAAAAGAGTTAAGGAAAAGCTTATACAGTGGAGGGAAAGAAGGGAAAGGTGAGGGGGAGTAAGTGAACCTTATTCTCATCAGAATTGTCTCAAAGAGGGAACAACATACACATTCAGTTGGATATGGAAGTCTATCTTACATTGCCTATGAGAAAGTAGGAGGGGAAGGGGATACGGTGGGGGAGTGATAGAAGGGAGGCAGATTGGAAGAAGGGGAAGTAAGAAGTCCCTTTTGAGGAGGGACAAGATGAAAGGATAGAGAGAAAATAATAAATGGGGTAGAGGGATAGGATGGAGGGAAATATAATTAGCAATAGTAACTATGAAAAAATTTTGAAGAAAGTTCTCTGATAAAGGCCTCATTTCTCAAACATACAAAGAACTGAGTCAGATTTATAAAAGTAAGAGCCCTTCCTCAATTGATAAATGGTCAAAAGATATGATCAGTTTTCAGATGAAGTAATCAAAACTATCTATAGCCATATGAAAAAATGCTCTAATTCACTATTGATTGGAGAAATACAAATTAAAACTCTTTTGAGGTACTACCTCATACCTATTAGACTGGCAAATAGGATAGAAATGGTAAATGACAAACGTTGGAGAGTATGTGGGAAAACTGAGACTTTAATGCACTGTGGTGGAGTTGTGAACTGATTCAACTGTTCTGTAGAAAAATTTGGAACTATGCCCAAAGGGCTATAAAACCATGAATACATTTTGACCTAGCAATATAACTACTAAGTCTGTATCCTGAAAGAGATTTAAAAAAACACACACACAAAAGAAAAGGACCTACATGTACAAAAATATTTATAATAGCTCTTTTTGTGGTGGCAAAGAATTAGAAATTGAGGAGGTGCCTATCAATTGGGAAATGGCTTCACAAGTTGTGCTATGTGATTGTGATGGAATACTATTGTACTATAAGAAATAATGAGCAGGATGCTCTCAGAGAAATCTGGAAAGATTTGGCTGGGCTGATGCAAAGGGAATTGTACTATGTACAAAGTTAACAGTAATATTGTAAGATGATCAGCCATGAAAGATTTAGCTGTTCTCAGTATACAACAATCCAGACAACTCTGAAGGACTTATGATGGAAATGTTATCCATCCCCAGAGAAAGAACTTACAGTGTCTGAATATTGATTGAAGCATACTTTTTTTTTACTTTATTTTTCATGAGTTTTTTTTTCTTGTCTATGTTTTCTTTCACAACATAACTATTATGGATATGTTTTGTATGACTACACATGTATAACCTATATTGAATTGCTTGCCTTCTCAACGAGGTAGTGTGGAGAGAAAGGAAGGGAGAGAATTTGGAGCTCAAAGTTTTAAAAATGAATCTTAAAAATTGTTTTTACACACAACTGGGGAAAAATGAAATAAATAAAAGCTTAAAATATTAAAGAAAAGAAAATAAATGATCATTGACCCAATGGAAGCTAATGAGATCACTAAGTGAGCTAGTGAGTTTGTTATCCTCAAAAAGGACCAAAATGACATCAGTATGTTAGAATCAAGTTACTGTATGTCTGACTGTGCCTGATTAGACTAATATGGGCTCAGAATGCTCTACCACAGGTCAGGCACAAATAGTCCATGTGACCATTTGGGGTGGATTCTCTAAATTTGTGCATCATGCATTTCTTTTGACCTACTCCAATTCTGCTTCACTCATAGAGCACAGCACATTTTTTGATGAGAGCATGCCATGCTGGGTGGTCTTGTTCCAGTGTCTCCATTGCATGCAATCAATTCCAAAGTTCTTCAGAAATACCTGTAGAGTGTCTTTGAATCACTTCTGACTACCATGTGAGCACTTGCCTCCATGAGTTCTCTGTAACATAATAGTCTTTTAGGCAAACATGCATTTGGCATTTGAACAATGTGGCGAGTGCATAAGAGTTGCACTCTCTGCCATAGAGTTTGAATGCTTGGCAGTTGAGCTTGAGAAAGGACCTCAGTGTCAAGTACCATATCCTGCCAGGTGATTCTTCAGAATCTTCCTAAGACAATTCAGATGGAAGTAATTCAGTTTCCCAGCATGGTGATGGTAGACTGTCCAGGTTTCATAGGCATACAGCGAGGTGAGGACACCAGCTCTGTAGATCTTCAGTCTGTAGTCAGTCCAATATCTCTTCTCTCCCACACTTTCCTTTGAAGCCTTCCAAACAGTGAGCTAGCTCTGGCAATGTGTGCATCAACCTCATTAGCAATGTGAACATCCCTGGAAAGTATACTGCCAAGATAAGTGAACTTATCCACAGTATTCAAAATTTTGTAACCAATGGTTCCACATATGGCTGGTGTGGTGATAGCTGGTGGAGCACCTTTGGTTTTTTGGTGTTGATTTTTAGGCCAAAATTAGCACAAGCAGCAGAGAATCAATCCATATGTTGTTGTATCTCAACTTCAGAGACTGCATGGCGTGCACAAATATTTGTGAACAAAAAAATCATGAACTCTCCCTCCACTTTAGCCCTGGCTTGTAGCCTTTTCAAGTTTAATAATAAATTACCATCAGTGTGGTAGCTGCTGTTGATGTTGTGTTCCTCCTCAGGGAAGGCTTCTGACACCATTGCTGGAGAGGGAAAAGAGTGCTTAGAATGGAGTTTTGGAAAATACTTAAGGTTAGTGGGAGTGGCTTGAATGAAGAATAAGCAAAGGAAACTGAGGACTTGTCAGATAGGTAGGAGGAAGAGAACCTGGAGATCGATGGCTCAAAACCTGTAGAGAAGGATCTTATAGAGTGATCAACAATATCAAAGTCCATGGAGAGATAAAGAAGATGAGATATAAGAAAGGCCATTAGATTTGGCAATTAAGAGCTCATTGGTAATTTTGGAGAGTAGTTTCAGTTGAATAATGAAGTTAGAAGTCAGACTTCAAAGGGTTTAGAAGAGAGTGAGAAAAGAGGAAGTGAATCCAGTAAGTATAGACAGCTTTCTCAAGAAGTACTTGAGAAGAGAGAGACTCAGGACAAGAGATGGGCTTGTGTCATCTTGGGTTAATAATCATCTCTAAGAGCATTGCAGTAGTTTCTGAGGACTCCTCTCTTTGCTGCCAATTCTCTCTCTCTCTCTCTTTCTCTCTCTCTCTCTCTCTCTCTCTCTCTCTCTCTCTCTCATTTTTTGTTTGTTTGTTTGTTTTTGTTTTTGTTTTGCAAGGCAATCAGAGTTGAGTGACTTGCCCAGGGTCACAAAGCTAGTAAATGTCAAGTGTCTAGGGTCAGATCTGAACTCAGGTCCTCCTGGCTCCGGGGCCCATGCTCTATCCACTGTGCAACCTAGCTGCCCCTGCTGCCAATTATCTCTAGCAAAAAAAAAAAAATATGGACCTCTCAAACTGACAAGCCTGGACACATCTGTTTCAGAAGAGATACTCATTCACCTAAAGTCAAGAAAGAACAACTGCAAAAGAAGTAGCCTGGATCCAGGCTCAGGTTTGCTAAGACAAGATTTGTCCTTTATTTGTTCAGTGCTCATATCCATAGATCTGATAGAATCCACAACCAGAAGGGAAGAAAAGGACTGGGGGTTGAGTCATTTCTTTTTAAATGTCCACTGAATCACTGGACCTTCAAACTCAGTGGCCAATAAAGAACCTGCCTTTTCACCTCAAAGCCCAGCTTCCTCAGCATTGAAATACCACATGGTGTCTGCAATTTGTCCCAAGGCTGGGGTGCACATGTGGGTGGCCAGAAGTACTGAGGACCACTTTGCTCAATGCCCTGTTCAAACCCTGGAACAATTTAGTAGAAGAGCTGTGCTATGAAAAATTATATATGCATATATATGTGTGTGTATATATATATATATATGTGTGTGTGTGTGTGTGTGTGTGTATGTATATATGTATGTATACACACATATGTATATATACACATAAACACACACACACACATATATATATATATGACAGGTTCAGAGAAACCACAGAACACTTGTGTGAACTGAAACAAAACAAAATGAATAATTTATGTGATGACCAAAATAATGTCAGGGAAAACAAATTTGAAAGACCAGAATTCTGATTGATGTGGTACGGACTCTAGAAGAGCATGCATCCTGCCATGTGTGAAGTAATAACCCTGGAGCTGTAGAGAGAACCATACATTTAAATCTATAGTCAATGTGTTTGTTTGACTTGACTGTATTGGTCACACAATTCATTAGGATGGGGTGGGGGAGAAAAAGAGTTGGTGGGTAATGAGAATGATTTTTTTTCAAAGGTGAAATGAAGGAAAAAGGCTAAATAAAACAATTTTTTTTTGGCTAGGCAATGGGGTTAAGTGACTTTCCCAGGGTCACACAGCTAGTAAGTGTTATATGTCTGAGGTCAGATTTGAACTCAGGTCCTCCCAAATCTAGGGCCGGTACTCTATCCACTGCACCACCTAACCACCCCTAAATAAAACAATTTTAAAATAGATGGAAGAGAGCAAAGAATATTCACAGATGAAAGGTGGGTAGACAAATAGACAAGAAGTGAAATAAATCTGGCAATGTTTCTGTACTAATCCAATTTCATCTTGAATGAAAAACGAACCACGACACATGGACCCTAATGCCCCAGCCAATGATAAGCTATATGAAATAAAAATATTACTTAAGATGAAGTCAGGAAGAGTAACTTGACCTGACCAAATACACAGTGAAGAAATTGGTGTTCAGAAGAGAACACAGATTAGCCGAACAGTTTACTCTGTATTTGCTCTATTTGTATTTGTATATATATATTTACATTTTGTGCTTTATATTTGTATATTTACATTGTATATGTATGTACCTTTGTATACATATTTATTTTATTTGCTCAAATACTCTAACAAAAATTCATATACATTGTTTTATAGCCACTCTTCTTTTGTGTGTTTTTTCCTGTTAATTGACATGTTCTTCTTTGTTGAATCTGTAAGAAAAAAGAAAAGGATTTTTAAAGTCTAAAAAAGAGAAAAGCATGTGGACTGGTATATTGATGTTTCTTTCATCACATTTCTGGGTATTAAGATTAAAGGATTATAGATTTAGAGCTGGAAGGGATATCAGAGGAAACCAGTCCAATTGCCTCAATCATTTTACAGATGAGGAAACTGAGTTCCAGAGGTTAGCTTTTTTTCTGTTCTTTTGGTATTTTCCTTTTCATGAGATAACTTCTTTCCATAATAGTGTCACCTCCCTCCCATCCCACCACCCTTCAGCACCAATTTCTTCATTGCATGTTTGGTCAGGTCAAGTTGCTCTTCCTGACTTCATCTTAAGTAATATTTTTATTTCATATAACTTATCATTGATGGAGGTATTAGGGTATGTGTGTGATGGTTCACTTTTCATTCAAGATGAAATTAGATTAGTATAGTAACATTGGTAAATTTATTACATTTCCTGTCTATCTGTCTACCCACCAGTTTCATCTGTGAATATTCTTTCCATAAGGTGGCTTACTTAAGTCTCATGCCAAGCTTGTTACTATATACTTTTTTTTATTCTATTCCTTTTTGTCTGTTTATGAGGTGATGCTGCTTTAAATCTTCTGCTATCCTCCTCTATAGTGCATGCAAATATATTGTACTCTAAACCACTATTGCTTGGGGTTGTTATCTTTTTTTATCATAAGAAGAGCAAGAATTTCCAGGATTCTTTTGATCTTCTTATTTTGGCAAGTAGCTTAGATCTCATATATTTTCAGGCAATAATGATAATTTAAAATTTAGTCTATTTAAAAATGAATTAGGTAGTATGCTGTGTAAAGGCTCATTGGATAGAGCTCTGGACCTAGAGTCAGGAGGACCTAAGCTCAAATTTGGCCTCAGACACTAGCTGTGGGACCCTGGGCAAGTCACTTAATCTCTGTTTGCCTCAATCCACTGGAGAAAGAAATGGTAAGTCACTCTAGTATTTTTGCCAAGAAAACCCCACAGACAGTACAGTCCATGGAGTGGTGAAGAGTTGGACACAATGAATGATCAGACAATAACAATAACGATAACAACCTGTCGTAAAATACACTACAAAGCATTCCAAAAAGTAATAGAAAAGAGTTTTGGATTATCTCCTCTTTTGAGTTAGGAGGTAGTGGGATATAGCAGAAGGAATACTGAAGTCAGAGGACCTTGGTTTTATTCTGAGATGTACTACTTATAATCTGTGTAATCTTGGGCAAGACCCTTATAGGTGCCAGTTTCCTCACATATAAAATTAAAGGAATGGACTGGTGACTTCTAAGATCACTCTGTCTTTAAACTGATGGTCCTACACATTTTATTTTTATCTCTATTATAAGAGTGGTACAGTGGGAAAGGGCAATGGCTTTGGAGTCAGAGGACTTGGGTTTAAATCCCCTCTCTGTCATTTTTAACCTCTCCAAGCTTGAGTTTTCTCATTTCTATAATTAGGTGTTTGGATGAGATAGTCGGGTCCAGACTAGATCATGGAAAATTGAGTTGGATATAGCTGGAAGCTACAATGGCTAGAAGCCCACTGAAGAACTCAAACCCCTACAAATTATTGAATCACATAGGCAGCAATATACTAAAGTTAGTTTCAATGGGCTATTGTTGAATTTTCAGTGTGAGCATTCGCACCTCAATAATCTGAAATTGCTACATATCAGGGATTGATTCATTATTTTATTTATTTCTAGACTTAAAGTATTAATAATGCAAATTTAACATAAAAATGTGTGCATACTTAAAAAAACCACAAAACTGTTGTAGGTCCTAGTTGTTAAACATTTAGCATCATAACCCTGTATTGTTCTACAGTCATTCAGCTCAGCAGTTCAGTAGAAGGCTCAAAGAATTAAGTCCTCTCTAGAATAGAGTTCTGAAGATTGTAGGCTAATCATAACAATAACAACAGCTAGCACTTATGTAGTACTTTAAGAGTTGTACAGGGATTTACATCCCTTATCTCACTTGAACTCCATAGCACCTTGACTATGCCACCCAATCAACCAGCTTTATTTTGTCACTCTCCAAAATAAACTAAAACTGGACTAGGTTTCTTCAATACCCTACACATACCAGTTTTTCCTCACCTTTGCATTTTGTGCTGGTCCTTCAGCCTGGAATGCCCTGTTTCCACAACTCTACCTTTATGAATCTTCTAGTCCTTTCAAAGTCCATCTCAAATACCGCCTCCTTCATGCAACTGTTCCAGATCCTATATAATTTTGTGTGTCTTCTTTTCCTTTGAACCCTTGTAGTACTATTGACTGACATCATATACACACGCATTATTTCATTTGATTCTCAAAATCATCATCATCCCTATTTTATAGATGATAAAACTGAGGCTCAGACAGAGTGGGAACCTTGTCCAGGGTCACATGGCTAATAAGTATTTGAACCCAGGACTTCTTGACTCCAAGTCCAAAATTCTAAACCACTGCCTCTCATTTATTTGCATTACTTCTGAAAGTACCTACACTGATAAGATCACAGAACCATTGGAACAGTGGAGTGAGAGTATTTGGTTAGGTCCAGGAGCTTTTTCCTAATTCCATTTTATTAAATACCAGTTCCATTTTCTCATACAGTGATAAGTTACATCTCATGCAGTGGAGTTTACATTGTCATTAGTGATGACAGTGGATTGTTACAGAAACATAGATAGGAATGTTTGATTTCATATCTGTCTGTCCTCTTCCTTACGATTTCTTTCATAAGGATTCTCAGGATGATGTGGCTTTCTGCAGTTTTTTTTCTCACCATACTGATTTTTGTTATTTTGTGAGGGGATACTGTTTATAATACGCCAACTTTCTTTCTAATATTTTGTAAGTGACCTTTTACTTGAAATTTAAATTGTCTCAGGCTATAACATCTCTCTGTCTGACAAATAGATAAAGTATTTGTTGGCTAAGGCAACTTTTGTGCTTTTTTGGCTTCTGTTTTAGTGGCAACTGTTTTACCTCAGTTAAATCAGATCTGGGGTCCTGTCCCCAAAGCCCCCATTAAAAAGTTAATGGTAACTTGGAGGCCTCTAGTAGCACTTCAGGGATCTGACTTGGCCCTATTCTGTTTGGCATTTTTATCAGTGACTTAGATGAAGGCATAGATTGATTTTTATCAGATTTATAGATGACAGAAAGTTGGGTAAAATAGCCACACATTGGATAATGATAATAAGGATCCCAAAGCTAGAACATAGGCCACATCTAATTAGATGAAATTTAATAGGTTTAATTGTAAAGCCCTACACTTGGGTTCAAAAAATCAATTTCATAAGTAAAAAGTGGGGAGGCATGAATAAACAATACTTGGTGTATAAGAAATTGGTGGCTTTAATGAATTACAAATTCAGTGAATCAATAGCAACAAACAGTACCTGCAAAAATTTATCTGAGGCTACTTCAAGAGAAGCATAATGTGGGAGCTAATAGTTCCATTCTTTTCCTTCCTGATCATACCATATCCAAAATATTGTGTTCAGTGTTGGCTGCTCCACTTTCAAAAGGGTTTTGACAAACTAGAGAGCATACAGAAAAGAGTGGCCAGAGGAGAGTGATTATGGTGGAAAGGAGACTTAAGATCATGCCCAAAAAAGGATCAGTAAAAGGAGCTGAGGATGTTTAGCTTGGAGAAGGAGTGTGGACATGAGAACTATCTTTAGGTATTTGAAAGATCATAACACAAAAGAGGGTTTTGCTCTTGCCTCCAGATTATGGAACTAGAAGCAATGACGAGGTGATACAAAGAGGAAGATTTAACCTGATGTACAAAAAACTTTTCTTAGACACATCTAAAAATGAAATAGGCTATCTAAAGAGATGATGGGTTACCCATTCACATTTAAGTAAAACCTATAATGACTATGGCTTGAGATACTGTAAAAAAAATAAAAGGGTTATTGATCAGGCCCCAAGTTGGATTACTGAAACCACTGAGGCACCTTCTAAACTCTGAGTTTTATAATTCTAGGAAATATCAATAATCAGTCAATGTCTTCATTTTTGTTCAGTTTCCATTTTCCAGAATAAGCTCTTTGTTTAACTAGGTCTGGAGCTACTGTAAGTACACGCATCTTCTCTTCTTTGTCCTTTCTCATAATGTAGCTTTAATTTTGACCATTATTCAAACCACTCAACAATTTGCTATAGGACTAGTCTCTAGAATCATGCCTATGACTCCTCCAATTCTTCAAAATATTTCACTTGAACCTAAAATTCCTTCAAGCTATCTTATTTCTTTTCTTCAACTCCCAGCCCTAGGTCAACGATTCTATAATATAATCCCATGAGCCTAGAAAATGTCATTTACATTCAATGTCTACACCTTTCCTTTTCCTGTCAACCCATGTAATATTGTTTCAACCTCAACACTTAAGTGAAATTCCTCTATCCAAGTATATCAATAAAAAAAATCTCAGTTACCAAATCTAATGGCCTTTTCTTAATCTTTATTCTTTCTGTCATTTCTGCAGTATTTGACACCATAGAGCACCCTTTCCTGTTGTGTATTTTCTCCTCACTGGGTTTTCATGACACCACTGTCTCCAAGGTCTCCTACATGTATGGCCATCTTTTCTTAGTACTCTTTGCTAAATCACCATCAAGGTACTGTTCACTCAATGGGGCTGTTACCCAAAGATCTGATCTGGACCTTTTCTCTATATAAACTCTCAGTAATCTCATCAGCTTCCATGGGTTCAACTATCATCTCTAAGCAGATGACCTTTAGATCCCCATATTCAGGGGATCCCCTTTCCTTAGGCCTGGTTTCACATTACTAATTCCCTGTTGGATATTTACAACTATATGTCCCATAGGCAATTCATTTCATCATGCCCAAAATGAAATTCATTACATTCCTGCCCCCCCCAGCCATCCCTTCTTCTGAATTTCCCTACTTCTGCTAAGGACATTATCATCCTTCCAACCACCTAGGTTTCCAACCAAATCATTCTCTATTCTTCTTTCTCCCTTATTCCCTGTATCTAATCAGTTGCCAGGTTTTCTTGATTTTTCTTCTAAAACATCTCTTACATCTATTTCTCTCTACTCACGCAATCACTATCCTATTTTAAATATCCATCTCCTCTTGCTTATACAGTTGCAATAGTCTCCTAAGTAATCTTTTTGCCTAAAGTTTCTCCCCTCTCTAATTCTTCCTTCATATGGCTACCAGATTGGTTTTCCTGAAGCACAGGTTTCATCATGGCACTTTCCTGATCAAGAAGCTCTAATGAATCTCTGTTGACTCTAAGACAAAATACAAATTTCTGTTTGAATTGGCTTTTAGAACCCTTTACAAGATGACTCTAGCCTGTTTTTTTTAGGCATACTACTCACCATACACTATACAATCTAGCCATTGATGTACATTGGCAAGTACATTGATGTACTTGCCATTTCTTCTGCACAACTTTCCATCTCCTATCTCCCTGTCTTTACACAGGCTGTTCCCACTCTTGGACTACATTCCCTCCTTGCCTCCATGTTCTTAGAATCTTTGAATTTCTTTGAAGTTTAATTTAAATGCTATATTCTACATAAGACTTATCCTGTTCCCACCAGTTGCTGGTGCCCTCCACTGCTCATATGAATTTGTATTATATATCAATATGAAACATATGTATATACACATGTATGCATTAAATATATTTATATGTAAATACATATATGCTTTTATACAAAAGCACATTCCTTATACATTCTGCTTTCATCTGGAGTTAAAATGTTAATATGGGTGTTCTTCCAGTAGTTAATCAACTTTGTTGGATAAGCATCTCAGATTTGTAGAATCAACAGTTAATCTTTTTAGACAGGCCAGTTCTTGGGTAGCAGACACCAGCTGTCACAGGGACTACTCCAACATCAGAATTAGGCAGATTTTGATCTTTACTGGCTTAAGCTTTGAAAATCTAGGGTCATTTCTATTCCATAATAAGCCATCAGAGAAGGACTTCTGTGGAAGACCTTATAGCTATTTAGTGAATGTTTCTTGAATAAAATTTGTTGAATTCATTGGAAAGGTTTGTTGGTATCTGAATGTAGAAGGCCTTGAATGTCAGGTTAGCCATTATTTGACAAGCAATAGTGAGCTACTGAAATGTTTTTTAGGAGATCTATGCATAAGGAAGATTACTCTGTCAGGTATGTGTGGAAAATGAATTGTAGAGAGGAGAGAGTAAACAGGGAAAGCAAAGCTCTAAGGTGCTTACATTATCCCCTGCAAAAAAAAAATGGAAGGCAACAGTGCCATCAATAATACAGAACTCTTAATGATTCTAAAATCTTTAATATTTGATTTTGAAATGGACTATGTGGTTGTGCTTTCTAAAAGCAAGTTTCTCTCCTCCCTTTTGTTTTGCTTGTTTCCACATTAAAATCAGTTGACATTTTTTGAGCCAATATATATTGTCTAGGCTATGATAGCAATGATCAGAAATCCTGGTAGCAAAAGAAAACCAGCATGGAAAGAATGTTCTATAACACATAATCCACAAAGCAGATAAGCCATCTGTATATAATCAGGACCAGATCATCAGATTTTATTTTGGAAGCCAACTGCTTTGTTCATTACAAAGGAAGGATATCTTGTTACATGCAATAAGTAATTTTTTCAGAGATTTCCTAGGAATTCCTGGCCATTTTGTCTTTCCAGAAAGTTTTGCATCCATTCAGGAAAACAACTTAGAAATTGCACTAACACACTCCTTTTCCCTCCTCCCTCCCCCCTGCCCCATTCTTAACTTTTGTTTTAATCATAGTTGATCACAAGGGGAAGTCTAGAGAGGGATTTACAAGGCTCTGTGGGATAATAAGTGAGAGGCCTAGTACTGGAGGGAGGAAAATCCAACAATGACCTTACCTTTCTGAATAAACAGCTTCTGTTTCCCTTCTAGTAGGACATTATCCACAGAGGACAATCCAGTACCTAGCAGGTAGATATAGGATCATCTTTGTTTTTCATGAGAAGACCAGGTAATTGTGTCAGGAGAAGTTCTGCCTTGTGAAGACTGAACAATTTTGTTCCTTTCATGCAAAAAAAACGGAGGAGAGGAGAATCATTTGGACATTTTAACCACTTTCCAATTATGCTCACACACCTGTATGTAACATAAAAGGTTCAAACATCATTCTTCCCCTCACCTCACAGAAATTTACTTAAGGATTCAGAAAAGTACAACTGTTTATTGGATCATAGATTGAGAGCTGCAGTAGTTTGTTCCAAGGTGAAGGGAAAAAAACCAAATCAAGAGATTATTTTAGTAAAGATACAGTACTTTAGCCCTTCCAAGCTGCTTTGAAGCTTTGAAAAATCATCCTTGGGGTGTTTCAATGTTTACTAATTACTCTTAGGCAATTTTTGAGATGGAGCATGGAGGTTGGTGAGTGAATTGGTATCCACTTTGGTAGAGAAGAGGAGAAAGGAAGAATACTGTGTGTGGATGATAATAACATCTGACATTTATGTCGCACTTTAAAGTGTAAAAAGCACTTAACCTACAGTGTCTCATTTGAGTCTTACAACAACGCTGTGAGGCTAATTTTACGGGTATTATTATTATTATTCCTATTTATATATGAGGAAACTGAGGCTCTAAGAGATCCAGTGACAGGACTTGGTGACCAGAAGACCTAAATTTAAAGCACTGAGTCAAATGTATGACCCTGGGCAAGACATTTCATATTGTGAGCCTCAGTTTCCTCATCTGTAAGACAGCACCCACTTGACATGGTTATTATGAGCATTAAATGAGATAAGATATGTAAAGAGATACATAAAGGGTGGTTATTACTTACTCAGTGTCACACAACTAGTAAGCATGGAGGAGGCAGAATACAAAGCCAGGTGTTCCTGACTCCAACTATCACACTCTATCTATAGTTCACTATAATGGTTGGAAGTGGGAGATATGGACACCTGAATTTTTTATTTGATTCTACACTAATCAAGAACTCTCAGTAAATTATTATGAACATAAAAATGTGAAATTTGAAATGAGTCCCTAAGGAGACTGATGGTTAGTAAATGAGATTTTCAATTTTTAAGAAAAATCTTATCTTTTTGTATTTGTATCTTTTCTCTTTTCATTTATTTAGTATTTTATTTTTCCCCAGTTACATATAAAAACAATTTTCAACATTTTTCTTTTTTTTTCACAGTTACTGATGCTAACTCTATTTCCCTCCAGCCTATTTCTCTCTCCCCATTTATTCTATCCTCTCTCTCCTTTCACCCTGTCCCTCCTCAAAGGTATTTTGCTTCTGTCTGCTCCCCTCCCACAATCTGCCCTCCCTTCTATCACTCTCCCTTTTCTTATCCCTTTCCTCTCCTACTTTCCTGTAGGGCAAGATAGATTTCTATACCCAATTGAATGTGTATGCTATTCCCTCTTTGAGCCAATTCAGATGAGAACAAGGTTCACTTACTCCTCCTCACTTTCCCCCTCTTACCTTCCACTGTAAAAGCTTTTTCTTACCTCTTTTACATGAGATAATTTACCCCATTCTACCTCTCCCTTTCTCTTTCTCCCAGTATATTCCTCTCTCACTGCTTGATTTTATTTTTTAGATATCATCCCTTCATATTCAATTTACACTTGTGCCCTCTGTCTATATGTACTCCTTCTAACTATACTAATAGTGAAAAAGATCTTATGAGTTACAAATATCATCTTCCCATGTAGGAATGTAAATAGTTTAATATTATTAAGTCCCTTATGATTTCCCCTTCCTGTTTACCTTTTTATGCTTCTTTTAAGTCTTGTATTTGAAAGTCAAATTTTCTATTCAGCTCTGATTTTTTCATCAAGAATGCTTGAACTTCCTCTATCTCATTGATAGGTGGGTAGGTGATTCTTGGTTGTAATTCCAGTTCCTTTGCCCTCTGGAATATCATATTTTGAGCCCTCTGATCCTTTAATTTAGAAGCTGCTAAATCTTATGTTATCCTGACTGTGGCTCCACCTTACTTGAATTGTTTCTTTCTGGCTGCTTACAATATTTTCTTCTTGACCTAGGAACACCAGAATTTGGCTATAATATTCCTGGCAGTTTTCATTTGGGGATCTCTTTCAAGAGGTGATTGGTAGGTTCTTTAAATTTCAATTTTAATTTTACCCTCTGGTTGTAGAAGATCAGGGCAGTTTTCCTTGATAATTTCTTGAAAGATGATGACTAGGCTTTTATTCATTCATTCATTCATGCATTTATTTATTTATTTATTTGTTTGTTTGTTTGTTTGTTTGTTTGTTTATTTATTTAGGCTTTCAGGTAGTCCAATAATTTTTAAATTATCTTTCCTGGATCTATTTTCCAGGTCAGTTGTTTTTCCAATGAGATATTTCACGTTGTCTCCTAGTTTTTCATTCTTTTGGTTTTGTTTTCTTGTTTCTTGATTTCTCATAAAGTCATTAGCTTCCATTTGCTCCATTCTAATTTTTAAGGAATAATTTTCTTCAGTGAGCTTTTGGACCTCCTTTTCCATTTGGCCACTTCTACTTTTTAAGGCATTCTTCTCCTTATTGGCTTTTTGGACATCTTTTATGATTTGGCTTAGTTTGGTTTTTTGTTTGTTTGTTTGTTTTGGTTTGGTTTGGGTTTTTTGCAAGGCAATGGGGTGAAGTGACTTGCCTAGGATCATACAGCTAATATGTCTCAAGTGTCTGAGGCCAGATGCGAACTCAGGTCTTCCTGAATCCAGGGCCAGTGTTCTATTCACTGTGCCAACTAACTGCCCCCTAAAGTGCTCTCTCTCTCTCTCTCTCTCTCTCTCTCTCTCTCTCTTTCTCTCTCTCTTTTTCTCTTTTTTGGTGAGGCAATCAGGGTTAGTGACTTGCCCAGGGTCAAGTCCAAGTGTCAAGTGTCCAAGGCTGGATTTGAACTCAGGTCCTCCTGACTCCAAGGTCAGAGTTCTATCCACTGTGCCACCTAGCTGCCCAATCTAGTCTGTTTTTCAATGTGTTACTTTCTTCAGTATTTTTTGGTGTCTCCTTTACCAAGCTGTTGACTCAGTTTTCATGATTTTCTTGCATCATTCTCATTTCTCTTCCCAATTTTTTCTCTACTTCTTTTATTTGATTTTCAAAATCCTTTTTGAGCTCTTCCATGTCCTGAGACCTATTCATATTTTTCTTGGAGGCTTTGGACACAGGAGCTTTGACTTTGTTGTCTTCTTCTGAGTGTGTGTTTTGATCTTCCTTGTCACTATAGTAACTTTCAATAGTCAGAGATTTTTCCCCATTGTTTGCTCATCTTTCTAGACTATTTCTTGACTTTTAACTCTTTGTTAAAGTAGGGCTCTGCTTCCATGGTGGAGGGTGCACTGTCCCAAGCTTCAGGGCTTTTGTGCAGCTATTTTAGAGATACTTCCAAGCACCTGTAAGTTTTCAGTTCTTTCAAGGTGATATGATTTAAGGAGAGATGTTTTCTACTCTTCTGGCCTGTGCTCTGGTCCGTGAAAGACCATAAGTGCTCTTTTCTGCCCTGGAACTGTGAGGAGGGTCCTTCCTCCACTGCTGCTGAAAGGCCTACTATGCTAGTGCTCCTCCTTATCCTGGGACTGCCACTTACAAATGTGACCTGGATCCAAGAATGAGCAAAGCAACAGAGTTCTGCCTTAGTGCTAGCAAAAAGACCTCTGTAATGTCCTTCTGACCAGCTGTTCAACCCCCTTACCATCTGTGAGCTGAGACCTCCAGAAGTAATTGCTGTGGCTGCTGATTCAGTGGCTCCCAACATCTGCTCCTGATTTGCTGGGTCGTGGTCTGTGCTGGCACAGCCTACGCTTGACTGTGCTCCTCTCTCATTCAGGTGCAATAGACTTTGGCATCTGTTGGCTGAGAGGTCTGGAAACTGCCACTGCCACTGGTGATTTAGTCATCCCAAGGCCTGCTCCTGGTTTGCTGGACCCCAGACTGTGCTGGCTTTGCCTGTGCTGGACTGTGCTCCTCTCTCATCCTGGTGCAACAGACCTTTTCTGTTGACCTTCCAAGTTGTCTTGGGCTGGAAATTTGTTTCACTCTCTCTTTTTGTGGGTTCTGCTGCTCTAGAATTTGTTTAGAGTCATTTTAAAAGGTGTTTGGAGGGGTTTGGGGTAGAGCTCAGGCAAGTCCCTGCCTTTACTCTGCCATCTTGGCTCCACCTCCAGAAAAATCTTATCTTAACAAACAACTAAAATGAACTTTTTCTTATACACAATATAATTGAAAAAGTTGCATGGGTTTTAATGTAGTTTTAACTAGTGAAATTGTTGCACTTCTTTTATATTCTACTCCAGAGAAGTCATAATATGTGAATGGGAACCAAATCAACCTTAAATAAATATTTGGTTGCATCATCAGTTCTTTTAAGACAGAATAAGCAGGCCCTCTAAGGCACCTTTGCCAATGAATGGAACCTGAGACAATACTGGTCATTTTACATAATATCATACTCTTCCCCCCCTTTTTTGTATTCCTTAGTTATTGATTGTGCTAACTTTTCTTCCTACTTCTAGTTCAAGTCAACAAATATTTATTAAGTGCCTACTATATAAAAGGTATTACACTAAGTTCTGGAGATAGAAATATGAATTGAGACACAATCTCCGTTCCCCAGTTGCTAAAAATCTAAGAGATGATACAATAGACACAGAGATAAGTATGATATGATGTAAACTATGTTCAGGACAAAAGAAGAATCTAGATCTAGATAACGTGCTCTAAAGAAATAAAAAGAGAGATGATTTTATGGTGGGGAACGGATCATGGAAGGCTTCATCGAAAATGTGATATTTGAGCTTGTCCTTTGAGGGAAGAAAAGGAATTTAATGGATTGAAATGTGAATGTTTCAGGTACAGGTGAGGGAGGGAGTAAAGGAGAAGATAGATACATAGATACAAGACAGACAGGTAGATTGTTATTGCTGAGTTATTTTCAGTCATGTCTAACTCTTTGTGACCCCATTTAGGGTTTTCTTATCAAAGATACTGGAGTTGTTTGCCATTTCCTTCTCCAGTTCATTTTACAAATGAGGAAACTGAGGTAAACAGGGTTAAGTGATTTGCTCAGGATCACACAGCTATTAAGTGTCTAAGGTCAAACCTGAATTCAGGAAGATGAGTCTTTCTGACTTCAGGCCTGGCACTCTGTCCACTGTGCCACCTTGCTGTCCCAGGTACATAGATAGATAGATATAAATAGATATATAAATAGAGCATTTATTAGAGTTTACTATATGCTTGGCACTAAGAACATATCAGGAGGGGTCTGAAAGGCCTCATACATATATACTATCACCAATCAATATTTATTATACTGATATGTATTATAGATGTTCTTAATGGGGTGGGGTGCAGTCTATGTACTTTTTAAAAAATACTTTGAAATCTGTATTTCAATATAATTGGGTTTCTTTGTAACCTCATCTATTTCATGCTATATATTTAAAAACAGAGCCCATAGATTCAGCAGACTGCCAGATAGGTACAGGATACAAAAGGACACAAGGACATTGGATACAAAAACTGGCAATCTCTTCTGGTGCCAGGATGGCAGAGTGAAGAAGGAGGTATATGAAGCCTTCCCAAATTCCTCTCCAAATAATCATGAAACTGCCTCAGAATTGATCTAGGAGCAGGGAAGCAGCTTACTAGCCTTTCAGGAAAGGTCTGTCTCATTGTGGTAGGAGGGGGGTAAGGTCCAAGAGCAGCAGCATCAGCAGCAGCTGACCTCACAGCACAGGGCCTGCAGCAGGACTGTGAGCCTGGAACAATTCATAAATAAGACCCTGCCATTCTGCAAACCAGCAGACACTTAGGCAAGTGAGCAGTTTGTGCAGCACAGCAAGGTCCCACCCCAAAGACCCCAAACCCAGCAGAAGCCACCAGTAAGACCTTGGCCCCTTTGCTGACCAGTAGTAAAGACCCACCATGCAGCTGGCCAACAGCAAGACCCTGCCCCTTAGGCCTACCAGCAGAGAGACCCTGTTTCCACAGCAACCTAGCATAAGGGCCCCAAACCTGGGGCAGTCTAGCAACAGGATCTCCCTTCCAGGGCCAGTCACCAGAAAGACTGTGTTACCATAGCAACTCAGTTGCAAGGTCCCACCCCTGGATTGGCTAAATCAGCTAAACCCCATACCCAAGACAGGACAATAGGGAGATCCCACTGTCCAGTACAAGACAGAAAGGAACCCTACCCTCCAGAGAAAGCAAGCAGCTAAGCTCTGAAGCCAATTGAAAGCCAACAATAAGACCCAGAGCACCAGCACAAAAAGCTTGGGACAGGGCAGGACCAGAGCCCAACTCTCCCATAAAAACATCAAGTCACCAAAAATAGGACAGGAAAAATGAGCAAAAAACAACAACAAAAAAACCCCTTGACTATAGAAAGTTACTATGGTGATAGGGAAGATCAAGTCATAAACTTAGAAGAGGACAATAGGGTCAAAATGGCTACACGTGAAGCCTCAAAGAAAAATGTAATTTGATCTCAGGCCCAAAAAGAATTCCTAGAAAAGCTTAAAAAGGATTTTAAAAAGTAAATTAGAGAAGTAGGAGAAAAATTAGGAAAAGAAATGAGAGTAATGCAGGAGAATCATGAAAAAAGAGTCAATCTCCTGGGAAGAGATACACAAAAATTTACCAAGGAAAATAACTCCTTAAAAAATAGAATTGGCCAAATGGAAAAGGAAGTACACAAGCTCATTGAAGCAAATAATTCCTTAAAAATTAGAATTGAAAAATGGAAACTAATGACTCTATGAAACATCAAAATATGATAAAACAAAAGCAAAAAAGCAAAAAAAAAGAAGAAAAGTGGAAATTTCTCATTGGAAAAACAATTGACCTAGAAAATAGATCCAGGAGAGGTAATAGAATAATTATTGGACTACCTAAAAGTCATTACCAAAAGAAAAGTCTTCACAACATCTTTTAAATTATCAAAGAAAACTGCCCTGATATATTAGAACCAAAGGGTAAAAAAGAAACTGAAAGCATCTATCGATCACTGTCTGAAAGAGATCCCAAAATGTAAACTCCCAGGAACATAATAGCCAAATTCAAGAGCTCACAGATCAAGAAAAAAGCATTGCAAGCAACCAAAAAGATACAATTCAAATATCATGGAGCTACAGTCAGGATTACACAGGATTTGGAAGTTTGAACGTAAAAGAACCAGAGAGCTTGGAATATGATATACTGGAAGGCAAAGGAATTAGGATTACAATCAAGAATCACCTACTCAGCAAAATTAAGTATAATCTTTCAGAGGGGAAAATAGATATTTAATGAAATAGAGGACTTTCAAGCATTTCTGATTGAAAGACCAGAGCTGAATAAAAAATTTGACCTCCAAATACAGACTCAAAGGAAAAATAAAAAGGTAAAAAAGAAACAAGAGGAATCATAAGAAATTCAATGAGGTTAAGCTGTTTATATGGCAAGATATTATTTGTAACTCAACAACTTTATTACTATAAGAGTAACTAGAAGGAATGTGTGTGGATGTAAGCTGACTCTGATGGGATGATACCCTAAAAACAAAAAAAAGGGGGTGACAAAGAAAATTGCACCGGAAGAAGGAGGGGGGAGATTGAATGGGATAAAATATCCCACATAAAAGAGGAATGAAAAAGCTATTATAATGGAGGGGAAGAAGGGAGTGGGGTGGTGGGCAAAGCTTCAACCTTTCTCTCATCAAAATTGGTGCAAAGAAGGAATAACATATATACTCAGTTGTATATAAAAATTTGTCTTACCCTATTAGGAAATAAAAAGAGACAGGGATAATAGAAAGGGGAGAAGGGAGACTGCCAGAAGGGAGGGTATATTGGAGAAGGCAGTGATTAGGAGTAAAACAGTTGTGAGAAGAAAAAGGGTGGGGGGTAAGAGAGAGAAGGGGATACACAACTGAAAAATAGCATGGAAAGAAATACACAGTCAGTTACCATAAGTATAAATGTGAATGGGATGAACTCATCCATAAAATGGAAACAGATAACAGAATGGATTAAAAACCAGAATCCTACAATATGTTGTTTACAAGAAACACATTTGAAGCAGAGAGATACACACAAGATAAAAGTAAGGGGCTGGAGCAGAGTCTATTATGCTTCAGCTGAAACAAAGAAAGTAGGGAAGCAGTCATGATCTCAGACAAAGCAAAAGTAAAAATACATCTAATTCAAAGAGACAAAAAAGGAAGCATTATATTTCTGAAAGGTACCATACAAAATGAAGTCATATCAAAACTAAATATATATGCACCAAGTGGTATGGCATCTAAACTTTTGAAGGAGAAGTTGAATGAGTTATAGGATAATAAGTAGATAATAAAACTATACAATTTTCTCCTCTCAGAACTAGACAAATCTAACCAAAAAGTAAACAAAAAAGAAGTTGAGGAGGTGAATAAAATTCTGAAAAACTAGTATATGATAGATCTCTGGAATAAATTGAATGGAAATAGAAAGGAATATACATTTTTCTTAGCAATACATAACACCTACACAAAAATTTGCAAAAAATTATTTGGACATAAAAACCTCACAACCAAATGCAGAAAAGCAGAAATAGTAAATGCACCCTTTTCTGATCATAATGCAATAAAATTTATATTAATTACTGGATGATGGAAAGAGAGTAATGGAAATTAAATAATCTAATCCTTTAAAAAAAACAAGTGGGTCAATGAATAAATCATAGAAACAACAGATAATTTCATTAAAGAAAATGACATCAATGAGACAACATACCAAAATTTATGGGAGTCAGTCAAAGCAGTACTTAGGGGTAAATATATATCTCTAATTGCTTACATCAATAAAATGGAGAAAAAGCAGATCAATGAATTGTACACGTAACTAAAAAAAAACAGGAAAAGAATGAATTAAAAATCCCCAATTAAACACCAAATTGGAAATCCTGAAAATCAAAAGAGAGATTAATAATGTTGAAAGTAGGAAAACCATTAAACTAATAAAACTAGATGCTGGTTTTATGAAAAAACCCATAAGATAGATAAAGCATTGGTTAATTTGATTTAAAAAAGAAAGAAGAAAACCAAATTACTAGTATCAAAAATGAAAGGGATGAACTCACCACCGATGAAGAGGAAACTAAGACAGTTGTTAGGAGCTATTTTGCCCAATTACATATCTATAAATTTGACAATCTAAATGAAATGGATGAATAGCTACAAAAATATACATTACCTAGATTAACAGAAGAAGAAATAAAATACTTAAATAACCCAATCTTAGAAAAAGAAATGGAACAAGCTATCAATGAATTTTCTAAGAAAAAATCTCCAGGACCAGATGAATTCACAAGTTAATTCTACCAAACATTTAAAGAACAATTAATCCCAATACTATATAAACTATATGGAAAAATAGGTGGAGTGCTACCAAAATTCATTTATGACACAAATATGGTACTGATACTCAAACCAGGAAGAGCCAAAACGTAGAAAGAAAATTATAGACCAATTTTCTTAATGAATATTGATGCAAACATTTTAAATAAAATACTAGCAAAAAGATTACAGCAATATATCATAAGGATCATACACTATGACCAGGTAGGATTTATACCAGGAATGCAGAGCTAGTTCAATATTATGAAAGCTATCAGCATAATTGACCATATCAATAACAAAACCAACAGAAATCATGCGATTACCTCAATAGATGTCAAAAAAGCCTTTGACAAAATACAGTACCCATTCTCAATAAAAAATACTGAAGAATATAGGAATAAATTGAACTTACCTTGAAATGATAAGTAATATTTATCTAAAACCATCAGCAAGGATTATCTGTAGTGGGAATAAGCTAGAAACCTTATCAAATCAGGGGTGAAGCAAAAATGCCCATTATCACCTTTATTATTTAGTACTGTACTAGAAATGTTAGCTATAGCACTAAAAGAAGAAAAAGAAATTAAAGAAATTAGAAGAGGCAATGAAGACACAAAACCATTACTCTTCGCAAATGATATGATGTTATACTTAGAAAATCTGAGAGAATCAACTAAAAAACTACTTGAAATTATTAATAATTTAAGAAAAGTTGCAGGATATAAAATAAACCCATATAAATCATCAGCATTTCTACATATTACCAACAAAGTCCAGCAGCAAGAGATAGAGAAATTCCATTCAAAATAAATGTAGACTATATAAAATACTTGGGAGTCTACCTGCCAAGACAAACCCAGGAACTATATGAATATAACTATAAACACTTTTCACACAAATGAAGTCAGATCTAAATAATTGGAAAAATATTAATTGCTCATGGGTAGACTGGTCCAATATAATAAAAATGACAATTCTACCTAAATTAATCCATTTATTCAGTGCCATACCAATCAAACTAATAAAAAATTAGAGTTAGAAAAATAATAACAAAACCCATCTGGAAGAACAAAAGCTCAAGGACAGCAAGGGAATCAATGAAAAAAAATGCCAAAGAAGGTAGTCTAGCCATACTGGATCTCAAACTCTATTATAAAGTGGTAATTATCAAAAGAATCTGGTGCTGGCTAAGAAATAGAGTGGTGGATCAGTGGAGTAGATTAAGTATAAATTATATTATAGTAAATGACCATAGTAATCTAGTATATGATAAATCCAGATTCCAAGCTTTGGGGACAAAAATTCATCCTTTGACAAAATCTGCTGGGAAAACTGGAAAACTATGGCAGAAAATAGGATTAGACCAACATCTCACACTATGTACCAAGGTAAGATCAAAATGGGTACATGATTTACATATAAAGAATGATACCATAAGCAAATTAAGAGAGCATGGAAGTTTATCTGTCAGGTTTATGGATAAGGGAAGAATTCAGGACCAAAGAAGATATAGGAAGCATTATAAAATGTAAAATAGATAGTTTTGATTTTATTAAGAAGTTTTTACACAGACAAAACCAATGCAACCAAAACTATAAAGAAAGCAGAAAACTGAGAAAAAATTTTGCAGCAGGGATCTCTGATAAAAGTCTCATTTCTCAAATATATAGAGAACAGAGTCAAATTTATAAAAATACAAGTCATTCCCTGGTTGATAAATGGTCAAAGGATATGAACAGGCAGTTTTCAGAAAAAGAAAGCAAATATGCAGATAAGAAAAAAATGCTCTAAATTACTATTGATCAGAGTGGGTAATATGACAAAAAAGGAAAATGTTGGATGTTGGAAGTGATGTGGGAAAACTGGGACACTAATGCGCTGTTGGTGGAGTTGTGAAGTGATCAAACCATTCTGGAGAACAATTTAGAACTATGCCCAAATGTCTGTAAAACCATGCATACCTTTTGACCAAATAATACCACTGCTAGGTCTATTTCCCAGAGACATCCAAGAAAAGGGGAAAGGATCTATTTATACAAAAATATTTGTAGCAGCTGTTTTTGTGGTGCCTGAGAATTGGAAATTGAGGGGATGATCATCAATTGGGGAACAGCTAAACAAACGGTGGTATATATTTGTAACGGAATATTATTGTGCTGTAAGAAATGAGAAGCAATATGATTTCAGAAGAACTTGAAAAGACGTACATGACCTGATGTATAATGAAGTGAACAGAACCAGGATAACATTAGACGTAGTAAGAGCAGTATTGCTCAATGAAGAATTGTGAATGACTTAACTATTCTCAGCAATACAATGAATCAAGATAGTCGGAAAGGACTAATGATGAAACATCATACTGTCTGCCTCTAAGGAAAGAACTGATGTTGATTGAATGCAGACTGAAGTATGCTGTTTTTTTATTTTCTTTCCTTTTTTTCTTTTATTCAAGTCTTCTTGTACAAAATGACTATGGAAATGTTCTACTTAATCACACACATATAACCTATATCCAATTGCTTATCAACTTGGGGAGGGGAGGGAAGAAAGGAGGGAGGGATAGAATTTGGAACTCAAAACTTTGAATAAAAATGTTAAAAAATTTTAAAAATAAATAAAAATATGATGAATTCCAAAAAGAAGGAGGAGGAGGAGGAGAACCACTGGTCTAAGGACTATACAAAATACCAAGGAAACTCAGCATCCCTTACTTCTATTCTTAAATGTCCTCAACATAAGACTACTTAACATCTCTTTTGTATTCTTTTTCTTAGCTTTCTGCAATTTTTTTAGGATGTTGGGTTGTTTCCTTTTGCTTCCTTTAAGACCAGGACTTATTGACACTCACCAGCATTCTCCTCTGCCACAGTAAATCGGGCTAGAGGAGAGATCTGAGCTCTCAAAGTAAACAAAAGGAAATCTTATTTCTTTTCTTTGTGTGTGTGTATTTTTCAGTCATGTTTGACTCTTCATGACCCCATTTTAGGATTTCCTTGGCAGATAGAGGAGTAGTTTGCCATTTCCTTCTCCAGTTCTTTTTACAGATGAGGAAACTGAGGCAAACAGGGTTAAGTGACTTGCCCAGGGTCACACAGTGTTTGGGGCTAGATTTGAATTTAGGAAGATGAGTCTTTCTTATTCCAGACCAAGCATTCTGTCCACTTAGACACGCAGCTGCCCTTGTTTGTTTTTACCTTAAACCAAATGTAGACATCACATCTAACCATTGCTCATGAATCACTTACTTTAATATTTTACTAACAATAATTACTAGAAAAAAGTCACAACCAGATAATTAAAATCAGTTTTGAAAAGAAAGCTTAAATTCTCTTACCTTCATATTGTTCATGCTTATGCTGCCGCCTTGTGGACGACTGAAAGAACACATGGAGTTTGAGCATGATTAAGAGTTTAACCTCCAGAGGTGTGTGGGAATTTGATATTAAGTTACTCCTTCACTAGAAAATTTTAAGTGTATCTTGAGTAGGACTGGTTATGAGGAGATGAAGTGATTGGTTCAGTATCTTAAAAACAAACTTGCTTCATCATTATTTACATTCAAATGAACTAATCTAAATGTATTAAATAGCATAACTTTTTGGTCATGGCTTCTAAGTTCTCATCAGCATTCTTTGTATGTTCATTCTCATTCACTTTTTTCCCTCATATAGTTACAGTAAGTGTGCTCCATTCTTCCAGTTCTTCTATTTTTCCCTTTTGCTTTATTTCAGAAAGATTTTCAGATTTCTTTGTATTTGTTGGTCTCAGTGGTGTTAACGTATTCCATAACACTAATGTACAACAAAATATTTCACCATTTCCCTGTGCTTGGACATTCAAGTTGCTTCCAGTTTTGTTTTGCTTTGCAGTTATATATAATGATGCTAGGAAAATCTGTGAACAGATGGCCCTTTTTTGATTCTTGTTAACATTGCCAGGGTAAATCAAGTCCTTCTGGGAAGATGATGGAGTAGATCAGAAATCCCCAGGCTCTCCCAG
The DNA here is from genome assembly GCF_003287225.1 of Phascolarctos cinereus. Classification (NCBI taxonomy): domain Eukaryota; kingdom Metazoa; phylum Chordata; class Mammalia; order Diprotodontia; family Phascolarctidae; genus Phascolarctos; species Phascolarctos cinereus. The sequence goes on from NW_027556098.1 coordinate 11,814,941, forward strand.
ATTTCCTCCACAAACAGACAGAAAATCTCCATTAAATGAACTTAGAGCAGCAAAAATAAAGGGGTAAAGGGGCTGTCCTCCTAAGATAACGTGAGAGGACCTCAGAAAAGACAGGGCCTCCAGGGGCTAAGGTTTGGCCTGAGTGAAGGGTAGACACCTACAGGATGACTCCGCTGAATCAACAAGCAGCAGGCCCTGGAGCAGCTCTGTCAGGAAGCAGATTAAGTTTCAAGAAATTTCACCTCACAAACTTTCACCTCATGAACTTTTACCTCACAAACTTTCATCAAAAGAAGAGCAGATGGCTGAGGGGGGAAAGATTGGAGGACCCCCTGCTGTTTCCAGAAGCCAGGCCTCCCTTTGCTGACCATAAGTAGCATCAGGCTACTGTGTTGTTTGTTGTTTGTCCTTCTCAAAGAAGACCAAGGACATCAGGAGGGGATGTCTTGACTTGTAAGTAAATTGGATTTAAGTGAGGCAGGGCTGTGCAAAGTCATCAGTTTCCAGTGGCAAGACTTAGATCAGGATGACTGTGGATGGCCCCAGATGCAGTGGGAGACCTTGGCCTTTGTAAGCTAAGGTCTTTCCCAGGTCTCAGATTGTCTGAGGCAAAACCCACTCAGCAATTTAAGGCCTGGTGATAAATAAGGCAAAAGATGGTCTGTTTGCCTACTCAAAAAAAAAAAGAGAGAGAAAGAAAGAAAGAAAGAAAGAAAGAAAGAAAGAAAGAAAGAAAGAAAGAAAGAAAAAAGAAAAGAAGAAAAAAAAGAAAGAAGGAAAAGAAAGAAAATTAAACTGGGAGGGGAAGACCCTTAGTGTTTCTGGCCAGAACAGAAACAAATTGCTATGACCAGAAGTGATACCAGGCTGTGGCTGTGGGAGAGGAGGAGTAAGCACATGCTGGGAGAGTGCGGTACCAAAGAAATCAAGAACATTTTGGAGACACTATGGCTAGGGATTCCTACCTGTGGCTTAGGGGAGGAGAGGAGTCCCTGAGGTTGAACCCCTGGACAGATTTCAGAAAATAACAGTAAGGAGTACCTGAGGCTTAGGGCAACATTATCCACAACTCAGGATTAAAACTTGATTATAATAATAAGCTACTAAAAATAATAAAAATGAGTAAGCAAAAGAAAAAGAACCCAACTATAGATAGCTATTTTGGTGTACAAGAGGATGTGGATTCATATTCAGGGGAAGGCAGCGAGGTCAAAACAAAACAAAACAAAACCACTCCTTCTTCCAAGAATAACATCAAATGGTCATGAGCCCAAAAAGAATTTTTGGAAGAACTGAAACTGGAATTCAAAAATAAAAAAAGAGATTATATTTTGAACGATGGAAATGCTAGGCCAAAAGACATGATTATTTTTTAAGTTTAAATGTGTACTAAAGATAGTACAACAAAAGACTGTTCTCCAGAAAGTTTCTATACTTTGAAATTCCATCAGCAATGAAGGAGTGTGTCTGTTTCTCTACACATCTTCCATTCTTATCACTGAAATTAGTAGCTGTTTACAATTTTGGCCTATTTCTTGGGTCTAAAGTAGTACAGCAAAGTTGTTTTAATTTAAACTAAATTAAATTATTAAATTTCTAAATTAAAATTTTATTACTGTCTTTTTGGTTTTAAATCTTAATTTCTTTTTTGAAAATAAATTTTTATTAGTTTTTTTCATCATCTAAATTTCCTTCTGTAGCCTCTTTTTCTTACCTAAAGGGCTATCCCATGTAATATAAAAATATTTTTAAAAGAAAGAGAAGGAAGAGGAAAAAAAGCAAAACTAGGAAATACATTTAAAAAATATGAAAATATATACAATGTTCCATATTCATGGTCCTCTTACCTCTTCAAAGGAGTTACGGGAGGGATTTTTCATATGTCTTCTTGATGGCCATGTTCCTTCTTGTAGCTCTGTGACATTCATTTAAGACTATTTTGTTATGATTGGTTATTCCATTCACATTGTCATTCTCATTGTGTATAATGTTCTCTTGTATCTGCTTACTTCACTCTGCATCAACGCATGTAAGTCTTTCTATGCTTCTCAGTAACCATCCATATTGATCATTTCTTATAAGACAATAGATCCCTCACATGCTTTAGCATAGTCAGGGGAACCAGCAGACTCCAGCCCCAAGAACTATCACGTGCTTCAATGTAGCCCTGGGCAAATAGGCATCCTTCAGTGGCCAGACCTCCACATACTGAAGCATAGCCCCACGCAAATACGTAAATGCCAACCCTATGGATGCCTAAGCAAACAGGCAGAGCCAGCCAGCACCAGCCCTGCCAAGCTTTAGCTTAGCCCTGGGCAAACAGGCAGCTTCCAGAGGCCAGACCACCATGTGCTTCAGTGTAGCTATGGGAAATGCAGAAACACCTCACCAGGCCTCAGCAACCAACAGACATCACCACTAGGACCCCAGCTCAGCACCAAGTAAGCTGCCAGATCCCTATGGCCTCCAGCAGTACCAGCCAACCCCCACCCCACCTGTGCAGTGCAGCACTAGACACAAGAGTTTCCCACGGGCCTCAAGGTAATATCAGTGCAGCACCAGTTAAATAGCCAGGACCTGTAGCCATTAATATAAGAAGCATGAGACAGTGTCCCTTCCATCCTGGGAGCAGAACTCAAAAAAAAAAAGGCCCCCCAAAAAACATGAGCAAAACAATAAAAAGAGCATCTGACCATAGAAAGTTATTATGGTGACAGGGAAGACCAAGACACAAACTCAGATGAGGACAACAATGTCAAAACACCTATGGACAAAATCCCAAAGTAAAATGGGAAGTGGTGTCAAGCCCAGAAAGAACGTGTGGAAGAGCTCATAAATGAGCTAAAAAAATCATGTAAGAGAAGTAGAAGAAAAAATGGGAAAAGAAATGAGCAACATACAAGCATGCAAGAGAATTACAAAAATAAAAAAGAATCAAAAACTTGGAAAATTGCTTTAAAAATAATGGAAAAGGAGATACAAAAATCCACTAAAGAAAACAACCCCTTAAAGAGTAAAATTGGCCAAATAGAAAAGAAAGTAGGAAAGCTAATTGAGGAAAACAACATTGTAAAATTTAGAATTGGGCAAGTGGAAGCCAATTGAATCAATCAAATAAATTCAAAAGAACGAATAAATGGGAAGAAAATGTAAAATACCTCATGGAAAAAACAATTGACCGGGAAAATAGATCCAGGAGAGACAATATCAGAATCATTGGTCTACCTGAAAGCCACAATCAAAGGGAGGACCTGGACTGAATTTTCAAGAAATTATCAAGGAAAATTTCACTAATGTCCTGGAACCAGAGGGCAGAATAGGTATTGAAAAAAATCCACTGATCACCTCAGGAAAGAGATCCCAAAATAAAAACCCCAAGGGACATTATAGCCAAATTTCAGAACTATCAGGTGAAGGAAAAAATACTGCAAGTGGCCAGAAAGAAACAATTTAAATATCAGGGAGTCACAATCAGGATCACACAGGACTTGGCAGCTACAACATTCAAGGATCAGAGGTCATGGAACATGATATTCTGGAAGGCAAAGGAGCTAGAACTACAACCATAAATCTCTTACCTGGCAAAATTAAGCATAATACATCAAAGGAAAAAATGGTCATTTTTAAATAGATGGATTTCAAGCCTTCATAAGGTGAAGACCAGAATTAATCAAAAATTTGACCTCCAATATCAAGAGTGAAGAGAAACATAAACAATCAAAAAAAGGGAAAAGAAAACATAAGGGACTCAATGGAGCTGAACTATTTACATCCCTACACAGGAAGATGATACTTGTAACTCTTAACAACTGTATCACTAACAGTACAGACAGAAAGAATATATATAGACAGAGGGTGCAGGTATAAAGTGAATTTGAAGGAATGGCATAAAAAAACTAAGGGATGAGAAAGAAGAATACAATGGGTACAGAAGGAAGGAGGAGGTAGACTGGGGTAAATTGTCTCAGATGAATAGGCAAGAAAGACCTATTACAGTGGAGGGGAAGATGAGAAGGTGGGAGATGGGCATCGCTTGAATCTTACTTTTATTAGTATTGGCTCAAAGAGGGAATAATATACACAATCAGTTGGATATAGAAATCTATCTTGCCTATAGGGAAGTAGGAGGGGAGGAGATTAAGTAAAAGGGGTGGGAGTGGGGACTGACAGAAGGAAGGGCAGATCAGGGGAGGTGGTAGAAGAAAACACTGGCAAGATGGAAAAGGTTGAAAGGAGAAAGAGAACAAATAGGAGGAAGAATAGGATGGAGGGAAATATACAGGTAGTAATGTGAGCATGAATGTGAGTGGGATGAACTCTCCCATAAAACAGAAGCAGAGATCAAAAGCCAGAGTATGTTGCTTATAAGAAATACACTTGAAGCAGAGAGACACACACAGAGTAAAGGTAGGGGGCTGAGGCAGCTGAAGTAAAAAAAAAAGGGGGAGGTAGAGATCCTTATCTTAGACAAAGTAAAAGCAAAAATAGACCTAATTAAAAGAGATAAGGAATGAAACTACATCTTGCTAAAAGGTACCATAGACAATGAAGCAATCAAATTAAAAGAGTAAGGAAGAGTTTACTTGTCAAATCTATGAGGAGGGGAAGAATTCATGACCAAATAAGAGAGCAAGCATTACAAAATGTAGAATAGATAATTTTGATCACATTAAATTGAAAAGCTTTTGTAGAAATAAAACCAATGCAACTAAGACTAGAAGGAAAGCAGAAAGCTGGGAAACAATCTTTACAGCAAGGGTCTCTGATAAAGGTCTCATTTCTCAAATACATAGTGAACTGCATCGAATTTATGAGAATACAAGCCATTCCCTAACTGATAAATGGTCAAAGGATATGAACAGGCAGTTTTTAGATGGAGAAATCAAAGAAATATAGAGGCATATGAAGTGCTCTAAATCATTTTTGATTAGAGAAATACAAATTAAATACCGCCTCACACCAATCAGATTGGGTAATATGACAAAAAAAGAAAATGATAAATGTTGGAGAGGATGGAGGGGAAATTGGGACACTAATGTACTGTTGGTGGAGTTATGAACTGATCCAACCCTCTAGAAAGCAATTTGGAACTATGCCCAAAGGACAACCAACCTGTGCATACCCTTTGATCCAGCAATACCACTACTAGATCTGTACCCAAAGAAATCATGCAAAAGGGGAAAGGACCTACATGTGCAAAAATATTTATAGCAACCCTATTTGTGGTAGCAAAATGTTGGAAATTGAGGGGATGCCTATCAATTGGGAATGGCTGAACATGCTGTGGTATGTGGATGTAATGGAATACTATTGTGCAATAAGACATGATGAACAGGCAGATTTCAGAAAAACCTGGAAAGACTTGTACAAACAGATACAAAGTAAAATGAGCAGAACCAGGAAAACATTACATATAGTATGAGCAACATTATTGGATGATCAGCTATGAATGACTTGGCTCTTCTCAGCAACACAATGATCTGAGACAAGTATAAAGGACTTACAACGGAAAATGCTATCCATATTCAGATAAAGAACTGATGGACCTCAGAATGCATACTGAAGCATAATTTTTTTACTTACTTTATTCTTTCTCATGTTCTTTTTTCCTTTTGATCCATTTCTTCTTTCACAACTGTGACAAATATGGAAATATATTTTACATGATAGCACATTTATAAACTATATCAAACTGCCTACCATTTTCAGAAGAGTGGAGAGGAAGAAGGAAGGGAGGGAGAAAAATTTGGAACTCAAAATTGTGTATGTATTGTATTGTATTGTATTGTATTGTATTGTATTTGTATGTATTGTATATGTATGCATTTGTATTGATATGTAATTGGGGAAAAAATAAAATATTATTCAAAAAGAAAAAAAGACATTGTGAATGACAGAGACAGGAGCCAACTGGCAGCTTTTTTGCCCACACTACCCAGTTCTGGTTCACAGATATAGGGTGGAATGAGAAGGGTGGCATTCCTGGCTACAGAAGCCCTGGGTTGTTTATCAGAAAAGGGAGAAGTTCAGAGTGAAGCAGCAGTAGTGTGGCTCAGAGACTAGGGCCAGAGTAGGGGCTCAATTGCAACATCCAGCCCAACCTATAGAGGAATATCCAGGGTAGGAATCCCAGACCAAGAAGGAGCCTCCCATTCTCTCTCTGAACCAATAGAGCTTTCCAGGTAGCTGATAGGGAAAAGTCCAGCAGCACTCTTCTATTGCTCAGACCCACACCCATGTCGGGAACTCACAGAGATCAGACCAGGGGGACACCGATTGTGACACTGTACCCTGGGTCAGGCGACTTTGTGGGCTTTGAGAGCTTGTAGGTCCCCAGCGTGTGATTCTGGGATAACGTGATGTTTATTACTCCAAGAAAGCATCAACAGAACTAGTCCAGATCTTCTCTCCAGAAGTGCCACAAAGCCCTAACATTAAATCCTAAGTCTAGAAGAATGAGGAAATAAACCATTCCCACCATAAAGAGCTATTATGGTGGCAGGGAAGCTGAAGACAAATGCAGAAGAGAATGATTCTAAGACATCTACAAACAAAGTTTCAAGAGAAAAACACAGCTCAGGTAATTGATACTAAACTCTAAGGATGTAACAAATTATTTATAGCTCTTTTTGAGGTGGCAAAGAATGAAAATCTAAGGGAGTGCTCATAGATTGGAAAATTGATGAACAAGCTTTGGCATATAAATGTGATGGAATACTACTGGGCTGTAAGAAAGGACAATGAAAGAGATAGTTTCAGAGGAACCTGTGAAGACTTACATAAACTTGCACAGTTAAGTGAACAGAATCAGGAGAATGATTTATATAATGACAACAATATGGCAGAGGCAACCACCTCTGAAAGAATTAGGAGCTTTTATCAGTGTAATTTTGCTATTGTTCAATTGTTTTTCATTGTGTCAGTGTCTTTGTGAACCCATTTGGGGTTTTCTTGGCAAAGATACTGGTTTGTCATTTCCTTCTCCAGCTCATTTTGCAGATGAGGAAACTGAGGCAAATAGGTTGAAGTGATTTGCCAGTGGTCATACAGCTAGTAAATGTCTGAGGACAGATTTATACTCAGGGAGAGGAGTCTTCCTAACTCCAGACTCCTCAAGGCACTCTACTCATTTTGCCAGCTAGCTGCCTCTTATCAGTGTAATAGTCAACTATAATTACATAAAACTCATAGTGAATCAAGAAAACATTCTCCTGATGGGAGATAAAAGATTTAGAGTAAAGAATGAGACAAATTTTTTTTGGACATGGCCAGTATGGACATTTGTTTTGATTGACTATACATGTTTGTAATGGGACTTGTTTTTATTTCTCAATGAAGAAGAGTGTTGGAGTGAGAGGGTAAGAAGGCAGATTTATACTCATTGAAAAATGTAAAATACAATCTTAAAATGGGGAAGGAAATTTTAGTTACTTCATTTTTATAGTTCCAAATTGCTTTGCATAATTGTTGAATTGATTTATTGTTACACCAACAATGGACTTTTGTGCTTATCTTTCTTTAAAAAAAATCTAACTTTATATAGCACTTAGTATACAGTCAGACATTATATTAACTACTACAATAACCCTGAGAGGTAGGTGCTATTATTATCCCCATTTTACAGATGAGGAAACAGGCAAACAGAGGTTAAATGACTTGCCCAGAGTCATACAGCTAGTAAATTTCTGAGATCACATTTGAACTCAGGTCTTTCTAACCCCAGGTCCTGTCCTCTAACAACTCTGCCGCCTAACTGTCCCTCCAGCATTGTCTATTCTGATTTTTATCAACTTTGCCAATTTACTAGACGTGAGGTGAAACCTTGTGGTTATTTTGATTTATTTTGTTTATTTTTTTTGTAAATAGTATTTTATTTTTTTAAATACATGTAAAGATAGTTTTCAACATTCATTTTTATAAGATTTTAAGTTCCAAATTTTTCTCCCTCCCTCTCTCCTCTCCGCCCTTGCCAAAATGGCAAGCAATCTAACGTAAGTTATACATATTCTACTACTGCATATCTATACCTTTTTGAAATTTGTAGTCTTAAAAAGTTGCTTGTCTGTGTCAAAGGAAGGATCAGAACCTAGGTCTTCTGGATTCAAGGTCATATTTCCAATTACTAGATGACACTGCCACTCACCAAAAATTATAGTTGATCATAATTGTTATATTTGGAACTTATCTCCATGGCAGTCAAAAGAATGTGTACAGGAGTTTTATGGGTGGATAGCTAAAACAAATCGTTGATTACAATTGTCTTATTTCCCTGGGTTCTGATGTCAGAATGCAGCAGGATAGTAGCCTTCAAAAAGCTTTTCAGTCAGAGCTAGAATAAAAACTAATACTCTTTCCAATGAGCCAGAAGTTATCATGCAAACACACAGGCACTCATTTGTCAGGGACCTCAGAGGTCATGTATTTCAAACCACAAGTAAACAACATTTCTAACAAGCAGTTATCCAGGTCCCTCTTTGAAGACTTTCAGTGATAGGGAGCTCACTACCTCTTGTGACAGCCCATTTATACAGTGGAGAGTGCAGGGTCTGAAGTCAGGAAGATGAGTCTTCCTGAGTTCAAATCTGACTTCAAATACTTACTAGCTGTGTGACCCTGAGCAAGTCACCTAATCCTGTCTGACAGTGTCAGTCCCTCAATTATAAAATGAGCTGGAGAAGGAAATGGCAAACCACTACAGTATCCTTGTCCCCCAGATGGGGTCAGGAGGAGTTGAACACAACTGAAATGACAGAATAGCAACAACAGCTCTAACTTTTAGCAAGTTATTTTGTTTCTGTGAATAGAGCTAGAATATGACTCTCTACAGCTTTCCATCCATTACAACCAATTCTCCCTTTGGGATCAACTTCTCTAGGGAGACTCTGTGGGGCTTATGCACAGGGATGACTTCCCTGGGTTCAGTTTCTAAAGCAATCCACCACAAGTTGGATAGATGAAATTGGGGAATAGCTCATGTGTGCAGTTTAGCTGAAACGTAGAATATAGGGGATCAGAATGACACAAGACTGATTGAATTGATAACATAAAACCTAAAGAACTAACCCAGGGAACCAGCCATGTATTTGAAATACCATTCCTATTCCTTTCGGTATTAAAGCTTTTCCTGTTTCTCCCAACTGCTGGTGTTGTTCTTCTTAAACTACCTTGTATTTAACTACTTCCTATATCTTTGTGTTTATTTTTATTTATCCTGTATATATTTTAAGTTTAATATATATTTTAATAATTTCAATGTGTATGTTTTAATACATTTTAATTTAATACATATTTAATTTATCCCCTCTATTTAATGCATATATCTAATATATTTTATTTTAATATCTGTTTATATTTTAGTTTATCCTGTATGCATTTTGTTTTAATGATATTTCTTGTCTCCTCCATTAGAATATAATCTACTTGCCATTGGGGATTATTTATTTATATTTACTTGTATGTCCAGCCCCTAACACAGGGCTTGGCACATAGTAGAGATTTAATAACTAGATAAATGAGCTTTATAGGCCTCACAATACTCATATACTAACAAAAATCAATATTTATTGACTTTTTATCATTCAAGAGAGTTTGGATAAAAAGTAGCAGAATCACATATGCATACATTAGCATAGTAGCTAACAAAACTTTATTACTACTCTCAAGGGAAGGAAGAAAACAGCTGTAAACAGGGAATAGTCTTGGTGTGTGGCCCTCATTGCCCCCAGTGCCCGCAGTGGGGTGGCTTCCAGATGTGGAACTCTGCAATAACTTTTGTACTTCAATCAAAGACCCAGCTCTATCAGGGCTCAATTTTATATAGAGAGTTTTAGATAAAGAGCCAGGTGGCACCAATGGGAGACTTCCCTGTTATCTAACTGGGAAGATAGCACAATTGGTAGAACCCATGAAATGAGAGGATATTTTCTAAATTGTCTAATAAGGAGTGAGGAATTAGGTGTAAGGATATGGGGAATTCACCTTTAATTGTGCCAATCCAGTGAAGGATAGGTATATATGTGATGGGTAATGTCAAGTCCCTTGGTTTATTAACCTTGGGGTGACACTTATACATTCTAGCAGTCTGGAGCTATAGTCAAACTAGTTTTCATTGGTCAGTGATTTTATCTGGGGCAGCACCTTCCTGTCTGTCAGCATTATGTGATCACACACATGCACAATGTTTCTACACTGGAAGTGGCTTGGAGTGCCTGTTGAGGATTTAGCAGGTATAGCATTATCCATGAAAGCCACCAGGTGATAAAAGAAATTTGAAGTATACTAGCTTGCTGACAATTGAGCATGTCTAGATGTTCCTCCCATTCCCCTGCCTTTCTTCATTGGTTTACATTAAAATCTAGTGGGATAGATTCGAACTTGAAAGAAATAAATAAATATTTCCATACATAAAAAATAACGGAAAGAAAACTGAAGAAAAAATAAACAAAAATAAGAAAGGAAACAGAAAAAATGAAACCATGGGGTTTTTATTATGTGCTGCTTGGCTTTTTTAAGGATACTTTAAATTTAACAGTGTCTTTGTTGTATCTCCTTCTACACTTCCTTCTGGTCCCTACAGTTATGGAATAATTTTCTCAGAATTCACTTCAATTAGATGGGCCCCTATGTACTTGAATCCTCTAATCTTGCTTCCCTTCTCAGTGAATTCCCAAGGAATTTACTCCCTCAGCATTTAAACTAAAGAAATTTTCTAAAGTTAAATTGGAATTAGAATGTAGCCACATCAATAGATACAGCAAGCCATAGCTGCTTCTTATAAAGTCTGAATTTCCAGTCCCCTTCTTCTCACCTTTCTGGATCTCCCTACTGTCCTCACGTCAAGGAAAATGGTCCCAAAGTCCTTTTGTGGTTGAGTGCAGCCGAACGTTCTACCGCTTAAGGATAACCGGGGTAAAAAACTGCCACTCAACACAATAAGCCCTTCCCACATATTCTTACATTGCCACTGGCAATCACGAACTCCTGTTCTCAGCTGCCTGCCTAGCACATCTGCTGGCTTGGCTGGTTACTTTGGCTGGCTTGTTTCAGGGAAACTCTAGCTAAATCATCTCTTTCCCTGATGCAGACACACTCCAGAAATCAGAGATAGTCAACTACGAAGTGCCATGTCTGACTCTTTAAAAATTCCCATCAGATCATGTGAATCACTGTGAATTCTGACAAGTGTCCTTTATTGCCAATGACAGCAAATGTCCCCACCGCAGGTATTCTTTATTCTATACTCCTGTCTGTCTTGGGTGCCTAACATCCAGAAAATGAATGGGAAACACAGATCAATGCTGAGCAGGCCAATCGAGTTTTGTTGTAGGTAAAAGTCACTTATAACAACGACGTGTCTGAAAACGGAATGGAAGATAACATTAAAGACATTATAGAAGTAGAAGGGAGACTGTAATTTTTCATATTTTAGACTTTCATCTTTCATACTCAACATGTGGCAAGATTCATTGCATATAGTAGGCATTAAATCAGTTCTTAACTTTCTTGTGTGTCAGTCTGGTGAAGCCTTTGGACACCAAATCAGAATAATGTTTGTAAATGCACAAAATAAAATAACAGAATTACAAAGGAAATCAATTACATTAAGATGCAGTTATCAAAAAAAATTTTTTAAGCTCTTGCACCCCAAGTTAAGAACTCCTGAACTGAATAGGTATATGTTTAGCTGAATTGAACTGAATTGACATTTAGACTGTGAGCTTCTCCATTAAACTGTGAACTTCTTGGTACTGTCTTTTACCTTTCTTTTTATCTCCAAAGGATCTGGGTTTTAATCCCCTTCTGTACCTTGTAGATGCTTGGTGGATGTTTATTGACTGACTAGCTCTTCTACATATCTGTGGCTCTCTGCTATCTCCTGGTGTCTACCTGAAGATCTGATCCACCTACACATCCAGTGTCCTGATAGCTTTTGCTGTATACTGACTGCCTATGACTTTGCTATGCCTTATCAAGAAGAGGAGCTAATTTAGACAGTTCAGCCCACCAGTGTTAGTTTCAGAACCTGATTCTATAACAGGCAGTGATTGGCTTGGCAAGTTTGCAGCCAATCACCTGTCCATAGTAGAAGTAGCAGCACCCCTACCCCCACCTCTATAAAGCCACAAGCTGTGTCTGTTAATTAATTGCCTTAAGGTCCTGACACAAGTCTTTCCATGGCTGGTTACTGTCTTTAAATATAAGCTTCCTGATCTTGTTGAATTTATACATTGTACTGGCACTACCCATACTTGCCATGTAATTGCCTGGCAAAACTATCAGATTTGAAGGACACTGCTGGTGAAGCTATGGGTGATCCATCCTATTTTCTTCTTATTATGGGAGTGTTGTATGTTCTTCACAGGATCAGGGGATTTGGGCTTGAGACAAGATTGACTTGTCTGTGTTTCTTAGACAAAGAAATCCCATTCTATTTTGTTTTTTGTTTTTAGGCAATTGGGGTTAAGTGACTTGCCCAGGGTCACACAGCTAGTAAGTGTCAAGTGTTTGGTGTGAGGCTGGATTTGAACCCAGGTCCTCCTGACTTCAGGGCCCGTGCTCTATCCACTCCGCCACTTAGATGCCCCCAAAGGAATCCTATTCTAGAGTAGTCTATGTGCATTATCAGGGGTAGGCTGTCCTCCTAGGGCTCTGGTTCTAGATACTGGTAGGTCAGTAGTGTGTGATGATATCTTCCTCCTTATACAGAGCACTCTTATCTCCCATCTTGCCTCCCCTCCACTTCTCGGAATCTCGGGTTTCTTCCAAGACTCAGTTCAAGTGGTATCTTCTGCATGAAATCTTTCCTCCTTCTCTTCCCAATGGCTATCTTTTATCTCATCCCCCAGTTCTAGGTTACCTTGTGTCTGCTTTGCATGTTGTGTTCTGTATAGATGTGCACATGTACTCTATTAGAATGTAAGCCTCTATGGGAAAAGACTGTTCCATTTTTGTCATTGTCTCCTTAGGGCCTAGCATAGTGCCTTGGCACATAATAAGGGCTCAATGCTTACTAATTGATTGATTATTATCTGCAAGAAAATTATCTGACACCTCACTTCTTGGTAACAAGTGGGACTAGCTCTGGTGAGGCAATTAACCACAAAAAGGATGGAATACTTTGATCTATGATTTCATCTGCATGGTTCCTCCATCCATGCTATATTAACTTTATGAATTGAATTGTTTGGACCAAAACATTCATTCTCCGGTGGTTAGTGTTCTTGGGTACAATCCATCACTAAACCCATCTTCAAAACATTTTCATCTTGGGAAGACCCATTAGAAGTTGGACTCTACTAGAAAAGCCTGTGAGAACCTATGATACCACAATAAGACATTAGGAGAGGACTTTCTTGGAGGGACAATCATATAAATCACATCATTTCAGTACTTTTTTTTAATGATCATTTCTTTTTTTTTTAATAATCTTTTCTTTCAGTTCTAAATTTTCTCCTTACCTATAGCCTCTCCCTATCCACTGAGAAGGCAAGCAATACCCATTTTACATGTGAAATCATGTAAAACATTTCCATATTAATCATGTTGCAAAAAAAGAAGAAATCAAGGAAAATAAAGTAAAAAAATGTACTTCAATCTTCACTCAAGAGTGTGTTTTCTTTCTCTCTGGAGATGTATAGGATTTTCCATAATGAGTCTTTTGGAATAACTTAAGTACTTTTAAAATAATCTCTCAATACTTTAATATGTTGCCATATAAATAAAAATATTTCAAGGAACAGATTCTATTTGATTTTTTCTTCTAGCCATCCATGAAGGCCATTGAATGATGACTCTGATTTCATTTTGTTATGACACTTAGCAGGAAGAAAACAAGGGTGATTGAGAGTTGAGAAAAAAAGATACTTGGGGGGAGGAGGAGAGAGGAGGATCTTGACAAGAATGGCTGCCAAAGCTTTTTCATGATATCATTTGACTTGGTAACTGGGGTGCCTAGTTGGCACAGTGAATAGAGTGCCAGGCCTGGAATCAGGAAGACTCGTTTTCCTGAGTTCACTTTCTAGCTGTGTCACCCTGGGCAAGTCACTTAACCCTGTTTACCTGAGTTTCCTCATCTGGAAAATGAGCTGAAGAAGGAAATGGCAACCCACTCTAGTATCTTTGCCAAGAAAACCCCAAATGGGGCCACAAAGAGTTTGATATGACCAACAAATGACTGAACAATGAAAACAGGTTAAAAAGGTGACATAAAAAATAATGGAACCCCATCCTTGCACAGTCTGATCCACACTGCGATTGATTCATGAAGTGACCATTATCTTGATCAGTGCTGTCCTTCAGCCTTGCTGCAGCAGCATAGGAAGACAGGCAGCAGAAAAGGGACATGTTCAGCCCTGAGGCTACTTGAGTTCCTTTCAGCTGTTCAGTGGAGTTTCACATCTCAAGATCATGACACGATGTTGGGTCATTACTTGTGGCTATTGTGCTAACTTGCAAATAGTCTTTTCATGTATAAGATCACTCTCTTGGCTAGTCCCATGATGACACAGCTTTCTCTTGCAAGATATTTCACTGACTTTCTGAAGCAAGTATGAGTGTGGCCTTCTCTTTGTAGTTCTTAAAATGCTTTCTTCAAAAGTTTTCAGTAATGGAGAAGACACATTAAAAGTTTGGATCGTTTGCAAATAAAATTTCAAAATTGGGGGTATAGGGATTCACAGTGATGGAGCATAACACATCAGGCAGGACTGGATATGCTTTTATTGAGCCTGGTTTGGAATCACTAAAATGTGCCACTTGGTCCTGTGTCAGCCTTGCATAGCAGTCTTTTGATGGATGAAGGGAGTAGTGTGGCTCGAAGGAGAGCATGCTGGATGTGGAATCAAAGTCTAGGTTTTAATCTGAGCTCTGCTACCTCCTACTTGTGTGACCCTGACCAGTTTATTTTCCATCTTTCGTTCTGTTGCCTTGTCTGTGAAATAAAGAGAAAGGATCAGATGATTTCTAATTCTTGTTCCTGCTCTAAATCGATGGTCCTTTGATGATAGTTTGATGGGGAACTCCCCCCGCCCTTGTCTCTGTGTATCTGTGGGTGGCTACATTATGGATCTTATCTTTGGATTTGGAATGGAGATTGGGTGGTAATTATATCTCACCCATTATGCCTCCTTTTCATCATGTCAGAACTTATCCTCCCTCATATATTCAGAAGAGAACCTCCCCCCCTCCACTTTTATTTTTTTAAAAAAATTTTAAAACAAATTATTTATTAATTTTTAGTTTTCAACATTCACTTCCATAAGATTTTGAGTTCCAAATTTTCTCTCCCTCTCTCTCCTCCCCCCTCTCCAAGATGGCATACAATCTGATACAGGCTCTACTTATACATTCATATCGTGCATATTTTCACATTATTCATGATGTAACAAAGAATTAGAACCAATGGGAGGAAGCATAAGAAAGAAGAATCAAAACAAAACAACAAAAGAAAAGGAGAGCAAATAGCATGCTTCCATCTGCATTTAGATTCCATAGTTCTTTCTCTAGATGTAGATAGCTTTTTTCTATAGTGAGTCTTTTGGAGTTGTCTTAGATCCTTGCATTGCTCAGAAGAGCTAAGTCTATCAAAGTCAGTCATTGTACATTGTGGCTGTTACTGTGTACAATGTTCTCTTGGTTCTGCTCACTTTACTCAGCATCAGTTCATATAAGTCTTTCCAGGTTTTTCTGAAGTCTGCCTGCTCATCATTTCTTATAGCTCAACAGTATTCATTACATTCATATACCACACCTTGTTCAGCCATTTCCCAATTGATGGGCATCCCCTCAATTTCCAATTCTTGGCCACCACAAAAAGAACTACGATACCCCCTTCACTTTTAAAAGGTTGGACGGAAATAAGATAGAGTTCTAATAGAAAAAAAATGAGCTAGAATGTGCTAGACTTTGTTTCTATCTTTACACTTCAGTGTTCCTACTTGGGAGATCTATTGTTTTAGTCTCTTATAGTAGAGGCTGAAAGTTAGTCGGTTGTATTTTTTTTATTTTGCCATAGAACATGAAAAGCATGAGCTTTGGTGGCAGATTATGGAAAATGTTTGTGTATTTAATTTGGAGAGTTTTCAGTCTCATTTGTGGTTAGTAAGTTGGTGCCCATTTTGATTGTCCTCTGAATATAAAGTTAGGTTGGAATCAGATATAAAGACATTACAGGCACAATATCACACATTAAGAATTTTTCAACACATATGTGAAGGGAAAAACTTCATTAATAAACTTCAGAACTCTGTACAATGCAGTGACCAATTGTGACTTCAGAGGAATGATGCCTCCTGCCTCTCAGGAGAGATGTGGTGGACCACAGTTGGAGAATGAGGCATACATTCTCAGATATGTTTAGCATGACAATTTGTTTTGCATGCCTATACTTACTTCTTACAAAGGAAAGTCATATTTACTGTGTCTTCTCATTTCACATCACATCTTCTTTGGAGTCATATTGACAGTGTTAATAACACAAAGAATTCACCCAACCAAGAAGACCTGTCCTAAACTGTTTGGTTCTCTGCGTTAGCTGCAGAGTGTACAACATACTTTTTTTTTAATAGTATGAATAAGACAGAACAATAGGAATCTAGTTACCTAATAGCTCGTCTTAATGAGCAGCTGTTATCCAATTGGTTAATGAAGGGGTAACTTCATGCTGCAGACATGATGGAATGAACTGTCACAAATTCTCAAAGATTTCTCTCCAACGACGGTGCATGACCAGGAACTGAAGGATCCACTGCTGCCAGAATAACTCCAGAATTTAAAGCAAAAATGAAGTCCTGGTTTTGTTCTGTTTGACAAATTGTGCTGTTCTTCCCTGTGGGTGGCTACATTTGTTCCGTACTGACCCTCTTCCTACCTGAATGGTTGACTTGCTCCTCAGGATTACTGGAGAATGAGAATTACTTGCTTGGTTTATGGGAACTGGTGTGATCCAGGACCTGGATGGGAAAATGTGCCAAGGCCATCCCAGTCTATTGATCCTCTCTGCTGAAATCCAAGTGGCTTGGATTCTTATGTACTTTTCTCTGGTCCTCTTGGGTTCTTGGTCATCCCAAATGGACAGACCTGTCAAAGGTACAAGGGAAAGCAAGGGAGTCCTTCCAAGAGAAATGTGACCATTACAGGAGGAGTTTTCTTTCTTCTTTCAGCATTCACTACTTTAGTGTCTGTATCTCATATGTCTCATGTGACAGTATAGAAGTTCTGGAGTTCTGATTACCCAACAAACATGCCCTGGTGGAAATATGGAAATGCCATGTTCTATGGCTAGACCAGAGGATTTTTGCTTTGATTGGAAGCCTTCTTTTGTTCAGATCTGTCTTGTTTCAAAAAGAATAGTAAAGAATATGCCCCTTTTCCTTCAAAAACTGGATCTTTCCAAAAAGGCATTTTTTAACAAAATGGGCTCTGTATAATTAAGGAAAATGAACTTGGCTGTATTTCCTAAGACACTTTAAATGCAGGTACTCTTCTTTATCCTGAATGGACAGAATCTTCCCTTTCTCCACTCCCCCTCCCAACCTTTTTTTTCTCTACACTATCTGTTTGTAGAGTACAAGTTGAATTTTAAAGCATCTTGTTAGTCAATCAGAATAATAATTGACCTGTGTCATTATACTTGATTAAAAATGAACCTCAACCAGAAACTTCCAAGGAGTGAGGTGTTATTTCTTGCTAAATACCATGCTTAAAGATATTCACACGTCCTGACAAAAGACTATCTACTCTGTATAAAAATCTTGACACTGTATAATGAATACAGAGAAAAAGGCAAGATGGAATAATTTGATCCAGTTAGAATAACTTCAGATGAGTAATGTATGATGTGTATTATGGGTGACTTGTCACATTAACTAATTTCATTAAGCCAATCCAGAGATTTGGCAATGCATGACAAGGATAAATAAAAGATAGAAATAAAATTTTAATGTAATGATTAAAAAGTGAAAAAAATCACTTGAAAAATGTTCAGCTTTAGTAACAATTGGAGATACAAATTAAAACAACTTCAAGGTACTACTTTGCACCCAATTAATTGGCCAAATAATGAAAAGCTACTAATTTCAATGATAGGAATGGAAGAAAGAGTCACACTGCTTCATTGCTGGTGGAATTGTAAATGATAGAAACTTTCTGGAGAGCAATCTGATAGTATAAAATAAAAGTTACAAAATGATCACATCTTTTGATTCAGTAGTTCCATCATTGAAAATATACAATCTTATTGATTTTTAATTCCTTTTTAAGTTCTTCCAAGAGTTCTTTTTGGGTTTGTGACCATTTGATATTACTCTTTGGGGTAGAAGTTGTTTTTTTTTAACCTCACTATCTTCCCCTGAATATGAACCCAGACCATCTTGTACATCAAAGTAGCTCTCTGTGGTTGGGTTCTTTTTCTTTTGCTTACTCATTTTTATTATTTTTAGTAGCTTATTATTATAATCAAATTTTAATCCCAAGTTGTGGGTAATGTTGCCCCAAGTCTCAGATCCTCCTTATTGTTATTTTCTGAAATCTGTCCAGGGGCTCAACCTCAGGGACTCCTCTCCTCCCCTAAGCCACAGGTAGGATCCCTAGCCACACTGTCTCCAAAACGTTCTTGCTCCCTGCAGGACTGCACTCTACCAGCATGGGCTTACTTCTCCTCTCCCACAGCCACAGCCTGATATCACTTCTGGTCATAGCCAGAAACACTAAGGGTCTTCCTCTCCCAGTTTGTTTGTTTTTTTCTTTTCTTTTTCTCTCTCTCATTTTATTTTTCTTTTTTGAGTAGGCAAACAGACCATCTTTTGCCTTATTTATCACCAGGCCTTAAATTGCCGAATGGGTTTTGCTTCAGACAATCTGAGACCTGGGAAAGACCTTAGCTTACAAAGGCCAAGATCTCACACTGCATCTGGGGTCATCTACAGTCATCCTGATGTATGTCTTGCCACTGGACTCAGATGACCCTGGAGGAGAGAGCGAAACTGATGACTTTGCACAGCCCTGCCTCACTTAAATCCAGTTTACTTGTGAGTCAAGACATCCCCTCCTGATGTCCTTGGTCTTCTTTGAGAAGGAAGGACAAAACAACAAACAACAACACAGCCTGGTGCCACTTCTGGGCAGCACCGCTATGCTTGGCTTCCTCTGGGAATAGCAGAGGGTCCTTGAATCTCCCCCACTTTAGCTGTCTGTTGTTCTTCAGATGAATGTTTGTGAGGTGCTACCTGACACAGCTGCTCCAGGGCCTGCTGCTTGTTGATTCAGTGGAGTCAGTTTGTATGTATCTACCCTTCACTCAGGCCAAACCTCAGCCCCTGGAGGCCCTGTCTTTTCTGAGTCCTCTCAAGTTATTTTAGGAGGACAACTGCTTTACCCCTTTATTTTTGCTGCTCTACATTCATTTTGTGGTGATTTTCTGTCTGTGGAGGAAATCTGGAGAGCCTGGGAATTTCTACTCCATTGTCTTCCCAGAATGCCCTGTTTTACCCTGACAATGTTAACAAGAATCAAAAAGGAGTCATCTAGTCACAGATCTTTCTGGTATCATTATATATAAATGCAAAATAAAATGAAATTGGAAGCAACCTGAATATCCAGCCATGGGGAAATGATGAAATATTTGGTTGCACATTAATGTTATAGAATATTTTAACACAGGGGTGGGGATCCTGTGGCTTAAAAGCCACATGTGGCCGTCTATATCCTTGGGATTGCCTTTTAACTGAGTCCAAGTTTTACAGAACAAATCCTTTTATTAAGGGGATTTATTCTGTGAAGTTTGGATTCAGTCAAAGGGTCACACTTGAGGACTTAGAGGGCCACATGTGGCCTTGAGGCCACAGGTTCCCCATTCCTGCAGTAGTTTAACACCATTGGGACCAACAAATAGGAGAAATACAAAGAAATCTGGAAAAACTTTTTGAAATAAAGCAAAAGGAGGAAAAAGAAGAACTAGAAGAATGGAGCACACACTTACTGTAACTACATAAGAGGAAGAAAAATGAATGAGAATGAATATAAAAAGAATGCTTATTTAGAACTTACAAGCCATGACCAAAAAGTTATGCTATTTAATACATCAAAATTACTTCATTCAAATATAAATGATGATGAAGCAAGTTTTTTAAAAAAATGTAATGAACCAACCACTCCATCTCCTCATAACCAGTCCTACTCAAGATACACTTAAAATTTTCTAGAGATAGAGTAACTTAATATCAAATTCCCACACACCTCTGGAGGTTAAACTCTTAATCATGCTCAAACTCCAGGTGTTCTTTCAGTCTTCCATAAGGCTTTCTTTTGAAAACTGATTTTAATTACCTGTTTATTGTGATTTTTCTTTAGCAATTATTGTCATTAAGATTATTAAGTAGGTGAATCATGATCAAGGGTTAGATGTGATATCCACATTTTGGTTTAAGATATAAATAAACAAGGGTAACTGGGTGTCTGAGTGGACAGAATGCCCAAACTGAAGTAAGGAAGACTCATCTTCCTGAATTCAAATGTGGCCTCAGACACTGTGTGACCCTGTCAAGTCACTTACCCCTGTTTGCCTCAGTTTCCTCTTCTGTAAAATGAACTGGAAAAGGAGATGGAAAACTACTCCACAATCTCTGCCAAGGAAATCCCAAATGGGGTCACGAAGAGTTGGACATGACTGAAAATAATTCAACAACACCTGAAACATTCACTTTTCTATCCATTAAATTCCTTCTCTTCCTTCAAAGGTCAAGCTCAGATATCACCTTTTCAATGAAGCCTTCCCTGATTCCTCCCCCACCATAAAATAATCTTTCTTCTTATTTCTTAGGGTACTAGATCTAGACTCTTCTTTTGTACTGAACATATTTTATATTATATCATACTTATTTGTGTGTCTATCATATCACTCTGTTTGACTTTTAGCAACTAAAGGATAGAGATTATGTCTCAATTCATATTTCTATCCCCAGAATCTAGCATAATATTCTTTATACAGTAGGCACTTAATATATATTTGTTGACTTGAACTGGAAGTAAGAAGAAAAGTGAAGATTGAAAATGAGGGAACAAAAAAGAAAAAAGGAAGAATATGGTAGTATGTGAAATGACTACTATTGTCTCAGGTACCATTCAGTGACAAAGGTGTCTAGAGGGTCTGTTTATTCTGTCTTTAAAGAATTGATCATACAACCAAGTATTTATTTAAGATTGATTTGGTTCATATTCACATGCTATAACGTCTCTGGAATAGAATAGAAAAGAAGTACAACCAATTTTATTAGTTAAAACTACATTGAAACTTCTACAATTTTCTATATTCTACCATGCATATGGAAGAGTTAATTTTAGTTGTTGTTTGTTAAGATAATAATTTTTTTAAAGGAAAAAGTAATAAATGAAAAGTACATTGAAATCCTGATACACTAACCATCAGTTCACTTACAGACTCATTTTACATTTCACATTTTTACATGCATAATAATTTACTGAGAGTCTCCTGATTAGTGTAAAATCAAATAAAAAATTCAGGTCTCCATATTGAGACCATTACAAAGAAGTATACTTAGAGTGTGATAGTTGGAGTCAGAAAGACCTGGGTTCATATTCTGCCTCCTACATGCTTACTAGCTGTGTGACACTGAGTAAGTAATAACCACTATTTATGTATCTCTTTAAGGTTTGAAAAGTACTTTTATATATCTTATCTCACTTAATCCTCACAACAACCATGTCACGTGGATACTGTCTTACAGATGAGGAAACTGAGGCTCACAATGCTAAGTGTCCTGCCCAGGGTCACACAATTGATTCAGTGCTTTGAATTTAGGTTTTTTTGGTCACCAAGTCCTGTCACTGAATCTCTTAGAGCCTCAGTTTCCTAATATGTAAATAGGAATAATAATACCTGTAAAATTAGCTTCACAGGATTGTTGTTTGTTTGTTTTTAGCTAGGCAATTGGGGTTAAGTGACTTGCCCAGGGTCACACAGCTAGTAAGTGTCTGAGGCTGGATTTGAACTCAGGTCCTTCTGACTCCAGGGCTAGTGCTCTATTCATTGCATCACCTACCTGCCCCCTCACAGGGTTGTTGTAAAACTCAGATTAGATACTGTATATTAAGTACTTTTTACACTTTAAAGTGTTGCATAAATGTCAGATGTTACATCCATACACAATATTCTTCCTTTCTTCTCTTTTCCACCAAAGTGGATACCAATTCACCCTCCAACCTCCATATTCCATCTCAAAAATTGACTAAGAGAAGTTAGTAAACATTGAAACACCCCAAGGATGATTTTAAAAAGCATGTTGGAGCACTAAATTACTGTATCTTTACTATAATAATCTCTTGATTTGGGTTTTTTCCCTTCACATTGAAACAAATAACTGCAGCTCTCAATCTATGATCCTATGAACAGTTTTACTTCTCTGAATCCTTAAGTAAATTTCGGGGGGGGGGTGGAGGAAGGAATGGTGTTTGTACTTTTTGAGATCCATACAGGTCTATTTATTTTAAGAAATAATAGAGAGCTATGAATAAATTGATAAGCTATGGAATCCTTCCAAGATTGTGGAACCAAGAATTGAACAAAATTAAAACATGCTTTTAAGTGTGATAATTGGGGTAGATTAAATTGTAATATCAGATTGACACTTTTACACTCTTTGACAGTGAATTGGAGTGTTTGGAATAAATAGCATTTGTGAAAACATAATACTATAATATTAAAATCATAACCCCAGATTCTGTGTAATAGCATCTGGAATATAGGTACAGGTGTAATTGAATTCATTTTGGTCATATTTTAAGTGAAATGTGTCACTCGTAATTTGATGCTGAAGATAAGTCAGAATTTATTATATTACTGCTCATTAAGACAAACTGGGAAAATGCATGGATCTGAAATTTGTTAACTGGGTGACCTTAAGCAAGTTATTATTAGTTCCTTAATGAGGTGTGATCAGTACACAACATCAGTGGTGATGCCTGATTTTCTGTGTAAGGTAATTTAGAAATGCATTCAACAGCATTGAAGTAACCTGATCAGTAATGGGTTTGTTTCAAGTTTCAAATACATAATATTGTTTCAGACTGATAAACTTTTGTATTAGTTGTGTCAAGCAACTTTTTGTAACTGTGATGTTATTAAAGTATGAACCGAAAGAAACTAAAATATGGTGGAAAAAAATTTTAAAACCAGTTATGTTATTTTATTAGCCCTGATAACCTGTTTTATAGTGCTTTGTAACTGCCATTTGGGGAACTGGATATTTCTACCTTTGCCTGTAGTTAAAAGGAGGTTATATCTACAACAATTTGGCTATCACTTATGAAAGTTGCAAGATGGTTAACTAAGTTATTTGGGGTTATTGTCATAATGTTAAAACTTAAAATTGGTAATTGATTGCTGTGTGTTGAGAGGAGGGGAAGAGGTGAAAGCCTTATCTGGATTGGTTTTGTCCATTCAGAGGAGCTCACCTTGGGGTATGAGGATGTGCAGCAGGGTTAATCTATTCCACCTTGGGGGAGGGGTGAGGTGCTGTCAAAGAGCACAGCCCACAACAGCTCTAAGAATAGATGGGATGGATACCTCCTTTAGGTCTCCTCTGATGTGGGGCTATGCGGGTGACCAGAGGGCCCATATGCAAGTTACCATACACTGGATATACCATGATGCTCTACAGGAACCTCAAAAAACATCTTGTTAAGGGGGTAGCCATAGAAAGATATGGGAGAAATTCAGTCAGGGCAAAACAAACTAAATTAAGACTGAAAATAGGGGACTTGCCACCCAGAAAGTATGTGGTTTACATCAGTCCAGAGGAAGGATATATCATGAAGGCTGGACAGGTAGAAGCATCTGGATCAGCCCCTTCTCTGGGGTCCCTGCTGATTCCTCTTATTTTGTAAACTTTCCAGGTCCCTGGAAATCATCTGTATGAAAGTCATCACCCATGGGAAAAGGGCTTGTTTAGGTTATGGAGCTCCTAAACAATGAACTTGGCTCGTTGAGGATTTGCAAGTTTATGTATAATATAGAAGTGATTTCTATTGATTGATCTTTACACCAGGATAAATTTAAACTCAAGAAGAAGAAAAGAAAAACAAATAAAAGATGTTAAGTGAAATCTATAACATGTGTGAGTCCTGGTCAACTTTTATTGCTTACTGTAACTCCATGACAGTAAAAACAACTGTATCTAGCCCTAAGCTGTGAAACTTGCCGTTTGAGGTAAAAGCTCTTGAGACTGTAACTGATTTTGTTTTGAGTATTGAATTCAGGAAAATTCAATTATAATTGTCTGATGGATCATTAAGCAGTAATCCATCATTCGAGAAAAATGCCAAAATAAAATATGGAATGTGATCCTGAACTGTTACAGGTGGAGGTTTTCATCTGGGAAAAAGCCAAGAGGACAGCCTTGGCATCAGCCTATGGTGGGATACTTCTGGCTCAGTTTACCCATTGTGTTCCTTTGAACAGGAACATTTCCCACCTAACTATTCCTGAGTCTGATTATGAGGTGGGATTATTACTGCATGGTTGGTTGCCAAACTGTGACTCTTACCTGAAATGAAAAAGAGCTAAGGATGTTCTATCTAGTATTATATGTGTTGACCAAGGACTGTTTGATGCTGTTATAATCATATGCCCTGCTTTTTCCTTTTATAGCAAATTTCCATAATTAGAGCAAGTCGTCAGTAGAAGATATGATCACAATCCAAGTATGTGAGATCTTGCTGTTTTCAGTCTGAAGATGTAGTAATTCCACATCCCAAACAACTAGGTAAATTATTAATCAGCTTGCTTGTCATCAGCCTGCTGTTTGCATAGTCATGTGAAAGGTTAAGTCCTGGAGATAGCTCATTCTTTCAGAATGCTATGGGAATAATTGGACAAAGATAAAATGTGAAACAAAGATATGAACCTATTAATTTGTGGAATGGAAATCAGAAACATCTTCAGTTTGGTCTGGGGAAGAGAATTTTGATGCAATACATTTTCTTAGAGGAATGTAACTCACAGAATATTTTGTGTTACATTAATGGAAAAATTATTTTCATTCAAGTTTATTACTAATATGGAAATAACATCTGTTTGTATTGCGTGCTCTCTAGTACAAACATGTTTTATTATAAACAACTTTTTGATATGCACTGTTTTGGAATCAATTACTTAAGTATCCTTCCAAGTCTTTTATTATAATTGGAGTAAAGTCAGCCTCTTATAAGTAAATTCGTTTGTATAACCTTTGAACCCGCTGTTGGAAAGCTTATACCTGCAAGAGGGTTGTTACTTATGTTTTCACGTACAGGATTGAATCTTCAATGGCATCTGATCCTCCTAAAGAAATTTGAATCAGAGTGGAAAAATTTGAGGAAGTAACAACATCAGACAATCCTGTATGTCAAATGTAAATGATTCCAATAGGGCATGTAAAAACCTAAATTTTCTTAAGCTTCAAGTAAACTCTGGGTTCCTACTTTGATGATCCCCTTTATAGCTCTGTTGTTAAGATCAGAACATTAAGGTTTGAGCTCATTTCCACAATATGAACTAGTTGCTGGAGAAGGAAAATTTAAGAGGTTGTGCTTTTATTGAGATTTGTTTTGTAAAAGATTTTATCAGGAACATCTAAGGAGTCTCTATAAGTAACTTAGAACCAGAAAAGCAATTCTACTGAAGAGTTGCTCTTAAGGACAAGACATATTCCAGATTGTCCCAAGAACAGATGTTCCAGAGACCAGACAACTACATCAGATGTCTGGATTCCAAGATGAAATTTGTTAATTAAATGGACTTTGGGGGCGGGTTGATGGTCATCACTACAGAAGTCTTCCATTGACAAAAAAGGGGAAATTGAGAAAATCAAATTGTTTTGATCCTATTTTGTAATTCATTTTATCTCTATTACCCTCAATAGATTGTAAAATTGACTGGGCCATGTTAATTTGTGTCTAAACCTAGTTCAGAAACTCAGTTGACCTGCACTGAGTTAAGTTCAGAAATTCAGCTCTCCCACTAATCACCAAATGCCACTGGTTCTTCCTTTACCTCCCTAGGGGTGGGATGGAAGAAAATTGTAACAATTGTAGTAGTTCTCTTATTGGTCATGCTGTTTTCCTATGTGTGCTTATATTACTTGTGTGGTTTATGTTTACAAATGGGACCATCCTGGCTGTACCCAAAAAGGCCCTAAACACCCTAGGATAGGGCCACCCCAGGGAACTTGCAGAAGATATTTGGAAAGAATGTATGGGTGGCTTTTGTATATATGATGGATTGTGGGGTCATGATTGGGGAAAAGCCATAAAATACAGTAATAAGTGAAAAGACATAAAACTTAGACTCTGTGAAAGGTAGAAGCCCGGGCATGGTGACCTGTTTAAAATCTTAACTTAGATACTATGACCAATGACAGCCATAACAAGAATATCATGACTTATATGTAACTTGTACATGATCAATACACAAATCTGTGTTTGGGCATTATACCTGATATCATTGGCTTAATACCCAAGCTCATTACTCATTATTCAATACCAAAAATATGCAGCAATCAGTAGTGATGCACTCGCTAGCTATTCCTCCCTTCGACTGTTTTCTATAATTACAACAGGGATTTTTGGGGTTCTTTGGGGGAATCCATTGAACTGTATGGCAGCTACCCCAGATTGCTTTTGTATATAAGTAATTATAATGATTGCTTGAACTCCTATAATCGATCTGGAGTCCTTTGGCCTCTTACTTTGGTATCAAGAACACCACATGGTTGTGGGGGAGATGCAGAGCTCCCCAGCCAGGGGAATTCCAGACCTTACAGTCATTGTTGAACTTTTCTCCCTCTGGGCCTATGCCCCTCACCAGCTATCACCCAGAATCTTGAAAATCTCTCTCTGGACTTCCCCTTATGATAAATTATGAGTAAAACAGAAGTGGAGAATGGAGAGCAGGGAGGAGAGAAACACAGTGTGTTAGTTAGCACAACTAAACTGACCTTTACTTGAATGGATGCAAAATGTTCTGTAAAGACAAAGTATCTAGGAATTCCTAGGAAATCTCTGAAAAATTATTTATTGCATGTAACAAGATATGCTTCCTTTATAACGAACAAAGTAATTCCAAAATACAATCTAATGATCTGTTCCTGATTACATATGGATGGCTTATTTGCTTTGTGGAGTATCTGTTATAGAACATTCTTTCCATGCTGATTTTCTTTTGCTACCAGGATTTCTGATCATTACTTCTATTGCCTAGACAATGTATGTTGGCTCAAAAAATGTCAACTGATTTTAATGTGGAAACAAGCAAAACAAAAGTGAGGAGAAAAACTTGCTTTCAAAAAGCACAACCACATAGTCCATTTCAAAATCAAATATTAAAGATTCTGGAATCATCTAGAGAAGGGTTTCTGAAACTTTTTCCATTCACAACCCCTTTTCACATTTCAGCAGTATTTGTTGGTGTTGCATGGCCTGAGGGCATGTGCAGTGCAAAATGTGCATGCTTTGTGTTCAGAATTAAGGCTTCAGTGAAATTGCATGATGCAACATAGGCAAGCACTGCCAGAAACACCTCAGATTCATTACGCATTTGATTTTTAATTACTTTTTGGTTGTTGTATGTTCAGAAACCTTTTACTGTTGCCAAATTTTTTGCAAGCCTATATGTGAGTTACAGCTCACAGTTTAAGAAGCACTGATCTAGAGTTCTGTGTTATTAATGCCTCTGTTGCCTTCTATTTGTTTTGCAGGGGACGATGAAAGCATTTTAGAGCTCTGCTTTCCTTGTTGATTTTCTCCTCTTTACAATTCATCTTCCACACATAGCTGATAGATTAATTTTCCTTATGTATGCATAAGGATCTGTTCATGTAACTTGTCCATTATAAACTTTTCAGTAGCTCACTATTGCTTGTCAAATAATGGCTAACCTGACATTCAAAGCCTTCCTTTTCTGATATCAACAATGTCAATTGAATTCAACAAATTTTATTCAAGAAACATTCATTAAACAGCTATAAGGTCTTCCACAGAAGTCCTTCTCTGATGGCTTATTATGGCATGGAAACGACCCTAGATTTTCAAAACTTAAGCCAGTAAAGATCAAGATCTGACTAATTCCAATGTTGGATTAGTCTGCTACCCAAGAACTGGCCTAGCTAATCCCAGAAGACTCATTTTCCAGAGACCATGAATATTTTGACCAGGGTGAACAATGAAACAAAAATAGGTAATTTTTGTCCTCAGTTCTGTGTGAGGTGCACAGTTTTTGGAATGTCTAAAAAGATTAACTGTTGATTCTACAAATCTGAGATGCTTATCCAACAAAGTTGATTAACTACTGGAAGAACACCCATATTAACATTTTTACTCCAGATGAAACTGGAATATATAAGAAATATGCGTTATGTTTACATACATGTATGAGTATAAAAGCATATATATGTTTATATGTAAATATATCTAATGCATATATATGTGTGTATATACATATATATATATATATATATGTTCTATATAGATATATAATATAAATTCATGAGCAGTGGAGGGCACCAGCAACTGGTGGGAACAGGAAAAGCCTTATGTAGAATTTAGCACTTGAATTAAACTTCAAAGGAATCCAAGGATTCTAAGAAAACTGAGGTAAGAAGGGAATGTAGTTCAAGAATAAAACAGCCTATGTAAAGTCAGGGATATAGGAGATGGAAGGTTGTGCAGAAGAAATGGCAAGTATGTCAATTTGCCTAGATTGTATAGTGTATGGAGAGTGATATGCCCAAAAAAGCAGACTGGAATCATCTCGTGAAGGGTTCTAAAAGCCAATTCCAACAAGAGTTTGTATTTTGTCTTAGAGTCAACAGAGCTTCTTGATCAAGGGAGTACAATGATGAAACCTTTAGGAAAATCAGTTTGGTAGCCATATGAAGGAAGAATTAGAGAGGGGAGAAACTTTAGGCAAAAAGACACTTAGGAGACTATAGTAACAATATAAACAAGAGAAGATGGGTGTATGAAATAGGGTAGTGATTGTGTGAGTAAAGAGAGACAGATGTAAGAGATGTTTTAGAAGAAAAATCAAGAAAACCTGGCAACTGATTAGATATGGGGAATGAGAGAGAAGGAAGAATAGAGGATGACTTTGTTGGAAACCTAGGTGGTTGGAAAGATGGTAGTACCCTTAGAAGAAGTAGGGAAATTCAGAAGAAGGGATGGCTGGGGTGGGGGGGCAGGAATGTAATGAGTTTCATTTTGGCACGTTGAGCTGAATTGCCTATGGGACACACAGTTGTAAATGTCCAACAGGGAATTGGTGATGTGAAACCAGGCCTAAGGAAAGGATGAATATGTGGATCTAAGGGTCATCTGCTTATAGATGATAGTTGAACCCATGTAAGCTAACGAGAAGCTAATGAGATTATTGAGAGTCTATATAGAGAAAAGGCCCAGATCAGATCTTTGGGTAACAGTGTACAGTATGATGATGATCTAGCAAAGAACACTAAGAAAGGATGGCCAGACACATAGACCTTGGAGACAGTAGTGTCATGAAAACCCAGTGAGGAGAAAATATACAACAGGAAATAATGTTTTATGGTGTCAAATACTGCAGAAATGACAGAAAGAATAAAGACTAAGAAAAGGCCATTAGATTCGGTAACTGAGATTTTTTCATTGATATTCTTGGAGAGAGGAATTTCACTTAAGTGACAAGGTTGAAACAATGCTTTATGGGTTGAGAGAAAAAGGGAAAGTGTAGACAATGAATGCAGATGACATTTTCTAGGCTCATAAGACACTGTATTACAAAATCATTGACCTAGAGCTGGGAGTTGAAGAAAGCAAATAATAAGATAGCTTGAAGGAATTTTAGGGTCAAGTGAAATATTTTGAAGAATTGGAGGAGTCATAGGCATGATTCTAGAGAGCAGCACTGCGGTAAATTGTTGAGTGGTTTGAATAATGGTCAAAATTAAAACTAAATTATGAGAAAAGGATGAAGAAGAAAAGATACTACGTGTACTTACAGTAGCTCCAGGCCTAGTTAAACAAAGTGTTTATTCTGGAAAATGGAAACTGAAGAAAAATGAAGACATTAACTTAGAATTGCCATTTTCTAGAATTATAAAATCTCAGAGTTTGAAAGTTGCTTCAGTGGTCTCAGTAAGCCCACTTGGGCCTGATCAATAATCTGTTTTACAATATCCCAAGCAAATAGCTATTATAGGTTTTACTTAACAGTGAGTGGGTCATCTCTTGAGATAGCTTATTTCATTTTTAGATGTGTCTAAGAAGTCTTTTCCTTGAATCAAGTTAAATCTTCCTCTTTGCATTACCTAGCCATTGCTCCCAGTTTCATAATATGGAGTCAAAAGCGTAACCCTCTTTTGTGTTATAGTCTTTCAAATATTTCAAGATAGTGCTCATATCCATATTCCTTCTTCTCCAAGTTAAACTGATCCTTTTTTGGGCATGGTCTTAAGGCTCCTTGCCCCCATAATCACTCTCCTCTGGCCACTCTTTTCTGTATGCTCTCCAGTTTGTCAAAGCCCTTTTGAAAGTGGAGGAGCCAGCTCTTACTCTCCCTTATTAACCCCTGAAAGCCCAGAAAATATCACCCCAGGAAAAACCCTGGAACAGCTGAACCAGAAGAAAGATGGAGTGTAGCAGTCCAGTAGCCCAGGTAGCTTGAGGGATTAACTGGAAAGGCCCCTCTTACCCTGGGGGAAGGGGAGCAGTACAGAATGGGAGGCATCCTGGCAAGCTAGTGGAAAGCCCCACCTCAGCATACCAGGAGGAGATCCTGAAGCCCAGGTGGTGGAGCAGGCAAACACCAACACCTGGACCCCTAGTGCCTCATTGAGGGTGGGGGAACCAGTGAAAACCAGCTCAGAAAACTCACCATTCTACAGCAACTGGCCGTCCCGGTACCTCAGCAAAACTAAGGGAAGCGGCGTTGCAAGGGGTCCCAGGCAGATAAACAAACTCCCTCTGCCAAGAGCTAGAGAAAGCAAAAGGAAGGAAAGGCCTGGGTGAGAAGGAGATCTCCAGGAGCCACACTACCCAATACTACCCCTAAAGTTCCAGTACTGGTGTTTCCAGCCCAACACCAGGTAAGCTGCCAATCCTACAGCCTCCAACTGCCAACATAGGAGGCCTCAGCACACAAAGCCATTGACCAGGCCCTACGCTCCCAACACAAGAAGCTTGGGTCAGTGCCCTCTGCCCCCCGGCAGGAGAACCCAATCTCTTTTTTTTTTAATTTTTTTTTAATTTATTTTGATTTACCAACAATCACTTCCATATGCTTTTGAGTTTAAATTTTTTCTCCCCCTTCCTTTCCACCACCCTTCCCAAGATGGCACACAATCTGATATAGGCTATACATTTACATTCCTATTAAACATATCTTCACATTAGTGATATTGTAAGTAAAAATTAGAACCAATAGGAGGAACCACCAGGAAGAGAAACAAAACTCAACAGAAGAAAAAAATAATAATAATTCAACTTCCATAGTTCTTTATTTGGATAGGGATAGCATTTTCCATCACGAGGCCTTTGGAGATGTCTCAGATCCTTGTATTGCTGGGAAGGGTTAAGTTTATCATTGTTAGTCATCGCACAACATAGCTGTTATTGTGTACAGCGTTCTCTTGGTTCTGCTCACTTCACTCATCATCAGACCATACAAGTCTTTCCAGGTTTTTCTGAAGTCAACCTGTTCATCATTTCTTATAGCACAATAGTATTCCATTACATTCATATACCACAAATTGTTCAGCCATTCCCTAATTGATGGGCATCCTCTCAATTTCCAATTTTTTGCCACCACAAAAAGAGCTGCTATGAATATTTTTGTACATGTGGGTCTTTTTTCCCATTTGTATGATGTCTTTGGGATATAGCCCTAGAAGTGTTATTGCTGGGTGAAAGGGTATGCACATTTTTATAGCCCTTTGGGCATAGTTCCAAGTTACTCTCCAAAATGTTTGGATCATTTCACAATTCCACCAACAATGCACTAGTGTTGCAATTTTCCCACATCTTCTCCAACATTTATCATTTTCCTGTTTTGTCATGTTAGCCAATCTGATACATGTGATGTGGTACCTCAGAGTTGTTTTGATTTGCATTTCTCCGATCAATAGTGATTTAGAGCATTTTTTCATGTGACTATAGATGACTTTAATTTCTTCATCTGAGAACTGCCTGTTCATATCCTTTGACCATTTATCAATTGGTGAATGACTTGTATTCTTATAGATTTGACTTAATTCTCTATATATTTTAGAAATGAGGCTCTTATCAGAGAGACTGGTTGTAAAAATTCTTTCCCAATTTTCTATCTTCCTTCTAATCTTAGTTGCATTGGCTTTGTTTGTGCAAAAACTTTTCAATTTAATGTAATCAAAGTTATTCATTTTACTTTTCATAATGTTCTCTATCTCCTGTTCAATCATGAATTCTTCTATTCTCCATAGATCTGACAGGTAAACTATTCCTTGCTCCAGGAGAGCCCAATCTCTTTAAAGGCCAAGAAACAAGCAAATACCATGAGCAAAAAGAAACATACCAGATCTTATGAGAACAGTGAAGATCAAGGCAGAAATTCTGAAGAGGACAACATTATCAACAAACCCACATCTGGAACCTCAAAAGGGAATATGAACTGATCTAAATTCCAAAAAGCCTTCTTAGAAGAGCTCAAGAAGGATTTTAAAAGTCAAATGAGAGAGGTAGAAGAAAAAATGGGAAAAGAAATGAGAGGTATGCAAGAGAGAGTCAATAGCTTGGGGAAAGGAAGGACAAAAATTAACTGCAGAAAACAAGTCCTTAAAAAAAATACAATTGGTCAACTGGAAAAAAAGTACACTGAAGAAAACAAGTCCCTAAAAAATACAATTGGCCAAATGGGGAAGGAGTACAAAATCTAATTGAAGAAAACAATTTGTTAAAAATTAGAATTGAGCAAATGGAAGCTAATGACTGTATGAGAGAACATGAATCAGTCAAACAAAAACAAAAGAATGAAAAAATAGGTGAAAATGTAAAATATCTCATTGGTAAAACAACTGACCTGGAAAATTGATCCAGGAGAGACAATTTAAAAATTATTGGTCTACCTGAAAATCACAATGTAAAAAAGAGCCTGGAAAGTATCTTTCAGGAAATCTAAAGGAAAACTGCTGTGAGGTCCTAGAACCAGAGGGTAAAATAGCTATAGAAAGAATCCACTGCTCACCTCCTGAAAGAGATCCCAAATTGAAAATGCCAAGGAATATAGTAGCCATATTCTAAAATTACCAGGTCAAAGAGAAAATACTGCAAGCAGCCAGAAAGAAACAATTTAAATATCATGGAACCACAGTCAGAATTACACAGGACCTTGTAGCTTCTACATTAAAAGACCATAGGGCGTGGAATATGATATTCCATAAGACAAAGGAGCTTGGATTACAACCAAGGATCAACTACCCTGCAAAAATGAGCATGATCTTTTGGGGGAGGAGATGGATATTTAATAGGAGACTTCCATACCTTCCTGATAAAAAGACCAGAGCTCAACAGAAAATTTGATCTTCAAATATAAGACTCAAGAGAGACATAAAAAGGTAAACGATACAGAAAGTAACGACATAGTATTAAGACAGGCAAACTCTTCATATCCCTACAAGGGAAGATGACACCTGTAACTCTTGAGAACTGTATTGCTATTACACCATGTGAAAGGGGTATACATAAAGGGGGTGGGTATAAATTGACTTTGATGTAATGATGAAAAAAATCTAATCAAGTGGGTTAAATGGATCCAAGTAAGCGAATTAATTTGATCTAACTAAGAAAATGTACTGAGAGAAAAGGAAAGGAGGAGTCAGACAAGTGTAAATTACAACACAGGAAAAGGCACAAAAACCTACTATAGCAGAGGGAAAGAAGGGAGGGAGATGGGCATTGTTTGAACCTTACTCTCATCAGATTTGGTTTAAGAAGGGAATAACATAATCAGGTATAGAAATCTAACATGCCCTATAGGCAGTAGGAGGGAAAAGGGGAAAGAAAAAGGAGGGGGCTAAAAGAAGGGAGGTAGGACTGAGGGAGCAAAGGCAAAACATTAGTGAGGAGGGAAAAGGAGAAAGGAGAAAGAAAAGCATCAACAGGGTCCCCCCTGAAGAGAAAGACACAGATAGTTATGATAATTGTGAATGTGATACATGAATGTAATGGAATACTATTGTGCTATGAGAAATGATGAACAGGCACACTTCAGATAAACCTGGAAAGACTTTTATGGTTTGGTGCTGAGTGAAGTGAGCAGAACCAGAACACTGTACACAGTAACAGCCACATTGAGTGATGACTGACTTTGATAGACTTAACCCCTCTCTGCAATACAAGGATCTAAGACATCTCCAAAAGTCTCATGATAGAAAATGCTATCCACATCTGAAGAAAGAACTATGGAGTTTGAATGCAAATCAAAGCATACTATTTGCTATTTTTTTTTCTGCTGTTGTGTTTTGTGTCCTTTTTCTGGTGGTTCCTCCTATTAGTTCTAATTCTTACAGTATCACTAATGTGAAAACATGTTTAATAAGAATGTATATGTATAGCCTATATAGATTGCAGCCATCTTGGGGAGGGTGATGGCGAGGAAGGGGGAGAAAAATTTAAAACTCAAAAGCTTATGGAAGTGATTGTTGATAAATCAAAATAAATTAATAAAAAAATTCATAAAAAAAAAAGGAAGTGGAGGAGCCAGCACTGAACACAATATTGTGGATGTGGATGTGATCAGAAGGGAAGGGAGTGGAACTATCAGCTCCCATATCATGCTTCCCTTAAAGTAGCCTAAGATCAGATAAACTTTTGTGGATGTAAGATGAAACTGGTGGGTAGACAAATAGATATAAAATGAAATAAGTCTGCCATTGTTTCTCTACTAATCCAATTTCATCTTATATGAAAAATGAACCACCACAATGAAAAATGAACCCTAATACTACAGTCAATACGTTACATGAAATAAAAATATTGCTTAAGATGAAGTCAGGAAGAGCAACTTGACCTGACTAAATAAATACATAGTGAAGAAATTGGTGTTCAGAAGGGAACACAGACTAGCTGAGCAGTTTTGTTTTAGTATTAAATTTAATGGACATTTAAAAAATTCACCAAATACTCTGTAACAGAAATTCGCAGACATTGTTTTATATCCACTTCTCTTTTGTGTTTTTCCTTGTTAATCAACATGTTCTTCTTTGTTGAATTACTAAGGAAAAAAGAGAAAGGCATGTTGGCTGGTAGTTATTGATGTTTCTTTTGCCACATTTTTGGGTATTAAGATTATAGGCTCATAGATTTAAGGCTGGAAGGGACCTCAGAGGACAACCAGTCCAGCTGCCTCCCTTATTTTACAGATTAGGAAACTGAGTTCCAGAGGTCAGAGGTTTTTTTTCTGTTCTTTTGCCATTTTTCTTTTCCTGAGATAACTTCTTTCCATGATAGTATCACCTCTCCCCAGCACCACCCCCTAGCATCAATTTCTTCACTCTGTATTTGGTCAGGTCATGTTGCCCTCCCTGACTTTAGCTTAAGTAATATTTTTACTTCATATAACTTATCATTGACTGGAGCACTAGGGTCCAAGTGTGGTGGTTTATTTTCCATACAATGAAATGATTTCAACTGACTGAGTCTTTATTAACCTGAGAGAACCCAGTCTCAAGAAATGGCTTAATATCTTTTAAGGAAAAACTAGCCTAACTTGAATAGAGGGAGGGAGATATCCACACACACAGACACAGACACACACATATATACATACACACATATACATGTGTATGTGGCATGCATGTGTGGGGTGTGTGTGTGTGTGTGTGTGTGTGTGTGTGTGTGTGTATGTGTGTGTGTGTGTATCCAGAGGCCACTGGATTTGAGGACAGAGCACATAGGTTTGAATCCAGGCCCTTCTGTAGCCTACCTTGGCAAGCCATTTAACCCAGTTCCCTCCCATGTAAACTATGGCTGCTTACCTGGATGATTTCTAATCAGGTACCTCTAAAACATCAACATAGAGTGAGATGATATGACTAGACGATATATAAAGTTCCACTATCTTCCACATCTGTCCCATTTTTTCTACTTGTACAACCACAATAATCACTACTTTGTGTCAGGCCCTTATCACCACTTTCTGGTAGTGATAAAAGTCTGCTGTGACCATTGATCTATCACTGTTTCCTCCTTTCCAATCCTACTACACTTCCTTTGTGAAGTTCTTCTAATCTCCACAAAGTCCTTATTGTTCTGTCCCTCCTCAAATGATCCCATCCATACTTCTCAGTGCACAGATGTGTTCTCCCAAGGAAATGTAAGCTCCTTGAGGGCAGGCAGACACCGTTTTGTTTTTGGTTTTGTATTCCTAGTACATAGTATGGGGATCTAAGAATAGGGATATAAATCTAAATTTTGGGGAAGTAAAGTTGAGTCACTAGAACGGCTTTGACAGCTAGGTGTTGTAGCTGATAAAGTGTTGGAAGTGGAGCAAGGAAGACCTGAATTCAAATCTATCCTCAGACAATTAATAGCTGTGTAACTCTGTAACACTTAAGCTCAATATGCCTCAGTATGCTCTTCTGTAAAATTGGGATCACGTAAAAGGGGGACAATAACCCTAATTTCCAGGGTTATTGTGAGGATAAAGATGAGACAATATTTTTAAAGTACTTTGCAAACCTTCAAGTAATATAGAAATCTACTTCTCAAGGTTGTTATAAGGAAAAATGAGTTAACATTTGTAAAGAACTTTAGAAACCCTGAAGTGCTAGATAAATGCAACCTACTGCTAAATCTTGTGTTCTAACATCAAATACACTCAAAACTCAATGAGTCATCAGTG
This sequence comes from Phascolarctos cinereus, assembly GCF_003287225.1. Lineage (NCBI taxonomy): Eukaryota > Metazoa > Chordata > Mammalia > Diprotodontia > Phascolarctidae > Phascolarctos > Phascolarctos cinereus. The sequence goes on from NW_027556098.1 coordinate 11,851,839, forward strand.
CAATATGACAGCCAAGAAACCATAAACTGAATTTAGAGAGTCAGTAACCAGGAATAAACTCCTTTGTATGCTGCTCTCATCAGATTGTATTTGGATTATTGCATTCACAATAGGCCACCATATTTGGGGAAAGATGCTGATAACTTGGATAATGTCCAGAACAGGACATCTAGGATGGTGAAAAGAACTGAGTTCATACCATTCAAAAATAGTTGAAAGAACCAAGTATGGTGAAAGGAATTGAGTTCATACCATACAAGAATAGTTGAAAGAACCGAGTGTGGAAAAGAGATTTAGAGGGAACACAATAACTATCTATTTGAAGAAAATGAAGAAACTAAAACTGCAAAAGACTACATACAATCAATCAACAAATGAACAAATATTTATCAAGATCCTTCTATGTGCCAGGTACTGTAATAGATACTGGCCATACAAAGAGTGAAACAACCCTACTCTCAATGAGTTTCCATTCTAACGTGAAAGATGTGACTAAAACACACACAAGTACTTCCAGAATAAATGTCAAGAGAATAACTACAAATCAATGCAAAGTAGATCAATACAAGATAGGGATGGAGGGCACTCACAGTTTGGAGGAGTCAGAAAAGACCTCATGTAGAAGGTAGTCTGAGCTGTGTCTTGAATGAAGAAAGGAAATCTCTGAGGTGGATCTCAGAATCAGCATGTGAGCATTAGAAACTCAAATGACATGTAGTTCAGACACATGGAGGAAAGAAGGGAAAGCATTTTAGCTCTGGGGGACAGTCAGTTCCAAGAAAGATGTGACATGAACTGTCATGTGTGAAAGCCAGTGAAGCATTTGTGAAGCACAGTGAAAGCCACAGAATCCAGAGGAAAAGGAGCAATTACCATGAGGTAGAAAAATAGATTGGGGCCAGGTTGTAAATGACTTTAAAAGCTCAACATAGCTTCTGTTTTATCCTAAAGTCAATAGGGAGCCACTGGAGTTTATTGTAAGGAGGAATGATATGGTCAGATCTGTACATAAGGAAAATCATGTTGGCACTATAAAATATGGATTCGAGTGGAGAGAGACTTTGCGCACACAGACCAATTAGGATTCATTCTTCTAAATGAGAGGTTATAAAGTAAAGTGGTGAGCTGTGTAAAAAAAGAGAAATTGGTCAGATACAAGAGATATTGTGGAAGTAGGAATCAGATCTTTCAATTGATTGGATATGTGGTGTTTCAGGAATGGATCTGACTTAGGCTAGCAACCTCTTAGTTCAGTTTTGATGTTGGAATGAAATGAGTCACTAGTAAATCATTCAATGGTTTATCAATTAAGGTTTATTTAGTTATAACACAGAAAATGTATACTCCAGCTTTGAGCTTGGGTAGATGGCACCATGCATCTCCATGTGGAAACTCCTTTGATCAGCACAGCAGGGTGTGCAAAGTCTTGGGGTTTGGGGATGTCTAAGTGGAGCAGTGGATAGAGCACTAGGCTTGGAGTCAAGAAGACTCATCTTCCTGAATTCAAATCTGCCCTCACACACTTCCTAGCTGTCAATCTTGGCAAGTTACTTTACCCTGTTTGCCTCAGCTTCCTCATCTGTACAATGAGCTGGAGAGGAAGTGGCAAACCACTTTAGAATCTTTGCCAGGAAAACCCCAAATGGGGTCAAAAAAAGTTGGACATGACTGACAAGTGATTGAACAACAACCACCATACAGGAAAGGTCCCAACATGATTGGAATGTACTTATTTATGCCCTTTGGTATCCAGGAAGCCAAGTCCATGTGTCCAGTAGGTACCAAGGCCAGGTTGAGCCCTAGCTCTTTGAGCCAAACAAGACCTAGGAACAGGCATGGCTTTTTTTTTTTTAGCGAGGCTGTGACTTGCCCAGGGTCACACAGCTAGTGAATGTTGTGTCTGAGGTCATATTTGAACTCAGGTCCACCTGAGTCCTGGGCTGGTGCTTTATCCACTGTACCACCTAGCTGCCCCATTTTATTGCTTTTCAAGGAAAAACTAGCTCAATCTTCATGGGGGAAGGAGGTTTGGACATTGCCCTCACCACATAGGGTGAGGAAGAGGGGGAGCTGCAGAATAATGCTATGGTTATGAACTTCAGGGACTGATATATATCTAAGAAGTAACTTCAATAATAGTAAGGCATGTCAATGGTGATTTGGAAAAGCAAATGCAGATGATTAAAGAAATGTTTTTGTGTTTTCTTCAAAGGACAGTAGCAAGAAGTCTCTAACAACCTATTATTATTTATTTGAGAAACTGCACAAAACATCTGTGATTTCCTTTTCTGGAGAAGCTCAGCCCAAGAAGCCCAAAAGATGACTAGTCTGAGGCATACAAAAATTAAGTCACTTACACAGGGTTACACAACTGGTGTCAGAAGAGACACTTGAACTCAGGTCTTCCTAACTTTGAGCCTAGAACACTAGCCACTATTCCATGCTCCCTCAGTTTTAGAGAAGCAAAGATGGAAGAGAAACAGCAATAGAAGACAGATGACAATAATGGAAGAAACACAAAAGGCAAGCAGTAAGGATGCTAAGCCACTATTGCCTTATCCCCTCTCCTCTCCCATTAGAATGTAATGTCTTTTTCTTTTTTTTTTAATTTATTTTTAGTTTTCAACAATCACTTCCATAAGCTTTTGAGTTTTAAATTTTCTCTCCTTCCCTTTCCCCTCCCAAGACAGTGTGCAATCTGATATAGACTCTACATATATATTCCTATTAAACATTTTCACATTAGTCATGTTGTAAAGAAGAATTGGAACCAACAGAGGAAACACAAGAAAGAAGAAACAAAACAGAAGAAAAAAAGAGCAAATAGTATGCTTTGATCCACATAGAATGTCTTTTTCTTCTTCAAAGCTGCCATTAAATTTAACAAAACCAAAAAATCTTGGATTTGATAGAAAGATTATATTGCACTAAAAGGTGGAAAGAATTCCTAGATTTAGAGAGGTATCTGAGATGATACTTACTTTAATTTCCTTTCTTTGTTTTACATTTAGTTGAAATAGTAAAAGGAAAAACAAAAGCTCTGGCAACCAACATATGTAGTCAAGACAAATTTCTGCTTAGGCCATTTCCATACATCTCTTCTTCTGCACCTTGAATCTCTCACCTGTCTGGGGAGGTGAGAAGCATACTTCATGATTCCTCTGCAGTTGTGGCTGGTCATTGTGTTGATAAATAATTTCCTTATTTTACATATAATCAAAGTGGACTGTCCTAGAGGAGACCAGTCCGTGGAGAATGCACCTCCACCTGCTTTAGTCTAAGTTACAATGTGGAAATTTGGTGAGAGCTTATTTCTGAACAAGTATAATAGATTACTGTGTGATGATGAAGTCATCTAATTAGCTGTGGAGCTAGAAAAACTAATGACTGAGCTCAGCAGGCATACAAAAGGAATGACCTGTACTTTCATTGCTTTTCTTTATGGTTATGAGGAAGGGCTCCTTAGAGTTGGAACCAAGTCACAGGGGTAGAGAAGGGCTGGAAGCACATTTCCCATCCTGCCATATTGATTATGACCACATGGCTACCTCTTCTCTGTATTTTTTTTCTTAATCTAATCAGGTAAAGGAGTATTCCAAAATGGAAGTCTCCAAATGACCTTGTGAGCTGGGGAGATCCAAAGGTACCGTCAGAGATCAAAGCTGAATTGCAGCAGAACAGTGGCCATTGGAACACTACTGGCTCAGGGGAGTGGAAACAGTTGCACTTGGATGTGGAAAGATAGTCACTACCTAAGTATGGCAGCAGCTTCAGGGACCATGACCCTTCATGGCAAAAAGAAGTGACTGTGATGGACTCTAGAAACCTACCAATCCTCAGAGTACAGCAGACAGCTAGAATGAAGGCAAATTTTATGAGGACTCCATAAAGGGGGAAAAAGACTTCCAGAGCCAGGTGTGGGAGGTATCCTTTGCCACAAAGGAATATATACCATGTCTCTGATATTGACACTGAATACAAGGATCAAACTCGACATTTATTCTTTTTTATTTTCATTTGATTCTATCAGGCCCAGTGTTCTAGTCTAAGATCTCCTTTCTCCTGATCCCCACCTAGTCTGTTAGTGATTTGTCTTAGCATTACTTCATCCCCAAGTTTGATGGGCATACTTTCTATGATGTCAGCAAAGTCATTTATAAATGTGTTGACTGGCACCATCCTTAAAAAGCATCTCAGTGTTGTCTGATGTGTACTTGTTAGTAGGACAGATGCAATATTTTATATCTTTCAAATCATTTCTCTATGCATTGTCCAGTGAAAGTCAATTGATCTGAGAATGTTGCCCACATTCAATACTGGAATTTATCTTGCTGGACTATGCATGTTGTTGCAAGTGTCTTTTTCCCCCAATGTTAGGGGGACAGGAGTAGGGGAAGTGGGAGAAAATTATAATAAATGCTAGATAATTAAAAAAAAAACTAATTTGAAAAAAGAAAACAGATTTTCATTTCACTATCGACTTGTGTTGCACACATGTATATTATATATAATCTATCTATTTATATGTAGTATTTATTTGTATTTGCATATAATGTATATCTACATCTCTGTGCAAAATAGCCATATTACATATTTTTTTCTTGTTGAGTTGTTTCAGTAATGGCTGACTCTTTGTGACCCCATTTGAATTTTTTTTTTGCAAAGGTACTAAGGTGGTTTGTCAATTCCTTCTTCAGATCATTTTACAGATGAGGAAATTGAGGCAAACAGGGTTAAGTGACTTGCTCAGGATTACACAGCTATGTCTGTGTGATGTCTGAGGACAGATTTGAACTTGGGTCTTTCTGACTCCAAGCCACTTATTCTATTCACTTCACCACCTAGAAGTCCAAAAAAATAAGTTACTCCAAAATGAAGTTCAGTCGTAATTTTACTGGTTACAACAAATATTACTAGCAAGATCTTGAAAGAAAAAAAATGACTGAACTTATCATAGTCTTGGCAAGAAAAACTGTGACTGTACGGTGGTATAAAAGGGGTCAAAAAGTAATTGCTTTTACCCTATTAAAGTACGTATACATATGTGTATATCTCTATCTATCTATCTATATCTTAAAAATCATGGAGTTTCTTAAGAGGAGGAACATTTATCCAGCCCCACCCCAGAATATATTCACCCTTGATACATTCTACTTAAATAAAAAAAGTGGGGCAGAGTTTGGCCTCTGAGGGGAAGATTGGGGGGGTCCTTTGCAGAGGTTACGAGGGCCGGGTGTGAAAGGTCACAGGAGGCCAAAGAACAGAGTCCATTCAATGGCCCTGAGACAGGACAGTTAGTCACGGTTCTTCCTACCCCAACATCCTGCAATTGTGCAAGTTATCCTACCTGGGGGGGGGAAGCACCAACGCTGGGTCTGCGTCTCCAGGGGCTCCAGGTGGGTTCAGGAAGCCCCAGCTCGGGCCCAGCACCTGCGGTCCGAATGATGGGAAAAAAGCATGGGGGGGGGCTGGGGTGAGGTTGAGAGTGGGGGAGGCGTGGGGCACCCTTCATTCTTGACGCGCCTGCAGCCGAGAAAAGGCCCCAGCAAAGGAAGGGAGGGAGCGGGGCTCTGACGTGGGCAGCTCCTCTCGCCCGCACGTGTAGTCTTTGGCCTTCAGCGCTAATCAAGGTCACGCGTGCCTCAAGCCACGAGAACGAGGCCCGCCCTTTGGGCACGCGGTGCTTGAGCGCTGCAGCGGCAGGTGAGCAAGGCGCCCTTATTCACACTTCAGCCCGCCCCGCCTATCAGGAAGCCATCCCGCTCATTGGCCCGCGGCCAGGACGCCCCGCCCCCGGCAGCCACGTGATAATAACGTGCTAGAACTTGTCCCCTTCCCCATCCTCCCAGTCAGTTGGCCCCCAACGGCCGCCCACTCTCAGACACACTTTGAGGCCAGGCGGAGGGCACAGGCCGGGGCTGGCTCCCCATGGGCTCTGCCCTGGAACCACAGCAGGTTCCCCTGCCCGGAGATCAAGGGCAGCTCGAGGTTCACAGCCTGGGCCTCGGTGAGGAGAAGGGGCATCCAGGGGGCTGAGGGAGCTGTGTGTGTCAGGCCTCCCCACGCCCCCCCCCCCCGTGCCCCTACCCCTGACCCCAAAAACACTTGGGGGGTTAGGAAGGGATGGGGGACCAAGCCAGCCAGGTGTGGGGAGGTTTGGGGGTGCATGAGGCACGTGGGGGAGGACAGGCCCAAGTAGGGTCACCTGGGGGTGGGGGGGGGGGTTGTTGGGTCCTGGACGTAGATGGGCCTGAGGACAAGTGGGAGCCAGGAACAAGGCTTTGGCTACTTTAATTGGCCACTTAGGATGGCAGAAAATCCAGGGTCACTGGTATTTCCCAATGCCTGGCATAAGATGGCGTGGTGACCCAAGTTCCACACACCTATTTTTCCACACACACATCTTTCCTTTTGCAGAGACCAGTGACATCACTGGGCAATGCGTTGACTTGTGCATGAATTGGATTTCAACGAGAGAGAGTTGTACAAAGTAGTCTCACTCTCTCTTCCAGAGTCAGCTAAGTCCAGTGGCAAGACAAAAGTCAAGAGTGACGATGGCCTGGGTTGCAGTGGTGTCTTGGGTCTGGCCAAGTTCTAAGTGCCCACTTTAGCTGCTTTTGTGGCTGTTGGAACAAATTGTTTTCATGCACCCATTCCACTGGGGAATGTCTTCAGATGCTTGGGATAGACATCCTTTTGACTCACTGTGATAGATTTTCTGGCTTGTAGGTTACTCTCTAAGTGAGTCAGCCCATCTGTTCAGGTGGTTTTACCAGGATGTGGCTGCTGTGCATGCTTGTTGAAACCACAGCTTCTTGTAACCATAGGGAAGAGCTGGGTGAAAAGTAGACACCAAAGGCAGATTGGCAGCCCTGAAGAGGGCTAGTAAGTCCTCACATGCGAGATGCTAGTCCTCCCTGAATACACATGCCTAAAATGTGTCTAGAGTCATAACTTTTTTTTCACTGTAGAATTTAGTCTATAGAGTAAGTCTATGTGTCCTTGTCCTAATTTTGCCATCAGCTATTAATTTGGAACCATCTCCTCCGTCCATGTGTGAGATTGCTCCTGGGAGCCAGAGGACAGTTATGGATTTGGGGACAAATTCTGAGGGTAAAAAAGAGAGAGCAAAAAAAAAATGCTTCCCAGGGCAGGGAGATGCCAGTTGGAGAAAGGAGTGCGGAGAGGCAGTATGAAGAAGAGAAAGGAAGAACCAGAGAATGAGGGCAGAGATGAAGATGCTGAGCAAGGAAGGACAGGGATGGAAAAAAATGGGCAAGTGAGCTGTGAAATCTCCAAAAGGCCCGAACAGGAGAAATCCAAGAGTACATTCCCATCCCAAACCCTGGTATTTTTAGTATCCCATTGTCTAATGGAAGACTGATTCCCAGTTCTCTTTGGAAAGCATTTTGCATACCTTTAAAAATCACTAAATTGGGAAAATATGTCTCTTTGGTTTGTTCCTATTTCAGCTGGTGTATAGTAGCTCTTCCTTCAGAAAGTTAATTACAAAGTTGTAGTAAACGCATGATCACAAAGGGAAATGCTAAGCAAGTAAAGTCATGTTAAATTCAATTTAGGATGAAAGATTTGTATTTGATTGACTTTTGTAGTCATGAAATAGGGGAAATAAGGATGATCTCAGCCCTGTTAGTATTCTGTGTCCTGTCAAAAGAGATGAATATTTCTAGGGATGTAGTACTATTTTTTAAATAGTACTTTTTTTCAGTCTCACTAGGGTGTAAGGTCTGATTGCTAAGAAATGCCATTTAGATCATGGTTTCATCAAGCCTTATCTTTACGGGTCTTCAGAAGCCACCCTTCTTAACTGTTTATAAATTGAGTCTAAGAATGTATATTTCATTGAGAATTTCTCAGCAGAGACCCTTGCTCTGTTGCTATCTAAGAGAGTCACAATAGGCTGATATATGCAGAAATAAAACATGAATTCTTGGCAATGAAACCATAAGGCTGAAGTCATTAGACTTTCTATGAAGGAATTCAGTGAAATTTGTCCTGGGATTTTTCAACATGTACTAACGAGGCATTTGTCTGGGCAGACTGTTCCAATTTTCACTTCTGTGATTTTTTAGAAATAGAAAAAGTTATAAACATTACTATCTTTTGTAGGGAAAATCTCAAATTCTGGTATCTTGAAAGAGATGGGATAGCATTTCAACATCCCACTTTCTTCGTAGATACAGAGGAGCCTGCTAGATCTTGGGGAGGTATCCACATGATGGCTTCAGTTTAACTAAGCTTAGCCCTGACTTGATATTGTCTTGATGAAATCCTGTGCTGTAGACCATACTTTTGACTTAGAACAATTCAGAACACTAAGTTATTTTCAAAGTTACAAAAGATTTTTATTTTTCATTTTAAAAAGCTGAGGACCTGTGAGTAGAGAAGGAGCTTTGAACTTTGCCCAGAAGACTGGCTTGTTTGAATCGTGCCATTCACTATCATTATTCAGATGACTTCTTGTTTACACTGCTATCTGTCACTTGCATTTTTGGTAATTGTTCCAGGTGTGTCAAACCACCATATGAGTTAATCTGTAGTTTTCTTGCTCAAAATCCACGTTTTAAACAGACTTACAATTGAGTGATGAATGAGCTAGCCTGGTCTCCAGCCTCCTTTGTGAGGAGAAGTACTGTTTCATCATAATAGTCTCCCACCCTTGAGGTGAAAGGAGAGGGTGCTATTACTTCAAATTTCCAGTCTGGTCTTCTGACTTGGAGGAATGAGAGTATCATCATTTCTGCTTCAAAATCTTGTCCCTCACCTCAACTGCCTAAGGCTCTGAAGGACTATCCTGAGGTCATAAAACTATGGACAATGAGAAATCTCTTGAAAATGTTCATGTAATGATTAACCAATGCCCACTGGTCATATTATCCATATTAGAGTGATCCTGAACTCTCATAGCTATCAGTATTGAAAGCTTGTTCTCTATCACCTTGCTTGGCCTCTGATTCCCATCTGTCTCAACTCAACACTCCCTTCCTTACCCCCAACCCCACAGTGTCCCATTCTAAAGCTAATCATCCTTTCCTTTGTGCTCTCTGGAGTTCCATAGGTAACAAATTTGATTTCATCTTAGATCTTTTCTTTTCCCACTCCGTCCATTTTCTGGATCTCACTGAGCCCTGGATCCCTGCTAAAGGCACAGCTTTCCTGGCCACCCTTTCTATCACTGACTCTACTTTTACTCTGCCCCCTATCCACACCTGACTCGACTCCTGGTGCAAGTTGAGGGAAAACTCCATGTTCCTCTTTTCCAGGTTCTCTCTCCACCACTATGATTCAGTAACCTGCCTGGCTTTGAGCTTCACTCAATCCGTATCTGCCAGCCAATCAAAATTCTAGTAGCTATTGTCTGCTGATTGACAGGACACTTCCTTTCTGTCCTCAGTAAGTTTAGTATCTGGCTCACAGTCTTTCTCCTTGCAAACTCCTCCTGTCCTACTAGGGGACTTTCAGCATGCTCCCTCAAATACCCTAACCTCCCACTTCTCAACTTAGTTGTTTTCTGTGACCTACTTCTTTACCCCGCCTCAGCCACACACAAAGATCACCCTTGATCTAGTCATCATCAACAAATGTACCACTTCCATATTAAGAGTTCATGAACTCTTGAGATTCCCTTCTCTGATCAGTCAATAGGCTTTCTTCCTCTATCTCTTCTGCCTTCTAATACTAAATCTTGCTTTTCATCCATACTGTGACCTTCAGTCCTTCAACCCCTCAGACTTGTCTCTGAGGCCACCCAGTCCTTCACTAGCCACTCCCTTCCTTTCCCTTTCTTGAGACCTTGGTCAGCCAGTCCAGGTCTCCTGTGTCCTCTTGTAAAATCCTTTGTCCCTTTATTTTATCCTCTCTGATTGCACCCTTCAAAGCCTGAGCCTTGTCTTCTACATATACTCTGCTGTATAAAGCTGGAGAAAAATCACTCATGTGTTCTGACTGGTCAGTCAGATTTCCCATGCTCTGTTTTTATGCTACATGACCTAAACTGGACCTTCATTACCACTGGCAATACCTCTTCCAAACTTTTCATCTCACCTCATACCTCCCACGGCCCTTCCCACACATTTGAGAATGTTGCTTCCTATTTTACTGAAAAAATGAGAGGTTGTTCACTGAGGCTCCCTGTTCTCCTTCCTCCTCATTTAATAACACTCAAATGCCTTCTGCCGCTAACTCCATCTTCACCTGCCTCACATGCAGAATGTGGCCATCCTTCTTGACAAAGCAAACCTTTCTACCTGCAGAAATGATTTCAGTCCATCCCATCTCCGCCAGCAAGTTTTGCCCTTCTATCATGCCCCCTCTCACTTATCTTCAGTCTCTCTCTTCCTACAAACATGTGCATGTACTCACTTGATCCTTGCATCCCTCTAACTAGTCCCATATCTATCCTGACTTTTGTAACAGCTTCTTGAGAAGGCTACCTACAGTAGTTGTCCCCATTTCTCCTCTCACTTTCTTTACTGTCTGTATCTAACTTATGACCTCAACATTTAACTGAAACTGCTCTCTAAAGAAATCTTCATTGTCAAATTAAATTTTCTCATTCCTCATCCTTTTTAACCTTTCTTCAGCAGCCTTTGACACTGTGGATATCTGTCTTCTCTTTGACAGTCTGTTCTCTCTAAATTTTCTTTCCCTCCAGGTTATGCTCCTGCTTATCTGATCACTCCCTTCCCAGTCTCCTGGGATTCATCATCCAGGTCGCGTCTGCCTACCTTGGGTGTCCCACAATGCATAGGGCGCTGTTTTGAGCCGCCTTCTCCCTGTATACCATTTTGCTTAGTGAGCTCATGAGTTGCCATGGATTCAGTTCTCTCTGTGCTAATGATTTTCAAATCTACTTGTCTAATACTAACTTCTGATGACTTCCAGTCTTGCATCTGATATCCTGAGGACATCTTCAACTCAACATTTGCAAAACTGAACTCATTATTATTCTCCTCCACACTGCCATATTCTATTATTTCTATTGCTATTAAGGGCAACACTTATCCTCCTAGTCCCCCCAGACACACAACCTAGGTGGTGTTCTTGACTGTTCACCATCTCTTACCTCTCAAGATCCATTCTGTTACCAAATTCTTTCAATTTCCCCTTCACACTGTTCTCTTGAATATGCCCTCTGCTCTGATACTGTTGCCATTCTCTTGTAGGTCCTCATTTCCTTTTGCCTAGACTATTGTAGCATTCAGTTGGTTGGCCTTTCATAACATCATCCTTTCCTACTTTTCTAGTCTTCTTACACCTTACTCTCTGCCCCCCACCCAAGACAGGGAGCAATCTGATATAGGTAATACGTGTGCAGTCGTGTTAAACATATTTCCACTTCGGTCATGTGGTGAAAGAAGAATCAGAATAGAAGGGAAAAGCCATGAAAAAGAAGAAAACCTTTGTTTAAAGTATTCTCTGTCTTGTAAAAGCATGTCTTTTGCATAAAAAGATCTCTAGTACCTTATAAGCATGGGATCCATGAATCTTCCTAACTCTAGGCATAGCACTCTATCCATTGTGCCACTTAGCTGCCCACACAAAAGCATATTCATTCCATATTTCAGCTGAAGAGGAATATTCAGTTTATATCATTGCATACCAAGTTACTGTGAAAAAGAAAAGGTGAAAATGGGAGCTTTACTGCTGATACTCTTGGTCACTAGGGGTTAGATGGTGGGATGGGGGTATGTAGAATGCATCTAGGTGGATAATGTGCTGGCTCTGAAGTCAGGGAGACTCATCTTTGTGAATTCAAATCTATCTCCAAACACTTAGTAGTTGTGTGACCCCGGACAAGTCACTTAACCCTGTCTGCCTTAGTTCCTCATTAGTAAACTGAGCAGTAGAAGGAATGGCAAAACCACTCCACTTTTTCTGCCCAGAAAACCCCAAATGGGGTCACGACAGTCAGACACCACTAAAACAACTGAACTTGTTTTTGAGCAGAAAAAGATTGTACTAAGTCTTATGAGAACTTGAGGGAAGGGCTTTATTGGCATGGGACAAAGTGGCCACTCAATGTTCCTATGAGTGAATAGTTCTTTTGAAATGTTCCTAAGTCAATGACTAAATATAGTTATGGGATGTTCATTTAGAGTGGAATTCTTCCATGTATGTATTTCTTAAAAAATTTTGCTAGATTAGGCTGTTATACTATATGATAAAATCATCAGAGAAACTCACTATCACTGTCACTAGAACTTTCTTCTCTGTTTTAGATGACCTTGCACACAGGAACCAACCTTGAACAAGAAGTAAACACTTTTAAATGTAATTCCTTATTTTAAAATGTCAAATGTATGAATATATAATTTCTCAAAAGATCTTCATAACCACTTTCTATTGCTAAGGAGATTAGAAGATGAATCCAGTTGATCGAGGGAAAGTCTATTCATATGACTCTAAAAATAATTTTAATTTTCTGAGTCTCTATATCATTTGTCCAACTTCCCTCTGTAGGTGTCTCTTATTCTTTGAAATATTACCTGAGTTTGTAAATATTGAGAAAATTAATTGGGATTTTAAAAATTCTAATATACCATGTAGAGAAAGCCCACAAAATACTACTTACCATAAAAAAGCATGGAAACCAATGCAAAGGGTTGTTTGCCCTGTCAGGTTCAGGTCCCACTCTCATAGAGTGACAAGAGCTTTAGAATTCTGGATATAGACAAAATGGGAAGAATATGCTAGAGCTGGAAGAGAGGTCATAAAGAAAGTGGTCATCCAGTCTGACAGCCTCACTGTACTCATGAAGAAACTGCAGGCTTTAGCAGTTAAGTGATTCATTCCAAATTCCCAGGGAGTAGAAAGGCTGCCCCTCTGAGTCAGGAGGGCTAGAATGGATTCCCACCTCTACTGTATCTGTTGCTGCTTGAACATACAAAGTACCATGAGAACTCTCGGAATGCTTCGAATCTAACCCTAAAATTGGAGGAGAAGAAGCCTAATAGAGGGAGTTTCTTCCTCTTGGGAGTTTTTTTTATCAGTGTAATCACACTTCCCATTACAATCCGTATCCTTTATTTTCTTTGGACAGGTGACTGAATCTTATCCTTGTTGCCTTTCCATGTCTGTCAAGTCCTTCCCTTTTGAGGAATCTTGGTTGGAACCTGTATTTTACTCCCATAGACCATGCTTGGAACATAGTAATGCTAGCATGACTCAATGACATTAATTTATCCCATTAAAAAATTGTCATTATGGTGAGAAACAACCTCAAACTTCAAATAGACTCTAAGCATATGTTCAGGGATGGAACAGTGTAGGATAATTCTCTAGCATTTAAAGAGTGCCTTGTGCTGAAATCAGTATCTTATAAGCATGGAATCCATTGTAGGTTCATGGAGTCATCAACTTCAGTGGGGTAAGAAAAGAAATAAAAGGAATAGAAGGAGGACAATTGAGAAATGGTTCCTTGAGGGCAAGTTAAATGAACCATGATCAATTCCATCTCAAATATAGGAATAAGAAAATGAAGCTTTCCTTCTAACATAGTGCTTAATGTATATATTTATATATTCCTTTTCTCAGTTTTTCAACTGAAAGAAAGCAAACTCAGAGAGAGGTTTACTTTCTTTGAAGAAACACAGAAGTACTTCTTGAATATGGACATATTATAGTAAATAAAATTTGAGTATTTTTGTTGAATATGGTGACTTGTGAGTCCATATAGACTTAAACATATGAATATCATTCAATATTTTGAATTTCATAAATGTCTCTTTCCCTAATGTATAAGTTAGTGGTGTTTGATAGCAACACCATGCTGTTAGACTTTGTATTGTCTCTTTGTCTTTAAATTCATTCTTAAACTGCCTGTTGAGTCAGGAGCAGAATTAAACCCTAATAGTCTCTTAAGCCTTTCTTACCAGGTGACACTGTAACCCAGTTACTAGAGCCATGGCTTTCATACATTCTCAAGAGACATAACAGACTATGGAAACAATTGTACACTGAACAATCATGTTCTAAGGAGTGACTGATAGTGTCAATACATAAATAAATGCCGAAAATAGTAAGCCTTTTAATAAAAGTAATGTGCAGATGATATATTTCACTGCCATCTTTGTAGCAGTAGCCATTCAAATTTTAAATGCTACTTGTTTTAATGTCACTTGGAAAGATTACTTAAAATATATGTTTTGCTGGAGATTATTTTTTCATTAGAACTTTGTCCACTTTCTAAAAGGACCTATTCAGAGTATCTCAGTCCTCATTACAAAGCTAATTCTAATAAATTTTAGGCAAAAGTGGAAGCTCACCATCCTAGAAGGTATGTGGCTTCTTCTTCTTCTGTATATGGTTTCCTGCCACTTGGCTCCATGTACTCTTCATCTAAAGGTGTGACATTTATGTGTAAACCATAAATACAGAAAGCTCAAAAATTGGTACACAAAAAACATTTTAAGGGATAGTAAAAATGTCAGACAGTTCTCTAAGGTCCCAGGTTTCTGATGTGTTGCCAATCAGATATCAGTGGAGAAGCTGCCAACTGTCAGCTCCTTACACTGATGCAGACACAGATTTTTATAACCCCTACCCACCTACAAAAGAATATTCCATCCACTCATGTTAGTTGAAAATCCCCAAAGTAAAAAGGTGCCAAAATCTTAAACAGTAGAGTCTGTTTGTAAATCAGGTATTTCCACATTGAATGAACATTAATTTAGTTAACATATAGAAAACACCAACTCTACCCCCAGGGGTGCTAAATAAGTAAAGGTGAAGAAGGTATAGCCTTTACCCTCAAATAGCTAAAATTCTACCCGAGTAATGTTATAAATAAGTTTCTCTGAGTAATCCATGAAAGTCTCCTCGATCCATATTGTAGCTTCACAGGAACACCCAGTGTGTCACTAGGCACCAAGTCTCTATGAAAAAGGAAGGGTGAAAATGGGAACTCTGTTGTGGGTAGGTTTGGTGATTGAAGATTTGGTGATGTAGTCGGAGTGTGTAGGAAAAGACTGTTGCAGCAGCTCTGGTTGGAACTGGAGGGAAAGGTTCTACTGGTATGGAACAAAGGTGGCCCATTGATTATTCCAATGAATGGATTGGTCCTGTTGAATATTCCTAAGTCAGAATCTAAGTATAGCAAAGTATTATTAATTTACAAGAGGAATTTCTCAAAGTATTTCATTCTGAAAAGTTTACTAGATTAGCTGCCAGTCTACTGTTTGACTGACAGAGTTGAATCTCAACATTTCTCCAATGACTGCATGTATGATGAAATCACCAGATGTAAAAATATTGTGAAAAACCTTACCACCACTGTCACTAGATGTTTCTTTGCTACTTTGTGCTATTTTAAACACAAAGCCCTCTCCTGAGTAAGAAGTAAACGCTATTAAATACAAATCCTCATTATAAATTAATCAAAAGTGTAAATATGTGATTTTGGGGAGAAAAAACCCACCTATGCCACAAAACTCTCCACATTAGTAAGGCCCTTGGAATATTAATCCATTTGATTGTCAGAAATCAGTCTACCTCCTTTCAATATATTTTACCTTTCAGAACCAGTAAGTTCATTTAGCCTATATTTGGAGGTGGTTTTGATATGTGAAAGTATAAAATATTAATTTGTGGATTTCAACAAAACTAATTGGGATTTTTAGAAATTCAAAGAAGTTGAAAATGGAACAATAGCCCATGAAGTATTGCTTTGTGTTAAAAAAAAACACAAACATGAAATATAATGTTTGTCATTTGTGTCAAGTGTAATTGTCATATGATGGAATAAGGTTTTTTTTTAAGAAATAGATTAGTAATAGTGTTTTAGAGCTGCAAACATTGTCAGAGAAAAACATCTGATCTGAAGACTTTGTTTTAACCAAAGTTTAACCAAACTGAAACCTCAATAAATTATGTGACTAACTCCAGTGAAGAATAAGGGCCAATCACTAATTTGGGGAAAGGAGGGGGGAGTGAATGACAGTAGTCAAGGTCTTGTAACTGATTAATATATAAAGAAATGTCCATTATTTCAGACCTTTAAAATGGAATGACAGGGATGTTCTATACTGTTGTTCTGTTTGCAGCAGCATCCACTCAATTCTTAATATTACTATATTTATAGCTAATTGTAATGAAGAAATAGGATAAAGTACAAGCTCACTGTGCATAATGATTACCTGCATCTTCTTGAATAATAATTTCCTCACTTATTACTCCTTGATTTGATAGGTTTATCTTGATGTCAAAGGAAAACTCAGGTTTATCTGCAGAGATAAGGAGATCAACTGGCAATTGCCAAATCATTTAGAACACTAAGAAGTGTCAGGCAATAGATTTTTCTAAAGAGCTGTTGAGGGGATGAATTAGTGCAAGAAGGTCACGTGATGGGAGTTCTTTTCTCTGATGCAGTGCTATGTTTTTGCCAAAAGAAAAATAATACCAACAGAAATTGATTGCTTATCAATTATTGTGAATAGAAAGCCAAAGGGAGGCAAAGCCAAGATGGCAGAATAGAAACAGGAATCTATCTGAATCCTCCCAATGTTGTCTTCCAAACAACTTTAAAATAATGTGTCAAATCAAATTCTGGAGTGGCAGAGCCAATAAATAATGGGAGTGATGCATTTTTCTAGTCTAAATAACCTAGAAGATAGGCAGGAGAGATCTGTGACACTGGGATCAGGGCTGGCCCAAAGTGCATTCACTTGGCAGCACCAGCAGTGAGCCTTAGAGCAGGTGGGAAAGCAACAGCTTTGGGAGCTCTCAGTCAGAGGCAATAAGGAGGCCAGGCGACTGGTCGGAAAGAGATTACAGGGGATCTCGAGTTGGCACTGAGTGAAAGGACCCTGTTGCATTGTCCTACACAATTCTGACTGTGCCTGTGGGCAGAGAGGAGCACTAGCTCATGTGGCTACAGGGGAGAGCAGGTGCCCTTGTCCTAGTTCCAGGGATCAGAGGAGCACTAGCACTTGTAGCTAAAGAAGAACACAGGCCAGGAGAGCAGGGACAACACCTCTCCTTGGATCAAACCATCTCTGAATCATCAAAAAATATACAGAATCCCAGAACTAGCGCTGAAAACGGAAGTGTGAAAAAGCCTGAAGCTTCAGAAAGTGCCCACCACATCTCAGGAACAAAGCCCAATTTTAACATAAAGTTAAATGTCAAGAAATCGGTTAGAAAAATGAGCAAACACCACCACAAAAAAGGAACTGACCATAAAAGGCTACTGTGGCAACAGAGAAGATCAAAACACAGATTCAGAAGATGACAACAATGTGAAAACACCTACAAGGAAAGCCTAACATAAAATGCAGATTGGAGAAAAGACCAACAAGACTTCTTAGAAGAGCTAAAGCAAGAGATAAGAGTGGGGGCAGGTAGGTGGCTCAGTGAATAGAGCTCTGGCCTTGGAGTCAGGAGGACCTGAGTTCAAATCCAGCCTTAGACACTTAATACTTACTAGCTGTGTGACCCTGGGCAAGTCACTTAACCCTGATTGCCTCACCAAAAAAAAAAAAAAAAGATTAAAGTGATAAAAGAAAAAATGGGAAAAGGAATGAGAATGATTTAAAAAAAATTGTGAAAAGGGAATTAGCAGCTTGATAAAAGAGGCAAAAAAAATACTGAAGCAAATAACACTTAAAAAAACAGAATTGTATAAATGGTGAAAGAGGCACAAAAATTCACTGAAGAAAACAACTCCTTAAAATAGAAAATTGGCCAAATGGAAAAAGAGATACAAAACTTTATTGAAGAAAATAATTTCTCAAAAAATAGATTTGGCAAGTGGAAGCTAATGACTCCATGAGACAGCAACTAATAATGAAACAAAAAGAATGAAAAATAGAAGAAAATGTAAAATATCTCATTGGAAAAAGAATTTACATGGAAAATAGATGGAGGAGAGATAATTCAAGCATTATTAGACTACCTGAAAGCCATGATCAAGAAAAGAGCCTAGGCATCATATTTCAAGAAAATGTAAAGGAAGACTGTCCCAGTATCTAGAAAAGTCTAGAAAATAAAATGGAAATGGAAAGAATCCATTGATCATCTCCTGAAAGAGATCTCAAAGTTAAAATTCCCAGGAATATTATAGGGACATTCCAGAATTCCCAGGTCAATGAAAAAATATTACAAGTAACCAGGAAAAAAAAACATTCAAATATCATGGCACCACAGTCAACATCACATAAGATTTACCACATTACATGTTCAAGAAATGCAAGGCTAGGAACCTAATATTCTGGAAGGCAAAGGAGCTAGGATTACAACCAAGAAGAACCCACTCAGAAAAACTGAGTGTGAAAAAATGAATATTTAAGGAAAAAGAGGACTTGTAAGCATTCCTGATAAAATGATCAGAGATGAGCAGACAATTTGACATTCAAACAGAAGGCTAAAGAGAAGTGTAAAAAGGTAAACATAAAAGAGAAATCATAAGGGATTCAATAAGGTTAAGCAGTTTACATGTCTGTATGGGAAGATGATACATGTAGCTTGTAAGAATTTTGTCATTCTTAGGGTGGTTAGAAGAAGTCTACATAAATAGAAGATATAGGTATCAGTCAGTTATATTGGGGTGATCTAAAAAATGAAGGGTTGTGAAAGAGGGATGCATTGGGAGGACAGGGAATGGAGAGGAAAAATGAGGAAAATTATTGTACAAAAAAGTTGTGGAAGGAAGAACTTTTAGAAGGTAAGAGGAAAATGGGTGGTGTTGGTGCGCAATGCTTAAACCTCACTCTAATCAAAATAGGTTCAAAGAGGGAAGAATACACACACACACACACACACACACACACACATATCCAAATTCAAAGAAGCAAACAATGTACAAAGAGCCATGGGAGTATGACTTACCATAAAGCAAAGCATGGGAAACAATGAAGAGTTATTTTATATTGTGAGATCTCACAAAGTCATGAGTGGTTAAAAAAATAAGAGGAGATTCTGAGACAGAAAATGAGAATAGTAGGCTAGAGGAGGAAGGGAGATTAAAAAAATTACGGACAGCCAGTTTGACAGCCCTTATATACTCATGAATAATCTGAAGCCCCCAAAAGTTATTTGGTTCATGCAAATTCTCCTAGGGAGTAGAAAAGATGCCCCATGACTAAGGAATTGCATGTATTCCTTCCTCTACAGTGGGCTTGCAGCTTTAACACTGAATGAGTCACTTAACCTTCCTGAGTGTTCAGCATCTGTCCCTGTAAATTGGGGAGAAGATACTGAACTTGCATTGGTAGAAGGTATTTCTTCTTCTGGGAGGTCTTTATTATCAATGCAAATTCACTACCCATCCCAATCCATATCCCTCTTTTTTTTTTCTAACAAGGAACTTGTGACTGACTAATCATGGCCATCCCTCTCCACCTCCCTCCTAAAGACAGCAGGCAGTCTGATATAGGCTATACATATACATTCCTATTAAACATATTTTCACATTAGTGATGTTTTAAGTAAGAATTAGAACCAATAGGAGGAACCACCAGAAAGAGGAAACAAAACACAACAGAAGAAAAAAAACTAGTATGCTTTGATCTGCATTCAAACTCCATAGTTCGTTCTTCTTTGTGGTTAGCATTTTCCATCACAAGGCCTCTGGAGATGTCTTAGATCCTTGTATTGCTGGGAAGGGTTAAGTTTATCAATATTAGTCATCGCCCATCGTGGCTTGTTATTGTGTACAGTGTTCTCTTGGTTCTGCTCACTTCACTCAGTATCAGAGCATACAAGACTTTCCAGGTTTTTTGAAGTCAGCCTGCTCATCATTTCTTATAGCACAATAGTATTCCATTACATTCGTATACCACAACTTGTTCAGCCATTCCCTAATTGACAGGCATCCTCTCAATTTCCAATTCTTTGCTTTCTTTGCCACCACAAAAAGAGCTGCTATAAATATATTTGTACATGTGGGTCCTTTTCCCATTTGTATGATCTCTGGGATATAGCCCTAGAAGTGCTATTGCTAGGTCAAAGGGTATGCACATTTTTATAGCCCTTTGGGCATAGTTCCAAATTGTTCTCCAAAATGGTTGGATCATTTCACAACTCCACCAACAATGCATTAGCATTCCAATATTCTTACATCTTCTCCAACATTTATCATTTTCCTGTTTTGTCATGTTAGCCAATCTGATAGGTGTGATGTGTACCTCAGAGTTATTTTGATTTGCATTTCTCTAATCAAGAGTGATTTAGAACATTTTTTATATGACTATAGATGGCTTTAGTTTCTTCATCTTAGAACTCCCTATTCATATCTCTTCACCATTTGTCAGTTGGGGAATGACTTATATCCTCATAAATTTGACTTAATTCTCTATATATTTTAGAAATGAGGTCCTTATCAGAGAGACTAGTAAACATTCTTTACCAATTTTCTACTTTCCTTCTAATCTTGGTTGCATTGGCTTTGTGAAAAACTTTTCAATTTAATGTAATCAAAGTTATCCATTTTGCATTTCATAATGTTCTCTGTCTCCTGTTTGGTCATGAATTCTTCTGTTCTGCATAAATCTGATAGGTAAACTATTCCTTGCTCTCCCAATTTGCTTACAATATCAGCCTTTATATCTAAATCATGAATCTATTTTGACTTTATTTTGGTATATGGTGTGAGATTTTGATCTATGCCTAGTTTCTGCCATACTCTTTTCCAGTTTTCCCAGCAGTTTTTGTCAAAAAGCGAGTTCTTATCCTAGAAGCTGAGGTCTTAGGGCTTATCAAATAATAGATTGCCATAGTCATTGACTACTGTTTCTTGCATAGTTAACCTATTCCACTGATCCACCACCATTTCTTAGCCAGTACCAAGCAGTTTTGATGATTGCTGCTTTATAATACAATGTAAAATCTGGGATGGCTAGGCCACTTTCCCCTGCCTTTCTTTTCATTAGTTCCTTTGATATTCTGGGCCTTTTGTTCTTCCAAATGAATCTTATTATTTTTTCTAACTCTATAAAATAATTTTTGGTAGTGTGATTGGTATGGCACTGAATAAGTAAATTAGTTTAGATGGAATTGTCATTTTTATTGTATTAGCTTGGCCTCCCAATGAGCAATTGATGTTTTCCAATTATTTAGATCTGACTTTATTTGTGTGAAAAATGTTTTATAATTGTATTCATATAGTTCCTGGGTTTGTTTCAGTAGGTAGGCTCCTAAATATTTTATAATGTCTACAGTAACTTTAAATGGAATTTCTCTTTCTCTCTCTTGCTATTGGGCTTTGTTGGTAATATATAGAAATGCCAATGATTTATGTGAGTTTATTTTATAGCAATTTTTCTAAAATTGTTTATTATTTCCAATAGTTTTTTACTTGATTCTCTAGGATTCTCTACGTACATCATCATATCATCTGCAAAGAGTGATAGCTTTGTTTCTTCTTTGCCTATTATAATACCTTCAGTTTCTTTTTCTTCTCTTATTGCTAAAGCTAACATTTTCAGTACAATATTGAACAACAGTGGTGATAACGGACATCTTTGTTTCACCCCCGATCTTACTGGAAATGCTTCTAGCTTGTCCCCATTACATATGATACTTGCTGAAGGTTTTAGGTGGATGCTATTTATTATTTTAAGGAAGATTCCATTTATTCATATGCTCTCTAGTGTTTTTAATAAGAATGAGTGTTGTATTTTGTCAAAAGCTTTTTCTGCATCTATTGAGATGATCATGTGGTTTCTGTTAGTTTTATTATTGATATGATCAATTATGCTGATAGTTTTCCTAATGTTGAACCAGCCCTGCATTCCTGGCATAAATCCTACCTGGTCATAGTGTATTATTCTTGTGATAAGTTGCTGCAATCTATTTGCTACTATTTTATTTAAAATTTTTGCATTGGGGAAGCTAGGTGGCGCAGTGAATAGAGCACTAGCCCTGAAGTCAGGAGGACCTGAGTTCAAATCTGGCCTCAGACCAAACACTTGACACTTACTAGCTGTGTGGCCCTGGGCAAGTCACTTAACCCCAATAGCCTAAATTAAAAAAAATAAAATTTCTGCATCTATATTCATTAGAGAAATTGGTCTATAATTTTTTTTCTCTGTTTTGACTCTTCCCAGTTTACTTGTATCATAAAAAGAATTTGGTAAGACTCCTTCTTCACCTATTTTCCCAAATAGTCCATATAATATTGGCAGTAATTGTTCCTTAAATGTTTGATAGAACTCGAGTGTAAATCCATCTGGCCTTGGAGATTTTTTCCTAGGGAGTTCATCAATGGCTTGTTCAGTTTCTTTTTCTGAGATGGGGTTATTTATGTATTTCCTCTTCTGTTAATCTGGGCAATTTATATTTTTGTAAATATTTATCCATTCCACCAAGATTGTCAAATTTATTGAAATACAGTTGGGTAAAATAGTTCCTAATTATTGTTTTAATTTCTTCTTCCTTGGTGGTTTCACCCTTTTCATTTTTGATAGTGGTAATTTGGTTTTTTTATTTCTTTTTTTAAATTAAATTAACCAAAATTTATCTATTTTATTGTTTTATTCATAAAACCAGCTTTTAGTTTTATTTATTAGTTCAATAGTTTTCTTAATTTCAATTTTCATAATTTTTCCTTTGGTTTTCAATATTTCTAATTTGGTGTTTAATTAAGGGTTTTTAATTTGTTCTTTTTCTAGTTTTTTTAGTTGTTTGCCCAATTCATTGATCTCCTCTTTTTCTATTTTATTCATGTAAGCATTTAGAGATATAACTTCCCCTAAGAACTGCCTTTGCTGCATCCCATAAGCTTTGGTATGTTGTCTCATTATTGTCATTCTCCTGAAGGAAGTTATTGATTGTTTCTATAATTTGTTGTTTAACCCAATCATTTTTTAGAATTAGATTATTTAGTTTCCAATTCTTTTTTAGTCTGTCTTTCCATGGCCCTTTATTACATATAATTTTTATTGCATCATGATCTGAAAAGGATGCGTTTAATATTTTTACCTTTCTGCATTGGATTGTGAAAGTTTTTATGCCCTATTTTTGTGTATGTGCCATGTACCGTTGAGAAAAAAAGTATATTCCTTTCTATCCCCATTTAGTTTTCCCCAGAGGTCTGTCATGCCTAAGTTTTCTAATACTCTGTTTACTTCCTTAGCTTCTTTCTTGTTTATTTTGTGGTTAGATATGTCGAGTTCAGAGAGGCGGATGTTGAAGTCCCCCACTAGTATAGTTTTGCTGTCTATTTCTTCCTGTAACTCCCTGAACTTCTCCTGTAAGAATTTGGATGCTATACCATTTGGTGCATATATGTTTAGTAATGATATTACTTCATTGTCTATGGTGCCTTTAGCGGATGTAGTTTTCTTCCTTATCTCTTTTGATAAGATGTATTTTTGTTTTTGCTTTGTCTGGGATCAGGATTGCTACCCTTGCTCTTTTTACTTCAGCTGAAGCATAATATATTCTGCTCTAGCCTTTTACCTTTACCCTGTATGTGTCACTCTTTTTCAAATGTGTTTCCTGTAAACAACATATTGTAGGATTATGGTTTTTCAGGAGAATTATTATATCATGGCCAAATAACCCTGATCCCTCCCATGAAAATAATGTTATTGTAATGTGAGGAACCACCTCAAACTGCAAATAGTTTATACATATTTTTTGTGCAGTGGAATTGGACTGGATACTTTATATCATTTGAAGGATTGCCTTGTGCTTAAATCCCAAGCCTGAGTGAGAAAAGGAAGGAATTAAAATGACTAGAAAAGAGACAATCCAGAAATTTTTCCTTGAACCCCAAGTGAATTATTGATCTAAAATAAATTCCCTCACTCATTTAGAAATAGAAAACTGAAGTTCTCCTTCCAATCTAGAGTTTACTTGGGAAAAATGCTTTTTTTCTCAGTTTTGTGAATACATGAGCAAACTTGGTTTTATTTTCTTTGAAGGAACTTAAACATGTTTCTTAAATATAGACATATAGTTAGTATGGTTTGATCCTATTTTTGTTGACATTGGCTTCTTGTGAGTCCCTATAGCCTGGATAATATGAATCTTTGTTAATATATTCTAATTTCTTAAGATGCCCTTCCCTAAGCAGATGGTGAGTGGTATTGCATAGGAATATCCAGTATTTAAAGATCTATCATATCTGTTCAGTTTCTTTTTGAGTCAATTGCTGGTTCAGGAGCTTAATTCAACCCCAACTATTTCCTAAGTCTTGCCATGGAAGCAAGACCCAATTTGCTCAATCAGCTATTGAACACTCTTTGAAATCAAAGAATTTTGGAAATAACTCTATCCAAAACAATGAGATTCTATGGAGTGACTGACTATATATATATATATATAATATATATAATATATATATATATATATTATATATATATATATATATATATTATATATATTATTTATTATATGTATATATATATATATATGTATATATATATATATATGTATATATATATATATATATAAAATTTTTTTTTTTTTTGCTTTTTGGTAAGGCAGTCAGGGTTAAGTGATGTGCCCAGGGTCACACAGCTAGTAAGTGTCAAGTGTCTGAGGCCATATTTGACCTCAGGTCCTCCTGACCCCATGGCTGGAGCTTTACCCACTGCACCACCTAGCTGCCCCTAGTGACTGACAATATTTAAGACCTTGTAACTGATCAAAATGTAAATAGATGCCTATTGATTCAGACCTTTTAAAAATGGGTTGCTATGGAAGTTTTGTGTTATTGTCACATTACCAGCATTGCCTTTCCCTTTCAAATGCTAATTGCGTATTGTCTTTTTGAATTTTTCTTCAGAATGCTTTATTTATTTTCAAGTGATACTGTCTTTCAGATAATTTTTTTTTTGCATGAGACATTTATAGGCTTTTAAAAAATGACTGTGTTCCAAAATAAATGTAATGAAGATACAGGCTAAAGTAGAATTTGCCAAGCCCGATGATCACCTGCACCTATCTGAGCAATAATGCCCTAGTTATTTCATATTTTTCCTTGTTTATTTCATCCTTCCCATGGATTGTGCCACACACCTTGGGTTTATCTACAATGATAAAGAGTTCAAATATGAAATTTCAAATCATTTGGAATACTTAGAAATGTCAGGCAATTTTCTGCGGCAGAGAGTGGTGAAAACTTTGAATTTTGAGATATACAATGGGAATAATATGCTAGTGGAGGAAAGGGAGGTTCAGAAAGAATGTGGCCATCCAGTCTCACAGCCAATCCTGTTACAGTGAGGAGTAACTCCAGACCCTGAAGTATGAAAAGATTCATTCAAAAATCACCTAGGGTAGGGTTGGAGCCAAGATGGCAAAGTAAAAGCAGTGACTTGCTTGAGCTCTCCCCCAAACCCCTCCAAATACCTGTAAAAAATGGCTCTAAACAAATTCTAAAGCAGCAGAACCTACAAAAAGACAGAGTGAAACAAATTTTGAGCCCAAGAAAATCTGGATGGTTGATTGGAAAGGTCTATCATGCCTGGCAGGGAGAGGAATGCAGTTCAGCATGGGGGCACAGGTAAAGAAGGTCTCAGTGAACCTGGAACAGTCCTCAGATGACTGAATCACGGGCAGCTGTGGCACTTTCAGACTTCTCAACCCATGAACGCCAGAGACAACTTAGAAGGTCAATAGGAAAAGTATGTGACTGCAGTGAGAGAGAAGCTAAGTGACTGCTTCCAGAGCTCTCAGCCCACAGACTGAGGGGGAATTAAGTGGCTAGTCAGAGGTGGATTGTAGAGATCTCTTTGCTGGTGCAGGATTATCTTGCTTTGCCCATGCTTGGATCTGGGTCACAGTTCTGGGTGGTGGTCCTGGGGTGAGGAGGAGCGCTGGTGTGGTGGAGCTTGTGGTGGTGGTGGAGAGAAAATCTTCCTCACAGTTCCAAGGCAGAGAACAGTGTTTGTGGTCACTCATAGACCAGAGCACAAGCCAGGAAAGCAGTAAACACCTTGCCCCTTATCATACCACC
Source organism: Phascolarctos cinereus (assembly GCF_003287225.1). Taxonomy (NCBI): domain Eukaryota; kingdom Metazoa; phylum Chordata; class Mammalia; order Diprotodontia; family Phascolarctidae; genus Phascolarctos; species Phascolarctos cinereus. Next base: position 11,877,763 of record NW_027556098.1, read on the forward strand.
TTGCAAGAACTGAAAATTTAAAAGTATCTTTGAAAACAGCTGCACAAAACCCGCTGAAGTTTGGGACAGTACCTTCTCCACACTGGAAGCAGACCCCTACCTTAACAAAGAGTTTATAACTCAAGTAATTGGGTGGGATCATGAGCAAGCTTCCCAAAAAAAGTCAGACCATAGAAGCTTTCTTTGGTGACAAAGCAGATCAAGACATACAACGACAGGAAGACAACAAAGTCAAAGCTCCTACATCCAAAGCCTCCAAGAAAAATATGAATTGGTCCCAGGCCATGGAAGAGCTCAAAAAGGATTTTGAGAAGCAAATAAGAGAAGTAGAGGAAAAACTGGAAAGAGAAATGAGAGTGATGCAAGAAAATCATGAAAAACAAGTCAACAACTTACTAAAGGAGACCCAAAAAAATACTGAAAAAAAAAGACTTAAAAAATAGCCTAACCCAAATGGCAAAAGAGGTCCAAAAAGCCCATGAGGAGAAGAATGCCTTAAAAAGAAAAATTGGCCAAATGGAAAAGGAAGTCCAAAAGCTTACTGAAGAAAATACTTCCTTAAAAATTAAAATGGAGCAATTGGAAGCTAGTGACTTTATGAGAAATCAAGACACTGTAAAACACTGTAAAAAGTCACCTAGGGTAGATAAGAGTACTCCAAGATTCAGGAAATGCATTGGTGATTCCTCATTTTACCATGTCTGCTTGCTACTTGGACGATGAATGAATAACTTAACTTCCATGAGTGCTTGGCATCTGTCCTTATAAATTTGTGGGAAGACACTGAAATTGCATTGGTAGAAGATATTTTCTTATCTAGGTGAGGTTTTTAATATCAATGCAACCTTCCTTCTCATCCCATATGATAACTTTTTTTTTTCTCTGACTGGAAGAACTGCCTTGTATTTCTGAGTTGCCCAAGCCCTTCTATTGTGTGAGTTCTGTTGGACTGGAATTAATATTCTACTGTATCAGACCATCCCTGCCACAGATCATTATATCATGGCCAAACATCGTTGATATCTTCCATTAAAAAGCTGTCATTATAGAGAGGAATTGCTTCAAATGCAAATAGTTTATACATACTTTTTGAGTGATTGGATTGGGTGGGATACTTTTATATCATTTTCAGGAGTCCCTTGTGCTCAAATTGCAAGCCTGAGTGAGGCAAGAAAAGAACTAAGAAGAGGAGGGGCAATTCAGCAATGTTTCCTTGAGGCCAAGTGAATTATTCTAAAATAAATTCCTTCATGTAGAAATAGAAAAACTGAAGCTCTCCTTTTCCAATATAGAGTTTACATAAGAAAATTATTTTTCTCAATTTTGTGAATATATGACCAACTTTTTTTTTCTTTAAAGGAATTTAGATGTGTTTATTAAATATGGACCTATAATTAGTACAATTAGATTCCATTTGTTTTGGAGTTGGTTACCTGTGAGTCTCTATAACCTGGATTAAATATGAATCTTTGTTGATATGTTGGAATTTCTTAAGGTAGCCTTCCCCAATCATGTGGTTGGTGGTATTGCATAAGAATAGATATGTTATCTCTTTTCCGTTTATTTTTGAGTCATGTGGTAGTTCAGGAATTTAACTCAGCCCCAATCATCTGCTAATCTTTTCATGGCAAGATCCAGTTTACTCAAACATCTACTTGGCTTTCAAACATTCTCTTTGAATTCAAAAGATTTTGGAAATAACTCCCACCTAGAACAATGAGATTCCATGGAGTGACTGACAATTGTTAAAGCATTGTAACTGATTAACAGGTAGACAGATGCCATTGAGTAAGGCCATTTAAAATGTTTTGCCAGGGAAATTTTGTGCTATTGCCACCTCAGAAGTAGTATCCATTTAATTTTAATTACTAATTGCATATTGCCTTTTTTAGTTTTTTCTTCAGAGTGATAGTTTATTTTCAGGTGATGTTTTCTTTCAGATGAACTTTTTGCATAAGACATTTGTATGCTTATTGAAATGACTGTTCCATATTAAATATAATGAAGATACACGCTAAAGTAGACCTTGCCATTCCTGGTGATCACCTGTACCTATCTGAGCAATAATTCCCTCAGTTATTTCCTATTTTGCCTTTTTTATTTCATTCTTCCTATGGATTGTACCATATACCTCAGGTTCATCTATAATAATAAAAAGTTTAAATGTGAAATGTCAAATCATTTGGAATACTTAGAAATGTCTGGCTATTTCCTGAGGCAATAGGTTTTGAGAGAAATGATTAAGAATAACCAATATCTTGGGAAAATTCAGTTTTTCTCCCTTTCTTCCAAATTCCTGATTTTGAAAAAGCTCAGGCTCTTTAAGCACATTACTGATAATGAGATCTAATTAACACTCCTCAAACTTGGTTAGACCCCACCCAACTTTACAAGGAATTTAAGCTAAGGCAGGGAAAACCATTGTGTTCTACTCAAACTTGGGTGGAGACAGATTCTTTTGTCTAGCTAGCCCAAGGCTGCCAGTGATCTGAGTATAGAGATCATTTCCTTTCCAAGGGTAATGTGAGGGCCCCCTCAGTCCCTCTTTGAAAAGGGTATATAAACTATGAACCCCACCCCCATGATAGTCTTTGGTGTAAGAGAGACAGCCAAAGAACCATTCTTTTTTGAATAATCTGCTGGCCTTATATTAATAAAATAATTAAATTACTCAAAAACTATGTCTCTTGAACCTTTTTAAAAGTCGTGTTTATGGTAACCAGAGGAAGGGATTTTAGAGAAACTGTAAATTGAGATTTTGACTCTTCTCAACCTCAAACTTCTGATCCTAACCTTCGATCACCTCTAGGTAAGCATATATGTGTCTCTATGTCTGTTTTTAATGTTTGAGCTGTAGCTTTTTTCTAATTATCACTAATTATCAGGAAGGCAAGTTGTCGAGTAGATGTGTCAGCTTGAAGAAGATCCCTGAAGTAAGCCATATGGAGATGAGACAGGGAAAACCTGTATACACAGTAAAGGGGCACCTGGGAATTCTGGAATATTGTGAATATTCAGCTTATGAAAGCAGTTGCTAGTCAAACTTCAAAAGTGGTAGCAATGTATTCTGAGTTTTTTGAAGGAAAAGGGTTTCAGAAAGGGAAATCTGAGCCATTACTCTGTGACAGAATCTCTAATGCTACAATCCTTGCGTGTATACGTGTGTGTGTGTGTGTGTGTGTGTGTGTGTGTGTGTGTGTGTGTGTGTGTGTATGTGAGAAAGGAACTCTTTAAGTAAAGGAAGGACTTAGGTAATTTTATGCAGACTGCCATTGGAGAGAATCCCTATTCTTAGCCTTTTCAGGCAGAGGTGTGTCAAAAGGATTCTTGTGATCAGGTAAAGTGAGTGAATTAAATGAGATATTAAAGCAAGAAAAGAAAATAGTTTTTAATTTTAACTTTTGATTTCTGAGTCACTAAGGCTCTGTTGGTTGGTTCTGTGTTTTTGTCTGTTCGAGTTTTCTCTCTGTCTTGTGTGAGTTTATAGATTTAGAGGTGGAATCAGAGAAAGGATCTTTCTCTCTGAGTAAAAACACCAAGTTCTTTTCTTTGGTGGGGCTTTAACTTGCAGCTCCAAGCTGATAACATCTCAGACCAAGCAGCCTGTAGCTTGGCTGTAGTCTGCAAGGGCCGATTCTTTGGAGCAGGCCCATCCTCTCCAGTGAGGTTAGTTAATAAGACACTTAAAGCCACTTGGATTATGTTTAAATTATATCTAGAGAACTGTCTTCACCTCTTCCCAACTTCCCCAATATATCTGAGATTTGGCAAGAGGATGGAGGGAAAATGTGGAAGGTAGATAAAAAGGTTTGGAGACAAATGGGGGACATACTCTGCACACAGCAGGCAGGCAGCAGCAAGCCCATGTCTCCAAGCCCCTACTGTCTCAGGATAGTTGCTTTGGGTGCTCTTGTGCCAGGTTCAGATGGTTTTAAGCTTATTGAGAGGGTGTGAGAAAGTTTGACTTTGTTTTAGGTAGAAAGATTGAGAATGAAAATTTGTAGCTTGATTTGAAAGTCAACAGAGAAAGTTATAGAGGATTAGAAGGAATCAAAATGGAGGATACCATGTGTTTCAACTTCTTGTTCCATGTCACTTTAAAATCTTTGGCAACTGGAAATACTGAATCTCATTATATGAAATGCTTGGAATAAATATTTTTGTATAAAATATGCTAAATAATTGAAATTATAAATTGAGATTCTGTGTGATAACATTTGGAAAATAGATCCAGGTTTAGTTGAATATATTCTGGTCTCATTTTAAATGAAATTTATTATTTATTATTATTATACTGTGTCAGGAAACTTGTTAGCTGTGTGGTTTTAAGTCAAGTTACCCCAGTTATGTGACATGTAATGTGTATAAAGATAATGCCTAACGTGAATTTGGTAATTTGTTGTATTAGAAATATTGTTAGAAATGTGAATTCTTCTTTAATTCTTTTGGGTTATGTCTTTAGCTGTTAAAAGACTGATGTAGGGGCAACTAGGTGGCACAGTGGATAGATCACCAGCCCTGGAGTCAGGAGGACCTGAGTTCAAATCCAGCCTCAGACACTTGCTGTGTGACCCTGGGCAAGTCACTTAACCCCATTGCCTAGCCAAAAAAAAAAAAAAGACTGATATAAAAAAAATTTAAAGAAATCAGTAATAGATTAGTAACTGTTATTGTGTCAGTATTTTAAGATTTCAGGATCCAGCCCCCTGCTTAGGTGATTAAAATGCAGTGATTTGACTTCAGTTAAGAACTAGAAATTGCAAAAGAAAAGATTTTTGGAAATCAGTCTGTAATCAGATTTAGTCTAGGAGTAAGTTTAGATCTTCTGGTTAATCATGTCTACCCACCTTTCAGGGTAAATCTTTAGGAAGGCCTTATTAAATCTAACATTGCATAAATATTGGATATGGTAAAGACTGGTTATTGTGATTTGTAATTATTATATAATATCTTAAATGTTTCTTTGTACTGTTCAATTATTTAGTTATTATTTTAATTCAACTATTTAAGTAACTCTGTGGAAGCTCTTGAAGGTTTCTGCCTGGGGAAACTGGCCCTGCCCTGCCAGCATCAAATCAAATTCCTTAGGTCTCTTTGCTTGGGCCAAAAAAAAAAAAAAGCATCAGTACAACTTAGAATCTTGGGATATTTTAGCCCAGCCCCATTTTCAGTTAACCTGAGGTGTGATTTCAAACTGTTTGTAAAACTTGATATGTATTTCCTAGTATATGTAGCTTGAAATTCCCTGGAGGATGGTAATGGAGAGCTGGAATGCTTAGGGCAGTTCTTTATCTGATGAGTCTCACAGGTAAAGAAGGCAGGGGACTCCTGCTCTTTAAGGAAGTAGAGGAAAAGGTTATATGGAGCTGGAAATTGTCACCACATCTTTAAAAAAAAAAGAAAATATATGAATTTATGGATAATAATATTTTTCTTCTAAAGTGCTAAGAATATCAAGCCTTAGAAATTAAAATGTTACCATTAGCAATTATAAATCTAGAGCTGATTTGATTTAAACCAACATCTTTTGTGAAAAGAAAATAAGGGGTCTGATTATGAGTATGATAAATTAAACTTAACATGAAAAGATATTTGTTATTTGACATTAAGAAATGTATTAGCTGTATGGCCCCAAGAAAGTTCTATTTACCTCAGTTTCCTGTTCTATAAGGGGATAGTAATAGAAACCACCTCCCTGAGTTGTGAGGACAACATGATTGTAAAGTGCTTGGCATAGGGCAAATGCTATACTAATGTTAACTGTTTTATTGTCTCTTTAATTAGATATAATTGCCTCATATTTGATAACTTTATGTGGGTTTTTAGATGTGATCAGTATACAATGCCAATGTTGATGAGATAAATGATTTGCTGTGTAAGGTAATTTGGAAGTGCATTTACCTGAATTGAGACTACCTGATTGGTAATTAATTGGTTTTGTTTCAACTTTTAAATACATAACACTGTTTAGGAAATTGTTATGTTTCTAAATTTTCTTATATTGTGTGATCCAGAAAACTACCAGCAATTTCTAGATGTTGTTAGAGTAAGAATTGTACTGTCAAAAAAAAAAGCTGTTAGGTCATTCTGTCAGCCCTGCTGACCATGTGTTATAATATTCTGAAGTACTGTAATTTAAGAAGTTATGTAAACTTATATGTTTTGCCTATATTTAAGAAGTTCACTTAAAATTATTTGGCTGTCATTTATGAAAATTATGAGATTGTTAAGCAAACTATTTGGAGTTATTGTTATAATGTTAAAACCTATCAACTATTCACATAGGTGTTTTAAAAGGAAAATTGGTAATGATGGAAAGAAAAGATCTTGTAAAATCTCCTTTGTAAACCTACAAGGATTCTTAGAACCATTTAGTCATAAATTCTTATCAACCCTGTGAAAGAGTTCTATATTGTGGAATTCCTGCTGAGTAAATGGGAATCTTTGCACAAAATGGCTGTGCAATTTTCAAGCCTGCTTCATCTAAGGATATTTTTAATATATGTGTTAATTTGGAGGCTTATAGCAGTTGGCCAGTGTTGTTTTTCTAGGGGTTTAAATGGACTATTGTACATATTCACTATGTGGGATTCTAGAATGTAAGAATTTTTCCTAATTTCTGGTGATATATTTAAAGACAAAAGGAAGAAAAAGATATTGAGTAAAAATTTAAAGGTCTAGTAAACTTTGTTATTGTTTTAAGGCTAATTTAATTGGGTATGTTCTTTTTGGCTTATAAAAACTGAATATCCTCCACATTACAAATACCTTTTTGAGTAGAGGAGGGTGGTGCTTAGGAATTTGTGCTGATTAGGAATTTATTTTGTTGTAGTACTTTGGGAATTTATGTGTGTTACTCAAAAATATTTTACAGCAACTTAGTCTTGATAAATTCCAGTTTCAAATATTTATTTTTGCTTTAAGGTTGAATAAGAAAGAGATATCTCTAAGATTAGTGGTTTCCAACTAATTAACTTTCTTAAAATTTAATGATTATCTTTATAATATCAGGATAAAGTTTAAGCTGGTAAAGAGAAATACTTTTAGGAAGGAATGTTTAAATAAAAAAAAACTTTTGTAAAAAAAGAAGTTTGGTGTGATTTTTAAAAGGCCTACTAAATTTTATTTGTAAGCTAATGTATTGCAATAATTTAATATTGATAACAATTATGTCCTGATCTACTATGATTAGTGAGATTATTATTTGAGAAGGAAGCTTTTTTTGGCGGGTAGCCTGAATATTCTTTTTTGAAGTTTAATTCTTAGGTTTGCTGTGTCCTGGGACAGTCCTTAAATGGGTGCTTTTAGAAAAATGTCAGAAGTTAGCAGCTCAATGGAAGCAACATCTGAGCATTCACTAAGGCTAGTAAATATCTATCCTCGGGAATAAGGTAGAGAGGTTACCTTGGAAAAGGTTGCACATTCCCATACAAGAAATCTGTCTACCTGGCTCCATATGCTAGGCTACTTATAGTGGTGTAGGCCCCAGGGACCAACCAGTTTTGCTGCTATTATAACCATGTCCTTATAGCTCTCATAGCAAATTTCTATTACTAGAGTACACAAAGTAGAAGTTTTCCATTGTAATACTAGATCTATTAGGTATTTGATTAATACTAATGCATCTAAATTACTGTAATAAGTTGTAAGTGGGAAAGATATTACTTTTTTTATATGAATTTTTTGTCATTCCATGGCCAGCAAGAATTAAATTAGTGCTTGAACTGGTCATTTGTGACAGATTCAATTCCTGAAGTATCTTATTCTTTCAGAATGATATGAGTATAATCATACAAAGGTAAACAAGCTTACAAAGATGTAAATCTATTAAGTTGTGAGGTTAAAGTCAGAATCTCTTTTGTTTTTATTTTAAGGAATAGAATTTCACTACAATTATGTTAGTGAAGAGTAGTAACTTATGAGCTATCTGGTGTCACTTTAATGGGAAATCTGATTTTATTTATGTTTGTTATTTAATCTAGGATTAGAACATGTGTAGAAATGCATGCAAACTATTTAAGAATCACCTTAAAGAAGTTCCCATTGTTTAAAGGGATTCTGAGAGCAGTAATCTGTGTCCTTGTCCATTTGAACATTAAACTGTACATGTTTAACTATAGACAGTGTTTCATATAGAATCTGTTTCTGAATACAGTTTAGGATTTATATTTACATTTTTTTTTACATTTATATTTATATTTACATCCCAAGACTTGTTTTTTTGCTATTAAGCATGTTATTAAGACAAAATCATTTGGGTAATGTTGAACTTAGGAATGAAAAAAAGCACCTAATTAGCCTGAATATTAGTTATATCAAGTTGTGATTTTTCATTATAAATCTCTTACTGTTACCGATGTGAGATTGTAGTCAATACTTGTTATCTAGGATATATGATCCTTGAGAGCTGAACCCACCTGAAGCTCTGATTATTGGAACTTGCTACCTAAGACCTTATGGGACTGTTAACTGATATTATTCTGATTCTGATTCCAGGCATGATCATCAAGAAATGCTACTGAGCCAGTGATCCATGATGCTAGCAACCCTGTGGGGTTTACATGCATGAATTGTAGGTGGAGTTCTCGGGGAAAAAAGGTTGGGAGAACGACTCTTGGCATAGGCTGAGGTGGGATTCTCCTGACTCAATTTCTCCAATGAAAATATCCCACCTGGCTGACTTTAAGCCTGGCTCGATGCAATTGGCATCTATATAACGTTTGCCTGGAATAGACATCAAAATAAGGGAACATTTTCCCTTTTGTCCCTATTCTTCTTTTATGGCAAATTTCTATAATCATGTCAGGTGATAAGTATGAACAAAATATTAAATCTTTATCTTATAGGCTAAGACTGGATAATATCTGAGCTACTAGAATAAGATGGAGGTGTAAGATTTGAGTTATTTGGCCAGAATTTTAGTCCTGTCTATATTCCAAACAACTAGGTGAATAAGTATCTAGCTTTGTCATCTGCTATTAGTTATATAATTTCTCACAATCATATAGGGATTTGTAAAAGATTTGTGAAACCAGGAAATGATTCTGTCATTTAGTGAATATCATAACTCCCTCAGTTTGGTATTAAGGACAGAAATATCAGTATAATTAGTTATCTTAGAAGAAGGATGCCTTGTGTTCTATCTTATAAATGCCTTAAAGAGACATTTTTGTTAGGAGTTATTCATTTGAACATGGCTAGAAGTTGAAAATGTTTTATTATAAATAACTTACTTGATTATGCACTGTTTTAAAATGGATTACTCAATGTATTTATGTATCTCATCCCTGAACCTTTTGTTACATTCTAGTTAATCTGGAGACTTTTAAATAAATTCGTTTTTGTATTAGAGTCTGTCTTCTTATAGAAAGTGTTCTGTTATTAATTCCTTAGTGGAATTTCATCCTCCTAATGGGGAAATGAATAATGCCAACTATAAAAATTGGTTTCTAATTTTCCTGTTTTTGTATATGAGTTTCTTTGATTTATCAATATGATAATTGGCTAACCTAAAAATGTAAATTGCTTGTCCTGGTGTAAAAGGTTCCAAATTTTATTTTCTAGTAATAGACATAAGGTTTAAGCTAGCTTTCATTATCTGACCTGGTTATTGGCAAAGTAAATTAAAATTGTGTTAAGACCAATTTTATAGGAAATATTTAGCAGAGAAGAGGATTTCTACAAGTGACCTGAATCTAAGAAGACAATCAGCAGGAAACTGTTTTGAGACCACACTCAGACCAGAGAGCAACATCAGATGGATTCCTGAGAATCAGACAGCTGTATGAGATGAAACTTCTGAGTTTTAAATGGACAATTTTATTTTTTTACTGTCTTACCTTTTCCCTTTGTCTTTTATCTGTAAGGTCTACTTACTAAAGGGAACTGCCCCCTTTGGTTTTGTCAATGCATCAAATCAATTTCTTCCCCTTTTCCCCTTACAATGTTATCCATTATAAACCCAATACTTAAGAACCCTTAATGAAGTGTTTATAATATCACTTAGTGATTCATTGAGATTTTATCTTTTAATTAGAACCAAATGGGGAAATGTGAGAAATGAATATTTCTCCCATGTTTAATAATTAACTATTGTATTAGGAGTAAAGTTTTTTCCCCTTTTCTACTTCCTCATCCAGAAATCAACAAGTGTGGGAAATCTATCTTAAAGATTTAGCAAGGCCAAGATCTAATCAGACAGTAAAAGAAATTCTAAGTTTGGGCTAATGGTGAGTGTATTCCTACTCATTGCATTTGCTCAGACAGGTGTGGGAAAATGTTGATTCTCCCTATTATCAAGATAGATGATATGGAAGTTGATGTCTCTTTGACCAAGATTTGAATGATCTAAGTCACATACCCTAAGAACTTCATTTTAATATAGCCTACACCTCCCATTGTCTTAACCAATCTGAGTTGATTGCCATCCTTCAGAAACACCTCCTCTTCAAGGGCAAATAAACTGCGTCCCCACCACCACTAGAGGTCTTTGGTCTAAGAAAGATGGACAAATGACCATCATTTTTGTTAATAACCTGCTGGCCTTATTAATAAATGATTAAATTACCCAGAAACTAGGTCTCTCAAACCTTTTTAATCGTCACAGTCCTTCATATTTGTTATTCCTACTGGAGCAATAATATTCCATTACATCAATATACCACAATTTGTTCGGCCATTCTCCTCCCTATCAATAGAAATACATTTTTCTTTTTTTTTTCTTACTACCACAAAAGGTGCTGTTTAGAAATATTTTGGTATATGAGAACTTTCTATCATCAGTATCGCATCTCATTTGATAATCATTAAGAATCAAAGGAATTAACAATTTTCCTCATTTTATGGATGAGGAAACTGAGGGTCAGTGATTTGTCCAGGGTTACACAGTGGCAATACATCCTGTACCCTTTCTGCTATCTTGTGCTGCCTACCATATTCCTGCTTGAGCTTTGGGACCCTGTAAATAAAATAACAGTAAGTGCACATTTATATGTAGTTCTTCTAAGGTCCAGTCAAAGCCTTCCTCTTTGTGGAGATCTACAACTAGAAGGAACCTTAGATATATTTTCATCCAATCCCTCTTTTTACAGATAAGAACACTGAGGTATGAAATGAAGTGATTTGTCCAAGGTCATTCAGGGAGTGAGTAGTAGAGCTGGAATTTGAATTTAAACAATCTGACTTGATTATTAGTGCTCACTCCATTACACCATATGGCCTTTTGACTTAACTATCATTTTTTCTGAGTGATTCTCCTATTTGTCTCTTCCTTGCCTTTTGCTCTAAGAAGTCTTCCCTAACACCACAGGAACAAAAGTAATTTCTCCCTCTTCTTATAGAATTTTGTATTTTTATCTTTTTAGTGCACTTTCACCTGTCAGCCATTACTGAGTTTGTTCTAAGAAAGACAAACAAAATTAGGCTGCATGTGCATGTTTATTTCTGTCAAAGCTGGTGGAACATGAATATAGAGATGTGCATGGGAGTTCTTTGTAGAAAATGAGCCTAAGAACAAAGAGACAAAGAGAAATTTATATCTTCAGAGTAATTCCCTCTCATCCCTCCCTCCCTTCCTTGCTCAGGATGCCTGTGTCAGCCAGAATTATAGTCTACATATGTGTTAACCATAATATGATAAAGGGATTTCTTAATTGGATAGATTGTAAATACAGTAAGATAAGAGAATGTCAAAGTGTCAATTGAAATTATAGATCTAGGATGTCTGTGTTTCTTTTATCATTAACATGACTATACATGCATACATATATACACACACATATATATATATTTCATAACATAGCATAGCATAACATGTGTCCATAAAATACCAAAATAGGAAAAAGTCCCATTATTTAAGGTAGTGTCTGGTTCAAGGCATCAGGCCCTCAGCAGTTATAAAAAGAAGAATGCTTCTGATCAGCTTCATCTGGCCTTGTAGTTGCTGACACAGGAAGGGGCATTTTGGGTTCACTCAGAGAGCAAAGCAAAGCATGTCTGTTATGCCAGAGTACCCAAGGCTTTATGGTAGGTTAAGCTCAGAGTGGGCCAAAATGTCTTTTTCCTGATTGGCCAATCCAGGTTTTTAGGCCTTTCTCAGGTCCTGGGAGTTCAGAATGATCTGGGGAGGTGTTCATACACCTTATACTTAATTCGTTTAAGTTTTGTACAAGACTGTACACTTTGTGAGGGCAGGGCCCATGTCTTCTTCTTTGCATTGCTCCTGCATTTCCTAGCACAGTACCTTGCTTTTTGGTAAGCATGTATTACATATTTGTTGCCTTTGTCATCTATTCAGGCATATTATTCCCACCTCCACTTTTCAGTTCTGCCTCCTTGCAGTATGCCCACACCAACAGATTGTTGCTCTTTTAAAGATTACTTGACTAAATTCTAAACCTGGTGATCACTTTCTGATAGAACACCTGGATTAGTAGAATCCTGCTATTACAAGGTGCCTGGGAATTGTAAAACAAGGTAGATGCTCTCTTTAGGAAATTTAAATCTCTCCCAGCAAAGGGGAAAGATACCCGGAGAATGAAAAGGCCAGTTCTGGAGATCCAAAACCTCCCTTTTCCCTAAGGAAAAGAAAACCAGAGGAAAGCAATGCCTGTGAAATTAAAGAATTTTATTAAGCAGGGAAGTAAAACATGCACATAGAGACTATCAGCCTGTGTAGATAGCCCACCAAGCAATGGATGGGGAGAGTTTATATATCATATAAACAAAGGAAGGTACGAAATTTGGGCAGAAAGGTGGGCTTAGAGGGGAATGAGTCAGTGAGCAACATCCCCAAGGTGGGGGAGGAGGGAGGAATTCCAGGTGTCAGAGCTGTGGCCCTTTGATATGCAAATCAGGGATAGGCAAATCAGAATACAGTCCACAGTTCAAAGTTTGAGCTGAAACAGTAAGACAGAATGATGTAAAACAGGAGACTTATCCAGGAGCCCCATAACAATTAGGGAAGTCTGAAGATAAGGATGAAGATGATGGGGTACTTGGGTGCTTGTGCTTGGACCCCAATTTCTCCCTAGTCTCAGAAACACTGTCTCTGACAACCACTCCCCAGCCCAAGGACACTGTGCCTAGCAGTTATTCATGCATGGGCCCCAGCACAACCCTTTTCTCTCCCTGGTGCAGCTACACAAAGCTGGGTGAGAGTGCTGGGCTGCTCAGGCTCCAGCCCTCAGATCATGTCTCTGGAAGCCTCCCAATTCCTTAGTAAGTTCCTGTCTTGTAAAAAAAGCTTTCCCTTGTTGCAGAACATTCTCTCATCAAGACAGGGGGAGAGGGGTGCCTTGCCCAGCCCAAGGAGTTTTGTCTTTGGCCAGCCCAAGAACTCTTCCTCCTGCCAGACTCCAAAGATCCATACCTCTGTCGTGTCCCTCCCTGTCCAGTATACTCCCTGTACTTTCTCATCCATAGCTCCCAAAGACATCTGGACCTTTAGATTACCTCATCAGTGTCCCTGGCATTCTTTTCCCATGCCCTTTTCCATATAAACTCTAGCTCCGTCATCAGTCTCTTACAGGTTCCATAAGAATCCTTGCCTGCTGAAAAGCACAATAATAAACTTTTTGTATCTTGACTTAAAGATTGCTTGAGTTTGTGAATTCATTCCAGATGACTCCATCTTGTACTTCAGTCTTTGAGGGGTCTCAACTTCTTAGATCTCAACAAAGATATCTCTTGAAGGTCCATCAACTACCAGATGGCTCAGAGTCTGCTTCAAAGCTGGTATGAGCTTCTAGCTGGGTTTACTCTTGATCACTACAAAGGATTGTTGGTACGTCAAGCCACTCAGTATCTTAGCTAATATAGCCAGTCATCATATAACCTTCCCTCCACGCCCTCCCACCATGAATAAACTATGTATACAATAGCTTTAATTACACTATCATTACAAGCAAGATTTATATAGCATGGTGCCCCTGGAAAATCTGGATTGTAAACCTTGTTCCCACTAACCTGGCAGAAAGAAACCTTGGTTCATTGTCGTCACTGACTGCACACATCAGGGAATGATTATGGATTTTAAGGGTTTGCCAAATAATTATAGAAGGGACACGAACCTGAGGACTTAAAGCCCATCTGAGAATTCAGAGTACATGGGGAGTCACTGATTATATCTTAAGTGCCTCCCTCTTTTTCCCTCTCAGATTACTTGTAGCCCTGGACAGCTCAGTACTTAAACTACTCCTCCTTTCCCTCTTCCCCACCCCCAGACTAGTTGGAGCCTGATGATATCAGACTCCAATTTTCATATATAGTTATACCACCAAGCAGCTCTCTAGATGGTGGCTTCATTTGCAATTAACATACGTGTCCTCAGTGGAAACAGTAATAGGTGTAACCCATAATTAAGTAAGCCCAGAGCTTATGTCTTGTGGTGAGCAGAATCTGCCTCTGGATTTGACATCACTTTTCTGTGGCCCTTTAACAGTCATTCAAGACTCCAGTTTCTGAAACTCCCTTCTGTATCTCGTTTGGGATCTTTTTCTAGTGCTTTTGTAAAGATTGTGTTCTGAAACCGATTCCTGAGTTTTGGTCTGCAATTCCTCACACCAGGGGGCAGCCTTGTAGCTGCCTCTGCCCTCAGGAATCTGATTTCTGATCTGGGAGGGCCATAAACCTCTGCTCTTCACTTGTGCCATAAGAAGTACAAAATGCCCCTTTAGAGAAGCTTTCCAAAAAGCCCTCATACAGCCCTGCATAATTGGGGAGCTCAAGCACAAATTCACCTGTACAGAATGTTCCATCTAATCTAATTGCATCAATTAACTGAAAGGAAAGATTGCAGAGGAAAGGGTAGATTAGAGAATTAGAAAGGGGATTAGACTTGGAGTCAAGAGTTTTGGATTCTAATTCTAGCTGTGACTAGATAAGTAATTTAACATCTGAGTCTCATGTTCTTCATCTGTTAAGTAAGGAAAATACGTCTGTGGTGAGGAAAATGCTTTGTCAACTCTAAGGGCTCTGTGGATGATGATGATGATGATGATGATGATGATGATGATGATGATGGTTATTATTATTATAGCAGGAAACACTTGGTACTTTGCAGAGGAGGAAGAGGTGGGGGGGAGTAGCTATTCCCTGCCCTTCCCCATTTCCCATCCGCAGCATGAGAATAGCCGGCGAGACTTGGGGAGGACCGCAGCAGCGGGAGGAGGCGGCAAGGGCCAGGCTCTAGCTCTCCTTCCCCTCCTCCTCCCTGATATGGCCAGTGACGAGGAATGAAGATGGCCGGGAGAGCCAGTGGGATGGAGGAGCCGTCGGTAGCAGCCGAGGCGGTGGCGGCCCCGAGACCGTGATCCAGTGCGGTAGAGAAGAGCAGGTCCGGACTGCCTCGAGGGCGGGCACCCGCCGACTTGCCCACGGAGGGTCGGCGGCCGGAGTGGGAGACAGCGGAGGGTCCCGGGGGAAGTCTAGGCGGCGGCTGGAGAAGGGGCCCGCTCCGGGAGCGCAGCGAGAGTGCCGGGTGGCTCCTTCCAGGCGCGGCGGGCGCGGCGGCGGCGGGACTGGTTCGCGGGCTCCAGGGTCAGAGCTGCCCGGGCACGGGCGGAGGAGAGCCGGGAGCAGCGGGAGCGGGCGGAGGATGAGCCCTGTGCGGGGGAGGAGCGGCTGCTGTCGCCCGGCCTTCCTGCTCTACCCGTTCGCTCCCCGCGCCTCCTGCGCTGGTTGGGACAGTTGTTAGTGCTGGAGGAAGCGGCGGCGGGGGGCGGTCGGGGCCCGGGCTGGGCAGCAGCAGCTGGCTCGGCCCGGGGCGGGGAGACGGCGGCGGCTGAGCCTCCTCCACAGAGGTGGTTTGCTGTCTCATGCACCGACCAGACTCAACTTTTCTCCTTCCCTTTTTCCTCTCTTCCCCCTCCCCAGCTCGACGGGGCAGCAAGTAAGGAACCAAAGCCCACCCCTGTTGGCTCCTTGAAGTTTTTGGACCGGGGTTGGGGCTGGCGGAGATCACGCCCCGCTGTGCAGGTTTGGAAGGACTTTGGCGAGGGGGAGTTAGGAGAGGGGGTCTTTGCAGGCTTTGCCGCGGGCAGGGCAGGGCAGGGCAGGGGGAGCCTCGGTCCTTCCCCCCGGTCCCAGATGGAGGAGCAGACTCAATAGATTCAGAACTTGGACGCTTGGAATTTCCTCTTCTCATGTAAAAGATGGATGCCCTTTTCTTCTTTTGCTTTGGTAGTTTCGCCCAGTTTTCCGTTGTGCCTCGGGTGGGATGGTGGCCCGAAAAACAGTCCTCCCGAATCAGACGTTCAGACGTGCAGTCCAACTAACGCAATATTGATAATCCACGATAACCACAGCCGAGGCTCCTCGGAATGCTGGCGGACGCCCTCCGCTTCACCTAGGCTTAGGGCGAGCTCCGCACGTCCTTCCGAAGCTCTTCGATCTGCGTTCAGCTTCTATAGTTCTTTCTCTGGATGTGGTTAGCATTTTTTATCGTGAATCTTTTGGAATTGTCTTGGATCGTTGTATTGCTGAGAGCTAAATCTGTCATAGTTAATCATTACACAGTGTTGCTGCTGCTGTGTACAATGTTCTCCTGATTCTGCTAACATCACTGAGCATCAGTTCATGTAAGTCTTTCCAGGTTTTTCTGAAATCTGCCTGCTCATCATTTCTTATAAAACAATAGTATTCCATTACATTCATATAGCACAACTTGTTCAGCTATCCTCCAACTGATGGGCATCCCCTCAATTTCCAATTCTTTGCCACCACAGAAAGAGCTGCTATAAATATTTTTGTACGTGTGGTCCTTTTTCCTTTTTAATGATCTCTTTGGGATACTGACCTAGTAATGGTATTGCTGTATCAAAGGATGTGCAGTTTGGTTACCCTTTGGGCATAGTTCCAAATTGCTCTCCAGAGTGGTTGGATCAATTCACAACCCCACCAACAATGCATTTGTGTTCCAATTTTCCCACATCTCCAACATTTATCATTTTGATGTTTTGTCATAGTAGCCAATCTGATTGGTGTGAGGTAACTTAGAGCATTTTTTTATATGAGTATAGATAGCTTTAATTTCTTCATCTGAAAATTGCCTGTTCATATCCTTTGACTATTTATCAGTTGGGGAATGACTTATATTCTTATAAATTACACTCAGTTCTCTATATAGTTTAGAAATGAGGCCTTTATCAGAAACACTGGTTGTAAAAATTGGTTCCCAGCTTTCTGTTTTCCTTCTAATCTTGGTTACATTGGTTTTGTTTGTACAAAACCTTTTTAATTTAATGTAATCAAAATTGTCCATTTTGCATTTCATAATGTACTCTATCTTTTTTGGTTGTAAATTCTTCCCTTCTCTGTAGATCTGACAGATAAACTATTCCTTGCTTTCCTAATTTGCTTATGGTTTTCCCCCTTTATATCCATTTCAACCTTATCTTGGTGTAGGGTGTGAGATGTTGGTCTATGCCTAAATTTCTGCCATATTGTTTTCCAGTTTTCCTGGTAGTTTTTGTCAAATAGTGAGCTCTTATCCCAGAAAATAGAGTCTTTGGGTTTTTCAAACAGTAGATTTATAGTCATTTACTATCATGTCTTGTGTAAATTCAACACATAGAACTAGTGGCCAGGCAGTGCTAATTTATTCTGGGAAATGCCATAATGCAGTTCACTAATATACTCTTTGCAGGAATGTTGGTATAGATTTTCAGAGCTAGAACTACTTATGGCAAGAAGGTAGTCTGCAGCATGGAGATTCTGGGCTTCTGAGACTCTCCAGATATGGTAAAAATCTCATAAAATAGGAGTCTACACGGCTTTGGGCTGCAAACTGAAGAACACTTGTTGGAGGCAGAGGGTGAATCGTCAGTTTGTTCTTATCAAATTTTCATCAAGGATACTCTTTGATTTATATGTAAACCATTCCTAAAAAGATTTTTTTTTTACAGAGACATGAAAGTAGGTATATGCTTGTGTAGTTATTGGGGAATTTATTAGTAATCTTTTTGTTGTTATAATACAGTACATGACCTTTTCCGTTCTTTTGGAACCTTTTAAAATTTGTAATAGTTTAAAAACTGGTCTTTGAGTGTCCTGAAACAGAAACAAAAATGAACGTTACTTAATCTAGCATTTCAGAAGTCATTTATGGATCTTGCTGTGCTGTGGGGTCGTTGTTATGAAGAACAACAGCTATATCAAAGTGCTTATAGAGTGTTATATTAGAATGCTCTGAATTTGGAAGCTGAAATTCTCTGATTGCTTCATAATGTAGGTTCCCCCCCCACATACACTTTAAATGTTATAGCTGAAGTATAAGTAGTACTTTTAAAATAGAATGCTTCCTGACAGACTTTTCCCATATTTGTAATATTTTTTTTTCTAGAATTTGAACCAGATTCTTTTGGGCGGTGGGGGTAACAATGGAGTTAAAGTAGGAGAATGCAATTGTAGCAATTAGCAAAAGATATTTTGTGGAATCGTTTAGTATTTGCTAAAAAGGGAGAGAGGTCATTACTTGGAAGGCTAACATCTTATTTATTTCCTCTATTGGTATAATACTTTTAATTTTGTGACTTTCTTTTGGATAAAAGGAACTAGATGATTAAGCCTATCAATTTATATTTATTAAGCACCTAGTATATACAAGATATTAGGGATGAAAGTACAAAGAATGAAACAATCTCAACTTAAATTCTGTTGATAGGAGAGATAAAAAGCACTCATAAAATACATACAGTACAAATATAACTTAATAAACACACATGCTCATGAAAAGCAGTGAAATAGAAGGTGTTTGGGAAGAGTGGACACTACTATTTTTGAGGGATCAGGGACAGCTTCATGTAAAAGACAGTGCCTGTGCTGCATCTTAGAGGAAAGAGACACATTGAGATAAGGAGGGAGGGCATTTCAGGCATGGGGGATGGCTAGAGTGAAGACAAAGAAAAAAGAGATGTAATGTTATAAATGAGGAGCAGAGAGAAGACCAAGTTTGGCTGGATCTCAGAGGGGACAGTGAGTTTGGAAAGATAGGTGGGAACAGGTTGTGTAGGTCTTTAAATGGTAAAAAGAGAAGTTTATATCTTAGAGGCAATAGGGAGTCAACAGGGGAGTCATGTGGTTGGATCCATGATTAAGGAAAATTGCTTTGGCAGCATTCCAGAGAGTGGGCTGGAGTGGTGAGGAACTTGAGGCAGGGAGACGAATTAGGAAGCTAGTGCAATAATCTAGTCAAGAGGTAATAAAGGACTGAACTAAGGTAGATCCTGAGTGGAGAGAATGAATTAGATGTGAGAGATGTGAAAGCAGCTATGTCAAAATTTGGCAATGGATTGGATATGTGGGGTGAGGGAGAATGAATCCAGGATATCCTAGGATAGTAGATACAGAGCTGGAAGGTACCTTATCATTTATAGACATAGATATTGGGGTCTCCTGAGATTAAATAATTTGCCCAGGGTGACACAAAGTAGTATGTAGCAGAGCTCAAAGTCTAACCCACCAGGTCCTCTGACTCCAGGTACTGCAATTTTCCCAGTGCTCCATATTGCTTCCTGTGGTGTAGTCACTTTGAGATATTACTGTTTCATTAACTAGCTGAACCAGTAGGGAGGGGATGAGTTTCCATCATCAACCGCCCCCCCCCCGGACTAAAATATCATCATCCATATCATTTAGACAATGGAAGAAAGAAAGCAGAAAGGGACTGGAGAGATTTCGGTAGTTAATTAAGAGTACCTGCCACAAACAAGGTGGCATTGGGTGAGGAATAAGAAGAATGGGGCTGCTACTTCATCGAATAGTTTCTCAGAATGATTTTGGGAAAGAATCCTGGGCAAGAAGATAACAAAAGATTAGGTTTTTAGAGTGCTTTACAAGTAACAAAGGACTTTCTTCCTATTACACTTGCAAGTTAGGTTGTAACGCTCTCCATGCCTTGTCATAGTAGACTCAACATATACTAAGTAAATACTTATCTATGGAGTTGAAATTATCCTATCATCTGAATAATTCTAACATTTCATTTCCATCTTTCCTTGCTTTCCCCGCTTTTACCATTAAAACTCCTTTGGTGAATTAGATTAAATCTTGATTTCCATATCTCTTTTTTAAAATATTAAATACTTGTTGAGGGCCAGCCCTAAAGAGTCTGATCTGGGTTGAAGATCCAGGACAGAGTTTTAGGGCTCACATTCTTAGGAAGCTGGCTGTCCAATCTCCCGTGCAAGGGAGGCTCTTGAAACATTCCTTCCTGCTCTTTGAACCCTTAGATTTCTATACCATCCTTCTGATAAGGTGGTGCCAGGGAAGATCTGGGAATATACTGCCCTATCTAGGAACCCTGATAACAAGGAAAGATATGTTGTCATGTATACAGAAGATGTATGGGGAGTGTCTCACGGGAATGACTCTTTGAAGTTATGTTAGGTTTTTCTATATATGCTGTAACCCTCAGATGAATAAACGGCTCAGTCTTCACTGACCTGCCTGGCTCACATCTCTTCATTTCATGCTGTCCTGTGAGGTGCCCCACTTAGTTTCAGGCAACAAATACTAGACTAATTTTAAACCCTAACTCAGTCGTCCTGACTTTTGTTCCAGCACTCTTTCAACTGCAGCACTAAACCTTATATCCTCCTCCCTTCCAACATTTATTTTTGTGAACTACAATTGAAGATGTCATTGAAATATGGAAATGTCCCCATATTCAAAACTTAAAACCAATACTACTAGTCAAAAAGGGTAAGAGACCAATCCAAAATGGTGGAATAGGAAGAAGTAATGTAGCCCAGCTCCCCTTCAAAACTAGTCCATCAAGACCTAGAAAATACACCAGACCAATTCTTGATCAGGAAATCCAGGGAAAATTCAGTAAATTTTTTTCACCTCTAGGTCAACATAAGGAGACAGATGTCTGTAGAGAGGTGTATGGAGCTGTGCGACTTGGGAACTGAACTGAGGACTGGAGCTGTGTCCTAAAGCAAGAAGAATTCCTGGGTCCCAGGTCTGGTCCCTATGGGCCTGATGCTCAGCAGGAAGCAGTCACAGGTGCAGACTGTGGTAGCTGTGTCACATTACCCAGAGCTGGGTCATAGATTCAGTGCAGACTGAGAAGGGGAATTGCAGCTAGTGGATCAGGGTGGATCAGGACAAAGAGGAGTAATGGGTGTTAGGTTATACATACCGGACAAGGAGCAGGAAGCGAAGGAAGTAGCAGCTGTGGGATTCTGACTCCTGAAGCACAGCAGAGTCTCAGATTTTGCCCCTAACCCATTCTAGAGACTATAGTGGGAAAATCAGGGCAGGGGGCTCAGACCAAGGGGCAGCTTGCTATGAACATGTAGAATCTTCCAGCTAGCTGATGGTTACTGGGCCAGGAGAAACCTACTAGGCCTTGTAAAAGGAGGGCAAGCCCAGAGTTGTGTTGCTCAAGCCCTAATGCTAGTCAGAAACCTGCAAATTTCTGACCAAGAGTAGAAATCTGACCTCACCCTGGATCAGACTTGAAGCATCCAGTAAGTCGTCTGTATTCAGATGAATTCAATGAATTCAAATTCATTACCCCATAGAATTTGATTTCTGCCAGGACCTGGTTGCCCATTTTCCTGCAAACAATTGGTCTGATTTTCACTTTGGGGGCATTCTTGATTATCTTCAAGAGTGAATCATACCACTGATGCTGAGTGAAGTGAGCAGAGTCAGGAGAATGTTATACACAGTAACAGCCATGTTGTGCGATGACTAATGTTGATAGACTTAGCCCTTTTCAGCAATGCAAGGATCTAAGACAGCTCCAAAAGTCACATGATGGAAAATGCTACCCACATCCAAAGAAAGAACTATGGAGTTTGAATGCAGATTGAAGCACACAATTTGCTATTTTTTTCTTCTGTTTTGTTTTGTTTCTTTTTTCTGGTGTTTCCTCCTATTGGTTCTAATTCTTCTTTACAACATCACTAAGGTGAAAATATGTTTAATAGCAATGTATATGTATAGCCTCTCTCAGATTGCTCGCTGTCTGGAGGAGGGAAGGGGAGAAAAATTTAAAACTCAAAAGCCTATGGAAGTGATTGTTGATAAATCAAAATAAATTGATAAAAAAAATTTAAAAAAGAATGAACTATACTCATTTTCCCTAGACACATGTCGTTTAATTACTAGTTGTTGCTTTGTACTCAGTAGTATCAGTGTTGGGAGTCTTTGACCTGGAACATCTACATGTATTGACGGGCCTTAGCACCTTGACATTGTCAACAGAATTTCTAGTTTAAGTAAATGAAATAGTTGAGAGAAATCAGCCTTTCTCTCCCATTGGGAATTTTATATACAGCTTGTTCTTTTACAATTGTAAGATTTTTACTTTGCCACGTATATTGTTGAAGACTTTCTAGAGTAGATATTCCATAAGCAAGCTGACTGGATCAACAGGATAAAATGCCAAATGCAGTTACAGAGACTTGATTCCTTTGTGAACTGGCCCAAAGGAATTTCTCTAAAAGGTTTCTGGGCCTATTTCTTGATGAGCAGTTTTCACTCTTTGCCATCTCATGCTGTAAGTGATTGAACTCTGCAAATATTTAATTTTTATAAATTTCAATGTATATAGTAGGCATCTTGATATAATCATATATGTATCACTATATGTTCCTATGTTCCATTAATTTGTTTTATTAAAATTTTTATTTAAAAATGAGTTCTTTAATTGTCTAATATGGTGGTAAGTATATGTTTTCCATTTTTGCTTCCAGTTTCAAGGTCTAGGCCTCTTCATTGGGGCTATTCCATGGACCCTCAGTCATGGTGAGTCAGAAATCCTTAGATCCTTACCAGCCATGTGACTCTACACATGTCCTTTAACCTCTTAGTGCCTTACTTTCCTCATTGGTCAAATTAGGGGGTTGAACTCAAAGCTTTCAAGATTGCTTCCAGCTATCAATCTGTGTTCTTAGGATTTTTCTGTCAAATGAGAGATTTGTACTAAATGACATCTGAGGTACCTTTCAAGTCTAAATGGATGCTTCTCTAATTATCTACAAAAATGAGAGGGTTTGGGCTAGATAGCATCTGAGGGTCCTTTCTACTTCTAAAGCTGTGATCTTAAGGACCAGCAGTCTTTTGCACATATATTTTATTAATACATATGTTTCTTTCCTCTTTTTCTCAGTATTACTCACCACTCTTCTCTTTCCTTAATGACTCTTCACTTTTCTTTCAATCTTCTTTCTCTTCCTTGCCTCCCCAACATTTTCTGCCCTTCCAAACGAAATTTGAGCTATTCTGTAAGGTCTTTGGGAACATCACATTAAAATAAAGATTATAACTGCCTCAGTCTCTTAAGAGCAGCTCTGTGCTCCGTAATATAAAAGTTCAACACTGAGAGTGATAGAATCAAAGAATTAGGTAATCTTGAAGTTCTAAAGGACCTCAAAGGCTAACCAATCCAACCATTACTCCATTCCCTCTTGTCCAACATGAGCTGGTGACCATTTTATGATGACTTTATGACCACTTTAGTTAGTGGAGATGCCCCATGCTTTGCTTAAGCTGAGAGATCCCCTGGTGACATACCATTTCTAGCTGATGCATCATATTTTTGACCCTCATAATAAAGTCTATCAACCAATGGGATTCTGTATTTTGTGCAGCTCCTCTGGAATGTTCAAGTCTCAAACCTGGTTTTGAGTCCTTAAAAATAAGTCCCTGGAAGAAGGGGCATCTTACATAGTGAGGAAGAGCTGAGATTCACTTCATTAGAGGTGACCATGGATCCTTTAACAAAGTACCATTGGCTCAGAGCTTTGCTTCAGTGGTTTTTCTTGCAGACTGGGCAATTATAGCCTCTTCATTATTGTTGACTTGAGATGGGATAGTAATGCATGGATCTCAACCTCTTTAGGCCAGCCCCTGCAAGGGACTTTCCCCAACACTACCCAAAAAAAAAGTACAAAGCAAGACATTTTTGCTGATGACTCCCCCATGAACACCAGCCCTGGTTGTTGGACTTCCTTTGTTTCCTGTACCCAAATTCTCTGTGCCTGAGGTAGGTCTCTGTCAGCTGAAGATCAGTGAATTTACTTTGATTTATCCTCAGGTCATTTTAAGAAATGTCCCTGATTGGGCTAAGAGGGACTGTTTGAATTTGTGATTTATCTGTCTAAATTTGTAAGTTCTGGAGTATTCAAATTCTATTTTTACAAAAATTATATGGCCATAATTTTAACTCTTTATACACAGGCTACTGTTTTACCCCCTTTCCCTCTTTTTTCTTTACTTTCATATTGTTAGAGATTCAGCAGTGGAATTGCTCCCCTAAGCCCTCAAGTGAGGGCTAAGAGACTAAAGCAGGACCAAAAGTTAGGAGGAACAGTCCTGAAACCCCAGAGGAAGGGAGAGTTCAGTGCAAAAGGGGGCTGCTTCATGATTTAAAGAAGCCTAGAGAGTCAATAAAAATTAATTGAAGAATTCATAATTTCTGCAAAGTTGCAGGATATAAAATAACCCTACATAAATGATCATTTAGAGGGCCAACAAATAAATAAACCCAAAATAAACAGAAAAGAAGAAATGCTGAAAATTCAAGGAGAAATGGATAAATTAGAAACTTAAAAAATGCTGTAGAAATGAGAAAAAGTAAAAACAGATTCCTTGAATATACTAACACAGCAGAAAAACTTTAACCATCTTGCTTAAGAAGGGGGCAGAAAATCAAATCAGTGAAATAGATAAACAAGGTGAAATCACAGCAAATCCATAAGAAATAAAAAGAATGATAAGAACTTTATATGCTAAGAAAATGGAGAAGCCAAAATAAATCAAGGCATACCATCAAAAAAAGCACCAAACTAAAAGATGACGAAATAGAAATATTCAATAATCCAATCTCAGAAATGGAACAAAAACTAACTGTAAAGTAACTGCCAATGGGAGGGAGTGAAGGGAGCAGGGAGACCTCTGCATCCTGATGGATTCACAGGAGAATTCTATCAAACTGAAAAAAAAATACTACACAAATTTTTCTCAAAAATTGAGAAACAAAGCATTTTGCGAGACTTCTTTTATGAGACAAATATAGTCGTAATACTAAATGAGGGAAGGATAAAGGAAAAGAACAGAACCAAAGATCAATATCATTAATGAATATTGACCTTAAAAATGAAATAAAATTCGGTCAAACAGATTATAGCAATTCATTCATTATGACAATGTTATCAGCGTATATAGTTCAGCATTAGGGAAATAGTCAACATAATCACATTAACAACAAAAACATCCTCAACAGATCAGACTAGGGAAAATCAGAAAAAAATGGGAATCAATAACCCAGTATTTGCTAAACCCCAAAACTAATTTAACTAGAAAATATCTTCCTATTTGATTAAAAAAAAACTTCTGGGAAGATTGGAAAGCAGTTTTGCAGAAATCAGGCATAGACCAATATTTCACAATAAATTCAAAATGGATATGGGACATGAATATTAAGGACATACCATAAAAGAAAATTAGAAGAGAATCAGATCATATCTCTTTCACAACTGTGGGTAGGATATATTTTAAAATTATATTTTATCTTTTTCAATTAAAAAAAAATCCATCTTCTCTACCTTTTAACATCTCCTTCCACATTGAAAAAAGAAGAAAACCAAAACCCTTGTAACATTCATAGTCAAGTGAAAATGAACTCCCACATTGGCTATGTCCAAAAATATGTTTCAGCTTGCACTCTCTCAGGAGGTAAGTTGTGTGTTTCATGATTATTCCTCTGCAATCATTCTTGGTCATTGCATTGGTGATAATTCTTTAGTCTTTCAGAGTTGTCTGTATTTACATTTTTATTGCTATTCCATAAATTGTTCTAGCAAATGTGATATTAAGGAAATGAGGCAGAGGCAGTTACAAGTAGATGAATTTGGTTACATGAAATTGAAAAGCTTTTGCACAAACAAAATTAATGCATGTAGGTTTTGAATGGGAGTATTTGAATGGGAAAAAATTTTTGTATTAAATTTCTCAGATAAGGATTTGATATCCAAGATTTATTTACAACTAACAATTATTATAAACAGATAGAGGTGTGTATGTTACACACACATTAATCCACATATGTTATATAAATACGTAAAATCCATTTATACATATACATAGATGTGTGTAAATATCCTTTGACCACCATATATACATAATATATCCTAATGATCTTCCCAACTGACTTGGAGTTTAGAAACAGGTGTCCACACACTTCTTATGTAAACATAACTTCATGCCAGCTAGACATGCAAACACACAAAAGCTACAGAGATATAGGCAAAGTACAACTATCCAACTCTGAACTAACCAAAAAATCCCCATTGCCAAGTGGCTTGCAGCAGGTACTTAACTTAATTAGCCTCAGTTGCTTACAGCAATTGGCTTTTTTTTTTTACTGAGAGAGAAATCACTTCTCTGATTCCGTCTCCAAAAATGTAAATTCACAATCAAAAAACAGAAATAAATTCTTTAAAATTACCCTCTTTTAAATATTATAGACTGGGAGAGTCTCACCCTGCTTTTTCAGTCCCCTGCATCCGAACCTAGCAAATACAGGTCATATCCCAAAGACAAAAACAGACAAGAACAGCAGATCCTACAGATGAGGAGAGCCCACTGCAATCCAGGTATTCCCCTTGGTCCAAACAAATATAGTCTGACAGTAAATGTCCTATCAGAGTATCAACTGTGACCTATGAAGCATAACAGTATCTACCTAGTCCTAGTCCTTGTGCTCATGGGTCTTTTGCCTTCTGGGATTACAAAGAGAAAGGTCAGGAATCCTACTGATTTCTCCTAACACAACTTAGAATTCATAAGACTTTAGAAACAGAGAGCTCCCAATTCAACATCACTTTCGCTTAGGGCTCCAAGTTAGTGTCCTGCACTGGGGAACTGCAACTCCCTGCTCTTGCTT
Organism: Phascolarctos cinereus; assembly: GCF_003287225.1. NCBI lineage: Eukaryota > Metazoa > Chordata > Mammalia > Diprotodontia > Phascolarctidae > Phascolarctos > Phascolarctos cinereus. The sequence goes on from NW_027556098.1 coordinate 11,904,662, forward strand.
CAACTTTTCTTTACTTTGCTTTCTAGTTGCTCATTCTTTCTCTGCCCTTACCCTGCATCTTTTATGTTCATTTATCATCTTGTAAAATCTTGTAAGATTACAAAATTTAAAACTCAAATGGATTTGAAAGATCATCTAGTCAACTATTATTCTCAATGGCAAACATATACTACTGTATGTGTGGATTTGGCCAAAGCAGTAATTTAATTACTAGAACAAAAAGTTCTGACTTTCCTCACACCTGCCCTCCCTTGTGCCCTCCCCTCAGATGGCCAATTATTGGCCAAGTTGAGATGACAGGTATATTCCTTTTTCCAGTTACAATTATAAAATAATAATCATAAAATAATAGCTAGTATTTTTCTTTCTTCTTCTTCTTTTTTTTTTTTTTTGGTGAGGCAATTGGAGTTAAGTGACTTGTCCGGAGTCACACAGCTAGTGAGTGTTATGTGTCTGAGGCCAAATTTGAACTCAGGTTCTTCTGACTCCAGGGCTGGTACTCTATCCACTGGACCACCTAGCTGTCCCATTAGCTAATATTTCTATAGAACTTACTATGTGCCATGCACTGGGTTAAGCACTTTACAATCATTATCTCATTTGATCCTCACATTACCCCTGCGAAGTAGGTACTATTATCATCCTCATTTTAGTGAGGAGGAAACTGAGGTAAACAGAATTGACATGACTTGCCCAGGGTCACACAGTTATTAAGTGTCTTAGGTCAGATTTGCACTCGAGTCTTCCTGACTCCAGGTCCAGCACTCTAACAACTGCATCACTAAAAGCTATATCCTTCTCCCTTCTATCATTTATTTTTGTGAACTACAAATAAAAATGTCATTGAAATATGGAAATGTCCACATATTCATAACTTAAAACCAATACCAGTAATCAAACAGGGTAAGAGACCAATCCAGTGGTGGAGTAGGAGTGCCAGGAGCGCCTGCGTCCCCGGCTGTGGTCTGATGCTGGCAGAGTGTGAAGAGAAAAAGAATCACGGGCCAGGTGAGAGCAGTGAAGAACAAACTTTGTTTATTGATCTGAGGGCTCAGGCTTATATAGTACTGGATCAAGCAATAGTAACATTGTTATTCATGAAAAGTACAAATCTAATTAGGTGATTTCCTTACTTCCTTGTACCTTGTCTGTTACATTCTTTCCCTCGGTCCTGTCCTGTACCCCATCCGTTTCCTCCCTTCCTGCATCCTGTTCTCAAGAGACGGAACAGGGGGGTGGTGAGCTGACATCCTGAGTTTCACAGCTGTCAGACTTAGTACAAGCTGCAGGTAAGACCCGGGCTGGCCTACGCCCTCCAACTCCCCAAAGCCAGCCCTCTACATAGGAGGAAGCAATGTAGCCCAGCTCCCCTTCACAACTACTCCATCAAGACCTGGAAAATACACCAGACCAATTCTTGATCAGGAAATCCAAGGAAAATTCAGTAAATTTTCTTCATGTCTAGGTCAACATAAGGAGAGACAGATATCTGTAGACAGATGCCTGTAGAGAGGTATATGGAGCTGTGCAACTTGGGGGAACAGAACTGAGGACTGGAGCTATGTCTTAAAGCAAGAAGAGTTTCTGGGTCCCAGGTCCTGGGTCCCAGTCTAAAGGGGCCTGATGCTCTGCAGGGCGCAGTCTGCGGACCCCAGTAGCTGTGTCACATTACCCAGAGCTGGGTCATAGATGCAAGGCAGACCGAGAAGGGGAATTGCAGCTAGCTAATCAGGGTGGATCAGGACAAAGAGAAGTAATGGGTGTTAGGTTATACATACTGGACAAGGAGCAGAAAGAGAAGGAAGTAGCAGCTGTGGGATTCTGACTCCTGAAGCACAGCAGAGCCTCAGATCTTGCTTACAGTGGAAAAATCAGAATATGAAATAAGGCCAAGCAAGGCCAGACATTCACTCCACAAGTGCACAGAGCCTGGCCCTAATGCAAAATCTCAAAGTCTGAATCTGAGAAATGTACACTGGGATACATTTTCACTGATGGCTCCCTCATGGACACCAGCCCTGGGAATAGGACTTCCCTCACTGTTAGGATGCAAATTCTGTGAACCTGAGGTAAGTCTCTTTCAGCTGAAGATCAGTGAGTCTGCCTTGAGTTACCCTAAATTCATTTTCTTTAAAAAAGGTCCCCAATTGGGCTAAGTGGAACTGTTCGAATTTGTGACTACTTTTATGCCAATTTGTTTTTGCAAAAAAAGTATGGCGCAATCATTATGTAAAGCATTTTTATGCTGGTATTACTTTAAAATCATCTATTAAACTCTCTGGTTCAAGATTAGGATGCACAGCATGCTCCTGAATATATGTTAAAATTGGATACTAACAATGGGAGTGTGCCAACAATTCTAGGCTAGCGGTTTGCAATGTATGAGAGATAAATAAATGTATATCCATATGCCACTGGTGAATACATTGCTGTTCTGTTTACTGTTAAGGTGGTATGACAAATAGACTTATACCATACAAGGATTATGCGATAAAAGGTTATGAACCAATTTTTGGACTGGAAAAAAAAAAAACAGGGTGGGATGATTATGCAGTGGTGATGGTTAGGCAGTAAAATGTGATAATCTGTCTAAATTTATAAGCTCTGGAGCATTCAGATTCTATTTTTATAAAAATTAAATGGCCATAATTTTAACTTTTTAAACACAGGTTACTGTTCTTTTTTTCTTTTCTTCTGTTCTATTTACTTTTATTTTGTTAGAGATGTAGCAGTGAAATTGCTAGTTCCTCATTTTCAGCCAGCTAGCCAAGTAGCTAATTTTAGAAGCTCCTGCTGGCAGAGTGAAAATAGACTTTTTGCCTTTAAATCCTTTCTATCAAGGAGCAATTAAATCATTCTTGTTATTAGTAGAGAAATCTCTTGGTTGAGGGGGAAGTTTCAGTGGCTCAAGTGGGATGAGGAACACATCTAGAGGACCCTGTGACTAGTCTTTGGATAAGTAGGGTTTGGGGGAGTGATTCCCCACTCAAGTGCTCTGACACCACCTTGAGGGGGCAATAATTTGGGCTAGACTCAATAGCCTTAGGGGAGAGATTCTCCACCTCAACAGTAAGGAAGCTGTTAAGGCTTGTGACCACCCTGGGAGCAATCCCACTGTCTTCTGACCTGAGAAGAAGGCTCATTTTAGTTTTATAGAGAAGAAAGGAGAAGCGCCCTTTCAGCTAGTAAGGTTATATTCTCTTATATTGCCTTAGGAGTAAGTCATTATTGACAATCAAAGCTAAAGTTTTAGGAAGTTTTAAAGGAAAGCTGGTATAAATTTTTTTGAATATTCACTTATCGAGAACCCTTGGGCCTTAGTTGACTGGCCTTTGGACCCTAGAGGTGAACCCCAGAAATTAAAAATTGGAAGACTGGAGAATTTACCAAAACAAATTTCTGAATATTAGAGTGTTAGCTGTAGGAAGAACTCCCATAATGGTGGAACTCAGACTTTCTGTGGACTGCCCCCTTAAAAAGTCAGGGGACCGTCTCCTTAGGCTGACAGGAGGACTCCAGCCACAAGAAGGTTATAAGTTCTAAACTTAATAGATGAGACAGGTAAGATTCTGACTTCAAAATATTCTAAAGAAAAACTTAGAAGTTCAGGCCTGATTTAATGTTGTATAGTATTATACGTTTTGTGTCTCTGTGTCTGTTTTATAAATGATGAAATGAAGTTTAGGAATAGTGGGTTCCTCACTTCAGGTAGAAAGTGACCTTACACAATTAGGAAAATTTTTAAGAGAACGGGAAATGTGTATCTGTTTTGTCTATGTAATGCTATTTATACTTTGTGTTAACCCACAGCTAATAAGTGTTTTATCTTTATCTTTTCTTTTGGCATTGCCAACCAAAAGAAACAGGCTGCAAAAAAAGGTCAACTTTCAAAAAAGCCTTAAAAGGGGATAAATCTCTCTTTTTTCTCTGTTTCCAGCACTGACCATGTTAGAGATTCCTGAGATGAAAGACAGATACAGAAATTCATTGAAAACTAAGATATGAAAAATGTTTGGAAACCAGATTTGTAAAAAAAAAAAAAGGAATAATCAAATCAATCTTTCATTTCTACTTTCTAATTTGGATGTTTATATCAAGTATTTTGACAAGCTTATGGGGCGATAGCAAACTCTGTAGAATTGAATGAAACCAACCACAATAACAAAAACTTCACAGATCAGTTATTCCTTAAAAGAGACCTTTAAAATGGCTAGGGATTGATTTAAAGCTGTAGTTTGAACTTTAAGAACTGTTTTATTAATCATGAGATATGTTCAGGAGAGATTCAGTGGAATAGGAATTCAGGGAACTATTAAAATAAGAAAAACAGGGAATAGTATAGGAGAAATCAGAGTAAAACTCTTGTGAGCTTCTATAATTCTACAACTAAGAATTTTAAAAGGAAACTCATGGACTAAGCCTGAAGGAGTTTCAGTTAGCCAGTCTCTAAGTCTGAAGTTTTGGGGTTTCAATCTCTGAGATTGGTTTTAATTTTAGTGTAGAATAAAGGCATACTTAAAACCTGTACTTAAAGTTGGATAAGTTTATTGCAGGAAGAATTTTTATTATTAGAAGGCAGAATAAGGACATTTTAGACCATCTTCAGAAAAGAATCAAAGTGCATAGATTTGGAGTTCATTTGTCCTTCTGTTGTGTACTGCTTTTAAACAACCAACCTGAGGGCACCAAGCTCGTTGTTGTTAAGACTCCCAGACTGAAGGTGAATCCCAAAGTGCTCCCAGAAAAAGGGAAATGTTTTGAAATCAAAAAGCAAGTGAAGGTAAGTGAAAGTTAATGATACTACTGCAGTTTAAATCAATTGTTTGGGTAAATTGAAAGACAGTAAAACTTATGTTTAGTGACTATGAGTTCAAATTGCATATTTGTGTTAACAGAATTTTAAATGCAGTCCAGACTGGACGGACCTCTAACCTGGCAATGGCCAGAGCCTAAACAGAGCAAGCTAGAGATGGGTGTGTCAGGAATCAAGTAGCAGTTTAATTTTAGAGGAAGGAAGGCAAGTTTGCAAAGGAAGTCCTCCTAGGGAAGAGCTTATCTTGCTGGGGGCAGAGGTGGAGTTTATATAAGTTAAAAAATCACAAATGGGTTGAACCATAACATAATCATTCTCAAGTCTTGAGTAGCGTTCACATGACAGGCTCACCCATGGACAATGCAGGTATTCCTGGGTCATGTGAAAACAATTCTTAAGTTGATTGTCTCAAGTCTTGGGGTCGTGATTATTCAGTGGGGATACAGAACCAGGGTTCTGTGATGGGAACAGGTTTTACAGTTTCTGATTTGGTGCACTTAACGTTCACAAGCATAGGAATGCAGGAATTAAGAAAGTGTCAAAACTTCTGTTTTGACCACTTTATGCTGCAGTGTATTTCTGACTCCCAAGCCGGAATCTCCTGGGAAAATGGGAGTTCTAAAATATCCAGATAGTTATATTGATTAATATGAGAATCATAAATCCCCTTACATTCCCTCATTTCAGTCAGAAGTTGGGATGGCCCTGCATACTGAGGACATTCACCTGGAACCTGATTTTGTTTTTCTGTAAGGCAGAAGTGAATAGGTGAATTATAAAATGAATGTCAAGGTAGGCAGTGAGGCAAATAAGGCAGAGAAACATCAGACCTGTGAGGGCAGAACAGAGAATGCTGCTGAGGTTTCCAGGCAACCAGGAGAATAGTGCTGTGGAAAGGGCCAATTCAACAACAAAGGTACAGGTAGTAGAAAATACATCCCAGGTGGAATGAGTGCTTCCAGGTATGGTTATTTAGCTGTGGTCTTCTTATGGAACAAGAGACCATTCTGGGATTCCCACACTAACCCAGAAATTGAATGGATGCCTTTATAGTTGCCTTTACTGGGGACAAAGGTCGGATGCCAGATTTGGAAGGGCAGGCTCCTGTACTCCACTTGCTACAGGGATCATTTGTATTGTTATAAGATGCATCAGGAGAGCGGAGCCAAGATGGCAGTGTGAAAGCAGAGACTTGCTTGAGCTCTCCCCCAAGCCCCTCCAAATACCCATTAAAAAAATGGCTCTAAACAAATTCTAAAGCAGCATAACCCTCAAAAAGACAGAGTAAAACAAATTTCCAGCCCAAGACAGCCTGGATGGTTGATCAGAAAGGCATATCGCGCTGGGTGGGTAGAGGAGCGCTGTTTGGCATGGGCGTTCAGGCCACAGCGAATCTAGAGCAGGCCTCAGAGGACTGAATCACTGGGCAGCTGTGGCGGCTTCCAGACTCCTCAATCCACAAACGCCAAAGACAACTTTGGGCAAAGTCTGTTTTTTCAATGAGAGAAGAGCTAGGACAGAGCCAGTTCCAGAGCACACAACTCGAGCGCCCAGGTGGTGGTTGTGTCCTGAGCTTCTGGCCCACAGACTAAGGGAGAATCAAGTGGCTGATCAGAGGGGGACTGCAGGGATCTCTTTGCTGGTGCTGAGGCAGGAACCTCTTGCTTTGCCCATGATTGGATCTGGGTCACAGTTCTGGGTGGCAGTCCTGGGGGGAGGAGGAGCGCTAGTGCGGTGGAGCTTGTAGTGGCAGTAAAGAGGAAACCCTCCTCACAGTTCCAAGAGAGAAAAGACTGCGTGTGGCTGGTCACTCAAAGACCAGAGCACAGGCCAGGAAAAGAGTAACACCTCGACCCTTATCATACCACCTTGGAAGAATTGAAAATTTACAGGTCCCTAGAAGTTTCTCTGAAAACAGCTATACAAACCCCTGAAGCTTGGGACAGTATATTCTCCACATTGGAAGCAGACTCTTACCTTAACAAAGAGTTTAAAACTCAAGTAGTTGGCTGGGATCATGAGCAAACCTCACAAAAAGAGTCAGACTATATTATCTTACTTTGGTGACAAAGAAGATCAAAACATACAACCAGAAGAAGACAACAAAGTCAAAGCTCCTACATCCAAAGCCTCCAAGAAAAATATGAATCCATCCCAGGCCTTGGAAGAGCTCAAAAGGGATTTTGAGAAGCAAGTAAGAGAAGTAGAGGAAAAACTGGGAAGAGAAATGAAGTGATGCAAGAAAATCATGAAAAACAAGTCAACAGCTTGCTAAAGGAGACCCAAAAAAATACTGAAGAAAATAACACCTTAAAAATAGCCTAACCCAAATGGCAAAAGAGGTCCAAAAAGCCAATGAGGAGAAGAATGCCCTAAAAAGCAAAATTGGCCAAATGGAAAAGGAAGTCCAAAAGCTTACTGAAGAAAATACTTCCTTAAAAATTAGAATAGAGCAATTGGAAGCTAGTGACTTTATGAGAAATCACGACACAGTAGAACAAATCCAAAAGAATGAAAAATTAGAAAACAATGTGAAATATCTCATTGGAAAAACAACTGACCTGGAAAATAGATCCAGGAGAGAGAATTTAAAAATTATTGGACTATCTGAAAGCCATGATCAAAAAAAGAGCCTAGACATCATCTTTCAAGAAATTATCAAGGAAAACTGCCCTGATATTTTAGAACCAGAGGGCAAAATAGAAATTGAAAGAATTCACCGATCTCCCCCTGAAAGAGATCCCCAAAGGAAAACTCCTAGGAATATTGTAGCCAAATTCCAGAGTTCCCAGGTCAAGGAGAAAATATTGCAAGCAGCCAGAAAGAAACAATTCAAGTATGGTGGAAACACAATCAGGATAACACAAGATTTAGCAGCTTCTACATTAAGGGACCAGAGGGCATGGAATATAATATTCCGGAGGGCAAAGGAAATAGGATTACAACCAAGAATCACCTACCCAGCAAAACTGAATAATCCTTCAGGGGAAAAATGGTCATTCAGTGAAATAGAGGACTTTCAAGCATTCTTTATGAAAAGACCAGAGCTGAATAGAAAATTTGACTTTCAAATACAAGACTCAAGTGGAACATGAAGAGGTAAACAGGAAAGAAAAATCATGAGACTTATTAAGGCTGAACTGTTTACATTCCTGCATGAAAAGATGATATTTATAACTCATGAGATCTTTGTCAGTATTAGGGTAGTGGGAGGGGAAAAATTATATGTATGGATAGATGATAGATAGATAGATAGATAGATAGATAGATAGATAGATAGATAGGTGAGTTGAAGATGAAGAGGTGATATCTGGAGAATAAAATTAAGGGGTGAGAGAGGATTATACTAGGAGAAGGAGAAAGGGAGAGGTAGAATGGGGTACATTATTTTGCACAAAACAGACAATAAAAGGTTCTTACAGTGGAGGGGAAACAGGGAAGGTGAGAGGAAATGAGGGAATCTTATTCTCATAGGATTTGGCTTAAGGAGGGAATAACATACACACTCAATTGGGTATGGAAATCTGTCTTACCCTACAGGAAAATAGGGGAGGAAGGGGACAAGAGAGCAGGGGGATGATAGAGAGAAGGGCAGATTGGGAAAGGGTAATCAGAAGGAAGTACTTCTGAGGAGGGACAGGGTCAAAAGAAAGAATAGAATAAATGGGGGGGCAGTATAGGATGAAGGGAAATAGAGTTAGTTTTTCACAACTTGTCTACTATGGAAGTGTTTTGTATAACTGCACATGTATAGCCTGTATTGACTTGCCTGCCTTTTCAATGAGGGTGGGTGGGGTAGAAGGAAGGGAGAAAATTTGGAACCCAAAGTTTTAAAAATACATGTTTAAAAAAAAGGTTTCCACATGCAACTGGGAAATAAGAAATACAGGAAATGAGGTACAGAAATCTATCCTAGAAAGAAAAGGGGATAAGAGAAGTGGTGGGGGGGGGAGATAGAAGGGAGGGCAGACTAGGGGAACGGGTATTCAGAATGCATGCCATCTTGGTGTGGGGGGAGGGGCAAGATGGCGTGAAAATATGGAATTCAAAATCTTGTGGAAGTAAATGTTGAAAACTAAAAATAGATAAATTTATATATTTAAAAAAAAAAGATGCACCAGCCCCATTCAGGGAAATCTGTGGCTGAAGAAACTGGCCAGAGGAGTCAAGTGAGGCATTTAGGGATACAGCCCATGAGGAGCTCAGAATAAAGGTAAAATTATGTTGCACAGGATTTAAAAATGAAAGGGAAAAAAACCCTGCTACTTTCATGAACATTGAGATAGGCAATGAGAGGACAGTAGCAAGGAAAGAAAAAAGGCTTAGTTTATAGAGAGAGTAACTGCAAACCTCAGCCTAGGTCCAGTTTTGGGGGTCAGTGATCTGTATCTGCTGTCATCAGCTTCTCTGCCAGGGGGGTCTTGGGAACAGCTGTCTGCCTCAGATGTCAGCTGCTTCAGACTCTGTTTGATTTTCAAGGTGAGGTCACCAGTAGGTTCCACAATCCAGATGGGCGGTACTGCCTTTTTTAGATGTGACAGGTGGATCCAGGACTCCAATCCCTGCAGTTTGTAGGCAGTGGGGTGGTGAGCAGGACTTCAAGGGGACCTTCCCATTGTGGCTGTTTGTGGAGGTGGCGTTTCTAGTAAACCCAGTCACTGGGTTGGATCAGGAGCCTAGTCTTCATCGGAATTCCCAAAGAATGGGACTGCAAGATGAGTGGGTGATTTTCTGATATTTTCTGAGCCAACCAGTACAGTATTATAGGAGGGAGCATTTGGCTGTTATGTTTTCTCCCATGGGTACAGTGGCATGAGGCATCGTCCTGTTACTATCTCATAGGAACTGAGCTTGTGGGAACCAAATGATCTAGATCTAAGGCCTAGCAGGTCTAAAGAAGGACTTTGGGCCAGGGTATACCTAGCTCTTCAGAGAATTTAGCTAGAGAGGTTTTAAGTATCACATTAACTCAACCATTTCTGGTGCTTGAGGATGGCAGGCACAGTGGAGGTGCTGAGTGATTGGCCAGGGTGAAAGCAGCTTAGCTAAATGAAGCTCCTGTCAAACGGGTGCCTCTATTACTATGTATTTCTTTAGGAACCCCCTCCCCCCATAGTGGAATAACTTTTGCTATTGTCACATAGGCTGTGACAATACAACAGAACACTTTTACCCACAGGGAGAACAGACTATAACCAAGGCATATTTGTAAGCATGGGTGGGTGGCAATCGAATGAAGTTGTTCTGCCAGGTTTTCAAAGAGCACGTCGGGCAGAGGAAACTGCCCGTAAGCTGGCTTCAGAAGCTTGCCTGATAATAATGCTGGAGGAGTTTTTACAGGGCTGCTGCTGCCACTTATAAGATGTGTTCCACCTGCCCCAAGCACAATGCCCTAGATTTTGCCATGACATTGTTATATTACAGTTAACCCATTCATTTTCCCTGTGATCAAAGTGGACTTCATTGGATGATACCACAGAAGAGGTGAGCACAAAGCTCATTGATCATAGAATGTGAGGACTTAGCCTTTGAGTTTGGGCTTGGGAGTCAGAAGATATGGATTGCAAACCCTGGCTGTGCCAATTCCCTGTGGCACCCCAACAAGGGTCTCTGTGCCTCACTTTGTTCATCTGCAACTGAGAGGGTGTGATGACAGCCCCTTCCTGATCTAAGTCCATGATTTTATGATGCACTCCATTAGCCTATCTTGCCATGTTTAGACCAATTTCATGTGAGCATTGGATCACTTTCAACATGAATTAAAATTCAGACATTTCTAGGTGGTCACATGTGATGTGTCTGGAAGAGTTGGCTGTCTGCCCCATAGCAGGGTCACCTCTAATCTACTGTCCTACACCAGGCATCCTAGTCATGGAGTTGTTCACTGAACATTGCTTTTGTGAAGAGATGGCTAGGAGGAAAATCAAAGATAAAGAAGAGGGAAGACAATGAGAGGGGACACATTTAAAGGGGGAATGGAAAGTTGCAAGTTGACTCCTTCCTTCCTGGGGTCTCCCTCCATTATTACATTGAGGTGTCTGGGGCTGAGGGCACCCTAAAGAATTATCTTGGCTGCTCCTGCCCTGAGTTTCATTGATGGGGACTGAAGTTGCAGCCAAGTTCAGAGTGCTTGGGAAATTCCTTTCTTGACAACAGTTAGCAACAGGGTGAAATGACTGAGAAGAATAAGGGATGCAGGTATAGACCTGGCTGGAGGGCAAGCCTAGCACTGTAGACAGTAGGGGCTAATCACATATTTGCTAAATCTGCCCAATGTAAGTTGAAAGGGGGATTGAGGTGCGTAGCTGAGAAGACTCACAGAATCACAGACACTCAGCTGGGAACATCCTTTTCTTCTTCATAGGGCCATAAATCTAGAGGTAGAGTAAACCTCCAAGGTCCTCTAGTCCAGTGGTGTCAAAATGGAAGAGAAATGAGGGGAAGGGAGTGGTGCAGGGGAGCACTAAACTGTACATAAGGATCTCTGTGGGCATATTTTAACTTAGAAAACCACACACAAACATTATCTCTGTTTTATTGTATTTTATTTTAACTATTTTCCAATTCCATTTTCATCTGGTTTGGGTTGTACTTGAGAGTGTTGTGGGCCTCAGGTATCCAGGTCTTTCTTTCCTCTGGTCTAGTCCAACCCCTCCATATTTTAGATAAAGAAATTGAGGCCCAGAGGGTGATTTGGCCAAGGTCACTCATGGCTAGTACTGTTTCTTACTGGTACATTCAGAAATCATCCACTCTAGCTGTGAAGGAGGAAAAGGGAAGAAGTCTGCTTTAAGAAAACCCCAAGCAAAATAGTCACATATGCTTACTGCTATTATTGCCTTTCCCAGAACATGCTCTGGGCAGACAGACACAATGCTCAAACAGTGTAATTCCTCTGAGACAGGACTGTCATCTTCATGATCCTGTCCATGAGGGATCAGAGACTGGAGGAGGGGAATGGCTATTGCTCCTGCATCTTCTGCCTACACCCCCAGCACTATTAACCTTACTTTAATGCCAGATGTGGAGTTTCAAAGTAGCCATTTACTTGGCTGTCCCTTTCTCCTAGTTTTGTGGGATTTCATAAATCCCAGATCCCTTGAAGTTGGGAGACCATAATAATTTCCTCCTCACCTCATTCATTTTCCCCCTGCCCTCTGAAAGTACTACACCATCTGTTTTCATCTTTTCAAAGGAGATTGCCTCCCATTACAACCTTGAGAGTCACCCTGCATTCCTCACTTTCCCATCACCCCTCTCTGACATATCAAATCAATCACAAAGTCCTTTGGATCATATTTCTATAACAGTCTCTCGTGAATGGCATCCCTTCTCTCTACTAACAGCCAACACAATAGCTCCAAAGCTGTCTCCTCTGGACATTTCCAACCTATCTCACATATACCTTCAGTTTCAGTGCCTATACTTCCTCTAAGTGTCTCATGTTATGATTCCAGCTTACACAGGGACATTCATTAGTCCTCTGGTTTCACTGGTATAGGAACACTCTCTGCCAATGTAGGTTGCCACCTACTCTGCAACTTAGAATCTTAGAGAATCTCCTACAGCTCTGAGATATTACATGACTTGCCCAGGGTTACATAGATAGCAGAGGTGTCACAGACAAGCCTTGAGGCCAAGTCTTCAAGTCTTCAAGGCCGTCTTATTCATTACAAAGAGCTGCCTTTCAACCTGCCTAAAGCATATCTCATTAGCCAGATCTTCCTAGTTGGTTTGGCTTTTGATAATCAATTTGCCTCATTAATGACTTCAATGATGACAATAAAAGCTGACACATACTTAGCATTTTTATGTTCATGAAACACTACATATGCACTATCTTATTTTCTCTTCAAAAAAACATTTCCATCACTATTAAGTGGAGAACTTAAGGCTCAAAATTAAGTGATTTTTTTTTATCCATTGGTAAAAAGTTGGGTTGTTATCTTATGTCCTCTAAATACAAATCCCCATGAGCCTCAGTCACATGGACCAAGCTCAACCTGGATCCTGGTGCTGGATCTCCATGCTCCTGGGTCCTCTCCATTTGACTTAATTTGTCTTTTATTCTGACTTTCCTCACACCTGCCCTCACTTGTCTCCTTTACCCAGATGCCCAATTATTGGCCCAGTTGAGATGACAGGTATACTTCTTTTTTCAGTTACAAATATAATAATAATAATAATAATAATAATGATAGTAGGGTAGTAATAATAATAGCTAACATTTCTATAGCACTTACTATGGGCTAGGCAATGTGCTAAGCACTTTAAAATCATCTGATTTGATCCTCACATTAAGCTTGCAAAATAGATGCTACTATCATCCCTATTTTAGTGATGAGGAAACTGAAGCTAACAGAGTTGAAATGACTTGCCCAGGGACACACAGTTATTAAGTATCTGAGGCCACATTTGAACTCAAGTATTCCTGACTTCAGGTCCAGGACTCTATCAACTGCATCACTAAAAGCTATATCCTTTTCCCTTCCACTGTTTATTTTTTAAACTACAAATGAAGCTTGGAAAGATCTATGTGAACTGATGCAGACTGAATTAAGCAGTGCCAAGAAAACAATATACACAATGACTATAACAATGTAATCAGAAAGAACAGTCATAAATAAAATCAATATTGGACATTGTAAAACCATAACGAGCAAGCATGGCTTGAAGGTAGAGACATGAGAAGATAACCCCACTCCTTTGTAGAGATGAGAGGTTTACAAGTATTGTACATTGCATCTATTTTCAAACTTTTTTTGATGTATTGATCTGTTAGACTTATTTTTTTCCTCTTCTATTTAACTTTCTGTGTTTAAAAAATAGTTGTTATATGGGATGACTCTCTGGGAAGGGAAGGGATACTGGGAGAAATTACAGGGGGCAGGTAGGTGGCACAGTGGATAGAGCACTGGCCCTGAAGTCAGGAGGACCTGAGTTCAAATCTGGCCTCAGACACATAACACTTACTAGCTGTGTGACCCTGGGCAAGTCACTTAACCCCAATTGCCTCACCAAAAAGAAAAAGAAAAAAAGAAATTACAGTGATGTTGAAAAAAACAAAAGATATCAATAAAAGCTTATTTCAAAAAATAAAAAGGGGAAAAGATTTGAATGATACAGTTGGAATGATGTGGCATTTAAGAAGTTTGAGAGACATAATTTCTGTGTAATTGAATCATTTTATTAATAATGTCAGTATTTTTAATACATGTCTAGTGGTGTTCTAGAATGCCAAAGGCAATCATGCCAGGTAGGCTCATAACTTCTATGCCTTTTGGAAGAGAAGTGTTCCTGAGGGTGGTAATAAAAAATGATGGGTCAACAGTTAATGAGAAGTGGGCTTTACAAAGAGAAGCGACATCATGTCCCTCTTAGAGAGACAACCCCCAGATTTGGGCAATCTAGACAAACTGTGTCCTTCAACCAAGCCTGAGTTAGTTGGGTGGAGGAGCAATACCCAGAATGAGGAGAATGTTAATCCTATCTTCCATCAGCCCTGTCCTTGAGAGACTGCACAAGGAAATAGAACAGGGGGAAAAAAGCTAGGGTCTCTCCAATTTTAAGAACTGGCTATAAAATATGAGAGAGAAACAATCATTTTTCTCATTCCTTCATTTGATGCTATTGAGAGACATAGTCTCAATAAATCATTAACTGATATGAGAAACAGTTCATAATAGGTTTCTAACTATGGGGCTTGTGAGAGAAAAAGGGAAAAGTCAATGAGCGCTTTGATAAAATCAAAGGGGGCAATCCCCTTTGATAAGTAGACCTTACAGATAAAGTGCAAAGGGAAAAAGAAACAGTAAGAGATTGTGCATTTCATAAGTCTTACTCCATACAGCCTTCTCTTCCTCTGGAAATATCTGATGCTATCCTGTGGTTTGGGTTGGTCTTACGAGTTCTTCTCTGGTTCAGGTCACTTGAAGAGATCTTCTCTGCTAAATATCTCCTGCAAAATTGATCTTAACCCAGTTTTAAATTTACTTTGCCAATAACCAGGTCAAGTAATGAAATGTAGTTCAAACCTTATGTCTCTATTACTAGAAAACCAAATTTGGAACCTTTTGAACCAGAGATTTCACATTTTTAGTGTAACCAACTGTCAAGTTGATATATCTAAGAAACTCATATTAAAACAGACAATTAGAACCCAATTTTTATACTTGGCATTATTCATTCCTCTATTAGGTGGATGAGATTCCACTGAGGAATTAACAACTGAACACTTTTCATAAGAAGATTAACTCTAATGCAAAAATTAATTCACATAAAAGTTGCCAGATTTACTTCGACTGTAATAGAAGGTCCCAGAATGGCATATATTAATATATTGAATAATCACTTGCCAAACAGTGTACATCAAGGAAGTTTTTTACAATAAAATATTTTCAATTTGTAGCCAGGTTCAAATGAATAACCCAGAACAAAAGTAGATTTCTCTTTAAGGCATTTGCGAGATAGATCACAAGCCATTCTTCTCTTGAGACAACTAATTGTACTGCTATGTTTTTATTAACACAGAACTGAGACAGTTATGATATTAACCTCACTAAATAACTGAATTATGATCTGGTTTCACAAGTCTTTGCATCATTTGCCTAATTATCCCCATATCATTGTGAGAAATTAAAGGTCCTTAGTTTACACAGGAATACAGAATTAGTTATGGGTGTTGTTAAGGCTAAATACTTAACTAGTCAGTTGTTTGGAATATAGAAAATACTAAAATTCTAGGCCAAATAGCTTAAATCTTATACCTGCATCTCACTATAGTAACTCAGATGTAGTTCAGATCTATTTAGCTGCATTTATACTGAGCACATAACATGATTATAGACATTTGTCACAAAAGAAGCATCAGACACATAGGGAATAATCCTTCCCTAACTTCAGGTCAATTCCAGGCCAGAGTTATCTAGATAGCCAACTGCAGTGAGCCAGGCTTAAAGTTAGCCAGGTGGGATATTTCCAATCAAGAGGAAATGTCATCCTGGGAAAGCTGAGTCAGGAAAATACTATCTTGGCCCATGCCAAGAGTCATTCTCCCAATCTTTGCCATGAGAACTCCACCTGTAGTTCATGGATGTCAACCCCATAGGGTTGATGGGATCATGGATCACTGGCTTGACAGCATTCCTTGATGATCATACTTGGATTACGACTCAGAATAATATCAGTTAACAGTCCCAAAAGGTCTTAAGTAGCAAGTTTCAATAATCATAGCTTGGGTGAATTCAGTTCTCAAGGATCACATATCCTTGGTAACAAGGACTATTATCTCACATTGGTAACAGTAAGAGATTCATCATGAAAAATCACAACTTATGTCATAAGTACTAATACGTAGATGCTTTGTCATCCCTAAGTTCAACATTATACACAGGATTTGGCTTTATGACACTTAATAATAAACAACAAAAGACTAGTGATGGAGTGTGTAAATATAATAATCCCAAATTGTACATAGAAAGCAGTTTATAGGAAAGACTGTCTATAGTAAAACATGCTCAGTTCCTAACCATATTCAAATGGACATAAACATAGACTACTACTCTTAGAATCCCTTTAAGCAATAGGAACTTCTTTAAAGTGACTCTTAAGTACTAATCCCAGATTAAATAACAAATATTAAGTAAAATCAGATTTCCCATTAAGGTGACACAAATAACCCAAGTTACTACTCTCCACTAACATAGCTAAGTGTACTTAAATCTTATTCCTTAAAGCATAAACAAAAAAACTTCTTGACTTCAACCTCATGACTTAATATGATCTGCATCTTTGTTTCTCAACCTTCTTTAACTTAGTCTAATTCTACTCATATCATCTGAAAGAATGAAATACTTCAGGAACTGAATCACATACATATGAAAAATTCAAGTACTAATTGAATTCTTTCTTAGGCCATGGAATGACTATGAATTCATATCATAATAGCAATATCTTCCCCACTTGCAGCTTATTACAGTAATTCAGGATTACTTTAATAATGTAATAAAGTAATTAGGATTACTTTAATAATGAACAGATTCAATGTTGCAGTAATAAGTTTCCAATGATTGTCTACCCTGATAATAGAAATTTGCTGTGAGAGTTAGAATCAGGAACATATTTATAACACTATCAAAACTGGTCCTCAAGGCCTACACCATTATCAGTAGCCTATCATATGGAACCAGGTGAACAGATTTTTTGTATAGGAAAATGAATGGAAAAGACTTAGTTTTCTCAAGGTACGCTCCTACCTTATTCCCAGGAAGAGATATTCACTAGTCTTAGCTCATCTATATCACTCCCATTGAGCTGTTACCTGCTGATGTTTTTCATAAAGGGCTCAATTTAAGTCAGTCTAAGGACACAACAAACCTGAGAGTGAAACTCCAGAAAAATATTCAGGATCCCAGAAAAGCTTTGTCCTCAAATAACAATACTACTCATACTAGGTCTGGACATATCAATACCATCAAATTATTGCAATAAGTTGGCTTACAAATAAAATTGATTAGGCTTTCTAAAAATTACACAAAATATCTTTACCTAAACATGTACACAAAATATTTATTCCTTAAACATTCCTTCCAAAAAAATTTCTTTCTTAATAAAAGCTTAAAATTAATTGTGATTTTAAAAAGCTAATCACTAGAATCTAATGAAGTAAATTAGCTGGAAAACTCTAAACTGACAGATATCTCTCTTATTCAACCTTAAAGCAAAAATAAACATTTAAAACTAGAATTTATCAAAACTAAATTGGTGTGAAATGTTTTAGGTATCAAATCCCAAAAGTGCTATTAAAAAAAAAAATAAGATCCTAACCATCACAAATTACCAAGTACCACCCTCCTTTAGTCAAAAGGTGCAGGTAATAGGGAGCTGATTCAGTTTTTCTAAACCAAAAGAAAAAATACCCAATCAAATTAGCACTATCACAATAACAAAGTTTACCAGGCCTTTAAAATTTTACTCACTATCCTTTTCCTCCTTTTGTCTTCTCCTAAGGTATAAATTCAACCTGATGTAAAATATACCACTAGAAACCAAGAAAATAATTAACATTCTGGAATACCACATAGACAGTGAATGTATGATAGTTCACTTAAATCCCTAGAAATACAGTACTGGCCAATTGCTGTAACCTCCAGATTAACATACATACACATATACATACATATGTATACATGCACACACATATACAAACACAAATACACATACACACACACACACACACATATCTTAGTGGACATTCACTCTCCATAATAGCAGGCTTGAAAATTACACTAATTACTGCCAAGTCCTTCCTTTTTGAGGAATCTGCTTGGTTGGAACTTATATTTTACTCCCATAGACCACCCCTGGAACACAGTAATGCTAGCATGGCTCAATGACATTAATTTCTCCCATTAAAAAGTATAATTATGGTAAGAAACAACTTCAAATTTCAAATAGATTCTAAACATATATTGAGGAATAGGGAAGTGTAGGATGATTCTCTACAATTTAAAGTATGCCTTATGCTGAAAAAGTCTGGAATCCATGGTAGATTCATGGAGTCATCAACCTAAGTGGGGTAAGAGAAGAACTAAAGGGACTAAAAGAGGAACAACTGAGAAATGGTTCCTTGAGGGCAAGTGAAATGAACTATGATCAATTCCATCTCAAATATAAGAATAGGACAATGAAGCTTTCCTTCTAACACAGTGCTTAATATACAGTTTTTTTTTCCTCAGTTTTGCAACTGAAAGAAAACAAATTCAGAGAGAGGTTTACTTTTTTTTTTAACTTTTTTTTAGGCAATTGGGGTTAAGTGACCTGCCTAAGGTCACACAGCTAGTAAATGTCAAGTGTTTGGTCTGAGGCCAGATGTGATCTCAGGTCTTCCTGACTTCAGGACCGGTGCTCTATCCCCTGCGCCACCTCGCTGCCCCAAGGTCTACTTTTTCTGAAGGAACACAGAAGTATTTCTTGAATATGGACATGTTATAGTAAGTAAAATTTGAGTATTTTTGTTGAGTATGGTAACTTGTGGTTTGTTACAGACTTGAAAATATGAAGATAATTCAATATTTTGAATTTCATAAGTGTCTCTTTCCCTGAAGCACACAGGATTAGTACTATTTGATATTAAAACCTTCCAGGTAGAGTTGTACTGTCTTTCTGGTCAATTAATTCTTGAACTGGGTGCTGAAGAATTAAACATCAATAGTCTCATAAGCCTTTCCTACCAGGTGACACTAGAACCCAATTACTAGAGCCACTGCCCTGGCTTTCATACATTCTCAATAAATGTCACAAACTATGGAAACAATTCTACACTGAATAATCACATTCGAAGGAGATTGGGTCGTCCATAAATAAATGCAGAGTGTAGTAGGCCTTTAAGTAATGTGCAGATGACATATTTCACTGCTATCTTTGCAGCAACAGCTATTCAAAATTGTGAATGTTGCTTGTAATATCACTTGGAAAGATTATTTAAAAGCTATATTTTGCTGGAGATTATTTTTTCATTAGAACTTTGTCCACTTTCTAAAGGGACCTATTCAAAATGTCTCAGTCCTCATTAGAAAGGTAATTCTAATAAAGTTGTAGGCAAAAGTAGAAATTCACCATCCAGGTAGATAAGTGGCTGCTTCCTCATTCATATAATTTTTCCTGCAAGTTGGCTCCATGTACTCTTCATCTAAAGGTGTGACAGGGGCTGTAAACCAAAAATACAAAGAGTTCAAAAATGGGTACACTTTTTCAGGGAAGCATTTTCAGGGAAAACGAAAATGTCAGACAATTCACTAAGCCCCAGGTTTCTGATGTATTGCCAATCAGATGAATCAGTGGAGAAGTTTCCAACTGCCAATTTGTTACACTGATGCAGACACAGATTTTTATAATCCCTACCCACCCACAAAAAAAAATTTTCATCCACTTATGTGAGTAATAAGGCAGTTGAAAATTCCCAAAGTAAAAATGGCCCAAAATCTAAAACTCTCTATTGTCATCTATTTGTAAATCAGATATTTCCACCACTGAATGAACATTAGTTTAGTAAACATGTAGAAAACTTCAATTCTACCCCCAGGGGTACTAAATAGGCAAAGATGAAGAAGGCGCAGCCTTTATTCTCAAATAACTAACATTCTACTTGAGTAATGATATAAATAAGTTTCTCTGAGTTATCCACCAAATTCTCCTCAATCCATATTGTAGCTTCACAGGAGTACTCAGTGCATCATTGGGCATCACGTCCCTATGAAAAACGAAGGGTGAAAAAAGAAACTCTGCTGTGGGTAGCTTTGGCAGTTGGGGAATTTGGTGATGAAATGGGAGTGTGTAGGAAAAGACTGTGTAGCAACAATTCTTGTGGGAACTGGAGGGAAAGTTTTTACTGGTATGGAACAAAGGTGGCCATTGAATGTTCCAATGAATGAATTGGTCCAATTGAATATCTCTAAATTTGAGACTAAGTATAGCTAGGTATTTACAAGAGGAAATCACCAAATCACCAAATATAAGAACAAAGTGAAAAAACATACCACCACTGTCACTGGAAGTTTCTTTGCTATTTGTGCTGTTTTGTACATGAGAATCTCCCTTGAACAAGAAGTAAAACTGTTAAATATAAATCCTCATTATAAAATATCAAAAGTATAAATATGCAATTTTAGTAAAACCACCACAAAACTCTCTATGCTGGTAAGGACCTTGGAAGAGGAATCCATTTGACTGTGGAAAGTCAGTCTACCTCTTTTCAAGAATATTTTCCCTTGCAGAACCTTTCATTAAGCCTATTGTTGGAGGCATTTTTGATAAATGAAAGTGTAAAATATTAGTTTGTGGGTTTCAACAAAACAAATTGAGATTTTTAGAAATTCAAAGAAGTTGAAATTGGAATGATAGCCCATAATGTATTATTTGCCATTCAAAAAAACCTCAAACAAACATGAAATACAATGAGTTTGTTTTCAGTATCAAGTATAATTGTCATATGATGGAATGAGTTTTTTTTTTTAAGAAACAAAACAGTAATAGTGTTTTAGAGCTGCAAATGTTGTCAGAGAAAGAACATGTGATCTGATCAACATAATTTTTACTAATGAGAAAACTGAAACCCCCTGAAATTATGTGATTAACTCATAGTCAAATGGAGAGTAAGGGCCCATCACTAATGTGAGGAGAGGAGGGGAATGAGTGACAATAATCAAGATGTTGTAACTGATTACTATATATAGAGATACCCATTGTTTCAGACCTTTAAAAATGGAATAGCAGGTATGTTCTACACTATTGTCCCCTTTGTAGCAGCATCCACTCAATTCTTCTTAATTTTACTATATTCATAGCTAATTGTAATGAAGAAATAGGATAAAGTACAAGCTCACCATACATGATGATCACCTGCATAATTCTTGAGCAATAATTTACTTACTTGTTACTACCTGATTTGGCAGGTTAACCTTGATGGTGGTGGCAATCTCAGGTTTACCTACAAGGAAAAAGATTTCAAATGGGAACTGCTAAATCATTTAGAGCACTGAGAAATGTCTAACTATTCTGTAAAGCAATAGGTTTCTAAAGAGTTGTTTAGTGGATGAATTGGTGCAAGAGGGTCACATGATGGAAGTTCCCTCCTCAGATGCAGCGCTGTGTTTTTGCCAAAAGAAAAACAATACCAAGAGAAACTGATTGCTTGTCAATTATGAATAGAAAGTCAAGGGTAGGTAAAGCCAAGATAGTCAGAGTAGTCTTGGAAATCATTCCATGTGGAAATGGAAGATTGAAAACAAGAGCTGTAACAGAGTTAGTTTTAGCCACTATTTAGGTAAAAGATAGTGCAGTAGCGAGTCTCACTTTAGCCATTAGAATGATAACTGCTGATATGGGAGTAGAGTAGCCATTAGATGTTTCAGTGAATGGATACTTTTTTTTTTCCTGCTTTTTGGTGAGGCAATCAGGGTTAAGTGACTTGACCAGCGTCACACAGCTAGTAAGTGGTCATGTGTCTGAGGCCACATTTGAACTCAGGTCCTCCCGACTCCAAGGCCGGAGCTGTAACCACCGTGCCACCTAGCTGCCCCCGAATGGATACTTCTTGATAAACTTTCATAAGTTGGAAACTCATTGTGATTAGGTATGATCGTTTACTTTGGGAGTTCCTGACAATTTCTGACAGTCTGTCATCTTCAAAATTTTCTCTAGGGTTTGTGAATATTTGTAAGTTTCACTGAATTTTATTTGAAACCCCATATTGGTTGAATGACTATATATTATCAAGCCTAAAAATATGAAAATTTAAAAAAAACTCACTTGAGTTATCATAATAGATCTCAGTGATTTCCTTAATCACTATGATATTCCCATCTTTGGTCTCACTAGATTACAAAGGTAATGCATTTAAATGTAATTACAATTTTAAAAATTATGAATAGGCCATAATGTTATCAGAAAAAAGGATTATTTTCATAATTATTCTCTTTCACCTCAGGAAGGGACTTTGCAAAGGAATCCATTTGACTGTGGGAGAATCAGTCTATATCACTCCAAAAATTATTTGCAAACTCTGAACCTATATATATATATTTTTATTTTTAAATTTATTTTCTTTTGAACTTGAGAAATAAAACAAGAATCTCTGTAAAAGGTAGAATAGAAAAACAGTGGATTGCACCTGAAATTGCAGATGTACAAGTTACTATTCCTTTCAAATATACAAC
Organism: Phascolarctos cinereus; assembly: GCF_003287225.1. Classification (NCBI taxonomy): domain Eukaryota; kingdom Metazoa; phylum Chordata; class Mammalia; order Diprotodontia; family Phascolarctidae; genus Phascolarctos; species Phascolarctos cinereus. The sequence goes on from NW_027556098.1 coordinate 11,927,189, forward strand.
AAAGTTATCACATAACTTTCTTTTTTTTCCTCCTTCATCCCCCAAACCTAGAGATGGCTACCATACAATTATGTAAACACATATATGTCAGTTTTCACTCTGGATCTAAACAATATCTCCCTTCACAAGATCCTTATGGTCAATATGGGTATTTATAATAGTCAGAATGACTTAGCTGCTCAAAGTTCTTAAAATAATACTGCTATTACTATATACAATGTTCTCTTGATTATGCTTATTTTACTCTTCCTTATTTATTGCAGGTCTCTCCATGCTTTTCCAAAGTCATTGAGCCCATCATTTCTTATAACAGAGTAATATTCCATTACTCACATATGCCACAATTTGTTTAGCCATTCCCCAATTGATGGGCATTGCTACAATTTCCAGTTCTTTGCCACCACAAAGACAGTTGCTGTAAATATTCTAGACTATCTCAGTTCTTTTCCTAGATTACCTTGGTGAACAGTGTTATTTCTGAGTCAAAGGGTAGGCAGTTTAATAACTCTTTGGGCATAATTCCAAATCACTCTCCAAAATGGTTGGATCAGCTCAAAGATCCACCAGTAATGAATGAGGATCCCAATTTTTCCACATCCCCTCTGATACAAATATGAATATACTTTTAATCAACTCACCAGGCTCATTCACATGATAGATCCCATTCTTTCCCTTATTTGGGGATTATTTCTGTTTTTGTTCTCCCTGAAGTAGAAAGAAAAACACTGCAATGTAAATACAATTTTAAAAAATTTCTGTGTGCCATGATGTCATTTCTCACAGGACCTCTTCTGTCACCTCATGAAGGGCCCTCACAAAAAATTCCATTTGATTGTGGTAGAGTTGGTCTATATCACTAAAATATTTTAAATTTCTGAACCTGAGTAACATATTCAACTTCCCTCTACAGTCATTACTTATTTTTGAAATATCAGTGTGATTATTGAAAAATCTAATTTCCAAAGAAGTCAACAAGGTAGAGAGAGTTGATGAACTACCACTTATCATAAAAGAAAGCATGAGAACCAAAGAAAAGGGTTATTTCTACTGTCACATCTCAACACTGTCAGAGTCGTGAAATCTTTGAAATTTTTTTTACATAGAGTGGGGACAGGCAAGAGGGTAGGTAAAAAAAAAATGGCCATCCATAATGACACCCTATTGTACTCATGAGAGAACTGAAGCACCTAAAATTTATTTGATTCACTCAGTCACCCATGGATTAGTAAAGTTGCCTCTCTGAGTCAGAAAGTGATGGTACATTCCTGCCTCCACCATGTATGAATGCTGCTTGACATTTGTTATTACATTTTGGGTGTAAGACCTCAAAATTGCATTGGTAGTATGTGTTTCCTCCTGAGAGGTCTTTATATTAATGCAAGTTCACTTCCCATCCCAAACCATATCCTTTTTTTTTGTTCTGTCAGGGCACAGTCTTGGGATTATTCATTCTACTTGTTTCCATGCTGACCAAACCTAACTTTTGGTGGAATCTGCTGGTCCAGAACCATTATTCTACTCCCACAGACCATTCCTGCAACATGATTATTGATTGGATGTAGCCAAATAACATTGATTTATTTCTCCCCTCCCAAAATGGTCATTATGGTGAGAAAAAAACTCAGATTTCAAATAGACACAATGCATCTTTCAGTGATGCGACTGGGCAGCATAATTCTCTACTCTTTAAAGCACTATCTTATGTTTAAATCACATGCATGAGTCTCTCAAGGAAGGAAATTTAAGAGTACTAGAGGAGGGACAATCCAGAAATAATTCCTTGAGTCCAAGCGAATTGGTCTAAAATAAATTCTCCCATGTAGAAACAGAAAACTGAACCTCTCTTTCAAGCATAAGTTTGCAAAGGTACATTTGTTTCTTTTTTAACTTAGTTTTGCAACTGAAATAACAAACATAGAAGTATATTTTCTTCGAAGGAATTCAGAAATGTTGCTTAAGCATGAACATATAATTAATATATTTTGAACACATCTGCATGGACGTTGTCCACTTATGTAGGGGGTTGGTAGGTTGCTCTGTAGATAGAGTGCTGGGACTAGAGTCAAGAAGACCTTAGTTCAAATCCAGTCACAGACATTTATTAGCTATGTGAATAAGATACTTAAGCTATTTGCTTCTAAAATGAGCTGGAAAAGGAAATGGCAAACTACTCCAGTATCTTTGCCAAGAAAACCCCAAATGAGGTCACAAAGAGCCTGGCGTGACTGAAATGACAACAACTTATGAGTCCTTACAGGTGGGATCTCTGTCAATATGTTGGAATTTTATAAGATATCCTTTCCCTAAGCGGGTGCTTGGTGATTTTGCATAGCAACAACCTGTAGTAGAGATATGTCATTTCTGGTCAATTTGTTCTTGAGTTGGGTGCTGGTTCACAACTATAATTCAACCCCAACTATCTTGTAGGCCTTCTATGGCAATTCCCAATTGGACCACTCAGCGCACTCTGCAATATGACTATTATACATTCTCTCTGAAGTGAAAGGACAGGGGACATGATGCTCCCCAGTATGATAAGATTTCATGAAGTGACTGACAGTAGCTGAAACCTTGTAACTGAGCAACATATAAATACATTTCCATTGAGTCAAGCATTTGAAATTGGATTTCCATGGAAGTTTTGTCTCACTGCCAATTTTATAGCAATGCTCATTCATTTTAAAATGCTAATTACAAATTGCGTTATTTTTGAGCTTTTTTTCAGCATAACTTATTATTTACAAGTGATATTTACTTTCAACTAGTTTTGTTTTTGCATTAGACATTTGAATCCTTATTAAATGACAGTGTTCAACATTTAATTTAATAAAGACATGAGCTAAATTAGAAATATACCATACATAATTATCACCTGGCTCCTTCTGGAACCATAATTTTCTTGTTCTTTCCCAATTTTGAGTGGTAATCATTTTTCTGTTCAACAGTTCCGTGAACCTCACTTTCATCTATATTGATAAAGAGTTCAAATGTGAATTGCCAAATTATGAGAGCACTTAGAAAAGTCAGGAGCTAAAACCTTATAACTGAGCAACATATAAATACATTCCCATGATTTCAGAGCCTTTAGGAATGGATTGCTATGGAAGTTTTGTCTCAGGGCTGGCTTTGCAGCATTGACCATCAGTTTTAAATGCTAATTGCATGTTGCCTTATTTTTTTGAGCATGATTTATTATTATTTATTAGTGATATCCTCTTTCAGATACAGTTTTTTTGAGGGGGGCAGGAAACATTTGCTTACTGAAATGACCATATTCAAATTAAATGTAATGCAGATATGGACTAAAGTAGAAGCTCACCATTTATAATGACCGCCTGCTCCTTCATGAACAATGTTTTTTTTCATTGGTTCCTGCTTTGGACTGACCATCCTTTTGAACTGTGCCACAAACTTCATTTTCGTCTACAAATAATAAAGAGTTCAAGCGTGAACTGCCAAATCACTCAAAAGCACTTTTAAAAAGTCAGGGAATTCCTTAAGGCAATAGGATTCTAAAGAGTTGTGGATTGGATGAATTAGTGGAGGAATGTCCCTTATTCCTTACTTTGTACCAAAAGAAAAACAACACAAATGAAAAAGGATTACTTCAATTACAGCTAATTTCTGAAGTATAAAAGGCTTGAAATCTAAAACTTTTGTTGTCATCACTTGGAAGCCCAGAGACAGTATGGATTAAAGCAACTACTTGAGAAGGCATGAGAAATAAAGATGAGTAAGGCCACAGCCTTTGTTTTCAAGCAGCTTCCAATTTCCTTGAAGAATGTTATAATAGTTTTTCTAGGTGATCTACTAAGGTCTACTTAATCCATACTGCAGAAGGATAAAAATATTCAGAGTACCTCATTTGGCTATCATTTGCCATGGAAACATAAGGTAGAAAATAGCAACTCTGACGCTAGTAGATTTGGTCACTGGTTGGGATAAATGACTGTACAGCAGTAAGTCTTACTTCTGCAGTTAGAAAGAGATGTACCGCCAGTCATGACTTTTGTCTTGCCACTGGACTCCGATGACTCTGAAGGAGAGGCACTGATGATTCTGTGCAGTTCTGCCTCACTTAAATCCAATTCATGGGCAAGTCAAGACATCACCCGTGTGACATCATTGGTCTTCTTCCAGAACAAGTGATGAACAACCACAACATTATTGTAGCTCTTTTCCCTCATCCTCTTTACCATTCGTCATTTCTGATGTGTAAGATGGTACCTCAAAATTATTTTAATTTGACTTTTTCTAATCAGTAGGGATTTAGAGCATTTGTTTCCATGTTACAGTAGATAGCTTTGACGTCTTCTGAAAATTGCCTATTTATATCCTTTGACTGTTTATTATTTGGGGAATGGCTCCAATTTTTATAAATTTGACTAAGTTTCTTATATATGTCATAAATTAGTCCTTTATCATAAAAACTTAATGCAAAATTTTTTGACAGTACTTCATTGTCTAAGGTCCCTTTTAGCAAAATGTACTTTCCCTAATTATCTCTTTTAATTGGGTCTATTTTTGCTTTTGCTTTGTCTGAGATCATAATTTCTACCTCTGCTGGTTTTTTGTTTTTTATTTCAGCTGAAGGATAATAGATTCTGCTGTACTCTTTATTTTAACTCAATCTGTGTCTTTCTGTTTCAAGTGAGACTCTTGCAAACAAATTATTGTTGGATTCTGGCTTCTAATCCATTCTGCTATCCACTTATGTTTTATGAGTGAACTCATTCGATTTATATTTATGGTTAAGATTACTGTGTATTTCCCTCCATGCTATTTTCTTCTTCTTTTTATCCTGTCCTTCCTCAAAAGTCTGTTTCGCTTCTGACTACTGTGGCCCCCAATCTGCCTTCTGTTTTGAAACACTCTCCCCCCAAATCTCTTATCCCCTTGTTCTCTTATTTCACTTGGTAAGATTTCTAAACCCAGCTGAGTGTGTACACACAATCTTCCCTCTTTGAAGCAATTCCAACAAAAGTGTTCAAACATTTCCCACCATGCCCCTCCCCAACAATTTCTCCTCTATTATAAAGCTCTTCCTTGCACACCTCTTTTGTATGAAAAAATTCCCATTATACCTCTCCATTCCCCCTTTTCCCTGTACATTTCTTCTCTCTTGCCCCTTTACTCTTTTTGGAGATCATCCCAACATAATTGACTCATACTCAAGCCCTCTGTCTATACAGATTCCTTCTAACTGCCCCTTTTTGTGCTTTTTCATGCTTATGGGTGTCTGCAAGTTTCTGGTGCTTCCAAGGTGGTATGATCTGGGGAGGGGTGTGGTCACCGCTCTTCTGGTCTGCACACTGGTCTTGGAGCCTGGTGTCCTACAGCCATACGTGCTAGCCCTTCTCTCTATCTTAGAACTGGGACCAGGGCTCTTACTTCTTTGTGACTGACCACAAGCACACCTCTCTACTCTGGAACTGTAACCCAGAACTGTGTATAGGCAACACAGTTGCCAATCAGCACCTGTTGCGCCCAGTGCCAGCAAAGGGTCCCTTGTAATCTTTTTCTGACCAACTGTCCAACCCCCTTACTATAACTGGGCTGAGAGTTCCCCAAGCTGCTACTGTTGCTGCTGCCACTATTGCCTCCAAGGCTCACTGCTGGTGCTGCTGCCCCACTCTGTGCCAGGTAAGTATGCACTGCAGTGTCATAGACCTTTCCTGCTGACCTACTAAGTTGTCTCAGGCTGGAAAAATGTCTCACTCTGACTTTTTTTGGCTCCTGCTACTCCAACATTTTATTTTAGGAGTTATTTTGGAGGGGGAATGGTGGGAGACTTCAGCTGGGTTTGCTGCCTGTACTCTGCCATTTTGACTCTGCCTCCTGGGTGATTTTTTTTATTCATGCATTTTCAATCAACTCAAAGGACTGTGAAAACAATTCTGTGAAAACGCTGTGGATCACATATCATATATGTACCTTCCTCCATCACAGCAGTGCCCATTCATTTTTAAACATTGTGATCATTTTTAGACTTTAAAAACTACAAAAGTCTAATGTAAAAAAAAACAGACAAAACAATGAACCATCTCTTGAATTATATCTCTTGTAAATAATCTTTCTAATCCTAAAAGTATGGGCCTAAGCAACTAGAGTTTAAAAGTGAATAGGCACTTCTATGCTGAAGGAAGGGGCATATATAATCCATAATGTTTCTGCTTCCTAAAAGACCTGTTAAACTCTATTTATGTATTGATCAATTAGAAGGACATTGTTGCTGTCAGTCAATGCACAGAAAGTCAATTCTTCAATACATAGTTGTTCCCACAGTCCTTTGAGTTGACTGAAAATGAACAATGAAATGAATAAAAACAACCCCCTCCCCCCCAAAAAAAACCAGGAGGTAGAGACAAGATGGGGATTAGTCTTAACTGTGAATGTGAATGGAATGAGTTCACTCATAAAACAGAAGTGGACAGCAGAAAGCATTAGAAGCCAGAATCCAACAATACGTTGTTTTCAAGAGATTCACCTGAAACAGAAAGACACACACTGAGTTTAAAATAAAGGGCTGGAGCAGAATCTATTATCTTTCAGCAAAGTAAAAACAGCAGGGGCAGTGATCATGATTTCAGACAAAGCAAAAGCAAAAATAGACCTAATTAAAAGGGATAATTAGGGAAACTACATTTTGCTAAAAGGAACCTTAGACAATGAAGTAGTATCAAAAATTTTTACAGTAAGTTTCTCTTATAAAGGCTGAATTTCTCAAATACATAGGAAACTTATTCAAATTTACAAAAATTGGAATAATTTCCCAAATGACAAATGATCAAAGGATATAAACAAGCAGTTTTCAGAAGATGACATTAAAGTTATCTATAATCATGTGAAAAAAAATGCTCTGAATACTTACTGATCAGAGAAATTTACATTACAATAATCCTGAGCTACCATCTCTCACCTAATAGAAATGAGAAGTGGTGGAGAGGATGACAGAAAACAGGTACACTAATGTTATTGTTGTAATTGTTCATCATTGTTCTCAAAAAGCACCAATGACATCACCAGGGTGATGTCTTGATGTGCCCATGAATAAGACCTATGCTTTAGGAAAATGACTGAGGACTGAACAGACACACTCCTGGCGCAGGCCAACTAACCAGAAGAATACTGTAATAGTCCAGGCGAAAGGAGATGAGGGCCTACATAAGCAAGGCAACAGTTATCAGAGGAGAGAAGAGCGCATATTCAAGAGAAAGTTGCAAAGTGGAAATTGAAAGGCTTTGGCAACAGAATGAATGTGAAAGGTAAAGAGAGAATGAGAAGTCAAGGAGGGTACTTAGATTGTATTTCCGGAGGACTAGGAGGATTGTGTTGCCCTTGATAGCAAGAGAAATTATAAAACAGGGCAATGTTAAGGGGAATAATGAGTTTAGTTTTGGAAATGTTGAGTTGAACATATCCTCAGGATATATCAGATGCTAGACTGGAAGTCAGCAGAGAAGTTAGTACTGGATAAGCAGATCTGAAAATCATTAGCAGAGAGAATTGAATCCATGGCAGGTGATGAGCTCACTAAGAAAAATGGTAAACAGGGAGAAGAGGGCTCAAAGTAGTGCCATTCTCCTTTACTGATTCATCACCCTGGTCACCTCTGCCTACCTTGGGTGTCCCACAGTATACGAGAATGAGAAGAGAGTGGCCAGAGAAGTAGGAACATAACCTGGAGGGAATATAAAATGTAGAGAGAGGAGACTGTCAAAGAGAAGATGGAGATCCACAATGTCAAAGGCTGCTGGAGAAAGGTCAAAAAGGGTGAGGATTGAGGGAAAAAAAGCCTTTGGATTTGGCAATTAAGAGGTCACCAATTTCTTCAGAGAGCATTCAGCTGAATGACGAGGTAGGTCATAAGTTGGATGTAGAGAGTGAAGAAAGTGAGAGGAGAAATGGGGGCAACTATTGTAGGTGGCCTTGAGTTGAGCTACAAAAGGCAGGCTAGCTATGGGACTAGTTAGAAGGGATGCAAAGATCAAGGGAGGGTTTTTTATGGATGGGGGAGACGTGCATATTTGTAGGCAGAAAGAGACTGTAGATAAGTGAGAAAGCGAGCATGATAGAGGATAAAACCTGCTGGAGGAGATGGGATGGACTAAAATAATTTCTGCAGGTAGAGGGGTTTGTTTTGTCAAGAAGAATGGCCACATTCTGCATATGAGATGAGTGAAGGTGGAGTTAACAGCAGAAGGCATCTGAGTGTTATTAAATGAAGAGGAAGGAAAACAGGGAGCTCTCCAGGATGCAGCAGGACGTATCGAACAACACGCTGAAGATGACAGCAAAATTGATTCATGAAGTTTTTGCCTCCCACATTGGGAAGTTGTTTAGACCCATTATTGCCCATATCAACCCCCTATGTGTACTACTCCTTCAGGCCTTCTCTTTTCCCTCCCCTTCCCCTCACCCTGCCCCCCCCTTTAAAAAAAAAGGTAGGAAGGGCAATATGATTAGATGCCATGAGCCTGTATAACTCTGGGAATATGGGTTAACCCTTTAATGTCAAGCTGTAGGCTTCTTATTTAATGAGGTGTAACAAATGTTAAGAACATGCCCCTGGAGATGGTGTAGTGCAGATACACAATGCCCTTCTGTAAGGGCAGCATGATCTGTACCCATTAATGTGCTCCAGGTGTTTTAATCCATGTAGAATCTTTATCAGTAACATTCTTGGCAGATAATTTTCTTAAAAAATTTAAGTTATTAAACAGGATTACATACCCCCCCCCAAAAAAGAAAAGAAAACAGGGAGCTCTCAGTAAATAGGCTCCCATTTTTTCAGTAAAATAAGAGGCAACATTCTCAGCTGTGTAGGTGGTGGAAGGGCCATGGGAGGCTTGAGATCTGATGAAAAGGTCTGGAAGAGGGGCTATTTCAAGTGGGTAAGTGAATGAATTAAAGAAGTACCTGTGGTAGTGAAGGTCCCTTTAAGGCCACGTAGCATAAAAACATAGCATGGAAAATCTGACTGATCCAGTCAGAACAACTGAATGATTACAACAGAGTATATGTAGAAGATAAGGCTCAGGCTTGGCTTGGTATAATCAGATAGGATACAATAAAGGGACAAAGGACTTGACAAGAGTTGGCCTGGCTCACCAAGGGCTCAAGAAAGGGAAAGGAGAGGAGTGGTAGTGAAGGACTGGATGGCCTCAGAGAGAACTCTGAGAGGTTGAGGGACAGGAGGTCACAGTATGAATAAAAAGCAAGATTTAGTATTGGAAGGCAGAGGAGATAGAGGAAAGCCTATTGACTGTGATCAGAGAACAGAATCTTAAGAGTTCATGAACATGGAAGTGGCACATTTGTGGCTGATGACAAGATCAAGGGTATGATTATCTTTGTGTATGGCTGAGGTGGAGTACAGAAGTGGGTCACAAAAAATGAGTAAGAACTGGGAGGTTAGGGTATTTGTTGAAAGTCCCCTAGCATGATAGCAGGAGTTCGCAAGGAGAAAGACTGTGGGTCAGTTACTAAACTTACTGAGGACAGAATGGAAGAATCTTGTCAAGCAGCAGACAACAGCTACTGAATTTTGATTGGTTGGCAGATAAGAGATTGAGTGAAGCTCAAAGTCAGACAGGTTATTGAATCACAGTGGTAAAGAGAGAACCTGGAAATGGGGAACAAGGCTCCCCAATTGGACCAGGAGTCAGAAGTCAGGTGGGGGGGAAGGGGAGTAAAAGTAGTCAGTGCTTGAAATGGTGGCCAGGGAAGCTGTGTCAACAGCAGGGATTCAGGACTCAGGGAGAACCAGAAGATGGAAGGAGTGGGGAAAGAAAGGATCTAAGATGAAATCAAATTTGTTTCCTATGGAACAGACACTCCAGAGAACATAAATGAAAGGATGGTAAGCTTAAGAATGGGACACTGGGGGTAGGGAAGGGAGTGCTGGATTGACACAGATAGGAATAAGAGAGGCCAGGCAGGGTGACAGAGAACAAGCTTTCAATACTGATAGCTGTGAGAGTTCAGCATCACTCTGATATTGATAGCATGACCAGTGGGAGTTGGTTAATCATTAAATAAAAAATGTCAAGACATTTTTCAGTGTCCAGAGTTTGATGACCCCAGGGTAGTTCTTTAAAGCCTTGGAAGCCACTGAGGTGAGGGAGCAAGATGTTGGAGCAGAAGTGGTGACACTCTCCTTCCTCCAAGTCAGGAGATAGGACAGGAAACTTGAAGGAATGGCACCCTTTCCCTTCACCTCAGGGGCGGGAGACTATGATGAGGGAACAGGACTTCTCTTCACAAAGGAGGCTGGAGACCAGACTAGCTCAATCATCACTAAAGGTAAATTGGTTTAAAACCTGAATTCTGAGCAAGAAAACTCTGGAGTGTCCCCCTATGGTGGACCCACATCCCTGGAAGGATTAGCAAAAAGGGAGGTGCCAGCTAGCAGTGTAAACAAGAAAAGTCATCTGAATGATGATGGTGAATGGCATGATAACAAGCCAAACGTCGAATTCCATCTCTACCCATTGGTCCTCAGCTTTGAAAATGAAAAAGAAAGATCTTTTGTAGCTTTGAAAATAACTTAGTGTTCTGGACTGTTCTGCGTCCCAAAGTCCAAAGCCTCATTCCTGGCTCTCTCGTGTCTTCAGGCCCATCTATGTCAAAGCTGTCCCTACAGGGCCCAACCCCCCCCAGGTGACCCTACTTGGACCTGATCTCCCCCACGTGCCTCACGCACCCCCAAACCTCCCCCTACCTGGGCTGGCTTGGTCCCCCATTCCTTCCTAACCCCCCAAGTGCTTTCAGGGTCAGGGGTCGGGGTACCAGCCGGTGGGCATGTGGGGTGGGGCTCACGCAGCTTCCTCAGCCCCCAGGATGACACTTCTCCTCACGGAGGCCCACACTGTGAACCTCGAGCTGCCCTCAGTCTCCAGGCAGGGGAACCTGCTGTGGCTCCAGGGCAGAGGCCAGAGGGCGCCAGCACCAGCCTGTGCCTTCCACAGGGCCCCAAAGTGTGTCTGACAGCAGGCGGCCATTGTGGGCAGTAGGCTGGGAGGATGGGGGAGGGGGCAAACGCTAGCATGTTATTATCACGTGGCTTCCAGGGGCGGGGTGTCCTGGCCGCGGTCCAATGAGCGGGATGTCTTCCTGGTAGGCAGGGTGCGCTGAAGTGTGAGTAAGGGCGCCTCAGCCACATGGCTGGGCTTAGACTTGGTGCAGAAGGCCATGGACCTCTGCAAGTGTAGGCCGGGGGAACTGCTCCCGGCTGAGCCCAGCTTCCCCCCACTTCCTGGGGCCTTTTCTCGGGTACAGGAGCTTCAAGAATGAAGGGTGCCTCCCCCCCAGACTTTTTCCTGCCAGCATTGAATAAACTCTGTACTTTGGCCTTGTGCGACTTTTTAGACTCAGTCCCAGCAACCTCTGCAAAGGACCTCCCCCTCACCCCTCACTCCCCACCCCTACCCATGCCCCCTGCCACATCTTCCTCTCAGAGGCCAGGTAACGAACTGTGTTCCAGTTTGGATATTTATGTAGAATGTATCAAGGGTGTGTACTTTCTTTGGTGGGACTGAATAAATTTTCTTCCTCTTATTATTTATTTATTTTGCTTTTGGGTGAGGCAATCAGGGTTAAGTAACTTGCCCAGGTTCACACAGCTAGTAAGTGTCAAGTGTCTGAGGTCAATTTTGAACTCAGGTCCTCTTGACTCCAAGGCTGTAGCTCTATGCACTTTGCCACCTAGCTGCCCCTCTTCCTCTTGAGATATATAAGGCAAATGTTTGTTCCCATAAATTTGGAGCAAACAGAAAGTAACTAAGTAAAATGAGATAAAGCTGGTCTTATCTTGTTTTGCTGTTAGAAGTTAATAAGTAGGACAAAGGTTAAGCTTTGCTTAGAGTGTGCATACTTAATAGGCTAATAAATATTAGCTTCTCCACCTCCAGGAGGGGCTAAAATGCCATTTTCTGAACATGGAATGTATGAAGAAGGCGGGAGGACATGTCAAGGAGCAATTGTGTAATAGGCATACCAGAAAGTTCTACACTCTAGAGTACTTGCCAATTACCAAGAACACTAAGAAATGTCAAATTATTCTGTAAAGCAAAAAATTTCTAAAGAGTTGTTAAGTGGATGAATTAGTGCAAGAGGGTCACATGACGGAGTTCCTTGCTCAGATGCAATGCTATCTTTTTTCCAAAAGAAAAGCAATACCAACAGAAATTGATTGCTTGTCAGTTATTATGAATAGAAAGTCAAGGGGAGGAAAAATTGTCACTTATTATGTCAAGGGGAAGAAAAAAGCCAAGGTAGTCAGAGTAGTCTTAGAAATCATTCTACATGGACATGGAAAGACAGGAAAACTGGAGCTGCAACAGAGTTAGTTTTAGCCACTGTTTGGATAAAGGATAGTGCAGCAGCGAGTCTCACTTCAGCCATTAGAATGATCACTGCTGATATGGCAGAAGAGTAGATCAGGCCTGCACAATCTGCAGCCCACCAAAGGATTTTGGGCAGGTTGCAAAAAATATACAGGATTTTTTTCCCTCTACATTATTTGTGGGCTGCCCAAAATCCTTTGGCCAGCTTCAGGTTGTGCAAGCCTGCTTTAGATGTTCCAGTGAAAGGATACTTCTTGATAAATGTTTATAAGTTGGAAATTCTTGGTAATGGTATGGAGACAATTAAGTCAAGGGCTTGTGACAATGCCATTTTGTTATTTGGCTAATATGATACTTGTCTAAAGTTTTCTTAACAATTAATGTCAAAAACAAGAATGGCTTGTGGTTTATTTTGTAAATGCCATCAAAGAAACATGGCATGACTAAAAGTTTAAGATCTTATATGTACTGTGTTAAAATTGATTATTTAATATATTTATGTATGTACTGGAGCCTGTTATTAATTCCTTAGTGAAATCTCATCCTCCTAGTGAGGAAATTAATAATGGATTAATGTAAAGTATCAGACACTGGTTTGTGATGTGAATTTCTTAAACATGACAATTGGCCATGGTTCCAATTTTGAGTTTGTAAAAATGATCAGGGTTATAAGGATTAGCAATGGTAATTTCAAATTGTGCTAAAGTCACGTTTGTAGGAGAATGCACAGAAAGCTGGTTCCTACAAGAAGACAAGAAGAAGAAGATGCTGAGATGCTGTGCTGGAGGTGGCTGGAACAAATACCAAGGACCAGAGGACTTCATAGAGGATGTTCCCTGCCAGACAGTTATGTAGGAAAAGACTTTTTGAATCTTAAAGGGACAATTGCATTATTGTTTTCTTCTGGGTCTCTGTATCTGTATTTATAAAGGAACTGTCCCTTTGATTTGTCAATGTGGAGATCAATCCTTCCCATATTTACTTAAAGGGGTGATGGTTAGAGAGAGAAGAAAAAGAGCTGAGAAGAATTTGAATTCAGATTTAATAGAATCCTAAGGCTAGGTGTTTGAATTGCTATCTTTGTGTCCCTCCGGGGGCAATGCATTTAGAGTTAAAATAAACAAATAAATAAATACAAATGTAAATAAATAAGTAAATAAGTAAACAAACAAATAAATAAGTGAATAAGTAGATAAATGAATAAACAAACCAACAAATAAATGAATAAATAAACAAATAAATAATGGTTGTTATAAAAAATTATGTGATTGTAAAATGCTTAATACAATGGTGTATGTCAAAATGCAGAATTATTATTATTTAATGTAATTGTTAAAGGAACCAAGAGTGCCAAGTGTTAAAGCTGTCATAAGCATGATAATTTCTATATGTGATAATATGGAAATGCAATTGATGTTATCTGAATTTTATTGTTTGTGTAACAAAAGTTATTACTGCTTCTAAATTGTATTGTATTTCTAAAACTCTTAGATTGTAAAATTTGAGGGGAATTATTATCCTACTCCTGGTGCCTCTCCCCTGTATGCAAGAGTCCCTGTCCTGCCTGGTTAAGATAGAAGGGAAAGGAGAAATTAAGCTGATGGTTCTGAAGAGTCAGGGTTGGGTGCCAGTCCAAGACCACCCTGATGGTTATTAAGATTTAGTGGGTGTGAGGAGGCTTCAAATTGTAAGAAAGGAGAGGGGAATTGTGAGAGATGTGAAGCCCCTCCAGAGGGTCATTAGTTCTTGTTAATGGTTCTGGTCTTGTTGCTTTCAAAACCCTCCCCCGCTCAGACTCTGTTTTTTTAAATACTTAGCAAAAAAAGAATAGGCCTACCCCCAACCTGAACTGCTTGTCCTGGCAAAACTTCCCGCCTTTTCTTGTCTCTGGGAAAACTTGTGTAATGGCCTTTGTTCTCTGTTACTGGGTAAGATGTCCATGAATAGATTGTGTACCCCAAAGCCCAGCCAATGGGATAAGGGGAAGGGGGGTTAGGGAGGGAGAACTGAGGTAAGGGCCTATAAAAAACCTGCTTTATCTGTGTTCTGTGAGGTCTGACACTGAAAGTTTATCTCAGTGTTAGCCCTTTTGCCCTTTCTCTCGAGATCGTAATAAAACTCCTTTCTGTTTTCTACCATGAGAAGCCTCAGAGTTTGATTTGGGAAATAAGGATAGCTGTCCCACACATTACATTCTGAAGACCCCTCACACCATTCTTTAAGCACCTTCTCAACCAAATCTCCTCCCTCAGGGTCCTGACATTCCTCAGTTTCCACTGGAACCCAGCCTTCTTTTTTTAGTACCATCAGCCTTACAGATCCTTCCTCCCTTCCTTCAAGTCTGACCATTTTAGATAATGCCTCCTGCACTGTTTTAGTTATTAGTTGCATCATGCAGGGAAGACAGACTGGGAGAAGTATGATCCCACTAATTGCAATAAGTACAAACCAAAGGACCTGCTTCCACCAGCTCCCACCAAACCAGGACCACCAAGAGACGTTAAAAGAAGTTTTCCAACTTTGTACGGGGACGTGTGCAATTTTTCTGATATTATCTGCTATGTTTTTGACAATTTTTCCATTATCATCAATTTTTATGCAAGAGGTAGAGAAGTTTCATTTCCCTCTTCTGCCAAGAGATAATCCAGTACCAGCCTATGCTGTAAAATAGCTTCCCTGCTTTGAGTCATTTGATCTGCTAATAAGTGCACGGCTCTGGCTGTTTGGTTGGTGATGATCTCCACCCCAGCTTGGAGGCAGATAAGTCTGCTTAACAGGTATATAGGGGTCCTGTAGCCCCAACCCCCATCTTTGCCAAGTGGATGGCCCATATTCTGTGACAATTCTTTCTGGGGGCCATGTGTCTCCCCACCCATTAGCATCCCCATTGCTTGTCAGGGAAGTGTCTATAGTTCTTGTCTGTCTACTTATGCCATCATACACTTTTACACCTAAATGGTCCCCTTCCTCCCCAGGAAGGAAGAAGAATTTGGGCCTCATTATACTAGTATAACATGCTCCTGTCCAATTCATTGGCAAATGGGAACAGGCGGTTAACCCACAGATCCAGTAATGTCCTTTGAGGGCTGGTTGTTCTTTGGAGAAAATGATTGTACTATCATCAGTTACAGGGAAATATTGCATATCCTTGTCCCCCAAGGGCCTCCCTCTATAAGTTACTGCAGGGCTGGTTACATACCTGCACCTCCATAGTTGATACTTTTCTTTCCAGGTGCAGGTCTCAATATGGGGATCAGAGGTCATGTTTGTTCGGCTCCAAAAAGTGTCAAAATACCCAGACCAGGTTGAATTGTGCCATGCCCAATTTAGCTTGGGAAAAGTCAAAGTGCCGACTCCCTTATTTTCCTTACCTAAAGCTTGGGTGGGGTCTCCTGTATAACAACTGTGGTGAGGATCACTATCCGTCAGTTTATATTGATACCAGGTCAGATCCCTTATCTTATCGTGACAGGGGAGCCAAGTTCCATTAAGACATTGAATGTGACTCTCATTCCACCTACCAGCGTATTGGGTACAGTCTTCCTTAGTCTCTGTTACTGTAAGTCGGGAAGTCCAATCACAGGTACTTCTCCCTAGCCATGATCCTTTACCGGTTTGATTCAAACAATATCTCCCCCTCCTCAATTCAGCTAGGGGCCATTCATGTTTCTCTGCACTTTTCCAGAAACCCGTTTCATTCCTGACTATAAATCTATTAACTTAACAACCACCAAGGGTCTAGTGGGACAGGGACCCAGGGCCAACTCTCTAATCTTTGTGGGCCCCCACAGATCCAACAGTTAGACACCTTGAATTGGTGAGCAACAACATTTATTAATTTTTCAAACTGATGCTCCTCTATGGGAGGGAACCATGTTGGGCGTCCTGTTCCCGCTGTGTATAAAGTTAAGACTATACCATTTATAAGCAAAATGGTTGAACTTATGAGGGAGCAGGCAAAGGGAGCTGCAAAAATAGAAAACTAATACAGGGATTACAATTAGTGAAAACAAAGCCATGTATACAGCTTTATCACCCATGAATTGGAACCGTTCTCGATTTGACTTTCAGGCCCCCTCTTGAGCCTCAGCTGTCCACTCAGTTGGAGAATCCACTGGTCCCTTGACTGTGAGTATGATATGTACACTCCTGTTCCCTTGTTCTTACAGCAGTGTCAGAGGTCAACAGAATCTGGTAGGGCCCCTCCCAAGATGGAGTTAACTTCTCTTCTGTAATGAGAGCAGAGACTTTACAAGAGAGTGCACATATTCTTGCAGGAATCTATCTTTACAGGTTAAAGTCACACCAAGGTCACCATTCCCTCCTGCTGGGTAGGGATGTCCATAAAGGATCTCACATGGGGAAAGCCCAATCTCTCTTCGGGGCTTAGTTCTTACTCTCAGTAAAGCTAAAGGCAAACACCTAGCCCATGGTAATCCTGTTTCTAAATTCAACTTAGTGAGCTGTCTTTTTATCTCTTGATTCATCTCCAGCACAGCATCTCAGCATCTTCTTGTCTTCTTGTAGGAACCAGCTTTCTGTCCATTCTCCTACAAAAGTGACCTTAGCACAATTTTAAATTACCATTTCTCATCCTTACAACCCTGTTCATTTTTACAAACTCAAAATTAGAACCATGGCCAACTGTCATATTTAAGAAATTCACATCAGAACCCAGTGTCTTATACTTTATATTAATCCATTTTAATTTCCTCACCAGGAGGATGAGATTTCACTAAGGAATTAATAACAGGCTCCAGTACATACTTAAATATATTAAATAATCAATTTTTAAACAGCATATAAAATCTTAAACTTTTAGTCATGCCATGTTTTTTGATGGCATTTACAAAATAAACCACAAGCCATTCTTCTTTTGACATTATTAATTGTAACAAAACTTTAGACAAGTATCATATTAACCAAATAACAAAATAACATTCTCACAAGCCCCTGACCTAATTGTCTCCATACCATTACCAAGAATTAAAGGACCCTAACATATGGGAACACACACAGGAACACTAGTCCCAGTTCTATAGTAACCTAAGATGTTCCATAATTAATTATTTTAGTAAATTTGTTACTGTACTTACAAAACCTTCTGATATAGAAACTTGCCACTAAGAGATTAGAGACTTATAGTAAGGAACAATATTCCCCAACTTCCTGTCAACTCCAGGCAGAGTGTTATGTCAAACTGCAAACTGCATTGAGCCAGACTTAAAGTCTGCCAGGTTTCACTTAAGGAATCAAGTCAAGAGAGTCCCACCTCAGCACATGCGAACAGTTGCCCTCTCAACCTTCCCATACCTGCAGTTCATACTTGCCCCTCACAGGGCTGCTGGCATCATGGATCAGTGGCTCAGACAGCCTTCCTTGATATTTACACCTGGAGTTAGACTCAGAAACAGTCAGTCATTAGTCCCGTTAAAACTTTGAATAGCAAGTTCCAATAATCAGTTTAAGATATGACTATAATCTCACGTTGCCTAAGGAACATCTCCAAAGCGAGCCCTAAATAGCTTGCATGCATTTCCACTCTTGTTCATAAAATCTTACTCAGTTGGTGCAAAAGTCCTTAGGTAACACAAATTCCAGGGCATTTTCAAGAAACTAAATTCCTAGTTATCACAGAATCCCTAAACATCACCAAGCTCCTTAGTCAAAAGGTGTTGTAATAGAATCTCACATTGGCAACAGTAAGAGACTGATGACAGGAGAAATTCCACTGCTTTTAGAATCCTTTTAAACAAAGGGAATATCTTAAGGTGAGTCTTAAGCAGTTTGCATAAATTTCTGCACATGTTCTAGTTCTAAATAAAAATATTATTAGATTTCCCAGTAAGATAACACAAAAGAGCTCACATCTTATACTGACTACTTGCTCTGATCATAGAAAGTTACTATAGAAGGAAAAAGAGCAAGGACATATGACATACCAAATATGACAGGATAAAACATCCTTAGCTTTGTTTAAATTCAGATAGAGTCACAGTTCTGCAATTATGCAGTATCTGTTTCTCCTCATAGCCAGACTCAGGAATAGTCAGGTGGGAAACATGCCTTTCCAAAGGAACACAATGGGGAAACTGAGCCAGAAGGATCCCATCCTAGATTGAGGCTAAGATTGTCCCCGTGGATTTTTCCCAGATGGAGACCTCCACCTCTTCTGAGCAGCTTGTGGCATTTCTCTCAGATGCTGATTTAATGCAGACAACTATACCCAATTCAAATTCAAAACAAAAGTAGTTTTCGTCCCAAGAGCCTTTTACCTCAAACAGCAAGTTTCACTAATCACAACTTAAAGCCAGATACAGTTAATTTTACTCTCATGGAGTTGCAATAAGCAATAAAGATTTACCAAGACTCATACATAAGAGATTTCACTTTACATCTTTCCTTCTCACATTTAAACTTGTCGTGGTGTAAAAGCCAATCATTAGAAATCATTTCTGTACACTTGCAAATTTTCAGCAAGCCAAGTTCATTGTTTAGGAACTGCGTAATCCTAACAAGTTCTTTTCTCAGGGTAGATGACCTTGCCCACACAGATGGTTTCCAGGGACCTTGGCAAGTTTACAAAATAAGGAGAACTGACACGGCCCTCAGAGAGGGCTGATACTGGTGCCCTTGAATGGGCAGAACCAACCCAGTAAGGTTTTACACCATTCCCTTCTTTCCACGTACAATACTTAATTAACCCTTTTAGGTTTTAGCATGAAAACAGTAACCCCAAATAACTTAGTTAACAATCTCACAAATTTCATAAATGATAGCAAAACAATTTTAACTGAAAATTCCTTTTAAATAAAGAAAAAATTTGGAAATTTTATGATTTATTAAATTATAATACTTCAAAATATTATAATACAGGGTCAAATAGAATGATTTAAAGGTTTCCTGACCCATTCGTCATTTCATTTTTTTTACAATACAATTCTTAACCTAACAACATTTAGACTATAAGAGAAATTGCTTTTCTGACAACACAGATGATACAGTTGCTTACCAAATTATGCAATAAAGGAAAATTTTAGAAATACAACAATACCATAAACAACTATCATTTATTTAAACTTTAAAACAAAACCAATTAATTACCACTCTGGTGGTTTTACTTAATCAGATGTGGTCCCAAATTGCCTTACACAGAGAATCATTCATCTCATCACCATTTACATAAACTTCATATTGAAGAAAATCCACATTAATGAATATGAAGCAATTATATTTAACTTAAAACAGTTTACATTCAGAGAGCATTTGTTTTATGCCAAGCATTGTGCCAAGCACCTTTACAATCATGTGATCATCATAATATCCCTGGGAATGAATTCCACCACCATCCCCTTACTGAACAGTAAACTAAAGTAAATAGAACTTTCTTGGGGCCATATAGTTAATAAATTTTTTTTAATGCCAAATAACAATATGTACTTTTAAAATTATACAAATATACATTTCTAAGTTCAATACCCTTGGCTCTTTATAAAGGAGTATTATCCACAAATTCATATATTTCTTCAATATTTCAGTTCCCCATTCATGTCTACATTTTCTTGCAAAAGTTTTACAAAAAGTTTGGAAATCACCTATTGTAATCAGGTCAGTTTAAAATGTGCTGGGCCAGTATTCTAACTACCTCTTTTTGGCCCAGGAGGAAAAAAAGCAAGCCTAAGGAATCTGAATCAATGCTGACAAAGTATGTTCAGCTTTCCCTGCAGGTAGACACCTCTGGAGCTTGATAATTAATTGAACAGTAATAATCATAACTCACAATAACCAATATCTTTACCATAGCCAGTATCCATATTAGATATAATAAAACCCACCCATGGATCTAGCCCAAAAGGTGGTTGGACATAATTCCTTCCATCTCTCCATAAATTTATCTATTGGTTTTTAAATTAGGCTATCAGCCTTTCACTCTAAGCTGCCTGCTTACGGTTTTTGTTTATTACTTGCTTTAGTGCCAAATAGTAAAATAAATTCTAACCTATCTTAAGCATTGAATTAGGAGTGACACATTACATTTTTCGTATTTTTTTTTTTTGTAATACGACCAGAATGAATTCAATTTCTTTCTGGTTGGGTCCTATTACACAAAAACTTTTCTCTTTTAGGTAAGGCAGGGAATGGTTAAAGGCTTATTTAGCCTGCCTCCCTTTGATCTGAGGGGGAAAGATTCACCCTCCTTTCCTCCTTATCTTTCTACATTCAACAAACGTTCTTGCCTTTCTTTCTACCTACTTATCCCTCTGAGGGACTTTGATTAAAGTCCCTTTAAAACTGCACATATCTTATTTCTTTCTAATTTTGACCTGACACTTCAAGGATCCTTTTCTACTTGCCTTTTACCAATCATATAACCTAAATAATAAAGTATTTTTCTCTCTTTCTCTCTCCCATCCCACCCACTCCTCTGAGGCTGCTGTTACCAGGGAGGGAGAGGGGGAGAGAAAGAGAGCAGCATTCCAGAGTCTTGCTGCAGCCTTGGGATGCTATTCTTGCTACCTGGCTGCAAAGGGCATCAAATTACACAGGACACTCACTCACACCACACAGATACAAACACAGGAACAGATACAGACCAAAAATCAGACAGAGAGAATCCAAAAGCTCAGAGAGAATTTTTAGAAATCCCCTGAAAATTAGGCATCGCCAGCCCAAACTAAGCAGCGGCATTTAATAATTTTTCTTTTCTTTTGTCTTTCCCTTCAAACTTTGGTAAATCCCAAGTAGCTATTGTCTAGAACATCTGGAAGGGAACTTTGCCACCATTAACCTTAGAGTTGGCTACCTTACGGACTTGAACCTCTTAGGGGCACAACCTTAGAATTCATTTTCCCCATGCCTTACAGACTCGAACTGCTTAGGCAGCCTGGAAAACGTGGGACTGCTCTTACAATCTCAAACTGCTTGGAGCTTCCCTTTTCACTGGACTCTGTTCCTTATGGACTCAAACCGCTTAGGCTAACAGAGTTGGGTCCAGCCACCCAGGGGCTCACCAATCTTGCCCTCAGCTACCTTATGGACTCGAATCTCTTTGGTGCACCAAGGACTCACAGATCTCACTTACCTAGGTCTGTGCACACAAACTTACATGGCTGTTTCAGTCTAACTTGTGGCTTTGATAATTTCTTTGCGGAGTGGAGCTCCATTTCTTTCATTTTTGCCCACTCAAGACTCCGTTTGGGATCCTTCCTCACTGAGGGGGATTCTCAAGATGCTGAACCAGGGACCACCAGCAATCACTGGCGAGGTGCCTGCCCTGGGTGGGAGTCAAGAGAAGCCCCCAAGGAAAGGGTTAAATCCCGGGATGAGCCACCAGAAACTGTGTGGGACAGAGACCACTTACCCAAATCTAAATCAGTCTTGACCAGAGTTTTGCAAAAAGGAAAGTTATTTTATTAGCTTTCTCAAGAAAGGACATTCCTGTGTCACCCAGGATGGTGTCAACCTAACAATGCAAGTGCTCTTTGTTTAAAGCAAGGATATATAGACCCTAACGCAGCAGCCCACCCTAACCCCCTTCTCGTCAGCTCGTTGGCTGAGCCTCAGGGGTACAATCTATGCACGTAAATCTATCCCCAGCAACAGAGAGGACAAAGAGGTATAGAAATTATGTTAGCATGTTCTCCTTTTCGGGGCCTCACAGTTTCGGCAGTCTTTTACCCAAGGTCATATAACTAGCTACAGGATGAGATAAACAGGATGTTTTTATGGCTCAGGAATTTCTGCTAACACTATCTAAGAGTAGGGGAGGGAGAAGGAAAGGGGAGGGGGTCTTGTGTTCTGAGGGGTTTTGTGTTCTGAGGGGTCTTCACTTAGTGCTGGTACTCACAGATAAATAGCAGGCCTCAGAATCTCCACAATCTGGGTTCAAGACACACTAGCTTTGTGACCCTGGTCAAATCACTTATCCTCTCTTT
The DNA here is from genome assembly GCF_003287225.1 of Phascolarctos cinereus. NCBI lineage: Eukaryota > Metazoa > Chordata > Mammalia > Diprotodontia > Phascolarctidae > Phascolarctos > Phascolarctos cinereus. The sequence goes on from NW_027556098.1 coordinate 11,949,471, forward strand.
GGTCCAGGTAATTTTCTAAGATGGACAGAGATAAATCAGTTTCTGGGAGTTGAATGAAATTGCCATTTTGGACCCTTCAAAAATATTACAACCTTAGACTTTTCTGAACTGGAAGGGCCACAGAAATAATATAGTTTGGCTAGGAAGCACTTTTACTGAAGCCTTGCAGGTTTTGTACTTCTCTCTTTTGATACCTTCAGATTTCCCTAGATCCTTTTTCTAAATAAGATGCGTTAATATATTTAGAAAATAAAATGAAAACTACTATATTAGGGAATAAAAAATAAAGTTAAGTAATACAAAATAATGTCTAGAAGCCTAATAAGCAGAACTCAGATCTATTTGGAACTTTGTGCATGCCTTCCTCACTCTACTTTTACAAGGTAGGCCATGTAAGTATCATCTGATTTTCCATGGGAAAAAACTGAGGCTCCAAGGGGTTAGAATCAGTTCTTGGACCCAGCTTTTCTATTGCTATTAGTGCTCTTCTCACTCTACTATATAGCTAGAGAGAGTTAAGGATAGAAAGACAGAGATCTTAACTCTGTCTCTTTACTCCTAAATTTTTCGTTATCAGCTCTGGGAAGTTTATTCCTGCCATTTATTTCTTCTTTCTCTTCAGTGTCTGAAGAAGGAGCACTGGGTCACCACTGGCTCTGTGCAAATCTTAACCTTAAGGTTAAGAAAGCCCCATCTTCACCCCCCCCGGGGGCACATGAAGAATTGGACCCCTATAGTAGAGAGGGAGACACCTCTTTTCTTTGGGTGATTGTCTCAGAACAACCAAAGAAACTGAATGCATTTTAGGTCTAGGGGACAGCCAGTTCCAAGAAAGATGAGAGTTGAACTGTCACAGGTGAGGCATAGTAAAGGCCAGTTTGACTGGATCACAGAGTCCAGAGGAAAAAGAGTAATCTACCATGAGGCAGAAAAATAAATTGAAGCCTGGTTGTGAATGACTTTAAATGCTCAACATAACTTCTGTTTTATCCTAAAGGCAATAGGGAGCTATTGGAGTTTATGGCAAGGAGTGACATGGTCAGATCATAAGGAAAATCATTTTGGCATTGTAAAAGACAGACTGGAGTGGGGAGAGATTTGGGGCACATAGACCAATTAGGATTAGTCAAGTAGCAGCTGTGTAAATAAAGAGAAAAGGGTCAGATACAAGAGATACTGTTGAGGTAGAAATGAGATGTGTCAACTGATTGGATATTTGGAGTGTCAGGAATGAGTCTAACTCAGGCTAGTAACCTAAGTTCCCTATTGATGTTGGAAGGAAATGAGTCACTAGTAGGTCATTCAATGGTTTATCAGAGAAGGTTTATTTAATTATAACACAGAAAAGATATTCAACACCTATACTACAGCCTTTTGTTTGGATAGATGGCACCATGCACCTCCATGTAGAATCTCATTTGATTAGCACAACAGGGTGTGGAAAGTTTGGAGATGTGTAGGTGGAGCAGTGGATAGAGCACTAGGCTTGGAATCAGAAAGACTCATCTTCCTGAGTTAAAATCTGGCTGCTGACAATCCCTAGCTGTGTGAACCCTGGCAAGTCACTTTACCCTGTTTGCCTCATTTTCCTTAGAAGTACAATGAGCTGGAGAAGGAAGTGGCAAACCACTGTAATATCTTTGCCAAGAAAATCAGAAATGGGGTCACAAGGAGTTGGACACAGCTGACAAATGACTGAACAACAATCAAATAGGAAAGGTCCCAACATCATAGGATGCCCTAAGGTATCCATAAAGCCAAGTTCATGTGACCAAAAGCTACCAAGCCTGGGTTCAGCCTTAGTCCTTTGAGCCAATCAAGACCTAGGGACAGGTTTGGTTTTATTGCATTTTAAGGAAAAATTAGCCCAATCTTCATGGGGGAAGGAGGTTTGGACATTGCCCTTACCATGTGGGGTGAGGAAGAGGAGGAGCTTCTGGAGAATGCTGTGGGTATGAACTTCAGGGACTGATACATATCTAAGAAGTAACTTCAATAATACTAAGGCCATGTCAGTGGTGATTTGGAAAAGCAAACACAGATGATGAAAGAAATATTTTGTGTTTTCTTCAAAGGACAGTAGCAGAAGTCTCTAACTTCTGCTCTAACCTATTATTATTTATTTGAGAAACTGCACAAAACATCTGTGGTTTCCTCTGCTTGAGGAGCTCAGTCCAAGAAGTCCAAAAGATGACTAGTCCGAGGCATATAAAGTTAAGTGACTTACACAGGATCACACAACTGGTGTCAGAGGAGAGACTTGAACTCAGGTCCTCCTAACTTTGAGCATAGAACACTAGCCACTATCCCATGCTCCCTCAATATTAGAGAAACAAGGATGGAAGAGAAACAGCAATAGAAGACAGATGATAACAACGGAAGAAACACAAAAGGCAAGCAACAAGGATGCTAAGCCACTATTGCCTTATCTCTTTTTCCTCTCCCATTAGAATGTCTTTTTCTTGTTCAAAGCTGCCATTAAATTTTACCAAACAAAAAAATCTTGGATTTGATAGAAAGATGATATTGCACTAAAAGGTGGAAAGAATTCCCAGATTTAGAAAGGCATCTTAGAGGATACTTAGTTTAATTCCATTCCTTTATTTTGCATTTAATTGAAACAGAAAAAATAAAAACAAAAACCCTGGCAATAATCATACATAGTCAAGCAAGACAAATTTCTGCTTAGGCCATTTCCATACATCTTTTCTTTTGCACCTTGAATCCATCACCTCTCTTGGAGAGGTGAGAAGCATACCTCATGGCTCCTCTGGAATTGTGGTTGGTCATTGGGTTGATCAGCAATTTCCTCGTTTTACACATGATTGAGGTGGACTGGCCTAGAGGAGACCAGTCCATGGAGAATGCATCTCTACCTGCTTTAATCTAAGTTATGATGTGGAAATGTGGTGAGAGCTTATTTCTGAACAAGTATAACAGATCCCTGTGTGATGATGAAGTCTTCTAATCAGCAGTGGAGCTACAAGAACTAATGACTGAGCTCAGTGGGTACACAAAAGGAATGACATGCACCTTCATCAGTTTTCTTTATGGTCAGGAGGAAGGGCTTCTTAGAGTTGAAACCAAGTCACAGGGGTAGAGAGATGCTGGAACCACATCTCCCATCCTGACATAGTGAATATGACCATGTGGCTACCTCTGTCTTTGTGTTTATTTTTTCTTGATCTCATCCGGTAAAGGAGTAGTTCAAATGAAAATCTCCAAATGATCTTGTGAGTTAGGGAGATCCAGAGGAACCATCAGAGATCAAAGCTGAATTGCAGCAGAACAGTGGCCATTGGAACACTACTGGTTCAGGGGAGTGGAAGCAGTTGTACTTGGATGTGGAAAGATAGTCACTACCTAAGGATAGCAGCAGCTTCAGGGACCATGACCCCTCATGGCAAAAAGAAGTGACTGTGATGGACTCTAGAAATGCACCAATCCTCAGAGTCCAGCAGATAACTAGAGATGAGAAATCATGAAGGGGAAAAAAGACTTCCAGAGTCAGGTGTGGGAAGTATCCTTTACCACCTAGGAATACATACTGTATCTCTGAAGTTGACACTGAAGACAAGGGTCAAACTTGACATTTATCCCTTTTCATTTTCATCTGATTCTATCAGGTCCAGTGTTCTAGTCTAAGATCTCCTTTCTCCTGATTCCCACCTAGTGTCAGTGATTTGTCTTAGCATTATGTCATCCCCAAGTTTAATGGGAATACCATCTATAACGTCAGCAAAATTATTGATAAATATGTTGACTGGCACCATCCTTGGAGAGAGTAGGTCAGAGTTGTCTGATGTGTACCTATTAATGGGACAGATGTGATACCTTACATCTTTCAAATCATTTCTCTATGATTGTCCAATGAAAGTCACCTAACCTGAGCTATATTCAATCATATCAAATATTTAAGAAAATAACATTGCCCATGTCCAAGACTGGAATTTATTTTGCTGGACTATGTATATCTGTTGTGTCTTTTTTCCCCCCAGTGTTAGGAGTACAGGAGTTGGGGAAGTGGGAGCAAATTAAAATATATGCTAGATAACTGAAAAAAAAAACCCTATTTTAAAAAAGATTTTCCTTTCAGCTATCAACTTGTGTTTTTGCACATATGTATATTAACATATATATTTCTATGTAGTATTTATTTGTATTTCCATATAATGTATATCCACATGTCTCTGGAAAATAGTATTAAATATTTTTTGTTGTTTTGGGGTTGTTTCAGTAACGTCTAATTTTTTGTGACTTCACTTTTTTTTTTTGGCAAGGATACTGGAGCAGTTTGCAATTTCCTTCTCCAGATCATTTTACAGATAAGAAAACTGAGGTAAACAGGGTTAAGTGACTTGCCCCTAGTTACACAGCTAGTTAATATCTGAGGGGCAGATTTGAATTGGGTCTTTCTGACTCTAGGCCATTCACTCTATTCACTTCATCACCTACCAGCTCTAAAAAATGTCACTCCAAAATGAAGTTCAATCTTAACTTTACTGCCTACAACAAATATTACTAGCAAGACCCTGAAACAGAAAATGACTGAATTTAACATAGTTTTGCCAAGAAAAACTGTTAGTGCATGGTGGCATAAAAGGTGTCAAAAAGTAATTGCTTTTTACCTTATTAAAAAAATATATATACATGTACATCTATCTATCTATCTATCTATATATCTTAAATATCATAGAGTTTCTTAAGAGGAAGAACATTTATTCAGCCCCACCCAGAATATATTCACCCTTGATACATTCTACATGAATAATCAAACTGGGGCAGAGTTTGGCCTCTGAGGGGAAGATTGGGGGGGGGTCCTTTGCAGAGGTTACGAGGGCCGGGTGTGAAAGGTCACAGGAGGCCAAAGAATGGAGTCCATTCAATGGCCCTGAGACAGGACAGTTAGTCATGGTTCTTCCTACCCCAACATCCTGCAATTGTACAAGTTATCCGGGGCGGGGCATCGACGCTGGGTCTTCATCTCCAGGGGCTCCAGGTGGGTTCAGGAAGCCCCAGCTCGGGCCCAGCACCCGCGGTCCGGCTGATGGGAAAAGAGCCTCGGGGGGGGGTGGCCGGGGTGAGGTGGGGAGTGGGGGTCGGGGCACCCTTCATTCTCCACGCGCCCGCGGCCGAGAACAGGCCCCAGCAAAGGAAGGGAGGGAGCGGGGCTCTGACGTGGGCAGCTCCTCTCGCCCGCACGTGTAGTCTTTGGCCTTCAGCACTAATCAAGAGAACGAGACCCGCCCTTTCCGCACGCGGTGCTTGGGTGCGGCGGCGGTAGGTGGGAGAGGCGCCCTTACTCACACTTCAGCCCGCCCCGCCTACCAGGAAGACATCCCGCTCATTGGCCCGCGGGCCAGGACGCCCCGCCCCTGGAAGCCACGTGATAATAACATGCTAGCGTTTGCCCCCTCCCCCATCCTCCCAGCCTGCTGCCCACAATGGCCGCCCACTCTCAGACACGCTTTGGGGCCGGGCGGAGGGCACAGGCTGGTGCTGGCGCCCCCTGGACTCTGCCCTGGAGCCACAGCAGGTTCCCCTGCCCGGAGACCAAGGGCAGCTCAAGGTTCACCGCGTGGGCCTCGGTGAGGAGAAGGGGCATCCTGGGCGCTGCGTGTTCGAGGCCCCCCCACGCCCACTGCCCGGTGCCCCTGACCCCTGACCCTGAAAGCACTTGGGGGGTTAGGAAGGGATGGGGGACCAAGCCAGCCCAGGTGGGGGGGAGGTTTGGGGGTGCGTGAGGCACGTGGGGGAGGACAGGTCCAAGTAGGGTCACCTGGGTGGGGTTGGGCCCTGTAGGGACAGCTTTGACATAGATGGGCCTGAAGACACGAGAGAGCCAGGAACGAGGCTTTGGACTTTGGGACGCAGAACAGTCCAGAACACTAAGTTATTTTCATAGCTACAAAAGATCTTTCTTTTTCATTTTCAAAGCTGAGGACCAATGGGTAGAGATAGAACTCGAAGTTTGGCTTGTTATCATGCCATTCACCATCATCATTCAGATGACTTTTCTTGTTTACACTGCTAGCTGGCACCTCCCTTTTTGCTAATCCTTCCAGGGGATGTGGGTCCACCATAGGGGGACACTCCAGAGTTTTCTTGCTCAGAATTCAGGTTTTAAACCAATTTACCTTTAGTGATGATTGAGCTAGTCTGGTCTCCAGCCTCCTTTGTGAAGAGAAGTCCTGTTCCCTCATCATAGTCTCCCACCCCTGAGGTGAAGGGAAAGGGTGCCATTCCTTCAAGTTTCCTGTCCTATCTCCTGACTTGGAGGAAGGAGAGTGTCACCACTTCTGCTCCAACATCTTGCTCCCTCACCTCAGTGGCTTCCAAGGCTTTAAAGAACTACCCTGGGGTCATCAAACTCTGGACACTGAAAAATGTCTTGACATTTTTTATTTAATGATTAACCAACTCCCACTGGTCATGCTATCAATATCAGAGTGATGCTGAACTCTCACAGCTATCAGTATTGAAAGCTTGTTCTCTGTCACCCTGCCTGGCCTCTCTTATTCCTATCTGTGTCAATCCAGCACTCCCTTCCCTACCCCAGTGTGCCATTCTTAATCTAATTATCCTTTCATTTATGTTCTCTGGAGTGTCTGTTCCATAGGAAACAAATTTGATTTCATCTTAGATCCTTCCTTTCCCCACTCTTTCCATCTGGTTCTCCCTGAGTCCTGGATCCCTGCTGATGACACAGCTTCCCTGGCCACCCTTTCAAGCACTGACTACTTTTACTCCCATTTCCCCCCTCCCCACCTGATGTCTGACTCCTGGTCCAATTGGGGGAGATGGAAAACTCCTTGTTCCCCATTTCCAGGTTCTGTTTCTACCACTGTGATTAAGTAACCTGTCTGAATTTGAGCTTCACTCAATCCCTGTCTGCCAGCTAATCAAAATTCTAGTAGCTATTATCTGCTGCTTGACAGGATGCTTCCATTCTGTCCTCAGTAAGTGATCCACAGTCCTTCTCCTTGCAAACTCCTGCTCTCATACTAAGGAACTTTCAACATACTCCCTCAAATATCCTAACCTCTTAGTTCCCTTCCTTTCCTCTAAGCCTGTTTTTCCCAGTTTGCGTGTTGTGTCACCAATAAGACTGTGAGGTTCTTCAGGGCAGGGACTATCTTTGGTATTCCCAACACTTAGCACTGAGCTTGGCACATGGGAGGTGCTTAATAAAAGTTTATTGACTGCTTATTATTGACTGATTAATTAGAATGAGAAAACCCATATGCGCAAGTCTTAGTAATAGTCAATGACAAAAATTTATTTTCATTTTATTTCTTTGTTTTCCTCCATTTTCTTGTAGTAAAACATGATAAAATAGAACAATTTGTGGATGCTTTGTCTACAGCAATATAATTTCTTGATTCACACCTCTTCCTAAGGAAAAATAAAGAAAGAATAAAATATTTCCTACCATGATAGAATGATACTAAAAGCTTAACACATTACAGAAAAATCCAAAAATTTAAGAACATTTCAGAAGATGAAGTTGTGAGAACAATTTTGCCAGAGTGTGACAGATTTGTCAGAGAATGTGTACAAATGTGGAAGTGTAGAAAGAAGCTAGCTCAGTCAAGTAAAAAGTGTATATATGTAGCCTTAGGTATATCTTGATATGAGAACTTTTATTGGGAAAACTAGGAGTCTCCTGCTGCTCCTATTTGTCTGTAAAATATTTCTATAAATTTATTCCACTCATAGATTGGATGTGAGTTGTGGATGGAATGAGCATCAGCAAAACACATGAGAGAGTTCAATGGCTGTGAATGCAAAGAAATGCTAAAAATGATATACCATGAATAAAGATGAAAATACCTCTCAGCATCTGATAAAACTGGCTTTTCCTTTTGTACTTTTTTCTTTTTTGCAGATACACACGAGAAACCTCTGAAATTCAAAGTGAGGAAAAGGTTTGTTTTCTTTCATGCACTTTTTGTGTATAATGTTCCATGTATAATGTAATCAGATCATGTCTTAACATTACATAGAAAAGCTGGACTAGCCTTGCATAAGGAAAATAAGATCTAGAAGGCTACATGGTAACAGTGTGTATGTGAATGAATGTATGTGTATGTTTTTAGGTGTATGTGTGTATGTGAATTTGTATACAGGTAGGTTTGTGTATGTGTATATTTGTGTGAATGTGTTTATGCACTTGTATGTGTATATGTGTGAATATATATATATATATATTTTTTTTTTGTTTTTATGGATGCATTTATGTTTGTATGGGTGTGTGTATGAATGTGTGCATATGCGTGTATGTGTAAGGGTTTGTGTGTATATATAGACGTATGTCTATTAAGTGAATGTGTGTGTTTGAGTACTGTGTATGTGAATGTGTATATGTGTATGTAATATGTGTGTCTCTGAATGACAAACATTTTTACTTCATTGGTAGAAGATTTATCTTTTATTCCAAAGGAAATTCTTAAATATTTGCCCAGTTTTTTCTATAGGCCCATTTTTAACCTGGGTTGTCATTGTTTTTCCTGCACATAACCACAAGGGCTTCCTGGACCTCTCCTGTAACTTAAAAAGCTTGTGGGATGTTACCTTAAAGACAGAAAAGGACCTTGGACATCATCTAGTCCCACTCTCTCTTTAGTCCTGATGAGGAAAGTGAGGCCTAAAGAGGTTAAATGATTTGACTAAAGTTACATTCATAGTGAGAAATGGCAGAGCTAAGATTTGAATGCTGATTAATCTTCATATTTCTTATAGTCTTTCTTCTATTTAATGGCTCGTAAGAGAACAACACAGACACCTAAGAATAATTTTCTGTGACTAACTACTAACTACTAACTACAACAAGGAGCCAAATTGATATGGTTGTATGGGTACTAAAGAGTCAAAATCAAGTGAGGAGAAAATGGTTTTGATCAGTTTAATTTTTTTAGATGCCCAAAGATCTTACCGTAAGAAGGAAAACATCCTTCTCTTTTGACTAATATTCCTTTGTAAGGTGTCCTTTCATTTGTCATCACTTATTCTCTCTAGGAGCAAGAAGAATTCAGTGAGTAAAACTCTACAAATATCCAAATGGTATTTGCAAGAGACACCTGCCACCTGGAGCTGGCTTTCTCCTGTATGATAAGGTGGCTGACCTCTATGACCTACAGACTTCCTCCCAATACTGACCATCCATGATCTATGTCAAAACAGTCTTTGCCCTCTCTCCAGTGGCAGCTGAGTACCAATAAATCTGGATTTGAGCAATCCAAACACTAATTGGTCAGCAAAAATTCAAGTAGCCTAACCCCAACTTAATGGTATCAGAATGATACTCAACATAAGCAGCCTAAGAAATGCCAGCCAGGGAGGTTCATCACTTGTGCTTGGTCTGTTCCTTATTCACCAGTATTGGATCTTGTAGGCCTAGGCTTATTTGGTGGATAATTAATCTCTTAGGGAGTACCAGGGGGATTGACAACTTCAAGCACGAGTGCGGGTAAGTGAAGGCACCCAGAATAGAATCAAAGTTTTGCCAAGCACCTTATGTAAAGATTGTTATCTATCTAATAACTGGCATAGAAGCTGGTCCATTTTATATACCAACAATTCTAGATTTCAAATAACATTCACCTAAAATTCTCGAAATAAAAGTATTCTTTCACAGATCTAAGTGCACAGAACACTGGATTTAGAGTTAGGAATATCCAACTTCAAATCCAGCCTCATACCCTTAACTAGTTGTATGGCTGAAGGCAAAACACTTGGCCTTTCAGGCTCTTTCCTCATCTATAAAATCGAGGTAAGAATAGTATCACACCAAGGTTGTTGTGAGAATAGAGGGAGATAACTCAAGTACAACTCTTGGTAAACCTTAAAGCTCTCCGTCAGTGTTTGCTATGATTTTCAGAGGTTTTTACAACCATTCTTTATAGCCTCAAAGTGATGTCTTGTCAATGCTTATAAGTCAATTACAGGTAATTCCCAAAATAAAAAGGAGTTGAAGGGATTGAAAGTTAAAATTTTCTATCATCATTGTGTAACTCAGGTTTTTCTTCCCCTGTTGGATTAAAATCACTTCAGCGAGAATGTATATGACATCAACTGTACTAGGAGGACTAAGGAAGGAAAGATGAATAAGGTTACAGTCTTTACTCATACAAAGCTATGAATAACATTTTCTTGAAGTAATCTACAGAAGTCTACTTAATACATATTGTAGTGGAACAGAAGCACCAAAGTACCTTAGGCACCAAGAGAAAATTAAAAACGGTAGCTTTGCCTATGTGATTTTGGTCACCATGAGTTAGAAGCCTCTCATTTTGAGGGTGCAAAGTTAGAAAGGATAGTGTAGCAGCAACCCTTGTGCCAGCTGCCATGGACTCTTCTGGTGGGGGACTAGAGTGTCCCTTGGAGGTTCCAAAGCATGAATTGTCCTAGTTTAATATTCCTAAGTTGTTGACTCACAGTGATTTGTTATTGTTCTTTTACAAGGGGAATTCCTCAAAGAATGTCATTTTGCAATCATTCTGTAGATTAGGCTGCTTTTGGTAAAGAATCTATTGCACTAAAATTGGTTTTCATCTCAGGCATCCTCCAATAACTCTATGTAGAATGAAATCAGCAAGAGCAAAAAGAAAGTGAAGAAAGTGAAGAAACTCACCACTCATAGTAGGCATGGGCTCTTCTATAAATTCTGTTACTGGGCAAAGCTTGACCTTCCTAGAATAGTGAGTAAATACATTTAAAATGACTAGTAAGCAAATCTGCAATTTCTGGAAAGGAATTTATGCAGTCATCTTTTCCATCATTCTAGATGATCCCTGGAAGAGGAATCCAATTGATAGTGGCTGAGGCAGGCCGTATATCTCTAAAAACTATTTTCACTTTCTGAACACATGTCTAACTTGCCATGGGAGTTGTCCTTTTCACTGAAGATACTAGTCTTTTGTCAGTATTGACCTGACTCTTGATTTGAAAAAATTCAAAGTAGATGCTAGTGAAGAGATAGCCTAAAAAGTAATACTTAGCATCGAAAGGAAGAGAAGACTGGAAAGCGGTTGTTTTTGATTTCAGGTATCACTCTGTCATAGTGTGAGAAAGCTTTTTTTTTTTTTCAGAAATTGACAGAATGGTGGTAGTATTCTAGAGCTGGATGCCAGATAACAAAGAAAGAGGCCATCTAGTCTGACCCTCTCATTATGCTGATGAGAAAACTGAAGTTCAGATGAGGGAAGTTACTCACCACAAATTTCCTGGAGAGTAGGTACTCCTCTCTGAGTCAGGAAGAGCAGAGTTCATGCTTTCCTGTCTCTGTCTAACATATATACTTAACTATGGCTTGAATGCTCAGAAGGTCAATTTCACCTCTATTTGCTCTAAGCATCTAACACTATAATATGTTGAGAAGATGCCCAATTACAATGGTAGAAGGAGTTTCCTCATCTGGGAGTTCTTTTTATCACTGCAGTCATATTTTCCATCCCAGGCAACTGTCTCAGGCCTATCATTACCCCCACTTTGCTTGCCAAGTCCATCTTGCCAAGTCTTTTTTTTAAAATAGTATTTTCCCCCAATTATATGTAAAGACAATTTTTGAAATTCAGTTTTACTAGATTTTGAGTTCCAAATTTTTCTCCCATCCTCCCTCCCCTCTTCCTGAAATGGTAAGCAATTTGATATAGACTATATATGTGCAATCTTGTAAAACCTATTTCCATATTGATCACAGTTGCAAAAGAAGAAACAGACCAAAAGGAAGAAAAAACCATGAAAAATAAAGTGAAAATAGTGTACTTGGATCTGCATTTGGAGTCCATCAATTCTTTATCTGGATGTATTTTCTGACTAGAGTCCTTTGTAATTGTCTTGGATCATTGTATTGCTGAGAAGAGCTAAGTCATTCATAGTTGATCATCACCCAATGTTGCTGTTACTGTGTACAATGTTTTCCTGGTTCTGCTCATTTCACCTTGCAGCAGTTCATACAAGTCTTTCCAGTTTTTTCTGAAATCTGTATTCAGATACTATCAGTTTTTTCTCTGGGGATGAATAGCATTTTTCATAAAGTTTTTCAGAGTTGTTTTGGATTGTTGTATTGCTGAGCATAGCTAGGTCATTCACAGCTGATCATGTTACAATATTGCTGTTACTTTGTACACAGTATTTTTCATTTTGCATCAGCCCATACAAGTCTTTCCAGGTTTTTCTGAGAGCACCCTGCTTATCGTTTCTTATAGTATAATAGTATTCCATCATAATCATGTAGCATAATTTGTTCAGCCATTCTGCAATCGATGGACATTCCCTCAATTTCTAATTCTTTACCCCTAGAAAAGAGCTGCTATAAATATTTTTGTATATATAGATTCTTTTCCTTTTTTTTTTAATCTCTTTTGGGATACAGACCTAGTAGTGGTATTGCTAGGTCAAAGGGTGTACATGGTTTTATAGCCTTTTGGGCATAGTTCCAAATTGCTCTATGGAATGGTTGAATCAGTTCACAACTCCACCCACAGTGCATTAATATATCATGTTCCCCACATCCCCTCCAACATTTGTCATTTTCCTTTTCTGTCCTATTAGCCAATCTAATAGGTATGAGGTAGTACCTCAATTGTTTTAATTTTCATTTCTCCAATTGGTAGTGAGTTAGAATATTTTTTCTTATGGCTATAGATAGCTTTGATTACTTCATCTGAAAACTGATTATATCTTTTGATCATTTGTGAATTGGGGAATGGCTCTTATTTTTATAAATTTGACACAGTTCTCTGTATGTTTGAGAAATGAGGCCTTTAGCAGAGAAACTTGCTTCAAATTTTTTTCGTAGTTACTATTGCTAACTATATTTCCCTCCATCCTGTCCTCCCCCCTTTTATACTATTCTTTCTCTCCTTTCACCCTGTCCTTCCTCAAAAGTGTTTTGCTTCTGACTACCCCTTCCCCTAATCTGCCCTCCCTTCTATCACCATGTGCCAAGGCCGCCCCCCCCATCCCCTTCCCCTCCTATTTTCCTGTAGGGTAAGATAGATTACTGTACCCAATTGCCTGTGTATGTTATTATTTCTTTGAGCCAATTCAGATGAGAGTAAGGTTCACTCACTTCTTCTCACCTCCCCTCTTCTTTCCCTCCACTGTAAAAGCTTTTTCTTGCCCCTTTTGAGATAATTTACCCCATTCTACCTCTCTCCCTTTCTCTTTCTCCTAGTACATTCTTCTCTCACCCCTTAATTTTATTTTTTAGATATCATCCCTTCATGTTCAGCTCACATCTGTGCTTTCTGTCTATATATACTTCTTCTAGCTACCCTAATGAGAAAAGTCTTATGAGTTACAAATATCTTCCCACACAGGAATGTAAACAGTTTAATCTTATTAAGTCCCTTATGATTTCCCTTTCCTGTTTACCTTTTTATGCTTGAGTCTTTTGTTTGAAAAGTTAATTTTTCTATTCAGCTCCGGTCTTTTCATGAAGAATGCTTGAAAGTACCCTATCTCATTGAATACTCACTTTTTCCCCTGAAGAATTATACTCAGTTTTGCTGGGTAGGTGATTCTTGGTTGTAATTCTAGCCTCTTTGCTCTCTGGAATATCATATTCTAAGCTCTCCAATTCTTTAGTATAGAAGCTGCTAAATCTTGTGTTATCTTGACTGTGGCTTCACAATACTTGAATTGTTTCTTTCTGGCTGCTTGCAATATTTTCTCCTTAACTTGAGAACTCTGGAATTTGGCTATAATATTCCTGGCAGTTTTCATTGCGGGAGTCGGGGGGGAGAGGCAGGGTCTGTGTGTTCAGGAGGTGCTGAGTAGATTCTTTCAATTTCCAATTTACCTTCTGGTTCTAGACTATCAGGGCAGTTTTCCTTGATAATTTCTTGAAAGATGATGTCTAGGTTTCTTTTTTGATCATAGCTTGCAGGTTGTCCAGTAATTTGTTGTTTTCTACCCTCCTGACCGGTGCTCTGGTCTGTGAGTCATCACAAGCATACTTTTCGGCCCTGGAACTATGAGGAAGCCCCGCCCCTGCCCGCCTCCCCCCAATTGTGGCTGCAAGCTCTGCTACGCTAGTGTTCCTTTTCACCGTGGGATTGCCACCTAGGACTGGGACCTGGATCTGAGTGTGGGCAAAGCACAGAGTCCTGCCCCTGTGCTAGCAGAGAGACTCCTGTAATCTCCTTCTGACCAGTTGTTTGACTCCCTTACCATCTGTGGGCCAAGAGCCCAGAAGCAGTGGCTGCCATTCAGTCACTCCAAGGCCTGCTCCTGGCCTGCTTGGTCTGTGTTATGTTGGCAGTGCCTGCACTGAACTGCACTCCATTCATCCTGGTTCTACAGACCCTTCCTACTGACCTTCTAAGTTATCCCTGGTGTCTGTGGGCAGAGAGGTTCAGAAACTGCCACTACTGCCAGCAATTCAGTTGCCCTGAGGCCTGGAGCAGGCTCACTGGGGGCATTCTGTACTGGCACTCCTTTCTCAGCCTGGTGAAACAGATCTTTCCTGCCCACCTTCCAAGTTGTCTTGGGCTGGAAATTTGTTTCACTTTGTCTTTTTATAAGCTCTGCTGCTCTAGAATATGTTTAGAGTCATTTTTTAAAGGTATTTTGAGGGTTTTGGAGGAGAGCTCAGGCAAGGCAAGTCTCTGCCTTTACCCTCTTGGCTCCACCCACAAATCAACTCTCTTGTTCCTTTAAAAAAAATTTTTTTTTAACTTGATCAGAACCTACATTCTATTCATAAAGTGTTCTTAATTGTTGCCTCTCTGGTTGTGAGAGAGGTAGGAAGGCAATAACACATGCCTGGGCAAATGCTTGACTTTCACTATGAAACACCTCATTCTCCTCCAGTGAATTTCATATTGTTTTCTTGAGCTGCCCTGAATGGAACAACCATAGGAGTGGAGAATACTTCTTGGTGGAACACTGGTCACAGTTGTAGGCATGACCTCTCCCAGGACCATCATTCACTACTTGATCCTGCCTTGACGTAAAAATGATGCCAAATGTTGTACTGCTGATCCCTTCCTTAGAACTGATTCCATGTACTTTGGTTTGCCTCCCACTGTTCTACTTCCTAAGTTGTAGTGACTTTGGAGAATCTCTAGCTTGGCAGAACTGTCCAGAAACTTTATTATGCTATTGTGCACATACTTTTAGGTTCTACACTTTAATTTCCATCTGCAGTTATGAGAGTCAGTTGCTCAATTGTACAGCCATATGTATGGAGCTTAGTGTAGAGGAGGAGAGCAAGAGCAAAAGAGAAAGAGAGAGACACAGGCATAGTGAAACACATGTTAGTGAGACACAGTGAAAGATTTTCAGATAATATTGCTAGAAAGATTCTGCATCCCACAGTTTATAGTTGAGAAAATATGGAGATCTTTAACTCCTACTACCTTATTTGATACTTGAAGAAACTGAAGACCAGAGAAATTAAAGTAATTGATCAAACATGTTATCGGTTAGAATTTCATTTGCCTAATGTCTTTAAGATGGACTCTGATGTATCACTCTGAGAGCAAAGAATGGAATCCCACAAATGATTTAAATAAGGAATGGAAATCAATTAGTAGAGATATAATTATTCCAAATGAGAAAAACTTATAATGTTTGCATGGCTTCATGATATTGATTTCTTCAGAAAAAAAAAAGGTTACAATGGTAAAAAAGAGTATAAGCATATTTGGAGGGATAATATTCCTCCTTCCACCCCTTTTTGGAAGAATTCTGTCCTTGTAAAAGCATATTTTTCAAAAAAGAAGTCTCCAGTACCTTAAAGCATGGGATCAATGGATAGCCAAAGGAGTCATCAGCCTTAGTAAGGCAGGGAAAGAATTAAGGTTTTAAGGATCAGTACATTGCAGAAATAGTTCATTTAGCCCAAGTAAGATGGGTTTAAATAAAGTCTGTCTTAGATGTAGAAGTAGAAAACTGATGCTTTCTTTCAAGCATAGAGTTTATTATATCAAACTTCTCTGTTCTCAGTGTTACAAAGGAAAGAGGTCAAAACTCAAGACTATTTTTTAAGGAAGTAAAAAATTTCATGTATAGGGGCAGCTAGGTGGTGCACTGGATAGGTCACTGGCCCTGAAGTCAGGAGGACGTGAGTTCAAATTGGGCTTCAGACTAAACATTTGACACGTACTGGCTGTGTGACCCTGGGCAAGTCACTTAACCCCAATTGCCTAAAAAGAAAAAAGCATGTATTTGCCTAGCTAGCATTTGAATTGCTTGTAGTAACTTGGGAGTCCTTATAAATTTAAATGTGTCAATATTTGTCAACAGATGGAACTTCATAAGAGA
The DNA here is from genome assembly GCF_003287225.1 of Phascolarctos cinereus. Classification (NCBI taxonomy): domain Eukaryota; kingdom Metazoa; phylum Chordata; class Mammalia; order Diprotodontia; family Phascolarctidae; genus Phascolarctos; species Phascolarctos cinereus. The sequence continues at coordinate 11,965,746 of NW_027556098.1, forward strand.
ATCTTTTCCTAAAGCAAATGGAGAATGGTGTTTTATGTTTTACCCTCAAGGTAAAACTGTGTCCTTTCCAGTCAGTTCTTGAATTGTGTGCTGGTTTAGGAGCAGAATTAAACCTGAATCATCCATTAGTCTTTCTTCTCAAGTCACAGTAGACCTTGCCTGTCTTTGGAGTCACTGAAATGGCTTTCTTTCACCCTTTTTTTTTAATGAATGGAAAGGACTGTTGAAACAATTCTACATGACACAATTAAGTTAAATGGAGTGACTGAAAATACAGACATTAGAATTGGTCAGTACACAAGTAGATGTGAAGTGTAGCAGGCCTTTTAATAAAAGGAATGGTGTTGATGATGTATTCTGCCCTCTTTGTAGCAGTACCCATTAAGGTTAAATTCCAGATGCTTAGACTTGTGTTTGAGGTCACTTTGAAAGATAATTTGCAAGATATATTTTCCTGGAGATTGTTTTTATTAAAACTTTGTACACTTTCTAAAATGAGCCCATTCAAATTATCTTGGTGCTCACTACAAAGCTAATTCTAATAAAATGATAGGCAAAAATGGAAGGTTACCTTCCACGATGATAAGTGGTTTCAATTTCTTCCTCTATATTTGTAATAGGGACTCTCCACCATATCCCTCTTTCATCTATAAATACAAAGAATTCAAATATGTACACACAAAGCATAAAAAGTAACAATAAGAAGCCAGGTTCCTGATGATTTGCCAATCTGATGATTCAGTGGAGAAAGTTCCATGTGTATTTTCCTTCCACTGATGCAGACACAAGATTTTGCAACCTTTAACCACCATCCTCTTCCCCCTGCCTCCCGCCCAAAGTTATCATTATATGATTAATGCCAGTTACATAAAAAACTCCAATGTAAAAATGGTTTAAATTCTTAAACCTTTCTATGTGGTCTATTTGTAACTCAGTTTGCCTTTCCTCCATTGAATAATAATTCATTTAACATATATAAAACATTGACTGTGCCAGGGGTGTTAAGTAAGCAAAGATAACAAAGGACACAGCAATCGCCCCGAAGTAGCTATTATTCTGCTTGTTTAATGCTATATCAAACAGTTTTTCTGTTTGATGTACAAAAGTCTGCTGCAGGTGGTGGTGGTGTTTTCTTGACACCATTTAGGGCTTTCTTGGAAAGATACTAGAGTGCTTTGCTATTTCCTTCTCCAGCTTATTTTCAAATGAGGAACTGAGGCAAATGGAGTTACACTTGCCCAGTGCTACACAGCTGGTAAATGTGTGAGGCTGGATTTGAACTCACAAAGATGAGTTCTTTCTGATTCCAGGCCCAGTACTCTATCTACTGAGCCACCTAGCTGCCCACACAAAAGTATTCTCATTCCATATTGAAGTAGAAGAGGAATATTCAGTATATAGCATGGCACACCAAGTTACTGTGAAAAAGAAAAGGTGAAAATGGGAACTTTACTGCTGATACTTTTGGTCACTGGAGGTTTGGTGGTTAGATGAGGGTATGTAGAAAAAGACAGTTAGGAGGCATTGTTTTTACAGCTGTATTGGATAGACTCTGCCTCAATCAACTGGATTCATCTTCTGATGTCCTTAACAATAGAGAGTGGTTGTGAAGCCTTTTTTTAATGGTACTTTTATTTTATTGGAATCATAGGCTGATCAGATGATATATAGCCTACAATTTTGGACAGTTATAATAAAAAAGATTTATCATCATTGTTGAAATAAATGCACCATCCCACAGTTAAGAGGCTTAAATAAGGTATAAGTATCTTCCAGGTTGTATCCATGACAAAATGTTGCTAGACCTCCACTGGCAAGTTGCATAATGTTTCCTCAACAACATTTCTGCACTGTGTTTCTGGTTTTCTGTACAATTCTATCATAATAGCAAAAAGTTTGCAAATCTGTGCAAATAGTGTAGTCATTTCATAGTATTGTTTAGTCATCTTCTTCTTCAAAACTATCTTCAAAGCCCTCACTATTTTCCTGGTCTTTATCTCCCTCTATCGCGGTATCCCACTGTATCCCCATTGTATCCCAAGACTCATCTTCATGAATTCATATCTGGCCTCAAACGCTTAAAAGCTGTGTGGCCCTGGGCAAGTCACTTAACAATGTCTTGTCTTAGTTCCTCATCAATAAAATGAGCTGAAGAAGGAAATAGCAAACCATTCAAGTATTTCTGTCCAGAAAACCCTAAATGGGGTCATGACAGTCAGACACAACTGAAACAACTGAACAACAAGGAGAAGACTGTAGTGACAATTCTTTGTTTTTTGTTTTGGGTTTTTTTTTTTTTTAGTTTTTGGTTAGGCAGTGGGGTTAAGTGACTTGCCCAGGGTCACACAGCTAGTAAATATTACGTGTCTGAGGCCGGATTTGAACTCAGGTCCTCCTGAATCCAGGGCTGGTGCTCTATCCACTGCGCCACCTAGCTGCCCCTGTAGTGACAATTCTTAATGAGAACTTGAGGGAAGGGTTCTGTTGGTATGAGCCAAAGGGGACACTGAATGAAATGTTCCTAAGTCAGTGACTAAATATGATTATGGAGTGTTCATCTAGAGGGGAATTCTTCAATGTATGTCATTCTGAAAAAAATTTGCTATATTTGTTATAATAATATATGATAAAATTAGCAGGTATTAAAATAAAATGGAAAAACTCACCATCAGAGTCACTAGAATTGTCGTCTTCATTTTTGATGATATTGCACACAGGAACCAACCTTGAACAAGAAGTAAAAACTTTTAAATGTGATTCCTTATTTTAAATGTCAAATGTATGAATATGCCATCGCTAAAAAGGACTTCACAACCACTCTGTATTGGTAAGGGCATCAGAAGATGAATCTAGTTGATTGAGGGAGAGTCTATCCATATGACTGTAAAAACAATTCTAATTTTCTGAGTCCCTATATCATTTGTTCAACTTCCCTCTCTAAGTGTCCCTTATTCTTTAAAATATTACACAAGTTTGTGGATATTGAGATTTTTGGATATTTGGGATTTTTTAGAATTCTAAAGAAATTTACAATGTAGAGAAAGCACACAGAGGTACTACTTACCATTAAAGAAAAAAAGCATGGAACCCAATGCAGAGGATTGTTTGCACTGTCAGGTCCCACTCTCATAGAGTGACAAGAGCTTTAGAATTCTAGATATAGACAAAACAGGAAGAATATGCTAGAGCTAGAAGAGAGGTCAGAAAGTAGCCATCCAGCCTGACACCCTCATTGTACTCTTGAAGAAACTGAAGCCATCAGAAGTTAAGTGGTTCACTCCAAGTTACCCAGGGAGTAGAAAGGCTGCCTCTCTTAGTCAGGAAGGTTAGAGTAGATTCCAACCTCTATCGTATCTGTTGCTGCTTGGACATACAGAGTACCATCACACCTCTCAGAATGTTTGGAATCTACCCCAATAAATTGAGGAAAAGAAGCCTAAATATCATTGGTAGGGGGAGTTTCCTCCTCTTGGGAGCCTTTTAATGAATGTAGTCACACTTGCCATCACAATCCATATTCTTTATTTTCTTTTGACAGGTGACTGTCATAGTCCTATCCTTATTGCTTTTCCATGCCTGCCAAGTCCTTCCCTTTTGAGGAATTTGCTTGGTTGGAACCTATGTTTTACTCCCAGAGACCATGCTTGGAACACGGTAATGTATGGCTCAATGACATTAATTTCTCTCATTAAAAATTGTCATTATGATGAGAAACAATCTGAGACTTGAAATAGATTCTAAGCATATGTTGAGGGATAGAACAGTGTCAGATAATTCTCTACCATTTAAAGAGTGCCTTGTGCTGAAAAAGTCTGCAGTTATCTTATAAGCATGAAATCTATGGTAGGTTCATGGAATCATTAACCTAAGTGGGGTAAGAAAGTAAAAGTACTCAAAGAGTGACAATTGAGAAATGGTTCCTTGAGGGCAAGCAAGCTGAACCATGATCACTTCTATCTCAAATATAAGAATAAGAAAATGAAGCTTTCCTTTTAACATAGTGCTGTGTGTGTATGTTATGTATATTCTTTTCCCAGTTTTGCAACTTAAAGAAAGCAAACTCAGAGGTTAACTTTCCTTTTTTAACATTTAATATTTTTTCCAATTACATGTAAATATAGTTTTCAACATTCATTTTTGTAAGATCTTGAGTTCTAAATTTTTCTCCCTCCTTTTCCCTCCCCCTCCCCAAGACAGCGAGCAATCTGATGTAGGTTATACATGTACCATTATATTAAAAGTATTTCCATATTAGTCATGTTGTGAAAGAGGAGCCAGAACAAAAGGGAAAAAACCATGAGGAAGAGAAGACAAAAACAACAAAAAAGTGAAAATAGTAAGCTTCAATCTGCATTCAGGCTCCATAGTTCATTCTCTGGATGTGGTTAGCATTTTCCATCACTAGTCCTTTGGAATTGTTTTGCATCATTGTATTGTTGAGAAGAGCTAAGACATCATCTACAGTGTTGCTCTTACTATGTAAAATATTCTCCTGGTTCTGCTCACTTCACTTGGCATCGGTTCATGTAATTCTTTCCAGGTTTTTCTGAAATCTACCTGCTCATCATGTCTTATTGAACAATGCAGTATTCCATTACATTCATATACCACAACTTGTTTAGCCGTCTCCCAATTTGTGGGTGTCCTCTCAATTTCCAATTCTTTGTGACCACAAAAAGAGCTGCTATAAATATTTTTGTATATGTGGGTCCTTTCCTCCCTTCTTTATGATCTCTTTGGTATACAGACGTAGTGGTAGTATTGCTGGATCAAAAAGTATGCACGGTTTTCTAGCCCTTTGGGCATAGAACCAAATTGCTCTCCAGAATGTTGAATTAGTTCACTACTCCACCAACAATGCATTAGTGTATCAATTTTCCCACATCTCCAACATTTATCATTTTTGTTTTCTGTCATATTAGCCAATCTGATAGGCATGAGGTGGTACCTCAGAGTTGTTTTAATTTGTATTTCTTTAATCAATAATGATTTAGAACATTTTTTTCATATGAATGTAGATAGTTTTAATTTCTTCATCTGAAAACTGGCTGTTCATATCCTTTGACTATTTGTCAATTGGGGAATTACTTGTATTCTTATAAATTTGATTCAGTTCTCTATATATTTGAGAAATAAGGCCTTTATCAGAAACACTGGCTATAAAAATTGTTTCTCAGTTTTCTGCTTTTCTTGTAATCTTGGTTGCACTGGTTTTGTTTGTGCACAAAGTTTTCATTTAATGTAATCAAAATTATCCATTTCACATTTCATAATGTTCTGTATCTCTTGTTTGGTCATAAATTCTTTGCTTCTCCATAGGTAAACTATTCCTTGCTCTCCTAATTTGCTTATGGTATCATCCTTTGTGTCTAAAGATGTACCCATTTAGACCTTATCTTGGTATAGGGCAGGGGTGGAGAACCTGCAGCTTCAACGCCACATATGGTCCTCTAGGTCCTCAAGTGCAGTATTTTAACTGAATCCAAAATTCACAGAATAAATCCCCATAATAAAAGGAGTTCTGTAAAATTTGACTTAGTCAAAAGACCACACTCAAGGACTTAGAAGGGCCACATGTGGCCTTAAGGCCAGAGGTTCCCCACCTCTGAATAGAGTATGAGATGTTGGTCTGTGCCTAGTTTCTGCCATATTGTTTTTCAGTTTTCCCAGCAGTTTTTGTCAAATAGTAAGCTCTTATCCCAGAAGCTGGAGTCTTTGGATTTATCAAACAGTAGATTACCATAGTCATTTACTACTATTTCTTGAATACGCAATCTGTTCCACTGATCTGCCACTCTCTTAGCCAGTACCAAATCGTTTTGATGATTGCTACTTTATAATATGATTTTAGATCTGGTATGGTTAGGCCACCTTCCCTTGCATTTTTTTCATTATTTCACTTGATATTCTTGACTTTTTATTCTTCCATGTGAATCTTATTATTTTTTCTAGCTCTATAAAATAATTTTTGGTAGTTTAATTGATATGGCACTGAATAAGTAAATTAATTTAGCTACAATTGTCATTTTTATTGTATTAGCTTAGCCAACTCATGAGCAATTGATATTTTTCCAATTGTTTGGCTCTGACTTTATTTCTGTGAAAAGTGTTTTGTGATTGTGTTCATATAGTTCCTAGATTTATATTGGCAAGTAGATTCCCAAATAATTTATATTGTTTATCATTATTTTAAATGGAATTTCTCTTTCTATCTCTTGCTGCTGGACTTCGTTGGTAATATATAGAAATGCTGATGATTTTATGTGGGTTTATTTTGTCCTGCAACTTTGTTAAAGTTATTAATTTTTCCCACTTTTTTATTAATTTATTTTTTAATTTTCAACATTTACCTCCATAAGCTTTTGAGTTTTAAATTTCCCCCCCTCCCTCCCCAAGATGGCATGTAATCTGATATAGGCTCTACATATACTTCCTATTAAACAAATTTTCACGTTAGTCTGTGGGGGGCAGCTAGGTGGCTCGGTGGATAGAGCACAGCCCTGAAGTCAGGAGGACCTGAGTTCAAATCCAGCCTCAGACCAAATACGTGACACCTAACTGTGTGACCCTGAATAGGTCACTTAACCAGAAGAAGAAGAAGAAGAAGAAGATGAATTAGAACCAATAGAAAGAACCACAAGAAAAAAGAAACAAAACAAAACAGAAGGAAAAAAAAGAGCAAATAGTATGCTTTGATCTGCATTCAAACTCCGTAGTTCTTTCTCTGGATGTGGATAGCATTTTCCATCATGAGACATTTGGAGATGTCTTAGATCCTTGCATTGCTGAGAAGAGCTAAGTCTATCAGAGTTACTCATCGCACATATAACATGGCTGTTACTGGGTACAGTGTTCTGGTTCTGCTCACTTCACTCAGCATCAGTCCATACAAGTCTTTCCAGGTTTTTCTGATAAAGTTATTAATTCTTTTAAGTATTTTTTTTCATCCATTCTCTAGGATTCTCTAAATATATCCTCATATCATCTGCAAAGAGTGAAGTGATAGTTTTGTTTCCTCATTGCTATCCTAATTGCTTCCATTTCTTTTTCTTCTCTTATTGGTAAAACTAACATTTCTATGACGGTATTGAATAATAGCAGTGATAATGAACATCCTTGTTTTATTCATTAATCTATTGGAAATGCTTCTAGCTTATCCCCGTTATAAACAATACTTGCTGATGGTTTTAGATAGATACTGATTATAATTTTAAGGAAACCTCCATTTATTCCTATGCTCTTTGCTGTTTTTAGTAGGAATGGGTGCTGTATTTTGCAAAAGCTTTTTCTGCATCTATCAAGAGAATCATATGATTTCTGTTAGTTTTATTATTGATATGGTCAATTATGCTGATAGTTTTCATAGTGTTCCTAATATTGAACCAGCCCTGCACTCCTGGTATAAATCACACCTGGTCATAGTGTATTATCCTCATGATAAATTGTTGTAATCTCTTTGCTAATATTTTATTTTAAATTTTTGCATCAATATTCATTAGGGAAATGGGTCTACAATTTTCTTTCTCTGTTTTGTCTCTTTCCATTTAACTATCAGCACCATATTTGTGTCATAAAAGGAATTCAGTAGGCCTCATTAACCAATTTTTCCAAATAGTTAAATCTGCCTGGTCTTGGAGATTTTTTCTTAGGGAGTATTTATTGGCTTGTTCAATTTCTTTTTCTAAATTGGGATTAAGTATTTTGTTTTCTCTTCTGTCAGTCTAGGCGATTTATATTTTTTATATATTCATCCATTTCACTTAGATTGTCAGATTTATTGGCATTCGGTTGGGCAAAAAGCTCCCAATTATTGCTTTAACTTCCTCTTCATTGGTGGTTAATTCACTCTTTTCACATTTGATATTATTAGTTTGGTTTTCTTATTTCTTGTTTTTAATCAAATTAAGTAAATGTTTTTCTGTTTCATTGTGTTTTTTTTTTCATAAAAGCATAAGCTTTTTTTTTTACTGTCAGTTTTATTAATCTTTCCTTTGATTTTTCAAATTCCTAATTTGGTATTTAATTGGGAATTTTTAATTTCTTCTTTTTCTAGGTTTTTTAGTTGCATGCCCAATTCATTGATCTGTTCTTTCTCTATTTTATTCTTATAAGTATTTAGAAATATAAAATTTCCCCTAAAAACTGCTTTGGTTGCATCCAATAAGTTTTGGTATGTTGTCTCATTATTGTTGTTCTCTGATGAAATTATTATTTCTATGATTTTTTGTTTGACACACTCATTCTTGAAGATAAGGTTATTTAGTGTTCAATTAGTTTTTAGCCTATCTTTCCATGACCCTTTATTACATGTAATTTTTATTACATTGTGATCTGAAAAGGATGAATTTAATATTTCTGCCTTTCTGCACTGGATTGTGAGGTTTGGGGGCCTTAATACATGGTCACTTTTTGTGTTCCATGTACCACTGAGAAAAAAAGGTATATTCCTTTCTATCCCCATTCAATTTGCTCCTGAGGTCTAGCATGTCTAATTTTTAAAAATTCTATTCACCTCCTTAACTTCTTTCTTGTTTATTTTGTTGTTAGATTTATCTAATTCAGAGAGGGGGAGGTTGAGGTCTCCCACTAGTTTAGCTTTGCTGTCTATTTCTTCCTGTAACTCAACTTCTCTAAGAATTTGGATGCTATGCCACTTGGTGCATATATGTTGAGTATTGATATTACTTCGTTGTCTGTGGTACCTTTTAGCAAGATGTAGTTTCCTTCCTTATCTCTTTTAATTATAAGTATTTTTGCTTTTGCTTTCTGAGATCAGGGTTACCACCCCTGTTTTATTTTTACTTCAGCTAAACCATAATATATTCTGCTCAAGCCTTTTACCTTTACACTGTATGTATCTCTGCTTTAAATGTGTTTCTTGTAAACAACATATGGTAGGATTCTGGTTTTTAATCCACTCTGCTATCCACTTCTGTTTTACGGGAGAGTTCATCTCATTCAGAGTTATGATTACTAACTGTGTATTTCCCTCCATCCTATTTTTCCCCTTGCTTATACTTTTCTCTCTTCTTTCACCCTGCCCTCTCCTCACCTGTATTTTGCTATTTTGTGTACTGATCACCCTCAATCTGCCCTCCCTTCTATCAATCCTCTCTTTCTTTCCCTTTCCCTTTCTTACTTCTGCCCTCCTTTCCACCCTTCATTCTAATAATACCCCTTCCCTTTTCTTTCCCCTTTCCCCTCATACTTCATTATAGGGTAAAGCGAATGTCTATACGCAAGTGAGTGTTGTATGTTATTCCTTCTTTGAGACAAATCCAATGAGAATAAGGTTCAAACAATGCTCACTCCCTCTCTTCTTTACCTCTGCTATAATAGCTCTTTTGTGCCTCTTCATGTCATGTGATTTCCCTTATTCTACCTCTCCCTTTCCTCTTCTCCCAGTACAATCCTTTTTTCACCCCTTATTTTTATATCATCACATCAAAATCAGCTTATACCCACACTCTTCTGCCTATATATACTCCTTCTAACTGTTGTAATAGATATAAACTTCTCAAGAGTTACAAGTATCATCTTCCCTTGTAGAGATGTAAACAGTTTATTTTTATTGAATAGCATGTTTTTTTTTCTTTCCTGTTTACCTTCTTATGCTTCTCTTGAGTCTTGTGTTTGAAGATTGATTTTTCTATTCAGCTCTCATCTTTTCACAGGGAAGTTTGAAAGTTCGCATCTCATTGAATGTTCATCTTTTCCTCTGAAAGATTATGCTCAGTTTTGCTGGGTAGTTGAACTTTGATTGTAATCCAAGCTCCTTTGCCTTCTGGAATATCATATTCCAAGCCCTCTAATCCTTTAATGTACAAGCTACTAAGTCCTGTGTGATCCTGACTGTGGTTCCTTGATATTTGAATTGTTTCTTTCTGGATGCTTGTAGTATTTTCTCCTTGACCTGAAAATTCCAGAATTTGGCTACTATATTCCTTGGAATTTTCATTTTGTGATCTCTTTCAGGAAGTGATCAGTGGATTCTTTCAATGGCAGTTTTACCCTCTGAATCTAGAATATCAGGGCAGTTGCCCTTGATAATTTCTTGAAAGATGCTGTCCAGGCTCTTTTTTTTTGATCATGGCCTTCAGGTAGTCCAGTAATTTTTAGATTTTCTCTCCTAGATCTATTTTCCAGGTCAGTAGTTTTTCCAATGAGACATTTTACATTTTCTTCAATCTTTTCATTCTTTGGATTTTATTTGACTGATCTTTGAGAGTCATTAACTTCTACTTTCCCAATTCTAACTTTTTTTTTTTGGTGAGGCAACTGAGGTTAAGTGACTTACTAAGAGTCATGCAGCTAGTAAGTGTTATGTGTCTGAGGCCAAATTTGAACTCAGGTCCTCCTAACTCCAGGGCTAGTGCTCTATCCATTGTGCCATCTAGCTGTCCCCCAATTCTAACTTTAAAGAATTATTTTCTTCAGTTAGCTTTTGTAACTCCTTTTCTATTTGGCCAATTCTACTGGTTTTTTTTTTTTTTGCCAATTCTACTTTTAAAGGAGTTGTTTTCTTCAGTGGATTTCTTTTCATTTGGCCAATTCTATTTTTTTTAAAGTTGTTTCCTTCAGTAAACATTTGTGCTTCCTTTTCTAAGCTGTTGACTCTTTCTTCATAATTCTCCTTCATAACTCTCATTTATTTTACCAATTTTTCTTCTACCTCTCTTACATGATTTTTAAGATCCTTCTTGAGCTATTCCAAGAGGATGTTTTGGGTTTGAGACCAATTCTTTTTCCCCTTTGAGGCTTCACATATAGGTATTTTGATGTTGTCCTCTTCTGAGTTTGTGTTTCGATCTTCCCTGTTGCGATGGTAGCTTTCTATGGTCAGGGCTCTCTTCTGTTTCTTCCTCATTTTTTATCCTATTTTGTGACCTTTAAAGTTGAGTTCTGCTTCTGGAGTCCAAGGGGTACTGTCCCAAGCTTCTTATGCTGGGAGGGCAGGGGCCTGGTCACTGGCTTTTCATGCTGGGCCCTCAGGGCTTTCAGTTTGCCCAGCATGCTAAGGGTGGCCTGGCCTAGTTGTATCCAGATTCTGGGAATTGAAATTTGCCTAGTGTGCCTGATGCTGGAGGCCTCACTGCTGGCCTGCTGAACCAAGACTGATGAACTTCAATTGCTAATCTGTGCTGTGGCTAAGAGCCTCCTCCCACTGATTTTCCCAGATACCATCTGCACTAGGCTGAGTTCCCCTTTTGCCCAAGTGAGAAAGACCTTTCCTGAAGTCCTTCTAAGTTATCTTAAGCTGGAAAATTTTTCACTCCATTTTTTGTGGGTCCTATTGCTCCAGAATCTGTTTAGGGGCCTGATTTAATGTTGTTTCTGAAGCAAAATGGGGAGAGCTCAGGCAACTCCATGATTTCTCTCCACTACCTTGACTCTGCCCCACTGAGCTTTACTTTCTTTGAAGGAACACAGAAGTATTTCTTGAGGATAGACATGTCATAGTAAATAAAATTTGGTAGTATCTTTGTTGAGTGTTGGTTGTTATAGAATTGAAAATATGAATATCATTCAATATTTGGAATTTCTTAAGTGTCTCTTTACCTAAAGCATAGGATTAGTGGTATTTGATAGTGGCATTTTTCAGGTAGAGTTGTATTGTCTCTGCTCAACTAATTCTTGAACTGGGTGCTGAATCAGGAGCAGAATTAAACCCCAGTAGTCTTCTAAGCCTTTCTTACCAGATGACACTATAACACAATTACTAGAGACACTGCCATGGCTTCCATACAATTTTCAATAAATGTAACAGACTATAGAAACAATTTTGCGCTGAATGATCGTGTTCTAAGGAGTGACTGTATTTTCATAAGTGCAGAATGTAGTAGGCCTTTTAATAAAAAGTAATGTGCAGATGATATATTCCACCTTTGTAGCGGTAGCCATTTACATTTAAATGCTACTTATTTAATGTCATTTGGGAGGATTATTTAAAAGATATATTTTGATGGAGATTATTTTTTCATTAGAACTTTGTCCACTTTCTAAAAGGACCTATTCAAAGTGTCTCAGTCCTTACTACAAAGCTAATTCTAATAAATGTATAGGCCAAAGTGGAAGCTTACCATCCAAGCAGATACATGGCTCCTTCATCCTCTGTGTATGGCTTCTTGCCACTTGCCTTCATGTCTTCTTCATCTAAAGATATAACATTTATGTGTCAAGCATAAATACAAAGAACTTAAAAATGGGTACACACAAAGCATTTTAAGGGATAATAAAAATTTTCTAAGGCCCCTGATTTCTGATGTGTTGCCAATCAGATGAATCAGTAGAAAAGTTTCCAAATGCCGACTCCTCACACTGATGAACATATAGATTTTTATAACCCCTAACCACCCACAAAAATGTTTCATCCATTCATGTGAGTAATCAATCAGTTGAAAATTTGCCAAGTAAAAATGGCCTGAAATCTAAAACTCTCTATTGTCATCTATTTGGAAATCAGATTTTCCACCATTGAATGAACATTAATGTGGTAAATATGTAGAAAACCTCAACTCTACCCCCAGTGTGCTAAGTAAGCAAAGATATGAAGGAGGTACAGCCTTTACTCCCAAATAGCTAACATTCTACTTGATTAATGTTATAAATAAATTTCTCCATGTAATCCACAGAAGTCTTCTCCATCCATATTGTAGCTTCACAGGAGTACTCATTCAGTGTATCATTGGGCACCAAGTCCATATAAAAAAGGAAGGAGGAAAATGGTTGGTAGGTTTGGTGACTGAGGATTTGGTGATGGAATAAAAGACTGTGTAGCAACAACTTTGTGGACACTGGAGGGAAAGGTTCTACTGGTATGGGGCAAAGGTGACAATTGAATATTCTGATGAACGGATTTACAACAGGAATTTCTCAAAGTATGTCATTCTGAAAATTTTGCTAGGTTAGGCTGCTGTTGATAAGAAGCTGTTTCACTGATAGGGTTGAGTCTCAACATTCCTCCAATGACTGCATATGTGATGAAATCACCAAATGTAAAAATAAACTGAAAAAACTTACCATCCCTGTCACTATCGGTTTCCATCCTTGTCTCTGCTATTTTTATTACAGGGACCTCCCTTGAACAAGAAATAAAAGGTGTTCAACATAAATCCTCATTATAGAATATCAAAAGTATAAATATGCAATTTTGGTAAAACCCACGTCTGCCACAAAACTCACCACACTTTGCTAAGGACCTAGAAAGAGAAATCTATCTGATGGTGGGAATGTCAGTCCACCTATTTTCAAGAATATTTTACCTTTCAGAAACAGTAACTTCATTTAGCCTGTCATTAGAGGTATTTTTGATATATTAAAGTGTAAAATATTATTTTGTGGTTTTCAACAAAACTAATTGGATTTTTAGAAATTCAAACAAGTTGAAAATGGAAAGATAGCCCATGAAGTATTGTTTGCTCTTCAAAAACCCCCCAAACAAACATGAAATACGAGTTTGTTTTTTGTTATGAAATGCAAGTTTGTTTTTAGTATCAATATAATTGTCATCTGATAGAATGACTTTTTTAAAGAAATAGAATATTAATGGTGTTTTAGAGCTGCAAACACTGTCAGAGAAAGAACATCTGATCATGCAGTTTCTCTTAGGGAGTAGAACAGATGCTCCATGACTAAGGAATTACATGGATTCCTTCTTCCTCTACAACATTTGCTTGCAGTTTTAACACTGAATTGAGTCTTTTCACCTTCCTTGGGGTGAAGAAGGGGAGATTAGAGAGAAGATGCTGAATTTGCATTGGTAGAAAGTATTTCCTCTGTGGGAGGTCTTTATTATCAGTGCAAATTCACTTTCCATCCCAATCCATATCCCCTTGTTTTCCTGACATGGGACTGTGTGACTCACTAGTCTTGAAGCTCTCCATTTAGTGAGTTGGCATGAGACATTTTGGTTTTTGTCACTCAGCATTATGACTAAAAGAGCAACTTTAGAGCGATCTTAATTTTCCCTAAACCAATTCAGCTATTTCATAAAAATGGATATAGAATAAATATAGTTTGATCACATTTATGTTGAGCAGGTCTACTTGAGTCCTTCTATCCAAGATTATATTAATATTTCTCATTATCTTGTAATTTCATAAGGCATCCCTTTGTAATGCAGGTGCTTGGTAATTTTGCATAGGAACATCCCATAAGTAGAGATGTGCCATCTCTACATGTGGTCAATGTGTTCTTAAGTTGGGTGCTGGTTTAGGAGTATAATTTAACTCCAACTATTGTGTAAGACTTCTGTGGCAGTTCCCAATTGCTGCAGTCAATGCACTCTGCAATATGGCTATTATACATTCTCTCTGAACTGAAAGGACAGTGGACATAACACTCCCAGAACAATAAGATTCCATGGAGTGACTGACAGTAGCTACCTTGTATTTGTAATTATAATATAAATACTTTCCCATTGTGTGAAGCATTTAAAATTGGATTGCCATATAAGTTTTGTCTCACCGCCCACTTTGAGCACTGTTCATTCATTTTAAAATTCTAATTACAAATTGCCTTATTTTGAGGGTTTTTTCAGCATTATTTATTATTTATTTACAAGTGATATTTACTTTCAGATAGTTGGGTTTTTCTTAATGTACGAAATATTTGAATCCTTCCTAAAATGATAGTATTCAAAGTTAAATTTAATGAAGAGATGGGCTAAATTAAAAGCTTACCGTGAATAATTATCCCCTGCTCCTTCGTGGACTATATTTTTCTTGGTCGGTCCCAATTTCATCTCAGTTTCATCTATAGTAATAAAGAGTTCAAATGTGAATCGCCAAATCATTCAGAGTACTTAGAAAAGTCTCAGAATTCTGGCTAACTTACTAATATCTACTTAATCCATATTGTAGCAGAACTGAAATGTTCAAAATAAACCTTTATTTACATCATTCATTATGGAAATGGAAAGGTAAAACTAGAAACTCTAATGTTAGTAGTTTTGCCCACCAGTTTGGATAAAGCATTGTGCAGCCAGACTCACTTCAGCATCTAAAATTAAGTCTACTGCTTTGAGACTAGGGTGGACATTAGATGTCCCAGTGAGTGGAGGGGTCTTGTTAAATAGTCATAAATTGGAGACTCACTGGAATTAAATAGTAATCATTTGTGAGAAGACTTCCTCAAATTCTGTCAACTTCAAA
The DNA here is from genome assembly GCF_003287225.1 of Phascolarctos cinereus. Taxonomy (NCBI): domain Eukaryota; kingdom Metazoa; phylum Chordata; class Mammalia; order Diprotodontia; family Phascolarctidae; genus Phascolarctos; species Phascolarctos cinereus. The sequence continues at coordinate 11,980,898 of NW_027556098.1, forward strand.
ACTTTCTCAAGATTTTGCTGAGATTTTAAGAACTTCACTAACATAATGTTGAATGACAGCACTGCTCCAATGATTATATTTTTTATGAAATCTACAAATTTGAATGTATTTTATTATTATATTAATAATCATTAATATGATCAAGGTCATTAATGTGATAGATCCCAGCCTTTTCATGTTTTCTCTAGACTAGAGAGGAAAACATTTCAATCTAAATCCAATGATAAAAATTTTGGATATGCCATAACGTTATTTCTAACATGCCAACATGTTTCTATCACTTCTTGAATGGCCCTCACAAAGGAAGAGGTATTATTATGGAAGAGTCAGTCTATATCATTAAACTAAATATTTTAAATTTCTGAACCTAATATTTAACTTCCCTCTATAGTCATTCCTCACTTTGAAACGTTCAGCTAGTCTGTGAATATTGAAAAATCTAATTGGAACTTTTAGAATTGCAAAGATTATTAACAAGGTGGAGAGAGCTGAGGAACTACTACTTACAATAAGCATGAGAACCAAGGAAAAGTTTTATTTCCACTATGTCATGAAAAGTTTGAATTTTTTTCAGACAGAATGGGAAGAGGCAAGAGGGGAGATCTCAAAGAAAATGGGCATCTCTACTGACAGCCCCGTTGTACTCATGAGAAAACAGAAGCGCCTGAAAGTTATATGATTCAATCAAAGTCACACAAGTAGAAAAAGGTTGCCCCCTCTCAGTCAGGAAGTGCATGTTGAATTCCTGCCTCTACTATGTGTATTCATACACAGCTGCTTGAACACTGAATGGTTGACTTAACCTCCCTGAGCACATGACATTTGTCATGACATTTTGGGTGCAAGACCCCAAAATTGCGTTGTTAGAATGGATTTCTTCACCTGAGAGGTCTTTATATCAGTGCAAGTTCACTTCCCACACCTAAGCATATCTTGGTTTTTTGCTTTGCTTTGTTTTTGTTTTTTGACAGGGTACATCCTTAGGATTATTAATCCCCTTTGTTTCCATGCTGGCCAAACCTACCCTTTTGTGAAATCTGCTGGTTCAGAAACATTATTCTACTCCAATAGACCTGCAACATGATCACTCAGTTGTGGCCAAATGACATAGATTCCTCTCCCCAGAAATGGTTTTGATGGCTTAGAATGAGTGTAAGTAGCAATTGTTTTCTGTTCTGGCCTGAAGACCAAGGATCTTCTCCCTCCCAGACAGATAACTTACTTTTGTGATAGTAGACTGGATCATCTTTGTGTCTCAATTCTTACCTAGCCCTTGGTCACTAAAAGAATGTTGCCTCAGGCAAACCTGAGACCTGAGAAAGACCATATTTTAGAAAAGCCAAGGAAACCAATTGCATCCAGGGCTATTGCAAGTCATGACTTTTCTCTTGCCACTGGACTCTGATGACTCTGAAGGAGAGGAACCGATGATTCTCTGCAGCTCTGCCTCTCTTAAATCCAATTCATGGTTAAGTCAAGACATCACCTTCATGATGTCCTTGGTCCTTTTTGAGAACAAATGATGAACCACCACCACAGTAATATTAGTGTACCTGTTTTACCTCATCTTTTCCACCATTTGTCATTTCTGATAGGTGTGAGGTGATACCTCAGAACTGTTTTAAAAGAATTTCTCTAATAAGTAGGGATTTGGAGCATTTTTCTATATGATTGTAGATAGCTTTAATGTCTTCTGAAAACGTGTTTATATCCTAGGGTCATTTGTCATTGGGGAATGGCTCCAATTTTTATAAATTGGACTAAGTTTCCTATGTATTTGAGAAATTAGGCTTTATCAGAGAAACTTACTGTAAAAAAAAAATTAATACTATTTCATTGTTTAAGGTCTCTTTTAGTAAAATGTAGTTTCCCTGTCTCTTTTAATTAGGTCTGTTTTGGCTTTTGTTTTGTCTGAGGTCATGATTGCTACCTCTGCTGTTTATACTTCAGCTGAAGGACAATATATTCTGTTCTAGCTTTTAATTTTAACTCAGCATGTAACTTTCTGTTTCAAGTAAGTCTTCTGCAAACAAATTATTGATGAATTCTGGCTTCTAATCCATTCTACCCTCCAGTTTTGTTTTATGGGTGGATTCATTCCATTCACATTCACAGTTAAGATAACTGTGTATTTCCCTTGATCTTATTTTCTTCTGTTGATCCTTCCCTCTTTTTATCCTGAGTCTGTTTTGCTTCCTTCAATCTGATTTCTCTTTTGAAACACCCTCCTCCCCAATGTCTTATCCTCTTTGCTCTCTGATTTCACTGCTCAGTAAGATAGATTTCTAAACCCAGCTGAGTGTGTACACATATCCTTCCCTCTTTGAAGCAATTCAGAAGAGAGTGAGGTTTAAGCATTTCCCATCCCCTCACTCTGATAATTTCCCCTCTACTATAAAGCTCTTCCTTGCACACCACACCTCTTTTATGTGGAAAAAAAATTCCCATTATACTTTTTCCATTCCACCTTTTCCCAGTGCATTCTTCTTTCTCACCCTTTCGCATTTTTGGAGGTCATCCCAACACAGTTGACTCATGTGCATGACGTCTCCTAACTGCCCTTTTTTGTGCTTTTTCATGCTATATCAGAGCTACTTCTGGGGCTCTGCAAGTTGTCAGTGCTTCCAAGGTGGTATGATCTGGTGAGAGCTGTGATCACTGCCCTCCTGGTCTGTACTTTGGTCTTGCAGCATGATATCCTGTAGCCACAAGTGCTAGCCCTCCTTTCTCCCTTGGAACTGAGACCACAGCCCCAGCTTCCTTGTGACTGACCACAAGCACACCTCTCTACTCTAGAACCGTAACCCAGAACTGTGTATAGGCAATACAGTTGCCAATCAGCACCAGCAGCCCTCAGTGCCAGCAAAGGGTCCCTTGTAATCTTTTTTCTGACCAGTTGTCTGACCCCTTTACTATAACTCCCCAAGCTGCTACTGCTGCCACCATTGCCTCCAAGACTCACTGTTGATGGTGCTGCACCACTCTGTGCCAGGCCTGACTCCACTGCAGTGTCACAGAGCGTTCCTGCTGACCTACTAAGTTGTCTTGGGATAGAAAACATGTCTCTCTCTGACCTTATGTTGGCTCTGCTACTCCAAATTTTTATTTCTGGAATTATTTCCAAGTTGTTTGAAGGGGGAATTCAGCTGGGTTTGGTGCATGTACTTGACTCTGCCTCCTGGTTTTTTGGTTTTAATTTTTTGTTTGTTTTCATTTATGCATTTTCAATCACCTCAAAGGACTGTGAATCAATTCTGCACTGAAGAATGATTTTCTGTGCATTGACTGACAGCAGCAATGGCCTTCCAATTGGTCAGTACAAAAATAGATGCAGAGTTGAACAGGTCCTTTAGAAAGCAGAAATGTTGTGCATCTTATATATGTGCCTCTTCTTCCATCAAAGCAGTGACTGTTCACTTTCAAACTTTAGTTACTTAGGTCCATATTTTTGAGATTAGTTAGAAAGATTATTTGCAAGAGATAAAATTCAAGAAATCATTCATTGCTTTGGTTTTGTTTTGGGGCTTTTTTGTGTTAGATTTTTGTAGTTTCTAAAGTCAGTCTATTCAAAATGTGTTTAGGTCCTTTACAACAAAGCAAATTATAATAAAGTTGTTGGACACAGTGGAACGTTACCCTTGAGGATGATCAACTGTGCCTCCCTTGTTAGCACTTGTAATGAGAGCCGCTTTATTATTTTGTTATTTTGATTATTTATTGTGTTATTTTTTATCTTCATATATGATGGGGGTGGTTATTAACAGTGTACCACCTTCAAGAAATACAGAGAATTCAAGTAAGTGTCCAGAAAAGCATTTAAAATGATGATAAATAGTCAGGCAGTTCTTAAAGGCCATAGTTTTCTAATGAGTTGTTGATCCAATGAATCAGTAGAAGAGACCACTAATGCTGACATAACTGTTTCTATATCCTCCCTCCTTGAAATCACATTATTAATTAATAAGTAACAGGTGATTTTCAAAGTGAATAAGGCTAAATTCTAAAACTGTTTATGTCATAAGTTTGTAACTCAAGTTGTACTTCATTGTCAGCTGAATTAAAATCATTTCAGCAGAAATGTATAATATGCTTCCATAGATAATAAGGAATCAGAGTCCTTTGGCCTCAAAGAGCTAACATTTTACTTGTTCGCTATTATAAATGACAGTTTCTCTGAGTAAGCCACCAAAAATCTACTCAATCCATAATGCAGCTGAAAAGGAGTACTTAGAGTACAGTTAAGAATTGGGCACCAAAAGGTAATGGTGTAAAGGGCAGAGTTCTGCCCTGGGTTATTTTGTCCATTGGGGGTTTGGTGTTGGGTGGGTGGTGATAAAAAGTCTAAATGTGAATCACAAAGCAATTAGAGGAATAAGAAATGTCAAGCAATTCTTTAAGGCAGTGGGTTTCTGAAGAATTAGTGGAATTGGATGAATTGGTGGAAGAATGTTCTTTACTGGAGTCTTACACTGATAGAATGCCATCTTTTGACCAAAGGAATATCAATCTGAGGGGCAGCTAGGTGGTGCAGTGGATAGAACTCTGGCCTTGGAGTCAGGAGGATATGAGTTCAAATCCAGTCTCAGACACATGACACTTACTAGCTGTGTGACCCTGGGCACACAACTGCCTCACCAAAAAACAAAAAAACAAAACAGAACAAAAAAAGAATATCACTCAAATCACCACCTACATGAAGGAATACTCCTCAGTTACATAAAGTGTGAATTCAGCTACAGGCAATTCCCAAAATAAGGAGACTGACACCTACAATTTTCTGTGCAATTACTTTGTTACCTAGAGAAAATAAGGCTACATGGTCAGGGAGTCTAATGTTCATGGATTCTAAGGAATCAAAGATGAATAACAACACAGCCTTTGTCCACAAATAGCTTACATCTTATATGAACCATGTGATAAATAATGGTTTCTTTGGCTAACCTACTAATGTCTGCTAATTCCTACCATAACTCAACATACATATTCAGAGTGTCTTTGGACACCATTCCGTATGTAAAGGAAGGGGCAAAGATAGAAACTCCAGGGCTAGGAGTTCTAGCTACTGGCCACTTGCATGGATAAAGTTTGCCTAGCAGAAACTTTGGCTTTAGCAGCTGGGATGGGCTTTACTGGTATGGAAAAAGGATGGCCCTTGGATGGACCAGTGTATGAATTATTCTTGGACATTCATACCTAAATAATTAAATCTCTGTAGTAAGTTTTAATTGGAGAGTGTCCAACCCTCTGTGATGAAGGATTTCTTTTCAAGGGAGTTTTTCCAATATGACATTTACAGAACCTTCTTTTGTTTAGGCTGATGTTGGTTAGAATCTGTTTCACTAGAAAAACATTCATGATTGCCTATGTAATGAATTTGCCAGTATGAAAATAATTTTAATAAACTCACCAGAATGGAAGGAGATCTCTTCCATAGTTTCAAATACCGGTTATTGTGACAGGCTTCCCTTAAATAAAAAGTAAAATCCTTGAAGTGTAGCTCCTAGTTTTAAAACCACAAATATGCAATAATCATAGTTGGGAAAAGGACCTGTTTTGTAATTATACTTTATCACCTTAAAACCACAAATATGCAATAATCATAGTTGGGAAAAGGACCTGTTTTGTAATTATACTTTATCACCTTGGGAATGTCCATTGATTGTGGGAGAATCAGATCACATGACTCCAAAACTCGTTTTCACTTTTTGAAATATCACCTACTGAACTTCCTCTGTAATTTCCTTTGCCCTTTGCTTAATAAGACTTGTAGATATTGACAAAATTAATGAGGATTTTTAGAATTCCAAAGAAGTTGACAATGTAGAGAGAGCTCAAATATTACTACTTATTACATTTTTTAAAAGCACAGGAATCAAAGAAAAGGCTTGTTTGTGCAGACAGGTCTTATTTTGCCATAAAATGATAAGAGCTTTGGATTTCTAGACATAGATAGAATGGCAATAATATGCACTGCTGGAAAGGAGGCCAGAAAGAAAGAGGCCATTCAGTTGGACACCCTCACTGTAATCATGAAGAGACTGAAGCCAATAGGAAAGTAAGTGATTTACTGAAAGTTACCCAGGGAGTACAAAGGGGGCCCTCTCAGACACAAAGAGAAGGTTGCATTCCTGCCTTGACTATATGTGTTTGCTGCTTGAACACTGAATGAATCATTTAATGTCCCTAACCTCTAGACATCTGTCCCTATAATTTTGATCTCCCTCCTAGGAATTTAAAATAACTTTCCTGAGCTGCTGTCCTAAATGGAATGATGATAGGAATGCAGAGAACTTGATGGAACCCTGATCTGAGGGCAGCCTAGGGGCAGCCTCTCTCTGGACCATCATCCACTCCCTCCCACCTGGCCTGAAAATGAGGATGCTATTTGTTGTACTGCTGATTCCTTTCCTGGATTTGTTCCTATGAGCTTTGGCTTGTCTCCCTCTATTCTGCTTTATTTAGCTACTTTAGAGAATATTTATCTTTGTATGTGCACCCCAGTAAGTTCATTATACAGTTTGGAAGAAAGTTTCACCTTCTATTCTTTGATCCCTATCTGCAGATATGGGAGGAAGTTGGTTGCTCCACCTTGCAGAGGATGGGATTAGAGAATAGAAAATGGAATGTGTTGGCTCAGTAATGGAAATCAACGAGTAGAAATGTAACCTTGCAATGCTTGCATTGCTCAATTGTATTGATTAATCGTCTAGAAAAATGATCACAATGGTTACAAACATCTTCAAACTACAAATAATTATAAGTATGCATTGAGGAATCTGACCCTGTAGGATAATTTTTTAACAGAAGAGAGTGGTTTATGCTTAAGGTATCTTCATTATATCACAAGCACATGCAATGTTGGGCGTTTCAGTGACCTCCTTGAAAGTTCAATATAATCATGTCTAAAATGATGGGGATTAGATTAAGTCATATGTATCTATGGTTGATTGTAGCTGTAATGATGTGATCAAAAATGTCTATCCCTCTGACAATCTGTTTCTCCCTCTGTCTTTCCCCATCTCTTACAAAGATTTCATAAAGACATTACAGGAACATGATGTAACAGAAAAAATATTGGGTCTACCTTTTGTATGTATACCTGGGCTCAAATCCTATGTCTCATCCTTACTACCTGTGTAACTTTACATGTGAGGTTTCATCCTTAGGCTTTAGTCGCCTCATCTGTAAAACGAAGGCATTGTTCTTGGTGGGTTATTAGTTCCCTTCTAAATATTACTATGAGTACAAAGGAGTACAAAGAAATGATAAGTTAAAATGGAGGCTTCATCATGAAGTACTAAACAAGAGGTGACTCAAATAACAAATCATATAAAGCATTTAAAATAATTTATAAGACAATGGTGATCATAACACAACGTACCAAAATTTTTGCAATGAAGTCCTTGGAATTATTGATATTAAAAAGGATATCCTAAAATGATGAGAAAAAGGATTAATCAAGTGGCCAATGCATAGAAAAATGGAAATCAACAAATAGATTCGTGTAATACTCCTCTCTGAAGTTCAAAGAGAAATAGAGAAATTGGAAGACAAAAGGAATTGAGAGTTAATAAATAAATCTAAAGGTTTTTTTTTAATGTGCTTTAAAGGTGTCTTATAGTAATGATTCTCTGTATGCACCCCCTCCCTTGCCACCTGGCCAGGTAAGTACCATATTACATTCCTCCCTCAAGGTTTTCCTGCAGCATTCAAGTGATTGAGTGAGAGTAGGACTCAAGATGTCTGGTTGTCTCCCATTGTCTAAAGCCCCACTAATTATGTTCTTTCCATTTTAAGGGGCCCCAAGTACCCTGATTACATTTAGCTACTTAGACAAGTTTATATAGAATAATATTGACCTCAAAGGTTTAACAAGAATAGACATTCAAACATTCTCCTCCAATACCTACCTCAGTCTTTGGGGAGTGGATGAGAATAAGATATACAGCTTTCCTCCCTTCCTGTATAGCCCAGTTCCAGCAAGTTCTGCTTCCAAAGTTCCCCTGGGCTGGTTTCCTGGTTTCTCAGTGCTCCCTAATAAGCTAGATACTACGTTCAGCCCGAAATCCTAACTCCAGCATCTCATGACGAGAACACCCTGCTAACCGAGGACACTCCAGCCCATCTTCCTAGAAACAAAAAGGGACACTGCAAAGAGACCAAAACCCCAAGGCCACAACTGCAAATTATTATCCAGGAGAGAGTGCTCCAAATTACTTTATGAGAGAAATGCAAAGAAAAGCAACCCTTCGGCTCATAACCTGGCAAAGAATTGGCAAAGATGTTAAAAGATGGACATGGTGATTTTTGGAGGGCTTGTGGGAATATAGACATGCTGGCATACTGTGGCTGGAACTGTATATTGGTACAACTATTTTAGAAGAAAAATTGAATTTGGCAAATAACATGCCTAAAATGTCCATATTCTTTGACTGATTGAGAGGTTCTGTGACTGGGCTTATACCCTAAGTGAGCCATTGATAACAAGAAAATCCCCCCAATACATAAAAAAGCATTCTTTTTGTTAGCTAATACTTGTGAACATGGAGAAGCCAGTTTATTGGTGAATAAATCAAAAAATTATGTTATAGGAATGTAAGGAAATATTACAGCGTTATAAGAAATGATTAATGTGAGGAATACAGAGAACCAAGAAAAAGCTCAGTGTGAACTGATGCCAGGTGAATTAAACAGAGCCAGAAAAACAATATAGACAGTAAGCAGAATTAAAAAATGTAAAATATTAGGATAAAAGCAGAAGTTTAAATATTTATCATATTGGGAAAAAAGAGGACCATTTGGGGAAAACTCAAGAAAGATAACTTGAAAAAATGGGGGTAAACATCAGGGTTTTCAAGATCAGGAAATAATAGGAAATTTACTGTATTTTTGCTACTCGTAATTTAAAATCAAAGGATAGAATTTTCTGTTGAGCTATGTGAGTATAATACTTGAAAATTACTATGTATTTGTACAGAGTCACACAATGTTCTACATATAGATAGACTTGAATTTGGTAGTATTAAAAGACATATATAGTGTATGTATACAGAAATATACATACATTATATTATGTATGCATATACGCATGTAACATTAACACAAAGAATGTTCACGTGTATGTGCACATACATACCTATGTACAGATATGTACACATATAAACATAGAAAGGCAAAAGACAATTTTTTTATTAGAATAAGAAATTTTTTTTCTTAGATTCTAAACAATGTCCTAGGTTTCACAACCATATAGGTAATGAGATTTTAGTTGGACTTCATTCAGTTTCTATTCTGAAAAAAATACTACCTGAAATGATATTTTCAGTAACAAGTTAGTAAAAAGAAAAAAAAGTGGTCAAGGTAAAATCAGTACAAGCATGTACGAATAAAATGATACAGATTTTAAGAGAACACAGAAGAAAGGATTTAATGTAATGTTTAGATGAGAATTTTTGACATCATTCTAAAAAGCAACTACACATAAGAGACTGGAAAAAGACTGAGGATGCAACAGGTATTTTATGTTTAATATTCAGGGGGTTTCTGCCTCTTTCCCTTGAGTTTATGATGTCAATGCTTCTTATTAGAGGTCTTTGGGATCAGTGCTTCTCTTTTATTATTCCTTTTTGTAAGCTTAGTAATTAGCATGTTTTTTGGTATAAAAAATTACACAAAAAGTTTTCTTTAGCTGACTGAATATCTTGAGAAGTATCGTCTTATTTGATGTCAGAATGGATGTCTGAAAGGATGTCAGAAAGGATGGCTTAAATTCTGAATTTCAAAATCAAAGCAAAAGCATATGATAAAAATAATAATCTAGAGGGAAAAGTCCATAATGCCAGAGCATAGGATACCCAGACAGAAGCTAGAATAAAAGCCTAAGCTATACAACATTTTCCTCAAAAATGGAAAAGATTTATGCAGTTAAAATAACTATTATAAAGAAAAATTTGGTAAAACACAAAACAAAACAAGGAACCAAGAGTGCTTTCTATATCAAGGAAAATTGAAATAGTATAAGAAGAAATAGCCAAGGAAAAATCCCAAGAATTAGAGAAAAAAGAAAATAAATTATCCACCATGTTTACTCAGTTAGAGGTCCCCACCATTGAAAACAGAAAAGAAATTAGTCAAAAGGGAAAGAGAAATAGACATCAAAAGCAAATTTAAAAAATTTAATGTTAGGAATTCCTTTCCAAAATGGAAAAGACCAGGAAGAGAACAGGGAAAAGAAATCTTAAGTTATCCAAAATAAAACCAAAGTAAAAAAATCCAAAGTAATGAATTCATTCTAAATAAATGACAAATGATAGTGTGGAAAAAGAATGAGGATGATATATTGAATAAAGAATGAGGATGTATATTGCATTTAAAAGATTAATGTTTCTTCTGCCTATATAGTTGCTTTCAGATTATGATTGTTCATGCTTGTGGTCATTTTTCCTACTCTTATGCCTCTCAACTTAGCAAAATGTCTGGACCAGGGGTGAGGAACCTGCATACTGGAGGCCACATGTGGCCTTCTAGGTCCTTGGGTGAGGCCTTTGGACTGAATCCAACTTTTATAGAACAAATCCTTTTGAGAAGGGGATTTGTTTTGTGAAGTTTGGATTTCATTAAAGGACTTGAGGACCTAGAGGGCCACATGTGGCCTGGAGGCTGGAGGTCCTCCACTTCTGGCCTGGACCATACTACTTGTTGAGGAAGTCAGTCCTGTGACTGACTATCTCCACTGGAATGGTGAACTTTTCCTTTTCTGTGTCAGAGAGCGTGAGTCTGTGAGCAGTTCAGACCTTTGGGAGTACACTTTATGTAAACAATAATGCAAAACAAAACCAAGCCCCAACCCCAGAGAGCTAGATAATTCAGGTTGATGTTCTCAAACTTTGAAACAAGTACTGAAGCCTGAACCATTCAGCCTTTCCTCCAAAATGCAGAAAGAAAGCAACCCTCTACCAAAGTGCTCTTCTGAGTGAAATACAGCTGTCTATGTATGAAATCTGAGATGGACAGAGTAGTGATGCATATTGTGTACCCTAAAGCGAGTATCTTCACTGTACCGAGCCCTGAGGATGCTATTAGACACAGGGAAAGGTCTTCTGAGGAACCTTCTAGTTCTGAGTGTTCTCTCTGTGTAAAATGACCCACTGGCCCAGAAAGATTGCTGTGTGCCTGACAGTGTGGAGTTCATGGGGAATCAGATGATGGAGGGCTTTGTATGCCAAAATGAGGTTGCCTCACTTTGTCCCAGTGTTATTGGGAAGCCCAGTGGCCTGATTGAGTAGAGGGTTAGACTAGACATGATGGGATCTGCACTTGTGGAAGTTGACTCAAGTTATGGTGAGTGGAGCAGTAAGGAGAGATTGGTGTCAGGTAGACCAATTAACAGGCTATTGTACTAGTCCAGGGTGGAGGGAATGAAGGTCTGTACCTGGATTGTTACTATGGTAGAGGAGAAAAAACAACAGGAGGGATAGCCTAGATCCTTGGGCAATAAAAATCATCAGCTGCTTTAGTGGCCCCTATTGGATGTGAGGCTAAGAAAAATGGAGATGTTGAGGCAGACCTCTCGATTGTGAGCTTGGTTGACTGGGAGGTGGTGGTGCTCTCCACAGTGAATGGGAAGTCAGGATTAAGGTTGGGTTTAGGAGGGGAATGCTCATCAGTTCAGTTCTAGAAATACTGAGTTCAAGAAGTCTGTGATATTAATGGAAAATTAGTGAAATCAGCACCTACCTAAAACATCAGAAAGATTCTGGAAGAAAAGTTAAAAAAAAATTTGTGTCCCAAGTAATATGCAAACTACTTCTGGAACCAACCACCACACGTCCTTTTCCAAAGCTCTCCAGTAGAGACTGGCTCTGTTACCATGGTGACCAAGGAAAACACTTTCCTTGTGATGTAAGCAACACATGCCGTTGGTGGTTGGGATTGTTGTTCAAATGAAGGCATCTTTCTGTTAGGTGCCCCATCTTCATGATGTTGATAATTTTCTTAGCATTTCTTTTCATATGGATAAGGGTTTTCTTTAATAATTTCTGTATTACTCCTTTGTTTTCAATTTCTGTCTTCCACATGAATATTGAATTCAAAATCCTCTCACATGGCTTCTTGGTCACTGTGACTTTAGTTATGAAAGTGTTTTTAGGAACACATTTTATTATCAACCTGTTATAGGAAAATATGACCATTTATTATAAGCTTCTATACACCACAAATGACATATTTTGGTACACATCATGTATAAGTAATTATAGTACGTGAAAGTCCATGTAGTAATTATGAATCAAGTATGAGTCAAAATAACTTTCTTAAAAAAACTATCATAGCCTATTCTTTTAATCTAGCAAGCAAGTGTAAAAATCAGTTAAATTCTGAATTGATTCTATTGAAATGACCAGAAATCTAGTGATTGTAAGTGTTATTTTCCTTTATGTGTATATAAAAGTTATCTTGGAAAATTACTCAGGAAATCAATGGTTAATCAACACTGACCATAAAGAAAGCAAAAGACTCTCCCAGGCAACAAGCAACTGACAAAGACTTCAGTCTCTCCTCTATCTCACTTTCAAGCCTGACTGTCCGTCTCTGTTACCTGGCCCAAGCCTAGGATATCATAATGAAGAAGCAGCTGTAGGAACTTCAAAGAGAGGAGGATTGGTGGTGCAACCCTTGCAGGGCACTGATAAGAGAAGTATTCTACCAAATAGAAAAGACTTGAGCAATAGCTATTGGAAATTTTTGGCATAGAAGGAACACATAAAATGGAACTTTTTGGAAGATTCCACATATATAATACAAACAGACAGTGTTAGACTGCAATTCCTGTTTCTCTAGCAGCCCCAAGATTTGGGTCCTACTGTCTGATCTCATTGACTGTAAACTCTGGAAATTTCCACGTGAGTGTGTGCATATGTGTATGTGTGTGTACATACACACATGATGTATGACTGTGTATATATGTAAATCAGAATGGGGGTGTGTGTGTACTAAGGTTAAGGAAACTTGTTCGTTAATATCTTACTACTTAGCTAATAAAAATTTGAAAACAGAAGTCCTATGTCCTTTGGTGATTTGCCCCCTTCTGTCCTTCCATTGACAAATTTGAGTCACTTCTAATTCAGGATGAAAGCTTTGGTTTTCAATAGATTGAAAGGGCCTTTTCACTTGGACAAAGAAAATGGGTGTTTGCGCATCTGGATTGTAGTATAATCATATTGTGAAGGCATTTGTTCGATTTACTGACATAACTGCCACGTTTTCCTATTTCCTGACCCCATATATTTGCTCACCAACCCCCTCTTCAGAAATTCAGTATACTTTACTTGATCACATAGCTCCTAGCACATTTGTTATCACAGTGGGTGAGATGCCTCTTTCTTCTTTGCTGATGAGTGATTCTGCCAACTGTCCTTTCACTCCAGTGCAAGAAGACTTTGATAGGACTAGCCTTCCCCAAGGCACAACCTGATTGACTAGGATTCCCTGATGTAGCTTCCTGACGGGGCATAAAATGTCCCAGTGACTGGTATCAAGGCTTCTCAATCCTGGTGGGTGTCACATTACCTTGAGGACTTATTCACCAGCCTAGTTTCCAGATGGAAAGTGTGTGTGTGGGGAAATCTGGAGGCAGGGGTATGGCCATGTCCAGAGAAGCTATCCTTGTTGCATATGTTTGCTGTTTTGTTGTTATTCTTGTTGAATCATTTCATTCATGTGTCTGACTCTTCATGACCCTATTTGAAGTTTTCTTGGTAAAGATATGTGTGGTTTGCTATTTCCTTCTTTAGCTCATTTTACAGAAAAGGAACTGAGGTAAATATGGTTCAGTGACTTGCCCAGGGTCACACAGCTAGTAAGTGTTATGTGTCTGAGGCCGTTTTTGAACTCAGGTCCTCCTGAATCCAGGGCTGCTGCTCTATCCACTGCACCATCTAGCTGCCCCTCAATAAAAATATTATTAAAAAAAAACAATTTAGAACTTTGATCACTGCAATAACCAACTAAAATTCTAGAAAACTGATGATGAAAAATTATTCCCACCTCTTATAATAAATGAATTCAAGTTACAGAGTAAGACATGCATTTTCATATGCAATCATTTGGGAATATAACTTATTTTGCTTGCCTAAGCATAGTTGTTATCAGAACTTTTCTTTTTGAATATGAGGTGAGGTGGAAAAGGGTAAGGAGGGATAGGCCTGAGATATTAAAAAAAGGAAAAAAGAAAAGAAATAAACAAGAGTTGCTGAGGCATTTTTAATGCAGAGAATATAAAGACAGAATAAAGACATATGCAGTGTAGCTTTTAAAACTACAGGTTGAAATTATTCACTTAAAAAGAAACACAAACTAAACTTTAGAGAGATCTATCGTTTCATGTACCACCCTCCTTTTCTGTTGTACTGTATATAAAGAAATGTTCATTTTATTTTGTGTTTGTTTAGTTCAGAATAAAAATAATTTTAAAAGGAAGGTATTCACACCAATGACATAATAAATCTTTTGATGTTTTGAAATTCCAAAGTACAGAAATAGCATGATTTGTTTCCTTAATGCTATAGTTTAGGGTAATTGCCTCTTGAATAAAATGATGATACCAAGGGAATCTTTACACCAATGCTTTTTAAGGGAAAGGTACTCACTGAATTGTTATAAAAAATGGGTATTTAGGAGACCTAAATTGCTTTTCTGTATATTGGTAGCCATTCACCCTGAGTAGCATCTGTATGAATAGAAGCTAGAATACAGGATAAAAGAGACAGGAAAGATGGAGGTGGAAAGGAGAAAAGAAAGTTAAAAAGAAAGTAAAAAAAGTTAAAAAGTTAAAAAAAATGCCTAAAAATGCATTTATGTATATGTAATCTCCCTCATTAGAATGTGAGCCACTTGACAGCAGGGAAGATTTTTGCTTTTTATTGTAAACCATGACTTATTGCATTGCCTGGCACATAATTACCACTTAAAAGTGATTGTTGACTAAGAAGATCCATAAGTAATTTTCCTCATGAATCTCAAGGAAAAGATAGGCTTGCTGACTCCTTAACTACTTAAAATAGTAAGTGAGAGATAAATGGTATAGAAGGTTGACAGACACAAAGAGTTGTCACTAATTTTAAAAAAAGAAAGATTATACTTAATAATTGTTTTGAAATTTGAAATTTTTCTTAAGAGAGAACTGGTATGTGTGGGCCTTTCTCACCTATTCCTCAGCATTGGGTCTTTGTAGTTTTTGTGGCTTGGCCATACCCAATCTATCCTTTTAGCCTGAATCCCGGGACTGATACATAGCTACAGTCGACTATGAGCTATCATATTTGGCCATCTAAGTGTTCTTTGCCTAAATTAGGGAGTACTTTACATTGATTCCTGTTCACCTCTGAGAACTGAGCAGTGCTCAAGGATAAGAATTGTAAGACCAAAGAATGTCTGCAATGTTTAGCTAGTCTGAGGAAGCCATGACAATGGACTTGGTCACAGACCTGCCACAAGTCTGGTCATCATGGATACCTTCACCACCTGCCTCAAACAAGTTGACTCAGATCTCTGATTTCTGGTCTTGGCCTATTTATTCTAATTCTGATTCTTTCCTCTATCCTGACATAGGGCACTTTGAACTGTCCGTATGTAGAGTACCCACATTCCACCACAGGGTCCACAGCAGTGCTGTGTCAGAATGGGAAAAGGTCTGAGTCCATCTAGTTCAATCTATAGTAATGTGTGAATTACTTGGGACAAGCAATAGTTTTCATATGTTTTCACATTGTGACAGCAGTGGTCACATGTAAGCTTCCACTGATGTTAGATTGACCTGGTCCCCCAACCCTCAGGTCCCCTTTACTCAGATCTCTAATAGTTGATAGTATGCTGGATTTTGTGCCTTATATATTACTCATTGCTTTCTTTTGTTATATTATGGTGTTTTAAAAGTCTCCAAGGAAATTTGGAACACAACATTTTTGAAGAGTATGCTTCACAAAGTTGCAGGCCATAAAATAAACCCACATAGATCATAGGCATTTCTATATATTACCAACAACCTAACAGCAAGAGATAGAAAGAGAAATTCCATTTAAACTTACTGTAGACATTATACCTACTGAAACAAACCCAGGAACTATATGAGAACAGAAGAATTCATGACCAAACAGGAGATAGAGAACAATACAAAATGCAAAACGGATAATTTTGGTTACATTAAATTGAAAAGTTTTTGCACAAACAAAGCCAATGCAACCAAGATTAGAAGGAAAGTAGAATATTAGGAAAACTTTTACAACCAGTATCTCTGATAAGAGCCTCATTTCTAAAATATATAGAGAATTAAGTCAAATTTGTAAGCATGCAAGTCATCCCTCAATTGATAAATGGTCAAAGGATGTGATGTCAAAAGCTCTGAAAAGGTAATTGCATTTTTCTTTTTGAGTCTTAAAAACTACATGAAGAAGAGACTAAAGATGGAAAAATTGATCATTAAATAGGTATTTAACATATTCAAATTAAAATGTTACAACGTATTTTGAAAAGTTTCTCCAGAAGCAATTATCTGACCTTCTCCAGCTAAACTATACTGCATCTGAGTTCAAAAGGGGATGTTCAATTCTTTTTGCCACTCAGAAAATAGAGCAGTAACGCTGGCCATCTCTTGACCTCAAGGGGGAAAGGGCAGATCAGTTTAATATTAACTACTCTGATTGGCATAGAAACAATCGTCCTTTGAGACAATGCAATATCCTTGGATGAAATGTCATCATTTTTGCTCTCCCCTCCCCACCAATATAGCAAGATTGATGATTTAAGGTGTTAGAAGAATTGGAAGCATCAGGGACTACAGAGCATAATAAAACTTAAATTAGCCTCGTTCCACACTTGGTATCTCCTATGGACATGCAGGGGTGAACTTAAAAGGTAAAATTCAAAGCTGACACAAATTGAGGTCACCTAGTACCAAGGTGAGTCTTGCTAGGATAATAATAGTTTCCCTTGTAATCCATCCTGGGTCCTTTGCAGCTAATGGGTGGGAGATTAAAATGCCATAAGAAAAAGGCAAAGGAGCAGGTTTTTACTAGGTTGGCATCATTTACGGCCTCAAGGTAAAGGCTTCAAATCCAAGCACCTTCTCCAACTTCCTATGTATAAAAAGTAATGTTAAGACTGCACAACGAAGCTCACCCACAGGTAATATTTTGTGAAAGCTACTTCCAGTTATCTTCAAAGAAAAAAAATCCATGAGTAATACATGTCATTTAAACAGATCTCTCTCTCTCTCTGTGTCTGTGAAAACCACAGGGTTTTCAAGGTATGGCTAAGAGCAGGGTACACTCCATCTGACCACCAAAGATTTCAAAACTCCAGTTTTTTAACTATTCTCTAGTCACAACCACAAAACAGAATCATTCCAAAAAAGTGACCAATGGTATCTTAGAAGCTAAATTATTCAGTATACTTAACTTCTAGTGTTGTAAATAAGCAGCTAATCTAATGTGCTGGCTGCTGAAAAAAAGACTTAATAAAAGGAATGTATCTATAAGTTTGTGTTTAAAAACAAAACAAAACAAAACTCTCTTTGAGTCTCTAAATATACTTGCTCATTTTTCAATGAGCTGGAACCAGAAACTTCAAAAATCAAAAATAGAAGGGAAAAAACTCTGAAATTTGCTATTAAGCTTTTTTTCAGAAGTTAAAATGACCACATGCTTATTTTCCTTATTTACAGGGCATAAAAATCTTGTTCAATATCTAGAAAACCCTGCCATTTGTCTAGTTAAATAATTTGTCTTTAGAAAGTACAATTTTGTTCAAGGTGATGTCACTAAAACTAAACCATAGTTATTTTTCAATGAATGTGGCCATCTCTTCTTACCGACTGAAGGCTAATTTGAGGCCCCTACCGAGTGGAAAGAAAATATTTTATATTGTTTGCTTCTCTGGTCATAAATGCTGTGGGATCAGTGATTTGCATCTGTTGATGGCTTTATCATCAGCACTCTGTCCATTCCATTGAATGCCCCTTTTATTCTTTTCTAATTTCAGGCATCTTATCTTAGTGTAACACAGTATCTTCTCAGAGATGGCAGACTCAGAAGGCAGCTGTTAGCCAATAGAACTTATTAATTCTTCAGAATTATACTTTCTGAACATATATATCATGTGTGTGTGTGTAAGGGGGGAGGTGGGGAGAGAGACACAGAGAGAGAGAGAGATGTTTAAATGACAAGTATTGCTCGTGGATTTTTTTTTCTTTGAAGATAACTGGAAGTAGCTTTCACAAAATATTACTTCTTGAATATAATCATGCCAGTAATCAGCAGAAATCTTCTTTTCAACAAGAAATATACCTATCTCAAAATACTAACACAAAATCTGCACTCTCTCTCCCTGCCCCTCCCCTAAAGGGAAAAAAGATTATTTGAGCTTTCTGTTCAAATACCTACTTGAGTACTCGTGACTATTCAAGGCTTACTTTTTACAACTATAACCTTGCTAAGCACAGAAAGCCCCACTCTGTCAACTAACAAGGCAAGTAACAAGGCATTCAGAAACACAAGAGGGAAAAAAATACAGTTATTAGTTTTTGAAACTATTTCTGTATATTTGATCACAAATCCTTTACAAAGACACATTCCTCAACCAATTAATCTTTTCATTACTTCAGGTTTTGCAAAAGGCCAGCAATACTCATTAGGCACTGTACCATTAACATTGCATTCAAAAAAAGAAAACATGGGGAACCAGATCCTCACTCTCCTACTCTGCTGATACATTCTGGTGTTGGCCAGGGTATGGTGATACAAAAAGAGTCTTGTGGTGATATAAAAGTCAATAAACGCATCAATGGGGTAATGTTCATGTACAGCCAGAATGAAGAAGATTCCAAAGAGATTGAGGACCCAGGACAGAGTATGCAAAAAGTTCCAGCTTCTTGGTGTATATTTGGAACAGTAACAAAGAAATTCAGCATAGTCAGGACAACTGTGTGGCCACTGAACTCTCCACAAGTGTGTACTCCAGTCAAGGTCATACCAAAGCTGCTCCATATGGTGAAGGCTCAGTGCAGTTTTTCCCAAACACTGCCATACAGCTTTTCAGAACACTGGAGATGCTGTCCTGTATTTGTGAAGGAGAAACACCAGCAGCCAGATGTAACAGAGAATGACACCATACACTTCTGTCATGGCAAAGGCCCATAGAATCCTAGGGACACTATCTAGAAATATATCTGGTAGTGGTGGATAAGTCTGCATGTCAGGCACTCGTTCATGGACTATAACCATGATGAAGGATGTAAACCCAAATACTATGAACACATATACACAACTCAATATGGTCTTCCTGTATTCTGGGTCTAATCTTCTGTTTGTTCCTCCCATTCATGTACTAGTACTGATCTGAATTCAAGTCAGTGATAAGTCCGTCACAGTCATGTGGTAGTTCCCCATTACAAAGCCAGTCTGAGCCTTGCAGAACACTGATGTAAGGTGGCATGGGGCCAAGGAGATGGTCACTGTTATAACCCATCTCCAAAGTGGGGGGTGGGGATGGCAAGGGAAGTATGCGGTAATCTCCTGGTCCTGAGCTGTGTCAAACTTCCAAAGAGTAGTAACAGTAATACATAAGATATATTCACAAATTGAGAAAGCATCATTAGATTTCACTAGTGAGATGAGTACAATAGCAATACCTAAATGAGGGGAAAATAAAGCATAGAAGGAGAAATATAGACCTTTAATGAACCTTGATTTAAGGATTTCAAATAAAATCCTATCATCAGACCATAGCGACTGATCCAAAAAATGGTTCATGATAAACAAGCTAATTAATGTTCATTGTTTAAAAAAAAACTGGCTCCTAAACACTTCTGGTAAACTGTAGGGGAAACACCCTGATATCATGGCTTGAGTTGCTATTATTAAAGAGTGACTTGAGCCACTATTACTAAAGAGTGACTTAAGCTGTTCATGTTAAAGAGTAACATCCCTGTAAACCCTAGTGGAGATATAGGTGATCTTATTGTGGGAGAAGGGGGAAATTAGAGGGAGGCTAGATTAAAGGAGTGATAGTCATAAACAAAATGAACTCTAATGATGTAAAAATATATTTATAGCTCTTTTGGAGGTGGCAAAGAATGGAAATCTGAAGGGGTACCCAGAAGGAATGGTTGAACAAGTTATGTCATATAAATGTGATGGAACACTATTGTGCTGAGCTTCAAGAAATGATGAAAGGGGTGGTTTGAGAGAAAACTGGGATGACTTGTAATATATGATGGAGAGACAAGTGTACAGAACCAGGAGAGCAATATAGTAATGACAAAAGACTTTGAAAGAATTAGTAACTCTCTTCATTGTAATGATCAACCATGATTCAAGAGGCCTAATAATTAGACATGGCCCTTACCTCCTGATAGAGTACAGAATGAGGCATACATATTTATTGGACATGGCAATTGTAGAAATTTGTTTTTATTGACAGTATATGTTCATAAAAGAGTTTATTTTTCATTTATTATCAACTATTGTGTGTGCAATTGGGGTAGGAGGAGGTCATGTCAATTTTTTTCAATTTAAAATATAAAATAAAAATTTTAAAAGATATAGATAAATTGGAAAAAATAAAATGAAATAAAAATTGATAAAACTAATAGTTCCTTGAAGAATATGAGAAAATTGATAACATTCTAGCTAACCTAATAAAAAAAGTAGAAATCCAAGTAGAAAATGATGATGGTGAAATAACATGGTAAAATTTCTGGAATGCAGTTAAAGAAAAAAAAAACAGAAAAAAATTATTCTGCAAACATACATTAACAAAATAGGAAAGGGAAGAATTAAAAAATTGGAAAGTCAACAAATACATAGAAAAGGGTCATAGAAAGGAAATACAAAAAAATCAGAGGAAAAGTAGACTGGAAACCAAAAAATAAAAAAAAAATCTACTTTGGAAATAATGAATAAAACTAAAAGTTGGTACTTTGAAATGACTAACAAAATTGATGAAATTTTACCAATCAGATTAAAAAGATGATAGAAAATCCAACCAACAATTTACGAGACAATAAATTCACAACAAAACTACAAGAAATAAAAAAAGAATTATTCAGTATTACACAATTTCATGGTAACCAAACTGAGAACACAAAAGAAATAAAAGAAAATCTTCAAAAATATAAACTATCCAAACTTAGAAAAGAGTAAATATAGTTCTTTAATAATCCAATCTCAGAAAAAAGAAATAGAACTAACTATAAGCTAGTCATGTCAAAGTGGGGGGTGGGATGACAAGGGAAGTATGTGGTAATCTCCTGGTCCTGAATTGTGTCAAACTTTCAAAGAGTAATAACAATAATATATAAGATATATTCACAAATTGAGAAAGCACCATTAGTTTTCACTAGTGAGATAAAATACAATAGTAATGCCTAAATGAGGGGAAAATAAAGCATAGAAGGAGAAGTACAGATCTTTAATGAACCTTGATTTAAGAATTTCAAATAAAATCCTATCATCAGACTATAGTGACTGATCCAAAAAATGGTTCATGATACACAAATTGGATTTATACCAGAGTTATGAGGATAGTTCAACATTAGAAAAACAATTAATAAAATCATTGAAAATGAAAACAACCAAAACTACATAATCATCTTAATAGATGATTTTTGACAAAATACAACACCCATTTATACTAAAATGCTCTTCTAATTATAGACATGGAAGGACCTTAAATAAATAAATAATATGGGTACATATATGCACGGTATATGCAAAATAAAAAGTATCTGTATTTTTAAAAATAAGCATTATGTGAAATGGAGACATTTTAGAAGCTTTCCCAATAAATACAGGAGTAAAGCAAGAATACCCACTCTCCCCACTATTATTTGAAATAGATCTGGAAATGCTAGCAATAGCAACAAGATAAGGAAAAGAAATCAAAAGCATAATAACGATAGGCAAATAGGAATATCTAGGTATTCTTATTTGCTTATGACCTGATGGTTTACTCAGAAAATCCTAGGAAATCAGGAGAAATGGTAATTGGGACAATAGCTTCAACAAATTTACATCCTAAAAATAAACCCTCAAAAAATCAATAGCATTTGTCTATGATAATAACAAAAATCTAATGGGCAATAATAGAAAGGGAAATCCCACTGCAAATACTATGAAGTGACTACAAATAACATCTGTGGATCGATCTACTAAAATACACAAAATATTTGTATAAATAATATTATATGTTCCTTAAAGAAATAAAGAACCTTGTAAATACCTGGAGAAATTTTCATTACGCATAACTGGGGCATGACAATATGATGAAAATTACAATGTTACCATGAATTAACCATTGTATTGCTCTCCTAATCAGATTTTTAAAACTTACTATACAAACCTCAATAGAATAATAACAATTTAATTTGGAAAAAGCGAAAGATCTATAATATCAAGGGAGATGTTGAGGAAACGTAGAGACAGATTATATCTCTTCATGAAATATCAAGTCTAGACCTCAGACCACCATAGGGAGAATCAGAAACAATGGAACTAAATAGCCCAGTGTTTGATAAACTGGGAAAGAAATAACTTAGGGAAGAAATGCTTCTTTGATAAAAATTGTTGGGAAAAACAGGAAGGTAATTTGGTAGAAATTAGGCTTGAGAGTAACATTTAATACTATATTCCACAATACAATCTAAATCAATATATTGATTTGGAGATTCAGTCCCATTACTTTGACGAACTTTGTGCAGAGCATTTTATCTCTTTCATCCTATTATTACTTAAGATTTATGTTATAAAGCAGTGTTACATTTCCCCTCTTTTCTCCTCTCTCCCCTCTCCAGTTTCTATTTTTAACAGTAATTGACTCGTACAACAAGGGTTCTTTACGTGGGATCCTTGAACTTCACTTTAAAAAAATGTTGACTACATTTCAGTGTAGTTGAATTCCCTTATATTCTACTATGTATTTTAATTCATGAATTTAAAAATGTTATTCTGATAAGAGGTCCATCCATAGGTTTCAGTAGATTGCCAAAGGGGCATAAAATTTTACAGAAGCAAATCATATATTTTTCATAGCTATGTGCAAGAGATAAATTCTTAACCAAACAAGTGCCCATGCACTTACAAGTATAATTACAAAATAAAAGAGAAAACTATGATTATATGCAACTGAAAGGCTTCTGTACAAACAAAATTAATTCACCTATGATAAAAAGGGAAGCAGTTGGAAGAGATTAAAAAAAACTGCATCAATTTGATGAACTAGAAATGGCTTCCAGCTTTGTATCAAGTAACGCATACATGGAAAAATATTTTGGAAAGCCTTTTTTTGTACAATAGAGAAAACTTTGGCTCTTCAAAAATATTCATTATCTGTAAGGAATGGTCATGTCCAGTTGGCTTTCTGATTATATCCAGGCTGATCATATACCTCTAACAGATACCCTACATACAGCAACACTTTCCTTATCTACAATAGTTTGGGGATATTCATTTGCTCTGCTTTTACTGCCTCTCCATATATGTGTTCTGTTCACACATTTTCCTCTATGTGCACCATCTTACAGAGGGCCCCTTGCCATAAGTGTTCTCCATGTACAGATGGCCCATATATAAGTCCTAAGTAGATACACTTTTCCCACTGAGTTCTTATACATTTGTGAGAGAATGAGTTGAGAATTTAGTGGAGAATTTTATGAGGTTATTTAATTAAATACTTTGAAGGGAAGCTAACTGAATTCTGCAACAGACACTAATAAATGTAAAATAGTAGTTAAGAACTCATGAGCTATGATTTGGATTGTGACACAAAAAAAACTATAGAGAAGCTATGGTAGTAGCAGTAGTTAATGGAGAAGGTGAGGAGGAGGAGGTCTCATGGACAACATATATACTATTTATCATAGAAAATCTATAATGTGTATATTTATTTATTTATTTTGATCGCATATGGATTCTGAAGCAAAATTAACATAGCAAAGTGAGAGAGAATTGAATTTGAGGAGAAGACCTAGGTTCAGGTCCTGCATCTAACATATATTAAGTACTCTGTGACAAGTAACAGCTTAGTATTCATGGCAAGTTTTCTAAAGCTGGTATAGGCAGTGGTCACAAAGTTCAGACATAATTTTAAAAAACTGAAAATCTCTTAGATTGTGGAAGGGGGGAATTGCTTTTTGCACTATGCCTTCATGCATACTGATGAAATTCCAGATCTAGAGCCCACAAAAAGGAAAGCATATGTGTATATTATAATCAATTTATTTAGAAACACTTTATAGTATGCATTATATGTTATATATGCAACATTAACAGCTTTGAACTTACGTAGACTTATCCTCTGCCAAAACAATATTTGTGTGAAAGTGGAATGATTAAAATAAATATTACATTGCTGATAACATTTTTCCATTTATGTCCTATCTCCCAGTTGTCTCTCTTTATTATAAATTTCATTGTTAAAATTTATTAATGCTTTTTCTATTATTTGAAGTCTCTCAATATGCTTCAGTATTTTCTAGTGGTCTTTCTTCTTGTGGGCACTGAGGCACTTTGGAAAGAGTGATTCAGATGAATAGATTTTCTAATTCTTTACATGGTGAACCTGAAAATGAAATTTCTTTGGGACTCTGTCTGAGGAACCCAGATTTTATAGCCTCAGGAAAATATTCCATAGGAATATATCCTGCATCTTGGCTGAAAAAAAGATTGTTCTGTGGTTTTAAAAAAATGGGGGCAGAAAAGAGGCTGAATGAGAATTTATAACGCACAGTCTAAGTGCAGAGAGAGTTTCTTCTGTATCTACACTGAGCTATAGAAGTTATAGAAGATATAGGATATGGGGAAAATATTCATGTTTAAAAGCAACAGGAAAAAAAATTAACAAACTCCCAAAAAGGAGACCAAATTAAATTTCTCAAGAAATATTTTCTCTACTTGACTATATTGGTAAAAATATAGCAAGAAAGAGACAAAAAATGTTACCTAACTTTAACTGAGGAGCTCTTAACCTTTTTTGTGTCATAAACCCCTTTGGCAATCTACTGGTCTATAGATGGACCTCTTATTAGAATAATGTTTTTAAATTCATGAATTAAAATACATAGTAGAATATAAGGGAATTCAACTATACTGAAATGTAGTCAACATATTTTTTTTAAAGTGAAGTTCAAGGATCCCACATAAAGAACCCTTGTTGTACGAGTCAATTACTGTTAAAAATAGAAACTGGAGAGGGGAGAGAGGAGAAAAGAGGGGAAATGTGACACTGCTTTACAACATAAATCTTAAGTAATGATAGGACGAAAGAGATAAAATGCTCTACACGAAATGCGTCCAAGTAATGGGACTGAATCTCCAAACTACACGTAAAGATCAGTTTTATTCCTTCTATAAAGCTAGACAATTATTGACCCTAATGGTTAAAAACAAAACAATCTCCGAAACAACAAATTTATTTTTTGACGAGAGGTTTGGGGAATTATAAGAAGTGTGCATTTCTTCTTGAATTTCTTTCATAATGTTTTTCAACAGCCAAACAATGGACATAAGCAGGAAAACCCAAGACAATTTGGAAACAATCCAGTTTTCTTTTTCTGGCTCTAGCCAGACCTTTCAGCATTAAAGAAAAACTCTTAAAGTCCAAAGTTTTTTAAACTGATGGTATGACACACATACTTCTCACATGGTCTTTGCTGGAACAAGGCTGCTCCCTCCACCACATCCCATTTTTTATTGAACTAGGCCCAATTTTTAGGTTGTCAGGACAGGTAGATGTTTAGATATTTCTAGGTCTGAATGAAGTAAAATATTACATTGCATAACCCTAAATATATTAAGGAACTAGCATAATAGCTCATCATTCTGAAAAGAGAGCTGGGGCTTCTTATATCCTAATTATATGTGTAAATACAGTTTCTCATGCATGTGTTATTATTTGCTTAGAGGATGGGAACCCAATTTTGGAATAGTCTAAAAAAGGTTTTTTTTTTCATTTTTAATCAACAGATATTACATCAGATTCATTTGACTTCAAATTGGAGGGTCAGAGTATCAGAGATTTACAGCTTAAATGGAATTATCAAATCAAGTAATATATCTTAGGAAAATTCTAGAAATATGCTGTGAGGGGAGTTGTACTTAAAAAGCTCTCAGAATGATATTGTCTTAGGTGAGAACTGAACAATCCAAGTGGAGTTTTTATGATTTGTCTTTGTGTAATCAATTATGTTCCTCTGATCAGGTTCTTCTAGTCAATGACACAGGGTTCATTCTAACTAGGACCTGATATTTAAAGCTTATAAAAATACCCAATATTTTATTTACAACAAGTGAAATGGGACTTTGGCATTTTCCTTGATTAATGTTTGTAAATCTGTTTCAGTGAAATTTAATCTGACTGGTCAAAAACTATAATAGTGGTTGTCTACTTACCAATGTTTGTTTATATGGAGTCTAAAAAGGAATGGCCACATGGCAGGTATGCTAAAAAATAAGGGCTTTAACAAATAACATTCAAAAATAAGCATTTCTTGGCACTACATTTAAAATGGAGGTAACATGGATTTCCTTAAAAACTGGGATATAGGAATATGATGTTGAGGAGGAAAGAGTAAGTAAATAAGGCTAGGGGATAGGGGATACATAGGTATCCCATTACTTGTACTATCTATTTTGCATCCAATGCTCTCCATAAAATAGATTATTATAATGTTGTTCTCTAATGATCTCTGATAAAAAGCCAATATTAAAGCTTACTTTTAGTCAGTGTCCAGTGTAAGAAGGTGTCAACCTCTTACATTTTTCAATTTGAATTCCATCATGTATCTTTCCATTCCAAATCCTGATAACCATATTCTAGCTTGAATTTCTGTCCACTCTGACATCAATTACTTCAGAGTACCAAAGGCATGAGAGCTACTATCCAATAGCTAGAAGTCCAGATGGACTGTATTTAAAAGCTTATATTATCATATGTAAATGTAACCATACAGTCAAAGCTTAAAGGGGCCTTAGAGATCACTTGTTCCAAAAGCCCCTCATTTGACAGCATATTTGTGTGTTTTAATTTTGCTTTTCAAAGCTGCTGTATAGAACGTCTCCCATCCTCTTACCGTCTTCTCCTCTCATCTGCATGTCAATCATGCACATGAGAACAAGAGATTTGAAGAAAGCTTTGTAACGGAAACTTTATATTTAAAAAAAATTTTTTTTAGGCAATTGGGGTTAAGTGACTTGCTCAGGGTCACACAGCTAGTAAGTGTCAAGTGTTTGGTCTGAGGCCAGATTTGAACTCAGATCCTCCTGACTTCAGGGCCAGTGTCCACTGCGCCACCTAGCTGCCCTGAAACTTTATTTTTTGCAATAGAAATATTTTGAATTCTTTTGGAAAGAAAATTGCATTAAACTATGCAAAATGCTTAATATATTTTCACATATAGAAAAGACAAGTGGCTTTGGAAGGGAATGCATTAATACTAAAATAATTCAACCTGTTCCAGGAGGCTAAGCCAGACAAGATGAGAGGGAAACAGTGTCTGCCTCCAAAAGTGTGCTCAATAACTAATCAGCCAAAGTAAATTGAACTGAAACCTACCTATGGCCAGTTCTGTCTCCTCCGGTGTGGGTTTAGGTCAGGGGCGCACACCAATGAACACAACATCCACCCAGGAGTGAAGCTGAGGCAGCTTGGCAGGGTGAAGTGTTGAGGGAGGTGATAGATTGATGATTCATGGGGGGATCACCTTTAGGTCCCTGGGCTAGAAGTTAGGACAAATAGTCCAGTGAGTCTTTAGCTACTTTACAATCTAGTGAAGATTGTTATGAAGGCAAAGAATCCTTAGTGTCTAACTCTATTTTCCAGTGTCTGGCATACCATGAGTCTTTGACCTAGGCTACTGTATCAGTTGAAAAATTGGTCAGGCACTTTAAAATGCATCTTAGTTTGGTTTCCATTTCTGCTAATGGGTAGTGGGCCCTTGTTCCAGAAAATAAATGGCAAAGTTCTACTTGGTTCACAAAGTTTTGGCAAGTTGACCATCATGACTGCAAGTGCTGAAGTATGTAATATGTTGTCAACATTGGGTTTCAGTGAAATTCAAATAAATAAAAGGAAATAAGAGAAAATTTCCATCACCATTAGTCATGGTTTTGGCTTGTATTGTTTCAGTATCTGTTAAGACAGGTGACTGCCTTGGAGGATTAAAAGGAATTCCCAGTCTGAGGCAATTCAGGTTTCCATTTTTGCTAGAGCACAAACAAAATTGGATTAGTTACAAATGCTTCCTAATGCCTGGTATGTTATGAAAACCTTTGGTCTTCTGATTTGTGTGTATGTGTATATATAAATTCACATATTTGTACATGTATATATGTATGTGAATATATACATATATTGTTTGTATATATTCAATAGACATTTTCTCAGCAGGCCCTTATACACTTTTCCTGACCAGCACAGTCACAGTAAGTCAAAGTACACGTACACACACACACACACGCACGTGCGCGCATGCGCGCACACGCGCACACTAATTATTTGAAATAGAACCATGAGGCTAAAATTGCATAACTTTTATTAAAGGAACTCAAGGAAATGTCTCTTGTTGTTTTGCCAATAACTGACAGTAATACTTCTTGGCAAACTTTACCATTCTACTTTCCTGTTTTTTTGTAAATAATGCAGCACCTTAAGAGTTCCTTTCTATTTCAGGCAAGGAAAATTATGTCAATATGTTGTCAATTCTACTCTGCTTGTGTGTTACAATACAAGTTACAATGCAACTTGTATTCTCTTTCTTGTTTAGGTGTCAACACTCTCTGCAATAACCTTGGAAAATTATCAACAACTACACTCTGAGGTGATATTTTATTAAAATTACATAATTTAGGGGCAGCTAGGTGGCGCAGTGAATAGGGCACCAGCCCTGAAGTGAGGAGCACCTAAGTTCAAATCCAGCCTCAGACTAAACACTTGACACTTACTAGCTGTGTGACCCTGGGCAAGTCACTTAATCCCAATTGCCTAAAAATAAAATAAAATTTAGAGAGAGGATTCTGTGAAGATGGCAGAATAAGGCAAGAAATTGTATACTTCTCCCAGATTCCTTCCCTCTAAACAATTTAAAATAATGCCTCAAAGTGAATTTTAATGGCAGAAATAATTAAAAGTCAAGGTAAAGCAGTTGTCCGGCCTAAGACGACTTGAGAGAACATAGGAAAGACCTGACTTCCTGGGGTGGTGGTCTAGTCTGATTGAAGTGTAGATACCTCTGGCAGATATCACAGAATCAACAAAAAACAAGCTGTAGGGGTAGCTGTGTAGGGGTCAGCCTCAGTTTTAGGAATTTTTGCCCCAAGACAGTATGGGGATCAGATGGATGATCAGAGGAAGATTACAGGACCCTCTGCTGGTGCTGGATACCAGGCCTAGGTGTGCCAACCAGACACAGTTCCAGGCTGTGGCTGTGAGTGAGGTGGAATGAGCATATGCTCATTTGAATGACTGTTGGTGAAGGTGGATGGGGGCCCTGCTGGCTGTGGTCACTCACAGGAGAGCTGAGAGGAGTACCTGAGGTAAGATCCCCAAAAAGAACTCAGAAAACAATAGCTCAAAAACTCTGAAGCTTGAGAAATTATCTCCCACGCCTGGAGACTAGAGCTCTAACACAAAGTTAATGGCCAAGAAATAAGCCGCTTAAAAAGTGAGAAGGAAAAACAGAAAGAACCAAACCATAGATAGCTGCTATGGTCACAGAGAAGATCTGGGTTCAAACTCAGAAGAAGACAGTAAATTCAAAAGAGTTACCTCTACTAAAGAGAAAAATGTAAACTGATAACAAGCCCAAAAAGAGTTATTAGAAGAGCTTAAAAGGGACCTTAAAAATCAAATAAGAGCAGTTGAGAAAAAAAATTTTAAATAAGAGTAATTCAAGAAAATTATGAAAAGAAAGTCAACCAATTGGAAAGAGATCCAAAACTTTACAAAAGAAAATGACTCCTTAAAAATTAGAATTGAACAAGGGAAAGCTAATGACTTTATAAGACACCAAGAAATTATAAAACAGAGTCAAAATAATTTTTTTAAAAATGGAAGAGAATGTGAAACATCTCATTAGAAAAAACAACTGACCTGGAAAACAGAGTGAGAAGAGACAATATAAGAATTGTTGGACTACCTGAAAGTTATGATCAAAAAATGAATCTAGAAACTATACTTTGAGAAATTATTAAGAAAACTTGCCCTGAAATTTTAGAACTAGAGTGTAAAATAGAAATTTTAAAAATCTAACTAATAACTACTTAAATGAGATGAAAGATCAAAACTCACAGGAACATTATAGCTGAGTTTCAAAGCTCCCAGGTAAAAGAGAAAATACTACAAGGAACTAGAAACAATTTAAGTACTGTGATGCTGCAGTCAAGATAACACAAGGTTTAGCAGCTTCTATGTTAAAAGACCAAAAGGAATGAAACATGATATTCCAAAGAACAAAGGATCTGGGTTCGCAACCAAGAATAATTTAACCAGCAAAGCTGAGTGTCATACTGTGTGGAAAAAGCAGATATTTAATGAATTAAAATTTAGGATTTTCAGGTATACTTGAGGAAAAGATCAGAACTGAACAGTTAATTTGAGTTACAAGAATCAGGAGAAACATAAGAAGCTAAACATGAAAGGTCAGTTATAAGGGATGTAATAAGGTCAAACTGTTTACTTCTTTTATGGGAAAACATCTGTAATTCCTAAGAATGTTATTATTACTAGGGTAGTTTGAAAACACATACACAGATAGTAGGCTTAGGGTTGAGTTGACTGTGATGGGATGATCCTAAAACAATCAGATAGGGAGAGGTAAAATGGAACAATTATCTCATAAATACATGGTATAAATGGAAGAACTGTTACAGTGGAGGGCAGGAGAGGGTGGAGGGCTGGTAGTATTAGAACTATGTTTGTATCAGAACTGGGTTAAAGAGAGAATGCCACATATATCTAGGAGGGTATAAAAGTCTTCTTACCTTAGAGAGAAATAGGAGAATCTGAGGATAGGATAAGGGAGGGACTTATAAGATTAAAGGAGGGTAAGGGGAGAGGATAAGAGATGGACTCTTAGAAGGTGAGTAGATTAAGGAATAGGAGGGCAAGGGGAGAGGATAAGGGAGGGATTTTTAAAAAGGTTACAGATTAGGGAGGCTTGTTAATTAGGAGGCTGTTAATTATTTCAAATATTGATTCTGTAGATTCTCTATACCATTTCATCATCTACAAAGAATAATAGTTTTATTTCCTCCTTGTCAATTCTAGTTTCTTCAATTTTTTTCTTCACTTCTTGCTGTAACTGACATTTCTAGTACAATATTGAATAATAGTGATGTTATAATGGGCATTCTTACTTCACCCCTGATCTTATTGGGAAGGCTTCTAGATTGTCTTCATTACAGATAATGATTGCTGAAGGATTTAGATAGACACTATTTTTCATTTAAAGGAAAGCTGCATTTATTTCTAAGCTTTCTAGTGTTTTTAATAGGAATGAGTGTTGTCTTTTATCAAAAGCTTTTTTCTTCATCTATTGAGAAAATTATGTGATTTCTGTTGGTTTTGTTTTTTTCTGTGGGTTTTATTTTTGATGTGGTCAATTATGTTGATAGTTTTCCTGGTACTGAACTAGCCATGCATTCCTGTTATAAATCCCACCTACTCCTAGTGTATGATCCTTCTGAAATATTGCTGTAATCTCCTTACTAGTATTTTATTTAAATTTTTGCATCAATACTTATTAGGGAAATTGGTCTACAATTTTCTTTCTCTGTTTTGGCTCTTCCTGGTTTATCAGTGCCATATTTGTGTCATAAAAGGAGTTAGGTAGGACTGTTCTTCACCTTTTTTCCCCCAAAAGTTTATATAGTGTTGGAATTGATTGTTATTTAAATGTTTGGTTGAATTTGCTTGTGAATCCATCTGGCCCTAGGGAGTTCATTGGTGGCTTGTTCAATTTCATTTTCTAAGATAGGGTCATTTAAGTATTCTATTTCTTCTGTTAATGTGGGCAGTTTTTATTTTGTTAAACATTCATCCATTTTGCTTCGATTGTCAGATTTATTGGCATGTAATTGGGCAAAATAACTAATAATAATTGCTTTAATCTCCTCTTCATTGATGGTGAATTCACTCTTTACATTTTTGATACTGGTAATTTGGTTTTCTTTTTTTTTTAAATCAAATTATCTATTTTATTATTTTCTTCATAAGACCAGCTCCTTGTTTTCTTTATTAGTTCAATGGCTATTCTTTCTTTCAATTTGATTAATCTCTCCTTTGATTTTCAAGATTTCCAATTTGGTTTTTTAATGGGAGATTTTTAATTTTTTTCTTTCTCTAGATTTTTTTTTAGTTACCCAGTTCATTGATCTGCTCTTTCTCTATTTTATTGATGTAGGTATTTAGAGATATATATTTTCCCCCAAGTATTGCATTGGCTGCATCCCATAAATTTTGATATGTTGTCTCATTGTTGTTATCCTCTTCAATGAAATTATTGTTTCTATGATTTATTATTTTACCCACTCATTCTTTAGGATTATATTTAGTTTCCAATTAATTTTTAATCTATCTTTCCATGGCCCTTTATTGAATGTAGTTTTTATTGCATTATGGTCTGAAAATGATATATTTAAAACTTCTGCTTTTCTGCATTTTGGTTGTGAGCTTTTTATGTCCTAAAACATGATCAGTTTTTGTGTAGGTGCCATGTACTGCTGAGAAAAATTTCTATTTCCATTCAATTTTCTCCAGAGAGCTATCGTATCTAACTTTTCTAAAATGCTATTCATCTCTTTAACTTCTTCCCTGTTAACTTTTTGGATAGAGTTATCTAGTTGTGAGAGGGGAAAGTTGAGGTTCTCCCCGCTAGTATAGTTTTATTGTTTATTTCCTTCTGTAACTGATTTAACCTCTTTTTAAAAAAAAATTGATGTGTTATACCATTTGGTACATTTTTGCTTAGTATTGATACTACTTCATTGTCTATGGTACCTTTTTTAGCAAGATGTAGTTTCCTTCCTTGTATCTTTTAATTAGATCTATTTTTGCTTTTGCTTTGTCTGAGATCGTAGTTTTTACCCCTGCTTTTCTTTTACTTCAGCAGAAGTGTAGTAGATTCTACTCCAGTCTCTTACCTTTACTCTGTATGTATCTCTGTTTCAAATGTGTTTCTTGTAAAGAGTATATTATAGGATTATGGTTTTTAATCCTCTGTGCTATTCACTTCTGTTTTATGGGTGAGTTTATCCCATTTATATTCACAGTCAAGATTACTGTGTATTTCTCTCCCTCTCTCTTCCCCTCCTCCCCTTTCACCTTGTTCCTCCTCACAAATGTTTTGCTTCTTATCACTGCCTCCCCCAATCTGCCTTGCCTTCTACCTCTGCCCCTCCTTTTCTTATCTCCCTCCCCTCCTATTTCTCTCTGAGGTAAGATAGATTTCTATATCCAAATGAAAGTGTATTGTATTCCCTCTTTGATCCAATTCTGATGAGAATAGGGTTCAAGCATTGCCTGTCTTCATCTTTCCCTCCACTTTAAAAGCTCTTTCACACTTCTTCACGTGAGATAATTTATCCAATTCTACCTCTCCCTTCCCTCTCCTCTCGGTGCAATCCTCTTTCTTACTCCTTAATTTTTTTTTTTTGGTTATCATCCCATCATAGTCAACTTATACCTTCACATTCTATCTTATGTACTCCCTCCATATTTATTCCTAACTGCTCTAATAGTGATAAAGTTCTTAAAAGTTGCAAGTATCATGTTCCCATCTAGGAATGTAAACAGTTTAAACTTACTGAATCCCTTTTGTATTCTTTTTTCTATTTATGTTTTTATGCTTCTCTTAAATCTTGTATTTGAAAATCAGATTTTCTGTTCAGCTCTGATCTTTTCATAAAGAATGCTTGAAAATCCTCTGTTTCTTCGAATATCCATTTTTCTCCTGAGGAATACTCAGTTTTGCTGGGTAGGTGATTCTTGGTTTTAATCCTGTTCCTTTGCCCTCTGGAATATCATATTATAAGCCTGTAGAATCTGCTAAATCATGTGTTATCCTGACCATGGCTCCATGATATTTGAATTGTTTCTTTTTAGCTATTTGTAGTATTTTTCTCCTTGACCTGGGAGCTCTGGAATTTGGCTATGATATTTCTGGGAGTTTTCATTTTGGAATCTCAGGAGATGATAGGTGTATTCTTTTTAATTTGTATTTTACTCTCTGGTACCAGGATATCAGGGCAATTTTCTTTAATGATTTCTTGTGGTCCAAGCTCTTTTTTTGATCATGGTTTTCAGGTACTCTAAGAATTCTTAATTCTTAAATTTTCTGTCCTCAATTCATTTTCCTGGTCAGTTTTTTAAAAAAGATATATTTCACATTTTCTTTTATTTTTTTTCATTTTTTTGATTTTGTTTTATTGTTTCTTGATGTCTTTGATGGAGTCATTAGCTTCCATTTGCCCTATTCTAATTTTTTAAGGAATTATTTTCTTCAGTGTGCTTTTGTACCTCCTTTTCCATTTCACCAATTCTACTTTTTAAGGAATTGTTTTCTTCAGTGAATTTTTGTACATCTTTTCCCCATTTTTAGTGCTTCTTTTACCAAACTATTGACTCTTTTTTTATGATTCTCTTGCATCACTCTCATTTCTTTTCCCAGTTTTTCTTCTACTTCTCTTATTGATTTTTAAAATCCTTTTTGAACTCTTCCAGGAATTCTTTTTGGGCCTGAGACCAATTCACATATTTCTTTGAGGTTTCACATGTAGGCATTTTGACATTGTTGTCCTCTTCTGAGTTTAAGTTTTGATCTTCTCTATCACCATTATAAATTTCTCTGGTCAGGTTCTTTTGTTATTGTTGTTGTTTTGCTCATGTCCAGATTATTTTTTATGACTTTTGCCATGTTATAGTTGGGGTCTGCTTCTGTAGTGGAGGAGGAACTGTCCTAAGCTTCTTGAGTGGGTTTACTGTGCTGCACAGGGGCTTTGCTGCTGTGCTATGCCAGGTGCTGTGGAGCCTCACTGCTTTTCACTCTTTAGATAATTTTATTCTTATGCACATTGAGGGGTAATTATGACAGAAAATCAATCCCACATCAAAGTTCAACTCTAGTTTTCTAATTCAAATTACAAATAAACTCATTATCTAGTAATTAAAATGGGAAAATACACAGTTAAATCTTCATCTCAAGTTTAATGTAATGAAAATTTACCTTTTGTTCATTTTGTTCCAGATTATATACATTCTTTAGTTGTTCATCATATTTTTTTAAATGAAAAAAGTTCAGGCATTGCTAGAATCATCCAAAATTTTTTTGGAGGGTAAGTAGTTTTTAAAAAACATAAAATACATTCTATTTTAATACAAAAAGTTGCTTAAAGCATATTGTAAAAAATTCATGAATTTCAGTTCTCAAAGAAAGACAAAGCCACATGTCAAAGGATCTGAAGTTGTGGTTTTTGTAGAATATATGCCTACTATATATGTATATGTTTACATGTACATATATACACATACACACATACACATGTACATACATGCACATATGTCTACCTCAGCATGCATGCAAAGTAAGGGTTAGAACCTACCCTGGCTTATATGTAAAATTCAAGATATAAAAGCCAATTAATGTAAATATATGTGTACATATGTAAATGGCACAGTACCATCTCTCTATCCCTTTCTCCTCTACCTCAACCACAACTAATATATGATTTGCTATGTAAGGGGTGTAGAATCATTGATTTATAGCTGGAAGTAACAATGGATGTTAACTGATATAACCTCCTCATTTTATGGACGAGAAGTCTGAAACCTATTGAACTGAAATTACTTGACTAAAATCACATGAGTAGAAGTGACAGAACCATGATTTGAACTAGATTTTCAGATTCTATGTCCTGTTCTCTTTCCTCTATCCCAGTGTTGTCAAACTCAAATAGAAATGGATCCCTGTGATTCACACCTATAAGCCATGAGTTTGACACCTCTCCTCAATGCCAGCACCCATTTGAGGGAGTAGTATACACCTGAGAATCCTTATATGAATAATGAAGTTCTTTAATATAAAGGAAAAACGCAACAAGATGGTAACCAAACAGGTATAACCCAGCAGAAAGAAATGATTTTTTGTTCATTAAGAATTTTGTTATCTGTATACAAAAGCACATATCTTATTGGAATCAGGACAGCTTCTTTTGATCCCTATTAGTGGTAACTGTAGGTTTGCCTCTACTAATCTCTTCTTCTTCTTCTTCATCTTCTACTATTACTATTTCTTCTTGTTGTTGTTCTCTTTTTGATTCTAGCACCTAAGAATATGAATAATTCAATGAATATAATAGTACAAATATCTTACTAGTATTAGCAACAGACACTTAGTAGCCTTCAACTGGTTGCTAATGAACAACTAGACATGACGCATGGTGTTGAACCTAGAGCACTGGATTTAGGGCCAGGAGACCTGAAGCCTCATTTTTCTCACCTACAAAAAAGGTAATGAGGCTGAAATAGATAAACTCTGAGGTTCCTTCTAGGATTAACCACCTGTGATGTCTATCAAGGAAATATAAGCCACCTGCAATGGCAGTTTAAAACAAATAAAGCTGGATTTAAAGTCACAAAATGATGATTCAGTCAGCAAAAATTTTGATCCACCTAACCCAAACTTATCATAATAATGGTGCGTAGCTTACCATAAGCAGCCTAAGAAACACCAGCCACTGAAGTGCATTATCTGTTTTTCAGCTATTGCTCATTCACCAATATTCACTCTTCTAGACCGCAGTCTAGGAAGGCTGGTGATGCTCCAAAAGTTCTCAGATTCACAATACAAAAAGATTGCAGGTATAATCACCTAGGATAGAAAATGTTTTCTAGTGAGACTTCTATACAAGTTGCTTATCATATATGGTTAAGATAGAAGCCTTCTCGAAATTATTTGCCAACAATTATATATGACAGATGGATAGAGAGAAATAGATATATGAATTAATTTTAAAACATTCAAATAAAAGATATTCTTCCATATTATTAGACTTCAGAAAATTTGGTACTAAAATGAATCCAGATTATTTCAAGATAACAGCTTATATTCCTCGAAGTACACAGGTTAGAGGTCACTAAGAAACAAATAAAGCCAGATTTTAAGGGAAAGGAGAAGCTAAACTTTTGTATTTTATTTATATAAAAGAGCTAAAGTTACAGAAGTACAGAAAATTTATCTTAAAAAAGAAAAAAAGAATTTACAAGATGAGTAAAGAACGTGATCTTTCCTATACTTGTGCTCTTGAAGCTAAGTGTTGAACATTACATTTAAAACTGATTCAATTTCATTTTCATAAGATTCAGAAATACTATAACCAGCCCGATCTTTTGGGATCCCAATATCCTTTGATTTGTTAGCTATCCCTCTCAGTATAGGTCAACTACAAATCTGATAAGCAGGCTATTTTTGCTTTAATCAATGTCAGTGACTAAAATGTTGATTAAGACCAAGGACATAATTTTATGACAGCCTCCCTGCTTTGTTTCATTCCACTCTTATTTTCATGATCTTTTCTCTTCTTGGCATCTGCCATTCATTGCTCCCGATTCACTTTCCAAATTCCTTGCCAAAATCAAAATCAATTACACTTCTACCTTCTTTATTGTGTGATTTTTGTTCTGACAGAGCAAAAACCCTTTTTGAAATTCCACTGGTTGATATGTGCTACTCATCCTCCTCAATATATTTAGAGTGCCTTTTAAATTAGTTTGTCCAATATCTCTCCAGAGCATTTCTCCTCAGTTGAATCTATGTGCAAAAGGTAAAAGTAGAGTTCTCAGAGCAGTTCTGAAGTATGGCAGAGCATTGGGTATTATCCCTACTCTTCATATGAGATTAAAAAGTAGACTGTTAAGTTAAATGATTTGTCTAAGGTTCCACACAGCTAGTACGTGGTATAGCCAAATCTGAAGTTAGTGTAGTAGAGCAATTCCTCTCACTCTTCCCAAAGGAGTCTTGACATGCCCTCCCCTTCTCCCAGACTCTGACAATGGTGATGGTGAAACTCATCAGAAAGATAGCTGGAGAATCCCAAAGTAGAATCTGCACATTCAGTTTGAGTAGGAAATTAGAGCAGGCTCAACTCTTCATGAAATCTCATGATGACTTTTTTTTTCTCTTCTAAGAAGTATCTTTTCTGTTAACTTGTTTTTGTTTTACGATTAGTATTGCGATAGATGATCTCTCAAAAGTGAAGCTTCCTCAGAGGGTCATTAGTTCTTGTTAATGGTTCTGGTATTGTTGCTTTCAAAACCCTCGCCAACTCAGACTCTTTTTTAAATACTTGGTAAAAAGAATAGCCCTACCTCCAACCTTAACTGCTTGTCCTTGCAAAACTTCCTGCCTTTTCTTGTCTCTGGGCAAACTTGTGTAACAACCTTTGTTGTCTGTTACTGGGGAAGATGTCTGTGAATAGATGGTGCACCCCAAAGCCCAGCCAATGGGATAAGGGGAAGCAGGGTTAGGGAGGGGGAACTGAGGTAAGGGCCTATAAAAAACCTGTTTTATCTGTGTTCAGCGTGGTGTGGCACTGAAATGTTTTTTGGTGTGAGTTGCCCTTTCCCACAGGATTGTAATAAAAATTCCTTTCTGCTTTCTACCTTGAGAAACCTCTGAGTTTAATTTGGAAAATAAAGATAGCTGTCCCGCACAACTTTTGGAGGTCCCACCGAGATATGCTTCCCACCTGGGGGAGTGGGTCATCCCCATCAGGATCTTGGACAGGTACCCACTGGAGATTTTTTTCCGGCGTTCCTTGGATTTCAGTGGAGGGACCCACCCTGACTGGGTGAAACGATCTTGAAGAGAGGAACTTAGAGAAAACAGAAACGAAAGTCAACGGAGCTCAATGGTGCTAGTGAAGATAGAAGACAGAGAGAACTGATTTTCAGACGGTCACATAAGTTGTGCGCACATAACACAGACAAGCAAGCTCCAGTGAGCCCTTCTGGGGCAAGATCTAGTGAGCCTCTGAGTGATTACATGGAGAGGACAGGAAAGGTCTTGGTACCTGTTTCCCCTTGAAGGTCTGGAGGGCTCCCGTTTCAAGTGGGGAAGAGGACAGGGATGGTCTTGGTACCTGTCCCCCCCACCTTTTTGAGCACAGGGAAGGTCTTGGTACCTGTGCCTAGATTGAGTGAGTCCTTGGGGAAGGACAAGAACTCACTAAACATGGGGAAAAGACAGTCCTAAATAACAGCTAGCACCGAGAATTTTCCTAACATTCCAGAAGATAGCCCTCTTGGGAGTCGACTCCAGAATTGGAATGAGTCACCAAAGTATAAAGGGAAAGACAAGAGAAAAAAAAATGATCAAATATCACTGCTTAGTTTGGGCTGGCAATGCCTAACTTGTGCAGGGGATTTCTAACTGTCATTTTCTGTCTGTATCTGTTTCTCTGTTTGTGTCTGTGTGGTGTGAGTGAGTGTCCTGTGTAATTTGATGCCCTTTGCAGCCAGGTAGCAAGAATAGCATCCCAAGGCTGCAGCAAGACTCTGGAATGCTGCTCTCTTTCTCTCCCCCTCTCCCTTCCTGGTAACAGCAGCCTCAGAGAAGTAGGTGGATGAGAGAGAGAAAGAGAGAAAAATACTTTATTATTTAGGTTATATGATTGGTAAAAGGCAAGTAGAAAAGGATTCTCAAAGTGTCAGGTCAGAACTAGAAAGAAATAAGATATGTGCAGTTTTAAAGGGACTTTCATCAAAGTCCCTCAGAGGGATAAATAGGTAGAAGGAAAGGCAAGAAAGTTGTTGAATATAAGAGGAGAGAAAGATAAGGAGGAAAGGAGGGTGAATCTTTCCCCCTCAGGTCAAAGGGAGGCAGGCTAAATAAGCCTTTAACCATTCCCTGCCTTACCTAAAAGAGAAAAGTTTTTGTGTAATAGGACCCAACCAGAAAGAAATTGAATTCATTCTGGTCGTATTACAAAAATACAAAAAATATAATGTGTCACTCCTAATTCAATGCTTAAGATAGGTTAGAATTTATTTTACTATTTGGCACTAAAGCAAGTAATAAACAAAAACCGTAAGCAGGCAGCTTAGAGTGAAAGGCTGATAGCCTAATTTAAAAACCAATAGATAAATTTATGGAGAGATGGAAGGAATTATGTCCAACCACCTTTTGGGCTAGATCCATGGGTGGGTTTTATTATATCTAATATGGATACTGGCTATGGTAAAGATATTGGTTATTGTGAGTTATGATTATTACTGTTCAATTAATTATCAAGCTCCAGAGGTGTCTACCTGCAGGGAAAGCTGATCATACTTTGTCAGCATTGATTCAGATTCCTTAGGCTTGCTTTTTTTCCTCCTGGGCCAAAAAGAAGTAGTTAGAATACTGGCCCAGCACATTTTAAACTGACCTGATTACAATAGGTGATTTTCCAAACTTTTTGTAAAACTTTTGCAAGAAAATGTAGACATGAATGGGGAACTGAAATATTGAAGAAATATATGAATTTGTGGATAATACTCCTTTATAAAGAGCCAAGGGTATTGAACTTAGAAATGTATATTTGTATAATTTTAAAAGTACATATTGTTATTTGGCATTAAGAAATTTATTAACTATATGGCCCCAAGAAAGTTCTATTTACTTTAGTTTACTGTTCAGTAAGGGGATGGTGGTGTAATTCATTCCCAGAGATATTATGAAGATCACATGATTGTAAAAGTGCTTGGCATAATGCTTGGCATAAAACAAATGCTCTCTGAATGTAAACTGTTTTAAGTTAAATATAATTGCTTCATATTCATTAACTTTATGTGGATTTTCTTCAATATGAAGTTTATGTCAATGGTGATGAGATGAATAATTCTCTGTGTAAGGCAATTTGGGAACACATCCGATTAAAGTAAAGCCCAGAGTGGTAATTAATTGGTTTTGGTTTTAAAGTTTAAATAGATGATAGTTGTTTATGGTATTGTTGTATTTCTAAAATTTTCCTTTATTGCATAATTTGGTAAGCAACTGTATCATCTGTGTTGTCAGAAAAGCAATTTCTCTTATAGTCTAAATGTTGTTAGGTTAAGAATTGTATTGTAAAAAAAATGAAATGACGAATGGGTCAGGAAACCCTTTAAATCATTCTATTTGACCCTGTATTATAATATTTTGAAGTATTATAATTTAATAAATCATAAAATTTCCAAATTTTTTCTTTATTTAAAAGGAATTTTCAGTTAAAATTGTTTTGCTATCATTTATGAAATTTGTGAGATTGTTAACTAAGTTATTTGGGGTTACTGTTTTCATGCTAAAACCTAAAAGGGTTAATTAATTACTGTATGTGGAAAGAAGGGGATAGTGTAAAGCCTTGTTGAGTTGGTTCTGCCCATTTAAGGGTACCAGTATCAGCCCTCTCTGAGGGCCTTCTGAATTCTCCTTATTTTGTAAACTTTCCAAGGTCCCTGGAAACCATCTGTGTGGGCAAGGTCATCTTCCCTGAGAAAAGAACTTATTAGAATTATGCAGTTCCTAAACAATGAACTTGGCTTGCTGAGAATTTGCAAGTGTTTAGAAATGAATTCTAATGATTGGCTTTAAATGTGAGAAGGAAAGATATAAAGTGAAATCTCTTATGTATGAGTCTTGGTAAATCTTTATTCCTTATTGCAACTCCATGAGAGTAAAATTAACTGTATCTGACTTTAAGTTGTGATTAGTGAAACTTGTTGTTTGAGGTAAAAGGCTCTTGGGACTTTAACTAATTTTGTTTTGAGTTTGAATTGGGTATAGTTGTCTGTATTAAATCAGTATCTGAGAGAAATGCCACAAGCTACTCAGAACGGGTGGAGGTCTGCATCTGGGAAAAAGCTGAGGGGACAACTTAGCCTCAATCTAGGATGGGATCCTCCTGGCTCAGTTTCCCCATTGTGTCCCTTTGGAAAGGAATGTTTCCCACCTGACTATTCCTGAGTCTGGCTATGAGGAGAAACAGCTACTGCATGATTGGAGAACTGTGACTCTGTCTGAATTTAAACAAAGCTAAGGATGTTTTATCCTTCATATTTGGTATGTCACATGTCCCCGGTCTTTTTCCTTCTATAGTAAGTTTCTATGATCAGAGCAAGTAGTCAGTATAAGATATGAGCTCTTTTGTGTTACCGTACTGGAAAATCTAATGATATTTTTATTTAGAACTAGCATATGTGCAGAAATTTATGCAAACTGCTTAAGACTCAC
The DNA here is from genome assembly GCF_003287225.1 of Phascolarctos cinereus. Classification (NCBI taxonomy): domain Eukaryota; kingdom Metazoa; phylum Chordata; class Mammalia; order Diprotodontia; family Phascolarctidae; genus Phascolarctos; species Phascolarctos cinereus. The sequence goes on from NW_027556098.1 coordinate 12,023,187, forward strand.
CTTAAGATGTTCCCTTTGTTTAAAAGGATTCTAAGAGCAGTAGTATTTTCCCTGTAATCAGTTTCTTACTATTACCAATGCAAAATTTTGTTACAACACCTTCTGACTAAGGAACTTTGTGATACTTAGGGATTCTGTGATAACTAGGAATTTAGTTTCTTGATAATACTCTGGAATTTGTGTCACTTAAGGACTTCTGCACCAACTTAGTAAGATTTTATGAACAAGAGTGGAAATGCATACAAGCTGTTTAGGGCTTGCTTTGGAGATGTTCCTTAGGCAACGTGAGATTATAGTCATATCTTAAACTGATTATTGGAACTTGCTATTCAAAGTTTTAACGGGACTAATGACTGACTGTTTCTGAGTCTAACTCCAGGTGTAAATATCAAGGAAGGCTGTCTGAGCCACTTATCCATGATGCCAGCAGCCCTGTGCTGGGCAAGTATGAACTGCAGGTATGATTTAATGGGAAGGTTGAGAGGGCAAGTGTTCCGCATGTGCTAAGGTGGGACTCTCTTGACTTGATTCCTGGAAGTGAAACCTGGCAGACTTTAAGTCTGGCTCAATGCAGTTTGCAGTTTGACATAACACTCTGCCTGGAGTTGACAGGAAGTTGGGGGAATATTGTTCCCTTACTATAAGTCTCTAATCTCTTAGTGGCAAGCTTCTATACTCAGAAGGTTTTGTAAGTACAGGAACAAATTTACTAAAATAATTAATTATGGAACATCTTAGGTTACTATAGAACTGGGACTAGTGTTCCTGTGTGTGTTCCCATATGTTACGGTCTTTTAATTCTTGGTAATGGTATGGAGACAATTAGGTCAGGGGCTTGTGAGAATGTTATTTTGTTATTTGTTTAATATGATACTTGTCTAAAGTTTTGTTACAATTAATAATGTCAAAAGAAGAATGACTTGTGGTTTATCTTGTAAATGCCATCAAATAAACATGGCATGACTAAAAGTTTAAGATTTTATATGTGCTGTATTAAAAATTGATTATTTAATATATTTAAGTATGTACTGGAGCCTGTTATTAATTCCTTAGTGAAATCTCATCCTCCTGGTGAGGAAATTAATAGTGAATTAATGTAAAGTATTAGACACTGGTTTTCTGATGTGAATTTCTTAAACATGACAATTGGCCATGGTTCCAATTTTGAGTTTGTAAAAATGATCAGGGTTATAAGGATTAGCAATGGTAATTTAAAATTGTGCTAAGGTCACTTTTGTAGGAGAATGGACAGAAAACTGGTTCCTACAAGAAGACAAGAAGAAGAAGATGCTGAGATGCTGTGCTGGAGGTGGCTGGAACAAATACCAAGGACCAGAGGACTTCATTGATGATGTTCCCTGCCAGACAGTTATGTAGGAAAAGACTTTTTGAATCTTAAAGGGACAATTGCACTATTGTTTTCTTCTGGGTCTCTGTATCTGCATTTATAAAGGGACCGCCCCTTTGATTTGTCAATGCGTAGACCAGTCCTTCCATAGATCAGTTCTTCCCATATTTACTTAAAGGGGTGATGGTTAGAGAGAGAAGAAAAAGAGCTGAGAAGAATTTGAATTCAGATTTAATAGGATCCTAAGGCTAGGTGTTTGAATTGCTGTCTTTGTGTCCCTCCCAGGGGCAATATGTTTTGAGTTAAAATAATTTAATGATAATAATAATAATAATAATAATAATAATAATAGTTGTTATAAAAATTATGTGATTATAAAATGCTTAATACAATGGCGTATGTTAAAATGCAGAATAATTTTTATTTAATGTAATTGTTAAAGGTACCAATAGTGCCAAGTGTTAAAACTACTGCTTCTAAATTGTATTGTATTTCTAAAACTCTTAGATTGTAAAATTTGAGGGGAATTATTATTCTACTCCCGGTGTGTCTCCCCTGTATGCAAGACTCCCTGTCCCGTCTGGTTAAGATAGAAGGGAAAGGAGAAATTAAGCTGATGGTTCTGAAGAGTCAGGGTTGGGTGCCAGTCCAAGACCACCCTGATGGTTATTAAGATTTAGTGGGTGTGAGGAGGCTTCAAATTGTAAGAAAGGAGAGGGGAATTGTGAGAGATGTGAAGCCCCTCCAGAGGGTCATTAGTTCTTGTTAATGGTTCTGGTCTTGTTGCTTTCAAAACCCTCCCCCACTCAGACTCTTTTTTTTTTTAAATACGTAGCAAAAAGACTAGCCCTATCTCCAACCTGAACTGCTTATCCTTGCAAAACTTCCTGCCTTTTCTTGTCTCTGGGCAAACTTGTGTAACAGCCTTTGTTTTGTGTTACTGGGGAAGATGTCTGTGAATAGATGGTGCACCCCAAAGCCCAGCCAATGGGATAAGGGGAAGCAGGGTTAGGGAGGGGGAACTGAGGTAAGGGCCTATATAAAACCTGCTTCATCTGTGTTCAGCGTGGTGTGGCACTGAAATGTTTTTTGGTGTGAGTTGCCCTTTCCCACAGGATTGTAATAAAAATTCCTTTCTGCTTTCTACCTTGAGAAACCTCTGAGTTTAATTTGGAAAATAAGGATAGCTATGCCACACAGTATTGTGGGTACCACTCCAGTGGAGTCTTGCTCTAAAAACTTAAAAGGTCCAGGAATCTCTTGCAAATGAGAAGGATTCAAAGAACAGGAGGTTTATAGGCAATTAGAGTCTCATAATGTTGAGTATGCTGTTGGGAAAAGACATAGGCCACAGATTAATTAGGGAAAGCATGCATTCCTTTCCCTTTTATAATTTGTATTTGGTACTGTAACTTTAAAGTGAAAATGCCTTCTTCTCATAGAAGGCCTGGACCATAGTCCTGGCTTACTCATTTACTAGTTGTGAGAACTTGAGCAAGTAACATCTATTAGAATCTTGCTTTTTTCATCTGTAAAACTAGGACAATGATATTTATGTAACCTCCACCACAGAGCTATCATGAAGATAAAATGAGATAATATGCCTTACAGAAAGCATTTACAATTAAAATCAACCAGATAAATGTACGCTCTAATTGTATCACTCATAGCCTTTACAGAAGATTCATCTTAACCACAGGTAATTCACATATTTAATGAGTAATTTTTTGTTTCCAGCATCCTTTTGCCCATTGCTCACTTTAGTCTTTTTATCAGTCTGGTTTCTCTCTCTCTCTCTCTCTCTCTCTCTCTCTCTCTCTCTCTCTCTGTCCTTACCTTTTCCAGAAATTTTACTTATAGGCAAGTAGAGTGGACACTTTAAAGTGAGCCACTTGGGTTTTGTTCCTGTCTGGGCTATGCTAAATGTATAAAATACAGGAAATCATAATCTCTGAATCTTAAGCTTTTCCATGAAGATAATACTTTATTCTACTCATTCATTATAGTCAAATTACTTGAAACTCTTTGAAAAAATAATATGCTTCTTTATAATAGCAGATGTTATTATATTTTGTTGTTGGTCTTAAAAATCATATCCTAGCTTTTCAAGTCAAGTTAAATTTCTGCTATGTTCTACGTATTGTACAAAGTACTGAGGATACAAAGAAAGATAAAAAAAGTCAATCTTTGTTTTCAAGGAGGTCACAGCTGTAAGACAACATTCTTCAGTGACCTAAGAAAAGGATATTTAAAATGAGGAAGTCATTCTACATGTATATCCCTCAACAGCTTGTTCATTGATAATCAGTTAGAAACTTCCTCACCTGTCTTTGGACCTTTCCTCTTCACTGTTAGTATCCATAATTTGCCTGAAGAGCCCAAAAGAATGTTGATGAACCAAAATACAATTCACTAACAGAAGGATAATAGACCCAAGAGCCAACACCATCTCCTCAGGCTAGAATGAGAAGTCATATGGGGACTGTTGCTGGGCTGAGCATGGTTATAGAGTTGTTCAAAAGCAAACTGAGGTGGGAGACTAGAGTTGTTTTCATATATCTGGGTAGTTATAGGGGAAGAAGGTTATAAGATCTTTTTCTGTGTAGCTCTGGAAGATAGAAGGAGGACCAAATGATAAAAGACATATGGTAAAAATGTCAGGGTTATTGTAAGCTGAAATCTGCCTCAAAGCTAAAGTTATTGAACAATAGAATGGCCCAGATGTTGAGGTAATGAGTTCCCTGTCACTGCATATTTTGAGGCAAAAGCTAGATGACATTCTGTCATAGATGTTGGATATATTTCTGTAGCAGCTGAGAGGTTATAGTAGAATGTTACCAAAGTACCTTCCAGATGGGTCACTACCAGATCAAGGGATTACAGGTATGGAAAAGAAAAGAAACATGGACCATAGATTCAATGAGGGAAGTATTTGTTCTGATTTCCTATCTTCTACAAGGAAACTCTAGGTTCTGATGCTTTTGTGCAGGGATACATGTGCATTAGAAAATCCTTGGAGGAAATTTTGTTTCTTCTCTCTTAGTAGCTGGTTCTAATATGGATGTATGCAATTTCTCCTGCTGTCTTGCCCAACTCAAAAGGAAAGGGAGATAGAAAAGAAATGAAAGAGGGAAAAAGGTGAAAAGGAAAAAAATTTAAATGATTTCTCATCTTCAGAAATGACTATTTTTCTAAATTAATTCTCTAAGTTTTAAAATAAAACTTGCCACACCATCATGACAGCTAGTAGGGTTGCTTGGCTCCTTTCTTTGTAAGGTTGTCCTAGATCTTCATTTATCTATTATTCTAAGGATCGCTCTTAATTGTAAATGAGGGCCTGCCCAAGTTTCCAAAATAAGGAAGACTGGAACATCTATTTTATTTTCAAATAAGAAAGCATTGAGATATTCGTGAAAAGTAGATGTACTCTTGCTATCCCCCCCCCCCAAATTCCCTAAACACAACCACTCTACATTTACACTATTATCTCTACTATCTTTTTTCTTGACATTAATTGATTCTTCCTTTTATCTGAGTCAAGAATCAGGCTGACTTACTAAATAGGAATCCTTTGGGGCTGATAATTGTTCTGTTGATATTTTTTCTTTTTCAGGTTCCGCAATCAGATGTGATTGGGTATTTTTAAAATTTTAAGCAGGTCTTTTGTCTGAAAATTTTTCAACCAAAAGGATTATGTCATTTTCATGTTATTCTATCTTTTTCCTCTCCTGTCAAAACTCAGTTTCCTAAGTAGCTGATTTGTACCTACTAAAACTACATCTCTGAGCTCTCTGCTCTCTAATCCTTTAAGATCTATTCACTTAAGGGGCAGGTAGGTGGATCAGTGGATAGAGCACAGGACCTGAAGTCAAGAGGACCTGAGTTCAAATTCGGCCTCAGACCAAACACTTGACACTTACTAGCTTTGTGACCCTGGGCAAGTCACTTAACTCCAATTGCCTAAAAAAAAAACGAAACCCTATTTACTCAATCAATATTGATGAACAAATTCCACAGCTAGTTGCTGGGGGATGGGGAGAGTGAAGGGGAAAGGGATAGACGTATCCAGGTGAAGAACCTACACTTTCAAGGCAGAATGGCACCTTCACTGCCATTTAGTTGCAGAGAGCTGCCCAAAGCACTGAGATGCTAAATGACTTGGTAGGGTCAGACTTCCAGGATGTGCCAGAAGAAAGACTTGAATATAGGTCTTCCATCCTAACTCTACACAATGTAGCCTCTCTTTCTGTGGATAAAAGACAGTTTCTGCCTCCAGGGGGTTCATAATTCAGTGGAATGGACTAGAAGAGATCTTCACAAATGAAACCAGTAGAAGTGCTGTAAGAGCTGTGTGGCTGTGTATCATGGGAAATTACAGTGACAAGACCACTTGCAGCTGGAAGAATGTTAGGGGAGGCTTGATGATGTAACCTGGCCTTAGATAAATAGAGGAGGTATATATATATATATGTGTGTGTGTGTGTGTGTGTGTGTGTGTGTGTATATGCACACATATATATACATATAGATAGATGTAGATGTAGATATGGATATGTAGATAGCTATATGATACACACACATATATAACACGCATATAGGGGTATATGCATACATACATAATATGTGTGTATGTACATACGCATATAGACATGTATATTTGTGTGTGTGTGTGTGTGTGTGTGTGTGTGTGTATGGAGAGAGAGGGGTAGAAAGATGACACATTTATTAAGTGCTTCTTATGTGTTAGGTCCTTTGCTAAGCTATGGCAGTACAAAAATTGGGCAACAAAGTGGTCCCTACTCTCAAGGAACTTTCATAATGATTGGGGAACATAAAGAATAAAGGAGAATAGAAAGTGGGAGCTGAGAGATTCCATGACCACCTGGACCAAGACAGCCTGTGTGGAGGTGGGGCAGAACAAAGAGTGAGCCAGAAGTGAAATAAAGAGTGTGGCCAGAGCTTCTTATGTCATGACAGTTCTAGACAAGGACTCACTGTCATCAAGTAGACCTCAGAGTCAGAATCCTTAACATGGGATAAGGAAAAATAAAGATTTGAATAGGCAGAGAAGGTAAAGCAGACATTCCAGGTAGAAGAAACTACCTAAGCAAAGGTATCATGGTAGAATTGCATGAGATGCATATGAGGCATGACAAGTCTGCTTGATTCGACTGTAAGATTTGTATGGTGGTGCACTAGGAATTAAGTATGGAAACCTCTTTGGTGTCAGAGTGTGGAAGGCACTGAATCTTGGCTTTATTCAGTAAGCAACAAGGTTGTCTTGATAGTATGTGAGCAGGAAATTGTATTTAATCCCATGACACTGATATGATCATGGCAGAACCACTCTAAATAATCTTTGAGAAATTGTTTGAGAATTACCATTAAGCCTGGATGTAAGAAAGTGTCCACATTTTCTAAAATGTAATAATGCTGGGGGGTTTTTTAGAATTAGCTAGAAACTATAGGCCCCATAAGAATGACCTCAATCCACCACAAAATTCTAAAGTGGATGATTTAGGAAGGCCAAGCTCACAGTACTAGGTTCAATAATGACAAATCATATCCAAAAAATATATGTACATCTTTGTAAGGCAAATAGCTTCTAATGTTTCCTCATCCATTTCAATGATGCCATCATCTTCCTGGTTGTTTACATTCCCAATTTAAGTTTCACTTCTCTTACATTTCATATATGCTCTGTTCTCCATGTTCAGCCTATTTTTCTCCCACTTTTGTTGGAATAGCTTTTTTCCCACTATTTCCACAAACTTGGTCTAAATCTGGGTCCCCATCTCTTCATGCTTCTGAATTCTGCCAACACTCTCTCTCTTAACATCCAGTCATTTTCTGTTCCAATTTAATGGACAAGGTAACTAAAATGATTTGTCAACATCGTGAAGCAGAAGTGGGCTTAATTCAGTACACACAGGTTCTAGTACTGATTTTGCCTAGGGTTACATGGCCTTGGCAATTAATTTCTTTAAGCCTCATTTTTCCACTTTCACAAAATTGGACTGTCCCATAATTATGAAACCTTTCCAGTCTTCTTACATATTAATTTCCAACATGTACTCTTAAGTTCTTAAGGCAAGAAATCTTAGCTGCTATCAAGAAACAAATGAAACAATCCTCCAAATAACTGAGAATTAGAGGAATCCATGTTAAAGCAACTCTGATGTTCTTCTGCCTCAAACCCATGAGATTGGCAAAGATGACAGAAAGTAAAATGACACCTGTTGGAAGAATTTTAGCAGACAAACTAATTATACACTTTTGACATAATTGTGCATTGGTACAGCAAGTCAGGAAAGCAGTTCAAAATCGTGCCTTAAGAGTAACCTAACTGTACATACCCTTTGCCCAGTAATAACACAACAAATTCTATTCTCCAGTTCTGTCAAAGGAAGAGTTAAAGGACTCATATGTATAGCATGTAAGCAATACCACACTTTGTGGAGTTATAAAGAAAAATGAAAATGTGGGGGTGCCCATTGAACAAATTATAGTATTATATTATTAAAATCATGGAGTATTATTTATGCCCTAAGAAATGGTGAAAGGGAGAAAAAGTTTTCAGCAAACATGGGAAGACCTGCATACTGAGAGTGAAATGAGCCGAACTAGGAGAACTATTTCTATAATAACAATTTTGTAAAGATAAACAACTCTGAAAGAATCCTGTTCAGCTCAGTGATCAACCGTATGATTCCAGAAGAGTGATGTTGATGCCATGCTATATGCTTCCTGGTAGAGAAATGATGGACTTCTTATGTAAAATGAGATATGTTTTAGGCATGGACAATGTGGGATTTTTTTTATTATGCAATTTTATTACAACAATTTTGATTTTCCCTCCCCTTTCCCAGTTTTCAGGTTAGGAGAAAATGTGGAAAGGAGATAAAATAGAATATTTTAATTGAAAAAATAATTTTGAAGCCTGCATCCCATACTCTGAACTAAGGTTATGCTCTTCCAATTGTTTTGCAGCAGTCACCTCAATTTATCAAAACCAGCTTCATCATCTATTGCATGTTGTTCTCTGTGCCTCTGCCCATGCTATTTCTTCTGCCTTAAATACCTTTATTCTGTTTATCAATCCAAGTCAATCTTATGTCCTTGAAAACCAGACTTAAAAAGCTTGCCTATAGTAAGAAACTCTCCAGGATGAATTATACCTGATGATTTTGCTTTCTTTCAGGACCAGAAGACCAAATTGGGTAGAGAATGAGCAATAAAAACTCATCAGTGGGGGCAGAGGTAGGTGGCACAGTGGATACAACACCAGCTCTGGAATCAGGATAACCTGAGTTCAAATTTGGCCTCAGACATTTGATACTTAGTAGCTGTGTGACTTTGAGCAAGTCACTTAACCTCAATTCCCCTACCAAAAAAAAACAAAAAAAAATTAGTGCAAAATTGGTGATTCAGTAAAGGGCTCTGAATTATGCAAAAATATGTATTAAACTGATGCTACATGCAAAGCACTGTGCTAAGCACTATAGATACAAAGAGAAAAAGAAATAGAAATTTCCTAGTCTTGAGAAGCTCTTTCTATACTCTAACTGGAGTAGATAACATATAAAAGAAAGTTCAACTGAAGCACAAGATGGAATGGTTCAGAAGTCCTGAGGTTTTGGTGTTAGAATGGATGGCAAGAGCCAGAAGTACTTTGCATAAGTAGTTAAGATGACAATATCAAGGAACTTCAAGGTATAAAAAAGCAAAATAAATAAATGGTAAGGCCTAGGCTCTCAAACACTTAGGAGGCACATTTACAGAAGAGATAGTAAAGCCTGGTGGACCTCCATCTCATCAAGCAGAATAGAGTTGCTGAATCCCATTTTATCCAAGACTTAGAAATAGTTACTAGCTTGGAAAAAGGGGGGAGGCAAAGAAGACAGGTACTCCCTGCTGATAATGGTTCTTTGGATCAAGTAGACATGTCACTTGGGGATTTTGGATGGTTATGGATGAGGCAGTAGATGAGGGAGAAGGCAGGGGTTCTCAGATGGTTTCCATACTGTATTTTATAAAGAGTGATAAATAGAATTAGGTACAGAGTGGTGAGACAGGGGTTTTTGTCAATTCACCTTTCATGATTTATGAAAGCAGCCCTATAGGCCAAGGAGTGTTGTTGGTAAGATTGAAGATGACTGACCTGTTCAAGAGAATGAATGGATGAAACAGAAAGCATTTATCTCACATACATTAATGTGGGCACCATTTTTATTGATAACTTTAACAGTCATCCTTATTGCCTGCTCCCCACCACTTTCATTACTGTGAACACAACCAACATTCAGTAAATGTGTCTTGAATAAATGGGGAAAAGTGTATAGGGACTGAGCTGCTTTACCTTCTTATGGATAGCTTCGAGGTCTTCTCTATATTTTTGATCTTCCTCTCCAATTATTTTTTTAAATTTCATCTCTTTGTTTTTAAATTCCAGTTCTCTATAGAAGAAAAAGGGAAAGTTTGATACAACTAGCAATACAACTGAGTTGGAGTTCAAGAGACTTAAATTCTAGTTTTATTTCTAGTTGTAGAACCCAGTTCTAGCTTCAACTAATTAGCTGTGTCAATTTGGGCAAGTCACTTAGCTTTTCTGACTTTCCATTTATTTCACTGATTAAATAAAAGCCTTGAAACTCAATGAACCCTGAGATGTCTTCCAACTCTAGTTTTAAATGACAAAGTCAAAAAGTCAAAGGTATGAAAAAAGGCAGTTTTCAAGGGAAGAAATCCATTTTGAAATAGTCCAAAATCACGAATAACTAGAGAAATGTATTTTAGCAATTCTGAGCTACCTCATACCAATCAGATTAACAAAGATGATTACAAATGAAAATGACAATTATTGGAGATGTATGTGAAAACAAGCACATTAAAGTGTTGTTGCTGGAATTGTGAATTGGTCTGGCATTCAGGAAAGTAGTTTGGTACTAGGTCATAAGGGTCATTAAACTGACTATACTCTTTGATGAATAATGCCTTTTCTAGGCCTATATCCCAAAGAAATAAAAAAAAAGGATAGGACCCATAGGTATCAAAATAGTTATAGCAGACCTTTTTTGCAGAACAAAGAACTGAGAACTTAATAGGATGCTCATCATTGGGGAATGGCTGAACAAATTATGGTATAATAGAAATGGAATATTATTGTACAATAAGAAATTATTGCAGTGATGGTACTAGAGAAATCCTGGAAGACCTCTATGAACTGATGCAATGTGAATAAGCAGAACCAGTGAAAGAACTTCTCATAATAATTGCAAAGAAATTATCACAATAATATCATGAAGAAAAACAAATATGAAAGACTTAACTCTAATTATAAAATGATCAACCACAATTCTAGGGGATGAATAATGAATCATGTAACCCTTGTCCTGAAAGAGGAAGTGATGGACATATGATGCAGAATGAGACATAAATTTTTGGATAGGACCAATTTGGGTATTTGTTTTGCTGGACTATCCATGTTTGTTATAATAATTTTTTTAAAAATTTCTTTTCTTTTTTCTTTTTGAAGGGGGAGTCCAAAAGAGGTAGGTGAGAGGCAGATTGTTAGGCATAGTGTCACCAAAAAAAAAAAAGAGTGAAAGAAGCTAGTCATTGAAGCATTTGTTACTATACAAAAGATGACAGATGAAAGACCAGAATGAATCACATACAAACAGGGCAGATTTGAAAGTTACATTTTGAATGAATTATATGCCAAAAAAGGAACTCTAGCTCCATGTAGTAGAGATTCTCAGTATCATGTACAAGCCTCTTCTTTTCTACTCTTTGTGTTGACATAGAGACATGTTCACTTTATGTAACTCTTGTTAATTTCAGACAAAAAGAAAAAAAGTTAACTCATTCTATGTTAGGGTATAACTAGATGAATACTTTAAAATGAATAACTAAACAATTACATTTTTTCATTTAAAATGTTTAATAAAATATCTTTGTACCTTCTGCAAAATAACTCATTAGGGAAAATGCTTGTTATTTCTTAAAAATTGAATGAACTATATGAATACATGCATATAAAATTCATACACATGTACATATAAATATATCTACAGAGGCAGCCTAGTACATATATGTGTGTATGTGTATTCATGTATGTATACATATACAATATATGTAATATATGTATCTATTTATAAGTATATATATTTATATGTGTGTGTGCATATATATGATAGCATGCCTAGAGAGACAGTCTAACATAAGCATATAGAGAGCAGGCCGACAAAGCCTAGGTTCAAGTTTGCATCTGACACATATCAGGCTGTGTCTTATGATGCTAGGCAACTTTTAAGACAGTATGCTGCAGAGATGCCAACTTGCATTGGTAGGAGGAGTTTCATTACCTAAGAACTATACCAGTGAAATCACAAATCCAGTCCACATCCTTACTTACCCAAATATGATTTCATGAACCCTAAAGCTAAAATAAATATTTGCAAATCCAAGCTTATGCAACATGATTCTCCAAGCAATTTTGAGCATTTTAATGTGAATAATGGCAGAACTACCAAATTGTGTTCTTTCTCAAATTACAGGCTCAAGAAAGGACTAAGCTCACACTTAGAACAACTGTGATTAATGAATTTGTAAAAGACTTGTCTGTTTATGGCTGTCTGTCTGTCTGTTCTGGTTAATGTCATGGTAATGTGGATGGAACATGCTCAGAGCTGCCCTGCCTGCCTCTTATAGACTATATGCGACTCAGTCCCAAAAAAATCAGCACCTTAGTATGATAGAGCAAAAACTCTGTAGTTCTTTGGTGTCTTTCCCACCCTGTGATAGGAGGAGAGGGGTAGGATGTTGCATCAGTTAAAAAGGAGTGGCGTCTTCTGTTTTTGGTTCTTTGTTTTGTTTTTTGTTTGCTTGTTTTTTGATTCTCTAGGATATGTGGCAAGTAATTCTCTCCTGGGTGGTGGGGGAATGGGCTGTCCTTCCCTCTCCACCTCCACCCCTACCCTGTTAGCCAGCCAACTTTTCCCATGTAGCCACAAGAGCTTTGGGGCTCAACTAGAAAACTTGAACCTAGACCTCTGACTGCCTCTCCTATATAAATGACTAAACATCAAATTTGAGATTGTTGTGTCCAAGCTTAGAGGGGACTGTGAATTTAAGAGGCCTGGAGATGCTGTGCTTTTATAGCTTGTGTTTATTAGGTACATCTTATGTGAAAATGAAATAAGTACCTATTTATAGAGTAGGTTGAATACTTCTGTGCTTCTTTATTTGGAAAGACCCTTCACATAAGCCAAACTTTTTCATTAAGTAATTTCCCCTAGAACTACAGGATGGTGGCTAAAAAAGTCAAAGGCTATGAGATAAGAAGGTTGTCCTTTCTTTTAGCTCAGGTCTTTCTAGCACTAAAGCTGGTCATTATGTGTATGGGTCCAAAACAGAAGGGCCCTTTGGTAAAAAGGGAGAGATCACAGCATCATCCCAATCCTCTGGAATTAATAAAACATAGTTATGCAAACAAATTGAATAGCAAAAGTACATAAACTTGATTTTCCAAAATCTCTTGAGGTTCAAGTAGCAGTTATTTGCCAAGAAAATACAAATTCATGAGCTAAAAATTTGCCAAGATAATACAAATTCATGAACTGAAAAGAAATCCAAATGGAAAATCAGAGGTTTGTTTGAGATATGATGGGGCATTCAGAAGAGAGAGTTCAAATGGATCCTAAAAATCTTGTGATCTGCTGAACAGAAAAGGAGTATCATTCACATCTCGCAAGAGAAAGTATGGAAATTAATTTTTAAAAAAATTAGGCTTTGTACCTTCCAAATTTTCCTGTGTGAACACGTTACTATGAAAATTTCAAAATATGAAATGACTTTTTTTTAAGTAGAGAAGATTTCTTCTTTACCTATTCTAACTAGATTGGTATCACCTATTTTAATGATCTGGTTGAATATATGGATGCTAAAAAACAGAATTGAAATATAATTAAAACTACAACTTAAGATTTTTATGACCCAACAGACCAATGTATACATATAATTAGAAGACCAAAGGATAGTACTTGGACACTTCATTGACTCATCATTGGTGTAATTGACATCCCTTACACACCATTCAGATCACCACCTCTCTACAAATTAATAAGTATTTTTAGAGGGTTGGTATGGCTGAAGTAAATTCATCATCCTTTGGCCTCTTTGGAGATCCTATTCTTCCCTGGACTTTTTAAGGGGATTATTCCAAGGATAATAGGCATAGTATTCATCTCTAAGCCCATACTCAAAGTGTTTCTAGCTGGGTAGGACAGGTCAAAATGAAGGCCATCTTCATGCTACCATAAGGCATAAGGAAATGGTATTGGAAAAGGAAAGGACTTTGGCAGACAAGGACACATGAGAAATCATCAACATATAGATCCCCTGTTTCAACTTTTTCTATTCACAAATAGCAAATACTGTATTCACAAGCTGGGATAAATTATTCCTTTGAAGTATCCAACAAATGTCCAATTGAGAACTTTGGTCCTGGGTCAGGAGACAGACAATTCAGAAATAGACTTCCAGTTGATTACCTAGTTATGGGAATTTTGGATGGCAATATGCAAATTAACATTATAATATAAAGTAAGGAAAAGAGGACAGTGTTGAGAGGGTAGAAGGAAGAAATCTCCACCATATACTTGAAGTGTTCAGGATAAGCAGCTTAAAAAAATCAATTCTGTTACATTCCAGGAAGCAGGGAAAGTTCTAAGAGCACGAGGGCTAGGTGAGTTGGGATAAAGAAGCAATCAGCCTCAGACTTAGAAACAGAATGACTAAGTTTTCATTCTTGTGAAGAAGTTAATATATTGAAGGTAAGGTTTTTCATTGTTTCTGTTTACTGCTTTTATTATTTTTTTTTTGGTTTTTTGTTTTTTTGTTTTTGCTTTTCAAATCTGTATGACAGAGTTTAATATCAGGAAGATTTCCACTTGAGAGTTCAAAACTGTACCATAAATGATTTGATTTGATTTGTATAGCAAATCTTTACAAGTTAAACCCTAACCCCCATTCACCCTTTTCTGTTTAATAGCATTGACTGAATTGTTTTCCATATAAAAAGTCACAGCTGGGATAAGCATATAATAAATAGTAATGACAATAATAATGAAAGTGATAATAGCTCTTATTTGTATGATGCTTTAAGGTTTTCAAAATGGTTTACAAATATCTTATTTGAGCCTCGCAACCACTCCAGGAGGTAGGTACTATTATTATCTACATTTTATAAATGAGGAAACTGTACAATGCTCTGTCCACTGCACCACCTACCTGCAAATAGATTGATTATAAGTATACATTGAATGCTTCAACACAAGAGTGTGAACAACAGATAAATTAATCTCTAGCACAAAGCATCTTTTGCCTAATAAGTTCTTAACAAACTATTCAAGTCTATGGGATTTTAAACCATTCGCTGAACCTCTTAGTTTTGTCATTTGTAAAATATGGTGTATTAACTCCTGGAATCTCTGAGATCTCCTCTAAAATCCTATGATCTTCTGCCACTTTCCCAAAATGTCAATGCGTTCTCTAACAATTTAAGACAAATTTATGTATCATGAAGAAGGTAGCCCATGAGAAAAGCAGCACATGCACAATCTGAAAGAATGTCTTATAGAAGATCCAAGTTGTCATTCCACAACTGTGGCGCCACTCCCATAACAGAAATCCTGAACACACTAAACCATGACCCACTAACCCACAAGACACCGATTCCAAAGCAAACCACATAACAATCTACAACAAACCACTCCACAAGAAAATGATCCACAAACCACTCTATAACACAACATTCCACAATTTATCAAACTGCCACCATCCAAACAACAAACACATGTCCTGCCTCCTTGTTTTCCTTTCAGGAATGATCTCTCCCAATCCCGGCACCTTAATTACCACCACCCCCACCCCCACCCCGGTTCTACCTTGATGATACAGAATAACATCATAAATGTTCTATGATGCAATCAGAAGCTTTTACTGCCTGTTGAGTGGTTAACGCTTGAGGGACTAATCAGGTCTTTGTCCTGAGTTGAGGTCAATTCTCTTCATTTTCTCTAGAACTTGTATCAGTCAGCTAGTCATCCAAAAAGCTCCAATAGTAGTTGATAGATATCTCAGCCCAGGGCCTACCTAATCTTTCAGTTTTACCACCTTAACACATTTGATATGCAGACTTCTTTGTCTTTAGTTGGGTCTCATCTAATTTCACTTCCGAAGTGTCAGAATAAGTTTCCCTATCAGAAAGTATCCATACAATATTACCTATCTAATCAACAGGCATCCATTACTAATCTGCTGTGTGGTAGGCATCAAGTTAGGTGCTTTGTGATAAATAGCAGTCCCTGCCTTTGAACAGCTTATAGTTCAAAGCATAGGACCAGAATCTGCATACTGGACCAGATTAAAACATAATTGGGAAATATTTAACAAATTAAATAAAATATAAATAATATTAATAAATGGTTCTCTAAGTCAATATGAGGCCCATTTTTTTCCTTTTTTTTTTCTTTTTTTGCCACTCTGTCTTTCTATTCTCTTATATCCCTGCTGGGAAAAAAAGTCCTCATATCAACTATATGTAACAGTGATTACTCTTGACCTGACTGCCTGGGATCCAGGTATGTTATGTTTCACTCCTCCACCAGGATTCTCTAGGTACCCTTCAGGGAAATTCAGGGGCATTTAGGATTTGCCATTGGCTCCATTTCCCTAAGTTTAGTGGTTCCTTGAACCCCAGTTCTAATTAACAGTAAAAGGAATATTTACAAAGGAATACTTACTTCAAAGCTATATAGCATGAACAAACATATGAACACCCCCACCAAGAAATACCTGGAGGGCGTGATCCTCCCTTTCCAGAATCACAGTGGATCATTGCACTTATCAGAGCTCTCAGATCTTTTGAGATAGTTTTTTCTTTATGTTATGGTACAGATTGTTCTCCTGATTCTGCTCACTTCCTATGTCTTCCCAAGTGTCTCTGTAACTATCCCCTGTCATCACAATAATATTCATTATATTCATATGCCATAGTTTATCCATTCCCCAAGGGATGGGTACCTCTTTAGTTCTAGTTTTTGTGCTGCTATAAAAGGAGCTGCAATAAAAATTTGTGTGCATATAGGACTGTTCCTGTTTCTTTGATCTCCTTTGACCTAGTCATGGTATACAGGACATGTATTTGTTGTTTGGATGGTGGCAGTTTGACAAATTGTGGAATGTTGTGTTACAGAGTGGTTTGTGGATCATTTTGTTGTGGAGTGGTTTGTTGTAGATTGTTATGTGGTTTGCTTTGGAATCGGTGTCTTGTGGGTTAGTGGGTCATGGTTTAGTGTGTTCAGGATTTTTGTTATGGGAGTGGCGTCACAGTTGTGGAATAACAACTCGGATCTTCTGTAAGACATTCTTTCAGATTGTGCATGTGCTACTTTTCTCACGGGCCACTTCTTCGTGATATATAAATTTGTCTTAAATTGTTAGAGAACGCATTGACATTTTGGGGACAGTGGCAGAAGATCAGAGGATTCTGGAGGAGATCTCAAAGATTCCACTCATTCCCTGTGGCTTGTAGGTGAAGGCAGGTGAGGTAGAATACTCCTCGCTACCATTGCTACTTCCAGGTTCTCTCCCTACCTCTACTTCATCTCTCACTTTTCTCCCTTTGAGGTTCATGCTTTTTCATCTCTACCCAACCAAAAGCCTGGTAGCTATTGTCTACAGACCTCCAGATCAGTCCCCTTCAGTGAATCCAGCACCTAGCTCACAGTTTTTCTCTTCTCCCCAATTCCTGCCCTCATACGAGGGAACTTCAAAATGTATTGACTTTCCCTTCTCAGTTCCTCAACCTACTTACTTCCCATGACCTACTTACTCCTTCCACCCTACCTCAGCGACATACAAAGATGGCCATATCCTTGATCTTGACCCTCAAATGTATGTCCATGTTCAAGAATTCTGTAGTCCCCTTATCCAATCATATTCTATTGGTTTTGCACCTCTCCCTCTGCCTTTCCTCACCAAAACCCCTTGCTCTTCATCCATATCATGACTTCCAGTCCCTTGATCCTTCAGCTCCCTCCCAAGTCATATCCCTGGGATTTGCCATCTTGATCCCTTGATGAACCAATTCAACTCTAAACTCTCCTCTTATTTTCATGAAGTTTTCTCCTTAAATCATAACAATTAGATATAGATGTATACTTTTCCTGTAGGTTTAAAGATAGGAAATCAACTCAGTAATAATTCTTTTTAAGATCAATGGATTTTAAGATAGCCATTCAGTCAATCAATAAGTAGTTATTAAGTACCTTCTCCATGACAGGAACTGGGGATATAAAGAAAAGCCAAAACTTTGTCCCTTCCCTCAAAGAGCTCACTTTTGGATGTGGGAAACAAGATACAACCACACCTATGAGATATATACAAGGGAAATGGGAGGTGATATCCAAAGGAAGGCATTAGTGGTGAGCAGACTGGGAAGGCTCTCCAACAGAAGTGGAACCTGACCTGAATCTTGAAAGAAGCCAGGGAAGCTTAGAGGAACAGTAGAGATGGGAGATGATTCTAAGTGTGGAAGACTGACAGTGAAAAGGCCCAGAGTCAGAAGATGGGGGTGTTATGTTGGAGGGACAGCAAGGAAGCCAGTGCCGTTGGATTGTAGTCACCTTAGAGAGCCAGAATTTGAATTTTAGCTCTGTCATTTTCTCTTTATATGATCCTGGATATATCATTTAACTTTTCCAGGCCTCAGTTTTCTGATTTATATAAGAGAGGGTTGGACTAAGATGATTCCAAAGGTTCCTTTCAGGTATAAATCTATGATCCAATGACCTCCATAGCTGTACAAATAATCAACCATACAAGCAAATGTTCATTAGGTATTTTACAAGTATCATCATACCTGGGGCATACCCCTCTTTCATATGGGGCACTCAGAATACTCACCTCACGTTCAAGCACTTTGTGTGGATCCATTCCAACTCAAAACTGTGGCTTACCAGTCTCACTGGTGTGCTTTCTTTTGTCTAGTCATTCAGAGGACACAATTAGTTCCATGCAAAGTTATTTAGTGGAAAAGCATAGTAAGAAAGTAGAATATTTACCTCATTGACTAGGGACACGTTCTTCCACAAATACACACACTATCATCAGTGGGTTGAATGGGAATCAGCGGGAATGAATACATGTGGATAATACGTAGAGCATACATGTGCAGAACAAATTTGGCCAGAAGGCGCACATGTAAGGGCAACCAGTACCTCCAACTATGAGGCACCACAAATGTCATCTGGTGATGTCATTGTACTCTTCTTGCTGGACCTGACCCCTGTGCTTCCAGTTTCTCTGGGATGGTGGGGTGGGTGGTGGTTGTCTGATGGCTGGGCATTTAATCTCTCTGATGCTTTGCTGGATTCTTGATGCCTCCACTGGGTAAGTTGTTCTAGTCTCTTCTAATTATAACTGCCAGTCATGTAGACCACACAATCTCTTTGCAAATTTTTCTTTGGTAATGAGCTTCTGAGCTTACATCTTCAGGTCTATTCAAGTCATCTCAGGTCCAACTACTATATATGGCATGTATATATGTTTGTATGTATACAAATCTATATCCATATGTGGAGGGAGAGTAAAACCTGTCATTTATTGGGGCTGACAGATAGCTCTTGTCATAGCCACCACAACCAGCTAACAAATGGATGCTATAGAAATTCTTTCTCACATACACACACTTCTATTTCTGTCTTACACATGTGCATAAGCTCCATAGATCCCTTTAATCTATTTATTAGTAGCTAGGGTACAAATGTCCCCTTGAGAGGGATTGGAAGTAGGTTTAGAGCTAAAGGTTCAAGATTAATTCAATGCTTGCCAAAAGACAATTCTGTTATTAAACGATTGATGTGATGTGGTTTATAAGAAAGAACCATTTCTTTTATGTAGCAACAAATTCCTGGGACAGGATCATTTCTGAGTTTATCCTGCACTGCTTATTATTAGTACTACTATAGGCTATGGTCAGTGATGCTCCGTGGTGTCATAATAGTTGGACACAGATGCTTGGAGGCACGGTGTTGGTACAGTGGCAGAGAATACACACATCTAGCTTTGGAAGAGAGAGTGACATTCTTCTACATATTTTTTTTTCTTGCTTGCTTTATCCCTACTATTTACTTATTAGAACTTGGTTACGCCTTCAGGGAAGATGTATATTCATAAGCTAAAAGCTGGTCTGGGTTCCTGATCTTGGAAAACTTTGAAATACATTGTTTCTTGTTATTTCTGAAACTCTTGAGTAGTGAGATGACCTTTGAAGGTGGCATAAAAGATAAAGGGGGTTGTGGTCGCCAGAGCTCCCCAGGAACTTTTTCTTGGGTTTGAGAATGGGAGGAAAAAAAAAAAAGAGAAGGAAGTTGAGCACCAGAGTTAGCCTAAGGTGGTGCCCTTGCTAGTGGGTAACACTTTTATGTTAATTTCTTGGGGCTAGAGAGCAGCTCCCTCCCTTCAGGATCTCTTGCAAGCATGCCTTAAATTCCTACAAAAAGGAAATTTGTGAGACTTTGGCTGAGAGGGATAGAGGAGTCTAAGATGACTTAGACCAATATATCCAAAAGGTATTTTTTTTAAGAATTCACATTTTATTTAAGTTAAATTTTTTTCCAATTACATGCAAAAACAATTTTTTGATCATTTATTTTTAGTTTTTAATATTCAGTTCCATAAGATTTTGAGTTTTAAATTTTCTCCCCCTCCCACTCCTCTCCTCCTCCAAGACAGCATACAATCTGATGTAGGCTTTACTTATACATTCATATTAAGCATATTTTCCCATTAGTCATCATGTAAAGAACAATTAGAACTAATAGGAGGATCCATAAGAATGAAGCAATAAAGCAAAACAACAGAGGAAAAGGAGAGCAAATAGTATGCTTCCATCTACATTTTTTTTTAATTTTGAATGCCAAATTCTTTCTCTCCTTCCCCTCCCTCCTCATTAAGAAGGCAGGCAATTTGATATAGGTTATATATGTGCAATCATGCAAAACATATTTCCATATTAGTCATGTTGTGAAAAAAAAACAAAACATGAAAAAATTAAGTAAAAAAATAGTGTGCTTTGATCTGTGTTCAGGCTCTATCAGTTCTTTCTCTGGAGGTAGATAGCATTTTTCATTATAAGTTCTTTGGAATTGTCTTGGATCATTATATTGCTGAGACTAGCAAAGTCATTTGCATTTGATCATTGTAGAATATTGCTTTTACTATGTACAGTGTTCTCCTAGTTCTATTCACTCCATTCTCCATCGGTTCATGTGACTCCAGGTTTTTCTGAAAGCATCCTGCTATTTCTTATAGCACAAAAGTTTTCTATCAAAATCATATACCACAGCTTGTTCAGCCATTCCCCAGTTGGTGGGTATCCCCTCAATTTCCAATTCTTTCCCACCACAAAAAGAGCTGTTGTATTTTTGTATGTATTTTTGTATGTATAGGGCTTTTCCCCTAAAAATAAGATTTGTTCTAATCATATAGAGTAGCTGAGAGACTGTGGCACAGAGGATTCAGAGATAGATTCAACTCCAGCGTCTGACACAATACTGGCCATTGTGACCCTGGACAAGTTACTTACCCTCTTTATGCAATAGCAAACTCCAGAAGTCTATAAATTGCAAAACACTTGCCAATATGCATTGGAAGAGGGAGTTTCCTCAACTGGGGAGAGGGGAGGATGTCCCTAAGCCAATGAAATTCACAAACCTAGACAAAAAAACAAATGTCTTCTTGTAATCTAAGAAATCAAAAAAATTACCAAGACCAGTGCTAAAGAGTGGAGATAACAAATGCAAAAGAAGGACAGTCCTTGCTCTCCAGAAACTAATATTCTGAGA
Source organism: Phascolarctos cinereus (assembly GCF_003287225.1). NCBI lineage: Eukaryota > Metazoa > Chordata > Mammalia > Diprotodontia > Phascolarctidae > Phascolarctos > Phascolarctos cinereus. The sequence goes on from NW_027556098.1 coordinate 12,044,448, forward strand.
GAAGGAAGCAACAAACAAAAGACAGGAGTAGGCAAGGAAACATTTTGATTTTGGAAACAACAGTAATGGTGAGTGTGCCAGTAGGGCAATCCCGGACACATCCTTTTCCAGAGGCAATGGTAATGCTGATTTGATCCCAGTTTTCAGAGTAGAGGTAGAAAGCTGAGGAGGAAGGGAGAAAGATGTAGGTTCATAGCAGGGAAAAAAATGCCTGGGGTGATGAGGATGCATGTTCCTAAGGAATGAAGTGTGCTTCTTTTCTGGAAGTTATCTAAGTCTGACAGCCTTTGATTCAAAGGTAGCTTTTGTAAAACAGAAAAGCACCAGATTGGTTGTCAAAGGAGCTGGGTGTGAATTATAGATCTGCCACTAATATCACTACTCTTGAAGCTGGTGCTATTGTTATCCTTCTCTGTTTTACAGATGAGGAAGTTGAAGCTGGGAGAAGTTAAGTAATTTGCCCAAGATCACAGAAAGTCTGGTCAGGAATTCAGACTCAAGTCTTCCTAAATATTTCTTAAGTTCATTGCTCAATCTACTGTGTAGTTATTTAACCTCCCTGTATCTCAGTTTTCTGAAACAAACCAAAATAAAGATCATTAGGGAACTCAAATTAAAAAAGATAATGGAAAATTATGCTGATTTCTTCAGAAACTGACTGTGGTTAATTCATTCACATTATCTGGGAGTCTGCAAAACATTTCATTGGATTTTGTTGTAGTGGAGTCAATTGAGTCATGTCTGACTCTTTGTGACTCCATTTAAGGTTTTCCTGGGAAAGATACTGCAAGTGGTTTGCTATTTCCTTTTCTAGCTCATTTTACAGATGAGAACTGAGGCAAACAGGGTTAAGTGACTTGCCCAGGGTCACATAACTAGTAAGTGTCTAAGGCTGGATTTGGTCTTAAGTGCTCCTGACTCCAGGATTAGCTGTCCATTTCTTTGAAAGCCTCTACTTTTTCCTTTCTATATTCTATCCACTGCTACACTTTCCAGGGTAATCCCTTGATTTCTCTTTCCCTCACTCCCCCAAACTCCTCCCAGGCCTCTGAGAAATATAAGCAGCTGTTTGTTTTAATGGCTTATCATTTTGTATAGGTTTTTTCACCATGCTAGATTTCTCAGGGAGGGAACCCTTAACATTAAAAGCTTGTAAGCTGCAGGTGGTTGATGGAATACTCTAGCTCTTTTGACTATGTCATTTTGATTCCAGAGATTCATAAATTGGGATGGATGTAGTATGACCTGCCACCTAAGTAGTTGTTACCTTACTAATGTTCTTACAAGATAGATTTTAGACATGGATAAAAAATGAGTTTTATTTAATCTTCTGTCTGTGATAGAAAAGAGGCAAAGAAAGAATTTGTATGTAGGCTTCTTAGGGAGTCTACTACCCAAATCCAAAGACATCTATGCAGATTCTGTTTGTAACAGGAAGAGAAATCTGACCATTAATTTCTTTATGTAAAAGACAAAGAATATCTTTCTACCACTGTCATGACAATATGCTTGTTGTGGTGGAGATAAAAATCATTAAGACATAATTCCTTACTATTGTGCTTTAAGAAATGATGAGCAGGATGCTCTTTAAAAAAAAATGGAAAGACTTACACGAACTAATGCAAAGTGAAATGAGCAGAACCAGGAGAACACTGTACACAGTAACAGCAATATAGTATGATGACTAACTTTGAATGACTTAGCTATTCTCAGCAATACAATGATCCAAGACAATTCTGCAGGACTTACAATGTCCTGTCCACCTCCAGAGAAAGAACTGGTAAAGTCTGAATGCAGATCAAAGATACTTTTTCTTTATTTTTCTTTGTTTTTTTGTCTGTTTTCTTTCACAGCATGACATGGAAATGTGTTTTGTATGACTACACATGTATAACCTATGTCAAATTGCTTGCCTTCTCAATGAAGGGGAGGAAGAAGAGAATTTGGAACTCAAATTAAAAAAAAAGAATATTAAAATTGTTTTTACATTTAATTGGGAAAAATAAAATATTAAAAAAGAAGAAAAAGACATAATTCCTGTCTTTGCAGAGGTTACTGTCTAGTTGAATTGGTGTCAGACTCAAATAGTGGCTTCATATTGACTTAGAAAATCACAAATTAACCTCTATTTTCTATTATATTTTTAACTTTATGTTGTTAAATATTCCCCAGTTGCTTTTTATTTTTTATTTATATTTTAACATTTTTATTTGAAGTTTTGAATCCCAAATTCTTTTTTTTTTTCCTTTGGCTAGGCAATGGGGTTAAGTGACTTGCCCTAAGTCACACAGCTAGTAAGTGTTATGTGTCTGAGGTTGGATTTGTCCTCCTGAATCCAGGGCCAGTGCTCTATCTACCGCGCCACCTAGCTGCCCCCTGAATCCCAAATTCTATCCTTTCCTATTCTCCCCTCCCTCTCCCTAGAAGAGTAAGCAATGAGATATAGGTTATATATGTATAATTATATAAAACATTTCCATGTTAGTCATTTGTACAAGACTTGAATAACAGAGAAAAAATGAAAGAAAGTGAAAAATAACATGCTTCAGTATGTATTCAATCAGTATCATTTTTCATCATGAGTTGTTTGAGATTGTCCTGGATCATTGTGTTGCTGAGAACATTTAAGTCATTCACAATTCTTCATCAAACAATATTGCTGTTACTGTATACAACGTTCTCCTAGTTCTCACTATGCACCAGTTCATGCAAATCTTTCTAGGTTTTTCTGAAATCATCCTGCTTGTCGTTTCTTACAGCACTAATAATATTCCATTATAATCATAAACCACAACTTGTTTAGCCATTCCCCAATTGATGGGCATTCCTCTGATTCTTAGCCACCTCAAAAAGCTACTATAAATATTTTTATACAAATAGGTCCTTTTTCCCTATTTTTGGATGTCTTTGGTATATAGATCTAGTAGTGGTATTGCTGGATCAAAGGGTATACACAGTTTTATAGCACTTTGGACATAGTTCCAAAATGCTTTCCAGAATGGTTTTATCAGTTCACAACTCTATCAACAATGCATTAGTGTCCCAGTTTTCCCATATCCCCTTCAACATTTAACATTTTCCTTTTTTGTCATATTAGCCACTGTGATAGGTATGAGGTGGTACATCTGATCAATAGTAATTTAGAACATTTTTCACATGACCATAGATGGCTTTGATTTCTTTGTCTGAAAACTGCCTTGTTCATATGCTCCAATTACTTTTTAATACAGTTCAGCCAGCACTCAGGAATTTTGCAGGCTTTCTGTGGGCCTCAAATTTGACACCTCTGGTCTAATGTATTCTTTTCAAAAGAGAAAGGAACTAAGAAGTTGAGGCTTAGGTAAGTATCCTAGTGTATAGAATGCTGCATTTGTGAGTTCAGATATTACCTCAGACACTAGCACTGCAAACCTGAGCAAGTCACTCTCTGAAGCCCCAATTTCCTCATTTATAGAATTAGGATAATGATATCACCTGCTCACTAGACAACACATCTCTAACACTTTGAGAATCTTTATAAATATAGATATAGATATATATAGATATAGATATAGATACATATAATATAAATGCCAGCTATTATTGTAAGAAGGAGTTAAAGGTTTTCAGAGATTTTTGGATGTTCCTCCTCCCCACCCTCCCCCCACCACCAACACAACCTAAGACTTGCTTCCGCTTACCCAGACATAGCCTTCTCCTCCCTGGCTGGGCTTTTGAGGATGTTCAGGGACATACCACTTCCTGCTCAGTAGATAAGTGTGGGCTTCAGGAAGCTTTTCAGGACATAGCAATATTACCTGTCACAAGTCCAGGCCGTTGAAGACTGTGCCAAGACACCCCCAGGACCTAGGCCCTGGGAAGACCTCAAATTTTCTAATAACCTACCTAAATAAACAGACTTCCCATCCATAGATACACTGCCTGGACTCATTCCTCAATGATTAGTATATTCTCACACACACACACACCCCACTCTCTCTATTCCTGTGCTACAGAACTTTGTTAAAGAACAAATCGCCTGCCACAACATGAGCTATATGTTCCTTCATTGCCATCTACCTCAACCATATTTCTCTAATGTCTCCCCCCTGCCTGTCCCTTCCATTGTGCTTCTGGAACTCCCACTCAAAAATTAATGTGCTTCCTTTCATTTTAGACCTCTTTCTTGCTTCTTACATCCATCATCATTCGAGACCTGACTCCCCAAAGATGACACTACTCAATCCATCCTTTCCAGGAGTGATTGTACCTTGACTCATACTTTCTGGAATACTCCTAGATCCCCATTGCTACTTTCAGACTCTCCCTCTCTCACTATTCACTCAGCAGCCTCTTGAAGTTTCACCCTATTCAGATTTAGCACCTGAATCTGGATTCTGGTGACTGTAAGATCTTGTGGTTGTGGTTTGTCCTTCATCTTTGAAGAGGACCATGACCTCAGGGAAATGATGACTTGCAGTTGACTTTGGTTTGAGTGAGGGAAGGCTATGCAAAGTCACTAGCCTCACTTTCTCCTCCAGAGCCATCTGGGTCCAATGACCAGATATCGATCAGGATGACTGGAGATGGCCCAGGATGCAGTGAGAGACCCAAGCCTTTTTAAGCTAAGGTCTTTTCAGTTTCTCACTTTGCATGAGGCAATGCCCATGCAACCCTTAGGTTGCTGGCCAAAAGAGAAACAGTTACATTCTCTCTGAGCCAGAAGGGCCCAAAAAATAACCATTAAGTGGTGCTTAGGCAGGTACCTATTGTTGTCCAAACCATGAGATCCAGAGTGAATTGAGTTTAAGGCTTGGTCTTTGAGAAAGAAATCTAGCCAGTAAACTATAAGTTAACTAAGTAGCTTTTGGCCCTCAAGTTTATCTTCCTTTGGGGAGAACACCCTCAGGTAAGGGGAAAGGAAAGGACAGGAGAGGACAGGAGTGGAGAGGTCAAGCTGAGTTGCCCAACTGGCACTGATCAAATAGGTCCCCATTCAGGCAGCTTGGACTACTCACAGGTTGTGGTTTGTCCTTCATTCTCAAAGAGGACCATGACATCAGGGAGATGATGACGACTTGCAATTGACTTTGATTTGAATGAGGGAGTCCCCAGCCTCATTTTCTCCTCCACAGCCATTGTCCCTCCTTTTTATTACATTGTGGTAGACTCGGAAGACCCTTCTCTACACCAACTGCTGTCCTTGGGCTCTTGGGAAGTCTTTAACATAAATGTTGATATTCCTTCAAATATTCCAACTTTCCAGTTCTTCATTCTACCCAGATCCCATGACTTACTCTTCCACTGTATCTCAGCTACACACAGAAATGGTCACATGCTTGACCTTGCTATTCCCCATAGTTGTTCCAATTTTAGTTCAAGAACTCCAAAATGCCCTTGTCCAATCATAATCTGTTTATCACTCTGTCTCTTCTTATGTGTTTCAACAACTATCCCTATATTTTGGTCACTTGCTAACCCCTAATCCCTTGAAGATTTTCCTAGGCTATCACCCCTGCTCTGGCTGTACTCTCCTCACTTTCCAATCTCAATCCTTTGGTGAACCAGTTCATAACTAATCTATTTTACTCTCAAATCTCTTGTTCCCTTGTCCTTTGTCCAGTTTCAACTCACACCCTGCAAAACCCCAACCATAGATGCCTCCCATCATCTACCTCCTCACTTCTCATGGAGGTGGAGGAAGTCACAAAATAATGTTATCTGGATTCATTATAAATTGATGTTATCTAATCTCAACTAAGCCTTCACTTTAACTTGGCAATCTTTCTACTCCTTTCTAATTGATTCTCTATTCCACCTACCACAGCAACTATTCTAAAACTTCTTTCTTCAAGCCTTCCCCAGCACTTTCACTCACTCAGAACCTTGCCCTCAAACTTCACTGAAAAAATTGAGGCCCTTCACTGAGAAGTTCTGATTCTACTCTCCTCTTATCTCACACCCCAATGGTAGCATCTCCTTCACTGTGTCTCTTCCATTCCAGTTTCTTTCGAAGAGATGGCCCTTCTCTTTTGCCAACCACTCTCCATGGGCCCTTGATCCCATTTTTCTCACCCTCATCAGCAGATCACCTCAATTATCATCCCCTCTCTAATCTTCAATTTCTCCCTACCTAATGATTCCTTTCCTGCCTACAAATACGCCCAAATCTTCCCAATCTCTGAGACTGTACACTGTCCTATCTCTCCTCTACTTCTCATCTAAATTCCTTAGTCAGTTAGTCGGTAGGCATTTATTAAGTGCCCAATTATATATGCTAGGCCCTCTGCTAAATACTGGAAGTACAAAGAAAGGCAAAAACAAAAACAAAAATAGTCCCTGCCCTCAGAGAGCTCACAATCTGATGTGAGGGGGAGACAATAAACAAACAAATATGTACAAACAAGCTATATATGGTATAAGTAGGAAATAATTAACAAAGTAAAAGCACTCGAATTAGGAAGGATTAGGAGAAAGCCTTCTAGTAGAATGTGGAAGTTTAGTTGGGACATGAAGGCAGCCACAGATTCCAGGAGGCAAAATATTCCAGGCATGAAGGACAACCAGAGAAAATGCCTGGAGCCAAGAGATGGAGTGATTTATTCATGGAACAACAGCAAGGAGACCAGTGTTGCTGGATCAAAGAGTACATGGCAGGGAATAAGATATAAGAAGACTGGAAAGATAGGAGGAGGGAGGTAGGTTATGAAGGGCTTTGAACATCAAACAGAGGATTTTACATGTGATCCTAGAAAAGGGTGATGGGGACTCACTGTAGTTTATTGAGGATGGGGGTTACATTGTCTGCATTTTAGGAAAATCACTTTGGTAATTAAATAGAAGATGGACTGAAGTAGGGAGAAACTTGTGGTAGGCAGACTAACCAGCTGGCTAGGGCAATATTCCAATATGGCCTGTACCAAGGTGGTAGCAGTATAAGAGAAGAGAAGCGGGCATATTTGAGAGATGTGGCAAAGGTGAAATTGATAGGCCCTAGCAACAGATTGGATATAGTGGGGGAGGCAGTGAGGTTCTGAAGATAACACCTAAGTTTCAATCCTGGGGGACTAGGAGGATGGTAGTGGCTACAATTATAATAGGGAAGTTTAGAAGAAAATGAATGATTTAGAGGGGAAAAAGTAAGTTCAGTTTTGGACATATTGAATTTAAGATGTCTACTAGACATTTACTTTGAGATGTCTGAGAGGCAGTTGGAGATGTGAGATTGGAGATCAATAGGGCAGAATAAGTAGGTTTGAGAATCATCAGCATAGAGATGATCATTAAATCCATGAGAGCAGCTGAGATCACTCTAAAGGTATAGAAGGAGAAGAGAAGAGGAAGCAGGACAGAGCCCTGTGGGATGTACATCTTTTATGGGTACAACCTAGATGAGGATCTAGCAAAGGAGGGAGGATAAGGAGCAATGTGATAGGTAGACAGAGAACCAGGAGAAAGTGGTATTCTGAAAACCTAAAAAGAAGAGAATATCAAAGAAGAACATGATCAACAGTGCTGAGAAAAGGCCATTAATTCTGGAAATTAGAAGATCATTGATAACTTTGAAGAGAGCTGTTTTGGTGGAATAATGAGGTTGGAATCCAGATTGTAGAGAGTTAATAAGAGAGTAGAGATAAATATTGTAGATGGACTTCTCAAAGTCTCAGTGAATCCATTTTCTCTTCTTGCATCCTTTTTAAAAACCTCTTTAATCTGCCTTCTGACCCCATCATTCAACTGAAAACCACCATCTCCAAAGTTGTCATTGGTTTTTTTATTTTTTAAATTTTTTTAAATTTTATTCTGATTTTCAGTTTCAAATTCTATTCCTCCTTCTATCTCTCCTCCCCCACCCACTGAGAAAGCAAGACATGTGATATCCATTGTACAATATGTAGTTATATAAAACATTTCTGCATTAGTCATGTTCTGAAGGGAAAAAAAAAACCGAGTTCAGATCAGAGTGAGGTTCAAGCATTGCCCACTACCTCATCCCGTTTCCTCCCCATTGTAAAGACTCTTCCTAATGCACCTCTTTTATGTGAAATAATTTTTCCTATTCATCCATCCTCTTCTTACTCCTTACATCCTTACATCTCACCCTTCCATTCTACTTTCAACATCATCCCAACCAATAAAATCAAACACTTGCTTTCTATCTAGGTAGACACCTAATTGCCTTAATTATATCCTTATGATTTACCACTAATGTTTTTCTATGCTTTTTATGTTTCCTTTGAATCTTATGGTTTTTCTGTCAAATTTTCTATTCAGTTCTGTTCTTTTCATTGGGGATACTTGAAAATTTTTCTGTTTCATTTAATGTCTATTTTCTTCCCGTGTAGAATTATCCTCAGTTTTTCTAGGTAGGTTAGTCTTTGTTTTAAGCCTAGTTCCTTTGCCTTCCAGAATATCATATTCCAAGCCTTTTCTTTATAGTGATAGCTGCTAAATCTTGTGTAATCCTACCTGGGACTCCATGATATTTGAATTTTTTCTTTCTGAACGCTTTCAGTATTTTGTTCTTAATCTGGGAGTTTTGTAATTTAGTTATATTCCTGTGAGTTTTCATTTTGGGATTTCGTCAGGATGTGATTAGTGGATTCCCCTAATAGCTACTTTGCCATCTGGTTCTAAGGTATCTGAGCTGTTTTCCTTTACAATTTCTCAAAAGTTGATATGTAGGTTCCTTTTAGTGATAGCTTTCAGGTAGTCCAATAATTCTTAAATGATCTCTCCTCTTTTTTTTTTCTAGGCCAGTTGTTTTTCTTATGAGTTATTTCATATTTTCTTCAATTCAGTCTTTTGACTTCTACTTCCCAATTCTAATTTTTAAGGAGATATTTTTCTTCAATGAGCTCTTGTACCTTTTTTGTCATTTGGCCAATTCTGATTTTTAAGGAGTTATTTTCTTCATTATTTCTTCAACTGGAAACTGAATAGGTTGTCATACAACCAAACCTGAGAAGTACTAGTTTTAGACCTCCTTAAAATCTGGCTGCTTCCCCCAGTGAGTACTTAGAAAAGTTTCATTTGGTATCAAAGACTGTGAAGCCACTTTGGTGAAGTGAAGTCAACATTTTTGCCAGGCTTTCTCAATACACTCCTCTACAAAAACTTTAAAAAAAAACAAAACATCAGATAAAATTCTGTCATTTGGCCAATTCTGATTTTTAAGGAGTTATTTTCTTCATTATTTCTTCATTACTTTTTTTAACCATGCTGTCAATTCTCATTTCATTATTTTCTTAAATTTCTCTTATTTCTGTTCCTATTTTTTCCTCTAATGCTCTCTTTAAAATCTGTTTTTTGCTCTTTTTTAAAAAGTCTCTTTAGCTTTTCTAGGAATTTTGTTGGGCTTGTATCTAATCTTTGTATTTCTTTGAGGCTTTGCTTGTAGATGTTTCCAAGTAATTGTCTTTTGTATTTATGTCTAGAGCTTCCCTGTCATCATAGTAGCTTTTTATGGTCAGGATCTTTTCTTGTTTGCCCATTTTTTTTCAGCCTATGTCTTGGCTTTGGTCTTTATCTTAGAATGGGCTCTACTCAACTCTTGGGGTTTAGGGGATGTCTGGTCTGAATTTATGGTTTTTTATGAGCCTCTGTTGCTCTCACAGCTCAGTGGGTACCTGTAAGTTTTCAGTGCTCCCAAAGTGGTATGATTCAGAAAGGTCTGGTTATTGTCCTACTCTTTTGCACTCTGGTCCTTACACAGGTAGAGCCCCCACTCTCTTGTGACTACAACCACTCTTCTCTTTCCTGGAATTGCACCTAGATTTGGATAAGGGGTGACAGAGCTACCACATGATATATTCCTAGTACACAGGAGTCCATTTGGATCTCTTCCTGAATAAGATGCTAAGTCCCTTTACCATCTCCAGAAGCTTGACTTCTCCCACTGCTGCCGCCTCACAGCTCACAATGAGTACCACTTCCTCCATGCTATGGTTCCAGTCAGTTCCCACTCTAGTATCTCTAAACCTCTTTTTTTCTCTTCCTAATCTGCCCTGTGCTGCAGAAATGACCCAGTGTGTCTTTTGGCTAGTTTTACCACACAGAATTTTATCTGATGTTTGGGATTTTTTTAAGTTTTTGTAGAGGAGTGTATTGAGAAAGCCTGGCAAAAATGTTGACTTCACTTCACCAAAATGGCTTCACAGTCTTTGATACCAAATGAAACTTTTCTAAGTACTCACTGGGGGAAGCAGCCAGATTTTAAGGAGGTCTAAACTAGTACATCTCAGGCTTGGTTGTATGACAACCTATTCAGTTTCCAGTTGTCCTAGGTAGTGCCACACAATTCTCCACAAATAATTTCAAAATTCATTTCACTGTACAAAACTAAGAATAAAAAGATGCAGTTGGGGTTTGGGTTATCCTGATTTGGGGTGATTTTGCAAAATCAAGCAAAAGGAGATAGAATTAGTTTTGAGTAATTTATGATGATGGAATGAGAAAAGATACACTTGGGCCTAAGAAAGTACCATCTGAATTCACTGCCTGATATTTTAAATTTCTCCTGTACAGCTTCATTCATTTAGCTAAGGCACCATTTCTTTCTAAAATCCTGCAGGTTGGGTAGCAGTATTCTTTTCTCAATCATAACAGCTCTCCATACAAATGAATTTATCACTTACATACTACAGAGTAGACTATAATAAAGGTGAGGAGCAGTAGAGACAGGTGCAACAGAGGCCCATGACTAGCTTCCCTATTTTTTCTACTTGTGAGAAGTTTGTCAAAACTGAAGGGATATTACACTACATGAACATACTGAGATTCACATTGACAATGTAGAATGAGTTGGAAATGAAATATCTCAGGCAGGGCAAAGCTTTTGTATAAGTACATTTGGTTATTTTAACTACCATTTAGGATAATAATAACTCTGAAGTTTGTTAATATGTTATTTTCTCAAGGAAGACCTTTCAGGAGGTGAATGGGGAGAAAAAAGTGGCCTTTTCCAAAAGGTAAGAACTCTGGTTTTCAAACATCTTAAATGGGGCCCCCATTACTTTATTCCCTACTCTTGCCCAGTACTCTCCTTATCAATGCCATAATGCATTTTCCTTATAAGACAGTATACTCTTTTTGTCACTTTCATCCATCTGATCTTGAATCTTGTAAGTGGTCCTCAAAATCAGAAAGCTCTGTGTTCTAGAAGTTGAAAGATGTGAGTTCTAATTCTATTCTCTGCACCATGACCAGAGGTCAAGTTGACCTCTGTGAATATTAGTTCTCCTAAATCCCTGCCTTCACAATTGATCATCTATGACTCAAGTTGTTTTAACTTCTCTGTGTCTTAAGTTTTCTCACCTGTCAAATGGGTATAATAATAATACCTACCATGACTACCTTGTTATATGGATCACATGAGGTAATGCTTGTGAAAGTACTTCCATAGCTTTAAATTACTGTACAAATACAAGATACTGTAATTACCACATCTCTATCATACTCTCCCACATGTTCCACAGTTCTCTTTCCCATATATGCTATATGTTTACTGTGGTTCTTTATCCTCACTCACATAGTCTTTTCATTAACAGTTGAGGTCCAGTCCCCTGCAAAAGACCTTCACTCAAATATCCAGTCAAGTTTACCATGTTCCCATCATCGGATTTTATCATCCCGGGAAGAAGACCACTGGTCCAGTGCTGAGCAGATACCTCACTTTAATCAGGAAAAAACCAAGTCATTACCCTTTTCAGATCAAAGGTTCACACCTGAACCCTCACAGTGCCAGAAACACAGGGAAACAACTGGGCAGCTGCCTGACTCCAACAACCAGAAAGTGGCTGTGCTCTTACCTTATCTTGACAACTGGAAGATGGCTAAATCACCCATACTCCAGAATCACCATTATATGGCCACAGTTTTGCCTTCGATATACCATGAGTACAAGACTAAAGGAATTCCATTGCCATCCCTAAGACAATGTGTAACACCTCTACTCAGACCTGACCAAAAAGTTCAAATTCTGTTCCACCCTGACTCTTGGGCAGAAAATCCTTTGGACTCTGATCAGGACCCCAAATTTTCACACTACCAGTTCAACCAATATTCCACACCAATACCAGTCACTGACCACTGGTGTGAGGTCCCTCTTTGTCCCTCATCCCAGGACAGGGCCATGGTTGAACCATGCCATAGTCATCAGACTCAAGCTTTGCTGAGTGGTAAACCATGGGTCAGGGAAACATCTCACCTGAATCACTGGCACAGAACCATAGTAACATCATTGCCATGTCTTGACCATCTGGTCTACCTCTGTGACAACTTCAGACTTGAACCCCTGGATCAAGGCTTCAGGTTTGAATTCATCACATTCTCACCCCTACCCCAGATCCAGGGCAATGCCTTCATTACAAGCCAATCTCTATACCAAGGTCACAATTCCATGTTCATTGTGCCCCTACCAGTGGGTTAAACCCACATCAACACTATCCTCCCCAGAAAAAGTCATGGTTATGCCATCATCACCTCCCCAACTCCAGGCTTGGACAAAAGCTTTACCGTCACTAGGCCCCGAACTTCCAGTCAAAGGCACAGATTACTCACTATGCCCAGACTATCATGGAGAGCTTGCTTCTGTGCTGCCTCCATGCCCTGACAATATGACTGAAGTTCCATGGAAACCTGATAACCAGTCTAAGGACATATTTGGATCATTACCATCTCTCGAACCCCATGTTACACATCCACCAGGCACCAGTCACTGTGATGAGGCTGAGGTTTCACCGAGCCTAACCCATGAGGCGTACTGCCCACTTGATGGACCCACGTAGTAATTGTTCATCCAAACATTAACTAGTATCTAATGAACAGGCCAGAGTTTCACCAAATTCAAGGCACCATAATTAGGCTTCCTGAGTTCTAAACTGCTAGGCTAAATCTCTCCCAGGTCTTAATCACTCATTTACATTTCCACCAGGCTTGAATTATCAGCCAGTGTCTCCACACGTCCTAGATCCCTGAATTAATTTTAAATCAATACTTGTTGACTGGGATGTATTGCCACCAACTCTTTTCTAGCAGAAGGAAGGAGACTGCTCTAAAAACTAACGCAAAGACAGCACCTCCAAGGGGCCTGTATCCCTCGGTTGTATCGTCAGTAGGCCTGGCGCATAGAGCCACACCATCAACCCAAGGCCAAATGACCATACCTTCACTTAATGAGAAGGCACCAACTCCATCCACCCCAGACTACCAGGCCAATGTCCACTAAAACCTAATATACAGTTAACATTTCCTTCAGATTCCAAGACTTGACCATCAGAACCCGCTTCCAAAACACCAGGACCACTGGACAAACATCTCTATTCAGGAATGAAGGAGTATAGACCAATATGTGACCATTGCCTCTGACCATTCATTCCCCCAGGACTGAACTACAGAGCACTACAGTGCCACCCAAAGTAGACATGGAACATTGCAGGGAAGCTACCAAGGGACCAGATTATTGGAATTCCCCTCCCACCAGGTCCTATCCCCAAGACCAAGGTTCTTACAAGCTGTGACTGGCTAAGACTACATTGAGCTCTGACCTCCTAGAAAAGGTGGCTCCTCAGAAAAGCTTCTGGTACTTGAGTTACATCAAACCATATGCCACAAGAGGATAGGCTATGCTTACCAGAACTTCCAGGTAATCAACATCAGTTCCATTGCAAGGAGATTCTCCTGCAATAGCTAAAGAAATGGAGGCCTTAAATGCCATGTTATTGTTCAGCCTGTTTAATTGTTTAATCTATGCCTCCTGTATCCCAAATGACTGTCCCCATATTTGAGGAATGATATCTTTGTTGAATTCAAATATTGATCAAAAGAACACCTCTACCCAGTTCTGAGAGGATGGGTATGAAAAAGCCCCAAGCAAAGATATTTTTCATTTTTAGCTTCCAGTAATGACATCCCAATATACTCATACCCTCACACTATCCTTTACTCTGTATCATCATCCCAGTTGGGAAACAGATTATTCCTTGGATCACCTATTTACCGCTAGCTGCATGCAGGGGTCACCAGGATTGACTTTATACTTGTCAATGATCACCAGCCAAGGAGGAGGAAAAGGTCAACAGATGTTTGTGAAGAAAATGCCCACATAGAGTAACTCCACTAGTGAAGAAGAGTCAAGAAGACCTGAGAGAATTCTCTAAACTTGGCTAGGGAAATGCAACAATAAGTAAACTGCCTGACCTCTGGGTTATTGTCTACATTTGTGTTTTATTTCTGTGTCTCTTTTATTATTCTTTGTAGTCAGACAGGGAAACACTGACTGTGACTTCCTTTTGGAGTTCATGCACGGTTAGTTATGGACCCTGTTAGGCATGCAGTGAAGAGGCTCCATATTCACTTCTCTTTCTCTCCAGTTTCACTCTCTGATTTTTCTCTCATCCAGTTTTCAGCAAGTTAGTGAATATCTGATCCTTCCCCATATGTCATAGTATCTATATATCTCCTAGTTGTTAAAACCCATTTTCCTAAATCAGACATTTAATCGAGAGGAAATAGTCCAAATGCTTCCATATTTCATATCAGAGCATGTCAGGCTCCCTTCTCAATAAATTTCAGTGGTCTCCAGGATAAATTATAAAATGTAATGAATGCCCTGCACAATTTGGACCCCTTTCATACTTTTCTGGTCTTCTTCCATTTTACGCCCTTGCTTGACTTCTAACTAAGAATTGTTACCTCCTAAGGCAGACTTTTTCCATTTTGGATAGCTATAATTACTAGGAAGTTTTTCCTTACCTAAGACTGTCTCTTTGCAACTTCCACTCACTGCCCTCTGGGGCAAAGAAAAACAGAACTACTCCTTCCATCTAATAGCATTTCCTTCAAGTATTTGATGACAGTTATCCTGTCCCACAATTAAACATTTGTTCCCAGTTCCTTCTACAGATCCCAGCAGGGCACAAACTAGCTATCTCTCACAATTCTGTTGACCCTCCTCAGAATATTGTCTCATCTCCTTCTTAAAGTAGAGTCCAGAACTGATGGAACACAAGACTCCACAGCAGAGCACAGAAAGACTCTCAGGGGCAGCTACCCAGTGCAGTGGATAGAGCATGGGCCTTGAGAGTTAGGAAGACTTGAGTTCAAATCCTGCCTCAGACACTTAATAGCTGTGTGATCCTGAGAAAGTCACTTAAGCTCTCTGTACCCCAGTTTCTTCATCTATAAAATGGAGAGAAAACAGCATTCAACTCAAGGGGTTGCTGTGAGGGTCAAAATGAATTAACACATGTAAAATGCTTTGAAAACCTTAAAGAGCTATATAAATGCTAGCTATTATTATTTCCCTAGTTCTGGACATTATGTCACTAATGCATCTAAACTGTACTTCTGTCTAGTTTACATATCTTCATCACACCCACAAAATTAGAGAGACTTTGTCCATGCTTTGTTAAAATCTAGGTAAAATATATCTATTGCATGACTACCAGTCTTGTAACTATTAAAAAAGAAAATGAGGTTTGATTTGAACGGCCTGTTCTCCATGAAATTCTGCTGCCTTTTTGTGGTCACTGCTTATTATTCCATTTATAATATGTTCCAGAATTTTGCAGGATTCGATGTCAAGCTTAGTGTTCCATCATAGATTAGATTTTCTTTCCTGCTTTGAAAATTAGAACATTTCTTCCAGGTTCAAGACTCCTATCTTTTTCTCCGTAGTCTTTCAGAGATCACTAATAGCAGCTCAGCACTCCCATCCACCAGGTGTTTCAGCACCCTGGGATGTAGTTCTTCTTTTCCTGGTGGTGATTTTGTTGTGGTCTGAGAGGTTGAGACCTCTCAAAGACTGGAGTACACACAGGGTCATCTGGAATGAATTCACAGACTCAAGCATTCTTTGAGTCAAGTTGGCAAAGATTTATTGTTACACTTTTCAGCAGGCAAGGATTCTTAAGGAACCTGTGAGAGACTGAGGATAGTGCTAGGGTTTAGATGGAAAAGGGGCATGAGAAGAGAATGAGAATTACTCATTAGGTAATCTAAAGGTTCATGTGACTTTGGGAGCTATGGATGGGAAAGTGTAGGGAGTATACCAGACATTGAGGGAGTTGTCAGAGGCATGGACCTTGGTGATCTGGTGAGAGGAAGAGTCCTTGGATCAGCCAGAGACAAAAATCCTTGGGCCAGGCATCTCTCTGTCCTGATGAGAGAATATGTTCTTCAACAAGAGAAAATTTTCTCACAGGACAGGAGCCTACTAAGAAATTGGGAGGCTTCCAGAGACATGATCTTAGGTCTGGGGCCTGAGCAGCCCAGCACTCTCTCACTCAGCTTTGTGTAACTGCACCAGAGAGAGAGATAAGGGTCTTGCTGTGGCCCACTCATGAGTAATTGCTAGGCATAGTGTCCTTAGGCTGGGGAGAAACTGCCAGGGATAGTGTTTCTGAGGCTAGGGAGAAATTGGGGCCCAAGCACCCCCTTAAACAGGTGGGACCCAAAATCTTTTGGGGTAAGAGATGAAGAAAGGTCTCAGCTTCTGAAACTGCTTCCTGGTGGTATTGGGTGTAGAGCTGTCCCCGCCTCACAGGGTCCCTCTAGTTGTTTCTTTAGCCAGTATCTGGAACTTGGAAAACACTAGGTCCAATGGATCATGGTCTCAGATGGAACTTGGTACCCAGCCTGAGCAGTCATCTGGAAGTGGAGGGCACTGAGCCTGGAGGAGACAAATCTGGCAAGGAGATTAAGAAGACAAGGGCCCAAAAGGAGTAGGAGGAAAATGACCAGAAGTGGGGCGACTATGGGCTAATATCCTTCTGACAGCCATCTGAAATTTGATTGAGCTATTAATTTTCAAATTAAGCTACATAATTTTCCTTTCTTCTTAAAATACTATCAAACTTCTTCACACCCTCTCAATACATACTGGCAACTATCCAGGGATAGGAGGGGCTTGGATGTCCCCCATTTGTCCCCAAACCTTATATGCCTTCCATATTTTCAATCAAACTTTTATCTTTCTAAATCTTTTGAACCCATTGCTCAGACTACTCAACTTTCTTTTATGACAAGATAAGTAGGGAGGCAGTAAACAAGCACAAATAGATGCCCTTGAGCTCAAATTGATGGGGTGCTAGGGTGCCTGTGTGTGCTTGGACCCCAATTTCTCCCTAGCCTCGGAAACACTATGTGCTTGTTTACTGTCTCTCTACTTATCTTGGGTTTCAATTCTTCATTAGCTATTTTTGTTCTTTCCTTTCTAAATCATGGACAGTTCTCCTTGTCAAAGAAAAAAAAAGCAGAGTCAAATAGCACTGGCTTTTCACTATCATTTGCTATTACTGTCTCATCCACCCAGGACACCTGTCTGATCCCTTTTTGACACTTTTTTCTCTATATTGCTTATAGAATCCTCAAACTTTTTTGTTGTTTTATATATAGCTTTTTCTCAACAGCATCAGCTCATTTTTTAGTGTTAGCATTCGTGCCACATTCTTATAAGACACTTCAGGTTATCATTTTTAATTTATCCTCAATATCTGTCTTTGTTTCTGGCTTCTGTTGATATCTTTAAAAAAAAAACTAAGTTGGCTCATAAGTTCCTTTTGCTTATTTCTCCCCTTTTTCTCATTGGAATTTTCTCATTACTTCAAAATTTCATCCTTGGGAATTTACTGTCCTTTTTGGGGATGACTTTCCCTGTAGAATTTTGTACTTAGAAACCAGAAGAGAGTTCTCTTCATCTAAGGATATGAATACTGAAATGTTTATGACAGATAAACTCCTAATTATAAATTAATAAATCATTCTGGTTAAGAATTAATGGTTATTATATCTATTAATATGACAGTTTTATACTATTATACCCAAAGGGTGAATTTATTATGATTTATAAAAGGATGTGGTCTCTCACTGGCTGTATGATGTATAATTGTGCCGTCATACTTGAAATTGGAACACTAATGTCTGTGATCTAAATCGTTTTTGCTTCAAGCATAGAATCTTAATTTCAGCTCACCTAGATCCATCTCCTAAAATGACAGCTTTGTGGGATATTGGTACTGGCTCACAGCAGTTCTAGGTGTTTCAGAACAGCACTATAAACAATTAATCTGTAGGAAAAATATCTTTTATGAGGAGTTTAGGATAATGAGATTCTGAGGGCTCCAGGATGAGTAGGCTATTGGGATGGGCCAAATGAAAATTGAAAAGTGACATTGCTATACTCTCCATGGTTTCTCAGATGTGGCCTTTGCTAAGGAGGCCACAACCTAAAGCTTACTCTGTGAGGGTAAGTTGCAGATATGCTGTAGGTACTCCATAGCACCTGTTTCACCTGCTTTCCTGGCCCTTGGAACAAATTGTTCTCATCAATCCATTCACTGGAGGAAACCTTCACGTGCTTGGATAGAACAGCAATGATTTTGACACCTGTCAATTTTTCTCAATTTATATCAATATATCCTTTAAAGGTATTGGGCTGTCATTTTCTTTTTCTTACATCTCTCCAAGGTTTAGGAATTGGGACTATATTTGTCTCATAGAAAGAATTGAGTAGAATTCCATCTTGCTTTTTTTTTTAATTTAGAATTTTATTTTTCCCCAGTTACATGTAAAAACAATTTTTAACATTTGTTTTTAAAACTTTGAGTTCCAAATTCTCTCCTTCCTCCCTTCCCCCATTGAGAAGGCAAGCAATTCGATATAGGTTATACATGTGTAGTCATGCAAAGCATATCCATAATAGTCTTGTGAAAGAAATCAGAAAAAAAAAACTAAAGAAAAATAAAGAAAGTAAAAACAATTATGCTTCAATCTGTATTCAGACACTATCAGTTCTTTCTCTGGGGATGGATAGCATTTTTCATCATAAGTCCTTCAGAGTTGTCTTAGATTCTTGTATTGCTGAGAATAGCTAAATCATTCACAGCTGATCATCTTACAATATTGTTGTTACTTTATACACAGACAGTACATTTCACTTTGCATCAACCCATGTAGATATTTTCAGGTTTTTCTGAGAACACTTTGCTCGTTGTTTCTTAGAGTATAGTAGTATTCCATCATAATCACATAGCACAATTTGTTCAGCCATTTCCCAATTAATGGGCATACCCTCAATTTCTCATTCTTTACCCCCAGAAAAGAGCTGTTATTAGTATTTTGTACATATAAGTCCTTTTCCTTTTTGTTTTTTTTTATCTCTTTTGGGTTAGGTATGCATGGTTTTATAGCCCTTTGGGCATAGTTCCAAATTGCTCTACAGATTGGTTAAATTAGTTCACAACTCTGCCAACAATGCATTAATGTCTCATTTTTCACACATTCCTTCCAAAATTTGTCATTTACTTTTTCTGTCCTATTAGTCAATCTAATAGGTATGAGGTAGCACCTCAAAATTGTTTTAATTTGCATTTCTCCAATCAATAGTGAGTTAGAGTATTTTTTTATGACTATAGATAGCTTTGATAACTTCATCTGAAAACTGGTCATATCTTTTGATTATTTATCAATTCAGGAATTGCTTTTATTTTTATAAATTTGACTCAGCTCTCTATATATTTGAGAAATGAGGCCTTTATCAGAAAAACTTGCTTCAAAATGATTTTCATATTTACTATTTGCTAAGTGCATTTCTCTCCACCCCCCATTTATTCTGTTCTCTCTCTCCTTTCATTCTGTCCCTCTTCAAAAGTGTTCTGCTTCTGATTATCCCTCCCCCAATTTGTCCTCTCTTTTATTACCCCCTCTTCTTTTATCCCCTTCCCCTCCTACTTTCCTGTACGATAAGATACATGTCTATGCCCAATTGTGCATGTATTTTATTCCTTCATTGAGTCAGTTCTGATGAGAGTAAGATTCATTCACTGCCTCTCATCTCCCTCCTCTTTCCCTCCACTGTAAAATCTTTTTCTTGCTTCTTTTATGTAGGATAATTTATCCCACTCTACCTCTCCCTTTCTCTTTCTCCCAGTACATTCCTTTCTCACCCCTTAATTTTATTTTTTAGATATCATCACTTCATATTCAGCTCACACCTGTGGCCTCTGTGTATATATATGCCTTTTAACTACCCTAATAATGAGAAAGGTCGTATGAGTTACAAATATCATCTTCCCATGTAGGAATGTAAACAGTTTAACCATAGTAAGTGCCCTATGATTTCCCTTTCCTGTTTACCTTTTTATGCTTCTCTTAAGTCTTGTATTTGAAAGTCAAACCTATTTAGCTCTGGTCTTTTCATCAGGAGTGCTTGAAAGTCCTCTATTTCATTGAATAGCTATTTTTCCCCTGAGGGATTATACTCAGTTTTGCTGGGTAGGTGAGTCTTGGTTGCAATTCCAGCTCCTTTACCCTCCAGAATATCATATTCCAAGCCCTCTGATCTTTTAATGCAGAAGCTGCTAAATTTTGTCTTATTCTGACTGTGGCACCAGGATACTTGAATTGATTCTTTCTGGCTGCTTGCAATATTTTCTCTTTGATCTGAGAACTCAGGAATTTGGCTATAATCTTCCTGGCAGTTTTCATTTAGGAATCTCTTTCAGGAGGTGATCAGTGGATTCTTTCAATTTCCAATTTACAGTTTTCCTTGATAATTTCTTAATTCTTTCAATTTCCAATTTACAGCTTTCCTTGATAATTTCTTGAGAGATGATGTCTAGGGCTCTTTTTTTGATCATGGCTTTCAGGTAATCCAGTAATTTCTAGATCATCTTTCCTGGATCTGTTTTCCAGGTTAGTTGTTTTTTCACTGATATGTTTCATATCATCTTCTATGTTTTTCATTCTTTTGGTTTTGTTTTATTGTTTTTTGATTTCTTGTAAAGTCATTAGCTTCCATTTGCTGCATTCTCATTTTAAAGGAATTATTTTCTTCAAAGAGCTTTTAGACCTTCTTTTCCATTTGGCCAATTCTGCTTTTTAAGGCATTCTCCTCCTCAAAAAAAAAAAAAAAAAGAGCCGGGACAGCACCTTTCAAGAAATTATCCAGGAAAACTGCCCTGAGGTCCTAGATCCAGAGGGTAAAATAGTCATTGAAATAATCCACTGATCACCTCCTGAAAGAGACCCCAAAAGGCAAAATTCAAGGAATATCATAGTCAAATTCCAGAATTATCAGATCAAGGAGAAAATACTACAAGCATCCAGAAGGAAACAATTTAAATATCATGGAACCATAGTCAGGATTATGCAGGACTTAGCAGCTTCCACATTTTCCATGTTGATCCCTCCTTGTTCCAATAAACCTAGAAGAAAAGAAACAGAAAGAGCTGAGCCTTCAAAAATATAATCAAGAATCGAGAGTATTAGAGATATAACTTACCCTACAGGAAGATAGAAGAGGAAGGGGATAAAAGGGGGGGGCGGGGATAGAAGGGAGGGCAGATGGAGGAAGGGATAATCAGAATGCACACCATCATGGGGTGGAGGGAAGGGAGAGATAGGGAGAAAATTTGGAACTCAAAATCTTGTGGAAGTGAATGATGAAAACTAAAGACTTGCATGAACTGATGCTGAGTGAAGTGAACAGAACTAAGAGAACATTGTACAGAGTAATAGCGACATTGTGTAATGACCAGCTTTGTCAGACTTAGCTTTTCTGAGGAATGCAATGATCTAAGACCATTCCAAAAGACTTTTGATAGAAAATGCCATCCACATCCAGAGAAAGAACTATGGAGTCTGAATACAAATTGAAGCATACTGTTTTCTCTTTCTTTTGTTGTTTTTTGCTTTTTCTTTCTCATGGTTTTTCCCATGTATTTTGATTCTCCTTTCACAACATGGAAATATGTTTAATATGATCATATATTATAGCCTATATCAGATTGCAGTTGAGAAGGGGGAGGGAGGGGGGAATTTAAAATTCAAAATCTTATAAAAGCAATTGTTGAAAACAAAAAATAAATATTTTTTTAAAAGAAGACACAGCTCAGACACTACCTTCTACATAAGATCTCTTCTGATTCCTCCCAAGTGCTAATGCCCTCCATCCTTACCTTGTACTGATCTACTTTGCGTTGATTTGTAGTTATTCTCTTGGCATTTATTCTGGAAGTACTTGTGTGTGTGCTTCATAACTTTTACATTAGAATGTAAGCTCATTGAGAGTATGGTTGCTTCATTCCTTGTATTTGTATGGCTGGCATCTGGTACAATATCTGGCACATAGAAGGCTTGATAAATACCTGTTGATTTATTGATTGTATGCAGCCTTTTGCAGTTTTAGTTTTTTCATTTTCTTCAAATAGATAGTTATAGTGTCCCCTCTAAATCTCTTTTCCATACTTGGTTATTTCTTGCTCTTGTATGATATAAACTCAGTTCTCTTCACCATGCTAGATGTCCTGTTCTGGACATTATCCAAGTTATTAGCTTCCTCAAATACGGTGGCTGATCCAGAATGCAATACTCTAAATACAACTAGATGAGAGCAGCATACAATGGAGTTATTGCCTTCTTATTCCTGGGTACTGATTCTCTGAATGCAGCTTATGTTTTTTTGGCTGCCCTTTTGCACTGTTGACTCATATTGAGTTTGGAGTCTATTCAGTGTTCAATTATAGGATTTAGCAATAGCTAGCATTATCTAGCACATGAAGGTTTCTAAAATTCTTTACAAATGTTAACTCATTTTTTCCTCACAACAACCTTGGGAAGTAGATTTCCATATCACTTGAAGGTTTGCAAAATACTTTAAAAATATCGTTTCATCTTTATCCTCACAACAACCCTGTTATTATCTCCCTTTTGCATGATTCCCATTTTACAGAAGAGGATATAAGGCATATGGAAGTTAAGTGACTTGGTCAAGCTCACACAGCTATTAAGTGTCTGAGGCTAGATTTGAATTCAGGTCTTCCTGGCTCCAGGTTCAACACTTTATCCAGTGCAACACCTACCTGCCAAAACTCAAAGTGACTCAACATCATCCCTCAAATACGATTTAGATCCTTATTCTGGGCAAGGCTCTATACTATGTACTCAGAATACAAACCAAAAACAAAACAGCGTCTGCCTGGCCTCAAAGAATTTACATTCCACTGGGAGGACACATCTGTACACTGAGAAGTATGCATAGTACAATTTAAGGAGTGATGTAACACTAAGGACTTTGTGGTGACCAGACAAACTTCACAAAGGAAGTGTAGTAAGATTGGAAAGGAGGAAACAATGAAAGATCAATGGTCACAGGACACTATTATCACCACAAGGAAGTGGTAATAAGGGCCTGACCCAGAGTAGTGGATGTTGTGGCTATATAAGTAGAAAAAAATGGGACAGATGTGGGAGATAGTGGAACCTTAGAGATGACCTTGTCATATCATCTCATTCTACAGTGATGCTTTAGAGGCACCTACTTAGAAGTCATCTAGGTAAACAGCCTTAGTTTACATGGGAGGGAACTGAGTTATTGGGTTAAGTGGTTTGCCAAGATAGGCTAGCCAGGGCCTGGATTCCAACCTAGGTGCTCTATCCCCAAATCATCCATCATATTATATTGACCTCTATCTTAGGCAGGGTTTAGAGAACATGGTACATAAGAAACCATATTTTTGAGATGCTTTTAGCTTAATCCTGGTTATGAATAGAAGATAGCTCTCCATGATACCACAGACTTTAAATCTATCTGTGATGTCCTTGAGGACTGGCCAATCATGCTGCCACCTTTCAGGGTTTTATAAATGAGGAGTGTTCTGGGCTGGGCCTGACTCAGAACAGTATCCTGGTAGTTTAGGTTTAAGATTGGAACAAAAGGAGTCATTCATAATTTATTCAACAATTTATGAGAAAAAACTTATCTACATACTATATATATATATATACTATATATATATATATACTATATAAATATGTATATATACATACATAGGTATATACCTATATGTGTATATCTGTGTGAATATATGTAATTTATATACTTATACATATATTTAGACATACACATATATCTACATGCATATACATATATATATACATCCATATATGTATGTGTGTGTGTGTGTATATACATATATATACACACACACACACACATACACACATCCCTTCTTTCATTTGGGAGTCAAGCTAGTTTTTTCTAAAAAGGTACTGAGACAATTCTTGAGACTGGGTTGTCTCAGGGGAATAAAGACTCAATCAGCTGAAATCACTGTCATTGCCCTGAGTCCAAAGCATCCACAAGGAACTCCATAGATGCTCGGATGCTTGGCTGATGATGAGTCTTCCTGACAGCAGGCCCAGAACTCTATCCATTGAAGGCCACCAAGCTGCCCCCTCAGGAATAGCTCTAGGGCAGCCCTAATTCAGGCTCAGGAAGATAATAATGGCAAACCTTGGCAGCCTATTATTTCAGGTATTCCCCAAGGACAGATCTAACTCTGCCTCCTGGGCTGGGAGGCTCTAACAGGGGCTCTGGAATTCTAGCAGTAGGTACCAAATACCCCCCCCCCGAGAGTCATTACATGTGATCAAGACAGAATGACCAGGACCTAGGAAGCTCAGATCTTAACAAAACCAGTTTTTAGGTTTGACTTGAAGTGTGGTGGATGCTTTGTCTCACAGCTCAGACCCCTAAGACCCTGACAGCGCTAAGACAGAAGTTTTGCTTTCCCCAACAGTGTATGCATTCCTGTCAGAGCGCAGATCACTTCTTATCAACACAAGGGCTAGTCCCTGAGCCCCCTTGATGCCCGAAAGCTGGCTGGGTAAAAAGTGGATAGAGCTGTGGTCTGGGAGGGCGGAGGAGTGGGGGCGGGGAGGGGTACCCTTCATTCTTGATGCGCCTGCGCCCGAGAAAAGGCCCCCCCCACCAGGAAAGGAGGGGAGGGAGAGTGGGCGGGGGTGGGGAGGAAGCGGGGCTCAGATGCAGGTAGCTCCTCTCGCCCGCACGTGTAGTCTTTGGACTTCAGCAGTAATCAAGGCCACGCGTGCCTCAAGCCACGAGAACGAGGCCCGCCCTTTCGGCACGCGGTGCTTGGGCTCGGCGGCGGCAGGTGGGCGAGGCGCCCTTACTCACACTTCAGCCCGCCCCGCCTACCAGGAAGCCATCCATCTCATTGGCCCGCGGCCCTGGACTCCCCGCCCCTGAAAGTCACGTGATAATGATGTGCTAGAGTTCACCCCTCCCCCATCCTCCCAGCCCACTGCGCACAATGGCCGCCCGCTCTCAGACACGCTTTGGAGCCGGGCGGAAGGTACAGGCCAGGGCTAGCGCCCTGTGGGCTCTGCCCTGGAGTCACAGCAGGTTCCCCAGCCCGAGGGCAGCTCGAGGTTCACCGCGTGGGCCTCGGTGAGGAGAAGGGGCATCCTGGGGGCTGTGTGTGCGAGGCCCCCCCACGCCCACTGCCCGGTGCCCCTGACCCCGAAAGCACTTGGGGGGTTAGGAAGGGATGGGGGACCAAGCCAGCCCAGGTGTGGGGGTTTGTGAGGCACGTGGGGAGGACAGGCCCAAGTAGAGTCACCTGGGGGGGTTGGGCCCTGTAGGGACAGCTTTGACATAGATGGGCCTGAAGACACGAGAGAGCCAGGAACGAGGCTTTGGACTTTGGGACGCAGAACAGGCCAGAACCCTAAGTTACTTTCAAAGCTACAAAAGATCTTTCTTCTTCATTTTCAAAGCTGAGGACCAATGGGTAGAGATGGAATTCGAAGTTTGGCTTGTTATCATGCCATTCACCGTCATCATTCAGATGACTTTTCTTGTTTACACTGCTGTCTGGCACCTCCCTTTTTGCTAATCCTTCCAGGTATGTGGATCCACCATAGGGGGACACTCCAGAGTTTTCTTGTTCAAAATTCAGGTTTTAAACTGTCTTACCTTTAGTGATGATTGAGCTAGTCTGGTCTCCAGCCTCCTTTGTGAAGAGAAGTCCTGTTCCCTCATCATAGTCTCCCACCCCTGAGGTGAAGGGAAAGGGTGCCATTCCTTCAAGTTTCCTGTCCTATCTCCTGACTTGGAGGAAGGAGAGTGTCACCACTTCTGCTCCAACATCTTGCTCCCTCACCTCAGTGGCTTCCAAGGCTTTAAAGAACTACCCTGGGGTCATCAAACTCTGGACACTGAAAAATGTCTTGACATTTTTTATTTAATGATTAATCAACTCCCACTGGTCATGTTATTACTATCGGAGTGATGCTGAACTCTCACAGCTATCAGTATTGAAAGCTTGTTCTCTGTCACCCTGCCTGGCTTGTCTTATTCCCATCTGTCTCAACCCAGCACTACCTTCCCAACTCCCAGTGTCCCATTCTTAAGCTAATCATCCTTTCATTTATGCTCTCTGGAGTGTCTGTTCCATAGGAAACAAATTTGATTTCATCTGAGATCCTTCCTTTTCCCACTCCTTCCATTGTCTGGTTCTCCCTGAGCCCTGGATCCCTGCTGATGACACAGCTTCCCTGGCCACCCTTTTAAGCACTGACTACTTTTACTCCCCTTCCCCCCCCCACCTGACTTCTGACTCCTGGTTTAATTGGGGGAGATGGAAAACTCCTTGTTCCCTATTTCCAGGTTCTGTTTCTACTACTGTGATTCAGTAACCTGTCTGGCTTTGGGCTTCGCTTAATCCATATCTGCCAACCAATCAAAATTCAGTAGCTGTTGTTTGCTGATTGACAAGATGTTTCTGTTCATTCCTCAGTAAGTTTGGTACCTGACCCATAATCTTTCTCCTTGCAAACTCCTGCTCTCCTACTAGGAGACTTTCAACATACTCCCTCAAATACCCTAACCCAGTTCTCTTCCCTTTTATAAGTTTTTTTTTTCCTAGTTGTTTGCATGTTGTGTCCTCAGTAAGATAGTGAGCTTCTTGAGAGTAGGGTCTGTCTTTGCCAAGCACTAAGCTTGGCACATGGGAAGTACTTAATAAAAGTTTATTGACTGACTTATTTGATTAAGAAAAAAAACCTACTTAAATCTTAGTAATAAAATCATGGTGACTAAAATTTACTTTCCTGCCATTTTATTTCTTGGTTTTTCCCTATTTTCTAGTAGTAAAACATGATAAAGTTGTACAACTTGTGTATGTTGTGTCTACAACAATATATTTTCTGGATTCATACCTGGTCTTAAGGAAAAATAAAGAAGAAAGAATAAAATATTTCCTACCATGAGGCAAGGATTGTTAAAGCTAAACAAACACATTACAGAAAATCCACAAATTTATGAGCATTTCAGAAGATGAAGTTGTGAGAACAAGACCAATTTGTCAGAAAATGTGTATATGTGGAGATGTAGAAACAGGATAGCTCAGTCAAGTAAAATTGTGTGTATGTGGGTTTAGGTGTATCTTCATATGGGAACTTGTCAGTGTATTTGAAAACTGGCAGTCTCCTGATACTCCTATTTGTCTGTAAAATTTGTCGATAAATTTGTTCCACTCATAGATTGGATGTGGCTTATGGATGGAATGAACTATTTTTCCATCAGCCAAACCCATGAGATAGTTAAATGGCTGTGAATGCAAAGAAATGCTAAAAATGACATTAATATACCGTGAATAAAGATGAAAATACCTCTTAGCATCTGATAAAACTGGCATTTCTTTTTGTACTTTTTTTCTGTTTTCCAGATAGCCATGAGAAACATCTTAAATTCAGGGTGAGGAAAGGGTTTATTTTCTTTCATGCACTTTTTATGTATGATGTTCCATGTATAATATAGTCAAATTATATATAGACATAGAGCTGGGCTAGCCTTATGTAAGGAAAATAATATCTAGAAGGCTGTATGGTAACAGTGTGTGTGTATGTGGGTGGAAGTTTTTAGGTGTATACGTATATGAATTTTTGTGCAGGTAGGTTTGCATATGTGTATATTTGTGTTAATGTGTATATGCACTTGTACGTGTAGTATGTGTGAATATATATGACAGTTTCTCTGAGTAATCCACCAAAGCCTACTCCATATCTATCCATAATGCAGCTGAACAGGAATACTCAGAGTACAGTTAGGGTTGGGCACCAAATCCCTATTGAAAGGTAATGGGGAAAAGGGGAGAATTCTGTCCTTGGTCATTTTGGCCATTGGGGGTTTGGTGGTGGATGGGTGGTGATAGAATGTCTAAATGTAAATCACAAAGCATTTAGAGGAATAAGAAATATCTCTCTCTGGACCATCATTCACTCCCTCCCACCTGGGGGATAAATGACTGAAAGGGGTTATTTTAGTAAGATGTTAGGGGAAAAAAATGCAGGAAATCTTTCTGTACTATGGGAAATCCAGATGGTATGAGTAGAAATCAACAAAGTAGAATCCCACAAGTTATAGAAGAGATAAAATGAGTTATCCTAATATGTTTTACTCAGACACCTCCAACATTGAGAATTACAAAGAAGTAAACCAAATAGACATTAAAATGCAAATGAAAACAGAAATGAAGACAAGTTTAATGTTAGAAATTCCTTTCCAAAATCTAAAAGATGATGATTAAAATAACAGTGAGGAGAGATCTTAAGTAATCCTATATTAGATGATGATATTGACATCAATTGACAAAGGAGAGTTTGAAAGAAGACTGAGTATGCCTCCAGTATTGCAGGTTCAATATTAACATGGTTTCTGCTTCTGTGATTGCTTGGAGTTTATGATTTTCACTGCTTGTCATTTGATTGTAAGCTTTTTGGGACTGTCATTTTTACTGTTTTTATGCCTGACACTTAACACGATGTCTGGTCCACGGTAGTTATTGAGAAAATGTCCTATGACTGACTCTCTCTGCTGGAATGGTGAACTTTTCCTTTTCTGTGTCAGAGAGCATGGGTCTGTGAACAACTCTGATCTTTGGGAATTCATTTCGTGTAAACAATTACACAAAACAAAAACAAACCCCAACATCTGTGAGGTGGATACTTGTTCTCCAACTTTGAAACAAGTACTGAAGCCTGAACTATTCCACATTTCCTCCAAAATGAAGAAAGCAAACAGCCCTCTACCAACCAGAGTGTTCCTCTGAGTGAAATACAGCATTATATGTGAAACCTGGGAAGGACAGAGCAGTGATGCTTATTTTAGCCCTAAGGTGAGTATCTTAACTTTATGAGCTTCAGGTTGCTAATATATAAAGGGAGAGAGTTGGATTTGAGGTCCTCTGAAGACTTTGTAGCTCTGAATGTTGTGTCTCAGTGTAAAATAACTCACTAGCCCGGAAAGATTTGTGTGTGCCTGACAGTGTGATGGTCAAGGGGAATCAGATGATGAAGGGCTTTGAATGCCAAACTAATGTTTACAAATTTTGTCTTAGTGGTATTAGAAAGTGGATTGACTTGATTTCACAGAGGGCTAGACTAGACTTGATGGGATCTGCACTTGAGTAAGGTGACTTTGACTCAAGATGAGTGGAGGATTAGGGAGAGATTGATGTCAGACCAGTGAGCAGGCTAATGTAGTAGGCCAGGGTGGAGGGGATAAAGGTCTGTATATGGGTTGTTACTATGGTGGAGGAGAAAAAAATGACAAGAGGGATAGCCTAGATTTTGGGTGGTAAAAATCATCAGCCTTTGGTGGCCCCTCTGATATATATGGGGTGCGGGGGAGGGGAGAAAGAAGGACATGTTGAGGATGACCTCTTGGTTGTGAGCTTTGGTCACTGGAAAGTGGTAGTGCCTTCAACAGCAAAAGGGAAGTCAGGATTAAGGTTGGGTTTAGGAGGAGAAGGGTCATGAGTTCAGTTCTAGAAGTACTCTGTTGAAGAAGTCTGTGGCATCAGTGGAAAATTAGTGAAATCAGCACCTATGTAAAATTCCAGAAAGAGTTTTGGAAGAAAAGTAAAAAAAAAAAAATCTTTGCCAAGCTGAGATGCAAAATACTGCAAGAACCAGCCACCCCAGATTCTGTCCCAGTGCTCTCCAGTGGAGAACTTAGGTCCATTTCTGTTACCATAAAGACCAAAGAAAACATTGGCTTTGTGATGTAAATAACACATGGCATTAGTCATTGGGAGTGTTGCTCAAGGAAGAAATCATTGTTAGATGACCCATCAGAGTAGTCCAGCTTCAAGATGGCGATAGTTTTCTTACCATTTCTTTTCATATGCATAAGGCTTTTAATTAGTAATTTATGTTTTTTTGCATTTGTTTTCCATTTCTTACACTGAAAGCAGTTGTGCACTTGGAAAGAAAGGGTCTTTTTTTTTTAAATTTAATCAGAGTCAAATGTACAGTCTGTCTTCCAAGTAACAGAAATGGACCCAGTTCTCCACTAGAGAACATTGGGACAGGATCTGTGGTGGTTGGTTCTTGAAGTATTTTGCATCTCAGCTTGGGAAAGAGCTTTTTTTAAACTTTTTTTTTTGCAGAACTCTTTCTAAAATTTCATATAGGTGCTGATTTGACTAATTTTCCACTGATGCCACAGACTTCTTCAACTCAGTGTTTTCTAGAACTGAACTCATGATCCTTCCCCTCCTAAACCCAACCCAATCCTCAGATGGTTTCTGAGGAACTGAGGCTTTACATTAGATCAGTGTTTCATAGGAACACATCAGATTATTGGTGTCAGCAAAGGTGGACCTGTGAGGGGAAAGCATGATAGTTGATTAAACCCTCCTGCATGCCCCAAAGGACATCTTTGGGTATACACAAGAAGAATGCTCAGGAAGAAGAACAACAGGGAGGAAAAAGAATTAGACACCCTAATTAGCTCTCTGGTTCTCTTTCACTTTGGGGGATAAATAACCTAAAGGGGTCATTTCAGTAAGATCTTAGGAAAACAAAAGAAAGTGCAGGCAATCATCCAGGCTTTCTTTCTATGCCAAGGGAAATCTAGATGGTATAAGAAGAAATCAACAAGATAAAATCCCGCAATTACAGAAGAAATAAAATGAATTAACCTAACATTTGCAAATGAAAACAGAAATTAGAGAAGTTTAATGTTAGAAATTCCTTTCCAAAATCTAAAAAATGATGATTAAGATAACAATAAGGAGAGATCTTAAGTAATCCAGTATTAGATGATGTATGACTCAGGTATTACAAGTTCAATATAAACATATCTTCTGCCTCTGTGGTTGCTTTGAGTTTATGGTTTTTCATGCTGCTTGTTCGATTGGAAGCTCTTTAGAACAGTCATTTTTCCTATTTCTGTGCCTAGCACTTGGCACAAAGTCTGGCCCATAGTAGTTCCAGCACTACCAGCCTTTTACCCCCCACTTCTTTCCTCTGTATCATTAGACTGCAGAGGGAAGTTAAATATATTACTTAGCTTCAGAAATTTAAAATATTTATTTTAGTAATATAGACTGACTCTCCTACAATGAACTGGAATCCTTTGTGTGGGCCCTCCAAGAAGTAATAGAAACATGTTGGCATGTTAGAAATAACATTATGGCATATCCAAAATTTTAATCATTGGATTTATATTGCAGTGTTTTTCTTTCTATTCCAGAGAAAACATGGAAGAGGCTGGGATCTACCATATTAAAGACCCTCATTGTTTGCTTAAAATTATATTCATATTTGTAGATTCCATAACAAATACAGTCATTGGAGCAGTGTTGTGATTCGGTAGTATTTTAGTGAAATTCTTACAGATGTCAGTGAAATCTTGAGAAAGTTTTGACATTGACAGAATTTGAGGAAATCCTACTACAAATAAATAATATTTAATTCCAGTGAGTGTCCAATTTATGGCTATTTAACAAGACCCCTTCATTCACTGGGGCATCTAAAGTGTTCCTTCATCTCAAAGCAGTGGAGGTAATTCTAGCTGTTAAAGTGAGACCTGTTGCACAATGCTTTATCAAAACTGGTGGGCAAAACTACTAACGTCAGATGTTTTAGTTTTACTTTTCCATTTTCATCATGAATGATGTAAATGGTTACTCTGAATACTTATGTTCTGCTACAGTATGGATTAAATAGTTGTTAGTAGATTTGCCACAGAAAAAAATGTTTCTACAAGGAAAATGGAAAATTGTTCAGTCATTTTTTACTCATGTCCAACACTTCCTGACTCCATTTTGTGTTTTCTTGGCAAAGATACAGGAGAGGTTTGCTATTTCCTTCTTCAGCTCGTTTCACAGATGAGGAAACTGAAGCAAACAGGGTTAAGTGACTTTGCCCAGGGTCACACATTTGAACTCAGGTCTTCCTGACTCCAGCACTCCACTCCTACTACACCACCTAGCTGACCTAAATGGGAGATGCCTGAGAACAAAGTCTGTGTCCTTATTCATCTTCAGTTCTTTAGCATACCTGATTAAGTAGATGATATCCATATTGGCTGTGGTGGGTTACCTAGTGCTGACAATGAAAGTTTTATGTTTTAACCTTTTAATACTGTGTAAATTACCTGTAATTGACTTTCTATTCTTGATAATTGATAAGCAATCTTTTCTGTTGTTGTTGTTTTCTTTTGGTAGAAAAGAAAAAGGAGCACTGCATCTGTGAAAGTGATTTGAGGTGTGGAACAACTCCACTTATTCATATAATCAACCGCACTTTAGAAATCCATTGCCTCAGGAAATTGCCTGTCATTTCTAAGTATTCCAAATGATCTGACCCTGCACATTTGAACTCTTTAACATTGTAGATGAACCTGAGGTGCATGGCACAGTCCATGGGAAGGATGAAATAAAAAAGGCAAAATAGGAAATAAATGAGGGCAGTGTTGCTTAGAAAGATGCAGGTGATCACCAGGCATGGTAAATGCTACTTTAGCTTATATCTTCATGATATATAACTTGGAATAGTCATTTTAATAAGTGTACAAGTATGTCATGCAAAAAATTCATCTGAAAGAAAATATCACCTGAAAATAAATCATTCTGAAGAAAAAACTCAAAAAGGCAATATGCAATTAGCAATTAAAATTAAATGGACACAGGAGCAGCTAGGTGGCACAGTGGATGGAACACCAGCCCTGGAGTCAGGAGGACCTGAGTACAAATCCAACTTCAGACAGTTGACACTTACTAGCTGTGTGACCCTGGGCAAGTCACTAAACCCCCTTGCCTAGCCACACACACACACAAATACAAATAAATGGACACTGCTTCTGAGACAGCAATAGCACAAAATTTCCATGGCAAACTGTTTTAAATGGTCTGACTCAATGGCATCTATTTACATACTGATCAATTACAGTGTTTTAATAATTGTCGGTCACTCCATAGAATCTCATTTTTCTAGGTGGAGTTATTTCCAAAGTCTTCTGAATTCAAAGAAAATGTATGAAGCCATGTAGATGATTGAACAAATTAATTCTTACCATGGAAGGATTAGGAGATGGTTGGAGCTGAGTTCCTGAACTGTTTCCTGAACTAGCACCTGACTCAAAAATAAACTGAACAGAGATAACATATCTCTAACTATTCTTATGCAATACCACCAACTACATGCTTAGGGAAGGCTATTGTAAGAAATTCCAGTATATCAACAAAGATTTCATATTTAAATCCAAGTTATAGAGACTCACAGGTAGCCAACCCCAATACTAGTGGAATCTCATTGTACTACCTATATGTCCATATTTAATAACCACATCTAAGTTACTTTAAGGGGAAAAAGAACTGTTTGGTCTTGTGTTTACAAAATTGAGAAAAAATTTCCTGTGTAAACTATACTGGGAAAGAAGAGCTTCGGTTTTCTATTTCTACATGGGTGAAGGAATTTATTTTAGAGCAATTTACTTGGCCTCAAGGAAACATTGCTGGGTTGCCCCTCCTCTTGTCTTCTTAGTTTCTTCCTTCCTTCTCTCAGGCTTGCGATTTGAGCACAAGAGACTCCTAAAAATGATATAAAAGTATCCTGCCCAAATCAGTCACTCAAAAAATGTGTATGAACTGTTTGCATTTGAAGTGATTCCTCTCTATCGTGAAAGATTTTTGATGGGAGGTATTGATGACATTTATCCATGATATCTGTGACAGGAATGGTCTGACAGAATAGAATATTGATTCTGGTCCAACAGATCTCACACAATGGAAGGGCTCGGGCAGCACAGAAATATTGAAGCAGTTCTGCCCATCAGAAAAATAAATGAAGTTATCATGTGAGTGAGAAGGAAGGTTGCATTGATCTTAAAAAACCTCTCACAGATAGGAAAATATCTCCTACCAATGCAATTTCATTGTCTTTCCACAAATTAATAAAGACAGATGCCAAGCACTCATTCAGGTAGCAAGCAGACATAGTAAAGAGAGGAATCACCAATGCATTTTCTGAATCTCAGAGGATTCTTATCTACTCCCTGGCTGATTTTTGAGTGAATCTCTTAACATTCCTGGGCTTAGAGTTACTCCTGATATAATGGGGCTGGCTGTCAGACTGGATGGCCACATTCTTTCTGACCTCCTTCCTCCACTAGCATATTATTCTCATGTCTGAAAATTCAGTTTTTACCACTTAACCTTGTAAGACCTCAGAACAGAAATAACCCTTTTCATTGGTTCCCATGCTTTGGTTTATGGTAACTAGTCCTCCGATGGCTCTCCCTACCATACTTTTTGGGATTTCTAAGAATCCCAATTAGATTTATCGGTATCCACACATTAATATTGAATGTTTCAAAGATAAAGAATGACTACAGAGAAGTTAAGAACATGATATAGCTTCAGAAATTTAAAACGATTTTTGGAGGGATATATTCTGACTCAACTGCAATCAACTGGATTCCTTTGAGAGGGCTATTTTTCATGTAATAGAGGATAATTATGAGAAATTCCCAAATAACATTATGGCATATTCATAATTTTAAATATTGGATTTGTTTTTGAATGTTTTACCTTTTCTATTCCAGTGATGCCAATGATGGCAGTTACTCATAATATGAGAAGGACTGAGCTCTACCTGTTTAATGACCAAAGTGAGTTGATTAAAATTATATTCATATTTGGAGATTTCATAGCATATACAGCCCTTGGAATAATACTGAGATTTAACCATGTCAGTAAAATTCTTACAAATATACAGCAAAATCTTGAGAAAGTTTTGAAGATGAGAGAATTTGAGGAAACCACTCATCAATGAATAATATCTAATCGCAGTGAGTAACCAATGTATGAATATTTTAATGGAACCCTCAGTCCACTAGAAGATCCATGATCTCAAAACGGCTGCTGAAGTAAGGCTTACTGCTGTGTAGTCATTTATCCCAACCAGTGGCCAGATCTACCAGCATTGGAGTTGCTATTTTGTACCTTCTGTTTCCATGGCAAATGATATCCAAAAGAAGTACTCTGAATATTTATGTTCTTCTACTGTATGGACTAGGTAGAACTTAATAGATCACCTAGAAAAACTATTAGTTATAACATTCTCCAAGGAAATTGGAAGCTGCTTGAGAACAAAGGCTGTGTCCTTACTCATCTTTATTTCTCATGCCTTCTTAAGTAGTTTCTTTAATCCATACTGTCTCTGGGCTTCCAAGTGATGACAACAAAAGTTTTAGATTTCAAGTCCTTTATACTTCAGAAATTAGCTCTAATTGACTTTCTCCTTCAAGATAATTGATAAGCAATCTTTTTCCATTTGTGTTGTTTCTCTTTTGGTACAAAGGGAGCACTGAATCAGAATAAGGAGTTCCCAGTGTGGGACACTCCTCCTCTAATTCATCCAATCAACAACCCTTTAGAAACCTATTGCCTTAGGGAATTCCCTGACTTTAAAAGTGCTCTTGAGTGATTTGGCAGTTCACAGTTGCACTCTTTATCATTGTAGATGAAAATGAGGTTTGTGGCACAGTTCAAAAAGATGGCCAGTCCAATGCAGGAACCAACGAAAAAACCATTGTTCATGAAGGAGCTGGAGGTCATAAATGGTGAGCTTCTACTTTAGCCCATATCTGCATTACATATAACTTTGAATTGGTCATTTCAGTAAGCAAATGTCTCATGCCCCCCCCAAAAAAAATAGGTATAAGGAAGATATCCCTTGTAAATAATAAATCATGCTGAAAAAACTCAAAAATAAGGCAATATGCAATTAGCATTTAAAACTAATTTAAAACTGCTGTCAGTCACTCCATGGAATCTTACTGTTCTGGGGAGCATTATGTCCCCATCCTTTCAGTTCAGAGAGAATGTGTGATTTCCATATTGCAGAGTGCATTGAGTGGTCCACTTGGGAATTGCCATAGAAGGCCTACAAGATGGTTGGGGTTAAATTATGCTTCTGAACCAGCACCCAACTCAAGAACAAATTGACCAGGAGTGACATATCCCTACTACAGTGTGTTGCTATGCAAAACCACCAAGCACCCGCTTAGGGAAAGGATATCTTATAAAATTCCAATATATTGATGAAGATCCCACCTGTAAGAATTCATAAGTTGTTCTGTCGTTTCATTTGTGCCAGATTCTTTGTGACCTCATTTGGGTTTTCTTTGCAAAGATACTAGAATAGTTTGCCAAATAGGTTAAGTATTTTGTTCACACAGCTAGTAAGTGTCTGAGACTGGATTTGAACTAGGGTCTTCTCGACTCCAATCCCAGCACTCTATCCACAGGGCCACCTAGCAACCCCTACATAAACGGACAACCGTCACACAAATGTGATCAAATATACTAACTATGTATTCATTCTTAAGAAGCATTTCTGAATTCCTTCAAAGAAAATACACTTCTTTCTAAGTTTGCTATTTCAGTTGCAAAACTTAGATAAAAAAGAAACAAAATTTACCTTTGCAAACTTATGCTTGAAAGAGAGATTCAGTTTTCTATTTCTGCATAGGAGAGAGAATTTATTTTAGACCAATTAACTTGGACTCAAGGAACCATTTCTGGATTGTCCCTCCTCTAGTCCTCTTGAATTTCCTTCCTTGCCAGACACATGCATATGATCTAAACACAAGATAGTCCTTTAAAGAGTAAAAAATTGGGGGCAGCTAGGTGGTGCAGTGGATAGAGCACAGGCCCTGCATTCAGGAGGACCCAAGTTCAAATCAGGCCTCAGACACATAACACTAGCTGTGTGACTCTGGGCAAGTCACTTAACCCCCATTGCCCAACCAAAAAACAAAAACAGAGTAGAAAATTATGCTGCCCAGTCACATCACTCAAAAGATGCATTGTGTCTATTTGAAATTTAAGGTTCTTTCTCACCATAATGACCATTTTAGGAGGGGGGAATAATTTATTGTTATTTGGCCCCATCTGAATAATCATGTTGCAAGGATGGTCCGTGGGATTAGAATAATGGTTCTGAACCAGCAGATTCCACCAAAAGTTAGGTTTAGACAGCATGGAAACAAGTGGAATGAATAATCCCAAGACTCCCTGTCAGAACAAAAAAGAATATGGTTTAGGATGGGAAGTGAGCTTGCATTAATATAAAAACCTTTCAGGTGAGGAAACCCATGTTATCAATGGAATTTTGGGGTCTTAAACCCAAAATGTAGTGACAAATGTCAAGCAGCATTCATACATGGTGGAGGCAGGAATCTACCATCACTTTCTGACTCAGGCAACATTTCTAATCTGTGTTACTTCGGGTACTCAGAAGTGAAAGGGTGCTAGTCCTAGTTTAATGTGGGTGGCTTTGAGTGAATCATATAACTATTAGGGGCTTCACTTTTCTCATGAGTACAATGGGGCTATCAGTATGGATGGCCTTTTTTTTTTTTCTGATTTCCATTCTTGCCTTTCCCCATTCTATGTCCAAAAAAAATTTTTTTCAAAGATTTCACAATTCTGACAGTGTTGAGTCGTGATGGAAGAAATAAGCCTTTTCTGTGGTTCTCATGCTTTGTTTTATGGTAAGTAGTACTTCATCACCTCTCTCTATCTTGTTGTCTTCTCTGGAAATTAATTTTTTCAATAATCACACTAATATTTAATAAATAAGGAATAACTGTAGAGGGAAGTTGAATATGTTACTCAGGTTCAGAAATTGAAAATATTTATTTTACTGATATAGACCAACTCTACCACAATCAAATGGAATTTTTGGTTAGGGCCCTTTATGAGGTGACAGAAGAGGTCCTGTTAGAAATAGCATCATGGCATATTGAAAATTTTTTAAAATTACATTTACATCAATGTTTTCCTTTCTCCTTCAGGGAGAACAATAACAGAAATAACCCCCAAATAAGGGAAAGTGTGGGATCTACCATGTGAATGAGCCTGGTGAGTTGATTAAAAGTTTATCCATATTTGTATCAGAGGGGATGTGGAAAAATTGGGACCTTAATTCTTTGTTGGTGGATCTCTGAGCTGGTCCAACCATTTTGGAGAACGATTTGGAATTATGCCCAAAGAGTTATTAAACTGCCTCTACCCTTTGACCCAGAAATACCACTACTAGGTCTGTTTCCCAAGACGATCTAGGAAAAGAACCGAGATGTTCTAAAATATTTACAGCACCTCTTTTTGTGATTGAAAAGAATTTCAAATGAGTGATGCCCGTCAATTGGGGGATGGCTAAACCAATTATGGTATGTGTATGTGATGGAATATTACTCTGTTATAAGAAATGATGAGCTCAATGATTTTGGAAAAGCATGGAGAGAACTGCAATAAATAAGGAAGAGTAAAATGAACAGAACCAAGAGAGCATTGTATATAGTAACAGCAGCATTGTTATAAGAACAACTTTGAGAAACCAAGTTATTCTGACTATTATAAATACCCAAACTGACCACAAGGATCCTGTGAAGGAAGATGCTGTTTGCATCCAGATAAAGAGCTGACATAGTTGTGTCTAATAGTAGCCATCTCTAGGTTTGGGGGCTGAAGGGAAAAAAAGTTACACTATGATTTTGTTGTATATTTGAAAAGAATAATAAGTTGTACATAATGGATTTGCAATTTCAGGTGCAATCCTATTTTTCTATTCCACCTTTTATGGAAATGCTTGTTTTATTTCCCAAGTTTAAAAGAAAATAAATAAAATTTAAAAATAAAAATATATGATATAGGTTCAGAATTTGCTAATAGTTTTTGGCGTGATTTGGAGTGCTAATAATGTTGGAGACTGATTCTCCCATAATCAAATGGATTTCTTTGGAAAGTCCCTTCCTGAGGTGGAAGAGAATAATTATGAAAATAATCCTTCTTATTTATGATATCATATCCTATTCATAATTTTTAAAATTGAAATTACATTGAATACCTTTGTATTCTAGTGAGACCAAAGATGGGAATATCATAATGATTAAGGAAAACACTGAGAATCTACCATGCTAATGACTCCATTGAGTTTTTAAAATTTTTTTTTCATATTTTTAGACTTGCTAATATATAGTCATTCAAGCAATTTGGAGTTTCAGCTAAAATTCAGTGAAATTCTTAGAAATATTCAAAAAATCTAGAGAAAGTTTTGAAGATAAAAGACTGTCAAAAATTGTTAGAAACTGTGTTGTAAGTGCGATCATAGCTAATTCCAGTGAGTTTCCAACTCATAAACATTTATCAAGAAGTATCCTTTCACTGAAACATCTAAAGCAGGCTTGCACAACCTGAAGCTGGCCAAAGGATTTTGGGCAGCCCACAAATAATGTAGAGAGAAAAAAATCCTGTATATTTTTTGCAACCTGCCCAAAATCCTTTGATGGGCTGCAGGTTGTTCAGGCCTGATCTACTCTTCTCCCATATCAGCAGTGATCATTCTAATGGCTGAAGTGAGACTCGCTGCTGCACTATCCTTTATCCAAACAGTGGCTAAAACTACCTCTGTTGCAGCTCCAGTTTTCCTGTTTTTCCATGTCCATGTAGAATGATTTCTAAAACTACTGTGACTACCTTGGCTTTTTTCCTCCCCTTGACTTTCTATTCATAATAACTGACAAGTAATCAATTTCTGTTGGTATTGCTTTTCTTTTGGAAAAAAGATAGCATTGCATCTGAGGAAGGAACTCCATCATGTGACCCTCTTGCACTAATTCATCCACTCAACAACTCTTTAGAAATCTTTTGCTTTACAGAATAATTTGACATTTCTTAGTGCTCTAGAAATGATTTGGCAGTTCCCATTTGAAATCTTTATCCTTGTATAAACTTGAGCTTTCCTCCACCATCAAAGTTGACCTACCAGATCAGGTAGTAACAAGTCAGCAAGAATATGCAGATGATTATCATGTATAATGAGCTTGTACTTTATCCTCTTTCTTCATTACAATTAGCTAAGAATATAGTAAAATTGAGAAGAATTGAGTGGATGATGCTGCAAAGGGGACAGTAGTATAGAACATCCCTGCTATTCCATTTAAAGGTTGTCTGAAACATCCCTGCTATTCCATTTTTTTAAAGGTCTGAAACAAGGGCATCTCTCTCTATATTAATCAGTTACAACATTTTGACTATTGTCATTGATTCCCTTCTTTTCTACAAATTAGTGATGGACACTTATTCTCTATTTGACTATGAGTTAGTGATATAATTTTGGGGAGTTTCAGTTTTCTCATTGGTTAAAATAAGGTGGTCAGATCAGATGTTCTTTCTCTCACAATATTTGCAGCTCTGAAACACTATTACTATTCTGTTTCTTAGAAAAAAACTAATTCCATCATATGACAATTATACTTGGTACTAAAAACATACTCATCGTATTTCATGTTTGGGGGAAAATATTCTTGAAAAGAGGTAGACTTAAGTCTACAATCAAATGGATTCCTCTTCCAAGATCCTTATCAGTGTGGAGAGTTTTGTGGTGGTTTTATTAAAATCGCATATTTATACTTTTGATATTCTATAATGAATACTCTGTGTTGAACAGTTTTTAATTCTTGTTCAAGAGCGGTCCCTATGTGTAAAATAGCACAAAGTAGCAAAGAAACCTATAGTGACAGTGGTGGTAAGTTTTTTCACTTTGTTTTTATATTTGGTGATTTCATCATATATGTAATCTTGGAGGAATGTTGTCAGTGTCAATCCTATCAGTGAAATAGATTATTCTTAATAGCAGCATAAACTAGCAAACTTTTCAGAATGCGATACTTTGAGAAATTTCACTTGTAAATAAATAATGCCTAGCTATAGTCTCTGAGTATATTAATATACACACACACACACACACACACACACACACACATATATATATATATATTACATATAATTATATTACATATATTCAACAGTACCAGTCCATTCATTGGAACATAATGACCATCTTTGCTGCATACCAGTAGAACTTTCTGGGGTTTTTTTCCCTCCAGTTCTCTCAACTTCCCAACTTCCCCTCCAGTTCCCACAAGACTTGTTGCTATATAGTCTTTTCCTACACGTTCCTATTCCATCACCAAATCCCCAGTTGCCAAACCTACCCACAGCTGAGATCCCATTTTTACCCTTCCTTTTTCATAGAAACTTGGTTCCCAATGAAACACTGGGTACTCCTGTAAAGTTACAATATGTATTGAGGAGACTTTCATGGATTACTTGCAGAAACTTATTTATAACATTACTCAAGTAGAATATTAGATATTTGAGGGTAAAGGTATACCTCTTTCATCTTTGCCTACTTAGTACCCCTAGGGAGAGAGTTGATATTTTCTACATGTTTACTGAGTTAATGTTCTACAAACAGATGACAATAGAGAGTTTTAGATTTTGGCACCTTTTTACTTTGGGGACTTTCAACTGACTTATTTTACTCACATGAGTGGATGAAAAACTCTTTTGTGGATGGTTAGAGGTTGTGTGTAGTTGATGTGTCTGCATCAGTGTAAGGAATTGGCATTTGGAAACTTCTCCACTGTTTCATCTGTTGGGCAACACATCAGAAGCCTAGGGCCTTAAAGAATTGTCAGACATTTTTATTATCTGTTAAAATGCTTTGTGTGGGGGAGCAGCTAGATGGCATGGTGGATAGAGTACTGGCCCTGGAGTCAGGAGGACATGAGTTCAAATCTGGCCTCAGACACTTGATGCTTACTAGCTGTCTGACCCTGGGCAAGTCACTTAACCCCAGTTGCCTAGCCGAAAAAAAAATGCTTTGTATGTATCCATTTTTGAACTCTTTTTATTTATGGTTTACAGCCCTTGTTACACCTATAGATGAAGAGTACAATCAGCCAACTTGTGTGAAAAGTTATACAAATGAGGAAGCAGCAACTTATCTTCCTGGATGGTGAGCTTCCACTTTTGCCTGTAACTTTATTAGAATTAACTTTGTAAAGAGGACTGAGACACTTTGAATAAGTTCTTTTAGAAAGTGGACAAAGTTCTAATGAAAAAGTAATCTCCAGCAAAATATATCTTTTAAACAATCTTTCCAAGTGACGTTAAACAAGTGACATTCAAAATTTGAATAGCTACTGCTGCAAAGATGGCAGTAAAATACATCATCTGCATATTACTTTTAATAGGCCTACTACACTCTGCATTTATTTATGGACTGACACAATCAGTCACTCTTTCGAACGTGATTATTCAGTGTAGAATTGTTTCCGTAGTTTGTTACATTTATTGAGAATGTATGAAAGCCATGGCAGTGGCTCTAGTAATTGGGTTCTAGTGCCACCTGGTAAGAAAGGCTTATGAGACTATTGATGTTTAATTCTACTCCTGATTCAGCACCCAGTTCAAGAATTAATTGACCAGAGACAATACAACTCTACCTGGGAGGTATTAATATCAAGTAGTACTAATCCTGTGTGCTTCAGGGAAAGAGGCACTTATGAAGTTAAATATATTGAATGATATTCATATGTTTAAGTCTATATGGACTCACAAGTCACCATATTCAACAAAAATACTCAAATTTTATTTACTATAATATGTCCTTTTTCAAGAAATATTTCTGTGTTTTTTCAAAGAATGTAAACCTCTATCTGACTTAGCTTTCTTTCAGTTGCAAAACTAAGAAAAGAAAAAAAATTGTACATTAA
This sequence comes from Phascolarctos cinereus, assembly GCF_003287225.1. NCBI lineage: Eukaryota > Metazoa > Chordata > Mammalia > Diprotodontia > Phascolarctidae > Phascolarctos > Phascolarctos cinereus. The sequence continues at coordinate 12,087,151 of NW_027556098.1, forward strand.
GGATAGCTTCATTGTCCTATTCCTGTGTTTGAGATGGAATTGATCATGGTTCAGTTAACTTGCCCTCAAGGAATCATTTCTCAGTTGTCCCTCTTCTAGGCCTTTTACTTCTTTTCCTGCCCCATTTAGGTTGATGACTCCATGAATCTACCATTGATTCCATGCTTATAAGACACTGATTTCAGCACAAGGCACACTTTAAATGGTGAGAATCATTTTACACTGTTCTTCCCTCAACATGTGCTTAGAATCTATTTGAAGTTTAAGGTTGTTTCTGTCCATAATGACAGTTTTTAATGGGAGAAATTAATGTCATTGAGCCTTGTTTTACTATGTTCCAGCATTATGATGTTCCTTGGATGGTTGATAGGATTAATTTTTTATTAAGAGAAAAATTTTTGAAAGTTATGTTTAAATAAAAAAATGTTTTGTGAACATGTTTTATGTAAAGATCTTTTGTGTGATTTAGAAGGCCTGTTCAGTTTTGTTTGTAAGCCAGTTTATTGCAGTAATTTGATGGTATTGATAACAATTATGTGCAGACCTACTGTGATTAGTGAGACTATTGTTTGAGGAGAAAGCTTTTCTGGGACCCTGAATATTCTTTTTGGAGTTTCATTCTCAGGTTTGTTGTGTCCTTGGAATGACTTAAAAGGCAGCAGCTCAGTGGGAGTGGCATCTGTGATCCAAGACTAGTGAATATCTCTCCCTGGTAATAACGTAGAGAGGTTACCTTGGGAAAACTAAAATTGGACTCTTGTTAATTCATTTTCCCATACAAGAAATCTGTCCACCTGGTTCCATATGCTAGGCTACTGATAATGTATAGGCCTTGAGGACCAGTTTTGATGCTCTTATAAATATGTCCCTGTTTCTGACTGTCAGAGCAAATTTCTATTATCAAGAGTAGACAAACAGTGGAAGCTTGTTATTATAATAGTGAATCTATTCATTATTAGATTAATCCTAAGCCTTCTGAATTACTGTAATAAGCTTCATGTGGGGAAGAACTTGATTGTTATATGAATTTGTAGCCATTCAGTGGCTTAAGCAGGACTTCAATTAGTGCCTGAATTTGTCATATGTATAAGATTCAGTTCCTGAAGTATTTCATTCTTTTGGAATGATATGGATAAAATTAAACTAAGGTAAAGAAGATTGTGAAACAAAGCTGTGAATCTATTAAGTTGTGAGGTTAAAGTCAAGAATCTCTTTTGTTCATGTTTTAAGGAATAGGATTTAAGTATACTCAGTTATATGAGTAGAGAGTAGTAACTTGGGAGCTATTTTGTGTCACCTTAACAGGAAATCTGATTTTACTTATGTTTGTTATTTAATCTGGGATTAGAACATTGTCTTATTAGAAATGCATGCAAATTACTTGAGACATCTTAAAGATTTTCCCATTGTTAATAGGGATTCTGAGAGCAGTAGTCTATGTCTATTTGAACATGGTTAAGAACTGGACATGCTATACAAAAGACAATATTTCTTATGAGCTGTTCTTTGCATATGATTTGGGATAATTATATTTACACATTCCATCCCAAGTCATTTGTTGTTTGTTATTAAGCATCATAAAGCAAAATCATTTGTGTAATGTTGATCTAAGGGGCGACAGAGCATCTACTTACCATGAGTACTAGTTCTGTCAAGATAAGTTGTGATTTTTCATGATTAATCTCTTACTGTTAACAATATGAGATAATAGCCAATCCTTTTTACATAGGATATGTGACTCTTGAGAACTGAATCCACCTAAGGCTGTGATTATTGAAACTTGCTGTTTAAGAACTTAGGGGACTGTTAACTGATATTATTCTGAGTCTGACTCTAGGTATGATCATCAAGGATTGCTGTCAAGTCAGTGATCCATGATGCCATCAACACTGTGGGTTGACAGGTAGAGTTTTAATGGCAAAGGTTGGGAGAATGACTCTTGTCATGGCCTGAGGTAGGATCTTCTTGACTCTGTTTCCCCAGTATGATATTTCCTCTTGATTGTAAATATTCCACCTGGCTAACTTTAAGCCTGGTTCACTGCAGTTATTTGCTATCTAGATAACGTTTGCCTGGAATTGACGTGAAGTTAGGGAAGGATTATTCCCTATGTCCCTGATACTTCTTTTGTGGCAAATGTCTATAATCATGTTAGGTGCTCAGTATAAATGCAGCTAAATAGATCTGAACTACATCTGAGTTACAGTAGTAGAGATGCAGGTACAAGATTTAAGCTATTTGGCCTAGAATTTTAGTCTTTCCTATATTCCAAATGGCTAACTAGTTGAGTAATTGGCTTTGACACCTGTAACTAGTTCTGTATTCCTGTGTAAACTAAGGTCCTTTAATTTCTCACAATGATATGTGGATAATTAGGTAAATGATGCAAAGACTTGTGAAACCAGGATATAATTCTGTTATTTAGTAAGGTTAATGTCATAACTATCTCAGTTCTGTGTTAATGAAAAGAATAGTAGCACAGTTAGTTGTCTCAAGAGAGACTTGTGGTCTATCTTTTAAATACCTTAAAGAGACATCCACTTTTGTTAGGGGTTATTTATTTGAACATGGCTAGAAGTTGAAAATGTTTTATTATAAATAACTTCCTTGATATGCACTGTTTTGAAATTCAATATATTTATATATGCCATCCTAGAACCTTCTATTACACTCGAAGTAAATCTGGCAACTTTTACATGAATTTATTTTTGCATTAGAGTTCATCTTCCTATAAAAAATGTTCTGTAGTTAATTCCTTAATGTAATCTTATCCTCCTAATGGAGGAAATGAATAATGCCAAGGATAAATATTGGGTTCTAATTGTCTGTTTTCATCTGAGTTTTTTAGGTATCTCTACCTGACAATTGGTTAAACTAAAAATGTAAAATTTCTGGTCTAAAAGGTTCCAAATTTGGTTTCCTAGTAATAAAGACTTAAGACATGAGCTGCATTTCATTATTTGACCTGGTTATTTAGGCAAAGTAAAACTGTGTTACGACTAATTTTGTAAGAGATTTTTAGCAGAGAAGAATATCTCTATAATATAGCGGAGAAGAACTGCTCTAAGACCACACCCAAACCACCAGACAACATCAGATGTTTCCAGAGGAAGAGAAGGCTGTAGGGGGTGAGACAATTTTTAGAGACACAATTCTTTTACTGTTTCCTTTTTCCCTTTGCACCTTTTATCTGTAAGGTCTACTTATGAAAGGGGATTGCCCCCTTTGATTTTGACAAAGTGTCCATTGATTTTTCCTTTTTCCCCTCAGAAGCCCCATAGATAGAAACCTTTTATGAAGTATTTATTGTATCAGTGATTTATTGAGAAGACTATGTTTCTCAATAGCAAGTCATTTCAACTCTTGTTTGCCTCAAGTTTCTTCATCACTAAAATGGGGATAATAATAGCACCTACTTTGCAGGGTTAATGTGAGGATCAAATCAGATAATGATTTTAAGATGCTTAGCACAGTGCCTGGCCCCTAGTAATTGCTATAGAAATATTAAGTTATCATCATCATCATCATCATCATCATTATTGGTATTATTATTATACAATTGTAACTGGAAAAAGAAGTATGCCTGTCGTCTCAACTGGGCCAATAATTGGGCATCTGTATAGAGGAGACAAGAGAAGGCAGGTGTGAGGAAAGGCAGATTAAGAGACAAATTAAGTCAGAAAGGGTGGAAGCCAGGAGCATGGGGATCCAGCACCAGGATTCAGATTTAGCTTGGTCCGTGTGACTGAGGCTCATGGATTTTGTATTTAGAGGACATAGGATAACATCCCAACTTTTTTACCAATGGATAAAAAAAAAATCACTTAACTCCAACCTTTAAGTTCCCCGCTTATAAAATAGTACCGGAGCCATTTTTGAAGAGAAAATAAGATAGTTCATATGTAGTGTTTTGTGAACATTAAAATGCTGAATAAAGATAAGCTTTTATTGTTATCATTGATGTCATTATTGAGGCAAATTGATTATCAAGAGCCAAACCAACCAGAAAGATCTGGCTAAGGAGATCTGCTTTAGGCAGACTAAAAGGCAGCATGGTGCCGTGAATAAGAAAGACTTGGCTTCAGGGCTTGTCTCTGACACCTCTGCTATCTATGCAACCCTGAGCAAGTCAGGTAATTTCTCAGGGCTGTAGGAAATTCTCTAAGATGCTAAGTTGCAGAGTAGGTGGCAACCTGCATTGGCAGAGGGAGTTCCTATACCAGTGAAACCAGAGGACTAATGAATGTCCTTATGTAAGCTGGATATGAGACACTTAGAGGAACTATAGGGGCTGACACTCAAGGTATACGTGGGATGAGCTGGAAATGTCAGTACGGGACAGCTTTGGAATTGTTGTCTGGTGGATGTGTTAGTAGAGAGAAGGGCTGGCATTCATGAGAGACTGTTATAGAAATATGGTCCAAAGGACTTTGTGATTAATTTGATATGTCAGGGGTGGGGTGATGGGGAAGTGAGGAATGCTGGATGACTCTAAGGTTGTAATCTCCTTTGAAAAGACCAAAACAGATGATTTAATACTATCAGAGGGCAGGGGGAAATGAATGAGGAGAGGAGGAAACTATTGTGGTCTCCCACCTTCAGGGGATCTGGGATTTATGGGATCCCACAAAACTAGGAGAAAGGGACAGCCAAGTAAACAGCTGCTTTGAAAGTCCACATCTGGCATCAAAGTCAAGTCAATAGTGGTGGGGACTTTGGGGGTGTAGGAAGAGGATAGAGGAGCAATGGCCATTCCCCTCCCCCAGTCTCTGAACCCACATGATGACATTCTAGTCTCAGAGGAATTACAGTGTTTGAGAATTGCCTCTGTTCACTCCAGAGCATATTCTAGGGTGAGCAATAATAACAGTAAGCAGATATGACTATTTTGCTTGGGATTTTCTTAAAGCAGCCTTCTTCCCTTTTCCTCCTTCACAGCTAGAGTAAATGACTTTGAATGCACCAGGAAGAAACTGTGCTGACCATGTGTGACCTTGGGCAAATCACCCTCTGGGCCTCAGTTTCTTTATCTAAAATATGGAGGTGTTAGACAAGACCAGAGGAGTTAAAGACCTGGCTACCTGAGGCCCACAATACTCCCAAGTGCAGTGCAAACCAGATGAAAATGGAATTGGAAGAGTAAACAAATAAAATACAATAAATCAGAGATGATGTTTATATGTGCCCATAGGGATCCTTATGTACAATTTAGTAATCCCCTGCACCACTCCCTTTCCCCCATTTCTGTTCCAGTTTGACTCCACTGGGCTAAAGGACCTTGGAGGTTTACTCTACCTTTAGATCTGTGGCCCTATGCAGAAGGAAAGGGTGTTCCCAACTGAGTGTCTGTGCTTCTGTGAGTCCTGGAAAAACCCATTTGCCATTCTTCTCAGCTACCTACCCCAACCCCCTTTCAACTTACATTGGGCAGAGTTAGCAAATATTTGGTTATCCCCTCCTATGGTGAAGTCAAACAGTGCTAGGCTTGTGCTCCAGCCAGGTCTATACATACCTGCCTCCCTTATCCTTCTCAGCCATTTCACCCTATTGCTAACCATTGTCAGGAAAGCAATTTCCTAAGCACCCTGAGCTTGGCTGCAGCTTTAGTCCCCATCAAATAAACTCCAGGGCAGGAGCAGCCAAGATGATTTTTTAGGGCGTCCTCAGCCCCAGACACAGAAACCTCAATGTAATAGTGGAGAGAGACCCCAGGAAGGAAGGAGTCGACTTGCAACTTTCCATTCCCCCTTTGTCTCCCCTCTCACTGTCTTCCTTCCTCTTTATCTTTCATTTTTCCCTTAGCCATCTCTTCACAAAAGCAGTGTTCATTGAACAACTCCATGGCTAGGATGCCTGCTGTATGACAATAAATTTGAGACCTTGAAATGGGGCAGACAGCCAACTCTTCCAGACACATCAAATGTGACCACCTAGAAATGTTTGAATTTTAATTCATGTTGAAAGTGATCCAGTGCACACATGAACTTGGTCTAAACATAGCAAGATAGGCTAATTGAGAGTATCACAAGATCATAGACTTAGATCAGGAAGGGACTGTCATTGAACCTCAATTACAGATGAGCAAAGTGAGGCATAGAGGACTTTCTTGGGGTGCCACAGGGCATTGGCACAGCCAGGGTTTGAAATCCCATGTCCTCTGAGTCCTAAGTCAGAATTCAATTGCTAAGTCCTCACATTCTATGATCAGTGTGCTTTGTGCTTACCTCTTCTGTGGTATCATCCAATGAAGTCCACTTTGATCACAGAAAAGATGAATGGATTAACTATAACATGACAATGAACATTGGCAAAATCTTCTAGAGCATAAGAAGTTCAATCAGAATGTTCCTTACCTCACAATTCCTATGAATATATCAGAAAGAATGTCTTCCTAAAGAAAACAAACTTCTAGGAGTTTTCAAGGGAGAAAAATAAATTTCAAGAATCTAGTATTGACTCTGTATTGTGGAGATGATCATTGCCCAGTCAGCAAGAAAAACAGCTGACACAGAGCTCTGACCCAATGTCACTTTATTAAAGTGTCTATGGTTCCCTCTAATGAAGTAGACCTCAGATCTTCCTCATGATCTGAGATACCCCCTTCTAGGGCCTTATTTTTATAAGTCTTGAAACATTTTGAAATCAGTATCAAACCAGGTTTGAAAATTGAGTTCTGTAAAGATGCTATACAAAATACAGAATCCCATTAGTTGATAGACTTTGCTTTAGCTAGAAATGATATGGTAGCAGTGGGGAGAGTCTTGCAGGTTGGGTGAAACATGGGGCATCTCTACTGACTAAGTGGTCATTGATCATGAAATGATTACCTGCTCACATTGGACAAGAGAGAGTGTTCCAGAGGTACAGAAATAAATTGGGGGACTTTCCATGTCATTGAATCACCTCTGCCATGCTGGGCTTGGTCACCATACAAGGAAAACTGATGGTGGAAAGCCTCTAGTTAGCTTCTTATGATTGAACAAGTGAACTTACAATCTGCAATTCACAGCTCTGGATCCTAATATCTATATAACTTATAACCACTACCCCTGTGGAATCATATCAATCTGATTAATACTGGTTGGAATAGAGTAAGTGTCCAAGAGAATTGTTTCTCACATTCCCCTCACACACTCTGATCCACAGAAAGACCCCAGTCTTTGTTTGGATTGTTACCATCTAAATGCACAGAGGGCATTCCACTATGGGCAATGCATTGACAGAGCCATTGGGGGAAATCCCCTTTGCCAAGTAAGCCTTGTAGAAGATAATGGTGCAATTTATTTCTTAATCCCATTTCCCCTGTCCCTTTCATGGGTCCATCACATAATAAGGTTCAGAGTCCCATCTCATACAGTTGTCCAGTCTATGAAACTTCCCCTGTGGTCTTCTGAAGATCTTTTCTCTTAGGCATATGAGAATGAGTGGTACTTCAGCTACTAGGGCATTTGCTTTGCCAGTTTAGGTCACTTGCAGAGATCCCCTTCTCTGTTAAAAAATCTCTGACAAAATAGATCATAATAGAGTTGTAGTTTACTATAACAATAACTAGGTCAGGTAGTGAGAGGTAGCCCAGGCCTTAATACCACTAATAGGAACATCACTAGACCAGAGAATTTACATTTTTAACTTGGCAAATTCAAATAACTGACAAATTTAAAAATTTGAACCCAAACTTTATATTTGGTGTGTATAATTACATAATTGTAGTATAACTATATATTAAAACCAAGTAAAAAAAATCTTACTCTAGCTATTTTCTTTTAGCTGCTCATTTCACCCACCCTGCTTTAGGATGAGATTCTGCTAGGGAACTATTAACAGAACACTTTCTTAAAATAAGATGATGACTCCTAATACACAACTGAATTCATTTAAAAATTGCCAAAATAATTGCAATTATAACAAAGTTCTGGGATGGGATGAATAAATACATTGAGCAGTCAATTTCTTTTTTTGTTTGTTTTTTAGGCAGTTGGAGTTAAGTGATTTGCCCAGGGTCACACAGCTAGTAAGTGTCAAGTGCTTGGTCTGAGGCTGGATTTGAATTCAGGTCCTCCTGACTTCAGGGATGATGCTCTATCCACAGCACCACCTAGACTGCCCTGAGCAGTCAATTTCAAAACAGTGTAAATCAAATAAATTATTCCTAATAAAACATGTTAGCTTTTCAAGACATGCTCAATATCCAGATAGTAATAATAAATCCAATAAAAATGGCTTTTCCCATTTAGGTAACACAAGATATTCTAACTTAAACCAAAACTGATGGTGATTCTGTTTTAGGATTAATAATTAATAGAACTGTTTAGTCCCATAAACTCTTCCATCAATACCTAATTATTCTCACATTAATTTTAGGAAGGACTAAAATTTTAGGCTAAGTAGCTCAAATCTTACATCAAACCTATGTCTTATGATAATAGCTCAAATGTGTTCTAGTATTAACCTATGAAATAAGAAATTAATATTGTATTTTTATTGATAACCCGCAGTGATTATAGAAATTTGCCAAAGAAAGCAAATAGAGACATTATATAGTAGGAGGAAAATGCATCCCTAGCTCCTTGTCAATTCCAGACTAGAGTCATAAATAGCCAATTTTATTGAACCAGGTCAAAATATGGGATATTTTTGATTCAAGAGGAAATGTCATGCTGAGGAAATTGCATCATAAAATCCTTTCTATGCCCATGCCAAGAGTCATTCTCCCAGCCTTCCCCATGAGAATTCCACCTGTAATTCATGGATGTCAAACCCCATGGGGTTACTGGCATCATGGATCATTGACCTAATAGGATTCCTTGAGGATCATACCTGGAATCGGGTTTAGAATAATAGCAATTATAGTTCCATGAGATCTAACAGCAAGTTCCAATAATCATAGCTTCTTAGCTTTCGTCAGGTTCTGTTATTAAGGATCACATATCCTTGATGAAGATGGAAAAACTTCAAGGTCTATATTTTTATATTCCTAAAACATTCTAAAATATATTTCTAAAAAAAATTCTTCTTCCTCCTAGATCTGTGTGGTGGGGGCCAAGAGTTAACACAAACTCAATATAAAATAGAGCTAGAAGAAAAATCATTATATTAAGAAGAAACAATTCACCTTAAATTTCAGAAAATTTCAATTGTTGCATCACAATGGCTTGAATTGGAAAATGAATCTTTGTCTCTCTTACTGTTATTAAATAGATGTTTCAAATTGTTTTTGACATTAAGAATTTCTTCTTAATCCAATTTGGGAAAATTTGTCACATTTCTCATAAAGTGACAGCTCTCACTAATCATATTAACATAAGGAAAAAATTTATAGGGTTATCTCTTATAAATTAAATAACCCATCAGTTGTAAGGCTTCATGATCTTTTATTATTTGTGATTCAAATGACAATTCAAAATAATCCCTCACTATACTAACATATATTAATCAAAAATCTCTAGTAGGGTTCCTCTTCTTTTACACTTATCAATGGAATTTGCCCTTGAGGAGAAAGGCAGGGACATAGCAGCACTAGTTCTGTTTGATTTCAGGTATGAATCCTAGGAAGCTAATCGTATCACAGGATGTCTTAGCCCGGCTCAGAATTAGCCAGGTAGGAAAATGTCTCATTTACCAAGATGGAGATAGGTCAAGAGAATCCTACTGTCCCTTTCACAAGGTCATTCTCTCAACTTTCCCAGGGACAGACATTCACCTGTGGCAGGCCTTCAATGGCAGGGGCATATGGCATTTCCATGGAATGATGAACCAGTAGACTTATGAGGAGTCAGACACTTCTATCTAGATTCAAGACTTCGAAGAGCATCAGTCTGAAGCCCCAAGAGACTCTTCCTCAAACAGCAAAATTTCACTCATGATAGCTTAGGGCTAGAATATTGTTATTTTTCTCATATGTTAGCCTCAAAATATCATCTCAGATTTTTCAACTATTTACAAATTTCTTCTATTCACAACCATCATTCTTCCCCCCTTCCCAATCTGTAGATAAAGTCAAAGGGACAACATCAAATATTGCTAGCATACAAGGAGATGAGACCCCCATTAGAGTACATGTAGACAAGTGGGTTCTACCTGGGCACAACTTACTTAGTGAAAGTTATGGTATCAGAGAGAGCTGTGGCTTTAGAACAGGGAATAGTTCAACCTTAGTCAAGGACTGTCTTGGGCACAATCATCATCCTTGTTTTGTAAGTGCTCAGAGAGGGGTGCAGGCTAGCAGATGGCCACTAGTGGAAGTGGTTGTTATGTAAGTTGCCACTGGGGTGGTATCTGTAGTAACCCACCTTTCCTTAATTGAATTTATTATCCCTTGCATGCCACGATAACTGTCCTTATGAACTAAAAAAAATAATACCTGATGACAGAAGATTTGGGGAGGAGTGGCATACCTTCCTCAGTCACCCAGACCCAAGACATCTATTTAGGACTGTACTGCTGTTTCCATTTCTTTACCACAAGTTTATAAACAGTGAGTAGTTCAAAATAATGGCATCAAAAGAAACAATTACACGAGTCTCTGAATGATCTCAAAGGACACCCACTTACTGTTCACAAGTTCTGTTTTTCCACTTTGGGTGGAAGAGGCCTTAGCTCCTCAAATGGCTGTGTTACAAAGTTTCACAATACCCTGTCAGCAGTGTTCATCCTAAGGAACCTCACAAAGATCGCCTAAGAAGATTTCACCATACTTTTCTCCCAACAGTAAGTCATTTGCTATTACTATTATTTCCTAGTTTTTTTAAAATATGAAATATACTCTAATAATCATGGAACTCATATATTTATAATATAGCAGTATTCAGATTGAAAAGAGGAAGAAACTTGCTTTAACAGCTTCTCTTAGCCTTCTTATACTTAAACACCAATCAGGGGATAATAATTTAGTTAAATACCTTTCAAACTTATCACTTCATAGGAAGTCATTTATCTTATTATCCCTGGCATTTTCATGCTGATTGTTGTAGTTTTAAGTAGTGCCTACCACATGTCAGGCTTTTTCAAAGTCTTAAAAGTTGCTTAAGTCTGTTTTTAGTAATACTTTAAAACAGTCTGTGCCTTCTCAATTTTATTAATATTCCATGCCCATTAGAAAAAGTACTTGTAAATGGGATAACATTTTGTTCAACTGTGTTCCTACAAGGTCTGAATATTACAGTGTTCATCCTTTACACAAGCCAGGCACCATATTAAGCACTTCACAACTATGTGTTTCTCCCAACAACCCTGGGAGATAGGGGTAAATTTTTATTATGTACCTAATACCAAGACTTGGGTTACATACAAAGGCTGATTAATTTCTTCTAATTAACTGCAACAAAATTTTCAACTCAGTCATTGATTTATAATTTCTATTTGCTCATGGTCAAAAATTTCTAGTGACTGTCCCAACTTCCCATTACCACATCTTTTATTTCTTTGAATTACCCAAAGAGCCAAATCAATTCTTTTAAATTTTCTAAATTACTAATCCTTTGATTATTTAAATGACTATTAATTAAATTAAATTAAATTAAATTAAAATGACTAAACCAGAGCAAAGTGATAATCCTTTCTCTATCAATCAATTAATATGTATTTGTTAAATCTCTCCTTGTTTTGTAATGTTATATTGACTGGGAAAAGGAGACATGTAGCAACTGTCAAAGGGAAACGGCTTTAAAAAAAAAATTCCTACATCTTTTCTATTTCAGTGGGACCAAAACTTCTTTTTCTGATTTTCTATCCTTTACTTCCCAATCATACAATTTTTTTTTAACTCCACTGAATCTTGCTTTACACTCTAGCACTTTATTACACAAAACCAACTAACTGCAATACTGTCATCACCTTTTTTGTTGTTGTTGTTCCTTAGTGGTTACAAATGTACAATTCATACCAATTTCTTTAACGGCTCTGGGGTGCTTAGAATTGGTTACAGTCACATAGTTTTTGTAAGTGATAGGCAAATAGACCCCAAAACAACTCACTCAGCAAAAATGTTCCTCATTTTAGGGTGTCATAGGTTTCAGTAAGTAAGATGACTTTGGAATAGAAATCACCTATCTCCTTCTCAAGGTTAACCTCTTTTATGCTGGAAAAGCATTTATACAGCTATTTTGGCAATGCCCAAGGGGATCAGCCAAAGCACAGGAATGTCACAGATATTGGTACCCTAAAAAGGTCTCTGTTATTCTCACATCACTAAGTTACTATTATTCTCTTCTTTATTATTCACCCTAAATGAAACACTGAACAGTTTCCTCAAAGGCAACTCCAAATTTGGTGCTTATTGACTGTGAAAGATCCTGATTCCTAATTTCCTCTTTTTTCTACAAAGTTTTGATAGTTTCCAAAACTGTAGTTTCCATGTTAGGAATTTTAAGTTTGCCTCTCATCAAAAGAGAAGGCAATAATGTAATGGTTACAAATTAACAGAAATCTTTATTATGCTAATTAGACTTTGAATTCACCTAAATGTTCAATAATTTAAGAATTTCAGCTTCCATAAAAGCCAAGATTTCAAATTTCAGGGCCCAGATATCATCAGTGTCCTCATACGTGTGTGTGTGTGTATGTGTGTATATACATATATATGCATACACATACATATATGCATATATATGACTGATTTGAATTAGAAAGATCCTTTTATTTGTAGTGTAATAATTTCTTAATTTAAAGTTTCTATTTTTATTTAAAAATACAGTTTTGACTTCATATAGTGTTAATAGGAGTTACACTACTGGAAAACAATCTGATGCAGACTATACTTTTCTGAAGGACTCGTGGCATAACTTTTTCTCTGTTTCCTTTCAAATCACTCAAAAATTAAGTCCACTTATTTTGCTTTTTTTCCTTAACCTATTATAATGTATCATTTAGTAGACATTCCAAATCACTGTTTGTTTTATGACTTTGCAAACTCCAAACTCATAACAATTTTTTTATATTGTAAGTTTCCTTATTTCATCCTATAAAACATTTATTTGTTCTGAAATCATTTGCAAGTTCTGCTTTTCCCTCTCAAAATTTCGGCATTATATGGTTTTATAAGCCATATTGTCATTTTAATTTGATGTTTTGTTTGATCTGATTTGATCAGATTTGATCTGAGCACCCTCTATTAGGTGTGCATGCCCTTAATTTTTTCCTATATCTGTCTTTTTTTATATTCTTGTTTAAGTCTATCTTCAATAATTCTTTCCCTAACGCTATAGTCTTACATATACAATTTGAACTTATTTTTACTGAACACATTTTCCTGTGTTTTAATTTATCTAAATAATTGATTTAAACTACAGTAGTATAATTAACTTTCACTTACTTTCACTTACCTTCACTTACTTTCTGACTTGAAAAGAAATTTCCCATTTTTGGGATTTGCCTTCAGTCGAGGAGCCCTAAGCAGGACTAGCTTGGTGCCCTCGGGTTGGTTTTGTAGAGCAGTGAACAACAGAAGGGTAAATAAGGAACTCCTTCCTTGTGCTTTTTATCCCCTATACCCTCCTCCTCTGAAAGTATACCCATTCCTTTAGGTTTGTTCCCTTTAACTCCTTCTGACCACCCTGCTCTTTAACCAAGTTCCCCCTAGCTTGTGGGCTTCAGATGCCATAGACATCAGGTCAGTTAGCAGTGCCCTCTCTGTGTTGTGCAGTTATACCCATCTAAGTCCTTACCTTCCATACATCAATGCTCACTTGGCATTGAGGCCATTGAGGGGTTTTGTCCCCTTATTAGTGCCTATTTGTCTAAGGACTTTATTATGCCCTGTATTTTCCCTGTGAACACGCCTATCTTTCTAGTCTGTAAGCCTGGTGGATGGGGTTGGTGACTTGTGCATGATCTCTGAGCAGTTAATGCTGCTGTAATACCCTGAGCACCTGTCGTCCCAAACCTCCCCACTCTGCTCTGCTTAACTTTGTACCACCTCGGGCCACTTACTTCATGGTGGCTGACCTCTATAGTGCCTTCTTCTCAATCCCAGTTGTCCCTGAAAGCCAGTTCATTTTTTCTTTTACCTGAGAGGGATGCCAACATATCTGGGCTGTCCTTCCACAGGGATTCACTGAGTCACCATCCTGTTTAATCTGTTTCTCACAGATATTAAAACAAGACCTGTACTCATTAGATTTTTAGGATTCTGTCCTCCAGTATGTTGATGACCTCTTCCTTTGTTCCCCCTTCCAAAGTGTTTCTGTTCAGGATTCTGTATATCTCCTTAATGGTTTACCAGCAAGGGGCTATAAGGTATCTCGGGACAAACTCCAGTTTGCTCTCACCTCTGTAAAGTTCCTAGGGTATCACTCCCTGCCTCTGGCCTTTGTCTGGATCTCACACCAAGAATCAACTCTGTGCCTTCCTTGGTCTGGCGGGCTGTTGCTGTCTCTGGATCCCTAATTTTTCATATGTTCCCTGCCCCTTTATGACCTCCTAAGGCATTCTGTACCTGAGCTCTCTCCTCTGATGCTCAAAACTCCTTTGATTCTCTGAAGTCGGCCCTCCTACACCCACCAACTTTAGGCTTCCTAAACTATTCTCTCCCATTTGATTTGTCGCTGAGAAAGGAGGGAATTCAGTTGGTGTGCTAACATAAAAACGTGTGAAAACTTTGGTCCCATGGGATATTATAGTAAAACTTTACTAAGGGCCTCTCAGGCTCTTTTTGTGCAGTAGTGGCCACAGCTGTTCTTGTTTCTGCACTGAGGGCATTTATCTTGACTCTCCCTGAACTGTAAATGTTCCCCGTGCCCTTGAAACACTCCAGAATTCACACCATACCCAGCATGTGTCTGCTAGCAGGCTAGCCAACCTTGAAGTGACTCTGTTATCCAAACCTAACCTGACCATCAATATGTAAACATACTCAACCTTGCCACCTAACTGCCTGAGGTGGAAAGTGAGGATGAGACTTTAGACCATGACTGTGTGATTGATCTGCATGTCTTACTTTCACTCCAGGAGGACGTAAGGGAAACTCACTTAGAGGGAGTGAACGTTGACTGATACACTGATGGATCCTGCCTCAGAAATGAGGAAGGAGACTTGGTTTCTGGTTTTGGCATCACCACCACCACAGAAGTGATTGAAGTTTCATTATTACCTGATGCCCATTCAGCACAAGAAGCCAAACTCAAAGCAATGGCCAGGGCTTGTGAATTAGGAAAAGGAAAAGGGATTAATATCTATACTGATAGCTGGTATGCATTTGGGGTGACACAAGACTTTAGGATGCTATGGAGACATTGGTGCTTCCTCATCTCCTCAGGACATCCCATTAAGAATCAGAAACAGGTTTCCTCTCTATTAGATTGTTTAACTGCTTCCCCAGACTGTAGCAATAACTAAAATTCCAGGGTACAGCAGAGGAAAAAATAGCATCCGTACCTGTAGAGATGACTTAGCTGACTAAGCAGCTAAAACTGCAGCTTTAACTCCCCTAATTCCTGAGGGGGAGGCTCCCACAGCACAAGCTGCTATGGAACTTTCACTTTGCCCCATGAGCACAGCCTTATTAGCATTTTCGTCTTGCCCTGGAGGCCTGCCTAAGCTTCTTAGCATAACAGAAGAAGAAATAGCTACTGCCCAGAAAAGGATGCTCATCACAAGGCAGGAAAAACTCCAAAAGGAGGGGTGTAGAATTGATAAAACTAGGAGGACTATGGGTTGATCCAAACAGACCTGTAGTACTCCCTGATAGCTTATCCCTCTTTTTGATGGAATACCATCATTCCTTCAGCCACTGGGGAACCGACAAGCTAGTAGAGCTTGCATGATAATATTGGTAGGGAGTTTTCACAGGGCTGCTGCCACCACCTGTGCAATGTGTTCCACCTGCCCCAAGCACAATGCATCCAAGCCTCTGAAGTCAGCTAGTGACAGTTTCCTCCCCCACAGGTAGACATGTAGACAGGTAGACAGAGAGGTAGATTGTTGTTGATTTATTTTCAGTCATGTCCAACTCTTCATGACCCCATTTAGGGTTTTCTTGGCAAAGATACTGAAGTGGTTTGCCATTTTCTTCTCCAGCTCATTTTACAGATCAAGAAACTGAGGCAAGCAGGGTTAAGTGATTTCACCAGATGCAAACAGCTAGTAAATGTCTGAGGCCAAAATTGAACTCCAGGAAGATGAGTCTTCCTTATTCCAAGCCCCTCAAAGCACTCTATCCGCCGTGCCACCTAATTGTCCCAGATATGTCGATAGATAGATATAAATAGGGGCATCTAGGTGGCACAGTGGATAGAACACCAACCCTGGAGTCAGGAGGACCTGAGTTCAAATCCAGACTCAGACACATAACACTAGCTGTGTGACCCTGGGCAAGTCACTTAACCCCATTGCCTAGGGAAAAAAAAAGCATCCGATAGATATAAATAGATGGATAAATAAATAAAGCATTTGTTAGATGCTTACTACATGCCAGGCACTAAGCACATAGCAGAAGGAGGGTTAGAGGCCTCACACATATATACTATCACCAGTCAATATTTATTATACTATATATATTATAGAGATTCTTAACAGGGTGTTAAGGGCAATGGAGTTTATGAACATTTTTTAAAAAATACTTTGATAACTGTATTTCAATATAATTGGCTTCCTTTGTAATCACATGTATTTTATGTTATATATTTAAAAACATTATTCTGTAGAGTCCTTAGATTTATCAGACTGCTAAATAGGTACAGGATTAAGAAAAGGACTAAGAACCATGATATAAGGACTATACAAAATACTTAGGAAACCCAGCATCCTTTACCCCCATCCCTACACACAGTCTAAAACAGAAAATCATAAATGTCCATAACATAAGGCTACTTGGCATCCTTTCTGTATTCTTTTTCTCTCCCTTTCTGCAATTTCTTTAGGATATTGAGTTGTTTCCTTTAAGACCAAGACTTAGTGACAACCACTGGCAGTCACCTCTGCCAAGGTCATTTAGGCTTGAGGAGGCAGCTGAGCCCTCATAGTAAAGAAAAGGAAATCCTACTTCTTTTTTGTTTGTTTTGTGTGTGTTCAGTCATGTCTGACTCTTCATGACTCCATTTGGTGTTTCTTTGGCAGAAATACTGAAGTGGTTTGACATTTCCTGCATTTTACAGTTAACAAAACTGAGGCAAACAGGGTTAAGTGACTTGCCCAGGGTCACACAGTGTCTGGGGCCAGATTTGAATTCAGGAAGACTCACCTTCCTGACTTCAGGCTCAACACTCTATCCCCTCAGTCACCCAGCTGACCTTATTTATTTTTATCTTAAACCAAATGTGGATATGGCAAATAACCCTTGATCATAAATCACCTATTTTAGTCATTTTAATGACAGTAATTGCTAGAGAAAAGTCACAAAGAACAGGTAGTTAAAATCAGTTTTGAAAAGAAAGCTTAAATTCTCTTAAATTTCCTCTTGGATATTGTTCATGCTTATGCTCCCACCTTGTGGACGACTGAAAGAACACATGGAGTTTGAGCATGATTAAGAGTTTAACCTCCAGAGGTGTATGGGAATTTGATATTAAGTTACTCTATCTCTAGAAAATTTTAAGTGTATCTTAAGTAGGATTGGTTATGAGGAGATGGAGTGGTTGGTTCGTTGTATTTTTTTAAAAACTTACTTTGTCATCATTTATATTTGAATGAAGTAATTTTGGTGTATTAAATAGCATAACTTTTTGGTCATGACTTGTAAGTTCTAAATAAGCATTCTTTTTATATTCATTCTCATTCACTTTTTTTCCTCTTATTACAGTAAGTGTGTGCTCCATTCTTCTAGTTCTTCTTTTTTTCATTTTTGCTTTATTTCAGAAAGATTTTCAGATTTCCTCGTATGTCTCCCATTTTTTGGTCTCAGTGGTGTTAAAGTATTCCATAACACTAATGTACAACAAAATATGTCACCATTTCCCTATGGTTGGACGTTCAAGTTGCTTCCAATTTTGTTTTGCTTTGCTTTGCTTTGTTTGTTGCCAACATAATCGAGTAGCAGGAAGCAGTACAGCTGATTTCCCCTCAACAAAACTCCAAACAGAGCTAGAAAATGCACCAGAATGAATCCTAATGGGAAAAACAAAACAAAACAGAAAAAGTCACAGTGATTGATTTGTCTAGCTGAGGTCAGCATAGGGAGGCAGACAAAGAGGTCTATAGACACTAAGGATAGGAGCAGGCCATGAACACACTACAAAAAGCACTCTAATATGTACCAGGGCAAGAGGAGGTCCCAGACTTAAACTGTGGCACTCTTGAACCCATACAAAGACATGAGTGGCAGGGGTAGGAACCAACTGGCAGCTTTTTTGCCCACACTACTCAGTTCTGATTCACAGATAGAGTAGAAAGAGAAGGGTGGCATTCTTGGATAGAGAAGCCCTGGGTTGTCTATCAGAAAAGGGGGAAGTTGAGAATGAAGCAGCAATGGTATGGATCGGAGCCCAGGACCAGAGTAGGGGCTCAGTTGCAACATCCAGCCCAACCTATAGAGGAATATCCAGGGTAGGAATCTCAGACCAAGGAGGAGCCTCCCATTCTCTCTCTGAACCAATAGAGCTTTCCAGCAAGCTGATAGGGTCGAGTCTAGCAGCATTCTTCTATTGCTCAGACGCAAACTCAGGTCGAGAACTTGCAGAGCTCAGACCAGGGAGATACCAATTGTGACACTTTATCCTGGGTCAGGCAACTTTGTGGGCTTTGAGAACTTGTAGGTCCCCCGCGTGTCCTTAAGATTCTGGGATAACGTGATGTTCATTACTCCAAGAAAGCATAAACAGAGCTAGTCCAGACCTTCTCTCCAGAAGTGCCACAAAGCCCTAACATTAAATCCTAAGTCAAGAAGTAGTCTAGAAAAATGAGAAAATAAATGATTCCCACCATAAAGAGCTGTTATGGTGGTAGGGAAGTTCAAGACAAATGCAGAAGAGAATGACTCTAAAACATCTACAAGCAAGATCTTAAGAGAAAAACAGCTCAGGTAATTGATCCTAAACTCTAAGGATATAGCAAATTATTTATAGCTCTTTTTGAGGTGACAAAGAATGAAAATCTAAGGGAGTGCTCATAGACTGGAAAATTGATGAACAAGCTTTGGCATATAAATGTGATGGAATACTACTGTGCTGTAAGAAAGGACAATGAAGGAGATAGTTTCAGAGGAACCTGGGAAGATTCGTATAAACTGCTGCACAGTTAAGTGAGCAGAACCAGGAGAATGATTTATACAATGACAACAATATGGCAAAGGTAAACATCTTAGAAAGAATTAGGAGCTTTTATCAGTGTAATTTTGCTATCATTCAGTCATTTTTTGGTTGTGTCAGTCTCTTTATGACCCCATTTGGGATTTGCTTAGTAAAGACACTGGAGGGGCAGCTAGGTGGCGCAGTGGATAGAGTACCAGCCCTGAAGTCAGGAGATCCTGAGTTCAAATGTGACCTCAGACCAAATACTTGACACTTACTAGCTGTGTGACCCTGGGCAAGTCACTTAACCCCAACTGCCTTAAAAAACAAAGAAAAAAAGACACTGGAGTGGTTTGCCATTTCCTTACCCAGCTCTTTTTTCCAGAGGAGGAAACTGAGGTAAACAGGGTTAAGTGACTTGCCCAGTAAGTGTCTGAGGCCAGATTTAAATTCAGAAAGATGAGTTTTCCTGACTCTAGGCTTTGCCACCTATCTGCCTCTTATTAGTGTAATGATCAACCATAATTACAAAAACTCATGATGAAACATGAAAACATTCTCCTGATAGGGAGATCAAGGATTCAGAGAAAGGAATAAGACAAAAATTTTTTGGCATGGCCAATCCTTCCAGCATTGTCTAGTCCAATTTTTATCAACTTTGCCAATTTACTAAGTGTGAGGTGAAACTTTGCCATTATTTTTATTTATTATTGTTAGTAATAATAATAATAATAATAATAATAGTGATGTTTATATAGCACTTTAGGGCTTGCAAAGTGCTTTACATATGCTAATTCATTTGATCTTCACAACAACCCTGTGAGGTAGATAAGTAAGAACTCTCATTATCCCCATTTTATAGATGAGAAGTTAAATTATTTGTCCTGGGACTTCTGGGATCCAACAGAGCAGAGTAAGCAGTAAATCACCATAATTCTCCCATGTTCACCTCCAAACAACCGTAAAATAGAACCTCAAAACAAATCCTGGAACAGCAGACCCAGCAAAAAGATGGAGTAAAACAATCCCAAGAAACTTGGAAGATCAGAAGGCAAGGTCTGTCTCACTGGGGTAAAGGGGGAGCATAGTACAGGACAGGAAGCATCCCAGCAAGCCAGCAGTAAGTCCTGCCTCAGCAAACCACTGGTAGATCCTGAGCCCCAGTGGTGGAGCAGGCAAACACAAACACCAGGACCTCCCATTTGCCTTAGCATGGTGAGGGGAATGGGCAGACTCCAGCTCTGAGAACTTCCAAGAGCTTCAGTGTAGTCCTGGGCAAATAGGCAACCTCCAGGTGCCAGACTTCTTCGTGCTTCAGTGTAACTCCAGGCAAATGGACAAACTCCAGTGGCCAGACCTGGACCTGTTTCAGTGTATCCTTAGGTACACAGGTAGAAGCTAACCCTAATGATGCCTAGGCAAACAGGCAGCTGCCAGTGTGGCCCCTGCCAAGTGCTTCAGCATAGCCTTGAGCAAACAGGCAGCAGCCAGAGGCCAGACCACCACATGCTTCAGTGTAGCCCCAGGGAAATGCAGAAACACCCCACTGGCCTCAGCACATGCCAGGTACCACCATTAGGACCCCAGCTCAAAACCAGGTAAGTTGCCCTATGGCCTTCAGCAGCACCAGCCACCCCCACCCTACCCAATTCGTGCAGCACCAGACACAAGGGTCTTCCATTGACCTAAGAGCAATATCATTACAGCACCAGGTAAACAGTCAGTGCCTGCAGCCTCTGGCACAGGAAGCCTGGGACAGTGCCCCTTCCACCCTGGGGGCAAAGCTCAAATTGAAAAGAAAGGGAAAAGGTTAAAAAAAAAGAAAGATGGGCAAAAAACAACAACAACAAAATCTGATCATAGAAAGTTATTATGGTGACAGGGAAGACCAAGATACAAGCTCAGAAGTGGACAGTAGTGGCAAAACACCTATAAGGCAAAACCCTAAAGAAAAATAGGAAGTGGTCTCAAGCCCAGAAAGAACTCATGAAGAGATCAAAAAGGAACTTAAAAACCATGTAAGAGAGATAGAAGAAAAATTGGGAAAAGAAATGAGTGACACATGAGAATTATGAAAAAAGACTCAACAGCTTGGGAAAAGAAAACAACTGCTTAAAAGGGAGAATTGGCCAAATGGAAAAGGAGATACAAAAATTCACAGAAGAAAACAACTTAAAAAAAGGACAATTGGCCAAGTAGCAAAGAAAGTAAAAAAGCTAATTAAGGAAAACAACTTCTTAAGAGTTAGAATTGGGCAAGTGAAAGCTATTGACTCTATGAGACATCATGTATCAATTAAACAAATTCAAAACAATGAAAAAAAGTAGAAGAAAATGTAAAATACCTCATGTGAAAAACAACTGACCTGGAAAATAGATTCAGGAGAGACAACATCAGAATCACTGGACTACCTGAAAGTCATAATCAAAAGGAGGACCTGGACAGCATCTTTCAAGAAATTATCAAGGAAAACTGCCCTGATGGAACAGGAACCAGAGAGAAAAATAGTCATTGAAAGAACCCACTGATCGCTTCAGGAAAGAGGTCCCAAAATAAAAACCCCAAGGAACATTACAGCCAAATTTCAGAACTATCAGGTCAAGGAAAAAATACTGCAAGTGTGCAGAAAGAAACAGTTCAAATATTGGAGAGACACAATCAGGATTACATAACACTTAGCAGTTGCAACAGTAAAAGACTGGAGGTCATGGAACATGATATTCTGGAAGGCAGAGGAGCTAGGACTGTAATCAAGAATCACTTATCTGGTGAAATTAAGCATAATACTTCAAGGGGAAAAATAATCATCCAATTGAATAGAAGGATTTCAAACTTTCATAAGGAGAAGACCAGAATTAAACCAAAAATTTGATCTCCAGTATCAAGACCTAAGAGAAGCATAAATGGGTAAAAAGGGAAAAGAAAACATAAGAGATTCAATAAAGCTAAACTGTTTATATCAGTTATTTAAAATTGTATCACTAATAGTATGGCTAGAAGACATATACATAGAGGGGTATGAGTATAAGGTGAATTTGAGGGAATGACATAAAAAAATTAAGGAATGAGAAAGAGGAGTATGATGGATGCAGAAGGAAGGGAGAATGAGGGAAATTATTTCACGTGAAGAGGTGCAAAACACCTATTACAGTGGGAGGGGGTGGGAAGATGGGAGGATGGGTGATGGGGATTGCTTGAACCTTACTCTCATCAGTATTGGCTCAAAGAGGGAATCATATACACATTCAGTTGAATATAGAAATCTATCTTACCCAACATGGAAGGGAAGGAGATTAAGTCGGGGGGGTGGGGGAAGGGGGGCTGACAGAAGAGAAGGCAGTTCAAAGGAGGTGATAGGCAGAAGCAAAACACTGGTGAGGAAGGAAAGGGTGAAAAGAGAGAGAGGAAAAACAGGATAGAGGAAAATACAGAGTAATCATAACCATGAATGTGAATGGGATGATCTCTCCCATAAAACAGAAGTGGATAGCAGAATGAAAACCAGATCAAAAACCAGAATCCTGTAATACATTGTTTACAAGAAACAAACTTGAAGTAGAGAGATTCACAGAGTAAAGGTAAGGGACTGGAGTGAAATCTATTATGCTTCAACAATATATTGCAAGGATTGTACACTGTGACTCAGTGGGATTTATATCAGGAATGGAGGTGGGATCAACATTAGAAAAACTATCAACACAATTGACCATATCAATAACAAAACCAACAAAAAATCATGATTATCTCATTAGATGTAGAAAAAGCTGTTGACAAAATATAACATTCATTCTTATTAAAAACACTAAAGAGCATAAGAGTAAAAGGAGCGTTCCTTGTAATGATCAGCAATATATGTATCTAAAATCATCAGCCAGCATTATCTATAATTAGCATAACCTAGAAGCTTTCCCAGTAAGATCAAGAGTGAAGCAAGGATGCCCATTATCACCACTATTATTTAATGTAGTACTAGAAATGTTAGCTATGGCAATAAGAGAAGAAAAAGAAATTGGAGGAATTAGAATAGACAATGAAGAAACAAAACTATCCCTCTTTGCAGATGACATGATGGTATACTTAGAGAGTCCTAGAGGATCAACTAAAAAACTATTTGAAATAATTAATAATCTTAGCAGAGTTGTAGAATATATGATAAAGCCACATAAACCATCAGCATTTATATATTTATATATTTATATTACCAACAAAGTCCAGCAGCAAGAGATAGAAAGAGAAGTTCCATTTAAAATAACTGTAGACAATATAAAAAACTTGGGAGTCTACTTGCCAAGACAAACCCAAGAACTATATGAACACAATTACAAAACACTTTTCACACAAATAAAGTCAGATTTAAACAATTGAGAAAATACCAATTGCTCATGAGTAGACTGGACCAATATAATAAAAATAACAATTCTGCCTAAACTAATTTACTTAGTGCCATACCATTCAAACTACCAAAGAATTATTTGATAAAGCTAGAAAAATTACAACAAAGTGCATCTAGAAGAACAAATGTTCAAGAATATCAAGAGAATTAATGAAAAAAATATAAAGGAAGGTGACGTAGCAATACTAGATCTCAAACTGTATTATAAAGCAGTAATCATCAAAGCTATCTGACACTGGCTAAGAAATCGGGTAGTGGATCAGTGGAATAGATTAGGTACTCAAGACACAGTAGTAAATGACTATAGTTATCTACTGTTTGATAAAACCAAAGACTTTAGCTTCTGGGATAAGAACTCACTACTTGACAGAAACTGCTAGGAAAACTGGAAGGGAGAGATGGAGGGAGGAAAATTTGGAACTCAAAATCTTGTAAAAATGACTGCTAAAAATTGTCCTTACATGTAATTGGGGGAAGGGGGGAATATTATTTTTTAAATTGTCCAGGGTCACACAGCTAGTAAGTTTCAGAGGCAGGATTTGAACTCGGATCTTCCTAACTCCAAGTCCTACACTCTAAGTACTGTTAAAGCATGCTTTTATATGTTATTTTGATAACAGTTTGTTCGTATTATTCGATCACTTATCTGTTCAGGAATGGCTTTTGGTCTTAGATATTTCTGTTAATTGTAAGTCTTGGATACCAAATCCTTACTTGAGAAATCAATATAAAGATTTTTTTTCCATTTGATCACTTCCCTTCTTATCCAGGATATATTAGTTTTGTTTGTGCAGAAGCTTTTCAGTTTCATGTAGTCAAAATAATTTATTTTATCTTTTGTAATTATTTCTCTTCTTTAACTAAGAATATGTCTTTGACATATTTCTTACCTGTAGTTGTGAAAAGTACATGATCTCATTTTTTATGGTATGGTGTTCAATATTTAAGTATTTATTTTGAAGTTATTGTGAAATATGGTATAAGATGCTTGTCTTAAGACTAATTTCTGCCCAGCTGCTTCCCAGTTCTCCCAGTGGCTCTTATCAAATAGGGAGTTCTATCCTAACAAAAGTGTGTTTTCAGGTTTATTAAATAAGGTTATTGAGTACCATTATTTCTGATTCTTCCTTGTCTGGTCTGTTCATTGATTTCAATTTTTTAATCAATACCAAGTGGTTTTGATGATTTCTGCTATATGATATAGTTTGAGATTTGGAAGTTCTATTTTCCATTCATTCCTACCTTTTTTCATTATTTCCTCTGATATTCTAGATTTTTTGTTCCTCCAAATGAATTCTGTTATAATTTTATCAATTTCTGTAAAGTATCACTTTGATAATTTAAGGTATAGCATTAAATTTGAAAATTAACTTTGGTAATATTATCATTTTTATTATGTTGACATGGCCCAAGCATGAGTACTGAGTATTTCTTCAGCTATTTAAGGTGTTTCTAACTTCTTTAAGCAGCATTGTGTAATGGAATCTCTAAAAATATTTTATGTTTTTTTAGGTAATTATTAACCATTTCTCTTCTCTCTTTTGAAAAGCATCTCTTTGAATTTTGGTGTTGATTTGAGAAAACAAAACTTATGAGTTTTAGTCGTTTTTTTTTTTCCCTGTGAAATCCTTGAGGATTTAATTTTTAAAGGAAGCTTTACTTGCCCCTTTATATTTCTGAGTAACTCTATGTTTAGGCAAATTCTGTTCTGTAACTTTTAATCATATCTGAGTCTTTGTGACTCCATTTGAGGTTTTCTTGACAAAGAATGGTTTGCCATTTCCTTCTCCAGCTCATTTTACAAATGAGGAAACTAAGGCAAACTAGGTTAAGTGATTTGCCAAAGGTCATACAGTTAGTGTCTGAGGTCAGATTTGACTCAGGAAGATGAGTCTTCCTGTTTCCAGGCCTGGTACTCTCTCCACTGTGCCACCTAGCTGCCTCCTATGTCTAGGCAAGAGTACTAAATAATTCCCTTTTTTAATTGGATCCATCACCCATGATTTCATTAGAGTAAGGAACTTCTTCCAGCAATGCATATTTATGCCTTTTTTGAAATTTATAGTCTTAAAATGTTGTCTGTCTGAGTCAAAGGAAGGATTTTATCCTAGGTCTTTTGGATTCAAAGTCCACTCTCTAATAGCTATATGACTAAATATCACCAAGTATCACCAAAAGTATAGTTGATCATAATTGTTATATTTGGAAAGTATCATGGAAGTCAAAAGAATGTGTACAGGAGCAAGTGAACAGTTTAATGGGTGGATAACTAAAATAAAGGGTTGATTACAATGGTCTCATTTCCCTGGGTTCTGATGTCAGGATGCAGCAAGGTAGTAGCCTTTAAAAAGCTTTTCAGTCAGAGCTAGAATAAAAATGAATACTCTTTCTAATAAACCAGAAGTTATCATGCAAACACACAGGCACTCATTTGTCAGGGACCTGAGAGGTCATGTATTTCAAACCATAAGTAAACAGCATTCCTAACAAGCAGTTATCCAGGTCCCTCTTTGAAGACTTTCAGTGACAGGGAGCTCACCACCTCTTGTGACAGCCCCTTTCCACAGTGGAGAAAGTGGAGGGTTTGAGATCAGGAAGATGAGTCTTCCTGAGTTCAAGTCTGCCCTCAGACACTTACTGGCTGTGTGACCCTGGGCAAGTCACTTAATCCTGTTTGCATTAGTCCCTCCACTGTAAAATGAGCTGGAGAAAAAAATGGCAAATCACTCCAGTATCTTTCCCAAGAAAACCTCAAACGGAGTCTTAAAGAGTTGGACACGACTGAAATGACTGAACAACAACAACAGCTCTAATTATTAGGAAATTATTTTTTTTTCCTGTGAATAGAGCTAAATCTGGCTCTCTACAACTTCCATCCATTACAACAAATTCTGCCTTTGGAACCAACTTCTAGAAGGACTCTGTAGGGCTTATGCACAGTAGTGGTTCCCCAGGTTCAATTTCCAAAGTAATCCACCAAAAGTTGGACAGATGAAATTGGGTTCGTGGTCCAGTTTAGCTGAAACATAGAGAACAGGGGAACAGAATGAAACAAGAATGACTGAATTGATAACATAAAACCTAAAGACCTAAGCCATGGAACCAGCCATGTATTTTGAAATACCATTCCTGTTCTTCTTGGCATTAAAGCCTTTCCTGCTTTTCCTAACAGCTGGTGCCCTTCTTCTCAAACTACCTTGTATTTTACTACTTCATATATATGTTTATGTTTATTAAGTTTATTTTTATCCTATATATTTTAATTTAACATATTAAAATACATTTTAATTTTAACTAAATATTTTAATAATTTAATTATATATTTTAATGTTTTAATTTATCCCATATGTATTTTAATATATATTTAAATATATTTACTATTCTGCATATATTTTAAGTTATCCTGTATATATTTTATTTTAATGATATTTCTTGTCCCCTCCATTAGAATATAATCTACTTGTCATTAAGGATTGTTTCTTCCTATTTAGCCCCTAACACAGGGCTTCGCACCTAGTAGAGGTTTAATAAATAGTCATTGATTAAAACTAGGTAAATGAGCTTTATAGGCCTCACAATACTCATATACTAACAAAAATCAATATTTATTGATTTTTTTGTCATTCAAGAGAATTTGGATAAAGAGTAACAGAATCACATAGGCACAATCACAAAACTTTATTACTACTCTCAAGAGAAGGAAGAGAATAGATGTAAATAGGGAATAGTCTTGGTGTGTGGCCCTCATTGCCCCCAGCCCCCATCTGAGGGATGTACACAATGGGGTGGCTTCCAGATGTGAAACTGTAACAGCTTTCACACTTCAGTCAAAGACCCAGCTCCATCAGGGCTCAATTTTATATAGAGCCCGCTGGCACCAACAGGAGACTTTCCTGTTCACCCTCCCTTATTGACCTCTGAAGGCCCAGAAAATATCACCCCAGGAAAAACCCTGGAATAGCTGAGCCAGCAGAAAGATTGGGGTGCAGTAGTCTTGTAGGCCAGAAAGCTTGAGGGATTAACAGGAAAGACACCTCTCGCTCCAGGGGAGGGGGAGCAGGACAGGACAGGAAGCATCACAGCAAGCCAACAGCAAGCCCCACCTGAGCAAACCAGGGGGAGATCCTGAGCCCTAGGGTGGTAGAGCAGGCAAGTGCTAACACCAGGACCCCTCAGTGCCTCAGCACAAGCAAGGGAACTGGTAAACATCAGCTCAGAAAACCACCATGTGCAATGGCTTTCTCCAGAAACCAAATCTCCCAGTGCTTCAACACAACTCCAGGCTGGCAGTTCAGCGGCCAAACATTTGAGTGCTTTAAAGAAGCCCAGATAAGCGGGTGTCCCCCAGGGGCCAGACTCTCCACCCCCACCCCAAGAGCTCCAGTGCTGCTGACCCCAACTCAGCACCAGGTAAGCTGCCAGACACCTACAGCCTCCAGCTACCAGCACCTGAGGCCCCAGCACAAAAAGCCAGTGACCAGGTCCCAGGCTCCCAGCTTGTAGCCCCTGTGCTCCAGTAGGAGAGTTTAACCTTAAAAGACAGGAAATAGGCAAACACCATGAGCAGACAACAGAAACAGACAATAATCGGAGATTCTTCTTATGGGGACAGTGAAGATCAAGGCACAAATTCAGAAGAGGACAACATTGTCCATAAAACCCACATCTGAAACCTCAAAGGGGAATATGAACTGGCCTCAAGCCCAAAAAGCCTTCTTGGAAGAGCTCAAGAAGGATTTTAAAAGTCAAATAAGAGAAGTAGAAGAAAAATTGGGAAAGGAAATGAGAGGTATGCAAGAGAGAGTCAATAGCTTGGAAAAAGAAGGAAAAAAATGGACAAGTCCTTAAAAATGCAATTGGCCAAATGGGAAAAAAATACACTGAAGAAAACAAATCCTTAAAAATACAATGGCCAAATGGAAAAAAAGTATACTGAAGAAATCAACTCCCTAAAAAGTAGAATTGACCAAATGGAAAAGGAGGTACAAAATCTGGTAGAAGAATAATTCATTAAAAATTAGAATTGGGCAAGTGGAAGCTAATGACTCCATGAAAGAGCAAGAATCAGTCAAACAGAAACAAAAGAATGAAAAAATAGAAGAAAACATAAAATACCTCATCAGTAAAACAACTGACCTGGAAAATAGATCCAGGAGAGAGAATTTAAAAACTATTGGTCTACCTGAAAACCATGTTAAAAAAAAAAAAAGCCTGGACTACATTGACTTTCAGGAAAGGAAAACTGCCCTGAGGTACCAGAACCAGAAAGTAAAAATAGTCATTGAAAGAATCCACCGATCACCTCCTGAAAGAGATCTCAAATTGAAAACACCAAGGAATATTGTAGTCAAATTCCAAAATTACCAGGTCAAAAAGAAAATACTGCAAGCAACCAGAAAGAAACAATTCAAGTATCATGGAACTACGGTCAGGATTACACAGGACCTTGCAGCTTCTACATTAAAAGTTCAGAGGACATAGAAGACAATATTCCATAAGGCAAAGGAACAGAATTGAACATAATCTTTCAGGGGGGAGATGGACATTCAGTGAAATAAGGGAGTTCCGGACCTTCCTGATGAAAAGACCAGAGCTCAACAGAAAATTTGATCTTCAAATACAAGACTCAAGAGAGGCATAAAAAGGTAAACAGGAAAGAAAAAAAACATGTTATTAATAAGGGTAAACTGTTTACTTCTCTACATGGGAAGATGATACTTGTAACTCTTGAGAACTGTGTCATTAGTATGACATTTAAAGGGGTATACATAGACAGAGGGCATGAGTATAAGTTGACTTTGATGTGATGATAAATACTCTAATAAAGTGGTAAAAATTGATTGCTCTGGGAGAAGAGGAAAGGAGGAAGCAGACAGAGTAAATTGTATCACCTGAAAAGGCACAAAAGCTTATTACAGAAGAGAGAAAGAACAGAGAGAGATGAGCATGGTTTGAACCTTACTCTCATCAGATTTGGCTCAAGAGGAAATAACATAATCAGTTATGTATAGAAATCTAACTTACCCTATAGGAAGTAGGAGGAAAAAAGGGAAAGAAAAGGGAGGGGGTAGATAGAAGGGAGGGAAGACTGAGGGAGGCAAAACTCTAGTGAGGAGGGAACAGGAGAAAGGAGAGAAAAGGGGGGAATGGGGAAAATAGGATGGAAAGAAAGACACACATAGTAATCATAACTGTGAATGTGAATGGGATTAACTCTCCCATAAAACAGAAGTAGATAGCAGAGTGGATTAAGAACCATAATCCTACAATATGTTATTTAAAAACCTGGAAAGATTGATGTTGAATAAAATGAGCAGAACCAGGAGAAGATTGTACACAGTAACAGCCACATTGTGCAGTGACTTACTTTGATAGTCTTCTTTCTTCTCAGCAATGCAAGGATCTTAGACTCACGATGGAAAATGTTATCCACTTCCAGAGAAAGAACTTTGGAGTCTGAATGCAGATGGAAGCATACGATTTGCTGTCCTTTTCTTTTGTTGTTTTGTTTCTTCTTTCTCATGGTTCCTCCTAATTATTCTTTACATAATGACTAATGTGAAAATATCTTTAATATGAATATGTAAGTACAGCCTATATCAGATTGCATGCTGTCTTGGGGAGAGAGAAGGAAAGAGAGGGGGAGAAAATTTAAAACTCAAAATCTTATGGAAGTAAGTACTGAAAACTAAAAATAAAACTGACAACAGTGGATACAGTGCAGAGTCTGAGGTTAGGAAGACTCATCTTCCTGGGTTCAAATCTGGTCTCAGACACTAGTTGTGTGACCCAGGGCAAGTCACTTAATCCTGTTTACCTGAGTTTCCTGATCTGTAAAATGAGCTGGAGAAGGAAATGGCAAACAACTCCAGTATCTCTGCCGAGAAAACCCCAAATAGGGTCATGAAGAGTTGGACATAATTGAAAAATGACTAAAGAACAAAAATGGGTCAACAAAGTGACATAAAAAAAGAGAATGGAACCCCGTCCTTGCACAGTCTGATCCACACTGGGATTGATAAGTGAAGTGACCATTATCTTGATCAGTGCTGTCCTTCAGCCCTGCTGCAGCAGCATAGGAAAACAGGCAGCAAGAGAAGAGGCATCTGCTGCCCTGAGGCTTGTTGAGTTTCTTCTAGCTATCCAGTGGAGTCTCACATCTCGAGATCATGACACAATGTTGGGTCATCACCTGCGGCGGTTGTGTTAACTTGCTAATAGTTCACTTGCTAAGATAGGTCCATGATGACACGGCTTTCACTGACTTTCTGAAACAAGTGTGGTTGTGGCCTTGACTTTGGCTGTAGTTCTTAAAATGCTTTCTTCAAAAGTTTTCATTAATGGGGGAGACACATCAAAAGTTTGGATTGTTTGTAAATAAAATTTCAAAATTGGGGATATAGGGATTCACAGTGATGGAGCATAACACATTGGGCAGGACTGGATACACTTTTATTGAGCCTGGTTTGGAATCATTAAAATGTACCACTTGGTCCTGCATCAGCCTTGCATAGCAGTCTTTTGATGGATGAAGGGAGTAGTGTGGCTCGAAGGAGAGCATGCTGGGTGTGGAATCAAAGTCTAGGTTTTAATCTGAGCTCTGCTACCTCCTACTTGTGTGACCCTGACCAGTTTATTTTCCATCTTTCGTTCTGTTGCCTTGTCTGTGAAATAAAGAGAAAGGATCGGATGATTTCTAATTCTTCTTCCTGCTTAAATCCATGGTCCTTTGATGATAGTTTGATGGGGATCCCCCCTTGTCTCTGTGTGTCTGTGTGTGGCCAACTATTGGTTTTATCTTTGGATTTGGAGTGGAGATTGTGTGGTAATTATATCCTACCTATGGTGAAATTATACCCTTTCTCAGCAAGTCAGAGCCCATCCTCCCTCATATGTTCAGGTGAGAACCTCTCCCCTCCCTTTAATAGATTGGATGGAAATAAGATGGGGTTCTAATAGAAAAATTTGCTAGAATATGCTAGACTTTGTTTCTATCTTTAGACTTCAGTGTTCCTACTTGGAACATCTATTGGCTTAGTCTCTTGTAGTAGAGGCTGAAAGAATTTAGTCAACTGTATTTTTTTTTTATTTTGCCATAGAACATGAAAAGCATGAGCTTTGGTGGCAGATTATGAAAAATGTTTGTGTATTTGATTTGGAGAGTTTTCAGTCTCATTTGTGGTTAGTAAGTTGGTGCCCATTTTGATTGTTCTATGGAATATAAAGTCAGAAAGGTTGGAATCAGATATAAAGGCCTTACAGGCACAGTATCACACATTAAGAATTTTTCAGCACGTGTGAAGGAAAAAACTTCATCAAAACACTTCAGAACTCTAACAATGCAGTGACCAATTGTGATTTCAAAGGAATGATTCCTCCTGCCTCTCAGCAGAGAGGTGGTGGACTATAGGTTGAGAATGAAGCGTACATTCTCAGACATGTTTAGCATGACAATTTGTTTCGCGTGCCTGTACTTATTTCTTATAAGGGAAAGTTATATTGACTCTGTGCCTTCGCATTTCACATCTCATGTCCTTTGTAGTCATATTGATAGTGTCGATAACACCAAAAAATTCATCCAACCCAGAAGACCTGCCCCAACCTGTTTGGTTCTGTGTTAGCTGCAGGGTGTACAGTATACTTATTTTGATGGCATAAATAAATTAAGGGAGAACGATAGAAGTCTCATTACTTAATAGCTCGTCTTAATGAGCAGCTGTTATCCAATTGGTTAATGAAGGGGTAACTTCATGCTGCAGACATGATGGAATGAACTGTCACAAATTCTCAAAGATTTCTCTCCAACGACGGTGCATGACCAGGAACTGAAGGATCTACTGCTGCCAGAATAACTCCAGAATTTAAAGCAAAAATGAAGTCCTGGCTTTATTCCGTTGGACGAATTGCGCTGTTCTTCCCTGTGGGTGGCTACATTTGTTCTTACTGACCCTCTTCCTACCTGAATGGTTGACTTGCTCCTCAGGATTGCTGGAGAATGAGGATTACTTGTTTGGCTTATGGGAACTGGTGTGATCCAGGACCTGGATGGGAAAATGTGCCAAGGCCATCCCAGCCTATTGATCCTCTCTACTGAAATCCAAGTGGCTTGGATTCTTACGTGCTTTTCTCTGATCCTCTTGGATTCTTGGTCATCCTAACTGAACAGACCTGTCAAAGGTACAAGGGCAAGCAGGGAAGTCCTTCCAAGAGAAATGTGACCATTGCAGGGGGAGTTTTCTTTCTTCTTTCAGGATTTACTACTTTAGTGTCTGTATCTTATATGTCTCATGTGACAGTATAGAAGTTCTGGAGTTCTGATTACCCAACAAACATGCCCTGGTGGAAATATGGAAATGCCATATTCTGTGGCTAGACCAGAGGATTTTTGCTTTTGATGAGAAGCCTTTTTTTTGTTCAAATCTGTTTTGTTTCAAAAAGAATATTAAAGAATCTGCCCTTTTTAACTTCAAAACTAGATCTTCCTAAAAAGGCATCTTTTAACAAAATGGACTCTGTATAATTAGGGATAAATTTCCTAAGACATTATTCAAATGCAGGTACTCTTCTTTATCCTGTATGGAGAGAACCTTCCCTACCCCTACCACCCAATCTTTTTTTTCTATACTATGTGTTTATAGATTACAAGTTGAATTTTAAAGCTTCTCATTAGTCAATCAAAATAATACTTGATCTGTATCATTATACGAAATTAAAAATTAATCTCAACCAGAAACTTCCAGGGAGGAGGTGTTATTTCTTATTAAATATGATTCTTAAAGATAGTCACCCATACTAATAAGAGATTGCCTACACAATATAAAAATCTTGACATTGTATAATGAATACAGAAAAAAAAAGGTAAGATGGAATGCATTTGACCTTTTACAATAATTGTAGATGAGTAATGTGTGATGTGTGTTATAGTTGACTTGGCACATTAACTATTTTCATTAAGCCAATCCAGAGACTCAGCAATGCATGGCAAGGATAAATTAATTAGATTTTAATATTGCCAACAATGCAGTGAGACCTATAGAGCAAATAAGCTCTGGGAAGAAAAAAAGAGGAAATGGGGAATGGCTTTAATGGAAAGAAGCTTGCGGGATGCTAAGTGAACTGATGGGCATCAGGGGTTCTATTGTAGACTTTAACATGGCATATTTGCAGTGAAGTGGAGAGAGATTACATCTGCCCATAGTTGTGAATTACTACCTCTTTCCCCCTCCCTGCTCCCTGACAAAAAAAGAATATTAGTATGTAAAGTAAGCATATTAGGAGCCCAGCCTAGTTGTGGTGTGGTATAATCTGAGTGGGCAGAAGCCAGATAACTGATGTTTGGTTTTAGTGACAATGAGGAAGCCAAAAGGGTCATTAATTAGTGATATCATTATGGGGAAGCAGAGAGAGTGTAGTATTTGGCTGTCTTAGTGGTGTGAGTTAGAGAGAGTGATGGGGGTGGTGTTTGGTTGTGCATTCTTGAGCAGTTTGAGGGTGCAGCTTGGAACTCTGAGAGGTGATTCTATATTCAGAGTGAGTGAATGTGACTTGAGTTGAAGGTGTATGGGGAAATGTTGGGTTCTAGGGTGAGGCAGGCATTCCCTGCCTGAGTAAATGACTTGAGAGGTTGTACAGACCTAGTTCCCAGTATAAACCCCCATGGAACATTATCAATATTTGGATGTTATGACAGCAAAGTAATGGCGGGTGTTAGCTAGTCACATGTTTTCAAGACCCTAGTAGTCATTGGTGAAGGTATGTACAAAGCCAGAATGTGAGAATATTTTTGTGAGTGAGTCTGTCATCCCAAAAGGGCATTTTTGTAACTGTGTGCCAGTGGGAGTCTGTCCTGACAGCAACATTTAAGTTAATTGTATGTGTTGCCTTTAGTCCATGGAATATAGAAGAATGTCTTTGAGGTACATGACTATTCCTGAATCTAACAGATATTAGAAGATGGCACCATGGCATTATGCAGTTATAAGAGCCCTGGATTTGGAGTTAGCAGCACTGGATTCAGATTCTCACTGTCCTCCTGTGTGAATTTGGGCAGGTTATTTTCACCTCTCTGTGCCTCAGTGTCCTTGTGTAAAATGAGGAAGTTCCACTAGATGACCTCTGAGGTCCCTTCTAGAACCATGACCCTAAATAGATTCATTCATTCAATAAACACTAACTACTTATAAACTACTATGTACTCATGGTAATGTAAACTGGTGTGAAGAATCCAAATGATGTCATCATCAAATTATCTGAACAAGGCCTGAAATTTCTCTTCATCCTCCTTAAGAATGTGTACTAGGTTGTATGCCTGTTTCACGTGTAGGTGAGTGAAAACTCAAGTCATATCTCAACCGACCAATAAAATTTGGGATCAGTGGCAGAAGGGATCAATCACAGATTATGATGGCGGTCAGGGATCTATAGTAGTGACGCAGTCTAAACTCACTACTTCTTTTCATGTAAAGCACCAGTGCCAGCACAATGTAAAACCAAGGTTTTGTTTTAATCATAGGGAAGGGGGTGGTGTCTGGAATTAGCTGCTTGGAGTAACAACATTTACACAAGCCACCAGAGGGCGCTTCAAGTTTGAGCTGTGTTAGCTCGTTCATCCTGCACTTCTGTGGACTATTTCTGGCCATCCCAGCCTGGAGCAACCTGCTCACTACCACCTGAGGATACTTCTAGTTTCCTTTCCCAGATTTCTGTCAAGGAGTCATAAATTAATTTCCTTTAAAATCATAACTGTTTTCGCTTATTGGCCTTTTCTCCACAGGTACTCATAAGTCTTGTTTAGTAGGAGCAGAACCAAAGAAAATATTCTAAGTAATGAGAGAATAAATAGGTTATGCCCAGAGGAAGAAGAAAGGGAGCTTCTGGAAAGGACATGCAATGAACGTTTTCCAAGGTTGGGGGCTCTGCAAGAGAGTTTAGTTGTTTCTTTTTTCCCACTTTATGCTATCAATCTGCACAGATACATGGAGGCTATCCATGGATTTTTTTTTTCATTTATCTTTTGTGTACTTTTCTGGTTATGGAGTTTAAATACTGTAGAATTCTTTCTGTGTATTTTCTTTTCAAAAAAATCTTTTTATGAATTTTTATATCACTAATATTTTCCACAATAATCTTCCCCTTTTCCCCTTCCAGAGAATCATCTAGCAGCAAGGTGGTGCAGTGGTTAGAGTATTGGATCTCGAGTCAGGAAAACCTGAGTCCAAATCCAGCCTCAGCCATTTGTTAGATGTGTGACTGTGGGCAAGTCTCTTGACCTCTGTTTGCCTTAACTATAAAATGGCCATAGTTGTGAACACCACCTACATTGCAGAGTTGTCAGGATCGAATGAGATAATATTTGTGAAATGCTTTGCACAGTTTCTGGAATATATAGGTATGTATAAATGTTCACTCTCTCCCCCTTTCTCATAATAAAAGGCATTTTTAAGTTTAAAAAAAAGAAAGAAAAATAAGAAGAAAAGAAAAAATCAGCAAAGTTGAGCAATACATTAAAAAAAGTCTGGGGCTGTTGCTGCAGAATTCATCATGGTGGTAGCTGCTCTGGCTTGGGTGATCTGAGGAACCACTGAGCCCCAGGAGAAGCAGTGACCTAGCTGGGGAGCAAGGCCTGGTAGCTGAGAGGAGGCAACAGTGGTCCACATACCATGTTTGGGAAGAATAACCAGAGGCTGGAGATCAAAGCCATCCAACAGCGAGCTTCCAAATGCACTTGGGCTTTGACCAGCAGGAGCAGAAGTCCTCGAGCTCTCTTGTTAGTGGCAGGGGCTCATCACAGAGTGGGCCCTGCAGCCCAAACCCCACGTTGACCCTGCCTGCATTCAGTCTGGGGCCCATAGACCATCATTCAGGGGAGCAAGGGCTCGAAGGATGGGGTCCTCTCACTGCTATTGGATGAGTTTGAGAACTCTTCTATAAACTGATCCAACTCCCTTCAGCAGCAGGATAGCCATCCCCAGCCCCTGCCAGGTTCTCCAACCCCCTATCCTCAAGAGAATGGGCTGACTGAGGCCAAGAGGACAAGGGTCCATGGCCAAACTCAGGAGAAGGTACACCCAGCGTTTGGAGACAGGGGTCCTATAGAGGGTTGGAGTTGAGCAGTTGATCATTGGAGCCCATGGTGGCAGCAGCAGAGATGGGGAAGAGGTCCAAGTCATTAGGGGAGGGGGCTTTGGGCCAGCCAAGGAGGCCCCAGGCATCCAGGGACAAACAACCCCTGTCGGTGCCTGGTGTCTGGAGCCCACCACCCCCAGGTCCAGGAGGTGAGGTGAAGTCATTTACTGCAAGGCCTTTTAACACATATCCTTGTGCTAATAAAGACCATCCCATAAAGGGCCTCAGGGAGAGTCCCATAATCCTACCCCTTCTGGTCCCCTCCTTGGGAGGCTCCAGGCCACTGCCCTGTGCTGGCCCAAAGCCAGCCCCTGCCCAAAGTATCCTGAGCCCACACACCTCAGAAGCCCAGCTGGCCTCTTGTGTCCTTCCCCACCCCTCTTCAAGCTGACCTGCCATGCGCCCAACTCCAAGCTAGGTGAGGAGATGATTAGGATATATCATGTACATATTTTTTTGTAATTGTTTCTATCTCCAGAATGTTTTTTTTGAATCATACAGGAAGTTATTTTCTAAGTAAATTGTGTTTTAGGGTTTAGCAAATACTGGGTTATTGAATCCCATTGTTTCTGATTCTCTCTCGTCCTGATCTGTTGAAGATGTTTTTGTTTTTAATGCGGTTTTGTTGACAGTTTCCCTAATGTTGAGCCATATTTGCTGCTCACATGATCATAATGAGTGTTTTCTTGGATAAATTGCTATAATCTGTTTGACAGATTTTATTTCATTTTTTAAAATCAATATTCATTAATGATAATGGTCTTGGGTTCTCTTTCTTTATTTTATCCTTCCCTGGTTTAGTATTATGACTATATTTGTCTCATAGAATGCTTTTTTTCTTAGTTTTTGAGAAAAATGTGTGTAGTACTGATCCTAATTTTTTTTTCAGTTTGGTGGAGAACTTTACTGCATCAGGATGCAGAGCTCTCCTCCCTGCTGCTCCCCCACACCAGCAGTTACTTTACAGTTAGTTCTAGTTCCATTTCTGAGATTGGATTATTGAGTATTTCTATTTCACCTTCTTTTAGTTTGGGCACTTTATATTTTTGAAAGTATTCCTTGATTTATTTTGGGTTCTCCATTTTCTTAGCATATGAGGTTCTGATTGTTCTTTTTATTTCTTCTGGTTTTGCTGTGACTTCACCTTGTTTATCTGCTATTTCATTGATTTGATTTTCTGCCCTCTTCTTAACCAGGTTGGCTAAAGTTTTATCTGTTGTGTTACTACATTCAAAGACTCTGTTTTAAGTTTTGTTTCTCATTTCTATAGCATTTTTAGTTTCTAATGTATCTGTTTCTCAAATTTTCATAGAAATTTTCAATATCTCCTTTTTTCTGCTTATTTTGGGTTTGTTTATTTGTTGGCTCTCTAAATGATAATTTATGTAGGGTTATTTTATATCCTGCGACTTTGCAGACATTATCAATTTTTTCAATTAATTTAATTGACTTTCTAGGGTTCTCTAAATAAGCCATCATATTGGTGGCAGCTGGGTGGCGCAGTAGACAAAGCACTGGTCCTGGAGTCAGGAGGACTTGAGTTCAAATTCGGACTTAGACACTTGACACTTGACACTTACTAGCTGTGTGACCCTGGGCAAGTCGCTTAACCCCATCTGCCTTGCAAAAATAAATAAATAAATAAACCAGTATATCATCTGAAGCAGCCCCCTTTTCCACTGAACTCTGCCTTCCTCTGAGGTTTCAGGACTGTTCCTCCTAGCTTTTGGTCCTACTTTAGTCTCTTAGCCCTCATCTCACAGCTTAGGTGAGCATTAACATCTCTTTGTATCACCTCCTTCTCTGCCTGGGATCTGTGCTTTTCCCTCCCATTGCTTCTGCTGCTGCCTTCTGATTGGTCCACAGCCCCTAAAACTAACTTGAGTCTTCTCCACCTGCAGTCTTTCTTGGCAGTATGGCTGCTTATTAGGCAGGTCAATAATATAGTAGTTGGATGACAGCTTTCTTCAAGACACAGTGTTCTTGCATCAAGTCTACCTAAAAATCTCAAGGTCATGAATCCTAAATGGTTGGCCTTAGTAGAGGCTTTGGATTTTTGACAGGCAAATGGTTTTAATGTCCCACAAATTTCCAAGAACCAGGCAACCCAGAGAGGAAATATATCCTTTCCTGTAGCACTGTGACCTTTGATGAAGGTCACAGTCCTACATAACTTTAGCTAGAATTAATTTTACCCTCTTTTCCTAGCAATCAACTGATCTTGGGAGCCATCAGTTTTTGTTAGCAGCTGTTGTAATTGTTGGGGACAGATGTAAGCATCTCTTGTCCTGCCTTAGGGCTCTCTCTAGAACAGTGGACAGAAAGGGCAATGCAAAGGAGAAATGAACTTTGGGGAGCAATGGTCCTTAACATTTCTGTGTGTCACAGGCCTCTTTAGTAGTCTGGTGAAACCTGTAGACTCCTTCTCAGGACGTTTTTGTTTTATTTTGTTTTTGTAATTAAATGTTAAATTTCAGCTAGAAGTTAATGAATAAAAAGATATTTTTCTCCTCTTCATGTTCATGAACCTGCTGAAATCTAACCATGAACCCCATGAGTCTGTGAATCCCAAGATAAGAACCCCTGTTATAGGAAGAAAAATTGTCTGTATTGTAGTGTGAAAGCCCAGTGGTGTTGGAGGTTGGCAGGGGTGGAATAGAACTCTTTCCCAGCTTGGAATCTCTGATGCTGCTGACAGTGTACATCCAGGCAAGGTCTTACAAGAGGTCAAGTAATACTAAGGAACTTGAAGGAAGGAAAAAGCAATAATATGAAAACACAATGTGTCAGGAAGGGAGATCTAGGAAACACTTCCAAGACATAGGGAGATCAAGTGCATGGGAAACAGGAACAGAGATTCTGATCTGTCAGGAGGACATATGTTCAATGCCCTGTGGGCCAGTGGGCTTTGTTCTTATGCACAGGAAATGCCACTGCCTGTCTGTGCCCCCCTCAGTAATGTCTTCCAGCTGTGCCAGGGAGAAGGGTTGGACTGCTATCAAGAACTGTGAAGCCATGGGCATGTTTCCCTTGCTTCCAGGGCAGTACATGAGTAAGCAGCCCTGAGGATGTGTATTCTAGCCTCCTAGCAGGCAACCTGAGATCTTCCCGTGTATCTGAGAGACTCACTTGTACAGAAAACATAGCCCAAATCTTCTATTGTGATGTTTCATTCTAGTCCTACAAAATTGACTGGAGTCAGGGCTAATTCTCCAGGTAGGTGATTGCCTAAAAGGTGTGCTGGTAAATATTTAACTACTGGCTCTTTGGAAAAAAAATGTAGGAAGTCCCATGAATATTATCAACATTTATGCTGTCATTTTCTTAAGTGTAGACAATTGACAAAATAACAAATCAAACCCTGATTTATAATTTATCATCAAGCCCTGATAAGACTTTAGTCTCAAAGTCTTTGTTAGTCTTTGCCAACTTCTGAGGTATACTTACTCACAATGAAAATGTATTAATTAGCTCTCAAGAGCCAGATCAAGCTACCTTTGGCATTCTCCTGCCCTACAATTAAAATATCTCTGCCACCAGACAGACAGAGTGTCTGAGATTACCATTGTTAAAGCCAATCCTTTGGAATAAAGCATTGTGAATCTGAAAAATACCAATTAAATCGGAAGTATGTTAATCAGGGGAGATAAATGCTTAAGCATTAGTATGAAAGTTAATTTTAGTATATGATTATCAGATTATCTGCAAATAGGAATCATATTACTTAAATGCTGATGATAGTGCAATAGGAAGAAAGGAATTACAGAGAGAATAGATCCAGACAAAATGTCACACTAGGGATAATCATTCACAGGTAGGTGGTACCAGAAGGTCAATGCTATTCTATTGCTAGCATTTATATGTGCTTTCGGTTTTGCAAAGCACTTTACAAATATTATTTCATTTTATCCTCCCAACAACCCTGAGAGATTAGATAGGTGCTATTATCATTCTCATTTTACAGGGGGAACTAAGGCAGATAGCAGTTAAATGACTTGCCCAAGGTCACATAGCTGATAAAGAATCAGAGACCAGATTTGAAAGAACATATTGGCTATAGGGCCGGCACTCCCTGTATCACCCAGATGCCTCTATAGTCAATATAGAGGGAGGGCAATAAAGAGAAGAAATGAGCAGCAGAAGCACTAAAGATAAATCTTACCTGTTTCACAATTTTGCCAAAGACCAGTCATGGGTAAAATACATTGTTGGGGAGCAGCTAGGTGGTGCAGTGGATAGAGCACCGGCCCTGGAGTCAGGAGGACCTGAGTTCAAATCCAGCCTCAGACCAACCACTTGACACTTACTAGTTGTGTGACCCTGGGCAAGTCACTTAACCCCAACTGCCTAAAAAAGATGAAAATTTTTAAAAAGTACATTGTTGTTGCTGTTAAGTAGTTTCAGTTGGGTATGTTTCTTCTCATGACCTCATCTGAGGTTTTCTTGGCAAAGATACTAGAGTGGTTTGCCGTTTCCTTCTACAACTCATTTTGCAGATGAAGAAACTGAGGCAAGCAGGGTTAAGTGGCTTGTCCAGGGTCACACAACTAGTAAGTGTCTGAGATTTGAACTCAGGTGGTCCTGACTCTGGACCTGGCACTCTATCCAGTATACCATCTAAGTTCCCCTAAACTAAAATACCTTGTATTTGTTTATTTTGTATATAATGTTTTCCCACTAAAATGTAAAGTCCTTGTGTGAAGAGATTGTTTCATTCTTTGCATTTGTTTCCCTAGTGCTGCTTAATAAATGCCAATTACCTCCCAAGGCAGGCCAGTTCACTTCAGAGTAGGCCACATGACTAGTAAATGTCAGAAGCAGAATTTGGACCCAGGTCTTGGGTTCAAATTTGAACTCCAAGTCTAGTGTTTTTTCCATTGGAAAAACTGTTCTCATATAAGGCTATACAGGGTGTCCTGAAAGTCTTAGTACCATGTTAAGCTATTAAGTATCCAAACTGTACTTAAAAACTACTTTAAGCAATTTAAACCATGAAGGCTTAAAATGAACTAACTGTTTTGAGACCCCCTATATTTGATGAGGCAGCTAGGTGGCATAAAGGATAAAGTGCCTGGAGTCAGGAGTACCTAAGTTCAAATCTGATCTCAGACATTTACTAGCTGTGTGATCCTGGGCAAGTCACTTTACCCTGTTTGTCTCAGTCCCCCAATTGTGAAATGAACTGGAGAAGGAAATGGCAAACCACTCTAGTATCTTTGCCAAAACAAATAAAACACACAAAAAAACTCAAATAGGGTCAAAAAGAGTAAGACATTACTAAAATGACTCAACAACAATAAAAAAATTTGATATGTATATTTTGTGCAGATATATGTGGGTATATATTATATGCAAATATAATTAAATATCTTACATAAATACATATTTATACATATGTGCATAAACACAGCCTGATAGCTAAGAGGGAAATCTGTTGGGGTTTTTTTTTTCAATTTTCTAGCATTTATTTTTATTCCCTCCCACACCCCCTACTCCTATCCTCCCAACACTGGTGGGGGGTGGGGGTGGGGAGAAAGCCTCTTACAACAAATATGTGTAGTCCAGCAAAATGAAGTCCCATATTATAGGAGAAAGGTAACACTATTTTCTTAAAAAGAGACAGGCTACTAGATGTGACTGAACATGGATCAAGTTAGGTGACTTTCATTGGACAATGCATAGAGAAATGATCTGAAAGATATGAAGTATCACATCTGTCCCATTAATAGGTACACATCCAACAACATGGAGCTGTCCTCTCCAAGGATGGTGCCAGTCAACATATTTATCAATGATTTTGCTGATGTCATAGAATGTATTCCCATTAAACTTGGGGATGACATAATGCTAAGACAAATCACTGACACTAGGTGGGAATCAGAAGAAAGGAGATCTTAGACTAGAACACTGGGCCTGATAGAATCAGATGCAAATGAAAAGGGATAAATGTCAAGTTTGACCCTTGTCTTCAGTGTCAACTTCAGAGGTACAGCATGTATTCCTAGGTGGTAAAGGATACTTCCCACACCTGACTCTGGAAGTCTTTCTCCCTTCTTGATTTCTCATGAAATTCCCCTCACCTCTAGTTGTCTGCTGGACTCTGAGGATTGGTGCATTTCTAGAGTCCATCACAGTCACTTCTTTTTGCCATGAGGGGTCATGGTCCCTGAAGCTGCTGCTATCCTCAGGTGGTGACTATCTTTCCACATCCAAGTACAACTGCTTCCACCCCCCTGAACCAGTAGTGTTCCAATGGCCACTGTTCTGCTGCAATCAGCTTTGATCTCTGATGGTTCCTCTGGATCTCCCTAACTCACAAGATCATTTGGAGATTTCCATTTGAACTACTCCTTTACCGGATGAGATCAAGAAAAAATAAACACAAAGACAGAGGTAGCCACATGGTCATATTCACTATGTCAGGATGGGAGATGTGGTTCCATCATCTCTCTACCCCTGTGACTTGGTTTCAACTCTAAGGAGCCCTTCCTCCTGACCATAAAGAAAACTGATGAAGGTGCATGTCATTCCTTTTGTGTACCCACTGAGCTCAGTCATTAGTTCTTGTAGCTCCACTGCTGAGTAAAAGACTTCATCATCACACAGGGATCTGTTATACTTGTTCAGAAATAAGCTCTCACCACATTTCCACATCATAACTTAGATTAAAGCAGGTAGAGATGCATTCTCCATGGACTGGTCTCCTCTAGGCCAGTCCACCTCAATCACGTGTAAAACGAGGAAATTGCTGATCAACCCAATGACCAACCACAATTCCAGAGGAACCATGAGGTATGCTTCTCATCTCTCCAAGAGAGGTGATGGATTCAAGGTGCAAAAGAAAAGATGTATGGAAATGGCCTAAACAGAAATTTGTCTTGTTTGAGTATGTAGGGTTATTGCCAGGGTTTTTGTTTTTATTTTTTTCAATGTCAATTACATGCAAAACAAAGCAAGGAAATTAAACTAAGTGTCCTCTAAGTTATCTCTCTAAAT
Source organism: Phascolarctos cinereus (assembly GCF_003287225.1). Classification (NCBI taxonomy): domain Eukaryota; kingdom Metazoa; phylum Chordata; class Mammalia; order Diprotodontia; family Phascolarctidae; genus Phascolarctos; species Phascolarctos cinereus. The sequence goes on from NW_027556098.1 coordinate 12,130,822, forward strand.
CTAGGAATTCTTTCCACCTTTTAGTGCAATATCGTCATCTTTCTATCAAATCCAAGATTTTTTTGTTTTGTAAAATTTAATGGCAGCTTTGAACAAGAAAAAGACATTCTAATGGGAGAGGAAATAGGGATAAGGCAATGGTGGCTTAGCATCCTTGTTGCTTGCCTTTTGTGTTTCTTCCACTGTTATTGTCTTCCTTCTATTGCTGTTTCTCTTCCAACCTAGTTTCTCTAAAATTGAGGGAGTATGGAATAGTGGCGAGTGTCCTAGACATGACTTTAGGAAGACCTGAGTTCGAGTCACTCCTCTCACACTAATTGTGTGACCTTCGGCAAGTCACTTAACTTTTATCTGCCTCAAACCAACTGTCTTTTGGGCTTCTTGGACAAAATTCCTCAAGCAGAGGAAACCACAGATCTTTTGTACAGTTTCTAAAATCAATATTTATAGGTTGTTAGAGACTTCTTGGTACTGTTCTTTGAAGAAAGCACAAAACTATTTCTATAATCATCTGTGTTTGCTTTTCCAAATCACTATAGGCGTACCTTGGTATTACTAAAGTTTGTTCTTAGATATGTATCAGTCCTTGAAGTACGTAACCACAGTATTATCCTCAAAGTCCCTCTCTTCCTCACCCCATGTGGCGACAGCAATGTCCAGACCTCCTTCCCCTGTGATGATTGGGCTGGTTTTATCTTTTTTTTTTTTTAAGGCAGTTGGGGTTAAGTGACTTGCCCAGATCAGTAAGTGTCAAGTGTTTGGTCTGAGGCCAGATTTGAACTCAGGTCCTCCTGACTTCAGGGCCAGTGCTCTATGCACTGGGCCACTTAGCTGCCCCTGGGCTCATTTTATCTTACAGAGCTATAAACCCATTCCTGTCCCTAGGTCTTGATTGGCTCAAAGGACTAAGGCTCAACCTGTGGTTGGTAGCTTCTGGTCACATTGACTTGGCTTCCTGGACACCTAAGGGCATCAAAAGGTACACTCCCATGATATTGGGGCCTTTCCTAGTGGGTGGTTGTGTGCAGTCATTTTTTAGCTCTCTCTGCCTCTATGACCCCATTTGGGGTTTTCTTGGCAAAGATACTGGAGTGGTTTGCCATTTCCTTCTCCAGCTCATTGTACAGAGGAGGAAACTGAGGCAAAAGGTTGAAGTGACTTGCCAAGGGTCGCATAGCTAGTAAGTGTCTGAAGCCAGTTTTGAACTCAGAATGATGAGTCTTCCTGGCTCCAAACCCAGTGCTCTATCCACTGCCCCACCTAGACATCCCCAAACTCCATGACTTGCCACACCCTGGTATGATTTTCACATGGAGATTAATGGTGCCACCTACCCAAGCTCAAAGCTGGAGTATATGTGTTGAATATTTTCTCTGTGAACAACTGTGACTCATTTCATTCCAATATCAAAACTGAACTAAGAGGTTACTAGCCTGAGCCAGACCCATTCCTGACACCCCACATATCCCATCAGTTGACAAATCTCATTCCTCTCTCCACAATATTTCTTGTATCTGACCCTTTTGTAAACCTCTTTTTTAGATGATTGAATCCTAATTGGTCTCTGTGCCCAAAATCTCTTCTCACTCCAGTCTGTCTTCCACACAGCTGCCAAAATGATTTTTCTATATGTACAGTCATTCCTACTTTCAATAAACTCCAGTGGCTCTCTGTTGTCTTTAGGATAAAATAGAAGCTATGTTGAACTTTTAAAGTCATTCACAAGTTGGCCCCAATCTATTTATCCACCTCATGGTAGATTGCTCCTTTTCTTCTGAGCTCTGTGACCCAGAAAATCTTCATTATGCCTCACACATAACAGTTCATCCTGCACCTTTCTTGGAATTAACTGCCCCCAGACCTAAAATGCATTCCCTTCTTTCCTCCATGGGTCTGGTTTGAACTACCCCTCATTTGAGGTTTCTTCCAATGCTCACATGCTATGATTCTGGGATCTACCTCAGAGAATCCCTTTCTTCCTTCAAGACATGGCTCAGACACTACCTTCTACAGGAGATCTTTTCTGATTCCTCCCAACTGCTAGTGCCCTCCGTCCTTACCTTGTATTGATCTATTTGCATTGATTTGTAGCTATTCTCTTAACATGTATTCTGGAAGTACCTCTGTGTGTGTGTGTGTGTGTGTGTGTGTGTGTGTGTGTGTGTGTGTGTGTGTGTGTTTCAAACCTTCCACAGTAGAATGTAAGCTCATTGAGAGTAGGGATTATTTCATTTTTTTGTATTTATATGGCCAGCATCTGGTTACAGTAGCAGGCACATAGAAGGGGCTTGATAAATGCTTATTGATTGATTGATTATATTCTTTTTTTCTGTAGTTTTAGTTTCTTCAGTCTCTTCAAATAGATAGTTTTTGTGTCCCCTCTAGACCTTTTCTTTTCCATATTTACTTCTTTCAGCTAACCTTCTATGGTATGAATTCAGTTCCCTTCACCCTCCTAGATATCCTCTTGTGCACATAATCCAAGTTATCAGCATCTTTCCTCAAATATGGTGATATATCTTGAATGCAGTATTCCAGATACAGTCAGATGAGAGCAGAATACACAGAGTAATACCTTATTCCTGGTACTGACTGTCTCAGTGCAGCCTATGGTTTCTTGGTTTCCATATTGCATTGTTGACTCAGATTGAGTTTGGAGTGTATTTGATGTTAGATCATGGGATTTAGCAATAGCTGGCATTTATCTAGCACTTGAAGGTTCTTAAAGTTCTTTACAAATGTTAACTCATTTTTTCCCTCACAACAACTTTGGGAAGTAAATTTCTGTATCACTTGAAGGTCTGCAAAGTACTTTAAAAATAAAATTTCATTTTCATCCTCACAAGAACCCTGGAAATTAGGTATTATTATTATTATCCTCCTTCTGCATGATTCCCATTTTACAGAAGAGGATATTGAGGCATATGAAGTTTAAGTGACTTATTTGCTTAGAGTCACATAGCTATTAAGTGTCTGAGGCTAGGTTTAAACCCAATTCTTCCTGACTCTTAGACCAGCTTCCTAGCCATGACTCTACTATTCCTCTGACACTGGCAGAAATAAATGGAGCAAAGAACAGCCATGCCACCTGGAGCTTGTAGCAGCAACAGGGATTTGAGAAAGCACAGAAAATATTTCAACAGTCCAAGAACCCAGGAAAGAAACAAGGGAAGAGAGAGAAGACTGCATTTGCTCAAGCTGATCCCTAGGCCTGGAATCTCTCCTTCCTTGAATTTCAACCATTCTTGAAAGTCTAATTCAAGTGCAACCTTCTCTATGAACCCTTCCCTGATCTCCCTATCAGTAGCAATCTTTCCCCATAGAGCTTGCATTTTATGGGGTCTTGAACCTCTTGATATTATCCTGTGATATCATGGACTAGTTACCCATCCAACCCATATAGACTGTGGACCTCACGAGGACAGGAGCCTTGCCTTACGAATCTTTGGCCCTCCTCAGGAGCAGAGTGCTCTCTAGGTGTTAGGCACTTTATGACATCAGTTGAATTGCCTCAAGGCCAGATAATGAATGAATGAAAGCCGTGAACAAAAGGTTTCCAAGACGGAGGCCCATTTTCTTGCAGACATATGGGCTTGATGCTTTTAGCTTTAAAGTTTTCTCCAAGCTCTCAAGGTGTATCCATGCTACTGAACATGCCCAAGGTTTAATAGTAGTCATATTTCTAAACTTGGGCTCTGACACCAGCACCCTCTAAGTTCAGTTTAGGTGTTGGGACAAAATGGGGCACTGGTAAGTCACTGAAATATTGCGCCAAAGGAAAGGGTTTAGGCAGCTAGGTGGTCCAGTGGATAGAGCACCAGCCCTGGATTCAGGAGGACCTGAGTTCAAATCCAACCTCAGACACATAACACTAGCTGTGTGACCCTGGGCAAGTCACTCAACCCCATTGCCTAGCCAAAAAAAAGAAAATTAATCTGGTGAATAAGTCATCAAAGTATTGTGACATCCACCAAGTCTGAGAGCCCCTGACTCCTAATCATTGGGACCTTTTATGCCCCCAGGTTGGGAAGCTGCATCAGGGAATGCTGGTCAGTCAGGTTGTGCTTTGAGGAAGGCTAGTCCTATCAAAGCCTTTTTTCACTAGAGAGAAAAGGACATGTAGCAGATTGACTCATCAGCAGAGAAGAGAGGCATCTCACTCACTGGGATAGCAGATATGCCAGGAGCTATGCAGTCAAGTAAAACATGAAGAATTTCTGAAGAGGGGGCTGGTGAGCAAATATTTGGGGGAAGGAAATAGGAAAATGTGGCAGTTATGTCAGTCAATCAAACAAATGCCTCCACGATATGATTATGCTAGAATCCAGATGTAAAATCACCCATTTTTCCTGCCCAAGTGAAATCTACTAAAAACCAAAGTTTTCATCCTGAATTAGAAGTGACCCAAATTTGTTAATGGAAGAAGAGAGGAGAGAATGATGGCAAATCACCAAGGGACACAGGACTTCTGCTTTCAAATTTTTATTAGCTAAATAATAAGATATTAACTAAGAAGTTTCATTAATCCTAGTGCATACACATACCTATTCTGATTTACATATACACATACACACTCATATGTCTCTACATATACATACGCACACAGTATCACATGGAAATGTTCAGAGTTACAATCAGTGAGATCAAGTCTTGAGGTTGTCAGAGAAGTAGGGATGTTGAAGACTATTTAGCAATGTCTGTTTGCATCATAATGTGACATCTTTCAGAGTCCTATTTTTCACTTGCTCTTTTTATGCCAAAAATTTCCAATAGCTGTTGTTCAAGTCTTCTATATTTGGTGGAATGTTTCTCTTATCAGTGCCCTGCAAGGGCTGCACCCCTAACCCTCCGGTCTTCGAAGTTCCTAGAGCCTGCTTCTTCATTGTGATGTCCTGGTCTCAGGCCAGGTTGGGGTGAAGGACAGACAGGCTTGGAGGTGGGACAGAGGAGCAACTGATGTGCTTGCTGCCTGAGATAGTCCTTTGTTTTCTTTAGGGTCAGTTTTGATTAACCCTTGATTTCCTGGAAACTCAGGCAGAATAATTTTACAAGATAACTTTTATACATACATAAACAATAATAATTTCACAGTCACAGTATTTCTGCTCATTTCAATAGAATCAATTCAGATTTTAACTTACTTTTACATTTGCTTTCTACATTAAAATAATAGGCTATGATCTTTTTATAAAATAGTTATTTTGAGTCATTCTTGATTCACAATTTCTACATTCATTTTCATGTATTATTATAATTTTTAATACATATGTTTTTAAACATTAGCCCACCAGATTGCTTATGGTCCACCATAACAATATACTTTAAATTATTTGGCGTTTTAAATATGTGTGTGTGTGTGTGTGTATTTATTTAAATTACTCACTTTTGGGGAAGGAAGGGTATGTAAGCAGTTTGGGCTTTTAGACCTTTAATTCAAGAATTATGAAAGTCAAAGAAAAATGACTGAACTCTCAAATTAGGAGCCATTTTTTTTTACTATGCTTAGCTGAAGAGAAGTGATTGTTATTTTTTTGTTTGGTTTCCCATACTGATAAAGCTGGTACCAGACAGTCTTACCTACATACTGACCATTTTCCCCATTTGCTGGAACAGATACCTCACCTTTCCTCACCCATTGGAGCTATCTCTGGAAAAGGCAATGAATACTAGGCACTCCTCTGCAGGTTGAATTAGAATTCTTGTCTTTTGGGGTCCATAATAAAGAACTAATTATTTATTTAAACATTTACTGGGTATATTTTCTCATTGACAGAAAGTTTTGAGCCCTAATTTTTCCTCTTCTAAATTGTAATTTCATCAGCATTTGGACTTTAATTCTTTGTATATCTGTATGTCTTTTCTCCATGTCAGAATTTGAGCTGCTGATAATTTCTTGGCTTGTCTTATTGATAATTTCATCCTTCAAAAACTGGAGGAACTAACAAGAGGAAATTCTATTTTGGATCGGATTCTCTTCAACAAGGAGGAACTGGTGACTGATGCAGAAATGATAGGAAACTGGTTGGGGAGTGACTATTCCATCCTAGAGTTAATGAATGAAGGAGGAGAAGGAGGAGGAGAAGAAAAATAAGGAGAAGGAGAAGAAGGAGAAGGAGAAGGAGAAGAAGAAGAGAAGAAGGAGGAGGAGGGAGAAGGAGAACTCTGACAGATTTGGGGAGAGTATAATCTCAAGATGATCAGAGAAAAGATAGATAATATTCTATAGGAAAAGTCAACCCAGAGGAGATAGGAAGCTCTCAAGAAAATAAATTGGAAGGCACAAAGAGAAACAATTCCAAAGACCTGGTCTATGCTTTGATCAAGCCTCTGTCAATGATCTTTGAAAGGTTGTAAAGAACAAAAGAGGTTCCAGAAGACTTGAGAAGGGCAAATGTTGTTCATGTTTTTTAAGAGACTCTATTCTAATCAACTGTAGACCAATGTGCTTTACTTCCGTTCTTGGCAAAATTCTAAAATGTATCATGAAATGGATTGTTAGTAAAAGTTTGGAAAAGGAAGTATTGATCACAAAGAGCCAGGACAAAGTCATCAAGAATAGATCAAATTGGAAACTAGCCTTATTTCCTTTATTTACATGGTTACTCAGTTAGTAGATGAGGGATGCTGCAAATATAGTTTACTTAAATTTTGGCAAAGCTTTTGACAGAGTTTCTCATGCTTTGTTAAAAAGAGAGATGTGGACTAAACAATAGCATGATGATGTGGATTCAGAACTATTTCACTGGGTAGATCAAGAATAATCATTAATGACTTGATTTTTCCACTTGCAAGAATGTATCCAGTGGAATGTCCAAGGATCTGTACTTTGACTTGTGGCATTAGCATTTCTTGTATCAATGACTTAGAAAAAGCCTTAGATGGCACGCTTACCAAAGAGAAAGCATAAAGCTGGGAGCAATGGCTAGCAATGGATGAATCAGAATTGCGAAAGATATCAACAGGCTTGAACATTCAGTTGATTCTAATGGGATGAAATTTCACAAGATTACATGTGAAACTGTTACACTTTGGTTCAAGAAATAACTTGACAAATACAAGGTTGGGGAGGCATGACTAGATAACAGTTCATCTAAACAAAGATCTTAGGGTTTAGTAATGTGCAAACTCAGAAGGGTTCAGCAGTATCATATGGAAGTCAGGAAAACTCTTGTGATCTTGGGTGACTTGAAGACTATCAAGGTATCCAGGAATAATGAGGTGAAAAATCCTACTGTATTCTGCCCATGGTTAGGGCCCATCTGCTGTTGTGTTCAATTCTGGGCTGTGCATATTACAAAGAACAATGTTAAGCTAGAGTGCTTTCAGAAAAAAAAAAATTGATCAGGATGTTGATTGGCCTGAAGTTCATAACATAAAGGATCACCTGAAGGAGCTAGATTATATGGCCTGAAGAAGCAAAGCCATAGAAAGAATATCCTGTCATTAAATATTTGAAGGTTTAGCACATGGAAGAGGGATTGGATTTCTTCTGCTTGGCCTGGGAAGGGAGAAAAGCAATGGAAGTGGTAAAGATGTAGGTTACACTTGAGGTATGTTAAAACTTCTCAACATTTGTTGTTGTTGTTGAGTTGTTTCAGTCATGTCTGACTCTCTGTGACCCCATTTGGGTTTTCTTGGCAAAGATACTGGAGTGGTTTGCCATTTCCTTCACTGGCTCATTTTATAGAGGAGGAAACTGAGACAAAGAGGGTGAAGTGACCTGCCCAGGATCACACAGATAATAAGTGTCTGAAGCCAGATTTGAACTCAGGAAGATGAGTCTCCCTAACTCCAGGCCTGGCACTCTATTTACTGCACCACCGAAAGAGGAATGAGCAGCCTCAGGAGTGCTAGACTGAGATAAAGCTCACTAGAGGTTTTCATGCTAAGGATACAAACCAGTTGTGAGGTATGGGGTAGAGGGGATTTTTGTGGAATAATGGTTGGACTAGTTAGCCCTTGAGGTCCTTTCCAACTTCAAGATTATGTCATTCTTTGATTCTGTCATTTTCAGTGATGAACTTTTATATTATGGAGCATAGAGCTGCTTTTAGAGATTTAGGCAGTTATAATCTTTATTATAGTAAGATGTTACCAAAGGCCTTGTAGAATAGCTCAAGTTTTGTTTGGAAGGGCAGAAAATGTTGGGGAGGAAAGGAAGAGAAAGAAGATCAAAAGAAAAGGGAAGAGTCGTTAAGAAAAGAGAAGAGCAATGAGTGAAAAACCCTAAGAAAATGAGGAAAGAAATGTATGTATTAATAAAATGTATGTCCAAAAGACAACTGGTCCTTAAGATCATAACTTTAGAACTGGAAAGGACCTCAGACATCATCTAGCTAACTCCTGATTTTTATAGATTATTAGAAAAGCGTCTATTTAGAGCTGAAAAGTACCTCAGATGTCATTTAATCCAAATCTCTCATTTGACAGAGAAATCCTAAGAGATTGAGAGCTAGAAGTGATTTTTAAGGCTTTGAGTTCAACCTCCTAATTTGACCAATGTGAAAAATGAGGCACCAAGAGGTTAAATGATGCATACAGAGTCACATAACTGGTAAGGATCTGAGGATTTCTGACTCCAAGTTCACTATTCACTATACAGTGGTTCTGAGGGGCCATGGAATACCAGTGAGAGGACTAGACCTTGCATGTGGAAACAGAAATGGAAAACACATACTTACCACCATCTTTGATAATTAAAGAACTCATTTTCATATAAAAATTTTAATAAAATGAATACATGGAATATGTTAACAGGTAGTAAAACATACATTAATATATCAAGATGCAGATTATATATATTGATACTTACAGAAACTAAATATTTGGAGAGTTCAATCACTTTAGACTGCTATGTCCAGAAATAGGACCAGAAACCTTTTAGGGAAATTCTTTTGGGCCAGTTCACAAAGGAATCAGGTGTCTGTAATCAACTTCCTTATGGGATGTCTGGACTGAGGATGTATTCTAGAAAGCTTTGAACAACATGTTTGGCAAAAGAAGAAGATTCCACTTATAAAAGAAGAGGCTGCACTTGAAATTCCCATTGGGAAAGAAAGACCAATTTCTCTCTTAGTTATTTTGTTCATTTTAACTGGAAATTGTCTTGGAAACTCCAATGTGCTATGGCCTCTCAAATCCATGTAGGTATTCCAGGTCACTGAGACTCCAACACTGATACTACTGAGGATGAAGCAACATCCAGCAATTAGATGACATGTATCAATGAAATGTGGGTATGGTTCATTCTTGAAGATAATCAGGAATGCCCCTAAACTGAAAATCATACCAGTCACTTGCAGGAAGATGGGCAATGTGATCAGGTCCTTGCCATAATGAAATTCTATGGGGTAGACCCAACTTGAATTGATTTGCATACAAACTACTGTTTTATGTTGCATGTTAGAAGAATGTTGAAGATAGCAAAACCTCCAAAGTCCAATCCACATAATGGAAATCTTCTGGCTGTGAAAATACCACACCCTCCAATACACAGAATTTGCTACATCAATACATAAGAACCAACTCACCAAAGCAAATATTGTGGCAGTCATCAGTGAAAAAAATTGTCTGATCTTAAATGTCATGGTAGGCTGAAGGCTGATGAGTTATGAAGACTATTCAGGAACACTGAAGAAAAGAAAATAAGAACAGAGCAATTAAAAAAAAAACTTTCCCTACTGATGCCTTGTCTAACATGTGGACAAAGATATATTTAAGTATTCCACATAGAGCAGTAAAAGTATAAAAAACTTTGGTTTAAGTGAATACTTGTTTTCATTGACTCTGAATTTTCTTGGGATTTTGCCTTTCAAGATTAAAAGGGGCAAGTAGATTAGGCTAGTGGTGTCAAACTTAAAAAGAAACCACATATTGACTAAGAAGACTGCAAATGAACATTATCTGTGTTGTATTGTATTTTTATTTATTTTTGTTAAACATTTCCCAATTACATTTTCATCTGATTCCTCCTCACTCTGGAGTTTGGAGGCTGCTTAGAGGAGAAGAATTTGATATTTATGGGCTAGGTGATCTCTAAAATCCTTTTCATGTCCAATATTATACGATTCCGGAACTTGTTTAGGAAAAGGACAATTCTACTGATACCTGAACCAGGAACTGTGTGTGTCTCTGTGTGTGTGTGTGTGTGTGTGTGTGTGTGTGTGTGTGCGTGTGTGTGTTTTCTAGCAGACTTGTGATTTCATTACTTTACAGAAGAAACTCCTTTCAATGTACATCTGCAATTATTCTGCAGCTTATAGTTTCAAGAGTTATCTGAGACATTGAGGAATTTAATGACTTTGCCAGAGCTAAATAGTATGTGCCAGATAACTCTAGAAGTGGACTCTGTCCACTCTTCCACACTGCCTTTCTTTACTCACGCCAACTTCAGTGTTTTAAATGAAGCAACATAATGAAAGACTATAGGTAAATTCTTGATTATCCACACTGAGACAGGGGTGGAAGTGGCATTTTTTTCCCCAAACTGAAAAATGGAAACATCCTTAGAGAGGCAGCTTGTTATAGCAGATAAATAGCAGGCCTCATGTACAGAAATACTTATAGTAGCTGTCCTTGTGGTGGCAAAGAAATGGAGATTGAGGGGGATGCCTATCAATTGGGGAATGGCTGAATAATTTGTGGTATATGAATGTGGTGGAATACTATTGTGCTGTACGAAATGATGAGCAGGCAGATTTCAGAAAAACCTAGAAAGACTTGTATGGACTAATGCTAAGTGAAGTGAGAAGAACCAAGAGAACATTGTACACAGTAACAGCTACATTGTGTAATGACTATCTTTGATAGACTTAGTTTTTCTTAGCAATGCAATGATCTAAGAAAATTCCAAAAGACTAAAGATGGAAAATGTCCATATCCAGAGAAAGAACTGTGGAGTCTGAATGCAGATCAAAGTATACTATTTTCTCTCTTTTCTTTCTTGTGGTTTTTTCCCTTGCTTCTGATTCTTCTTTATAACATGACTAATGTGGAAATATGTTTAATATGATTGTACATGTATAGCCTATATCAGATTACATGCTGTCTTGGGGAGTGGGGGGGGGGTAGAACTCAAAATCTTAACAGTGAATGTTGAAAACTAAAAATAAATGAAATAAATGAAATAAATAAATAAATAAATAAATAGCAAGCCTCAAAATCTCTACAATCTGGGTTCAAGTACTGCCACTGACACACACTAACTTTGTGACCCTGGTCAAGTCACTTATCCTCTCTTTGGTCCAAGCAGTTTTCTAAGATGGACAGTTATAAATCAGTTGCTGGGAGTTCAATGAAATTGACATTTTGGACCCTCTAAAAATATTCCAACCTTAGACCTTTTTGAATTGGAAAGGGCCGTACAAATAATATCATTGGTCCAGGAAACACCTTTACTGAACCTCACAGGTTTGGTACTTCTCTCTTTTGTTACCTTCAGATTTCTCTAGGTTCCTGAGGCAATTTTAAAATATCCATTCCCCCTCCTCTTTCCTGTTCTACCATGCCCACACTCCCATATACAGACATGTGTACACACACACACACACACACACACACACACACATACACACACACACATATATACACTCCCTAGGTTCAGGTATCAGCAGATTCATCCTTTTTCTAAGCAAGACAGGTCAATATATTTAAAAAACCAAACCAAACCACTTTATTAGCGAATTAAGAACTAATAAAGTTAAGTAAAACAAAAGAATGTCTAGAAGCCTAATAAGCAGAACTCAGATCTATTTGGCACTATGTGCATGCCTTCCTTACTCCACTTTTACAAGGCAGGCCATGTAAGTATTACCTGATTTTCCATGGGAAAAAACTGAGGCTCTGAGGGGTTAGAAGTAGTTCTTGGACCCAGCTTTCCTATTGCTATTAGTGCTCTTCTCACTCCACTATATAGCTAGAGACTGTCAAGAGTAGAAAGAGAGACCTTAACTCCATCCCTTTCTGGGGAGCCTACTCCTAAATTCTTCATTATCAGCTCTGGGAAATTTATTCCTGCCATTTATTTTCTTCTTTCTCTTCAGTGTCTGAAGAAGGAGCACTGGGTCACTACTGGCTCTGTGCAAATCCACTGGACTATCATTTGGGGAGAAAAACTTAAGGTTAAGAAAGCCCATCCTCACCCCTCCCTGGGGGCACATGAATAATTGGACCCCTATGGCAAATAGGGAGACACTATCTTTTTTCTTTGGGTGATTGATTGTCTCAGAACAACAGAGAAACCAGAGGAGAAAAATTCCATTTCCTTACATCAAAATTTTTATCTTATAAATAAGGAAACTGAAGCCTAGAAATGGTAAGTGACTTGTCCATTGGTCACCTAGGGAGCCAGCCAAAGAATTTGACATAGAACTCAAGTTCCCTCACCCTGAATCCAATGTTCTTTCAGGTAGATGGATTAGAAGAAGTTCTACGAAGCAGGGGACAGGGCTGCCTCTTTTGGTATGGCAGAGGAGCCTGTACCTCACAAGGTGGGATGTATCAGTGGTGCCAGAGGCTCATCTATTTGCATCCAAAATTCTGCCTGCCACGAGGCCTAAAATTCCCACCAGCTAAATCATTCTGTAGATTATTGTAGATGTTTAATGAAAGTAAGACAACCTAATGTTGTGGATAGAGGATTGTCTTTGCGGGCAGGAAGACCTCCATTCAATTCTTGCCTTTAACATTTACTACCTCTGTAGCCCTGGACAAGTCACTAACTTATTGGTGTCGGAGGCAACTCTTTAAGAGAGGGGTTCTTAACCTTTTGATGTGTTACAGACCCTTTTGGAAATCTGATGAAGTCTATGGACCTCTTCTTTAAAAAAAATGATTTTAATTCATAATATAAAATATATAGGATTATGAAAGAAAACTGTTGTACTCAAATACAATGATCAAATTATTTTTTAAAAAAGTTCATAGATCCCAGATTAAGAACTCTTGCTGTAAAGACTATATTTAGTAAAGAAATTGCAGGTCTCTATTGGTACAAGGGTATTTCCTGTCAGAATGAATCCTGAGCCAATGAATCAATATTCTGGTTCTGATACCTCCTACCCATTTTTCTTTCTCCTCTCCAAAATCATTCTGCTACCTGGGAAAGATAAGATTAGCAGGATCAGTGAAACCTGCTTTGACGAACCCATTAACACTTGTACAATCATACATTTAGCAATGGAAGGGACCATAAAGGTTATTGAGTCTAACTCCCACATTTGACAGCTGAGAAAAATAAAGCCTAATAGGATGAGGTGATGGAAGATCACAGAAGTTATAAGTGGTTGAGGAAGGATTGGAACCTAGTCTTCTGGTGCCCAATCCAGAATGCTTTACACTGCCCCATGGTGCATTTCACTTAAGGGAATAGGATCAAAGACAGGTACATTCTGTTTTAGAGTTGGGGGCCCTGACTGGAGATGAGCTATGGATGGCCCTGGCCAGATTGAATTCTGACACGATGCCAGAATGTTGGGAGGGTACAAAGGAGTACCAAAGAAGACTTTCAGCCATTTGTTGAAACTTGCTTTAAGATTTGACTTAGGGCTAGCCTAAAGAGCAAAGGAAAGAGAATCATTTTGGGCAACTGGGAATATGGCAGATAAAAACATGTCAAAAATACCCAGTTTGGTTAAATTGTGTTGTGTGTACAATGCTATGCTCTGGAGGGTGTTCTCAAACAATAGTAAATAAAACATTTGTGTTATATCATGGTTATCTACAAATAGATGAATAAAATTCAATGTGAATCAAACCATCTGTCATCTGACTCTGAACCTGACTCTGCCTTCCTCCAGATCCTGGGTCTGTCCTATAGTACAGATGTCATCTAGGGCAAGACACTCGACATCATGAGCTTCAGTTTCCTTATCTGTAAAAGGAAAATGACTCCTAAAGTATCTTCTAGCTCTGAAGGTGTTGTGATACTGAAGTGAACCAACTGAGGCTAACTCAAATGGAATCATAGAATCACTTGCCTTCAAAACCCAGCATTATACATTACTCTCAATTTCACTTTCATTAAGATTTTTTAAATGGAGACCTTCGAAAGATCAATAGCATCTTTCTAGTTCCTTTTGGTCTCCTTAAACCTTTGTTTCACCTTCTTTGTTGTTGTCGTTATTGTTGCTTGTGTGTTGCTCAAGAAAGCTGGTCTTGACTAGAACCTCTCAGCTTGCCATCTTTGTCACAAGTACCCACTTTTTTTTCCAGTCTTGATTAAACCCAAGTTTATAATTTGTCTCTTCCCACCCCATACTATTTTACAATGGTTACAGAACATCTAGGAATGTTGTGCCATAATGGCAAAAGGAGATGTGACCACTTAGAAATGTTTGAATTTTAATTCATGTTGACAGTGATGCCGTGCTCAAACGAACTTGATCTAAACATGGCAAGATAGGCTAATAGAGAGCAGTACAAGATCACAGGCTTAGATGAAGTTTAATGCAGTTTCGTTAAAAGCCCTGGTTTCAGAGGCTCTGATGAAACTGAGGGAAGCTGTGAGGGTACCAACTCTTGTAAAAACTACCAGTCTTAGGAGCAAGTCAGGGTTGAGTGTGGTTGAAATTCTGCCCAAGAGGGCTTTGAGAAAAGCCTTCTTAGGGTTTTCAGGCAGAGGTATATTGAGGGAATTAGGATAAAAGTAGAACCTGAACAAAAAACTCCTCCAAGGAGAGCAAGAAGCAGACGGATAAGTAAAATAACAAGGTAGAAAGCTCTGTCAAGCAAGTAGTTTTTATCTCAACTTTGATTTCTGTATGTTTTTGTCTGTGTTTTGTCTTTGTCTTTAGGATATGGCCTGTAGGTTGGGGGAAGAAGGGTAACTGAAAAAGCAGGGTGGGACTCCCCCAGGCTATCATGTTTAAAAAGGGGTAATTTTAAAGAGTTTCTGTCTTTTAGTGTGAGTTTACAATTTTGGAGGTAGAATCAGAGAAGGGATTTCTTTCTCAGTAACAAGGCCCACTGCTCTAAGTAAGTGAGGCTAATTAAGTTAAGTACTTACTTAAAGCCACTTGGCTACCAGGATTTCTTGGTTACTGCAAAGTTGAATGGCTGTGCTTTGCTTGTGTCTCTGTGGCTTTTGTGTGCATGTATATCTGGCTGGAGTGGAGGTGTGTTGACATAGGAAGTGTGTGGAGACCAACTCCAAGCCAGCTGGGGAGATGATTAGAATATATATGGTGGTCAAAGGATGTGTATGTATATCTATGTATATTTATAAATAGATTTTAGGTATGTATTATATATATATATATATATATACACACACACACACACACACACATATGTCTATTTATATGTGGGTAACATACACATCTCTATGTTTATAATAGTTGTTACTTGCAAATTAATCTTGGATATCAAATCCTTATCTAAGAAATTTGATACAAAATTTTTTTCATATTCAGTTACTCCCACTCAAAACCTAAATGCTTTGAGTTTGTTTGTGCAAAAAGCTTTTCAATTTCATGTAACCGAATTTGCCTACTTCTTTTGTAATTGTCTCTCTCTCTTATTTCCTTAAGATTATATTTGCTAGATCAACTTATGCAATAGCAATAAAAATGTGAAGACAAACAACTTTGAAAGACTGAAGAACTCTCACCAATGCAATGACCAAGTATGATTCCAGAGAACTAATGATGAAACACGTTACATACCTCCTGAGAGGTGCAGACTGAAACATTGTTTTTAGACTTAGCTGATGGGGGGAATTTGTTTTTCTTTTACCATGAATGTTACAAGGTTTTGTTTTTTTTTTCTTTTTCAATGGGGAGGGAGGTACTGAAAAGTAGAGAAGATGGACTTTTTTAATTGAAAAAAATAAAATGTTATTAATGAACACATCCTGCTCATAGCTGTGAAAGAGAAACGATCCGATTTTCTTTTAATTTTTTGTGATGTTTTTAATATTCATGTCCCATACCCATTTTGAATTTATTGTGAAATATTATGCAAAATATTGATCTATGCCTGATTTCTGCCAGACTGCTTTCCAGTTTTTCCAGAAGTTTTTTTTTTATCAAACAGGAAGTTATTTTCTAAGTAAATTGTGCTTTAGGGTTTAGCAATTACTGAGTTATTGAATTCTGTTGTTTCTGATTCTCCCTCATCTGCTCTATTGAGGATGTTTTTGTTTTTAATGTGGTTATGTTGACAGTTTCCCTAATGTTGAACCATATTTGCTGTTAACATGATCATAATGAGTGGTTTCTTGGATGAGTTGCTATAATCTGTTTGACAGATTTTATTTTGTTTTTTTAAATCAATATTCATTAATGATATTGATCTTGGATTCTCTTTCTTTACTTTGTCCTTCCCTGGTTTAGTATTATGACTATATTTGGGGTTTTTTTCTCAGTTTTTGAGAAAAATTGTGTAGTACTGGTATTAACTTTTTTTTTTCAGTTTGATAGAGAACTCTCCTGCATCAGGATGCAGAGTTCTCCTCGCCACCCTTCCCCCATACTGGCAGTTATTTTACAATTTTACAATTACAATATTTTACAATCCATTTCTGCAATTAGATTATTGAATATTTCTATTTCACCTTCTTTTAGTTTGGGCACTTAATATTTTTTGAAAGTATTTGAATATTTGAAAGTATTCCTTTGAAAGTATATCTTGATTTATTTTGGATTCTCCATTTTCTTAGCATATAAGGTTCTGATCTTTTTATTTCTTCTGGTTTTGCTGTGACTTCATCTTGTTTATCTGCTGTTTTGTTGATTTGATTTTCTGCCCTCTTCTTAACTAAGTTGGCTAAAGTTTTATCGATTGTGTTACTACGTTCAAAGACTCTGTTTTTAGTTTTGTTTCTCCTTTCTAAAACATTTTTTAGTTTCTAATTTATCCATTTCTCCTTGAATTTTTAGTATCCTCTCTTTTCTGCTTATTTTGGGTTCGTTTGTGGGCCATCTGAATGATCAGTTATGTAGGCTTATTTTATATCATTCAACTTTGCAGAAATTATAATTTTTTTTCAATTTTTATTGACTTTCTGGGGTTCTTTAAATAAATCATCATATCATCTGAAGCAGCCCCCTTTCCACTGAACTCTGCCTTCCTCTGAGGTTTCAGGACTGTTCCTCCTAACTTTTGGTCCTACTCTAGTCTCTTAGCCCTCATCTCACAGCTTAGGTGAGCATTAACATCTCTTTGTATCACCTCCTTCTCTGCCTGGGATCTGTGCTTTTCCCTCCCATTGCTTCTGCTGCTGCCTTCTGATTGGTCCACAGCCCCTAAATAACTTGAGTCTCCTCCACCTGTAGTCTTTCTTGGCAATATGGCTGCTTTATTAGGCAGGTTAACAATATAGTGATTGGATGATAGCTTTCTTCAAGACACAGTATTCTTGCATCAAGTCTACCTAAAAATCTCAAGGTCATGAATCCTAAATGATTGGCCTCAGAGGCTTTGTATTTTTGATTGGCAAATGGTTTTAATGTTCCACAAATTTCCAAGAACTGCCCCAGGACACCCAGAGAGGAAACGTATCTTTTCCTTTATCAAAGGTCACAGTCCTGCATAACTTTAGCTAGAATTCATTTCCTCCTCTTTCCCAGAAATCAGCTGATCTTGGAAACCATTGGTTTCCATTAGCAACTGTTGAAATTACTGGGGGTCAAGATGATGGGGTAAGGAAAGAACTCCCTGAAGTCTTCCCAAATTTCCCTCCAAACAACTTGAAAACTGCCTCAGAACTAATCTAGGAGCAGGGAAGTAGCTTACCAACACATCCGGAAAGGTCTGTCTCACTGGGGTGGAAGGAAAGGAAGGTCAGAAAGCAGCAGAGGGCCTGTAGCAAGTATCCAAGCCTGAGGTAATCTACCTAGAGAGACCCCCACCCTCCTTTAAGCCAGCAGCCCCTGAGGCAATCCAGTAGTCTGAGCAGTAGAACAAGGCTCTACCCCATTGGCCCCAATGCCAAAGCAGGTCATCAGCTAGGTCTCACCCCCTTTACTGACCTGTAGTGAGGTCCAGCTCCTTGGGGCCTCCAGCAGAGAGTCCCTGTCTCCATAGCAACCCAGCAGCAGGGCCCAGCCCCTGGAACAAGACCCCTACGCCAGGGACAGCCAACATATAGACACTGTGTCCATAGCAACCGATAAAGAAGGCCACACCCCAGGGACAGGCCAGGAGAGAAAATCCACACTCTAAGGAGGCCAAAAGGGAGCCTCTCCCCCCAGTACCAGGCAGAAGGGAGCCTACCCTTTAGTGCAAGCAAGCAGCTAGTTTCTGGAGCCCAGTAATAGCCAGCAACAAGACCCTGAGCCCCATCACAAAAAGCTTGGGACAGTGCAGGACCATAGCCCAAGTCTCACATAAAAACACCAAGTCACAAAATAGGCAGAAAAAAAAATTAGCAAAAAACTAAAAAAGAACGACTGTAGAAAGTTAACATGGTGACAGGGAGGATCAAGGCACAAACTTAGAAGAGGACAATAGCATCAAAATGGCTACATGTGAAGCCTCAAAGAAAAATGTAATTTGGTCTCAGGCCCAAAAAGAACTCCTAGAAGAGCTTCAAAAGCACTTTAGAAAGCAAATTAGAGAAGTAGAAGAAAAATTGGGAAAAGAAATGAGAGCAATGGAAGAGAATTATGAAAAAAGTATCATCAGCTCAGTTTGGGAAAAGATATACAAAGATTCACCGAAAAAAAAATAACTATCTAAAAAATAGGATTGGCCAAATGGAAAAGAAAGTACAAAAAAGCACACTGAAGAAAATAATTCCTTGAATGAAATTATTGATTGTTTCTATGATTTGTTGTTTGACCCAATCATTTTTTAGTATTAGATTATTTAGTTTCCAATTATTTTTTAGTCTCTCTTTCCATGGCCCTTTATTGCATATAATTTTTATTGTATCATGATCTGAAAAGGATGCATTTTGTATTTCTGTCTTTCTGCATTGGATTGTGAGGTTTTTATGCCCTAGTACACGGTCAATTTTTGTGTATGTGCCATGTACTGCCAAGAAAAAAGTATATTCCTTTCTGTCCCCATTCAGTTTTCTCCAGAGGTCTATCATGCCTAACTTTTCTAATGTTCTATTCACCTCCTTAACTTCTTTCTTGTTTATTTTGTGATTAGATTTATCTACTGCAGAGAGGGGGAGGTTCAGGTCCCCACTAGTATAGTTTTGCTGTCTATTTCTTCCTGTAACTCCCTGAACTTCTCCTCTAAGAATGTGGATGCTATACCATTTGGTGCATATAAGTTTAGTAATGATATTACTTCATTGTCTATGGTGCCTTTTAGCAGATTGTAGTTTGCTTCCTTATCTCTTTTGATTAGATCTATTTTTGCTTTTGCTTTGTCTGAGATCAGGATTGCTACCCCTGCTTTTTTTACTTCAGCTGACGCATAATATATTCTGCTCCAGCCTTTTACCTTTACCCTGTATGTGTCACTCTTTTTCAAATGTGTTTCCTGTAAACAACATATTGTAGGATTATGCTTTTTAATCCATTCTGCAATCCATTTCCGTTTTATGGGAGAGTTCATCCCATTCACATTCACAGTTATGATTACTATCTGTGTCTTTTTCTCCATCCTTTTCCCCCTATTTATGCTTTTCTTTCTCCTTTTTCCTTTCCCCCTTCACTAGTGTTTTGCTTTTGACCACCGCCTCCTTCAGTCCCTTCCCCCTTTTATTATCCCTTTCCCTTTTCTTCCCCTTTAGTCTTACTGCTGCTTCCCTCCCTTCTTTCCCCCTCTTTTTTCCCCCTCCCTTTTCTTTCCCCTTTTCCCTCCTACTGCCTATAGGGCAAGTTAGATTTCTATACCTAACTGATTATATTATGCCCTTCTTGAGCCAAATCTGATGAGAGTAAGGTTCAAACAATGCTCCCCCCCCTTTCCCTCTGCTGTAATAGGATTTTGTGTCTTTTCCTGTAATGTAATTTACCCTTGTCTGCCTCCTCCTTTCTCAGTACATTTTCTAAGATCAGATTGATCCACTTATTTGGATCCATTTAACCCACTTGATTAGATTTTTTTTTATCATTACATCAAAGTCAACTAATATCCACCCTCTTTATGTATACTCCTTTAACATGGTGTACTAACAATACAGTTCTCAAGGGTTGCAAGTATCATATTCCCCTGTAGGGGTTTAAACAACCCCTCCCCTTATTAACAACATATTATATCTTCTGTCCCATTTACCTTTTTATGTCCTTCTTGAGTCCTGTACTTGAAGATCAAATTTTTTGTTGAGCTCTGGTCTTTTTATCAGGAAAGTTTGGAAGTCTCCTATTTCGTTGAATATCCACCTCTCCCTTGAAAAATGATGCTATTTTTGCTGGGTAATTGATCCTTGGCTGCATTCAAGTCCTTTGCCTTACGGATATCATGTTCCACACCCGGTCTTTTAATGTAGAAGCTGCAAGGTCCTGTGTAATCCTGACTGTGGTTCCATGATATTTAAATTGTTTCTTTCTGGCTGCTTGCAGCACCTTCTCTTTCATCTGGTAATTTTGGAATTTTGCTATTATATTCCTTGGTGTTGTCAATTTGGGATCTTTCAGGTGGTGATTGGTGGGTTCTTTCTATGGTTATTTTCCCTTCTGGTTCTAGGACTTCAGGCAGTTTTCCTTTATGATTTCCTGAAAGATACTGTCCAGGCTCTTTTTTTCATCATGATTTTCAGGTAGTCCAATAATTTTTAAATTGTCTCTCCTGATCGTTTTCCAGGTCGGTTGTTTTACTTGAGGTATTTTATTTTCATCTATTTTTTCATTTTTTTGTTTCTGTTTGACTGATTCTTGCTCTCTCATAGAGACATTAGTTTCCATTTGTCCAATTCTAGTTTTTAACAGATTGTTTTCTTCTGTTAGTTTTTGTACTTCCTTCTTCAATTGGCCAATTGTGTTTTTTATGGACTTGTTTTCTTCAGTGTACTCTTCTGTTAGTTTTTGTCCTTCCTTCTTCAATTGGCCAATTGTGTTTTTTAGGGACTTGTTTTCTTCAGTGTATTTTTTTTCCAATTGGCCAATTGTATTTTTGAAGGACTCTTTTACCTCTCTCATTTGACTATTAAAATCCTTCTTGAGCTCTTCTAAGAAGGCTTTTTGGGCTTCAGACCAGTTCATATTCCCTTTTGTTGTTGCAGATGTGGGTTTGTTGACAATGTTGTCCTCTTCAGAATTTCTGTCTTGATCTTCACTCTTCTCATAATATGAATCTATGGTACGTTTCTTTTTACTCATGGTGTTTCTTTATTCCCTGGCCTTTAAAGAGATTGAGCTCTCCTGCTGGGGAACAGAGGGTACTGACCCAAGCTTCTTATGTTGGGAGCCTAGGTCTTGGTCACTGGCTTTGCATTCTGGGGCCTCTTATGCTGGGAATTGGAGGCTGTAAGTTTCTGGCAGCTTACATTGTGTTGGGCTAGAATCAGCAAGGCTGGAATTTTCAGGCAATTCTAGATTACCTGCTCTTCCTTTCCTTTAGCTTTCTTCAGCTCCTTTTAGATGGGTGCTGCAGGGTGTTTATCTGCCTGGGGCCCTCTGCAGAGTTGTCTCCCTCGTTTCTGCTAATGCGCTGGGAGATTCCTTTGTGGTAGAGTGCCAAGCTGGTTTCCACCGGTCTCCACTGCCCTCACTGAGGCACTTGGAGGTCCAGCTGGTGGTGTTTGCCTGTTCTGCCACCTGGGCTTCAGGATTTCTTCACAATTGGAGGCTGTAGGGCTCAGACAGCTCACCTGGTGTTGGGCTGGAACCAGCAAGGCTGGGGCTTTAGGAAGCCTTTAGGTTGCTTTCTTCACCTCCTTTCAGATGAATGCCACAGGGTATTTGTCCACTTGGGGCCCCTTGTAGTTCTGCCTCCCTTATTTTTGCTAAGGCATTGGGAGACCTGTTTGCTGGGCTGCTGCACTGCTGCTCCCCGTCTTTCTTCTAGTTCAGGTGTTCCAGGGTTTTTTCTGGTGTGATATTTTCTGGGTTTTCAGAGGTTGATAGGGGAGAGTGAGAGCGACTACCTTTTCTTTTCTTTTTTTTTCTTTTTTTTTGGGGGGGTTGGCAGTGGGGTTAAGTGACTTGCCCAGGGTCACACAGCTAGTAAGTGTTATGTGTCTGGTGCTGGATTTGAACTCAGGTCCTCCTGAATCCAGGGCCAGTGCTCTATCCACTTTGCCACCTAGCTGCCCCTAGTGACTATCTTTTCACTCTGCCATCCTGGCTCTGGGAAGCAGGAGTCTGAAGAAAATAATTCCTTAAAAATTAGAATTGAGCAAATGGAAGCTAATAACTCCACAAGACAGCAAGATACAATGAAACAAAATTTAAAAAGGGGGAAAAAAATAGAAGGAAATGTGAAATTCTTCATTGGAAAAAACAACTCACCTAGAAAATAGGTCCAGAAGAGATCATTTAAAAATTATTGGACTACCTGAAAGCCACGATTAAAAAAAAGCCTGGATAACGTCTTTCAAGATATTATCAGGGAAAACTTCCCTGACATAAAGAGATCCCAAAATGAGAACTCCCAGGAACAGCATAGCCAAATGCCAGAGCTCACAGATCAAGGAGAAAGTACTATAAATAGCCAATAAGAAACAAATCAAATATCATGAATCAACAATCACAATTACACAGGATTTGGTAGCTTTCACCTTAAAGAGCCAGGACTGGAATATGATATATCAGAAGGCATAGGAGTTAGGATTACCACCAAGAATCATCTACCCAGCAAAACTGAATATAATCCTTCAGGGAGAAAAAATGAACATCTAACTTTTAGAAGACTTTCAAGAATTCCTAATTAAGACACCAGAGCTGAATAAAAAATTTGATCTCCAAATGCAAGACACAAGGGAAACATAAAAAGTAAGAAAAAGAAACAAGAAAAAGAAAGCAAAAGAGATTCAGTAAGGTTAAATTATATTTCTATGTGACAAGATAATATTTGTAACTCT
The DNA here is from genome assembly GCF_003287225.1 of Phascolarctos cinereus. NCBI lineage: Eukaryota > Metazoa > Chordata > Mammalia > Diprotodontia > Phascolarctidae > Phascolarctos > Phascolarctos cinereus. The sequence goes on from NW_027556098.1 coordinate 12,153,743, forward strand.
TAAGAAATTTATTGCTATAAAGGCAAATAGAAGTATACATAACCAGAGGGTATGGATAAAAAGTGACTTTGATGGGATGATACCGCCAAAAACAAAATAAAAGGGTGAGAAAGAAGATTACATTGGAAGAAGGAAGGGGGAGATAGAATGGGGTAAATTATCCCACATAAAAGAGGCATGCAAGAGCTATTATAATGGAGGGGAAGATGGAAGGCGGTAGCAGGCAAATCTTAAACTTTGCTCTCAGAATGGCTCAAAGAGGAAATAACACAAACACTCCCTTGGATACAGAAATCTATCTTACCTTATAAGGAAGTAAAAAGGGATAGGGATAATAGAAAGGAAGTGACTGACAAAAGGAAGGGTAGATTGGGGGAGTTAGTAATCAGAAGTAAAACACTTGTGAGGAGGGACAGGCTTAGGGGTAAGAGAGAGAGCGAGAGCGAGAGCGAGAGCGAGAGAGAGAGAGAGAGAGAGAGAGAGAGAGAGAGAGAGAGATAAACAAGGGAGAATAACATGGGGGAAATACACAGTTAGTTATCATAACCATAAAAGTAAATGGGATGAACTCACCCATAAAATGGAAGCAGATGGCAAAATCAATTAAAAACCAGAATCCTACAATATGCTGTTTACAAGAAACACATTTGAAGCAGAGAAACACACAGTAAATGTAAGGGTCTGGAGCTGATGCAAAGAAAGCAGGGGTAACAGTCATGATCTCAGACAAAGCAAAAACAGAAATAGATCTAATTAAAAGAGATAAGGAAGAAAACTATCTTGCTGAAAGGTACTGTAAACAATGAAATAATATCAGTACTAAACACATATGCATCAAATGGTATAGCATTTAAATTTTTTAAAAAATTATTTTAGATTTAAATACTAAAACTTAAATATACAATAAGAAAAGAAAAAAACATATAAACTTAAATAATGAAACTTAAATACAAAATAAGAAAAGGGGAAAAAAAGCATTGCCATGTGCACAGCAGCGCGTAAGAGAGGATTCAAAATATACAGCAATAAATTTCCATTTCAAGAAAGCCTATATAATAAATACTATGCATTGTGTTGAGAGCCGTCCATCTTTTCTTTGTTTCCTTGAAACTTTTCTTTTATTCTCTGCTGTGCATTTTTTACTTTGTTCTTTTCTCCCTTCCTCCTCCCAACCCCCTCCCCAAGGCTACAATTAAGTGCAGATACACACATACACACATACACATACACATATATAATACATGTACATATACCCATACATACACTTACATGTACACATACTTAGATATCTATAATTATACTCATATATAGACATATACATTCATATGCATCTATGTAAGTCCATACTATACTTATTTGCCCTCTGTTTCTCTGAGGGTGGATAATCTCTTCCTTCATAAGTCCAAGTCTTTCCATATTTTTCCAAGTCCCCCAACTCATCATTTCCTGCACCACAACGATATTCCAACCCTATACTGTCTAGTTATTTTAAATAAGCCAAAACAACATTGATGAATATAGCTGACACATAGTGTAGTTTCCCTATTTTTCTCTTTTGATTAAATCTATTTTAGCCTTAATTTTGTACAAGATCATGATTACCACCCCCTGCTCCTTTTTCCCTAACAAATTCTACTCCTGATCTTTATTTTATATTTGTGCATATCTCTTATTTCCTATTCCTCCTGACTCCTCTACTTTACTTCCACCAGCTACCTTCCTTCCTATTACTTAACCTATTCTCCTCCCCCCAAGGATCCCTCCCTTATCCTCCCATTCCCATTAATCTAAACACCTTTCTGTACCCTCCTTTAACATATTCCCTCATTCTCCCCTCCAGAGATCCCTCCCTTATCCTCTCCCCCCTCCCTATCCCCTTAGCATTTTATTTTTTTCTGAATTTTGAAGACTTTTATACACTTCTAGACGTGTATGCATTGTTCCCTCTTGAACCCATTCCCAATGAAAGTGAGTTTCCAGAACTACCAAGCCTCCTTCCCTATCTAATTCCTATGCTGGTTCTTCCTCTTGCACCTCATTTGTAAAGCATAATTACTCTTTTTAGCTATTCCTAACTGGTTATAGTTTTTAAAATCACATCATACTCAGGTCTACCCCAATCTTTCCTATGAACTACCCAATTACTAATAACAATCTTAGACATGTTTTACATTTCCTCATTACATACCTTTACATACATTACTTTTCAGGTAAGCAGTCGGTCCTTATTGAGTCCCTAGTAATTAGTCTTTGGTATGTAGCTTGTATTTCACTTGGCTTTTGTATGTCAAACCTGCTATTAAGATCAGGTTGTTTTGTTTTTTTTTAAACAAAATCCTCAAAGTCTGACGATTCATTAAATATCCATTTTTTATTTCATTTGGGATTATGCTTAGCTTTGCTGGGTATGATATTTCCAGCCAGAACCCCAGTTCTTTTGTTCTTCTAAATATAGTGTTCTAAGACCCACAGTCTTTCAGTGTTGCCACTGCTAGCTCTTGTGTGATTCTAATTGTGGCACTGCAATATTTAAATTGTTTTTTTGTTGTTGCTCATAATAATTTATCCTTGAGCTGGAGGTTTCAGAATTTGACTATGATATGTGGGTTTTCCTTGTAAGATCTCTTTCAGGTAGTGATTGGTAGATTTTTTCTATTTCTATTTTCTCCTCTCGTTCTAATGCTTCATGATTATTGTCTTTAATTATTTCTTGTATTATCATATCAAGATTCTTTTTTTGACTATAGCTTTCAAGTAGTTCAATTATCCATATGTTTTCTCTTCTTGATCTGTTCTCCAGATCAGTTGTTTTTCTTATGAGATGTTTTACATCCTCTTCTATATTTTCATTCTTTATATAATATTTGTATTATTTATTGGTCTCTTATAATTTTGCTGGCTTCCCCTTGCTCAATTTTGATTTTCAGGGAGTTGTTTTCTTCCTTAAAATTCTGGCTGTCCTTTTCTAATTGGTTGACTTTCTTTTCATAATCTTCTTGTTTTTCTTGGATTTTTTTTTTTTAGTTTTTCTTCAATCTCTCCTCTTTGATTTTTAAAGTCCTTTTTAAGTTCTTCTATGAATTCTTTTTGGGTAGGTGACCATTTGGCATTACTTTTGGGGGTAGAAGAGGGTTTCTCTGCTTCAGTATCTTCCTCTGAAGCCAAACCCCAGTCTTCTCTATTCCTATAGTAACTTTATATGGTTAAATTCTTTCTCGTTTGCCTGTTCCTTTTTTTTTTATTTGCAGTAGCTTATTTTTTGTAATCACCTCTAACCCAGGGGTACGGGGGATGGTGCCTCTGGCCTCAGATCCTTCAGCTCTCCCCTCTGGCCTGGAACCAAAACCAAGACCTCCAGCCTCCAGTAAGTGCCCACAGCCAGTGGTTCAATATTAAGAAAACTGTCAGTATAATTGACCATATCAATAACAAAACCGACAGAAATGATATGATTATCTCAACAGATGCAGAAAAAGCTTTTGACAAAATACTATACCCATTCCTATTAAAAATACTAGAGAGCATAGGAATAAATAGAGCTTACTTTAAAATGATAAGTAATATTTATTGAAAACTCTCAGCAAGCATTATCTGTAATGGGCATAACCTAGAAGCCTTCCCAAAACAATCAGGGGAGAAGAAGGGATGTCCATTATTACCTCTATTATTCAGTATTATGCTATAAATATTAGCTATAGCAAAAATAAAAGAAAAAGGAATTAAAGGAATTAAAACAGGCAATGAGGAAACAAAACAGATAATATGATGGTATGCTTAGAGAATCCTAACAAATCAAACTAAAAAACTACTTGAAATAGCTAACAACTTTAACAAAGTTGCAGGATATAAAATAAACCCACATGAATCATCAGCATTTCTATATATTACCAACAAAATCCAGCAGCAAGAGATAGAAAGAGAAACTCTTATTTAAAATAACTACAGACAATATAAAATACTTGGGAGTCTACCAGCCAAGACAAACCCAGGAATTATATAAACACAACTACAAAACACTTTTCACACAAATAAAACCAGATTTGGAAAAGTATTGGAAAAGTATTAATTGTTCATGAGTAGGCCAAGCCAACATAATAAAAATAACAATTCTACCAAAATCTATTAAAGTGTTTTATAGAGCTAGAAAAAAATAACAATTCATTTGGAAAAACAAAAGGTCAAGGATATCAAAGGAATCAATAGAAAAAATGTGAAGGAAGGCAGTCTAGCCATACCAGATCTCAAACTCTGTTATAAAGAGATAATTAGCAAAACAATCTAGTACTGACTAAGGAATAGAGGGGTGTGTAAGTGGAAAAGTGGAATAGATTAGTTACACATTACGTTATAGTAAATGACCATAGTAATCTAAAATATAAGCCCAAAGATCCAGGCTTTTGGAACACAACTCATTATTTGACAAAAACTGCTGGGAAATGGGGAAAAAAAAATATGGCAGAAACTAGGTGTAATCCAACAGCTCACACTGTATACCAAGATAAGATCAAAATGGGTACATAATTTACACAAAAGGGTGATACCATAAGCAAATTAGGAAACCATGGAACAGTTCATTTATCAGACCTGTGAATAAAAGAAGACTTTAGGCCCAAAGAAAATATAGACGTTACAAAATGTAAAATAGATACTTGTGATTACATAAAATGAAAAAGGTTTTGCACAAAACCAATGCAACCAAACTTAGAAGGAAAGCAGAAAACTGGGGGTAGGGTGGGGCACGGGGAGAAGTTTCGCAACAAGTATCTCTGATAAAAGCCTCATTTCTCAAATGTATAAAGAACTGAGTCAAATTTATAAAATACAAGTCATTCCTTAATTGATAAATGGTCAAAGCATATGAACATGCAGTTTTCAGACAAAGAAATCAAAGCTGTCTATAGTCAAATGAAAAAATGCTCTGAATCACTATTGATTAGAGAAATGTAAATTAAAACAACTCTGAGGTACCACCTTATACCTATCAGATTATCTAATATGACAAAAAAGAAAAGTGACGGATGTTGCAGGGGTTATGGGAAAATGGGACACTAATGTACTATTGGTGGAGTTGTGAATGGATCCAACCATTCTAGAGTGTAATTTGGAACTATGCCCAAGGGGCTATAAAACTATACATACCTTTTGACCCAGCAATACCATTGCTAAATCAGTATCCCAAAAACATCCCCCGAAAAGGGAAAAGGGCCTATTTGTACAAAAATATTTATAGCAGCTCTTTTTGTGGTGGGTAGAAATTGAAAATTGAGGGGATGCGCATCAATTGGGGAATGGCTAAACAAGCTGTGGTATATGATCATAATGGAATGTTACTGTGCTATAAGAAATGACAAGCAGGATGATCTCAGAAAAACCTGGAAAGATTTACATGAAAAGATGCAAAGTGAAGTGAGCAGAACCAGGAGGATGTTGTACACAGTAACAGCAATATTGTTCAGTGAAAAATTGTGAATGACTTAGCTATTCTCAGCAATACAGTGATCCAAGAAAATCCCAAAGGACTAATGATGAAGCAGAACTAATGCCTCCAAAGAAAGAATTGATACTGTTTGAATACAGACTGGAGCATGCTATTTTTCACTTTCTTTTGTTTCATTCCTTTTCTTTCATTTGAGGCTTTTTGTGCAAACTAATTAGTATAGAAATGTTACATTATTGCATATGTATAACCTAGACTGATTGCTTACTGTCTCGGGGGTGGGGGAAGGGAGAAAGGGATAGAATTTGGAACTCAAAACTTTTTTTAAAAAAATGTTTTTCTTCCAGAGAGCATATAAGCCATGAGCCCATTCACCATGATTGCCTTTGGCATTTGAGAGTGCCACTGGCCATTTATTTAAAATGTTGGCGTTATTAATAAAATGATTCAATTACCTGGAAATTATGTCTCTCTAATTTTTTAAATGCCATACCATTCCAACTGTATCATTCAGATCCCCCTGCTTGTATTTTTTTAAATAAGTTCTTATTGATGTCTTTTTCAACATCACTGTAACTTCCCCCAGTATCCCTTCCCATCCCAGAGAATCATCCCATATGACAAATAGTATTTTTAAACACAAAAAGGAAAATATAAGAGGGAAAAAATCATTATAACTGATCAATACATCAAAAAAATTTGAAAATAGGAGTAAAGGACAACACTTGTGGACATCTCATCCCTACAAAGGAGTAGGATTATCATCTCATAGCTCTTCTTTCAAGCCATGCTTGTTCTTTATAATTTTCAGCATTTAAATTTCATTTTATTTATGATTGTTCTTTCTGCTTACATTGTTATAGTCATTGTGTATATTGTTTTCTCAACTCTAATTCACTCTGTATCAGTTCATGTAGCTCTTTCTATGCTTTCATCATATTTTTCATGATGTAATGTTCAGTAACATTCCATTCCATTCATGTATGACAATTTCTTTAGCTGAGGAATTCCAATCCAGCCACAGACACTAGCTGTGTAACCCTGGGCAAGTCACTTAATCCTGTTTGCCTCACTTTCCTCATCTGTAAAATGAACTGCAGAAGGAAATGGCAAACCACTCCAGTATCTTTGCCAAGAAAACCCCAAATGGGGTCATGAAGAACCTAACATGACTGAACAACAACAATGGTCAATGGGCATCTACTTTATTTCCAATTCTTTGCTACCACAAAAAGTGCCACTATAAATATTTTGGTATATATGGGGTTATCTTATCAATTGTTTCCTGGATACCCAGGGTAAGTAATGGAATCTCTAGGTCAAAGACTATGGACATTTTAGCCACTTTGCAATAATTCCAAATTTCTTTCCAAAATGGTTACACGGTTCCAGCAAAAATGTACAAATGTGCCTGTCTTGCTGCAACTCTTTCAGCTTTGACTATTTCCATCTTTTGTCATCTTTGCTAATTTGCAGGGTTTGTGGTAAAAACTCAGTGTTGTTTTGATATACATTTCTCTTACCATTAGTGATTTGGAGCATTCTTTTATGAGATTGTCAATGGTTTGCAAGGCAGCTAGGTAGTACAGTGGAGAGACTACCAGCCTTGGAGTCAGACAGACCTGAGTTCCTATCTGGCCTCAGACACTTTCTAGCTATGTAACCCTGGCCAAGTCGCTTAATCCTGATTGCCTCAGCTTCCTCATCTACAAAATGAACTGCTGAAGTAAATGGCAAACAGCTCCAGTATCTTTGCCAAGAAAACTTCAAATTGAGTTACGGGAAGAATCACACACAACTGAATAACAACAATGTACTTACCCAAGACTAGTCTGCCTACTTTTGTGTCAGCCTGATTGTGGCTCCTTGGTATTTGAATTTTTTCTTTCTGGTTGCTTGCTAAAAATTTTTTTTTCTTTGACCTGAAGCTCTGGATTTTGGCTTTTATGTCCCAGGAGTTTTTATTTTGGGCTTTCTTTCAGGAGATGATCAATAAATTCTCTTTTCACTTTGCCCTCTGGTTTTAAGAAATATCAGAAGTTTTCCTTCATGATTTCTTGAAATATGTCTAGGCTCATTTTTTTTTTATCATGGCTTGGAGATAGTCCAGTGATTTTTAAATTATATTTCCATGTTTTGTTTTCCAGGTCAGTTACATTTGACATGAGATATCTTGTATTTTCTTCTATTTTTTTCAACCTTTTGTCTTTGTTCTAAGATTGCTTTATTTCTTATGGAGTTGTTAACTTTTATTTAATTCATTACGGATTTCTTGAAGTCTTCTAGAAGGTTTTGTACCTCTTGTTCTAAGCTGTTAATTCTCTTTCTAATTCTTCTTTAGCTCTTCTTTTTCAGCAGTGGTATCAAACTCAGAAACAGGGGCCACTAAACTCTACCTCAGGATCCCTAAAGATCATATTGACTTAGAAACCACATGTTTTTACATATGTGTGTGTATGTATGTATAGTATGTATATATGTATGTACGAACATACATATATACATATATATTCTTTTAAAAATTAATACATCAACCCATTAAAATCGGATGGAAACTACATTTTAATCTGGTTCAGGTGGCACTCAGAAGTGTTGTGGTCCTCATGTGGCCCATGGGTCACATATTTGGCACCTTGGCTATAGAGCTTTAATTTCATTTATATGGTCATTTTTTTTTATTCTTTAAAAGAAATAACTCTTTGTTAATTTCTTCCAGGAATTCTTCTGCCCAAGTTGATTTTCTTTCAAGCATGGCTTGTAGATGTTTTGAGATAATTCTCTTCCTCTGATTTGTATTTTGGGTGTCTCCTTTTTTTGATTTGTCTCTTTATTCCTTTCTTCAGCCTTCTCCAATTCAGACTTTAGGATTTTGCATTAGGTCTAGGCTCTATGCACTTCTGGAGTGAATGTCTAGGCCTTGCTTGACCCTATTTTGTATTCTCTTGAGAACCTGTAGGTTTTAGTGTGCCTCCAATGAGGATGAGGTTGGATTTCTACTTTCTTGGTCTGAAACTTTGCAATTTCCTGACTAGGATTTGGGCTTGAGCAACACAACTCTGAACTTGCGCTCCTGTTAGGAGCTCTAGTAGGCTTCTCTTGGCCTGGTCACTATCAACTGGCTGGAAGGTTCTGCAGGTTCACAGCAGACTACCCCTTGGTCTGTGCTCCCTTCCCTGATTTTTCTACTGTAGGTTTCACATCAGAATCCCACAGCTGCTACTTGCTTCTCTTCCTGTTTCTTGTCCAGTATGTATAACCTAACACCCATTGCTACTCTTTGTCCTGATCCACCCTGATCCACTAGCTGCAATTCCCCTTCTCAGTCTGCACTGCATCTATGACCCAGCTCTGGGTATTGTGACACAGCTGCCAGGGTCTGCATTCTGTGAGTGCTTCCTGCTGAGCATCAGGCCCGTAGGGACCGGACCTGGGACCCAGGAACTCTTCTTGCTTTAGGACACAGCTCCAGTCCTCAGTTCAGTTCCCAAGTAGCACAGCTCCATACACCTCTCCCAGTGTCTACAGTCTGTCTCACAATGCTGACCTGGAAGCAAAAAAGATTACTGAATTTTCCTTGGATTTCCTGACCAAGAATTGGTCTCGTGCATTTTCTAGGTCTTGATGGAGTAGTTGTGAAGGGGAGCTGGGCTATATTGCTTCTTGCTACTCTACCATCTTGGATTGGTCTCTTACCCTTTTGATTATTGGTATTGCTTGTAAGTCATAAATATGGGGACACTTCCATATTTCAATGACATTTTCATTTGTAGTTGATAAAAATAAATGATGGCAGGGAGAATGATATAGTGTTTAGCAATGCAGTTGATAGAGCACTGGACCTGGTGTCAGGAAGATGACTCAAATTTAAATCTGGCCTCAGATACCTGTGTGTGACCTGGGCAAATCATTTCAACTGTTTGCCTCAGTTTCCTCATCACCAAAATGGGGATATAATAGCACCTACTTTGTAGGGTTAATGTGAGGATCAAGTGAGATAATGATTATAAAGTGCTCAGCACAGTGCCTGGCACATAGTAAGTGCTACCAAAATGCTAAAAAATTAGCCGTTATTATTATACAATTATAACTAGAAAAAAAAGTGTACCTGTCATCTCAACTGGACCAATAACTGGACATCAGAGAAGAGCAGACAAGGGAGGGCAGGTGTGAGGAAAAGTCAGAATAAAAGACAAATTAAGTCACGAGGGGGAGGGACCCAGGAGCATGGGGATCCAGGACCAGGATCCCAGGCTGAGCTTGTGACTGAGGCTCATGGGGATTTGTATTTAGAGGATATAGGATAACATCTCAGCTTTTTCACCAATGGATACGAAAAATCCCTTAACTCTGAGCCTTACTTTCCCTGCTTATAAAATAGTGATAGTCATTTTTGAAGAGAAAGTAAGACGGTGCATATGTAGTGTTTCATGAACATTAAACCAAGTAAATGTCAGCTTTTATTATCATCACTGGCATCATTATTGAGGCAAATTGATTACCAAGAGCCAAACCAGCCAGAAAGATCTGGCTAATGAGATCTGCTTTAGGCAGACTAAAAGGCAGCATGGTGCCGTGAATAGCTTGGCTTCGAGGCTTGTCTCTGACACCTCTGCTATCTATGTAACCCTGAGCAAGTCAGGTAATTTCTCAGGGCTGTAGGAAATTCTCTAAGAAGCTAAATTGCAGAGTAGGTGGCAACTTACATTGACAGAGGGAGTTCCTATACCAGTGAAACCAGAGGACTAATGAATGTCCCTATCTAAGCTGGAATCATAACATGAGACACTTAGAGGAAGGATAGGGGCTGAAATTCAAGGTATATGTGGGAAATGTTGTCCAGAGGAGGTAGCTTTGGAGCTATTGTGTGATGGCTGTGTTAGTAGAGAGAAGGGATGGCATTCACAAGAGACTGTTACAGAAATATGATCCAAAGGACTTTGTGATTAATTTGATATGTCAGGGAGGGGTGATGGGGAAGTGAGGAATGTTGCATGACTCCAAGGTTGCAGTGTGAGACAATCTCCTTTGAAAAGACCAAAACAGATGGTTTAGTACTTTCAGAGGGCAGGGGAAAAATGAATGAGGAGAGGAGGAAACTATTGTGGTCTCCCACCTTCAGGGGATCCTGGGATTTATGGAATCCCACAAAACTAGGAGAAAGGGACAGCCAAGTAAATGGCTACTTTGAAAGTCCACATCTGGTATTAAAGTAAGGTTAATAGTGCTGGGGGTGTAGGGAGAGGATGCAGGAGCAATAGCCATTCCCCTCCCCCAGTCTCTGATCCCACATGGGCAGGACCATCAAGATGACATTCCCATCTCAGAGGAATTACACTGTTTGAGAATTGCTTCTGTCCACCCCAATGTATATTCTGAGATGGGCAACAATAACAATAAGCAGATGTGACTATTTTGCTTGGGATTTTCTTAAAGCAGCCTTCTTCCCTTTTCTTCCTTCACAGCTAGAGTAAATGACTTTTAAATGCACCAGGAAGACACTGTGCTGACCATGTGTGACCTTGGGCAAATCACCCTCTGGGCCTCAGTTTCTTTATTTAAAATGCTCACAACACTCCCAAGTGCAGCCCAAACCAGATGAAAATGGAATTGGAAGAGTAAACAAAACAAAATAAAATAAAATAGAGATAATGTTTGTATGTGGTTTTCTAAGTTAATATATGCCCACAGGGATCCTTGTGTAGGTTGCTCCCCTGCACCCTCCTTTCCTTCCATTCCTATTCCAGTCTGACACCACTGGACTAGAGGACCTTGGAGGCTCACTCTACCTTTATATCTATGGCCCTATGAAGAATGAAGGGATGTGAGGCCTAGAATAACCCATTTGCCATTCTTTTCAGCTACCCACCCCAATCCCCCCCTTTAATTTATTTTGGGCAGATTTAGCAAATATTTGGTTATCCCCCACTATGGACAAGGCAAATAGTGCTGCCTCCCTTATCCTTCTCAGCCATTTCACCCTGTTGCTAACCATTGTCAGGAAAGGAATTTCCCAAGCACTCTGAGCTTGGGGAGACCCCAGGAAGAAAGGAGTCGACTTGCAACTTTCCATTCCCCCTTTAATTGTCTCCCCTCTCACTCTCTTCCCTCCTCTTTATCTTTTATTTTCCTCTTAGCCATCTCTCACAAAAACAGTGTTCATTGAACAACTCCATGGCTAGGATGCCTGATGTATGACAGTGGATTAGAGGTGACCCTGAAATGGGGCAGACAGCCAGATCTTCTAGACATGGCTTTCAACTCTGGGAAGCCTAGATGAGGTCAGGCTGAAAGGGTACAAGCTCTAATTATGTCAGGTGCATTACATTATCCTGTTTAAGTTTTTTTTTTAAATGTAACTTTTACTTGTAAAAGTTAGCAAATAGTTCTCTTCTCTCCTTCCTGCCTCCCCTGCCACTTCCTTTGAGGGGAAAAAAAAAGCCTTGTAAAAACATGGATAGTCAAGCAAAACAAATTCCCACATTGGCCATGTCCAAAAATGCTTTCTCGTACTTCTTCTTGAGTCAGAGGTAGGTATAGAACTCTGTACCTCGAGTCAGGAAGACCTGAATTCAAATCTGGCCTCAGATACTCACTAATTGTGTGAGTTGGGCAAATCATTTCAACTCTGTTTGCCGCAGTTTCCTCATCACTAAAATGGGGATAATAACATCTACCTCCCCGAGTTATTGTGAGAATCAAATGTGCTGTCTATAAAGTGCATGGCTCATGGTAGGTGTTTAATAAGTATTTGTTTTCATGCTTTCTTCACCTCTCTGTTAGGAGGGGTGGCATGTTAATTCATGGATGCTCTGGAATTGTGGTTGATCATTGATCAGAATCTTAAGTCTTTCAAAATTGTTTGTCTTTCCAGTGTTTTTATTAGATAAATTATTTTCCTGTTGTTGTTTCTTTTACCCTTCATCAGTTCATACAACTCCTCCTAGGTCTGTCTGAAATGGTTTCTCTTATCATTTATTATGGCACAATAATATTTCATTACATTCATATCCATGTGACATAATTTGTTTATCCTTTCCCCAATGGATGGGCAACCCCTTAGTTTCAAATTCTTTACCACTACAAAAACAATTACTATAAATACTTTTGAAATCTGGGTCCTTTTCATCTCTCTCTTTTTAAAATTTCTTTGAGAATATTTGCCTAATAGTGATATTGCTAGGTGAAAAGGGTATGTATATGATTGCACATATATAACTTATATCAAATTGCTTACCATTTTAGGGAGGGGGAAGGAAAGAAGGGAGAGAGAAAATTTGGAACTGAAAAAGTTTTTAAATAAATGTTTAAAATTATCTTTATATGGGGGTAGCTAGGTGGCACAGTGGATAGAGCACTGGCCCTGAAGTCAGGGGGACCTGAGTTCAAATCCGGACTCAGACCAAACACTTGACACTTACTAGCTGTGTGACCCTAGGCAAGTCAGTTAACCCCAATTGCCTAAAAAAAATTATCTTTATATGTTATTGGAAACAATAAAATATTATTTTTTAAAAGGATATGCATAATTTGGTGATGTTCTAGTTATTATTTAGGATTAAACCCAAATTCTAATGTAATTCAAAATCTAACCCTTCATAGGACCACAAATTTAGAGCTGTAAGAGACCTCCAATTCTAGTCCATACATCCCTCATTTTACAGATGAGAAAACTGAAGTCCAGAGAGAAGTGATTTGGCCATGGTCATACAGGTAGTAAGTGGCAGAGACAGGATTAGAAATCAGGTTCTCTGATGCCAAATCCAGTGCTTTTCCTACTATAGCATAATGCCTTACCTTGTATCAAAGATTCTCTCAATGTGAAGTATCTGAACACACTTCAGGGACTTTTCTCACTTTCTTGGCTTATAACTATTACTCAGAAAACCAGGAGAAATGATTGCATGATACTTCTCAGAATATTGAGATTGATTCCCTCTTTCTAAACACAGTTGAATACCACAAAAGACAGTTTTTATTAAAAAGAAAACAAGTACAAAATTGAGGTAATCAGAGCCAGGAGAACAATTCATAAAATAGTAACATTTTAAAGGCAAACAACTTTGAAAGACTTAAGAACTCTGATAAGTGTAATGGCCAACTATGAGTCTGGTGGACTAATGATAAAGTATGTTACCCACCACATAACAGAGAGGTGATGGACTCAATATGCAGAATAACATATACATTTTTAAAGATGCCCAATGTGGACATTTGTTTTGACTATGGATATTTTTCATGCTCTGATTTGATCTGTATAGACCTGGTTGAAGGGTAAGCCTAGCATTGTTTGCCTTGAACATAGTAGGGGATAACCAAATTTTGCTAAATCTGACCAATGTAAGTTGAAAGGGGTATTGGAGTGGGTAGCTGAGAAGAATGGCAAATGGGTTATTCTAGGACTCACAGCCTTTCATTCTTTATAGGGCCATAGATCTAGAGGTAGAGTGAACCTCCAAAGTCCTCTAGTCTGGTGGTGTCAGACTGGTTTTCTTTTTTTCTTTCTCAGGGCAGGGGAGGCTAAGATGAGGGAAGAGAAAGGGAAAATAACTGTTAATTGAAGAAAATTTTGAGAAAGAAAACAAAATAGACACTGGAATAAGTAACCTTTATTCTGAAGGATGCATGTAAGTCCATAGAATCACTAACTTTCCTAACTATTAGGGTGCCTCTGGCAGAGTCCCCCACTGCCACCCCAAGGCTTGCCTTGGCCTGCTGTTAGCTGCTAGTCAAAAGCCATTGAAGGATAGTAAATTTTTCTTTCTCTGACTCTCTGCCATTCCACATGGCTTATCCCTAGCTTACTGTAGTGCCAGACACAAGAAAGACATTTTCCCTGATACTGGAAGGAAGCCATATGCCAATGTAAGTTTACATCAACCAACATAATTTCGAGTTGAATGTAATAAGATAAAATTGGGAACCATGTAAAATCTTGCATGAATTCAAATACAAGATAGAGGACGTACCTAAACAGCAGTTCTGCTGAGGGAAAAAATGGGTGCTTTGGTGGATTGCAAGTCAACAACAGTGTGATCTAGCAGCCAAGAAAGCTAATGGAATCTTAGGCAGCTGAATTAAAAAGAGTGACCAGAATGAGGGAGAAGATAGTCTCACTATGCTCTGCTCTGTCCAAATTTACATCTAGACCATTGTGTTTAGGTTTGGCCACTGGATTTTAAAAAGGAGGTTGAAAGAATGAAGAGCATGCAGAGAAAAACTACCACATAAGCATCCATTGAAGGAATTGGGGATGTTTAGCCTGAATAATGCTTAGTGGGGACAGACATAATCGTTGCTTTCAAGTATTTGAAGGAAATATTTTTATGTGGTAAAGAGGTAGACTTATCCTTCTTGAACACACGGGGCAGAACAAAGAATAATAGATGGAAGTCCAGAGATAGATTTCGGCCTGATATAAAGAAAATATTTCTAATAAGTAGAACGGTCCAAAAACACAATGAGCTGCTTTGGGAAATAGTGGATTCCTTCTCACAGACAGACGGTCTTTGAAAATCTTCCTTCTCTGAATCCTGCCCAGCCACTCATGCATCATCAATAATCAAGCAAAATAAATTCCTACATTGGCCATGTTAAAAAAAAAAGTGTTAATCTACACTCTGAGTCTATTACCTCTCTATTGAGAAATGTATTTTTTGCATTTTTCTAATTATTAGTAATTTTCACCATTTTATGTGGCAGTTGACAACTTGAATTTCATCCTCTGAAAATTGCCTATTCACAATCAGGGGATGGTTCTTATTCTTATACATTTGTATCAATTCCCTATATATCTTAGAAAATGAGACTTTTTTTTTTTCAGAGAAACCCATTGCCAAGATTTTTTCCTATTTACTCGTTTTTTCTTATTTAACTACATTAGTTTTGCTTGTGCATTCAGAGTTCTGATTGTTAATCTTACATTTCCTTCTTTCTCTTATAACTTTCTTTCTCGATGATGGTAGTCAAGAGAGAATTGTGCCCAGCTCTAGTTCCCTAGATTTTGTATAATCAGCTTCTCCACTTCTGACCCTCTTGCCAAAGCCCAATCATAGGTTTCTCTAGCTTTCTTTTAAGTTTCATTTTGATTTCTACCCTCCTTAGTTAGAGTTTGTTTTGTTTGGTACTAATCCCCTGTATCCTTCCATTAATCTGCCTTCCTTCTGGTTCCCTCCTCTTTCTTCCCTTATCATATTTCCCTATTGAGGGAAATGTATTTTTGTATTCAATTGTGTTGTGTACATTTTTCTGTCCTTTGACTAGTTCATTCGAAAGTTAGGGTAAAGTGACATTAACTTCCTCTATTTTTTCATCCTTATTTGTATAGTTTTCTACTTGTATACCACAGTTACGTGAAATAATTTTCTCAATCCTTTATTTCCTCCCCTGTCCCCACTCTATTCTACTTCCCCTCTCTTTTTATTCTTTCTTTTTTTTAGTTATCAAAACATAACAAAACCACTTCCAGGCTTTCTGTTTTATCAGACTCCTTTTATTAACTCCTGATAGGGTTCTGAAAGAACAGATGTATCATCTCCTCATATTAGAATATAAAGTTTATCTTTGTTCAGTGCCTTATGATGTTTGCTTATATTTATCTTTTTACCTCTTGACTCCTGAATGTGTATTTCCAAGTTTCTATTCTACTCCAGTCTTGTCATCAGGAAAGCTTAGAAGTCATTTATTTCATGAAAAGTTATTTTTCCCCTTTGGAGAATTATAGTCAGTTTTGCTGAGTTAAGTTATTCTCAAAGGTAAGCCTATTTCTTTTGCCTTCTGGAATATCACATTCCACATTCTCCATTCCTGTACAATAGTGGCTGCTAATTCATGTTTGTTCCTGACTGTGGCTCCTGGGCACTTGAATTCTTTTATTCTGGCTGCATGAAATACTTCTTTGGTATGGAAGCACTGGATTTTGGTGATAATGTTCCTAGGAGTTTTCATCTGGGAGTTTCTTTTAGGAGGTGACTGTTGGTAGATTCTTTCATTTCCAGGTTGACCTGTGATACTAAGAGATCTTGGCACTTTTGTTTAATGATTTCTTGAAATAGAATATATAGGCTCTTTTTTTTCTTTTTTCTTTTTTTGGTCATGGCATTCAGGCAGTCAATCCAACAATCTTTAAATTAGCTCCTCAATCTGTTTTCTCAGTCAGTTGTTTATATGAGATACTTTATATTTTCTTTGATTTTTTTCCATCTCTCGACTTTGTTTTAATAATTCTTGTTTCATAAAGTCATTAGCTTCTTGTTTCATTCTAAATTTTGGGAAGCTCATTTCTTTTCCAATTTTTTTCTCTAATGTTCTTGTTTCATTTATAAAAACATTTTAAACTCTTGCTTTCTCTTTTCCAGAAATTCTACTTCAAATTGTGCCAAAGTTGTGTTTTTCTTTGAAACTTAGTTTATAGATGTTTTGGAGTCTTTCTCTTTTGTACATGTATCTTGAACAGCATCCCTGTCACCATAAAGGCTTATTTCTTTCTTGTATTAATAACTAAGTATTGAATGAGGACAAGGTTTTTCCCCTTTTCTACTTCCTCATCCAGAAATCAGCCTTAAATCTTTCTCAGAGACTTACCCAGGCTAAGATCTGATCAAAAACAGAAAAAGAAATTCTAAGTTTAGGCAAATGGGTGGGTTCTTGTTCATTGTGTTTATTCCCACAGGTCTGGGAAAAGGTGTTTTCTAACTTTTGTCAAACAGGGGATATGGAGATTGATTAGTCTCTCTGACCAAGATTTGGATGCTCTGTGTCATGTACCTCAAGACTCTCATTGTAATGTGGCCCATTCATTGTAATATTCATTTTCTCATTAATTGTTAACCAATCAGAGTTGATTGCCAGCCTCAGGAACACCTGCTCTTCCAAGGGCATATAGACTTTCCAAGACTGCCATGAGGGGTCTTTGGCATTTGAGAGTGCCACTTTTATTTTAATATGCTTTTATTAATAATATTTTTATTAATAATATGCTAGCCTTGTTAATAAAAATTATTAAATTACCCAAAAATGAACTTTTTAAACATCACGACTTTTAATGATCACAGCTTTTAAAGCTTTTAATAAGCATTTTCCTGTTTGCCCATTCTTCCAGCCTGCTTCCTGACTTTAGACTTTATGTTAGTGCTGGGCCTCTGTTCACTTCTGAAAGGCATCTCTGGGCTGAGCAAACCTCATAGGCTCTGCTGCTGCTTTCTTGGGGCATTGAGTGTTGTGCTATTCTAGAATCTCAAGGACAACTCAGGCTGAGGTACTGCAAGCTTTCAGAGCAACCAAAGTGGTCTGATCCAGGGCAAAGTCTGATTTTTGCCCTCCTGCTCTAAGCTTCCTTAGTTGGGTTGGGGTCTGAACAACATGCCTGTATGGTTGGAATTCTAATAGACTGCTGCTGCTGGACTTAGTCATCATCAGCCAGCTGGATGTTCGAGTGGCACAACTTCAGGCTCCCCTTTGATTTGGGATTCCTGCCCCAGTTATTCTCCTGTGGGCTTCAGACTGGGCTGGGGCTGGGGGCTGGAACTGAGACTCAGACAACTATTCCTTGCTTCTGAACTTGTTCTTTCTTTATTCAGAACACAGCCTAAGGCCTATGACCACCTACAACCTGGAACACCACCCCATACACAGGATCCCCCTCAATCCACCCTGGATCTGTAATGTGGAATTAATGAGTAACAGAACTGCCAAGTGGCACTTGTTGCTACAGCCTGCACAAGATTAGGCCCTTCTGCACATGTCCGAGACTTTTTCTTATCCTGGTGCACAGCCTCAGTCCTCTTTCAGGTACTCTGCCAGAAAGCTCTGCAAGGCCATTTTTGGCTAATCCCCCTTTCCACATCTGTAGACCTTTTTGAGTGTCTTCTTTTGCTGACTTGGGCTGGAAAATAATAACTTGTGATTTTTTTTTTCTTGGACTTCTCAATCAGGATTTGGTCTTCTCCGTTTTCTAGATCTTAGTGGATGAGTTGTGGGCTAGAGCTCAGTCATATGTGTTTCTGCTACTCTGCCATCTTGGTAGAATTCTGTCATTCATGTGTAACACGTTCTATGGAACAATTTGCCTTTGGGGATAGATTTAGAACTGATACATCATGTTCCTGATACCCATTAATGACATGGTGGGGCAAGGATGACTGTAGCTCTGTTCAACTATCTAGTTTCATCTAATAAGATAAATGTTAGCGATAAATGTAAATTTTACAACGTGGTGGGCTTTATTTCTTCACATCCCCCACTTACATAGTGGCTTAAGAAATTATATGCCTTTTATTCAGAAAAAAAAATTTGTAAGCAGTAAGTGTCAAAAGCTTGAAGTATGTCAGTCAAAGGCTTAGGCAAACTGATCCCTGCAAATAAGAATCTGTAGTCGCTTATGTAAGCTTCTAAGTAGCAGCTAGCACACTTGCATGATGATGTCAGTGTTTTTAGATAATGATCTTGAATTTGGATAGTTTGGAAACATTTTCAAGTATTTATGACCCAATTAAAGACTTGAAAAGAAGTATCCCTTGAGGAGGAAAAAGTCCAGATCTGCTATTTAATTCTTAATTGTGATACACTCTGTCCTAAAGAAAAGGATAAGCTCATCAGCTTGTGAAACTCAGTTATAATGTGATTATGACTAATTTTTAACTTATAGAATCACATAAGACTCTTAGAGCTGGAAGGGGCCTCAGAAACCACTGAGTCCAATCTGGAGAGGGAAAAGAACCCTTTTTACAACATATCTGACCAATGGTCATCTATCTAGCCTCTGCTTAATGATTTCTAGCAAGAGGAAACCCAGAAACTCCTGAAACATAACTTTGGGATAACCCTAATTATTAGGGACTTTTTTTGCCCTTACACCAAGGTGAAACTTTCATCTCTGAAGCTTGGACAATCAATAAACATTTATTTAGTGCTTACTATGTGTTAGGCAGTATGCTAGGTACTAGAGAAAAAAAGGCAATGAAATAGCCCCATTCTAACATCTGCCCTAAATGACCAAGAAGGCCTGTTCTATGAGGCAATCAGGTTCTTCTGCTTGAAGACTATAACATTTTCCTCTCCTCCTCCTAACAGACTGTTCCTCCAGCTTTTGCTCTTCTTCAACCCAACATGCCTAGTTCCCTTGAAGCCCTTTCAGTATCCTGGTCACCTTATGCTTGAGGGGCCTCAGTTTCTCAATGTCTATTTTAGAACATGGCAGCAAGACTCATGGACAACACATGTTGTCTGACCAGAGCAGAGGACAATGGGACTATTGGTTTCCTCCTTCAGGATCCCAGGAGTCTGAGGTAATGTAGCACCTGGGGGACTTTCTGCTCCTCATATTTTAGTCCCCCTTCCCTCAGGCAAGTCACTCCAGTTTTCAAGGTATTATGTGACACCAAATCCACTCCAAAACTTAAAGCTCAGGGATTCCCACGTACTCAAGGAGAAGGCGCAATTAGTTGAAAGCAAAGGTATTTAATGCAACAGCAGAGGAGAAAAGTCGCCCCAATCTTAAAGCATGCCCTCCCACAAATGTACACAACCTCAGGGGTTGGAGCAGATGTGCTTGGGGAAGACATATGGTCAGGATATGAATGTAGAGGAACACCTTCCATCTCTGATCTACAAGGCTGCTGATGCCTTCTTATGATATTGTAATGCTCCTGCTGGGCTCCCCCACTTCATGTTTCATATGGTATCCACTCTCTGTTAGGCTTATAATCTCTCCTGGGCATTGCTCCCTCCTGGTCTTGCCTGTTCAGTGCCAGATGGTGTTCTGCTGTTCTTATGCCTCCTCTCTCCTTGTCTGCCACTGGGTTGTCCTTTCAGGGCATCCATTAGCCAAGTCATCCCAACCCCCTGCTTAAACCATGAACCATCCCTGATGACCAATACACCAGCCCTGATGACCAACACCCCCTGTCATGGAGGACTCACTACCTCCAGAGGCAGCTATTCCATTTTGGGAAAGCTAATCACTAATACATTTTTTCCTTCTATTGTGTTAAAATCCAATTCCCTGCTATTTGTACACATTGATTTTGGCCCTCTAGGGTCAAGTAGAATTTAATCAAATTTAACTAGCATTCATTAAGTGCCTACTGTGCGAAAGGAACTGTACTAGATGCTAGAGATATAAAGACAAAATCATTCTCTGCCCTCAAGAAGTTTGTATCCTACTGTGGGAAATAAACCAATTCTTCCTTTTAAACAAAAGCCCTTTAAATACTTGAAAAAATCAACCATATTCCCTGTAAATCTTCTCTTTTTCTAAGGATGACTATATTTTATACAAACCAATCCTCATATGATTATAGTTTCCTGATCCTTTAGATGACCCCCTAAGCTATTTTCCTTTGGACAAATTTCAGTTTGACAACGTCCCTTCTAAAATCCAGCACCTAGATCTGAACACAGTACTCCAGGTACAACATGACCAACATAAAATACATTGGGCCTTTTGCTTCTTTGCTCTGGAGACTATAATTATATTAAGGTAGCCTAAGATTCCATTAGAATTTTTTAATTGCTAAATCATATTGAGCTTGTAATTAAACCCTTATTTTTTTTTCGACTTCAAATATTATCTTGATTCTTCGTTCTTCCTTACTGTATCAGTCTTCCCATGTTTCTCAGAATTTTTCATATCTATCTCTCCCATTCCATATTTGTACAGTTTCCTAAATATAATTACAAAACTTTACATTTTTCTCTTAAATTTCCTCTTCTCAATTCAGCCCACTCTTTCAGCCAGCCAAGGTAATTTTGTATCATAATTCTGTTGTTCAATGTAGCAGCTATCCTTCCCCGATTTGCATCATGTACAAATTTTACCATCATTTCATTTTTATTTTCAACTAAATCACCAAAGAAATGTCATTGACCTGAAGTTGAAAATGGAGCCCTGTAGAATACTGCTAGAGACCTCCCTCCACATTGATAACTATCCATTAATAATAATAATTGGGGTAGGTAGGTGATATAGTGGATAAAGCACTGGCCCTGGAGTCAGAAGAACCTGAGTTCAAATCCAGCCTCAGACATTTGATTCTTATTGGCTATATGACCTTGAGCCAATCACTTAACCCCTATTACCTCACCAAAATATGAGAATAGCCAGCATTTATGTAATACTTTAAGCTTTGAGAAGTGCTTTACAAATATTGTCTCATTTTGTCATCATAACAACCCTGGGGAAAGGTAGGTGCTATTATTATTTCCATTTTGAAGATAATGAAGCTGAAACAGAGAGTGGTTAAGTGACTTACCCGGGTCACACAACTGGGTAGAGTCTGAGGCAAAATTTGAACTCAGATCATCCTGACTCCAAGTCCAGCACTCTACTGTGCTGCCTTTCATCAATCAACATTCTTTGAATCTTGTCACTTATTCAGTTCTGTATATTCCTCCATGTCGTCCATAAGGACTTTGTAAGATACTCGAGTGCTTTGCTAAAATCTGGGTGTGCTAAGTATATAATATTTTCCTGATCTATGAGTTGAATAACCTTGTTAAAAAAAGGAAATGAGGTTGTTGCTTTAGTGTGACTTTTTCAAGATGAGTCCATGCTGGCTCAAGACAATTGCTGTTTTCTAAGTTTTTTTACAAAGCATCCTTTTTAATGAGTTTTCCAGAGGTTTTTTTTTTCCCAGAGTTCTGATAGGAACTAATTATAAACCCAGCAGGTTGTAGTTTGCCATGAACGCCTTTTTGAAAATTTGGACATTTTGTTCATCTCTAGTATGTACTTACTGGGACATTTCTCCATTTGCTTCCTGGTTCCTCAAAGAGTAACTTACACTAGAGAACTAGCAATCACACTTGCAGGTTGTTTGAATTCCTTGGGATGCAACTCGCCCAACTCTGGTAACTTCAATTCATTAAAGGAAATGAGGTATTGTCTTATCACCTCCTCACTTGTCTTTGCTCTCAATTTTCTCCTAACCCTTTTTGTTCAGTCCTTTTCAGTTTGAAGATGGTTCTTTTTTAAAAACAAGTTTTTCTGTTACCTTTTTTTTAATACTCTAGTAATGTTTCATTAACCCTTCTCCCCACCCCACTCCCCACAGCTTATTGGAACAAAGAAGCTTATTTAAGCAAAGACCCTGACACGACAAATAGTGTATACCATATTATGTAGCTCCCATTTCTCTACTGAAAGGAGGAAATAAATGTCCTTATCAGTCTTCCAAGACCAAGAATACTCATCCCATTCATCAGAATACAATTGTTCTTCAATGTTATTAATATTTATGCTTTTATTCATTGTAAATATTATCTTGATTCTTCGTTCTTCCTACTGCATCAGTCTTCCCATGTTTCTCAGAATTTTTCATAATCATCTTTTTTTTACAGAGCAATGTTTCCTTTACATTAATGTATCACAATTTGTTCAGCCATTCCCTAATCAAAGGGCACCCACTTTATTTACAGTTTTTTGACTCCACAAAGAGTGTTATATGCATTTTGTTATATGTGTATATATACATATATACACATATGTGTGTATATGTGATTATGTACATACATATATAAGTATACATATATACATATACATATGTATGTGTATGTGTGTATATACATATACATATATACATATGTGTATATATACATATATATACACACACATACACACACATATGTATGTATGTACGTTTGTATGTATAACATCTCCTTTTTTTCTGCCATTGACCTCCTTGGGGTATATGTCCAGTAGTGAGATCCCTGGGTCAAAGGTATGAACAATGTAATAACTTTTCCCAAATAATCCTAAATTGATTTCCAGAATGGTTGGGCCAGTTCATAGCTCTACAAACAATACATTGGCAGCCACTGAAGACCACGCTTCTTGATAAGAGAAAGCAGAAGCAATGTGCTTAGGACAGAGAGGAAGTTAGGAGTGATTGCTTGAAGTGCTTCATGTTATATGACCCTGAATTAGGTTTTTAACCAGTGAACAGATATTTCTGCTGTGAGTAAGTGAGGAAACAAGGCTAGTCAATAATGGTCTTAGTACAAATTTAAATGTGAAATTTGAAAAATGAACATCCTACCTGGTTTCTAGTTTGGGCTCTTATTAATAGCCCACTCCAGTCAGACAGAGTCAAAACAATTTGCTGCTGCTATAGCTGGTTTGGTTTTTTGTTTATTTGTTGTTTTGTTTCTGTTTGCTGTTTTTTTTCTTTGTTTTTTACAAAAGAGTCCTCAATAAAATTATAATCAATATAATAATAAATAATATAATAATAAAATTATTATTATCAATGTAATATAATCAATATAATCAATAAAATACAGTACAGAAAATAATAAAAGAGTGGTCCACAACTTTAGACCAAAAAGTACACTTACCTCAGCCAAGAGTCTTTTGAATGCTTAGTAATGAGTCCCCCCATTTTTTTTTACATGTCAGCACCCCAATCTTGTACTTTCATAGTGTTCATCTAGCATAAATATTTGCAGAGCCAAAACACACCGGAGTTTCACGTTTCAGAAGATGATGTCCACCTCCTGTCTATGATCATAGGATGTACTTGGCTGTCCATGTGAAATTTATAAGAGAGGAAAAAAACCCCAGCTAGCAACATCAAGACGGCAGATAGAATCGCCACAATAACGGCATTCCCGATTTCCTGTGCTTTCGGCCTGGGGGGTATATAGAAAATAACAGGGAAGGTTATACTCTTGTTTTGAGACACTGAGTGAAAATTCCAGATTGCACAAATTAAGATACAGATCCCAGCAGATGAATAAAAGAATCCTCCAACAGTAAATGCATTGGCGGTTGTTGACCTACGAGCATCTCCCGTGTAAAAGCTCCTTAATGCGATGATAACGTAGGCTTTTGCCATGACCCCCAGAATGCAACCGAACAGAAAGATGTGCTGAACAGCCCGAAAATCCCAGGGCAGAAAAGTGTTGGACACGCTGTAAACGTGGCAAATCTTGGCAGATCTCCCTTGAGGAAAAAACAGGAAGGTGCCATAAAAGCACGCTTTCCAGATCCCCACCCAAGCGATGTCAGAGGAAAAGATGGAAGTTGTATTGACCAAATGCCATACCCTCCAATCCGATTGTCCCATGGAGGCGACAGCCAGGATCCAGACGGCAGTGGCTAGGGCTAAGGCTAAAACTTGAAGGTTACCGCTAGTGAGATGGCTCATGGCCAGGATAGCTTCAGGAAATGTCAGGTATTTATAGCTGCCCTGGAAACAAACATAGGTAACTATTGTACAGCGTGCACATCCCTAGCAGCTTAGAAATAAAAAGGGATATGGCAGGGAATACTTTGGGTAATGCTAAATGTTTTTAAATGAAGTGCTAACAATCTCTGGAAGGAGGGTAAGAATGGGTAAGTGGTGGTTATAGTTATTGGGGTTTTGGTTTTTGGGTTTTTTTTTTTTTTGCCCAGGGTCACACAGCTAGTAAGTGTCAAGGGTTTGGTCTGAGGCCCGATTTGAACTCAGGTCTTCCTGACTTCAGGGCGGGTGCTCTACGCAGCCCTCTTGTTATTGTTTTAAATAGCATAACTGCTTCCATCTGATCTAGGAACACCACAGTAGTACCGTCCCATATGGCATTAGCTGAGAGTCAGAAATCCTGGGTGTAAAGAGAAAAACGTTTTGAATGTGCAGTCAGGAGAGACCTGGGTTTAAATTCTACTTTAAGCACTTAACACTTATTAGCTATGCAATTCTGGGCAAGTCAGTTCAGTTGTCTGAGCCTCTGTTTCAGCTTCTTATCCGTGAAGCACAGACAAGAATATCTGTAGTGTTGCTGTTCAGCTGTTTTTTTCAGTCATATACAACTCTTTATGACCCCATTTGGGGTTTTCTTGGCAAAGATACTGGGGTAGTTTGCCATTCCCAGCTCATTTTACAGATGAGGAAACTGAGACAGTTAAGTGACTTGCCCAGGGTCACATAGCTAGTAAGTGTCTGAGGCTGGATTTGGACTAATGAAGATGAGTCTTCCTGACTCCAGATCCTGCAACCCTATCCACTGCATCACCTAGTTCCTTACTTCAAAGTACTGTTTTAAAAACTACTGGCTCTGGTCTTGGAGGAAGAGAATTTAAATTTCATTTCTCACACTTTCTGCCTATGTACCTTGAGCTAGATAACTAACTTTTCTAGGACTCATTTTCTTCTTTTATGAAATGGGAGGGTTAGACCAGATGGTTTCTAAGATTCTCTTGTAGCTCTAAATCTATGATTTTATATGATCCTTTAGATGATCAACTAATCCATAAGCCTTCATTAAATACCTACTAGGTGCTGGAAATTGTACTAGATGTTATAAATACAAATACAAAAAAGAGGTGGCTCCTCCCCTCAAGGAGCATATCTCCTAATAAAGAGGTACATTATATTCACAGCTAAGTAAATGTAGGCTATATAGAATATAAATACATTGTGGTGTTGAGGGGTAGGGAGGGAGCACCAACAACTGAGAGAAATAGGAAAGGCCTCTGGAAATAGAACTTGAGTTCAGCCTTAAAGGGATCTGGGGGGTTGCAAGAGGTGGAGATAAAGAGGGAACCCATTCCATCCTGGGGCGGGGACAGAGGAGGTGTCAAAGGCTGTAGTCAAGAAGGATAAAAACTGAGAAAAGGCCACTGGATTACAGAGATCATTGGTGACCTTGAAGAAAACAGCTGCATGAAATGCATAAAATGAAATACATAGGATTGCAAAATGCAGTATTTTAAATAAGTAAAATATTTAAATACATTTCATTTTCATATATTTCATAATCAATATAATTGGTTTATTATTGAAATATAATTATGAAGTGTTTTTTTTAAAAGCCCATGGACCTCAGGTTAAGAATCTCTGCATCAGGAGCCAACAGGATCAAGTAAAGTAAAGGAGTCAGTGAATAAAGAAAAGGTTGAAAATTAGGGAGATAAAGAATGATGGAAGGGACAGGTTGCTGGAGGAGGCAAGAGGGTATAAGATCAAGGGCATTGTCCAGAAGTGATACCTCTTCTTCTAGAACCAGAGCAAAGGAAGACAGGAGGGGAATAACACCAAGGTGATTTGAAGTATAGAATTCAGGAGGTGAGGGAGCTGGCAATGCATGGCCACAGTTTTTTGTTTTGTTTTGTTTTTCAGTAAAATGTGAGATGAAATCTTTTCCTGGGCAGGGATTAATATATGCAAAAAGCTATATAAAAATCAGCTACTATTCCCTCTCTAACATACCCTGCCCCATGACACCATTGTGTAATATCCACCACAGGAAATTCATCTCCATATAGCTAACTTTAAATAAGATTTCAAACCAGAAGATGTCTGTAAGGATCATTGCCTGAAGTCATCAAAATGCAAAGTATTTTCATTATCTCTAATTAAAGTGTTTGGAGAGTTTAACTTCTTGGTTCTTTGCAAAGCAGGGGAACTAATTTTCACTTAAATGTATCACATTTAAATAAAGTCTTCCATGTAATACAAGCAGTTTTTCAGTCACTGGAGACCCAAGTATGAAGAGCAGTCAGTCTTCCACTTCTTCAGCACACACCTTGTAACAGTGTCCCAACTAAAATGTATTTTTTGGAACCTTGATGGTCCTCATAAGAATGAGAGATGAAGAAGTGATTTGGCTGCTGTTAATACAGGTCATAAGTGGCAGAGCTTACTCAGAACATTCCTGACACTCAAAACTAAGTACTTTTCCCACTTATGCCATGCCACCTTCTTCAATATATTTCAAGCCTCAAAGTAATCTGGGGCCAAATTAGCTTGAGACACATTATATTATACATAGTTAACACTCGGTGTATGTTTCTTTTATTTCTTATTTATTGATTGATTAGGTTGTTCCCTCGACCTAATGATCTACAGATTCTTCCATATCTTGCCCATTCTCAATCAATCGATCAATTAACAAGCATTTATTAAATGCCTGCTATGAAGTGAATTGGACTGCCTTGGGAGGTAGTTGGCATTTATTAAGCAGCACTGTGCTAGGCATGCAAAGAATAAAACAATCTCTACATACAAGGAACTTGAATTTTGATGGGAAAACAATATGTACAGAATAAATAAATACAAAGTATTTTAATTCAGGGGCAGTTAGGTGGCTCAGTAGATACAGCACCAGGCCAGGAGTCAGGAAGACCCGAGTTCAAATATGGCCTCATACACTTAGTAGCTGTGTGACCCTGGGCAAGTCATTGATTCCTGTTTGCCTCAGTTTTCTCATCCGTAAAATGAGCTGGAGAAGGAAATGGCAACCCTCTCCTGTATCCTTGCCAAGAAAACAAACAAAAAGAAAATGGGGTCATGAAGAGTCTGATACAACTGAACAACATTTTAATTCAAGGTTGTTAGGGAATGGGCAGGGGTGGTAGGACAAGTGTCACTAGCAGCTGAGGAAATTAGTAAAGGCTGATTAGTAAAGGTGATAGGGGAGCTATATCTTGAACGAAGAGAGGTAATGGAGGTAAAAGAGCCAGTATATTCCAGGAATGGGGGCAGCCAATACAAAGGCGAAGAAATGGGAGAGAGAATGCCATGAGTGAAGAACAGAAGGCCAGTTTGCATCAGAGAGTAGAAAGGGAGAGTAAGGCTAGAAAGATATTTTGGGTTGTAAAGGGGTTTAAAAGGCAAACAGAAACACTAATATTTTATCCTAGACAGATTAGGGAGCTAGTGGAGTTTATTGAGTAGAAGAGTAGCATCCTCAGATCTGCTCTTAAGGAAAACCATGTTGGTACCTTAGTAGGGGATAGACAGGTGTGGAGAGAGACTTCAATGAGGAAGACCAATTAAGAGGCTGTTGACGTAGTCTAAGGAAGAGATGATGAGAAGCTGGACTAAGTGGTGACTGCCCAAACCAAATCTATACATCCAGCCCTAATTTCTCTCCTTAACTCTTACCCTACTTCATCTTGTCTTCTTCTGTTGACAATGCCAAACTAAAATTTCCCCACATTTGTAACCTTAGGGAGACTCTTCCTCCCCCCTCCTCTAATCAATTGCCAAGCCCTGTTCTACTTCCTCAAAATTTCTTTATTCCATCCTCTCCATTTGGATATCCTATCAACATCTCACACTCAACATGTCCAAAAACAGGATTCAGCATTTTCCCAAGCCCCCCACCTCTCTTCCAAACTTCCATATATCTGTCAACAATACCAACTAAGAGTCACTCCCCCCCTCCAAATTAATAATTTTGTAATCACCCTTCACTCTCCTCTTCTCCTCTATATCTGATCAGCCGACAAATCCTACAGTTCTGTCTGCACAGAGTCTCTTGAATCCATCCCTGGTTTTGTACTCAAATGCCTACCACCCTAGTTCAGACCCTCCTCATCTGTTGTCTAGACTATTGTAATGCCCTCCCAATCCATCTCTTTGCTTCTAATCTCTCCCCTCTCTAATCCATCCTGCTTACCACTGATACGATATTTCTCTTAATTCTGAATATGCTAAAAATACCTTCTTCAAGGTATTTCTCCAAATTCTTTGTTACTTCAGAAATAAAATACAGATAGACCTCTGCCTGGCTTTTCAGGCCCTCCCCAATCAGATTCCAATTCATCTCTCTAACATTATTTCACACTATTCCCTTCACATACTCTGTGTTATAGCCAAACGGGAATACTTGCTATTCCTCAAACTTGACATTCCATCTCTCACCTCTTCTTATGAGCCATCTCTCCTATTCAGAGAACGAGCTGTCTTCTCAAATATATCCTTATTTTCCTTCAGTTTATATGCTAGCTCTTCCTTTCCTGATTTCCTGATTTCTCCCTCTTTCTGTTTGTATTTCTATAGCTCTTTGTTAAATCTCTCCTTTTCCGCTTTTGCTCCCTTCCATGAATTATACTTAGGTGTGTTCAAATTGTATTTCCCTCCCCACCCCCACCAATCCCCAACTAGAATGAAATTTCTGGAGGGAAGAAAATATATATTTTTTCCTTTGGCTTCCCAATGTCTTCCCAGTACAGAGCATTGTAACTAGCAGGCACTTAAATTTATTTGACAAAATTAGTTGGCATAAAATTAATCTCCCCTGAAAATTACTAGCACATTGACTGTACCTTCTGTGTGTGTTCATCACATTTCACTTTGGATTATAGTTACTTGTGATCACTTTAAAATTACCCTTACTAGATTATAAGGGTAAACAAATTTTAACATGATACAGTTCCTCCCCTCAAGTAGTTTACATTCTACTTGGGGAGGAGGAAGGGAGAGAGAGTGGGATATACAACTTGAACACACATAAGTATAATTTATGGTGGGGAACAAAGGGGGAAAGAAGGAGATCAGACAAAGAGCTGATGGGGTGCTTGGGTGCTTGTGTTTGGATACTTGTGCTTGGACCCCAACTTCTCCCTAGCCTCAGAAACACTATCCCTGACAATTTCTCCCCAGCCCAAGGACACTGTGCCTAGCAATTACTCATGAGTGGGCCCCAGCAAGACCCTTATCTCTTTCCCTGGTGCAGTTACAAACAGCACCTGAAGGAATTATTAGCTTAAACTGGCTTTGCACTGAGTCATAAAGACATTCTTAGCTACTGAACTATCTATACTACCGCCCTACCTCATTATCTACATCCTGGGCTCCTCATTAACTGTATTTTTAGACATATGTATACTCCCTACATCTATCTTGTCAAACAAGACATTGATTGGTGGCAGACTGGACGACTCTCAGTTGTCCCTGACCACTAGTTAACTTAGTGACGGAGCAGGCCTAAAACCACACCTCCATGTGGCCCCCATTGTGGGCTTTTCCTAGTGAACTCTGGGTAAAACACCTGGGCAGTAGGTACAAGAAGTGCATGTTCTTTTAAGAACTGACCACTTCTTAACCACTCCCTAATCCCACCCTGAATCCCCTAGTTAGCATATTTGGCACATGTTTCATTGTATTTTATCCTATATAAACTTTAACTGTACCACTCTAAGGTTGCAGGATCCTTAAGAATCCTTGCCCGCTGAAAAGCATAACAATAAATCTTTGCCACCTTGACTTAAAGAATGCTAGAGTCCATGAATTCATTCGAGACAACCCCTCGTGTACTTCAGTCTTTGAGGGATCACAATCTCTCAGACCACAACAGAGCTATAGCAATGGCTAGGAAAATCAGGAAAAGAGGAGAAGGCATCTGAGTTGAGCCTTTAAAGAAAAGAAGGATTTTGAAAAGCAGAAGTAAAGAGGCAGAGATATTCTCTGAATTGCTGTTTGAGAGCAGCACCAAGACTTATGCATCTTTTTATCTCCCTTAGCAATTAGCAGCAGTGCTTGCACGTGATAAGCGTTAAATGAAAGACTGTTGAATGAATGAAGTTACTGACTTATTTCTCTCAAAAGTTTGTGGGGTTTTTTTTAAAGACTCTCACAATCTTTTGATATTTCAGATTTGGAGTTTGCCAACTAATTTGCACATGAATTCCTTCAACTACCCCAGGCCTAAGCTATAAACTCTATGGGGATACCATTGTTGAATATTCAGTTTAAACCAGGAACCACAAAGCAAAAGTGGAAAACAAGGGAGGCCTGACTTGATAGTAATGGATTTAAATTTAAGTGAAGGGTTTGCTGAGATTAGATTACATTGTGAGCTCTCCACCTCTTTTCTGTATCTCCAGCTTTTGGCATGATGCTTAGCTCTTAATCTGTGCTTAATAAATGTTTATTGACTGACCAATTGAGTGACTGGGAAATGAGATGTCATTTCATTAATATAATACAAGCCTATTTGCTTCCAATTTTAATCTCTCTCTCCTAGGGGCCTGCCTGCCCCAGCCTTCTGCCTCTCCAAGGTATCATTCTTCTCTTTCTCCTTTCCCCTAACCCTATCATAGGCCA
This sequence comes from Phascolarctos cinereus, assembly GCF_003287225.1. NCBI lineage: Eukaryota > Metazoa > Chordata > Mammalia > Diprotodontia > Phascolarctidae > Phascolarctos > Phascolarctos cinereus. The sequence goes on from NW_027556098.1 coordinate 12,184,988, forward strand.
TCTCCAGAGATATTATCCAAAAGCCATTTCTTCTACATATCCAAGGCTTCAATGTCTGGATGTAGAATTTCATTAGAAAGTTAGGGCTATGGTGGGACATGAATAGGTAGATAAGACTTAAAATCTTCATCCTGGCTTATCTGCTTTGACAATTCATCTAAATCAATTCAATATTTAGATAATTCTATTTAGATATCCCTTATTTAATAGGATTTTCAAATTTAGAGGCTTAAGGACAAAAATTCCCCTATCTTAAGCTACAGCATTGAGTATGTGGAATTTTAGGGTCTTAGACTGCTATCTTGCATCAACTTTCTTTTTGGCACAAGAAGAAACATCTAGAATAGTCATTTTCCTAAGTATTCAATTTAATTAAACAAATATGTTTTGAGGCCTTTCATGGAAAAAATTATTGTGCTAAATTCTGGGGAGATGCTATCTAAGATCAATCAGTCTGAGGCTTCAATCTATCATCAATTCCTAGACGTGAGAGGTGGCTGCCAGGTGGGTCTCTGGAGAACCCACTAATAAGAAGCAATAAGGTGAAATGACAAGATTACAAACTTTGGAGTCATGTCCCAGGGCTGTCACTGTCTGTATGACTTTTAGAAATTCATCTAACTTCTCTGAGTTTCAGTTTCCTCATCTGTAACATGAGGAGATAGGATTAGTTGGTCTCCAGGGTACCTTCCAGTTCTAAATCTTTGAACCTCTGTTCTTAAGAGGTTGGACTCTTAACAGAGAGGTGCCAAATGGGCCAGGTCTCAGGTGTACAAAGAATGGAGTACTACATTTTATGCCAGGCAGAGAAGCCATTCATAGGGCATCCCTACATCCCTCCCCCCAATTTCATACATAGTGGTTCATTTCCTCTATAAATCTTCTCTATCCCCTTACCTGAATGAGGGCTTTCCCAAACTACCAGTCCCTCTTTCAGCATGCACCGAAGAGGTGGAGAGCTAAGAACAACAGTTATTACATATGTAAAAGTAATATAATGCACACTGTAAGGCTCATGTCTAACCTCGCCATCTGGTTTTGCTCCCAGATCTCAGTCTGCTTCTCCCACGACTCCATCTTCCTGAGTCTACACTCACTCACAGTTCCTATCCTCCCTGTTTCCCAAAAGAGCACATTTCCATCAAAACTAAAAAAGAAAAGTCTCAACCCAGAATTACAGCCTCCCTGCTTCCTGCCTGCAACTTCAATGAGATCACATGTGCCAACAGTACTGAGTGAGTCACCACTGCTAAGCCAGTGTTACCTCATTATATATATAGGGACCCACATTTTTCCAGGCAGAACATATCTCTGACTTTAATAGAAATCACTCTGGAAAAGAGGATTTGCTTAAACAGATTTTAATTTTAGAGCCAGTTTTGCCTTATGGCAAATATCTTTGAGGATATTTACCATAGTTCCCTGTTTTCCCGTTATAATTCCATGCACAAAAATAGCTAAAAAGTAATTCTTCATTTCCAAAGCATCATAATCCATGTTATCTATCTCTGACTCACTGGTAAAATAGGATCAGAGCACCCTAAGTTTAGAGTTCAAAGAGACTTCTCGTCTTCATCATTTTACAGATGCAGAGATTGAAGCCCAGAAAAATTCAGTGATCTACCCAAGGTCACAAAGGAATTAAACTTAAGTTTTCAAACTCTAGACCAAGTAGTCTTTCCACTGCACTAGAATGTGAATAACTAATGATCTTTCTTTTCGACAGTATTCTGTCTGCTTATGAAGGGTAAGTGCCATGTAAACTTACCTCAGCTCCAAAGACTGTGTTTTTTGAAGAGGTGATGGTAAAAAAACTTTTAAAATATCAGTTTGATCTGTCATTAATGAAAATAATACAGGATACACTATAATTGTGATCTGCCAGGCTTCCTAGTCCACCTCAGTTTTCTGGACATGTCCTAGTAGAACTGCGATTCCCTGAGAGGATAGATGATAATTTCTATAAGTCAACCATAGAGTTAACTTTGTTTTAATAAACATTTATTAAGTATATGCTGTGTTCAAGGCTGGACAGCTAGGTTGTACAATGGATAGAAGTTGTACAATGGAGTTTTAATAAACATTTAATAAACATTTATTAAGTGTATACTATGTTCAAGGCTGGACAGATAAGTTGTACAGTGGAGTCAGGAAGACTCATCTTCCTGAGTTCAAATCTGGCCTCAGACACTTACTGGTTGTGTGATTCTGAGACAATCACTTAACCCTGTTTACCTCAGTTTCCTCATCTATAAAATGAGCTGGAGAAGGAAATGGTGAACCATTCCAGTATCTTTGCCAAGAACACCCCAAATAGGGTTATGAAGAGTCAGACACTACTAAAATGACTTGAACAACAATCATTTTCAAAGCACTATTCTAAGTGTGGGGAGTGGATAGAAATATAAATAAAATGCGATTCCTGCCCTGAGAGAGGTTACCTTCTAACAAGGGGGAATAAAATATGTGGGCAAATAAATATCATATGAACTAGATTACATTAAGTGTTTGCCTTTTGTTCATTCAACACACATTTAACAAATGGTAAGCTCTCTCTATACTAGGAACTGGAGATGTAAAAATTAAAATGACACAGTGCCTGCTTTCAAAGAGCTTATATTCTCCTATAGGGAAACAACATATATACAGATAAGTCAATATCAAATATAGACAAAATAAATATTAAATAATCTGGGGGAGGGAGGGCTCTAACAACTCAGTGTATCAGGAAAGCCTCTGGGAGGAAGTGACATGGGTTGAGCATAATCGAGCTACTAACATAGCAAAGGAGAACTGAAAGTGGGGGAAGAGAAAGAGGGGGATGGGGAAAGAGAGAGGAGGGAGGAAGAAAGAGGGGGGAAGAGAGGGAGAGAGAGAGGGAGACAGGGAGGGGGAGGGAGGGAGAGAGAGAGAGAGAGAGAGAGAGAGAGAGAGGAGAGAGAGAGAGAGAGCACACAATTTCCAGATTATGGGTATCAGCAGAGGCTTCATGAAAGTAGTATTTGATCTGAGTCTTGAAAGATGCATTTGGGAGGAGAAAGAAGGGAAGGCATTCAAGTTAAAAACAATGGCAGGAGCAAAAATGAAGAGGTCAAAAATGGAGGTGAACAGTCCAATTTGCAGTGTAGAATATATAATGGGGAAGGCACGTGACATAAGGTTGGAGATATAAGGTGGAGTCAAATTGAAGATCTTGAATACCAGCATAAAAAGTTTGTATTTGATACAGGCTTAGGGAGTCATTGAAAATTTTTGACCACAGTGACATGATCTGAACACTGAACTAAAGAGATGAATTTAGCATCATTGCATAGGATGAATCTGACAGGGCAAAGTCTGGGACACAGAAAGGGTCTGTTATTTCCAAAGCTGAGGATGCTGGCACACATATAAATGGGCACCCATAATAGCTGAAGCTGGCAGCTCTTTACAGCTGCCATTATCCATTGGGCCTTTTTTTTAAAGAAGTGCCAGGGCATACCCTCTATGTTAGGGTTAGGAGTGATGAAGGAGGAAACATTTGGGCCCAAGTTACAGAGTGTATAGTGAGAAACAGTAGCTGGGGTGGCAAAGTCTGAGTGTTGGTTTAAGTCATTGGAATGAGTCACAAGGAGTGAGGGAGGCGGTATAGAGTTTGGAAGATGTGAGTAGAAAGTATTGAATGGAAGAATTTGTGACTGTGATGGGGAAGAGTGCTATTCTCAGCTCTCATGCACCTCATTGAATACTGACTTGAGGTTACTAAGTCATAGAAGTTAGCTTTAGAGCTTAAGGGAAGCTCAGAGATGATTTAGTCCAGCTCTTTTCCCACACTACCCCCATTTTACAGGTGAGGAAACTGAAGCTTAGAGAGATTGAATGACTTATCAAAGTCACTTAGGATATGTAAGAGGTGATATTTGAACCTAGGTCCTCTGACTCCATGGTCAGTACTCTTTTTATTATACCATGCCATCCATATGCTGGAAGCAGAGTGCTAGTTACAACTTATCTCCTACACAATGATACCAGTATTTGAAAGCCACTTTGAGAAGCCCAGGGTTTTGCATGGAATTGCTGAAAGGTATGCTCATGAGCCTTCTAAAGAATATGTAAAGGAATAGAAAGTTATGGTATGGCACAAGGGGATGTAAAGAGGGTGACATGTATGCTTAGGAAGGCAGTATACACCCCAGTAGGAAAAGTCCCAAACTTGAAGATCTGAGGGTGGAGTCACAGGACATGGGTTAAAATTTGAGCTTTCCTACTTACAGCCTTTGTAACCTTGGGCAAGTCAGCATCTCAGCCTCAGTCTCCTCAACTATAAAATGAGGAGGATGGACCAGGTCCCTTGCTTGAGATCTATGATCCTACAAACTATAATTTGATGGTTTCATAACATGTCAGGAGTTATTGCCATAGTCCAGGCAAGAGGGAATGAATGTCTGCAGTGGAGTAATGGCCGTGTGGGCCGTAAGGAGAAGAAATGTTGTATAGAAACAAACAATAGGAGATGACCAAGAGATGAGGGGAAGAAAAGAGTGACTGATGATGCCATGACTTGGAATCTGCTACTTGGGTAGGCAGGAGAACTGTGGGACCATAAACAGAAATAAGGAAATCAGAGAGAGGGGAATGTTTGGAAGTTTTCACTTTAGTTATGTTGAGCCAGCTCTTCCTTTGATTCAGGCAGGAAGGAAGGAGAGGATGGGTGAAGATTCAAAGAAGCTTAAAAGAAGGGAAGAAGTTTATAGCTAGTGAGTGAATTCTTCATCAAAGGATAGAAGTGGTTTAAAAAGCTAATGTGGACAATTTTACACATACAAAGATAAAAGCTTTTGTACAAATTAAATCAATACAGTGAGAATAAGAAGAGAAGCTACAGAAAAGCAGGGGAAGAGGGGGATAGGTGGGAATCTGTGTTGGAAACATATCTGATTAATAAAAATCTGATTTCCAAGACATGTAGTGAATTGACACAAGTATAGAAGACTTAAGTCAAATAGATAAGTGAGCAAAGTATATGAACAAATAGTTTCTAAAAGAAAAATGGAAATTATCAGCAACCATATGGAAAGATGCTCCAAATCACTAATAACAACAGAAATTCACATTAAAACAACTATGAGACTTCACAGCACACTCATCTAATTAAATAATGAATACTTAATCATGATAATTAAATAATAAATAAAAGATGGAAATGGTCAATATTGGAGTTGCTATAGGAATTCAGGTACAATATTATATTGTTGGTGTGAACTGTTCCAACTTGGAAAAATAATACAATTATATAAAGAGGCAATATAGTGTAGGGGATAGGGCACTGGTCTTGCAGTCAGGAAGGCCTGAGTTCAATTCTTAGATACTTACTATTTTTTTTATTTTTATTTTTTTTTAATTTTTTCCATATGCTTTTGAGTTGAAAATTTTTCTCCCTTTTCCTACCCCCCACCCTCCCCAAGATGGCGCACAATCTGACATAGGCTTTACATTTATATACCCATTAAACATATTTTCACATTAGTGAAGTTGCAAGTAAAAATTAAAACCAATAGGAGGAACCATCAGAAAGATGAAACAAAACTCAACAGAAGGTAAAAATAAGTGATAGCAAGTCGACTTCCATAGTTCTTTCTTTGGATGTGGACAGCATTTTCCATCCCGAGGCCTCTGGAGATGTCTTAGATCCTTGTAATGCTGAGAAGGGTTCAGTTTAACAATCTTAGTCATTGCATAACGTGGCTGTTATTGTGTACAAAGTCCTCTTGGTTCTGCTCACTTCACTCAGCATCAGATCATATAAGTCTTTCCAGGTTTTTCTGAAGTCAGCCTGTTCATCATTTCTTATAGCACAATAGTATTCCATTCCATTCATATACCACAACTTGCTCAGCCATTCCCCAATTGATGGGCATCCTCTCAATTTCCAATTCTTTGCCACCACAAAAAGAGCTGCTATGAATATTTTTGTACATGTGGGTCCTTTTCCCATTTATTTGATCTCTTTGGGATATAGCCCTAGAAGTGCTATTGCTGGATCCAGGGGTATGCACATTTTTGTAGCCCTTTGGGCATAGTTCCAAATTGTTCTCCAAAATGGTTGGATCATTTCACAACTCCACCAACAATGTATTAGTGTTCCAATTTTCCCACATCTTCTCCAACATTTATCATTTTCCTGTTTTGTCATGTTGGCCAATCTGATAGGTGTGATGTGGTACCTCAGAGTTGTTTTGATTTGCATTTCTCTAATCAATAACGATTTAGAGCATTTTTTCATATGACTATAGATGGCTTTAATTTCTTCATCTGAGAACTGTCTGTTCATATCCTTTGACCATTTATCAATTGGGGAATGGCTTGTGTTCTTATAAATGTCTTAATTCTCTATATATTTTAGAAATGAGGCCTTTATCAGAGAGACTGGTTGTAAAAATTCTTTCTAATCTTAGTTGCATTGGCTTTGTTTGTGCAAAAACTTTTCAATTTAATGTAATCAAAATTATCCATTTTGCTTTTCATAATGTTCTCTATCTCCTGTTTGGTCATGAATTCTTCTGTTCTCCATTAGATCAGATCTGATAGGTAAACTATTCCTTGTTCTCCAGTTTACTTATGGTATCAGCCTTTATATCTAAGTCCTGAACCCATTTTGACTTTATTTTGGTATATGGTGTGAGATTTGGGTCTATGCCTAGTTTCTGCCATACTCTTTTCCAGTTTTCCCAGCAGTTTTTTTCAAAGAGTGGGTTCTTATCCCAGAAGCTGGGGTCTTTGGGTTTATCAAATAATAGATTACTATAGTCATTGACTACTGTGTCTTGCATATTTAACCTATTCCACTGATCCACCTCCCTATTTCTTAGCCAGTACCAAGCAGTTTTGATGATTGCTGCTTTATAATACAATTTAAGATCTGGAATTGCTAGGCCACCTTCCCCTGCATTTCTTTTCATTAGTTCCTTTGATATTCTGGACCTTTTGTTTTTCCAAATGAATCTTGTTATTATTTTTTCTAACTCTATAAAATAATTTTTTGGTAGTTTGATTGGTATGGCACTGAATAAGTAAATTAGCTTAGGTAGGATTGTCATTTTTATTATATTAGCTCGGCCTACCCATGAGCAACTGATGTTTTTCCAATTATTTAGATCTGATTTTATTTGTGTGAAAAGTGTTTTGTAATTGTGTTCATAGAGTTCCTGGGTTTGTTTCGGAGGTAGACTCCTAAATATTTTATAATGTCTACAGTAAGTTTAAATGGGATTTCTCTTTCTATCTCTTGCTGTTGGGCTTTGTTGGTAATATATAGAAATGCTGATGATTTATGTGGGTTTATTTTATAGCCTGCAACTTTGCTAAAGTTGTTTATTATTTCAAGTAGTTTTTTACTTGATTCTCTAGGATTCTCTAAGTATATCATCATGTCATCTGCAAAGAGTGATAGCTTTGTTTCTTCTTTGCCTATTCTAATGCCTTCAATTTCTTTTTCTTCTCTTATTGCTAAAGCTAAGGTTTCCAGTACAATATTGAATAACAGTGGTGATAATGGACATCCTTGTTTCACCCCGATCTTATTGGAAATGCTTCTAGCCTGTCCCCATTACATATAATGCTTGCTGAAGGTTTTAGATAATGCTATTTATTATTTTAAGGAAGACTCCATTTATACCTATGCTTTCTAGTGTTTTTAATAGGAATGGGTGTTGTATTTTATCAAAAGCTTTTTCTGCATCTATTGAGATGATCATGTGGTTTCTGTTGGTTTTGTGTTGATATGCTCAATGATGCTGATAGTTTTCCTAATATTGAACCAACCCTGCATTCCTGGTATAAATCCTACCTGGTCATAGTGTATTATTCTTGTGATAAGTTGCTGCAATCTACTTGCTAGTATTTTGTTTAAAATTTTTGCATCTATATTCATTAGAGAAATTGGTCTATAATTTTCTTTCTCTATTTTGACTCTTCCTGGTTTAGGTATCAACACCATATTTGTATCATAAAAAGAATTTGGTAAGACTCCTTCTTCACCTATTTTCCCAAATAGTCTATATAGTATTGGAATTAATTGTTCTTTAAATGTTTGATAGAATTCACATGTAAATCCATCTGGCCCTGGAGATTTTTTCCTAGGGAGTTCATCAATGGCTTGTTCAATTTCTTTTTCTGAGATGGGGTTATTTAAGTATTTTACTTCCTCTTCGGTTAATCTGGGCAATTTATATTTTTGTAAATATGTATCCATTTCACTAAGATTGTCAAATTTGTTGGCATATAGTTGGGCAAAATAATTCCTAATTATTGTTTTAATTTCCTCTTCCTTGGTGGTAGCTTCCCTTTTCATTCTTGATACTAGTAATTTGGTTTTCTTCTTTCTTTTTTTAATTAAATTAACCAAAGGCTTATCTATTTTATTGTTTTTTCATAAAACCAGCTCTTAGTTTTATTTATTAGTTCAATAGTTTTCTTAATTTCAATTTTATTAATTTTTCCTTTGGTTTTCAATATTTCTAATTTGGTGTTTAGTTGAGGATTTTTAATTTGTTCTTTTTCTAGTTTTTTTAGTTGTATGCCCAATTCATTAATCTCCTCTTTTTCTATTTTATTTATGTAAGCATTTAGAGATATAAAACTTCCCCTAAGAACTGCTTTCTGCATCCCATAGGTTTTGGTATGTTGTCTCATTATTGTCATTCTCTTGAATGAAATTATTGATTGTTTCTATGATTTGTTGTTTGACCCAATCATTTTTTAGGATTAGATTATTTAGTTTCCAATTATTTTTTAGTCTATCTTTCCATGGCCCTTTATTACATATAATTTTTATTGCATCATGATCTGAAAAGGATGCATTTAATATTTCTGCCTTTCTGCATTGGATTGTGAGGTTTTTATGCCCTAGTACATGGTCAATTTTTGTGTATGTGCCATGTACTGCAGAAAAAAGTATATTCCTTTCTATCCCCATTCAGTTTTCTCCAGAGGTCTATCATACCTAACTTTTCTAATGTTCTATTCACCTCCTTAACTTCTTTCTTGTTTATTTTGTGGTTAGACTTATCTAGTGCCGAGAGGGGGAGGTTCAGGTCCCCACTAGTATAGTTTTGCTGTCTATTTCTTCCTGTAACTCCCTGAACTTCTCCTGTAAGAATTTGGATGCTATACCATTTGGTGCATATATATTTAGTAATGATATTACTTCATTGTCTATGGTGCCTTTTAGCAGGATGTAGTTTCCTTCCTTATCTCTTTTGATTAGATCTATTTTTGCTTTTGCTTTGTCTGAGATCAGGATTGCTACCCCTGCTTTTTTTACTTCAGCTGAGCATAATATATTCTGCTCCAGCCTTTTACCTTTACCCTGTATGTGTCACTCTTTTTCAAATGTGTTTCCTGTAAACAACATATTGTAGGATTATGGTTTTTAATCCATTCTGCAATCCATTTCTGTTTTATGGGAGAGTTCATCCCATTCACATTCACAGTTATGATTACTATCTGTGTCTTTTTCTCCATCCTTTCCCCCTATTTATGCTTTTCTTTCTCCTTTTTCCTTTCTCCCCTTCACTAGTGTTTTGCTTTTGACCACCGCCTCCTTCAGTCCCTTCCCCTTTTATTATCCCTTTCCCTTTTCTTCCCCTTTAGTCTTACTGCTGCTTCCCTCCCTTCTTTCCCCCCCTCCCTTTTGTTTCCCCCCTCCCTTTTCTTTCCCCTTTTCCCTCCTACTGCCTATAGGGCAAGTTAGATTTCTATACCTAACTGATTATATTATGCCCTTCTTGAGCCAAATCTGATGAGAGTAAGGTTCAAACAATGCTCCCCTCCCCTTTCCCTCTGCTGTAATAGGATTTTGTGTCTTTTCCTGTAATGTAATTTACCCTTGTCTGCCTCCTCCTTTCTCAGTACATTTTCTAAGATCAGATTGATCCACTTATTTGGATCCATTTTACCCACTTGATTTTTTTTTATCATTACATCAAAGTCAACTAATATCCACCCTCTTTATGTATACTCCTTTAACATGGTGTAATAACAATACAATTCTCAAGGGTTGCAAGTGTCATATTCCCTTGTAGGGGTTTAAACAGCCCCCCCTTATTAACAACATATTGTATCTTCTGTCCCATTTACCTTTTTAAGTCCTTCTTGAGTCCTGTACTTGAAGATCAAATTTTTTGTTGAGCTCTGGTCTTTTTATCAGGAAAGTTTGGAAGTCTCCTATTTCATTGAATATCCACCTCCTCCCTTGAAAAATGATGCTCATTTTTGCTGGGTAATTGATCCTTGGCTGCATTCCAAGCTCCTTTGCCTTATGGAATATCATGTTCCACACCTGGTCTTTTAATGTAGAAGCTGCAAGGTCCTGTGTAATCCTGACTGTGGTTCCATGATATTTAAATTGTTTCTTTCTGGCTGCTTGCAGCACCTTCTCTTTCATCTGGTAATTTTGGAATTTTGCTATTATATTTCTTGGCATTGTCAATTTGGGATCTCTTTCAGGTGGTGATGGTGGATTCTTTCTATGGTTATTTTCCCTTCTGGTTCTAGGACTGGGCAGTTTTCCTTTATGATTTCCTGAAAGATACTGTCCAGGCTCTTTTTTTCATCATGATTTTCAGGTAGTCCAATAATTTTTAAATTGTCTCTCCTGATCGATTTTCCAGGTCGGTTGTTTTACTTGAGGTATTTTATTTTCATCTATTTTTTCATTTTTTTGTTTCTGTTTGACTGATTCTTGCTCTCTCATAGAGACATTAGTTTCCATTTGTCCAATTCTAGTTTTTAACAGATTGTTTTCTTCTGTTAGTTTTTGTACTTCCTTCTTCAATTGGCCAATTGTTTTTTAGGGACTTGTTTTCTTCAGTGTACTCTTCTGTTAGTTTTTGTCCTTCCTTCTTCAATTGGCCAATTGTGTTTTTTAGGGACTTGTTTTCTTCAGTGTATTTTTTTTCCAATTGGCCAATATATTTTTGAAGGACTCTTTTACCTCTCTCATTTGACTATTAAAATCCTTCTTGAGCTCTTCTAAGAAGGCTTTTTGGGCTTCAGACCAGTTCATATTCCCTTTTGTTGTTGCAGATGTGGGTTTGTTGACAATGTTGTCCTCTTCAGAATTTCTGTCTTGAGCTTCACTCTTCTCATAATATGAATCTATGGTACGTTTCTTTTTACTCATGGTGTTTCTTTATTCCCTGGCCTTTAAAGAGATTGAGCTCTCCTGCTGGGGAACAGAGGGTACTGACCCAAGCTTCTTATGTTGGGAGCCTAGGTCTTGGTCACTGGCTTTGCATTCTGGGGCCTCTTATGCTGGGAATTGGAGGCTGTAGGTTTCTGGCAGCTTACCTTGTGTTGGGCTGGAATCAGCAAGGCTGGAACTTTCAGGCAATTCTAGGTTGCCTGCTTTTCCTTTCCTTTAGCTTTCTTCAGCTCCTTTTAGATGGGTGCTGCAGGGTGTTTATCTGCCTGGGGCCCTCTGCAGAGTTGTCTCCCTCGTTTCTGCTAATGCGCTGGGAGATTCCTTTGTGGTAGAGTGCCAAGCTGGTTTCCACCGGTCTCCACTGCCCTCACTGAGGCACTTGGAGGTCCAGTTGGTGGTGTTTGCCTGTTCTGCCACCTGGGCTTCAGGATTTCTTCACAATTGGAGGCTGTAGGGCTCAGACAGCTCACCTGGTGTTGGGTTGGAATCAGCAAGGCTGGGGCTTTAGGAAGCCTTTAGGTTATTTTCTTCACCACCTTTCAGATGAATGACACAGGGTACTTATCTGCCTGGGGCCCCTTGTAGTTCTGCCTCCCTTATTTTTGCTGAGGCACTGGGAGACCCGTTTGCTGGGCTGCTGCACTGCTGCTCCCCGTCTTTCTTCTAGTTCAGGTGTTCCAGGGTTTTTTTTTTCTGATGTGATATTTTCTGGGTTTTCAGAGGTTGATAGGGGAGAGTGAGAGACCTTTTCACTCCACCATCTTGGCTCCCGGAAGCGGAACTCTCTTAGATACTTACTAGCTGTATGACCTTGAATAAATTACTTAACCTGTCTCAGCCTCAGTTTCCAGCTCTGTAAAATGAAAGAGTTAGGCTTGATGACCTTTAAGGCCCTTTCTAGCTCTAAGTCTATTAAGTTATAAGAAAAAGCATTAAACCACTTATGCCTCACTGGTGTTCTCACTGTTCACTATGTGCCCTAAAGAAGTCAAAGCCAAAAAGAAAGGTCCAGTAGTGGTGCCCCAGTACTGAGAAATGGTTGAACAAACTGTGGCCTCTTGATGTGATGGAAAATTATTTTGCCATAAGAAACAACTAATGTAAGCAATTTAGGGATATGTAGGAAGACTTGGATAAACTGGTATGGGGAGACTAATGACATACAATGACTACCATTATCTAAATGAAAGCAACTAAAAAGGCAAAAGAGCTGAGCTTGAATGCTATAACTAATATTGATTCTGGTGGCAGAAGATTAAATAGTCAGTAGAGACAGAGGAGGAATAATGCTGAATGGAGCTGACGTGGACAAATATGGTTATGTTGGTTGGTTTTATTCGACAGTTTTGTTTTATTATAAGACATGGTTTTGGGCAAAGGAGGGCATACTGGAAAATGGTTCTGATGTAAAAAGCAAAGACAGCAATAACATTTAAAATTTTTTTATCTTTAGTTCATTATTTTTTTTAGCATTCCTTTTTTTAAAATTTGAGTTTTGAATTCTTTTCATCTCTGTGGTCCCTTCCCCACAATCATACATGTGAAATCATGAAATTTCTATATTAGCCATGTTAAAAAAAAAAGCAAGAAAAATATAAGTGAAAAAATTATGCTTCAATTTGTATTCCGCCTCCATCAGTTCTTTCCTTGTAGGTGGATAGGATTTTTCATCGTAAATCCTTAGGAATTGTCTTGGATCATTGTATTGCTGAGAATAGCTAAGTCATTAACAAGTGACCATCAAGTCATTAACAGGTGACCATCATACTATATTGCTATTACTGCGTACAGTGTACTCTTAATTCTGCATTTCTCTTCATGTCAGTTCATGAAAGTCTTCACAGTTTTTCTGGAAGCATCTCTTAGCATAATAGTGTTCCATTGCAGTCATATACCACAGTTTGTTCAGCAATTCACCAACTGATAGACATCCCTTTGATTTCCAATTCTTTGTCAACACAAGAAGAGCTGCCATAAATGTTTACGTACAGATAGGTCCTTTCCCTTTTTCTTTGATTTCTTTGAGATACAGATCTAGTAGGGGTATTGCTAGGTCAAAGGGTATACACAATTTTATAGCCATTTGGGCATAGTTCCAAATTGTTCTTCAAAATGGTTGGACCAGTTCACAACTCCACCAGTGCATCAGTGTCCCAATTTTTCCATATCTCCTCTAATATTTGTCATTTTATTTTTCAGTCATATTAGCCAATCTGATAGGTGTGAGGTGGTACCCCAGAGTTGTTTTAATTTACATTTGTCTAATCAAAAGTTATTTAGAGCATTTTTTTGTATGACTATTGATAGCTTCAATGTCTTCTGCCTGTTCATATCCTTTAACCATTTATCAATTGGGGATAACTTGTATGATTATAAATTTGACTGAATTCTCCATAAATTTGAGAAATGAGGCTTTTATCAGAGAAACTTGCTGTAAATTTTCCTCCCTCCACCAGTGTCCTGCTTTCCTTCTAATCTTAGCAGCATTGGTTTTGTTTATGTAAAAAATTTTTTTAATGTAATTAAAATTATCCTTTTTATTTCCTGAGATAATCCTCTCTTTCTCTTGTTTGGTCATAAATTCTTCTTCTCTTTTGTTTTCTTTGTGAGGCAATTGTGGTTAAGTGACTTGCCCAGAACCACATAGCTAGTGAAGGTTATGTGTCTGAGGCCAGATATGAACTCAGGTCCTCCTGACTCCAGGCCCGGTGCTCTATCTACTGTACCACCTAACTGCCCCAAAGAGTCTTTTCTTATTTAAATATTTGACAGGTAAAATTTTTCATACTCTTCTAATTTGCTTATGATATCACCCTTCATGTTTAAATCATTTACCTATTTTGACCTTATCTTAGTATACAATGTGAGATGTTAGCCTATACCTAGTTTCTTCCAAACCACTTTCCAGTTTTACCAACATTTTTTTAAAATAGTGAGTTCTTGTCCCAAAAGCTTGGATTTTTGAGTTTATCAAACACTAGACTACTATGGTCTATCATTGTGTATTGTATACCTAATCTATTCCACTAATCCACCACTCTATTTCTTAGCCAGTACCAGATTGTTTTGATGATCACTGCTTTCTAATGCAGTTTGAGATCTGTTACTGCTAGGCTATCTTCCTTCATATTTTTTTTCATTGATTACCTTGATACTCTTGACCTTTTCTTCTTCCAGATAAATTTTGTTATAAATTTTTTTAGCTCTGTAAAATAATTTTTGGTAGTTTAATTTGTATGGCACTGAATAAGTAAATTAATTTTCATAGAATTGTTATTTTTATTATATTGACTCAGCCTACCCATGTATTAGGGACTAAAAATCTCAGAAACAAGTGCAGAAAAGGAGAAATATTAAATGCACCCTTTTCAAACCATAATGTGTTAAAAAATTACTTTCAATAAAGGACTGTAGAAACATAGATTAAAAATTAATTGGAAACTAAATAATTTAATCCTAAAGAATGAGTGGGTCAAAGAACAAATCATAGAAACAAGCAATAATTTCATTTAAGAGAATGAACAATGAGATAGCATACAGAAATTTGTAGAATGCAGACAAAGCAGTACTTAGGGGGAATTTAATATCTCTAAACACTTATATCAATAAAAGAGAAAAAGAGTAGTTCAATAAATTGGGCATACAATTAAAAAAACTAGAAAAAGAAAAAACCAAATCCTCAATTAAACAACAAATTGGAAATTCTGAAACTCAAAGGAGAGATGAATAAAATTGAAAGTTAAAAAACCATTGAGCTAATAAATAAGACCAGGAGCAGGTTTTATTTTTTTAAAAACCCAATAAAATAGATAAACCATTGGTTAATTTGCTTTTTAAAAAAAAAGAAAAAGAAAACCAAATTACCAGTATCAAACAGAAATAAAATTAAAGCAATAATTAGGATATATTTTGCCCAATTATATGCCCATAAATCTGACAATCTAAGCCAAAAGGATGAATATTTACAAAAATATAAATTGCCCAGATTAAAAGAAGAGAAAATAGAGCATTTAAATAACACTCCCTATCTTAGAAAAAGAGGTTGAACAAGCAATCAATGAGCTCCTAAGAAAAAATTCTCAGGACAAATAATACTGCATTGTTTGTTCTTGAGGTCTCCTTTACATTGTAAGCCCTGGAGCAGAAGAGTCACTTAAAGAAATACAACCAGGAAGGGCTTTAAATGCCAAAGAGAAATGTTTGTATCTTAACTTGCAAGTAATAGGGGGCCACTGGAATTCATTGAGCAAGGGAGCTGCATGGTTAAGTTGGTGCTTTAGGAATATTGTTTTAGCAGCTGCGTGAAGGATGGATTAGAGAAGAGAGAGAGAGAGACCAGAGGCAAGGAAACCAATTAGAAGGCTATTGCAGTAGTCCAAGGGATATGTGGTGGGCGTCTAAACTAGGGAAGGTCTTATAAGTTGAGAGAAGGGGACAGGTATGAGAAATGTTATGGAGGTAGAACTGACAAGACTTGGCAGCAGAGGGGTAGGTGGAATGAGAAAGAATGAAGATGAATGTGAATGTATGGGTGGCTGGAAAGATGGTGGTACCCTCAATGGAAATAGAGAAGTTCAGAGGAAGGATAGGTTTTGAGGAAAAGATGGTGAGTTCTGTTTTGGATTTGCTGAGAAAGTTCCAACAGACAGTGGGTGATACAGTACTGTACAGCTCAAAGAAAGACTAGGACTCTAGTATATAGATCTGCATTGGGATGATAATTGAACTCATTGAAACTGATGAGATCACCAAGAAAATGTGTGTAGAGAAAGAAAAGAAGAGGGCCCACAACAAAATTTTGGAGTACATCTTGGGAGATGAGATATAAATGAAGATCCAGCAGAAGAGGAAAAGGAGGCGTCAGAGAGCTAGAACCAGGGGTCACAAAACTAGAGAGGAGCGTATATGGCAAGGAGAAGGTAGCTGAAAATGTCAAATGCTACAAAGAGGGCCAAGAAAGATGAAGGCTGAGAAAAGGACAATAGATCAGTAGTGACTTTAGAGAGAGCAATTGCAGTTGAGTGATGAGATACAAAAGCAAAGAACTGAGAAATGAGAGATAGGAAAGGAAGCAGAAAGCATAGTATAGGCAGTTCTTTTCTAGGATTTTGGCTGTGAAAGGGCGGAGAGCTATAGTATGATAGCTGAAGGGTCAAATGAAGTCTCTTTTTAAAGATGGGGAGATCTGGACATGTTTGAAGTTGGCAGGAAGAAGCCATTAGAGAGAGGTTGAAGCTTAGAGACTGAAGAAATGATTGTAGGGGCAGTCTACCAGACGAAAGGGGAGAAAGAAGTCCACTCTTTGTCACAGACTGTTGTAAAGAAGCTAAGGATGGGGCACAATGGTAAGAGGCTTTAAAATGTAGAGGAGAAGGAGCTCATATGACAAATGGCCTCCGTTTTCTCAATTTGAGTAGACATTTGCTGTTAAAGGAGACCTGGAAGACAGTGGTCTGAGGAGAGAAGAGAAAGATCCAAAATGGTAGTGTGGGGATCAAGCAAGACAGAAAGTCAATTAGGAAAGAGCAGAAGGTTTGGTGTGGTACTGAGGGTTTCATTGAGATTCAATAACATCTATATGCAGTGGACTCATCTACCATGGTTGTACAACTTTTTCCAACACCATTCAGCAGCAGGGGCATAGGAATAAAAAAAAAAGATAGGCTCAGGGTTTGACAAAATATAAGCATTCAAGGGGACAAAAGAATAAGGGATTCAAACAAGAGTCGAGGATAATTATAGTAAATTACAGGGTCAAGATTGAGAAGGTAAAAAGGTGAAACCAAATCAGGGGCCATGTGAGAGTATGGAAGGATTGAAAGTCATAGGGAGGATGAAGAATAAGTTTACTTTTATTCTTATAGTATAAGAATGAAGCACAGTGAGAGATGGTGTGATAGTAGGGAAGAGAGCAATTCAATTGGATGGGGATGAGAAAACTGGCAGGGGTAACAGGGAGTGGGGGTGGTTGAGGGTTAAGGAAAAGAGGTCATTATTTGTGGCTTAGTGTTATTTTTTGAATGTCATTCTCCCCACCACCAATAGATCACAAGTTCCTTGAGGGCGAGGAATATGTTGATGTTTACTTTGTTTCTCTGATGCTTTTAATTCAATAGGTACATAAGAAGTATTTGTTGAATTGAATTACATACCAGCAAAATTTTCTTTATCTTAAATTGTTCTATAATTATGGAATGTGCTATCCACAACATCTGTTGATTTCATAAATGCTTATGTTGGATTCTAATCTTGTCTTTCTTAAACTTTTTTGTTTAAAAATTCTTAGGAATTTTATTTCTACTTATTTTTCTTTGACCTCATTTCCACTGTTTTCTGCATTCTCTACACTCAGATCCTGTATCCTCTCATGACTCATGTGTATCTTTTGCTATCTTACATGAGTAATGCATCTATTTAGCAATATGCCTGCATCAGGGGATTTGCCACATCTTCCAATATAGGCAATTAAATACAAGTATCGAACCACAAAAACAAGCTCTGTGTCACGTCCCTAACTTTGTTTCTGCATTAAATATCCACTAACTATATAGCCTTCGTGGTCAAGCCAAATTAAAGGACAGAAAACCAGAACCATATCAAAAGTTCAGGCTTTCAAAGTGAAACTTTGGCTGCTTTTTTCAGACCACATAGTGTAATGGACAGAGCCTTGGCCTTGGAATCATAAGTCCTATATTCAGATCCCAGATCTAATACTCACTAGCTCTTTGACCATGGGGAAATCACTTCATCCATTTATAAAATGGTTCTGTCTAATTCACAGGGTTGTGAGGAAAGTTCTTTGTAAATTGTTGCTATGTGACTAACTGTATGGCAGGCAAATATACATGTTAAGACAGAGACTCTTTCTTCATAGGACTTATAACCGAAGAAGAATTTTTAACAATTATAAAGTACTATGCCTCATCAAAATGCTAAGTCTCTAATAAATGGAAATCCAGTCCTATAAGTTAATTATATAGTAAGGTTATATAACTGTGAGATAACCATATGTGGGTATAATTCCCTATTCTTAAAGATAAAATGTTCTTTTTCATCAGAACCCGACCAACCTCAGAATGCTATTTTACTACAGTATATTGCAATTTGGTTAGTATCTTGTATCCCCAGTGCCTAGCACATTTTTGTTGTTCAGCTGTTTCAGTTATGTCTGACTCTTTGTGACCCCATTTGGGGTTTTCTCGACAAAGATTCCTGTTCATTTTATAGATGAGGAAACTGAGGCAAACAGGGTGAAGTGATTTGCCCAGGGTCACGCACCTAGTAAGTGTCCAGGGCCAGATTTGAACTCAGGAAGATGAGTCTTCCTGACGTCAGACTAGGCACTCTACCCACTGAGCCACCTACCAGCCCTGCCTATATAATGAGAACTTAATACCTGGTGATTGATTAGTAAATTTCAGTGTTGAATATTTACTGATTTGTTCAAATTTTTTTTTAAGAATGGTAGCATTTTGAAAAATGATCTATTCTAAAGAAATTCCTGTTAACTGTGACTTCTTTCTACTTTGTATTTCTATGAATCATCTTGTTATGTCGCCTTATGCATAAATTAATTTTCCTCTAGTTTTAATTCTTTGATCCTACACTAAAATAGAACCTATGTAAGAATCCAAAAGCCATCAACTGGTTTCTTGGATATGAACTCATTACCTTAAGACAGATCTAGTTACAGAGATACTCCTCTGCCCCCAAACTGAAGAAAAAGAAAAACAAAACCCTTGTAACAGATAAATCCAATCGAGTAAAACAAATCCACACCTTGGCTATATCTTAAAATCTGTGTCTTAATATGTGTGTCTCTTGCTCATACCACGTTGACGTCAGATGTCAAAGTCCACTCATGGTGCCTTCACTGTCATTGGTGGTCTTGACTGTGCTACATAAAGGAGTCTGACTGGATGGCCTTTAAGATATCTCCCAGTTTTAAATCTATAACCCTAAAAAAAATATCAGTGACTCCTCTACCACAGAATCTCCTTTTGTGGCTGGTTATGGAATAACTGAATGAAAGATATTCAGGGAGTTTTAAATTCTTGCTTTGTGGTTGTCTGATTGAAGTTGACATCTTTTTCACTTATTGACGTACCACAGTCAGACTTGGATCTTATCTTGCCCTTTGCTGGCATTTATAAATGATTCAGCTCAATTCAGCTCATTTCAGTTCAGTTCAACCAACATTTCTAAAGCACTTTATATGTGGTAGGCATCAGGGACACAAAGACAGAAGCAAAGTAGTTCCTGCCTTCAAGCAGATTACATTCTTTTTTAAAAATTTATTTTTAATTTTCAACATTCACTTCCATAAGTTTTTGAGTTTTAGATTTTTCTCCCTCTTCTTCCCCTCCCCCCTCCCCAAGATGGCATGCGATCTGATTTAGGCTTTACATATACATTCATATTAAACATATTTTCACATTAGTCATGTTGTAAAGAAAAATTAAGACCAATGGGAGGAACCATGAGAAAGAAGAAACAAAACAAAACAACAAAAAAGAGAGCAAATAGTATGCTTCATTCTGCATTCAGACTCCATAGTTCTTTCTTTGGATATGGACAACATTTTCCATCATGTGTCTTAGGAGTTGTCTTAGATCCTTGCATTGCTGAGAGGAGGCAAGTCTATGAAAGTTAGTCATCGCACAATGTGGCTGTTACTGTATACAGTGTTCTCCTGGTTTTGCTCACTTCACTCAGCATCAGTTCATATAAGACTTTCCAGGTTTTTCTGAAATCTGCCTGCTCATCATTTCTTATAGCACAATAGTATTCCATTATATTCATATGCCACAAGTTGTTCAGCCATTCCCCAATTAATGGGCATTCCCTCAGCTTCCAATTCTTAGCAACCACAAAAAAAAAGCCACTATAAATATCTTTGTATATGTGGGTCCTTTTCCAATTTTTATGATCTCTTTAGGATACTAGAAGTGGTATTCAAGCAGCTTACATTCTACTGGGCAATGCACTAAGGAATCCTGAAGCATCTTGTCACTGACCTGTTGAATATGTACAACTCTTGGGCTTTCTCATATAAATAGTTAAAATCACCCAACAGCAGGCATTGTGAACCAATGAAAACAATATGCTTTCTCAGGTGGCCCTTTTTCTTATAGAAGCATCTTTGAATCTATAAGCAGAGTATTTGCCTTTTACAACGTAAATAAAGGTTGCTATGTCCGAACTGATATACTTGTGGAACATGCATTTACCATGTTCTGTTGATGTTTTTGGAAAGATTTTTCTTTGCTAATATTTTATTTAAAATTTTTGCATTAATATTCATTAGTGAAATTGATCTATGGAAAGATTTTTCTACCTAGGTGTTTCAGACAGTTGCTCCCTGACATGAAACGATTCATTCTCACTGGTCAGGACCTTGTACTGACTCATAAAAAGAAAATTTCATTCAGTCAAGAGGTACCATTGGAGCTCCTGTATCTTGAATTCTACGAAGTCATCCACATGTCATCTAAGAAATTCTCGAAATTGCAGTAGTGAAATAAATGGTACTATAATGTCCTCACCAGGCTATTGATTCTGTTTGTGAATTTAATATCTCAACAGTTATTAATGATGTAGGCAAGAAATACACTATTAATAACATCACAAGTTCATAAAAAAATCTTAGTTTTAGATCTTATAATGCTCTCTTTGGCTTATACACAAAGCAGAGGTGTTAATACGTTGTTAATATATAAAATGGTATTATGTCAGGACAGTTTGGATGAAGACTTTTGTGGTAATAGAAAATCACCAAGGGGAGACAGATGGAATCTGAATGTTACACTCTGATAATTATGTTCTTACCTCAACCATTTTCTTTTCGCCACCAAACCAAGAGACAAGGTTTAAGAGAAAGAAAAGATGCAAGGAGGTTGTGTTAGGAAAATCGTAATGTGTGAAAATGATAGAGATCTGACACAAAAAAAGGCATCATGGGAAAGGTTGACTTAATCCATCACCCAAGCATTTATTAAATTGCTGCTGTGTGTATGTGAAACATACTATAGGACCCCAAGTGAAAAGTAATGCATCACACTATATAGTTTTAGAAGATAAGTGAGATTTCTTTAGGATAACCCCTTTAGTAGCATCCCAAGGACAATTGCAACAGAGCAAAAAAAATGAGACCGCAAAGTTCAAGATGGGTTAGACTTATTGGAAAACAATACCTCCTTATTGGTAATGTTTCTGGGATTGCCCGGAAAAAAAATTATGGTTATTCTACCCTGCAGTATAGAAGATGGGTGTTTGGGAGCCAACCCATCAACCAATATTCATTAAGTAATTACCGTATGCCAGGCATTGTGCTAAACATTCAGGATGCAAAAAGAGGCAAAAGACAGTTCCTGCCCTCCAGGAGTTTAAAATCTATTTTCAAAGTGCTACATGAACCTAACTCCTTATGAGAAACATGGGAAATATGTACTAAAATATCTAACCAAAATACAGCCAATTAACAAAAAAATAGCTTTTGAAACAAAGATTTGAAAGGCAAAAGATTCAAACCATAGATGTTAGGAATGATTCTTCTATACTAACCAGTGAACTCCACAGTAATAGGTGTAGAAGGAGACCATGAGGCTAGTACATGTGACCCTGCTTGACCGAAATGGAATCTTCTCTTTCAAATCTTCACTAAATTCTTCATCACTGGATCCCCAGTGTAACTAGTAAAATCTGATTCAAGGCAAAGAGACTCTATTTCAACTCCAAGTCCTTCCTTTCCAGACTTTAATGTAGACTTTTGTCTACATTCCACTCCACTGTCCTCACATTCTATATTCTTTTGTTGCCATGCCCTAAACTCCCACGACATAGCCTATCATCAGCTAGCCTTGTCTCACCCCTTAGCATTCCCTTTTTCCTCTATACAAATTCCTTCTTTCTATTTCTCTTTTTTCAACTAATTTTCTAAATACATATACATATGTGTATATATATTTACAGAGGAACAGTTTGTACAGTAGTTTATGTCTTTCACAAACCAAGAGGCCACCTTCTAAGCGTGTCTCCTTTCGTCTCATGTTTGTTGAACTGAGTAATGCTGTAGCAGAAAAGGCAGCTTCTAATGAATTTAAGCCTAGGATATGTGAGTGGCAGTGCACTGTGAATTAATAGAATAGTAAACATACTGAGTTTCTGCTTAATGGAACAAGTATGACTGAGATATATTTAAGGACAACTATCAAGTGAGACTTTAGGAAAGATGGCATTGCCTGGACCAAAGACAACCTCTTACCCTTCTTAGGATGAGCCTAGGTTTTAGATGTCTTGCATCTGCACATGAGTAAGAGAATTGGAGGTAAATGAATAAAAGTAATGCTAATTATTAAGAACAGGAAATGGCTGCCACTTGTGGCCCCAAAATAAGAATGACGACTCTTCAATGCAATTCAATTGAACAAACACTTATTAAGTTCCTCCTACCCTACACATACAAGGCACTGTGCTAGGTACAAGGAATACAAAGACAAAAATCAAAGTCTGTAACCTCAAGGAACTTACATTCTACTGGGTGAAAATAACACGTGCACAAATAAGTGGAAAGTATGAAAAAAGTAATACAAAGCATCTTCCTCACAGCTGTCAGTTTCCTTATCTATAAAATGGGAATAATCATAGCACCTACCTTCCAGCTTCTTGTGAGGATCAAATGAAATGATATCTATAAAGTGCTTGGCACAGAGCCTGGCACACAGTAGTTGCTATATAAATACTACTACTATTACTACTACTACTACTGCTACTACTGCTACTGCCACTACTACCACCACTACTACTGCTACTACTACCACCACTACCACAACTACTACTACTACCACTACTACTACTACCACCACCACCACTGCCATTACTACTACTACTACTTCTAGTACTACTACTACCACCACCACCACCACCACTGCCACTACTACTACTACTACTAGCACCATCACCACTGCTACTACTACTACTACTACTACTACTTCTTCTTCTTTTCCCCTCATTCTCCTCCTCTTTCTTCTTCTCTCCCTAAGGCACAACAATTCTGATCATGTCATTCCCACAAGCAAAAATCTGTAATAAATGCTTGACATGGAACTTTGGTGACTTCCTACTCCTTCCTCTAGGATAAATTACAATCTCCTTGCCTATAATCTGAGTCTCACCTACCTTGTCAGACTTATTTCATATTATGTCACTTTACAATCTATCTTTCAGCCAAACTAAATTACTACCTACCTCCCAAATTTGGCATTCCATTTCCTATTTCCATATCTTTACAGAGCTTGGGATGCACTTCTTTTTCCTCTCAGCCTTTCTTTTTCCTCTCAGTTTTTAAAAAATCTATAGCTTTCTTGAAATCTCAGGTTAGGTGCCATTTTCTACAAAAGTACAAATTTGGTTTTCCCCCCACCCCTATTCCCTGCACCATATTTATGCTCACTACCACCTCAAATTATTTGCTTTCTACTTATCTGTGTACATGGTGTTTCCCTCAAGTAAAATGTAAGCATTTTGAGGACAGGTACAGTTTCATTTTTGTCTTAATCTTTCCTAGAGTTTAACATAGTGTTATGTATATAGTAGGTACTTAAATGTTGGTAGTCTTAGTTGAATTAAATTGTACTATACAGGAAATTGTTGTCAATGAGTCATTTGGGGGGATAAAGTGTTGTATAGGAAATAAAATTTCACTTAATGTCCTTCGGCTATGATTTGGAGTTCAAATATCACAAAAAAAGGAATGGAGAAAATGTAGAATGAGTCTTTACTACATTTTTAATGAGAACTACATTTTGTCTTGACAATAAAATAGCCACCATCCAAAGAAATGTTTAGGCAGCTAGGTGGCACAGTGAATAGAGTGCAGAGCCTGGAGTTAGGAAGACTCATCTTCCTGAGTTCAAATCTGGCCTCAAACACTATGTGACCCTGGGCAAGTTACTCTCCTGCTTGCCTCAGTTTCTGTTTCTATAAAATGAGCTGGAGAAGGAAATGGCAAGCCATTCTAATATCTTTGCCAAGAAAACCAATGAAATCATGAAAAGTCAGACATGACTGACATGACTGACCAAAAACAAGGATATGTTAATGACAGAACTGAATTTTTAACCTTGTTCAGGTTGTAGAGACTATCAGAGTATAGCTAACTATGTCATGCTACAGTACAATAAATACAATACAATAAAGGAGATTTCTGGTAGAAAGAGGCGTGGGGGTATATCTCTCTACAGCATAACCATATGGATGTCTGCTTCGCATGATGATGACATTTTCCCTGAAACACTGGTGGTCACCAGGGGGGTCCCTGTACTGACTAAGGTAAAGAGTTAATAATAATTATTATTATTTCAACTTACGTAGTGAGACCAATTCCCAATTATCTATGTGAGACTTGCTCACTCCCATACCAGACAGCCATCTTTGGTCATCCACAATCCAGTTATGCAGATAGGTCCTGGAACCCTTTCTCTGTTCCAACATTATCTTTTGTCTGTGTTCTATTATTTCTGGCAGTAATGATGAGGAAGGCAATGACATGCAAACCACTCTAATTTAGTAGAAGCCCTGGAAGGCACATTCTGACAGCTGTGATTATGTCAATAGCAGTTCATTTTGCTACAAGAGTAAGGATGTTGCCATCCAGGGGTCTTGTGGTCTAGGGGTCTTGGGAACCCCAAAATGCAAGGGTAAAAGGGTGCAAGTCTGTCTTGAAAGAATTTGACCATTCAAGCCTTCTTTCAGTCCAACTAGTTTATTAAAACACTGGTTGGGGTGGATGAGATTCCTAGTGAGTCTGCTGTATTTGTGACATCAATACAAGCAGGCCAGATTTTAAGAATCTGAGCAATTTAATGGGGGAAAGATTAATATTTTGTACAGAAGACTGTGGGAAGATCTGGATGGGATCTAGGAATGGCAAGTAGCCTGGGGTGGTCTGGAGGTAACAGAGATAGGGGCCTGGATGGATTAAGGAGTGTCAAGTAAGGTAATTAAGTAATCAAGGTGGGCTGGGGTGGGCCAGTTTCCTTGGTTGGAGGCATCAGTGATCTGGTCTATTGAAATGTATGGGAAAATTCAGACACTGGGTTGCTTTCAAATACATGGTGTTTTCCTTTTAGAGGTTCAGATCCCATCTCCTTCAAGGACAGAGACCCTGTCAATTAGAAATAGTTTGGCTCTTTATTTTTTATTATCTGTTTTCTGGACCCATTAATTACCATGGATAATGGGGAACTACCTTTCTTCCAAACATCAATATAAGATTTTTCTATGTTCATTCATTTATTCACTGAACAAATAAATTTATTGAGTATATACAACATGCAAGATGCTATACTTAACACTGCAAAGAAGACAAAGGAGAATCAGTCTCTTCTTGACCTCATGGAGCTTGCTAAATAGTAGAGATAAGACAAGTAGGCCAGTGATTGCAACTCATGAAAGAACTTTGTATGGGGACACAGTAGGTGATTTAATAAATGCTTGCTGACCTGAGGACTTGAGGTCTAGGGTCCTAGGCCCAGGTCCTACACCTAGATAGGAGAGTGACTCAAATGCCAGTTTAAGTTCCATAAGTGGAGGAAGAAAGAAAAATTCAAATTGCAATGGATGTGGAGGAAGGAATCAGGGGAGGAGAGAGGAGAAAGAGAAGAGAGACGAAGTGAAAATGCATTTATTAAACACTTATACTATGCTTATTGCTTTACAAATACTGTTTCATTCGATCCTCACTGTACTATGATCCTCATTTTACAATTCAGGAAACAAAGGCAAATAGAGGCAAGATGACTTTCCAAGAGTCTGAGGTTAGATTTGAACTCAGGTCTTCCAGATTCCAGGCCCAGTGCTCTATCTATCCATTGCACCACCTAGCTGTCTTAGAAAGGGGAGGACAGAGAACAAGATACTGCCAAGGGTCAAAGCAATGAGACTTGAAACACAGGTTGTGGTAACTGGGTGCAAGATAGGGGCAGGAGGTCAGGAGGAGAATTTTTGGAATGTCAGATCTGGAAAGTTTTTTTTCTTGTTCAGATAGAGAAAGGTCAAGTGCAGGACTTCTAAATATCCATGACCAGTGAGTTTGGAGGTGAGTGAAAGATCTTGGCAGACCTGAAGTCTAGGAGAACTTGTCTCAGATGCTGGAAGTGTAGAAGGGAGGGACCTCCCACGTGCACTGGGCATTTGATTATGCAAAGAACCCCTGGCTCCTAACCCATATTGGCTTTTATTTTCCATTCACTTGAATTTTGTTTTCAACCCTGCCCCTTTCCCCATGTGGGTTCTACCCCACAACACTAAGGATTGCCCAAATCACTGGCACAGATCAGCCTTCCTGAAGTGTAAAAGACAGCTATTGTCATAACACTCAGGCAAGGAAGCCTAATGGAAAGAGATCACTAGATTTGGAGCTGGGAGATTTAAAAGTTCATATCCCAGCACTTGACCCAATCTGGGACCCAAAGCAAATTACTTAACCTCTCTTGAGTCTTAAGTTTCCTCATCTGTGAAAAAAGGAAAATAATATCTGCATTCCTACCTCACAAGGTTGTTGTATCAAATGTGCATTTTGTAGAGCATCAAGCACTTGTTAAATTATGCCAGCTGTTATCATTAAAAAGGAACTAAAGCGAGATGCATTGCCAGGTAGCACATAGGAGCTGACTTTTATGGCAAGAAGACTTAGGCTCCATTCCCCCCTCCAGACACATACTGGCTTTGTGACCTTGGGCAAGTCTAATCATTTCTTGGTACCCTAGGCAAATCTCTAAGGCCATAAGACGCAGGAAAGGTGCTGATCAACATCACAAGAGAAAGGTTCATTTTAATGGGAGTTTCCTAACAAGTGAAATAATAAGACTTAAGAACTAAAATACTATCTTATTTTAGTTGCAAAAAAAGTCCTATGTTATTTTATTTAAAATAAGAGATAATAACAACTACCCTGCTCTACTTTCCAGGTGTACTTAGGGAGAAGAGAATATTCTGAAAAAATAGAGATAGCAGAAGACATGATTAAATGGTTAAAAAAAGGATTTCTATCATACTATATTCCAGTATTTGGTACTCAAATTAAATAATCCATAGAAGTCTCCCCTAAAACCTGCATATGCATCTATTCTCTTCCTTAACTCTTTAGCAGACTTGTATTTGCAAAACAGATCCTGGGATTAACAGTGACACCTTTATGATTATTAACTCTCTATAAAGAAAGAGAGGAAAAGGTTTGAATCACAAGCTCTGCCTTTTACTGCCCATGTGACCTCTCTGAGTCTGTTTCCTCATCTGTAAAGTGAGGGGATTTGATTATAAAACCCCGAGTTCTTTTCCAGCTCTAGAGACGTCATCATAGAATCCTACACAAAAAGATGTTGTGTACAATAAACCAGCTGGAGAACTGTTTCTCAGACTTTGTCTCTTAATGCCATTGAGGGAGTGAATTTTGACAAGTCACTTGTCCATCTAGTCACTCCCATTCTACTATTTTCAGATACCAGTTCATCTGCTTTCTCCCAAGTGACAGAATCATTACTGGGCCCTTAAAGAATCTCCTTTGGTTCTTGAGGACAGGACATTACATTTTCCACCTAAGCAGGCTTTCCTCTTGCTTGAAATGACATTTTTACAAAACTGAAACTTTCAAGGAAATCAAATCTAGTTTTAATGGATTAAAAAAAGCCTGTGGTAATCTGGTCCATTTAACATCAGAGATACAGATAATCTTTATAGGGTTACTTAAGTGGGAGACAGTCCATGGATTTATTTCCTGGTATCTCTTCCTTGTTAGGCTTTATCAATGATGGGTTATGTGTTGGGTCCTATATAGCTTGGTTTAAAGTCCTGAGAATTTAATTA
The DNA here is from genome assembly GCF_003287225.1 of Phascolarctos cinereus. Lineage (NCBI taxonomy): Eukaryota > Metazoa > Chordata > Mammalia > Diprotodontia > Phascolarctidae > Phascolarctos > Phascolarctos cinereus. The sequence goes on from NW_027556098.1 coordinate 12,213,033, forward strand.
AAAAGTTCCTCACTGTCCATGAAGTTATTATTAAGAAATCTGCCCTCAGTTGGCCCTCTCTTCTTTACGTTCCTTTTTCTGCCTACCTTCTCAGACTACAGCCAGCCTCTTCCTTAAGTGAACTGAGTCTTCCCTGTGAGACAGGAGTCCAGGGTGTTTGGGAAGAATGGAGTTGCAAAATCTAAAGGTGGGAATGGGGTTTGAAAACAACTTTTTGATCTGGGAAGCTTTTTTTTTTTAAATAGTTTCCACATACTCTCCCTACAGGTCAATTGAAATTTGAGTAGGCATATAACCATCAACATCCCCCACTACATATTCTAAATAGTAAAAATATCCAGGTATTTGCAGATTTGATTTGTTGACAAGATGATAGCTCTGTGATTTCTTCATTATAAATACTTCCTTCACTAGTCATAGGCTAACAACAGATTTAGATCTAGAAGGTAACTTAGAGATAATTTAGTCACATCCCTGTCATTTTATAGATGATGAAGATTGAGGATCAGTTATGTGAAAATACTTGTTCAAGGTCAAATAGGTAGTAAATAGCAGAGCTAGGATTTGGATGCAGGTCTTTTGCTTCCAAATCCAGCACTTGGAAGAGTGAAAACTGAAATCATACTGTTTTCCAGGCAAATAAATCTCCTCCATAGTTTCTTGGTCTTTGAGGTTATAGTTCTTATGGCCTTTTGTCAATTTTCAGTTCAATGTAAATTCAGTTAGCATTTATTAAGTTCCTGGAGGCATTACACTTCACTGCTCTAGCCTTTGGATCACCTAGTTCCCACAAAGAGCTGCTCCCCTCCCCCAGTTTCCACCCCTGAAGCCACAATGAACCCCATTTTAATGAACTCAGGACCATTTTCCCTTCATTGGATGGGGATTATCCATTAATCAGACAATGATCATTTTGAGCATTTACCATGTGTCCGGTACTGAGTCAAATGGTTTAACCATGCCTTAAACCCAAAACACTCTGGCCCTCACAGATTGGCCAACAATAGGTCCCATCCCAAGCCTCCTTTAGTCACAGTTTGGGTTTTGATGATTCAGAGTCAGTGTAAATAGCAATTGTTTCTGTTCTGGCCAGAAACCCTGGGGGTTTTCCCCTCCCACTTTGACTTTTTTTTCTAGTAATCAAATTAGGCTATCTCTTGCCTCATTTCTTACCTAACTGGCCTTAAATCACTAAATGGGTGTTGCCTTAGACAAACTGAGACTTGGGAAAGACCTTAGCTTTTAAGGGCCAAGGTCTCCCACTGCACCTAGTGTTACCTTCAGTGGTCCTGATCTATGTCTTGCCACTGGACTTAGAAGACCCTAGAGAAGAGAGGGAGGCTGATGACTTTGCACAGCTCTGCCTCTCTTAAATCCAACTCACTTGCAGGTCAAGATATCAGCCTCCTGATGTCATTGGTTCTCTTCAAGAAGGAAGGACAAACCAAAGGATATGAACAGACAGTTCTCAGATGAAGAAATTAAAGCCATCTATAGTCATATGAAAAAATGCTCTAAATCGTTATTGATTAGAGAAATGCAAATCAAAACAACTCTGAGGTACCACATCACACCTATCAGATTGGCCAACATGACAAAACAGGAAAATGATAAATGTTGGAGAAGATGTGGGAAAATTGGAACACTAATACATTGTTGGTGGAGTTGTGAAATGATCCAACCATTTTGGAGAACAATTTGGAACTATGCCCAAAGGGCTACAAAAATGTGCATACTCTTTGATCCAGCAATAGCACTTCTAGGGCTATATCCCAAAGAGCTCAAACAAATGGGAAAAGGACCCACATGTACAAAAATATTTATAGCAGCTCTTTTTGTGGTGGCAAAGAATTGGAAATTGAGAGGATGCCCATCAATTGGGGAATGGCTGAGCAAGTTGTGGTATATGAATGGAATGGAATACTATTGTGCTATTAGAAATGATGAACAGGCTGACTTCAGAAAAACCTGGAAAGACTTATATGATCTGATGCTGAGTGAAGTGAGCAGAAACAAGAGGACTTTGTACACAATAATAGCCACGTTATGCAATGACTAAGATTGTTAAACTGAACCCTTCTCAGCATTACGAGGATCTAAGACATCTCCAGAGGCCTCAGGATGGAAAATGCTGTCTACATCCAAAGAAAGAACTATGGAAGTCGACTTGCTATCACTTATTTTTACCTTCTGTTGAGTTTTGTTTCATCTTTCTGATGGTTCCTCCTATTGGTTTTAATTTTTACTTGCAACTTCACTAATGTGAAAATATGTTTAATAGGAAATGTAAATGTAAAGCCTATATCAGATTGTTCGCCATCTGGGGGGGAGGGAGGAATAGAGAGAAAAATTTTCAACTCAAAAGCATATGGAAGTGATTGTTGATAAATCAAAAGAAATTAATAAAATTTTAAAAAAAAGGAAGGACAAACAACAACAAAAACAATTGCTGGGGATACAAAGAAAGGCAAAAACACTATCCCTGCCCTGAAGGAGTCCACATTCTAATGGGGGAGAAATATGCAAATAAGTAAGTACACATAAGATAGAATTGACTGTATAAATGGAAGTTAGTCTCAGAGGGAAAAGCACTAGAGAGGGGGAGGGGCAGAGAGACACTGAGAAAGGCTTCATGCACAAGGTGGTATTTGAATTGAATCTCCAAAGAAGCCAAGGAAGCCAGGAGGTGGAAGTGAAGAGGAAGAGCATTCCAGGTCTTGGGGCACACAAGTGAAAAGGCACCCATTTGGGAGATGGATTCAATTAACAAGCAGTTGCCCTCTCTCCCTCCTACCTCCCCAGACCTGTAAAAAAAATCTCTTTGTTAAAAAATACATAGTTAAGGGGCAGCTAGGTGGCACAGTGAATAGAGCTCCAGCCTTGGAGTCAGGAGGACCTGAGTTCAAATCTGGTCTCAGACACTTGACACTTAACTAGCTGTGTGACCCTAGGCAAGTCACTTAACCCCAATTGCCTCACCAAATAAAAGCAAAAAAAAAAACCCCATAGTTAAGCAAAACACATTCCCTCATTGTCCATATGCGTGTCTAGTCCGTCACTTCTCTGACAGAAGGTGAGCAGCATTCTCAATCATCAGTCCTTGGGAATTATAGTTGATCATTGTGTTGATCAGTGTCTCAAGTCTTTCAAAATTATTCTTACAACATTGTTGCTATGGTACAAGTTGTTCTCCTGGCTCTGCTCATTTCACTTTAAAGTGATGTTCAAATAATGGCTGTTCTGTCCTTCATCCCTTCCTTGTTTGAATAGACTTCTACTTGTACCCCCCCCCATTATGTGAGATAATGTCCCCTCCCCACCCCATTCCTTCCCTTTTCTTCCCTGGTGTCCTTTGTCCCCAGGTCTGGGCTGAGCCTGAATCAGGTCAGTCATCTAGTAGTTTACATTTGATATTGGAACAAAATGAGACACTAGTAGGTTATTCAACAGTTAACAAAAGGAGATTTACTTAGCTATAGCAAGATTGTAGTTTGTCCTTAGTTCTGGAAGAGGACCATAACATCAGGAAGATGATACCATGACTCGCAACCGAACTGGATTTGAGTGAGGGAAGGCTACGCAAAGTCACCAGCCTCACTTTCTCCTCGAGAGCCACCTGGGTCCAGTGACCAGACACAGATCAGGACAATAGGAGATGGCCCAGGATGCAGCGAGAGACCTTGGCCTTTTTAGGCTAAGGCTTTCCAAGTCCTCACTCAAATTCAATTCAATTGCAAGTCATGGCATCATCTTTCCGAGGTCATGGTCCACCTTGAGAATGAACAAAACATAACCTGTGAGTGGTTTCCGCTGCTCCAGTGGGGCTCCAACTGGCCGATTCCAGCCAGGCAACTCAGCTCCTCCTCTTCCTCTACTTCTCTCCTCTCCCTATGTGGGGTATCAATCTTGACCGCTGAAACCTATCTAGTTATCTTGGGGTTTACTGGCTAGATTTCTTTCCTAAACACCATGCCTTAAAGTCAGTTCACTCTGGTTCTCATTGATTGGCCAACAACAGGTCCCTGCCCAAGCACCACTTAATGATTATTTTGGAGGGCCCTCATAGCTCAGAGTGAATGCAAATAGTAATTGTTTCTCTTTTGGCCAGCAACTCTAAGGGTCTTCTCCTCTCAGTTTGATTTTTTTTTAATTAAAGGGGCCATCCTTTGATTCACTTCTTAAACAGGCCTAATCACTGAACAGCTGCTGCCTCAATCAAAGTATAGCAAGAGAAGGATATTTAACAAGGAGAGGTGTTGAGGACATTAAACTGATTCGGTTAAACTAAATTCCTTTGCCTGAGTTGTGAGCCACCAGCCAAGCATCAGAGCAGGCCTAGAGCTCCTCCTAGCTGTTTTGTCCTCAAGTGACCAGGAAGTGAGGTCAGCAGCCTGAGCCAATTAAGTCTGGATGATGGTTGCATTACCTCTTAAGAAAAAAAAATTAGCCTAACTTGCATGGGGGAGCAGGAAGGGGAGTAATAGGTTGGGATGTTGCTCCTATATCAGCCCCTGCATCTTTCCATTTAGTGTGAAAATTAAGTGTTCTTTGGCTGAGCTAGCTTCCGAGCTGTTGTAACCTGCTTGAGATGGTGATTGTTTTTCATTTGTTAAAATTCTCCAAAATACGGTGATAATATCAAGGTCTTTGTTTTTGTCCATTTCCTAGTTTTCACAGTTGACAACTTATTTAAACACGTTAGGTTGGAGCTACTGTAAAGTAAGAAAAGTATCTTCTATTTACCTCATCATTGGTAGAACGCAAGCTCCCTGAGGACAGGGATTATTTTATTTTTGTTTTTGTAGCGCCTAGTGGAGCCTGGCATGTAGTAAATGCTTAATAAATGTTTGTTAATTGATTGTTTATATTTAGCCTTTCTTCTAAAGACCTCTGACCTTACTAGTCAATTATGGATTGACAACGAAATGATTGTTCTTTATCTGGAATCAATTGTTTGTTGTTAAGATATAGTCAAATGTAAAATATTAGACATGGGTTCAAAAAACCAACTTTACAAGTACAAGATTGGGAGATGTGGCTAGACAGGGTTTTCTCCCCCCCCCTTTAAAAAAACCATAATATGAATCAATAATGTGATATATCAATAAGAAAAAAAGTAAACTTAGACTATGTTAACAAAGACAAAGTATTCAGGACTAAGGAGATGAGTCTCACTGTACTATGCCCAGATCAGACCTCACTTTAAGTACTGTGTTCAGTTCTGAGGGTCACATTTTAGGAAAGATATCATAACATTGGAAGATTATCCAGGGAAGGTTGACCAGTATGGCCTCAACATTATGCCATATGAGACCCATATGGGCTCTAACTGTGTTGTATGTACCTAGTTATTTATATGTCTCTCCATTAGAATATATGCTTTTCTAAGGCTGGGACTGTGTGTGTGTGTGTGTGTGTGTGTGTGTGTGTGCGCGCACACATTTGTAATCATTTGCACGTCATCTCCCATTGTATCACCCATTAGAATGGGAGGTCCTTAAAGGCAGAGACTTTATATACATACACACACACACACACACACACACACACACACACACACATATATTATATATATATATATATATATATTTTATATCCACAGCACTAAACACAGTGTCTGGTACTTGGTACTTGGTAGGTACTTAATGAATGCATGCTGACCAAGTTTTAAATACTCACAGTGATATATGTGTGTATGTATATGTATGTATGTATGTATGTATATACATACACAGACACACACATATATATGCTTGCTGTTGCTGTTCTACTATGTACTCTTGTGATATTGTTGTTGTTGTTTCATGTTCTACTCTTTGTGACCCCATGGACCACAGCATGGCAATACTGTCCATGGGGTTGTTTTCTGCAAAGATACTGGAGTGGTTTGCCATTTCCTTCTTCAGTATATTAACGCAAACAGAGGTTAAGTGACTTGCCCTGGGTTACACAGCTAGTGAGTGTCCAAGGTGGGACTTGAACTCAGTTCTTCCTGACTCCAGATTTGGTGCTTTATCCACTGTACCCCCAACGGCCTCGCGTACCTTTGAACAGAAAGCTTTTTGTTGTTGTTCAGTCATTTCAGTTGTGTCTGACTCTCTGTGACCCCATTTGGGGTTCTCTTGGCAAAGATACTGGAGTGGTTTGCCACTTCCTTCTCCAGCTCATTTTGCAGGTGAGGAAACTGAGGCAAACAGGGTTAAATGACTTGCCCAGGGTCTGAAGTTAAATTTGAATTCAGGAAGATAGTCTTCCTGATTCCAAGCCAGATACTTTTATCCATTTCGACATCTAGCTTCCCTACAGAAAGCTTAGATAAGATTGATTTGACTCCTCTGGCAACGAACAGCCTCAGAACAAAAAGAAATAGAGGAACAGTCTTGGAGAGATTCAAACTTGTTTTTCTTATGGTGGTCTCTGAAAGACAGGAATATAAGAACATTTCAGCATACATGTTTGGACCATTATCAGTGATTAAAATCAGTCAGTATTTGTCAATACCACACTCAAACAAAAATCATGTCAATTTTTTAAAAATCCACCAAATTGGCAGTTTGACTGCTGACAGCTCTTTAGTAAAAGCCTAGTTTTTCTTCCAAATGGCAGCCATGAAGAATAGTACTCCTTCCTTCCTCACAGATGGTATGTCTATCTTGCTGATGAGGAGAGTTCGGGCTTTTGTTAAACCATCCTTTTGTATCTTTTTTTTTCTTTTCTTTAACTTAATCTTGGAACACAGAATGAGATAATACCATTTAGTCAATAGACTGGACACAACAAATTTGGTGCTGAAGGGAAAACATGGTTGTTTCCTGTTGACTCTGGCTTTGGATTTAGCCTCATACTCACAGTAAAGTCAGAAAACACAGGAAATGTGGTCCCAGTCAGGAAATGTGAAGGGCTTCATTTTAAACACAGAATCAAAGCCTCCGGAGTTAATCTTGAAAAGCTGAGCTTATCTTATCAAGGCAAACCTCACCCTTGCCTTCAGGAATAGAGGCACTCCTGAGCCGAGATAACTTTTTGAAGCTTTTATTTTTAGCGGCATCAAATTATAAGCCATCTACCTTATCTAGTCTTCTCAGGGGGCCTAGAGTTCTGTTGTTTTTTTTTTTTTTCTGTAGAGAATTTGAAAAATCCTCCCAAGAAAGAATGCATTTTTGTCAGACACTCAAGGAGTAGGGATCTAAAACGTGCTAAGAATATTACTCTGCCAAGGAAAATGCAGTCCCTGATGTAAATGAAAACCCACACCTCTTCCCAACATTATTATATCTTTTACAAGGCAATAGCTTAGTTTGGAGAAGACTGTCCCAATACAACATGGTAGAATATTATAATTAAAGGTGTTTTTTTTTTCACTCAGGACTTTTCCAACATTATTTTAAAAAGCATTCAGAATTTCTAGCTCTTTGTTTATTTTTTCCCCTTCCTCTTTGTGAATATGCCCTATATTTCTAATAATGTCTGTGTGCAAATAGAAGTGACATGAGTCCAAAAGAAATAAAACCTTGTGACAAATTGAGTGAGGTTTATTTCTCTATTGAAAACTACTAACCCTTTTTATCAGTTATATTAAAAAGTTATATTCTGTTAAGGCAGCTAGGTGGTGCAGCTATAGATAGAGTGCCAGGCCTGTAGTCAGGAAGACTCATCCTCCTGAGTTCAAATCTGGCCTCAGACACTTATTAGCTGTGTGACCCTGGGCAAGTCACGTAACCCTGTTTGCCTCAGTTTCCTCATCTATAAAATGAGCTGGAGAAGGAAATGGCAAAAGGGTCATAAAGACTCAGACACGACTGAAACAACCAAACCAATGTTTTTTTAAAGAAAATCTTTTAAAGAGAAACCCCACAAAAATGCAGTAAAATGATATTGTTCAGTCATGTCCAACTCTTTGTAACCCCAATTTGGGGTGTTCTTGGCAAAGATACGGGAGTGGTTCACCATTTCCTTCTCCAGCTCATTTTGCAGATGAGGAAACTGAGGTAAACAGGGTTAAGTGACTTGTCCAGGGTCACACAGCTAATAAGTGTCTGAGGCCAGATTTGAACTCAGGAGGATGAGTCTTCCTCACTCCAAGTCCACTGTGCCACCTAGCTGCCTTGAAGCAAAATAATATCTTGCCAGACATAGTAGGCATATAGTATTCACTGATTAAATATAATAACAGGTGGCACAGTGTAGAGAGTGCTGGACCTGAAGTCAGGAAGACCTGAGTTCACATGTGACCTCAGACACTTACTAACTATATGACCTTGGGCAAATCACTTAAAAAAAAAACCTCTGTCTGCCTCAGTATCCTCAACTGTAAACTGGAGATAACAGCACCCACCTCCCAGGGTTATTGTGGGGATCAAGTGAGATAATGTTTGTAAAGCACTTAGCACAAGGCTTAGCACACAGTAGGTGCTACATAAATGCTTCTTTCTCTCCCTTGATAGGATGATGGAGACAGTGTGATGTGGTAGGAATAGAAGCAGACTGGGGATCAGAAAGAGTTGGATCCGAACCTCACCTCTGACTCCAACATAAGTGACAGCTAGGCTTGTCAGGGACCAGAAAGAATATTGTACTTGGAGTCAGAGAGATCTGAATTCAAATCTTGCCTCATATGTTTGTGTGACCCAGGATCAGTCATTTGACTTCTCTGTTCCTTGGTTTCCCCATCTGTAAAAGGGAAACAATACCTCCCAGGGTGATTATGAGGATAAAAAGAGATAATAGAAGGAAAGCACTTTGCAAACTTTAAAATACTATGTACATGCTGGTTATTATTTGTTATTGCTATTATTATTCTTTTGACTATGGGACCCATAGCAAGTCATTTAATTTCTCAGTGCCTTATTGGGATCTCCCTACACCTATAAAATTTCAGGTCTCTTGTTTTCCCTCTAAAAAAAAAAATCAAAGGATTTGGGGCTGGAGGGGGGACCTTGAAGATCATATAAACCAACCCCCTATTTCATAACTGAAGAAATGGAACTTTATGGCAAACTTGGAGATGGTCGTTCCAAGTATCTGAACACTAGATTTGAAGTTAGAGTATCTGGGCTTTACTTCCCTTGTGATCTTGGATTAGTCACTTTGTTTCTCTTGCGTCCTCAGTTTCCTACTCTGTAGAACAGATGGGTAGATTAGGTGATCTCTAAGAGACCTTCCAAACCCTAAATCTCATGATTCTAGTATATCCATTTTAGAGATATGAAGGATCCAGAAAGTGGGTTGCCACCTGGCCGGTGAGCGCTGGAGCTGGGATATCTTTCGAACTTGCTCTTCCCCCACACAGCACTCATTTCATTTAATTCTTCTTCCCTCAAGACAATCACTTGCATATTCATTTGCAAATGTTTTTTTTGTTGTTCAGTTGTTTTGGGATTTTCTTGGCAAAGATACTGGAGCAGTTTGCCATTTCCTTCTCCAGCTCATTTTACAGATGAGGAAACTGAGGCAAACAAGGTTAAGTGACTTACCCAGGGTCACACAATTAGTGAATGTCTGAGGCCACATTTGAACTCAGGTCTTTCTGACTTCAGGTCCAGTGCCACCTAGCTGCCCTGCAAATGTCTATTCAGTTCCATTCTTTTCATTAGGAATGCTTAGAAATTGTCTCTTCCATAAAGAGTCCATTTTTCCCCTGCAGAATTATACAAGATACTGGATAGGTTATACTTGTTATAAACCTTTACATCTTGTCTTTTAAAATATTACATTCTAAGCTCTCTTCTTTAGAATGGCAATTGCTGTCTTATAATAATAATAATAATAATAATAGCTAATATTTCTATAAAGCCTATTGTATGCCAAGCATTGTGCTAAGCATGTTATAAAATATTATCTCATTTGATCCTCACAACAATCCTGTTAAAACCTCGATTTATAGCTGAGGAAACTGAGGCAAAGAGAAGTTAGGTGACTTGTCCAGGGTTATACAGCCTAACTGTCTGAGATATGATTTGAACTCAGGTCTTCCTGACTCCACGCCCAGTGCTCTATTGGCTAGCTGCCAAAGAGCTGCCTCTTTATTGTAGCTTCTTGGTATTAGAATTCTTTTTTGTGATTTAAAATACTTTGTCTTTTACCTAGAAGCTCTGAATTTCGGCTATGATGTTCCTGGTAATTTTCATTTTTAGTTTTCCTTCTGGAGGTGATTGCTGGATTTTCTCTACTTTCACTTTGTACTCTGGTTCTAAATGTTTTGTACAATTTTCATTTATAATATCTTGAAATATGGTATCAACTTTTTTTTTCTTATCATAGCTTTCAGATAATCCAATAATACATATATTATCTTTACCTGCCCTGTTTTGTATGTTCAGTTGTTTTTGATATCATATTTCTTATATCTTCTTTAGTCTTCTTTCAATTTTTCTGGTTTTGTTTTGATATTTCTTATTGAATTGTTGAGTTATTGTTTTCTGTCTGGGTCATTCAAATTTTCTAGGCATTCAGTTTTTTTTTAAGTATCTTATTTATTTTCCAATATAATAACCATTTATTTTTAACATTCATTGAAAATTTCTTGAGTTCTGAATTTTCTTCCTCCCTCCCAACCTACTGAGAAGGAAAGAAATGTAATATCATTTATACATGTGCAATCTTACAAAACATTTCCATATTAGCTCTGTTATTAAAAAAAAAAAGTAAAAAATAAAAGTGAAAAAAATTATTCTTCAATCTGCATTCAGATCCCATTGGTTCTCTCTCTGGAAGTAGATAGCACTTTTCATTACAAGTCCTTTGGAATGGTCTTTTTTTTTTTTTGGATAGGCAATGGAGTTAAGTGACTTGCCCAGGGTCACACAGCTAGTAAGTGTTACGTGTCTGAGTCAGGTGCTTCTGAATCCAGGGTTGGTGTTCTATCCACTGCTCCACCTAGCTGCCCCAAACATTTTTTTTTTTTTGTGAGGCAGTGGGGGTTAAGTGACTTGCCCAGAGTCACACAACTAGTAAGGGTCAAATGTCTGAGGCCAGATTTGAACTAAGATCTTCCTCACTCCAGGGCCAATGCTCTATCCACAGCACCATCTAGTTGCCCCGGAACTGTCTTGAATAATTTTGTATTTATAAGAATAGCTAAGTCTTTCACAGTTGATCATCATACAGTATTGCTGTGTACAATGTTCTCCTGGCTCTTCTCACTTCACTTTGTATCAGTTCATATAAGTCTTCCCAGGTTTTTCTGAAACTATCCTGCTTGTCATTTCTTATAGTATGGTATTATTCCATCGCAATCACATACCACAATTTGTTCAGCCATTGCCTGATTGATGGACATCCCCTCCATTTCTAATTTTTTTCCACTATAAAAAAATTTGCTGTAAATATTTGTGTACAGGTAGATTATTTCCCTTTTTCTTTGATCTCTTTGGGATACAGACCTACTAGTGGTATTGCTGGGCCAATGGGTATACACAGTTTGATAGCCCTTTGGGGGTAGTTCCAAATTTATTTCCAGAATGGATGGACCAAGTTCACAACTCCACCAACAGTGCATTAGTGTCTCAATTTTCCCATGTCCCCTCAAACATTTGTCACATTTAGTTTTTTTTAAAGAATTTGATAGTATTTCATTTTTTCCAATTACACGTAAAGATAATTTTCAACATTCATTTTTTGAAAGATTTTGAGTTTCAAATTTTCCTCCCTCCCTCTCCTTCCCTTCACCAATTTCCACATTAGTCATGTTGTGGAAAAAGAAATAGAAAAGGGGGGTGAACCAAAAAAAGTGAAGCCAGAATGCTTTAATCCACATTCAGACTCCATCACTTTTTTCTCTGGATGTGGACAGCATTTTCCATCATGAGGCTCTTGGAATTGTCTTGGAGTGTTGTATTGCTGAGAACAGCTAAGTCAGTCATAGTTGATCATTACACAATGTTACTGTCACTATGTACAATGTTCTCCTGGTTCTGCTCACTTCACTTAGCAACAGCTCATGTAAGTCTTTCTAGGTTTTTCTGAAATCCACCTGCTTGTCATTTCTTATAGCACAATAGTATTCCATTACATTCATATACCACAACTTGTTCAGCCATTCCCTAATTGATGCGCATCCTCTCAATTTCCAATTCTTTGCCACCACAAAAAGAGTTGCTATAAATGTTTTTGTACATGTTGGTCCTTTTCCCTTTTTTATGATCTCTTTGGGATACAGACCTAGTAGTGGTATGGATGGATCAAAGGGTATGCACAGCCTGACTGCCCTTTGGGCACAGTTCCAAATTGCTCTCCAGAATGGTTGGATCATGGGGCAGCTAGGTGGCACAGTGGATAGAGCACTGGCCCCGAATTCAGAAGGACCTGAGTTCAAATCCAGCCTCAGACACATGACACTTACTAGCTGTGTGACCCTGGGTAAGTCACTTAACCCCATTGCCTAGCCAAAAAAAAAATCAAAAACAGAATGTTTGGATCAGTTTACAACTCCACCAACAGTGTATTAGTGTCCCAATTTTCCCACATCTTTTCCAACATTTATCATTTTCATTTTCTGTCATATTACCCAATCTGATAGGTGTGAGGTAGTACCTCAGAATTGTTTTGATTTGCATTTCTCTAATCAATAGTGACTTAGAGCATTTTTTCATATGACTACAGATAGCTTTAATTTCTTTATCTGAAAACTGCTTGTCCATATCCTTTGACCATTTATCAATTGGGGAATGGCTTGTATTCTTATAAGTTTGACTCCGTTCTCTATATACTTGAGAAATGAGGCCTTTATCAGAGATACTAGCTGCAAAAATTGTTTTTCAGCTTTCTGATTTCCTTCTAATCTTGGTTGCATTGGCTTTGTTTGTGTAAAAACTTTTTTTTTCTGGCCAGGCAATAGGGTTAAGTGACTTGCCCAGAGTCACAAAGCTAGTGCATGCTATGTGTCTAACACCAGATTTGAACTCAGGTCCTCTTGAATACAGGGCCAGTGCTCTATATCCACCTAGCTGCCCCCTATGTAAAAACCTTTTAGTTTAATATAATCAAAATTATCCATTTAGCATTTCATAATGCTCTGTCTTTTCTTTGTCATAAATTTCCCCCTTCTTCATAGATCTGATAAGTAAACTATTACTCACTCTCTTAATTTGCTTATGGTATCAACCTTTATGTTAACATCCTTTACCCACTTTGACCGTATCTTGGTATACAGCATGGAATGTTGATCTATTTGTAGTTTCTGCCATACTATTTTTCAGTTTTCCCAGCAGTTTTTGTCAGATAGTGAGTTGTTCTCCCAGAAGCTGAAGTCTTTAGTTTTATCAAGCAGTAGATTACTATTGTCATTTACTATTGTGTGTTGTTTACGTAATTTATTCCACTAATCCACCACTCTATTCCTTAGCCAGTACCAAATAGTTTTGATGATGGCTGCTTTGTAATACAGTTTTAGATCTGTTATGGGTAGGCCATCTTGCTTTGCATTTTTTTCATTAATTCCCTTGATGTTCTTGACCTTTTGTTCTTCCAGATGAATTTTGTTATTATTCTTTCTAACTCTATAAAATATTTTTTGGTAGTTTAACTGATATGGCACTAAACAGATAAATTAATTTATACAGAAATATCATTTTTATTATATTACCTCAGCCTACCCATGAGCAACATTTTCCCAATTGTTTAGATCTGACTTTATTTGTGTGAAAAGTGTTTTGTAATTGTTTTCATATAGTTCTTGGGTCTGTTTTGCTAGGTAGATTCCCAAGTATTTTATATTGTCCATAGTTATTTTAAATGGAATTTCTCTTCCTATCTCTTCCTGCCGGGCTTTGTTGGTAATACAGAGAAATGCTGATGGTTTGTGTGGGTTTATTTTGTATCCTGCAACTTTGCTAAAGTTTCATGAAGTTTTTTAGTTGATTGTCTAAGATTCTCTAAGTATACCATCATATCATCTGCAAAGAGGGATAGTTTTGTTTCCTCATTGCCTATTCTAATTCCTTCTTTTTTCTTCTCTTCTTGCTACAGCTAACATTTCTAGTACAATATTGAATAATAGTGCTGACAATAGGCATCCTTGTTTCATCCCTGATTTTACTGGGAAGGCTTCTAGGTTATGCCCATTACATGTATGGGCATTGCTGATGGTTTTGGATAGATACTACTTATTATTATAAGGAAAGCTCCATTTATTCCTATGCTCTCTAGTGTTTTTAATTGGAATTGATGCTATATTTTATCAAAAGCTTTTTCTACATATATTGAGATAATCATATTATTTCTGTTGCACATATGTTTAGTATTGATACTGCTTCATTGCTTATGGTACATTTAGCAAGAGGTAGTTTTCTTTGTCTCTTTTGATCAGATCTATTTTTGCTTTTGCTTTGTCTGAGTTACTACCCCTGCTTTAGCCTTTTTCCTTTACACTTCGCATGTCTCTCTACTTCTAATGTGTTTCTTGAAAACAAAATATTGTAGGATTCTGGTTTACAATACACTCTGCTGTCCACTTTCATTTTATGGGAGTTCATCCCATTCACATTCACAATTATGATTACTGTGTATTTCCTTCCATCCAATTTTTCCCATTTATACTTTTCTCTCTCCTTTCACCCTGTCCCTCTTCACCAGTGTTTTGCTTCTAACCACTGCCTCCCTTAATCTGCCTTCCCTTCTACCATCCTTCACTTTTTCTTTTCCCCTTCCCCTCCTCCTTCCCTACAGAGTGATAGATTTCTATACAGATTTCTATACATATCTGAGTGTGTGTGTTATTCCCTCTTTGAGCCAAATCTGATGAGAGTAAAGTTAGAACAATGCTCACCCTGCTCCCTTCTTTCCCTTTACTATAATAGGTCTTCTGTGCCACTTCATGTGATATAATTTATCCCATTCTGCCTTCCCCTTCATTCTTCTTATCATCACAACAAAGTCAACTTATACCCACACTCTCTATATATACTCCTTCTAACTGCCCTAATAGAGATACAGTTCTTAAGAGTTATAAGTATCATCATCTCATGTAGAAATACAAATATTTCAACTTTTAATAACATTTTTTTTCCTATCCTGTTTATCTTTTTTGCCTTCTCTTGAGTCTTGTATTTGAAAATCGAATTTTCTGTTCAGTGCTGGTCTTTTCATCAAGAAAGTTCAACTTTGTAAGCCATTTCATAGAACGAATGTCCATTTTTCCCCCTGAAAGACTATGCTCAATTTTGCTGGGTAGTTGATTCTTGGTTGTAACTCCTAGCTCCTTTTCCTTCCAGAATATCATATTCCAAACCCTCCAATTCTCTAATGTAGAAGCTGCCTTTAAGTCCTGTGTTATCCTGTCTGTGGCTCATTGATATTTGAATTGTTTCTTTCTGGCTGCTTGCAGTATTTTCTTCTTGACCCAAGACTTCTGGAATTTGGCTATAATATTCCTTGGAGTTTTCATTTTGGGATCTCTTTCAGGAGGTGAACAATGGATTCTTTCAATTACTATTTTACCCTCTGGTTCTAGACTATGAGGGCAATTTCTTGATAGTTTCTTGAAAGATGCTGTCCAGGCTCTTTTTTTAAAATCATGTCTTTCAGGTAGTCCAGTAATTCTTAAATTATCTTTCCTGAATATGTTTTCCAAGTCAGTTCTTTTTTTCCCAATGAGATATTTTACATTTTCTTCCATTTTTTCCATTCTTTTGATTTTGTTTAATTCTCAGTGTCTTATAGAATCATTAGCTTCTACTTGCCCAATTCCAATTTTGAAGGAATTATTTTCTTCAGTTAGTTTTTGTATCTCCCTTTCCATTTATCCAATTCTATTTTTTAAGGAGTTTTTTTTCTTTTTCCAGGCTGTTGACTCTTTTTTCATGATTATCTTGCATTACTCTCATTTCTTATTCCACTTTTTCTTCTACTTCTCTTATTTGATTTTAAAAATCCTTTTTGAGCTCTTCAAAGAGGACTTTTTGGCTTGAGACCAATTCATGCAACCTCTGAGGCTTTGCATGTAAGTATTTTGACATTGTTGTCCTCTTCTGAGTTTGTGTTTTGATCTTCCCTGTTACCACAGTAGCTTTCTATGGTCAGGACTCTTGTTTTTTTGCTCATTTTCTAGTCTATTTTATGGCTTACAAAGTTGAGCTCTGCTCCTGGGGTACAAGGGGCACTGTCCCAAGCTTCTTATACTGGGGGCTAGAGGCCTGGTCACTGGCTTTCTGCACTGGGGTCTGTGGGGCTGGCAGCTTGCCCACCTGGGCCTGTTGCGCTGGGGTTCTGGGCTGGCAGTTTGCCTGCTGTGCCACTGGCCTGAGGAGCCAGGGCCATGGGGCCTGTTTGCTGATCTGTGCTGTGGTTAAGAGCTTCCTGCTGCCTTGGTGGGGATATGAGCTGTGCTCCCTTCTTACCCAATGGGACAGATCTTTCCTGAAGTCCTTCTAAGTTATCTTGGGCTGGAAAAGTGTTTTACCCAGTTTTTTTGTGGGTTTTGCCATCCCAGAATTTGTTTAGAGCAGGGGTGGGAAACCTGCGGCCTCAAGGCCACACATGGCCCTCTAGGTCCTCCAGTGTGGCCCTTTGACTGAATCCAAATTTCACAGAACAAATTCCTCTTAATAAAAAGATCTGTTCTGTAAAACTCGGGCTCAGTCAAGAGGCCGCCCCCAACGACCTAGAAGGCCACATTTGGCCTCCAGGCTGCAGGTTCCCCATCCCTGGTTTAGAGGCTTGATTTAAAGTTGTTTTAAGGAAAACTGGGGAGAGCTCAGGCAACTTCCTGGCTTTTTCCTGCCATCTTGGCCCCACCCCCCCACACTTAGTTCTTGAATGAGCTTTTATCCACCATCTGTTCTAAGGGATCAGTTCTCCCTACTATTCTTTCATCCTTTGCTTTTCCACTCTGACTCTCATTTTATTTTCTTCAAATATCCCTTCAGTCATTTGGGCCAGGGCAGCTTTGTTTTTGTTTTTTCTCCCCTCCAAGGCTTTACCTAGACTTGTTGCTATCACTTCCTCATGGTGGTTGGAATTTCCTTTGGCTTATTCATGGTGGGAATGGGAGAAATGGGGCTGTCCATAAGTCAAAACTCTGAAACTGAATTATGAGGGCCTGACTAGGCTCCTCCTTTAAGGTACTCTGGGCTCTGTTTGGGGGCTTTCTATAGTCAGAGCTTCACCAGTCTCCTGGCCCTAGGTAGGGCCTGGCATCTTTATCTCCTGCTGCTGGATTGGGGTGGGCATGGGGTTACTCCTATGCTGGTATAGATTTCAGAGTCTGCTAGGGCTGGATTCTGCCTAGGATGTTTGCCTCACAGCTTGGTCAGGGCCGCTGTTCCTCCAACACCTTGAGGTTGCTCTCTCTGTCCAATAGGCTAGGACTGGGTTGGTATCCTGTTGGGATTAGGCCAGCCTCAACCTCTTGTTTCCTGGAGTGCTGTCTTGGACCTCTCCCCACCCCCACCCCCCACCCTACCCCCCAAATGCCCACAGGCTGCTGCCTCCCAAGCTGGGCTTCCTCAGCCAGCCAAGAGTTTGGGGGAAGCTTGGACAGAGAGTCCCCAGAGCTGTTCTCCTGTAACCAAAATCCAAGGTCCTTTAAAGCTCAGATTACAAGTGTTGGGACAGCCTGGAAAGTTTAGACCTCTGCCCTTCTCCCTCCACCTGCCTTACAGGACTGTCTGTCTTAGATTCTGCAAAAGATTCCTGGCATCGCTCTGTGGATTTCTGGGTTGGGTAGAGAAGTCTAGAGGTCCATATTTCTAGGCCTAGTAGAGTGGTATATCTCCATGTCCCACGCAATGTTATGGAGGAATTCTCTGTCCTCTAGCACACCATTTCTTCCCCACCCTCACCCTCAACAGAAAGTCCAGTTTGGCTGGACTGCAGAGTGCAGGAAGAAGATAAGGCTGAAAAGGTACATTTGAACTAGGTTGAAACCAGAAGTTTCGATTTTATTCTAGAAGCAATAGAGTGATTTGAGTTTATAGAAGGATGATATATTCAGACTGTGCTTTAGGAAAATCACTTTGGCAGCTGTGTGTGGGATGGATGGGGATGGGAAAAGACCAATTAGTCAAGAGTCAATATGAGGGATGAGAGAAAGAGAAGTCAAAGAGAATGCAAAATTTGTGGATGTGGCATACTGAAGAATGGTGGTGTCCTTGACAAGAAAAGAACTAAGGAAGGTTGGGGAAAAGGCAGTTTTTTTGGGGAAAGAAATGAATTGTTGCAGACACTGCTGAGTTGGAGATTTCTACGTTCAGAAGGTCTAATAGGTAGGTGGTGATGGAGGACTGGAGCTAAAGAGAAAGACAGGGACTGGATGTAAAAATCTGTGGCTCACCAGTGGAGAGATAATCGTTAAACTGATGAGGTCACTGACAGAGTACATAGAAAGTGCTGGGAGGACGAGACCATCATTAGGCTTTTCTTGTTCAGCCAGTTCAGTTGTGTCTAACTCTTCAAGACCCCATTTGGGTTTTTCTTAGCAAAGATACTACAGTGGTTTGCCATTTCCTTCTCCAGTTCATTTTACAGGTGAGGAAAATGAGGCAAACAGAGTTAAATGACTTGCCCAGGTCATACAGCTAGTAAGTGTTTGACGTCTGATTTGAACTCAGGTCTTCCTGACTCCAAGTCCAGTACTCTGTCCGTTCTAGCTGCCCTGTTATTAGGCTGGTGACTCTTAAAATTCATCTAGCGCCTCACATGTTGACCAGCACATAGTAGGTGCTTAAAAAGTACGTCTAATTGGTCTACCAAGTCACAGAATGATCTGTATCAATGGAAGGAGTCCCTGAACTGATGAAATAATGGATTCTTGAAGTACTGGGGCAAGTTACATGTATAGAAACACACCTACATATCTAAATAGCAACCACAAATCTTGGATTTGCTGAGAAAGTCTGAATTTCAAGGAAAGGAAGGCAGCTTGGTGAAGTGGGAGGAACACTGGAGTGGGAGTCAGGAGACATAGATCTAGTCCTTGGGCCAGCCACCAACAAGTTGTGTGACTTTGGTGACTCTGTCATTCCTTTTTGGGCCAGATAACATCTAAGTCTCTTCCACTTCCAAAAGTCTAATAGTCCTTAAAAAATAAAGTATTAAAATTCAGGGGGGCAGCTAGGTGGTGCAATGGATAAAGCACCAGCCCTGGAGTCAGGAGGCCCTGAGTTCAAATCCCGCCTGAGATATTTGACACTAGCTGTCTGACCCTGGGCAAGTCACTTACACCCTTACACTTACACCCCTCCAAAAAAAAATAACAAAACAAACAACACATTTCAGGACCCTTCTCAGTGTCACCATTTTTGGTTCAGAAAGGATGGTCAATGTGCAATAGATGGTTCTTGCTCCTTAGAAGCGGATAATTAGCAGGCTATAGCACTTAAAATTTCACAATCACCACAGACAACCTAGCATTGTCTTTTCCTCTAATGAATCAAATGAAGATGATTACTCTTGAAAACTATTTGATGAATAACCCTGTATGATGGTCCTTGAGCCTTGCGCTTCCCCCTTGCTTTTTTTCTTACATTAAAAATTTTTTTTTCTTAACTTGATCTGTGATTTCATAGGGTGGGGAAAAACTACTGGTAAGGAAACCTTTTCTACCAATGCAGATCAGTAACTACTTTTCAATTTAATATCTTGGAGAATTGTTCAGTGTTCTGAACAATTCAGTGTTTAGCCCAGGGTTACATGGCCAATATGCATTTGTTAAGAACTAACTATATTCTAAGCACTGCATTAAGTTTTGGGTATACCAAAAAAGGCAGAAACAGTCCCTGCCTTCGGAAGCTTAAAATCTAATTGAGAAAACCAATACACAATTTAAGTAGGTATATATAACATCTATACATAATAGATGGAATCTGAGAAGGGAAGGAATTAAAAGCTATGGAAAAACCCAGAAAAATCTTATGCAGAATATGGGATTTGAGTCAAGTCCTGAACTTTTTATAAAAAGACTTTCCCAAATTAAGTAATTTGTGCAGGGTCACACAGCTTGTATGTATCAGAGCAGATTTTAACCCAGATCTTTCTGTCTCCAAAGCCAGCTATCTATCTAGAGGCAAAAGGTGGGCCTCGAGTCGGGAAAACTCGTATTCAAGTCCTACCTTAGACACTTGAGCCATATCATATGACCTCAGGCAGTGTCATTTAACCACTGTCTCAGTTTCCTCCACTGTAAAATGGGGATAATAGCACCTACCTCCCCGGGTTGTTTTGAAGATCAAGAGAGATACTTGCAAAAGGCTTGGCACAGTCCCTAGAATATAGCAGGCACTTAATAAATGCTGGTTTCCTTCCGTGTTTTCTCTGCGGCCTCTCTGAGGTGCTACCAGGTCTAATAGTCTATGGTTCAATGAAAGAAATGAAAATTCAGAGATCAGAGGGCGAAAGAATTCAATTTACATGGAGAGCCTCTCTTTCCTGCACCCCTTTTCACCATTCCTCAATATGCTTTTAGTGGTAGCTAATAGTACTTGGTACTTAATTCCTTAGTGAGGAACAGGATGAATAACGGCTGCTTTTCTAAAGGAGTAACCTTTCATTTGCTTGTTTTAGTCACTAACAAGTACCCCGATCCTTTCTCATAAGTTCAAGTATTCCAGGATTTTCTCACAACAGAGTCCCCTTAACCTAACTGTGTTCTTTCTCTATATTCCAGATAAGTTTCTTTATCCTTTCTTTAAAAAAAAAAATCCTTTTGGGTTCTTACATCTCCCTTCCTTGTAACAAAGGGGGGAAGGGAAGAGAATAAACAGTTATTGAGAGCCAGCCATACTCTAGGCACTCATTGTACCAAGCCCTTTGCAAATATCTCTTTTGATCTTCAAAACAATCCAGGGAAGTATGCTTCCCAGATGTGTGGGACCCTGGGCAAGTCACTTAACCCTGTTTGCCTCAGTTTCATCATCATTAAAACGAGCTGGAGAAGGAAATGGAAAACCATTCTAGTGTCTTTGCCAAGAAAACCCCAAATGGGTCACAAAGAGTTGGACATGACTGAAACAACTGACGTAGTGCCTTCCTTTATATACACAAGTACTGGGTTGTTTCATTTAAGTACTGAGAAGTAAAGAACCATGCCAATTCATACTATCTTTGGTTAGTCTTTGTAGCTCTATGATCAACTACGTGACATAGTGGATAGAACTTTTGACTTGGAGTCAGGAAGCCCTGAGTTCAGATTTGGCCTCAGACACTTACTAGCTATATGACCCTGGGCAAGTCACTCAGCCTCTATCTGCCTCAGTTTCCTGATCTATAAAATGGGGATGATAATAGGACCCATCTTCCAAGAGTTACTGGGAGAATGAAATGAAATATTTATAAAATGCTCTGCACGTCTTAAAATGCTAAATTAGTGCTAGCTATTATTATCATTGAGGTAGTTAGGCAGCACAGTGGATAGAACTGTAGACTCAGGTGTCAGAAGAACCCAAGTTCAAATTTGGTCTGTGACACTTACCAGCAACATGACCCTGTTTGCCTCAGCTTCCACGCCTGTAAGATGGAGGGAGGAGGGAGGGGAAGGGCGCTGGGGTTAGTAATAGAATTGTTATGAGTATCAAATGAGATAATATTTGTAAAGCACTTAATGTAGCTTCTAACAAATAGCAAACTCTTAATAAGAGAATCTTTCTTCTTTCCCTTCCTTCTTTCAAAATGGGTTGGTAGCAAGGACAGAGAAAAGGAGAACTCTTGTCCTTCCCATACCTGACCTGGCGAATTCCCCTGGTTAGTGGGAAATAAGAAGCAGGCAGGGACAGGAGTTCATATTAGTGACAATAGCCAAGTTAAAATCATCAATAACAAACTTACCATCAATCAGTCAGTTAACATCTACTAAATGCCTATTATGTTGCCAGATATTGTGTTAAGCATTGTCTACACAAAAAAAGGCAAAACAAACAAAAAAACCTAGTCTAATAGAAGACAACATGCAAACAAATTGTGTGTAACCTATGATATGTATCTGTGTATACATACATATATATACGCTTCCCCCAGAACGTCCCCCCACCTCCCTGCATGTACCTCCCACGCCACCTTTTAACAAATTCCAGGCTAGAATGGACAATATTATGGGGGAGGCTTTGGGCTCAGAATTTTTTAACTCATCTGCCTATGTATCAGAAGGCTTTCCAATCACCTTAATAGACATTTCCATTCACTTTACATAGTTTGGGACTCAAGGATGACATTCTCTCTGGGCCTACAACTGTATGAAATACAAATAAATCTTAAGTGCGATCTTGAATTTTTCCTTGAATGTGGATTGATGGACTTAATATTTTATTTTTAAGTTACCTAAGAAATGCAGAGACCAGGATATAAAAAATACTTAGGTTTTCAAATGTGAAGTAGATAAATCAAAGGACTCTAAGGTTGGTAATCTTGGGTTCAAAGGTCTCCTCATGTGTAAAACGAGGAGGTCCCCAAGGTTCTCTAGCTCTACAGCTCTGCTCTGATGATCTGTTTCTTCACGGTGGTAGAGAGGAGCCTCTGGGTTTTCAAAGACTCTGACTGTAGACTACTGATGCCAACAGTTCCTACCAAGCTAAAATGTCTTTGAGTCTATGCCTTTAAACAGACCACTGTGTTTGTCATAAGAGGAGCATGGGTAAATTCACTGTTTATCACCTGAAGGTTGGCTCTAGCCATTCACAAAACCATTTACCAAGATGTGGAGAGGTTGTGCTCTGTCATCATTAGTGGGAACCCTCAGAACCCTGGATCTTTTAGTAACAAACCACTGACAAGCAGGTGATACATTGAAATAGACACTATTTATTTCCTTTAAGTCAAGCAGTGTAATTTGCCAATAGGTAAGTGTTAAGTGTCAAGCATGAAATCTGTACACATTTTTCCACTAAAGGCTGCAGAATCCAAGCTGCAGCCAGTGACCAGGACGGAAATCTCACTATACAATGAAATCTACCACGGAGCTATAACATAAGGTGAAGAATTAGCCATCACCTAAGAAACGCCAGAGGCAAAACATTAGCACCAGATTTTTCTTAAGCAATAATATAGCTATTTACAAACTTATATACATGGAGACACAAGAATCTTTGGGTCCCTTCTAACCAAACATTTAAGAAGAGGTAAAACAAGGAATGGGCTGAGGCAGTGATGAGCAAGATGCTGCTTTGCGGACAGGAGAGCGCTCTGTATTGCTATGTGTGAGACAAACGCCTAAATCAAAGTATTAGATACAGACACAAATTATATTATTCACGTTACACATATATTTGTCACCAAAACAACCACAATACTGTACTCTGCATCACCAAAGGGAGTACTCAGACTGATAAAATTATCGATCTTCTAGTAACAAAATCAGCAACATGCTCGATACACAGAATTTCCTTTAAGGGTGCAGGACAGGCAAGGGGGTAGGGAATTATAGATAAAGGGGAAAACATTTTTTTTCTTTGAAGAGCACACTGAAACTCTTTTAAGTTAGCTTAGCTACAATGGAAGAGGTGGTGATCAAGGACAAAGTATATCATTTGCCCTGACATTACTTGTTTTAGCAGCAAATGACTTCTGGGCAGAAGGGACAGCACTTCATTAGAAGTAAAGGGGCTTTCAAACTGAAGAGGGGGTGAGGGTGGGGAATAGTTTAACTTAATAGGAATAAGAACTTTGAAAAAATGATCTACGTTAGGGTAGAAAGACTAGCTTATAAATGTATACACACATATATACATGTATGTGTGTACTCATATGGATCTATGATCTCATCAATTTGGAAGGTTCCTCCAATGATGCAGACTGCCTACCCATATGCATGCAGGTATTTCAGTTTGTACATATTTCCCTATGTATATATGTATGTGCGTACATATTATGTATGTGTGTGTATGTATTTTCCTCTGACACCGCAAAAAAACCCCAAAAACAACAACTCCTAATTGGTAACTTCACTCTGTGGGAAGTTACACATTAAAACTGACAAAAGACAGAAGCATAGATGTTGAGGTTGTGTTATGTTTAAGAACTGATTTCCTCTTCAGCTAATTTAGCATGTTTTGTCACTGTTCTTTTAAAAGTTTGTGTGTGGGGATGTGCAGTTCTGATGGATACTGAAAGGAAGGTTGCCTGCCTAATTTGGAAAACATTCTGTAGAAATAGAGCAATTAAAAAAGTATTAAAATGATTCCTTAACAATTGTCCCATTGTGATCTAAAATATGAAGTTGTCCAAGGTTTCCTCTTGCCCTGAAATATTCATTGAATTAGAAAATGATTTCTATGGAAGCACATCACTTTAAAAAGTATCTTCTGTGAAAATAATGAGGCTACTGGAAACATATGACAACAGCCTTTTGTTATGCTGGAATTTTGTTTTTCAATGAATAAAAAAAGGATACAAACTTTTAGAAAACAGTTATGAAAAGATTCTGCACAGGAATTATACATTTCAGGTGGTCACTAAAACTAGAGTGAGACAAATAATGGAATGAAATGTGTCCAAAAAAGCTTTGGTGACACACAGGAGGTAAAAGCAGTATTGAATATCATTATGTTAGTGACTGTGTGCACTCAATACCACTGTGGTGTAAGGGAAAAGAAAACACAGATTATATTAAGATATTCTGGTGAAACACTTAACTCCTTAATCTTAATGGCCATGCTACTGCTAGGGACATTTTCAAAATAACTAACTTAGTCTGCAAGGAAACATCATTTGAGTTGGGGGCTGGGGGGAGAGAGAGAAGGCATGCACAGCTATTTCCTTAAGTGGTATTTCAATCTCAGGATGCCTGAGCCAACAGTTTAAGTGATCAATTTCACAACTGGTTCTAAACCACTAACAAACCATTCACCTTTCCAAAGTGTTAATAAATTATTATCATCTGCTAGGACCAGATAACATCATTATATATGATATGATAAATTAATGCTTATAAAGTTAAATGAGATGGAACAGATATGAAAATGCAGCCCTGCTCCCTGGATGAATTATTAGAGATCGGCACCCAGAGTCGTCTCCCCCTGATATAGCTCATTTCCTTACTAAGGCTGCACGCTGTCCACATACTCATTTAAACTGGGTTCATCAACAATCTGTACAGCATCCGAAGACAGGAGAAACAGTAGCTATTTCATTTAAAAATTATCTGCATGCTCTACTGGAACAGACTTCACAACACATTGAATTTGAAGCTTAAAATTCTCTAGTTTCTTTGCAGTCATTTCTGAAGACGGAAGGATAAGATGAGCCGCTGAGCTCAGCAATTAGAAGAAACTAAAAAAACATTCAAATACATCACCCAAACAAAACAAACGAGGAAGTTATTGCTCTTGTAAAATAGCAATTTTGCTATTTTTTTTAGGACTCTATCCACAGGGCATAAATATGAGCTGGGTTTCCCCCCTCCTCCCACTTTGCACGCTCAGGAAGCGGGCTTGCACATTCCCGTTCCTATCCTCCGCCAGGGCGTTTCTGCTCTTACTTGGCCCGTTCTGGTGGGAGGCTTTCAGTCAAACACTTCAGCTGCTCCTCCCCCAGCTTGATTTTATCCTCTAGTTCCCGCTGCTCAATGATGAGGGCTGACTTCATCTTCACGAAGTGCTCATAATCAGCCAGGCTTTCCCCACTCAGGTAGCTGGCCAGAATGTCAAAGACGATGCGTTCTCGGCGGTCCAGATTCTCCTTGAGCTCTTTTGCATCTTCATGCTGGCGCGTGAGCAGTTTTTGCTTCTCGAGGAGCGTTCGCTAGAGGCAGAAAAAAACACGCTATTTAAGGAGTAGGCATCAAGACGAATAAGGGATGAGGAGGTAGGCAAAGCCTGAGGAGGAGAGTTCCCACAAGTACTACCGTCATCTCCTCCACTGTCCACAAGTAAGCCATTGTCTTTTTGCTTCCCATCCTCCCTTCCCCAATTTTGACTTCTGATTTGCTTTAGGGATAGGAACTGAATCTGAAATTTCATTATTACAGGGAATCCCTAGATGAGGAAATTCCTTCTATCAGGGCCAGTAAACAATTTGTTTCAATAGGTTTGAAAGGAATTATGTTACTATTTATGGAGACAGGGATTGGTTTTATGATTTCATTGGTACAAAGAATATTCAGATGAGGAAGCTCTCTACCAACATAGGCTGGCACTGTCTCTGAAACCTATAATCTTAAAAAGTGAGTTGTACGGGATCACAAAGCCAGAATATGTCAGAGTCAGGATTTGAACTTGGGTCTTCCTGGCTCTCAGGTGAGCTCTCTATCTATTATACCATGCTTTCTCTCACAATGTTTGCCTTACAGGATAATTGGGCATTTATATGGGAAACAATCTTTAAAGATGACTTGCAGGTCTAAAATTCTGTGATTCTAAAATCAAAGAATCCATTACTTCTTCTCATATATCTGTTTCTCCTTCCAAACTCTCATCTCCATTAATGGCACCACCATCTTCCCACTGGATCAGGCTTTGAATTTTGGTATTATCTTTGATTTTTTTCCCCCTTGCCCTTACCCTGTTATCCAATTTAGTTGCTGAATCCCTTCATAACTCTCACAGGGTCATTGATTTGAATTCCTTAAAAGGGATCTATTGAACTCAAATTATTATTAAGACTTTTTAAAACACATCTGCATCTTGAGTCTCAAACCAAATTATAAACTCCATATGAACAATGGTCCGTACTTTCTGGTATCACCAACAAGTATTCGATATTTATTGAAGGACCAAATTAGATCAGAAAGGGATAAATGGAGATTTTAAAATTAAATAAATTTTTTTAAAAAAATTAAATTTTAAAAAAATCAGCTGAACTGACAGATAAGAAGACATTGTTATTTTTCTAAATGAAGTTCATATCTTCAACTTTTAGATCATAATTACAACACGACTCTCCTTCACACATTCTACAGCCCAGATAAACTGGCCTTCTTATTGTTCCTCACAAATAACACTCCATACCTCCCTCTTTGTGTCTTTGCACATGCCTGGAATGTACCCCCTTCCTTACCACCACCACTTATAATCCCTACTTTTTTTAAAGTTCAGCTCAAATGTCACCTGCTATATAAGTCTTTCCTGATTTCCCCCAAGTACTGGTGCCTCTCTCTCCCCAAAACAGAAAACTCCCATGTTCTATTTATTTATATGCACATACATATGCCTGTTCTCAGATAAAATACAAGTACCTTGAGGGCAAAAGCTGTTTTCATTTTTGCTGCTCTGTCCCCCCCAATGCCTAACATAATGCCTGTTATATGTATAGCAACAGGTTAATAAAAATGCTTGTTGAACAACCACCAGATAACTAAGTAGTTTTCTTTACAGTTGAAAAATAAGGGAAGGGACAGCTAGGTGGTGCAGTGGATAGAGCTCTGGCTTTGAGTCAGGAGGACCTGAGTTCAAATCTGGTCCCAGATTTCAGACACTTGACACTTATTAGCTGTGTGATCCTGGGCAAGTCACTTAACCCTGATCGTCTCACCAAAAAGCCTAAATGAGAGAGAGAGAGAGAGAAAAGAGAGAGAGAGAGAGAGAGAGAGAGAGAGAGAGAGAGAGAGAGAGAGAGAGAGAGAGAAAGGAAGGGAAGGAAGAAAGGAAGGAAGGAAAATGGATGAAATAACCTCTAAATCCTCTGATTTCCATGGTCCCCTACAGAGGGTCCTCTTCTGGCTCTAAAACCCACGATCCCATGACCTTATATACACATACACATTTCATAGTTAGTATTCATGACATTCCTAAGTAAGGATATAAATGCCCTGAAGAACGAAACCTTTTGTCCTCACTATGCCCTCCTCCCATCTGTAATGAGGAATGTGTGTAACAGAAAGACCACTGCACTTGAAGCCCCAGGCTTCAGTCTCATCTTTGACACTTAGTGGCTATATGACCATGGGGACACCACTTAACCTCTCTGAGTTTCTTAATCTGTAAAATGTACATATTAACACGTGAGCCAACTAATTCCTATGGACACTGTGAGGAAAGCACTTTATACATTTTAAATGTTTAAATATATTTGAATTGTTATTTATTACTTCAATATTTCTAAAGCTCCCAATGTGGGTTATTTCCTTCTCCAGTGTGGTAAATCTATATAAATCTATATAAATCCAAATCTATAGAAATCTGAGTTATTATTACTTTAATATTTCTAAAGATCTAGATGTTGGTATTTCCTTCACCAATATAGTGAATTTATATAAATCTGAATTATTATTATTATTATTATTATTACTTTAATATTTCTAAGATCTAGATGTGAGTATTTTCTTCACCAATGAAACCCTTCGTGCCTTAGTAGATGTTATCTTGGTTGCTATGACTAACCTCCCCCACAAAAAACAGTAACACAAATGAACACCAAAAAGTGTACCACAAAACACCCACCATCACCTGCTACAACACCTTTGGGTGATGAAACTCTTTGAATGTAGCCAGATCGGCACTCAGATGACAGGCATAGAGTTCACTGTGAAGTTCATTGTTCAAAGCCCTCTAAACTAGCTAAGGCTTTCCAGAACTTAGACTGTGTTAATATAGCCTTCAAGGACCCAAGGTCAACTCTGCTCCATGAGAAAAGGAACCAGGATAGTGGCAGATGGGCATGTGTGCATGTATTCTCAGTGCAGGCACGCAGATGTGTATGTGTGTGTGTGCGCGCGCGCATGCGCGTGCACTTGCACATGCATGTGTATATTTAATTACCTGTTCCTCAGGTGGTGTATTTTCATCCAAGTTATTCAGGGCATTCTCTACCCGGGCTAGTCTTCCAGACAGGGACAAAAGGAGGTTTACCACTTTGTCAAGGTCTCCAATGAACATCCTGAACTTGTCAAATTCGTTTGGTTTGCAGACATCTTTCACGACGGCTTCCACCTCATCCCCTAGAGCATTGTTGTTTTGAATATCCTCCAGTAAGGTCTCTCGGGCTTCCCGCAGCACCTTCAGCTTTCGGCTGATGCTATCAATGAGCTCCTGCTGTGGAGGGGCAAGAATGTACAAAACATATTTAACACAAGAAGATGAAAACATTAAGTATTGTTACAAAGCTTCATTAATTTGAAATCAAATAGAATCTGTGAATGGGCTAACATTTATGTTTGCTTTATCTAAAAAAACAAGATTATGGGAAGGCCAAAGACTAGAAGTTAAAATTCCACTATCACTACTAAACTAGATAGCATTTCTATAGCATTTTACAAATGATATCTCCTTTGATTCTCACAAGAAGCCTGTGCTACAGGTGATATCATTAGTCCCATTTTACAGGTGAGAAAATGGAGGCTAGGAAAGATTGTGACTTGCCAAGGTCATATACTTAGTGGCGGCAACTGACCTTGGGTCTTCCTGACTCCAAGTGATTCATCTACTATACCACCTAGCTACCATAGGATCTATTCTAGTTGGGTCAATATCCTTCCATGATTATGGAAAGTCATAACCTCTAAAGATGGCAGCCATCTACTTTAGATTAGTGACAATGTGGTATAGTGGAAACAATTCTATTCTTGGAATCAGTAAAGACCCAGTTTTGAATCCTACCTCTGAAACAGCTTTGTGACCATGAGCAATTTGCTTAATATTTCTAATATTTGCTTCCTCACAAGGATAACAATAACTTTGAAACCTACCTTGTAAGTTTGTCGTGAGGCTCAAATAAGATAATGAATGGAAAGTACTGTGTAAACCTTTAGATACTATAAAAACATTAGTTATTATTATTATTTTAACTTTTTTTTTGCAAGACTATGGCAACTTCACAAATCAGTTCCGAGTACTTTAAAGACTTCCAAATAAAACATATGAATAAAAGTTATTTAAATCTGGTAATCCTATTATTTTTTCTCTATTTCATGGGTGGATCTCTTATGACAGATTTATGGGAGGACAAAGACAAAGGACACATGGAGTAAGACAATTGGAGGAAGTGCCCACATCAATGAGACCATATTATCCACTGAAGTATTAATCGCATTACTAAAGTTTCTTGCAAACACAGAGAAAAGTAAAGCCTTAAAAATATGATTTGAATGAGCTTGGAAGATGTCTTTAATGAAATCACTTCTATGCCATTCAAGTTTAAAGTAATATTTAAGATTTTATGTTAAATTCTGGATACAAAACCATGATTAAAAAACAAAAACAAAAACAACAACAAACACCTTACACCCATCACTGAAGTACCATGATTAAACTGGTATTATGAGTTGATGCAGCAACATGGTAAAGGCAGATACATGGTACAATGTCAACAGTCTGGGCACTCTGAGATCTGTCTTTGCCTTGTTTCTATGACTGATGGTGTACTATTTGATGACCAAGATATTTTCCACCTATGAACATCCATTAAGGCCTAGTGTACCTAGTCCAAGACATGTACGATGTAGATCACTTGGAAAAGGCCAAAGATGCCCTAGGCTAAAATATACCAGTATGATGATCACTCCCATTTCATAGATGGAAGGAAGAAGAGAAATAGAGTCATGGAGATAGCCACATAACTCAAAATCGCTAGGTGAGTCATCTACACAACTTAAACCTGAAAATCAGAAAAGATCACAGTCTCCCTTTTCAATAACCACATCCTGGGTCTCCGAGGTGCTGTGGGATCCTAGCATATTACATACAGCTATAAGAAATGCTAACCGAAAACAGATGTGGCTAAAAAAAAGGGCCAGATGCAAATTAAGCCAAAGAAAAAGGAAAAGGTCTGAATTTCAAACTTCACTGAATTTAAACTCATATATGAAAAAAGAAACACCCAACATTTTATTCAAGATTGGAATTTTAAAATCAGCCCAGGCCAAGAGCAAACCACATTTCTGCAAGGAGTGAGAGGGGTCATGACCTTATAAACCATGTAGTAAAATTGGACTCTCTGCCCCTCTAAACTAATAATTAATACAGGAAGAAGTAATTAAAGGCAACAACTCCTTTTCTGTCTGTGGGAAACATACCAGAATAATGAACTAATAGGATGAGTACTGCTCCTGGATTTTGCCCACTTAACACCCCTGACCCTCTATGGCTTCTAAGATGGAGATAAACAATTCTTCAAGAAAACTGAGATATAGCTTTTCATAGGGCTCAAATGAGGAAACAAACAAAAAAATGTGACTCCAAAAACCTGAACTTAAAATCACAGGGAGTGAAAGGGTGCCCCTCCTTTAAATTTGTCTTAGGCTTATCAGTATGTTGAATTACTCAAAGAGACTGAAATGGTAAGCAGTTTTATAGGATATACATTCCTACTGACTGATTAATCTGTACAGCTTTTGCTCCTAAATACACATGGAACTTCTAAATTACTATAGACTGACCAGGTCAAATCTTATTTGCTCAGGATGCTTACACATTTCTCTCGTTAGTTCTATGCTTGGGGAGCTCCCATGTTATGATCTATTCAAACTTTATGCATCTCAGTTTCTTATCTATCCTTTTCTGTTTAGCAGCAGGCTGCATTTTTTTTTAAATGCAGCCTGCTTTAAATCAATTTCAAAATCCCACGGTTATGAATAGCACTTTGTTTTTTCCAAGCACATATTACTCAGATAACAAGTATGTGATAGAAAAGGAGAATGGAAGATTTCTGTCTGTCTTTTCTGCTTCATTTCTAAGTTTGGGGAAACACTTCAAGGGTAAAAGCATACTTTGGAGGGGGCAGCTGGGTGATGCAGCAGACAGAGCACCAGTCCTGGAGTCAGGAGGACCTGAGTGCAAATCCAGCTCAGACACCTGAGACTTACTAATAGTGGTGTGACCCTGGACAAGTCACTTAACCCCATTGCCTAGCCAAAAACAAAAAACAAACAAAAAAAACCCTAAAACAAAACAAACAAAAACAAAAGAGCACATTTCAGTGACCATTTACTGATGCCCTTAGCCACTGGTAGGAAACAATTCTTCAGTGTTCCCATTTCAGCTTTAAAAAATATTGCTGGGGGCAGCTAGGTGGCACAGTGGATAGATCACTGGCCTTGGAGTCAGGAGGAGCTCAAATCCAGCCTCAGACACATAACACTCACTAGCTGTGTGGCTCTGGGCAAGTCATTTAACCCCAACAGCCTCACGTTAAAAAAAAAAATTGCCAGAAAAGGTGACAACCCATGGTCATCCTAGGACTGAGGTCGTTGAAAGGTTATTTATAAGTAACTATTTTTTATAAATATTTTATAAATATTTATTTTATAAAAATTTATAAATATGCCAATGTTTGCATTATAAAAAGACAAAAACAACAGAATGAGATAAAGGGTTTAGACAGTAGATAAGGGAAGGGAGATGATGAATAAAGTTGTAACTAGACAAAGAAGGGGCAGAGAAAGTATGTGGATTCAGAAGAATTGGGGGTGGGGGGAAGTATGTAAGAGGAAGAATGGGGCAGTACTTTTTAAGGAGGTTTAGTTCAGCAGGAGATTGTTTGGGTGAGTTATTTATACCAACAGAGAAAAAAAAGTCTAGTTTAGAGCAAAGCTTCAGGTAGAAGCCATGGGGGAAAAAACCTCTTGAATGGTGGCCAGTTCAGTTTAGTGGAAAAAAACAATGGATCCAGCAGGCAGAGGACTTAGGTTCAAATCCCAGCTAAGTCAAGTCCCCACTCCCTTCTAACTCCCAATGCCTCAGTTTCCTCCTTTGAAAAATAAGGTGACTGCACTCAATGGGGTCTGAGGTCTCTTCCAGCTCTAATTCTATATTCCTATGAACTAGATAACTTTTAAGATTCCTTAGCACAAAACCTTAAGATTCTAAGCTTAAATCTAGAATTTGGTGGTAGATGTGGGGCGACAGACAGAGGATGTTGCTTAAAACTGATGAAGGAAATAGCTCTAGCCTTTGACTTGTTAGAAGTAAATATTGGGAGTCTTTCTCTGTTGAGAATAAAATTTAGAATTTCCATTAAGTAGGCCATGAAATAAGAACTATGTTTATTTTTTTTTTTAAAGGGAAGAAGGAAGCGGCATAATTCTTAGGATCAAAAAAAAAAAAGGATCAGAAGCCTTCCTAGAAGCCTGGGTTTGGCATAAGTCCAATTGAGGTATGTTTATTTCCTTTTATTACAGGCCCATATTTTGTGTAAGGATATCAAATATTAATTACACGAATGTTCAAGAAATGAGAGAGGTAAAATACGGCAGTTGGGTGTAGGGCAACATAGGCTGTCTTACATTCAAAATTAAACAGGGAAGGACAACCAATCAATCACTAAGTCCTGGAAGGCACCCCGTCCAAAGTGATATGAAATAGGTCTCTCTTAGTAAAATTACAAAAACATTTATTAGAGTGAAAATAGAAGTTTACACAGAGGAGAGCCTCTAATAATCTATTTACTACTGAACTGCAGTCATCTTAAGATAGAAAGTGAAAACATTTCAATCTCATCTCTTCAGTGAAGCAGAAGTGTGTGAATAGGACTTTGCAGAATGCTTTTAAATCAAGGTGTGCTTTTTTTTTAAACTAAGGAATAACACAATAACACTTATCATTAATATTATCACCTAGCATTTATATAATGCTTTAAGCAAAGCACTTTACTAATGTGTTATCTCATTTTTATCCTCATGACCACCCCAAGAAGTAGGTGTTATTATTATCGTCATTTGAAGAAATTGAGGCAAAATGAGGTTAAATGATTTGCCTAGGGTTACCCAGCTAGTGAGTGTCTGAGACTGGATCTGAACTCAAGCCTTCTCAACTTGAGTTCTAGAGCTAGCAGTCTCTTGTTTGACCCAAACCAGAAATGACCACAAAACTACTATTCATACCATACATATAAGAAAACTAGAAAATAATTTGATTTGTGGACAAGTAAGGGAAGCAAATGAAATTGTACTCTCCCCCCCCACCCCCAAACCCAAAAAGATTGATGAAATTATGAAATTATCTTTGGACAAAACTAACTTATTTTTTATATGCCTAATCACAAACTGGAATTCTAAAGAGAAAAAACATTTTCAATGCCAAATGTTTGTTGACTTAAATATATCAAACACTTTCCTATCATAAATTTCATATTGTGTTTAAATCTGAAGCCTAGTATTAAATATGCAGTGAATCTAATGTAAACATAAGAGTTGTTCCTGAATTCACGCTAATGGAATGAAAATAATTTTTTAGAAATTAAGATTATCTCACCCCTTTGTCTCCTAATTTGGTGGCGGTGAAGGGTCACCAAGGAAACTGAAGTGTGGGCAGGACTGTTTGGGAGTTGTGACACGATTTGTCTTGGGTCATTCTTTCACTCTTATGCTTTCTACAAAAGGTAATTCTGAAACAGAGAGTCTGTGTATTCAACTCAGATGCCGAGTGCCTAGATTTTTGACGAATGTTAAATACAGATGAAACTCACATGTGACAAAAGAAATGAACCATGGGGAAAAATACACACTGTGATGGAGCTAGAAGGTGAAGCCGGGTCAGGGCCAAGCGAAGGCAAGAGCTTTAAGAAATCAATAGAACTGATTTGGCATCTGCTTTCATCATTACACGATGGCAGGGAGTTCCCATGGCAATGATGCCCAGCGCCGACATAGCCAAGTTAACCTCAAGTGGCCCAACCATAAAGAGTTAAAGGCTGAGACTTCAAAGTGCAGTGTACAAGGTGAACCTCATACCACTGTGTTGACTGTACCAAATAAACAGGGTGCTAATGTCCAGGACCTCGGTCAAGAGCCCTCTGTCTCAAGGATGTTAAATAAAAACTTAACACAGGCCTTAAGCTCAATTTTTTTGGGGGGTGATGGTGGTTATTGTTCCCACCCCCCAGCCCTACTTAGAATTCTACCTTCTTCTCTGACAGGTCGTGGTCCAGTTCATCTTCAGAATCCTCTGCAATCTGCTGCTGCTGCTGCTGCTGCTGCTGCTGCATGTCCTTCATTTTAATCAGAAGCTCAGCCTTGGGTGCAGATGTACTGTAGTAAGTGGAATTGGTTGTCAGGGAGATGGCAGATGGCATGCTCTGTTCTTCTTTCCTGGTTTAAAAAGTCAAAACTTTAATTAGCTGACAATCGGTGCAATGGATGTTTCCTCTCACGCCTGTCCCCTGGGTAATGACAAGCACAGTAACTGTTGGCTTTGATGGGAAGACACACGAATGGGTGTGAAAGAGAAAAAGGGCTCCCCCGCCCCAAAAAAACCCTGCCAGTCATCAAAGCCTATAAATGTATGTAATTGAAGAGAAATAAGTCAAACATACAGCTGAAATATCTATTTTCAGATGGCATTTTAATTATAATTTAGATTTAAATAAAATCTCAGACTTAGAGCTAGAAGGAAACTTTGATTACCTAGTCCAACCTTTCTCATTTTACATGAGAAAACTTGAGACTCTGGAAAAGTAAATGACTAATCCAAGATAATTCACCTTGTAGAATTCATGAACGTTGGCATTAGAAAGGAGCTGACAAAAGTAGGTGATGACAGGGACAGAACTGAACAGCAACTCCGAGGAAGGCCCTCAGAGCGTTGATTTGATCTGGCAGGGAGCATTTTACGAAAGAACATGGACAAGAATCATTAAAGATAAGAAGACATGAAAGTCTCTGAGCTGCACCGGTAGAACAAGTAATCACCTTTGATGAAACCATAGTTCTGCTAAGTTAAAAATTTTTTCAACCTGTAAGCCTGATAAAATGAAAGCTGACATATCGGTACATAGGACTAGTCTATTCAAAATGTACCTGTAGATCTTCTTTTTTTTAAAAAAAGAATCTCATCTAAATTTAGTTTTTAGAAAACTAACAGAATTAAGCAGCCACGGTCCTACGAGAACTAGGAAATAAGCATCTCTGGCAGAAAACACAAGTCAGTGACATACTTTGGATTCCCTTGGCAAATGGTATCCCTGGATAATGTAGGTTGTAGGGCAAGCAACCCCCTACTCCTACCAGTTTGTAGAATTTGGCATGGTAACTAACTCATAGTCATGACAGTGCCTAGCCTAGTCTATTATACACATAGGAAAAAGTCAATAAATATTGATTAAATACTCAACTCTCTTTTTCAGTTGAGGAAACTGAGGCAATCAGAGGTAAAGGCACTTGCCCAGAGTTAATATAGCTTGTGAGTGTCTCAGTCTGGATTTGAAGTCATGGACATTGGACGTGGACAGTCTGGGATGATATAGCTTCCTGAACCTTACCTCTACTGGGCCTGAACCCACACATCACTTCTAGAACCAATCCATCCCTGTGGAAATAGTCTCTGAACAGGAGATTCTAGGACATATTAGGACAGATATTGCTGATGTCCTAAAACAT
The DNA here is from genome assembly GCF_003287225.1 of Phascolarctos cinereus. Lineage (NCBI taxonomy): Eukaryota > Metazoa > Chordata > Mammalia > Diprotodontia > Phascolarctidae > Phascolarctos > Phascolarctos cinereus. Next base: position 12,249,199 of record NW_027556098.1, read on the forward strand.
GGTTGGAAAGCAAGAAAAATACATATATGCTTACAGTATCTCTCCACCACCACCCTCTTATTAGCTTTGGTTGTTAAGGAAATCATTTACTGTAGAATTCCTGACTGAACTTGTTACTATTAAATAATTTCTAATGCTGTTAAAATATTTACATATTAGTTGGGCCCAGGAGTTCCCAAATTGTATCTCTGCATTGATCATTTATTTAGGTCTGCTTGGGAAAAGGAAAATCTAGATTTTTATATTTTTATATATATCAATCACCCTGATTTTACAGATCAGGAAAATGAGGTTCAGAGACATTACTTGTCCAAGCTCTTAAACCTTGACACTGGAGACTGGAACCTATTTCTCTTGACTCCAGAAATGTTCTTTTTTCCCATAAGGGAAGGGGTCAGGTTTTAAAACCTTGTATAAAGGAAACAGAAAATGAAATAATCATAAACTTAAAATTCCTCAAGATTTCACCTCTTTTATGGCAGTGATTATATAAGTGGCTGCCCCAGTGTTTTCACTGTGGGAGACCTCTCCTTAGAAGCTCTATTATCCAGCTTTTCTAAATGGAGCTTACTGCGCCTGCTTCACTCCATGGACACCCTACAAATTAGCCTTAGGTCTTCAGTGATAAATGGGTAGATAAATCATAGGTAGAATGCTATGATTTTTACATTTTCAAAGATGTAAAATTTACAATTTACCAACCAAAGTTAACTAACAGACAAGGAAAGCACGTTATGTAAAAATCACTTAAATAAAACCCTCAGGTTTTTTTTTTTACTCATCTATGGGGGGGGGGAAGGATCAGGTCCTGCTATACATCAAATACCTTAAATTACTGGGGCATAATTAGCATCAGTATTCATTTTTCCTCCATTCCTATCCCCCCTCCCTGCCAGACACGAAAGTAATCATCTCTCAAGGATGACTTCACTTCTGAAATGTAATAAGGTGTATCAAACAGTACTGATCAACCATCATGTTGGCCTTCATCAAAACTGACGTAAGAGCCAACCCAGTTACCATGAAATATAAAATAGAGAAAAATTCCCATGGCTGACATCGCACCACCAACAAAGAGAGTCGTAGAATGAATACCAAATTCTACTCACTTTTCCTCTGTAATTTTGGGAGAAGGAACCTTTGGAAGGAGCTTTCTACGTTGCTGAGCCTCTTCTAAGAGATGTTCATCTTTAGGGAAGATACCCTCCATCAGGTCCATGGTGGTTTTTATTTTTGCACTGGGATCCAGAATATCTGCCAAAGACTTATCCTTTCCTACAATTTCCCTGGCTAGTTCCTCTGACTTCAAGTCTTCCAGTGTCTTCTCTTTGGCCTTCATGTAGCTGACAACAGGTGTGGATGCATCGCTGTCTTTCAAGTTGTACCCCAAGGCTTCACCTGGTTCTGACTCAGACACTCTGGTTTTATTCTCAGCCTCAGGCTCCACACCCTGCCTGGTATAGGCACAGAAGCGTGAGTAGGACTGCTCAGAGGTGCTCAGCGTCTTGATTTGGTCTTTTTCCAAGCCACTGGGCAAGGCAGGAGGTTCCATGGTGCTCACAAGGTTCTGTCGACTCTCTTTCTCTGCATGGCTTTCAGAGTGGACAATTTTGATGGGGACCATCTTCACTGTGGTGTTGTTATCTATGACCCTCTCAATTCTGAAAAAGAGAAAAGTGTGTCTTTTTTTTAAATGCAAACTGTCACTTGGGCATATGTTAGGACAAAAGATGAGTTCAGAATCCTCTACTCTTTTGCTCTAACCTGTAGGTTATATGTGCCTATATGTACAACCTTAGTCTTCAGGTTTCCCTACCCTCCAAAGTCTGCGCCAAACATACCAGGCATGCCAATGTTTTTATAATGCTATGAGAGCTCCCAACTATTCTTTCTACAAACCATGGCTTCTGATCTAATAAATGACTTTAAGTCTTTTAAAATGCTCACAAATGGCACACATTAATTTGTTTTGTTTTATTTTAAAAGCTTCTTAGTAGAAAAATCTGGATTCGTACAGAAGGTTCAGGAGATAGGGGAGAGAGGAACAGAAGGAAGGAGAGAGGGATAAGGGGAGAAGAGAGGAGAGGTAAAAAGAGAAGAGGAGAGGAAAGCAGAGGAGAAGACAGAAGAGGGAGAGAAAGAATAAATATGTCTGTTCAAAGGAGGATTGTTTTATCCGTGCCATCCTACAGTTGGGATCCCCTCACAGTATGCTGCTAAGCCATTTGTATGAAAAACAATACAGATGTATTCAATCAAGACAAGAGAAGTTGTAAGTAATTAAAAAAAAACGCTGGGTAAACAACAGCTCAGTTTGCTAGTTTACAATGGGTCCTGCATGTTCTGAAAGGAAAAAACAAAAAACCAGGAACAGATGCACAGAATTTGTTTCAAGCTCAGGGAGCTGAAAAAACTAGTGCCATGGTTTTGTGGGTTTGGTGCATTCAGAGCCAGTGAAGCTACTTTGCTATAATTGAAAATATCTGCTTCTCATTTTTTCAATGGTAACTGAAGGAGACAATCAGCTTCCTTCACTGCATGTTTAGGTGTGGTCCGCAAGGCAAAATTTATTTGTTCTGAAGTTCCCTCCTTTTCTCTCACAAGCAACAAATCATTGAGGATGTAAGTATTTTTTTGAGTTATGTGTCAATATATTCCACCATCCCCTCCCCGAACATACAAATCCTCTTTCTCCTCCTTTCCAGCCTAACTGCCTAGCATATTTGAATAAGACAGACAAAATAAAGGAAAAGGGAAAAAACCTAATATTCTATCCAGTCGAAAACGTTCCTTCAGAATCTCATATTTGTCATTCCTTATTTCGGTTCATGTGGAGTACAGAAAATCTGGATTTGCACAGGTCTATCTCCTTCATTTTCCTGGTTTGTAAAACGAGGTCCAGTAAATGACCTTTTCCATAGCTAATGACAGACCTGGGCCTGAAACTCTAGGAATATTCCTCTTTTTTTTTTCCCTCATAAAGGAAGGGGAAGGGGGAAGGAAAATGACAAGTTTGCAGGGGTTTTTTCACTTGTATATAGGAAACAAAGAAATGGGAGCAATTAAATCCTTAAGATTTCAAATCTTTTATAGCAATGTTTATCTATTTATTTGTATATTTATTCATTCATTCATTTTCATGGCTATTTAAAGTTTTAGGTTATATTTCCTTCCTAAAAATGGTTCCTCTTTCATACTAAAATATTTATCTTTAATCTAAAATAAGTACAAAATACATAGTTAAATTTTTTTTTATTGTTTTAGTTCTTACCTTGCAAAAATCTCCAAATCCCAGGAAATGACTACAAGCTTTTGCTTTCTGCTAAATCTTAATCCATTTCCAAACACCACAGCTGTCTTTAAAAACTGACAACCTGCACCAAGGTAACCTTTTACCTTACAGCAACCTAACCCCCATCCTTAAACAAACCACCTCACTCTAATCACACCTTATCAGGGGCCCTTCAACATCAAATGCCTTTCTAGACCTGTTTAACTACATTACCAACCAAAAAGATAGAAAGTAAACAACGTGAGGAGAACAAACCATAGCTGAGAATGTGCTACGAGAATTATTAAGATTCTTGAAAAGACAAAAACACCTACTTTGTATTTTTGCTTTACAGAAAAAAGCTATAGGTACTTTATAATAAAATATCTTAAAGATCTAGCTACTAAATAATTTAATTTGCTTTGACCCTCCATTAATACACTAGTGCTGAGTGGACTTGTTCATATCAATAACACCTCTATTATTTGACTTAAAAATTAATGATTAAGATGAGTCATTCTAATATTGCACTGGAGCCTATGATAGATTTAAAGTGTGTTGGGTGGATCCTTTTGGTAAGACTTACTGAATGAATATAGATATAAGAAAATATAAATTTACCTGATCTATAAAACAAGGTCCAGATAAATGGACTTTAATATGTATGTATGTATGTATGTATGGAAGGGGATACACACACACACACACACACACACGACAATCACACAGCATGAGAAGACATCCCTAAGAGGGTAAGGAGTAGTCAGATAGATGAGATCATGGATATGCTAATGTGACAAAATAGAACTTCCTGGGAATCTTAAAAAATGGATTTTAAAATAAGCCCATGTTAGAGGCAGGAACTAATAAAGCCCAACTTGTAAAGACTTATTTTTCCCTCAGAAATGAATTCTTTGAATAAACCATGCATAAACAAACATGGTTTGAGAATGGGAGTGGTTGTGATAAATGGTAGAAGCATCAAAGACGTATTTTTCAAATATTTTCTTTCAGTAAGAAATTAAATTAAAAATATTATTAAAAAAAAAAGAAATCAAATGGGGGGATGAGAATTAAAATACAGAGTGTCTCTTGCTTGGTGTTATCCTTGCGCCAGACAAACCCTGTCAGAAGCATATCCTTGGAAAATGAGGTACAGCAATAATGTATTCAATCCAAGATTTTAAGATCCATTAAAAAGATGGGATAAGAACCTGTGCAAGGGTAGTGATGAAGAAACATACAACAAAATTAACCCCACAACTAAGTGTATTTTCCCTAAAAACAAAATTTTAAGGAGACATGATGACTCCTGGGTAGCTGGGTGGTGCACTGGATAGAGTGCCAGGCTTGAAGTCTGGAAGACCTGAGTTCAAACTGGCCTTCAGACACTTGCTAGCTGTGTGACCTTGGGCAAGTAACTTTAAACAACAACAACAACAACAAGTTTGCCTCAGTTTCCTCATCTGTACAATGGGGATAATAGCACCTACCTCCCAAGATGGTTGTGAGGATCAAATCAGATTATAATAACTGTAAAGTGTAGCAGTGTCTGGAACATAGTAGGTGCTATAAAAAGCTATCATTGTTATTAGCTTACCACATTCCTTCAGACAAGCCAACTGCGAACATGTAGCTGCACTATAAGCCACTAAGAATACTGCAACCTAGTCCACTATGGAATCATTTCTACCAAGCATTCACAAATCATGGCATCCAGTATAGATTATAGTCAGTTCCCAATTAGTACAAATAATGAGTCCCTGAAGTGGTCATATATATTTAGAGTTGCACCATTTGAAGCTACAATGGTATAATATATGATAATTAGTTCTAGACCAATGGAAATGTACAGTGTGAATTTGAATAATGTGACCGAAGAAGGAGAATTCATTTGGGACCTAGCTATAAATCCTACCCCTTAATGTTTCCTTCCTACAGTGACTCAGTGGTATACTGCAAGATCAGTATTCTTTCTTAGAGGCAGGATCAAATGAGCTATTTTAAATCTGACAAATGGTTCAAGAGAAGAAAATAATTTTTTTTTATTATTTTTATGGGCCAGGTGATGAATTCTATGTCTATCATCCAAAGAAAAGTATGACAAAATGTGGAGACATACTACCACGTTGGCTGCAGGGTGATGATTAAAAAAAAAATCCTAATAATCCTGAAATGCCATTTACATTATGGAGGTACTGTGATCAATAAAGTTAGATGAAGTAACCACACTAACAAAATCATAACTTCTTACATCACTGAAGCAACATTCTCTTTAATCAGATACATTCTTTAAAGTATTTAGTTGACATTTTTTTCAGAAATGAATTCATGCAACTGGAATTTGTGCACTTCCTACTGATGATGGGGCATTTTACTCATCACCAATTTACAGTGAAGTGCCTTACTAGGAGGTTTGTTAGCACTGGCACCAAGGAATCAGAGAAGCTTCTACTCTGCTCTGATAAAAAGATGGATCCTGTCTTGGTTCTTTGGGGAGGCAGCTTTACCGAGGATATGTTTCTAAAATGTTTACACTGGAGAAAGCTGGTAATAACTCATCGAGACTTAAAACCATCACATTTTCGTCTAATGTACCCAATGATCTTATTAAACGTGATTCTTAATATTAATATGGTGCAATAGCCATTACAGAGTTTTGTGCTGTTGTTCAGTTGCTTTCAGTCATGTCTGACTTTTTGTGATTCATATTTGGGGTTTTCTTGGCAAAGATGCTGCAGCAGTTTGCCATTTCTTTCTCCTGCTCTTTTTTAGGTGAGGAAACTGAGGCAAACAGGGTTAAGTGACATACCCAGGGTCATGTAGCTAGTAAGTTTGTGGGGCTGGATTTAAACTCAGGTCTTTTGGACTCCAGGACCGGTGCTTCATCTACTGTGCCACCTACCTGGCCCCTTTGTTGAATTTGAACACTAGTAGGATGTGCACAGAACAAGGCTGGCAAAATGCTTTAGAAGCCTGGTTTGTTTTTTGTTGTTGTTTTGGGTTGGTTTTTTTTGTTTTTGTTTTGCACATCATAGATTTGTTCACCATATCAAATTCAAATGCAAAGCCTGCTAAAGTCTAAAATGATTCAGCCTTGGTTCTCGTCACTTGTACATTGTATGCATGTAATTATTTGTATGTTCTTTCCCCACTCAAATATGAGCTCTTGAGGCCAGAGACTATGTTTTTGTCTCCCTTTGTAACTATAGTTCCTAGCACATAGAAAGTGCTTAATAAATGTTTGTTGACTGACTGACTTGTAAGCTATACCATGTACATAAGAAAATTTTTGTGGATACTTTTTTCTGTCTAAAATATGAAAAGTGAAATAATATACAAATATAGATTACATGTGGTAATTTTTCAGTATAAAAACATTTAATTTCATCTATTTAGCTTCCAAGTTTTTGTAATTATTGAGCTGTGTCCCCCCCCCCCTTTATATAGTGGGATGACATATGTTAGCATCCTAGGGAAGCAGCATGGCAACATAGCTAAAAAAGATGCCCTTAGATCAGAAAGATCTGAGTTCAAGTCACATACTGACTACAAAATCCTGGGCAAATTACTTTCATTGACCCTAAGAAAACATGTAATTTGTAAAGAAATTGCTGATCTGTATTGACAGAGAGAATTTCTTTCTTCTAGAGAAGTACCCTACATCAATAAAATCACTATCTGGACCCCAGGAGTCCTATTTATTGGTTTTGTCAATATATTCCCAATTTTAAAAGTGTTCATAACGTCACCATCACCACCATATAATTACCTTGCTGAGTTCTCATCCTGGACCAGCAACGGAGGTTTATCAGTCAGTTTTTGTGGAGCGAACTGAGGTGAGGGAGACCGAGACGATTCCATTCCAGATTTTGGAAGATGACAGTATTTTGAAGGCAAAACAACTTCAGGCTTGAGATTTGATGTTTCCGCATTTATGTGCTGGCTGTCATTCTCTGAAGAAGCAGGTGGCCGAGAATCCTGTGGCTGAGCACTCGTAAGCTTTTCACTGAATGTGGAGGGACTCTGGGGAAGGGTCGGGGGATTCACATACACATCAGGAGAATTAGGGGATTGAGACTGAACAGGCCTGCTGGGTACTGCTAGCAGGAATTCAGAAGAGCTTCCAACAGAGGACGTGGAGCAGTCCTGACGCCTGTATTTACTGGCGTCTCGTTTGGGTGGGGGTGGCCTTTGAGGTGCTGGCCCCCGTCTTTTGCTGAACAGTGCCGAATCTATCCACCACGAGTCTTCTTCTCTGCCTTGTGAGGAAGGATTGACGCTGTCGTTCTTAGCGTGAGCCTCAGAACAGGTTTGAGGGGGCACGTCAGAACCTTGCGTCTCTTCGTTTTCTTCCGAATATCTATAATCACTGGGCAATGTCCCAGACCTGCCCCGGCTCTCTTGTGGCAAAACTAGAGGTTCTCTAGCCTGAGACGGTTCAGTGGATTTCGATTTGCTGCTTAGATTCTGATCCAATAGATCTCTTTTTTCTCCTGGACTTTCTCCCTGATGTTCTGTATCTGCTGGCCTAAAAACAAAAGGAAAGTAATCATTAGCAAACTACTCTGTTCAACATCATCTCCCACATATTATCATGCATGTGATAGTAACTTTCAGATAGTACTTGCCAATAATAACTACTCTGACCCACTTAAAGGATTAAAACTTACTCCCCCCATTCCTAATGTAACACGATGAGTCAAAACTACGTGTCAGACAATAGTAAACGTGCCTATACATATATGTACAGTGTCATGCAATGCAACAATTTTATATAATAACTTAAAATATTCATTCTACCTTTTTTTTAACTTTCTGTGAACAAAACTTAACTTTCTGTGAATAAGATTCCAAAAGAACAAAATGGGATTCAATGGGAAGTTTTTGAAGAGCTCCTATTTTTTTTTTTTTGCCAACTGGGGTTAAGTGACTTGCCCAGGGTCACACAGCTAGTAAATGTCAAGTGTCTGGTCTGAGACCACATTTGAACTCAGGTCCTCCTGACTTCAGGGCCGGTGCCCTATCCACTGTGCCACCTAGCTGCCCCAAAGAGCTCTTATTTACTGACCTATCAGAAAGAATTTATTAAAATATGTGCGATTCATAAAACTAACTTAAAATTACCTTGGAAGATTTCTAGTCTCTTCCCCAAGATATAAATTAGCAAAAGAAACTTACGGACAGAACTTATAAACTTACTGATACATTAGAGCTGGGAGAGGAGGTAGAAAATTAAAGATCACTTTTAACAAATCAAGGCCACTTGTAACCCGAAACATTTGTACAATATACATACAAATGCATAGACACAGCATGTATGTGTATCTTACACACATATTCTGTGCACATATCCATGTCCGTCATGGCTGATGAGTCAGCTACTTAATGTTTATCAAATCATCAATCATCAATAAGTGGACTGTGCCTCTGTTGACATTTCTGCTACCTGCTGTTTGTTCTCTTATAGCACCACCCCCACTAGAAAAAAAATGGGGCTTCCCTTTATTTTTTTATTCTCAATTCTCACTGGTAATTTAGTTTGTTGTTTTATTGTTGTTAACTGTTGCTCTAGTCTTAACTAAAACTTTCCGATTTAAGAACTTGCAATGAGGAGACCAGCTATCAGTTAACCATCAGGATGAGAACCAAAGCTCTGAAATAGATCCCACGGAGGAGCTAATTGGCCAGCAATGCAATTTTACTGTTATTAGATGTTGGCCACGAATATTCATGCAAAAGGTGGCCCTCACCACAGTGTTACCCTCCAGTCACAATGTCTTAAAATCACAGATGTCAAAGATGAAGGATACCTTGGAGATCATAGAGCATAACCTCATTTTCCAAAGGAAGAAACAGTGATTTAGGTGAAATGACTTGTCTAAGATTACAGAGGCAGTCAGGGTTACAGGTGGCATTAGAACCCAAGTTTCCTAGCTGCCATTTACTATTAATTGAATAATAAATTAATTAAGGTCATCTGGACAGGGTCTAAGATGTTCCATCTCACCCGGATGTTCTATCATTCGATGGTGACTAGTACATGGAAAGGTTCCACTTTATTTCTTCTATTTTCAAATTCACAAACTATACAAGAGGAAGGAAACCATCACACCTCATGTCACATGAGTGTGTCTGAAACCCCAAATCTTCTATTTTACTTATTTTCTGTTTTGCAGGGGTCATGGTGAGAAGCAATTCAACACTACAGTCTAGCTCAGGCCATCGGCTCCATTTACCTTTGTGTTATCAGTCTCCCCCCATCCTACTGCACAGAAGGGCTGCTCCCTACCACATCAACTACTGAAGGTCAGTGGCATGCTAAAGAAAGAAAGAGAGCAAGAAGGTACCTCTGAGACCCTGAAAGAATGCAGGTTTGCTCTTTGCTTAGAGGAGGCTGAAGAGACACAGTGAGCTTAGAAAAGAAGCTGAAACAGAAAAAGCAAACACAAGGCTTAAGATAACATGAACCCAACTTGAGGAAGTCAGCTCTCTTATTTGCATTAGGAAATACTAATAGAGGCTGAAAGTTATCAAAACAACACTGGCATAACAAAAGGTGACTCTGGTAACAATGCACAATCCAAAGAAGGTACCAGTTATAAAAGTACAGCAGAACACTTAATCACTGTGAAAATGACAACACACAAGGAGGGACAGGTGATAAGTCAGGTTTATAACACATGTGGGTAGAATTTGATTCACTTCAACATAACGTACCTCTTCTCTTTAAATCACCAACCTACGTTTTTAGTGTTCCTCAACAGTGGTAAATTAGCACAAGCTAAAGAGACTGAACCTGTGCTTTTATTGGTATAAGGAACTTATGGGTGAGGAAATTCCCCCTCCTAAATGCAGGCTGGCACATTCTCTGAAACTTAATAATCTTAGAGGGTTGCCTAGGGCACTGAGAGGTTAATGCCAGGGACACACAGCCAGTATTGTTTCAGAGGTGAGGCTTGAAGATGGGTTTTCTATCCACTATGCCAATTTACTGCCAGTAAATTACCACTTAGAAAAAAAAAGGTCCTTTATTAATTATGTTTCTGCACACCACGACAAACTATGGTTCAATATTACCGTCCTTCAAAAATGCTTGCTTAAAAATTAGTGATTTCTCTCCTTGTTTATAAGATTATAACTTTAATGGATTTCACTGTACATTTACATACATACATACACACACACACACACACACACACATATATGTTGCACCTCTTCAAATTGATCATTTACTCTTTCCAAATGCTTAGGGACAGGCAACATGAAATTTATTTGCTCACAGACTTTATACATAAACACTAAATCTACTGTGATTTATAACCCAAAATCAGGTCTATGTGCAAATGTCCATTTAAAAAGTATTTCATTAGTAAAGCACTTCCTTGCAAATTCAGAAAATAAATCTTTGGGTTCTTTTGGCAAAGCAGAGAACTTACCTTTGGGGAGAAAGGTGACAATAGGAAGCAAACAATGACTCAGTGTCCAAGTTTGCTAACCACAGTGAGAAAGAACAGTATTGTTTCCTAGTTTCTCTTCAGCACTTTACCATATCATAATACAACCTACAGGATTTATCATAGCAATACTTTTAAAAAAAATTCTGATTAATTGTACTTTAACATGACTGGCTTCCTTTGTGATCCTATGCATTTTATTCTGTATATTTTAAGGCATTATTCTGAGAAGGGATTGGTAGGCTTCCATAATGCCAAAGGGCTCCATGACCAAATAAAAAGTTATGAACCTTCGACATATACCATTTCTTACAGCTAGTGACCTTCTAGTTATTGGAAGGCAGTCCCATTACTAGTGGACCAAGGGTTCCTGGGCACTACACATCCCTAACTGGGGGATGTCCTCAAAAACTCAAATTCAATAACCATTTCTTCAATAAACATTTATTAAGCATCTAATAGATAAAAGCTACTGAAGAGGCAAAGGCAAAAACACAACTGTCCCTGCCCTCAAGGAGTATACATTCTGCTGGAGAAATACATAACATATACATAAGTAAGAAATACAAAGTTTTTTCCAGAGGTAGAGAATGTTAATATCTGAGGAATCAAGATAGGCCTCCACTAGGTAGTAGCACACCCATGAGCTGTATTTGAAGCCATCTAGGAATTTTTCTTGGGCGGAGAAGAGGAAAAAATACATTTCATACATGTGGGGAACACTTATGTAAAGAGACTAACTAGGTGGGAGATAGGACAGGTAAGAGTTAGAAGGTCAGTCCGACCAGAAACTAGGTGCATGAGTGGGAGTAATATTTGAAATTGGTATTTCCCTAATTATTAGTGATTTAGAACATTTTTACATGTGGCTAATAATGGCTTTGATTTCTTCCTATGGAAACTGCTTATTCATATCCTTTGACCATTTATCAGTTGGAGAATGGCTGTTATCCACATAAGTTCTCTACATATATTAGAAATGAGATCTTTATTGAAAAACTTGCTGCAAAGATTTTTTCCCCCCAGTTTCCCAATTTTCTTTGAATTTTGGCTGTACTAATCTTTGTTTGTATAAAAACTTTCAAATCTTATGTTATCAAAATTATCCATTTTACCTCCTGTGAAATTCTCTTTCTCCTACTGAGTCATGAACTCTTCCCTATCTGTAGATCTGATAGTGTTCCACTAATTCGCTAAGTATATCACACCTGAAGTACCCGTTTGGAGTTTACCTTGGCATATAATAAGAGATGTTAGTCTATGCCTAGTTTCTACCAGGCTACTTTCCACTTTTCCATACAATTTTTGTCAAATACTGAGTTCTTGACCCAGTAGTTGGATCAGTATTACCAACTGACCTTTTCTTCCTCCAGATGAATGTTATTACTTTTTCTAGCTTTACAAAGTAATTCTTTGGTAATCTGATTATCAGGGCATTGAATAAGTAAATTAATTTAGGTAGCATTATCATTTTTATTATTTTGGGTCAACTTACCCATGAGCAATTAATATTGCATCAATTATTTAGATCCATTTTTATTTGTGTGAAGAATGCTTTGTAATTGTATGCATATAGTTCCTGTGTCTGCCTTGGCAAATAGACTCAGAGTAGTACAAAAGGATGGTGGGAGTAACCTCAAGTTGTGATTTGGCAAAGCATGACTGATAACAGGACAAGGGGTCTAGGATTCAAGAGTAGCTGCTAATATGTGGTAGGCCGATTCAATGACAGGTTGAGCTTGTAAAGGTAGAGAAAAGACACCAGAACAGAGGAGATGGAACTGGGAGAAGACATGGTAGAGGACTTGGAAATCACAATAAAAATGAAAGGTAGTTTCAGGAGGAGTGAAAGAGAATGCAAATTTGGAAGGAGAGTAGGTTGTAGTCAGAGAATAATTTCAGAGTCCTGGAACATGGATGTAGAATAATTTTGGGTAAGTGGTTAGATCAAGCAAGGGTATGACCACCATCCCAATGTGTCCCTAAGGTGGAGTGAATGCAGAAATAATGGCAGTTTAGTAGGTTGACTGACTGGAAAGTCAGGAGTTTGAGAGGACGCTAACATTATGTTGAAATCCCTAAGAATGTAGGTGGGGCAGGGGTTAGAGAAGAAAGGAAGACTGTGAAATAGGTACTGAACTCCTTGAGAATGGAAAGAATATGAAGTCAGCAAATGACAACATGGAGTTGGTTGAACTGGGAGATATGACAGATATAAAGAAGAGAGGTTAGTGATGGCAAAAGGATAGGCTGGAACTGAGAGTGAGAAGGGAAAAGCATGCCTATTCCTTCTTCTGGTCAAGTGCTCCAAGAGTACAAAAGGATCTTCCCTCAGTATTTCACCAGGAAAATCTCATCATAAAATGGCATCATCTGCATACAGTGCAAAGCATCCTAACAGTGATATCAACGATATGAACACAGTAGGTGCTGAATAAATGTCTGCTAATTGATCTGACCTAAAGTTGATGTTCTACTTGGTTACTTCTATTTGTCCTGTTTCCATCTTGAATTATACTCACTGTAATGAAGTTGTTGTTGTTTTTTTAAGAGAGGCAGCATGATGCCACAAACACAGTCCCAGACTCAAGAGTTAGGAAGCTGTAGGTTCAAATCCCACCTCAGACACCTGCTACTAGCTGGTTGGGTAAACCTGGGCAAGTCATAAACTTCTCTGGGCCTCAGTTCCCTTATTGGTAAAACAAGGGCTGGATGACTTCTGAAGTCTCTTCCATGTCTAAATCTTTGATCCCTTTGACCATATATCAGTGAAGTATATTTTATGAATGTCTATTATTGTTTTGTTTTGTTTTTGGCCTGACCTAAAACAACCTGAAGAAAAGATCTGGTCAACTGTCTTGATTAGTTTAAACTTAAGCTTCTAACAATATTTAAATTGATTTCTTCATCCTCATCCTATTAAAGAAACAGTGAGAAGTAGCTCAAAAATTTCACTGCAGTGTGGTTCTGAATACCTAGCCTGCCTTTGTATGAAAAATTACATTAAATGATGCGTGAATCTTGATGGCTGCTCTTAGGGAAAAACATATTTTATTCTTCAGTTAATACAACTCTCTACATCTCATTTTGCTATTTCATTTTCTCAAACTTGAAATTAACACAGAAATTTTTGGATCAGGTAACTGATACATTGCTAGGTTTCTTTTTTCCTACTCACAAGTTCAGTACCCAAGACCACCATTTTTTTTTTATTAGGGCAAATTGTGAGAATTCAAGAAATCAAGGTCACAGAAAGTAAAGGGCCAATGGTATAGATTATAATCAAATGAGGAGTCTATTCTGCAAAATGTGTTTTAACTTGTAGGCTAAACAGGACTCTGATTGAAATTATGTGGACAATGAACATTTCCAACTTGATTCAATGGGTTTTTTTCTCATTATTTTTCTTGTCCGTCCTCAAGGACAAAAGTATACAATAAACACAGTATTAAAAAAAAAATCAAGACAAAGACAATAAAATAACTCCCAAACTCCTCAAGGCATGGATACGGATAAGCTTCTGTGAACATTTTAGACCATAAAGTAAAATTATACAAAAGGGGGTAGCTGCATTCCAGAGTCAGTCATTTACATTCAGCAGGGGTTGTATGCTTCATTCTCATGCAAAACATGCTAATTACATGTTACCATGGAGAGAATCAGGCTCTTACAATTCAGAAAGGAGAAAGAGAAAGCAAGCTTCAGAAAGCAGCAGAACATCCCAGGCAAAACCTGCAAAATGGTATAATAACATTCTCTGACTTACAATTTAGATTTTTAAGTTCCATAATAGAAAATAGGAAACCAATGTAAAAAAGAAAGATCTCTTAGGAAAAGAGAGATTTGAAAAAATGCTCATGATTTTAAACATTTCATAGTGGATAAAACAGCTGCTTTTTTTCCCTTTCCACATTTTAAATGTCTTTTGATAAACTCATTAAAAAAAATTTTTAATACTGAGAGGAAGCATATACCATCCATCATTTCTAATAAATGGCATTCCCTTATGTTTATTAGCACAATCCTAGGACCAAGGTCACTCTAGGAAATTAGTGGGATTTGGGTATAGATCCTCTCCTCTAAAAGATACTCTCACAAACTCACTGTGCCTCAGTTTTCTCATCTGTAAAATGAGGTAACTCTGCTTATTCCTTTCATTTGGAGTGTTGTGAAGCAAATGTGAACACTTACTGTTTCCAAATAATTTTCTAAGTCTTTGCAAATGAGATCTGTGTTTCCGAGGTGCAATTAGGCACTGTATGAACTTCATTTGAATGAGAATAACACCACCAACTAAACATTATTTAGAATCTACTTAACATTTTCTATTTTGACACTTTACTGTAATCAATTAAACCCAAGAAATTTCTGTGAATAAGACTAGTATAATTATTTCCACCCAATGTAAACAAAATTTACTTAAGTAATATAGAAAACTAATCACTGGGAAAAGTTTTTAGGATCTAGTCCTATGCCCTTATATTCTTATACTATCAATGCAAATTATGCACAAATAGAAGAAGATAACAGTAAAAGATATCATTAAAAAGATGTCCTATTTGGAAAAGGAGATGGATGGGCTAATCATGTAGTCAGAGTGACAGTAACGTATACAACCTGTGTGCTACAATATTAGTTCTATAATGTTAAAAAAAAACAAGCAAACAAATAAAAACCTAGAGAAAGTTTCTCAGCACACTCAGGAGATCTACTTGTGGAGGATTTATAGAAGGACAGGGACAAGACATGCAGAGGTTAAAAAAGTTGAGGGTGAGTTTTAATCTGTAGGTTGGGGCCAGGTTGTAACTGACTTGAAAGGAATTCACATCTGATTCTCAGTGCAGGAGAGAACTATTGGAGTCTATTGAGGGAGAATGACATGGTCAGATTTGCATTTCAGGAAAATTACATTAAACAGCTGAGTGGCTGATGAACTGGGATGGGGAGAAACTTGAATCAGGAATAAACATTATTATTCTCAAAGTGTGATCCAAAGACCCCTTGGACATTTCAAGAACCTTTCAGAGGGTCCAAGAGTCAAAACTTTTTTCAATAATACTAAGATGTTTTAGTTTCTATGATGGCAAATATCAATAGAGATAGCCCCCATAAAAGTTATTTTTTGGAAAAGGTACTCTTCAATAATTTTTAAGAGTGCAAAGGGGTCCCAAGACCACAAGGTTTGAGAACTTCTGAATGAGAAGGGGAATTCAATATAGAAACACTATGAGAATCATTTCTAATAAGCCTTCTTTTCTTAATTCCACAACCTTAAATGACCTGGGGAAGGAGGCAGCTAGAGAGATTATTTAAGGTCTAGGAGTCTCAGTTTCCTTCTCTATAAAATGTGGATATTACTTATAATTCTACTTCACAAGATTGTAGTGAGAAAAGCAATTTGTAAACTATAAAATATATAAACATGAGCCACTATTATCATCTCTCTCTTTTTTCCCCAATAATCATCTATATATCTATATATCAGATTAAATATTTATAAAGCCACCTATCTCAGCTTTACCTGTCTAAAGAAATTGACACAGATGTGGAATATTTAGCTCTATCATCCAGAAAATGGCCACAAATAAATACCATAGCATAGATTAACAGCTGAAAAGGAATTTAAAGGTCATATAACACAGGATCAAAGGACAATAGATTTAGTATTGGAAGGGACCTTGGAATCCAATGCTGTCATTTTATAGATGATGAAACTGAGGCCTAGAAATATTAAGTGATTTGTCCAAGGGAACAGAGATAACATGCGGCAGACCTACGGTTTAATCCCAAGAGCTCTAACACTAAAATTATAATAATAATAGCTAGCATTTATATAGCTTTTAAGATTAGCAAAGTACTATAATAAAAATAAACAAAAAGTTAGCATTTATATAATGCTTACTATGTGCTGTGCTAGGTATTTTACAAATATGATCTCATTTGCTTCTCTCCTCAGAATAACCCTGGGAGTTGGATGCTATAATTATCCACATTTAGAAGTTAAATGACTTGCCCAAAATGTGTCTGAGGTGAGATCAGACACTAACTAGCTCTGTGACCCTGAGCAAGTCACTTAACCCCGTTTGCCTCAGTTTCCTCATCTATGAAATGAGACGGAGGAGGAAATGGCAAACCACTCCAGTATCTTTGCCAAGAAAACCTTAAATGGGGCCACGAAGAATAAGGCACAATTGAACAAAAACTGAACAACTTCTGATTCCTGCTAAGTCCAACAGTAACCACCAAGCATCCTCTAGCACTCTGTACTACACACCACAATAGGACCTTAAGAAAATTTAGATGTTTTCTGCAAAGATATTTAAACTGCCAACATAATTCCCAAGACCCACTATATTCAATATGTGTATGTATGTATACATTCAATTTAGATATGTTGAATTAGTCAGAAACTAGAGAAAGATTTTTTTACAAATCATATTTCCCCTGAAAGTGAATATAAAATGATTATAAATAGAAAAACATAAGCAGCAGACATTTCAAAAATGATTTATCACATTAATGAAATAACCCCCCTTAAAAAAATGCACAACCAGATAAAGTAATTAGCTTTTCAACATTCAATTATTATCAAGCACCTACTGAAATGCAAATGCAAGGTACTCCAATAGTTAGTTCCTTAGGGGAGAAGAAATGCAAAAATGGACCCCCCCCAAAAAAAAAAATCCTAATCCCTTAAGGTGCTTATAACACAGTAGGTAACATTGGGTAAGTACAAAAAAAATTACAATAAAAAGCAAAATCTGGTACATGTCACAAGAAATGCAAAGGCAAATTACTATGAAATTGAGAGGAGGGAGATCATGGGATCACAAATTTAGAGGTATTTTACAGATAAGAAAACTGAGGCCAGAGTGACAGAGTTGGTAAGTATGCCAGGAGATGCAAGAGATTAAATCCATTCTCTAGGGATGAGGGAAATAAATCTCAGAGTGTATTTAAATTTTTAAGGAAATGAGCTTTTATTTAAGTATATACATAAATGACTTTCAGAAAAATCTGCTGTTAAATAATTTTATGTTAAGATAATCCTATTTTCCCCCTCTGATTTTCACTTTAAGTGGAATTTGAATACAGAGCTGCCAGACTCCAAACCTAAGACTCTATTAATTATACCATTTTATCTCTCAGATTATGCCTTAACACTCTTCAAAACTGCTAGTGACAAAGAAATTTGGCAGTCTTTTTTTTTAAATACAAGCCTAAAAACAACTTTATACCGAAGGCAAATTTTTGCTGACCTTCCTTGACATTATTTAAACTTTGTAACACCGTGAAACTGTAAATAATATTCCAATATTCTTGGATGACAGGCACCAGCAGTGCACAAAACTGAAGAGTGAAATGTACAAATAGAATTATTAACCTACAAAGCTGGGCCTTCTGGATGTGGCTTGTATACAATATGAACCTAATAAATGGCTGCTATGTTAGACTGAGTGGCCAACATTCTGATGCTACAAGTAATAGATGGCAAAACCTTCTTTTGTAATTCCATCTCATTCCAAATCATGTAGTGTCATTCTGGATGCTTAATAAGTACTTGTATATTCAATGACAAGGTCCATATTAAAAGAAAGCAACTGATATTCTCTGTATTCAGTCTATGAAACTGACCTCAGAATATTCTGCTTCTGACTGTAATAAACCATAAAACCAACATCAGGACATATTGACATGTGCCTACTTAAACTCATATCCACCTTAACTGAAATCGTTATCCAGGAGGAAAGCAAGTGTCAGGTTATAAAAATATCTGGAGGGATTTACCCTCAATGCCCACAAGAGAACAATGAAGAACACTGGGATGTCTTTCCATGGGAGATTAGTATGCACATAGTTCTTCCTTGATTTTAAATTTTTTTAGTAATAATTTCTGTTGTTATTCGGAACTGGGCAAACTTCTACAAACATAAGCACTTTCAGACAAAAAGAAAAAATGAGAATTGCATATAAAACTTTAGAGCTTGCATTTCTTTTCACAATTATATGATAAATTCAGTACATTATTTTCAATGCTGTCCTGCTTATCTGTCTCCTTTTGAACCTCTATTCTGTTCTGTACATTTGTTAACAAATACTGCAGTGGCCCAGTTTTTTCTTCACACCACTATCATTGCTACACCCTCCTCCCCAAATCCTCCATCCATAAAAAAAAAACCCAAAACCTTTGTTATAAAAAAATATAATGAAGCAAAATGGACACACACATTAGTGTTGTCAAAAAATGTTTGACTCAATCTACACCCATCTTTGTCAGGTGGTAGGTATGTGGTATGCTTCATTATTAGTTCTCTAGAGTTGTAGCTGGTCATTGCAATGATCAAAGTCTTTAAGATTTGGTTTTCTTTATAATGCAGTTAATGTATAAATTGTTCTCCTGGTTCTACTCATTTTACTCTACATCAGTTCCTACAAATCTTCCCAGGTTTTTCTGATTCCATCCCTTGTGTCATTTCTTATGGCACAAAAATATTTTATTACATTCACATACCATAATTCATTCAAGCCATTTCCTAATTAATAGGTATCACAGTTTTCTGGTGGTCTTTAAAAATAAGTTAGGTCCTCAATTTTTTGGAGTACTTAGGCATTCTTCCGTATGAATATGAGACAATGGAGCAGGTCAACACTTTTGAGAACTAATGCCTTAACATACTTAAATATACATACATACATACATACATACATACACACACACACACACACACATACACACACACACATACTTGATGCTATTAGGTTTTATAGTCATTTCTGAATATATCAATTCACATCCTAACCTCAGTTTTCTGTATAAGAAAAAAAAGTCAAGCAAACCCAAATGACACAATTACAAGGTCCAGAAGTATATGTGATATTCTATCACAGTAGGGTCCTATCCCTACCCTCATCAAAGAGGGGAGGGACATTTCACCATCTGCTCTCCACGGGAAAAGATTGTTCATTTAATGTGCTTTATTGTACCATCCTAGTAGAAACAAGTGGGGGTGAGGGGTGGGGAAGAGAAGACAGACATATCTAGACCATACTTGTATTAATATAAAAAACATTAATATACTAAAATATGACTCTAGTTAAGCAGCAGATTACTTTGGATGGGGTGCTATATAAATAGGTCTCTTTTACTGAGAATTCTGTCAGCTTTCTACTTCAGCTTCCTACTTCTCAAAAGAATCTGTAATCTCATCAATTCAGAACTTTATTCCAATGAGGCAAATCATCCCCCATCCATGCCTGCCTATCATTTCTATCAGAAACAAGGTCAGAGTTAATTTGATCATGATTCATGGCTTGGCACTGAGTTAGAAAAAACAGTATTTAATATAAATGGTATCAGGAATTTGAGGGGATTCTACTTTTATAGAACAACCATATGGAATAAAAAGCCTACCATGGTCAGATCTATGTTCTAGTATTTTAATATACCAGATGCAATGTCTGCCACTCCCCAATAAGCAAATATTGTTATTGCAAAACCCACAATTGTAAACATTGTCATAACTGATTGAAAAACTGGTTAAAAGTTGTAGAGACCACATAAAAATTACTAATCTAATGTGTCATGTGTTTTTTAATGAGAAAACTATGGAAATATTGCTTATAATTAGTTTACCAAAAGTTTTAGGTACATACAAAAGCAGTGGCATTATTTAATGCAGGGATGTCAAACTAAAACAAACAGGGGCCACTACAACCCTGCAGACACATAAGGAAATAGAAAGCCACATAGTAACATTATCTACATTTTACTGTATTTTTATTTGTTAAATATTTCCTGATTACATTTTAATCTGGTTGGGGCCACACTAAGGAGCATTTCGGGCCTTGTGCTTGACATTTGTGGTTTAATGGATAGTGGGCCAAACTTTGAATCAGGAAGACCTGGGTTCAAGTCCTTTCTCTGACACATTAGCTGTGTCAGCTGTTTCTTAACCCATCAGTGTTACCGGGAACTCTCTGGCACTATAAGTTTCGAGTTTCCACCCAGACAATTCCATACCCTGATGAAATCACAGGCCAATTATAATCTCCACTTCTCAAATAAGATAAGAATTGCAGAAAACTTAGCACAATATCTGGCACAGTGCTACATAAATGTTGCCTATTTTTATTTCTCTTAAATTAGGATTAAACTTTTTTTTTAATTTTGTACCTGAAGCATGTATACCAAGTATTCAGAAAGATAATTATTATATGAAAAAAATTAGCCTGCTTTTGACAAGGAAATTTGTGCAGGACTTTCAATAATCCCAAGCTTCTCTCTACACAAATCCGATTATTTTCCACTATTTCCCTTGTGATGCCTTATGGCTACAAATCAGTGGAACATTACAGTCTCCAAAAATCAAACTTACAGATGTTTAAAGGGCAGGTGAAAGATGCAAAGGGTTTCATTTTTGTCTTTGTATCCCCAGTACCTAGAAAATGATGGGCACAGAGTAGGGGCTTAACAGACGCTTACTGACTGATGAAAGATGAAAGTAGATTATGTCATCTCTGTAACTTGTACCAAAGAAGTGCCATAAAAGCCATCACTCTGGAAATGTATGAAGGAAGAGGAAGTAGACCAGCCATGAAGCCAAAGAAACAGATAATACAATAGACTATCTAAAGGTTGTTCTGGTGCCTACAAAACTTTTAAAGACATAAGGGAATGCCTCTGTTACTTTTCATAGATTTACTATGAAAAATTTACTATGAAAAATGAACCTGATACCATCACACAGGATGAGAAGGTATGAATACTTTCTTCAAGAAGTGAGTTGAGAGGTACTGTACAGGGCAAAAAAGGGGGCTTCTCAGATGTTAGGCAGATCTCTTGTTTAGGATAAAGTGGCACAGAATGAGAAGGCAAATTCCTTATTACTATAAAATTGCGGTATATGATTATGTTGGAATATTAGTGTGCTATAAGAAATGATGAGTTCACCAAAGAGATCATACAAATGGGAAAAGGACTCACATGTACAAAAATATTCATAGCAGCTCTTTTTGTGGTGGCAAAGAATTGGAAATTGAGAGGATGCCCATCAATTGGGGAATGGCTAAACAAGTTGTGGTACACGAATGCTGACTTCAGAAAAACCTGGAAAGACTTGTATGGTCTGATGAGGAGTGAAGTGAGCAGAACCAAGAGAACGCTGTACACAATAACAGCCACGCTGTGCGATGACTAATTGATAAACTTAACCCTTCCCAGCAATACAAGGACCTAAGACATCTCCAAAGGCCTCATGATGGAAAATGCTATCCACATCCAAAGAAAGAACTATGGAATTTGAATGCAGATCAAAGCATACTATTTGCTCATTTTTTTCTCATCTGTTGAGTTTTGTTTCCTCTTCCTGGTGGTTCCTCCTTTTGTTTCCTCTTCCTGGTGGTTCCTCCTATTGGTTCTAATTCTTACTTACAACATCACTAATGTGAAAATATGTTTAATAGGAATGTAAATGTATAGCCCATAAGATTGTGTGCCGTCTTGGGGAGGAAAGGGGAGAAAAATTTTAAACTCAGAAGCATATGGAAGTGATCATGGACAAATCAAAATAAATTAATAATAAAAAAAAGAAATGAGTTCAATGAGTAACAGCAATATTGTTGTAAGAATGACTTTGAGCGAATAAGTCACTTTGACTATTATAAATACTCAAATTAACTATAAAAGATATATAAAGAAAGATACTATCTGCATCCAGAGAGAGAAGTGATAGATAGAAATATGTATAGAATAATTACTTATATACCTATTTGTTAGAAATATGTATAGAATAATTACTTATATACCTATTTGTGTCTAACAGTAGGCATCTCTAGGGTGGGGTGGGAGGGAAGGAAAAAAGGGGGAAAAAGAAATTTACATAACTTTATTATATATCTAAAAGGAATAGCAAATTCTACATAATAGAGCTACAGTTTTATGTACAAACCTCTTTTTTCTATTATACTGTATTATGGAAATGCTTGTTTTATTCAACAAATTAAAATAAATTTTAAAAAAGATACCACCATCCTCTCAGGTACTGAAGCTTGCAACTTCAACCTCAACATCATCCTCAACTCATACTCACCCTAAATATCCAATCTGCTGTCAAATCTTGTTGTTTTTACTTATACAACATCTCTTGTATATGGCCCCTTCTGTCTACTCACACACCCTCTGCTCTTCTTCAGGGCTTTTATCGTCTCTCACTTGCACTACTCCAATACCTCCTAGTTGGTCCTCTGGTCTCATGTCTCTCCCCACTCCAATTCATCTTTTACTCAGCTGCTAATGGGATTTTCCTAAAGGGCAGGTATGACTGTGTCATCCCCTATTCATCAAACTCATTTCCCTATTACCTCTAAAACAAAATAGAAAACCCTCTGAATGGCCTCTCCCATCACCCACTCCCTTCCTTAGCTACTTGTCCCTTTCCTTCAGTACCGTCCATTTACACCATATGTATCCTTTGATGCACATGGTTATTTTTGTGGGTTTTTTTTTTCCACATTAAGGGAACGTTTCCTCCCCCGTTCTTTGTGGTTAGCACAGCTAGTGCCTCTTAATAAATGTCTGCTGGCTGACTGTTGGACAGAGTGCCCACTTCAATGTGGTTACTAATTTTGTTGAATTCTTGAAGTGAAGTGGGAATGTGATGGGTGAGGACTTTAAATGCTAAGCTAAGAAGCTGAGACTTTATTCTATAGGCAACAGGAATTCCTCAAAGATTTCTGAAGAGAGAATTAGGATGATCATAGCAATGTTTCAAGAAAATAAATCTGCTTATGGAAACACCCTTGGCAGAGAGAACAATTAGAAGTACTTTGCAGAGATAATGTCTTAGACAGCATTTTTCTCAAAGAAGTGGTTTTTTAAAGAAACACATTTAATCGTCGAAATAAAGTTTTCAGGGCCTATAGTGGCCAAAGCAAGAATACATACACAACTTCTGTCTTCATGCAGACTCATTAAGAGGTATCAATCTTTTTTGAGCAATTGTTTCTCACCAGGCAAATATCCACCATGATACCAGACCTAAAAGCTTGTATTTTTATTCTTTGTACTTGACAGAAACCCTCAAAGAAAAGGAAACTAACCTACAGTTTTCTCTTAGGTTCAGTTTCCAATTATTTCACTATTGCTACCAAGGATTTAAATTCACAAGAAGCCCAAATAAGCCACTTAACACCTATAATATCTGGAAAAGCTAGACCAATATTGTGCTAGCTTTAACAATTGATTACCTTCAGGAAGTCAGAGTGCTTTGGCTTTTTCAATGTATTAAGTAGGAAAAAAAAGTAGATGAAAGGTTCAGTTTCCTTTGGCTCTTTTCATTTGCCTCAACTTGGACATTTAACAGTACTTGAGACTGATAAATCATTTGGAAAAAACAAAAAGGAAAAGAGGTAAAACCACAGCCAAAAAAAAAAATCCATTCACAGCTGAGCCAAAGACCTTATGCACTCGTTTATAGGAAAACAAATTTTTAGGCTATACGATTTTTAGAAGCATTATTTTGAGCTAATAAAAATATTTAAATTTAGAGATTATAAAATGTGTCAGTATTTCTGTGTGTGTGTGTGTGTGTGTGTGTGTGTGTGTGTGTGTGTGTGTGTGTGTGTGTGTGTGTGTGACATTCTTCAAGGAAAGGCCCAGCTCAGTTTCTCCTAACTCTCTCTGTTCGTCAGACTCCTGCCATCTCCAGGTGGTATTTCCTATTGACCTCTTCAACTACAGCCCTGGACAGAAAAGCCTAAATATTAGCAGTACTGGTCAATCAGTGCCAGAAACAGCATTTATCTGGCCCTTAGTTTACTGGCCAACTGGATGAGTGTAGAAAATACCATGTCAGTAGGATCACATGGGTTCTGATCACAAATATGGCTGTAAATGGACAAATCAAAACACTTAACTTTTTTTAATGTATATCTACATGTAGAAAGTTAGTAGCTCCAAGTGAGTGATTTGTGAGTACAAAGAAATATATTTAGAAATAAGAAACCACTGAAGAATGTATAGGAAAGTCCTATATCCACGGTTGCCCTTCTTAGACCAATACTTCAAAGTGCCTTAAAAAAGCCTTTCTTCTCTTCCCTTCTACTCTGCCTCCCTCAAATCAGTTATATGTGATAAAATATGATTAAAAATAATACACTGTGGATTAAATTTATTAATCTAAGTAGAGCAGAGATATCAATGGGTTTTACAGAGTTTCCTAATATGAATTGCTATTCTGATTTTTTCCCCTTTTTCACAATTTATAATTAATTTAATTTTTATTGCTATTTTTGTAGTTGTGGTTCAGTTGCTCAGTTGTGTCTCACTTTTTGTGACCTCATGGACCAGAGTACACCAATACTGTCCATGAGGCTTTCTTAGTGAAGATAATGGAATGGTTTGCCATTTCCTCTTCTAGTGTATTAAGTCAAACAGAGTTTAAGTGACTTGCCCAGAGTCACACAGCTATTAAGTCAGGTCTTCCTGACTGCAGGCTCAGCACTCTATCCACGGAGCCACCTAGCTACCTCTTTTAATTTCTATTACATATATGTAAATTACTTCCACCCTCCCCTGTGGCTTTCTCCTCCCTGAACATCCTTCCACCATGCCAGTCCCTTTCTCCCACTGGTGATTTCCTACTAAGGTCTCCACTTTGGGGAGGGGTCCAGGCTGTCAGCTTGAGTTAACTGGGTGGCACAGTGGACAGAGCTCCAGGGCTGGAGTCAAGAAGACTCATCCTCCTGAGTTCAAATCTGGCCTCAGACACTTAGCAGCTGTGTGACCTTGGGCAAGTCATTTAACCCTGTTTGCCTTAGTTTCTTATCTGTCAAACGAACTGGAGAAGAAAATGGCAAACCATTCCAGTATCTTTGCCAAGAAAACCCCAAATGGAGTCATGAAGAGCTGGACAAGATGGAAACAACTGAACAACAAGATAATAATAGCTCATAATAATAACTAGTATTTCTATAGTGCTTTAAAGTTTCCAAAGAGCTTTACAAACATGACCTCACTTAGCATTCCTCCATGGGAATACTCATAATGATAGTGATGATACTAAAAACAGTAACAGCCAACATTCTTATAACACTACTACACGCCAAGTGTCTGTATATTTGTGTGTGTATGACAACGGTCTTCAAGGAAAGGCCCATCTTGGCTTCTCCTAGCTTTCTGTTTTCTCAGACCCCTGCCATATCCAGGAGGTACTTCCCGTTGACTTCTTAAACTTTATAATTAGTTGTAAATTTACAATTTATACTTTGCAATTAGGTGCTATTATTATTCCCATTTTACAGATGAGGAAACTTCAGCAGACAGAGGTTAAGTGACTTAGCCAGGGTCACACAGCTATTCTGAGCTAAGGTAGGACTGGTACTCCGGTTTTCCTGCCTCCAGTTTTCTATCCACTGAACCATTTAGCTGCCAAGACAGAGAGTTCCAGTAGGAAGAAGAAAGATTTGAGGACAGGTTCAAACTCTAACAAACAACAGCTCTGTGACCTTGAACAATTCAGCATATAAGTACTACTACCAAAAGGTATCATACATAAATGATAATTAGGCATTCTAATTCAAGAACGCATTCTCCAAGTGAGAGGAAGAAAAAAATACATAGAAAAACAGAAAAAAAAGAAAAAAATTATATAATAATTCTAAAGAAATTAGAAGTCATGCTATTTTTTTTCCCCAAAAGAGATGAAGAACCATGGATTTTAAAAAATAGCTACACTGTTGACAAATGAGCACATTCAGAATAACATGTTAAAAAGCTATTGTGGTCAGGGAGTAGCGGAGGACAGAAGGTAATGTTGAAGACCAGGATAACAGACGTAGGCCTGGAAGGGAACACATCGCCAACTCCTTGATTGTAGAGATGAGGAGACTGAGCTCAGCAAGAAAAGTGAAGGGATTTCCCCAAGGTCATCACATAAATAGTAAGCACGGAAAGTGGGATTTGAACCTAGGCCCTTTGACTCTAGAGGCAGAGCTCTTTCCATTATACTTTAACACAGTGTGTCAAACAAACATCATCAGTGTCATACTATACTTTTATTTATTTTGTTAAACATTTCCCAATTATATTTCCATCTGGTTCTGGCTGCACTCTAAAGTTTTACAGCCAGCTGATGCAAATTTAACACCACTGTTTGAAAAGTCTGCCTTTTTATAATTCTTCTAGGAAGATCTCATAGCAAATTGAAGTGTCATTAATAACAACCTTTAAAAAAACTATGAAGTGTTAATTTTTGTTGTTTAGTTGTTTCAGCTGTGTCTGATTCTTTGTGAGACCATTTGAGGTTTTCTTGGCAGAGATACTGAAGTGGTTTGCCATTTCCTTCTCCAGCTCATTTTAAAGATGAGTAAACTGAGGCAAATAGGGTCAAGTGACTTGCCCAGGGTCTCATACAGCTAGTAAGTGTCTGAGGCCAGATTTGAACCCCCGAAGATGAGCCTTCCTGATTCCAAGTCCAGTGCTCTATCTAGCGCCATCTAGCCGCCCCATTTAAGTATTAATGGAACATTTTCTTGAAAATGTATATAAGAAGTTTAGGACTGTGGCCAGATGCCATTAAAAATACATTTTACAATCCATCAAAATCTGGAGTGACCAAGAAATTTCTCCTTATAACTGTGGTCTTAGGGTCATTAATAACAACGAACCACTACTGGTGATGAACTGAAAAGTGGGGAGAGAACTAGACAGTATTGTAAGAGCAAACAGCACTCAAGAACACAAAGTATGTTCTTTGTAGGAGGTGGTAGGGAATTCGGCTAAGCGGCCCTGAACACATCAGAACAGCCAGATGGATTACAATGATAATGATCACTACGATGAACAAGGCAAACCAAGCCAGAAGCATTATCAGACTTAAGTTAATACTCCTGTTTTAATCAGTCTTCCAAAACTGTCTCTTAAGTGGACATATCTCTCCACAGATTCACCTCACGAGGATTAAATTCTGTTTCTCACAAAAATAAATTAACTAAAGCAACAGAGATTTGGAAACCAAAGCTCCATGTGTCAGTGGTTTGGAAGGATCACTAGGTCAGATCTAGTATCTTACTTCGTATGCACGCTTTTAGGTAGACAGTGGTTTGCTGTCCAGTTTCAACCTCAAGTTAAAAGGTGTCCATCTCAAAACATCCCAGTTTCTAAGAACCCTACACCAATGCATATAACTAATGAACTTATTTATCCTTCTCATAGTTTTGTTTCTAGACTGTGTTACCTCTTGAGGTTCTTCCTCAAATTTACTACAGCAATATATAATTTATCCAGCATTATGACATATTCATGTGTTGCATATAAGTGAGTTACTGAAAATTTTCTCCCTTTAAGCACCATTTTTACAACCGTAATTATTTTTCATGGTAATCTCATGAAAATGTACAATGTACGTACGTTCCCATCAATCAACCAAAAGCATTTACTGAATGCCTACTATGTGTCAGGCACTGAGCTACGGACTAGAAATGCAAAGAAAGGCAGAAACAGTCCCTGCCCTCAAGGCACTTACATGGGAGAAGACAGCATCCAAACAACTATGAACACAAACAATATATACAGTAGGGAAAGTACTAACAGTTTTTTTTTCTCTCTCTGTCTGAAAGCCCCTAAATCTACTTTTACTCCTCATACTTACAGTAAATACTTACTCTCCTGTTCCCCCTAAAACAAGAAGTTATTAGCCATAAGCTTCTTTTAAGCTTGTTTGGTTTTTGCTAGGCAATGGGGTTAAGTTACTTGCCCAAGGTCACACAGCTACTAAGTGCCAAGTGCCTGAAGCCTGTTTTGAACTCAGGTCCTCTTGAATCCAGAGCTGGTGCTCTGTCCATTCACCACCTAGCTGCCCCTAGCCAGCAGCTTCTTCAACCACAAGAGAAAAACCATGAAGGATTTTTTTTTCCCAGATAAAACCTTCTATTTTATATGGCTATCATGTTGGCAACATGGTTATGGAGACCTAGAAAGAGGCACCTGAACCCACACAAGTTATCGTAAAGATGCTGTACAGTGGCTGGAGGTCAGCGGGTGCAAAAGTTTGGAAGGATCTATACAAAGGGCTATTTGTTTTAAATGTTGGTTAGATAGAGGAGACCTCTAGATTCTGACTTAAGAGCAAAGGTTATACCTGGACAATTTTTGTTTATATAAAATTTAGAAGTTTTTTCATAAACATAAATAATGCAGTAAAAATCAGAATGGAAACATGGTAACTGAGGAAACAAATCTTCACAACACATTTCTCTGATAAAGGACACACTTCTAACATATATGAGGAACAGATTCAAATTCATAAGACTAAGAGACATGTCCCAATAGATAAATGGGCAAAGGATATGAATGGACATTTCCAAAAGAAGTAGCCCATGCTATCAATAATCATATGAAGAAAAATGCATTCTAAATCACTAATAATGAGAGAAATGCAAATTAAAGCAATTTTGAGGTTCCATCTTACACCTCTAATACTAGCAAAGACGATAAATGCTGGAGGGGCTGTGGAAAACAAGGACATCAGAGTACTGTTTGCGCAAGTGTGAACTGATTGCTCTAGTCATTCTGGAAAGCAATCTGGAACTATACCTAGAAAGGTTACCAAACCGTGTCTGTCCTTTGACTCAGCTACACTACTACGTTTTATATACCAAAGAAATCAACATAAGACGAAAAGACAGATCTCTATACACAAACATATTTACAGCATGACTCTTTGTGGTAGCCAAAAATGGATACAAGGGGGTATCCTCCCATTGGGGAATAGCTAAACAAATAAAGTAGATAAATGTAATGGGGGCAGCTAGGTGCTGCAGTGAATAGAGCACTGGGCTTGCAGT
Organism: Phascolarctos cinereus; assembly: GCF_003287225.1. Lineage (NCBI taxonomy): Eukaryota > Metazoa > Chordata > Mammalia > Diprotodontia > Phascolarctidae > Phascolarctos > Phascolarctos cinereus. Next base: position 12,278,770 of record NW_027556098.1, read on the forward strand.
CAGGAAGACTCATCCTTCTGAGTTCAAAATCTGGCTTCTGATACTTACCAGCTACGTGACCCTGGGAAAGTCACTTAAGCCTAATTTGCCTCAGTTTCCTCATCTGTCAAATAAGCTGGAGAAGGAAACGGCAAACCACTCTAGTATCTTTGCTAAGAAAAGCCCAAATGAGGTCATGAAGAATCAGGTACTACTGAAACAACTTTACAACAACAACACATGTAAAAACTAGTGAAATGGATAATTTGAGAAAAAACTGGGAGAACCATTATCAATTGATAGTGGGGCAGAGCGAATAGAACTAGGAGAACAATTTATATCATGATAATATTAATGAGAAAGACAATACTGAAAGATTTTGGAACACTATTCGATAAATGATTTGCCACATGTCCAAAAGAATGAAGATGAAACATGCTACTCACCTCCTGAGAGGTGATAAACTTAAAATGAATAAAGAGAGAGAAACATTTTTGTACACAGATAGTGGAGGATTAATGGAGGTATTTGTTTTGCTGGATTATGTAGATATAATAAGGGATTTTTAATAAAAATTGTTTTTTTTTCTTTTTTTTTTAATATAAATTTGTTTATTTTTAGTTTTCAACATTCACTTCCAAATTTTCACCCCATCTTCCCCCTCCACCCAACCCCAAGATGTCATACATTCTGAATATCCCTTCCCCTAGTCTGTCCTCTCTTCTATCTCTCTCTCCTTCTCTTACCCCCTTCCCCTTCTATTTAATAAAAATTTTCAAATGCAGAGGGTGGTAGAGGGACAAATTAATAAAAAAAAAACCCTATTATTTAAAAGAAATATTTTTAAAATAATTAACAAAATATGTCCATTGCATATAAGTAGATGGGTTTAGCCTATTCAGGGTGAAACAGAGCAGACAGTGAGACCCTGGCCCCTTTAAATTAGGAATCTTCCATTTCTAAGCTGCCTTTGCTTTGAAGTGACTATGTGAGTTATTGGAAGATACTGAGAGATTCAGCAGGCTTGATCGCTTATAATTTTGTTGAGCACTTTAAAAGTTATTATCAGTAGTAGTAGTAGCAGCAACAGCACTAGCAGCAGCAGCAATAGTAGCAGTATAACTTGACACTAAGTCTGCTTCAATGTAGGTGCAGGGATTTTCTCCAGGGTCTTTAAGTTTGAATACAGCATAAAGCAGATCAGAGTAAAATTCCTTTACAAAGAGTCTTGCTACACCAAACATCTGATTAGATTAGAGCCAAATCACAGAATCTTCTAGCTAGAAAGGACCTCAGAGGTCTTCTGGCCAAGAATCCTAGTGACAGCCTTCCTAACAAAGAGTAACTAAACTTCTGTTTGGAGGCCTCAAGTGAGAGTGAATTTGCTACCTGCCGATACACTTTGGAATAATTCTAGCTGTTAGAAAAGTCACTCCTTCAGTTGAAAAGACACTTGTGTCTCTACAGCCCTTGGTTCTCCCTTCTGTTTCTAAATAGAATGGGTCTAGTTCTTTTTACACAAAAACAGTTCAAATACTTCAGGTTAACTACTCTATCCCACCTTCTTCTCTTCCCCCCCTCCAAAAAAAAGGGCAAAACAAAAAACCCAACTTTTCTTCCCTAGGTTAAATATCTTCTATTCCTTCAATCAGTCTCTGTGCTTGGCTTACCTCCTAAATCACCTTAGGACCCTGGTTAAGCACGTAGCTTGTCAATGTCCTTCCCAAAATGTAACACCCAGGGGCAGCTAGGTGGTGCAGTGGGTAGAACACCCGCCCTGGATTCAGGAGGACCTGACTACAAATCCGACCTAAGCCACATAACACTTACTAGCTGTGTGACCCTGGGCAAGCCACTTAACCCCACTGCCTAGCCAAAAAACCAAACCAAAACAAAACATAAAAGAGCTCAATAAATCAATACACATTTATTAAAAGAACCTACTATATGCCAGGCACTGTGCTAAGTTCTGGGGATACAAAAAGAGGGAAAATAAATTCTCTGTCCTCAAGAAGCTTATGATCTAACGAGGAAAGAGAACACATAAATATATACAAAGCAAGCTATATACAGGATAAACAGGAAATAGGAGAGGGGAGGCATTGGAATGAAGAAGGGTTGGGGAAGGCTTCCTGTAGAAAGTGAGATTTTATTTGGGCCTTAAAGCACCATTCTCCAGATGTGACCTGTCTAGAGTACCACGGGACGATCATGTTTCTGACACTACCCCTCTTACTGCAACCTAAGGCATTGAGGTTGTCATGCCATATAGCCGACTGACACTGAGTTTGCAATTCACTAAAACCCCAAGATCTTATTTCACACCAACTATCATGACTTCCTACCCTCACGGTCAAACAATCACCTTCATTCACATCCACGCTTCTTATACTCACTTTTTATTATACTATATAATGGCTGATTGTTCTATTCATTAGCTGAAATCAGTACTGAGTGTACAGAGGGAAGGAAGACAATCAGAGCTGTGGCTCATAATGAAATGAAAGGCACACAATTATATATTTTAATACAATTAACAAACAATATCTGAACTGGGAGCCTTCTGAGAGTGCAGAGAAGTCAATCCATAGGCGTTTATTAAGTCCCTACTATGTGCCAGGTACTATGCTGGATTTGTAAATCACAAATATTGCAGACAGAACACCAGCTGGCATCGTAAAATCCAGGAATGGGGAAAAAAAGAAGAAACTTCCAAACTCACACACAACAACAGGCTAAAAGATCAAAGGAGACTTGGTCCAGTGTAGAGTCAGGGGCCCAATTCATACAGAAAAGCTAGGAGACTTGTAGGAGATCAGCTAACAAACTGCTCTCCCATTTTCCAAAGGAAGTTTCTTAAACTCACAATAAACTCACAATACCTTAACCTTTCAAAAGGATGTTCTCAGCAGATAGTTTTTTAGACAACATTATAAACACATGGACCCACGTGTGTATGTATGTGAGCAATATAGTTCTCTTTATATAAATGTGAATATATATGTAAAACAATTGGTATATTTAAATATGCTTTTACATATTTATAAATGTAAATATATACATATTACACATAGAAAGATATCTTTACATATTTTAAATATATAAATATTTCATTATATTTATAGTTTAGCAACATATATTACATGTTTTATTTAATAAGTGTTAAATATATAAAGACCTCTTTCTGTATATATTTAAAATAAAAATGATCTCTACTGGGATAAAACAAAGTATATATCCCAGTAGAGATCATTTTTACACACACACACACACACACACACACACACACACACACACACACACACACACGTGGTTTTTTTTTGTGAGGCAACTGGGGTTAAGTGACTGGCCCAGAGTCACACAGCTAGTGAGTGTTTTGTGTCTGAGGCTGGATTTGAACACAGGTCCTCCTGACTCCATGGTCAGTGCTCTGTCCACTGTGCCACTTAGCTGCCCCAAAAGTATATATTTTGCTGTCTATGTTCAACACACTTTATCTGTACCAAGATGGCACATGTTAACTCAAATCCTTACAAATGTCAAGTCCCAAGATGAAATCACCAGTAGGGACCACTTTAACAATAACAACTGGCATTTCTATCTCTGGTTTCCTTAAGATTCATCTCGAGCACCACCTTCTTCTGCAAGAGGGCCTTTCTGCTCCACGCAGCTGCTAAAGCTCTCTTCTCCAAGGCTACCTTCCCCTCTTTTGCATGTGTTTTGAATATTCCTACATATATTTGTGTTGTCTCTCCCTTGTAACTCCTTCCCAGCAGTTCGGCACTCTTGTGTTTGCACTCTTGCCTTTTGTATTCTTAGCATCTAGCTCAGCTCTAGCACATGAAAGGTGGTTTAATAAATGCTTGTTGGTTGATTTGATTTGCTGTTCTGCAGCTCACAAAGCACTTATCACAAAATACACCATCTCATTTGAACTTCATGACAACTCCCCCCCCGGCCCCTCCCCTCCAAGAAGTTAAGTGCTAATGCAGAGGTTAAGTGACCTGGTCAGAATCACAGAGGCGGTATGTATAACAAGTGGGACTTGAACCCACATCTTGATGATTCTAATTCCAGTTTTAATGCTCCTTCCATTAAAACACATTTGACTTCAGCCAAATGACCCACCCACAGATTTTATTGGGTCTGATTAGTAACTGAAGGAATGGACACGCTAAAATCCAGTAGCAACAAGCATACTTTAAAAATGTTCGATTTAGGGACAGCTAGGTGGAGCAGTGGATACAGCACCAGCCCTGGAGTCAGGAAGACCTGAGTTCAAATCTGGCCTTAGATACTTAATACTTACTAGCTGGGTGATCTTGGGCAAGTCACTTAACCCCACTGCCTAGCCAAAAAAAAAAAAAAAAGAAGAAAAAAAATTTGATTTAAAAAATATAATCAAGACAGCCCAGATTTTAGTTCAGAAATCAAATATTTTCATAGGAAAGAAGGAATTTTATGCTAAAAAAGATTAAGCAATGTTTGAGAGGCTTCAATGGGAAAAACATTATACATCATAAGCATTATAAATAGGACAAAGCTGAACCACTGGAAAAATATTTATAATTTCATATTGAGGACACCTAATATTCAATTCATTTAGTAAGATAGAGACAGAAGAGGAACAATCTTTCTCTGTAATTTTTTGTTTTGCCTAGATCTGACATAGACTGATATAGAGAATGCCCCAATGAAGAAACTGTCTTGTCTAATGTAGTCTGATACCTGCTTGGCAACTTAAATCTTGGTTACTTGGGACACTGAGCAGTTATTTGCTCAGAGAGCAAGTAAAAGATGAGACTTGAACTCACACCCTGCTGACTTTAAGAGCAGTTCTCTCTCCACTAGGTAAGCTGCTTCTACACATTGCGAGCAAAAGATTTGGCATGTGTATTTTACTTTTCATAAGGCAGCTGTGTGATACAGAAGATAAAGAGTACAGGAATTGTAAGTCAGGAGGACCTGAGTTCAAATATAGTCTTGCATAGTTAACTAGCTGTGTGACCCTGGGCAAGTCACTTGACTGCTGTTTCCCTCATATGTCAAATGGGAATAATAATAGCGACCACCTTATTAGGTTGTTATGAGGATTAAAAGAATGTACATATGTAAAGTGCTCTGTCAATCTTACAATGCTATATAAATGTTAGCTGTTATTATTTTTATTATTATAAGGATTATATATGATCTGTAAAATCCTAAAATCCATAAAAAGATGAGTGAGGTATCATTATCTTTATTAAGTTGAAGTACATTTTTGGGGAAAAAAACTGTCCTCTCAAATGGATCTCAGAAATTTTGTAATAAAACTTAATATGTAAATCTATATTTAGTTTTCCTGAACATTTGTGACATTGTCAATTTTTCCATAACCTGTAACACTTGGAAAACTGGATCTGATGGTAAACTTTATCACTATAACCAGAATTAGATTTAAATCCTGAATCTGACACAGTGCCAAAAAAATTTGGACATAAAACTGGTCATCAATGAAAATTAAAAATTTTTTTTAACTAAATAAATGAGAGGCAACTAATAACAAACGTGTCACAAATGTTCAGGAAAACTTAATAATTTTAAATGCATTTCAAGTTCTTTGCCTCTCTCTACAAACATTTTTCCAAAAGTATTTTTTGATTTGAAAATGTCAAAATTATGATCAAGATAACTTTTACAAGATGCAACTCTTTAATCTACTCCTGTTACCTGTTGCTAGAAAATAATTTGTGAAACTAAATAATTAAACTACTATGGTAATAATTCAAGGATGAAGGGAGGTCTGCAAACTGCAGAAGTGGTTTAGCTATTCAACCATGCTAAAGGCAGCATGACAATCCTAAGTGTCCCAAGGCTGGGGTAGGGGTGGAGATAGGGGCGGAGAAGGAGAGGTATTGAGTTAAAGAAAAAAATTAGCACATGAAGACAACTACTCTACTGTCCTTTCCTTTTTATGTGTCCTCACTCCACTCCACCTCCGCCTTTACTAATATTCCTTTGTATGACGTGGAGGAGGGTTAGAGAAAAACTGGAAAGTAGGTGTTTTCCAAAAGCCATATGAAATATCCATTAGGTATTAAAACTACTAAAATCCAAAAGGCAGATGTTGTCTGAGCAGTCAATCAACAAAAATCCTACAGCTGGCATGTATCTAATATGATAGAGTGTCACCCCAACTGGGCTACGTAAACCTTATGTAACCTACAGCTGTTAATGCCGGTGCATGATATATGGTTATTGTTAGCATCTTTCATTAGACCAGCTTTTTCTGTGCCCTATTTTCATGCTTCTACAAATGAAGACTGCCTCTGATCAAATGCTTTCATCTTATAAGATATATAGGTATAAGATGTAAGATTATAGGTATTCTTTCAAAATGTATCACAACAGTAAGCTTATATTTTTTTTTCTCTCTCTAGGTGTCTACAGAATTCATTTCACAACATACAATCTAGGAAGCTAAAACATTTTCTCCAACCTGACCTATATGGAAGGGGAAAGAATTATAGTCACCATAAATACTAATCCATCCTAGATCTTTATTTTGTTTCAAATGAAATACCTTAGTATTTGTATCCATTTATTTAATAAATCTTAAGCACAATATTCAATCTAACATTCAATTAAATTGCTAACAGAATACAATTTTGCAACCCATTCTTTTTCCCTCTCATCTTCCAGCTAGCATAAGCAGCAAGCATGGACTCCTACTCACAGAAACAAGCCAGTTACATACATACCTAAACAGTCAATTTACATCTGCAGCAAATCTTGACTATTTAAGAAATGGTATCCATTGTACATATAAAAAAAGGAAGTGTCATTTAACACAGCGGGCAAAGAAATTTCATTCATTAGGAAATATGTCCAAAATAAGACTTGAAATGTTTCTTTTATCAGAACATAAAAGGCAAAAAATCATGTGTATTTTTTTTTAAATTAAATGACCTCAAACTGTCATTAGGCAGATTTTCACACAGAAGAAACTAAACAGAACCCAACAGCTATAATACAAAATGAAAGGGAAACATTAAGAATTACAATGATTTGATTTTCCCATTATCATTTTTGTTAAAAAGCTTGCCTGCACAAAGCTGTGAATGCATACAAACAATATTTTCTAAATTAATTTTCATGCACACCTTTCATTTAAATAATTTTTCATTTAGATGTGGCTGCTGACTCACCATTCTTTCAATATTCACACTCAGCGCTCCCAAGAGTCAAAATGCCTGTTTACTGCTATTACTAAAAACGAAAAAGAAAGGGAAAGGAAAGGAAAAAGGTCTTCATCTGATGCTGGCGTTCTTTACCCAGTCTGAGGGGGAGACTAATCTGCAGGGAAGCCAGCTCTGCAGAAATCTATTTCACACTGTGCAATGCTGAAAAATACCAGAGCTACCAGTCACATAAGTGAAGCTAACAGGACTACAGATTTCAGCCCAGAAAAGAGTTTTGAAAGGCACTGCCTTCTAGTTCCAGTGTGCATTTTGCCAACTGTGAAAACAAAAGGTGCTAAAAATGGTTGGCACACACCACACACACACACACACAGAGTCTCTAGCCAGAATCAACACTTCCACCTGCATCATTTTTCATTTTCAGAAACCTCAGGCAGAACAATAAACAAGGAACACGGTTGCAAATCACCCCACATCATACCCACTGTTACGTGGTGCGGCAGTTTTTGAGGGGAGCAATTGACAGGCAGCCTTTATTTAAAGATAGGAGAACAAAAGAAGTATTAGTTACGATGGCAAAACAGCAAAGAAATGCCGAGTGATCATTAAACCTCATTTCCCATTTACGGATCCAATCCTGTACAAGTAAAATACAGGAATTCCTTACCTGCTCCTCACCTCTGTGTCTGCTGGATCCAGGAGCCCAGCGTACTTGCAAACCCAGCAGTGAGATTCAGGACCATACAGAATGGATTTTGTTTCAGCCTCTGTATCTCATTGACTGTAACACAGTGGATTTTCAAAGCTATGCCTCCCTCACAACAGCTGGCTTGTTCTTGCTTGCTGCCACATGATTGACAAGTTCATACAAGCTCTGTCAACTTTAACCTTGATGACTGAAGGCTCAGTCTGTATTCCATGTTATATCACTGAGAACTTCTGACCTCAGGGAGAAAGGCTCCAAAGACTTCAAAGCTTAAAATTGTCTTTTTAAACCCCAAATGGTTTGTGTGTCTTCCTTTTTATAATACAAAAGGGGAAATTATATTTTAAATTCTAATTGCACCAATTCTAGAAGACTTCACATAGTTTGCCTTCCTGCTGTTGGTATCTAATAAGTATCTTCCACTTCATATTAAAGCCAAATGGCAAAATTAAGTGTAAGAAAAATAAAAACACTGAATAACTGGGTCTTCTCAAATCTGTACCCTTGGGTTTATTATGAATCTAATCACAAATATTTCTTTTGGGTAGGAGAGATTTTGAACTAGACATTAATTAAATAACTTAACTATTGGATTGAATACCTCCTATGTGCCAAGTACGGAGCTAAGTGATGTGGTAGATATGCTTTGAAAAACAACCTCTGACCAGTCAATTGAGAAGTGATCCCTACAAAGCAGCAGCTACTATAATTTTGCTGCCCCTGTGGCCAGTCTTCCTCCACTTCTCCTGGCTTCTCCCAAGGTCCTAACCTTTGGAATTTTTGTTCATGATGTTTCCCACTTTTTCTCCACTTGTCCATATTTCAAACTTCCTTCAAAATCTAAGTAAATAAGGAAATGTGACGTTGACGAGATTGAGAAAAACAGGTAAGTTCATATACTGCTAGTGGAAATCAGATGCAGAAAGTACATTATTTCATCCATCAAAACTTCTTAGATTAACGTTGTTCTTCTCAGAACTCATTGTCCATTGTTACTGAACTACTCATTTATTTATATCTTAGTTTCCTAAATAGATCTTAAGTTCTTAAGAGTAGGAATGCTTTCTTTTATTTGTGTCCCCCAAAGAGCCTAGAATTAGTAGAAGTTACAAACTCATATGATTATTATGAAAAGGAAAAGCATTTATTAATCTGAAGTAGCAAGGTAGCCTGAGGAAAAGACAAGAGGTATCATACGCCAGACAAGCCAACCTTGTCCACCACAATGGACACTGTCCAGCATCCTGAACCCAAGAGCCTTGGGCATAACAATGTCCCCTCAATCCACCAGATCTGCTTCCAGCCCAGCCACTGCAGCCATCATTAAGAGAAATCATTGTGGCGAAGGGGCTGACTTTCCTCATACCACTAGCAACACCTACTGACCAACTGATATCAAAAGGAAGATAAACACACAAGCCTGGGCGTGGTACTATTACCCCCTCTCCCCCTGACCCCACCCAAACACCAATAAGGCTTCCAGTCCAGCCCTCACATCAACCATCTGCCAACTACCTGCCACTCACAGGAAAGACAAGGTAGCCTACCTGAACTAGCAAAATACCCTGAGGGATAGACAAAAGGCAGCATGTGCCAGGCAAGGAAAGCTGCTACCCCTACTTTGACTGCAATCTTCCATCGGACTTTTCCAAAGACAGCTCAGAACCCTGAATCTAAAGGCCTTGGGAATAGCAATGATTCTGGCGTCCATCATCTTGGGAAGGACACACCGTCAAGATGCATCTTGTGGCTAAAAACAAATAGCCCTGCACTGGTTAGTAAAGACCTAAAAAAGATGGTTCATGCCACCAATGTCCTTGGTACCATTCAAATGGTTCAACATCAGAATATTTAACATGTGCACAACAGCTCAAAATCAGATGATTTTATCAGTGGAAATGACATGAAAGAAAAAGACATTATTTAACATTTTTTTGCTGCTATATCATACATTCTTACTGAATTAAAGCTTAAGCCTTCATTAGAATGGGAGCTCCCCGATAAAAGGATTATCTTATTTTTCCACGTATATTCCCAGAGTTAAGCCCATACTAAATGTCAGCCATTTATTCATTCACTTATCATGGTCCAAGGATGTTGCTAGTTATTGGGGATACAAATAAATTCAAATCATATGGTCCCTGTCCTCAAAGAGCTTAAATTCTAATAGAGAAAGACAGCACATATAGGCTAAGAAGGAGTATTTTGGTGGTGATGATTTGACTACTGTTCTCAGAGGTAGAGTAGGAAGTGGGGGACAGGTAATCAGGACATCGAGGTGAGGGAATACTGAGGTGGGTCTGGGAACTTGGAATGCTGTGTCTCCGGTAAAGGCCGGAACACAGGAACATGGTAGCATAGAAGCTGGGGGAAGTAAGGACAGGGGGTATATGGATCCAGGACGTATATGAACGCTCACCAATTAGAAGCCATGTAGAAGCTTAAAGCCAAGTAATAGGTAGAGGCTGGCACTCAAGGAGCACAGCAACATGAAGATAGGAAGTTCAAGCTAATAATGGATTTAAATTTTTCAAATAAGTTATATTCAAATTTGCTTTTTATTGCCAAATTATTTTGATGCTGTCGAAAATGCCTCATAAAAAAGAACAAAATAACTATCACAAGAACAACAATTTATATACCAATATGAATTTTCCTGTAAGGTTTACAAGCAGCAGGTTTTTCCAGTATTAATAGAGACTTCAAACCAGAGGTTCTTGCACTACTTTTGTGACATAGGCACCTTTGGCAGTTTGGTGAAAGCTATGGACCCCTAATCAGAAGAATGTTTTTAAATACAAAAAATACATAACATAAGATTGTAAAGAAAAGCCAGTATATTAAAATAATTATTTAAAAAATTGTTTTAAGTTCACAGACCCCAGGTAAAGAAGCCCTGCTGTAAAGATTTTACTGCATTTAGCACAATGCCTGGCACTTAATCATTAACGCAATATAATCACTCTGTAGGTAAAACAAAACAAACAAACAAACAAAAAACACATCCAAGTATTTACTGAGTATATATTTTATATAAGTACTATGCAAAACACTCTGGGAAATAAAAAGGCTTAAAGATACAGCCCCTACCTTCAAGGTCTTTACAATCTTGTTGGAGAAAGAAAGAAAATTTCACAGCATGAGATATAAGTAAGCTTCATACATTATAAGAGATGAAACAAAGTAATACATCAACAATTTAAATGAAGGATAAAGACAGATATACTATATGATATTTTAAAAAGAATCCAACTTCCACCTTAAGCAGTAATTCTAAGAGTTATCCAGCCTCCACTTGCACATTTCCAGGGGTAATTTCACCATTTCACTGGTGGACAGCTCTAGTCATCAGAAAGTTCTTTCCTGTGAATACACCCAAAGGGCTATCAAAGTATTCATATCCTTTGATCCAGCAATACCACTGTATCTCTAAGAGATTTTTTTAAAGGGGGAAAGAGAGCACCCATCTGTACAAAAATATTTATAGCAGGCTCTTTTGGTGGTAATAATACTTGGAAACTGAGGGGATGCTCACCAATTTGGGAATCAATGAACAAGTTGTGCTATGTGATTGTAACGGAATATTATTGTGCTATAAGAAGTGACAAGCTGGAAGATTTCAAAAGAGCTTGTAAAGACTTACACAAAGGGGTAGCTAGGTGGTGCAGTGGATAGAGCACTAGACTTGAAGTCAAAAGGACCTGAGTATGTGACCCTAGACAAGTCACTTAATCCCCACTGCCTCCAAAAACAAATAAAAATTTTTTTAAAAAATAACTTACATGAACTAAAGCAAGGTGAATTGAACAGAACCGGGGAGAACACTGTATACAGTAACAGCAATATTTCACAATGATCAATTGTTAATGACTTAGCAATACAATGATCCATGACAATTCCAAAGGACTCATCATGAAAAATACTATCCACTTCCAGAGAAAGAACTGATGGAGTCTGAATGTCAAAGCATACTAATTTTCACTTTATTTTTTTTTATTTTGGTCTGTTTCTTCTTTTACAACATGACTAACATGAAAATGCTTTACGTGACTGCACATATATAGCCTATACCAGACTGTTTACTATCTTGGGGGGGGGGTGCCAGGTAAGGAAGGAAGGAAGGGAGAAAATCTGGAAATCAAAATTTAAATTTTTTTTTAAAAAATGAATGTTAAAAATTGTCTTTATGGGTGATTGGGAAAAAACAAAATACAATTAAAAAAAGTTCTTATACCAACATCTGTCTCCTTTTAACTTATATCTGCTCATCCAAATTTTATTCTCTGAAATACAGAGAAGATGATTATTCCCCTTTCACATGATAGCCCTTCAAATATCTGAAGAAAACTATGATGTCTTTTCTAATCTCTCAATTTTCTCTTTCCTAAACTTGCTTAATTGTTTTAAAATATTACACATTCAACATGATTACCAGGTCCTTGACAATTCTGAATGTCTACATCTAGATATATGCTGTTCTGGTCCTCTTGAAAGGACAAGTATTTCAGATGTCATCTGAAGAATAATTTGGACAGATCTTAAATAATATTGATATTAGTTAGCATTTACATAGTGCTTTAATGTATGCAGAGCCCTGTACATGGTATTTCAGTTGGTATTCACAAGAATCCCTGAGTTAGATGCTATCATTAACATCCTTATTTCATAGCTGCCTGAGGAAACTGAGGTTAAAAAATTAAATGATTTGCCAAGGATCACACCTAAGTGTGATCTGAGGCTGGATTTGAACTCAGATCTTCCTGACTCCAATACAGCACCTTTCTACCCTGCCACCTAGCTTAGCTGCCCTAAAGCTGGGTACTGCTAGACAGAGAGAAATGGGACAGGGCCTCCAAATTTGAAGGGTAGGTGCAGCTAGCTGGTGCAGTAGAGAGAGTGCCAGCCCTGGAGTCAGGAGGATCTGAGTTCAAATCCAGTCTCAGACCAGCCACTTCACAATTACTAGCTGTGTGACCCTGGGCAAGTCACTTTTAACCCCAACTGCCTCGCCAAAAAAACCTCCAAAAAACAAAAAACAAACAAACAGATTTAAAGGGTAGGGTAGAGGGAGAGAAGGGTGCTTAGCACAGTGTCCGGGACATAATATGCATTTAGTTAACAAACATTTGATAACAAATTGAAAATCAAGGAAGTACCAACATGTGACATTTGTTCAAAAGAGCAGTGAGTAAAAATGGTTTGTGTCTGCTTGTATTTCAGCTTTGAAAAGATATCAAATTGCATTAGTCTTTTAATTATATTCTAGTAGCTAATTAGGGCAATTGAGATTTCCATTTAAAAACAAAAATAAAGAAAAATCCTTTACTCAACTCCAAAAATCTGTCCTTTACCAAAGTTGGATTTGAAGGCTTCACTGCGGCTTAGAGATGACCCTAGCAGAGTTTTCGAGGGGTATGCCAGGGGAACAGAGGAGCTTTCTGGGAGATTATACTAAGTAGAAAATGGAAAAAATAAAGAAAATCTCCTAGTGAATATAAAATCAGACTACTTAATGTAAATATACATACTTTCTAAAGTTAACTGATATTTAAATAAAGCCATATTTCTTTTAGAATATAACATTTTAACCTTAAACTAAAGTAGACATGACTTCCATTTTTTAAGAACTTAAAAATTTCTACTATGGCACTGTGAAAAAGATGGCTAGATTTGTAGTTAGGAAAGCCCTGGGTTTCAGCTCTATTTCAGATACTTCCTAACTATGTGACCATAAACAAGTCGCCTTAACCTACCCATGCCTAAATTTCCTGATCTGTAAAAACCTTACTGCATAGGACTGTTGTAAAGATAATTGAGATAAGTATATGTAAAACATGGTGTCAACCTTAAAGAACAATTATAATTATTAAAATTTGCTGAAACACCAAGAAGGAAATTCCTCCAAACCAGTCCGTACTTAAAAGTTAATTTCTTACTACTAACACTGTTAATGACAACTGTTTTGTGAAACTTAAAAGACCAGTTATATTATAATTATTAAATTTTGTTATATCACCAAGAAATCCCTCCAAACAGTCCATCTTCAAAAGTTAATTTCCTACTGTTAAACTCTATTAATGACTTATGAAAGGCTTATATAATATAATTTATGGTTCAATAACAGACTAGCAAAACTTAAATTACTGGTATTACATTATTAAATGCACACATATATTTTTAATTTAGAAATTTATATTTATTTATTACTAATGTTACTTTTTATATTACTACGTGGGAATTTATATTTAGGAATTTACTACCTACCTAATTTATAGTACTACCTCGCAATTTATAGTACCTTTAATCTCCAAAGAATTAACATTATTTGATAACACACTTAGCACTTTTTCATATAACAAGCAGTCTTCAACACATATATAAATAAATATATACGCACATGTGTATTTACAGATAAAGATGTATGAGCAGCAAAGTACATAAGAGAGCTTGCCTCCAAGTCAGGAAGACTGGGTTCAGATCTGACTTCTGATATATACTACAAGTATCTAAGACCTTTAGTTGAAGAACAGATGTCAGTCTTAACCAGTACATGGAATTTTTCTCCAGGAACCTCATATGCTGATGAAATCACAGTTATGGTATTTAAAAAAAACAGTGCCACCAGCCAAAACCACTCACCTCTTCTATGCCGCCATTGCAAGGGCCCCCTCTTCTTTCCCTTCTTTTTCCTACTCAGTTCCTAATTCACCCATGTGTTAGAACTCCTGGTCTCTATCAGTAGCTAAGGGTAAGATGGGCTAGGTATCTGTTTCAAAGATGTTTTGAATACATTTAAATATAAAAATATTAGACCCAAGAATCGAATTACTATTTTTGATAGTATTTTGATAGGAAGACGCTTTTCAGTCTCCACTCTCAAAACGTGACCTATTCAAAACTGGAGATGGCATACGTATTAACTTAAGGCACCTTTCATTTGACAATAAATTCTTATACATTTTCCTATGCTGTTTCAAAAGAAAATAACAATTGCACTAAACACACATCCAAAAATCAACAACAGTAACAGAGCCTATTATCTGTCCACGAAAAAGTCACTTTGGGAGGATGTCAGTATGGTACAATCCAGGGCCGTGACTACCTGCGCTATTTCTAACAAACCACTTAAGGCCTCTGGCCTCAGTTTCCTGTTGGGTAAAATGAGGGGGGCTCGACTACATGATCTAAGGCCCCTTCCAGCTATTAAAAAAAAACAATGCAACAATATGGCAAATTATGATAAAATTTTAATGATGCCAAAACAAGTATTAAATGAGATAATATCTGTAATGTATTTAGCACTGTGCTTGGCACATAGGTGTTTATTAAATGCTTGTTTCCATCCCCTCTTTAAGTTTCCTTATAAATGTCCTTTTGTGCTTGCATTCTCTCTCTCTCATATATTATACATACATAACATTCACTGACATTCTCCTTTATTTTATTCATTTTTTTGCATTGCTATTGATCCCAGCCTCACAACTTCCCTCCACAATACCCTCCTCACAAAAAAGCTCTCTCTCATGTAACAAATAAGTTCAAGCCAACAAATAATCCAAGCCAAACAAAATCTGTGAAACACACTCTCTCTCTCTCTCTCTCTCTCTCTCTCTCTCTCTCTCTCTCTCTCTCTCTCTCTCTCTCTCTCTCTCTCTCTCTCTCTCTCTCCATTCTAGAAATGTATGTCTTATTCTGTATCTATAGTCCTTTGCCTCTATGCCAAAAATGTGAGACACGCTTCATCATCTGGTTTCTGGAGTGAGGACTGGCCACTGAAGTATTCTATGTTCTCAGCTATTCCAAAGATGGTTTCCTTTACAATGTTATCATCCATCGTTCTTGCTATATAATCAGATCACATTCTTTCCAAGTAATATATCTCTCTGATGACAATCTTTAAGCCATTTCTTCACCTGCCCATGCTTCACATGACCTTTCCCTCTGCTCCTTGCAGCTTCCTTCTCCCACTGGTGAGCTCCTTACCACATAGCAGTGTTGGAGGGGCATGGTGACAAAGTCCAGAGAGTGAAGCATGGGTGGTCTGGGCTCTTCCTCAGAATGAAGATTTGGCTTAGACAAGCTACGCTTCATGCTCCAGACTTTGTCACCATGCCCTTACAACACTACTGTGTGTTGTCTTTCCTCATTAGAATATAAGTTCCCCGAGGGCAGGAACTATATATTAATTATACCTCCATCACCTAGCAGTGTCTGGCACATAGCACATACTTTATTAACACTGCTGACTTGGTAATACATAGAAAACTACCCAGGACCTCTATACTCTTCTTCACTGCCCTTCGAGAAATCCTCCAATGTAATACTTTGGAGAAGGTGTTATTCTATGTTTCATATTGATACAACATTGCCTAAAGATAACCATCTTTTTAAAATATGGACTTTTATTTCAAGAAAAACAGTAGGGTCATTAAAAGGCCTGTACATATTTCCAAAGGCAATACATCCCACTTCCTTATTCAATTATGGTTTGATTTCACTGTCCATACACAATGTCTATCCGAGATTATGTACTGTTCCTATCTCATACATCTCAGATACACACAAATTACTACATATTATATTTTGAACAGGCATCCTTCATTCACATGTGTTTGTGTGTATGTGTAAGAGGGTAGAATGAGGAGGAAACAGTAAGGAATCCCCTTTTTCCAATCCAGATCAGCAACTATTCTCCCAATTACAGCCTTAGAGAACTGTCTGGTGCAATGAGAGGCTTAGTGACTTCCTTGAAGCCACAGAGTCAATATTTATCCTGGGTGGGACTTGAACCTGGTCTTCCTGTCTCTGAGGCCAACTTTCTATCCACTGTGCCATGCTGTATTGCTCTGAGGGACTTGGAACTCTGCAGTGTGCTGGGGCTTGAGGCAGTCTGTACAATAGCATCTGTCAACAGAAGAACCTCATAATCTATATGGAACCTCCCACTACTATCTGGATTCCAAAATGTACACCACCCATATGGTGGCAAGTGGTATATGCCTCCCTGTCTTATGCCCCATTTGAAACTAATAATCAAGAGGGTTGAACAAAGTTATCTTTATGGTTACATCATTTAAAGAATTTTGCATGATTGTGTAATGTGTGTGTGCATATATGTATGCACACATATGGAAAATACCTAGTTGGTAGCAGTTTGTTTTAGTAGATCATGCATGTATGTGTGTGTGTAGGTATATGTGTGTATATATGTATGTGTGTGTGTATTCACGCACACACATTCAACCAACACAAACAGTGGGAGCTTGTATTTTTTTAATACCAATCTGTTAACTATAACTGTAGAGATATGATCTTGCCCCAAACAAATAATGATAAAGGGAAATTTGCTTCCAAGTATACTGTCTCTTCCTTAACAACGGTTAACAGTTTCATTTACCTCTCTAACACCTAACAGAATAAAATTTGGGGATAGGTAAATTTGGTTTTTTTTTTAAGTGTCAAGGGCATCCCCAGAGGGGTTGATTTTGGTGAGAAGGGGCACCTTTTCATTGGGTACTTGAACAATAAGGGAGGAAGTGATCAGAGATAATGCCGAGGGGGTTTAAGGTAAAGAGGGGAAAATCAGGAGCTGCTAGTGAATGGCTTCAATTTTTTGATTAAGGGTGAGGCAAAGTCCTCAGTCCAGAGCGTGCAGGAAGAGAATGCTTTGGGAGGTTTGAGAAAGAAAAGTCTGGAGCAACCACTGTGGTGAGGAGGACAGGAAATGCCTTGGGGAGAAATAAAATGATTGCCTCGATGCACTGAGCATTCAACTGAAATTAGATAACATAAATTTGTAGTGGACTCAGTCAACAGAGCTACATGACTTCCTCTAGCTATGGTTCAGCAGTATGTATGAATACGAAACAAGGACACGGCTCACGGGAGTAAACCAGGGTAGGGGTATGGAAAAGTGTCAGTGGTGACAGGAGCCAAGAACAAGGGATTTGCAAGTAGAATAGTGTAGACACAACTCACTGCTACTGACATACAGTACAGAACTGAACTGATTCACTAAGGAGTTGACTTATGGGGGAAGAAGACAAGCTGTAAAGGGAGACATAAGCATGGTATATGGAGGCCAGGAAAACAATTATGAGAAAAAGTTGGATAGGTTACAGAGATAAAAAGGATGGGGGGAAGGGTGCAAGGAGAAGGAAGAAAATAGAGTCAGAGAGGCAGGTTAGGAAAGTACTCCAACTACCCAGAAATGAGACAATAAAAGCCTGAACCAGGGAAGTAGCAGTAGAGATAGCAAGAGCAAATCTGATACACATCAAGAAGGAACAAATAATTAAAAATATAGTTGATTTTCCTTAAAGGATGCCTGAGCACCCATAACAATCAATAACAATTATTATTGTTGAGTCATTTTTCAGTCGTGTCAGACTCTTGGTGACCCCATTTGGAGTTTTCTTGGCAAAGATACTGAAGTGTTTTGCCATTTCCTTCTCTAACTCATTTTGCAGATGAGGAAACTGAGGCAAACCAGTTTAAGTGACTTGACCAGGGTCACACAACTAGTAAGTGTCTGAGGCCAGATTTGAACTTATGAATATGAGGCTTCCTGATTCCAAGCTTGATGCTCTATCCACTTAGCCACAGGGCCACCCTAAAGGCATCTTAGCATCTTACAAAAATGGGAGGTGGGATTGGACTTGGAGTCAGCAGACAAGGATACAAATTTCACCTTAGATAGGGAGTCAAATCTCACCTCAGATGCTTGCTAGCTATGTGATCACAGATAAATCACTAAGCCTTTCAGAGCCATATTTTCCTCATTTGTAAGATGGGGATATAACGATATTTACCTAGCCTGACAGGGTTTCTATGAGGAAGGCACTTTTCAAACCTTAAATCACTATAAAAATGTGTTATTATTAATACTGTCCCCCTTATCACCAGGAAGCTCCTTACTGGCAGAGTTGTGCTATAAAGTATTCTAGGAGTCCAAGTTGATCAAAGGATGGAGCACAGGACTTGGGGGCAGAGAGACCTGGGTTTGCCTCAACACTTCCTACCTGTGTCACCTGGGGACAGAGCATTTATCCCCAGACTCAGTTTCCTCATCTGTAAAAAGAGGACAATAACAGCAGCTACTTCATAGGAATGTTGTAAGGATCAAATGGGAAAACACACACAAAAGTACTTTGCAAACCATAAAGGGATTATATAAATGCAAGTTGTAATAGTAATAATAAAGTATTATCTTAAAACATTCCCATTGCGGGAAAAGTTTGGGTTAGTCTCCTCAAAAGGGAAGAATCTCAAGATGCCACATTTACTGCACGATCTTGGGTTTGAACCCAAATGTTGTGTAATAATAATAATAATTATTATTATTGTTGTTGTTGTTGTTGTGGTGGTGGTGGTGGTAACTTCCAGAAGGAAGGGGAAAGTACAGGGAGGCCTCACTGCTTTTTATTTTTATTTATTTTTTAAATTCTTATTTAATTTATTTTGCACTAGAGTCTATAAGTTCTCTATCTGGAGTTCTCACCACTTTTGGAAAGTAAATATATACCAACCTGTGTCAAATTGCTTGCCTTCTCAGTAATTGGGGAGGGGAGGGAGGAGGGAAAAGAATCTGAAACTCGAAGTTTTAAGAAACAAATGCTGAAAATTATTTTACATGTAATTGGGGGGCAATAAAATTAAATAAATAATTCCTGAAAAAGTAAGTATATACATATAATGTATGTATGTGCATATATGTATCTATGTGTATATGCATGCATACGCAAGGGGGCGCACACACACACACACACACACACCCCTGACCTGGGTCATTCTATACTATAGGGGAGCAAATTATTGAGGTACTTTGTGCTAATATGGGGGAATCGAATCAATCAATAACGAAAGAATGAATTTAGAGAAGAATGAGCAGGGTCTAAAAGAGCTGATTCCTTCCTTCCTTTCGGCAATTGGGGTTAAGTGACTTGCCCAGGGTCATACAGCTAGAGGCCGAATTTGAACTCAGGTCCTCCTCGCTCCAGGCCTAGTGCTCTATCCACTGCACGACCTAGCTGCTCTAAACCTTTACCTTGAAAAAAAAAGTCTTCACCTCTTTAATTGACACCACAGTAACTAAAGATGCTATTACTTTTCATTTTTCAATTAGAGGCTTTCATCTTTCCTTTTTCAGCTTAAGGTATTGACTTTCATCATTCTCTCTTTTTTTTTTGATGCCTCTGTCCTCTACATATCCTTACGCTCTTCTTCCTACTCCTTGACATCGTTTTGTTACCTTGTGCTCCCTCTTACAGCTGCCCATACTTCCTAACCTCTGAAACAACTCCTCAAACCCATACCCTCATAACATGGAAATTCTCCAAATTATAAAACAAAGTAAGTAAAACCAAGCCTTTCTTCTCCAAGCCATTTGGGTATAAACACAAGAGGGGATAAAGTTATTGCTGGATTTTGTTTTGTTTTGTTTTTTAAGTATGACCTTGAAATGAAAGGAAACCAGGAGATCAGTACCACAAAATGCCATGTGTTTTCTTACTGCCATGGATTGTCATTCCTGTGGTTATGTATATAAGCTCAAAAAACCCCCAAACCTTCAAGTACAATGAAGAGTTGCTCCATTATTGCAAGTTCTGCGCATGCCACAGTTATGCCAAAGCCATGTGGAACGCCAGATTCTATACTAAAGAATTCCAGGCTCAGACTTTGCCCTATGGTCCTGAATAACTGAGAGTTAGATGCATCATTATCCTGGCAAGTCTGCTCAGAATTATAATTTTCAACTGACTGTTGAGGAAATTTAAGGTTAAAGGACTTTCCTAACATAACAGATGGAGTTAGTGACAGAGCTAGGATGACAAAACTCAGTTACTCATTCTGAGGTTTCCTTTTAAAATGCCATTTTTGACAGTAAATCAAAGATAATTTTCATTAAGCACCACAACCATTACAGCAGTGATATTTCATTGCTAAATATTTGGTCACTGTAAGAAAACAGAGGGGTAGATAGGTGGCACAGTGAAACAGTGCTAAGCCTGGAGGCAGGAAGACTCATTCTCCTGAGTTCAAATGTGGCCTCAGACACTTACAAGTCATGTGACCCTGGGTAAGTCACTTACCCCTCTTTGCCTCAGTCTCCTCATCTGTAAAATGAGCTGGAGAAGGAAGTGCCAGTATCTTGGCCAAGAAAACCGCAAACGGGGGTCATGAAGAGTTGGACACAACTGAATATGACCAAATACAACAAAAAAGAAAATAAAAGAAGCCTGAAAAAGGACTGGATTCTATCCTTGGCTCGGGGGGGGGAGGGGGGGCGCACCTCAGTTTTCCCATCTTTGAATTCAGAAGATGGGACTAGATGGTTTCCACATGATATGTTTATCAAACTTGCAGATGACATAAAGCTCAGAAGGATCTTGTATTCATTGCACGGTGGAATTAGGATCCAAAGAAATCTTAGTTAGTGGGAATGAAGGAAAGAATATAATGAGATAAAATTGAATAGAGTTAAATGTCTCCATCTCATCCATTATGAGAGGGAGCATGGCATAATGGATACAAAGCTGGCCTCATATTCCACAACTAATATTCTATAAGTACATTAACTCTCAAGTACATTAATTTTATTAGTTTATGACATAATTCTTCCCTCCCTCTAGAGAAAAAAAAAAACTGTCAACAAACTCAAAATTCCCTACCCTGTCACTGAAATGCTCCTCTTATCCTCGCAATAAAAGCTCTATTATCACCCATTTCACCAAAATAACAAGTTAGAGTTAGCACCAACCAGATAGCTGTTTATAGCTCCTCTCACCACCATTCTCTGTCTTGGCACTCCAATCATTCTTAAGGCTGAAGAATGAGTCATGTGCAGTATGAGCATAAACCCAGGTTCCACCCAAGCTGAAAAAGATGCATTTACTAGTCCACTGACCAACCCTTGGTGCACAGCCTGAAAACCAGTTACTCAAAAGGGCGAATCACCAGGCCAGCAGGGGGTAGGGAAACTGTGGCCCTCTAGGTCCTCAAGTGAAGCCCTTTCACTGAATCCAAACTTCACAGAACAGATCCCCTCAATAAAAGGATCTGTTCTGTAAAACCTGGACTCAGTCAAAAGGCTGCACCCAAGGACCAGGTCCCCCACCTCTGGGCTAGGATGTGCATCTGTGGAGATGCACACAACAAATAAATCACAGATTCTTGAAACACTAAGTAGAAAAGATCCCACCAGTTTTTTGTCTATCATATCACACTGCCCATTCATTTATCCTGTAGAACCCTGACAGACCAAGGTGGTTTTTTTTGTTTTTGTTGTTACTTTAAATACGGAAAAAATCTTATTTCCCCAAACCCTATAATCACACAGTTGAGGTTTTTGGTTTGTTTGTTTTTTTTGTTTCCCAATGGGAATAAAAGACTTTTTGATTTGTTTTGTTCTGTCCAGACCTGTGATTTCATTAGCATAATAGACTCTTGGTAAGGAAACCCCTCTTACCAATGCAGTTAGACAACTGTTCAGTACCATTCAGTCAAAGAGTTGCCTGTGGACAATGAATTAGGGTCACAGGGTCAGGATGGGTCAAGGGATGTGGTTGTAATTTAAATCCTCTTAATTTTAAAGCCAGCTCTCTACTAGTGGTTCTCAAACTTTTCCAAAGAGATAGAACCCTTTGGTTTAAACAAAAACTTTGGCAGAACACTTGTAGTAAAATGCTCTAAGATTATGTTTTTTAACATCTATTAACAAGCAACATAAGATTCACAAAAAAACCCAAAGAACTGGAATATTTTGAGGTTCCTTACAGCATACTTTGAGAAACACTGCACTACACCAGAGAGACAGCTAGCCCTACTAAATTTTAATTTGATTAGATAGGGTCTCTCCACCATTCCCACCTACTGAGATTTCAGTAGATGCCATTTTTGACAAACGAAGTAGAAGCCATCCTTCCTAGCTTTGGGTCACCTATAAGTTTGAGAAACATATAATATATGCCTCCAAGTAGCTGATATTAATAATAATAATAATAATATAGCATTTATATAGCACCTACTATGTGCTAGGCACTGTGTGAAGTGCTTCATAAATATTATCTCCTTTGATCCACACAACGACCTGGGAGGTAAGCACTATTACGATCCTATTTTACAGCTGAGGAACCAAACAAACAGAAATTAAGTGACTTGCCCAAGATCGCACAACTAGTAAGTGTCTAAGGCCAGAGGAATTCCTATACAAGCACACATCTTAGCCATGTACCATGAGGGGCTTCCAGGCTAATACTGAATCCTTCAATAAACACCATCTGGATCTGGTCATTTAACCAATTCCATCATACCAACTGTACTGCCTTCTAGACTACATCTATCCACTTGATCAACCAGAATTATATAAAAGACTTTGTGAAATATCTTGCCAACATAAGATCACTGTGCATTCCCCCAATTTACCAATTCAATCCCCTCCCCACCCCCCAAAAAATGAGATTGACCTACAGTGACTTAATATTAATGTAGTCCTGTTATTTCACATTAATTGAATTTGGGTCAGATAGCATTTATTAAGCACCTACTACATATGGCCAAGCACTGTTGCAGGGGCTGACATTACAAAGGCAAAAGTGAAACATTCCCTGTCCTAAGGGAACTTACAGTCTACTCGGGAAGACAACACACACACCAATAAGGAAATAGAAGACAAATACCAAGTAATTTCAAGGAGGAAAGGAAACATTAACAACTGGAGAAATCAGGAACTACAGTTTCCCTTTCAAGGGTTCACAAATGATCCACTTAATAACCCATTCCCGAATATTTCCAGTAATCAATGTTAAGCCAGTCCACTGTACAGTTTCACGAATCCACCTACTTCTCCTCTTTTGAAACCCGGAAAACATCTGCTCCTCATCTTCCTCACTCCTGGTCATGGTAATTCCTCATGGTTCACAGACTGTATTTCAGCAATCACATCCAGTTCTTTCAATGCCCTAGGATGCAATTTGTGGGGATAGAGCACTTGACCTGTCTGGTAAGTGATCTCCTGTTGTCTTCCTACTATTCACCTTGGGTTTCAATTCCTTGTTAACCTTTCTGTTCTAACCTTCCCGATCTGAAGTTCATTCTCCTTGACACAGAAAAAAGCAGCAAAAGAAGGCTCCCTATATCACCTGCTGTCACCATCCCATCCACCTCCTGGGCTGGCCTATTCTTTTCATCCACCAATATGGCTCAGAAAAAAAGACCTCCTGGTTGGCCTTAATATTTTTCAGATGCCTCAGATCATTCAGGGCTTTTGGTTATTCTTACAAGGCCCTTTTGTACTGTCTCCATTACCGGCCAAACAACAACAGTGCCAAATACTGATGCTACTTTGAAGGGAGTAAGGGAATCCACTCAAGCTTTTTAGGAAAGCTGGGCTCATTCCAGCAAATGAAACAAATTATTCTGCAGAATTCTCTCCTGGCCGTTGGCTTAATGGCAATAGATCTGAAGGAGGAGTCCTTTCTTTATGGCAGCAATTGTTTTAAAATTTGAACTACTAGTCTACGTTGAAGTAAATTATAATTAGATTCTTGTCATCTTTGGGGGGAACATCTTATTTAAGTATTAAGTAAACCAGCTCAAGAATCTCGTGGTAAAGGGTTAGGTCAGGGATAGCGGTGAAGGAATGACAGAATCTGAAGCTCACATGGACTCCATATGCCTCAGGAAAAAGAAACTACAGAAAGATTACAGGCATTAAGATTCCCTGAAGAGGCTGGGACATAAGCTTATTTTGCTGGTTAATGCAAGTCTGACCACCAATTTCTAGAACCCTGGTCAAGATTAAATAGTCTTTAAAAAAAAAAACTTGCTTCACAAGAATTCATTACAATTATGTCCACTGGGTTGTTTGGAATAATGATGCCCCATTTGACAATATTTGGCATAAAATAGTAAATGGCTAGAAATGGGGTGAAAGGGATATAGGAAAGAGGGTAGGGATAAATACAACATGAGTCTGCTTTAAATGAATGAGGTCAGTAAATCCATACAATGTAAAATACTGCAGATATCTAGTTCCATCTATGAAACTACAGGAAACTTTACCCGGGTTTTAACTAGTTTGAACTCAAAATGGACCAATAACAATTTTTTTCCCAGAAAGAGAGAAGGAAAGTGAACTCTACATTTTCTGTAATAGTTCCCAGAATGTTCTGTTCATGAAACTTTGTCAGTTAATAATAAGGCAACATTTATTATCAACATTTATTAAGAGCCCCCTGTGTACCAGCCAGTTTGCTAAGCATTGGGGATGCAAATATGAAAAAGATAGCCCCTGCACTCAAGGAGCTTACAATCTAACAGGGGAAGAAAATATACAAAGGGAAGCTGGAAAGGGGAGAGAGTAAGCTACCTGGGTTTTAACTTTAAAAAAGTGTGTGTGTGTGTTGTGTGTGTGTGTGTGTGTGTGTGTACACACATATGTGCATACACAAGATATAGGAATAGTCCCCTTTTTCATGTTTCTTTTGAATTGACATAGACTTTAGAGAAAAACTTTGCTACCTGGTATCTATAATCTCCATTGTAACTCTAGATACTGGTTCCATGAAATCCAAAAAATTTTGGGAGCAGCTATGAGCTTGTCAAGTTGTAAGTGGTTATTTTCGCTATTTCAAATATAAATGAAATTTATGTTACTTCTCCTTTTCTCCTCTATCTCCCATGTTAAATGCTTAGGAAAGAGAGAAAAAAAGGAAAGAAATGCTTTTTTTCAGCTGAAAATTACTTTTATTTTAAAATTCCTGATCACTGAATATGCTACACTTTCCAAAATGACTTAAACTATATATACACAGGCAAATATAAAAAGACAGATGAGATTATAATAATAGCATTTATAATAATGCTTTAAGGTTTTCAAAGCACTTTACAAATATTATCTCATTTTGTCCTCACGAGAATCCTGGGAGGTAGGTCTTGTTACTGTCCCCATTTTACAGATGAGGAAACTGAGACAGATGATGATTAAATAACTTGCCCAGTGTCACACAGCTAGCAAGTGTCTGAGGATGAATTTGAATTTGGGTTTTCCTGATTCCTTTCTGGCATGCTATAGGTTAGTCTCATATTTACATGTCTTTTTTTTCTATTAGGAAAAACAGTTGGCAGAAATCTAATTACTGTTTAGCATGACATACAACAGTGCTTCAATAGTCCAAATTTTAAAAGAAGGATTGAATGTTTGCTTTGCTTCATTTTCCACCTGAACTCAGTCCTTTGGGCTTCTCTATCTCCTCTTTTCTGACCCCACTGCACTACTTAGGACTTTCCTATCATGTACCCCAAAACGGGGTACCTCCCCCTTCCCAACTTCCTTCTGTGTGTTATTTTCCCCTATTAGATTGTAAGCTCCTTGAAGGCAGAGGCTATCTTTTTCATATGTGTATCCCCAATACTTAGCACAGTGCCTGGCCCAAAGGGAGCTCATAAAAAATGTCGATTGGCTCACTATTGACTGACAAAGCTTCATGAATAGAACATTCTGGGAACTACTGAAGAAATGAAGTATTCACTTTCCTTTCTCCTCTCGTTCTGGGAGAAATTGTTCTGGTCCATTTTGAATTCAAACTGTTACCTTTCTTATGCATAAAACACTGGACCAGCAGAAAATGTTTTGAAATGATTTGTGTCATATTTTCAAACCTTTGTTTCTTTTCCTCAGGTGGAAATGCATGGTCATTCAATGACATCAGTACTGTATTGTTTCCTTACACTAGCAAAATATCAGGAAAAATTTACCGAGAGGATCTGATGTTAGCAGCTGGGAAGACCAAAGTGGACAAACAGAAAAACACCAAAAAAAGAAGATAACTCATGGGCCTATTGGCAGAAACACTTTTTTTAAAAAATAATCAACTTTTACAAATCCTGAGCTCATTTAGAAAGTTCCCCTTGCAGCCACAACATATATACAAACACAAAATATACAAATAGGGGAACAACTAATACCTTTTTCAGTTCAGTCATTTTCTCAGCCATGTCTAACTCTTTGCAACCCCTTTTGGGGCTTTTTTGGCAAAGATACTAGAAAGGTTTGCCATTTTCTTCTCCAGCTCATTTTACAGATGAGGAAACTGAAGCAAACAGGGTTACATGATTTGCCCAGGGTCAAACACCTAGTAAGCGTCTAAGCACAGATTTGAATTCAGGAAGAGGAGTCTTCCTGACTCTAGGCCCAGCACTCGATCCACTTTGCCCCTAGATGCCCTAACAATGGGAGGGTCAGAAAAGACATCATTTAAGAGATGGCCTTTGAACTGAGACTTGGGAGAAGCTAGGGATTCTAAGAGGCAGATGTGAGAAGGGTATGCATCCCACACATGGGGGTATGGGGACAGGCTGCCAAGTGCCAAGTCTTAGAGACAGCAGACTGAAGACTATGTAGAGGGAATAGCAAATAGACCAGTATGGATAGAATATGGAGTGCCATGAAAGACAGTGACATGAAATTAATTTGGAAAGGTAGATTAAAGATGGACAGAGAAAGGCCACAGTACTATATTTTTAAGAACCTGGTAGTCTTACTAAGCTTCCTCCCCTATGAGAGCCTCAAACTATACCAATCTTGCTCTGAGCTCTTCCAACTTTGCTCTCTGAGAGGGCAGAATACATACTAAACTGTGGCCAGAGATGCTTCCCTCCTTACTTATCATTTGGACGACTTCCAACAAGGTTCCCATTGTTTCTATCTTACCAACCAGTTCCTTCTTGCTATCTCTCTCTCCTTCCTCTGAAATCTTATACCAATTATTGTCTCTACGCTTCATTTGCCAATTACTCATGTACTGCCTCAGGTTATCTCTTTTGCTGTTGTCTAGAATGGTTATGTAAATCTTGTATTATTATTTAACTTTTCAAGTATCTATGTTCTCCCTCTCCAACTACACAATAAGAACCTTGGGGGAAGAAAACATCCTATACAGAAGAAAACATTCTACCTCCCACAATGCCTAGCACCTGGTGGGTGTTCTACAAATATTGCTGGAGATGAGGGTTAGGGAAGAGTCACTTATTAGGAAAAAAATCCTAATTATTATTTTTTTGTTCAATCACTTCAGTTGTGTCTGACTCTTTCTGACCCCATTTGGGATTTTCTTGGCAAAGATACTACAATAGTTTGCCATTTTCTTCTCCAGCTTATTTTACAGATGAGGAAACTGAGGCAAAAGGGGTTAAGTGACTTACCCAAAGTCACACAGAGAGCAAATGTCTAAGGCCAGATTTGAACTCAGGTTTTCCTGACTTCCAAATGAATACAGAGCATGACTGAAAGTCTATTTTTAAACCAGATAATACAATTTTGGTAAGCTCATAAATAACTGTGTGTACATTTATGTAGAAGTGGACTATAAAGCAAGCGGTTTCAATAAACGCTTATTGACTAAATTTGCAACGTGAAGAAATGAGCCATCTCTACTGAATCTTATGCATGAAAGCAGGACAGAAGCCCATTTTTTAAAAAGTTGTTTCACAAGTGTTATTTAAAGATTCAAAATAAATCAACTAAATCCTTAATATATCATAGTGAGAACAGGGTCAAATCCTGAAAACTACTGAAAATTTTTACTTAGTCTGTGAGAAGCTGGATTTCAGGGCCTTAACAAAAGTTAGCAGAGGACACATAGTTATTGACTTGCTTATCCATAATTTATTTAGAATACAAGAACTTGAGAAAAGCTGGACAAGGTGGAATCAGTTCCCCACTTGGCCCAATTATGTTTCTGACAGTGCTGTATCACAGAAATTTTGCAAAACATAGAAGTGCCCCTTCACAACAGTTAGCACTTACTACAGCACTTTAAATAAGCACTACCTATGGGGGCAGCTAGGTGGCGCAGTGGATAGAGCACTGGCCCTGAAGTCAGGAGGACCTGAGTTGAAATCGGGCCTCACACCAAACACTTGACACTTACTAGCTGTGTGACCCTGGGCAAGTCACTTAACCCCAATTGCCTAAAAGCAAAAAAATAAAATAAAATAAATAAGCACTATCTATAGCTATATCTATCTAAAACTTTGAAAATTTTATACTTGAAATTTTCAAAGCAATATAAGTTTCATAATTGCAAAGCACTATAAATTAAAAAGCTAAATCATTTTATCTTTGCAACAGCCCTGAGAGATGAAGGACCTTGTATGCAAAACTTTAATGCTTCATTACACCTCCAATCTCATCAATGTGGGTACTGCCTCCAATGAAACATATTGTAATCCATTCACAGTCTTTATCTAATGTCACTATCACTCTTGTCCATGTCTTCCCAAGTAAAGTGCTAAAGTCTTTCCTTTAGGTCCCTTGACATTGCCCAGTTACCAGTGCCCATGGCTTGTCTGTCTTGTTATTCGTTGATGTCACTAACCACTTTTTTCCAATCATAAACCTTTTTAATGATACTTTTTTGCACTACATTTAGTAATCTATTTATTATAGCCACCATGCATCTTTTCCACTGCCCAGGGGGTGACCCATAATTTTGATTCTTTGGAGATGGTGACATCCCATGATTCCACTACTCCATGATTCATCACTTTCTCTCCTCTCTTTTATAGCCAAACTCCTAGGGGGAAAAAAAAACCTGTCTACACCAGTAGGGACAAACTCAAATAGAAAGGGATCCCTGAGAACTACCTATTAACTTAGAAAACCACTAATTAACATTAACTGTGTTGTATTTTAATTTATCTCGTCAAAAATTTCCAATTATATTTTAATCTGGTTCCCTAGGAGTTTCGTGGGACTGAGTTTGATATCTCTAGTCTACACTCAAAGCACCCATTTCTTCTCTCATTCATTTCTTTACCCTTTGCAGCCTGGCTTCTGACCTCAATACTTAACTGAAATTGTTCTTTCCAAACTTGCCCATGATCTATTGTGCAATAGTTAATAAGTGCGTACTAAGCACCAGGCATCGTGCTAAGTGCTGGAGACACAAAGAAAGGTGAGACAGTCCCTGTCAAATCTTTTCTCTACAATATTTCAAATACTTGACCACCCTCTCCTCCCAAATACACACACACACACACAGAGTATTGTGTACATGCATGCATGCATGCACACATGGTATGTATGCATGTATATTTATTTGTATGTATGTATATGTACACATACAGCATACCGATTAGATCAGCAGTTCTTAAACTTTTTAGTCTCCACAACACTTTTGCATTCTTTACAATTTTTGAAGGCACCCTCCCAAAAGCTTTTGTTTTGTGGGAAACGTACACACATACATACACACAAATACAGGCATGCACATATACACATGTGTCTGTATACACACATATATGCAGGGATATGTGTATAATCCACACATGTGTTATCCCCCCAAAAAAGCTTGTGCGTATATACATATAAACACACATACACATATATATACACAATAGCTTTTATCTTATTCATGGACTCTTTGTTTTTGTATATGTGGGTGTGCATATAAACACACACATATGCATAGATAAATAAATATGTACAAATATAGACAGATATATATACACACACATATGTATGTACCATAAGAACAAAAGTTTAGGGGGTCCGCAATAATTGTTTCTGAGACCCAAAAGTTTGAGAACCACTGGTCTCATTCAAACTCCTCTCTTAACAGATGAGGAAAAACATAAAGCCTAAACTAAACAACATGAGTCATACAAGCCCATTTTAGAGACAGAAATGTTAACTATGTCTCACTGAAAAGCTAAGAGTAGAAAGCCAAAGAGGGGTACAAACTGATGTATTTAAGATACCCTTCAAAGCCCTTTACAGAGACATGGGAGATCTGGTGCACAGATGCATCCATATTTTCCTTTAAAAAAAAAAAGTTCTTTTTGATGACTGATTATTAGAGTAGCTACCAGGTCCACAGCAGGGTAACAAGCCCCGGAGGAACTACAAGGAAAGCAGCTGATATTTCTTCTTTTACTGGAAGGTTACCACTTGACGTATCATCATCCTAGGCCTAGTCATTTCTGGACAGTATCCTATGAAGCAGCATTGGCGTCTGTATTTGCATGCGTGTGCACGCGCGCACACACACACACACACACACACACACACACACACACACACACACACACACCCTCTATGGGCAGAACAAAACAGAAAACAGAAAAAAAGGTTAAAGATGCTCCATCCAGCAAGGGCAGGGCTCCTCTGCCTGTATCCCAACTCCTTCCATCCCCCAGCACCCCCTTATTCTTTAATCAGATTAAGCTTTAATAAGATTAATTTTATTTGAATCCCTCCCTTGTGGGAGGACTCGGTCCTTACTTGAGCTGGCAGGCAGGAGAGAGAGTCCCTGGCCTCCTCCTGATGGCCAAAGGTTCTTATGAAGGCTCCTGAATGAAAAGGGGTCCTACCACATGCTGGGCAGGGGAGATGAAGATTAGGGATGGAGTGGGGAGGTGTGCTGCCTGAGCTCATGGTGCCCCGCGCTGATGCAGGGGCTTCTCCTTCCTAAACTACAGGGAGAAGGATGTCTATTTAATTCCCAAAGCTTTTCCTTCCATCCTTTCCACCCTCATTCTATTTTCGCTTGTGCTGTAATTGCATGTTTCTAAGATGACAGCAATGTATCGCAGGAGTTCTTAACCTGGAGCCTGCGGACTTTCAAAAATTTTATTTAAAAATAACTTTAATTAAAATGAAATAGCACATCTGAATAAATAAAATCTTTTCTTTTTTTACTTTTTTGAGACTGGGTTTCCCTCTCTCACTCAGGCTGGTCTGTTGCTCCTGGGCCCAATCTCACCCCTGGTTGGCTTCCTTGTCTCTGAGCTATTCCAGTTTGTACCTCAGCAGCCAGCCTGGTGACACCCCACACATCCATAATAATAATAACAAAACTTATAGCACTTAACTGTGTGCCAGGCACTGTGCTAAGTGCTTTACAATTATTATCTCATTTGATTCTCACAACAACCCTGTGAGAGAGGTTCTATTATTAAATGCATTTAAAGATAGGGAAACTGAGCCAAACAGAGTGGAAGTGACTTGGATCAGGCTGCATTTGAACTCTGGTCTTCCTGACTCCAGTTCTGGATTCTGTCCATCACACCATCTAGCAAGACCTCACCTACTGGTGCCAGACTTAGTGCAGACACCTATTAGGCTTAACCGATGACAGAGGACAACTCCTTTGCTCAAGAGTTTCAACCTCCCCAGTATCAGGAATTACAGGCATACATGGCCACACTTAGTGAATTACTTTTAAACAACATTTTGATAATTATCTAAAATATAACCCACCCCCCCTTACAATTCTATATATGTCATGTATTTAAAAACATTACTCTGAGAAGGGGGTCTATACACTTCCCCACACTGCCAAAAGGGTCCATGATACAAAAAAAATTAAGAACCTCTGCTGCATAAAATCAGAAAGAACTAATAAGTAAACAACAATTTCTACTGAAATAATTGTATCTAATTATTCCAACAATAATGGCTATTTAAAAACATTGCTAAGATTGCTAATTTCTTTGGACTTCAATTTTGTCACCTACAAAATGACTAGGTAGTCTCTGAGGTGCCTTAGAGACTGAGCTGGTGGCTCAGTGGACAGGGCACCAGGCCTAGAGAAAGGAAAATCTGAGTTCAAAACCAGCCTCAGAGACTAACTTTGTGACCCTGGGCAAGTCTCTGTTTGCCTCAGTTTCCTCAACCTTTATAAAATGGCGGTAATAAGAGTACCTATCTTACAGAGTTGTTGTGAGAATCAAATGAGATATTTATAAAAAGTACTTAGCACAGTGCCTGGCACACAGTAGGCATTATATAAATGCTTATTCCCTTCTGCTTCCAGCTGTAGATCTATAATCCGATAGCAGATGACAGTCATAAAACCACAGCTTATACATTTTAAAGATAAGGTATATTCAATTCACTTAAGTCCAAACAATTTTTTACTAGCTTAAAAAAAAATTAAAATTAATGGGAAATTACTATTGCTATAGTTTACCTTTTAAGTGGCTTCATTTCTTTTCTAAGTATCAATCTTTAAACAAGAACTGAATATTGTATGAAAATTATCTATTAAACAACTTTCAGCTTTCCTCCAAAGAATGTTTTATTTATTATCAATGTTATTTATTAATATTGAAGCAAGTAATATTTGCAAAATATCTGATTTAGACTGATTTAAAATAGACTGATTTAAATTTAACTTATTAATCGAATACAGGACCAAAAAAACTTTTTTAATAGTCTTTCAGATTCTTGATTGACTTTCACTCCATGAGGAATCATTTGGATGAATTTTAATGGGAACTTATTGTGGCAACATGATAGAATACAAAAAGAAAAGTATAGGACTTGAACTCAGGGAGACCCAGGTTCAAGTCCTGACTCTGACACCAACGCCATGGTGGTAGGCAAATCATTCATTGTCCTGAACTATGAGTTCCTCACCTTTAAAATGCCAATAAGCATTTGCACTACTTACATCATAGGATTGTGTTGAGGAGTGCTTTGTAAATTATAAAGGGCTATATAAGTGTTATTATTATTAGTAATAATCATTCCCTGCCTGTGACTAAACAGACTCAGAATGATTTAAAAATCCGTCATAATGTCTCTATTTTTGCCATGTGTAAATGGCATTACCTCTTCACCAGAAAAAAAAAATTGAGTGCGTACATTATAGCCATTCATTATCACTTTGGGTCTATTCATAGCTGAGGAATTAAATTCTCCGACTGGAAGTTTTTAGTACAAAAACCATATGTGCTCTTTGAATAGTTTAAATGACCCTGGGATGAGACAAAGAGCTGCTGAGAAAAACCATGAAAGAGAACACTTAACAAATCCTTTCCCTGCAATGCAGTGTGATGCCTAAATAATACAACCACAACAGGACGTAGAAATAGGCTTTTAAAAAAATCATTACAGCTGGTGCCCAGCCACATGATTTACATGGATTCCACTGTAATAAAGCTAGGATTGTGCTGCACAGACACTGCCAAAGAGCTGGCGTAGGTGTATTATTCACATCTTTTTTGTTACCCATGGGCCCTCTGTTTCATATGGAAAGGACAGTTACATAAAGACTGACTTTCTACCCAAGTATACACAGTACAGTTCCTGAATACCTTTCTCCTACCCTCTTGCTTTTTAAGCACAAAGACCACTGATATTCATTTATAACATTGATAAAAGGATGGCACTTAAAACGCACCAACAGTACATGCTGAGACTTAAAATGATTTTTTAAAACTACACTGCAGAAGGGTTTAGGTGGACTATTCATGTGAAAAGAACGACTCTCGGGCTTAGAAGTTTAATTCAAATCTAATGCCTATTACACAAAACAGACAAGGCAAAAGAGGTATATGCATATATGCCATACTATTGTGTACATATATTTTCATGCCCAATTAAGGCTTCTATACCAAGGTTACTCTACATATAAA
This sequence comes from Phascolarctos cinereus, assembly GCF_003287225.1. NCBI lineage: Eukaryota > Metazoa > Chordata > Mammalia > Diprotodontia > Phascolarctidae > Phascolarctos > Phascolarctos cinereus. The sequence goes on from NW_027556098.1 coordinate 12,313,060, forward strand.
CAAGTGACATTCAGTTTCCATTCTGACTTTTCCCCTTACTATCGCCAAATTCCATATGTAAAAAAAAGCAAGAGAACATGCATCTAATATAAATTAAGTTGTCTTGTTGCAATTAAACAGCTATACTCACAATGTTTTTAATTATAATACATAACATTATAGCATACTACTTTGATGCTTAGTTCTTTCAAATAGCTTTGATCTCTCTCTGGTGTGGCTTTGCTTGTTTCTTAGTTTAAGGCATAAAGTTAACTGATTTTAGAAGTCAAATTTAGACACTCTTCTCTCTTTTGTATTCTGCATCCCAAGTCTTAATTTTAGAGAACTACAATCCAACAACACAGCTGCAGAGTAGAATATTGAAACATTCCTTTAGAAAAGTTGGACATTTTTTTAAAGCATCTAATTGCAGAACAGTAAGTTGGATTTCTTTTTCTGTCTACATACAAATCTCCTTTCTGCACTGAAAATGCAACAGCCATTTTAAGAAGTAAAAATGCCAAAGAAGAACTAGAAACCTTAGCCCTAGGAATTTTCCTGTCATCTATCTTATAGCAAAAGCTTACTGTATTAAAAAAAAAGTGGTAATGTACAGCCTTTTGAAGGCTAGAAATAATACTGTATTAACACCCCATTTTTTGGTTTGGCAAGAGAACAGACATTCCATCTATTTTAACAAAAACATTCACATGAAAGAAAAAATAAGTTTCAGATTAAGCAAAAGCCCCAAATGTACCTACCTCAAAGTGGAATTCCCCTCATCAGGACTGATTTTAGAGTGAATATAATTCCTATCTTCTCCAGAATCATCAGCCTGCCTTCTCACTCCAGCAGAGGGTTCCTGAAAAGGATAACACAGTAAGACATCGAGTCATCAAGTTTCTTTCTTCAGAAAACCTAGTATTATGAAACCTCTCATTTGCGGATTTGCCTTGCTTGAGTATACATGAAGTCAATAATGTTGCATGTCTTCTTGAACTGACTTGGCTTAAAATGTAGTAGTGTGCCATGTGACTTTCCCATCCAGTTTTACAACCTACATCCCTCAAATAACTGAATGCCTCCTCTTCAACCCCCCACTCACAGCCTTATTCTGTTCTGCAAGAAAAATAAAATTCACATGGAAAGTCAACAAACGTTTACATCTAAAATGGCAAAAACAAGAAACCACAACATGCTAAAATTTACTTGAAGGATTCTTTTTGTTTTGTTTTGTTCTTCAGCATTTTAACAAAGACAATTCATAGCTAAGGCTTTTCACATTTCATAGCCACTATTTACAACTCTCTCCAGATTTAGAAAGCATGAAATTCTTAGAGGTCAGCCTCAACTGTTTTGCAAGCTGAATTCAGTTTTATACTCAAATGGCACTATCTTAGAAACAATACGCTCTCAGTCAATGCACTTCCGTCTAGTACCAAGATTCAGTGAATTACAGTTTCCTTTAAATAACCATGCTGAATATTGGCATTAAATTGACTGGTCGTGTTAAGCACAAACCACATCTCTGTTACTCTCCTAAATCTGAAGTTTATTATTTTGAATCAAACAAGGCATAAAGTATAATGAACCCTTAATAGATTCCAAAGGAGTTATTTAGACTGTATTTAATTAGTTTTGTGGGTGGATATGCTTTTAAGAAAATACTGTTTAGTTCAGATTGAAATCTCTCACTATTGAAAGTAGAGCTACCTATTATTTAATTATTCTTATCTACCAGGGTCACTTTTCACCCTCAAGGCAATACTTGATAATATAAATACAGAAAAAGAGAAAGTACCCGTTAAAAAAAATAAAAACAAAAATGTTACACAAATGCAAGTTTCGATTATATTTGAAAGTATTTTTTTTCCTTGAGCCTTAGAAGGAAATATTTTCTTTATTCTTAAGTATGTGTGTTTGTGTCTGTGCATGTATATTCCCACCTCTAGTATGTCTTCTAGTTTTGTAGTTTTGTTTTTCTTTTTCTCCAGCAGAATAAGGCAGGAGAATGAATCAAAAGACTGGGATAAGAGTATGGCCACAAAAGTACTAATGAGATGGGGATGTTAAAAATACAGCACCTGGAAATATATACCTCTAAGTCCTTACTGCTTTCTTTATATGAAGGTCCATTTCACAGGTATTAATACTAATAAAAACTATGTATATGCAACATCATTAATATGGAAATGTTTTGCATGACTACACATGTATAACCTATATCGAATTGCTTGCCTTCTCAATGAGGGGGGCTGGGGAGGGAGGAAGAGAGGGAATTTGGAACTCAAAGTTTAAAAAATGAATGTTAAAAATTGTTTTAACATGTAACTGCAGAAAAATAAAATATTAAATAAATTTTAAAAAACAAAACTATGTGTGTAACAGTAAAATATTTAAATGTCTGTGTACATGAGAATAAATTTAGATATCTATGTACATGAGAATAAATTAAAACTGAAGTTGGTTTCCAAATTTAATTTGATTTATTTCAAGTTAAGAATTAAATGGTTGTTTGTTTGTTTGTTTGTTTGTTTTTTACCTGTTTATAATGTTCAGTAGATGGTGATGACCTGGATCTTTCATGTATGTACTGGGGTTTCTCATGTTGCTCAAGACTGGCATCCAGAATATCATCAGCTGAATGATATCTCCCAGAACTCCTTGCTTCCAAGGGCTTTCTCTGCTCTTTCCAGGAAGCCTGATACTCTGCAAAGGTTCCCAGTCTCTGAGGTTGTTGAGATTTCCCCACTTTTTCAACTTTACTACTGCTGTAGTTCAAGCTCTCTCCAAAAGAAGAAGTGCGTGTCCTTTTTTGATACCACTGTTCTCCTCCCCCGTGTCCATGACTTTTTCTACCCGGTCTATCAGTTTGTTCTTTTGGCAAGCCATAAATGGCTTGTCTTTGGGCAGGCCTATGATGGGAGGGCTTGCTCGTTTCCTCAAAAAACTTCCACCGATCAGCAAAAGAGCCCATGGCTTCCCCTGATGCATTGGGATATTGGCAGGGATGATGGTAATCTCCTGAAATTCCCACCTCATTTATTTTCTCCGGTTCAGAGTAAGACTTCAGCTTTTGTTCTGCTGTGAATCTCTTCCTGCCTCCAATGCGGGAAACATGCTGCATGACATTCCCAGATGTAGATGCCTTGGTCTGGCTCACATCAAAGAAATGGGAGGCACTGTCAGAATCCAGTGTCAACAAGGAGGAAGAACTATATCCGTTAGCCTTACATTCAGGTGATGACTTTGAGTAATGGTCAGCGGAGCTGGGCTCTAAGTCTCGCCGTTTAAAAGAAGTAGCTCTCAGAACTCTGGCTTGGGCTTCTTTTAAATGGTCTTTATAGGTATTACTGAAAGATCCCTCTGTGGTTGTGTTGAAATTCTTGGCTGCCTCTGTTTTCCAGCTGTCAGCATATTCTTCTTCTTCATTTGTTCCGGTCAAGGTAGCTGTGCTTCGGCTTTTCTGAAGTTTTGCTCTTCTCAACTGAATCTCATTCCTTAGGGTTGTTGCAAACCGGTCACTCCTTCGTGTTGGTTTACCAACCTGTGCATCAAATGGTAGTGGTTTCTCTATACTAGCATCTTGACTGTTTTCGGACCTGTTTTTCCCTTCTTGGGCTAAGGAATGCAACATGGGGGTCTTTTGCGGAGAGATTTTGCTACTTTCTTCTTCACCCCACTTAAAGTCATCTGCAACTCTCTTCTGATTGGCTTTCTCAATGTGGCTGGATTTCTGAGACTCATCATCACCAGTGGACCAGCCATCCCCTCCTCTATCCATTGGGTAAGAATCGTTCCTCTCACTGAAATCTATAGAAGACTCATCACAGTGAGGTAGATGGCATTTGTTTTTTTGGCCCATCGTGTTTATGGCAAGATTTTCATGTGGTCCAGAAGACACATCAGTCCCCGTTCCAGACTTCCAATATTCATCTTTGAGAAGCTGCGGCTGGCTGCTTCCCTGAGCTGGTTGTTTTTTGGTTATACAGTAGTAACGAGACTGTCCAGTGTTCTCCATCTTCTGGTCAGCAGCACTATTAATGGAAGCAGGGGCACTCAGTAGCCTAACTTGGGCAGGATTATAGGTCTGAATGTGGTCAGCAGGCAGCTCTTGGTGGCCACCATAATGGACTAAATGTCGCTGTTCCTTAGAGGAATTGGTTGCCCTGGAACTGTGAAAAAAAGTGCTTTCATCACTATATTGGCGCTGATGGTGGTATCCATAAGCCAATTGTGCAAAACGAATGTCTGTGCTGGACAAAGAAGACTGTAGCCTGTCATTACTCCCTGGGTTGTTGCTACGTCTATCATCAGAGGAAAGCCAACCATAGTCCAAGCTGAGATCAGGTTTATAGGTGGCATTATTGGTCCTTTTCCCATCACTCACTCGTATCATTCTTCGCTGCTCATCTACAGTTTCTGATCTCCATTCACTCCTTGGCTGAGATCGGTTGAGAACTGTAAAGTGCTGGGTGCCGGCTGTCTCCAAGTACGCAGGACTCTGAGCTTTCTCATGGCTCTTCGTAGCAGCAAAGCTATCACTACGGAGAGGTGGAGGTGGAGGTGGTGGCGAGGAAGATGCTTTCTTCTTATCAGGAACATGCCAAACAGGCCCAAAACTGGATCTTCCAGAACTAACAAACTTGGGATCAGTATTTTCTTCTAGTCTAGGGCTTCTGCTATTCTCATACTGGAGAGTAGATGGCAAACATCCAAGTCTCTCTTCTAGGCTTTGAATATCATCACTGAAGGACTGGGTTTGTTTGCTGGTCCCTGGCTTTGCTGAGTCCCACAGGCCCACCTTATACAGCATGTTCTCTGTGGAAGAGGCATCAGCCTTAGACAAAGTGTGGTCAGGGGTGCTAGAGGTGGTAGAAAATGAGCCATAGGCAGAATCACGCTTGTTTGGATTGCCTAGGTGGTCGATGCTGCTGTTGGACTTTGCAGCAGAAAGTCGTCCGTAGGAGTATGGCTGGGAAGGGTGGTCCAAGCTGTCCATGCTACCCAGGGAACTGAACTGGTCAGAAGTGCGATGCAGATTTGTCTGATCCCATGAACTCGACAGGTCATGGGATGAAGAGCTACAAAATAAGAAAAGCACCAAAGGGTAATTATTTTTCAGAAATGTTGAAACTTAAAATAAGAGAACAAATATAACAATTTTTTAAAATACTCATATGCAGAGCTGCTTCTATTTGTAAATTTAACAAAGCTGAACCATAAAGGCTCCTGATATCAAAATATAATTGAGTTTTGACATTAAATCTAATATTTCTGAATTACTGGAAGGTAAAAAAAATCTCTGTAGACAGCACAAAAGGAAAACCGTAAGAATTTTCTTTTCCCATCATATGACTCTAATTTTATCATTTGAGAAGAAAAGGAAACACCAACAAAAGAAAGGCATCATGTGTATACTACAAAGGCACCTTGGAGCCCAGCCCAGCCCATCCAGTGTTCAAAGACACTGGAAAGGAATAAAAGCACTACAAATAACCAAACTCTTTTGCCACATTTGTTTTCAATGTTTGGGCTTCTTTGCCATTTTACTGTAACGAGTATGAACCCACTCCGCCCAGGGACCTTATGTAAGTGAAGAGTGGTCAACTCAAATCACTGTCATTGCTAGACTTGCTTAGCAAATATCCTTTTCCAAAGCTAATTTCCAAAAACTAATTAAGTATGGATGTTAATTAATGGGCAGCACATGGGTTCATGAGAGACAGTATGAGAAACCTAGCTCCCTACAGTGTAAGACCCCTTCTGGGATTATTTCCCCACTTCTCACTTATACTAGTAGGTCAGGTCTCCAGAGGACAGCTGACTACTACACCCTAAGAGTTCTATAAGTAACCCTAAGAGCCTAGAGTTTTTAACTACTGTTAGTCATAGGCTTACCACCATCCCCTACCCATTGATTATCAATCACACTTAATTACCTTTTAGAAAAAGTATTTACCAAATAGACATAGCAAGTACAGTCATTATAGAAATAAATCCCTCCCCCTTCCAAAGTGGGGACATATTCCCTTTGCAAACTCAACAACCCCAGGCAGAATAGGTTCAAGCTTAAAATGGTAATAAAATGTATGCTGCTGCTGTTCTGTCACGTCCAACTCAGTGACCCTATTTGGGGCTTCCTTGGCAAAGATACTAGAGTGGTTTGCCATTTCCTTCTCCAGCTCATTTTTACACATGAGGAACCGAGGCAAACAGGGTTAAGTGACTTGCCCAGGATCATACAGCTTAAGTGTCCGAGGCTGGATTTGGACTCATGAGCATGAGTCTTCCTGATTCCAAGCCCAGTGTTTTATCCACAACGCCCACCTACTTGCCCTAATAAGGTGTATACACATAGGGAAATTGTGTGGCAACAGAGTAATTCATAGCTCTTGGTTACTGGAAGTCCTATTCTTCCTTCATAGAGACCTCATGAAATTTCCTATGGGTGCAGTTCTCTGCTCAACTAGGGCTTTTACAGAGTTCTGAAGCTATCTTTCTTTGGTGCATTTAGTTTGTCTTCAATGGCTTAGCTCCCAGTGCAAGCACTGCTATTTTGGGTACCCTGCTACTGACTCTAGATCCAGGTGTTTGGGGGCTGGGCTGTGAAACTCATTCCTTCCCAAGGGCAATTCCCTCTGAGGAGCTCCTTGCCCCTGGACCACCTCTCCACCGATTGGCTTCTGAACCAGTTTTCTCATATGTAACCTAAGAACCCTGACTCATTCTTTTCAACCAAATGCAAGATTCTTCTTGTGTGCCCTCATCTGCTTTTACCTAATGGCCCAAAGCCCTTATGATTCTTTCAAACTGATTCATTCAGACCCAGTTTACATTCGATTGATTGATTGATTTAAAGGAGAGAAATATTCAAATCTCCTGTGATAAATCAGAGTTGACCAAGTGGAAAAGACCTTAGAGATCACCTAGTCTAATTCCCCTTATTTTATAAATGAGGAAACTAAGCACCGCAGAGGTTAAATGGCTTATCTAAGCAGCAGAGCTAAGATTTGAAGAACCCCTTTTCTCTCACTGCAAATCCACAGCACCAGGCTGGCCTAATACTTCAATTACCAAAGAAAATGGTTTCCTCTCTATTTTCTCACCTGTATGTCCCATCAGCCCAAAGATGATCTAATTAGCAGTCAATTACCTACCCTGATACATCTACAATCAACTAAAGGATTTGTCTTTTTATCCATCCATTATTAATACATCAAAATGACGTTAACAAATTGGTTTGAGAATAAAGGAGTAAATGTAGACATAATTTATTAGTTTCTGGCTCAGGAAATTTGACACGCTATGAACTGTTAAAATTGCTAAAACATCCATTAGGCAAGCAAAACTTTTAGGTTGAGAAGTGATAGCTATTTTCGGCAATACAATGATCCAAGACAAGTCTGAAGGACTTATGATGAAAAATGCTATCCGTTCTCAGAAAAAGAAATGATGGTGTCTGATTACAGAATGAAGCATACTTCTTTACTTTCTTTATTTTTCTTGAGTTTTGGGGGTTTTTTTTTGGGGGGGGACTATGTTCTCTTTCACAACATGACTATTATGGAAATGTTTTGCATGGCTACACATGTATAACCTGTACTGAATTGCTTGCCTTCTCAATGAGAAGTGGGGAGGGAGAAAATTTGGAGCTCAAAGTTTTAGAAATGAATTAAATGAATTAAAAATTGTTTTTACATGTAACTAGGGAAAAATAAAATGCTAAATAAATAATTCTAAAAATTAATTTTAAAAAATAATTAAAAAAATAAGAAAGAACAGCAAAAACAAATAAATTTTTAAAAAAGAGAAGTGAAATATTAGTAAACCCATATGTTGTGGATCTTCTATAACTAATGGAGTTCTACATGTGTAATACTGGTTACACAGCAAAATCCTTCATATTTTATAACTGAGATGACTTATAAAATTATTTATTTAAAACAATAACCAATGTTATGAAGATACAGGTATTATCTAAAAGCATCACTAATATATATATTCAGAGAATCTTAGATTTGGAAGGAAGTTCTTAAGCCAATTAGTACTATCCATACCTAAGGCGTGAATCTTCTTGGTAACAAGTTCAAATAAGTAGTTTATCAAGCCTACATTGGAAGATCTCCAGGAACAGGTAAATCACTACTTCCTGAGGTTCACAGTACTATTCTTCACTCTCAGGGCTGAAGCACTTTTGACCCTAGTAATTTTGAGTCTTTCTTACAAGACTCAACAGCCTATTCCATTGTTCTGTGATGAGTTGGTGACTACTCAAGCTTCTTGGGGGAAAAAAAAACCTGTGATTCTATCACTGTTTACGCAGCGAAATTTAGGGTCACAAGGTCATGCCAAAGAAGCCAAAATATGTTACCAGAAGAAAAACATCTACCAGACAAATGATTCAAAGGAGTTAAGGATATCATTTGAATTTTCTAATATTTTATTCCGAGAAAAAAAAATTGTATTTGTTAGAAATGAAACACCATTCCTTCCTTCTTCCAACCCTGTACCTCCGATGCGATTCTGAGAAATTTCCAAAGTAAACAATAAATAATAATAATCATGATTTAATATAAAAGCAGATACACACCAGTTCCCCTAACTGAAAAACTATAAAATGAGCTGTAATGGAGATTGGGTTACTTTAAGTAATATTACCAATGAAATGGAAAATCATCTAATCTTTTCATTCAAGCTGTAATGCTTCTTTGAGAATCTGTATATATTTTCAGAGCTTTCAGTTCTAAACATTACCTTCTCTCATTCCATCTTATATATGTAATCTCATATTTGATCTATTTTTCATTTACCTCACATGAACACTCTGAAAAATGGAGAGCGGATGTTTATTTTCAACAAAGAAGGAAAGCCATTTTAGGCAGCTCTTGAAATCAGACTACTACGACTATGACTACCACTACCACTACTATATCATATATCCAGCAAGTATATAATAAAAGCTCTGTTATTAGTGCAAAGAGTCTGCAGATTCTAAAGAGGATACACTTCCAGAATTTTGAAATTAGGTCATAAAATGTCACCTTCTTAAATTAAAATTAATATTGAATAATCATAGAATACTTGAAGCTATCCAAGAGAGGAAGGCAGAAGATCTTTTAAGAAAGTAGCAGCAGCTGGTGTTCCAGGGAATAATGATGTGTGAATTAACAGGTGCTACCAGATAAGATGGCATCCAGAATCAGAATGCGGAGATGAGTGACTCTTTGCAGAGGGTTGGAGGCAGTCCTAATAACAGATAGGACAGCATGCAGCAAAAATATGACAAAGAATCTCCAAACACTTGTCAAACCTCATGACTCCTTTGCACTTTTGATGATTTACAAAGATACAAATGATGTTGCCAAAAGTAATTTAAAAAACATTACCCATGATTATGAAGTCTTGGGTAATAAATTGAAAAGATCAGAAGCACAAGCAGGGTCTTCCTCGCTGCTGCTTACTGGCAAGCAAGGGCTTTGGAAGAAAAAGGCTGATTTGGAAAATGAATGGCTGGATGAAATGATTATATCTAAGAATAGGATTTGAATTTCTGGATTACAGCTTAAAATATTGGAATGATGGGCTCTTGTCCAGGAATACAATGTACCTGGCTAGGGGTGGTCAGAATGTATTTTTCCAGTTTCATAAAAATATAATCAAAAACGTTTGTAGATGGGAAAAAGGAGGGGAGAAACAGTCAAAGTATATATACACTAAGCAAGACGCTATAAAGAACAAATACAATGTAGAAGGAAGAACAGTAGTAAGAACGCCCATAAATTCAGGAGATAAAATCCAGATAAGGAACCAGCAAAAAAAAATTCATTTCTTCAGATAATCTACAGACATACAAAACATATGTGATAAGGGGGGCAAATTATAGCTCCCAATGCAAGGAGGCAAAAGTGACCTCATAAATGACGTTATGATTAGAGACTTATTAGGATAGGACCCATGCTTGGAATGTGGCTCTGAAGGTGGGTAAATTACTCAAGAAGAGGATCAAAAAAGGGGTTTGGGCCTATAGTAGAATTATATATTAAACAGGGAGCCAACATGGTGGAGTACAGGATAGGAACCAGCTCAACTCTCCCAATATGCCCCTTCAACAACTGTAAAACTATGCCTTAAATCAAATTTTGAAGTGACAGAACCAACAAAAGGTCAGATGGAGACATTCATCCAGGCTAGGACAAGTTAGGAGGTCTGCAGGAGAGGTCTATAATGCCAGGATGGGCAGAGGCCCAGAGTGTGGCCAGAGACCACTTGTGTAGGTGGCCTAACAAACGACGGGAGCTCTCAGCCCAGAGACAGTAAGGGGGGGGACAGACAATTGGCCAAAAAAGATTACAGGAGACCCTTTTCTGGTACTAGGTATCGCTGACACTGATTGGCAATTCTATTGCCCATAAGCAGTTTTGGATTGCAGGTCCAGGAGAGAGAGAGGAGTGTTTGTGGTCAGTCACAAGAGAGCAGGGGCCCTTGGTCATAGTTTCAGGGCCAACAGGAGCACCAGCACTTGTAAATACAGGAGAATAGGGGACCTGGGCACATTTCCATGCAAGACGAGCACTAGTACTTGTAGCTGCAAGGGAGCAGAGGCCCTTCCCAGGTAAAGACCAGAATGGAGAGCAGTGACCACACGTCTTCTAGGATAACACCACCTTGGAAGCACCAAAAACTTGCAGACCCGCAGAACTAGCTCTGAAAACAGCAGTACAAAAGAGTCTGAAGCTTGTCACAGTGCCTCCCCACTCCAAATTAACAAAGCCCAACTTTAACATAAAATTCTAGTAAAGAAATGGGCTGGGAAAATGAACGCACAACACACAATGCTCTTGTAACAAATGAACCACAACAACAAAAAAGAATTTGACCATAAAAAGCTATAATGGCAGCAGGGAAGACCAAGACATAAACTTATAAGACAACAATGTGAAAACAGCTACAAGCAAAGCCTCAAAGAAAAAAGGTTAATTGGAACCAAGGTCACCAAGAATCCCAGAAAGAGTTATTTAAAAAGGGAGGGGGAGAGAAAGAGGAATAAGTTTGGTAGAGGAAAAATTGGGGAAAGAAATGAGTCATAAAAGAAAATTATGATGAGAGGCAGCAAGGTGGTGCAGCGGACAGAGCACTGGCCCTGGAGTCAGGACCACTTGAGTTCAAGCCCGGTGTCAGACACATAACACTTACTAGCTGTGTGACTCTGGGCAAGTCACTTAACTCCAACTGTCTCACCAGAAAAAAAAAATCTGACACAGGAATTAACAGTTTGGTAATAGAGGCACAAAAAAAGAAAAATACTGAAGAAAATAACACCTTAAAAAACAGAATTGACCTAATGGTAAAAGAGGCACAAAAGTTCACTGAAGAAAAGAGTTTTAAAGGCACCATAGGACAAATGGAAAATAACTCTTTAAAAGAGAGAATTGGCCAAAAGGAAAAAAGAGGTAAAAAGCTCAATGAAGAAAACAATTCCTTAAAAATTACATTTGGGCAAATGGAAGCTAACAACTCCATGAGACTTCAAGAAACAATAAAACAAAGACAAACGAATGAAAAAAATATAGAGGAAAATGTGAAATATCTCATTGGAAAAACAAGTGACCTGAAAAAGATACATGAGAGATAATTTAAGAATTATTAAAACCATGATCAAAAAAAGAGCCTAGACATTATCTTTCAAGAAATTATCAAGAAAAACTGCCTTGATACCTTAGATCTAGAAGGTAAAATAAAAATTGAAAGAATGCACCAATAACCTCCTGAAAGAGATAGCAAAATGAGAACTCCCAGGAATATTATAGCAAAATTCCAGAGCTCTCAGGTCAAGGAGAAAATATTGCAAGCAGTTAGAGAGAAACCATTCAAATATTGTGCAGTCACAGTCCAGATTACACGAGATTTCACAGCTTCTGCATTAAAGGAGCAGAGGGCTTAGAATATGATATTTTGGAAGGAAAAGGAACTAGGATTACAATGAAGAATCACCTACTCGGCAAAACTGAGTATAATCCTTTAGGGGGTAAGTGGACATGTAATGAAATAGAGGACTTCTAAAAATTCCTGATAAAAAGACCAGAACTAAAAAAAAAAATCTGACATTCAAACAGAGGATTCAAGAGAAGCATAAAAAGGTAAACATGAAAGAGTATTCATAAGGGATTCAAAGTTAAACTGTTTACATTCCTTTATGGGAAGATGATATATGTAACTCCTAAGAAATTATTAAAACAGAATGAGTCTATAACAAAACAAAAAAATGTAGGGGTGAGAAAAGGGGGTACACAAGGAGAAAGGGAAAATTTTTCCTACATGGAAGAAGTGTGCAAGAGTTTTTATAGTGGAGGGAAAATATAGGGGTGGCAGGCAATGCTTAAACCTCACTCTGATTGGAATTGGTTCAAAGAGGGAAGAACACATGAACACACACACACACACACACACACACACACACACACACACTCTCTCTCTCTCTCTCTCTCTCTCTCTCTCTCTCTCTCAGTTTGGTATAGAAAACTCTTTTATCCCACTGAGAAATAAGAAGGGAAAGGGCTAAAAGAAGGGGACTACATGAGAAGAGGGCAGTTTAAGGAAGACAGTGTTTGTTGTTCAGTCATTCAGTTATGTCAAACTCTATATGACCCCATGGTCTTTGCCCACCGGGTTTTCTTGGCAAAGATACTGGAGTGGTTCGCAATTTCCTTCTCCAATGTAACACCATTTTACAAATGAAGAACTGAGGTAAACTGTAATCAAGTGACTTGCTCAGGGTCACATAGCTAGTAAGTACCTGAGGATGGATGTGAATTCAGATCTTCCTGACTCTAGGCTCAGTGCTCCATTTATTATACCACCAACTGTGCTACAGGAGGCAGTGGTTAGGGACAAAACATACTTTTGAGGAAGGACAGGATAAAAACAGAGAAAGAGTAGGAAAAAGAGAAGAAAACAGGATGGAGGGAAATACACAAATAGTAATCATAACTGTGATATCAATCAGATGAGCTAACCTATAAAAACAGAAGCAGAGAGAAGAATGGATTAGCAACCAGATCCAACAATATGTTGTGTATAAGAGACACACTCAAAACAAAAACACACATACAGAGCTAAAATAAAGGGCTACAGCAGAATCTATTACACTTCAGCTGAAGTAAAAAAAAGCAAGGGTGGCAATCATAATCTCAGACAAAGCAAAAACAGACCTAAATAACAGAAAATCAGGGAAACTACATTTTTTCTAAAAAGTACCATAGACAATGAAGTAATATCAAAAAATTTTACAGCAAGTTTCTTTGATAAGGGCCTCATTTCTCAAATACATAAAGAATTGAGTCAAATTTGTAAAAATAAGAGCCATTCCCCTACTGATAAATGATGAAAGAATATAAACAGGCAGTTTTCAGAAGAAGAAATCAGAGCTATCTATAGTTGTATGAAAAACTGCTCTAAATCACTACTGATTAGAGAAAGGCAAATTAAAACAACTCTGAGGTGCCACTTCACACCTATAAGAAATGACAAATGCTGGAGAGGATGAGGGAAAATAGGGTACATTACTGAATTAGTGATGGAGTAGTGAACTGGTCCAACCATTCTGGAGAACAATATGAAACTATGCCCAAAGGAATACCAAACTGTGCATACCCTTTAAACTAGCAATAGCACGATTAAGTCTATACCCCAAAGGGATCAAAGAAAAAGCAAGAGGATCCATATGTTCAAAAATATTCATAGCCACTCTTTTTGTGGTGGCAAAGAACTGGAAATTGAGGGGATGTTCATCAGTTGGGGAATGGCTGAACAAGTTGAGGCATATGATTTTGATGGAGTACTATTGTGCTATAAAAAATGATAAGGGGAGTAGTTTCAGAAAAACATGGCAAGACCTATATTGAACTGATGCAGAGTGAAGTAGGAACTGGAAGATCATTGTGCACAGTGACAGCAATGTTGCAATTTTCAACTATGAAAGATTTGGCTATTCTGAACAACACAATGATCCAAGACTCTACAAGAATCAGGATGAAAAAATGCCATCTATCTCCTGAGACAGAAAGGATGAACTCTGAGTAGAAATTGCAGTATAATTTTCTCACTTTATTTTTTTTTTGCTTTGATTTGCAATACAGCTAAGATGGAAATGTGTTTTGCATGATTTCACATGCATAATTGATATTATATTTGTTTGCCTTCTCAGGGGTGAGATGAGGGTTGGGAGGGAGACAGACTTAAAATTTAAAAAGAAAAGCATGCCATAAATAAATAAATGAATAGATCATTGATTTGAAATGTTTACATAAAAAAAAAGAATCATAACCAAAAAAAAAAACCCCACAAAGAATTATATATCAAGAAGAAAATTAGGTATCAGAGGAGGGAAAGCAATATTGTCACTGGAGTATACTGTAGACCACCTGGACAGAAAGAACAAATAGATGGTGAATTCAGGGAAAAGATCACCAAGCCTAGCATGGAGGTATAATGATAGTAATGGCAGTGGGAGTAGAGTCAGTTATCCAGACTTTCTCTTCTCCTCCTCCTCTCACTCTGCCAAAAGCAGAGCAACTAATATTTTCTTGGCTTAACTTAATGATAATTTATTCCACTCTTCAAAAGGTGAAGAAAGCAATATGCTATTCTGCTTTCGATCAACAAAGGAATTACAACCAACAAAGAACCAGTTGGTGAAATATCAACGATGGGAACCTTAAGGGAAAGTAACCACTCCACAGAATTTGTGATAGAGTAGAGGAAAGGTGGGAATAATCTAGTATGAATCCTAGATTGAAAGAGAATAAACTGCAAAGGGTTCAATGTAAGGAATGGTAGGATCCAAATATATCTATAGACCAAATCTCTGAAGATAAAATTTAATAGGCATAAATGTAAAGTCAAATGTATTTGGTTCAAAAGATCTCTTAGAAGGCATGGCTACATGGAACTTTATCTGAAAAAGACCTTATGGTTTTGTTGAACTGTAGTCAACAACTGTAGTCAAAAAAATTTCTTGCAACTCTAAGCTATAGAAAGATGTAATCTACAATAATAAAGAGGTGATGGTCTAAGTGTATTCAGCTTTGCAGTACTGTGTTTAGTTTTGGGTGCCACATTTTAGGAAAAACACTGATAAACTAGAGAGTATAGAAGAGACTGACCAGGATGGTGAAGGATCATGCAATCATGCTACCTCAGGTTTCGTTGAAATGCCTTGTGGCACACTGGAAAGAGCACTAGATTTGGAATCAGAAGGACTTGGAATCATATCCTAGGCTCTGCCACTTACTATCTCTGTGAACTTGGGAAAGTCCTTTATCCTCTGGTCCTCAGTTACCTCATCTGTAAAATGGGAGAGCTGGGCTAGGTGATCTTTACACCGCCTCCCAGCTCTGGCATTCAGTGTTTCTGTGAATATTAAAACATAGGGTTTCAGTGTGTCCCTAGCACCTCCTATGAGAAAGGTTGCTTTAATACTAAGGAACTGTACTATCTAGACCAGGCCTGCACAACATATGGCCCACAGCCAAGCAAAAGGATTTTGGGAGACCCATGAAAAACACAGAGGATGTAAAATAGGCCTGCATAACATAAGGCCCATGGACTGCTTTGGCAGCGACAAGCTGTACGTTGTGTAGGCCTGATCTAAACAAAAATGTGTGTGTGTGTGTGTGTGTGTGTGTGTGTGTGTGTGTGTGTATCTTCCTAGGGTAAGGAAGAATTCATGTACTACCATACATTGAAGTATCTATAATAATATTCAATAAATAATGTAGATCTAAAGCTAAAAAGGACCACAGAAGCTGGCTAGTCCAACTATTCTCATTTTACAGATATGGAAACTGAAGCCCAAAGAGGTCTAATGACTTATCCAAGGTCACACAGGTAGTAAGTGCTAAATGTGGGATTCAAACCCAATTTTTCTAACTCCAGAGCCTATGCTCTTTCTACTGCACCAAGCTGCCTTTGTTCCAATTCTATGTTGCCTAAGTAAATTACTTAACCCGTGATTTGGTTTCCTGTGTAACTTTTTATAAATGAGCAGTACTATTTATCTTGTCAGACAGATCTCCCTTTTTTCGGGGTTAGGGGGAGCCACATAATATACCTGTGGCTAAAGAGAAAACCTGAAAATGCTGATATGGACACTATGCTCCCATTAGGCCATCATTTAATATACACTTTCCCTAACTTTGTCAACAGCCCTCCTTTGCATCAGAATAATGCTTGTCTTTGCTAGAACCTCTAACTTGGAAATCCAACACTCACTTAGTGTATATATGGAACAATTAGGTCGGTTATTACAAGGTCAGTGAGCCTAAAAGTCTCAGGAGGATGGTATCACTAGTGTTCTTAACTTGTTTTCCTTAAAAAGAAAAAAAAAGATAACAGAAAAAACTGTATTAAGGGTCTTAAAATAATAAACCTGCCTGATCAACACAAAGACTTTTTGACTCACAATATGAACACAATTAAACTTACAGTTCAGCATGTTAAATATCTTACCAGAAATATTTCAGAATGAGAAATAGTCGATATTTATTTTATTACAACTATTAAAAAGTCAACATGAAAAATTATACCTACATTATTTATTATATAAGATTATGTAATATAAATTTTATACATACATGCATATACGATATGGGGGTGAAGGGTAGGAGGGAATACTTTACCTTGCATGATACCGAGAGTGCCAAGAAGTACAGACATTGGACTGAGAGGAAACAGTGTCAGGATGGCTCTCTGTGAATTTGGTGGCATGCCAAGAATGAGGCCTACAGCCTACATCATTCCTCCTGGAAAAGAACAGGCAACAGTTTGAAATAAAAAACTAATGTGGTTCAATTAAATTAGTTCTAAAATAACATGCCCTGGATAAGTTCAAAAGCTAATAATAAATTTATATAATTTATAAGTCACTCAAGCACTTAGAAAAATATCTGAGTGACAAGATACCTATTCTTAAAATTTTAAATTTTTTCAATCTCCAAATTTATTTCAGCATGAATAAGACATTTAAGGCCTCAAGACATGAGTTTACCTCATTTTCTTGAGTATTTACTGATAGAACATATAGTTCTACCTTTTTCAGGACAACTTTGCAGATATCCTTAAGCAAAGGCATTGGACTTGGTTATTTATATAACCCAGTTACATAGTTTATATTTTAGTCTAAATTTTAGCCAGCTAGTTAGCCAATTTTCACATGGATTAGATAAAAAGATTTATGTTCTTTAATACCTACCAACAAGAATCTTTGAGAGAGGTGATTGCAAGATGCTATTAGCAAAAAGTGCTTTAAAGAAGAGACTATGTTTGAATTACCTTTGTAATACCTTTAGTAATCCCATAGTACTTTCCACAGAGTATAATCTTAATGTGTGGCTTTTGAATGAATGAATGCATGAATGATGTTGGTTACCTATGATAATTTAAGTAGAAGTTCTGAGAATAATAAAACAGCAAACAAAATCTTGAGAATAAGATATAGAGTAAAGAATGACCAAAACCATTTCCTGGCTTAGTCTGACTTTCACCCAACAGTACCATCTCACATTTGGCTAAATTCTTTTAGGCAAAATTCTCCAGGTGTGATGTGAAATATTTCATGTAGAAAGCTCTTGGTGATGCCCTAACTAGAAAAAGTGAGATAAATTTAGCCAAGGAGGGACAGCTTCTGACCACAAGAACGCACAATGTTTGACTTGCTCCATTTCCATATTCAACTGAGCATTATTCTAGAATTTTCTAAGTAACTAAGTAACTTAATGATCAGATTGAAGAAACTTCACTGTGGAAAGTGACCATATTTTTGTACAACTCCCTGTGGAAGCCTTGCCTGGCCCAATGAAAGGCAAAGATCTCAACTTCATCTTTGCAGTCAAGTTAGGGAGAACATAAATTATCCTTTTAATTTCTGAAGAACGTCAAGCAGGCTAACTACGACACAAGCAGAAAAAGATTAAAAAACAAGCACAATACGGACTGAGTCAGTGAATTAGAACATCTGGATGAAGGGAAGGAACAGATGAAGGGACATGGAGGTGAAATATTTTTCACAATTATTTTCAATGGATTGCAGTGAATGAGCAAATCCATCAACACTATGGATATAACAAATTCAGAAGAAAAAAAATACTGTACCTCATAGAGCTTCTCAAAATCTTCATAAGAAAGTTTCTGGCCACATCAATGTCACTTTCAGATGGCATTTTCTCTGCTATAATATCCACACCTCTTTCATCTTCCTAAGCAGCCAACCAATGAGGGAAATAAACTAAACTGAGTTGGAATATGAGGCAAAAATGAGTAGGGAAAAAAAACCCCTCTCACATTTTGGTCAATGAGGCTTTGTCAACAGTACAGTGGGAGTGAAAGGGGTGCAGCTGCTGTATGTTACTAGAGAGGAATGGTGCTGTTTCAATAACTATGCTCAGCCATCCCCCTTCTCAGAGTCCCCCTATTCCTTGAAAAAGTGGCCCCCAAAATCATCTTCTACAATAAAGCTTTTCCTGATTGCTGCCCTACTCCCTGACTCTTAGCAAACTATTTTGATAGAATTACTTTGTATTTGTCATTTAATATGTAACATTTAATAATATTTATATAATGTGCATTATATATTATACGTAATATACATATATAATGTGTATTATATATAACAGCACACTGAGCACTTCATAATTATTATCTCAATTGTGATCCTTACAACAAAACCCTGAGAAGTAAATGCCATTATTACCACCATTTTACAGATGAGGAAACTGAAGCTAACAGAGGCCAACTGACTTGCCTAATGTCATGAGGCCAGATTTAAAGTATGGACTCCAGGCCTAGTGCTCTATCTACCACAACACCTAGCAGCCTATATATATTAACATATATGCATTTGTGATTTCCCACATTAGAATGTATGCTTACTTCAAGTAGGGTTAAGAACAGTGACAGGCAGGTAGCAGGTATTTAATAAATAAATGCGGATTATGGCTGATTGATCTAACTACTCCCCTCCCCAACAAGGGAGTAGTAATTAACATAAAATAATGGAAGTCAAGTGTTATTAATATGGTCACCAAAAGAACAGTGAGAGGGAAAGGAAAGGCATCTAAGAAATCAATCTTTTGCTTTTCAAATGAAGAAGCAAATTCACAGAGATAATTTAATGTCACTTAATTTGCACATTCACAGAAATAAGCATTAGAATATGGATTTGAACCATGTTTTTTGACATCATAGTATTCTTCCCTCACTTTCATTTATTTAGTGCTTTCACATGAGTTATTTCATTTGATTGTTGGAAAATCCCTGTGAGTCAGGCAGGAGGGTACTATTAGCCCTGTTAATAGTAAACCGAGTCTCAGCTTACATGACTGGGTTAAGGTCACACACCTAATAAATGAAAAGGCTTGCATTAGAACTCCCGATACTTAGTTTAAAGGATCACAGGTTTAAGACCTGTATTGACTCCAATACTGATAAACAAAAATTAAGGGACAGAGAAATTATGACTTATAGGTATTCTCATTGTTAGTAAATATCTGAGTCTGAATTTGAACCCAGGTCTTCCTGACTTCCTGAAGTCCAATCACCTATTCACTGTGCCTCCACTTTCTCTGACTGTAACTCTCTCACTGGATGATCTAAGTTAGTCCTTCTATCTTTTTAACGTCCTTTGTTCTCATCCCCTGTGGAACCTCCTTGATATCTTCAATTTCTCCTTCTCCATTGTCTCCCTCCCTTCACCTAGGCATAGGTGTCCCTTATGTTTAAAATAAATGAAAACCTTTCATGTGACCCTAGGGTTGCCCTATTCAGCCATGATTTTCTCTTTTCTTTTGCTAATTCTCTTTTGCACATTCTCAAAAAAAAGTGTCCTAAAAATCTATCACATATCTACTTTTAGAAATGACTGCTGTCATTTATCTAAAATAAAAGACTTCACTAAAAACACTAAAAGGTGTACTTTTGTTTGTTTGTTTTTAGTGAAAACCTTCCCCCTCCTGCTAACTCTGTTACATTCACTATGTACGGGATACCCTTATGAATGTCATAAATTTAGGAACTTTAAAAAAAAAAACAAATAAACAATGCCCAAAAGTAGAAAGATCAAAATTGATACCTACCCTAAAACTGAGAACAGTTATTTTGTGCTTCTGCATTCACCTCAAAACCCATGATCCCTATTAATAAACTTCACAACAGATACATTTACTGAAACATGATCTTTCTTAAAGGAATCATATACATTTTCTATTTCTCCATTCCTTAGTAACATTTTATGCTGCATCAAAACCCATCATTCATCTGGCTTGATAGACAAACACCACTCTGTTCTGAAGTACTGAACTAGGCTACTTTTTTAAAGGGACAAATGGACTCAAGTTCTAAAATCAAGGTTGAAGAAATGGTAAATCTATTTTTCAAAAAAGAATTTTTGTATGGGGGGGTAGGAGATGAGTGTTGTCTTCAAATATACAAAGGCTTGTTATGTGGGAGACAGACCAGAGGATCATACGGACCTTGGAAGTGCCCTACTCCACCCTCTTTTCTCTACTGAAGTTGAGGTCCAGTGGACATACTTAGGAAACATCAGGGGTGGGAAGTGAATCCAGGTCTTCTAACTCTAAAGCTGGTAGTTTTTCCATTAAACCACTTTTACTTGATCCCAGTCTGCAGGATAAAAGGTTAGAAGTCAGAGGGAGACAGGCTTCAGCTCGATATATGAAAACTCTTTTTAACAACTAGAGCTCTGTAAGAGTGTGATATGCTGTTGGAATGGTGAGGGGCATGTTGACAGAAATCATGTCTTAATTGGACTAAATGACCTCTGTGGTTCCCTCTTACTTTGCACTTTTATGTGCCTCTATCAACCCTCAAGATTTATCAAAACAAAGAAACAAACAAAAAAACCTTGGGGGTTGAGCCTTAGACTTTGTAAGCAAAGGTAAAGTTGTAAGTGTTTAAAAACAGATAAAATGTATCACTCCCCTCCACAATAAATCCAAAGTAAAGTCATATGAGATTTACTCATTTTGAGAATTTAAGTCTTGGCCTTTCAAAGAGAAAATAACATGTGACATGACTACTAAAAATGGCATATATCATGTTCTAAAGGAGCTCCAGAGAACACCAGATTTACTTGTCCTCTTTTAAACACAACTTGTCTTTGTGGAGCCTTACGTAAAATAGGAAACATATTATCACTGGGAAAGTAGGTTTCGGGGTTAGTCTGAATTCTGGGAAAACATAAAAATGTCTGTTGAACAAAGGCACTAAAACAAGTCAGGAACATGTCAGAAATAAGACCTCTCTGGTACTCACATAATTCTAGAAGTTCTTAATATTGACATACAGCTAGGCATGTATGACGAAATTCAAGTTAGAGATAGAAGTTGGTACTAGAATAAAAGCTTCCCACCATGTTCAAGGATAGCCCCACTATTGTCTTTGTTTAGCACCTTAGTCAAAAGCCTTGATGATGAAATTTTAGCTATCCATTTGACTACTGGTCTTTAAATTTTAAGTTTGGGCACGAGATCATTTAGCATGATACAGAGAGAAGATCAATGAATCAAAGGTCCCGTGGAAGGAACTTCAGAGCCATCTGCCTCAAATGGTGCCTCATTCAGAATTCTTTTTTCAAAGTCACTGGCAAGACGCCATATAGCCTCTGTCTGAAGCTCTCCAGTGAAGAGGAAACTATTATATCCCAAAGCTCATTCCAGTCTCAGATAGCTCTAAACTATAGGCCAAACTTCCTAATATGAAGTCAAAATCTGCCTATTCTAGTTTTGTCTTCAGGGACCATGATTCTATACTTATAGCTTCTCTAGCTGGAAGAAGCCTCAGAAACCATCTAGCTTAATCCCTTAATTTAAAGGTAAGGTTAAATGGCTTACCTAAAATTAGATGGTAGTACCAGAAGAAGGTCTTGAATCCAAGTCCTTTGTATTCCTATCTAGGGTTCTTTCCACTTTACCAGGCTGCCACCAATGTCTAATTTCTCTTACACATGATGGCTCACCAATCTGAAGATGGTTATTTCTTTCTCAAAAGTCTTTTCTTCTCAAGGTTAAATATTCCCAGCTGCTTCAATAGCTACTTTTATGACATGTTCTCCAGCCTTCTCACAATACTGCATGTCCTATTCTGGACATGCTCTGCCTTCGTCTATATTCTTTCCAAAATGAAATGTCCAAAACTGGACACAGCCTGCTACTTGAACTTGTAACTAGACCAAGACAGAGTAAGTACAACTAGCATTTGCCTTTTCCTGGACAATATACTTCCTTCACTACAGCCTAGGTCAACATGTCCCCCTCTTTCCCTCCCCCAAGATGCTGTGTGACATTGATGATTCAAATTGAATTCTTGGGGGCAGCTAGGTGGGGCAGGGGATAGATCCGGCCTCAGACCAAATACTTGACACTTATTAGCTGTGTGACCCTGGACAAGTCACTTAACCCCAACTGCCAAAAAAAAAAACAATAATAATAATAATAACAAATTGAATTCTTACTGGGCCAAAATGTTAAGCTCTTTTTTACATAACTGCCAGGACTCTTCTATCTTACATTCGTGAAGTTGATCTTTTGAACCTAAGATTTTCTGTGTATCCTTGTTGAATTTCTCCTTGTTTGATTTGGACCCATTTTTTTTTCCCAGCTTGTCAACATCTTTTTGGCTTCTGATTGTTATTTACATTAATGTCTTCTGGAAAGCATAACTTCCTTGTTTCCTCTAAGTCACTGATAAAAATATTAAATAATACAGGGGAAAGGGCAAATTTTTGGGGCTCTACCTGAAAGACTTCCCTCCAAACTACTCATGAATGAGGACTCTTTCATTCACCAGTTCCAATTTTAGCTAATTATACTATCAGCTAGCCCTGGTATCTCCATCTTTTCCACAAGAACATGAAAGAATCTATCAAATACTGTCACAGTCTAAGTATGTGATGCCCACAGCCTTCTTCTAGATGACAAAATTAATTACCCTATCAGAAAAAAGTAAAAAAATAAAGTTAGTGCAGCATGACCTGTTTTTGAAGAAACTAAGTAAGTAGTAAACGACAAAATCAGGATTTCACAGGATCCTAGACATAGAGCTGGAAGGGACCTTCAGGATTTTATAGTGGTCATCACTTCCCTCTCCAAATGCTTTCAATGCTGTTGCTGTTGTTCAGTTGTTGTTTAGTTGTGTCCGACTCTTCATGATCCCATTTGGGGTTTTCTTGGCAAAGATACAGGAGTGGTTTACCATTTCCTTCTCCAGCTCATTTTACAAATGAGGAAACTGAGGCAAACAGGGTTAAGTGACTTGCCCAGGGTCACACAGATATTAAAGATATGAGACCAGATTTTAACTCAGGAAGACAAATCTTCCTAACTCCAGCCCTGGCGTTCTATCCACTGTGACACCCAGCTGCCCTAAATGCTTTCAAGCCATACTTTTAATAAAAGTGTTCTAGAATTTTTTTCCCAGAAAAAGAAGCCAATCTCCCTACCCTACACGCTACAGAATCCCATTTTGCCTTTTTTTGAGAATCAGGACACTGTTTGCCTTTCTTGTCTTGAAGCAACTATCCTCTTCCAATACTAGGTCATCAGTTACACCTGCCAGGGCCACTGCTTTCATTATACTAGGATATAGTTCTTTTGGGGAGCTAGTGTCAGATGTACTGAAGGCAGCTAGATCCTGCTTTGCAATCTCCCCTATTGGCATTCCACTATCTTCGAATCTTTCTCACTCAGTTCTATTATTTGCAGTCTAAGGAAGGTTCTCTTTGATCACCTGTTGGGCTCTAGAAATTGAAACTATGTTGTTATTAAGTTGTTTCCAACTCTTCACAACCCCATTTATGGTTTTCTCGGCAAAGACACTGGAGTAGTATGCCATTTCCCTCTCCAGATTATTTTACAGATGAGGAAACTAAGGCAAGAGTTAAGTGACTTGCCCAGGATCACATGGCTACTAAAGTGTCTGAAACCAGATTTGAACTCAGGTCTTCCTGACTTGGCAC
This sequence comes from Phascolarctos cinereus, assembly GCF_003287225.1. NCBI lineage: Eukaryota > Metazoa > Chordata > Mammalia > Diprotodontia > Phascolarctidae > Phascolarctos > Phascolarctos cinereus. The sequence goes on from NW_027556098.1 coordinate 12,337,067, forward strand.
TCTGCCTAGCTACCCATGTATAGGCATACTCTCTACTATTTCTAGTAGTTTAATAGCTGGTGTGTCCTTGGACATAATATTACATTGGTTTTTGGAATACAGAGCTGGCGAAGGAATTTGTCACATCTATTTCATGCATTGATGTAGTGCTGGTCACTACATAGGAAGTGGAAGTCCTTGTAGGGAATTTCCTGGATGTGTAAACAAATACATCTGACTCTTGTTGAGGCATACAGTGTCAAAAGCAGCTCTGTGCATTTGTGAGTATGGAATGGGATAAATACAAAGCATAGATAAAGCATGTAAGCAGTAACTCAGAATAGATAGATGACAAATACCTGGGGGAGGAGCTGAAGAACCTTTCCCTTACAAGATAAAAAAAAGAAGCAAAATAAGAATAAAATAATAATACAGTCTTTTCGCCATTATCCCTTCAAAGGACTTAGGTTCAAATACTTGCGTGCTTTGGTCAAGTCATACTTAGCCTTGCTGCATCTCAGTTTTCTCATTTGAAAAATAAGGATGGTACTAGATGGCCTCTCATGATCTTATGTAATCCTAATCTGGACAATAATTACTCATCTAGTTTCTTCAAGAGCAGGTCATGTCATGCCAGGCTAACCTGATTTATTAACAAGCCATTACTGTGGGCTTCTATTTCCTTATCTGTGAAACGATGGGGTTGTGGGGTGTCATGTAATTAGCCAGATGGTAAAGCTGTCATTTCCCCCCCATAACTCCTCAACCTCAAAACCTCAAAAGAAGGAAATGTAGACCAAAGATACAGTTAAAGTGAGAACACAAAATTCTGTGGATTTCCTTTTTTTTTTTTTTTGAAAGTCAGCATTATGTAGAAGAGTCAAAGCTGAACTTGAAATCAGAAAAGACCTAGATTGAAATCCTACCTCAGACACTTACTAGTTGTATGATCTTGGATGTTATTTAACTTCTTTGAATCTCTATTTCCTTATCCGTAAAGTGAGAGGGTTAAACTCAAGGAGCTCTAAGGTACCTTCCAACTCTAAACCTAAGACCTGAGAATCTATAACCTATTGGCTGAGTTTGCTTAATTTTTTTTCTTCTGCTATAAGGTAAACCTCCCCAGGCAGAGGACAGGGGACAGAAATAGCTAGAAATGACTAATATAAAAATAAAAGATATCAATAAAGCTTTTTTCTTTTAAATAAGAAGTTCAGACTAGATCTGACATTCTTAACTTTTAGGTTCACAAAGAGTCAGTGGATTTCATGGGAGTCTGTAAACTTGGACTGGAAAAAAAATTTCACATTGTTATTTCCATCCATATAATTGTTTTCCTTTGTATTCTTCTGTATATTTTCATGTCCATTTTAAAGCATTTTTTTTTCTGAAGTGGGGTCTGCAGGTTTTAACAAACTGTCAAAAGAGGTCCATGACATAGAAAAGGTAAAAAAAAAGAGTAGCTCTCTTAGATGTGGTTGAGTGCTAAATTTATCATTACCATCTCATTATGATTCTATATCTCAGAATTAATAATTAGAAGTAGGATTCACACCCAGGTCCTGTGGTTCCAAATAAAGTCCTCCTCTTGCTGAACCATGTTACCTCCCAAAACAAAGTTAAACCCAAGATGAAAATGCCAAGATCAAACCCAGGGCCTTATACACACAACGTGTGCTCTCTCTCACTTACTGAGTTTATATTGAAGGGCCTTCATTTTTTTTTTTTTAAGTAAAGCTGAAGTTGGAGTTAGGGTCAATTTAGGGGGCTGGGAAAGAGGTGAGGGCTTGATGAGAGAGGAAAAATTTCAGAACAGGCATTGCAGGGAGTCTGATGGGGAGAGAGCAGAAAGAAAAAGGTCAGGAAGAGACAAAAGAACTGTACTAGATCAGTGAGGACCCTTATGAGATTAGATAGCATGTGGTTTACCCAATTAGCCCAGTTTCATGACTTCTATGAATTTGCAAAACCTTATGAATATGAGTAGAAATAATGGATGGTGAAAGTTACACAAGTTAAGGATCACAAGGGTGAGAAAGGTCTCTGGTAGAGAAATTGGGGAAAGCAGAAAGAAAGTACAACTGAAATGGTTAATCGCAGGATACAGACACTGAAGAGATACAAATCAGCTAGTAGAGAGTTAAAACCTTGGGAAAACAGGGAAAGACCAAGGGACTATATATAGATCAGAATGAGGGCAGAAATCAGGTTCAGGAAGAGTGACTTATGGAAGAGCCAGTTCTTAAAGAAGCTAGATTCAGAGAAAGGAATTTCAGCTGTAGGATCTTAACAGAAGATCAGTTTTGAGAGATAATACTGTCTAAAATGTGACTGCTCTGGTGGGAAGCTGAGGCAAAATGGAGTTTAGAAGTCATGGAACCTGGGAAACAGAGAGGTCAAGGTGTTAGAAGGGACATCAACTGTCATCCTAGGCTGTGTAGAGATAAGCTCACTCTTTAGGATCAGCTAAATGCTAATGGCATTGTTTTCTGTCCAGGTCAGATCAAATCTCCATAATCCAATTCAATTCTGGCAGCCACATTTGAGGACTAACAATGATGAGTACTCCAATGCATTCAAAGGAACCTTTCCTTACCCTCCACCAACCTAGAAATATGAAAGAATTAGAATCATGGTACACGAAGCTCCACTGGAGCGAGCAAAGATTTTTTTGCTTTAAGAAAAAAGACTTAGAAGATTACTGCTTTATTGAAATATTTGAAGGATAATGCAGAAGAATTATATTTACTCTTCCTGGTCTAAATGCACTGAACTAGATAATGGGTTCAGGTTATAGAGAGGCAAACAAGGACTCAATATAAGGGTAAAAATCTTCCTAGAAACTAGAGCTTCAAAAAAAAATATTAATGGGCTTTTGATACAATTAGTTCCACTATGCTAAAATTCTTCAACCACAAGTTGGATGACTATTTGGGACACTGTAGAATTATGTTTCTGATAGAGGCTGAACTAGGAAACTTTAAGGCTACTTTTAACTCAGAGCTTTATGATTTTATGAATATTTCATTTATTGTAATACTGACATCAACAATCCATGTTCCAAATTAGAAAAGGCCCCAGAAGAACTGCAAAGTTGGTAAAATGGGTCTTCTAGATTCTCTTACCTGTATGTCCTCCTTCCTTTACCTTCCAATCTCTCTTTTGTTTTATTTTTTGCTAGGCAATGGGGTTAAGTGACTTGCCTAGGGTCACACAGCTGGTAAGTGTCAAGTGTCTTAAAGCCACATTTGAACTCAGGTCCTCCTGACTCCAAGGCAGGTGCTCTATCCACTGTGCCACCTAGCTGGCCCTGAATCTCTCTCCTAAGATATCAATTGCTCAATGGATATACAAAGCATTTCCACTGGTATCCCATTCCTGTCTGGCCTACACTGAAATATCCCCTCATCTGCCACCCTTCTCCCAGAAATCAGACTCTACATATTCAATATTGCTTATTTCTCCTAGTTGTTAAAATAATTCATTTTAAAGGTAGGAAGGATGATCGGGTAAGTTACTGAGGCAAACTTAAGTACAGTCTCAAAATAATTTACTTCAGAAACCTGTTTTGTTGTTGTTCAGTTGTTTTTCAGTCATGTCTCACACTTTGTGACGCCAAGTGGGGTTTTCTTGGCACAGATACTGGAAAGGTTTGCCATTTCCTTCTCCAGCTCATTTTAAAAATGAGGAAAACTGAGGCAAACAGGGTTAAGTGACTTGCCCAGGGTCACCCAGCTAGTAAGTATCTGAGGACAGATTTGAACTCACCAAGATAAGTCTTCCTGATTCCTGCCCACTACTCTATCCGCTGCCCCAGAAATTTATAGCTAACTTTATACTGCAAAAACTATGAACCCCACATATTCAGAAATAGTAATGTGAGAATGGAGTAATGAATAGAGTAATGACTATGAAAAATGAAAATGTCTTTCCCACCAAAAAAAAAATTAGTTCAACCTTTTTGAAGAGAAAAGCCTAACTTTTAATGCGATATTTTATCCTGGTCTGTCCAGTTTTACTTAGGGCTCTGCTTCCCAGCTGTGTGAATTCAGGCAAATCATTTCAGTTCTCTGGACCTCAGTTTAATGAGGGGAATGGACCATTAAAAATTCAGTCTCTAAGTTCTATTGATTACATGCCTGTAGTAAGAGGTCAAAAGTGGTTAAACAGCAAAAAGGCTGGCCACCATGTGACAAATTTTGGCAAGTGCAATCCAAGGATTTAAAAATAAGCAATTAACCCAATGAATCTCTGATGACCTACACAGGAAAAATATTTGTAGTTAAGAGTACCTCTTGCCCATTCGGCAACCACAAATGATAGGATTTTTATAAATCTAAATATGTATATTCAGCAAGACAGCCATGTTTAACTTTCATTTCAACCTAATGTTATTGGTATTAAAAAGCAGATGATCCCTTACTATTATCATTAAAAAGACAACCTAACAAAGTTGTCTGCCTTCTCAAATGCTTACAAGGTTCAGCAGATAGGTTAAGAAATTAGGCAGAAGATAGCAGGAAAGAATGAAAAAAAACCTAATATCTAAAAAAAAGAAAAAAAATTGCTTTCAGTTCAAGCAGCATTTGGGCTAGCTGCCTTTTTTTTTTAAAAGCATCTTAAAATGTCGATCTTCAATTGTCCAATTATATTTCACCCAGCAGGAGCTTTAGCCCTTTATTCTAATTCTCCTTTGTTTTAATGAGGTCACCTAGGAGAGAAGCTTTTGAACCCAGCTGCACCAGGTCTTGGGAAATGATGATGAGCTGCGGAAAATACACCCAGTACGAAAAAATTTTAAAAGGTTCTGGTCCTGCCAGAAGGGATCAAGACTTAAAATGGGTTAAAAGGGATCCTTTGACTGTTCTTACCTGACAATCAAATCTTTCCAAATACTACTGCTCAAGGCATAGCCATACAGATTTCTGTGGTCTATTCATAAAATGGCAGGAACTAAGACTCAGTCAAAAGAATCTAAAAGTATAGAGGAAAAATTCACAGTAATTTTTATTATTCTGCTTGCAGAATATTCTAGAAGGTTTAGAACAAGATGCAAACTATTTTCCTAAGGGAAAATAGGAATAGAATGACTACAAATTGTTTCTTTAATGACAAGGAAGCAAATTTGAGATTAGACTCAAAATTTATTTGTATGTATAAAACCAGCATAGGAATGAGTTCAGCATATTCTGTCATTAAAAAAAAATCCCAATACTATGAACACTACCATGTTTGACCATGGCTTTGTTTGGTTCTCCTGCATTTTCCATACTGAATATGCTAGTGAAGTCGAAATTATTAGCCTAATGGCAGCAAACAAAATAATTTAATTTCCAAACTGGAAAATCAATTTCTACCTTAACAAAGAAAATCCCAATTACTACTAGTAGAGGCAGTGTTTTCTAAGGAGCTCTACTGACCAATGGAATCACAAGATCACTGTAACTTTGCAGTTATAAAGTATTTTATATATACTGTATTTTAGTTATCTTGACAACTTGATGATGAAGGTAATGTAATCTTATTGTCCTCATTTTATTAATGAGAAAACAGAGTTCTTTAAAAAAAAAGTTCTAAATAGCAGAATTGGGGGCTTAAATGTAGCAATTTTAATTTTTAAACTTTTTCCATTATACTTCTAATGAGAAAATTCATTAATTCTGTTTGGTTTAAATTTCTAGTATCAGCTTCAGATACTTGTTTGCACCCCAGTTGAATATTTTCACCATATCATTAGACCATATCATTCCCCAAAGGCAGGTATCTTGCTTTATTTCATCTTTGTACTTCCCTAAGAACTCAGAAAGTGTTCTCTACATTATAGGGATTTAATAAACATTACTTGAATGAATGTCACTAAACAATGTGTTTTAATGATATGTTAATGTAAATATATTAATTTGTAAAAATGCTTAATCAAATCTTGTCAAAATCTCAATGTAAATTACTACTCTTTCTAATCAAACATATCTAACTTAAGCCAAAAAAATTGTTCCCCTTCCCAAAAGAATTACAAATGGAACCTGTTTCAGGCTTAAATACAGTTCTTTCCTGCTTTGAATAGTAGCTTGATTCAGTTGGATTTAGTTTCACAAATGATCTTTCTATAAATTGGATTTTTTGTTTGTTTGAATTATATCAATGAGATAGTGTGGTGTCACACAAAGAAAAGATTACTGAAAGCCCAGGTAACCTGATTTTAGACCTGGGCATACAACTAGGTAGTTGTGTCATCCTGGGCAAATTGCTTGAGATTTGGGGGACTCAATTCTTTATCTGTAAAATAAGAAGGTTGGATCAAACGATGTCTAACACATCTTCTAGATCTGAGTCTATGTTTCTATTTTATGTATCTGATGATTCTAACACAGCTATCTAATCTCACCTGGACCCTCAGGAGATTCATGGTATTTATTTTTTATTAACTCTTCCAAATGCTTCCTAGTGGTTGCCCCAAACCTTTTCATTGCTTATCAAGTCCCCAACTAGAAATCCTTCACGCCAAACATGACCTTGTCTCAGTTTTCAAAAAGACCAAGGCCATCAGACATGAGCTCTAAATCCTTTCTTCATCTCTAATCTTTTCTCCATCTTTACTCATCATTTTTTCTCTTCTTCCTTCTGCACTAGAAACTTGCTCGATCCCTAATTCACTTTCAATCTCCACCTAGACCAATTCCTTCCCCTTTCCCTATAAACATGTTTCATCCAGTCTCCCCTACATTAAAAAGTCTTCTCTTTACCCAGCATAACTCTCTAAAACAATCTTCTGTCTTCTGTCTGAACTCCCTCCCCTCCTTCCCCTCACTATCTGCACTCATGACTTTATACTCCCGCCAAATAAACTTCCATTTCAACTCTCCTGGTTCTTTTCTAGATCACCTCACTGCCAAATCTAGTGATTTTTTTCATTCCTCTTGACCTCCCTGAAATATTTAATGCTTTTCACCACCCCCTTCTTGATATTGCTCCTTTACTGGCTTTACCCATAGCACAGAATTCTCAGTTTCCTTACTTTCCAACTGTTCTTCCATATCCTTCACTAACTTTTTATCTCATCACCTCATGCCTGTACTATTGTAATAGCCTGATGGTGTGTCTGTCTGCTTCAAGTCTCTCCAAACAATCTTCCTAAAATATAGGTCTGATCATGCCACCCCACCTTCACCCCTACACCCGCCTACTCAAACAACTCCAATGGCTCTCTATAGCCTCCAGAATGGCATTCATATTGGCACTGTTTGGAATTCAAAGCCCTTCATAACCTAGCCTCCCTTCTACCTCCTCCAGCCTTTTCTTACATCTTATTACCCACTATATGCTCTTCAATCCAATGACACTGATGTCCTGACTGTTCCTCAAATAAGACACTCCATCTCTCAGCTCCAGGTTTACTCTCTGGCTATTCCCAATGCCTGAAATGCTCTCCCTCCTTAACTCCATCCTCTGACTTCCCTGGCTTCCCTTTTTTTTTGGGGGGGGAGCTAGGCAATGGGGTTAAGTGACTTGCCCAGGGTCACAGAGCTAATAAGTATCAAGTGTCTGAGGTGAGATTTGAACTCCGGATAGAGCCAGAGCTCTATCCAGTGCATCACCTAGCTCCCCTCCACCCCCACTCCCCTTAAAAAAATTTTTTTTTTGAAGCATACTATCTGTTCTCCTTTTCCTTTGTTGTCTTGTTTTATTGCTTCATTCTTGTGATTCCTCTCATTAGTTCTAATTGTTCTTTACATCATGACTAATGGGAAAATACGCTTAATATGAATGTATAAGTAGAGCCTATATCAGATTGCATGCCGTCTGGGGAATGGGGAGGAGGAGAGAAAGGGAGAGAAAATTTAAAATTCAAAATCTTATGGAAGTGAATGTTGAAAACTAAAACTAAATACATTATTTACAAAAATAAAAAAAAATTAAAAATCTCATTTTTACAGGCAGCCTTTTCCCCAACCCTCTTAATTCTAGTGCCTTCCTTCTTTTAATTATCTCCTATCTCTCATCTCTCTCTCTCTCTATATATATATATATATATATACACATATATATGTTTATACATATATGTGTGTGTGTATGTGTGTGTATATACACACACACACACACACATATATAAATATGTATGTATTTACACGTTGTCACTACCATTAGACAGTGAGCTTCTCAAGGCAGGTATTGTCTTTTGCCTCTTTCTTCTATCTCCAGCACTTAACACAGTGCCTGGCACATAGTAGGTACTCAATAAATGCTTACTTATTATCTTACTCCTGCTCTTTCAACATAGGTATCCCCATCAAGACTCTGCTCTTGGCCCTCTTCTCTTCCTATAAGTACTCCTTTGGAGATATTTGTTATCATGGCTTCTAGGCAAAAAACTTACAAATTTTTATCTCCGCCACCAGGACCTCTCCCTGAGCTCCAGTTCTACAACTCCAACTGCCTGCTGTATATCTGTGCCTTGAATAGACTCCACTCCACTGTCCCAGTCTTTGCCTATCTGTACTAAGCCCTTCCTTTAAAGGCACTAATTTAGGTGCTACCTCTCCCATGAAATCTCCATTCCACTGAGTTGCAAATGACCTCATCATAATATACATGTCTTATCTCACTTCAAAGACCTGCAGGCTCATAAAGGGTAGATACAGAACATCTTTATATCTCTAGAATATGGCACAGTACGTTTCACATATTAATGTTTGATGAATTGAATTAAATCAACACCTAAAAGCAATGACATCTTATTTCCATTCTCTAGTAGAAATGGTAATGACTAAAACTAGAAAAACAAAATTAAAAAAAGAGGAAAAATAAGATACTTTATAGCCAACATCTGAACAATCCAGTTGTACCTGTGAGGAGGGAAGAACTGGGGAAAGAAGGGGAAATAGGCTACCACTACAATTTTATATTCCGGAACTCTGTGTCTAAGTTCCATAAAAGCTAACCATCAGGAAGGATATTGTGCTCCCCCCCTCCACAATCCCCTTTGTCTTGTAGATAATCACTACCAAGAATACACTCTGGATAACTACAACTCCTTCCATATTTTAAATCCCAGAATGAATTCAGGATAAAGCGGAGGAATAAAAATTCTTCCACCAGATTCCTTCTCAATCCCCAAGTCAAGCCTCCAACCCTACCATAGAAGTCCTTTAATCCAAGCATCTCATTTTAAAGATGAGGAAACAAGGACCAGCATTTCAGATGACTTTGTCACAACCACTACAGTCAATATACAGAAGCAACAAGTAAAGGAGTCAGAATTTGAACCCAGATCTTCTGGTTCCAAATCAAGCACTCTTTGCACATGCCTCACTGGCACCTAATGACAATTCTCAATTTTCCATTCAAAAATAAATTTTGGAATGTCAATTTGTTATCCACAGATCTTTGGGTGCAATTCTCAGCATGCCTAGCCTAAAGACCAGTTTTAAGAAAGGAATAGGATTAGAGTAAGGTCCTTTCTAGCTCTGAATCTATGATCAGTATTTTGCAATGGAAGGAAAGACCTTGTAGTAGGTCATCTGACGTACTGTCAGCTTTGGAAAAACCAACGAGATTTCTTTTGGCTTTAATAAAGGCTGCACAATGAATTAGTATCATGTGGTGGTATTCACTGAAAAAAAATTTTTTTTTTACCAACCTTCTTTCAAGACCTCAGGGTAGACAATGCAATGTTGTGGATAGTGACATCACATGTGATCAAATCTATATTCCTAATGGGATAACAGTACGCTAGTTCCTGTCTTTATACATGTGGGAAATCCAAGTAAATATAGAAAATTCCCAAATGACTGAAATAGCTGAAACTGATACAGTACATCAAAGCTGTATTTTAAACAAATGCTGGTGCCAGGAAGAATACAGATGAAGATTAAAGCATCAGAGAGTGCTTTTCTCTAGGAGAAGTTTGGTTTTGAGTTATCTTTCTCTTGAAAAAAGCATGCATCAGAAACTATTTTCTTACAATCCCTGATGTATGCAGTAGGGCTCTTTAGCAGAAGTGATTAAGATTAATACAGTAGTTCATTCAATAATCATTTATACAATAAACATCTATTTAGTGTCTAAGATCAAAGAGTAAATCCAGATCTTGGGTTTGCTATAGATACTGATTTTTCTATTAATTTTTTTTTTAGTATTTTCACATGAAAAAAAAAACCCTACTTAATTCCTAAAGGAAAAGAGAGCAAAAAGGTAATGTTCAGAGGAGAGGGGTATCTGTAGTTAACGTCATACCTTATCTGATTTTGCAACCAGTCATTTTATCCAATTCAGTATTCAATGGCGGCACTAACAAAACTTATTTCCAGGTATTCAAGTATTGAGTTTCCCATTTGCAACAGGACAGATTTTTGGCGGTATTCAAGTGGGCAATTGTTAATACGATTACAGTAGTCTTAGAGACCACTCTGTAACTCAACTACAAGACAATCTATGGTTTACATATAAATATTAAAACCAAGAAGAAATTCTCTGAAATGAAATTATTTTTACCATGCTGATGTTACAAACACTTGATTACTTCTTTGATTTAAATGGTGTTGCATTAATAACACACACAATAACATAACAGTAACTGAAGGTTAAAAAAGACAAGTTTTGAAGAACAAATAATCTCATTTAATTATTCACACCAGACTGCCCAAATTAATAATTCTTTAATAACAGAATAGTTTAGTTCTATTATTCTCCTATTAATTCTATTATTTCCCCTATTCAAAGGAAAAAGAGAAGTTTTTTGACTATAAAAGGAGAGACAAGAAGTCATTTTAAATTTGAGGAATCAAGAATGGGTGAGGAGTAGGGACTTTGGAACTATTGTGAAAAAATAGAAACATTGATTTCAAAGCCATGAAGAATTTCAAGAAACTTATAAAAAGTTGTAAAATTTGAAGAAAAAAAAAGGCCATAAACTTTCCTGAGTGGGCCAAGGGGTGCTCTTCAATAAAACTTTGGTCACTGCTGTTCTAGATTATTTTAATCATGACAAAATTCTACAACTATGCCAATTAGGGAAAATGTTTGCAGAACAGCTGGAGAATGAGCAAATAATGTTTTATTTACTGGGTTTCAAAGAATCTTTTTTCATTTTTGTGACATCTTAAAGGTATATATATTTTATTATAATTTACTATGGCTTATAGGAAAAGCTAATGAATAAATATATGTAAATCTTTTAATAAAGTGTTTTTATTTTCAACATGAGCTAGTAAATGACAAAAAGGTAATCATTTATACACGTGTATTATCCAGTTTTTTACAATCAGCCATTAACCCACTCATATATAGTGAGTAGAAATTCATGCTATGAGTAGCAAACACCTCCACTACTATTTTACTTTTTAAAAAATTATTTATATATCACTGGCAAGGATGAGAACTATCTTCTAATTTGCAAAGCTGGTTTAGAAATAGCAGAGAGCCATTCATAGATAAAAGTCTTGTTTTCAAGGATTTAAACTAAATTAATCAGGACTTTATGAATGAAAAATCAGGAGAGTCACTAATCACAAGAATATATGTGCATATAAAGAAGATCCGGGATTTTGTGAGTGTGGGCATTCTTTCCACCACAGCCAGTTGCAGCCTATCGACAATTTAGACAAGTCCCCATAGGATGAGAGACTTGCACTGAGACAGAATGATCCAACTAGTCAGAGGTGGAACTTTAATCTAAATTTTCTAGACCACTTGATGTAAAAAAAAAAAGAACACATAATATCCTCTCCAAAAAATTCCATTTTTTGGTAGTAGTTTTGGACAAACAGCAGGGACTTTTCCTACTACATTTTAAATAAGATACATACAAAACAATATGGTACTAAATAACATTCCCAGTTTGCACCGTTATCTTTCCTCTGGATATTCTGATAAAGAACAAAACAAAAAAAAATCCAGTGGTCTAACATTACACTATTGCTATCCAATATTTCAATAATTAGTTTTTTGAAGTCAGAAGAGCTGAAATTTTAAAAATTGAACACTGATACTTTCCATGAGATTTAATCATTCTGGGAGACTCAGTTTCTTCATCTGTGAAATTACATAGCTGACATGGATGATCTTGAACATCTTTTGAAGTCAAAATCTTTTGATCCTATGTATCTCTCTTACCTTCTACTAGTTAGGTCATTTGATAGTATTCAGTATTAGAAAAGAGAAGAAGGCATTTTCCACATTGCCATCAGGGTATTTTTTTGGGAATACTACTGTGCTGTAAGAAATGATGAGCTGGCTGATTACAGATAAACATGGAAAAACTTGCATGAAATAATAGAAAATGAAAAACCTAGAAAATATTGTATACGGTAACAGCAATATTATTTGAAGAATAATAGTGAACGATCAAGTTGTTCTGAGTATTTACAAACACTCAAGTCAACTACAAAGGACCTAGGAAGGAAAATGCTATCCACCTCCAAAGAAAGAACTGATAAATTAGAAGTATGAATAGCATGGTTTTACATATATTTATAAATCTGTGTTAAATGGTGGTTTTCTTTAGTGTGGAGTGGAGAGGCAGGAAGGGAAGACAGTTTGGAACTTAAAATGTGACAAAAAATAAATAAATAAAATAAAAAAAAAAAAGAATGGATCTCTCTATCTCACCCAGGATGGAAATGCAATAGCCACTTAAGGTCCCAATTCCAATTCTGATCAGCATGAAAAGCTTTAATCTGCTCTATTTTTCTGACCTGGATGGTTCACCACTGTTTAAGCAGCCTGGCAGCCTTCTGCCCCTCTACAATCATCAAACTGGTGCCAAATTTAGGGCTGACTGGCTTTATCCCTACTGTAGCTTAGAACTCTCAAAACCAAGTCATCCACTCCTCAGTCTCCCCCCAACAGCAGTATCTACAGGTGTTCATAACCATGCCTGGCAAGGTACCTTCTTTGATAACAGAATATTTTATCATCTCTTATTTTACAAAGCTCTAAGAACTTCCATCTTATGAAATCTACCCCAAATTCTAAGTACGAGAAATGTAAAATATAAAATTCTTTACATTAAGTTTTACTTCTTCCAGAGAAATCTTTTCCTGTGTAACCAAGTAACACATTTCACTCTCACAGTGACTACCTGAAAAGTGTTTTACATTAAATTCTAGGAGGGCAGGAGCACCTCCTTTTTTATATGCTCTGTGCAGTACCTTATCCATTCTGAGTGTTCCAATCCCAGGAACCAAAGTATTGTTTGAGTCCTTGGATTGTTACAATAAAGAAGCATAATGTTGCAGAGCCATGTGCTCCAAAGAGAATAAAGCTCCAACATCCCTCTGTGGGGCTTAATAGAGGTAGCCTAGCAGATGGCAACACTAAGCTAATCAGAGCTCCGGCCAATAAAACAGCATAAAGGTAGTAAGTAGTGTCTGCGGTCTCTTCTCTCAGTTTGAATGGGGGAAGGGAGTTGTGTTCCTAACATTCCGTAAATAAGGGGTATAAGCTTTTGAAGAGCTTAACCCCCTTCCCAGGCTGTCTGAAAAGCTACATAATAAGCCCACGAAAAAAGCTGATACATTGTTCTAGCTGCTATTTAGATCTCCCAAACTCAATCTTGTTTAAAAAAAAAAGTCCTAGTCCACTGCCAAGGGAAACAAACATTATTACCTCTTGCTTCTCAAAGACCCAAAGTCCATTTTGGTTCTCCCACTGAATCCTAGGCTGTTAGCATCTAGCATCTTCCACTGGCTGGACAAAGTGTGCACACAGTATCTGAGGCCACCAGATAAGAGACTCAAGATAACAGACTCTCTTAATTGTGTGCTTACCCTGGTACTCTATTCCCAGCTGGCAAATACTGCAAAAACAGCTAGTCCATATGTTCTGACTCTAGGCATAAGTTTTCAAAAAGTCTGTTCTCAAAAGTTTCATGTGAACCTTCAAAAAGTGAAAGTACAATTTTTACTCTTCTAATTTAAATGTAAAGCTAGAAGTTAATAGTCATTTATCTGTACCCTTAAAATTTGTTGCTTGCAGGTTTAGTTTCCTTAATTAGCATTTTCGCTTCATAATAGATTACTGTTTTGTGGCAATATTTTCAAGTCCTCATGAAACCTTTTAAGCTCTCCAAAGTAATTCCCATTATGCAACATGCAGTAAGTACTCTAAATTTTCCTATGGAAAACTCTTCAAATTAATAATAAAAATAAGGGAATCTTTTAAAAAAAATCCACAGTGAATGCTCTGATCATTTCGGAAAACATATTTTTTTCAAAAGTGAATTTTCACAAAAATAACTTTGGTTGTAATCAGAAAGAAAATTACATTTAACAACATATTTGTGAGATAGGAAGAGAGGCACATTAAGATATGGGAAAGAAAAAAAAACCTTAGCAAGGTAGGTTTCATTAAGAACATGGCTTTAAAGTTAACATTTCATAATCTCACCTTTTCTCAGAATATTAAATGTAATATAGAACAAAGCAATATTTATCCAGTTACTTTTTAAATACGTTCTAACCTAATTAAAAATCTAAATAGAAGCAAAATGTTTTCCAGAACAAAAAGCAAAATATTTTATGATCCATATTTCTCTTTTCTGTACTGATTTCACTTTGAGAAAAAAAAAGTCAAGTCTAATAAAAGAAAATCATGTCATGAATGCAGGCTGCACCTCTTAAACTTTTGTATCTATTATATTTGAGGAATAAATTAGGAAGACAGTAACATTTTTAAAAAGGTGTCACTGAAAGTAATTCTGTACGCAATATACGATCTTTCATAACATTGGAAAAGTTACAAATTCATACTTTTCCATTCTTCTGAATCCTCTAACATAAGACTGCCCACAAATCCAAAGATTTCACCATTCTCACACTCACACACACACACACACACACACTCCCCCAGAGGTACATACCCTCTTATCTGAACAAATATATCATTTCTGCCACACTAACAATTTTCTAGGAAGGGGGAGAGGGAAATAAAACCTCATGCCGAATTAGTCATTCTCTCACTTTTTCCAACATCAGTGCATTTGATTACAGATCTGTCATGGCTTCCAGGAACATCTGTGCTAATCAATGTTGTTGCCTTTGGAACTACCTTGTCAATGGACTGTTCCAAGTACTTAGCACAAGAGGGGTGCAAAGAAATAGTAGTTTTGCGTTGAATAATGGAAACATGCATTTTAAAATGACTAGCCTATAAAAAGTAATGCACATTAAAAACAAATCTCCTAGGAAATAATGAACAATGTTCATAAAATAAAACTAAGCAGTCTTTCCAAATATTTACACTAGCAAGTTTTATCGCATAATACAGCTAATGCCCCATGATGTTCTTTATAAATGATCCTCCCCCTTCTGTGTTAATCTCTGCCAGAGTGTAAATTTAGTGGGTTTAATTAGATTCAAAAAAGGAGTGCCATTGCTACATTGAACTGAAAAAGTAATAAATAATAGTTGCCAGCGGCATCAATGCTCAGGAAATCCCTCAGGGGGTAAAAAGTTTATTCAGTACATTCAAGAGAGGCTACAATCAGTAGGATAATTGAAATTTCTACTACTTATGCATTTCCCTTTTAAACCGAACAGATTCAAACTGATCTATAAAAAAGAGGGGAAATTAGCTATTTTATGAAAGAATTCAGCTTTAAAATAAAAAACTACAGTGCATCCAAAATAGGTATTAATATACAGTTGGCTTTTAGGAACATTTTTATGTAAATGTAGACATATTACTTACTATGAGGGGAAGGAAAGCAGATTGCAATTTTTACGTACTATAGTAGAAAATTAAAGAAAAAGACATGAACATGTAAGTTCTAGGTTCCCAAAAAAAAACAACTGCCTCTATTTAACAACTCCATATACCTCCCCCACAACTCCCAACACACACCCATTTACACTCTTGTTATGGAGCTAGGGAATACTTCTCTTTTTATGACTCACTAACGAGCAAAAGCTGGTGTAGATATCAGTATACCTAGAATAAGAGTATTTATCACTTGACAAAGATTTGACCTAGCTTCTGTCCTCCAAATATATATTCTCTGAGAGAAATGCATTCAAAGGGTGCCATTTTGCCATACCTTCTTTCTCAATCTCCATCAAGTCAAAGCAATATCTTCCCCTAAAATATCAATTCCATCAAATTGCTGTTCAATGGGAATAATCAAATCATATCTCAATGAGGGCAGCAACCAGTAAGCATTTATCCAGTGCTGATCATCATTATAATAAGATGCCATATTGTTTTTAAAAATAATGTGTACGTATAACCTATATCAAATTATTTATTTTCTCAGGGAAGGGGGAGTTGAGGGAGGGAGAGAGAAAATTTGGAACTCAAAATTAAAAAAAAAGAATGTTAAAAATTGTCATTACATGTAATTGGAGAACATTATTTTTAAAAAATAAAAATTAATGTGCAGGCCATTATAATTGGAGCAGGATAGGAATGGCAGGAGAAAGGGATGAGGGTTTAAAGGTGAGTAGGTCATTCTAGCCTCTAGGCAGAACCTCAAAAGTTATGTCTGCCTTGCTGCTTCAAACTATGTTGAACCAAAATGCCCATGAACAGGTGCCAAAATCCTCTGCACCAGATAAAACATATTATTTGTCAGGGAAGAAGCTCTTTTCCCCAACCTGAGCCAGCCCTTCATCTGAACAACTCAGCAACTGTTGTCTCTCAAAACCCTCAGGGCTTGATTCCTAGAGTACACAAAATGTCATGAAGCAGACACATGGATGCTAAAAATTAGTATTAGGAGGCTTTTGTTATGAGCAACATTTCACCGTAGAAAGGAACTGTCCCTTGTCATTTGTAGAAGTTAGAGATAGCGACCTGTCTGCTAAGTATCGTTTTCCTAGCATCAATTTCTAAATGATGACAAGATACTTACTTATCAGTCCCCTGAAACAAGATCCAACTACTTTTAAAAACTTAACTTGCCAAATGCAATTCTACTCCTGACCACCTGTTCACAAGAGAGATGAGAGAAAATCTCTTGCCTACAAATTAAAAGTCACACTTTCCCAATCTTAAGTTCTACCATCATCTTCCCCCTGTCAATTTAATTCAACATATGTAGGAGCCAAAAAAGGCATTAGAGTTCATCTAGTCCAACCCCTTTAACTCTTTCTACAATTTGTTCTTTAATCTCTTTAGTTGAGTGCTAAGTCTTCATTTGGGTCTGTGTCTTGCTTGTGCCCCTAGAATTGAATACTAAAGCAGAAACAGAGAGAAACACAGAGACAGAAACACATACACACACCCCAGAAGAAAATGAAATATTGATGGAGCAAACTCCTGGAGGAACCATTACCAAAGTCACAAGTAGAAGAGTTGTCCATGAAAAAATCAGAAGTTCCAGTTTCCTCAGAAATTGGAATAAAATAGAAAAGAGAATGGATGATGTCAAGTACAGGAGATGAGGAAGCTTATGGCAAGTGACTTCAATTTTCTCAACAGAGGAGACAAAGATACCTGCTGAGAAATTGGGGGTGCAGGTGAGGTAGGAGGTAAGCTGTCAGGAAAGGTAGACAAGCCCAAAGTCCAAAGAACCCTAAAGCACCAGTCTTGCTTCCCACCTAGCCCCCACAGCCATCATTTAAGGAAACAATATCAGCCAACATTTAAGGAAAACAAAAAGGACCAGCTTTTCCCAGTAACTGCCAACCACCAGCAAATGATTAGGAAATCCAGCCTACTTGAAGCAGCAATGCACCCTACAGGACAGGTAGGGACAGATGCCAATCAAGTCAAACCTCAACTACCACCTCCTCAGATGTCAGTGGGGTCTGAGAAACCAAGAGATTTCTGAACAGCAGTACCCACCCAGACAATAACCCTGCTTCTAGCTCAAGCCCAACAGTCATCATCAAAGAAAGAAAGAATCTGACTTCAACACTACCAAGACTACTTACTGACCAACCGCCACCAATGGAAAAGAAAGCCCACCCCCACCCCCAGACCACCTGTCTTGCTTCCAGTTCAGTAGCCATCTAAAGAAGGAACTCCTCTGGAAAGGTAGCCTGGCAACTGCTCCCGCAGGCATTGTAGCCATAGCTACTAAAGACCCAGAAAAGAAATTCCTCATCATCAAAATCTTTGGCACTGTCACATCATTAAACAGCAGGATCTGATTTGATTTTATCAGTAGAAATGACATTAAAGAAGATAACCATCCGCTTTGCCACTGAACCCTGAGGATCACAAGACATTTCCTCTGACTTGCAGCTGAAACCTATATGTGATTTCTTCCCCCATTAGAATGTAAGCTCCTTGAAAGCAGGAACTGTTTTAATTTTCTATTTATATTTCCAGAGCTCAGCAGGTGCTTTGTATGTAATAAGTGGTTATTAAATTTTTTTTAATTCATTCATTGGAGACAGAAGGTTTAGAAAAGGCCTTAAGAGAAGTGTAATGGAGAACCAACTATTAATTAAAGGGGGAAAAAAGGTATTGCCAAGCAGTAGTAGCAAAGAGCCCAGTGGAGATTAGATCGAATGAATTTGGGGGGGACTTTAATGGAGTTGTTGTGTGACTTCCTTCCAAAGTAGTCAGAAGTACCCTAGCAGGGAAGCTTTGAAGGTACGACTTTGGGTAAGTCATTTAAACTATCTAGGCCCCTTTTCCTTACCTGTAAAACATAATAAATAATTGTACTATCTTACAAGATTTTAAGACTCAAATAGGAAAGTATATTTAACATGCTCTGTAACTGTAAAAATTGTCATAGAAATGTGACTTTTTTATTAATAAGTATAATTCATAGTTTTGTTAATAAGAATCATATGTTCTAATTGGACAATGTACAAGACATACATAAAATGATCAGTGAACATAAGATGATTTTACATAGTAAAGGAAGGTTTAAGTCACACAGCGTGGGCAGCATTTAATAAAGTACTATTTGTACATGATGGGCAATAAATTGAAATATAGTTAGAGAATAATCGTATGGAATATCTCAAGGAGATTTCTTTCTGCCTGAATCTTTGAGCACTTCTACCAGCATATCTAAGGAAGTTTAATTCACTCATCCTTTAGACATCAGGATGAGACTGTTACAGGTAACAGGCCATCATTCAGCAGCCACACAGAGAGATCCTTCACCATTATCATTAAGGAATCAGAAATTCCCTCTCCACAATTATACATACCATGAAACCTTAGGAGTCAAAAATAGTGCTAGTTTCCATCTTCAAGATCTTAACCATGATGTTATTCTAGGCAAGTTCCCAGGACACCTGGAACCCATGGCAGCAGAAAAACAAGAAATCTCAGGGTTCAAGCCAACATCAACTGAAAACATTTTATATTCACACAGAAATAATTCTGGCTGACCACATTTGACTTGATTATGGATAAAACCTGTTTTCAAACACTTCATGATTTTCATTATAGGTTTCAAAAATGAATATATAATTTATGGTATAGTAGAAAGAAGATTCTTGGTTCAAGTCTTGCCTTTGACATTTACTACCAGGGTGAACTTGGTCACATCACTTAATCTCACTTGGTTTCTTCATCTGCAAAAGAAGGACATTGAACTAGACAGCCTCTGAACTCCCAGCTAGTCCAAGCTCTATGCTTCTGTGATAAACTTCCTTTTAAGTCTACAAATTCCTTCATTAGTCTTTAAACCAAGCTCTGCTATTATTGTTGTCTCAGTTGTACAAAAGATAAATTAGGGTGTGTCATGTGAAAAGTTACTGGCTTTAGTACAAAAACTAGCAAAACCAAGGTCTTAATACTTGGAGAAAATTTTATCAAATAAATATACTTCAACTGTGCATAAAGTTTTCTATGAAGAGAACCTTAAAAGTCACTCCCCACCCCATTTATAAATAATGCTCTTCAAGGGTCATGGGCCTTGCCCAAGCCCCTATTTTTCAATATTGTATCAATATTTTAATATTAATAGTGTGTTCCAAACAAGCCTATTTATTAAAAATAATTAGTTTTTCTGAGCCATGCAGATCAAAGATAATTTTTTTCCCCAAATGCCTCAAATGGAAACTATAATTATTATGTTCAACAAATCTAACTGTCCTATCTGGAAGGAACTGACCTCTAAAAATACATTACACCTCAATTTGGTCACATGAGAGAAAAAAACTACAATTTTTTCATAATGTGATAAAAAATATGCAAGTCTAAAGGTCACACCTCGCTCTTACACAGGGAGAGCAAACTAAAATGCTAAAGTTCTATCACACAGATTAGAATTTTATTACATAGAATGTGTGTGTGTGTGTGTGTGTGTGTGTGTGTGTGTGTAAAACAGTTTAAGAAGTGTCACGAGTGCAAAAAGTTTAAGAAGCCCTGATTAGATGAAAGTTTCTATCACTTGGATAAATGTGTAAGATCGACATACAGCAATTGGCAAACAGGAATAGATATTTGCCTGGTGAGGCATACAAACATATCTGCTTTTTCTCACTATAAACAAAGTTGTGCCTACTTTGTAAGTGTCTGATAAAGCCAGGAATCCTGCTACATATCAAGTGCCCATGTTCTAAGCAGTGTTCATTGTGTCACTAAGCAGTGGTTCAGCGTCATTGGTAAAGAGGTGGCTTTGCTAAATAGGAAAAGTAGTAAGGAATCTAGTCAAAGCAGAGGGGGATCTATCACCCAATAACCATAACTCACTCTCTAGTAGACTGCCTCCCAACCAAAGTCATTAATAGATTAGACAATGGACTGAGAGACAACTAAAATATAGATGTGATTTTGCCCCCTTCCTTCCAAGTAATACAAGAGATGATGTGACAGTTTTAAGAAGGTTGAACTTCATTCTTGCTCTAGTGCTTATTATGTATATGACTTTGATTTCACCTCTGTGGACCTCAATGCCACATCTTTCCCCACAAACCCACTCCTCTTCCAAGCTTCCTCACTTCTGTCAAAGGTACCACCATTCTTCCTTGGTTCATAACCTCAGCATTATAGAATAATCTTCACTCTCCTTTTCCTCACGTGGCAAGTTGCCAACTCTTAATGTTTCTGCCTCCACAGCTCTCATATCCTACCCCTCCCCTTCATTCATTTAGCTACCTACCACTTGAGTTCAAGCCTTCCTCAACTCTGACTTAGATTATTACAACACCCTCTTATTAATTGATCTATGTTAAGCAGCTCCCCACTTCAACCTACCATATATACTGCTGCCAATGTGATTCTCCTAAACATGACACTTTCCTTCTTAATTCATTCCAGTGGCCTCCAATTACCTCTAGGATCAAATACAAATTCCTGTTTAGCTATCAAAGCCCTATACAACTTGGGCCCAATCTATCTTTCCAGTGTTGTTGAACAAAACATGCCTTTTCTCTTCTATACACCTCTCACCTCTGTGCCTTTACAGTGGCCCTCCCCCATGCCTGAAGTATATTCCTCTTTATCTCCACCTCACAGAATACTTCTTTTCCTTCAAAATCCAACTCAAGCATCACCTTCTATAGGAAGCCTTCCTGATTCCTCCCCTACCCATATGTTCTCATTATCTCTCTCTTTCTCTTTCTCTCCCTATTTACTTTCTTTATATTTATTTTGTCTGTATATACTAACATATGTACTTGTTATCTCCTTTGTTAGAATTTAAACTCCTCATGATCAAGGATTTCTTCATTCAATGTATCTGTACCCCCAGTATCTAGCACAATTCCTGGCACATAGTAGGTGCTTAATAAATACTGATTGATTGATTGATGGAGTTGGACTAGATGACCTCTATGGTCACTTCCAGTTCTAAGTCTATGATCCTAGATCTAGACTATGTAAAATGATTCATTCACCAGAATAATTCGTAGAAACATTAGACTCTGGAGGGATGAAATAGAAAATAGATATGTTTTAGCAGAGGGTATGAAAGGGTATGATTGTGTGATCTGTTCTTGAGATGAAACAATCCTATATGGTACTATCAAGGGAAATAATAAAAAATAATAGGAATGAAGAGAGGAATATTACTTCCAGACCTCAAACTATAATACAAAACAGTAGTAATAAAAACCATGTGGTATTAGATAAAGAGAGTAGATCAGTAAAACATATTAGACATGGAGAGAATCAGAAATAATAGAACTAAAAATCCAGTGTTCTATAACCTCCCAAAACATGAATACCTTGAGAAAGAACTCCCTATTTACTGGGACAATGGCAAACAGATTGGAAAAAAACAGACCAATATCTTATGCTGTACTCTACAGTAAATTAAAAATGGATGAACCTGAATATTAAAGATGAACAAATTATATACTTTTAACTGCTCAATGTATGAGATGTACTAATGTTAGACAAACAAGGAGCAATTACAAGATAAAATGGATAATTTTGATTACCTTAAATTGAAAAGCTTCTATACAACCAGTCAACAAGCAAACAAGGAGCAATTACAAGATAAAATGGATAATTTTGATTACCTTAAATTGAAAAGCTTCTATACAACCAGTCAACAAGAAAGTATTAAGCAGTATGCTAAGTACCAGACCCTGTCCAAACAAAGTTATACAATTAGGATAAGAAGGGAAGTAGTCTAATGAGAAAAAAAAATCTTTTTATCAAATTTCTTCAATAAGGGTTTGGTATCTAACTAAAAGAATTATGACACCAAAAGCCACTCCCCAAAGAATTTGAATAAACAGTTGTCGAGAGTTGCAGTCTGTCTCCAAATCACTATTAATAAGAAAAATGCAAATAAAAACTATGGGATTTAACCTTACATCCAGAAAACTGGTAAAGATGACAAAAGATGGGAATATTCAATGTTGGATTGATTGTAGAAATATAGACATACCAATGTATTGTTGATGGATCCACAAATTGGAACAATCATTCCAAAAAGCAATTTGGAATTATTTAAATAGTGACAACAAGGCCCATACTCTGATTGTACTTCTAGGTATCTATCCCAAGGGGTTCACTGATAAAAAAAAAAAGATAGTCCCATATATGCCAAAACATTTTTATCAGCAATTTTTGGGTAACAAAGTACTAGAAATAAAGAAGAAACCCATTGGTTGGGACCTTGTTCAACTGTGGTACATGAATGTAATGGACCATTACTGTGCTGTTAAGAAAGGATGAATATGACGAATACAGAGAAGCACAGAAAGATTTACATGAACTGATACAGTGAAGGAAAAAAAGGGATGGGAATATATTGGTCAACAACAATGTAAAGAGAAAGAACAACTCCAAGAAAACATTGGAAAATGAATGTACAAAGGACAAGCTTGACTCCAAAGAAAAGATGTGAGAAGACGCTTGTCCCAATTCCTTTGCCTAAGTAGAGGTCTCTCAGGTACGGAACACCTAATTTATTGTCAGATATTTTTAGATGTATTGATCAGTTTTGCTGATTTCCCCCCCTCTTTTTTCTCTTTATTATATGAAATATAATTCCTTAGTATAGGAAATATATTAAACAAATATTATATTGTATTCTTTATTATATGAAATAGCTATCTGAGAGAGGGAAAGGAGGGAAATTTAGGCAATGTAAAAAAGATTAATACAATTTATTTTAAAAATAAAAAGAATGTAGGAAGATAGGATCAAAACCAATTCAGAGAGAGAGAGAGAGAGAGAGAGAGAGAGAGAGAGAGAGAGAGAGAGCGAGAGAGAGAGAGAGAGAGAGAGAGAGAGAGAGAGAGAGAGAGAGAGAGAGAGAGAGAGAGCCTGAGGGAGCAGCGCCCAGGAGAGCAGGAGCTTTAATATAGTGATACCCTCAGGGAACAACAGTTGCCTTTTTTCCATACTAAATGACCCCAGGCTGCTGTGCTTTTAGTTCTTAAGACTAGTTTCTTCTGCCACTATTAGGATGTTACCTGTTCTTCTGTCAGTTACCTTCTAATTTTTTGCTTCCTATCTGCAGTGTTGGAAAGTCAGACAATCAAGCTTGACAGAGTCCAAGATTAAGCTCCAAGTGAGGGTCGAAGGAACTTTCCCATGAAGTTAACAAAATAATAATAGTTGACATTTAACAGAGCTTTAAGGTTTGCAAAGTGATTTACAGAGAGTATCTTATTTGATCTTCACTACTATTCTAGGAGATAACTGTTATAGCCCCAGTTTATAGCTGTCACATGACTTGTGACTAAAGTAACTTGTTTTTAGTCAAACAAGTAGTGTGCCTACAATAGATGGGATTTAAACCTAGACATATTGTCACTTTCCATCATAACATCCCTGACTCATGGTTTTTAGTTCTGAAATTTCGTGACAGCAATTTAAGCCACCCCCAGGCCTTTGTGCCAGAAGCCTGATTCCCAGATAAGTAAGGTATTTTTATATAGAACTCTTACCCCTCTCACTGGCCTCAGGGGTTAAAGATTAACCTTACAGAAACAAAGTTTTAATGACTGACTCCTTCTCTCTTCTTGAAAAAAGGGATACTAATTTTGCAAATGTTCTCCATGTGCCAAGTGTACACCTAGGAATATATCACCAAATTGGCTTCTAGTAGGTTTTCTCAAATTAAAATTATATATAATATATATAATAATAATATATATTATATATAAAAATTATTAAAAATATAAAAATAAAGTTATAAAAATGCAAAGAGCTATTTAAATCTAGGTTTATTTAGAAACAAATTGTGGCTTTATAGATCAAAGTAATCACTATGATACATTGAAATCTATATAAGAAAGCAGCTTCACAAATCAGCTAACTATAATTAAAAGCATCTTTCAAAAGGATCAGTTTTAATATTGTGAAAACTAAATTAATCTGAGTTTTTAAATATCTACAAAGATGAAATTTTGCTCTAATACTTTAAGTTTCTTTTCTGTTACTTTATTTAAAATATGTCTTCTGTTACTTTAAAATGTATATTCTGTTCTGTGACTTTGTTTAAAATATGTATATTACTATATCAAGCAGTGTAGTCTCCTGACTAAAGAACCTACAGATGCACCTCCCTTAAAGGAAACCTTCTATATGAAAATCCAAAACCAGAACTTAGGGGAGAAAACTTTGTAAAGTGAGATAGTGACAACATAAGCAATACACAAAGGATAACCAATAAACAAATAGGAAAAAAAAAACACCTTCCCAATAAACATTGAAAACGAGCAGGGAATATGATAGTGAAAAGAAATCTTTACTTTGGTAAAGGTACAACCCCAAACTATTTTTTAAGTCCATTATCTTCAAAAGATCAGACAATTTAAAGTATTCACTTTTCTTTTGCCCCAAAGGACAAGAGTTTCTGGTATTATATTTTCAGTAACAAATGAGTATTTATATTTCATATTTTAGTATCATAATTATTGTCAATACTATTTTACCAAAATGTATTATGGATTTTTGACATTTTAAAAGTCCAACTTTATTTTTTCAGGTAGGGTTTGTAGTGAAGAAAAACAAAGATTTTTTCATTGTATTCTTTATCCTTCCTATACTCTAACAAAGCCCTTCCAAATACCAGACTTTTTCTTTTTTTGTTTTTAAGGTGAGGAAAGGAATAAGGAAAAAATTAAGTCAGCTATGGAAAAAAAGCCCTCTAATCACATGCAATGATTAATGTTAGTGACATACTACCTAAGTTAAAGGACACCTCCCTCCTTTTGGGAACATACTTTGTATGTGGGATTGTTGGGAAACATTTGTTGTCCTTCCACAAAGCTCTCCTCCAATGCATCACCAGTTCCTTGTTGTTACAGAGCTGAGCCCACACTCTGGCAGGTTCTCTCATGCTGAAAAGAAAACAGGCTATGTCTGCTTTCTAAAGACCAGAGGAGAAAAGTACAGAGAGGCTCATGCCCAGTAGGATGGCTACTTGGTGATGAAATCTTTGACTCTGGCACCCCAGGAAACAAACATAGAGTATTAGAGTCAGTCTTGCTTGGTCTCTTCAGCTTCTAGACTGACTGGTAAACTAGCAGTTGGTGGGGAGAAGAAAAAAAGGGAAAAGGGTACTAAGAATCACACAGTTTTGAGATACTCTAAAAACAACAATTCAGCTACTAGTATTCTATATGTAACACCATTTTCCAACAGCAAATGAGTGGATCACATGGTGAAGGGTTTCAATCATGACCATCTTACCATTAAACTATGATGCAAAAAAAAGTTGCAACTAAATGGTCCAGTTTTTCCTTGGAGAGATAAGCTCCAAGGAGCTGATGGAATTGATTATCTCACTAATATTAGTAATGCTTATAAGTGGTTGTAAAAAGGCCACCATGGAAATAAACTTTAATAACAAACACTTCATGATTAACAGCGGAGACACTGTATTTAGACTTTTAATATCACAGTCCCAGACATACTGTATAAGCACATAGAAATTAAACTGAAGAAAATAAATGTGGAAGAGGATGGGTGCACTACACAAACACAAAAAGGAGATACATGTTGGAAATGACACAATTCTAAGGGCACTGGGATATCCATTCTCAAGGTATTTCAAAAATAAGAAGAGGCCAAAAGCATGAAAAAAAGGATATAATCAGAGAAAAGTAGAATCAGGACAAAACACAGGCTAGTTGCATGGTGAGCGAAAGGGACAGTTTGGGCACACCATTGATATCCCAGCAATGTCAAAAAATTGAGAGAAAGGCACACAGCACATATGTTAAGAGAAATGCATATATGAATGAGATCACAGACGCATTTGCATATTGTCTGAAAACAAAGTGCAGATATGTTTTTTATTACTGAAAAAGAAAAAATGAGGGGGAAGAAAGAAGTAGGGTGTTATTGGAGACTTTTGCATTCGAGAGTGGGGGAGCTGATAAAGTTGCCAAAAGAAGTAGAAAGTGACTTCCCTTCACTCTCTAACTTCCCACCTAAAGAACTATTCCTGAAGTCCTCCTTTCTCCAGCCCACTGCCAAATGGTCCCATGAAAATGTCTCCTTCCAAATTTAACAAAAATACAAATATGAAAAATAGCTTCATTTGTAAAATTCCACAATTTTACAACCAACTTTCCAGGAATATATTAATTCTGTGACAGCACAGAAAAACACTTTCCACAAATATTCTGAATGAATTGACATTACAATTGTGCAGTGGAAAACAAATTCCCTCAAAAAAAAAAAAGCAAAAACCTTCACAGTGCCTAGGAACAACATTTGAATTCTGTTTATAGGCATAGTTTCCATAGTTCTATATCCTAACTTCTGTCAACGATCTAGTTCATAGAAACAGACAGCTTTATTTCCTTTGAAAATCGGCTTAATAGAGGAATCTTTTGTAACTAGAAAAATAGCCCTAATTAGCAGCTTTGTCGCATAGCTGATATACTGTGAAAGCAAACTGAAAATATAACAGCCTGCCACCTTGTGTGAATGACATGCAATTGCAAATCTTTTTCTTGGAAATCTACTGGCAAATTTAGCTTTCTTTCTCTACCACTGAAAAGTGTAGGCAAAACCAAACCAAAACAAAAACTAAGAACCTAGGAATAGGCAATTTCATACTGATGCTGATAGATGCTGTATAGATAATGATACTGATGAGACATTCACAACACGATGTTTCATTGTTTAGGTTTTGAAGGCTCAAAATAAGTGTGAATAGCAATTGTTTCTGTTCTGGCCAGAAACTCTGAGGGTCATCTTCTTCCAGATGAATTCTTTTGTGAAGGCAAACTAGGCTATCTTTTGCCTTAATTCTTAGCTAGCTTTTAATTACTGAATGACCACTGCCTCAGACAAACTGAGACCTGGGGAAGACCTTAGCTTAAAAAGGCCAAGGTCTCCCACTGCATCTGGGGCCATCACCAGGAGTCTTGACCTATGTCTTGCCACTGGACTCCAATGACTCTGGAGGAGAAAGTGAGGCCGATGACTCTCCACAGCTCTGCTTCACTTAAATCTAATTCACATCACCTTCTTGATATCATTGGTCTTCCTCAAAAATGAAGGACCACAAACAACAATATGATAGGACTAAAATAAAGAGGCTGGGTTGACAGGTGGGGTATGTAGCTTCAAGGACTTCTTTTTGAATTCTAATTATATATTTCAAAAGTACAGCAAAGTGATGTGAAGATTTGGGGTCCATATCAAGACTATTATGCTGAAATAGAAATAGCAATGACCTACCGGGGTTTAGAATTTAATTTATTTTCCTCCAAAATGCTTTGTCATTGACTTGAAAATGGTTTAATGAAACATGCCAAAATCTTAGCACTAGTGCATTGGATCTTACCTTTTTACCACTAGCTTTAGGGTTTTATGTGAACCTTTCACCAAGCAAATTGCCTCCTGTCTAAATCCTGAGAGGCTTATATCATTGATGCCCACGATCTCATCTCCAGCTAGTAACTTGTCAACGGCTGCAGCTTTACTGCCTTCTTCAATCTGAAAAACAACAACAAATATCATTATCAGCCTGTTATTGTCAGACGATTAAGTCAAATGAAGTAGACATCCAAAAACATGGCAAGGATCAGGGTGTTTATTCACTGTGACTAGACGTTCAGGGGTTACTCTAAAAAATAAATGTATAATTACTTTTACTTTTATAATAAGTCTAGGCCAGACCTGGTACTTATCAAGTGACTGCTCTTTCAACCCCCATACAGGTAAAGTAGCTTCAAACACATAAAAAACACTTCCATGTCAAGTGACAGCTATATGGCTCCATGTATAGAGTGCTAGGCCTGGAGTCAGGAAGACTCATTTTCCTGAGTTCAAATCTGGCCTCAGACACTTACCAGCTGTATAACCCTCAGCAAGTCATTTGACTGAGTTTGCCTCAGTTTCCTCATGTGTAAAATGAGCTGGAAAAGGAAACAGCAAACCACTTGCAGTGTCTTTGCCAAGAAAACCCCAAATGGGGACTTGAAGAGTAGGACATAACTAAATAACAACTACCATTAGTCATTAGGAGAAAAACAAAAGGGCAGACGGCAGAGTGGCCCCATGCAAGCTATCACCATTACTGTTGGGTCTACAGGCAACATTCACTTTATTTTCCTAGTTTTTCTTCTCCACACACAGCCGAGCTCACTTTTACTTGTCGTACAAGTACTTGTCGCCTTGTCATACTGACTGATACCTTAGGTATATTACTTTGTTCACCACTCTCACTAAGTTATAAGCTTCTTGAGCACTGGAGAAAATGTCATACCTCATTTGGTACTGAGCCTATGATAGGCACTCATATACTCACTGGCCTAATTAATTCTTTAGAACCTTAAACAATGACATTTTTAAGAATGACTACTTCTATGATTCTCTTGAATGTTTAAATCTTTAGCCTAGTTCTTTTTGGAAGGTTATAACCAAAAAGGCCATTTACCTGCATTAATACTTAAGTATGCCACACCCCAAAATTACAGCAAATATATACTCTTGGAATACTGCAGAGCTAATAGGGGGAAAGCGTATAGATCATTACCTCCTCTCTTCTCACTTCTTATATTACCACCACCCTGGTAGATGCCATTACCTTGTGTCTGAACTCTTACAATAGCCTTCTGGTTGGTCTTCCTGCCTCATAGTCCATCCTCCAATCAGTCACCCAAATTGTCTTCCTAAAGCACAGATATGACTATGGCATATTCTCCTACTCCCTTAGTCAAGAAGCTCCAGTAGCTCCCTATTACCTCAATAAAATTCTCTGTTCAGTTTTTAAAGCCCTTCACAACCCGACACTTCTACCCTTCTAGTCTTTTTCAGACCTAACGCTCAAAGCCTGCTTTGAGTCTCCTCTTCACTCCAATCCATTCTCTACTAAGCCATAAGAGTGATTTTCCTAAAACACAGTTCCAACCATGATATCCCCTGCCCCAACCATTCAACAAACCCCAGTGGTTTCCTACTGCCTCCAGGAGTAAATACAAAATACACTGGTTAGAATTCAAAGCCCTTCATAACCTAGCCCTCTCCTACCTTTCCAGTCTTTTTATACCTTACTCCCTTCCCTCCCCAACACATCCTCTTTGATTCAGTGATAAGGGCCTCCTAAATGTTCCAGGATCGAGACACTCCATCTCTCAGCTCTGGGCATTCTCTCTGGCTGTCCCCCATGACCTCACTGGCTTCCTTTTATATTCCAACTAAAATTCCACCTCCTACAGGAAGTCTTCCCCAATCTCTCCTAATTCCAGTGCTTCCCTCTGTTAATTATTTCCTAATTATACCATATTACCTAATTATACCACATATGGTATAACATTTCCATATTGTACCATAGCCAGCTTTGTATATATTTGTTTACATGCTGTCTCCCCCATTACATTGTAGGCTTCTTGAGAGCAAAGACTTAACTTTTTCCCTCTTTTTGTATCCCTAGATCTTAGCACACAGTAGGTACTTAACAAATGTTTATTGCTTGATTGACCTAATTTCCCTGCACGTATACTCTATAATCCAAGAACGCTGCTCTCCTTGCTGTTCCTCCCAAGATAATTCATCCCAAACATTTTCACTGGCTGTGTCCCATGTTCTGGATTCTCTCCCTCTTCGATTCCATCTCTTGACTTGCCTGGCTTTCTTTAAGTCTCAGCTAAAATTCTGCCTTTTGCAAAAAGCCTTTCCTGGTCTCCCTCTTTCCCTTAATACTAGAGTCTTTCCTCGAGATTATCACCCTTTTATATTTGTGCATTTTTGTATGTGTATATCTTTTGCATCACTGCTGATTTGTGAACTATCTAAGGAATAGATGAATAGAATTATCTAGAGTTTAGGGCTAAATGAGAATTGGTATGTTCCATGGTCATTTATCTGGAAGAGTAAGCAAAATATTCTACAAGTCCTAACATAACCTAAAACATCAATGTAATAATAAGGCCCAAAGCAATTAAAAGCTTATATTTTAACAAAGCATTCAATAATATATTTTAATCCTAAAATATGTAATAATGTTCTAGTGTAGATATAGATATAGAGATAGAGATTTGGTCATTTTTCAGTGATGTCTGACTCTTTGTGACCCCTTTGGGATTTTCTTGGCAAAGATACTAGAGTAGTTTGCCATTTCCTTCTCCAGCTTATTTTACAGATGAGGAAACTGAAGTAAATGGGGTGAAGTGACTTGCCCACGGTTACACAGCTAGTAAGTATCTAAGGCAGGATTTGACCTCAGGAAGATGAGTCTTCCTGACTCCAGGCCCAATACTCTATCCACTGGGCCACTTATCTGTCCCACAGATATAGAGATACAGATGAATAAACATGTGTGTTAAAAACCAAACTTTTTAATCAACCTCTAGCTCTAAGAGTCTGAAGTTAATTCCAAGATGAAAATAAAATGACTTTTTTTTTAAATAATTCAAAGTTTCCATCAGGACAATGGGGAAGAAAGATACACTGAAAAAACAGGATGAGTCGAAAGGACAGGATGCATTACAAGCCAAAACAAACTAAATGATAAAGTCAAGGTTTGTATCAAGGAAAGCACATATTGCTAACCATCCCTGTTCCTGTACTGACCACAGAATAAGTTTCTGGACCATGCGTCAGGACCCTTTCTCCTCTAAGTTCTATTCATGCATCTCCAAATATCTACATTTCTACTTGGATATTTCAGCAACCCCTAAACATGTTGAAAATTCCTTGATGGAATCTAATCTGTCCTTGAGGGCAGAGACAATTTTGTTACTGTTTTTGTATCCCTAATACATAAGGCTGGGCATGATGCCTGGCATATAGTAAGCATTTAATAAATACTTGATGAATGAAAACCAAGTTAATAGCTTTTTCCTCAAAACTGATTTCCCCTCCTGACTTCACCATAATTATGTCAATCCTCAATCTCCTTGGCCAGAAACTGAGGAGTACTTACTGTTTTCCTCTGGTCACTCACCAAATGCTGTCAATTCTTCCTTTTTAATGAATCTTGCATCCATCCATCTCTTCCTTAGCATTCTCATCCCCACTGCTCTAATCTAGTTCCTTTATCACTATACATCTGGATTATTAAAATAGATTCCTACATGCCCAAGCCTTTTCCAGAGGCTAATGTAATAAAAGGGGGGAGAGGGGAATCCATTGATTTGACGTCATAATAATTGAGTTTAAGTTTCAATTCTTCCAATTACTAGCTATGTGATCTTGGGCAATAATAACAACAGTAATAACAAAAATAACAATGGTGATAGTTCAGATTAATTCAGCACTTCAAAGTTCATGAAGCACTTACAATATATTATCTAAGTGAGACTCAGTCTTCTTTCATTTGTAAAATAAAGAAATTAATCTAGATGATCTCTAAAGTTCCTTCTAGCAATAATATTTGATAATGCTTTTATTCAAGCTATGTTGTGTGTTGCTTCTTGATAAACCTCCCAAAAATACTATTTTAATCAACATGAAATTGAATGCTTCAAAACCTTCAATAAATCCCCATTCTTCTTTAGGGTCTTTAATTTCTTTTCTGTATTTATCATCTACTACTTCCAAATCAAATCAAGTTAAAAAGCAAAGACTGTCCCTGCTCTCAAAGAGCTTACAGTTTGATATGGGAAACAGTATGTAAACAACTATATGCAAATAAGATACAGACAGGATAAACATCTCACAAGGGGAAAACACTAAGATTAAAAAGGCCTGGGAAAGGCTTCTTGCAGAAACATCCAAACATATGTTATTGCTGTTCAGTCATGTCTGACACTTCATGACCCATTTGGAGCTTTCTTGGCAAAGATATTGGAATGGAAAAACTTCAGCTCATTTGATAGATGAGGAAACTGAAGCAAACAGGGTTAAGTGACTTGCCCAGGGTCACACAGTTAGGAAGTGTCTAAGGGTGGATTTGAACTCAGGAAGATGAGTCTTCCAGACTCCAGACCTAGAATTCTATCCACTACATAACCTAGCTGGCCCAAACATATAGTCAGGACCTGATCACTGCCAATAAGAAGCTCTTATTCAATTTCACAATACATATTTCCATTGGGTTAGAGCCAATTATCAATATCTTAAATAATTAAAAAATATTGTTTTATATAAAACCAATGTTTTACATAATTATAATTCAAATTCAATAAACAATTGACCAATTAAGGGGGTTCATTATTTGCACCAATTGGGATCTGCCTGTATACTCCATTTTGGCCTACAAGAGATCTTTCTTCTTCTTAATTACTATAAGCGTACTTATCCCTCAGCTGGCACAGTATTGCCTTATATAATTTAACTTTTCACACACGTGTCTTAATCTTCCAGTTAGACTGTAAGCTCTTTGAAGCCAGGGACCATATACAACATATTTTCGTCAACTCCCACAGCGCCTAAAACAGTCAATGCTCATATTAAGTATTCAATAAATCTGTATCAAAAGAATCTTAAATCTAGCCACCTGAGAACATCAGAGTCCCAAGTTCACCAAAGCTCAAGGCCCAAATTTCTCTAACTTTCTCAAATTCTACATTCTCCATCCTGTGTTACGGATGCCTTATTTGAAAGAACACATAGAACTTCTCTAAAACAGGGCTTTTTAAATTTTTTTCCACTTGCAAACCCTTCAGCGATTCTTAAACCACATTTTGAACCTGGAGCTACAATTTGCCCAAATATTAAAGCAGGTTTCAAATAACAAAATCCAATGCACAGAATTTCATAGGAGAAAAAAAATTATATTTTGGCATAGCACAAAACTTTTTCCAAATCCAGATATCAATTAACCAGTCAACTGCAATGCAAATAATGCTAGAATCTGACTTTCCTTTTGTATATCAGATAAGAAACAAGTTCAGAAGTATTATCTATGCTCCCACCTCTCTCTCTCCCCAAAAAATCTAAGAAATAAGGGAAGAAATAAAAAAATAATAAGTAATGTTCATTACATGCTCTGGGATTAGATGGGAACCTGGCATGCCCAACATGAAAAATCATAAATCCATAACCTGAGACCAGCTTTCCTTTTTGGCTCATCAAATAGTAATACCAAGCATCTATTGAGCACTCAAATATTTGCTGACGATGAAAACAAGGTCTGGGAAACAGGCCAAAGTCCAGAGTGGGATTTTAACATTAGGTTATTCATTCTGTACAGTATTCTGAGGAAAGCTGGGGATTCAATACCATCATTTGAGGACTTGTTTTAGGTAATCAAAATAAATGGAAAGGATAATTAGCCAAAACACAATACTTAATTTGCTAAAGGAGTTACACAGTTAAGAGTCTATATGGCCATATAACTCTCTTTAAATTATTTTAAGGGAAGAAGACTGAAATCACATGAGGAAATTCACTACAGTTCCTAAGTTTTCCTTGACCTAATAACCTTTATTCAATAAACATTTGTAATGTAGCTACTATTTACAAGGCAATGTTGTACTTTCACTAAAAAATATCCTTCAAGGATGTATAATACAATAATCTAGTATAGAGAACAACATAGATAGACACAAAGATAGCTCTTGTTTGTCCTTTGTTCTCGAAGAGGACAGGGACATCAGGAAGATGATGCCACATCTTGAAAGTGAATTGGATTTAAATGAGGGAGGGCTGTGTAAGATCAACAGCCTCACTTTCTCCTCCAGTGCCATCTGGGTGCAATGGCAAGACAGAGATCAGGAAGACTGGAGATGGCCCGATAGATAGACAGATAGATACATACATACATACATACATACATACATACGTATACTAAATTAACCTACTTTCCAAACAATGAAAACCCTTAGAAATCCAAGAAGCACTAGCACTTGAAACTACTGATTTTGTTTTCTTCACACAACATGTTGTTAAATATTTTAAATCTAACTTCTTCGATACTTCAGAGAACCTCTGAATTCATCAATGTGCATAAATTCTCCATTGGCGTTAATCAAAGCCCATTCTTTTACCTTCCCATCCTATGTGATTCTTCTCCATATTCTCCCATTGAGATTTCCTATTAGATCTCTCTACCCAAGAAGCTAACAGTCTGCTTAATCATGTGAAACACATCAAAAAAGTTTCATAATTCAAATTCAGTTCTTGTAAAAACTTCATCTTATTTTCCTATAATTAGAACACAAAGTTATAATGCAAATTCCAGCTGATTATTAAAAAATCCTTATTTGAATATACAGAAAGACTGAGTTTGTTATGCTCCAAATTTTCAGCTATAATTCAATTGTTTGGAACTAAGGATGCAGAAACAGTCTTTAAAATCTTGGTCCCTTTATGACTTTTCACAAAATCCATTAATAAGCTTTATATGCTTACTATGTGTCAAACATTATGCTAGGCCTGTAGATACAAAAATGAAAATAGTCCCTGTTCTCAAGAAGCTTATATTTGATCAGTGAAGATATACATAGGTATATATTTATATATAAATAAAACAAACAGAAATACCAAGTAAAATGATAGCTGTCTTGAAAATGAAGCACTGTATTTCTGCAATCAAAAGAAGTAAAGAGGTACAGCTAGGTGGCGAAATGGATAGAGTACTGGCCCTGGAGTCAAGAGGACCTGAGTTCTATCTGACCTCAGATATTTCCCACTAGTTGTATGACCCTGGGCAAGTCACTTAACCCTGATGGCCTCAAAAAAAAAAGTAAATAAAAAAGTAAAGAATATTGTTCTAATGTAAGTTAACAACAACAACAAAAAAGAAATAGTTTTGGGATTTGGTTTTTGGTTTGGTTTGTTTGTTTTGGTAATTTCATAGCTGGTAAGTGAAAAAGGTGGCTGAGAGGTTAAAAAGGAGCTGGTGATGAAAGAATGGGCCAGGCTACAATTACTTATATAGCCAACAGGTGGCACCATTGGACTTAGACAGCTTGGTTGTTTGGGATACTTTAAAATTAGGCTGAAGGAGGTGAAGAATAAAGAAATAAAACACTATGCTAAGCTCTTTATAAATATTATTTTCTTTGAATTATTTGATCCTTACAAAAGTCTGGGAGGCAAGGGCTATTATTATTATTCCCATTTTACAGTTTATAGTAAAATGTTTACAGAGTTCACTGAGGCTCACTAATTTGCCCAAGGTCACAGAACTAATAAGGGTCTGAATCCAAATTTGAACTCAGGACTTCCTAACTCCAAGTCAAGTTCTGTATCTCCTATACCATTTAGCTGTTTCTAGATATCCTCTACACATAAATGATTGGAAATATTATGCAGTTATATCTTGTAGAATGTCTATATTGCTTTTCTCTAAAAGAAACCCATTTCACCTTCAGAAAATGAAAGTATCTAAATAGATGTGGAAATAGAGAGAAAATAAATCAAATAAATTTGTCTTAAAGTCACTCTGATCTTAAAATCACAGATCAAAACAGTGACTTACAAGATTTCTTGTTCAATTTTTTTAAGCTTTTTGGTAACCATTTGGATGTTCAATTTAGTTCAATTTTCTACGTGTGGAATTCCCATTTTAGATTAATAACTCTTCTGTATCTTATAGTCTAAATCAAGGATTCTTAACTTTTTTGTATCATGTACCTCTCTCACAGTCCAGGGAAGTCTTTATAATGCTATATATTTTATTTTATGCATTTTAAAGTTCTTAAAAGGTAGATTCTAATAATGGGTCCATAGGCTTTACACGACAGCCAGAGTTTGATTGACAGCTATAGAGATGTTAGTTAAACCTTTGGGATTTAAGGAGATGATTAAGAGACAAAGCTTAGGATGGAAGAGAAGCAGCCCCGGGCGGGGGGCCACTCGGGGACATGCTGATGCTGATCTCACAGAACAATATAAAAATGAAGAAACTGACTTAAAAGTGAGATGACATTTTATGTGAACACATTTGGAAGAAAGACAAGAAGATAGAAAACTAAAGAGAAAAAGTTGCATGATAGGTACAAACTTTTTTTTTAGTCATGACTGACCTATGAGACCCAATAAATATTAACATGTAAACAACAACTATGGGGTTACTCTTAGAAAGTAAATTTTTTATTTCTTTTGACAGTTCTCCAAACCACCTTTCCAACAAAAATACATTTAGGAACACAATTCAAGCATACAAGTTTGTTTGCTTGTTTTGAGTCAATAGAGAACCATGTTTTATTTGTTCATGAAAACACATTTATAATAGCATCCTTCTAATTACAAAAGTCCAATGTCCAATTTAGGATTCACTCCTAGTGAATCCTAAAACTTCAGAACTGGAAGAAACTTGGGAGATCATCTAGTTTAGTCTCCTATTCTACCCACAGGAAAATTAAGGCCCAGAGAGGCTAAGCTATTTGTGAATTACTCAGGGTATTTAATGCAAAGTCTGCACAAGAACCAAGGGTTTTTGACTCCCAGGTCAGTGCTCTTGCCACACTGATTCTCTAAAACTTAAAAGACAGACAGATTCTGAAGAAGTCCCCAATCCCACTTTTGGAGGGGGACTTTTTTCTTACCCCTAGTAGGATTCTTTTTAGTTAAAAAAAAATACCCACTGGATTCTGTGTATGATCTAAAAGAGGGGTGGGAAGGGGCAGCTAGGTAGCGCAGTGGATAGAGCACCGGCCCTGAAGTCAGGAAGACCTGAGTTCAAATCCAGCCTCAGACCAAACACTTGACACTTACTAGCTATGTGACCCTAGGCAAGTCACTTAACCCCAACTGCCTAAAAAATAAATGAATGAATGAATGAATGAATGAATGAATGAATGAATTTTAAAAAAAATAAAAGAGGGGTGGGAAACCTGTGGCCTCGAGGCCACACTTGAGGACCTAGAGGCCACAAGTTCCCCATCCCTGGTCTAAAAACAGTCCAAGAGGAAAGAGATGAAAATGTTTCCTCTATGTTGGGCAAAGAAGGGTGTTCAGTCTTTCACAAACCATGCATGAGGAACACAGTCGACCTGAAGCATTTAAAGGACAAGTAGAATACTGTGGCCCTTAAGCTGCTCAGGAAGGAAAATTGTGTGAATAGGGAATACTTTTTCCTAAAGCCCCCTCACCATGTACTTTAAAGACAGTTGTCTTAAAATGTTTTTCCCTCCCTTTAAACCAATTTTATTTTCTAACTAAAACAGAAACCTTATTAGGTACAAGAAACTTAGGTCTAATCGTTGGCAGGATCTTAAGACAAAAAGTTATCAGAGGAGCAGTGCTTCTGAAGTATGACTCATTACCTGTGTCTTACTCAGCTCTGACTAGTTAGCTCTTTAACTCACATTCCTACACACACCCATCTTCATAAACAAAGCAGGAGAAAGTTTCAGGAAGTGCTGTGCCTTTTGCTATTTGATTTCAGTTGCACATGACATCTTGTTAATTTCCTTTCTTGCTTTGTAGATTTATGCTGCTTCTGCTCTTGAACTAAGAAGGAATCCCACCGAGGCTGGAGGTTTCTTTTTCTTTTCATCCCTGCAATCTCCCTCTGACTGTCTATTTGATATTCACAGTGATGAAAGGTGGAGGGAATCAGCTATAAAAACGAAAGTATTCTTCCATGGAAGCAATCATGAAAACTCCAAGTCACATCCTGAACCCCCTAGAATTCCCCCAAATAACTTCTATCAGTCAGATATACCTAAAAGAGCAGACATCAGAGATTCTTACCCTGGGGTCTGTGAAATTTGTTTTCCAAAATATTTTTATAGAGTATTTCAGTATAACTGTCTTCCTTTTAAGTTCTACGAATTTTATTTTATGTATTTAAAAATATTATTCTAAGAAGGGGCTCAAAGGCTTCACCAGACTGGCAAAAAGAGCCATGACCTGAAACAGATTAAGAACCCCTGATACAGAGCATTGAAAGGCATGACTGATTCAATGAGCAAAACTTCTCTCAACACTGTAAGAGGAAGATGGCTGTAATATTTTACAGATACTAACATATTAATGCTTGTTATGTCTGAATACTTTGAACTGTAAGATCAATATTGAGGTTATTAATATTACCACTGTGAACTTAATTATTTAATGGGCACAAAAACTCAGTTCATGATGGATATCAGTATCTTAGTAGTTCAGACCATTCAATTGCCAAGTCTCAATTCTTCCATTATAGTATCTCCTGCATCTACTCCCTCCTTTCCCCTTACAGTTCATCTAGGCTAACATCACTTCTTGCCTGGACTATCATAATAACCTCCTAATTGGTATCCTTCCTCAGGTCTCACCCTTGAGGTAACATAATACACTGCACAAAAGTAATAAGCTTGGAGTTTAAATCTGAAGCTAGGCTTAAATTTAAACTCAGAAATTCACTAGCTGTGTGACCCTGAGCAAGTCAAAACCTCTGTGCCTCAGTTTCCTCATCTGCTAAGTGGTGATAATAATAGCACCTATATCTCAGGGTTATTGAAGGGATCAAATGAAATAATATTTGTAAAGTTTTTCTTTTCTTTAAGCCCCTCCTTTCTACATCTGCACGTAAGTCACCAAATTGGAGTGTGTGTTGATTGAATTGGGAGGGTCTTAACAACATAGAATTTTCATACCCCTTCATCCTCACAACCAATGTTGATATGTAAACTGCAGTCATTTTCATGATCTTCTCTTGCAATGTTTATCATTATTACTTCAATACATGATGACCAAATATGACATGAAAAAATGTTTCTTATCTTGTTTGGACAAATTATACAACCTAATCTTCCAACTCCTTTCTATGCTTCTCTAAGAAACACCTAGAGCCACCCTTCCATTGAATACAACTTCCTTCTTTCTTTGGGTTACATTAATAGCAGGATAGATATAATTCAACTTTCCCATACATTAAAAACCTGCCAGAACCTAATGTTCCACTGGCATATTCTTCAATAAATCATCTTACCTCCATATCATGAGGCACTGGAGGATGATTTTTGTGGAAGTCAAAGAAAGGTATTCACTCTGATACCAAAAAATGATGATTACTAATTTATTACATGTTTCAATTGCTTTAATAATAATGCCATTTTTATTTAGCACTTTGTGGTTTACAAAACATTTTCCTTCTAAAACCCACATATACTAGAAATAATAAATATTATTAATCTCATTTTATAAGGGGCAGCTAGGTGGCATAGTGGATAGAGCACCAGCCCTGAAATCAGCAGGACCTGAATTCAAATGCGGACTCAGACCAAACACTTCACACTAGCTGTGTGACCCTGGGCAAGTCACTTAACCCCAACTGCCTTAAAAAAAAGTTTACAATCTCATTTTATGGATAACAAAATACAATCTAGAAAACAGTAGGTGACTTGCCCAAAATCACATACCTGCTTAAGTGGCAAAGCCAGGATTCTAATCCAGGTGCTATCACTTCCAAGTAAAATTTCTTTCCATTATGTCATACTGCTTCTCTAGCTATCTACAAAATGTATTTTCATCATACAAATTACTGCACAAATACAATATAAAGGAGTATGTGCTAAGGGTCATATGAATAATACATACAAAATGCTAGAGAAGTTCATCACTTCCAGATAATATAATCAGGAAAAATTTCATAAAGAAAATAGCATTTAATGTAGGCCTTGAAAGATGGGTAAAATCTTGATAGGCAGAGTAAGAGGGGAAGGGCATTTGGTAGAGGAAATATAAGAAGCAAAGGTGTAAATATGGCAAAGCACAAGAAGAATTCTGAGAATGAATGGTCCAGTTTGCTGGAGTATAGGGTTTGTGTTAGGTAGTAGCAGAAGATAGGGCTCAAAAGATAGGTTATGGCCATACTGTAGAAGGCCTTAAATTTCTGAATGATTTTGGACTTTATCCTGTAGGCAAAGTATTATGGGCTCTGAATAGAGAAGTTACACCATCAAAGAGATAATTTAATAAGATGAGCTTGATATAATGGACAGGATAAATTGCAGGAAAATGTTCAAAATATAGACAAGAAATTAGAAGGCAACTGCAAAAATCCAGAAAACCATTAATAATGATCTCCCCTTCAAATAGGGCAGTAGGAATGGAAATGAAGAGATGAAAGAAGTATCACGAAGGAAGAATCAATATGACTTGGCAACTAATTTAATGTGAGGAGACAAAGAGTATTCTGGAATAGTCAAGAAAGGATAGAAGATGCTGATCCTAGGTAGAAAGTGATATAATTACAAGAAATAGTTAAGTTAGAAAAGAGAAGTTGTTACTTGTTATAGCAAGGCTCCTGATATATTTCAATAAATCTGTGATCTCATTGATGTGGGGACTCCCTTCAACAATACAGATTACAACCCATTTCCATGTAAACAATCGTAAATGAATAGTCTAAAATCAGCCTTATAATGCCATTTAATAAACCCAGATCTGACTTATCAAATGTAGGTATGTAGAAACATTTCACTTTCCTCTGTAACCTGTAAGAAACATGAGACCAATATATCATGTAAACTAACTCATAGGTGGATCTTTAGCTTGCTCTAAGCTTTACTCTCATCAGTAAAAGAAAAGGTTAGACTAATGACGTTTAAGATCTCTTCCAACTCTAAATGTGTAATGATCCTGGATTTATCCCTTTTGTTATTTAGCCTACAAAAATAATTCAAATCATCTTATAAATATGTTCATCTTGCATTTTGAATATACAATTTGAACACAGTGTACTATGCAGGAAATAAACTTGACTCATTCAGGAGTGTCTAATTGTGAAATATCCTCAGGGTACGTCTGATGATAAAATCAGACTCATAGTCTATAAAAAAAAATACGTTGATATTTAGTAAAATTCAGAAGGGGTAGGACACAGAAGGAGAGAGGGAGAGGGGGAGAGAAAGAGTGTGTAATTTCCCCCTTGGGGTTCCCTCCTTCAAACGGGAGAGGGTGGAAGGTGAACACTAAAGACCTCCTTCCTGATCTTCCATCATTTAAGTAGATTTCTCAGAGAATTCCCCTCATCTATAATTTCCCACCCAGCTGCTTTCCAGGACTTCATAATGTCCAGAAACTAAAACTCCCAACTCCTCTTATCATTTCTGTCCCCCTCTGCAGAACTTCATTATGCCCCCCTACCAGGTAACCCATCCCCTCTCCTTTTCAGCTTCTTTTAATGAACTATCTTTCCCCCACTACATTGTGGACTCCTTGTAGGTAGGGAACTGTCTTTGCTTTTCTTGCATCCCCAGCACTTAGCACAGTGCCTGGGACTTGGCAGCCATTTAATAAATATTCATTGACTTTGCCTTTACAAGAAAATAGGATGGATGGAAATGTACAGTTAAAAAATCATAACTGTGACTATCCAAATGAAATCAATGCTGCTAAAATTTGAAGAGAAGCAAGTAAATGGGGAAAAAAGTCTTTGCAGTGAGTTTCTCTGAAAAAGATCTGATTTCTAAGACATTTAATAAGCTCACTCAAATTTATAAGAATAAGAACTATTCCCCATTGAGAAAAAGTCAAAGGAAATGAACAAATAATTTTCAGAGAAAAAAAAATCCAAGCTATCAAATAGTCATATAAAAATGTTCTAAATTACTCATGTTTAGAGAGATGCATATTAAATCTCTGTGGTCTCATCTCATACCTATCAGATTGACAAAGTTAACAAAAAAGGAAAATTACAAAGGTTGGGGGGTTGTAGGAAAGCAAGTATGATAATGCACTGCTGGTAGAGGTAGGCATTCATTAGTCCAGCTGTTATGAAAAGCAGTTTGGAACTGTGTTCCCAAAGTCACTAACTGTAACACTGAGTGATAAAAGTACTAGACCTATACCCCAAAGGAGGGATTCCTTCTAGATAGTTAGGTCCTCTAGATACCCATTTTTACCTGTGAAATGGTGCCAAGTGCAATAATCCCTGAACCTCCTGCAAACTCAAAGGAGTTTGGCCTCTTCATTAACATAAGAAAAAATGAATGAGAAATGTCTTTTGCCCAGATTTTGACATGTATCTGGATGGGAACCATAAACTCGTGTGTGTGTGTGTGTGTGTGTGTGTGTGTGTGTGTGTGTGTGTGTGTGTGTGTGTGTGTGTGTGGAACAGTACAGATAAACAATGATTCGAGTCAAGATTAGAGAAAGAGGAAGAAAGAGGGCTATATTGCTTTCAAGAAACCACAAAGCTCTTTTATTGATGACAAACTTCCCATGAAAGCAAAACTACTTTTTAATACTAACATTTTACCATGGTGTCACATGATGTCAAGGCATGGAATACAACTGCCTCAAAAGAACTAAAGATGAGCATCACAAGGACGGCAATGGAGAGGTATATTGAGTGTGAGTAACCTGCAACATGTAACAAAACAAGAACATCTAAGACCAGGAGTAAAAAATTGTGAACTCCTTGAGGGCACTCCCAGTTCACTAAGCATATTCAATTAAAGAAAGCATTTTGCCCTCTTCCAACCCTTCCTTAGACTTGTTCTATCACCCACTTTTCCTATTCCTGCTCTGGTCCTGGTCCATTGATTTCTGTTACCACTTCTCTGATTTTATTGTTTTCTTGCTCCTATCTACTTCTTAGAAACTCTTTTCTCCTGATGCTTTATGGACTAGGTATTTACTTTCCTAGTTAGTGACTAGCTTTTGCCTCTTTTTGTACCTCCAACACTTAGCACTGTACCTGGCACATAATAAGTAGCTGCTTAATACTTGTTTATTGATAGACTTACGAGGTATAACAGGTGGCCAACCAGAATGTTCCACGGCTATCCTCAAGACATCAGGAGAAATAGTAAGGAAAAACTCTTCAGTATGTTGGGTGGACCCCCTGTACCAAACATATGGAAGACTGGACAAGAATTACACAGGATTGGCAAGAATGGATGGATTAGTCTGAATACAGACTCAAGCATATTTTTCACTTTCTTATTTTTATTTGAGTCTTCTACAAAATAACTAATACGGACATGTTTTACTTGATTGCACATGTATAAATCATATCAGATGGCTTATTGGGGGGGATGCATAGAATTTGGAACTTAAAACTTTAAAAAAAGTTTAAAAAAACAATTGTTTTAATGTAACTGAGGAGAAAATAAAATATATTTTTAGAATCTTTTTAAAGGAATGGATGGATTGACATTCCCAATTGCTGGAGGAAATTCTTCAATCAATAATATCACAGGCTCATTTGAATATCTGAGAGACCTTTAAAGCCAATGTGATGTAAGGCTATTCCTTGATTAGTTATATACTGCTTACAAATATTCAGTTATAATGTTTCTTATAAAGCACAATAAGACCCAAGTTTACAAGTAGATTATCCTTCTAACATTTGAACAATTAAAACTTTTGATATATTTTATAATGGAGCAGCTATTTATGTAGGCCCCAGAACTTCACTTGCAAGGCCAATCCCACTACCAGTTCACTGAATAGAAGCAGTTATAGTAAGCCCTTTTCCAGCCCTTGCTATATCACCCATTTTTCTTATCCTTGCTCTGGTCCTGGTCCACTGATTTCTGTCTCCACCCCTCAGATGTTATTGCTTCCCTTTTCTCCTGATGCTTTATGGACACTGTATTTACCTTCCTAGTTGATAATTGGCTCACTACTATGTCCAAATGACTGCCTATCTCCCAGCCCTGTACTTGTCAGTCAGCCCCATATTTAGAGTACTATGTCTTGAGAACTCAAGTCTTGGCATCTCCGCCAGCACATGGAAGACTCAAGGCATATCACAAGCCCCTCATCTTGGCAGAATCAGTTTCAACAGAGTAGTTATGTTCCCAGGCTAGCTCACAGAATCCTACTTAATCTCATAAGACAGTTGCCAAGAATGTTTCTGGAAGCTTCTCAATATTAGAACATCAGACAGAGATCACATTTATTTCTTTTCTATCTCCCCAGTCTCACCAATCTTTCGCAAGTAGAGGACATTTAAAATTTCAGGAATTTATAATTTAGGAAGCAGTTCTATTAGATATAGTTAGCTTTTACTGCCACACAAAGACCCAGCTCTATAAAAATAAGATGATAAAACTACTGCTAAGTAGCTTACCTTGCATTTCCTCTCAATAGTTGTGTGAATTAGATAGGCATGATTAAAGCTGAGAAGTGGTCCAGCTATTCGGTAAAGTAATTTGAAATTATGTCCCAAAGATACCACTGCATGTGCTCTCTTTGACCCAGTGATACCACTACTAGACCTATACTCCAAGAAAGCAAAGAAAAAAAAAGACACAAAAAAATTTTTAAAAAAAATTTTTAATTAAAAAAAAAGACTCACATGTACAAGAATATTCATAGCAGATCTTTTTGTTATGGCAAAAAAATGGAAACTAAG
This sequence comes from Phascolarctos cinereus, assembly GCF_003287225.1. Classification (NCBI taxonomy): domain Eukaryota; kingdom Metazoa; phylum Chordata; class Mammalia; order Diprotodontia; family Phascolarctidae; genus Phascolarctos; species Phascolarctos cinereus. The sequence continues at coordinate 12,382,005 of NW_027556098.1, forward strand.
AAGGTGCCCAACTACTGAGGAATAGCTGAATAAATTATGGTATATAAATACAATGTAATGACTGCAGCTGGGTAGTGCAGTGGATAAAGCACTGGACTCAGGAGTCTGCAAATTTTGTTGCTGTTGAGTGAGTCATTTCAGTTGTGTCCAACTCTTTATGGCCCCATTTGGGGTTTTCTTGGTAAAGATACTGCAGTGGTTTATGGTTTCTTTCTCCAGCTCATTTTACAGATGAGGAAACTAAGGTAAACAGGGTTAAGTGACTTGCCCAGGGTCACCCAGCTATTAAGTATCTCAAGCCAGATTTGAACTTACAAAGATGAGGCTTCCCACCGCCAAGCCTGGCACTCTATTTAGTGCACAACCTAGCTATCTGGAGTCAGGAAGACCTGAATTCAAATCTGGCCTCAGATACTTTATAAGTCATGTGACTTTCAGCAAGTCACTTAACCTCTGTCTGCCTCACTTCCTCAACTATAAAATACGGATATTAGTAGCATGGTTGAGGACCAAATGAGGTAATAGTTGTAAAGTGCTTAGCACAGTACCTGACACATGCAGGTGCTATATAAATGCTAGCTATTATTATTTTTATTAATAGAATACTATTGCCTCATAAATAATGAAGAAATAATTTCAAAAAACAAAGAAATAATTTCAAGGGAAATTTGGAAAGACTCGTAATAACTCATGAAGAGGGAAATGAGGAGAACCAGTAGGACAATTTATGCAGTAACAACCTTTATAAAGGAAAAAAAAAACTGTGGAAAAACTAGAGAACTCTGATCAGTGCAATGATGAACCACGGTTCCAGGTGGAAGGCTGAAGACAGATGCATGCTAGCCGCTTCCTGACAAAGGGTGATACTCAATTTGCAAAATGAGAAATACATTCCTGGGCATTGCCAATAAAGGAATTTGTTTTGCTTGTCTATGAATTTTTTATAAGGGTTTTCCTTTTCTTTTGGAGTTCAACAGAGATTGTGAGAGAAGTAGGAGAAAGAGAAAATAAATACTTCTTTAAAAAGGAAATTAAATTAAAAGGAAACTAAAATAGAGATACAATAGATAACATTTAAGGCCCCTTTCATATCTAAATCAATGTTCCTATTTAGATAAAGACATAGAAGGGTTCTTAACTCAGTATCCACAAAATTCCAAGAGATCTGTAGATAGATTTCTTGGATTTCGTGAATTTGAATAGAAAAAAAAGTTACATTTTTATTTTAACTAATCAATAACTAAAATTTTAGTATTTCCTTTCATTATAAATGTAGGCAACAAACATTATTCTAAGCAGGGATCCAGAGGCTTCATAAATGTGGCTTGCCAAAGGGATTCAGGATATAAAAAAGGTTATACTGTATTTACTATATGATATCCTAAGTAGCAAAAACTGCTTCATTTTCACAGTTTAACTTTTAGATCTCCACTGAAGATACCTGGGTACATACCTGAACTCCAGATACTAGGCTAGGAGCTGGTTAAGAGCTATGTTTTTGGCTCCCAAACCACTTAACACAACACCTTGCACATAATCTTAAATAAATGTTTAATGAGTATAGGATTAAATATATAGCTAATAGCTAATGAATATAGGAATTAGAAAATTTATAATGACAGCAGCACATCTCTATCACCTCTCTTCTATTTAGATAGTATTTTGCAATGCAAAAAAAAGGTGGATTTAAAAACATTCAAATAACAAGGTGGTTGTGAAATCTAAAATAGTATGTGAGTTGAAGAATAAGAAAAATAATGACTATCATTTATACACTTTAAGGTTTGCAAAGCACTTTACCTATGTTATCTCTCATTTAATTCTCACAACAAACCTATAAGTAGGTTTTTACAGATGAGGAAACTGAGGCTAACAGGTTAAATGATTTACTCAGGGTCACATAGGCAGTATCTGAGTCCACTTGAATTTGAGTCTGATTCCAAAACCAGCATTCTACTCACTGTGTCACCTAGTTCTAAGGAAAAGAAGTCCAGACTATGTTCATAGGTTTGGGGGAAGGAAAGAGATCTGAGTCACCTTGTCTCTGTGGTTAACACATGATTGACCTGGGAAAAATTCAGAGAAGGTGCAACTCCTCTTGGGAATTAGCATCTGAAACAAGAATGCCATTAATCTAGCAGCATACAGATTCCCATTATTCCTACCATGATCTCTTTTCAATTCTCTTTGTTTCCTTTTTTTGAGACTGGGGATGGGAAGAAGAATTGTATGTAATGGAGAAGAAAGATATAACCATAACATTTCGAGAAACAACTAAAACGGGGAACTAGTATTACTTCATTTTTATAATTTTCAAAGTGAAAGAATTGTCATGAAACTAAGGAAAAGGAAGAGGAACCAATAAACAGCGGAACACATTGTCTGCATTTTTCTGAATGCCATGGCTAATTATAATAAGACCATTATTAGTTCTACCATTAACAAAGAAAAAATTCTTTTTTTAAACAGAACACTGCCCTCGTGAAATTTGAGAACATTTAAAAGTCAACTTAGCTAAAGTTATTCCACTTATTTTAATGGCCATAGTTCTGAAGTATGCATCTTTTTCTTTTTTTACTAGGTGAATGCTAGTGCTAATCTCACCATCAGTCCCTCCCCTCTCCTTTTTCACCCATATAGATCAATTTCCCTTATATACTAAAAATTCCCTAAGACTTTAAAACATACTTTTCCAACTTAGCTTCCACTAATCCCCTCATAGTCCAACCTTCCAGCCAAGCTAGAATACCTGTCACAACTCCAAATTACCAGCCCCATACCTTTTCTCATGTCATTGCCTCTGTCTGGAATGCTTTCCCCCTATTCCTCACCCCACCAAAATCCTACGCATTTTTAAGGTCCAGCTCAAATACAACCTCTTCCACCAAACGTTCCTTCATCAACCTGGCAAGGATGATCTCTCCTTGCACAAAACTCCTTTCATTTACCACAACATGCTGCTGAACACTGCAATTATTTGTTTCATGTGCTTACACCTTCCCTTCCCCACTAGATCATAATCAGGACTTTGATGTCAATGACCACGTATTATACTATAAATCCATCTATCTCAATCAGCCTTATTAAAAGTACTTTGCACACTGAAAGCACCCAATACATTTTTGCTAAGTGAATTCTCCACAAACCTATTAAATTAATCTTATATTTCTACTGAACACTGACCTCTATAAACTGGATCTGTCAGGTTATTCTGTGGAATAAATGCTTTCTTTATTAGTCATTCCCTCAATCAGTAGACATTTATTAAGCCGCTACTATGTGCTAGGCACTGTGCTGAGCTCTAAACACTTATTTCCACTACTGACCCTAAAATTCAATTCAATTCAATACACATTTATTAAGCACCTACTAGGTGGGAGGCCCGGTGCCAGAAGTGGAAGATATAAATGTAATGTAGGTAGTGTGGTCCCTTCCTATGCTGTAGGGGATCTACACTTCATAGATATGAAAATACCTATTTAATCTCTAGGTTGACTCATTCACTCAAAATTGCTCTCCTAATGCCAGGTCTAGGTTTCCAGAGAAGTACCACTAGCATGAGGTTAGATTTAAATTCTCTCAAGATCCTAGGAATATTATTGAGGGGAAATGCACTCTCCTTGCTCACCACTGGGGCCCTCTCTGATGCATTTCTATTTATACAAATTAGACATCCACAATGATGATACTTTTAGATCTTAAACATAACCATTTCCTTAGCAGTAAGGTAAAAGAAATAATAACATCACAGGTACTTACATGCTAAAGCCAGTGCCTGAATAAAAAATATATTGAAATCCACACATAACTTGTATCACACTCTCTCAGCAAGGTGCCCAGTATCTGTGGGGATGAGGGAGCATACACTTATGGGAAACTAAGACTGAAGCATATGAGAAAAGAAAACCCAGAAGCTCAGTCAGAGCAACTCTGTACTGAAGGATGTTTACGACATTGGTCCATTCTAGAACATCTGTACCACATCAAACCACTCACTGTTTATCCTTGGTTCCTCATTGTCCAGATGGGCACATCATTTCCCCTCCATTCTTCAACTATTATTTCAATGCAATTTTAACAATCACACTAAAAGAATGTTTTGAAAGTATTTCCTCTTAATTTGAACAGCAAAAAGTTCTCTTTAAGTCAGAGAAATGTAAAATTCATCAGGCTGGCTATCTCTGGGGTATCACATAGTCTAACCCATCCAGAAATTCACTCATCAGGCTGCTGCGCTGTCCAATCAGAATAGATTTCACAGTAATCAGCTCAGGTTGACTTCTGGGCAACACAAACCAGCCTGCCAGCTCTCCTTTATACAACAAAGTAGCATCAGTACCTATCTTTCCCCTCTCTGCTTTTCTAAGAGGAGATAAAAAGGCAACAGACACTTCTAACATGTTTTGCTTCTCTTAAGCTCCATACAAAAGGCAAATAGCTGCATAATTCACCCAATTAGGAATTGGCAGCCAAAGCCTTCTTATCAGCTGGGTGGTCCTACTGCTGGTCTCTTCAAATAGCTACAACTAAGGACTGCTCTTAGCCCTCTGATGTTTCTTTCCTCTTTTATCAGGTTCTTCAGTCTCTTCAACATATAAGCCCCGGACTCCCTTTATTATCTCCTATAAATACACCACTGTATATAGTATAGTCAATTTATGATTCAGAGACCCTGGCTCTCAGTGATTCACCTTTTGCTTAAAATGATGTAACTCCCCATTTCCTCCTATAAAACTGATAGTCCTTTTAAAATCATACCTCAGGATCCAAATATTAATTTTTATTTTTTTAAGTCATAAACTATGTTAAAATAAGCTGAAGGATCACGATGTCATGAGAGTCTTAAGTTCTCAACCCAGTTCAACATCTCATTTTCGCATGTTTGAAATTATGCTTTATTGTACTCATATTTTTCCAGTTTTAAAATAAAATTTCTATCTCTGACCATCAAACTGTTCATATACAAATGGGGCATCCTCCTACTCCTTTCACAAGGAGATTTCAGACTTCATATTTATTTCACAATACTTCAGTAGAAAACTGCAGGAAAAAACACAAATCTTAAAGCTATCTTTCTCCACACACATTTTATTTTTAAAGTTTTTTAGGATTTAATTTTAATTTTTTTCAATCAACAAAAAAATTGCTTTACCACCTTCTCTCTTCCCCTTCTCCAATGAAAATTTTAAAAAATAAACAAACCAAAGGAAAAACCTTGTACAGACACACATATTTAAGCAAAACAAATTCACATGTTGACTACATCCAAAAATATTTATAAATACTTTTAGGGGCTTTTATTAAATGAAAGTTCTTTTCCTACTTCTTTTAGGTATCAATATTCATCTATAACAAAAGCAGTATTTTAAATCCTTCACCAGTTTACTTAGATCTTTTTCCTTACACATCTTTTCTCGCACATTTCAGCACTAAGCTATTCCAGATGAAAAGTGTCTAAAAGGGAAAATATCTGCCAAAAACTGAAAAATTAAACCACCTTTGCAATCAGCAGCTTACACTTTAATAAGTAAAAAGAGACATATATATATAAATAACCATGGTTGTTATTCAGTCATATCTGACTCTTCGTGACCTCATTTGGAGGTTTCTTGGCAAAGATATGGGAGTGGTTTGCCATTTCCTTTTCCAGCTCATTTTACAAAGAAGGAAACTGAAGCAAACAGGGTTAAGTGACTTGCCCAGGATCACATAGCTAGTAAGTAAGTATGTGAGAACAGATTTGAATTCATGAAGGTGAGTCTTCCTGATTACAGGTCCAGCATTCTATCCACTGTTCCACCTAGCTGCCCTGTAAATAACTATAAATACCTTAAAATATTTTCATTTTTGCCTCCATAAAACCTCTTGTATCTGTCTTCTTTAATCATACGGTCACCATCCTAGTTCATGCTGTCATCACTTCAAATTTTGGCTACTGTAAGAGTACAGTACAATGTAAAAAGGACTGGATTTTAGTCAGAAAAAACTGAAGGTTAAGAGTTGATTCATGAGTACTGTCTTCAACTCTGTGAAGGGCTGCCATATGGAAGAAAGTCTAAACTTGCTCATTTTGGCCCCAGTGGGCAGAACCAGTAGCAACAGGTAGAAGCATCAAAGAGCAAATTTAGGTCTGAGGGGTAACTGGGTAGCTAAGTGGATAGAGCACTGGAACTGAAGTCAGCAAGACTCATTTTTGTGAGTTCAAAGCTGGCCTCACACAGTTACTAGCTATGTGACCCTGGGCAAGTTACTTAACCCTGTTTGCCTCAGTTCCTCATCTGTAAAAAGAGTTGGAGGAGGAAATACCACTCCAGTATCTTTGCCAAGTAAACCCCAAATGGGGTCAACAAAGAGTAGGACATGAAAGAAGTAAATGAACAATAACACCTATCTAGACCTCAGTTTCCCAATTATATAATGAGCAAAGGACTAGATTATTCGAGGTACCTGTGAACATTTAACTGGTCTCTCTGCTTCCAGTTTCTTTCCTCTTGAAACTACCTTTTATACAGCTCCCAACATAATCTTTCCTAAAGAAGTCTCAGCATAAATTCAACCTACTATCTCCTCCTCAGAAGTTCAACAGCAAATAATGTAGACTTCTGCATCTTTAAAAGTTTTCAGCCTATTTGGCCTGTCATCACCCTTTTATAAAAGAATGACTGAATTATCTGTAAAAAACATCAAACTCTTTCCAGGTTAAAGGTCAATTTTTAAAATAAATTGTGTGCCTGCTATGTGCCTAGATTTCTAGATAAAAAAGATTCTTGATGAAGGAAAGTTAGTGATGATGACAGATCACACACACATCCCATCCCACCATCCCAACAAGGCTATTTTTAAGACAGACATGGATTTATTAATTGTGCCTATGTCAGAGTAGCTCAACACTCAATATGTCACAGCCTCAGCTACAACGCTATTTTTGAAAAAGATACCAGTCTAGCTTCTTTCAACAGACTCAAGGACTTTATTCTGTCCTTTTCTGGACAAAATATAATGTTACAATGACATGTTTGTCTGCTAATGTAGTGCAACTATCATATTTGGGATTTTAACTGAAAGTTCTTTTATAAAAGAGACATCTAAACAAATCATAATGAATCAGTTTATGCTTTACATAACCACCAGTATTAGTATGTTTGCCCTTAAAATACTTTTAAAAAGGCTCTGACTCTTAGAATCTAGCCAATACCTCACAGGTGCTCAGATTCCTTAAGAGTCTGGCTAATATGGTGGATCTTTAATAAACCATCTTTAGCTGGAAAAAAAAACTAAAAAAAAGGTTTTGTATTTATGGTTGAATGGTTACTAATGAGTGTGTGTGTGTGTGTGTGTGTGTGTGTACATATACATATAAATATATTTATATATACAGAGAGAGAGAGAGAGAGAGAGAGAGAGAGAGAGAGAGAGAGATCTTTCATATGCTGGAAGCTCTCTCTTTAAAACAAACCCCCATTTAATATTAAATAATTCTAGGACTTTAAAAAAAAGCTACATAGGTAGTATTGACTGTGCAAGCTATGCAGCATTACACATAATGGCCAAAGGTCCATTTTCCCAAACTTTTATATAAATTTTTACCTATTCATTTTTTAGACATGTCAAGAGTTTTCCCTCTTGAAAAAGATTTAGAGCTGAAAAGAGGCTTATGTAGTTATCTAGCCCAAAATTTCATTTTATAGATTAGGAAACCTATGCCCAAGGAGGTTAAATGACTTAAACTCTGGTTCTCTGACTCCAAACCCAGCACATTTTCCAATATATCACACCCTGCACTGATCTACAAAGTGATGAGATTCAAGGTGAGAGAGATCACTTCTAGCTATGGACTGGAGGAAGGAGCCAGGGGAAAAGGCATTAAGGGTAAGGTAACTTGGCGGCCCTGGAGTAAAGACCTGAGTTCAATCAAATCCAGTCTCAGACACTTATTAGCTGTGTTACCCTGGGCAAGTCACTTTACTCTGTTTGCCTCAGTTTCCTCATCTGTAAAATAAACTGGAGAGGGAAATGGCAAACCAGTCCAGTATCTTTCCCAAGAAAACCACAAAATGGGGTCAGAAAGAGTTGGACACGGCTAAAACAACTGAAGAACAAAAACTCTTGTCCTAACTCTTGAAATCATGTCTTAGTAAGAAGAGAAAGGCAATTAGGCCCTTCTAGCCAAGGAGACCTTTGGTCATAAAAGTCATGGGGATGTAGCACAGAGCTAGGCAGGAGAGGAAATGCAGTAATCTTCACCCTGCCACAGAAATGCCATGCATATCTGTGTCTATTGGCAGCCATATATTTAAATGGAATAGCAAGTTGTATATAATAGACTTGCAGTCTATTATACTATGTTATAGAAATGCTTGTTTTAATGCTCTAAATCACTATTGATTAGAGAAATGAAAATCAAAACAAGTCTGAGGTACCACATCACACCTATCAGATTGGCTAACATGACAAAACAGGAAAATGATAAATACTGGAGAAGAAATCAGAAAATTAGAACACTAATGCATTTTTGGTGGAGTTGTGAGCTGATCCAACCGTTCTGGAGAGCAATTTGGAACTACACCCAAAGAGCTATAAAACCATACATATCCTTTGACCCAGCAATACCACCTCTAGGGCTGTATCTCAAAGGGATCATAAAAATGGGAAAAGGACTCACATGTACATAAATATTTATAGCAGCAGCTCTTTTTGTGGTGGCAAAGCAAAGAATAGGAAATTGAGGAGATGTCCATCAGTTGGGGAATGACTGATCAAGTTATGGTATATGAATGAAATGGAATCCTATTGTGCTATAAGAAAGGATGAGCAGGTGGGAAAACCTGGAAAGACTTATGTGAACTGATGTTTATAGAAGTGAGCAGAACCAGTAGAACACTGTACACAGTAACAGCCATATTGTATGATGACTAACTTTGATAGACTTATCTCTTCTTAGCAATGCAAGGATGTAAAACAACTCCAAAAGACTCATGATGGAAAATGCTATCCACATCCAGAAAAAGAACTATGGAATCTGAATACAGATCAAAGCATATAATTTGCTGTCTCTCTTATTTTTGTTTCTTCTTTCTTGTGGTTTCTCTCACTGGTTCTAATTCTTCTTTACCAACATGACAAATGTGAAAATAGGCTTAATATGAATGTATATGTTGAGCCTATATCAATTTACATGCCGTACATGGGGGTAGGGGAGAAAGGAGAAGAAAATTTGAAACTCAAAATCTTATGCTCCCACCCAATTGGAAATATGAATCATCCATAGCCTCTGCTCTGGGTACATAAATTTTGGTTCATGTACTAAAATAATAAAGTCACATCTAACTGAAAAAAAAATCTCATGAAAGTGAATGTAGAAAACTAAAAATAAATAAATTTATTACAAAATAAATGCTTGTTTTATAACATAAATTAAAAATAAATTTAAATTTAAAGAAGAAATGCCATTACACCTCCAAACAGGCCCCAAACCACAATGAAAAACTAAAAGGTATTTCATAAGCATAAAGCTTGCTTTTAAATATGACTACCTTTGGTTACCTAATAGTCAAAAGTTACGTACATTAGATTAAACTAGGGACTGGGGAAGGAGAAGGGAAAGTGGAAAGAGAGGGAAAACAACCTTAGATCTCGTCTGGGAAGCTAATGTAAAGTCAGATTCTAGGAAAACTTGACCTTACAAAGTCATTTGAACACTTGCCAAATCTGAACAAATCAAAGAACTTTGATGGTGAGATTTACCCAAAATTTAGCCTTCAGATCAAAAGTCCTGGGAATGCTGGAGAAAAACATACTCAAGGACAATTTTGCAAAGAAGACTAGGAAATCTGAGATCTTACTCTAATCTCCTATGACATATTTCAATTTCATTCTTTAAACGCACACTCATTTCAAAAGATCTCTGATTGCATTGACGAGATAATTTCTCTTGAGAGGCAGCATGATAGAGAAATGATTTTGTAGTCAGAGAGATATGAGTTCAGGTCTATCTTGGACATACACTGTCTACGTGACACTAGGGGTGTTCTATAAGCCAAGTTAGAGAACAACTGACTTGCATAGGTAGAGGAGGATTCCCCACTCAAAATTCCCTGTACCCATGGAATCACAGGTCCCTCCCTCCATCCCAAAAAAGGGTACAGTAGAGTTCTATGTTTTATATATGAAAAGGGTGCTCATTTTAAAATAATTGAAAAAAATCAGAAAAAGAGGGAAATTATCAGCAACTTAACATGTCTATATTCTCATCTCTATAGAATTTCTATGTAAATTATCTTTGAATGAATTAAATCTATACTTAATAGAAACTACAAGGGGAACAAACAGGCTTTTGCAAGCTTCTCTACAGACACATGACTCACTTACCTATAGAACATAAGTTACCACTGTGACTACTGTCCACTGATTCAAGTCAAAGCTTTTGGTTCTGCTAAGTAGCCTGTTCATACCCCAAATTTGTAAGGACTAGAATTCTCAAGATTATTCCCAAGGTAGGGGAGATCTAGAACTCAACCCCTGAGGTCTCAGAAACAAAAATGAGTGAATATAAAAGGACTTTAATGATGCTAGGGAAAACCAAGTCAGCAGCCCAGAAGAAGAAGAGAATAACTAAAAAACATCTACAATCAAAACTTCGAAGAGAAAAATGGCTAGCCCATTAGAAGAGTTAAGATTCCTTAAAGAAATGATGCAATAGTTTTAAAAGATACTATGAAAGAAATGATGGCTATGGAGGAAGAGGCTTGGAAAAACAATCAATAGCTTAACAGAAGAGGGACCAAACCTTATCCTAATTACAAACTCCTTAAAAATCAGAATGGATCAAATCGAAGTTAATGACTACAGGAGATGACAAGAATTAGTCAAAAAAACTGAGAAAAGAGGTGAAAATATAAGGTATTTCCTATCAAAAACAACTGACCTGGAAAACTAAGTAAGGAGAGATAATTTAAGAATTATTGGACTACCTAAAAGCCAGGATCAAGAAAGAGAACTTGGACATCACATTTCAAGAAATCATGAAAGGAAACTGCCCAGATCTCTTAGAACAAAAGGCAAAGTGAAAATAGAAAGACTCAACCAATGACCTGAAGGAAAACCCAAACTGAAATTTCTCAGGAACATCATAGCCAAAATCCAACACTTCAAGGTCAAAGGAAAAATACTGGGAAGTACAAAGAAAGAAAGAATTCAAGTACTGAGGAGCCAAAGTCAGGATCACATACCATTTAGCCTGGAACATGGTATTCCAAAAGGCATAAGATACAGGCTTACAGCCAAGAATGACTTATCCAACAAAATGGAAAATAATCCTACACTTGGAAAAATGGGTCTTTAATGAAGGTTTCAAAAAAAAGAGAAAACCTATGGATTATATTCAAGGCTAGATATAGAAAAATGGACTCATCATCATCATAGGTATATTTAATGTGGTAAATGTGGTTTTGTGATGAAGAATGTGTCAACATTTTGTGAACCCAGTGGCAGATCATATAAAACAAGTGAGTATAGCAAAAGGAGAATACAGTACATATTAAAAGTTTTTAAAATATGTTGTACATGGTTGCACATGTATAACATATCAAACTGCTTGCCATCTTGGCAGGGAGGGGAGGAAGGGAAGGAGAAAAATTTGAAACTCAAAATCTTTTTTAAAAAAATTGTCTTTAGGGGCAGCCAGGTGACAAAGTGGATAGAGCACTGGCCCTGAAGTCAGGAGGTCCTGAGTTCAAATCAGACCAAACACTTGACACTTACTGGCTGTGTTGACCCTGGGCAAGTCACTTAACCCTAAAATTGCCTAAAAACAAAAACAAAAAAAATTGTCTTTAACTTGTAATAGGGAAAAATTAAATACTATTGAAAATGTAAAAAAGTTTTTTAAAGATGAAAATTAAAAAAACACTGAACTAAGATTTAGAAGAACAGAATTCTACAGACCCTCCACCACTGCCACCAATTTAGTTCATATGTTTGCTGAACACCCAATCTGTGCAAAGTATTAACTTGCTGTGACACTGAACAAATCAATTAACTTCTTTGAGCTTCAGTATGCAGTTCTCTAAAGTGAGGGATAAAGCAGGTGATAACTAAGATCCCATCTACCTTTAAAAATCTGGTTCTGGGTGTGGCTCTACAAATTTAAGTTATTATAAAAGTTTATAATTGGAACATCTTTGCTTCCATTATTGAATTGATACTAAGTACTTGGTCAGGAGTAAAACAGCCAATTTTAATATTCTGATAGAAAAACATAACCCATTTCATAACGTGGCTTCCAGGAACCCAATGGGGTCAAAATGGATATGTTTGCTAAGCTGCTCTTCTGTTTATAGAAACATAATTGAGGCTGTCTATCATCATATAATCAACTAACATTTGGGTTTTGTGTTTGACTGACACAATCTAACTTTTCCCACAAAGAAAATAATGTCTTTTTTTTTCTTAAGAATACTGTGAGGGGCAGCCAGGTGGCCCTGGATTCAGGAGGACCTGAGTTCAAATGCAGCTTCGGACTCATTAACACTTACTAGCTGTGTGACTCTGGGCAAGTCACTTAACCCCACTGCCTAGCCAAAAAAAAGAATATTGTATGTGCATATTGGATATTTCAAAGCAATGTCCCTCAGTTTAAAATTAAGTACAACCAATACTACATAGCTACAGTAGGGGGAAAAAATGGATCTGGTCTTGAACAGAGATTATCTAAGAAAACTAAAATAGCTTACTTAAAAAATATATCCTTTAAAAAACAGGAGTCTTAAAAATTCTTTCCTTCTGCCATAGGGGGAAAAACATCTAAAAAGATCTGCTTAATGAACCTCTGATTCGCCTGAACAAAGTTTTCAGACCTGGAACAGGGTGACTACATCTGGGTTTTACTAGGGAATTGGTAAAAGGTTTGATTATATTCCAGGCTGTGCTTCTTATCTGTTCCTCACAAGGAATTTGCCCGAAACTAGCTGTAATGCACCATTGTAAGCCATCCCTTTACAACTTCTTAATCCCTGTAGGAGGACAGAGTCAGGATATGACTACTTTCAGGAAACTTAACTGATTTATTTGAATGAATGCATAAATGAATGAAGAAAGTGTTTATTAAGCACATTCTCTGTGCTAAGTGCTGAAGATACAAATAAAAAAGGCAGTCTTTGGCTTAAAGATTACATTCTAATAAGGAGACACAATAAATCTAGGGACATCATGTAGAGGGAACAGCTTCCCCTTACCACTAATATTCTTTTATGTAGCATCCAACAATCTAATTTGTTCAACTTTATGTCTATGGTATGATTTTGTGCTCAATTTTAAAACCTTCACTTTATCTAAATCTTTAATAAGATTTACCCATTGTAAAACTTGATAATTTTTAAGTCTTGTGTTTGCTGCTAACATCTAAGAAACAACTATTAGTCAAACATAAATTACTGTCCCCCCCATAAAAGCATTAGTAATGAGTACATCATAAAATCTACTGCATTCAGCATCCTTCCAAAGTAAGTATGGTTTTTATTTTAAATTCTTAAACTTATGTTGCTTAAAATATATATATGTATATAAACTAGCAAAGCTAAACATTACCTCATGTGCTTGAAAAGCACCTTCAAAGAGTCAATTTTCAAGTCTGACCAAATCAAGATGCCAATGTCTTGGCAGAGAGCATAAAATTCACCTACTATTTTCCTAATCCAAAAGAATCAAACATCTATTAAATGCCTACACTAAAAAGCCAGGCACTGTGCTAAGCAATTTACAATTATTATCTCATTTGAACCTCACAGTAACCCTGTAAGGTAGGTGCTGTTATTATTACCGTTTTGGTTTTTTTTTTTTTGGATGAGGCAATGGGGGTTAAGTGACTTGCCCAGGGTCACATAGCTAGTGTAAAGTGTCTGAGGCTAGATCTGAACTCAGGTCCTCCTGACTCCAAGGCCAGAGTTCTATCCACTGCGCCACCTAGCTGCCCCTGTTATTCTCATTTTACAGTTGAGGAAACAGAGACAGACGTTAAGTAACTTGCCCACACACAGAGAACTTCTAAGTGTCCCAGGTAGAATTTGAATTCAGATCTTAATGACTCCAGGACTAGTGTTCTATCTTATAGGCCACATATCCTATGGCCTACAGGACACTCCTCTTCAGCCTCTTACTCCACTGGTGTCACATGTCTGAACCTGGACTACTAGATAGTTTCAGCCCCTTAGGTAAAGGATAGCATGCTATCTTCCCCCCACTCCACCCCCAAGCAGGCCTAACTTGTTGCATCCCTTTTAGTCCAGGGTACTGAGCTTTGTGCAAATTCTTATCCATGCCCAATTCCTTCTTTCTCCCTCATACACTCCTTGTGGTTAGGTATGATAACACTTCCCAATCTTGCAGACTCCCTACAACTGGGCCCTCAGATGTAAGTAAGCTTGTGAGTTTGCAAAGGCGGCCAGATGGAACATTGAATAGAGTTCTGGTTCTGGAATCAGTAAGATCTGAGTTCAAATCCTGTGCCTCAGACACTTACTAGTTGTGTGACCCTGGGTATTTTACTTATCTCTGCCTGCCTCAATGTTCTCATCTGTGAAATGGGAATAACAATAGTACCTACTTCCCAGCGTTGCTTTTGAGGATAAAATGAAATAATAACAGTGAAGCACTTCACAAACCTTAAAGCTTATAAATGTACATATATAAAAGCTATTATAATTATTATTATTATTAAGCTTACTGCAGGAAGCATGTGAAATGCTAAATGAAATCTCAAAACACTGAAATTCTCTGGTTTTTACTTTATGTAGGGGCTCTGTTTTAACTTAAAGAATCAGCAATAGGGCAATTGCTAGTAAACCTTCTGAGGTTTAGAGGTGGAAGAAGTTTTTAAAGAACTCTTCTTCTAAATTATTGGTCACGTAACCACTACAGTTTTTAAGGATGAATTTTTTTTTCACTTTTCTTTTGAAAAAATATTTTTTCTTTTTTTGAGTTCCAAATTCTGTCTCTCTCTCCCAATCCTCCCCCACTCTTTGAGAAGGCAAGTAATACAACCATTGTACAAGTGAAGTCATGCAAAACATTTCCACATTAATCATGTTGCAGGGGGGAAAAAGCAAGAAAAATAAAGAAACTAGAAAAAATATTCTTCAATCTGCACTCAGTCTTCGTCAGTCCTTTCTCTGGAGCTGGACAGAATTTTCATCGTGAGTCCTTTGGAATTATCATGGATCATTTTGTTGATCAGAGTAGCCAATTCTTTAACAGCTGATTATCCTTACAATATTGTTACAGTGTACAAAGTTCTCTTGGTTCTGCTCACTTCATTTTGCATCAGTTCATTTGTCTTCCAAGGTTTTCCTGAAACTATCCGCTTCATCATTTCTTACTACATAATAGTATTCCGTCACAGTCATATGCCACAACTTGTTTAACCACCCTCCCAATTAATAGGCATCTCCTCAATGTTCAATTCTTTGCCACCACAAAAAGAGCAACTATAAATATTTTTATACATATGGTTCCTTCTTCTTTGATCTCTTTGGGATACATATCTAGTAGTGGTATTTGAGCCAAAGGGTTATCCACAGTTTGCCCTTTGGGCATAGTTCTAAATTGTTTTCCAGAATGATTGGAGGAGTTCACAACTCCACACCAACATTGCATTAGTGTACCCATTTTCCCACATCCCCTCCAGCATTTGTCATTTTCCTTTTTTATTACCTTAGCCAATCTGATTTGTTTTTCTCTAATCAATAGTAATTTCAAATATTTTTCGTATGAACACTGATAACTTTGATTTCTTCTGAAAACTTCCTATCCTTTGACAATTTATCAATTGGGGAATGGGTCTTATTTTTATCAATTTGGCTCAGTTTCTTACATATTTGAAAACTTGCTATAAATTTTTCACCAGTTTCCTGTTTAATGATCAAAATTATTCAAGAAAATTTAATTAGGATTTTTTTTCTAAATAGACTCTGAAAATGCAAGAACATTCTTGCCTATCCTAGAAACACAATTTCCCTAAATTTAATAATACCGAGTACTTACTGGCAATGACAACTGATAATCAAATATTATTAAAACTTTTACCTCTAGTCTACTGAATAAATCTGATTCTTCAGAACTTGCCCTATCCAAAGAAAGAAAGAAAGAAAAAAAAACAGCCCTATCCCATTAAATTCAGAAAGTTTCACAAAAGAATCAGCCATATTATTAATGCATAAAGCAACAGGCCACTTAATCACAGTCAAAATTTCAAAAATAATGCTTCAGGCTTAGATTTTTTGATTAAATAAATGTTCTGGTTTACCTGGAGTTAACCAGAAAACCCTGTAAGTTTTATTTGTTGTTGATAATTCTTATAAAACATGTGAGTTTATGTTCTTTCCTCATTATATATGGAATACTAAAGATAGAATTTCTTTGATTAGGTAATACAATGTTCTCAGAATCCAAGTATTCATTATAGCCAAATATTCTAGAATATTTCAGTGTTCTAGAATAGTTTCAGAAACTATTTTAATTGATCAACCTGCTAAATATTCATGTCTTATATTCCAATGCAACTTGATCAACATCTTAAGGATCAGCATACTCCCCCTATTAGAACATTTCTATTTATTTAAAGAGAAAGACACAGTAAAAATTGTCTTTTATTTTCATATAATTTAAAATTAGAGCCTGGGAAACTGACTAGAAAAAGCAGTTGGTCCAAATTAAACGCTATTTTTAAAAGTAAACTATTAAGTGGATTAACAAAGTTCTACATCTTTTCCCCATTTGTCTGAAAGCAGTTCTCAAATGAATAAAACTACTCACTTCTGGGGTAGTTCTAAGCTGCCCTTACACTGGCAATGCAGCCCCCAAGATTTGGGGAGGATGAAGGATAACAACCACCCTGCCCACCAACATCGCCACTACATCTTTGCTCAAATCCCAGATCTCGATTGATCATCTTTTATGTTGACCCTAGTCTCAGGAACTACAAAATCCACTCAGGTGGAGAGATGGGTCCTAGATTTGATTTTTAAGGTAAAGCCAAAAGGTTTCCCATTGTACTACTAAAAGTGAAAAACATTAGTGTTCTGACAGTGAAAAGTGGCCAATAATTTGTACTCCTCCCTGCTCTCTGCTGTCATATGGTAAAGAATTTGCTCCAAAGAGATAAGTTATACTTAATGGGAAAGTACTGAGAGGAGAAGCTGAAGAATTCAAACCCATAAAAGCCAGGAAGTACATTGCTCTCATCCATCTTAATTCTGCCCTGCATGCATATCTACATTATGACAAGGTCTGAAGGACCTTACACATCATTGTCTAGCATTCTGAAATATTCCACTGGTTTTAAAGTGATCCTTCATGGTTTTGACTAAGGTATTTTTTCAGTCCGAACAACCACAACCACCACTCTGCCTTCTTAACTAGGCTTTCACTTGGCTTCATAACCTAAATTAATTAAGAGACTGGATTTAAAGAATGAGTAGTTCAAAAATTTTTAGCATTAATAGCAGATTACCTAGTCAAGAAGCTGGTAGAAATTTACAGTGATCAAATCACATGTAATCAGTGCCCTAACGGTTTTTCATTCATCTATGTTGTTCTTTTGCATCAAACACTTTGAGCTATTCTGAGGAAATCCTGTTGTAATAAATAACATCCAAGCTCTTACTCTATTTCCACATCCCAGCTAACAACACATTAATTCACTAATGCAGTTTAAACCAGTTCAGCATAAATTTTATATAACAAATGCATTCAAAGTCCCTTCCTAAACTCTATAATCTATTTAAAGACTTCTAGTAAGGCATTTACTTAAAGTTGAATACATGTACAGTATGCTTGATAAAATATTAACCTGTTGTTTAAGATACTGAATTATTGATCTTTGGAGACTTAAATATTTAGATAGATCACAGTTTTATTTTGGTGAGGACTACTGGTGAGTGTACTGGAAGAAGGTCTAAATGATAAGGCACAGTCAGCTCAGTATGAAAATAAGTATTTGTGTGACCACGTGCTATGTGACCCCAGGCAAGTATCTTAACCTGTCAATCTCAATTTCCTCATCTGTAAAATGAGAATAACAAACACCTTTAGTGTTTTACCTCACAGGACTGTCAAGAAACTTAAATGAGATCAAGTATTAAAGCGTTTTGCAAACTTTTAAATGCTATATAAATGTCAATTATTGTTACCTTTTCAAAGGTCATATCTCAGCTAAGCTTCTCACATAGGCTATAGTATTCATATAGTATTCACAAAGTTACTCAGGTTGTTTCAAAAGTGCTTGTGCTGACCTCCAAGATCTGAGACTTATACCCTAATGCTATCATTTTCAATATCAACCCTAGAACTAAGAATTAGGGTGAACTTTAATTTAAAAACCTGATATTTCAGGGGAAAAAATGTCAATGATTTCAATGAAAACGCCTTTCATTGCATCTTTTTTTCCCTCTTCTGTATAGTAAAACTATACTATATACTATAACAACAAGATAAAAGAATTGTGGTATCATGCAACAAATTTCATTGTCCCTTTAAGCATTTATATATTAAATGCCTATACTATGTATCAGGCACTGAGGATTCAAAGTCAAGGAACGAAATCATCTCTACTTGCAAGAACTTACTTTCCTTCATATATTTAATGTACATACTTTTCTATAATATACACTTATACATAATACATCCGTAAATAATAAATACTTAAATACATTTATACACACACACACACACACACACACACACATAAAATAAACATGAAAAGAATAAATCCAAGATATCTGATAGGAGACAGCAAGGTAGTTCAGTGGATAGAGCACTGGGCCTGAAGTCAGGAAGACCTGAGTTCACATCCAGCATCAAGACACTTACTGGTTGTATGACCCTGGGCAAGTCACTTAACCTTCGTTTGCCTTAATCCACTGAAGGACAGGCAAACCACTATAGTACCTTTGCCAAGAAAACCTCATGGACAGCAGGATCCATGGGGTCATGGATGAGTCAGACACAATCATACCAGAACGACCACAAATCTAGGGAGAGAGTACTCATAATTACTTCATGTAAACAGAAGTGTAAAGTCATCTTTATTTCTACTCACACAGTCATCATACTAATTCAAGCTTTCAATATAGCTCACCTTAATTAAGCATGCATGCTCCATTTTTTTTTGATAGGACAAATTAAACAAAAAGGTCCACAGGGCTGCTATTTTTGCACTGGTGAATCTGGAAGCTAAGAATGGCATTTACATTTTTAAACACAACAAAACTTTATTTTAGAACATAAAACCCTTCACAAGCTGACAAAAAAGCATACCATCTGGTTGACCACTCTTCTAGAGGATTTGGGTTCAAACACTGGCTTTGTTACTTCCTGTGTATTTATTTTATCCCAGGCTTTTGAATTTAGGACATGAACAGACTCATCTAATTCAAGCCTCATATTTTATAATTGAGGAAACCAAGGCCCAGATGTTAAGTGACTTGACTGACTGCCATCACACAAGAGCAGAGTCAGGATCTGAATCCAGACCTTCTGACTCCAAACCCTGAATACTTTGCATGCCACACTAACTTGGTGAAGTTGATACATCTCTCTAGGGCTTCAATTTCTTTATATGTAAAAATAACATTGTGTGGGACAAGTGAAAGTTTCTCATGTGAAATGGAAGCTATGCCCCAAAAATTCAGTTAAGGCTTTAGCATTAGCTGGGCCTAAGTTTAGTTTTCCTGTGAATCATGTGATCGGGTCATACATCTGTTGCCCACCCTCTGCCTTGTTTTGTAACCACCACCCCAGCCTTATCTTTACCAAACAAGGCAATCTGCTAGCTCCCAAGCTTGTTTTGGGTAAAATGTATCTCTTAGTTCCTGGGTAAAGTTGTTTGTCTCTTACCTCAGCCAACAGGGATAAAGAGATTCAGGTAAACAAGTCAGTGGCAGGGGTGGTTTCTTAGAGTTGTTTGTCTAAGGGTATATAACTGCTTGTTTGCTGCTTGGATCCTGCCTCCCTACTCCAGTCCACCCTGGGTAGGTGATGCCCAACTCTTGCTCAAGATTTGCTAGAATAAAACTTCTGTTTTCTACTTGGAGAAACCTCTGAGTTTTTATTTGGGTAAGTGGTCTCAATCCCACTCAATACTGAACTAGATACTCTCTAAAGACCCTTTTAGCTTTAGATTCTCTTTACCAGAAACCATACCTTCCTCTCCCCCTTTTATTTCTACCCTATAATAGTAATTAAGTTATTTGTCCTGCAACTTGAAGATGGTGAAGGGAAATTAACTGAATGACATTTGTAAACTCAGGTAGAAGTGTGGTGTACAGTATGAGAATGGTATACTGGGTTATTACTACTTGAATTCTACTCACAAAAGGGTTTAAATGGACAAGTCACTTAATCTCTGTGGGGCTGTGTCCTCCTCTATAAAATGAAGATGTTATATACAGATGGCCTTTGAGGTCCCTTCCCAAATCTATGATTCTATGACTTTTTTTTTAAATGGGGGCAGGTGGGGTTTCAGACTAATGATACCAGGAACTCCTGGTAAGGAAACCTCTCTACTAATATAAATCATCCACCATTTTGCAACTTAACAGTGTTAAGAGTTGCTTAGAGCACTGACGTTTTTAAGTAACTTGTACGAGGTTAGGGTGAGATTCATACCCAGGGCTTCTTGATGCCAAGGCTAGCTCTCTATCCATTACCGCATACTCTGGTCAATAAACTCTTAATAGTTTTCTCTTTTCTATTTTTTATAGCTATGCCTGTTTATGCTCATGTTTTTCCATTGTTGTTGTTTTTTTAATGCCCAGTTTTGCCAGAGAGTATCCAGGGGAAATGAGATGGGTGGATTGGAAAAAAAAATAGAGAAAAGTTAAGATAATCAAGAGATTCCACTTGATAAGAAATTAAGCAACGCAGTCAAAGAGTAGGAATAGACATATGCATGTTGGATAAAAAGCATATTTACAGCCATATAAAGTTTACAAATACATTTAAGCTTCTACATTAGAATACCATCGTCTAAAGATTCTAATGACATCTGCTTCAGTAAAATACAATATGCTTGCATTTAATATACTTCAGAATTGTTCAAAACAGCTAGAAAGCCTCTGATGTATAAGATATCATATTTGACTTGCAATTTGGCCATTTATTCTCCAAATAAAAGATTCTTCCCTTTATCCCAGCTTTTTTCTCTCTTTCACACTTATCTGATCATTCTCAGCCATGGCTTTCCTGACATCCTGTTCTCTTTTCCTGTCCATCAGTATCATATATTTTGGAAGTGTCTTGATGTTCTCTCTTACCATTCTGTTTGAAGATTCACTTGGCTCTATTGTTACAGAAAATTCCTACTTTCCTGTTGGGGCACTGCATTCCAACACATCTCAGTCACAAGTTTCAAAAGGCTACTTAGTAAATGGCATTCTCTGTCCACCAGACCATGCTATGCTGACATTAAAGACAGATACCCCCAGGACTCCAATGTACAGGGTTACCAAGGCCCACTGTAATTCTGTTACAATGTGATATAATAAAAATAAAGTACTGATTGATAGAGATCTACCACAGTTCTCTATTGGCATATATCCCACTTACATTTTGAAATTTTGATTTGTCTATACCATTTAAAAAGCTACATATCTGACTTAACCAGGTTCCTCCTACTAATATATTCTCACTCCTTTGGATGCCAACCTTGTGCCAAAGCAAACACAGTGCATTAAAAATGGTTCTAAGGCTAAGTTTTTCATTTAAGTTAAAAAAAAAAAAGGCTCATATGCTCAGGAAGAAAGAAACCACAATGAAAGTTAACCTTCACTGAGAATCTTCACAATCTCAAAGCATACCAGACAGAATTAAATTAAATAGAGAAGCAGCGAACTTGAAACCCTGTGCTCTACTGAAAAATCCATAAGGTTGAAAAAGAAAATTAATTTTGCGGAAAGAGGATAGCATAGGAGCAAAAAGGGGAAAGAATATGAAATTAGGAGTGTGAATTCTATGTCAACACAAATCAGAAATGCTGCTAAATTTTTTTTTTAATGCAAGCACAATGAACCTCACTAGGACCAAATTTTAAAAGTTGAGAACCTCCCACCACCAAAGGACAACACTTTACTACTTTAACTATCATATTAGGATAAAGTAAAAGAATCCAGAAACTGGGTGAGGGAAATTAAGCTTCCATGTCTATCTTTACAATGACTGCCATATCAATCTCATATCATAACTCCATCGCAAATGTTCCATGGTTCTATAAGCTGTGCTTCTTGAAATCAATATGTAATCAGTCACTGAATTAACAGAAAGGAAATATTTTCCTATCATTATAGTTACTGAATGTTATAATTGGAGATTTATCTATTCTACCCTCATCATTTTACAGGTGAGGAAAAGTAAGGCCCACAGCAGCTAAAGTTGTACAAGGTCATACCTACATTGCCAGAGACTCATTCTATGACACTACGTCATCTTTCTTTTTATAATCACTATTTTATGCTTTTAGAACTAAGATTCAAGAAAACATACATTGCCATTTACTAATTAGTCCCCCTTGTGTATTAGAGCATGTTATTTATCATTTATTAAAAGATGTGAGGTAAGAATTTTTTACCTTTTTGGTGTCACAGACCCCTTTAGCATTCTAGTGAAGATAAAATATACAGGAAATATATTATGTTATAATATAAAAATAAATATTAAAACATTTTTAAAAAAACACAGAAGCCAGGTAAAGAACCTCTGGCTAAGGGGGTTTTGCTCCCAGTGCTTGAAGTTCATGAAACCTGACAAAAAAGAATAATTCAAGGTGAATAAAATCTGGCCAAAGGTGCAGCCCAAAATGAAGGCAGATGCTGCAACACCTGTGAGCCCTCTCCTTGATTCCTGTTCAAGGATTAGCCAATCACATTCCACATAGTTGGACTCATACTCAAATTCCTAATTTGAAAAGAAGCAAAAGGTTTTTTTGTTTGTTTTTAACTAAGAAATCCCACTACTAAGGCAATAGTTAGTGTTTCGCTTACACCACTTGGGAGATATGAGCATGCATGGGGGCCCTTTCCTATATAATGATACAGGCCACCAAGTGATCTTTATTTTAGCATACTTACCTAATATTTCTTATAAAAGACTCCATATATGAAATGGAGGCAGCCCATCATTCTTGATTATAAATAAAATTCCAAACCCTATTTTCCTACTGATTCCCACTGTAAAATTAGGGACTTTTTTTTAGGATCTGTCAAAAAAATTCAAGAGAGGGAGGGGGTTCTGTGAAGGAAGAAGAAAGACAGACACCAGATTCTAACAACTGGGGATAAAGAAACAACAAGCCGTGGCAATGAGAACATGTGGATCCTGCCCCCAGGTAGAATCCTTAACACACATCCCCTATACCAGAGCTGCCAAGAAAAAGTGCGTAGGAGATTTGGATATGGTAGGGGAATGAAGTCCAACATGACGATTTATTTTTTTGCCCAACAGCTTTGACAAAGAACACTCCAAAATCTTAGGAGAAGCAGCTAGATGGTAGAGTAGAGAAAGCACCAGACTTCAGGCCATGGAGGTCTGAGCTAGATTTCTGCCACCAAATACTTATCAGTTGTAAGATGCTGGGTAAACCTCCATTTGCCAAACCATAAAATGGAGGTAATAACAATAATAATAATAATAATAATAAAATACCTACACCTCATAGGATTGTTATAAGAATCAAATGAGTTATTATATAATGTACTCTATCAATGTGAGCTATTATTAACATACAGAAACACCTCCATCTTTATCAGCTCTCTAAGATTGTAATTTCATAATCAGATTAGTACATGGGTAATATATACTTCAAGATTATAATTTCATAATCAGATTAGTACATGTACAATATATACTTTAAGATTGTAATTTCATAATCAGATTAGTATACATACAATATATAGAGAGAAATGATAATAACCAATGGTTTGGGGAGATCCAGAGTTTCCCACTTTTTCTAAAGTCCTGATTTTTAAAAGTTCAGTCTCTTGAAAAGATTGGACTAACTTTTTTGTTCAAGATTCTACCCAGGTGGAGTAGCCTATGTGTTCTGCTCAGGCTTGGGTGGGGCATAGATTGCCCAAGGATGGGGGTAGCCTGGGTATAGAAATAGTCTCTTGGCCCAAGAGTGACATGATGTCACTCTCAGCCCCTCATTGTAATATTCTTTCTCTCAATAATTGTTAGCCAATGTAAGTTGATTGCCACTCCTATAAGCCCTGAGCCTCCTGCCATGTTTGTCTTTGGTCTAAGAGAAGTGACCATCCTTTTATTAATAAACGTGCTGGCCTTACTAATAAAATGATTAAATCACCCAGAAGTTATGTCTCTCAAACCTTTTTAACTGTCACAATATATAGCTTGTATCATCACATCAAATCCTAGGATCTAGAGGATTTATAGATGGAAAGGACCTTAGAGTCCAAGCCCCACATTTTAAAGATGCAGAAAATGAGGCCCAAAGAGATGGAATAACCAGATCATACACTGGTTGGTGGAAGAGACTGGAATGAAGGTTTTCTGATCCTCAGAGTCCAATGGTGCCACTCTGTACCACACAGAATAAAATTTAGGTACCAAATAACAACTTTGTGATGGAAGCAAAACTATTCAAATATATGTTCTGGAGCATTCACTCCAAAATTCACTGCCTTAATTCTCAGAAATTCTAGTTTACTTTTAACTCTTAATCAGTAATCACAGCATTTAAAAGCCTAGAAGTGAAAAGGTCAGTCAGTGCCTTTACAATTAACAAATTGTCTTGACTTTAATAGCATGTGGTTTATAGGCAGACAGGTTGGCTCCTACAAGGGTTCAAACAATTCCCCATTTTCTACAAGGGCAGAAAGTTGTGAAAAATGTGCCTATTCCCTGAGAACACGAGAAAAATTCAACCTCCCTTAAAAATAACTTATCCTTCAGTGTTAGAGCTAGAAGGGACCATAAGTTTTCATTGCGTAGAACTTTCTCTTGACCCCCTTTTTATGAGCACTTATGAATATAACAAATGGCAGCATTTCTGTTCCATTTTAAGGAAGGGGCAACCAAAACACATTTATGACACCTACTGACTCCTAGGAGAATTAGAAGTAGGTCCTTTATCAAAACACAGGGTCACCCTCAATTCCTCAAATCTGTGCTAAAGAAATTATTATATTTGAAATTTGATTTTTCTATCACTGTTTACACAAAACGTTGCCTAGTAAATATCTGTAGAATAAGTGAATAAGTATAATTAACAGTATCCTAAGAAGAACCCAATCCAGGTTCACATTAAAAACCTGACAAGTACAAGAAACTAAGGAAGAATACATGGATTTGTTTGTTGTTGTTCAGTTCTGTCTGACTTTCTGTGATCCCATGGACCATAGGACCCCAATACTGTCCTAGGGGTTTTCTTAACAAAGATACTAGCCATTTTCTTTTCCAGTGGACTAACGCAAACAAAGATTAAGTGACTCAGCCACCTAGTTGTCTCCATATATGGATTTACAGATTTACATTAGGAAAAAAAATTATAAATTGATGATCAGTCTTTTTCCCTCCCAAGGCAACTGTGGTTAAGTGACTTGCCCAGGGTCACATAGCTAGTAAGTGTTAAGTCCAGTCTGAGGCAGGATTTGAACTCAGGGCCTCCTGCCTTCAGGGTCCGTGCTCTATCCACTGTGCCACCTAACTGCCCCCAAAATTACAAATAGAATAGGTGGCACAGTGAATACAGCATTGGCCCTGGAGTCAGGGAAGACCTAAGTTCAAATCTGGCCTCAGACACTTACTAGCTGTGTGACACTGGACAAGTCACTTAAGCTCTGTCTACTTCATTTTTTCTCATCTGTAAAATGGGGATAATAACAGCACCTACCTCCCAGGGCTGTTGTGTGTATGATCTGAGAGATTTATATAAACTGCTTTGCAAACCTTAAAGCACAATATTAATGCTAGTTATTATCATTATTATTAGACATTAAACTTAAGGGCAGAAAAGTACTATAGAAGAGTTTTTAAAAAGTAGAAGGGGAAAATTCTTCCACCAAACTTCTCAATTATATAATTTCAAAGTGATTCAAAGCCATCACTTACAAGTATGACGACAAAACCCAAACACTACAGTGCAGAACCAAGTAACACATACATTGTGCATCCCCTCCACTAAGATAAAAATTACCTTTGAAAATACGTATGTTCTCTCTATACATTATGCCAGGTTGTCTCTCATATACCACACACAGATGTTCTACATAAAAAAAAAATCTAGCCATTAAAAAAAATTCTGAAAGCTATAATGGAGGTATCTAGAAGGCACCCAAACACCAATAAATCACCCTGTAGTAGGTACTGCAGTATTTCTAACTAGTCAAGGCAACTAGCTATTAAAAGCAACTACATGCATTTAATTAAGTCAAAATCCAAGCCAGATGCCTTATACTGCTTTTCTAATAAACTGAGAATTGTCACAAAAGGTAGTACTAAAACACTCTTTTAGAAATTCCTGGCAGTGCTGGATAAAGATTCTAGCTTCTTTCCACTCAACCCAGTCCCTCCCCTCCTTTAAGTGGAAGTGGGAGGGAGGAAGGGAGATAGGGAGAGGGAGAGGGAGAGGGAGAGGGAGAGGGAGAGGGAGAGGGAGAGGGAGAGGGAGAGGGAGAGAGAGAGAGAGAGAGAGAGAGAGAGAGAGAGAGAGAGAGAGAGAGAGAGAGAGAGAGAGAGAGAGAGAGAGAGATGTGTTGCAGGAGTTGGGCAATAAATTGGCTCAGTATGTGGAATGTTAAGATGTACATTCCTGTGCAAACTTAGTGATCTGATTTATTTTCTTCAGCAAACCTATAACTACCAGGAAACCTGAACAACTAACTTGCTTCAAATTATTTGGTTTTAATTAGGACAAGTGGCGGGGGAGGGGGGGGGCGCAGAGAGAGATCTAGTCCCAAAACATTTATATGCAAATATAGGCATCAATGCTGTAGACAAAAAAAAAAAAAATTGAAGCAGAGATCCTCACATTTCACTTAAAAGGAGCAATTCTACATGCCATTTTAATAAATATAAATAAAATAATTTTTAAAATTTTTAAAAATTAAAAAATAAAATAAAATAAAGTTCCTCCAGAATCAATGAAGCATCTGCTACTGTTTTCATAGGAGTTATATTAACAGATGTAAAACACTTTGCCAGCCTTAAAACACTATATAAACACTAGATATTTTGAGATATTTCCCTCAATATTCTCATATTATCTTTCAAGAATAGGAAAAAAAATTCAAATAAAGATTAACCACTTCAGTGTAGTGTGGTGAAGGCAGCACACCGTAATGGGAAAAATAAGAGTCTGAAGAGACATCTTAGGTTCAAAACCTAGCACTCAGGATATGTTTTTTTTTTTAATGTGGTAATGTCACAATCTCTCTTGGCCTCAATTTTCTTATCTATAAAGTGGAAGCAACAATTTATATACTACCTACCTCAGAGGGTTTTTTACAAAAAGTATGGAAAACACAAATGAAAGTACTTATTGGATGTTATTATTTTCTCAAAAACACCTGTATCTGATTCATTTTAATAAGGAAAATAAGGGAAATACATTCAAATCAACCAAAGGAACGTTTGGGTAAAGATTAAAAACAAAACACACACTCATATGCAAAAAGAAGTTTCAGGTAGTAAATATGAAAAATGTGAAGCAAATTTTTATTTAACATAGTTAGCCTATTAAGTAAAATAAAAATTTTTCCAAAGTATATCACAGTTATACTATTATGCAAATTTAGGGCAGAAACATACAGACCCTTAAATATATACCCTAAATACGTGGCTACTAAAATATATCTAGATTCTATTTAAAATAGTTAATTCTCCTTACCTCCAATCAACTTTCCCAAGTGACCCTCTGCTCATGACATTCTGAAACACAAATATATCTCTCCCTATAGTTTGCAGTGACTCCTTATGATTTCTCCTTTCAATTTATCTTACTGTATGATCCTACCAATTATCATCTCCTGTCACCTCTTTTCTTCTTCCTTTTTGCACTTAAATAAGAAGGTAAAGCAAGGCTGGATTTCTAAAAAACAGGCCAAGGAGTTGCACAGCAAAGAAAGTGGGGTGGGGTGGGGGGGATAGGAAGTAGTAACTGAAATACTGGATAAGCCCATACAAGCAAATCAATCCACTTGGCTAGGTGTAAACCAGTCATGCAAGTACATGTCGAGCATTATGTGAAGAACTATTGCAGATCTGGACTAATCATGTGACCACCAAATTGATTTCTTATTCATTAGTTTTCCTTTTCGGGCATTCATTTTCTTATCTGCAAAATGAGTGGGTTGCATCAGATGATATTCTCAGGTTCCATCATGTTCTAAATTTTGTAGTCTTTGGTAATTAAGTAAAATTGGTAAACATGAAGAGACAAGAAAACACAGGTATCAAGAACCAAGACTAAAGAGAAAATGAATACTCATAAATATCCAATACTGGAGACACACAAAATGATAATTGTCATCTCTTTGGATTTAATTCTAAGAGCTAATGATGAGCGTCATGCATTTTGGTATTTTTTTTAATTATATCGTACTATCAAAAATTATAAAGTTGTTCATAACAAAATATAGCTAATTCAAAAACAAAACAGGCCACTTTTTAAAATGAAAGTATGATGAACAAAAATAATTTCAAAACACTGATTCATATAGAAGAGAAATTTAAACTGTCAAAAGCATCTTTACAAGGTCAGTTACGGCATATAATCTCACAATTACATATGATTATAAAATATTGTTATTTGACAGCAAACAATCACATCTGGATCATCTCTCCATCAACTTATACAGCATGTTGTCTGTACTTGGGACATTATAATCATCCCTCCATCAAAATCCACTGAGTCCCTGGAATGCTGGGCTTCTATAGGTAAGTTTTTGCCTCATCTTGCCACAAAGTAGGTGTCTACCAGCCATATCTCCATGCCTACTCTATCCCTTTTCCATTTCCCCTCATATGTATGTGTATGTGTCCTCACATGTATATGTACATATTTATGTGTGTTTGTATTATATAACATGTGTATAATACAATCTTGAGTTATACAAAACACATGTGTATGTACATGCCAGGTCCTGAGCTAAGCACTAAGGATACAAATACAAAAGCAAGAAGATTAAAAACATCATTCACGCACATATGGCACACATGAAGTGCATGCACTGTATATATACAAGTGTTACTAATGTTATACATAAATAGGTACACATGTATGCATATGACTGTGTGTTACTTTCCTCCAGTAGAATATGAGCTTCTTGAGATTAAGTACTGTCTTGCTTTTTAAAATTTATATCCCCAAGGCCTAGCTCAGTGCCTGGTATATAGTTAAGTGATTCATAAATGCTTTATCTGTATCTGTATCTGTATCTTTCTCATTGTTATATATTATATTCAAAATAAAATGCATACAAAAATATAAATCTTTTTTTTAAAAGTTAGTCTTACGTTATTTAGTTCCATATTATTGTTATTATTATTAGGCTCCACATATTAGGAAACATTTTTTAAAAGTCATTTTAAAAAATTAAGTTTCTTCTAAATTTTTGTACAAAGCAAAGTTTCCAACACTACAACAAGTTTTGAGAACCACCATACAATATGGAATCATCCCCTATTAGGTTATAAGCTCTTTGAGAGCAGCAAAACCATTTTCTTTGCCTTAGTATGTCTCCTAGCACTAAGCATGGAATGATTAAATGAAATTCATTGATATCTTTAGAGTAACATATATGTTCTGTACATTGAAAAAACCTAAAAACATATACATAGAAAAATAAATTCATTATTCTCTACATTTTATTCTCTCAATATAGAAATCAAGCACAGGAACATGCAACTGGTAGATAATGAAGCGGATTTTTTAATTACATGAGGAAATAAGACATACTTTCTTTTCTCCAATTTAGATCTGTCATCTCCCAGAAGATCTAATGGAGTTTTTTCAGTTGTTAATTCCATCATCAGTAAAATAAAAAACTGCATTAACTTCAACCTTGGCATAAAGGAGGCTTTGTTTAAAATCAGAAAATCAAGCCAAACATAAAGTTATAACCTTGCTATATTTTAAATACTTATGGAATCAAGGATTAAAAGAAAGCAGAAAGTTTCAGCTCTGGTAACAATAACATCTCTGATTTCATTCTTAATTCAGAGAAAAAAACTAAAAAAAATCCTTTTGGTAAGACTTAGCTACAGTATATTTTTTATATTTTTTAAAGTAAGTTCCTACCACTTAAGAAAACATCCATGTAAGTCATATCAATATTTCATTGCATCTGTGATCTGTGTATTGATTGCCTTTACCAATGCACATCTTAACCCTTCTAGGCCTTCTCATCCCATACAATTCTTATCCATGTCTTTCCAAAAATCCTCCATAAACAATCTACTCAACATGCTGTAGACATTTCATATTTCACTGATTATTTCATTGATAACAGTAAAACACTCAGGCTGCATGTTATTCCTCTACATGGGTTCAAACATTTTTTGCTCACATACAGCATATTCTTTACTATGAGGAATCATGACACCATGAAAGCTTAAGCAGGAAGATTTATACAAGGGCATGCAATTTAGAGTATAAGTTCCATACCATTTATGGAAGATGTGTTAAGGATTTCATACATGCATGCACGTTCCATGGAATTAATGACATGCCTACACACTTTGATAACCACTGCTCTATCTACATAGCTAGACCATCATTTCCTCGTCCAGGAATATCCTTTGGTATCTTTTATGTCACATATATGAAATAAAGCAGTATTAAAATTTTGCTTTGGCCAATAACCATCGTGTTTCTTTCTGTTGCCCTTTGGGTCACCACCTTCAGTTCTGTTTACTTTAAGGTTATGGATCTCCTTCCTCTGGCTGCCTATTCTAAGAGGAATGAATAATTACGCCCACCATTACCACTTCTATTACAGTCACTTGGTCTGGCTCCTCATCTAACTCTTCATTTCTTTACTAACTTCTCATTTCTTTAGTCAGGCCATGAATTGTTGCTGCTAAAGACTGGTCCAATGCACAGAAGTGACTTTAGAGCCATGTTGCCCTGAGAGTGCTGAATCTAGAGTGAAGAAGATGTAGGTTCAAATCTCAATCTAACGTTTAAGAGCACATGGACCCTAGGCAAGTAAGTCTCTTAAATTTTCTAATCCTCAGCCTCCTCATCTATCAAACAAAGGAGCTGGACTCTGGTTTCTAAGGTCCCTTCCAACCTTAAATCTAGGGTCCTATCATTCTCCTCTGGCATTCAACGAGTATTTATTGAGCATCTCTTATGTGTTGAGTATATTTAGCTATCAGAAGAGATACAAAGAAAACATGGTCCCTGCCATTAGAAAGTTTACTTTCTTAGAGGAAGTGTTATACATAAGTAAAGAACAGTACTGGTAGAAGTAGGGACAGAGAACCAGTCAAAGCAATAGTGCTAATCAATACACAAATCAACACAACAATTTAAAAGTCAGATATGCCTTCATCTTAACTCTGAATATTTGTGTTTCAAATGTATTCTTGTAAACAACATATTGTGCTTTTTAATCCATTCTACTCTCCCTAGTTGCTTTTTATGGGCAAGTTCATTCCATTCATACTCAGAGATACGATATTTAGTTGTGTATTTTCTTTCATTATAATGCTTCCTTTCTTTTTCCTCTACTTTCCTCTTTTTTTTTAAGGAAAATAAAGGTAGTTAAAGAATTGAGATTAATACTATTGGATTGGTGTAAATTTACTCTTTCTATCCTTCCTTTCTCCATTCAGCCCAGGTCTAAGTTTTCTTGGTCTCACCCTTTGTTTCTCTCCTTTTAAATTCCCCACTTTTTAATCTCTTCTCCTTACCTGAAGTTTGTTTGACTTGTGAATATTCTTTCCCTAACTTTATTCTCCCCTGTTAAACACCTTGCCCTCTGGTTCCCCCCACCCCAGTGATATTAATATACTTCTATAATATATTCTTTGCATGTGTGTATATATTTACTCTGCCTTGTCCCACAATCCCTGCCTCCATGTTTATATATTTGTCTAATGCACCCTAATTATTAGAAATATTGAGTTCCTCCATCTTCCTTATTTTTCCATCATGTATTCCTTTTTCCCTCCTCTTACTTCACTCTTAAATAAAACAAAACAGAAGAAAACTCTGCCTGTGCCCTAAGTTTGTCTTTCTTTACTTTTTTCTTTGGCTCTTAGAGACTAAATCTGCATTTCAAAGATTCACCCAATTCAATTTCTCAACAGGAATTTTTGAAAGTCATTTGTTCTATAACAGGTCCATTTTTTTTCTTCCCAAGAATTACAGAGTCTTGTAAGATGAGATATTTTTGGTTGCAAGCCTTTTCTTTTGTCTTCTGGCATATCATATTCCAAGATTTCATTTTCTTCCTTTTCCTTTAGTTGCTACTACATCTTATATGATCCTAACTGTGGTTTCTTGGAACTTGATCTCTTTCTTCCTAGCTGTTTGCAGTATTTTTGTTTGGCTATGACATTTCTAGATGTATTTTATTTGGAGTTTCTGTCAAGAGGTGACCAGTGGATTCTATTTTCATTTTGTCTTCTAGGTTGTAGTTCTGATTTTTAAAAATGATTTCTTGAAATATACTATCCAGGGGCAGCTAGGTGGTGCAGTGGATAGAGCACCAGACCTGAAGTCAGGAGGACCTGAGTTCAAATCCAGCCTCAGACCAAATGCTTGACATTTACTAGCTGTGTGACCCTGGCCAAGTCACTTAACCCCAATTGCCAAGGTAAAAAAAAAAGAAATATACTATCCATATTTTTCCTAAAAGCAACCTAAAAGGGTGTATATAATAGAGCCATGGTCTCACATATATATTCTTTTTGTTATACTTTGTGTATGGAAATGTTCACTTATTTGGTGTTTGTTAAAATCAGAATTTTAAAAAATTGTTTTAAAGAAATATAGTATCCAGGTAGTTTTCAGGAAATCTAGTGATTCTTAAATTAACTCTGTTTTTTTCAACTGTTTTTGATAGTAGATATCACCTGTTCTAATTTTTCAGCCCCATCGTTGTTCTAATATTTCTTATTGGCTCATTGAATCCTAGAGTTCTGTTTACTCCGTTTCACTTTTTCTCTCCACTACTTGGGAAAGATTGTACACAATTTGCTCTAAGCTATTTAGTCTCATTCAAACTATTACAATTTCAGTTTTTTATTCCTTGTTTCAGTTCTTCCTTCACTTCTTTCATCCATTCTTGAAGTTCTTGTGGCCAATCCATTCTTTTAATTTGGCCTATTTGTGGTTATTTCAGAATTTTATTTTTCCTGTGGGATTTTACCTTGTGATTCCCTTAGCCCATAGTACTTTGTTATTGCAGGAGTTTTCCCCCCCTGTTTGTTCATGTCTGCAGCTGTAGTTCTTGAATTAATACTTTGTTCTAAAGCCAGGAACTGCCCCTTTTACACTGCTGAATGGGATGGCTAGCCAATACTAGCTTTTGCTCCAGTCATGGAATGAAGACATGTTGTACTGGCGCTACTTCTGCTATCTTCTGGAGGTTGTTGTCCCTGGGTAAGTTGAAAGATAGGGCCAGGCAGTGCCTTCTTCCACAAGCCTTAGGGGCAGGAGATGGATAGATATAGCACTTGGTACCAAGCCCCACCCACTTCCAGAGTCCCTCTATGCAGGTAGCACAGCCTTCTGAATTTCCTTGGGCAGTTTTCCAGCACTGGTTTTGGTTTGTGTCTTCAGGCTTAGGGGTCAGCCCTAGGTTTATCTGAGTAAGATCACCTTCCCAAAGTGTCCCCAAATCCCTGGTCATGTAGCATCACCCATTTCCTTAAGCAGTCATCTACCTGTAAAGTAGTTCCACCAAAATTAGAATTGGGGTAAAGTTCCCTAGGGCATGCTGATATTGATGGGTTCATCACTAGAAACCTCAATCTACAAAGAAGGCTTTTTATGGAATAGAGTACTCAGTGGTATTTGGGGGTGGGGTGGGGTCTTAAAATGTCAATGGAAACCACTTCACTGTTAGTAAGTGCTCCTAAGGGGAGCTGTGTCTGCTTAGAACCTTCCATATAACAAGACTCATTTTTAAACACCACTTCCTCTAATATAGCATCAGCCCTATTTATTTATTTGTTTATTTGCTTTTGGTATAGGACACTCTGAAGAGGAAGAAAACCTCACATGTAGCAATATAACAGATACAAACACAAGCCTGAAATGAAAATTATGAAAAGATTTTCAACTGAGATCCAATTCCAACTGGTATGCAGCTCGTTACTTTACAATGTCTCCCATGGTATAAGAGATCTCTAGGTTTGAATACTAGCTCTGATACTTACTATCCGTATAACCTTGAGCATGTTTCTTACATTCTCTCAGCTTCAGTTTTCTCAATGAAGATGTTAGACTAACTGAGCTCTGAAGTTCCTTTTGATTCTAGAACCTGATTCATCTCTAATGAAGAGGAAAGAGTAGTACTCATAATAAGGCAGCCTTATTTACATAGAAAACTCCTCCAATTGCTTAAGTTCCTTATAGCTTTTAATGCACCTTTTGCTTGACAAGGACCAAACATTAAATTAAAACAGGTTGGTATAACATTATATACTCCAACAATCTTTTATTTGCTAATGGCATAGCACTGGATTTAAGAGTGATAAAGACCCAAGTTCAAATCTTGCCACAGATAAGTGGGCAAGTCTCATCCTCTTTTCTGCCTTAAGTTTTCTCAACTATAAAATGAGGATACTAGCAACTATCTCACAGGGTTGTTGTGAAGACCAGATGAGATAATGTAATAAAAGGCTTTTGCAAACCCTAAAGCATGACAGAAATGCTAGTTACTATTATTCAAAGTCCACTGCAACTCAGATATGATGCTGGGTTCTACAATGTTCTCTCTGTCCTAAACCACAGCTGGAAGGGCTTCAAGTAAAGAAACTGCTTTAATCTGTGCTTGGCAATCTGCTGAGAAACAGCCACATTCAGAACAACTCATCAACCACCCATTTTAGAAAAATAAAGTCAAGTTCTATGAGAATCTTCCCAACTATTTTAAAGGACTCAAAATTTCCCCAACGTCTTCCTTCCTATTACCTAACCCCTTTTTCTATTTTTTTTTAAAAAGCTCTACTAGTTTTATTGCAAAAGAGAATAATAAACAGCTTCCTACAACAGTTGTACTTGTGACCTTCATGCCTCTGTGGTAAGACAGGGGCGAGGGAAGAAGCCAACTGACCAAGCACTAAAATATCAAGATAAGAGCACAACAAAAAAGGAACTTTTCTTCTCACAAATATCATCAACTATTCTTGCTGCTGTGGAAATTAAGACCATTCATACCTGCAAGGTACCATGCAACCCTGCAAGGTAACACTCAGCTTGGCCCATTTGAGCCATTAAGCTACTCTTATTGTAAGCAGTGATATTTACCAAATTGGAACATGATAAAATCATCAATAGGGTTTGTTACAGCCAGAATAATCATAGGTTAACATTTATTTGGTGTTTTAAGACATACTGAGTGCTTCCTTAAAAAAATCCTATATTATTAGACCTATTTCATAGTTGAGGATGTAGCCAGGGTGGTGTAATGGACATGGAACTTAGCGTCAGGATAGCTAAAGTTTGAACTCTACCTCAGACGCTCATTAACTCTTTGACAATGGGCAAGTCACTTAATTTTGGCACTCAGAACCATCATTTGCTGATTTTTAAAATGAAGAAAGCACTTTGTAAACCTTGAAGCACTATAAAATTGTGATTATCATTATATTACTAAAGCATTAGAGCTAGACCCTAACTGTTGTTGTTTGCTCGTGCCCAATTCCTTGTGACCCTAGTTGGGGTTTTCTTGGCAAAGAGTGCTTTGCCATTTCCTTCTGCAACTCATTTTGCAGATAAGGAAACTGAAGTAAACAGGGTTAAGTGACTTGCCCAGAGTCTGAGGCTGGATCTGAACTCAGGTCTTCCTGATCTCAATCCCTGTGCTTCTCCTCAACACCACCTTGCTGCCCCAGACCCAAACCCAAGGACATCTGTTAAGAATGTACCATGGGCCAGGATCTTTGCTAGGTCTGCTGGGGTTTTAATGACAAAAATTAAGACCCCAAACCCAGGGATGATTTAATTTTTGTCATTTTAACACTGGCACCTAGCAAAGGGCCTAACAAATGCTTGGCTCACATTCTTAAAATCTAGGCAAATGCTGAGATTCTTAAAAATCTAGCCACTGCTCAGATTCTTAAGATCTGGCACACCTGCATTAAAGATACAAATGCTTAGATTGCTTAAGAGTCTGGCCAATATGACAGATGTTCTAATAAACCTTGTCTTTGGCTGGAAAAAAATGTTTTTTATGCTCTAAATCACTATTGATTAAAGAAATGCAAATCAAAACAACTCTGAGGTACTACATCACACCTATCAGATTAGCCAACATGACAAAATAGGAAAATGATAAATGTTGGAGATGATGTGGGAAAATTGGAATACTAATGCATTATTGGTGGAGTTGTGAAATGATCCAACCATTTTGGAGAGAAATTTGGGACTATGCCCAAAGGGCTATATAAATGTGCATTCCCTTTGACCCAGCAATACCACTGGGTATCCCAAAGAGACAATACAAATGGGAAAAGGACCCACGTGTACAAAAATATTTATAGCAGCTCTTTTTGTGGTGACAAAGAATTGGAAATTGAGAGGATGCCCATCAATTTGGGAATAGCTGAACAAGTTGTGCTATATGAATGTAATAGAATACTATTGTGCTATAAGAAATGATGAGCAGGAAGACTTCAGAAAAACCTGGAAAGACTTGCATGGACTGATGCTGAGTGAAGAACCAGGAGAACATTGTACACAGTAACAGCCATGTTGTGCAATGACTAATGTTGATAGACTTAGCCTTTCTCAGCAATGCAAGGATCTAAGACATCGACAAAAGTTTCATGATGGAGCTTGAATACAGATCAAAGCATGCTATTTGCTCTTTTTTTTTCTTCTGTTTTGTTTTGTTTCCTCTTTCTCCTGGTTCCTCCTATTGGTTCTAATTCTTTCTTATAACATCACTAATGTGAAAATATGTTTATTAAGAATATATATGTATAGCCTATATCAGATTGCTCACAGTCTCGGGGAGAAAGGGAGAAAAATTTAAAACTCAAAAGCTTATGGAAGTGATTGTTGATAAATCAAAACAAATTAATAATAAAAATATTTTTTGAAATGGTATCCCAGAGAAGATTTGAAAAAATACATTTCTCCTACTAGCTGTGTGATCCTGGGCAAGTCACCTACCTATCTGCCTCAGTTTCTCATCTATAAAATGAACTGGAGAAGGAAATGGCAAACCACTCCAATAACTTTGCCAAGAAAACTCCAAAATGGGTCACAAAGGACAAGATATGACTGAAACAACTGAAGAACAAAAATCCTCTCTGCAAAGGCAGATCACCATATGTATGGAATACTGAATGTACTGTCAAACAGGTTACATGCTGACTGATTTTATTAAGCATCTCTTCTCTTTTTAAATTTCTGTCACATGAAATGGTTTGTTGGGTATGAGGCGAGAAGAGTGATATATTTGAAAATGTAGTTGATGTTTAAAAAAAGGTATTAATAACAATATCTTTTTAAAAAATACTTGCTGAATAAATGAATAACATCACAATGCCAGCAATTCAAATCCAGATCTTTTAAATTTAAAAAGAAATCACCAAAATAATGAAAGCATGTCTAAAATTAATTCAGATTTCCTTTGTCTTATTTCTAAAATTTTAAAATATATTTCTTAAAATTTTTTCTTCCTAAGGAAGTCAGCCACAAGAATCTAGTTCCACATTCATTAGACTGTCAGCTTCTTAAGAACAGGGATAGCAGTTTTTTGCCTTTGTTTACAGCACTTAACAATTAACACAGTGTCTGGCACTCTGTGTAATGTACCTGGCACACAGTATGAGCTTAATAAATGCTTTTTGACTGACCAGTGCTCCTAAAAAGCACTGCACACAGAGAGCATTAATATATTTTCCTCTCCCAGTTGTTGGTCAACATATAAAATTGAATTTGAGATGACAGGTTCACAGATTTAGAGCTGATAAAGATCTTGTCCCCCTCCCTTATTTTACAGATGAATAAGCTGAGAGAAACTACAGCATTCCCAAGAAAGCCAGGCCCTTTAACATCAAATCCAATGTATTTAGAAGTTAGAAATGAAAGTGAACAAAGCCTTTCTTTGTTTGTAGATCCCAAAGTTAAGTGCTTTCCCCCCCTTAAATCTGTTTCTTAATTTTTCCTTAAATTTATTCAGCTCATGGTGAGGTTCTATAAGCAATAACACTTACATGAATCAAATCTTTTATTAAAGGCATATTGTGCAAAGACTGTCCCTGTACTCAAGCAGCTTACTGTAGATGCCACAGGAAGGGAAGTGGTGGCCACAAAAAAGGACTTTGGTCCAGATTTATAGGAATGAGTTGGGGTCACAGAGGAATAGATTGACACAGCCCACTGAGGAAAAAGGGCAGAGTTGAATTGGTCAAAGTAGCAGTGAGGCTAATCAGGATGAGGTGGACTCAGAGGAAAGTATTCTCAGAAAGGCTGTCACCAATCATGAAAACAAAGACTCCAGAAGTTCCTCCAGGACATGGTCTTTGGTGTAAGATACAGTGTGATTTTGGAGATGGCAGATAGAAAGTTATTTATTATAACAGACTCCATAGAAAGGTCTTTCAAATAAAACTTGCAACATATCAATTACTATTATTTGCTAGCAATTCTGATTATTTGCTTGCTGGCTCTTGCTCCTCTCCAAAATCAAATACTTTCTCTGTGTCATAAAAACTGTTACAAGTCTCATCAAAAGCTTCAACAAAATTGTATTATTGATTTACATGACACATTGCCTGCTATATGATACCTGTGTTGTTGTCATGAAATCTTAGAGCCAGAAGACAGCACGAAGATCATCTAGTCCAATATCCATTTTTATTTTTTGGTTTACCGATGCTTGCTTTTACATCACATTCCTCTCTGTAATGAACTTCTCCTCCTCTTACCATTGAACTCTCTCTTATACCAGAAAAAAATAATAACAAAAAAAAAACCCAATCATGTTAAAATAAGCTAGGAACTACATATGTGACATTCAATGCCCACAGTCCTTTACCTTCCTACTAAGCAGGGAGAATTGTGTTTTATTATGTTCCCTGGGACCAAAATTGGTCATCATAACTAATTAAGTCAGCTGCTTTTCAGAGTTGTCATTTAAGCAAACACAGTCTCGGAGCATTTTTTTTTTCTGAGTGTGGATTACTCATTCATCTCAGTTCACACTGTACTAACTTGTAATTTTAAAAAAAGTTTTACTGAATTCTTCACATTCGTCCTTTTTTAAAGCACAAGAATACCTAATTATTCACATGCCCTGATTTGTTTAGCCTGTGTATGGTCAACAGGCATTAATTATATTCCCAATTCTTTGCTACCACAAAAAGTACCACTATTAATATGTTCATTGGGAGCCTATCTTTGATATCTTGAGTATAAAGCCAGTAGTAAGATTGCTGGACACTAGGGTATGAATAACATAGTGATTTTTCTCATACATACGAATGAGGGATGAAAAGATTTTAACTCCCCCACCCCACCCCCCAGCTCAAGTACTACAGTAGAGTGCTAGTACTGGAGTTGTAAAGATAAGTTCAAATTCAGCCTCAGACACTTACTAGCTATGTGACTTTGAGTAAGTCATTTAATCTCTGTCTGCCTCAGTTTCCTCAACTGTAAAGTAGGGATAATAATAGTACCTACCTCCCAGTGTTGTTGAGAGGTTCAAACGAGATAACCGTAGAGTGCTTAGCACAGTGCCTGGCAAATAATAGGGACTTACTTAATAAATCCCTGTTCCCTTCCCATTCCTTGCCCATCAAAGTCACAAAGCTAGTTCAATGCAATGAAGAGACTAGAACCCAGTTTCCTCAAACTCTTTTTATCATATGATGCTGCCCCTCAATGTTAAAGAGTAAAATATAAGTTATTTAATAATTTCCCAGAGTTTACATAAAAGATATCCTAACATGCTAGTACCAGCAGGTCCTATTTTTAATCACACCATACTTTCTGGAACGAGAATACGTCCCAACCTTTTTTCAATTTTTGACACTTTCTATGAACTTGCCTAAAGAGGTGGAGAAGGGTAGAGCACATATATACCGTAAATTCTATTTGAAGAAAAATATTTGTAAGGAGGGAAAAAACCATTCACAAGTCACTGTTTACAAAGATGTTTTATATTTGCCTGGTATTTATTTACAGAAACTATTTTAGAACCCCCACGAAATGTTAAATATTAACAAAATTAGATGCCTCTCTAAAGTACGGTGTTAATGATTTGTTTGGGGGGGGTGTGTTTATAAACTGGAAGATTACTGGGGGAAAGGAAGAATTAGAAACGATACATCTTTAAAATGAGTAGCACCAAAAAATGCTAGCAAATCCAGGGCAAAAATAATAAAGTCACATACTGAATTGTGTAAGGAAGGTAGGAGGACATTTAGTACAACCCTTTCATTTAATAGATCATAGGATTATATGTCTAGACCTGGAAAAGTCCTCAGTGAACAACCCCCTCATTTTATAGATAAGGAAATTGAGGGCATAAAGATTGTGACTGGCTCAATTCCCACAGGTATTAAGGGGTCAGAGGTGACATTTGAATCCAGGTCCTTGTATTCCAAAACGACTCTTTCTAGTGTTATCATACACTCACTATACAGAGATCATATTTTCCAGTGCCCAAATCTGGCATTTGTCTGATAAAGGATATTTCCAATCCAAAACTTTCTTCAAAGTACAATTTATTTTCTTAAAATAGAGACTATCCTCAATAAAATCCATGACATATAGTCACCATATATACATACATGTAACAAAAATTTAAAAAAAGCAGTATATGAATACGTGTAGTAACAGTTAACAGAAGATGTGTGGTGTACATCTCCATTCAAATATAGTTTAAGCCCTGTCTGAATTTGTCTTCAACAAATTCAACTATCAATAAGAGTTTAAGGGGCAGCTAGGTGGCGCAGTAGATAGAGCACTGGCCCTGGAGTCAGGAGGACCTGAGTTCAAATCCAGCCTCATACCAAACACTTGACACTTACTAGCTGTGTGACCCTAGGCAAGGCACTTAACCCCAAATGCCAAAAAAGAAAAAAGAAAAAAAAAGTTTAAGTGCCTACTATGTGCCAGGTGCTAGGGATACCAAGACAAAAAGTGAAACACTGCCCTCCCTCAAAGAGTTCCCATTCTATTGGGAGGGATAACGTGTGACTATATAAGTATACATAAAAAATACATGCAAAATAAAAATAAGGTGTTTTGTTTTTTTTTTCTTGTGGTGGGGGTGTGGCAGAGAAGAGGAGATATTAGCATCTAGCAGACCAGGAAAGGGTTCACGAAGAAGTGTTGAGGTCAGCTTTAAAGGAAATGAAGAGGCAGAGTTAAAGGAGAGATTTCATCCCAGGCACGGGAAACAGCCAATGCACAGTTCAGAGAGAGGACTATAAGTGAAAAATAGCAAGAAGATTGATATAGCTGGAATGTACATATTTTAAGGGGGTAATAATATATGGTGGTACAGTAGATAGAGTGCCAGGCCTGGAATCAGGAAGACTTATCTTCCCCAAGTTCAAATCTGGGTCTCCGATAATATTTACTAGCTGTGTGACCCTGGGCAAGTCACTTAACCTTGTTTGCCTCAGTTTCTAATGAGCTGGAGAAGGAAATGGCAAACCACTCCAGTATCTTTGCCAAGAAAACCCCAAATGGGGTCACAGAGAGTCAGACACAACTAAATAACAACAACGCATAAAAAGGCTAGAAAAGAGAGATGGGAAAAGATGGATTGGAAGGGTGTTATGAAAGGCTTTAAACGCCAGAAGAACTTATATTTTATCCTAGAGGCAAAACGTACACAAAGTTTAATACGAAGTTATCATAGGATTACAGATGTAGAACTGTAAGGAGTCTCAGAGGCCATCCACTCCAGATTCTTGTATAGACAAGGAAACTGAGATCCAGAGTGGCTAAGTGACCCGCCTCAAGATCATAAAGTAGTGACGTAATCACAATCTGAACTCCAGTCTTCTGACTCCCCATCTAACACCCTTTCCACTGAACAAGCTGCCTCTCAGTACCATGGGACAGTCATGGTCAGACCTATGTCTTAAGACACTTGTTTTGGCAGCTGTGTGGAACACGGAGATAGTCTAGACAAGAGAGGATTAGTGCTTGACCCAGGGAAGAGATGCAAGGACAACAAACCTCGGGCAACTGATTGAATATTTGGGAGTTGAAGGAGAATGAGGAATTTGTAACCTCACCTAATTAGCACGAGGGTAGTGCTCGTGGAAGAAATAAGGAAGCTCAGAAAAGGACTCGTGGGTGGGGCAGAAACAAAGCATTCTGTTTCAGACATCTTGAATCGGAGATACCTATGGGATGTTTTGTTGTTTTTGTTCAAGTTGTTTTACTCTTGTCCTATTCTTCGTAACCCCATGTGGGGTTTTCTCGGCAGAGTTATGGAGTAGTTTGCCATTTCTTTCTCCAGCTCATTTTGCAGATGAGGAGACTGAGGGAAACAGGGTTAAGTGACTTGCCCAGAGTCACACAGCTATTAAGTGTCTAAGGCCAGATCTGAATTCAGGTCTTCTTGACTCCAGGCCTGGCATACTATCTACTGCACTTCCTAGCTGCCCATCTGTGTGCACACAGGAGCACTTGTCCTATGGGACATAGGCAGCAGCATATCCAGAAGGTAGTATGTA
Organism: Phascolarctos cinereus; assembly: GCF_003287225.1. NCBI lineage: Eukaryota > Metazoa > Chordata > Mammalia > Diprotodontia > Phascolarctidae > Phascolarctos > Phascolarctos cinereus. The sequence goes on from NW_027556098.1 coordinate 12,424,899, forward strand.
ATGTAGGCCTGGTTCTTGAAAGAGAAATTAAGCCTGGTTATATCCACTTGTCACTAGTGTATAGAGACAATAGTTAAACCCAGAGGAGCTGATGGGGTCACCAAGTGAGAAAGTATAAACAAAGATGCCACTCGAAATAGTTTTACCTGGGCATTTACTTTTTCAGATAAATCATACAAAATTCAATTGCAAATTGGTATCATGCACGTTAACAAAGAGAGTGATTAGGTGGTCAGCTTATAGTAGCCTAGTCTAATCACCTAATTTTACTCATGTAGAAACTGAGGCTCAGAGAACATAAGTGACTTGCCCAGAATCACACAACTACTAAGTAGCAGATTCAGAACATATAAGACAGAACATTCATAACATTTAAAGCATCATTACATGGGTTTAGAAGATTCTATTTCCAGTTGCTCCTAAGATGTTGTATTACAATAGATACAGTTCTAAAATTCTTATTGATCCTTCATGAATATAAAGGATATCCAAAAGAATACCCACAAAAGTTTCAAAAGCCTAATTTTAATTTTACATATCTATTTTTCACTTATTAATTCACAAGCCGGGTAGTTGGCTCAAAACAATAATCTCTGCTACTGGGGTGGCTGAGATTGGTGGTGATCGCTTGAGCCTGGGACTTCTAAGCAGTAGGAGTGGTAGGTCCCTGGAAGGCGAGAGTTCCCCAGTTGCCTAAAGAAGGGTGAACCAGCTCTAGTCATAAAAGGAGCAGGGTTCCCATGTGGATAACCAGTAGGATCTAGCCATGACTACACTTACAGACTGGCTAAGATAGGGAGATTCAGTGTTCAAAAATAAATAAGATAATAAAATAAATATAATTTTTCATATAAGAAAGATTGTGTTGTTTGGAATGAAAATAATTTCTGAGTTAGTACTATTAAAACATCCACAGTGAAAGTTTGTTCCAGATAGGAGATACCTGACAAAGGTCATATTTTTATTTTCCAAGAGCTCTCACTTCCAACTAACAATTTGCCAGTTTTAAACTGGTACCTCAAAATACTCTTGCTTCATGTGTATTCTTCTGTAGTCTCTGTTAAATTTAAATTGCCTGCAAGACTTTTCAATCTATTACTGCCAGGCAGAGACAAATGACCATTTTAAAAAACTGGAATTATTTGTATTACTTTATTTAAAGAGCTGAAAATACACAATTACCTTGTGATGATTTTTTAAAATACTGCTGTCAACTCTGCTTTAGCCAAGGTGTACTTTTCAATTCAAGGATTGTTTATTAAGCCTCTAATTTGTGAATACTCTCTGCCCTCACAATAGCCATACTCTTTTCCATCTTGGTTTTGGGTCATGCCTGACACGCTTCCACCCCCTTTTTAACTATTGGCTCCTACAATTCATATTTATTTTGTACTATGCTAGGTCCTAAAGAGGAGGAAACAAAACTTAGATAATGCTCTAGAGCTCAGGAGAACTGTTGGACCAAGAGACCCACTTTGGAGTTGAGTCAGAGGATGTGCCTTGGAACACTGGCTCAGATAAAAGTCACTTGCGTGTAAGTCATTTGCCCTCTTGGGGTCTCAGTTTACACAACTGTCAAAAGAAAGGGTTGGAGCTCTAAGGCTCCTTTGGGATCTAAATTCTATGATATTACAGTAATAACAAATGGTATGGGGAATAAATGAGATTTCCAAAGAAAAGAAAGTAGAGAGAAAACAAAGGGAGATTCCAGCCAAATCCAAGCTGGAAGGGACCATTAAGACTTTTTGCATCATGGACTCTTCTGGTAGTCAAGCAAAACCAATAGACCCCTTCACAAAACAATGTTTTTAAACGCATAAAATAAAATACATAGAATTACTAAGGAAACCAATTATACTGAAATAGTTACCAAAACATTTTTTTAATTTATGGATCCCAGGTTAAGAACCCTACTTTAAGATAATCTAGCTCAGTATCTTCATTTTGCAGATGAAGAAACTGAGGCTTACAGAGGTTAAATTCATTTTCTGAGGATATATAAGTTGGCAGAATCATTTCCAAAAAACCAAGTCTACCAATTTCCAGCCAAGCACTCCTTCCCGTCTATCATTATTGTCTCCCTGGGGCTTCTGAACAATTCTGGTCTGCAGTCTGGTTTCTAACAATCCATCTTCTTCAATTAAGGCTGAAGAAATACATGGTAGGGGGCAGCTACATGACACAGTGGGTGGAACTCCAGCCTTGGAGTAAGGAGGACCTCAGTTCAAGTCTGGCCTCAGACACTTGACACTTACTAGCTGTATAACCCTGACTGCCTCACCAAAACGTCAAAAAAAAAAAAAAGAAATGTGCATGCGCGCGCGCACACACACACACACACACACACACACACGGTAGGTAAGGGTTCATGGGGATCACAGATCTGGAGCTAGCAGGCCTAAAGATCATCTAGTCCATCTTCAATTAATTATTCCTGTCTTCCAGAAGGTATCAAAAAGTCATCTCCTAGATCAATTTCAATTACATTCCTTGTATCCCATGTGTCCCTTCATAAAAACAAATGCATGAGGAAGAACAGGCAACAGTTTATTGGAACAGCTGTAGGAACACTGATGTTCACCCCATTCTCTTGTTCATCATCCACCACTTTGATACTTATTTTCACAGGTCAGAGCTGTACTGCCAAATTAACCTAAAACTTTTTATATAAGTGTCAAGGGAGATTTGAAAGTAAATGCCTCCAATGCTCTTCCATATGTCTTCAAAAGAGCAAATTCAATTCAAAATTTCCCTGGTATACCCTTGTGCTAAAACAAAACCAGGCTTTCCTATGAGTACTTTAACACATGGTTATCTGCCTCCTTTCTTCCTTCTGTCTCTCATTTCCAAGTAAGTTAAGAGTATAGGAACATTTTTTTCTCATATCATTGATAGCTAGGTTGGTTTTCCCAAGGCATTATGTCTGAGCAAAGTACTGCTGCTACTTTGTGATCTCTAAAACTGAATCCAAGGCACTATTAACTCAACACACAAATCAGCCATCTACCACACATCCTCCACAAAAGGTGCCCAAGATTTACTTTCTATAAAGCAATAAAGATTTAAAAAAACACCTATTCATTGACTAGAGGTCAAATTCCTTAGCTCATCATCATCTGATTTCACAGTCTAGGATGAAAACATTAAGTCATCATATTTACAGTAAACATAGCAATTGAAATTCTTCCAGCAAGTTGCTATCATATGCAACAAGATAAAACTTGTTTTACATAAAAACAACCTTCCCCCCTCTCCCAAAAAAAGATGACTTAGTCATGTAGAATTAGCAGAAACTAAGTAGGTACTACTCATAATCTCTTTGCAATTTTATGCTCAACCACCCATATTTTAGGAGGTAGGTACTTTTAAAACAGGCTTAAATTTTTTTCAGAGTCATGGAACCCTTTGGCAGTCTAGTAAGGCCTATGGATTTTTTCTCAGAAAAATGTTTTTAAGTGAATAAAATAAAATGCAAAGATAACAAAGGAAACCAATTATAATGGAATAGCTTGAAATTTTTTTTTTAATTTACAAACCCTCCCTGAAATCTATTTATGAAACCCATGTTAAAGGTTAAGGACAAATTCCATATAAAACTTAAAAGTATAAGATCTATGCAAATATTAAAACAACACTGAACTTCAAAAATTCCCTTCTCCTTTCACCCCCAAAGCTGAGAGGAGGAACCTGCTTCCTCTCACAGGCCAGTATAAGTCAGAAGTGGGTTTTGACATAGAGTCAGCCAATATCAGTACACAACACCTGGTAACATGAAAATCAGGTAAAAAGTGTGGCTTCAAATTACCCATACTCTTTACTAACTATTCTGGTATTTCACAAATGACTTTCATGTCCTAAGCTCTTCCCACCTTTAACCCTACTCTAAACATGCCATCAAAAAAGTGAACAAGAATAATTTCCTGCTCAGGCATACACAGCTGATTTCTCATTCTTGGTGTCAGAAGCTAGATATTGGTTAATTCAAGAGACCACAGTGAAACCAAATGGGAAAGACATATGGGTTATATAAATTTCCAGAAAAGAGCAGAACACAAGCAGGCACCAGACTTTTATCAACAAGCAAGTCTTCCCTCTGAGATTATTTCCCATATATATGTTGCATGTATTCAGTTTGCATGTTTTCTCCCCCATTAGGATAGGAGCACACACACTGAGGGCAGGAGACCATGGTTTTTGCCTCTGCTTTCAATCCCTTGCACACCACCTGGAACATAGTAAGTGATTAATAAATGTTTACTGATTAACTGACTAGGCATTATGGATTAGTACAGGGGATAAAGAAGGTACAGATCCAACAGGAGCCACAAAGAAGCAGCAGTTAAGAGAGGTAGGAGAACAGAACAGAGAGTAGACTTATCTCTGAAGCCAAAAGATATGAGCCAATGAAGTCAGTTTGGGGTAAGTCACTTCACCTGAGCAAAGTCAGGATGAGAAGAACAGAAAATAGGTCACTGGGTTTGGCAATCAGAAGGTCACAGGAAGGCTTCAAGAGCTAAAATCTCTTCTGCAATAGGTGGAAGTTTACAAGAGCCGCAATAGAAAGTAGGTGGTGACTAAGTGGAAGCATCTGGCACTCTTCAGCCAAAGCAGAAAGATCTGATGCTCTTTGAGTGTTTATTCCTCTTGGTACCAAAAACAAAGTAGTGGGTGAATTACCAAAATAGCAGCTGACATTTATAGGTACTTTAAAGTTTACAAAGCATTTTATATAAATTTTAACAATTAAACCAACATATATTTATTAAATGCTTATTATGTGCTGATCCCAGGGGTTACAAAGAAAGGGATAAAATGAGAGTCCCAGCCCTCAAGGAGTTTACTTCAGTCTAAATCAAATACTCTCCACTGCATCACACTGTTGCTCTTACAATCACACTACAAAAAGAAATTCTTTTGAAAGTTAAAGCTGACTATAGGAAATTTTCCCCAAAAAAATAATCCCACTGCAACTATGCCCAAAGAATAATCAAACTGTGTATATCCTTTAACCCTGCAATACCACTACTAAGCCTGTATCCCAAATTTAAAAAAAAGGGAAAAAGGACCTACGTGAACACAAATACTTATTACAGCTCTTCCTGTGGTGGCAAAGAATTGGAAACTGAGGGGATGCCTATCAGTTGGGGAATGGCTGAACAAGTTGCGGTATATGAATGCAATGGAATACTATTGTGCTATAAGAAATGATGAGCAGGCTGATTTCAGAAAAACCTCGAAAGAGTTACAAGCACTGATGCAAAGTGAAGTTAGCAGAACCAGAAGATCACTGTACACAGTAACAACAATATTGTACAATGACTGACTTAGCTCTTCTCAGCAATGCAATGATCTAAGACAATTCCAAAAGACTCATGATGGAAAATGCTATTCATGTCCAGAGAACTATGGAGTCTGAATCGAGAATGAAGCATCCTGTTTTCACTTTGTGTTTTTTCATAGTTTTGTCCTTTTGTTCTGTTTCCTCCTATACAACATGACTCTAACATGGAAATATGTTTTACATGATTGCACATATATAACCTATATCAAATTGCTTACCCTGTTAGGGAGGAGCAGCAGAGGGAGGGAGAAAATTTGGAACTTAAAATTTTATTTAAAAATGAATGTTAAAAATTGTCCTTATATGTAAATTGGGAAAAAAATATTTAAAAGAAAAAATACTCCCACTGACACAATTGACATTTTTTATTCTCTGTTAGCTGCAAAGACAATAGTACAGACCTCCTCTATAATGAACTAGCAAAAGGGTGAGGGGAAAGTGTTAAGATCCCAAAGGAAAAATGCTGTATGTATAGTCCTACTGTAATTCCTTCCCTTCTCCAAGCTCTAGTATTTTTTATGTATTATGGTGACATGGCAGTTTAGATGCACATTTCTAGAGCACCTGCACAATTAAGGAATGTTCCATCTGAGATGAAAGTCAGCTGACAACAGAACAAAATACTAATGGAAGAACTCCGGTACAAACCCATACCACAGAAAACATTTGTTGTATTACTTGTGACAGATTTATCATAACCAAATCAACCAAATACTGATACAAATAATGGTGGAAATAGACTTTTATAAAGAATAAATTATAGTACTATTGACTGTGATGGGTTTTAACCTCCATTTACAAATGATGAACAGCATGAACTCTTGGCCTTGAAACCAAGAAGACCTAGTTTCAGGTCCTGACTTTGACAAATATTACTACCACTACTACTACTTCTACTACTACTACTGCTGCTACTACTACTACTACTACTACTACTACTACTACTACTACTACTACTACTACTACTACTACTACTGTTACTACTTCTTATAATAATAATAGCTTACATTTATATAGTACCTATGTGCCAGCCATTGTATAAGCACTTTAAAATATTATTTCCTTTGATCCTCACAACAACCAAGAGAGATTGGTGCTATTATTATCCTCATTTTACAGATGAGGAAACAGAAAAACTGAGGTTAAGTGATTTGCCCAGGGTCACATAGGTAGTAAATGTCGAAGCCAGATTTGAACTCAGGACTTCCTGACTTCAAGTGACATTCTATCCACTAGCTGCGTGACTCTGGTAAGTCACTTAAATCTTTAGTGCTCTAGGCAGCTGGGAATATATATTGAAGAAAGGGTACAGATCTGCACTGATAGGGAAATCTTCTTCCTCACCTAGGAGTTCCCTGTCCCAGGGAAATCATAAGTATAATTCCCTAACTCTATAAATGATTATATAATTCTGACAGCTGCCACTAAAAGCAAGCCATTCTCCTTAACACAAACTATTAGGAACATTGATCTTGTAATAACATTGAAAAGCTAATAAAAATAGAAAATGGTTTAAAAATTTCATAAGGTAGTCTCATCATGCAAATCTAATATAACCAATAAATTGACATATTATTGCCACTTCTGTTACACTGAAACTAGCAATTAGGAATTTGGATATAAATAAGAGAAAAAAGTACTAGAAAAAAAACAATTCTTATTCTAAGGTAGCAGATTATAACTAAATATTTGGTGTATTCACATGTAACTCTTAAAAATAGAAAAAAAAATTAGAGCTAGCTAAACTATCCAATTAATTTCAATGCAAAGCAAATTAAGAGACATTATGGCAAGGCATAGGGTAGCATAGCTAGGAATCAATCAAGAACCATTCTTTGCCTTACCTGCCTTCCTACATACACAATGAAATCATCTTGTACAAGTCACTTAACCTCAATGCCCAGGGCAGCTCCCTAAAATGCATCCCCAGACACAGCCAAGGTGGTGGAGCAATGACTCGCTTGAGCTCTCCCCCAAAACCCTCCAAATACCTGTGAAAAATGACTAAACAAATTCTAGAGCAGCAGAACCCACAAAAAGGCAGAGTGAAGCAAATTTCCAGCCCAAGACAACCTGGATAGTTGACAGGAAAGGTCAGTTGCACCAGACTAAGAGAGGAACACAGTCCAGTGCAGGCTGTGCCAGTGCAGACCAGGCTCTAGCAAACCCGGAGCAGGCCTCAGGAGACTGAATCATGGGCAGCAGCGGCATTCTCCAGACTTCTCATCTCACAAATGCCAAAGACAACTTACAAGGTCAGTAGGAAAGATCTGTTGGAGCGGGGTAAAAAAGGAGCAGCTGCTGCTTTGGAGCTCTCAGCCCACAGATTATAAGGGGATCAAACAACTGATCAAAAGGAGATTAAAAGGGTCTCTTTGCTGGCATTGAGGCAGGACCCTGTCCATGCTTGGATTTGGGGTCACAGTCCTGCATGGCAGTCCTGGGGCGAGGAGGGACACTGGCCTAGCAGGGCTTGCAACAGCAGTGAAGAGAAAACCCTCCTCACAGTTCTAGGGCAGAAAAGACTGCTTGTGGTCACTCACAGACAAGAACACAGGCCAGTAGAGGAGCAAACACCTCTGCTTTGATCATACCACCTTGGAAGAACTGAACACACCAGGTCCCTAGAAGTATCTCTGAAAATCGCTGCACAAAACCCCTGAAACTTGGGACAGTACACCCTTCCCACTGTAAGCAGAGTCCTACATTAACAGAGTTACAAAGTCAAGCAATTGGCTGAGAAAATGAGCAAACAATGGAAAAAACTCAGACTATAGAATCTTACTTTGATGACAAAGAAGATCAAAACAAAAGAAGACAACAAAGTCAAAGCTCCTACATCCAAAGCCTTCAAGAAAAATATGAACTGGTCCCAGACCACTGAAGAGCTAAAATGCATCCCTTACTCCACATCACCTCAAAAAAATCTCCCTTATATATTACATGCATACATTTGGCTTCCCCAGACAGAACATAAGTCGTTTAAAGCAAGGACTTTCATATTTGTCTCACTATCCCTGGTGCCTAAACAGTGCCAGGAACACTGCAATCACTTAATAAGTGCTTGCTGACAAAAGGACTGATTGAATATTTGCTAACCAGCATAGGCAAAAAGAGTTTCTTAAAACCCAGGGGAGCACCTTCCCCTTAAAAAGGCAATTAAAAACCTCCAGAGAACAGATGCATGCCACCCAAAGGACAACTCTTATAAAATGAAAACAAGCTTGTTATTGCATGCATAGTCGATAAAGGTTAGCAATTCTCTCCAAGAGGTTAGTGCTTATTTAGGCACAGCATTATTCCAAGTAAATGGAGCATAAACAATGTGTGCTGCTACCTGTTTGCTAAAACTACGCAAGAAAATGTTGGTGTAAAAATTCAAAAGTTAGTATATATTAGCATAATTTTATTGGAAAATAATTACATTGCTAGAAATCACATTCTTAGTCTCAAGTAGAAAGGGATGAAACAGAACAGACCTCTAACTTTATTAACAGGATTTAGCAGATGGAAAATGTACCTTCAGCAACGTAGGCCGCTAGGAGGTAGAGGAATCCCAAGACAATTTCTTAACCTGTACTCTTAGTGTATCTTCATGGTGTAAATGAACAGTGCCTGCACAAAGACAAACCATACTAAAAGCTCAACAAAAAGACCCAATAATTTGTGCCTTCGACAATGTTTTCATGGGCAGCTAGGTGGTACAGTGGACAGAATGCTGGACCTAGAATCGGGAAGATTCATTTTCAGAAGTTCAAATCCAGCCTCATTCACTTACTAGCTGTGTTACCCTGGGCGAGTCACTTAACACTGTTTGCTTCAAGCCAAGATAGTGGAGTAAAGGCAGTGACTTGCTTGAGCTCTCCCCAAACCCCTCCAAATACCTGTAAAAAATGGCTCTAAACACTGTTTGCTTCAGTTCCTCATTTATAAAATAAGCTGGAATTCCAGTATCTTTGCCAAGAAACCCCAAATGGGGTCAAAGAGTCAGACATGACTGAAACAACTCACCAACAACATTGTTCTACTATTTCTCACAGTACTGTTGATTCTATTTGCTATTAGATTAAATTATAAGAAAATAAATTAAGTACCATCCTCCAAATTTTCTCGTTCTCTACTTTGGAAAAAAGGCCAAATGATTACTAAGACTCTCAAACATCAGTTCTAACGGGAGCAGAACATATTTTAGAAAAATTCACAAGCATCATTTGTGACTAAAAGGCGACCTCCATTTTTTCTTACTTTTACTCCCAAGGAAGTTTTCAAGTGACTAGAGAGAATGACAAAAGAAGAGACAAAGTCCAGGTAGGGGAAAGAGGACCAGGAATCAGGGGACTTGGGCTAAAATCCTAGTGCAGACACTAACTAGCTTGGTAAGTTTATGGAGAGTCACTTCACCACTTTAGGATTCAGTTTAAAATTAGAGGGTTGTACTAGATCAGAGATTCATGACTTTGTTTGGGCATGGAGCCCTTTGGCAGTCCAGCGAAGCTTATGAACCCTTTCTTAAAATAATGTTTTTAAACGAATAAAATAAAACAAAAAGGATTACAAAAGGAAACCAAAGATTAGGGAAAATAAAGATGTAAATTTTTTCCCATTTAAGTTCACAAACTCTCTGAAATCTGTCTATGGAACGGAAGGTCCATGGACCCCAGGTAAAGGACCTCTGAATTAAATGATATCTTAGGATTCCTATATTCTACGGTTCAATAGCTTCTCATTCCACCCAAAGCCTGTTCCACCAACTGCATTAACCTAGCATAAATTGAGCCTAAATTTCCTGATTCCTTAAACAGGCCAAAACCTGAAAAGCATCTTCATGCACTAAGAGCAGGGCCCTGCAGAGAGGGTACTAGAAAAGAAAGGTTGTTGGCAGCGATTCATCTTCGCATATGTTCCCAAATCAGCAGTCTTCTCTATGTCAAGCCAACACCAACACCAACACAACCCTGAAGCATGAACTGGTTGGATTCTAATTTTCAAGGAAGCAAATAGGTTGGTAAAATGTCTGGCTATACTACAAATAGCTTCACAATTCATGATTTCCCTCTCAATAATAACCCTTACAATTGACCATCCTGAAAAAATGATTTAAGGGAAAAAAAAATCTCACAGAAATGGGGGGCTTTGGGTATAGAATATCATATATATTGTCAGAGTTGATAGTTTGAATAAATTTGCTGGTCTGCCTCCTCCCCCCCTCCCTTTTAAAATATCTGTTACAAGGATGGATTGCTGTGCGGAGTAGGGGAAGGACATATTCAGAAATTAAACTGAAATGTAATAAGGATCACCAGACCCATGAGACATGTGCAGACTCCATTAGCTGATTCAGCTGATGCAGGATGGACACTAGAGAGATGGCTTTGGAGACAGAGAATGGTAATGACACATAAGGGAAACAGAGTCATCCTGGAATGACTGTGGTGCATGCATAGATGGACATTTGGTTAGTGGTTCTGGTCTGATTCCTTTTTTACACCGAATGAAGCCACGAGAAAGCAGCCAAAGCAGAAAGAGATCTTTAGGAAGAGGCTGGCAGTTCTGTTTTCCCACCTCCCTCAGCCTCCTCTCCTCTCCAACTGGAGGGCTGGAGGGTGTAAATCCTCTCAAAGCTTTCTTTTACAGAGGGCAGAAATTAGACTGCAGCTCACTCCATTCTCCATCTGCAGCTCTGCCTGGTTTGAACTCCATGGAAACTGATGCTACTACCAGTGCCAGGTACCCCTGGTGTCCCCTCACCCCCTTCCAGCTTCCTTTTGCTGCTGTCTTCCTTCCTTAGATTGTAAGCTCCTTGAGGACAGGGACTGTCTTTTTCTTATTTGCATCCCCCGTGCTTAAGCATAGTGCCTGGCACGTAGTAGGCACTTAAGAAATGTTAACTGAACTGCTTACGTGGCTCATTTTAAAAAGCTTCTCCCAAACACATGGTTAGGTTTTGTAAAAACCCTTCTTTATCCCCTTGTGCATCTCTCTTGAGACATATTCTTTGGCTATGCAGAAAGGACCATACCAAGGCACTTCACCTTGGAATTCCCATCCAGATATCCCCTATCACCACACTCTACCCAGTGACTTAAGAGAGGGGCTAGGACAACATTAATTAGCAAGATAAAAGATCTGATGGTACTCTACTGCTTCCAGAGCAATAGTGTCCACTTAGACTGCTGCCAGGGACCACCTTCTGGTGATCATCTCATAAGTAACTGAGGCATTAGGGGGACTTCCAGCTGAGATCTATGCTCAGGTAGGAAATGGCATTAGTGGGAAAGAGAGTGAGGGGTCCCTTTTCTCTGCACATCAGGACAAATGCCAGGCATTTACATTTTTATGTGACTCAATATGCCTATGGCTGGGGCTCCATTAGGATAAAGTTCCTGAATTCAGCCACAGGCATGCCCAGATGCCTGCATTTTACCACCTGGACTCCACATTCTCAGCAGTGGACTTTAAGCTTGTTTTTGACTGATGAATTGCATGGGGAAAAAAAATACTCTGCCCTACATTAGAATTTACCAGGTAATTAAACCAGGAATTAAATGTTCATGCTTATTATACATAAATATATATTTCTATTTATATAGTGTATAAATTACATATAATATGCACTTACATATAAATTATATATAAGTAAAAAATATATAAATACATTTAAACAAAACCAAGAATTAATTCATTAATTTAACCAACAAATCATCACTATAGCTTATAAAAACTATATTGAGTGATTATGAAGGCATACTGCATGCCAGGTAGACCTGCCTTTGTTGTATATAAACACGTAAGCTGATAGGAAATCTGGGAAGCATCCCTTTTCTATCATACTGTTAGTTCTCTGTTCAATACTTGAACAAATCTGATCAAGAGGAATTAACTGAATACCCAAGGCCCAACTGAAGTCAAATGTTCCTGCTTATTTACCACCCAAAGTTGAGAAGAATATCAAGAGGTTTTCTTTTTCTTGATTATACTGTCAAAGTAACACATCTACTTTTTCATTTTCTTCATCTGCAAAATGGGAAAGACACCACCTGCTCTAATCTACTTTACAGAAACTTTTTGAGAGAAGCATTTTGTAAACTTTCAAATATTACAATTCACCTTCATAAAGTGTTTTAAGATTCCTAATTATGTGCCACATAACCATCCTATGAAATAGGAGGCAGAAATATTATCATGCTTAACTTAAAAAGCCTCTGAGACTTTAAGTGACTTGTCCAAAGTCACAAAGTCAAAAAGGGATGGCGCTGGAACCAAAGCTTGAACCCAATTACATGCTTCCATAGCCAATGTATTTTCCACTGTCACTCTATAAAGGCGCAATCAAATGATCAATTAATAAACATTGATTAAGTGCCTACTATGTGCCAGGCACTATGCTAAGCACTGGGGATACAAAAAGAGGCAGAAGACATTGTCTGACCTTAAGGAGATTACTATAGAATAAGGAACTCACTATATAAATATGAACCAGTGTTATTATACTGGAGATAAATCCAATAAAGGAAAGTGGTTTTCATCACAGGGTCTAAAGACAAAGGAGCACTGAAAATAAAGTTATGAGAGAGTTTGGGAACTAGAAGACTCACAGGTCTTTTTGTAGTTCTGTAATTATCATACTTTGTGACCTTGGGCAAAGTCACTTCACCTCAATTAAATATGACACATCAAACAAAAAAACCTAGAATCCACATTAATTTATTAAACCCTTTAAGTTGGGCCCAACTATTAATTTTTTAAATTTTTTCAAATTCTGAACTGAATACTAAATAAAATGAGCATTTCTATACACCAAATAAAATAGAAAAAGAGGGTTGTACAGGAAATCGCTAATCTCTAGTAAGTACCGCTAGCTTTTCCTTTTAAATACATAACACATTCAATATGTAACTATCAAAGTTGTCCTGCTTGTTTCTGTTTCCCTGTGGATTTCCTTCTGTTCTATTCTGGGCATGTAAAAACATACGCCAATGACCATCTTTTCTTGGCAACCCTATCACTTAACTGTTTGGCTTTTAAAAGGCTTCATAACCTGGTCCTAGTCTTCTCACAACTTATCCCCCCCCCCCACATATATTACACACCAGTGACACTGGCTTCTTGAACAAGACACTACATCTTCCCGATTTCATGCATTTTCATTAAGCACGGGCCCTGACACATGATCTCTCCATTCCTGGCAGAATCACTGATTGTCCCCCATGTCTAGATGCTCTCTCTACTCATCTCTGCCTCCTGGTTTCCTTCCAGTTCCAGCTAAAATTCCAACTTCTACAAGAAGTCTTTCCTGAACTCCCTTAATGTTACTGCTTTCCCTCTGCTGACCATCTCCAATTTATCCTATATGTGTCTTACATGTACATTTCTTTCCATGGGATCTCCCCCATTAGATTGTGAACTCCTTAACAAAAACAGGGACTATGTTTACCTTTCTTTGTACTTCCTAGGACTTAGTACAATGCCTAGTACACAGAATATGCTTAATAAATGCTTACTGACTTGAGTATCATGCAGAGGGCAATGGAGAAGTACCTGGTAGACATGAGAGGGTTGCAAAGGATAACAAGGATATGCAAAGAAGAGCCATAAGAAAAGGTGTCAAGGGGCAGTTAGGTGGTGCAATGGATAGAGCACTGGCCCTCGAATCAGGAGGACCTGAGTTCAAATGCAGACTCTGACACTTAACGCTTGGCTTACTTTCTAGCTGTGTGACCTTGGGCAAGTTACTTAACCCTGAACGCCTGGCAAAAAAAAAAAAGTATCAACAAATACATGTGTGATAGAAGAAGGGCTATTCATGTGGATAGAGTTGCTAACAAGATCTTTACAATATCAGAAAAAAGTGAGTAAAAAGCTCTGACAATGCTGAGTAAATTCCTCCTTGGCGAGGAACTTAAAAGAAATGGAGAAGGATCAGCACCAGTGGAAGGAATAATTACATAGATAAGCTCACAAATACATTTGAATACTTGAATATGCAATGTTAGCAGGTGCTACATTTGACACTGTACAGCTAAGACTGTAGGAAATTCAAAAATGTGTTTTTATCCTGAGGCTAGTCTAAAAACAGAAAGAGAAGGAAACAAGTAATACAACTTTCTAAAGGAATATTAATGACCACAGCCACCACATAAAATAACAGCTTTAAAAAATTTCCTTAACCCTAAATTACTTTATTTAAGTGAGCAAAGTAGAAAAAGACAGCCACCATTTGCTTTGGAGGAGGAAAAGTCATTTTTCAATACCACAGGACTGGCTAATAGTTCTAATATGCTATTTCCTGAATTGAGCAAGATTTTAAAAAACCTTAAAGGTAGGGGCAGTTAGGTGGCACTAAAAAAAAAGTTCTGGCTTTGGAGTCAGGAGGACCTGAGCTCAAATCCGACCTCAGTCAGATGACACCTTGAGCAAGTCACTTAACCTTGGCCTCACCAAAACAAACAAACAAACAAAAAACAAACCTTTAAAAAGAGATTTAGAAGTGATAATGTCCTGGAAGAACAAAAGCAAAAACAATAAAACATTTAGGCAGAACAACTTCTTTTTAAATACGTTAACACTTCTATATCATTAAGTTTTTAAGAGGGAAGGCCTAAAGGTTATAAAAGAAAAACCTAGAAATGAATTTTCTAAATGGGGAACTAGATGGCTCAAAGGATAGAGTGCTGGACCTGAAGTCACAAAGAACAGAGTTCAGATCCAGTTTCAGACATTTCCTTAACTGTGTGACAAATAGCAACTTTTCAACTTCAGTTTTTTCTTCTGTTAAAAAAAAATGAGGATAAGAATAGCAGCTACCTTTCAGAGCTGTTTTGAGGACAAAATGAGAATATTTCTAAAGAGCTGTGCAAATTTTAAAGCACTATTATTATAATTACTGGCTATTAAGATTGTTTTAAGCACTACAAAACCATTTCAATTTTAAATATTTAGCATGGTGAACTCGTTAGACTGTTTTCCAAAGCTCCCAAATGTTAAGAATAGTTAATTTGCATTTTAGAGGGAATCCTTCTAGTAATAATCCCATTATATTATAAAACTAGACATTTCATTTAAACAAGTAAAAGTGTTTTACTCCTTTCACTCAAGTGAAACCATTAAACCCTCCCAAATCCGGTGAATACTGAGACAATTATGACCCAGTGAGCTGGCTCCAGTTCCATCTCACAGGATATTTCAAGGGAATGTTTGGCTTGGACCATCTTTACCTAAGCACACCAGGCTTCTGTACTGTAATTGCAAGTCCTAATAGGGTGAAATATCTACATTCACTGGCCTAACCCAACTAAACCCCTGCAACAGTTCAAAAGGGTAGAATTCTTCTGTGAAAGAATCATAGAAGCACAGCAGGGTTACTGATGTTCCCACTTGCATTCCAATACCCAGAATGCCTTTCCAGCTTACCACAATTGTTCTAGGGATTCCGTGGTTCTGAATTCTGGGAAAACCTATAAAAAGGTTTTCATAAAATTACATTTGCACGAGCTAGCTCTTCACTACTAAAAAAAATTTAAAAAACCAAAGCGCAAAAATTTCCCTAATTGCAAGTTTCAGTCTTATATTTGCCTCTCTCTCACCAAAGAGAATTTCATATAATCTTTAAAATGTTTTTAGTTCACAATAAAAGGATATCATTATAAATTTCAACAACACGCTAATCTTCTTCATTAAATACCAAACTGTTCTCATATTAGAATGTATTACATTATTATGAGTACTGAAGTAAATGGAACAGAACAAGTATTTGCTGTGGTGACGAAGTACCCTCAGCTGTTCAGAGTTCTCATAACCTGTGAACATTCCAACACAAACATAGATAATCATTCTTTTTATAAATGACAAGCACAATACAAAGTGTAATTATAAAATGAAAAAATTGATGATCTTAAATGTAGAACTAGAAGGAACCTTAGAGGTCTAATTCAATCCCCTAATTTCACAAATGAGAAAACAGAACCCAAAAGATTGAGCAATATGCCTAAAATAGTAAAGGAGCAGCTAGATGACACAATAGATAAAGCTCGAGGCTTGGAGTTAGAAAAACCAGAGTTCAAATCTGGCCTCAACACTTAATAGCTGTGGGACCTCAGGCAAGTCACCCTTGTTTCCCTCAATTTCTTCATCTGTAAAATGAGCTGGAAAAGAAAATGGCAAACCACTCCAGTATCTCTGCCAAGAAAACCACCCCACATGGGGTCACAAGGAGTCAGACTCAATTGAACGACTGAACAACAACAGAACTAGAATTTGAACTCAGGTCCTATGACTCAAAGTTCAGTGTCTTTTCCACTGAACCACAATGCCTTTATTTCTCCCAAAAGAAACACAAATACCAGCTTTTGGTGCTTTTTGTGTCCTTTACATGTTTCTTAATGAAAATGAGAAAGCTACTTAACAAAAATAATGAAAATTTTTAAGTTAATGCGGAATTTTCTATCCTCATATTATATTTCACACATTATAGCAAAAAGAACGCTGGAAGACTTATTTCTAGTCCTAGCTTTGCATATGACCAGCAATAATGACCCTGGACAAGTTATTTAATCTTTCTAAGCCTCTGTTTCCTCACCTTTAAAATGAGAATCATAGGGTCCCTTCAAGCTCTGTAACTTTGATTTTAATTTAATTTGGAAGGGAGCTCTAATCAGAATACTAATCTATGTTAAAAAAACCCACCAAAATTCCTATTCAAAAGACAAAAATAAAGTTGACTAGTAAATTCATCTTCAGCTACAACTGTAAAACAAAAAGGCTGCTTTAATGATATTGCTGGAAGACCTCTAAAAAGAAGTTTCTTGGAACTTGACCAGACGGGAGAGGTGTCTCTTCCAACTTAAGCAGAAGCAGAAAGCGAACAATTTACTTTCTCTTTAGACAAAACTCTGAGAGGAACGAACACATTTCTTCTAGGCTGTGATTCCCCACAGCCCCTACTAAAATTTCATACACACAGCAGGTACTTCCATAAATGTTTGTCAATGATGTTGATAATCATGAACCCTTCCAATTATCTAGTTACTTCCCTGACCTGCTGAGGTAGCGAATTAGGAAATTTAATCTTCGTCAAGAAATGCTGACAGCATTTTATTTTATTTTTTTAATCTAGTCTTTCCTTGCAGAGGAAAGAAAATGCTGGGAAAAGTAGCAGCTAACTTGGATGACATCTGACTTCAGTTACTGAATCAATATTTTGGAAGTATATTCCTCAACATTTGAGAAACCTATGATTGCATTGATTTAGGCATTCCTTCCACCAACAAATATCATAACCCTTCTACATTTTAGTAGACTTTGTTCAATTTGTGAAAACAAAAGTATTTTCCCCATCTGATGTCCAGCCTTCTATTGATAAGTCTCTAAATTTAGGCTGATAGGTAGGAAGACATTGGGCTCATACTTGAACACTTTACAATTTGATAAAACTTGCCAGAGATTACATGAGACTTTGAGAACCCAGAGGTCACCTTTCATGCCATACTGAGTAGGGTTTTCACAAGTTTGGATTTCAGATTTCAGATTCACAGATTTCAAGAGTTTCGGTGTCAATGTTTTTCAAGATGAACTGTTCCAAAATAAATTATAAAACAATAATCTAAAAAGTTTCTTATGACACACAGAACAACTTCATGCAGCATAGTCATCCCAACACATCACATTGCCTCCTTTAAAAACAATTCTAGGGGCAGCTAGGTTGCACAGTGGATAGAGCACCAGCGCTGAAGTCAGGTGGACCTGAGTTCAAATATGTCCTCTGACCAAACACTTGACACTTACTAGCTGTGTGCCCCTGGGCAAGTCACTTAACCCCAACTGCCTAAAAAAATAATAATAAAAACAATTCCTACTGGGTCACTCATAAACCCAAAGATAAACCAAAAAAAAAAATGCATTTTTCAAAACTCACAAGAAGGATGCTCCCACAGGACAAAAAAAGACATCCAGGTAATCTTATAACAATTCTCAAATGCAGATCCAGGTGTGCTTCTGGCATGGCAAGCACCTCGTGGCCAAACCCAACAGCAATTTCAACGTGCATAACACAAGTAGCACTGGTAGGGTGCTTCACAATCGGATCTAGACTTCTTTCATGGATAGAGGAATGATTCTATGCTCAAACTCTACACCTGCTTCATTTGACCATAAGGTAGCAGTGGAGAGAAGATCAAGATAATGAGTATAAAGAATGGGCACATTTCCTTGTATAGCTGACTGCTAGACTGAGGTCACCCTCCGATAACAGTACCACAGGAAAGTGTAGAAATACTCCAAGTAACTTCAAACTGTGAGAGATAAAGTCAATTGTTTTTCAATAAGACCTACACTAAATGATACAGGTAAGATATTTAATTTGACAAACTTGATTACTCTAATGGATAAATTCTTTGGATAGAATTCTAGACCAAGATAAAAATCTCTACTCATTTCACTTGCAACATACTACATGATATGAGTTATCAGGTACAGAAGCTACTATATCAGAAAATTAACAGTATTCTAAATTAAAATTCCAGGAAGGCCCAGGGCTTCTGAGTATTAATATACATCATTTTAAGGACCAGACTGATGATTTCATGGGTACAAGAAATTATATAGTTCTCACAAGATGAACTGCATTCAGTTTCCCAGATTTATTTACCTATTCAATGTCATTCCAAACTAAAAAAAACAGATGTCTAGATATCATTGATTTTTTTTTTTTACTCTGCATTATGAAAAGGAAGATCAAAGAATTTTAGACGGTAAATCCCCAGTCCTGACTCCTAACTTTCCTTAAGCCCTACAAGACTGGAAGCCATAACTTTTTACAGCAAAAACTGACTAGACATTTGATAGCCCAGGACCTCTATTATACTAGCTTTAGCCTGAAGGGGAAAGGGGATAAAATAATTAAGGATATAATGAACCCTACACCAATAAAATCAAAGATCCTCCTCCTTCCACAACAAAAATCAGAAATACCAATGAGTTCATGAGCT
Organism: Phascolarctos cinereus; assembly: GCF_003287225.1. Taxonomy (NCBI): domain Eukaryota; kingdom Metazoa; phylum Chordata; class Mammalia; order Diprotodontia; family Phascolarctidae; genus Phascolarctos; species Phascolarctos cinereus. The sequence continues at coordinate 12,444,222 of NW_027556098.1, forward strand.
ACGTCCAAAAGATCAATCAGGAGGCCAGTGGGAACAGACTTAAGATTTCATTTCATTTGTACAGAATGATAAGAATATTTAAAATGCTAGAATCTATGACAGTTCTGATATAGGTGCTCAGAGGGGGAAAAAAAGAAGAGTGGAGAAAGCAGGAAAAAAGAGAAAGGAAGAATTTTCAAAAATTTTCTGATTATTATGAAATTCACAAACACCCACAAATCTGAACATCTGCCTATACAAAAAAAAGATCAGAAACTAAGAAATGCATGGAAAACTGACAGGTCAGGTTTTTGTTGTTGTTGTTGTTTTTTGCATACATGATGTCCCAAATGTCTTGGTATAGTTTTTAGCTTTAAGCTTCATAGATTATAGTTTAAAACTATTCTATTTATCTTATATGTTATAGCTTACAACTTATTTAATATATAATATAGAATATAGCTTATATCTTAAAACTATTACATTCTGTATTTCAAATTTAACACAATAGTTTCAAAATTGCCTTGCTTGTATGCCTCCTTCTGAATTTCCTTCTGCTCTTTCGTTTGTTTTTTAATGATTACTCGATGCTTTTTTTCTTTTTTTGGGATCATCATCATCATCATCATTTACCTACTCCCAATTCTACCTCCACACAAACAAAAAAGTACCTCCTTTATAACAAAGAAGTATAGTCAAGAAAAACAAATCCACACTTTGCCCATGTTTGAAAATACATGCCTCATTTTACATCCCTAATCTATCACCTCTCCACTAAGAAGTGGGAGTAGGATTCACCACCCATCTTCTAGAATTATTATTGGTCTTTGAATTGATTAGTTGTTTTTCATACTTCATTCCTTAATGTTAATCATCATATAAATTATTCTCCTTGTTCTGCTCACTTCACTCTACATCACTTGATACAAGTCATCCCAAGTTTCTCTGAATCAAGTTCCTTTCATTGCTTCTTACAGCCCAGGAATATTCCATTAAATTCATATACCATAATTTGTCCACTGATTCCCCTACCTGATGGACATTTTTCTTCCAGTTCTTTGTTACAACAAAAAGTACTGCAGTAGGTATTTTTGTATGTACAGGTCATTTCCTCAGATCTCTTTAGAGAATACGTCTGGTACTAGTATTACTAGACAAAAGGTCACAAAGAGTTGAACAGCTTTTGGGGTATAATTCCAAACTGCTTGCCAAAATATATGGACCACATCACAGACATACCACAGATATACCAACAAGGGATTAGGTTGCCTCTCCTCCTCCTCCTCCTCTTCTGATAGTCCCTTGAACAACTGATCCTTGCCAATCATCTGATGCATGAGATAGAACCTTACTTGGTTTAATATGCATTTCTCTTATTAATGATTTCAAGTTTTTTTTTTATATGACTGTTAATAGCTTGCATTTCTTCTTTTGAAAATGGTCTATATTATCTGATCATTTGCCTATTGAGTAATGGCTTTCATTCTTATGTTTACATCAATTTCCTATATATTTTATTTTATTTATTTTTTTTAGCTAGGCAATGGAGTTAAGTGACTTACCCAGGGTCACACAGCTAGTAAGTATTACGTGTCTGAGGCCAGATTTGAACTCAGGTTCTCCTGACTCCAGGGCCTCTATCCACTGCGCCACCTAGCTGCTCCCCTGTATATTTTAGATATCAGACCTTTATCAAAGAAAGAGTGGGACGTGACCGAAAACAGTTAAACAACAGGGGAAGGCTTACAGTAAAAGATGAGGTTTTAATTGGGCCTTAAAGGAAGGCAGGAAAGTCAGTAGGTAGAATTAAAAAGAGGGAGCCTAGATATTATCTATGCAAAAATATTTTAATTCATTTGCTGCTCAGATCTTTGAAATTTTAAAATTAAATACCAGAAAGTTTCTACAACCAGTAAAAAAAAAAGACCCTGATAACATTCATCCATTTCTTCCCATACCAAAAAATAGACAAGTGTTCAATTGTTCTCTGAAATTCTATCAAAGATTTCTTTCCATAATCAACTATCCTCTTTTAAAATGCAAATTACCTTGGGGGCATTAAAAGGGTCAGTCCCTAACACCCTTAATAAGATTAATTTAATCATTGAGGACTTTCCCCCAATATTAACTGAGGTGAGATGGGCTAAATAAGAAAACAAAGTCTGGGATCTGGATGGGGAAGAGTTGGGGCGGGGTGCAGAGTAGACAGGGGAGGGTAGAGGAGGAAAAGGAGGATCATAGGGTTGGAGAGCACCCTGCAGACTATCAGGTCCAAACCCCTCATTTCACAAATGAGGAAACTGAGGCACAAAGCCAGTTAAGTGACTTGCTTAAAGTCATACCGGGAAAAGAGAAAGAAAATGGAAGAAGAGAAGAAGGAAAAGAAGAAAAGGGGAAAGGGAGAAAGAAGACGAAAGAGAAAAGGAATAATTTGGAGCAACAAACAATTAAGAAAGAAGAGAGTAAGCTACAGACAGTCCACAAGTGCGTTACTGACTCAGGAAGTTGACGAAATTGGAAGTTTGGAAAGATCACAAAAGTGATTATCAGGGCCAGCCATTTGATTTCCACTACTCTAAAAGATTGCAAAAGTGTCAAAAAATGGTGCAACCCTAGATTGCCTTGAAAATATGGAAAGGTGGGGATAAGCAAGCAATTCAGCAGCAGCCTTCATCCAGTGCTATGTCTGTGGACCACTTTCAAGGGACTGGAACAGCATTAGCCATGCAAGCAAACAGAAAGCCTATACAAAGACAGTTGCAGTTGGATATACATGTGAATATGCAGCACACACTGGAAACATTTCAGAAGCCAGAAGCAACAGTCCCAGGGAAACTCCACATTCACTCTTCAAGGTTCTGAAACAACTGTTGCTATTGCCAACAGCCATATATATAGTTCCAGAAGAAGGACAATGGGGAGGGATTTGTAGAATAGAAGAAATGACATTGATAAATGCCATACACTAGACCTAACAAAATGAGCCAAATGAATGACTGCTCTATTATACTGTCTAGCTATACATAAGGTGTGACCATAAAGGAATGGGAATGACTTTTAATATAAATGTAACAGAAGTAACCATTTTAATGATCATTACCTTTCAAAGTAGTCACTTTGAGAAACTAACTATATACTTATTAAAATGATGCTGTTCTTGCTCCAAATGCCTTTGAAATTCAGTTTTAATAACTATTCACAGTATGGTGATAAGCCCTACAGGAAAAAATAGGCATATTCCTTTATGATCACACTTTATATGTTGATTTTGTTTGTGGCTATAGATTACAAAAAGGTCATATTTGTTAAAGCATGCTTAGTGTTATAAATGAAGTAATTAGTAATGAATGAAAATAAATGAAAGTAATTAGTCCTACCATTTTATGAGCTTTGGTAGGCAAGTGAAGAGATCATCCTTAAATAAAGTTGAACTAGCAAGGTACAAACTGTTAAAAGTAATTAATTACCCTTAGGAATTGTACCTACAATTCTATTAGTTGCCACCAAATAAACAGAGGTGTTATGAGGTATGTCTCCCAAAATATGAATAATAAAAAGCACACAATCCATCTATTTAACCTTTTTACATTTTAAAAAACTTTAAAATAATTGTTTTTATCCAAATTATTCATTAATTACTGATATTTTCATGAACTTTTCAAAATGCAATTTCAAGCAAAATCAAATTAAAACCAATTAATTAGGTTAAGTAGTTAACTAAACTCAGCTATTACCAATCACCACTTAACTAAATCTCAGTTTTCTTTTATACCCTCAAGAAAAGATTTCTCTCATCTGGGGTGCTTTATTCTGGCCCTGCTAGACTCTTATACTTACCTGGCTAACAGCTTTGTTACTCTTTCTGGCTTCAGAGTAGTGTCAAAGCCTTCACCCATTGACCTGGTTTCTTAGTAAAAAACTTAATTGCCTCCTGCTGTTACCTCTAATTACCTAGAAAGTGCCTGTAAAGGGAAACCCAATCTGTCACAGTTCCTGTTTCTTCAATGTCTCTCCTCTTTTCCCTTCCAAATCAGAAACAGAAAGCAGAGAAAAATCTTTGAAGGCTTAGCAATTAAGTCTCTCCCATAACTTTCCCCTCTTTCTTAATGAATTGTTCCTTCCTTCATTTCCCTTACCAATACTATCACTTGAATCTCAGTTCTCTGTTGGCTCTTCCCCCCTCCAGCTGATGCTGGATATACTTATGCCCCCATTAATCTTTCTATGGCAAACTGCTAAATATTTAGCAAAATGACAAACACTTAATAAGGGGTCTACATTCTGTACTATCCTGAGATCTACACTTTGGACACAATGAATGAGCTCACAATCTAAGGGGAAGATAAATCATGGACACGAATGACTAAAATATGAGAATGTAATGTGCACTGAAGAAGTCAAATACATTAGGATTACAGACAGAGGATAGGGATCATTTCTAGCTTGAAAGGGAAGACTCAGAACAAGGTTCATGGAGGTTGGTAGAGTCTAAAGTGAATCTTGAGGAATGAGAAGAAATTCAATACGCAAAGTTATGAACTCAATTTGTTCCAAGGATGGTGGAAGGCTTCCAAAAAAAAAATTCATGGAGGTAGATGAGTTCAGAACAAGACCCAACATTGGAGATCTTGATAATATCCTGATACCCCACTGCTCACTTCTTAATGCCTACCTCATAAAGTAAAAATTGCATAAGCAGGTATTCACAGATATTCCCAATATGGCTCCAACTTAATTTTTGAAGACTTACCTCACATTAAAGCATGTAACGTACAGATTTTATGTACACCAGAAAAACTGAACTACTCACATTCTAATCAAATTCTAATTCTAATCAATCAATCTAAACAATCAATTCTAATCAATCCACAGACATTTATTAATAACCTATTGTGCTAGTCAGCCAACAAACATTTAATTAGCACTTACTATGTGCTGGGTGTTGGGGATACAAAGAAAGGCAAAAATACAGTCTCTAACTTTAAAGGAGCTTACATTTTAATGGAAAAGAAAACATGCCAACAACTATATGTGTACAGAGTAGAGTAAAGGCAATCTCAGAAGGAAGGGGTAGAGTGGATCCAGGTGAAACCTCTCTAGTAGAAGGTGAAAACTGAGCTAAGTCTTGAAAAAAGCCAAGGAAACCAGGAAGAAGAGGGGAAGAGGGTAAGCTTTCTAAGCATACAGAAGGCATGGTGCTGGAGATATATAGGAAAACGAAAGTCATTCTATTGAGAGAACCACCACTTAGGCAAGTATATACAAAATAAACACAAGGTAATTGAGACAAGCAGATAGGTAGCACAGTGGATAGAGTGCCAGGGGCAGGAAGACTTGAGTTCAAATTTAGCCTCAGATACTAGGCATGTGACCCTGGGCAAGTCACTTAACCCTGTTTGCCTGTTTCCTCATCTGTAAAACGAGCTGGAGAAGGAAATGGTTTGCCACTCCAGTATCTTCGCCAACAAAACCCCAAATAGGGTCACAAAGAGTCAGAACAAATTGAGATAGGAGTAGTACCAGCAGTTAAGTGAAAGCAATCAAGAAAGGATTCATGTAGAAAGTAGCACTTGAAATAGATTTTGAAAGAAAGGAAGAATCCTCCCACAGAGAGAAGTTAGGAATAAATGAATTCCAGGCATAGGGAAAAGCCAGTGCAAAGCACTGATCTGAAAAATTGAATGTCATGTGTGAGGAACAGCAAAACTACTAATTTGTCTGAACCACAGAATGTAAAAGGGGAGTAATGTGTACATAAGTATGGGGCTGTGTTGCACAGGGTACTTCATGCCAAAAAGAGGCATTTATATTTGATGAAGAGAGATCCACTCATGCTTGAGTGGGGAAGTGATGCATCAGACCTGAACTTAAGGAAAGTCACTTTGGCAGGGAGTAGCTACACCAAGCCACCACACACATGGGCTGAAGTCAGGAGAGTCATGAGGTGGGGAAACCAATTAGGATATGATTGCAATAGTGGGCTAAGAGTCAGTGAGAAGTCAAAAGACAACACCATAGTTGTGAACTTGAAGTATGGTTGTACCCTCAACAGAAAAAGAAGAGTTCAGAGGAGGGAGGTGGTTCAATTTTGGACATGGCTGGAGTTCAAGTTCAGCTGGAACACACCCAGCTGAAAAAGTACAATACCATAAAGGAGTAGGACCAAAGTTTCATATAAACAAAACAGAACTCACAATCTTATTGGCCATTATCTTCCAAAGCAGTAATCCATCAGAACATATACACTTATTTAAATCACACCATGATTGCTCAAATTGTTTTTAAAACCCTTACTTTGTAACTGTATTCATGAAATGGAACTGGAACTCAGGAGAAAAACTAGGCTAGGTATAGAAATGTAGGAGTCACATGGTAAACTAATAAGTTCAAGTGGGAAAATACAGATAAAAAGAGGACTAAGGAAGAGGCTTGTGATTCCTTCATAGCCTGTAATGAATGATGTTCTTAATTAAAGACCCTAAAGAATTGTCTGACAGGTAGAAGAATCACAACAGAATAATGCCATGAAAATCCAAAGAGATGATATGGTATCTTGGAGCAGAGGGTGATCATAGTCATAAAGATCAAGAAAGTCAATCAGAATTGATGGCAATTAAATAGAGGGGATGCCCATCAATTGGAGAATGGTTGAACAAATTGTGGCATGTGATTATGATGGAATACTATTGTGTTGTAAGAAATGATGAGTAGGATTCTCTCAGAAAACCTGGAAAGACTTACACGACCTGATGCACAGTAAAATGTACTTTGTACAAAATGACAGCAATATTGTAAGATGATCATCTGTGAATGACTTGGCTATTCTCAGTAATACAATGATCGAAGACAACTCTGATGGACTTATGATGAAAAATGCTATCCATCTCCAGAGAAAGAACTGATGGTGTGTGAATACAGATTGAAGTATACTTTTTGTTACTTTATTCTTCTTAAGTTTTTTTGTCTATGTTTTCTTTCACAACATGACTAATATGAAAATGTTTTGCATGGCTACACATGTATGACCTATATCAGATTGCTCGCCTCCTCAACAAGGAGGGGTGGGAAGTGAAGAAGGGAGAGACTTTGCAACTCAAAGTTTTAAAAAAATGAATGTTAAAAATTGTTTTGACATGTAATTGGGGAAAAATAAAATACTAAGTAAAGTTTTTTAAAAAATAAAAAAAATTTTAAAATTTAAAAAAAAGAATCGATGGCAATTACATTATCATTGGAGGTTGGGAAGGGGAGCTCATTATTAACTGTGGAGAGAGAATGCATGACAAGGCCAAAATCCAGACTGCCAAAGATTGAGAAGTGTGTGAGAGGAGAGGAAGGAGAGTCAACAACGATCGATGATTTTTTCTAGGAATTTGAAAAAAGGCAAGAAAGATACAGAATGACGGCCAGAGAAAAGGGTAGGGTCAAGTGAGGTTTGTTTGGTTGTTGTTGTTGTTATTATTTTAATAGCAGAGACTTGGGGGAATTTGCAGGCAGCAAAGAAAGACCCTGTAGATCAGAGGTTCTCAAACTTACTTGGCCTACCATCCCCTTTTTAAAATTACTCAGCACCCCCCGGAAATCTACTTTCTTTAGCCCTTTAATTTTTTTTTTTTGAAATTTGCATCATTTCAAAAAATATAAAATATATAAAATATTTTAAATGACATCTTAAATTTAATAATTTATTGTAAATTTGTATAAATAGGTTTTCCTACATTTACATTTTGATGACCCAATATTTCATCATGTAACCCTCTAGTATCATGCTGTAAACAAGTCATTAACATGCACATATTCCAGAAGATGCATGTTGGACTTCCCCACAGTGCTCCACAAGTTCACGTGCCAACACTTGCTTGTTAAGACCTGTTGGAGGACTTGACCACTGATCAGCTCTAACTTGCATTTTGTGTTTATTTGGAAAATAATGGAATCACTAGGACTTTAACTCTATTACACAACAGATGAAACATGTACCAATGGTTTTTTCAAAATTTTCTTATCTTCTCTTCCTTTCTTATGCTTCTACTGCCTTCTTATTTTTATTCAACACCCCCAACTGCACCCGAGCATACTACCAGCCCCCCTGGATCATTCCAGCAACCCCTAGGAGTATTATCAGTCACTTTGGGAACCCATGCTCAGGAAGACATTCAAGATTGTAAAGGAGGGGAGGGGCAAGGTTGTGGGGACAATCTTCTGGAGAAGAAACTGGGAATAAGATCAAGGGCACATGTAGGAGAGCTGGCCTTGGCAGAGAAAGGGGCTATTTCTGCAGTCTGAAACAAAGGAGCACAGAAAAGGGGATAACATAAAAAGGTTCTGAGATGCAGAGAAGGGGGAAAGAGGAAGCACAGAGCAAATGGTCTTTCTTTCCTCAGTCCTCAGCTGAGAGCATGAAATAAGAGAGTGTTGTGGGAACCTTTAGGTAAAAAAAAGATTTGGGACTACTGCAGTGGTCTAAGTGGGATGCAAAATCAATTAGGGAATAGCAAAAAATATGGCCTTGCTGCAATAAGGGCCCAGATGCAGTAGGATCAGATGACCAATCTGTATTAGACCCAGGCAGGACTGTTGACTCTAGCTCCAATCAGCAAAATTCAAGTATGACAGAAGGAAAAAGTAGTGGGGGCTAGATGGATAGAGTAAAGAAGAACAGGAATGGGGCAGCTAGATGGAATCAGGAGGACCTGAGTTCAAATCTAGCCTCAGACACTTAACACTCAGTAGCTGTGTGACCCTGGGCAAATCACTTAACCTCATTGCCTAGCCAAAAAAAAAAAAAACAAAACAGGATTAGAACAAATGTTCTAATATGAGCCCTTTTACCAATCTGGTAAAGCTTACGCACCCCTTTTTGGAATAGTATTTCTAAATGCATAAACAACATAGGATTACAAAGGAAACTAAGTATATATTTTTTAAAAGTATATTAAAATCTTTTTCTAAAAAAAAAGGTCATCTACCTCAGGTAAAGAACCACTGGTTTAGGAGTAATAAGGCATGGCAAGAGATGATTATCAAATAAAGGAATTCTAGAGCTCTGGATCATGGAACAATTGTAGGTGATGGCAAGACTGGGGTGTGACTATGTCTATATATGGCAGAGACGAAATGGAAAAGTAAGTTATGGGAACTGAGATTACAAAAACAAGTCTCATGTTTTCAATATTCCTTATACCTCAAATAACTTCCCCCACATCTACCTGATAAAATCTTTTCCATTCTTCAGGATACAGCTCAAACATTACCTGCCTCATGAAGCCTTCCCAATTCTTATTTATCTTTTATCTCCCAAAATAAGTACACAGTTCAGTGCTTTTAACGTAGTAGGCATCTACTTTGTTTATTCAAAGGACATTACCATTCACAGGCAAATGGTGTGTTGTGGTTTTTTTTAGTGGTTGCGAAAGTTTAACCTTTCACAAGCTATTTCAGGCCTCTATCATAGTTGTATTTAACAGGTACTTCTTTGTCCCTCGTTAATTTTTAAAACATAATCTGAAAGCAACAGGTGTGTGTGTATGTGTATGTTTTAAAAAGTAATGACTATGCAGTGATTTCCTCAAAAGAGAGAATGAATGTCAATCACTTGACTTCAGACTCCAGCTAACCATCTAACCCACTGTAACTGATGTCTCATCTGGACATATCATAAGATATTATCCATTTTATTCCTTTAGAATTTACTTGAAAGCTAAAACTTTATAAACCTGTAAAGGCTCTCAATATTTTGAAAATCTGGCTGGTTTTTGTTTGTTGTTGTTTATTTGGATTTTTGTTTTGTTTTGTTTTTGGTTAATGTGAAGCTAGTAACTAAAGTAGGGCAGCTAGGTGGCACAATGGATGGAGTACCAGGCCAAGAGTCAGAAAGACTCATCTTCTTGTGTTCAAATCTAGCCTCAGACACTTACTGTATGACTGTATGACCCTGGGCAAGTCATTTGACCCTGTTTGCCTCAGTTCCTCATCTGTAAACTGAGCTGGAGATGGAAATGGCAAACCACTCCAATATCTTTACCAAGAAAACCTCAAATGGGGTCGTGAAAAGTAGGACACTACTGAGCAACAAGTATCTAAAATATTACCTAAAAATCAAAATAATACCTAAAAACTGAAGTATCATAAAGAATTCACTTAAATGTGTTCACATAAATCTGTTTCAAGCCTGGCCCACAGAACCCTCCCCAATCAGGAAGGTTAAAAACAATAATCTGAGAAGTGAGGCAGAAAATAAATAGATCTTTACAAATAACATGTTCACGATGCACAGATTAGCTATAAAATTTTGCTTTAAGTTTTATACACTAGTTAGCTGGCAAACTCACACTTCCAGTTTAACAAGTAATCAGATTTTTTTCTTTGCAAGCAACTATTTCATCTTCCAGCTTCATCTTAAAGTCTTAAGACTTAAGTCCTAAGTAAATCAAGGACTGTACTATCATGTATGAAAAGACTCAGTTGTTAGATGAAGAAACCACAGGGCACAGTTTTATTAGATCTGTCTTCTCCACATTCCATATGAATCACTTTCATCACAACACTTTCAGATTTTCATCACTAGAAATATAAACTCAAAAGAACATCAATATATTTTCTTTACAGAGCAAAAGAAAAAGACATCCAGCAAAAAAGAAGAGTGAAAATTCTGAAACTCTAAATCACATGACTGAACCTGCTGTCTACCAAGCTAACCTGAGTTATTTATTATTATTCCTAAATAAATAAACCATTATCTATTACATGGAACAAAGAATAAATATAATTTGCATATACTAGATAATAATTAACACATATTAATTTATCATATGTAATATGTTACAGTATATATTATATATTGTAATAATATATAACAGCTTATCTTCTATGTAATCTGCCTAGAGGCTTTTTTACACACACACACACACACACACACACACACTCTCTCTCTCTCTCTCTCTCTCTCTCTCTCTCTCTCTCTCTCTCTCTCTCTCTCTCTCTCTTTCCCTTTCCCCTTCCCGGTAGACAGAACAAGTACAGAAGTCTTACGCTTAAATTATATGTACATACACAGAAAAGTAAAAAGCATTACAAAGATAAGCAAGGTCTGCCCTAGTGGATACAGCATTGGACTTGGAGACAGGTTTAAAACCCAGCTCTTAACACTTACTAATTTTTGACTAAGATGAAGTCACAGTCTTCCCAAGACTCAGTTTCCTGATCTCAGAAATGTGAATAATAAATCCTATAGCACTTAGCTCAAAGGCCAATGATAAGGCTCAAAAAAGATCATGCATATGTCACTTTATAAACTTTAAAATGCCATACGAACAACCTGCTATTATTTTCACAGCACTAATCCACACTTTATTAAGAAATGAATAGTGTGGCTCATTTATGGTGTGAAGGCAGGAAAACAATAAGCAAAAAACCCCTGAATGCATTCATTTTAAGAGTGGGGTAATGGAAAGGCATAAAACTTTTTTTAAAAAATAATATTTTATCTTTCCCCCAATTACATGTAAAAGTAATTTTTAACTTTTTAAGTTTTGAGCTCCAAATTCTCTCCCTCCCTCCTTTCTCTCTTCCCTCCCTGAGGTAAACAATCTGATATAGTTTATAGGAGACGGCACAAAACTTCTGAAATTGGCCACTACTCTCAGTTGCTTACAGAAGTATTTAGCTGTGTATTTCCCATTTCGTCACAAAGGAAAGCAGCAATAGTAGCTAGAAAGGCAAACCAATATATATAGTTCTCTGAACATATTCAGTTGGAGTTTTGACACTTTAGGGACTTTAACATGTCAAGAGGAAAAAAAAATCTTTAAATAGCACAATGAAAAACATCTGACATTTTAAAAACTCCTTTTAGAAGATTTGTTTCAATTCAATTCAAGCCAAACATTTATCATGTACTTTTTATGTCCAAGTCCCTATATGCTGGGTACTGGGGAAATAGAAAGATGTAATTAACATACCACCATTGCCTTTAAGCATATTACAATCCAGGAAGGCAGTGTGGAAGAATGGAAAGAGCCCTAATCTTGGAGTCAGGAGCCCTTGGGTGTCCAAGGAGACTTGCAATCAGAGACCTGAATCCCACCCCAACTGTGCAATCATGAGGAAGTCCCTTAATCTCTGAGCTTCAGTTTCCTCATTTGTAAAATGGAGATGAGACTATCTGTACTACCTACCTCACAACATCGAGAGGAAAAGTATCCAAAAAGGAACTGTAAATTCCGTACTAGAGGTGATGAGAGGACATTCGATCTAGAAATAGATTTGGCAGTCACTTGGCAAGGAAAAGGTAGGGAGGATAGGAAAAAAAAAGCCAAGGGCCCCAAAATTTAGGACACCAGCAAAACATCTATCAAACAGGATGAAAACTATGAAAATACATAATCAAAGTAGCCAAGAAGAAGAACGAGTACCAAAAAGTAAGGCAAGAGGCAATGTGGCACAATGGAAGGAAAAATTGATTTGGAGTACTCTGAGGTTCTCAATTCAAATTCAGACCCTGGCTCTTCCTACCTTTATAGTGACCTTGAGCAAGTCACTTAGACTCTATGAGTCTGTTTCCTTTTTTGTGAAATGGGGGTGGGAAGGAGGTGTGAGTTAGATGAACTCTGAGGTACTTCCTCGTGCTGAATTTATGATAGTATGATTCCATAGTGTGGTCAACAGTATTGAATGCTTCAGAGAAGAGAGCACTGAGCCAGTAGAGAATTAGGCTCTTAACAGAAGTACCACTAACAAGAACTATGGCTAAATAGAAGAAGGTTAAGAGGGTTATCTGCTTTAATTTTACTATTTAGATTCCCAAAATATAGTGGGGAAAAAAACCAAATTAAACTTTACCTTCTCTTCCTTTTTAGACTTAACTATTCTAAGCTGCCTTTTCTGATTCCATCCCTCCTCCAAGTGAGTTTCCCCTTCTTGTCCAGGGAAAGGTCAAGTCAAAAGAGAGGGATTATTTTAAGATGTACAACCTAAATTCCTGTCTCAGTTAACTTTTAAGCTGTGGATTAAAAAGTTGGAGCTATTTTTACATATGCTCAAAAAAAACCCATAGAATTTCTTTAGATGTTTCTGAACATTAAGCATTTAACCAATATTCTGGTACCCTCCTCAAAAGTTAAGGAGATTAATATAATCAACCATATTAACTTAAGGCTTTGCTTTCCTTCTCTTCCAATGCCCCTCCTTTTCCAAGTACATGAAATTCCCTTTCTACAGCAGCTCAATTTAATGACCATATAATAGCAAGTCAGCTGAAATTCTCATCTGTCAGTAAATCCAAGCTCTATTTATACCTTCCTCCAAAAACACATCAAAATAACACAGTTCTTGGAAGAAAAAAAAGGTGTTTTTTTAAAAAAGTAAATAAAAATTTAAAAAATAACAAAATACACAAATCTTAAGGCTGTGCCTCATCAAAATAACTTCACCTACCTGGGTCTCAATTTCCTCTCTTATAAGATAAGGAAATAATCCTAAATAATCTTCAAGATCCCTAGAAGCTCTGATATTCTGTTATTCTTTAAAAAAACAATCCCCCCAGGTGTTCATTGCCTCATAACTGAATTCCTAGTCTACTAACCTCTCACCTACAAAGGTTTCCTCATCCTATTCATCTTCCCCAGAAAATGGAACAAAGAGCAACCGATAGTCAACAATTACATCAATATCTGCCAGGGCAGAAAGACTTCTGTAGGAGAGCAATACATTGACCCATTATTGAAGGATGTTCATATACTCCTTTTAAAAAAAAAAGCTTCTTTTTCTCCACCTAGTGTCCTAATAATTATTTTGCGACCCACCCCAACTCACAAGAGTGGAGACAAGAATAGAAAGCCTTCCCTTGTACTCTGTCCAGGTGAATCCCTCATGGTTTTTCCTTCTTTCACAAGGGCTAGTGGGAAAACAGAATGAGGAACAGAATCAAGTAAAAGTAAAGTAGTTCTGTCTGTACTGCAAGGGTGGAAAGTCTTTCACCAGATTTTCTCCAGACAAAAAGAATACTGTCTTTTATATTAACCTTGAAACTGGGAGTAGGGAAGGGACAACCTGGCTAGTTTTCCTTGAGATTCCTAACTTTAGCCCCAAACCACTTTGTCCAGGAAGCGGGACATGGGAAAAAGATTCTCTTTGTCCTAACTGTGCAGCTGTTTTACAAAATAAATAGAAGGAAAGAAGGAAAGCAAAGCAAAGGAACAAAAAGGGGAAGTCTCTCAAGATGTTCCCTTTCCACACTACACAAGCCCAGTCCTTTGAGGGCACAGAGGAGTAGTGAGTGCTCAGGGACGTTGAGCCAATCTGTTCCCCAATCACGCAGGACAAGCCTGTGCAGGTGTGACAAGCTGGTGATTCCAAAGAAGAGGAATGCAGACTTAGACCAGCTTCAGTAGAAGCCAATTCCTCCAACAACAAAAAAAGAAGAAAAAAATGGGATCACAGAATCAAAGATTTAGAGCTGGAAGGGAACATCGCCTCCTACTCTCTCATCTTACTAATGAGGAAACTGAGGCCCAGAGAGTTTAAGTAACTTATCCTGAGGTTACACAGGCAGCAGAAAGAAACAGGTCCTCCAATTCCCAATCCAGCCCTCTAGACTACTGGACAACACCACCTAACTTCTCTCAGAACCTATTCATCTCAATGAAAATTTTCAGTCAAGAACTAGACACACAAATCAGAACGAGCTTACTGGCTGGTCAAGAAGGAATGAAAGTCAATCCCTAGATAAAGAATCCTAATCAAAACAGAAAATTCAATCTACAGTATTAGTACTAAAATTGCTCAGGCTGACACTTCCACCACTTCAACTTATATACACTTTAAACTTAATGAAACAAACATCAAGAATATACCTGAAGTGAAACAGATAACCCCAAACTGCAATGTTGGGGAAGGCAGAGGTAGAAGGAAGAGGCAATCCTTTTTGCCACTCCCCCTAATTGTGATGACTATATAAATATGAGCCTCTCACCTTTTTTATTATTACCTGGAAGCACCACTTCCTCTTTTTCCCCATGCCCATTTGCCTCAATGCAGCTCTAGTATAGCCAAGCCCTCAATGCCATCCCTTCACCTAGTATAATCCTATTATTTATTAACATTGAACAACAGGTGTCATATAGCCACATATATAATGTGGAAAGGCATAACAAAAACTTAAGGGAGTAAATACATGCTAAATGACTTTTTACACCTGTCTTTATTGGAGGCCCCTTCAGAAAAACAAAAATAAAATGCTGGTAAATAATGGTAGTCAACAGTAGCAGCAGCTCATATTTATGTAGTGTTTTTTATGTTCACAAAGTATTTTCTTCCCAAGAATCTTAAAAGGTACATAGTGCTAATATTATCACTTTATTCTACAAATCAAGAAATTGAGGTTCTGAGAGGTACCCCACTATTAAATGTCAGCCTTAGCATACAAACTTGGGGCTCCCAACTAAATTCTTCACATTTTCCACTGGTCCACCAACTACATTTTACATCATACTCAGTTACTATGATCCCATGACATTGGCTTCCTTGTGTTCCTTGGACAAAACATTCCTTCTCCCAGGCATATTTGCTGATTCTCCCCAGGTTTGGGATGCTCTCCCTCTTAATGTCTGCCTCCTGGCTTCCTTCAAGTATCAGCTAAAATCCCACCTTCGGCAAGATTTTCCCATCTCCCTTAAAGAGAGTGCATACCCTCTAAAAATACATCCAATTCATCAGATAGATAGATATCTTGTATGCATATAATCGTTTGCACATTGTATAGGAGACTGTAAGCTTTTGTTGGCAAAGATATTGGACTGGTTTGCCTTTTCCTTCTCCAGCTCATTTTATAGATGAGGAAACTGAGGTAAACGGGGTTAAATGACTTGCCTAGCTAGGGTCACATGGCTAGTAAGTGTCTGAGGCCAAATTTGAACTCAAGTCCTCCTGCCCCTGGTACTCTATCCACTGTGTCACCTACCTGCCTGTCTCAATTACCCTGTTTTTATTTTGTATATACTTGCCTACATGGTGGTTCCCTCAACAGAATGACTTTCATTTTTCTCTGTCTCCAGCACCGTGCCTCATGTATGCTTGGAAAGCTTACCCTCTTCCCTTCTTCTTCCTAGTTTCCCTGGTTTTTTTCCCAAGATTACCTTATGTCTGCTCTGTATGTGCCGTGTGTGTGTGTACACACCTATATATGTATGTACATATTGTCTCCTAATTAGAATTTAAGTTCCTTGAGGGCAAGACTGTACCATTTTTATCTCTGCATACTCAGTGCCCAGCAGAGTGACTAGCTTATAATGGCTACTTAATGTTTGATACTCATGATCTCAATAATCTAGGTACTCACTCCACGAGCACTCATCATGACCTATGCAGACCTTCATACTCTGCACTATTTTTCCATGATCTTCCATAGATTCTTCACCAAAAAACCAACCAACATGCTAGAAGCTTTTAATACCACAGGGATACCACTGTAGCATATGGCCTATCCATCTGTTGTTCTTTGCTACATGACCTACTTTTCCAATCATACATTTCCCAGAGGATATCTTTTTGCACCTACTGATGCATACACATCATTGGAACTATGATGCAACCTACTTATGTCCACCATCTGTCTCTCTATTGTCCTCTGGGTAACCCACAATTTTTTTTTTAGAGATTGTGGTATTCCAATATTTGCAGTCATACAACATCATTGGAAGACTATTGGTGTTTATAGTAATCTGGTATATGATAAACCCAAAGATCCAAGCTTTTGGAACAAAAATTCATTCTTTCACAAAAACTGCAGGGAAAAC
Organism: Phascolarctos cinereus; assembly: GCF_003287225.1. Classification (NCBI taxonomy): domain Eukaryota; kingdom Metazoa; phylum Chordata; class Mammalia; order Diprotodontia; family Phascolarctidae; genus Phascolarctos; species Phascolarctos cinereus. Next base: position 12,460,994 of record NW_027556098.1, read on the forward strand.
TAGAAAACAGTATGGCAGAAACTAGGTATAAATCAACATCTCACACCATGTACAAAGAAAGATCAAAATGGATACATAATTTACACATAAAGGGTAATACCATAAGTAAATTAGGAGAGCATGGAATAGTTTATCTGTCAGATCTATGGATGAGAGAAAAATGTGTGACCAAACAAGAAAGAGAGAGCAATACAGAAGGTAAAACAAATAAGTGATTATATAAAATTTAAACGTTTTAGCACAAACAAAACTAATGCAACCAAAATCATAAGGAAAGCAGAAACTGGGGGAAAAATTTGCAACAAGTATCTCTGATAAAGTCCTTATTTCACAAATATATATAGAGAACCGAGTCTAATTTATAAAATACAAGTCATTCCCCAACTGATAAATGGTCAAAGGATATGAATAGGCAGTTTTCAGACAAAGAAACCAAAGCTATCTATAGTCATATGAAAAAATTCTCTAGGGGCAGCTAGGTGGCACAGTGGATAGAGCACCAGCCCTGAAGCCAGGAGGACCTGAGTTCAAATCCGGCCTCAGACCAAACGCTTGATACTTACTAGCTGTGTGACCCTGGGCAAGTCACTTAACCCCAATTGCCTTAAAAAAAATACTCTAAATCACTATTGAGTAGAGAAATGCAAATTATAACAACTCTGAGGTACTACCTCACACCTATCAGATTGGCAAACATGAAAAAAAAAAGGAAAACAATGGATGTTGAAGAGGAAGTGGGAAAACTTAGACACTCATGCACTGCTGGTGGAGCTGTGAACTGACCCAACTATTCTGGAGAGCAGTTTGGAGCTATGCCCAAAGGGCTATAAAACTCTGCATACCCTTTGATCCAGCAACAGCACTTCTAGATTGTATCCCAAAGAAATTATAAAAATGGGGAAAGGACCCACATGTACAAAAATATTTATAGCCGTTCTTTCTGTGGTGGCAAAGAACTGGAAATTGAGAGGATGCCCATCAATTGGGGAATGGCTGAATAAGTTGTAGTATATGAATGTAATGGAATACTATTGTGCTATAAGAAATGGTGAGCAACACAATCAGGATAACACAAGATTTAGCAGCTTCGACATTAAAGGACCACAGGACATGGAATATAATATTCCGGAGGGCAAAGGAGATAGGATTACAACCAAGAATCACCTACCCAGCAAAACTGAGTATAATCCTTCAGGGGAAAAAATGGTCATTCAGTGAAACACAGAGGACTTTCAAGCATTCCTGATGAAAAGACCAGAGCTAAACAGAAAATCTGACTTTCAAATATAGGACTCCAGTGGAACATGAAGAGGTAAACAGGAAAGAGAAATCATAAGAGACTTATTAAGATTGAACCGTTTACATTCCTGCATGGAAAGGTGATATTTGTAACTCATGAGAACTTTGTCAGTATTAGGGTAGTTGAAGGAGAAAAATTGTATGTATGTATATATAGATAGAGGGCACAGGGTGAGTTGAAGATTAAGGGGTCATATCTGGAGAATAAAATGAAGGGATGAGAGAGGATGATACTTGGAGAAGAAAGGGAGAGGTAGAATGGGGTAAATTATCTCACAAAAAAAACAGAAAAGAAAAGTCTCTCACAGTGGAGGGGAAACAGGGGAAGGTGAGAGGGAATGAGGGAATCTTATTCTCATAGGATTTGGCTTAAGGAGAGAATAACATACACATTCAATTGGGTATGGAAATCTGTCTTACCCTACAGGAAAATAGGGGGAAAAGGGGACAAGAGAGCAGGGGGTGATAGAGAGGAGGGCAGATTGGGAAAGAGGGTAATCAGAAGCAAATACTTCTGAGGAGGGACAGGGTCAAAAGAAAGAATAGAATAAATGGGAGGGCAGGATAGGATTAAGGGAAATAGAGTTAGTTTTTCACAACATGTAACTACTAAGGAAGTGTTTTGCATAATTGCACATGTACAACCTATATTGAGTTGCTTGCCTTTTCAATGAGGGTGGGTGGGGAGGGAGGAAGGGAGAAAATTTGGAACTCAAAGTTTTAAAAACACATGTTTTAAAAAAATGTTTTCACATGCAACTGGGAAATAAGAAATACAGGAAATGGGGTACAGAAGTCTATCCTGCTCCATAAGAAAATAGAAGGGGAAGGGGATAAGAGAAGGGAGGGGGGAGAGAGATAGAACAGAAGGCAGACCAGGGGAAGGGGTATTCAGAATGCATGCCATCTTGGGGTGGGGGAAGGGGGGAGAAATTTGGAACTCAAAAACTTGTGGAAGTGAGTATTGAAAACTAAAAATAAATAAATTTATATTTAAAAAAATTAAAAAAACAATAAAAACTTTTTTAAAAAATAAAAAATAAAAAAATAAATGATGAGCAGCAGGACTTCAGAAAAGCCTGGAAAGACTTATATGAACTGGTGCTAAGTGAAATAAGCAGAATGAGGAGAGCACTGTACACAGTAACGTTGTGTGATGACTGACTTTGATAGACTTAGCTCTTCTCCGCAATGCAATGATCCAAGAAAATCCCTAATGATGAAGCATATTATCCGCCTCCAGAGAAAGAACTGACATATGAATACAGACTGAAGCATGTTATTTTTCACTTTCTTTGTTCCATTCTTTTTCTTTTACTCAAGTCTTCCTATGCAAAATGACTAATATTGAAATGTTTTACATGATTGCACATGTATAACCTATATCTGATTGCTTACCATCTCAGGGAGGAGGAAGGGGAAAGAAGGATAGAATTTCAAACTGAAAACTTTTTTTGAAATGTTAAAATTTGTTTCAGTATATAATTGAGGGGAATAAAATATATCTTTACAAATTTTGAAATAGGGGCTAATTGAAAAAAAAAGACCATTGGTGTTTAAAGGACACATTTTTCTGGAAATTTGTCCAGAAATTGAGAAAATGACTAAAGAAAATTATGATATGTTAACATGAGTAATGCATTATAATAAGAAAACAATGGATATATAGAACCCAGAGAAATTTGGGAAGACTTATGTTAGCTGAGAAAGAATGATGTAAGCAGAACCAAGAAAACAATGACCACAGTAACATAAAGGAAAACAACATTAAAAGACATCAGAGCTTAGATCAATGCAATGGTCAGTCTTGATTCCAGAAGAATGATAAAAACATACTTTCCTTCTCCTCAGTAGTAAACTACAGATGAGAAATGAGGCAGCTATGGTTCAAATAAGGTCACTGTATCAGTTTTGTCTTTGTTCTACTGTTGAAGGAGAATGAGTACAGTACTAGGAAGTGATGTTTAAAAAAGCATCTTGAAAACGAATTTTGATGTGATTAGTAGAAAACATGAATTTCATATTATCGAACAGCTTGGGACAGTTGAAAGCTCTGTACAATTTCCCAAATGCAATCCCCTTCTCCCCACCCACACAGTTGTCACCCAGGCATAGGACCTCATCGCCTCATCCCTGGACTCCTGGCAGTCTCTCCCCACTCTAACCCAACTCATCTTCCAAAGAGATTTTTCTAAATTCCAAGTCTGACCAAGTCGTCCCCTATTCAATAAACTCCAGTGGGCTCCTATTACCCCCAGCATCAAATACAAAATCCTATCTTTGGCATTTACAGCCATTTACAACCTGGCCCCTTCCTATCTTTCCATCTTCTACACTTCACTCCCTTCTAGGTACTTTACAATCCAGAAACATGTCTTCTTGTAGTTCCTTGTACACAACACTTCCCATCTCCTTGCCTTTTCATGAGCTGTGAATACCTGGAATGCCCTCTCTTCTCACCTCCACCTCCTAGCTTCCCTGAAGATTTGGCTTAAATCTTACTTTTTGCAGGAGGTCTTTAAGGGTACCTGTCCCCCTCTCCCCCATACCTTCCCTCTCAGATTACCTTCTATCTAATATGCCTATATCTTGTATGGACATAGTTGTTTACATATTTTCTCTCCCATGAGATTTTGAGCTCCTTGAGGGCAGGAACTGTTTTTGCCTATCCCCAGTACTTAGCACAGTACCTGGAACATAGTAAATGCTTGTTGACTGACAGCACACTTTCTTCTTGCTTTTCTATTCTGGACCCAGTTTACTGTTCTTATGAAATGTCTGTGCAAGAAAGATAGACCAAAGAACTAACCAAACAGCCTGTTTATCTAGCTACATATCACAGCCTAGCAATAGGCATTCTTTGTCAATCTCATTTTTCTTGGATATATATTTCAGCCAATTCTTGAATGATCATGGATTTCACTGAGGAGCTCCTATAGCATTCTGAGGCTTGGTGCAATAGCATAATAATGTGTGTGTAACTTTACCATCTATAGGATAACCAAATCTTTCTTTCACTTTATCTTCGTAGAGATAAAGACAGAAATGATTAGCTTTTTATGAGCATACATCTTCCTGTTTTATGCCTCACTTGACACAGAGGATCACTAAAAACAATTATGCCTATGCTTGCATCTAATGAAGAAATTTTACATGATCTTAACGTATGCATGAAAAGCCTTCAAGGCTACATTTTGTTCCATGGAAATCAAATGCTTGTTTATAATCCACCAGCAGTAGGATTGTTAATTCTCAATACCTATCTGTCAAGTATGTGACTATAAATATGTAGTTCATTATAGAAAATTACTTGTAAAAGCCTTCTTAGTCTATTTTCATTAAGGATACTCTCAAAGTATACACAATTCCCTCCTAAAAATGAGTTGATAAAATAGCCTATCAATGCAACTCTCCCTCTAGCCACAACTCCTTCCCCACCCCTCAACAGGCAGCTAGGTGTAACCACAATGGATAGAGCACTAGACTTGGAATCAGAAAGACTTGAGTTCAAATTCAGCCTCAGACTCTTACTAGCTTTGTAACTATGGACAAGTTACTTAACTTCTCTCATCCTCAATTTCCTTATCTGTAAAATAGAGATAATAAAAGCACCTACTTTCCATGGTTCTTTCGAGGATAAAATGAAGTATTTTTAAAGGGCTTTATCAACCTTAAAGCACGACATAAATGTTAACTAGCTATCATCATCATCATCAAATGGAGAACTTAACAAAGTATTGCCAACATAGAGATGTTTGCCAAAGGGCCCCAAAATCAACCCAAGCAAGGCAACAAGATGACAATAAAATGTTTTAGGGGAAACTTGAGCTGTGATACAAGCATGAAAGGTTTGGCTGAATATTTTTCTTGTTTTGGAAAAACTGCATACTGCACAATTAAAACAGACTCAGTCACAAAGAGGATTAAGGGGACTTGAATTTATGCTTTTCCAAGATGTTGCCAGCATTGATAAAGTCTCAGAACTGAAAGTACAGAACTGAAAGAACTATCAACTGGCAGGCTGATGGACCCCAAAAAGGGGCAAAGCTTTAAAAGGGAAACGGCCTCTCCAAAAAGTTTGTGTGATCAAACAGCCCACAATTTGGGGGAGCATTTTTAAAATTTCAACTTATTTTTTAATTATTTTCTTTTCCTCCCACCTCCTCTAAAATTGAAAAAAGAATAAAACTTTTGTTAACTAATATGCAAAATTAATACCCCAAAAATACATGTCTTATTCTGCATCTTGAGTCCCTCACCACTCTGTCAAGGAGAATGAGTAGCATGTATCATCCTTAATCCCTAGGAATCATGACTGGTCATAGGGTTGATCCAAAAGAGTTCTTACGTCTTTCAAAGTTGTTTGTCTTTCCAATATTTTTTGTTATCGTATCAATTGTTCTCCTGGTTCTGCTTAATTCATTATTGAGTCTTTCAAAAAGCCTTTCTGGGTTTCTTTAAAAACTGCCCCTTTTATAATTTCTTATTACCCAGCTGTATTCTATTACATTCATATACCACAATTTCTTCAGTTTCCAGTACTTTGACACTACAAAAGAACTACTATGAATATTTTGTACTTTGACTTTGTTGTCTTTGGGGAACAGACATAGTAGTTGTAGTAGTAGTTATCAACCTGGTCAAAAAGAATACCTTTTAATGACTTTTGGGTCATGGTTCCAAATTGCTTTCTAGAATCCCCAACTCTGGATTGGATTTGACTAGACCAATTCACAGATCTACCAACTGCGTGTATTAATGCATCTGTTTTCCCACATCCTCTGCAACATTTGTCTTTTTCCTTTTTTGTCATCTTTGCCAATCTAATGGGTTTGATGTGGAAACTCAAATGTGCTTCTTCATAGGGTTGTTGATATGTTGAATTTCTTCCTTTCAGAATTTCCTGTTCATATCCTTTAACCATATATCAGTTGGGGAATAGCTCTTATTCTTATAAATCTAAATTAATTCCTTATATGTCCTTTATCAGAGAAATGTGCTGCAAATATTTTTAAAGAACAATGTTCAGCCACAAGATCAAGAATACTGAACTACATATAGACATATGACAAAAAAGAGAATATTATTTTACCAGATGAAGAAACTGTAAAGAAATTATTAGAAAACAGAAAGCTCCAAATTCAAAATTAGAAATTCAGAGAGCTCCTCAATGAAGAGGAAAATCAAAGCTGCATAGCCCAAAGAGGTATAAAGGCAATAAAACAGTGAAGGAAAGTGTAATGTAATTTGTGGTGGAGGTGGTTCTACAGGTCACGGCCAAGGGTCAACAAAGGCATATATGGCAATATATCCAAAGGGGATGGTAATTAACAAAATAATCATAGAGGGGATGGTAATTAACAAAATAATAAGTCACAGAAAAAAAGGGGACCAGGAGAAAATAAGTGGAGAAGCTACAAGATTCTAATGGAAAATGGTCTTTACTGATCTGAGATGATTATTTTATAAAGATTTTTCAAGTATATAAGTCAGCTGATTTGAACACAAGGAGTTGATTGTTTTTACTTTGATCTTTGTCATTTGTATTATAACAAATATAGATCTGTATTTATGAAAATTTGGATGTCAAGTTAAATGAGTCTCAAAAAATTGTGATTTTAAAAATATTTATAATAAAACAATTCCTTCTGACATATATGCTCTTCCAACTTTCAGATTTTTTGAAAATATGACTTGCTGATTTATATTTGGACTTATGTCATTCCTTTATTAACCTAGCTAGCTAAAGAACATTATTTTTTAAGTGCTACAAATAGTTTCCAGAGAAGTATTAAAGAATATTTTATAAAAGATCATCTAGGGTAACAGAGAAAACAAGTGGCAAACATAATCCAAAACACTTGAAATATCTCTAGTTGTCCTTTAGAATGCATTATATGGTATTTTGTTTTAGTTTTCTAGAAGACTCATCTATTCCATCTTGTTTTCCTTAGACAATATTAAAATTAGCTGGCATTCCACAATTACATATTGACAGAGAAGGCCACCCATTCATATGCTAAAAATTCAATTGGTCATAGGGAAGTCTCATGCTGACCATCAAGATATGATGATAGTTATCTTTAGTTTATTTCTCTTTCACTCTTCAACAAACTACCAATAAGTTCTCAGTGTGAAAAAAGTAAGTGAAAATCAAAAGAATGGCATTTGGCCGCAGGGTTAGCAATTTTGTATATTAAAACATTTGTTGAGGCCAGTGCCAGAGGGCATAAGATGATAGATGCATTCTAAGGAGCCAATAAAGAACACAAAATTTTTCCTTATGTCCCTTTAGTTGCACAAGTGGTTAGAGTGCTGTGGGTGTTTTGATTGCTTTCCTCCCAAATACTGGCTACTGCTAAAAGAGGAAGAAAACTAAACTAGTAGTAAAATATTAATAAATCTATTGGGGCATCTGTTATGCAAAAATCTGTTTCCAAATCAACACAGGAAACACACATGATAGACTCAAAACATCAGCATATTTATGTTTTCAAGACTAGAAATTTTCTCTAAAACCTTTCATCCAAGAACCAGAACACCCAAACATGACTGAAATAACCAAAGTAGCCACACACAGAAATCGTACACAGAAACAAAGGATTTCATTTCACAAATGCTGGTGTTTAATTTGGCCTTTGTTTCTGCTTTTGCTTTCTGAGGATGTCCTTCTACAACAAGCTAAAATTAAAGATGTAAAATAATTTTTAAAACCATGTCATTTTTTTCTTATAAGGAGAATTCACTAACTAAAACTCCCTTAAACTGTAAGTGTAGCCGCATAGGAGGAAATAAAGAAAAGGAAGGAAGGAAGGAAGGAAGGAAGGAAGGAAGGAAGGAAGGAAGGAAGGAAGGAAGGAAGGAAGAAAGGAAGGAAGGAGGGAAGAAAGGAAGGGAAAGAAAGGAAGGGAAAGGAAGAGAAAGGATGGATAGATGGAAGGAACAAAGGAAGGAAAGAAGGAAGAAAAAGAAAGAAAGAAGCAGTAACTTTGGTGACAGAAAACAAATGTTCAAGTCCTAATTCTGTGACTTCAGACAAGTCCCTCCACTTCTCTCAACTTCAGTTTTCTCATCTAGAAATAGGCTATAACAGCATTTTCACCACTCATCTCATAGGGCTGTTAGGAAGGCTGTTGGAGAAAACCCAGCTCTTGCAGCCTTCCTGAGATGCTTACTAGCTGTGTGTACCTAAACCTCTCAGTTTCAGGTTTGGCACCATCTATAAAATGAGGGTGATAAAAGCACCTACCTCTAAAGGGTGATTGTGAGGATCAAATGAGACAATGTATGTAAATGGCTTTGAAAAGTTTAAAGTGGTATATAAATATTAGCTAACATTATGAAAGTAGTATAAACCTAAAATGCTACATAAAGGTGAATTATTATAATCTGGATCCAGGGACTGTTCCACAGAATAATTCCCAGAACAACATTCAACCTATTAATATTCAAACACTAATCTACACAGACTAATCTTTCATTAGAAAGTACATCTATCAAGCTGCCTCTTTTGGATAGGTTTTGGTGAGTTGTTTTTTTGTTTTTAGGCAATTTGAAGATCAGTTGGACAGTTTGTGAACAAACTATGGTATTGGAATGTAATGGCATATAATTTCACTATAAAGAATGGTGAATGAAGAAGTCAAATATGATGATCCAGAGTGAAGACAGAATAAACATTATAATACAATTACATTTCAAAAAGAGTCAGCCTCCATTTAGAAAGCCAATGATGAAGCATGTTACCTAATTCCTTGACAGAAAGGTGATGCTCTCCAAAGGTGCAGAATGAAACAAACATTTTCTGACATGGCAAGTTGTGGATATTTGGCTTGACTGTACTTTTTTTTTTTAAACAGGGATTGTATACTTCTTTTTCTTTTTTCACTTGGAGAGAGAAAGGAGCTACAACAATGTTGTCCCTTTCCAAAAACAAAGGAAAGCAGGTCATTGAAGCATTTTTTTAATACACAGAAGAACAGAATGAAGTTAAGAAGCTTTGAAACTAACATGTTGAATTTATTATATATTTTTTTAAAAAGCAAGCTGTATATAATAGTATATAAAAATATATGCTATAACATATAATTATATATTATATAAAATACAAATAACATAAATAGTATAATGTAATATATACTATAACATATTATATAATAATATAATAATAATTTCTATCCTACTTTGAATATGGAAAACCTCTTTTTTTGGTGTTCAAGTTCAGAATTTTTAAAAAAATTAAATGGAGGACACACTAAGAAGCAACAAAAACTGGTCCATTGCTAGGATAATGCTAATAATTGATCAAAACTAGAGGAAACATACTTTTAATTACCAATAAACTATAAAAGCAAAAAGTTGAAATTTAGGCTATTGGTGAATTTTGCTTAATTTAATTGTATGTTGGAGAATGTCTTGGCTATTTAAAAGTTCCTTTTGTGTAAAAACAAAAAAAAAGTATCGATCTTTCTCTTAAGTGATCACAGCAGGATAATCTTACGGTTAATCATAGCTTTCCTGAATTCAGGCAAACCATTAAGACAATCCCCTTCCAAACCACACCCACTTACATAATTAAATATAGACGCCACTAACTTCCCCTAATTCATCTCCTGTGAAGGTCCCTCAGTTAAAGAGGGCCTTCCATAGTTAAGTACTTTAGAAGCTTCTCTGGGACATTTTGGCCAGAATCCACACCAGAAATGAATGTTACTTACTATCCTAAATAAGCAAGAAAGAAAGTACTGGAGCCTATTTGCAGTGAGCATTTTAAATGCTGAAGTTAAAGCTATTTTAGACACTACAGTTAAAATGTATCTGATTAATTTTATGAAAACAACCTGCCTTTCAGATGCATGGTCAACTCAAAAACCTTTGCTCAAATAATAGATTGATGAAGGAATGAATGAATGAATGGTGCCCATTCCTAACTGCAATCTTTGAAAAATAAATGAGGCAAAACTTGAATAAAAGTCTATTTAGCATTTTTCTCCTGCTAAAGATAGTCAATGAAAACCATGTTACAAATGTGCAATGAACAAAAGTGCTAGTGAGTTGGCAAGGATTCTCCTAAGTTTCCCTAAGAACTCTGCTACAAATCCAGGTTTACTTACATGATGACACAGAACACTTTTGGCAAAAGAACAACAATAAAATTCTCTTTCCATAGAGATATCCAGCACCTCACAAGTAAGGAAATACATTTTCTTTAGCAATGAATGAGGGACATGAGTGAAGAAATCCCAGCTCAATGACTACCTAGCTACAACCAATTTATGAAGATTTAAACTCTTATTGTTCATGGGTCACTTCTTATCATGCTACCATGCTTTCATGTAAAGAGGGAATTTTTTTTAACTTGTCAAGATATGTTTTTAAAAATCATAATTAAACCACAAAGTTTTTATTCCTTATGTTACATAAGTAGTATACATAGTTTATAGTTTTTGACTACAGTTAATACCCTTAGCATTTTTAGCACATGAGCCAAGTAAATTAACACCTGGGAGAAGGGAGGAAAAAATCCAGCAATCAAAATGTAATGCCTCATACTTGGCACGAATTTAGTATATGGTTTCAGGAAAGTTGCCATCTCCCCTCATACTCCCTTTCCCCAGCACCCAACCAAATGAAACTGTGATGATGGGAATGTAAGAGAGCACAGAGAATTGATAGAGGAAATTTGGTTGAGGCTTTTTTTTTGTTTTTTTTTTAAGGCAATTGGGGTTAAGTGACTTGCCCAAGGCCCACAGCCAGTGTCAAGTGTCTGGTCTGAGACTGGATTTGAACTCAGATCCTCCTGACTCCAGGGCCAGTGTTCTATCCACTTGCACCACCTAGTTGCCCCCATTGAACCTGGGAGAAGCAACTTGTGGGCAAAAACTATAGCTTTTCAACTTTGTATCCTCACTATGGCACCAAACCTGGTACATAATAGTTATGTAGTAAATGTTCCAACTTAATTTAAAGCAATCCAGCCAGAATAATCAATTTTCCCACAAGCTTGTGCCTTTCAGCAAAAAGAAGAAAAAATGCTCATCTCTTTCTACTAACTCTTAAATATGATATTCTACTTGGCACTCCTTATATATCTATAGTTAAGGCCATAAAACAAGATATGATTCCATGAATTTTAAGAATTCTAAATTTGTTTGTCTAGCTTCAGATTACCATTATGTACACAAGTTGCCAACATTCTTACTAGTATTTTAGAGTTGCATGTAGATGGTACTCCCACAGAGTTTTGTTGAATATTCAACTACCCTTAAAACAACACAACATAGAGTTTAATACCATTTAAATATGCTTACATTGCAACTCTAAATACAAATATCTTTAAAATGATTTTGCCAAACACTATTCTTTTATGTGGTCTCATAGGACCACTGAAACACAAAATCTTAAGAGTTTAGAATATACCTCAACAACCATTTTGTGCAACCCCTTACCCCAAAAAGAACTCTTACTACATTACCAAAAATTTTCCATCCAGCCTTTACTAAAAGACACCCATAAAGGAGAAAAACATTACCTTATGGGGCATCCCATTCCATTTTTGAACTGCTCTGTTGGGAGATTTTTTCCAGATATCCTAAAATTTACTTCATTGCGGGGGGGGGAGGGAGAGGGAGAGGGGAGGAGAGGAAAAGGAAGGGGGGGAGAGGGAGAGAGGGAGAGAGAGGGAGAGAGGAGAGAGAGAGAGAGAGAGAGAGAGAGAGAGAGAGAGAGAGAGAGAGCGAGAGCGAGCTCGATCTTATTTCAGAATACATTAGTTTGATTCCACCCCTAGCCTCCTAGCCTACCCAGCCTACCCAGCTGACTTTGGACGAGTCACTTCACCTTCGTGATTCTCATTACCTTCATCTGTAAAATGAGTTTAGAATAAATTGTCAAGATCCTTTTCAGCTCTAAACCTTATGATCTATATAGCTCATTCTGTAAGGAGTTATTTAAGTAACATATCAAAGTACACATGAGATCTGTCTACTTCCAGGAGACTCCGTGCAATACAAAAAAGCGTTCAAGATGACAAAACCTGGTGTTCAAGATCCTGTGAACTATCAACCTAATTTCTCTTTAAAGCCTTATCTTCCACTATATGGGCCCTGCACTCTAGCCAAACTCGTACCTCTTTAAACATACCCCACACTTTCTAGCCTCTCTATCTTTCCTCTTGCTGTTTCTGTTGCCAGGAGTGCCCTCTCCAACAACTTATCTCATCCTGTCCAAATTTTTCGCACTCTCCAAGGCTTTGCTCAAAAATGTTATGTCTCATCCATCAGGGTGGAAATAAAGACTTCATGAAGGTGACTCTCTTTACTTTGAACATCTATAGCCATCTTCCTATAGCACATACCTTATTCCATACTTTATCACATTTATCTTGTATATTTGTTTTACCCCTTCTATCAGATTATAAACTGCCCAGAAGAGGACATTTTGCGCATCTTTGCATCCCCACTATATCCCCTACTTCCAGAGTTAAACTCTAATCATTCAAAGAAATGAATTTACTAACTCGAAGACAAACTATATGGCAGCATATGTCAGAAGCATGTAACTTCAACTGAGGAATCTAAACTAAAACTTGCCGCAATAATTCCAGTACTCAGGACTGCTCTGGCAACAAGAGCTCAAAGTCTTCATGGTAAAATCCAACTCAGCAAGATTTACCAAGTCCCTACTGTGTGTCATGTGATGTTGCATTAGGTAAATAAACTTGGCTGTGAAACTTCACACACGTTCTGCTTTTGCTGTGCTTAAAACATCCAACTAATCAATTTGGCCAATCGGGGAATCCCCTTTAAAAGAGTGGAGCTGCTCAAATAAGTATTTTACACAAGTATGACACAGACTGCCATCAATCATACATTAAAAAGTGTTACCATAGCACCAAGAAAGAATGTAAGAAGTGAGTTCCACAATGGCCCAGCAAATCAGCATGGCCTTAAAACCCAACCAATCAGAAGCTGACTACCCCTCCAGAAACAGGCAGACTAGGGTCCAGGGAAACTGCTCGGGAATCTCAGCTGTCCTATTGAAGCTGACAACATATTTGGGGAAAATAACATGGACATTATGGCAGCATAGAGGTAGTGGGGTGTGATGGATAGAAAGCTGGACTTGGAACCAGGAAGGTCTGAGTTCAAGTCCCACCTGACACTATGTAATCCTGAGCAAGTCATTTAATGTCTCAGTACTATAGACCAGCACTTCTCAAACTTTTTGGTCATTTCCACTTTTAAAAATTATTAAGGATCCCAAGGGCTTTTATTTATGCATGTTATATCTACTCATATTTACCATATTAAAAATTTAAGTAGATGCATTTTAAAATATTTAAGTCATTTTCAAACAGCAATAATAAAACATTAACAAATATTTTAATGGAAAAAGTATTATACAAAACAAAAAATAGAGAACGACATTTTTTTCTTTATATTCTTTCAAATTTTTGCAAATCTCATGTCTTGCTTACTAGAAGACAACTGGATTTTCATCTCTGCTTCTTCATTCAATCTATCGTGCTATTTTGTTTTGGTTGAAATATACAAAGAAAACTGGCCTCACACAGATATGTAGTTGGAAAACGGAGAAGTATTTTCATAACTTTTCCAGGTAATTGTGGATATTCATCTTTGATATTATACCAAAACTTAACAGTGGTTTCTTAAAATGTGAGTTACAATTCAGATTCTGAAACCATATCAATCAATGAATGAGAGTGAAAAGGGGAATATCTTAAATTTCAGAGAAGATTTGTTATCAGCATTGGTGGAGGAAGGTTCCTTATCTGGAAGTTCCCTGTATCATACAGATTCTATCCCTATCTGTATGACATGGATACAAGAAAGCAAAATACAAGATAGACTACCTAAGGGCAAAGGATAGCTCTAATGTGCTCCAGGTAAAATCAGGGAAAGAGTGCTCATTTTCAGCTGGGGAAAAGCTGGCATCGTGGAGGAGATGGCCCTTGAGCTGGGTCTATCATAGAAAGGTAGAAAAGGCAGGATGAAAACAGCTAACAAGCAGCTATTCTTTTTGGAGAATGTTAAAGTATGTGAGGGAGAAATTACATTATGAAATTAAATTAAATATGAATGGAAAGGTAGGCTGGAGTCAGATTTGGAGGACGTTAAATAAGGAGAATTGGAAATAAAGTGGGTACCCATCAATTGAGGAATGGCTGAATAAATTTTGGAATATGAACATAATGAAATACCATTAAAACATGAGAAATAAAAAGGACAGATCCTAAGAAACTTTGGAAGTACTGTATGAATCAACGCAGAGGGAATTGATCAGAACCAAAAGATAAATTTATACATTGATTACATTGTAAAGGACAACAACTTTAAAAGACTTCTTTGATTCTAATAAATACAATGACAAATGAGGTGATAAACTATAGATACAAAACAAGACATAAATTTTCAGAAATTACAAATAAAATACTTTTTTTTGCTTTACTATACTTATTTGCTACTGGGGAAGGCTTTTATTGGGAAAAAGAGGGTGGTGTGGAAAGGGCTGGGGACAGTAATCTAATTTTTTTCTTTATAAAAACGGGAAGAAATATCAATGGAACACATAAACAAGAAAAAAGTGAAAGGAAGTTCAGAAGGGAACAGAGTGTTCATACTACCAAGTTTAAGTTAATGTATACTTTAACAAACAAGATGTAGATGGTAGATTCATGGTTTCATAATCAATCCTGCTTTTCTGTCTTTTGTATATGGAAATATTAATGTTTTCTGATGGCCATCAAGTTTGAAATATTAAATATTTTTTTAAATATCAAGTTAAGTAGTGTGGCTGTTATGATAGTAACATAAATTTGAACCAGAAAGCACCTTAAAGGCCACCTAATCCAAACCCTTCAATTAATATTGAGATTTAGAGAGGATAAGTGATTGCCCAGGGTCAGAAAGGGAGTCAGTAATAAAAGTGGGACTTGAACCCAGGTCCTATGCCTCCAATTTCAGCACTCTTTTCACTGTACCATGCGCCATCTCATCCCAAGAAAGACAAAAATGTTCATGAAAACAAGTGACTCAGCAAAGCTGCCCTCTCATTTCCAAAAGGCCCACTGAGTTCACCTCATGCTTTGGCATTAAATTCAAAAATTTTAAGAAATACATTCTTATCCAGGACTTTTGGATCCAAAAGATCCCCAAAATACTAATTCCTAGTATGTTAAGTCTCCAAAGAAGTTAGGCTATTTCTGGGCATCTGTGCCATCCTCTGACTAGGTGCTAAGTGGCTCAAAGGATCATAATCCAAATCACCAGTATTCACTCACCCCAAAATTGACCCCTTTCCTCAATGTCAGCCTAAAAACCACACTTAACTCCAGAGTAGAGCTTTACTTAGGTGTAGACAAGAACTGGAAGGGATTTTAAGATAAAAGGATCAGGGCAAATTTTACCAAGTTGCTCATCTCCTGAGGCACTTCTAGGTAATACTACTATTATTAAAGCTAGGCACCTCACATTTTAAGAAGTCGACTGGGAACTGGGCCTCTTTCATACTAAAACATTCCTCTAACAGCAGGGTGCTTGCTAACACCAAACTAGTGTATTTAATACTTACTCAGAATGTCTCCTAATGAATCACCAACTATCATTTCCTGTAGCATTTCCTTTTCAAGAACTGACCAAACCTGATTTAGCTCAGTAGAATAGGTGAGAGAGATGTGTGAACAAATTTCTTGAATAAATCACAACTCTTATCTAATACAAAGATGAAGCTTCCAACTCACCCCTCGGAAGAGTACATGGCACAGAGTTTTGCTTTGTTTTGTTTTTTCCAAAGAGGGGATGGATTTTTCCTGAATCATTCATGTTCTACCCACCAGCATCTTTTAAAAATTAGGCTCCTTTCCCTAAAGTTTTACATTAAATTCTATGTGTAACTTACAGAAAATTATTATCATTTTCATTTCATAGTACCATAGGCATGGTAGAATTAGAGTGGGATACCTCTGCTCTCTAATCATACAGATCCTAACCAGTCAAATTATGTTCTCCGAAATATCAACTATACATGGCGAAATATATGTATGATATAAAACATGATTAACATGTAATACCTTCAGTCTTATCCTCACACCCATATCATAAATGTGTCCCAATATATTTCATCTTCAGTCACATTATCTGAGATCTGACACTTGAGATTTATCTTTATGCATAGTTTGTGAATAATCTATTTGAAATTTCCCTAATCTTCAGATTCAGTTGTAAAAGAAGTTAGGCATACCAAGTTCCAGCTACAAATTTCCTTACACAGTATTTAGGTTCTGTATTTTGTTAACCCCTTTCATTAGAGGGCCTTGCTATGCTTTGCACACATTCTCTCCTGAATTCTTAGGATGCCACACCAAAGGGAGGTAGTATACTATTACTAACTTCAGTTTGTGGATGTTAAAACAGAGACCCCATCAGACTATCCACGTCCATATACTATATTCCCAATAATAAATGCTAGCTACTGATGAAGAAAAAATTTAGGATCAAGCAGTTCTTTCTTTCCTTCTCTCCCTCAGTCCACATAATATAAATGAAGCAAGTATTTGTTTTAGTGTTTGCTATGTAAATAAAACCCTCTGCCATCACCAGAGCTTGGGGTTACTGGGCTCAAAGAAAGAAAAATGCCTTTCACAAAAACATTTGTGTCACCAGATGTCTCCAAACACACCACCATAAAGGTCAAATGAGACTTTAGGAAGTAGAGTTGGGGGCAGGGTGGATAAAAATTTTAAGTTTTTAGGACATTTTGTATATAAAATTCCAGTCTAATTCTGAAAGTTACCAGCAATTGTCTCATTTCAAATGACTAAAGGTCATTTCTGGAAAAAAGATCAGAATACAAATGCACACTGCTGTACTATCAAGTAAATGATGTGGGTTCTAGTCTTCTACCAATACGAAAGATCTCTGGGCAATTTTGCACAAATCACAGCTCATAGGATGAAAGATGCCCCACCCCCATTTTACAGATGTCTAACTAAGACCAGGAGGTCACAGGATCATAGGTCTAGAAGTAAAGGGACCTCAAGAGGCCATCTTCTCCAACCCCTCATACTACAGATGAGAAAGTTGAGGCCAAGACTTGCCAAAAGTCACATGAGTAGTAAGCATCTGAAGAAGGATTTGAACATGGAACCTGGGACCCTAGAGTCAAATGCTACTTCTACTGCACCATTGTAGAACTGCCTCTCTGGTCTTGGTCTTTAAAATTAGAAACATCAAACTTTTATTAAGCACTGTCAATAAACTGGAGATAATAGTATTTTACCTGCCTGAAGTCAAGTAGATCACTTACAAACCAAAACTCAGAACAGTTACAAAGACACACAAAAATTAATTGTTCAGACCTATATAAAAGAGGGAAAAGTGAATAGTGTCATGCCAACTATGGATAAAAGAAATGTTCATTTAGAATTGAAGAGGTCAGAAATAACAATTTCCATCTATCAATCAGGTAGAGTAACCATAAGCTTGGAATTACCAAGCACTGGACTTAAAGTGAGAAATAACATCATCTGGGACAATTAAGGAATAGGGACTAGACCTATGATTTTATTGATAGAGGCAATTCCCAGGTGAGGAAACTATCTCTACAGATGCAGGTTGGCACCCTGTCTACAACATAAAGCTTAGAGTTGCCTATCCACTGAGAGGGTAAGAGACTTGCACAGGGTCACAGAGCGAGGTCCTCCTAACTTCAAGGTTGACTCCACAGTCATATACTACCCTGCCTCTCTAATACGTAATTAGGTTTTTTAAAATAATTCAACTGTGAGACAATCATACCTCATTTCTCTAAGACCCTGGGTCAGGGTAGAAAGCCTGAAGAAATAATATATTATCTACCTGTCTGATACAAGGAAACATGTGTATTTTAATTCTAAAGTCCACCTTTAAAGTTCTCCCTGATCCCCAGAATTTAACCAAATTGGAAAATAAAAGCAAACTACCAAATAGTACTCTAAAAGTTCTTGCCACATACAGTCCACCAGATTCTACTGTGTCCTAGAGTTCCCTAGAAAAAGGGCAACAGGTAAAGTAGAAGACATATGTGGATATACAAGGTTACTTGGAGAAGTTAGGGTAGGGTACTGGGGCTCTCCTGTCCATTATTATTTTTGGCAGTAATGTCAATTTGAAATTAGAAGCTGGTTTATGCCTTTCCAAGAAGCATACAATGAGATATACTGTATCAATCACAATCAATCATACTTTCAACAATGTTTATAAACTCTTGCACCTTTCTACGCATTGTATTTCATTATATAAAAAAACAATGTACATATCTACATGTGACAATCTCACAAAATAATAAGCATAAAGTTTATTAATCAAGAATACTCATGAAGATGGGTGATATTGGTCATGCAGGGCACTGATGCTTACAGATGATGATACATATAAATTTGCATGTGTGAATACACACAATACACACTGATACAATGTATAAGCATTTTATTGCTTGCTGCCCATATTCTTTGAAAGGATCCAATTAAGTAAATTTAAGACAAAATATAACTATCCTGGATAACAGCAATGGTCAGCAATGGCCTCTTTTCCAGATGGTACATAAATTCAAAATCTTATTAAGAAAATCTCCCAGGGGAATTCTCTATTGTTGCCACACCTTCAGAAAGATATAGAAAGCCTTACAGTCACATTAGGATAATTTGGGTAACAAAGCAATACCCCTACCTAGACTATAGTCACTTCAAGCACACAAAGTTAGGGCTCACTAGAATTCTTCCGGCTGTGGGGAGGAAGGAATGTGGAGAAAACCAGTAAGTCACCTTCAAAAGCTGCTGGTAGCCAAACAATTTTTACATTTTAAAAGGGACTTTGGCCCTCTGGTAAGCTTTAGCTAAAGCCTCCACTTAGAAATCAACCTGCAAACTGTTTTGACATGGGAGTTGCTTTGTATAAATATAATTAAGCAAAACAAGAAACTGCACATTCAAATGTGTCCTTTATCTTATCTTTGAGTTGCAGAGGAACAAAGAATTTAAGTAAGTTTCCTTGTGTCTAGTTGTTTTACAGGTTCAGCTCCAGTATAATTCCCCCAAAAGCAATGCAAGCCACCACCAAATTGTCAGAAAAAGTTCCTTCCGGTGAACTGAAAACAAGGAAAAAAATTCTGGAGCCATACTTGGAGGGAAAAAAAGCTTAGGTGTTCTCTACAGGTCCGATGATCAAAATCAGAAAATTGACAGTATTAATCGATACATATTTGTATACTGATTAATAATAACAGGCAGGAGGCAACCCCAACAGTTCCCGGTTTAAGTACTTAGAGGGGGTGCCTAGGGCCCTCTGATTCATTGCCAAAGGTCTTACTCTGCCCCCTCCCCACGCCACTCCACGTCTTTGCTTCTGAACTCTTAAGAGTTGCCCTTTCAATACAGGTGCAGACCACTGACAGGGAAGGGAGGGGAAAAGGTGTAAAGGGCAAAACCGCAGTGCACTAAAAGGGGGAAGTAGAGGTCGAAATGGGTGCCACTGGGCCAGAAAGGGGAGCAAGGACGCTGGAACCTCTCCCCCATAGCGGTATCCATCGGAGCTGGGAACCCGGCAAAAATCTACTGTCTTATAAAAAAAACCCCAAAAAACCCTAAACTCATGTCCAAATTTTTTACACTCACCTACTTGTTCCTTTTAATAAACTGATGCATACGACCCTTTAAATCCTAAAGCAAAATTCACAAGTCACGCTTATCTAGAATATAAAGGTTTAACTCCTGCACTACTGCCCCCCCCCGGGAAAATCTAGCACAATTCCCCCCACTAACACTCTAGGCTAGTTCACTAGGCATTAACAATAGTTATCATTAAGTATCATGGTGCTATCACTGGTCTACGGTTGTCATGTGGGGGAAGAAGGAAGCGCGCAATGTAAATATCAAGAAACTTCTGGAGTTCATCACCCCAGTACCCAACCCTAGTTAAAAATGATGGTCTGGAGCCAGAGTTCCCTTCCCTCCCCCGATCCTTCCCAGCCTTTAACCTTCGCTTAATTTCTGGACGCTGGTTTACCTTAGTAATGATGAGAGGTTTCCGTGCTCCTTCCCTCCTTTCAAGGTGAATCCCCAGGGAGCCCCCCCAGTCAACAACACTTCCACCAGCCTGTACCCGTCTGTGCCCCTGGGCTCCAGCACCATCATCAGAGGCTGCTGCGGCTGCCCCTGATCCGCGAACAAGGGGTTGAGCCGGGGATCTTTGTCTGGGAATCGCTCCTGCCGACTGCCTCGGGTCTCCGCGTTCTCCATGGCGCTCCGGAGGCGCAGCGGCGGTGAGGGCTCGCCTCCCGGCCCCAGCGCCCTGAGCAACTTGCTGGCCGGACTAGGAGCCGCGGAACAGTGACCACCGGTCCCAGCCCGAGTCCATGAATGGTGCGCGTAACCACCACTCCCCCCTCACCTCTCAACCCCTTCGTCTCCGGCTTCCCTCCCCCTCCTCCAGCTACTCCTCCTCCTTTCTCCTGGCCCAGATCCGGTTTTATTTGGCCAAAAGAAGGGAACGAAGGGATGGAAGAAGAGGAGGAGGAGGAGACTGAGGGTCTGGGGCGAGCTGCTAGCCACCGACAGGAATTTACAAACTTGAGCAGCAACTTCTGGAAAGCCTGGTTAACTCATAAAAGCAGAGGCTGGGGGGGGGGGAGAAGGAGGGAGAGAGGGGGTGCGTGCCAGCGTGAGTGTGTGTGCGTGTGTGTGTGTCCGCGCGTTCGTGTGTGTCAGTTGCAATTCCAGGGCTACAGCGTCTGCTCTTCAGGCAGCGAGGGCCAACTAGAAACGAAGGGGGAGGGGAACCGAGGGACAAATAGCTGGGAGGGGGATGGGGCAAAATCACAAAAGGGTTTGCTTTTGCTCCGCGGGCAGGAGGGGTGGGAGCTGGAGGGAACTCAACAAAGTTTCCTTAACTTCCTTAAAAAGCCAACTTCCCGAAGGGAATGGACTCTCCTCCCCTAGGGGTCTGCAAATCGATAACACTCTTTTCTTCCTTCCAGCCTAGGATTGCTGACTCCAGGGCAACTAGAACCCTACCCTAGTTTTCCACGTTTCCCTTACCGTCTGCCCTGCGCTGTGACTTCTGGGGTTCTAGAGGCTGGAGCTGCCGCTGCCGCTGCCTCCGCCCCGGATCACCCTAGGTCATCAGTACCAGAGGGCAAGAGAAAGGCAGGTGAAGCGTGCCAGGTCTCCTGCCCACCCTCTTCCTCCTCCAAGCTGTTTAGCCAAAAGTGGTTGACTCAGGGACAGGTTCTCTTAAGCGGGAGAGGATCTCTGCAAGAGGATCAAGAGGTCGACCCCAGCCCCTCACTTCTCTCAACTCTTTCCCCCACCTTCCCGCCCCCCCCCTTTCTCCAGGGTTAGGCTGCAGCCCCAGGCCATGCGCTAAGTGGTTGAGGTTCCGTCTCCCAGGAGCCAGGCCTTGAAGCTATAAAGGGCGGAGGGAGGGTGGGAAACAGAGTGAAGAAGGAGTGGAGACGGGTGAAGAAAGGGGGGGGGAGGTGAGAGTGAGAAGAGAAAACAAGAATTTGGCCAAAAAGTGATTTGTAGGGGAAAGAGAGTGTAGTGAAGGCAGGATTTCAGTAGCTGTTCCAAGAGCAGAAGGAAAAGAGAAAAGTCCAGGGGAGGGGACCGTAGGTGTCCTCAAGCTCCCAACGGATAGCTAGCCCTCCATCTTGGGCTAGAGCTAGACTCCTCCCCATCTCTGCCCAGAGAGGTACCTGCGGGGACCTGGAAAGGCCCGCCTCCCCCCAGGCTCCCTTTACCTCCCACTTCCTTTGTTCCGGTCGTTCTACCTCTACGTCGGGTTTCTAGCGCTGCCTGTGGGAGGAGAGGCGTGGAGGTAGACTGGGGCTGGAGAGTTCCGAGGTCCCCCGGTGAGCTGGGAGTCGGAAACTCGCTCCCTGGCCGGGGTGGGACTCGCAGGTGCGGGCCACATAAACAGCGTCCCGGCAGTGTCAGGAAACTCCCCTGGGAACTTCTTGTTTAATTTTGTATTTTAAAGTATTTGCTTGGTGCACTAACAACAAAGGTGTTTCTATTTTCAGAAGAGGCGCTCCCTATTTTTAAACCCAAAGATTAATGGTTTAATTCCTCTCTCTCCCCCCCAAACTGAATCCCATGACTTTTTTTATTAAAGCTTTTTTTCTCAGTAGGGTGCCTTCCCCAACACTTTTTAAAGGGAATACTAATACTCTCCACATCTTTCTAATTTACCAAATAAATAAACATTCCTCCACGCTAGCCCATTGATCACAGTGTTTCGTTGTTATAGGAACAAGCCAACCCCCAACCACACCTGTGTCTTTATAAAAGAATTTTTTCTTTATAATGAATTCAAATAGTACAATATCTGATGTTTTCCAAAACTCATTCCAGAAAACTGCCCACTCAGAAATATCTTTATAGAGACAAGACAGAACAAGAATGATTCACTAGCATCTACAAGAAAAATTCCCACCCTTACCACAAATTTCCCCCTTCACCTCCTAAGCTGATAATTATATACATTTTATTGTGTTTTGGTGGCAAATGTGCTTTTCCATTTTAAACTCATTTTTATTCATAACATTTGTGATATTGTGCCATTAGAAGTGAAAGTCTTCATATCTGCCTTCAAATACCAAAGTGAGGAAATATATTTTGGGATTGAACTTAGTGGGTTTAACTTTAAATTTAGAAGATTGTTGATGGAAAATATAATCACCTCTTCTAACCCTTTTCCAACTCCCTAACAGTTCAGAACCCAAAGGAATGGGGGGGGGAGATTTCGATACCATATAAATAATGTTTTTACTTCTCTTTGTAGAAACCTAAGTGTAGCTTGAATTTGAGGCTAGTAAAAGACCTTCTGCTTTCTACTAAACAGTTGTCAATTCTTTCCACATAATTTAGCTTGATTTCAGCATGTACTCTTAAACTGTTCTTTGATTTATTTCTAGGCATTAGTTTTCTCTCAGCAATTTTATTATAGCTCCTGGAAGACAAGAGCCATCTTATACTTCTCTAGAATTCTCTCACAATATCCAAACAGTCTGGGGTGCCAGGTACATAATAAGTACCCAGAAAATGTTTAGAACCATAGAATGTTTGGTGTTTAAGGAAAAATAGAAACAATCTACTTTAATCCCTTCATTAATACTTAAGGAAACTGAGGCCTAGAAACATTTAAATGGCTTGCCCAAATGTTTGTCCCTCACACTTTAAGAAAATTATATCTCCTTTTACCTAGTTTCAAGTAACATGTCTCATCAGTGAGTTCCACCTAACAGTAAAATTATAGATCCAGTTCCTATCCCTATCTTGAATGAGTTAGGGACCAGAGAACTTGAACTCTCTTAGGTCCAACTCAGGTAAGATACCAAAGCATCGCTAGGGATCATAGAGAAAGACAAAGATATAATAAATTTATTCCTTCCCATTCAGATTTGTGATTCATAGAGTCAGAAAGGATCTTAGAGTTCATCTAATCCAACATCCTTATTTCACACATGAGGAAACTGAGGCCAAGAATATGCCAAGGTAAAACAAGTAGTGAATGGGAGAGTAGAGATAAAGAGTAGAGACTAGAAGCTTTCTGTTTTCCCGATACTGCTTCTTGAGACTCCCCTTTTACTTATAGTTATATTCTTGAAACTCAGGTAAGATCTTCAAGGGAGCATAATTTTATATTCTTGGGCCTCAGGTAAAGATAATGAAATAGGTGACATTCATATAATGCTTTGCACTTTAAAATATTTGCTTTATATGCATTAATTATATGATCTTTATGAAGTTGGCCGGAGAGGTATTATTATCCTCAATTTGCAAGTAACAATGACAAACAATTATTGAGTAGCTATTGTGTGCTAAGCACTGTATTTCTTGCCTGCTAGGAATCTCATCTAATTACCCTTTGTCAATTATAAAGTTTGTACACCTCCAATATAGACATACTTCCTCCTTTTATTCACAGGTAAATTGGGAAATAGTTATACCTATGCTTGTAATTATTATCCATCTTTTAACTATCTCTGCTTTAGATTATATTAATGTATAGTTTGTGTTGTTCAGTTATTTCAATCATGTCCAACTCTTAGTGACTCCATTTGGGGTTTTCTTGCAAAGATACTGGAGTGGTTTGCTATTTCCTTCTCTAGTGATGTACAGTACCTCCTAGTGAATGTACACCTGGTATAGACTGCAATTATTCTATCAAATTAAGTCTAGTTGACCTTTCTCATTCAGTCAGTCATTCACTCATTCAAAAAGCTTTTATTATGCCCATACCATATGCCAGACATTGTGCTAGATACTGGAAATATAAAGACAAAAAGAAAATGGCTCCTTCCTTTAAGAAGCTTACATTTTTTTGGGAGGAAACACATACAAACACAAAATCTATACAAAGTAATTTCCAGGGACAGGCCATTTGCAACCAGTGGCAAAAGAATAGTCCTAATGTAGGAAGTAACAATTGAGTTGATCCTTCCAGGAAGGTGAGGCTTCTAAAGAGCGGAGGTGTGGAGGAAGGATATTCCAAGCATGAGGAACAGCCTATACAAAGGAATAGATTGTTAATATGTGAGTGGTAATAAATAGGACAGTTTGACTGAAACATGCAGTCATGAAGAAGTAATATTTAAGTCTGGGAAAGAAGGGTGGAGCCAGACTGTGAAGGTCTTTAAGTGACAAACAGAAGAGTTTGTATTTCATCTCAGAGATAAGGGGAAGCCATTTCTTGACAGGATAGTGACATGGTCAAGAACCTATGCTTTGGGAATATCAATTTGCCAGTAGCATAGAGGATAGAGAGGGGAGAGATTTGAGGCATGGAGAACAATTAGGAGACTATTATAATAATCCAAGGGAGAGGAGATGAAGGCTGGAACTAGGGTGGTGGGCATATGTTAGAGAAAATAGGATAGATGCAAGCAAAGTTGCAGAAGTAGAATTTACAAGACTTGTGCCCTGGACAAGACAAGACAGCTTAGGCTAGTCCAGTGATTCAGGTTCAGGATTGAAGTGAAACACTAATGGATAACAAAATTCAATAAAATTAACTTACTAAGAAAAATGAAAAAAGATACATTCACATGTGCAGAATTCTGTTCAGAATCCTGTTAAAACCTCCGGGCCCCAACTTTCCATAGACTGTGCTTTTTAGGGTTCAGATGACAAGCCAGCCAAGCCAAGCTATCCTAACCTACGTAAAACAAACGTTATGCCTACTATAATTTAGAAACTGTTTGCGTGTTGAAGGCTGAGACAAAGAAGAATCTAGGATGACCTTGAGGTTTCAGCCTGGGCGATTGGAGGAGTAGTGGTACTTTCAACAGAAAAAAAGAAAAAGCTGGAGAAGAGGAAGGCTTTAGAATGGATTGGGGAGGAGGCAGCAAGCTAATGAGTTCTGTTTGGGACTGTGAAGTTTAAGATACTTTAGAGATATCCCTTTAAATGTTTAATAAGCAGTTCATAATGTGGGATTGGAGCTCAGGAAAGTAACTAGGGCTGAGAAGTGTATATAGTCTTCCTACCTGTGAGGTTAATTCATTCCTAAATGGGAAAAAACTCTATTTGGGCAAATTGTCATAAGTTAAAAAAAATAAATTACTAGTAATTAAAATGAGACAGATTTTAATGAGCCCCCAAATTAACATCCAGTTGATACTCAAAATTTATGAAATTGGACCTTTAATGCCTCTCAAAAAAACTAATAGTAAAGACAAAATAAATCACTGAAAATAATACAAATACTATCATGCAAAGAGTAATTATTGCATTTTTTTCATTTTAGAGAGCCCTAAACAGCACATTATCTCTAGTATAATCAGTTAACCAAGTAACAAGCATTTATGAAGCACTTATTCACTGGTTTCAGTTATGTTTGACTCTTCAAGACCCAAAATGATTTGCCATTTCCTTCTCCAGCTCATTTTACAGAGGAGGAAACTAAGGCAAACAGAGTTAAATGACTTCACCACGGTCATATAGTTACTAAATGTCTGAGGCCAGATTTGAACTCAGAAAGATGAGTCTTCCTGACTCCTGGCCCAGCACGCTATCCACTGTACTACCTACCTGCTCCTAAAAACAAAGGTAAGTCATGTACCCACAGTTGTTCAGTCATTTCTCAGTGATGTCCAACTCATGGATCCATTTGGGGTTTTCTTAGCAACGACACTGAAGTGGTTTGCCATTTCCTTCTCTAGCTTTGGATGAGGAAACTTAGGCAAATAGGGTTAAATGACTTGCCCAGGATCACACAGCTAGCAAGTGTCTGAGATTAAATTTGAACTCAAGTCTTTCTAACTCCAAGCCTGGTACTCTGTGCCACCTAGCTGCCTTTCTTATGCACTTACTATGTGCTAAGTACTGTGATAAGTTCTGGTCTTACAAAGAAAGACAAAGACGCTGTCCTACCCTCAAAGAGCTCATATTCTAGTGGAGATTACATGTAAGTAATTAGGTACGTACAAGATAGGATTGAAAAAAGGTAACCTTGGGAGAGAAGGAATTTGCAATTAGGAAATCAAGGAAAGCTTTCTGGAATGGAGGGAAGAGGAAAGGAGTAAATATATAAATATGTTCCAGGCACTCTCCTATTTGATCCTTATAACAACCCTGAGAAATAGATGCTATTATCATCTCTAGATAGTGAATGCAAAAGAAGAGCAAGTAGGCCAGTAAGGTTTGATGATTAATAATAATAATAATAACAATAATAATAATAACTAATATTTATAGATGGTTACTATGTGCCAAGCACTGTGCTAAACACAACAAATATCATTTCATTTGAGCCTTAAGACAACTTTGGAAGATAAGTGCTAATATTACATATATATAATTTATTAATATATATGTGTGTATGTAATTAATATATATTATATAAAATATTTTATTACATACTATAATATAATACTTATATTACACAAATGAGTAAACTGAGGCATCAAGATCAAGCGACTTACCGAAGGTCACATAGCTAGTAAGTATCGTAGGCTAGATTTCAACTCCCAGCACTCTATCCATTGTGCCACCTAGAATACATGAAGGGAAATAAAATGGAAAGTTAGAAAGGGGCTGTGTTCTGAAGAGTTTTAAATGTCCAATAACAGGGTTTATATTTATCCTAGAGGTAATAGGGAACCACTGGAGTTTATTGAATAGGAGATAGCTGGGTCAGACTTGTATTTTAGGAAAATTATTTTGTTAAATGAGCAGAACCAGGAAAACATCATACACAGTAACAGCAATATTGTAAGGATGATCAGCTGGTAAAGATTTAACTATTCTGATCAAGGCAAAAATCCAAGACAATATCAAAGGACTCAGGATGAAAAACACTGTCCACCTCCAGAGAAAGAACTGATAAACTGCGAATGCAGATTGAAGTATACTTTACTTTCTTATTTTTTATTGTTTTATTTTGTTTGTGTTTTGTTATTGTTTTGTTTTTGCAATGTGGCTAATATGGAAATATGTTTGGCAAGACCTCACCTACATGTATGATCAAAATCAAAGTGCTTGCCTTCTCAAGCAGGGGGGAGGGGCAGGAGAGAGAGAATTTGGAACTCAAAATTTTTTTAAATAACTGTTAAAAAAATTTTACGTGTATTTGGGACATATTTAACAAAATAAAAATAATTAAGTAACAAAAAGAAGAAGAAAATCACTTTGGTAGCTTTGTGTAAGATGAATTGAAGTAAAACAGGCAGGAAGACCAGCCTGAACAGTTATTAAAGGGTGGTGGCTGTGTGAGTGGACAGGAGGGAGTATGTACAAAAGTTATTATGAAGATAGAAACATCAAGATTTGGCAACAGATTAGATATGTGGAGTGAGTGAAAAATGAGGAGTCTGAGTAACTTGGAGCCCTCAGTAGTAATAAGGACATGGGCGGGTTTGAGGGAAAAGAGAAATGAGTTTTGTTTTGGACATATTGAATTTGAGATGTACATCCAGTTCAAAATGTCTGATAGATAGTTGATAACAAAGGAATATAGTTAAGGAAAGTGATTAGGGGTGAATATATAGATTTAGGAATCATCTGCATATAGATAATAATTGAACCAATGAAGCTAATGAACTGATCAAGGAAAACAGTTGTTCTGAGAGAACAACTTAATGCAGCACTGATAACTATAAAATTGTGAAGATGACTAACCATATAATGGCTTTTCCTTGTTTGGGGCAATTGAGAGGCAGTCAAAATGCAAATCTGTCCTCATAAAATCAAGTAGGGAATATCAAATAACAGTTTTAGTAAAGTTGAATTATTTTACTCAAATTTGCACGTATTAGAGGTATAACTCTGTGTGTGTGCCTATGCTATAGAGTTAAACCCATGCTAGTTGATGGCATCAATAAAAGAGTTTTGGAAAGAGAATATAAAAGAGGCAAAGTCATGGGTCATAATGACACATGAGAAGAAGAATATGGATGATGAACTAGCAAAAGAGATTGAAGACTGACGAAACAGGTAGGCAGAGAACCAAGAGAAAGCAGTATCACAAAAATCCAGGAGAAGGAGATAGCAAACAGTGCAAAATGTTAACAGATATCAAAATAAGATGGGGACTGAAGAAAGAACACTGGAGCTTCTTCAGCAACAAGGGATGTTGGGGTTTGGGGGCTGGAGTTTTTTTCCTTGCCTATTTATTTATTCTATCATTGTTTTTTCCCAAAAAAACTGGGACAATTAACTCTTTTGTCTCATGTAGTTTTCATTTATGATTTCTTGAAATATACCTCTGGGAAAACCAGACTTTGATAAAGCCCATTATGATTCAAATGGAGCTACTTGACTATGCCTTTAAACCCAAGTCACTCTGGCTTCCACTGATTGGTCAATAATGGATCCCAGCCCAAACCTGTCTTCTTCATTGTTTGGGCTAGGATGGCTCAGAGTGAGTGTAAATAGCAATTGTTTCTGTTCTGGCCAGAAACTCTGAGGGTCTTCCTCTTCCAGACTGATTCTTTTGTGAAGGCAAACTAAGCCATCTTTTGCCTCCATTCTTACCTATCCTTTAACTACTGACTGGGCATTGCCTCAGATAAACCGAGACTTGGGGAAGACCTTAGCTTAAAACGCCAAGGTCTTCCACTGCATCCAGGGCCACCATCAGTCATCTTAACCTATGCCTTGCCCCTGGACTCAGATGTCTCTGGAGGAGAGAGTGAGGCTGATGACTCTGCATCACTTAAATCCAATTCACTTGCAAGTCAAGACATAACCCTGTTGATGTCATAGATCCTCTTTGAGAATGAAGGACAAATAACAACAAGGGGATAATATGATCAGAGCTTTCATGGAATTTAGCTAAGAAGCAGAGAGCTGCTGTTAGATTAGATTGGATGGTAAATTAGCTATGATAGGGTGGTAAAAAGCAAGGGCCTTTTAAGGATGGGGAAGATATGTTTGTAGGCAAGAGAGAAGGAAGACTTTGAAGATGAGAAAGAGGGCATGGTAGTGAAGGTAACCTGCTATAAAAGATTGGAGGGCTGGGATCAAGGGTGTGGGTAGAACAGTACTCTTTGTCTGAGTGAACTAGGAAATGAGGGGGGAAGATGTCATGAGCTGAGAATGAGGGGAGAAGAAGGAGATCCCAGCCAATGGCCTCAATTTTTTCTGTGAGGTATAAATCAAAGTCGTAGGCTAAGAGGGTAGGTCTAGGGTGAAGATTATAACTGAGGCTTAAAGAGAGATGAGAAAGTTTGGAATACTCATTGTGGAGAGTGGAAGAGCAAATTATTTGGGGAATTTGTTTGGTCATTTTTCAGTCATGTCTGACTCTTCATGACCCCATTTTGGGGGGTGTTCTTGGCAGAGATACTGGAATGGTTTGCCATTTCCTTCTCCAGCTCATTTTACAGATGAGGCAACTGAGGCAAACAGAGTTAAGTAACTTGCCCTGAGTCACACAGCTAGGAAGTCTCTGAGGCCAGATTTGAACTCAGAAAGATAAGTCTTTCTGACTCCAGGCCTGGCACTCTATCCACTGGGCTGCCTAGCTGCCCCATTATTAGAGAATAATTACTGCTAAAGTGAGGGAGCAGTTGAGATTAGGTAACATACGTTTGTAGTGGAACAAATCATCAAAGTTTCATGATTTCATGATTTCCTCCAGCTCCATTCAGCAAGAGTAAAAGAGTAAAAGAAGCAGATGGTAGGTGCAACGTAGGGTCAGGATCTCTCAAGGTGTGATTAGTATTAGGGCAAGAGGGCAGGGGATTGCGGAAAGAAGTGAGAGAAATGATTATTAATAACCAATGATTTTGGGGAGATTCAGATTTCCCCCTTTTTCTTTTATCCTCATTTCTAGATGTCAGTCTCTGAAGGTTGAGCTAATCTTCTCCTCTATACAGACTCCACCCAGGGAGGCAGCCATTATATTCTGCTCAGGTTTGTGTGTGGGGATAAATCCTTTGAAAAGATTGCCTAAGGCTAGAGTTAACTTAGAAGTAAATGACATAATCAAAGTTTAGGTCCAGTCCCTCATTGTAATATTCACTCTCATTAATTGTTAACCCATCGGAGTTGATTGCCACCCTTGGGAACACTTCTCCTCCAAAAAGGCATAAAAGCCATGAGCCCACAACCATGATTGTCTTTGGTCTAAAAGAGCTATGGCCAAGTGACCATCCTTTTATTAAAATGCTGGCATTAATAAAATGATTCAGTTACCCAGAAACTATGTGTCTCAAACTTTTTAAAATGCCATAGAGGATACTGTGAAGTTGAATAGGTTTATACTGCTAAATTATATGGTACTGTCAATATTTACAGGGCAGTTAGGTGGTACAATGGGCACAATAGTGCTGGGCCTGGAGTCAGGAAGACTTCCTTTCCTAAATTCAAATCACATAGGTTCCTAAGTTCAAATCACACTGGGCAGGTCACTTAACCCTGTTTGTTTTAACTCCTCATTTGTAAAATGAGCAGAAGAAGGAAATGACAAACCACTCCAGTATTTTTGCCAAGAAAACCCCAAATGGGGTCAAAAAGAGTCAGACATGACTGAAAAAGACTAGCAGCTATCAATACTTGCCATAAAAGTCAGAGAAGAGATATCATTGTATCTAGAAAGAAGGCATCATGGGAAATGTGGAACTTTAATTAAGCCTTGAAGTGTGGGTAGAATTTTGATAATCAGAAAGGAGAGGCAAGGGAATTCCAGTCAGGAGATCCGGCATGAGCAAAAACACAAAGACATGGATAAATTTCCCATTACAACATAACCTTTAAATATACGTAACCCCTAGTCCTTCCAAGAGGAGTTAAATATGCATGAATCATTTAAAAGTAGAGAAGATCATTCAGGTTGGTTTAATTTCTTCTAGGGTCAACAGAAAGGAAGACTTATTGGTCTTAATGGTATCTTTTTATTCTGATATCAAAGGCAAAAGAAAGAACTCACAGTGTTAATTGATCAAGCATCTAGATTGTACTTCTCATACAAAATTTAAAAGCTAAATTCCTGTTACTTAACCCTATCATTCTGTCCCACATTCTTTTTTTTTACTGGCTTATTTATTTATTTATTTTTATTAATTTATTTGTTTTCAATGCTTTTCACATGCTTTTGAGTTTTAAATTTTTCTCTCCCTCTCTTCCCGCCTCCCTCCCCAAGACAGCACGCAATCTGATATAGACTATACATATACATTCCTATTAAACATTTTCATACTGGTCATATTGTAAGGAAGAATTAGAATCAATAAGAAGAACCACAAGAAAGAGGAAACAAAACAAAACAGAAGAAAAAAAAAGAGCAAATAGTGTGCTTCGATCTGCTCCACAGTTCTCTCTTTGGATATGGATAGAATTTTCCATGATGAGACTTTTGGAGATGTCTTAGATCCTTGAACTGGTGAGAAGGAAGAGCTAAGTCTATCATATTTGATCATCATACAATGTTGCTATTACTGTGTACAATGTTCTCCTGGTTCTGCTCACTTCACTCAGCATTAGTCCATACAAGTGTTTCCAGGTTTTTCTGAAGTCTTCCTGCTCATCATTTCTTATAGCAAAATAGTATTCCATTACATTCATATACCACAACTTGTTCAGCCATTCCCCAATTGATAGGTATCCCCTCAATTTCCAGTTCTTTGTCACCACAGAAAAAGCTGCTATGAATATTTTTGTACATGTGGGTCCTTTTTTCATTTTTTTTTATCTCTTTGGGATACAGCCCTAGAAGTGGTATTGCTGGGTCAAAGGGTATGCACATTTTTATAGCCCTTTGGGCATAGTTCCAAATTGTTCTCCAAAATGGTTGTATCATTTCACAACTCCATCAACAATGCATTAATGTTCCAATTTTCCCACATGTTCTCCAACATTTATCATTTTCCTGTTTTGTCATCTTGGCCAATCTGATAGATGTGATGTGGTACCTCAGAGTTGTTTTGATTTGCATTTCTCTAATCAATAGTGATTTAGAGCATTTTTTCATGACTATAGATGGCTTTAATTTCTTCATCTGAGAACTGCCTGTTCATATCCTTTGTCTGTCCCACATTCTTTGTTTTTTGGTTTTGTTTTTTTTTTTGCTAGGAATCGCGGTTAAGTGACTTGCCCAAGGTCACACAGCTAGTGTCAAGTGTCTGAGGTAGGATTTAAACTCAGGTCCTCCTGACTTTATGGCCGGAGCTCTATCCACTGTGCCACCTCACTGCTCTATCTGTCCCACATTCTTAGAGACCAATCATGTTAACTGTAGTTAGTAGATAGAGGGCCTGATTTGGACAAGAAGGTCAGAATTCAAATATTGCCTCAGACATTTACAAACAGTATAGTCACTGTCAAATCACTTAACTTCCCTCAACCTCAGTTTCCTCATCTGTAAAATGAGAATAATGATGGCATCTACTCTCACAGGGTTGTTGTATCAACTGATTTTTTTTTGTAAAGTGCTTTGCAAACCTTAAATCACTATACAAATATCAGTAGAACCCCACTGCCTTGGAAGAACTGAAGATGAGCATCCTACAGAGGGCAGTAGAGAGGTGCATCTTGGGTGTGAGCAACCTGGAACGCCTAATTATTGAGGAACTCAAAAAAAGAAGAGGAGAAAAGGATGTCATCAAAGAATTACACGGCAGCAAGAAAAGTTGTAACTAGAGTGAAGGATAACAGGAAGCCAGCCAGAGTGCTCCATTGGTACCTGAGAAAAATATAGGGTGATCCTTTGAGGTGAATTTTGGGGAGAATAGTCACACAGGATGTGTCACACAAAAATGGATGGGATTGCAGTCTGTGCTTTTGGAGGGAATTCCCAAATCAATAAGATTACAGATCCATTTATCAGTATTATTATTATTTCATCATCATCATCATCATCATCATCATCATCATTACTACTACTACCATCATAGTAGGCAGTCACTACATTATGAATTCTCTTGGACTATGCTGAAAACTGAGAGAAAGTATCATGTAACCATAACTTTGATTACTTTGGACTTCATGATTCAGGGATCCTCAAGTTTCAGAGTAGGCACAGTTCAGGGAAGTTCAGGGCTTAGGGTTGTTATAGTTCCTGTGGACTTTTGCAGGCTGCTCTGGAAACCTGTCATTATAATGTTTCTGTAAGAAAATATATTCTAGGGGCAATTAGGTGGCACAGTGGATGGAGCACCGGCCCTGGAGACAGGTGACCCTAAGTTCAAATCCGGCCTCAGACTTTTAATACTCACTAGCTGTGTGACTCTGGGCAAGTCACTTAACCCCAATTGCCTCACCAAAAAAAAAAAAGAAAGAAAAGAAAATATATTCTGATTTTGAATCAACAAAACTAATTCATTTATTCATTCAATCTTTTTTTAGTATTTGCTACATATAAAGCACTACAAATTCATTAATGAATGAGTGAAAAAAATTTATTAACTGCTTACTATGTCCTAAGCTCTGTACTGAGCTCTTCAGAAATAGAAAAAAAATCGAGATAGTCCCTGACCTCAAGGAACATACGCATGAATAAGAGGAAACAATATATTAAAGAAAGTGGAAGGCCTATGGGTGAAGTTATGGGTTACAAATCTCAGGGATCCCCATGTTGCATCAGTAGGTCACATGACAAGTTTGGAGGGGGAAGGATCTGGAGGGTGTAGAGTCAAGGCAAATGGTAAGGCCTAGAAGGCTTTAGGATACACTGACAGGGACAAGGGTTAATGCCTGCCTGGTGGCCTGCCATCTCAATTAGGGGAACTGAGAGCCAATGACTGAGTAGATAAAAGTAGATAAAAGAGGAATAAACATCACAGTGTTATTGAAAGAGGAATGTCCTGATAGAAGACTGTATTCCAGTCCTGGCTTTACAATTAGCTTGTTGTAACACCGTGGATGGATGAATTTACTTCTTTGTGACTCGGTTTCCTTATCTGTAAAATATCAGAGGTTGACCAAAGGATCTCTACAGTGCATTCCAACTCTGAAATTTTATAAATTTATGAATAAAGTATATGATGTGATTGATATGGAACCAACCTCATAGTGAAGAAGAACCAGGTTCAAGTCTCAACTCTGATATATTGGCTCTGTGCAAGGAACAGAGCAAAGGCAAGTAACTTAGTCTTTTAGTTCCCAGAAACAACTGTCTGAGATTATAAATAGCACAACAGTTGCTCATCTACATTGACGAAAAAAAATTCTCTATAGGAATGAAATAGCACATCTGGACTGGTACAGTCCCTGCCCTCAAAGAGTTTATAGTAAAAGAGATCACATGCAAATAAATAGAACACAAAGGACAGTTTAAGTATGAGAAAGGTGTAGACAAAATGCTATTTGAATTCAGATGAGATAGATGTAACTTTTGACTGATGTGATCTAGGAAGCCTTTCAAGAAGAGGTAGGATTTGATGGGGGCCTTGAAAGATGAGTAGGGTTTAATGTCCCCTTCTAGGGGAGAGAGGACATTCCAGGTATTGTATGAAAAGGATGTGGAGCAGGGAGAAGCCAAAGTTGTCCTTGGAAACAATGAGTAGAATGTGTAAAATTTAAGGTACTAATGGGACATTTAGGCAGAGCTATCTAATAAGAATGTCTGAAGCACAGGAGAGAGATTGAGGCAGGAGACTGCAATTTGGGGGTCATCCACCTGGAGATGAATATTTCTATAATCTGGAGAATATTTGTACAACTGAACTTCAGCAAAACAAAATTATTCACAATGTCCTGCTCTGAGAGCTCATAAGAAATATTCTTATGCAGCATTCAATACAATAAAATTCCAATAGAGTAAAATACAATCAGGTACACTTAGGTAGACTTCCTCCAACAAAATTTGGGCATTTACTGTAATAAAACCTATGTAGCTTTTAAAACTGTTATTCTCGTTCAAATCCGGCCTCAGACACATGACACTTAATAGCTGGGTGACCCTGGGCAAATCGCTTAACCCGATTGCCTCACCAAAAAGCAAAAAATAAAACAACCCCCGCAAAAAAAACCTGTTATTCTCATACAGGATTATCTTCTATTTAGTTATACAACTGTTTATAAATGTAAGTATCCAAGCCATGAGAACTCTCTAGATAGGGAAGTCTTCATCCATAAATAATTCTTATTGCCCTCTATAATTGTCACAGTACGTTCACAGGTATTTTTTCTATTTGCTCCATTATAATGATTCACAAGATTAAACTGCTTTGAAAACCCATTCACCTATTTTATTTTCCTCCTAGTTCTTTTAATGCCTTTTAAAGTTTAATTAAATCTTCCCATATAAAATCCCTTAGATCTATTTAAAATATTTTCAGATTTCTGAACTTTCAGATATGTGAAACATGTAAAATTCATACATTATGACCCTGCAAGGAAGGCTTCTTTTTTTCTCCTTGTCTCTATAAAGATTCTCTCTCCAGTTCTTCTAAGTTGGCCCTTCTTGTATTCCATCATTTATCAATTGCAAGTATGAAGTATTGTGTATGAATGCTTCAAATGATGTTATGATGCTATAATCTAGTTACTGGTAATGTAGGAGAAAAATGGAAGGAAAAAGGGGCCATCTTTCTCCTTTGCTCTTCTTTAAAATTGATGTTCTTAAGACTTGACACAACTCCCTTGCCTGTAATGAACTCCCTTCCTCACCTCTGCTTCTTAGGGTCCCCAGTTTTCTTGAAAACCCTCCTCAAATGCCATCTCCTTCATGAGGTCTTTTCCAATCCTATGAACTGCTGTTCACTTTGTATATATATTTATTTTTGTAAATTCATGTTATTCCCTCCCCTCCCTTAATAGAACTTAAGTTCTTTGA
This sequence comes from Phascolarctos cinereus, assembly GCF_003287225.1. Taxonomy (NCBI): domain Eukaryota; kingdom Metazoa; phylum Chordata; class Mammalia; order Diprotodontia; family Phascolarctidae; genus Phascolarctos; species Phascolarctos cinereus. The sequence goes on from NW_027556098.1 coordinate 12,497,569, forward strand.
GGACAGGGACTTCTTCGTTTTCATCTCTATATCCCCAACATACAGCATAATATTTGGTACTTTCTGTTGTTGTTATTCAGTCATTTCAATCGTGTCTGACTCTTCATGACTCCACTTGGGGTTTTCTTGGCAAAGATGCTGGAGTGGTTTTGCCATTTCCTCCTCCAGCTCATTTTACAGATGAGGAAACTGAGGCAAACAGGGCTAAATGACTTTCCCAGTGTTACACAGCTAGTAAGTGTCTGAGGCCATATTTGAACTCATAAAGGTGAATCTTCCTGACTCCAGGCCTAGCACTCTATCCACTGTGCCACCTAGGGGCCCATTTGGTACATAGAAGGCATGTAAAAATGCTTGTTGAAAGAATGTTTTGAAGAGAATTCTATTTAGGTGTAAGTTAGACTAAATGATCCCTGAGGTCCCTTTCAATTAAGATTTTATGATTCTATGTACCATATAGCACCTTTGGCACTCTTCCCCCCCGCACACACACACCCTACACCCCCATACACAATCTCCAGAACAGCTATCTCAGGTTCAATGTCTTTTCCTTTTCTCAGGTCCACATTCCTTCTAAACTCTAATCTTCACCCCTATCAATGTATGTATGTTTTCTCTAGTTAACCCAAGGACACAACAATTACAAGCAAAGACATTTAATGGAATTGCTGAGCAGGAAAATTTGAAATAGAGCATTCTTCCCATAAATGGGGTAAAACTCTACAAGTATACTCATCATCATTGGGGAACGTGAGTATGCAGAGGGTGTTCATGCATGAGGAGCCCACAGTTACTATATATGTTAGGCTTTATCACTGCTTTTTGGCACTGAGACTACTGAAGCAATTGGCCCTACTGCCTTGGTAGAAGGAGTTGACTCACCAGGAATTTACTATGCCAGTGAAATCATAGGTCTGGTTTAAAAAAAATTGATAAAATGTGTTTTGACACAAGATACTTTTCCTTTTTTGGGGCAGGGGGGTGAGGTAATCAGGGTTAAGTGACTTGCCCAGGGTCACACAGCTAGTAAGTTTCAAGTGTCTGAGGCCAGATTTGAACTCAGGTCCTCCTAGCTGGCCCTAGAAGATACTTTTCCAAAACACCCAAATAACCCTCAAAGAATAAAGCAACTGCACAAAATACATTTTATCTAAACAGTTAAGTAAAACTACATAAGAAAATGTTTAAGACTAATAATACATTTCACTGTCCACTTTTATATTTTCCCAGTGGAGTACACCTTTCTAAGTTAGTTAAAGCAGATGTATTCATAGGGTCATTTAACCCAATTCAGTTAGCTATGTATCAGTGACAGGCTTGAAAGGAAGCTCCATGATGTATAGACATCATACAGATAATAGCTGTCACTTCTAATACAAGGAGCAACCTTGTCATTCACTCATGTCTGACTCTTTGTGACCCCATGGACCATAGCACAACAACGGTGTCCATGGGGTTTTCTTGGCAAAGATACTGTAGTGGTTTGCCATTTCTCCTTCTTATAGATTAAGGCAAACAGAGCAACTTACCCAAGGTCAAATAACTGGTAAATGTCTGAGGTCAGATTTGAACTTAGGTCTTCCTGACTCCAGGGCTAGCCATCTATCCACTCAGCCATCTAGTTGCCCCAAAGTGACCCCTAACAAACAGAATAAGGCCAATTTTTTTCAGCAAGTTTTTTAAGATACTTAGCATATGTTTATTTTTGCCTGTTACTGCCCTCCCATACTCTTAAGACTCACACCACTTTCTTGTTCCATGAGCTTATTTCATGGTTACATATTATTTTTCAGGCCATAAATTTCCTGTTATTTGAGGTAAAGGGTGAGTGCCTCAGAATCTGAGAATCACCTATTTCATGGAATAAAGGAAGCCCAGCACTGACCCTATCCCTGATTTAGCTTCCTTTGGGTTTTATTTGTTGCTTTGTATAGGGATATTTGCAGGACCCTGGTCTTCTCCAGAGGGCCCAGCAGGGCACATGGAACCAAGATATGAGGCAGTACAACACCTTTAAAAAATCATAAACATGGGGCAGCTAGGTGGTACAGTGGATAGCGCACCAGCCTTGGATTCAGGAGGACCTGAGTTCAAATCCAGCCTCAGGCATAACACTTACTAGCTGTGTGACCCTGGGCAAGTCACTTAACCCCATTGCCTATCCTAAAAAAAAAAATCATAAACATGTAACCAACTCTACATTTTTTTTTTAGCTCAGAGGGTCATACTGAACATATTTAATACTAGATGAAGAGCTCATTTCAGCATATTCAAGTTAACTGTATTATTTTTAAAAAGAAGAAAAACATAAAACTTACTTTGCAGCAGAGTCAGATGTTAGGAGTGAAGAAAGACTTAAATGAAACCACTTTCAGAAATGACTTCATCTCTTACCTCTCCTGTGTAATCTAACTAGGACAACTGGTTGAATTGTTGGATATTGACCTTCTTTCCATTTTTATTTTAAAAATGGTACCAGTCCAATGGGGCAGCTAAGTGGCGCAGTGGATAGAGCACTGGCCTTGGATTCAGGAGGACCTGAGTTCAAATCCGGCCTCAGACACATAACACTTACTAGCTGTGTGACCCTGGGCAAGTCACTTAACCCCATTGCCTAGCCAAAAAACAAACAAACAAACAAACAAAAATGGTACCAGTCCTCCTATCAGCTTGTCCTCTGGAAAGAAATATAATATCCATCATGATGTTCCATCACCCAGAGCTCAAGTTAAGACTGTCAGTAAGGGTGGTTAGAGCAATCCTGCAAGGCTTACTCTGACCATTAATTTAACCACAGCATAAAATCCTCTTGATTTCCGTAGGGAACAGATTTTGAAGCCATCATGGTACATTGGAATGGATGTCTGGGCTTCTAACTGAATAACACTCCACATCCTTTTCTTCTTGGAACATTGGAGATACTTAAAAAACAAAACAAAATAAAGCTCCCACAACCTCAGTTTGGCATTTAGGTGTATATGGTTTTTTTTCTTCTAGTTTTCAGTGACAGTTATGTTTTATTGATGCTGCCTGTTTTTATATTACAATATTTCTGAATATAAACCACTACATACCTCTCCTATCCCCTACCCAAAAACCATCTCTTGAAACAAAGAAAAACAGTGAAGCAAAACCTACTGCCACGGTGACCTAGTAGTCTGACCTAGTATACACAACATTCCACACTCATTGTTCCCACCACCACCACCAAAAGGAGGGGAGCCCATTTTCTCATCTGTTCTCCAAGGGAGTGATTGGTCATCACCAGTTCTTAGATTTTCTGCTTTGTTTTAGTGAGGAATATTCACAAAAGTACAAGGGAATTGGGGGGTAGTTCAATCTCCTTCATTTTACAAAGGTGGAAAGTCAGCCCCAGTGACTTTCCCCAGTTCACACTGATAGTGAGGAACAGAACTAGGCTTTTAACTCAGGTCCAGTGACACCAAGTTCAGCCTCTTTTTCACTGCCTGTGCTACTTCCTAACTCTTTTCATGTCTCTCTGAAAATGGCAATTTTATCAAAAAGACAGTCACTATACCTTGTATGACTTTCCTGGTGCTAAAGTATACACGGCTGAGTACCAGTAAATCAGCAACAATGCATTCCTTTCTGGGTAATGGAATTTTTTTTCTTCTCCTTTTGGACTAAAGTGACCACGTTTCAGTGCAAGGGAAAAGGGATACAGCGCTGAAACATTGACATTCCTGATCATAAAGGAGAATGAAGAAATTCCTTTGGACGCATGAATGTAATCATGATTGTTTCCTACCCTAAAGGAATGCAGCATCACTGCTACTTTGAAAAAACACCAAATCCAGATTAACTTGTAAGAAGTCTGTATTTGACACTACATTTTAAGTACACATTTAACTGCCTTTAATGTGTTATTTATTTTAATTTTTGCGTGTTTCTCCTCTCATTTATTTTATTTTTAATTTTAAACTGATGGCTTTGGATGTTATGACACAACCCACATTTAACTGACATGTGCATCTCATTTGTCTTTTCCACCTGATTCTCTCTCCTTTTCTTCTATTACCTCTTTTTACTTCTAATTTTATTTTTTCTCAGAAACATATAAACAAAAAATTTTTAACATTTTTTAAAATTTTGAGTTCCAAATTCTCCTCCCTCTCAGAAAGCAAGCAATTTGATATAGATTATACATGTTCAGTCACGCAAAACATGTCCATATTAGCCATATTGCAAAAGAAAACACAGACCAAAAAAACTAAGAATAATAAAGAAAGTTTTTTAAAAAAATGCTTCACTCTTCATTCAGATTTCATTAGTTCTGTCTCTGGAGGTGGACAGCATTTTTCATCACAAGTCCTTTGGAATTGTCTTCGATCACTGTATTGCTGAGTAGCTAAGTTACTCTTCTTTTTTTTCTTCCAACCTTTCTTCAAACCTTTAATTGGTAATAATAATAGCAATAACTAACATTTCTATAATGATTTAAAGTTTACAAAGCACTTTATACACACTATGTCGTTTGATTCTTGAGAAAATCCTATGAGCTAGATGCTAAAAGTATTATTATCTCTATTTGATAGATGAAGAAACTGGGGCTCAGAGAAACTAAATGATTTGCCCAGAGTCACATAGCTAGGAAGTGCAGGAGATGAGATTCAAACCCATCTCCTAACTCCGAGTCCATCATTGGCTCTCCCATAGCAATTAACATTGCTGGCCCTGTTAGTGAATTGAGCATTATATTTGGGTCAAAATTCCCATTCTGACATTTACAAGCTGTATGACCCTGGGCAAGTCACTTTATCTATTTGAGCCTCAGGTTGCTCACCTGTAAAATGGGAACCCATAAAATCACACAGTCTTAGAGTTTGAAAGGATTTAAGAAGTTAATTAGTCCAACACATACCTGAATAAGAATCCTTTCCAGAAAGAACCCACTACCTCCTGGAGCAGCGTATTCCACTTTTGGATAGCTCCAATAGATTGAGGTTAAGGGACTTGCCTAGTGTCAAGTGTCTGAGGCTGGATCTGAACTCAGGTCCTCCTGACCCCAGGGCTGGTGCTCTATCTACTGTGCCACCTCCTTGCCCTCCCCTTGATAATTTCTTGAAAGATGATGTCTAGGCTCTTTTTAAAAATCATATCTTTCAGGTAGTCCAATCATTTTTAAATTATCTCTCCTGGATCTATTTTCCAGGTCAGTTGTTTTTCCAATGAGATATTTCACATTGTTTTCTATTTTGTCATTCTTTTGGTTTTGTTTTACAATGTCTTGATTTCTCATAAAGTCACTAGCTTCCAATTGCTCCATTCTAATTTTTAAGGAAATAATTTCTTCAGTGAGCTTTTGGACTTCCTTTTCCATTTGGCCAATTCTGCTTTTTAAGGCATTCTTCTCCTCATCGGCTTTTTGGACTTCTTTTGCCATTTGGATTAGGCTATTTCTTAAGGTGTTATTTTCTTTGGTATTTTTTGGGGTCCCCTTTAGCAAGCTGTTGACTCATTTTTCGTGATTTTCTTGCATCATTCTTATTTCTCTTCCAATTTTTCCTCTATTTCTCTTTCTTCATTTTCAAAATCCTTTTTGAGCTCCTCCAAGGCCTGAGACCAATTCATATTTTTCTTGGAGGCTTTGGATGTAGGAGCTTTGACTGTTCTGCTGATTGTATGTTCTGATCTTCCTTGTCACCAAAATAAGATTCTACAGTCTGAGTGTTTTTCCATTGTTTGCTCATTTTCCCAGCCAATTACCTGACTTTTTAACTCTGTTAAGTCAATGCTCTGCTTCCAGTGTGGAGGATGTACTGTCCCAAACTTCAGGGGTTTTGTGCAGCTGTTTTCAGAGATACTTCTAGGGACCTGGAAGCTTTCAGTTGTTCCAAGGTAGTATGATCTAAGGAGAGGTGTTTGCTCCTCTCCTGGCCTGTGCTCTAATCTATGAGTGACCACAAGAATTTTCTGCCCTGGAACTGTGAGGAGGGTTCCCTCTTCACTGCTGCCACAAGTTCTGCTAGGCCAGTGCTCCTTCTCACCCCAGGACTGCCACCCAAGACTGCAACCCACATCCAAGTATAGGCAAAGCAACAGAATCCTGCTTCAGTGCCAGCAAAGAGATCCCTGTAATCTCCTACTGATCATTTGTTCGATCCCTTTACAGTCTGTAGGCTGAGAGCTCCAGAAGCAGCAGCCACCACCTCAGGGCTGTGTTAGGGCTGGGCCAAACAGCACTCCTCTCCCACTCAGGTCCAGACCTTTCCTACTGACCTTCTAAGTTGCTTTGGGTATTTGTGGGTTGAGAAGTCTGGAAACCACCACAGCTGCCAGGGATTCAAGTCTCCTAAGGCCTGCTCTGGGTTTGCTGGGGCCTAGTCTGTGCTGGTGCAGCCTCCACTGGACTGTGCTCCTCTCCCAGTCTGGTGCAACAGACCTCCCCCGTAGATCATTCAGGTTGTCTTGGGCTGGAAATTTGTTTTACTCTGTCTTTTTGTGGGTCCTGCTGCTCTAGAATTTGTTTAAAGTCATTGTTTACAGGTATTTGAAGGGGTTTGGGAGAGAGTTCAAGCAAGTCCCTGCTTTTACTCCACCATCTTGGCTCTGCTGCTCTCCCCCCACCCCCATTGGTTTTATATAATAACCCTTTTAATAACTACATCAAAGGGATGACGTGAGGGCAAAGTATCAGTTTTAAACCTTAAAGCACTACATAAATGTGAGGCATTATTATTGATATTACAAACAGCTATCACACCTTAAAGTGATTATCACCAGTGTTTTCAACACTATGAACTTCTGACAATGTTTTACCAGGGGTGAGGCCTTTTGACTGAGACCAAGTTTTACAGAACAGATCCTTTTATTAAGGGATTTGTTCTGTGAAGTTTGGATTCAGTCAAAGGGCCGCACTTGAGGACCTAGAGGGCCACATGTGGCCTTGAGGCCACAGGTTCCCCACCCCTATAAAACACGCTTAGGCCTTATGTGGGCTTCAATCACTCTGTCTGTTTAGAACTAAGGCACCAAAAAACCCTCAGACATGGTTACTGTTGTTTTTCTTTTTAAAAAATTATAAATTTGACAAATATCCCCAAACACAAATATTTTCATATGCAAATATGTAGCAGGGCATTGGGCAGAAAATCTTGTGGGCAGAGGAAAATTTCCGGTGCCTAGTTTCTAGGAGATACAGTATCAAACAGGCAGCATTTTTTCTTCTCGCCAGAGGACACAGTGATGAGAGGAAGATGCTGAGCAAGAAGTTGGATTAGGAATGAGAAGAATTCCAGCAGGTGAGGTTAGTGATAGTGGATAGAGAGACTTCCAGACAGAAGATGGTGTCCAAGATTGAGCCATCATTGTGGTGGCCTCTATCAGCCAAGATCAGATGGGACCTGCTAGGGTCTAACTGAAAGGCAGGTTTGATGGTCATTGAACTTTACCTTGTGAGTTGCCTGCTTCATCTGGGAGAATTTACATTCTATTCATTCACCTTCTCTCCCCAGAGAGACAACAAATGTTAATCCAAAGTGTTCCTGTTCTTTAAAGCTACATTTATAATTGCTATTTTAATCAGTACTAATCAGAACAGGGTCTCAAAGTGGGGAAAACCTGGATCTGAGGCTTCTCCACTAGAAGCTAAAAATAGCTATTGGTGATTTGCTGGAGGGGATGGGTGATATTGAGAGACAATGTGCCAATTGTTTTCTCTAGCAATGTCTTTGTAGGAGTGGAGCCAAGAGTAGAGACTAAGTTGGGCCCATGAATGACAAGAAAAGTCTGGTGATTTCCACATTATAAGGATGTGAGGCCATTCATTAGGGAGTAGTTAACTTTCCCTATTCATCTCCTACAGCTAACTCTCACAGACACCTGGCTACACAAAAAGAAAAAAAAACAGAAAAAGAAGGTTATGTATGAAATCTTGAATCTCTCTTGTGTCAATCTTTTAAGTATATATTAAACTTAACATAGTAATACCAACATGGCTCTGCTTGTCTTTTTCTACCTCTGAACTTCCTTCTGCTCTCTTCTGTTTATTTTAAAAAATATTTCATTGGCCCTCTCTTCTTTCTTTTCTTCTTTTTTTGGTATCACCATTAATAGCCTTTCACTCCCTACAACAATTACACCTTCCTCGAGGCAGGTAGGTGGTGCAGTGGATAAAGCTCTGGCCTCGGAGTCAGGAGGACCTGAGTTCAAACCTGGTCTCAGACACTTGACACTTACTGGCTGTGTAATCCTGGGCAAGTCACTTAACCCCAATTGCATAAGGAAAAAAAAAATGAAAGCACTCCTTTGATACAAATAAGTACAGACAAAGCAAAACAAATTCATACATTGATCAAATCTGAAAATATATAATAAATGTACCAATACGTTAACATATAATTAATATAACAAACACACATCATCATTTATCTGGGCTGTAAAAACGAGATGATCACTAAGGTAATTTCAATATAATAAATAAATATATACAATATGATTAATAGAATATATAAATATGCAATATAATATCGTATATATTTTTTCATTCTGAACCTACATCTCTGCCCAAGAGTTGTGAAACATGCTTCATTATTAATCTTCTGGATTCAATAATTTCATTTATCATAGTTCTTAAGTTTTAAAAAGTTATTTCCTTTTTAAAATATTGTAGTTATTGTATCAGTGGTTCTCTTGGTTCTAATCACTTCATTCTGAACTGGTGCATGCAAGTTTTCCCAGGTTTCTTTGAATCTAACATATCATATCTATCATTTATGGCACAACAATATTACATGACATTCCTATACCATAATTTGTTCAGCCATTCCCCAGTTGGTGGGGAATTTGTTTGATCCCCTTACAATCTGTGGGCTAAGAGCTCCAGAAGCTCCAGCCATCACCCCAGGACTGTGTTAGGGCTGGGCCACACCGCACAAAACTTTGTTTCTAGTTCCCTGCTATAAGGAAATGTGTGTGTGTGTGTGTGTGTTATCTATATAACAAAAATATACGGCTACTAATATTTTTGTTCATATGGGCTTTTTTTTAATCTTTGGTTTCTTTGGTATTATGAAACTATAGTGGCATCTCAGGGTCAAAGTGTATGCAGAGTTTAGTGACTTTTTGGATATATATCTAAATTTCCAACTATTTCCAAAACAGACCATTTCATATCAAAAGTGCATTCATGAACTTGTCTTCCCATAGGCCCTGCAACAATTGTAATTATTTTTTGTTTATCTTTATCAATCTGACATAAGATAGGGAGAAGCTTAGAGTTGTTTTAATTCCTATTCCTCTGATCATTAAAAATTTGGAACAATTTTTTCATATAACTGTTGGTAGTTTACATTTTTTTTTCTTTTGCTAACTGCTTATTTGGTATCTGTTGGCCTTTTACCTATTGGGGAATAGCTCTTATTCTTACTATGGTTGTATCGATTGCCTATATATACTAGACATCAAATATTTGTCAGAGAAACTTTGCTGCAAAATTTTTTTTCCTCAGTTAAGTTTTCCCCTTCCAATTCCAAATGGATTGATTTTATTTGTGCAAAAAACTTTTCAATTCTATGTAATCAAAATTATTCATTTCATCTTCTGTGATCTTCTCAATTCCTTGTAGAATCCAGAACTTTCTTCCTATTCAAAGTCATGAAAGTTATCATCTTCCTTTCTCCTTTACTTTGTTTATGATATAATCTTTTATATCTAGGCCAAGCATCCAGTTGAAACTCATTGTGGCATATAGTATGAGATATTGCCTTAAACCTAATTTCTCCTAAACTGTTTTATAATTTTCTAAGTAGTTTTTGTCCAACAGTGAAACCTTGCCTAAGTGTTAGTGTCTTGGGTTTATTGATACTGTGCTGCTAATTTGATTACTTTTGGGTATTGTGTACCTAATCTGTACACATCTGATCCCACTTTCTCTTTTTTAACTAGTACCAAATGGTTTTGAAGATACTGCTTTAAAGTATACTTTGAAATTTAGTATTGCTATTAGTTGTATCAATTCCCTTCCTTATTTTTTTTTATTAGTTCCCTTGAGATTCTTGACCTTTTGTTCCTCCGGATGAATTCTGTAATTTTTTCTAGCTATATAAAAATATCTTTTGGTAGTTTACTATGACATTAAATTTGTAAATAAATTTAGGTAATACTATTATTTTTTATCATATTAACATGGCTCAACTATAAGCAACGAATGAATGAACAAATGAATGTAAAACCCTTTATTAAGCATTTATAATATGCCAAACATTGTGATAAGGATGAGTGATAGAAATACAAATCCGGTGATGCTGGCCTCCACAAATGAGACTCCATCTATCAGCTCTGGGCATTGTCTCTGGCATCCCCCCTGGCTGGAATACTCTCCCTCCTCTGCTCTGACTAATGACTTCCCTAGCTTCCTTTAAGTCCCATGTAAAATTCCATCTTCTACAGGAAGTCTTCCCCAATCCCTCTTAAGTCCAGTGCCTCCCCTTCTTTTAATTATTTCCTATTTATCCTGAATATAGCTTGCTTTGTGTATCTTTGTTTGCATATTGTCTCCTCCATTAAATTGTAAGCTCCTTAAAGGCACCTCAAGGATTGTCAAAACTGTCTTTACCTCTTTTGTATGCCCACTGCTTAGCAGAGTGCCTAGCATGTAGTAGGCACTTAATAAATGTTGATTGATTGACATTTTTATTCTCTGGCACATGATTGGGTTTTTTAAAGGTACTATGCACAGCTGATACACACACACACACACACACACACACACAAACACATGCATACATGTATGTATATGTGTATATGTATGCATGTGTATATACACACCCATATGTGTGTATGTGTATGTATATATACCTATATTATATGTATCATTAAGTAATCACCAGACAGTTATCATATCTAACTTTTGTAAAATTTTATTCAGGCCCGTAATTTCTTTCTTTCTTAACTTTTTAAAGGTCCCTAGGACTGAGAAGGGAACATTGAAATCTCCAAGTATTATAGTTTTGCTGTTTATTTCTCCCTGTAATTTGATTCCCTTTTCCTTTAAATTTGTTGTTGAGTCATTTTTCAGTTGTGTCCAATTCTTTATGACCCTTTTTGGGGTTTCCTTGGGAAAGATGCTAGAGTGATTTGCCTTTTCCTTCTCCAGCTTATTTTTCAGATAAGGAAGCTGAAGCAAACAGGGTTAAATGACTTGCTAAGTGTCTGAGGCCAGATTTAAACTCATGAAGATGAATTTTCCTGATTCCAAGCCCAGTGCCCTATCGACTGTGTTATCTCTATCCGAGATAGAGGGAGAGGGAGAGAGAAAGTGAAAGGGAGGGGAGGGATGAAGGAGATTGCTTTTCTTAATGATTTCTTGAAATAGGGTATCCAGGTCTGAGGGGGTGGGTCATGCTTTTCAGAGAATCCAGTTATTCCTAAGTTCTCTCTCTTCAACCTATTTTCCAGACATTTTTTTTCATAGTAGATTCCTTTCACATTCTCTTAATCTTTCAGTCTTTTGACTTTAAGTATTTCTAATTGTCCCTCAGAATCCTTAAAATCTGTTTGCTGAATAATATTTTCAGGAAATCTACTACTTAGGTAAGATTTTTCACCTTCTGTTCTAAACTCTCCTACTTTTTTTCTATAGAGTTTTCATTTTATTTCCAATTTCATTTTTCTTTATTTCTATATTTCTTCCAGCTGCTCTTGGGGTTTACTAAGATTCTTTTTGTAATTGTTTTGAAATTCTCTCTTCTCTTGGGTTAATTTTTTGGACATCTCTTAAGCCATAGTATTTCTTCATTGTATTGTAATTCATGAGGACATCATGAATTCTTCATCTTAACTCTCACTTTCATAGACAATCTAATTACCCCTGACTGGATATATCACTCCTCTATAGGATTCTAGGGGTGCCTCTGTAGGGTCAGGGGTTGTTTTTCTATTGCCATCAGTTTCAGCTCCCACTGGTGTGCTCCCCCCCCCATATTACAAATTGAGAATAACTTTTATTAGCCAGCCCTTATTGGCTTTTACAAAAGAGCATTTACTAAGGTGATACCATAAGAAATTAGTATAAAACATCTCCCCAAAAGCACATATGGCAAAGGGGTAATTCACAATTCAAGGCTGCTAGAAGTTCTTTTTTCTCATTTGTGGAGCATTTAGGAAGTTGTCCTTGGGTGTTAAAACCTTGTGTCTGGGATCCTTGTAGATACAAACACTTTGTTGTTTTTGTTATTGAGTCGTTTTATTCTTTTCAGATTCTTTATGATCCCATTTGGGGTTTTCTTGACAAAGATATTAGAGTGGTCTGCCATTTCCTTCTCCAGCTCATTTTACTGATGAGGAACTGAGGGAAAGAGTTAAGTGACTTGTCCAGGGTCACACAACTATTTGTTGTGGTCTGAGGCTGATTTGAACTCAGGTCTTCCTGACTCCAGGCTAGGCACTCTCTCCACTGAGCCACCTAGAAACCCCACAGACATTACCACCCTCTGATTTATTCTATTTAGAACACTGATAGGAAGATGAGAAGAAGCTCAGCATCCTATGGACTCTTCTAAGCTAGAAGATGCTTTTCCAGTCCAAGGGGGTAGGAAGCAACCTAGACAAGACTGAGGTATTTTCTCCCCTTCCCCTCCTAGTTAGCTCCTTCTTAGAGGACTCATTCAGAAATTCATACTCACTTCAATTTCCAGAATTCCTCTCATCTAGTCTTGTCAGTACTTGTATACAGGACCAAAGGGTATAATGAACCCCCTAACAAATTAGAAAAGGTCTTTTTTTGGGGGGGGCAATTGGGGTTAAGTGTCTTGCCCAGGGTCACATAGCTAGTTAAGTGTCAAGCGTTTGGTCTGAGGCCAGATTTGAACTCAGGTCCTCCTGACTTCAGGGTCAGTGTTCTATTCACTGCACCACCTAGCTGCCCCAGAAAAGGTCTCTTGTCTGCCATCATTTCCCTTGTCAAATTATTTTCAAAGACTTTTCTCACTTACTCTTAAGATTGATGATTGATTGAATAAAATGTGTTTTTACCTAGTTAAGATATGCAGGCTAAAATGGAGTACAGTGGTTTCGACCCCACCCTTACAATATTCAGAGTTTTCTTCTGTTTAGTACAACAATAGCCTCAGTTATTGAACTGAGATATTTCGTCTAGGCCAGGCACTGTTCTCTTGACATTTTTTTTCTGGGTTATTTGTGGGAATGTTGGGCTACTTACTCTAAGACCTCTTGTGACATATTACTACCTTAAGCGGAATTCTCCTAGTAATATACTTTTTTATAGAATTACTAACTGATTTATTTCATGTACCATTTTTTAAAAATACACTTTACTCTTCTAAGACATGTTTACATTTTCACCATTTAAAAATAATTTTCTTTAATTTTTAACATTTTTACATAATTTTCATAACTTTATCATTTCTAAAAAAAAAAAGAAAAGGAAAAATTCTCCAGGTATGGTGGCACATTCCTATAATCTCTGCTACTGGGGAAACAGAAGTTATTGGATCAATAAAGCTGAGGAGTTCTGAGCTGCAATGGGCTAAGCGGATTGGGTGTCCACCTTTGGTCTGGCACCAACATGGTAAGCTCCTAGAAGCAGGAGACCACCAGCTAGCTTAAAGAGTTTCAAACTGGCCCAAATCAAAAACAGAGCAGGTCAATCAGGAGTGGGATTGGTGAGATAGGGAGACTCAATCTCTCTCTCTCTCTCTCTCTCTCTCTCTCTCTCTCTCTCTCTCTCTCTCTCTCTTTCTCCCTCCCCTCCCTCTCCTCTCCCTCCCTCTCATTCCTATAACTCTCACAACAGAGTTTATTGTAGTTAGGCATTTGTTAGGATGAATTTGGGGGCAGGAGGGAGGCTTTACACCTGAGAGGCAGACTCCCAGCTTAGAACCTCCTACCATCTATGCAGATCAGTATCTTGTCTGTAACTTACATAATGTCTTGCTTAGGAACTAGGAGAGATTAATTAACTTGTGTAAGATCACACAGTATGTGTCAGAGGCAAAATCTGAATTTGTGTGTTCATGACAACAAGGCCATTCCTCTAACCATTAGGCCAAAAGTTCTTAAGCTTTTTAGTGTATGTGTCATGGACCCCTTTGGCAGCCTGGTATATCATTAGACCTCTTCTAAGAATAATGGTGTGGTTTTTTTTAAAGAAACTTTATAATAGAAAAAATGCCAGATTTTGTTAGAGGTTAGCAAAAATTGATATAATTTCCCCCTCTGAGTTGAGGAACCCTCTGAAATATTTCTAAATTAATAAATAAATGCTTGAATTAAGCTATCTGCATCCACAGAAAGAAATGATAAATAGAAATATGTATAGAATAATTTTACATGTGTGTATACATACATATGTCTATTGTGTATAATGGTAGCCATCTCTAAGGTGGGGCAGGGGGGCAGGGAGGTGGGAAGGAAAAAAGAAAAAAAAGGAATTTACATACAATTAAATATAAACTAAATACAACTAAATATACAACTTGGTTGTATATTTAGAAGGAATAGCAAGTAGATTTGCAGTTTCATATGCAATCATCTTTTTATTGTATTATGTTATGGAAATGTTTGTTTTATTCCATAAATTAAAAAGAAAAAAATAAAGTGGCTAGTCTGAAGAACCCTGTACCAGGTTATACTGCTTCTCAGAACATCACCTTAGGATATGTGATGCATATAAATTTAAAAATACAATCTTTATGTCATAGTCATCTTTCCACATACCCCCAAATCCAAATTGTTAGTTAACTGCTGATATTTTGATAATGATCTTAAGATTTCAATATGGAAACCAGAGAATGAGGAAGGGTGGGATAAAGGCATGACCTGCTACTGACCCTTACTCCAATCTGGAACTGAGGATCCAGGGTCAGGGAAAATAAGGAAGTAGCTGTCAAAGGACAATGACTCAGTCTGCTGCTGCATCAGGGTTTCATAAGAATCATCTGAATTCCCCATGGATGACCCATTCTAACCCCCTTTATCAGAGCAAGCAAGTCCTACTGCACATTTAAACCAAACCTAGTACAGTAACCTTTGAAGAAGTCAAAAGAAAATCAATTCAATAAACCAAAAAAGAAAAAGAAACTGGCAGGGAACGTTGAGAGCAATGAAATTGGATTTTATGCTTTCAGAAAAGGATGAGCAAATCAAATTCTGGAAAGCAGTTTCATTTGGTCATGGTAATGATTTTCATGATTCTTGCAAGTTCGTAATTGCAGCCCAGTTTTTGACATTTGGAGATTTGGTTTCTAAGAGCAGCTGCAACCTGAATAGAGTAGGTTTACAAATTTGTGCCAGGCCCTAATTCTTTTGAAGTTGTGACAGGGTTTGTAGTCCATTGTCTCATTAAAGCATCCCACTTCCCCTCTGGAAAAGGAGTCTCTTTTTGGCCTCCGGCGACTAACCCAATAGGAAAGCCACTCGACTGTACTGGTGAAGGGAGAGGAGCACAAACCATGACCATCTGGCCTTCAATTAAAATTGCATAACAGGTGAAATTGCTTAGGTGGAGATATAAAAAAGCAAATATGGAATGGATTGAATTAAATTATTTAGGAAGCAGAGCTTGCTGTTCTACAAATAATTTTTCTGGCCCTTAAAAATGGTTGGAAGTAGTATCCTGACAAAACTCCAAAATAGTTTCTTTTATTTTTAGAGTGGGAGTGGTGGGGAGAAAGCATTGATGTATTGGGAAAGAAAGGTCCCAGTGTTTAAAGTATCAGCTTATAATACATAACATAACATAACATAACATAACATAACATAACATAACATAACATAACATAACATAACATAATTGACTCTGGGCAAATCACTTAACCTGCTTGCCTCAGTTTCCACATCTGTAAAATAAGCTAGAAAGGGAAATGGCAAACAACGCCAGTATCTTTGAAAACCCCAAATGAGGTCATGAAAAGTCTGAAAAGATTGAAATGATTCAACTACGACAAGCAAAGAAGTATAAAACTGGATGGGGCTTTAGAGATGATTTTATCCAAATCCTTATTTTATAGATTGGAAAAGTGAGGCCCATAGAGATTAAGTAACTCAACTGAGGTCACATAGTAGCAGAGGGTTTATTAGTGATAATAAATATAGTTCTAACTCTACTTCTTGAAGACTTTCTAATTTATCTTTATATATATGTATATATATATATATATATATATATTTTTTTTAAGAATCTATTGACAGTTTTTGTTTTTATATCATGTTATTTTCTGATTCTATTCCTCTTCTAGTCTATGGAATGAGTTATCCCTGGAAGTAAAGATTAAAAAAAAAGAGAGAGAGAAAAGGGGCAGCTAGGTGGTGCAGTGGATAGAGCACCAGCCCTGAAGTCAGGAGGACCTGAATTCAAATCCGGCCTCAGACCAGACACTTGATACTTACTAGCTGTGTGACCCTGGGCAAGTCACTTAACCCCAATTGCCTAAAAAAGAGAGAGAGAAAAGAGGGGGGAAAAGCAGGTCAACAAAAAACAACCAAAAAATCAACCCAGTTTGACAATACATACAATATTCCACACTCATAGGGCTTCCACCTCCACAGAAAAAGAAGGTGAATTTTGTCACCCCTTTCATGGGGTCAGTCTTCACCATTATAACTACATAGCATTCTGGTTTGTGTCAGAGCATTTAATATTTCACACTGAATTCTGAAATGGATCTATGATCTCATTGATTCAGGAATTCCTTCTAATGATGCAGATCTCAATCCATCCATGTCTGCCCATTCTGTGCCACTCTCATCCATGTCATCCCAAGGGGAAATCTATTGAAATTCAAATTTGAAATTTTATTTGTAAAACCATTAAAAATTCAAAAACTGAATCTCTTGTTCTTAAACAAGATTGTTTAAGAAATGCAGTAGGATTGTTCAGAAAAATACACTCATTGTTCCATGTTGAAAATAGCTGGTGTCCAACGTGGACAGTCTTTCTTGAAAATCACTTCTGAGTTTGGCTTTATAGAGGGGTCTTAGCTGAAGGTTGTGGAGGTTAAAAGCCCTCTCCTGATAGGAAATTGATTTCTAGGCTGGAGGTTAAAGAAAAATGTCACCCACTTTTTACTTGATGGTCAATCATAGCTTATGAACCATGGCAAAGTGACTTAACTAAACCCAAAGCAGACGAGTAATTGGTATATGTCATTCATCCTTACTAGAACTTTACTTTTGTCTAGACCTGCGATTTTATTACTCTAGGGACTTCCCAGTAAGGAAACTCCCTCAATCGATACAGATCAGCAACTGTTCTACGACTTTTGTATTTAAAGGGGTACTGCGAGGGGTACTGAGAGGTTAATGCCTTGCCCTCGGTCACAGTTAGCCCGTAGCAAAGGCAGGATTGTAAACACCCAGCTCTTCTTGACTCTGAAGTCACTTCTTAATCCACCACATCATGTTACTGTCTTGTTAGATTCTTTAGAGATGAAAAAGGAAGACTAAAGGCCATTTTTTTTAATAAGAAAAGACCTTGAATGAACTCAAAGCTTGGCTTGACTTAAGGAGACTGAAAAGTCCTATCTACACATTTACTACTTCTCCTACGATCACTTTCTATCAAGAATTTTGCAGGGATGCCCTTAATAGTATCTTTTCAGAAATGTTCAGAAGGGAGAAGTTTCACGTGACTGGAGACCATCCCCTTTAGAGGTAGTTTCTGAGAGAGAAGAAAGTCAGCTCTGGTTTGGGGGGTGGGGAGAGGGGGCTTTAGCCTGAGCTGCAGCCACCCGCATGATCTTTCCTTGCCCAGCTACAGCACATGATCTAATCCCTAAGGCCAGGGATCTGTGGGGGATGAGGAGACCTCCCTGCCTCTGGATTAAACAGACGGGGCTGCAGATTTCTGCACATACCACAGGGCGGACTTTTCCATGGCATCTCCCAGGCTCGAGACCTTCTGTTGCCCCAACCGGGATGCAGCCACGCAGCTGGTGCTGGCTTACCAGCCCCAGGTATTTAATGGGGTATGCCTCGGGAGTGCCTCCTTCAACTTGCTGCTCAGCATCTTACAGCTCCTCCCCAAGAAGAGCCAGGGGCCCAAGAAGCTGCCCCAAACTTCCTCTGCCACCATCCTGCTCTTCGTCTCTGCCTGTGATTTCCTGGGCTGCCTAGGTAAAGAGGGGTCTCTGGGGTTCATCACCTGCTCCTAAGAGTTAGAGGGAAGTTGCTCTTGGGGGTGATCTCAAAGCACAATCTAAAGGCTGCTTTTCAGTCAGGATGAAATGGAGGAATGAAAGTTTTTCCCCACTTAACTCTGGGCTAGAAGGAGAAAAGTAATTTCTATTTTTTATTTCTTTGACCTGGACAATCGATACAAGGATACAAGATCAGCAAAATTTGAATTTATTTTCAAGTTATTGTTCTTGTAGGGAGAAATTTAATTTATAATCTGATTCATAAAAGCCTAGCCCTTAGTAGACCCTTAATAACTTGTTTGCTGAATTGAATTGACATAATTGCTGAGTTATAAACCAGGTGTTGCTGATCATGCCTAAAGTCAGGAGGCTGGAAGTAAATGTTTTCTGTTGAAAGGAGAGGCTATTAGAATGTTTGGCTTGCCCCCTTCTCCATTCAAGGGGCAGCACACATCAGCCTCCAACCTCTGGATAGTAAGTGGAGTCGTGGCCATGCCCTACAGCTCTTCCCATTGATTCTGTAAGATTAGGTTTCAGAAATGTCATTTTAAAATTCAAGAGGCTTGGTTAGGAGAATAAAACTTGAGGTGCAAGAAGAAGAGAGAGTAGTCAGTCACATACACTTAGGGTGAAAGTTTTGGTTTATTCAGCTTAATGGACAGAATTCATTAGACTTTTCATTGTGATTTTTCTTTATAACTTTAGAAGAGTCACTTAGTTGTACATGACTTTTTATATCCTTAAACGTCTTAATTAAAAAAAAGATCTGTTGAGATTGCTCAGAAGAGGAGATAAAAAAAAATCCACCTCCCTCCCTAATTTTGCAGTTTGGAACATCGCATGCACTGTCAGATTGAATTGATGTATTGCACAGTTTTGCTAAACAGTTTTTTATTCTGTTTTTCTTTTTTAGTTTTTGTCACAAGGGATACCTTAGATGGGGAAAGGAGGGATTCATTTAGAATGAAGGTGATGTAAAAAATGAAAGCTATCAGTAGAAATTTAAAAATAAAATAATTTTAAAGAGTTAGTATTTACATATTCTTTCAGCTCTAAGAAATGAAGAGAATTGTGTTACCGTAATCTGGTAGAAAATCCCTTACAATATGAGTGAGGAAATTCCTGTGTAATTATAGAAAAGCGACAACCTCTCTGAGCGTCAAGCTCTTCAAGTGTAAAATGAAGGAAATGATGCCTGACCACTTCTCCAATTTGTTACATCAAATGAGAAAATGTATCTCATTATCTACTTTTAAACTATTTTTAAAAGTACAGAGCACTGTATAAAACATAAGGTGGTGGTATCATTTTGTAAAAAGTTTTTGTTTGCTGTTTTTGGACTGGGTCTGTGATTTCCTTGGTATAGCAAAGTCTGTCCACCAATGGTAGATCAGTGCTTGCCTTGCTCTGCAATGTAGAACCTTAATTTGTCTGGTTCCCCTTCTCTTCTACCCCTGACATGGTGGCACTAGAAGAAGAGCCAGAATACTCCTTATTCCCCCTTTCCATTTGCATGTTTTTCTTTCCATCACTCAGCAATTTCTCCTCCTTTGTAGTTCCCTCTCTCCAAATTTATTGTATAATCTAGATCCTGGTGACTTTGTCTACTGGTCCTAAATCTATTCTTTTTTCCCCAAGGAATTCAGTACCCACTTCACAGTATTTTTCTCTACTCCAACTCCTGCCCTTTGTATTAGGGGATTTTAAACAAATAATAAATACACATTGAGGTTCCTTGTAATGCTCTCACCTCCCAGTCCCTCAGTCTCCTCATTTCCCATGACCATGATCCTCATTCTGCTTCTGTATAGTCAAAGATGGTTACATTCTTGATCTTGCCATCTCTGTAAAGGGATTTGAAAATAGCGAACTATGTAAAGTTGAATTGGTTAACTATAGGTTCAGCGTCAGAATGGGAGAAATGGAAACCTTTAAGGGTTAAGGGCTGGGAGAGCACAGAAGGCTGGAGGAACTCAAGGTCTAGGTAAGGACAAAGAATAGGCACAGGAAGAAGTGGAATGATAGAGTGGTACAGTCAGAATTCTTAACCACGGAAGTGGATCAATTGTGGAAGGTGACAAGGTCAAGGATCAGACCTAACATCAGCCCACAAATCAGATCAGTTGCATCGTTTACATCTGATCCCTTCTCTCTGCTCACAGGGCTATGTGATATATAAAAAGTTTAAGAAACAGTTTCTGGGTAATTAACCATTTTGTTAATTATGCTAACAAATAGTTAATAAAAGGATGGTCATTTGGTTGTCTCTCATGAACCAAAGGACCCTTCATGGGACCCACTTAACACTTATATGCCCTTGGAAGAGTGGATATTCCTGAGGGTGGAAATCAACTCTGATTGGTTAATAAGTGATGAGAGAATGAATGTTATAATGAGAGGTAGGTTTATTCTAATGAGGGACTGGGGAATGGGGAATGTGACTTTGATCACTCTTGCTCCCAGACCACCCCCAACCTTGGACAATCTAGACAAAGGATCTACAACTCCTCCACCCCCAGCCTGAGTAGAGCATAATGGGCTTCCCCACTTGGCTGGGGTCTGAACAAGATTGAGGAGAAAATTAATCCATCCTCATTATCCCCAATGTCCTTCAGATGCTGGCTTGACCTAGTAGAGAATGAAGAAATAAAAGGGGGAAAAACCCTGGATTTCCCCAATAATTTGTTATTTAATAATCATTTCTCTCACTCACCATCTTAGTTCAAGCTCTTATCATCTCTGCCCTGAAGTACCATCTCGTTTCTCCCTTCATCAGTTCAGTTTCCACACAGCTGCCAAAGTTATATTCTTAAAGCACAAGTCTAACCATGTCACTCCTTTGCTCATTAAACTCTAGTAGCTCCCTGTTTTAACTTTAGGATCAAATATAAAATCCTCTATGTTATTTAAAGCTCCTTAAAACTTGGCTCCAACCCACCTCACCATCTTATTATAAATTACTCCCCTTCATATACTTTACCAATCTAGCCTTCTTGCTGTTCCTCACACAGTCCTTTTCCCATCTTGGTTCCTTTGCTAATGGCTGTGCCCCAAATCCAGAATGTATTTCCTCTTAACCTCTACCTCTAGGAATCCCTGGTTTCCTTCAAAACTCTGTTCAGGCACCACCTTTTACATGAAATGTTTCCTGATTCCCCAGCTGCTAGTGCCTTCCATTCCTATCCATTCTGCCTACAGTTAATTAACTGATATATTTGTGTGTGTGTGTGTGTGTGTGTGTGTATGTGTGTATGTATATGTATGTATACGCTATCTCCCTGACAAACTCTAAACTCCTTAATTTTTATTTTTGTATCCCGAGTACCTAGCACAGTGCTTAGCACACATAGTAGGTGCTTAAAAATGCTAGTTGATTGATTAATAGAGAGTTGCTTGAAGCACTAAGATATTAAGAGACTTGCTTCGTGGCACTAAGCCAGGTGACTTAGACAGGAATTGAACTCACATCGTCCTGATTCCAAGGGTAGTTTCTATTTACCATGCCAGTATATAATATTCTAATAAAAATATCAAACTTTATTATTTTTTAGAAAAGACTAGATAACAGGAAGAAGATATCTAAGTATATCCTCTTCAAAAAGAAAACAACAACTAACTTTGATTATTTTATGACCCATTTTTTGTTGTTCATGTTACCTATTTAAGCCCTCGTAATAATACATTTGTAAACAAGTAGTATCATCTAATGAAGTAGTCAGTAGGCTCAGTTTTTAGAAGTATTTGAGGAAAGAAACGAAGCTGGTATTTTAGAAAAATTAAAAAAGAACATTTAAAAGACAACATTGTCATTATCTTTTTATAGAGAAATATAGGTAATCAATTTAGGAGATTATATTTAAAAGATGAAGAAATAACTTATTACTTCAGATTTATTTTTTCTGTAATAGGTATTTTCATGGAAAATGCTTAATAAAAGAGTTGAAAATGCATCAATATTTAGTAGTGAATCAACACCAGAGAAGCAAAAATAACTTCTTTGCCTTTATTCTAAAATAGGTTAAGATACTTTGTAGCTAAGCACTGAGGTTCTGTCAGATATGCAAATATTTATTAGCTATTGCATTCATTTGTGTGTGAGTGTGTGTGTATTTGTCTGTTTTCTCTCTGGATATAACTTGAAACATAGCTACATGTAAGCATGCAAATTTAATTGGAATTACAGACTTAGAAGGTCAGTTCATTCTTCCCTTAGGTATCATATTCAGGTCTACAGTATGGTTAGGATTTCCAGATTTCATTGGAAATATCTCAGTGGTGAATAGAACAGATGTGTGGCCTGCTGCTTTCTGTGTAGGAAGTGCGGTAAGTACCATCTTTGTATTTCTCTCATTGATCCCAATTCCCTCTTCCTACCTTTTACTT
The DNA here is from genome assembly GCF_003287225.1 of Phascolarctos cinereus. Lineage (NCBI taxonomy): Eukaryota > Metazoa > Chordata > Mammalia > Diprotodontia > Phascolarctidae > Phascolarctos > Phascolarctos cinereus. The sequence goes on from NW_027556098.1 coordinate 12,520,068, forward strand.
TATTATCTGACTGCCTGCCACCCCAAATGCACTCATGCTTATGCGCACACACATATTTATACAGTATGGAATGTAATGGAAGGCATAATGGGAGAAGAGTGTTTTCTAGAGATGATATCCTCATTCTAAATGCAATTCATTCATTATCAAAATAATACTTCAATATTTCAATTGATCCATGATCCATGTAGGTATTTCCTCCAGTGGTGCATATAACATTTTATGCCTTCTCATTCTGAGCAGTTCTTATCTGTGTCCTACCATAAAATCCTCCATGGGTAGAAACAACAAAGGACCTTTGTCCAGAGTTTTTCGAATTATGACAGCTCTTGTGCTCAATAAGACAAAGTGAACCTCAAAACTTTTGTGCTGTTAATCAATGAATTGTAGACAGAGAAGAGGGAGCATGGTTTAGTGGATAACGCTGGAGGCAGGAAAATCAAGTGATGCCTCTGAAGGTCGTGGTTGTGTGACAATGAGTAAGTTACCTAACTTTTCCATGTTTAAAGCCAAGTGACTAAGACCATAAAAGTTATAGAGGAGTTGCAGATATGCATCAGTGGAGGGAACTTCTTTACTGGGAGTTCTCTGAACCAATGAAATTACATGTCCAGACACCTCCCTCAAAAGATTAACAGAGAAAAATTACTTTGGTTTTATTTTCACCTAACAAAAGACTCTCCTGCCTTCAAGACAAGGCAAACCCTTTTTCATTGCCTGCCCCCAAAACTTTTCTAAGTTATAACTGAATGAATATTTTTACCTCATACTAGGGAGATATTACTGTTGGTGTTTTTTAAATGGTCCCTTTCCATCATAGTTGAGGTATGTTTCCTAATCATTTTTCCTTTGATCAGATGGAAGGAAAAAAGCTCCTGTTTGTAAACTCCTAGGAGGTGCTACTATAATTTTAACTTAGCACATTTCACCATGTACTTTATCCACCCAGTGGAAAAGTGTTAGAGGAAATAAAGTTATTTAAACACATCCAGTTGAGTAGAGGGAACAATGTATCACAAGACAAATACCCTTCTTTCATTGCAAAAACTACAGCCACATGTCTAACTGAATGCACTCATGTGTTGAATTAATAACGTCAACGGAAGTGGACTTCTAATGTTTCATTTCACGGATGGTCTGGGAATCTGGTGAATGTTTTCAAGCGAGTTGATGTATGCTTTTTCCTCCCTAATGTAGATGTGGATCCAGCTGTTATATAGTGCCTGCTTCTGGTGGTTATTTTGCTATGCTGTAGATGCCTATTTGGTGATAAGAAGATCTGCAGGATTAAGGTATCAACAGAGAAAATAAATCACAAACTGAATTTTGTCATAAGAATTTATTTAACTGTTACTGTTGGAGAAAAATTTTGAAAAGGTTGAATTTATTTTGAGAGGTCTTTATTCCAGGGAACTGCTACATATAAGAGGAAAGAAAGTACTGCATTTAGAGTCAGAGGACCTGGGTTCAAATCTTGGTCTCGTCACTTATTAGTTGTGTGATCTTGAGGAAGTCACTTAATTTTTATGATCCCCAGTAGACTTGTCTGTTAAATGAGGAAGTTTGACTAGATGACCTCTAAGGTCTCTTCAGCTCTTAATCTTACTACAGTAAACCTCCAAATGTCTGAGAGTTTAAATGATTTTCAAGACTGGTCAATAAATACATGCTGATTGATAAGCATCAACTGACAAGCTTAGTTACATTTTATACACTATATTAAAGCTAAGAAGAAGATCACCAGATGAAAGGCCCTAATAATATGTATTTAATATATATAACATATAAAATCAAAACATTCTTAAAATAATAAAATATAGATTGAAACAATCTTCAAATTCTAAATATTGGCAATGAATCATGAAGAATTTAATACTATAAAAGCGCTGAATTGAAAGAATTGGTTCCATAGTTAAATTGAAAAAAATGTATAATGGATTCTCTCAGTACATATTAAGGCTTCTGTGAGGCAAATCTTATTTTCAAATTTTTATTGATAGTTATTGTTTAACCTTGCCTAATTGCATTATGTTTTTGAGACCCTTCACTCTATTTATACTTGTCTCCTTTATAGAACATGTGTAGGCATGTTCTATATACCTCTAACTCAGAGGGATACTTTTGAAAATAAAAACATTATCTCCCTTTATGTAAGATTGGCAATGGAAAGGACACTGGATTTGGACCACTACTTAATAGCTCTGTGACCATAAGCAGGTTATTTAACGTTCCTGAAGGTCACTCATCTGTTAAAAAAATATATGGAGAAGATGATCATGCCCAAAGCAGTGGTTCCTCATCGTCTAGTGAATAAAATAAAAACGTCTGAGCCTAGCATCCTAAACTTTCCACAATCTGAATCAGTATAGTACAGTGGAAAGAGCCCCAGCTCAAGTCAAAAGATATGGATTCAAATTCTGATTCATATCATCTGTATGAACTTGGGCAAATAATTTAACCTCTGTGGACCTCAGTTTCTCATCTGCAAAATGAGAAGATGGAACTAGACCCAGAGCCCCTACCAGCTCTGGATTTATGAGCCTAATGATCCTTCATAAGCATCCTACTTAGCTGCTTCCCTAAAATATACTATCTGAAGACCAGCCTAGGTACAGGTAAAGACTTCTTACTATAGAAGGCTGATCGTGAGGTGAGGCAGTTCACATGAATGGGGCAGCTAGGTGGTGAAGTGTATCAAGCGCTGGGCTGGGAATCACACTTTTTGCCTCAGTTTTCTTCTCTCTAAAACAAGCTGGAGAAGGAAATGGCAAAGCACTCCAGTATCTTTGCCAAGGAAACCCCAAATGGGGTCGATAAAGAGTTGAACACAACTGAAGCTACTAAACAACAACAAATGAATACAAAATGGCTCTCAGTATGTGTAGTTCTTTTCTATGTCTTATGACAGTGGTAGAATGGCAGAGAAGAACCCATCCCAGAGAATGGGAAAAATCACGAGCAGCAAACAGTTTTTTCCACAAAGGCAACAGGAACTATTGATTTCTACATGTATGTCTACTTTCTTATCTCTATAATGTCTTTATTTAAAATTATTTACATACACATTTAATTGCATTCAATGACCACTTATTAAGCATGAAAACGCTGTGGTAAACCTAGTGGGAACAAATATAAAAATATACATTCTACTGGGTGGATTGAACTGATACCCATATAAGTAAATAAAAAATAAAAAAAAATCTCAGGAGGGAGAGAGCATTAACAACAGAGAACAGGAAATACCTCAAGTAGGAGGTGGCACCTTAACTGTGTTTTGATGGAAACCAGAGATTCCATGAAGTGGAGCTGAGGGAATATATACCAGATATGAGGGAATCACTCGTGAGAAGAAGGCACAGAGATAGGAATCCCATGTTTGGGGAACAGCTAACCAGGCAGTTTGACGTGATGGGACAGTGCATGAAGGAGGGAGATATTATTCAATAAGATTGAAATGGTAGAGGTGAGCCAGATTATGGAGTGTCTTGAATGCCAGGTTGAGAAAAATTATGAAAATAGGAGAACAGGAAGGCTTTCACAGACAATTTTCTGGAGCAGACTATATCTTCCCAGTCATACAGCTGGCCATGTGTGTTAATTTCAAAACAGCAGGCTGCCACACAATGAAGTGCAGCCTTTATGTCTCAGTGTAAGCAAAGTGCCTCATGTGTATTTAAATCATACAGATTGAACAGGTTTGACAGTAATAATTTTATGTTCTACTGAGTATTAACATCAGTTGAAGCTTTAAAAATGAGGGCAGTCTAGTGGACTGGGCCTGATCCATGACAGTCTGGTGCTTCAGGTTCAGAACTGGAATGAAATGAAATAACCTGTAGATCATCAGCTAACAAAAAGAAGTTTACTTAGCTATAGAATAGAGAAGATACTCAGAATGTAACACTTAGCTCAGATAGTTAAGGTCCCACCCTCCTTCTATCCATACAGAAATGGGTCTGGTCAGCAGGACAAAGTGTGATTTACCAAGTCTGGAGGGCCTTGACTCCAATTGGGCAGGCATCTTTTATGCCCTTAGGTAAATCAGGATTGTGGCAATGGCCAAAGGCTTAGTTCAGGAAGCCAATTAAGTCTTAAGGACTGTTTTGAGAGATTTTAGGATGGGGAAATACCCCTGCTAGTGGTAAGGGGTTGCTGGTAGTTATTTCTCCTACCATTGACACCCTACGTTGATGAGGTTCTCCAAATGTGTCTATTGACAAAGGACATTATTTTAATTTTATTGTTACACAAACCCACAAACCCCTTTTCAATAGAGTCTGGAGTCATTTGTACCAATAATTCTAATCATCCACACTAGATTTTTTTAAAAAGCAAATGAAAAATGCATATTGCCCAGAATGTGGTATGCAACTGGATAAAGAAGTCATTAAGGTTTTGAAAATAGACTTTCACCAATATTTTTTGTTTTTATATCATCTCTATTTTGCTCTGTATTCTTCTCCTCCTTCCTCCCTGAGAGCCATCTCTTAGGACAAAGAATTAAAAAAAGAATAAGAAGAAATCATGAAAACTGATTAATACACTGAAAAAAATCTGACAATATATGCAATGTGTCATATCCGTGGACCCATCTCTGCAAGAATAATCTGAGACAAAAATCATAGGTCATATTAGAGGTCACTTAATCTCTTTGGGCTTAGTTTTTTCATTTGCAAAAGGAGAATGTGGACTAGATGGCCTCTGAATACCTTCCCAGCTCTATGTCTTTAGTACTTTTGTTGTTGTTTTTCAGAGAGGGTATAAGCAATACACAAAAGGCTTTTACATACTAATTCTAAAAATAGTACTTTAAGACAAAATTAAGTCTAAAAATTAAAATTCCAGTTAAGGATGTTTAGGATATTTCAACAATACTGCAGTTGGTCCATGTAGAGTATTTATAAATACATTCTGATCATTGTTTACATTGCTTGTTTCACATTCCCTCTATGGGCACAAGTTGTAACCCTCTCTAAGTGGGTAGTGATAGCCAAAAAAACTGGTGTCTAGAGGTAGGTACGTCATCTAGTTGCCAGTATTCTGGCATAAAACTCTGAGTACTTAGTCTGATCCTCAGATGAATGAAATTCAGAGTATCAATGAACCCACATGAAACCTTTCAATACTTTGAAGTATCAGAATAAGACTTTAGTGGAGACATTTCAAAAGTAACAAAAGGACACTTGGTCCCTAGAAAACCCTTCTCCAATTGTAGAATTAAAATTCCTTAAAAAGGAAAATTAAAAGAAAAAATAAGACTAAAAGAAACCTGCAAATGACATGATCCAAAGAACTGTTACAAAACTGGAATGTTCAAACTGCAAAATTGTGGAGTAAATGGATTGTATTCTTAGCTGCAACAATATTCACCAAAGGGTTCAGTTCTGTTGTTGGAGTTTAGGCCTTAATCCTTAGCTAAAGTTGGATTATGTAAATATAGCTACTACACATGGAATTTCTGGGCATTTTGGTTTGGTAGGATAGTCTAACACAGACATTGATCTTTTTGGTTACTGTTGTTCTGACACAGGGTGTCTTCTTTAAAATAAAACATTTTTTCTTTTCCTTTCATGTTTGATTAACGTTAACACATATGAACATTTCCATGTACAAAGAACAGAAGAGGATTATGACACCATAATTCTCTATTGCCAACATAACTCTATTTATCTGTGTCTTCCACTGAACCTCCCTCTGTTCTTTTCTGTGTTTTTTAGTTTTATTGATGGTCTTTTTTTTTCTTCTTTATTTGTATTACTCACTAAATCCTCCCAATGAATCTTCCACTCCCATTCCCCGAATAAAAGGCCTCTCTTGTAATAATAAGTAGCATCAGAAGGAAAAAAAAAATCTACATGTTGATCATGCCTGAAAATGACTCACTCTGTATCTCTAGTCCAACATCTATCTGTCTAGATGGAGGAAATATGAATCATTGTTGGTATTCTAGAGTAGTAGTTGATAATTGCGCTGTTCATAATTGTTTTTCACAGTTGTTTTCCTTTTCAATGTTACAATCATTGTTTTTCTGGTTTTCCCCACTTGACCTAAGTATCAGTCCTCTTATGTATCAGTGTCAAGTAAGTCCTCTAAGTTTCCAGAATCTATCCCTTTCACAGTAATATTTTGTTGCATTCCTATACTATAATTTGTTCATTCCTTCCTCAATTTATGGGGAATGACTTTGTTTCTATTTCTGATTTTATCTCTGGTTCTTTGCTACAATAAAAAGTTCTGCTATAGATATTTTTGTTCATGTGGGTCCTTTTCCTCTTTCTTCTTTTTGAGATTTAAGTCTAGTGGTAGTATTGATCATATTCACAAGATATATACAATTTGCTGATTTTGGGGATCTAGTTCCAAATTTTCCATAATGGTTCAATGAAATTACAATTCTACCACTATATTTTAGTGTGTGTCCTCACCAAAATTTTTCCTATTCTTTTTTTGCTATCTTTGCTTATCTGAGGGTATGATCCTTAGATCATACCCATAATAAGGGTATGAATCTTAGAGTTGTTTTAAATTTTCACTTACTTTATTTTTAATTGTTTAATAATATTTAATTTCCCCAATTAAATGTAAAGACAATTTTTAGCATTTATTTTTACAAGATTTTGAGTTCCAAATTTTTCTCCCTCCTTTTCCTCCCTCCACTCTCCTTTTCTAAAATGGTAAGCAATTTGACATAGGTTATATATGTACAATCATGTAAAACATATTTCCATATTAGTCACAGTTGTGAAAGAAGAAACAGACCAAAAGGAAAAAAAACCACAAAAAAATAAAATAAATGAAAAAAGTATGCTTCAATCTGCATTCAGAGTCCATTAGTTCTTCATCTGGATGTGGATAGCATTTTCCATCATGAATCCTTTGTAATTGTCTTGGATCATTGTATTGCTGAGAACAGCTAAGTCATTCATAGTTGATCATTGCACAAAGTTGCTGTTACTGTGTACAAATGTTTTTCTGGTTCTGCTCATTTTATTTTGCTTCAGTTTGTACAAGTCTTTCTATAATCTGCACGCTCATCATTTCTTAGTACACAGAAGTATTCCATTACATTCATATACCACAACTTCTTTAACCATTCTCCAACTTATAGGTATCCCCTCAATTTCCAATATTTTGTCACCACAAAAAGGGCTGTTATCAATATTTTTTGCACTTCTTTTATTTTTAGTGATTTGAAGCATTTTTTTTCATGGATATTTCATGGTAGTTTCTGTTTCTTTTGAGAACTTCCTGTTGAGACCCATTGACCATTTTTCAATTGTTGGATGGCTCTTGTTGTTATATGTTTGCATTAATTTCCTATATATGCTGTTCAATCATTTCAGTCACACCCAACTCTTCATGGCAAAGATACTGAAATGGTTTGCCATTTCCTTCTCCAGTTCATTTTACACATGAAACTGAGGCAAACAGGGTTGAGTGACTTGCCCAGGGTCACACAGCTAGTAAGTTTTTGAGACCAGATTTGAACTCAGGAAGAGTTTTCCTGATTCCAAGCCCGGTGTTCTATCCACTGTGCCACCTAGCTGTCCCTAAATATATTTAGCTTCTTAAATATATTAGATTCTAAACTTTTATCAGAGAAATTTGCTGCAAAGATTTTTTCCCAAGTTCACTGTTTCCTTTCTAATTATTATTGCATTGTTTTTGTTTCTATAAAACCTTTTTAATCTTAAGTATTAAAAAGTATCTTTTACCTTCTGTGAATCCATTTTATTCCGTCAAGAACCGTTCCCCTTATTTATAATTGAGATAGGTGTTCTCTTCCCTCATTCTCTGGTTTGTGATTTGACCTTTTATGTTTAAATCCTTTGTCCATTTGGAATTTATTGTGATATGGGGTAGGAGATGTAATTCTAAATCTAACTTCTATCTAACTGCATTCCAGTTTTCCTTGCATTTTTGGTCAATGAATAATTTGTGACTCCAGCATTTGGAGCTTAGGTTTATTAAAAATCGGGTTAGTATATTCAGCTGCTACTGCTTCTTATGTAATTAACCTGTTGGATGGGTTAATTTTTCTCTTTTTATTTCACCAGTAGCAGATAGTTTTAGTGATTACTGCTTTCCCATAAAGTTTGAGGTGTAGAACTTCTAGGCGTCCTTTTTTTCCACTTTTTTCCATTATTTCCCTTGAGAATTCTTGAACTTTTGTTTCTTTAGATGGATTTTATTAATTTTTCCTAATTCTCTGAAGTAATTATTTGATAATTTGTTTTGTATGGCACTGGATCTATAAATTACAGTGAGGTTGAAATTAATTTGAATCCAAATATTGTATAATTCATTTTTAATGTGAAGTATATAATGATACCTATTTGAATTTAATGAGATAAAATTAAATTAATGTGATGTATTTGAACTGATTGAATATTGTAACATCATCAGTCTGCATTGTACTTGCTTAGCATCATATGTACATGTGATGTACTGCTAAATAACATATTATCGATAGTGGTGTTACTTTTTCTTTTTTTTTTTTTGAGTTCTTCACAAAATGGACAAAACCAATAATACTTCAGATGGAAACACTACCAACACCCTCCCCCCCCAAAAAAGAGCAAAACAGATGTTCAATATTTAATTAAAATTTGATGTAAACAAATGGCATAGATGTGATCCTAATGAAGTAGGGTGAGATATATAAGAAAAAAGTTCTGCTGGGTCTTCTTCCAGGTAGCACCTCTTCTCATCTTAGTGAGTGATGGGGCAGCAGGAAGAAAACAAGTGTTTTTAGAATGCTGGGAAGTCTCCTAGGGAAAGGGGGACAAGATTGACATAAAAACATTTCTCAGCCAACACCTCACCAGCCTAATTCTCTGGGTGGTGGACATAGGAAGGAACAAAGTGTATCCTTTTAATACTGTAGAAGTTTCTAGCTTCTGAACCAGAGGTTTAAGAACCAAGATGGAAAGACTACCAAAGGCTAATCCAGCTCACTCAGGATAAATACTTTATTTCCTTCTCCAGTTTCCAACAAAGTCCATTGACTCTGGAAAATAAAAAGGAAGAACTAAAATACTAACCTGTTTTCAAGTTAAAAGAGTATTGAGGAAACTGCTTTTCCAGGAAAAGTTTATAGTATGGTAGGAGAAAATATCTTGAAATGATTCCTTGTTGCCTTTCCTCAAATTGACTACAAAACTGTCAATCATAAGAGGGCTTTAATTCTCTTAAGTCCATTTCTGCTACTTATAGGAATAAAGTATTAGAAACAACCAGAGAGGCTTACAAAAGTTACGGCATAGGCCCAGAAGCAGAGACAGTAGTACTCCCTAGGCAAAGATTCCAAGAGAAAACTTGGTAGACAAGTGTGACAAAATTTAACGTAGCTACAAGAAACAAGTATGAATGGTAAAAAATGGTATGTGAAGTAAATGAAGGGAAAGAGCAATGGCATGTATCCATGGATTGTGAAGATACGAAACATTTATGCATTCCATCGATAAGAGAAGACAAGTTTAAATAATGTTGGAGTGTTTAATGTTCATTAGGGTGTGGTTTTTGTTTCTTGCCTTTGTTTTTTTCCCTTTGCATTTGAATGCTCTAGTGCCCTTTCAATGCGAAAAACCCTTGATTTTTCCGTTAATCCACCCAGTTTTAGTTGGAGTTCCTAAGAATTTTAAAGCTCTGATTAGGTGGAGTATCTAATATTTGCCAAAAGAATCTGCTGGAACCTAGGACCTCTGCCAGGAGATGTGATAGAAGCCTAGACAGAAGTTCTATATTTTAATGTGGGGAAGGGAAAAAATATCCTCAAAAAATCTCCACCAAGTTCTAAGTGTGCTTGAGTCTTCAGCATTCATTTATGTACACAGAAGTTACATTGGGCCATATGCTCAGTTAACTTTGAGAAACTAGTGGGGGAAATGGAATTGTTGCACAGTAAATAACTTAAAACTTCTTCTGATAACCACAAATTTCCTTCTTTAAGTAGTAACTAATTAATTAACAACCATTTATTAAACACCTACAATGTGGCCATCACTGTGCACTGTGTTCCAGAGATACAAAGATAAAAATAGAATATTGAATAACAAAAAAGAAGACTAGCCCCTTATTAGAGTCCCAAACATTGCGAAATCTTATTATCACCTATACAAATAGTGCAGCCATACTATTGGTCATCTCAATTCCAACTTCAGAACCTTTTGGAGTTCCAGAATGGCTTTGATTTCTTAAGGATAAGCATCAAGGACCCATAGGGAGAATAAACCAGGCTAAATCAAAGAAAGGTCTTTTAAAATTTTTGTCCTCTGATACCACTAGTGAAAGGTAGTATAGCACAATGGATAGTGTCCTAGACTGGGGATCAGAAATTTAAGTGAACTTAAAGCAAATTTATTAAGCACCTGCTGTTTGTAAGGCACTGTTCTTGGTATTGAACATACAATGACAAAAAAACAAAAAACCAAAGTTTCTTCCCTCCAGAAGCTTATATTCTGGCAAGGGTAAGAGGGAAAGTATAAAATGTGTACACAATTAAGTAAATACAAAGTTATATGCAAAGTTATACAAATTAATTTAAGAGTAATTTCAAAATTCAAAGTAATTTCAAAACATAATGTGACATGGAGTTGGCTTTGAAATAACAGGAATTCTCCAAGGTAGAGGTAAGAAGGATTACATTCTAGACGTGCAAAGGCCATAATTTTGAGTTTAGCAAGAGCTAGAAAACTTGCCTGACTAGAAAGAAGAATATGTGAAGGTCAATAAAATGAAATGAGACACTAGCAGGCTGGGTTGATTGTGAAGGGCTTTAAATGCCAGGCTGGAGTTTGTGTTTTTGAATAAGTGGTTGATAGAATCAGATCTGTACTTTAGTATTATCAATTACTATGGATTAGATTGGACAGGAGGGAGACTGGTGGCAGGAAGACAAATTAGAAGGCTATTGCAAATGCTTAGAGATGATGAGACATGAATTAGGGGAGCAGTTGTGTCAATAAAGAGAAGGAGACAGTTGTGAAAGATTTTTGGAGTTAGAATTGACAATAAGCTAAAAGAAGAGGGTCTAGAACAGAAGCTAGAAAACTAGTCACCCTTAGGTGGTGGGAGGAGGAGGAGAAGGAAGAAGAGGAGGATTCAGGAAAGGTGATGGAGAAGGAATAGTTTTACATGTAGGAGGACAAGCAAGAGGGAACAAAAGTCTTGGGAGGAAAGAGTATGAAGGAGGAAGGAGTGGTTGACAGTGTTAATAGAATCTGAAAGGGTAAAAATGTGGTCTGAGGCAAGGCCATGGGGTTTAGTAGTTGAAAGATGTCACAGTTTGTATATTATAGGGAAGCCAGCTGAATGAGACTGAGAAGTCATTGGAAAAAATGGAGCTAACAAAAGCCACAACCCTTTCTAGGAGTCTGGCTATAAAAGACTTCACCCCTGCTCAAGCTTCATTCTTCTCATTTTCTAATCTTGACCCTGTAGTCAACCTTATACCATCCTATACTATTTAATCCTATATACCCTTGTCAAACCTCAACCTTAGAGTGTTCCCACACTCCTACTCACATTTTGGAGCTGATTAAAACTGACAGGGTCCACTACAAGTTTATGTTATCTGATCTCAACTGGACCTTCCTTACACTAAGGCAATCCCTTTTCTCCTCCTCAATTGACTGTTCCACTGCCAGCAGTGATAGTTCTAAACTCTGTTTTCTCCCTAGGTTTCTTATACTTCCCTGCCCCAACCCTCTCGACAAAAGATCTCACCTCCATAAATTATTGAGAAAATAGAGACCAATTCACCTTGAGCTCCTTCTTTATTTCTTTTCTACATCTCCAATCCCCTTTATATCTTCCTTCTTCCCTTCCTCTTCTCCCCCCTCTTCTCCCCTTCCTCACTACTGCTTTGCCTAAAAGACAAGAACTCACACAAGGCAAGTGCTCACATGGTGGTTAGAAGAAGTGATACTAGGACACTCTCAAGGTTTCTCTGAAGAACTTTGGAATTGATTGCATGACATGGGAGACTCTGGCAGAGGACCACACCAGCATGGAGTGCCCTCATCAAAGAAGGCACTGTGCTGTATGAGCAAAGCAGAATTGAAGTAGCTCAAAAGAAAGGAGAGGTGTACAAATGGAGAGAATCCACCCCAAATATTCACATGGACCATTTGTGCCTGACCTGTGGTAGAGCATTCCGAGCTCACGTTGATCTGATCCGCCATAGTCAGACACACTGTAACTTGACTCTAACATAGTGGTGTCATTTTGGTCCTCTTGGAGAATGAAGGACAGCAACCGACCAATTGCTTTACTCAAGTTTCTAATGAAGTGGTAGAGATTCTTCTGGTAATGAAATAATGCTGTTAAGAAAAACTAAAAAGTGACCTCATACGAAAGTAGCATTCCCCATCTGTAGCAACCCCTACATCTCTGTTTTTTAAACAAGTAATAGAAATCTGTTTTTTCTCCCTTTCACCCTCTACCCCATTTGAAAAGAAAAAGAAATTCCATGTAACGAATACATGTAATCAATCAATAAAGATTTATTAAGCGCACACTGGGTGCCAGGCACCGGGCCAAGTCCGGGGATCAAAAAAGAAGCAAAAAAACAGTGCCTGCCCTCAAAGCACTTACAATCTAATGGAAGGGCAGGGTAGGGTAGAGTTGGGGGGAGGCAACTTACAAATAAATATACAGGATAAATACGAGATAATTAGCTAAAGGAAGGTACTTGAATTAAGAGAGAAAGACTTCCTGTAGGAGATGAGATTTTAGTTGGGACTTAAAGGAAGCCAGGGAGTTTAGTAGTCAGAGCAGAGGATGACATCAAGCATGAAACTGTGCTGTTAGTCTTCAAAATTTTTAATTTTTATAATATTGTTGTTATATAAAGTGTTCTTCTGGCAAAACATTTGCAGTGTTTTACAGAAGCATGAATGATTGAGCCAGGTTTTGTTTGTGGTTTGAGGGAAGCTGACCTGTGGTGTGGGTTTTTTTTGTTTTTTTTGGAATAGAGATCTCTCATTGAGGAAATTTCCTCTACCATGATGGTAGTTACTGCTCTGCAATTTATAGTCATAGAGAGTTACTTACCCAAGACATTGAGAAATTAAATGATTTACCCAGGGTCAAACAGTCTGTGCCGAAATGAGATTTGAACTCGGATTTTCTTGACTGTCTACAGCCATCTCTTTTTCTTCTATACCACACTGCTTCTCAGGGTTAGGTCAAAGTTTGTTTTAAATTAACTGTTTCCCCAAGAACAGATGAAATATTTGTAGAGGGTCTATTCACTAGGCATTTTTCTGAACATTTCAGTATGGCTTCTTTCAAAGTGTCACAGCATTATTTCAATGTGTGTCTAAATTTCGCTTTCTCATTTTCCTTCTAGTACTATTCTGCTCTACCATGTAATGGCATGGGGCCTGGCAATCCTTCTTTGCATAGAGGGCATTACTATGCTTTACTACCCTTCGGTCTTCAGGTAAGATATTCATTTATTGCAACTTGGTGGTGGTCCAGGTAGAGGATTTATTTATTTAGGAAATGAATGAGTGAAAATAGAAATGTAAAATCAGTAAGATATGAAGCAGAACAAGATAAAATTTAGAAATAAAGAGATAAAAATTAGAAAATCAGTTTAAAGCTTATATTTACCCAAACATATGGGATCATTCTAGGGCAGGGATGGGGAACCTGTGACCTCAAGGCCACATGTGGCATTCTAGGTCCTCAAGTGTGGCCCTTTGAATGAATCCAAAAAGGTTCCACACTTGAGGACCTTGAGGCCACAGGTTCCCCACCCCTATTCTAGGACTATCACTACTCAGAGCAAATACAGAAGCTACTGTTGGGAGCCCCTCTGCAGTACAGGTGGTCATACTTATGATGTACCCATGCTGTCCAGAACCGTCAGTCAGTCAAATAGCATTTATTAAACCTTATTATCTACCATGCACTGTGCTAACTTCTGATAAGACAAAGAAGGGCAAAAATAGTCCCTGTCTTCAAGAAGCCCATATTCTAATGGGAGAGAAAACATGTAAATAACCAGGCACAGATAAGATGTATACAGAATTTATGGAAGGTACTCTGAAAAGGAACTTAGCAACTTGAAGTTACGTTGCATTAGCAACTTGAGTAACCAGAAACACTTCTTGTAGAAAGTGGGCTTTGAGTTAAATCTTGCAGAAAGTCAGGGAAATAGCCATTCTAGACAAAGACATAGGAGACAGGACATCAGGTATCATGTCTGAGGACCTACGAGCTGGATCATAGAGTTCATGGAAGGTGTAAGAGGACATGAAAGGTAGGAAGTCACCAGGTAACGAAGAGATTTAAATACAAAAAAGAAGACTTTATAGGTGGCCATACGAGGAGCCTTAAGACTTCCCTGTGGCTCTATGCAGTTCTGTTCTCCTTAGGGGCTTGAGTAGAGGTTGACTCCCCAGAGCTGTAAGACCAGGTTTGGATAATAATGGTTCCCCTTTAAGTAGTAGTGCACTGTAACATGTCCTGGGCACATTTTAGTCAAAACCCTAAAATCTCACCAAGATGTGAGCATATAAGGCAGAGATAAATTCTATTCAGCTTTTGCCACCTGGGGCAGGTGACTTCCTTATTGTATGCTTCATTTTCCTGATGGGGTACGGGACCTGGACCCCCAAAATGCAACCCAGCTCCTGAGCCTTCCCATACAGGGATACTCAATAATCCTTTCAACTGTCCTTTCATTGTGGCTCTGACTCAGCCCCAATCTTCAATTCTCTGTTACATCTGACCCAGACCAGACCATCATTGTCTGTTACCTCCAGACCAGACCAGCCTATCTCCTACCCTTAATCCCAACTAGACCCCTTCTCTGTTACTTCAGGGTTGCCCCAGGCTATTGGCTACCCTTGATCCCATCCAAGTCTTCCCACAATCTTTTTCATTATGAAAAAAGTCAGTCTTGTTTACCAAGTGTGCAGATTCTTAAAATCCTGCCCACTTCTGTTGGGATACAATAAACCTTGTCTCTGACCAAAAGAAGGCTTGAGTGGTAGAATTCTTTTGGGGCAGACCCATGCCTTTTGCCCTTGAATTTCAGGGTTCCCAGTGCCCTAGACTGCAACACTGCCTGGCATGTGATTATTGACCCATATATTAGAACTCTAGCTTCTTCTTTGGGTGAGGGAAAGGGGTAGAAAGAGGTTGCAGTTATATCTTATCATTGGTCATACATCTGTGTGTTTCTCTTGGCTTGATTTTGTAGCCACTGAGTTCTTGGGTAGGTCTTCCAAAGTTTTTGTGTTCCTGGAGGGGAAAAGGAATAATCTCCATGGTGACATGGTGGCTAAGTCTGGAAAATTATAGGTAGATAGTCTGGAACCTGTCCCCAAAATGGAAATGGTTCCAGAAAGAACTCACCAATGAGAGAAGGGGCTAGCAAGAGTGCATTCACTAGGCTGCTGAGACATGGTGACTAAGTCTATTGTTCTTCTTGCCCTCCTTTCTTCATTTCTTCTCTCTTCTTTCAAGTAATCCTTTTACCTTTTACTTTATTGGGCTATCTTGCTGATACATGTATATCTATATATGTATATGTAGAAACATATCTATATATACATATATATGTATGTATGTATATGTATATACCTGTGGCTTTGCAGTGATCACCAAGTGCTATGTCTTTTATTTTCATGACATGTTTCCTTGGAAATAACCATTACTTACTAGTCAGGATGGTCAGAATGATTCTCATTTGAAATATGAAAAACTTATTTTGTGAATTAATCCATTTATTTATTGTGTTTTCTTTCCTTCCCTTTGAAGGGTCCAGTGGAAAAACTCATCATGCTCCTATGTATCCCTTCCTTCCTTATTGTTAACTAATCAGAAGGATTCTTTTACTCCTTTCCAGGGTTATAATATATGGGATCGCTTGTTTAAGTGACAACTGAAAACATGCTGCTCTTCTCCCTGATTTATTTAATATTTGTAGCCAAAATAAATGAGACTTATTTCTTTTGGAGTGAGTCAGAAGTAAATTTGCTATTTTTCCTACTTACTTTCATCAGCTTTTCTGCGCAGCTGAGTAGTCTACTACTAAAAAATCAAAGCTTCAGGTATCAAAAAACAAGTAACTTTTGTTTTTTTTCCCCTTAGTTGTGAAAGTGGCCTGGAGCATGCAGTGCCCCATTATGTGACTACTTACGTGCCGCTCCTGTTAGTTTTGTTGGCCAATCCCATCCTGTTCCAAAAGACAGTTATGGCAGGTAAAGTTGATGATGCTTCACTGGTAGGTGGGTAACAGAAGCCACAAATTTTATGCCTAATATAGACAATGGAGTAGATGTATCTCTTAATCTAGTGTTTTGTAAAGGACTTATGGTATGTGTAAGAATAATGAAATAGGAGAAAGCTTATCGATAAAAAGAGAATGTGGGCTAGCAAATGAATATGAACTACAAAAGTCTTCAGTCACATAGCAATACAGTTTGTGGGACATCTGGAGAAGCTGCCCTGAGTCCAAGATGTTCTAATGATTTATATCCATTCAAGATCATAGTTCACAAGACCCCACCAATGTGTTTACATCTACTAGTCATTCAGAAGGCAGGATCAAAGCAAAGGCATTTATTCAATGAATAAATTTACTTTAGGAAAAATAGCAATGAATTAAGTCTTTCTTCCCCTCCTTCCTCCACCTAGAACTGCGGCATACTATGACAGAGATACAAATCCATGGAAAAAGTAGAAATTCATAGGGGTTACCCATGGGGCACACACCTAAGGACACATATTGCCAGGGTACATGAGTGTATGGCTCTAAAACTGCAGGATTGCTGATGTCTTTTGATGTCATCAGCCTGCTTTCCAGTGTGTGTCACTCTGCCAGTCTCCACTAAGTAATACTCCCCTGGTACCAGTTTATGAGATTCATCTCTTCAGTGGCCCTGGCCAGATATCTCAGCTCCAGTCAGCTAGGATGCAGTGATTAGAAAACATGTACCTGATGAGACCACTCACTCTGTAATCATAAACAGACTACTAACAAAAATGATTCAGAGAGTGACCCCAGGCTAAGACTGTCTTTTCTTCTCAATCCTGTGCCTCATACCCAGATCACAGTCCTTTGTCCCAGGATGAGATGAGATTAGAAATTCCCAAGTTCTTTTCTGGTTTGATATGCAAATTAATTTGAGTTAGAACAAAAGGGTGAGTGAATTAGGCAGGGTCACTGTTCTCTACCCCATCTTCCTGCCTTTATTGTCTATTTCTATCAGTAGCAAAACCTGTCTAGATTTGGTGCTGTATTTTTCAGACTGCTCAAACTGGACTTACACACTATGAGGAAGCTAGAGAATTCTCATGCAGGGCTTTTGTGATAGTGAGAGGGAATTGAATGTTTAGGAATCAACTAGCAGCTTTTTACCTGATGGATTCAGAATCTTTCTTTAGCAGTAGCACCCAACCTTCAAACAGGGTACTAGAACTGTTCCTTTCATCATGAAAAGGAAGTATATTAAAGAAGCAGGTATTTTTAATTGTAAGAAGTTGATATTGTGAATACAGGGAGAACTGCCATGCATAGATTTAATTGTGGTTCAATTCAGGGTTTCCTTGTACAGTGTTGGATCATGGTATATTAAATATAATTCATTTGTCATATTCCAAATGGCCTGCAGGGAAGTTAGCTTTAACATTCTGGTGGAGTTTCTCAGTCTTCTGCCTTGCCCCCCAGCTACTCTGCATCTGAATAATTTAAAAGCTCCTTGGGTTACATTTAGCTTTGTCTCTTTCACTATCATTGTACCATCTCTGTTAATAATGAACAAGACCATTTAAATAGTTCTCTTCTATTCTTTTCAGTGGCATCTTTACTCAAAGGAAGACAAGGCATTTACACAGAGAATGAAAGGCGGTTGGGAGCAGTGATTCAAATTCGTTTTTTCAAAATTATGCTGGTCTTCATTATTTGGTAACCTCTCTTATACACATTTTTATCACTGGAGTGGGGAGGGAGGATTTGAAAGCAACTCGCCATTTTGCTCGATCCAGTTGTGACCTGGATGTTTCAAAGAGAAGTCTTTTGAAGGGAAATCTTTGAAACTTGTGTGAGGTGCCCTTTGAGGAAATGGAGTGAGAACAGGAAAGCAAGTTCACAATGCACAAACTTCTGGAAATCTATTCAGTTTTACTCAAGCATATGTAAAGCCCATGAAACAAGGAGTCTCAAGTTTAGTTTCCCAACTTCCCAACCATCTGCATCCGGTATTTCACCCCGTGACTGGAGTTAACATTGGGTTATAGCATTTTTAAAAGGCTTGAAAGAATCACCAAATGATATTCTTCTCTCAGCTAGAATTTCTGTATCTAAGGAGAGAGACAAGTTATCATTGGTAACTTGCCATGGTGGGATGACTCACAGCTAAGCTAAGGGCAGATGGTAACAGGGTCTTTAGTAGGTGCCCTTTAAAATAGAATTGAAACCAATGTGGAGACAGATTGGTTTCAGAAAGCTCTTCACTGTGGTTAAATGATACTTCCAGATACAGCACAGGTATCTGTAGTATTAATAATTTACCTGACATAATGAGGTTTGTTTAGACACTACCAGATGCATAAATTTTCTTACTCTTATGAAAATTGGCTTACTCTTCCAAAGTCCACTAAAATCCTCTACCAGTTACATTTCTAAAACCAAGTTAAGTGATATTATGTTGGTCTTGGTTATATAACCCATAAACTTCCAATACTATTAATTATCCCCATTTTGTAGGTGAGGAAACTGAGAACTGTGAGAAATTAAGTGACTTGCCTAGGGTCAGTGGGCTAATAAATGGCTGATGGCAACATGCAAGTCCAGCCCTCAATCTCCTATCCCCTCTAGCTGCCCTAGAAAATCTCTCCTGTAAAGCCCTGCTCTGATGCCTCTTGGTGGAATGGATAGAACTCTGGGTTCTTTATGGCAGAGAAGCTACAGCTCTAACAGGAACTACCAAGATAGGAAAAAATCCCAGTACTGGAATGCTAACAGTTTGGGAGATAGTGTGACAGAGTGGGCTTAGAGTCAGAGGTCCTGGGTTTAAATCCCAACTCTGATACTTACTGCCTAAATAGCTTTGGCCAAGTTACTACTTGGACCTTAATTTCTTCATCTGTAAAGTTAGAGGGTTGGACTGGATGGTGTCTGAGGTCCCCTGTAGCTCTAGATCTTTGATCCTACCTGTTTTTCAGAGAACCAGCCTAGCTACATTTGAGGAGGTTTCTTATTCCAGGCTCATTAAACTAGCTAATGATTTTTTTTTAACCACAGCAATTCAATGAAGATTATTTGCTAATGTATAGAAGGGTTGCTTCTAAGGTATAAAGAACACTGGATTTGGATTTAGCAAAGGTCTGGGTTCAAATGCAGCCTCTGTCACTTATTACAGTGCCCAGCACATAGTGGATGTTTAATAAATATTTATTCCCTTCCCCATTCCCCTTTGTGACAATGATCAAGTCATTAACCTTTCTGAGTCAATTTATCCATCTATAAAATGGGTATAATAATAGCAGTAATACCTACATCCTAGGGTTATCATGAGAATCAAGTAATGCAATAGTTTAAAAATTTTTTTGAAAAGCAGACCTTAAAATGCTATTGCATTTTCAACTCTACCCCCTTTTCTCCCTTCTCTCCCTTTCTCGTCTTTCCTTCCCATTCTTCCCTTTCTCTATCCCCTCTTTCTCTCTCTTCCTTTCTCTCTTTTTCACTTCCACAGATGAAATCACAGATTCTTGAAGTAAGCAAAGCATATTCCAGGCAAATTCTAACTAATTTTACATATAATGTGGTAATTTTATACTGTGAGGAAGTGTGGAATACAAGGATGTTGGGAGAGGGAAGCTCACTAGATTTTGTTCTCTTTGTTTTAGTGTGAGTCAAAGAACTTAACATTTCTTGATCTAATGCCATTTACACATATTGTTTATTTTCACTGCTGGCTACAAGTAACCAGAGTAAACAGACAGCTAGTTCCTTGACTGTTGTCACCATAAATTTTGTTTTAATAACAGGACCTCATCATTAAAAACTAATTTTGTTTCTTGTTCTTTTTACTATGCACTTTTATCCTCCTGACAGCTGGTTGCCGAATATCATCAATGAAAGTCTTTTGTTCTACCTTGAAATACAGCCAGATATCAATGGAAGCTCCTTGAAAAATGTTAGAAATGCAACCCTGATCACGTGGTTTACTATGGTAGGTCAACCAGATTTTCATCTTTCTTGCACTTCTAAAGGGCAGGGAGGCCACCGTAGCAACAGATTGTAGACTTTAGAGCTTGAAAGAACCCTAGAGGTAATTTTATTTAAGCCCTTTATTTTATAGAGGAGGAAACGGATACTCAGAAATGACTTGTATATTTGTAAATTTGTATCTGGGTTGGAGGAACTGTCCTTTTAAAAAATATTTATGCCTTATTTGAACATGGGAGACTCATATTTTTAAAAACAGCTCTAAAACAATCCCAGCCTTACTGATGCTGGGAGGCTCACATTTAGGACTCAAATTGTTTTCATCGTCTGCTTTGTTCAATTGACTCTATGTGTAGAACTCTAGTACACAAAAGCTGAAAGAAGCCAACAAAGAGTAAGGACATAAATTTCTAGTTTCTTTATCAAAATGCATTACATATTCACAGCAGTTTATAATAATAAATAGTCTATTAGACTTTGTTTTTTGCATTCAAATCAGGGCTACTTCCTACAGTAATTTAAAGGTCTCCCTGAGCTGAAGGAATTTAAAAATGAGCAAGGGAGACTTGATTAGTGTTTTCTACCAATTGTCCATCCTTCATTTGGTGGCAAATTCTTTTCCAAATGAATGATTATTCTGTAACCTTGTCCCTTATAGGGAGGAGAAAAGCAAGCCCATAAATAAGACTTATGTGTCTAAAAGAGATTTAGTACAAGCTATTCTGTGCAGCTCAGGGAGAAGAGAGTGGGATGCTATAGGCCTCCACATCTGCCAAATCTGCATTCAGATTTGGAGGAGAGGGATGAAGAATTTACGTAACACTTATTATGTGCCAGGCACTCTGCTAAGCATCTTAAAAATATTATCTCATTCGATAAGGGCAATAATGTTGCAGTTCCACAAATTGGGGTGGCTTGGCAACTCCAAAGATGGCTTTCCATTTTTTATATAGATAGTACTTCCTCTAAGCTAGTTCCCTTCATTTGCTTTCACACTGCTAGGTTGGGCCCTCTAGAGAGTGGCTGCTATAAAAGGGTTCAAGTAGGATACCCCATAGGTACTTATTCTTAAAAGTCAGGAGACTTTCCATTAACAATCAGCCAGTAGGCACAATTAGCTCTCAGCAGTGGCCAAGAGCCGTCTACCAAGACTGCGTTGTACATATGATAGCTACAAAACGTTGCCAACATAAATCTCAGGTGCACTCTCTCACAAATACACAAACTTAGGGTATAGTGATAGTGGGAGGCATATAGGAAATACACGTGGTCAAGGCAAGTCTCAACTCTAGTACTCTGGGGTCCTGAAGCCTTTCTCTCTTCCCTAAAGCTCAACTCTCCTTTGCTGTGCATAGCTCTCTCTTGAATCAATAGTCAAATCTGCACACCTCAAAGCCACTTCTGGTACTGCGAGAGTGACTGGCTCTCTGTATCTGTCTGAACTGTGTATATCTCCCTCAGTTATGCTTTAGACTCTGTTGAACAGACCCTCCAACTGCTGGATGAGGTATCTCCCTGTGGGCAAATAGTTCCATTCCTAGATACTGTGGCTAATGGGAGAAGAGAAAATTCCCTTCTCTCCCCAAAGAGGTAAAAAGCTAACTTCTTCCCCAATTGCTGGCTCCTGCCTTCACTGACTCAAACTATAAAACTCCAACTTGTTGGGGCAGCTTGGTGGTGCAGTGAATAGAGCACCAACCCTGAAGTCAGGAGGACCCGAGTTCAATGTGACCTCAGACCGAACACTTGACACTTACTGGCTGTGTGACCCTGGGCAAGTCACTTAACCCCAATTGCCCCCCAATAAATAAATAAATAAAAGAAAAATAATAATAAAGATTAGAGTTCTTTAAAAAAAACATTAAAAAAAAACATCTCCAACTTGTTCCTAGGGCTTAGCTGTTTAAAGCCCCCAGAGGCATAATTAATGCTTTTGGTCAGTCTTGTGATCAGGCACCCTCACAAGAGACCTTCAAGCCAGGTGGCCACTTCTCAGGGATATCCTAAGTGGGATTTACATTCAGTTGTAGCACAGACCAAATAATTTCTAATATCAATTCCAACTCAGAGATGCTGTGAATCTACTTTCTGCTGCTCCTCTTCCTACATGTCTTAGCACTCCTTAACCTTCTTCAAAGGTTTATCTTCTTCCTCCCACAAAAATGGGTCACACAAGTTTTGTCCTGGCCCACTTTCTTGTTCTCTATATATTCTGTCCCTTGTTGCTCTGACCTATCCCCATTGTTTCAGTGATCATTTCCATGGTCACTCAAACTTTAGTTTCACCTTTCCAACTCCAGGCTGGATTTGTGTCTTGTGTTTTCTCCTACCTGATAAACAAGTTACATCTCATCTTCTAGTTGGTACAAGAGAACCAAATGGTCAAGAAAATATAGGCAGATACTTGGAGATCAAAGGGGAGAAGTAACAAGGTACACAGACGTAATTAGACCCAATAATTGTATTTCTCCTTGTGAATCTGTTTCTGTTTGCTTTGTTCTACTTTGGGATATGACAAGAATGTGCTGATTAAAGCAGATTACACAATCTTATTGTCAGAAAGGCAGGAAGCCTGGCCTAAATAAATTAAACTTCTCTCAGAAGCTCCAGCAACTGAGCTGTCTACGTAATGAACAGTTACAGAAAACAGACAGTTTGATAAAGCACTTAGCCCCAAGAGTTAAACAAGAGTGCTACTGAAAAGAAGACAAATTACTGAGAATCTTTCTTCAAGCAAATATGGAAGAAGGCAAGGGACATTTTCAAATGACCTGCAGAGTGTGTTCTATGTTTGTGTTTGTGCTAGTATCAAGTCATGCCTCTCTGTACTCAAAATTAGGTTATATATTGATGGAGAAGATGGAGAAGTTGAAAGAATACATATCAACTGTCCAGGTTAGCAGGAAGAATGAAATATTTGTTGGACGACTAGAAGAACTGCTTTGAAGAAACAAAAAAAGAAAATGGATGTGAAAGGCAAAAAAGGAGTTTTAAACTGCATTGTGAAGCTAAATGGTAGAAGAATGAGATAGAAAGATAAAAGTAAAGAAAAAGCATATGAGATTATACTCCTATAAGAAACCCAAGAGAATGTAGTGAGGAGTATTTACAGGATCAAGGCAATCTCCCCTTCATTCAATAAACTCCTGTGGCTCCCTATTACTCCAGTATCAAATATAAAATCCTTTGACTTTCAAACCCCTCACAATTTGGCCTCTTCCTACTTTACCAGTCTTCTTACTCCCCTCCACATAGTCTATGATTCAAATGATGCTGGCTTCCTTGATGTTCCTCATACAAAACATTCAACTTCCTGACTCTGGACATTTTTACTGGCTATCCCCCATGGCAGGAATGTTTTCCCTCCTTATTATACCTACTGGCTTCCTCCAAGTCTCTACTGAAATCCCAACTTCTGCGGGAAACCTTTTTCATCGTTCTTCAGTCATTTTCATTTGTGTCTGACTCTTTGTGACCCTATTTGGTGTTTTCTTGGCAAATATACGGAAGTAGTTTGCTATTTCCCTCTCCAGCTCATTTTACAGATGAAGAAACTGAGGCAAACTGGGTTAAGTGACTTGCCCAGGGTCAGAGGGCTAGTAAGTGTCTGAGGCCAGATTTGAACTTAGGAACGATGAATCTTCCTGACTCTCAGGCCTGGTGCTCTTTCCACTGCACCAGCTCGTGGTAATATCAGTGCCTTCCTTCTGGAATAGTCTCCAGTTTATCTTGGATATGTCTTGTTTGTACATTGTTGTTTGCATATTGACTTCCCCATTAAAATGTGAACTTCTGGAGAGCAGGAACTGTTTTCACCTTTGTTCTTATCTCTAACACTTAGCACAATGTCTGACACATAATAAGCATTTAACCAATGCTTATTGACAAAATGACTTGAGTAGGGATTTACCAAGGATGAAACAGAAGCTATATTGTTATGGGGAATATGAAAGATTACTTGGACAAGAGCAGGAGTAATATAAGGAGTCTGGGGAACAGAATTGGCATAATATAGTCATAAGTGGGGCACTTCAGTTATCTAGATGTGTTCATGTGCTCTCTGCTAAAAAGCAGAGCCGCTGAGCAATTTGTGACTTATCCTAATGGTAGTTTCATCCTTCAAAAACTGAAGGAAACAACAAAGAAACTGCTGTTCTGAATCTAATTCTGACCAGCAAGGAAGAACTGGTTGCTGATATAGAAATAATGAAAACTTTGGGAGCCAATCATCACTCCACTGGGGCAGTCAGCCCAAGGGTAAGATAAGATTTCAAGAATAAAATTCTGAAGCTACAAGGAAAAATGGTTCTGATAAGGAAGAAAAAGAAGAATTTCATAGGGAGTAATTAGGCAGCACAGAGAGCTTATTGACTAACATTAAAACACACACACATACACAAAATGAGAGCAAGAACAGTTAAATAAGGATGAATATTTTTAAAAATCAGCATGCTCCTGTGATAGTATTAGGAATATTAAGATCTAGAATGAAATGGAGATGACAGTGAAAACTGAGAACAACAACAACAAAAAAAGATGTCTTGGGACTTTTTAAAGGTTTATCAGGAACCTCTGATACATACTGGCTGTGTGACCCTGGGCAAGTCACTTTTTGGTGCTTTAGGCAACTCTGTAAGACCATAAGTTACAGAGAAGGTGCTGAAATGAACTATTAGAGGGAGTTTCCTCAGCTGGGCATTCCTTTTCAGTGAAATCAAAGGTCTAGTCCCTATAGCCCAATCCTCATTCCTATCTCTAAACTGAGAGTACAAGAAAGATCAAAGAATGGCTATGGCCACTACTTGGGGAATGGGATAACAGAAGATGGTGAGAAAACAGAATTTTTCAACTTCTTTTCTTTTCTTTTCCAATGAGAAATGATCTTTAGATTGGGAAAGGTAGAACAAAAATTATTAACTCGGAGTAGATAATCCTAAATAAATGAGAAGATGATAAGAAAGCGTCTTGAGGTCCTCAATGAGTTCTAGTCACTGGATCCAGATGAACTATATCCCAAATGTACTGAAATAACAAAAATAAATGAATAATTGGTCACCCATGTGATCGTAAGCAAGTTATCTAAACTTTTGTGCCTCAATTTCCTCACCTGTGAAACAAGGGGATTAGATTTGATTATTTCTAAGGTGATGTTGATGTCCATCATGTTGTGATCTTATTCCTGGCAAATTTCTAGAGTATATATTATAAAATATCTAGATAGAACATTTATTGTATGCTTACAATGTGTTAGGCACTGTGCTAAGCTCTAGGGATACAAAGACAAGCAAGGCAGTCCCTGCCCTCAGGGAGCTTACTTACATTCTAACTGGGGAAGACGACATGTAGAAGTTGTTTAAAAGGGGGAGGAAAGGAAGAAGGGTATGGGTCCTATGGCAAGAAGGGGCAGTGCTCCAAGGGAGGGGAAGGGTGGAGTCCAGAGAGAGTTGAGAATTAGGTGAGGTATGGCTGAGGAGCTTTCCAAACAGGTGTGTGTTGGGGGAAAGAATCACCGAAGAGGAGAATAGATTCCTAGGGTGGAGACCTCTGAGGATGGCATTTTGGCCAATGAGAAGTAGTTGGAATCCACAGAGAGCTGAGGTCAGTGAGCATTGAGAAAGAGAAGCTGTGATCATTAAAATCATAATAGTTTCATCACATACAGCCCATGACAAATTCACCTCATTTCTCCTTTTTTTGATCTTTTAAATATTTTATTGACTCACCTCCACAATGACTCCATCCTCTCCTCCCGCAATAGAACCTTCCCTTTTAACAAACACAGGATTAATTGACACATTTGTCAGTGTTCTTTGCCATCTATATCTCACTCCCTTTCTTCTGATAAAAGCAGGCATTCTTTATTATTAATCCTCTGAAGTTATCATCAGATACTGCATTGATCAGTTCTGAAGTCTTTCAATATTTTTATTTATTTTATTTTTATTTTTTGGCTAGGCAATGGAGTTAAGTGACTTGCTAGTAAGTGTTATGTGTCTGAGTTCAGATTTGAACTCAGGTCCTCCTGAATCCAGGGCCGGTGCTCTAGCCACTGTGCCACCTAGCTGCCCCCTTTCAATATTTTTAAATAATACTCCCTTCTTACCTTCACCTCTTAAAATCTTGTGCCTTCTTCAGTTCTAGAATCACTTTCTAAATAAAGTCTTCCTTCTCTTTCTAACTTCTAGTACCCACCCCTCTTACCCATATTATATTTATTTTGTACAGGTATACCTAGGAAATATTGCAGGTTCAGTTCCAGACCATTGCAATAAAGCAAGTCACAAATTTTTTGGTTTCCGAGTGCATATAAAAGTTATGTTTACATTTATACTTTAATCTATTAAGTGCAAATATGTCTAAAAAAACCCCAACACATATACCTTAATTAAAAATACTTCATTGCTAAAAAATGCTAACCATCATCTGAGCCTTCCACACGTCATAACCTTTATGTTAGTGGACCATCTTACCTTGATATTGATGGCTGCTAACAGTTGGGGTGGTTGTAGCAATTTCTTAAAACAAGACAATAGTGAAATTTATCACATCAACCGACTCTTCCTTTCACTTGAACACTTAGAGGCCATTGTAGGGTTATTAATTGGCCTAATTTCAATATTGTTGTGTCTTAGGGAATAGAGGCCTGAGAAAAGGAAGAGAAATGGAAAGGCTGGTTGGTGGAGAGTCAGAACACACACAACTTTTATCAGTTAAGCTTACCATCTTATATGGTGTTGTGGTGCCCCAAAACAATTACAATAGTAACTATGAATTACAATAGTAACTATGAAAAAGTTTCAAATATTGTGAGAATTACCAAAATGTGACAGAAAGACCTTCTCAATACAGCATTGCCACAATCCTTCAATTTGTAAAAAAGGTATATCTGCAAAGCACAATAAAGCAAGGCATGCCTATATATGTATATACACACACATATGTATATGTATATAGTATTGTAAATCATAGGAATTTTTCTGATTCTGTTTACTTAATTCTTCATCAGTACATTAACATTTTCTAATGTTTCCCTGAATTCTTAATATCATCATTTCTTATGGTACAGTAATATTCCATCACTTTTCTATACCACAGATTGTTCATCCATTCTCCACTGAATAGAAACCTACTCCCCCTCCCCCAGTTCATTGTTAGTATCAAAAGAGCTGCTTATGAATATTTTGGTATATATGGGAGCTTTCTCTGTGTCTTTGATCTCCTTGGGAATTATATGCATAGCAGTGGTATCACAGAGTCCTAGGGTATATGGAAATTACTGACTTTTGGGGTATAATTCCAATTGTCTTTTTAGAACAGTGCCAGCAGTAGTGCACTTGGGAGCTTCTGTATTTAAAAATGACTTTGTTGTTAATTTGATTCGTTGCCGTTTTGAAGCCTTGAGCCTTTTTTTTTTTTTTTACCGTATGAAGCACAATGCTTTATGAGAAGACTAGGTTGACCCCCCGCCCCAAGCCAGCCAGCAGAACATCAGGGAAGTTCTCACTAGCTCCTAGTCCTCTCTTTCTGAGAGGATAGCAGTGACAGCCTCCCTCCTCTGCCTGTCCTCAAGCTCTTGCTTCCTCCAAAGTCCCTCCTTAGTAGCTTTGTCCTGGCAGCACAGGCACACTGAGTAGAATTTGGGTCCATTCACTGCTCCTCACACATAATATCCTTCCCTCTCTATTCCTTTGCACTGGCAGTGCCCCATTTCTGGAATGCCCTCGTTCCTCATCTTCATCTCTTAGAATCCCTTGCTTTCTTCAGGACCCAGCTCAAGTACAACTTAATAAATAATGCTTTCCTTCTTCCAGCTGCTAGTACCCATAATTACTCATATTACCTCGTATTTATTTCCTATGGATTCTGTACACACACACACTGAGAGACAGAATGGCATCATGGAGATCTGGATACTGTCACACATACTGGTTATGTGACACTAGACGAGTCTTTTTACTTCCCAGTCAGAGGTATTGTGGAACCAGCTTGAACAGGCATGCTGTGAGAGCTGATTTTAAAATGTTCAGTGTGAACATTTACATCTCAGAAATCTGCAAAGTACATTTAGACTTAAGAAAGTGATGGAGAAAACATTATGACACAGATTCAACTTAAATGTGTGTGTCCTGGGCACATTCCTTCCCCCCTCAGAGAATTAGTTAGCAAACATGTACTAGTGCACTCCTACTTCCCGTGCTCTAGGAAACTCTATGAAAACAGTAAATTGCAGACATTGTGCTGACCTGTATTGTAGAAAGAGTTTACTCATCCGGGACTTCTTTGTACCAATGAACTCACAGATCCAGACCCTATCCCCATATACATATATATATATAATATTATATTCTTAAGTATATTATTCTTAAGTATATTATATTCTTAAGTATATTCTTATTAATGTAACTCCAATAGAATGTAAACTTCTTGATTTTGGGGACCATTTTTGTCTTTTGTAGTCCAAGAGATTTAGCACAGTACCTGGCATGTAGTAAATACTTAATAAATGTTTGTCAATTGCTTGATTCAAACAAACTTTATCTTCTAAAGGCTTGCATCATGACATTGCATTGACTGCCTTCTGCTCGTCCCCTTGTGTCTCATAGGGAATACTGAACCCAGCACAAGGCTTTCTTTTCTCCTTGGCTTTCTATGGCTGGACTGGATGCAACTTGGATTTCAAGTGTCAAAAGAAAGAGATACAGTGGGAATCTTTGTCGACCTCAGCTGGGGTACATGCTTACCCCTCACAAGCTGGCTCGTCCCTCAACTATGAAAGCTATCCTCCCAAGAAGACAGTGGTGGTGAATGGGCATAATTCTGATGAAGCACTAGGCATGCTGTCAGAAGGTAACATCACTAATAACAGTGACAGATTTCTCTCAGACTCTCCTATTTATCAAGGTTGGTAATGTCCACAGAACATGTAGTGCCCACTTCTATTGCTATGAACCTTTAAGGGTGTCAGTATTGTGGTAACTGAACTCCAAAGCATAATAATACTCATTTTCTGATTCTTCTCTGTGGGAGATGTGGTATTGATGTCTGTAGTCAGTTTCCTTACTGGAGCTGAAAGAAGCCGGCTTGGTTTATGGAATTTAAGAATAAATATGTACATGTGTGTACATGTATATCTATATATACATGCATACATACACTTTGTATATATTATATGTGTATACCTGTGCATATACACATTACATATATATATATATATGTGTATATATATATATATATATATATATATGTATATATATATATATATACATGTTTATATACATAAGAATAGGTTCAGTGTAGGTAATAGAACTTTATATAATGCAGTTTTGCTTATGTATTAAATAGAATAGAATTGTTAGTTTTTTTTCCCTCTTCTGTCTAGTTCTTGTTTTGCCGGACACTAGAAATCTAAGAAAAATGGTAACTCCAGACCCTTTACTAATAAAATGTGCTGTCAGGAATTAGCACTGCAGAGGCTCTTAGGTTCGGTATTGGTTTGCCTCAGTGACTGGCCTCGGATGTTTCAAACCAATTACTCTTAAAAGACTCAGAATTGTTCTGTGAAGTTTTAAATGTGTTCTCATTTAAACACTGGAGGAGTTTTCTCAGTATGTGTGGATGGGAGAGAGTCAGGAAGGAGGAAAAGTGAGTCCAAGAGAAAATATAATATTTGACCAATTTAAACCCATGACATTAATTTAAACCCTTTGACATTGTCTCAAGTAGACTCCTTACCATATTGTCCTTGACAATTTTAACTGTAGTGTATTCCCTTGGGAAAATTAGGATTGCAAAAAGAGAAAATCAAATTGATATTTAAGAGCATTGATAATTCTGTTTCATTATTGCAAGGCTTTCTTTCCTGTGGGGTCAACTGAGGTCTGAGTACTTTACCAGGACACCTTGTCTTACTTTGCATCTTTCCCCACTCAGTCTGTTCAGGCTTGGCAGAGGCTTGAGTGCAAAAAGAAGAGCGCATGCTTTGCACCAGCATGTTATTTGAAGGGGAAAACAAAAGCAAAATAACCATTCTTGCTCGTATGGAAGGGCCTTATGAAAATTACAGGTTGTTTTCAAATATATCTCTGGGAGTTCCCTCAGAACTTGGCTGATTTCTCAAGCTCTATTTGGTGTTCTTTTCCCTTGCTTAGTCACATATAAGGGGGTGTTGGTTTTTTAGGGTGCTTCACTCTGTAGATAAAAGAAAATGGTGAAGCCCCATGGTGAAAGCTCTGAAGACTTACTGTCTTGTCCCGCCTGTGAGACTTGAACAGAGCCACAGAAGCAGTGCTGGCGAAAGCTAAAAGAAAGTCCTGTTTGTTTCTGGAATCAGAGATCTAGTACAAATATTTCACCAAGAGTGAAGGAAATACTAAGGAGACAGAATTGTAGTTAGTTTATAAAAGTTGCTGACCCCTTTTGGGGAAGGGACAAAATAATTAGAAGTTGGAACAGTTTAGACTAGGTCCTCCTCACTGCTTCTTTCATAAGTAGGGACAATTCAGTCCTGCTTTTTACAAAAAGTACCAGCCACATATACCTAGAGCCATTTCCTGGTTCCTTTTCTCTGTAGAAAAATCTGGGGAAGTTTTGATTTAAAAAAAAAAAGTGCTACCCTGTCAGAGCAGCTATGGGATAGATAGCATTAAACTCTGGCATAGATAGCAGCTCCTGCTGTTTACTGAGCCTTAAAGTTTGCATGTGCTCTTTTCTAAGGATGTCATGAATGCTACATTCTGTTTTCAAAGTCTCAGCAAAATCTCTGCTGCTGCTTGGATTAGGGGAAGCAGGGGAGGAAATTCCTTAAGATGTTTTTTGAGTTCAGATAACTTTTTGAAAAAGAAACTGCTGAAGCTTGACATGTTGCATTAACTCTCCATGAGAAATGGAAAACTACAGAGTTGGAAACAGTTTCAGCTGTAATGAAGAGTGACTGACCAGTGCGATCGGCCAAGACTCTGTCTCTCTTTGCTGGGGCGGGGGCTGGATCTGGAGATTATAGGCGGCACGCTGGGGATATGGACTTAGTATGGAAAAGCGGAGTGCACACATATGTCTGAGAAGCCCCAAACCTGTTACAATATGGGGTTAATAGAAACATATTTGCTGCCCATTGAGTTCCTTGAGTGACCTTTAGAGAGGTCAAACAGGTGCTAGGAATAATTGTAGCCAGATATAGTGGGCATAAATTAGCATCACACTTAGGAAGACCTGGATTCAAATTCTGCCTGTATTGCATACTAACTGTTTAACCCAAGTCAAATCACAGCGACTCAATAATACTGAAGAGTAAGTATTAATTTGCATTGGTAATTTACATTCCTCTCTGGAAGTTTCCTATGCCAGTGGAATCATTCTGATGGTTGAAAAACAAAAGCAAAAAACCTTTTGCCAAGTTGGAAGAGGTGGCTGGTTTCCTACTGGCTTATAATCCTATCAAGACTTGTTTTCTGATGCCCTAGTAGACCTCCAAATAGCTGCCTGAAACTTCCCATTTCATTTTTCAAAAACAAATTCAGTTCAATTTAATAAGCATATTATGCCTTAAGTAATTACAATCACTGTTTACAGAAATATTTTTTAAAATTAAGTATAAATTTGCATAGAGTTTAATTTTTAAAGGGCCCCTTCACTTGAATAATGAAGTAAAGTGGACATTTCCTTCTATAGTAAACTAAATATAATTAAAATATGAAAAAATGTTATATTTAAAGAGTAAAATTAAGTATATTTACAAATGCTTTCCTTGCCATTTCAAAATAATACTTCCACTTAAAATGCACCATACTGTCATTATTAAAAATAAAAAGACTTTTTAAAAAGTTGCATTTTATAAGTTGGCCTTTTTAGAATTTTTATTTTTTGGTATTCAACATTAACATGGACATTTCCATGTATACAGAAGAACAGAAAGTAGATAGTACATAAAACTGCAAATTTCTATTGGGTCTGTCATATTTACAGTGTTTCATTGACATTCCACTATCCTTTCACTATCACTATCACTATCATTAGTTCTTCAATCACCAACAAACTCATCTTCTCCTAAATGAAAAGTTCTCCTTTGTTACAACAACAACAAAAAAAAACCCAAGCAAAACAACCTATACATTGGCCATTTATGAAAATGCATGTTTCATTATATACTTCTATTCCATCATTTCTCTTTCAAGAGGTAGAAAGCATTCTTTGTCATTAATCTTCTAGCTGGTCATTGTATTGATTAGAGATCTTAAGTAATTTGAAGTTGTTTTTATTTACAGTGTTCTAGTCATATAAATTACTATTCTGGTTCTACTCTCCACACTAGGCATTACTTCATATGTGTCCTCCTAGTTTCCCTGACTCTGTCTCTTTCATAATTTCTTATGGTACAATAAAATTCTATTATATTTTTATACCAAAATTTGTTTAGCCATTCCCCAATTGATACACACTTTTCTTTGTTTCTTGTTTTTTACAATGAGAATATTTTTGTTCATAGGTGTTCTTTTCCTCTTTCTTTGATCCTTTTGGGGTATAGTCCTGGTAGTGGCATAATTAAATCAACACGTATCCACAGCTCAGTGCTTTGGGGCCATTGTTCTAAATTGTTTTCCAGAATGACTGGGCAAATTCACAGCTCTACTAAGAGTGCACTGATCAATGTATCTCTCTTCCCAGAGCCTCTGTATTATCCTTTTTTTTTTTTTAGTCATCATTGTAAATCTGACGGGTGTGAGATAAAACCTTGTTTTAATTTGAATTTATCTTATAAATGATTTGGAAAAAAATTTTTTTCCTATGCATGCTGATAACTTGTATCTCTTCTTTTGAGAATTCCTATTCCAATACTTTGGCCATTTTTTCTGTTGAAGAATGGCTTTTCTCATATAGTTGAATCAGCTATCTATACATCTTGGATATTAGACCTTCATCAGGGAAATTTATGGCAAAATTTTTTCCCTGTTAATGATTTCTTTTCTAATTTGAACTGCATTGATTCTAGTTGAGCAAAAATGTTTCAGTTTTATATAATTAAAATTGTCCATTTTATATTCTGTAATCCTCCTTATACCTTGTTTGGTTAGGAAGCCTTCCTTTATCCAATGTCTAGTAAGCAGTTAACAAATGCTTTTTGACTAACTAACCATATCCATAGTTGCAAGAGTCATTTTCTTGCCTATTCTTCTAATTTCTTTATGACATGACCTCTTATGTCTAGTTTAGGTATCTATTTATATATTCTTGTGGCATGTGGTATATTATTTCTATCAGCCTACTTTCATTTTAGGGCAGCTAGGTGGCACAGTGGATAGAACGCTGGCCCTGGAGTCAAGAAGACCTGAGTTCAAATTTGACCTTAGACACTTACTAGTTGTATGAACCTAGGCAAGTCAGTTAACCCTGTTTGCCTCAGTTCCTTCATCTGTACAATGAGCTGGAGAAGAAAATGGCAAACTACTCCAGTATCTTTACCAAGAAAACTTCAAATGGGTTCACTAAGAGCTGGACATGATTGAAAAATGACTGAACAACAACTTTCATTTTCCCCAACAGTTTTTTGTTGAGTCATTAATCTGTTAGTTAATCCTTTGATTTATTGAACTTTTCATTATTATGTTCATTTGCTTCTGGATTTAGTGTAAATAACTGGCTTTACTTTTCTATTTCTTAATTAGTACTATATATTTTTGGTGATTACTTTTTGTTGTATAGTCTGAGATCTAGTACTACTGGGCCTCCTTTTTATTTTTTTCTCACTATTTCCTTTGATATTCTTAACATTATGTTTCTCTAAATGAATTTTGTTATTTTTTTCTAGTTCTATTAAGTAATTCTTCGTTGATTTAATTGGTATGGCAGTGAATAACTAAATTAATTAAGACAGTATTGTTATTCTCATTATATTAGCACAGCCTAACTATGAACAATTACTATATTTTCAATATTTGCCTTTATTTCTGTAAAGCATGTTTTTTCTTAAAGATATATTTACGTAATTCCTATGTGTATCTTGGCAGGTGGGCTCTCAAAACTTTATCTATTATGTAATCATTTTGAATGGAATTTCTATCTCTTCCTGATGAGTTTTGCTGGTAATATAAGGAAAGGCTGATGATTTGTGCAGGTTTATTCTAGATCCTATTTTCTGGTGTTATTGTTTCAAATAATCATTTAGTTGATTGAATCTTCAGGGATATACTTGTAAGCAATCATTTCAGTTACAAAGAGAAAAGTTTGTCTCCTTTTTTATGCTTATTCTCCAAATTTCTTCATCTTGACTAATTGATATAACTACTATTTCTAGAATTCTATAAACAAAATAGCAGTGATAATGAATATCTTTGTTTTACCCTTGATCTTATTGGAAAGGCCTCTATCATTTCTTCGCTATATAGAGGAAGCTGACTTTTTGTTTTAGATAGAAATTATTTGCCACATTAAGGAAAAGTCCAGTTATTTCTGTGCTTTTACATTTTTTAAACATTAAAGGATGTTATATCATGTGAAAAGTCTTTTCCGCATCTATTTTTATGATGTGATTATACTTGTTTTGTTATTAATATCATCTGTTGTGTTTGTAGTTTTCCTAATACTGAGCCAACCCAATATACCTGAGATAAATCCAATCTGGCCATAGTGTATAATCTTTTTAATATATTGCTGTAGCCTTTTGCTAATATTTTATTCAACATTTTTGTGCTAGTAACCACAAATCACAAACCAGAATATTGGTTTATTGTATTTTTTTTCCTTCTATGCTTTGTGTAGCCCTGATTTAGGCACTAAGACAACATTTATTATAGTGAATTAACATGGTAGTATACCTTTTTTCTATATTACTTCACAGTTTATATAAAATTGAAATTAATTTTCCTTTGAATATTTGATAGAATTTACTTATAAATCTATCTTTTTTTTTTCTTTTGGGAATTCATTTATCACTTGTTCAGATTTTTTTTCTGAGACTGAGTAATTTAGATTCTCTATTTCTTGCACTGTTAATCTGCATAGTTTATACTTATATATATATATTCATCCATTTAATTTAAGTTATTATTTAGTTAATAACAATAATAATAATTAGTATTTATAACAGTATTTACAATGTGCCAAGCACTATGCTAAGTGCTTTACAAATATTATCTCATTTGATCTTCAGTATAAACCTGGGATGTAGGTGCTATTATTATCCTCATTTTACAGATGAGGAAAATGAGGCAAGCAGAGATTAAGCAATTTGCCCAGGGTCACACAGCTAGTAAATGTCTGAGGCTGAATTTGAACTCAGATCTTCCTGATTCTAGGCTGGGCACGCTATCTACTGTACCACCTAGCTGCCTTAATTATGTTGGCATACAATTGGGCAAAATAGTTTTTAATTATTTCCTTTTATTTGGTATTAATTTCCCCTTTTGCTATTTGCAATTTAACTTTCCTCTCCTTTTTAATCAGATATTTATGTTATTAGTTTATTTTTCTTTCCTTAAACCAACTCCTGGTTTTAACTATCAATTGAATGGAGGTTGTTCAGGGATTTTTTTTCCCGCTTTCAAATTTATCTCTTCTTTGATTTTCTGAATTTCTAATTTTCCATTTAGTTGGAGTTTTTTGATTTGTTGCTTCTCTAGTTTTTTTTTTTAATTATTTGCCCAATTCACTAATCTTTTGTTGATGAAAGTGTTTAGAGATACAAATTTCCCTCTAAAGGTTGTTTTAGCTGAATCTCAAACATTTTGTTATAATATCTTACTATTGTAATTTTTTTGATCAGAATATCTATGGTTTCTATGACTTGCTCTTTCATCTACACATTCTTTAGGATTAAATTATTTAATCTTTAAGTTTTAATGTTTTCTTGAAATGCTCAGTATCGATTATAATTTTTTTTAGTATTGTGGTCAGCAAAGAATAAGTTTCATATTTCTACTTTTCTGCATTTGTCTCAAAACATTTAGGCCTTAACATGTGGCAAATTTTATGTAGGCACTACGTATATATTTTTTAAAATTTCCACCCAGCAAGGGATTTGAGATCTAGCCAGAGATTTAGCATATCTAACTTTTCTAAAAGTTTATTCAGGTCTTCAACTTCTTCCTTGTTAATCGAGGGAGCACATTGAAGTTCTCAACTGTCATGTTTTTGCTGTCTATTTCTCATTATAATTTGATTTTTTTCCCTTTAAGTTCTTAGATGCTATGTCATTTGATGCATACATATTAAATATTGATATGGTATCATTTATCTGTTGCGTCTTTAAGCATAATGTGTTTTCTCTGGTTATCTCTTTTAACCATGAAATTTTTCTATTGCTTTCTCTGAGACAGAATGATACTCCTCCATTTTCAAGTTTACCTAAAGCATAACAAATTTTGCTTCAGCAGCTAATGTTGATCCGTGTGAAACTTTATACTTCAAGTGTGTTTCTTCTAAGCAATATATTGTTGGATTCTGCTTTCTAACCCATCTACTATCTTCCACTTTTATGAGGGAGTTTATGCCTTTATGTTTATGGTATGATTGTTAAATGGGTAGTTCTCTCCATAATATTCCTTACACATTTTCTTCTCTTTGCTCCTTGTCATTTTCTTTACAAAGAAGAAGGTGGCAAAAGAGGAAGATTGTGATCAATTTTATGAATTTATAACTGAAGTGGTCTGTTGCCTTTCCTCTTCTCTCCTAACCTAGATCCAGAATACTGGTGCTTATACTTTCCTTCCTTTTAATACCTCCTAATATACATTCCCTGAAGATGAAGTTTGTTTTGCTTTTGACTGTTCCTTCCCTCTTAAATCCTTCTTCCATCTTTCCCCACCTGTTTTCCTGTTGAATTTATTATATCTCTACACCAAACGTGTGTGTGTGTGTGTGTGTGTGTGTGTGTGTGTGTTCAACACTCTAGTTTGGTTCAAATAAGAGTTAGGTTTGTGTGACTCCTGTTTCCCCTTTGCCTTCTTTCATGTTTACATACTTTCCTTATCACCTCAATTATGAGAAATAGTAAGAATATTGCTATACCATACAATATAATATATAATAAACAATTATAACATGTAATAATATATAACACAAAAGATAAGTATTTATGGGATTCAGGAATAAATATCTCCTGGACTTGGAGTCAGAAAGACTTGTATTCAAATGTGGCCTCAGACATATACTAGCATGTCTCTCTGGGAAATTCATTTAACCTCTGTTTGCCTCAGTTTCCTCAAATGTAAAATTGGGAAAATAATAATACTTATCTCCCAGGATTATTGTGAGAATCAAATGAGGTAATATATGTAGAGTGCATAACAGTGCCTGGCACATAGTTTAGGCATTTAATTAATGCTTGTTTCTTTCCTGTATTTCTTCTTCCACCTTCTTATTTCTTCCACAACATATTCCTTTCTCACTTTCCCTTCTTTACTCTCCTAAGACCATCAGCATAAAATAAAACCACTGACAAATTCTGTTTGTAATACTCAACTTCTTATGTGAATCTTTGACATTTTAAGATATTAGAGACCCTTGTCTTTTCTCCCTCTATTAAAATGTCATTCAGTCAACCAAAATTTATTAAACACCTATTATGTACCAAATTCTATGCTAAGTGCTTAGGATACAAAGGTAAAAAGAGCCCCCACCTTCATGGAACTTACATTCTAATGGGTAAAATATGTAGGCATATACAAAAAATAGATGGATGATAATTTCAGAAGGAAAGACACTAGTAGCTAGAGGAGGAAAGAGTGGGCAGAGACCGGAAAAGGCTTCCTATGATTTCAGCTGAATCTTTTTTTTTTTTAATTTTAAACTTTATTCAATTCTGTACTTAGCAATTTCTAAGTATTATACATAAGATACTGCTTTAGACACTTTTATAGAAAACTCAGCTGAATCTTAAAAGTTAGCCAGGGAAACAAAAAGGTGGATGTGAGGAGGAAGAGCATTTCAGGCGTGGGAGACAACCAGTTCCAAAGCATGGAGATAGGAGATGAAGTTTCCTGTAGTTCATGTTGCTAAATTGTAGAATGTGTAGAAGGGAGGAAAATTATGACAGAGACTCTGTATTTAATCTTGGAGGTAATAGGGAGACAGTGGAGTCTGAGTTGGATTCATATCTAATACTTTAGGAAAAACACTTTTGTACCTGATCGGAGAATGGAGTAGATTTGGAAGAAACATTTAAGGTAACAATTAAGGAACTTTTGGAATAGTTCAGGCAAGAGGTAATGAGGGCCTCAACCAGGGTGATGACTGTGTGAGTAAAGAGACTGGGACATATACAGGAGATATTGTGAAGATAGAAACAGCAGGATTTGTTACCTAATTAGATACGTGGGGTGAATGAGAGTGAGGACTTGGGCATAGCACCAATATTGAGAGCCTAGGTGACTTGAGAAATGATGGTGCCCTTGAAAGAATGGGGAAGTTGGAAAGAGGGGAGAGTTTAGGGAAAAAGATAATGAATTTGTCTTGGACATTTTGAGTTTGAGACACCTTTGGAACATCCAGTTTAAGACGTCCAAAAGGCAGCTAGTGATGTAAAACTAGGGCTAGGTAGATTGATCTGGAATTTCAGCAGATAGATGATCATTGAACCTATGGAAGTTAACGATAGCACCAAATGAGACAGAATAAAGGGAAAAGACAAGAGGAACAAGGACAAAGACTTGGGGGGCAGAAAGGGTTATGGATGTGATATGACTGTCTAAGATGCTTGTTATTGTTTCACTTTGGATTTCCTGATAATTTTTTAATCTGGTGCCCTTTTTTAGATCTTCGCTCAAAATATTGGAGAATTAAAATTCTCCTAAGCCTTCCACACTACCATCTTAATTAGAAGTCCTAATTTTTATATGAATAAAATGTTTATCTTTCAAGGTTTATGTGGTCAGTGATTTCAGCTCCAAGTGAACTAGCTTACTGCTGATGCACTTTTCTGTATTTAGATACGCTAGTTGTTAAAAAGCAAACATAGCCTGTTGCTGAGACCATAGTCAGTCAGTAAGCATTTATTAAGCACCTACTGTATGTCAGGCACTGTGTTAAGTGCTGGGGATATAGAAAGAGGCAAAAGATAATCCCTATCCTTGAGGAGCTCATAATCTAATAGGCAAGACAGCAAACAAACAAATGTGTACAAACATATAAATAGGATAAATATGAAATGACTAACAGGGAAAGTACTAGAAATAAGAGGAGTTGGGAAGGCTTCTGTAGAAGATGGGATTTTAGTTGTGATTTGAAGGAAGCCAGGAAAAGCCATAAGGTAGAGATGGGAAGGGAGAGCCTTGACTAGGTACAGCCAGAGAGAATGCCCCAAGTCAGGAGAATGGAGATTCTTGTTCAAGAAACAGCATAGAGGCCATTGGCAATGGATTGAAGAGTATATGGAGGACAGTATGGTTTAAGAAGACTGGAAAGGTAGGAGGGGCTAGGATCAGGGATGGAGAACCTGTGGCCTTGTGGCCATATGTGGCCTTCTAGATTTTTAAGTGCGGCCTTTTGATTGAATCCAAATTTTACAGAGTTTTGGTTATAGAGCTAGGTTATGAAGGGCTTTAAAAGCTAAATCAAGGATTTTGTTTGATTCTGAAACCAATAGGGAGCCAACAAAGTTTATTGAGTAGGGTAGTAATAGGGTCAGACTTATGTTTTAGGAAAATCCCTTAGGTAGCTGAATGGAGGATGAATTGGAGAGAGGAGGGACTCGAGTCAGGCAGACCCACCAGCAGGCTATTGCAATAGTCAAAGAATGAGGTAATGAGGGCCTGTACCAGGATGGTGGCAATATCAGAGGAGAGAAGGGAGTTTATTCAAGAGATGTTGCAGAAGTGAATTCAATAGGCCTTGGCAAATAATTGGATATGAGGGGTAACAGATGCTGAGGAGCAAGGATGACATTTATGTTGTGAGCCTGGGGAAATGGGAGGATTATATTGCTTTCCAAAGAAATAAGAAAGTTAGGAAAGTGGGAGAGCTTAAGGGAAAATATAATGAGTTTAGTTTTGGACACGTTGAGTTTAAGATGTGTATTGGACATCCAGTTCCAGATGTCTAAAAGGCAGTTGGAGGTGTGAGATTGGAGGTCAGCAGAAAGGTTAGGACAGGTTAGGTAGATTTGAGAATCATCAGCATAGTGATTGTTATTAAATTCATGGGAACTGATGAGCTAACCAAATGAATTAATATAGAGGAAAAAGAGAGAGCAGGACCCAGGACTGGACCCTGTGACTGTCTAACCTACCTTTAAAGGGTATGATCTGGATGAAGATCTGGCAAAGAGACTGAAAAGCAGGGGTCAGATAGGTAAGAAGAGAACCAGGAGAGAATGATGTCACAAAAATCTAGAGAGAAGAGAGTATCAAGGAGAAGAGGGTAATCAACAGTATCAGAAGCTGCAGAGAGGTCAAGAAGAATGAGGATTGAGAAAAGGCCCATTGTATTTGGGAATTAGAGCACTGGTAACTTTGAGGTAAGAAGTTTTGGTGAAATGATAAGGTTGGAAGATGGTTTGTAAAGGGTTAAGAAGAGAGTGAGAGGAAAGTGGAGACACCTATTGTAGACAGCCTTCTCCGGGAGTTTAGCCACAAAGGGCAGGAGAGACATAGGGCAATAGTTAGCAGGGGTAAAAGGATGAAGTTCGGGTCTTTTGAGGATGGAGGAGACACAAGCATATTTGTAGGAAATGAGGAAAGAGCCAGTGGACCATATACACTGACTTCCGGCATGGTTAAACCTGCCAGAATTTGGTCTCTGCTGGAATAACCTTCAAATACCCAAGGACACTTCCATGCCATGATAGGACATTTCCATTGATATTGACACAGTGTCAAGAGAACCAGAAGAAGGCCTTTCACATGTCGGGTGCATCCCCTGTGTGGGATTTACAGTAAGATAAGATAAGAATGGGCAGGCACCAAGAGGTTGAAATCTGCGTGATTGCAACAAATGTTCATACTGATGGCATTACAGATCAATTGAAGCAAAAATACTTCTGGAAAAATTAGTAATTCACTAATCTCACTAGAGAGCCAGTGCACATGCACACACATCCTTAAACAGGTTAATGAGTTTTAGAACTATTTTGTACCTTGTTGTTTCTTTGTTTCATTTCTCATTTTCTCAATGCTAACTAGCTGACTTTGTGACCCTTGGGCAAGTGACTAGACATCTCAGTGCTCCAGGCAAATTTTTTATATATAAATTGTATAATGGTTATGGATTCACACTAATATTGGGAGTTTCCTCACTGGGAATTCCCTATAGCAAGGAAATCAGAGGTTTAAGCCAAAATAAAAATCCCATAATCATTTTGGAAAAAATAATAAAAATAACTTTAGGAAAAACAATGTCATCATCACTTTCAGCTTTGCCAATCTTTATTCCATATTTGTAGGCACATACCTAAATTTACAGAGTAGCCTTGAAAACTGATAATATTTTTATAGCACTTTAAGGTTAACAAAGTGCTTTTCTCACAACAACCATGTAAAGTATATTTTTTCTCCTGCATTTCCCTCACAATATCTTTTTTATTCCTTTCCTTCTTCAAAATTCCTTCTTGGTTATATGTTGCAGTCAGTTCCCACTCACCGTGCAGCTCTCCCTTCCTTGCCCTTTGTATGATATTCATTTTTAATTGGAGACTGTTGAGTTCCATGTCTTACCGCCATGCAACAACACAGATAGACATTGGAATGATACCAAGAAAATGTACAATAGGAAGAGAGATTAGCCTGCTCATGTGGCTAGGGTGAGAAAGGACAAGCACAGTGTATTCCACACATCCTCATGATGTTAGGAGAAATCAAGGAAGGCCTCTGACATGTTGAGTGGTCCCCATGTGGCAAACTTATGGGAGACCATGGACAAGAGTAATATGGGATGAGCTGCAGGCTTCATCATTGGAAGGAACAGCCCAATCAATGAGAACATGGATTGTTTTAACTATTGTGTGTCTATCCCCCTTTTACAGGTGAACCAATTGAGGCTTAATTGAATTAGTATTTGAATGATTATGAGTGAATGTCAGACATCCAAGTCCAACCAGCCCTACCCCTTTCTAGTTTCAGACTAACAGATTAGACAGTTGACCCATTGGCAGGAATTTCCAACTGATTGGCCAGAGTGGAGAGGAGGGCGATAAAAACAGAGACTCAATCCATCAGGTAGGCAGCGTAGACAAAATGAAATGTGAAATGGCAAAACTCCGCGATACAATTAGAATTCTAAATCTTGTTAACCTATTTAAGGTTAAGAGGGTGTGTGTGTGTGTGTGTGTGTGTGTGTGTGTGTGTGTGTGTGTGTGTTTGTGTTTGTGTATGTGTATGGTAGCAGTCTGGGAAAGATGCTTCTGGGAGAAGACTGCTGATGTTAGTAAAAACATCATGTTCTTTTTTCAAATGTAGTTGTGTCATTCTCCTGGAATTGCTTCTTCTGGACCTAGCTGGCATTAACATTCTTCCTTCTCCTCCTCCCACAAGATCTGTTTGTTTGTACAGATCACATACATCTTTATCTGTACAGAGCTACTCTCAAGGGAGGGCCTGTGGGTCATTATTTTTAAAAAGACTTGTCTAGACATAGATGAAGGATAGCTCTAGCCAGCATGAGGCATTCCATTGATAGTGTCTACATTACTGTGTCTTGATGGCTGACATTTCCAACAAATATAGTAGCTCCTAACTTCTATACATCTCTCCCTTGCTTTTTCTCCCTAAATGGATACTACTAAACTCTCACTTTTATTAAGGATTAATAGGGTTCTGCCAAAATAATTTATGAGCTGTGAGGAATTTACAAAAAGAGTTTGTTAATGTCCCAGAGTCTCCTATAGTGACTTTTCTAAACCTTGGCATTCTGCTGATTTGGTACATGCTAAGAAATTAACAGGGTGCTAGGGTGAACATGGCATGAATCTTGTATCTGTGCCAATTGAAACCACTGAAGACAAAGTACCTCTAGTCAGAGACTAGGGCAGCTTCAAGAATGTGTAGACCTGGAATTCTGTAAGCCAAAGAGACCTGCTGTGACTCAGGAGTATGTTAGGAAGGTTTGTTGTGGGACTAGGCCAATTTCTTCCTTTTTTTTTCTCTTGGTAATTATTTTTGTTAGAATTTCAATTAAACTTGAAATCCTCAAGAGTTTTGCATAGGATTTCATGAAAATAAGTTTTTTGTTGATTGAACATGGCCCACAATGCCTGAAGATAACTTTCTTCATATAAGAAAAGATTTCACTAATTATAAATGTCATCGTTGGATCTTTCAGATGATAACTTTTTAAGTTAAATTTAATTTTTTCAATTAACAAATATTTATTTTCTCCCCTCACACAAAAGAAAAATAAAACTCTCATAATAAAAATGTATAGTCAAGAAAAACAAATTCCATATTTACTATGTCCAAATACGTGTCATTCTGCATGTTTAGTCCATCATTTCTCTGTCAAGAGATGGGCAGTATATCTTCATTGTTATTGAGACAACAAGATTGATGCAGTGGTTAGAAGTGCTGGACTTGGAATTGGAATCTCATTTCAGACACTAGCTTTGTGATTTATAACCTCTCTCAGACTTTGTTTCCCTATCTGTAAAATGGGGATAATAATAGCACCTCCCTCGAAGAGTTGTAAGATAACATATGTAAAAGCACTTTGAAAACTTCTAAGCACTATATAATTGCTAGTTATTATTTTTATCATTTTAAGTTCTCTAGAATAATAATTGATCATTACATTGCTCAGATTTCTTAAGTCTTTCAATGTCATTCATTTTCACAATTTTCACAAATGTTTTCACGTTTTGTATAAATAGTTCTCAGGGTCAAATGATATTTCACAGGCCACCTTTCAGTTGAATTCAACAAGCATTTATTAAGCATCTACTATGTAGCAGACATGGTGCAAAATGATAAAGAAATAATCCTTGTTTTCAAGTATATTATATTCTATTGGCGAGAAACAGCATTACACAAATCAATACAGAATATATAATAGTAATAGGGGTGTGTTGAGAGACTTTCAGGACTGACTATTGTAGACTTCGGTAGTTTTCTGGTTTTTGCAATGGAGCAGGTCCTTGGAATGGATTTATTTGCTCTATGATCTTCTGGAAGCTGTGGAGGTCTGGAGAGAATCCTCAGAAGCACTTCCAGTCTGGAGTGAGTGCAAGGAAGTTGCCACAGTCAGGACTTCCATCCCTAGGAACTGGACCACTCTGGAAAAGCCCTCAGGCCAGATTGAGAATGTGGTTGGTAAACCCCCTCTTTCCCCAGTCTGGTGGAGTTTATCCAGTGGACTGATTTAGTAACCACCAAAAAAAAAAGCCTTTGGAGATTAATAATAAGAAAGTATCCTATTCTGAAATGTCTTCATTGTTTCAGATTTGGAAAGTATACTAAACTCTGGGCCACTGGGAAGAGTTTTGTTAAGTATTTATTCTTCCAGCTTGCTGCTTCATCAAAAGACCCAGCCATATTCTGGGACAATTCTGCTTTTTGAGATACCTAAATGCGTAGGCAACAGGTATGCCTGTGCTTAACAGTTAAAA
Organism: Phascolarctos cinereus; assembly: GCF_003287225.1. Classification (NCBI taxonomy): domain Eukaryota; kingdom Metazoa; phylum Chordata; class Mammalia; order Diprotodontia; family Phascolarctidae; genus Phascolarctos; species Phascolarctos cinereus. The sequence continues at coordinate 12,564,779 of NW_027556098.1, forward strand.
CCAGCTAGTTTTACCCTGTTACAGAAGCATAGTTAACATATATGGATAGAGCTACTTTTGAACTTTGGTTTGTGTTTAAAAAAGAAAAAAGGCTAACAAGAATCCTTTATGATTGTCCATGTATTTTGTGTTGCATTTGTTTGTAGAGAGCACAAAACTGGTTCTGGGATTGTGTATATGAGTGTTTTAAAAAATAGCACTGTTTCAAAAGTGGAACTGTAGCAGAAAAATGGTGGTGGTGGTGGGAGGGCAATGGAGTTCCGCCCCACCCCCGCTTGTTTCTGATGGTTAGCACCAGAGTTCTCAAATAAGAAGGTAGTAAAGATAAGTGAAGCCACATGTGGGAAACCTGGAGAAACAGCAGCTCCTCCAGTTTTCCATTTCTCTCTGAGTCCAGAAGAGCCTACAGCTGGTGGGAAAGCTGAATGATATGTGGGAACCTGGGAAATTCAAAGCCAACTTTACTGGAGAATTTCTCTTTATCATGGTAAGCAACTTATGGTCTGAAAGTCCTGCAAGACAGGGCTCTTCTTATGGGATCATTTGCAAAACTTTGCTCTTTGTGGTCACTTAAGCTAAATATATGGATGCTTCCCCATACCTGTTTCCTGTCATGATACATGAGTAGAGTTTTCTTTTTAGCTACTCATCCTCACAGTAACTTCATCTAGCGAATGCCCTCAGGAAACAGACCTTATTCTGGGGCCCAGAAATAACCAAACCAGACAAGGTGGATTCTCAGGGGGATTGGGCTCCAGAGATATAGACTTTCTTGTCACAGTATCCTGCTGTCACCCTTGAAACTAAAGCCTGGCCTCTGCCAGTACAGGTGGCCTGATGGATTGGAGCTCTCATGGGGACACAAAGGAAGACATGCAACAAGGCCATCGACTCTACAGGATGGCCGGATCAAATTCAGTGCCTTGATTTGAGTCCAGGAGCAGAGAAGGAGCCAAGTGCAGCTATCATATGTTCACTGGGTCTGACAACCTTCGAGGGCTGACTGCTGAGTCAACTGTGCATCAGAAGGCTTTTCAAAGGGCACAGCCAGCCTAGCTTCCATCAGGAATCAGACAGAAGGATAAAGAGAAGTTTAATAGCTGCTGAACCTTAATGGAATAGTGTGTCCACATTTGGTTACCCTATTCAGTAGGGGCCTGGGAAGAGCTTACTTATTAATCGGGTAACTTATTCATCAAAGGGTATTTATGCCAACTGGCACTAGGGGGCGATAGTGATCTAATTAAATTCATCACCCAAAGCTTTCCCGTGAAAAATAGAAGCAGGGTTTTTCTGATAATGACATTAGGGCCTAAGAAGTAGGATGAGTTCTGAAGAAAGTTATAGGCCCCTTTCCCCATAAGTGTTTTTCATCTGTCTGCAATAGCTTAGCTGTGATCCTCCCTGCTTAGTTTAGCTGGCCCTTGAAGCCTAGCTTCTTGCAGCTAATCATTGGTCCATCAACTAGCCATCTAAGGAGATATTTAGGATTGGAATAAAAATGTCAGAAACACACTTAAATAGCAAATCATTACCAAACTAAGCACCAGGGACGACTTAATTTAAGCAAGTTCAGTCCTCACAGTTCACTTCTCTGCATCTCCCCCAACCTCAGCTATCCTTACTCCTTCCTAAAACAAAATAAAACAAAACAAAAAAACAAAACAAAAAACAAACCCTTGTTCATTAAGGAAACCAAGGGAGAGTTGGAAGGGGGAGAGGAGGTGATGGGAGTTTAGAAAAATCCTTCAAAACTCTACCATTTAGTGATTCTACAAGAGGAGGCTATGGATGGGAATGTGCTGGGGTCAGACTTAGATCATCTGCCACCATGTGACATGACAGTCCGGTCTTAATAAAAATAAAAATAAAAAAACCACAAACTCGTGGAAGTTCCCATGAGCTCAGGACTTCAAAAAAACTTGGGTTCAGGCAGGGTCATAAATAGCTTATATTGTGCCGCAAGCCCTTCCTTTTTCAGGAATGCAATCCCAGAGATCTCGGGCTGTCCAGAGGTCATCCATTCCATTCCCTGTCTTCAAAGAAAGCAGTCTTCACTTTTCTGAATGGATGGGCACCTTTTCTGTTCTTCCTTTTATCTAACTTATCATCCTCCTATAGAAAGTCAAATCCCTGGGTCTGTCCTTAGCTGTAATAGGAAACAGCTGGCTCTTGCACTTTCTGGAATAGCCCTTCCTCCACCTAGAACCTGCCTTGACTCCTTCAAGTTGAATAATCTTTTAACCTCTCCTCATAGATCCCCTTCTGTAACCCTTTAATCTCATACTGTGCCCTCCTATGATTCTGGGCAAATTATCCATATCTTTCTTAAAATATGAAGTGTAGCACTGAACCCAATACTGTGGGAAGGGCTTGACTGGGGCTAATTCATCCCACAGGAATTACCTTTTCTATATCCCTACATCAGATATTTGTCTCCATTGTAACAGTGCTAAAATCTGTTGTCCCATCATGTTTCATTGTGGAGTTCATTGCACCATGAAACCATTCTTGTCTTTTCAGTATACCTACTCTTTTCTTCTCTTGCAAATGTGCAATAGCACTCACAGTATCATAGAATTCGAAAGCTGTAAGGAACGTCAGTGCTGTATAGTCCACATCAAATCACAAGAATCCCCATGATCACATATGTAAGTGGTCATTTAGCCTCTGGTTGGAGACTTTTAAGGAGGGAGAACCCACCACCTTGAAGCAACCCAGTGCACTTTTGAATAGGTCTCATTTTATTTCTACAAGAGCCCATATGCTTCACTCACTGAACTTTTGTTAGTACTTACCTTCTTACTTTTATAATTTTTTAATAATTAATTTTTAGTGTTCAACATTCAGTTCCATAAGATTTTGAGTTTTAAATTTTCTCCCTGTTCCACTTCTTCCTCTCTCTCCTCCCCCAAGACGGCATACAATCCAATATAGGCTCCACATATACATCCATGTTAAGCATATTTTCCCATTAGTCATGATGTAAAGAACAATTAGAACTAATGGGAGGATCCACAAGAATGAAGCAATAAAACAAAACAACAGGAAAAGGAGAGCAAATAGAATGCTTCCATCTGCATTTAGACTCCATAGTTCTTTCTCTGGGTGTGGATAGCAATTTCCATCATGAGTCTTTTGGAGTTGTCTTAGATTCTTGCATTGCTATGAAGAACCAAATCTATCAAAGTCAGTCATCCTATAAGTGGCTGTTACTGTGTACAATGTTCTCCTGGTTCTGCTCATTTCACTCTGCATCAGTTCATGTAAGTCTTTCCAGGTTTTTTTGAAGTCAGCCTGTTTATCATTTCTTATGGCACTAATAGTATTCCATTACATTCATATACTACAACTTGTTCAACCATTTCCCAATTGATGGGCATCCCCTGAATTTCCAATTTGCCACACAAAAAGATATAAATATTTTTGTACATGTGGGTCTACTTTTGTAAAAATTTTGAAGTCACTTCTTTTAGGTAGTTGTCTCTAGTCCAAGTGAAGACTCTGGCATCCACAGGGAACCATTGTCTGATCCCAAGGGGTGTATAATTAACCAATTTCAGAGTCAGATGATGGGCTGCATCTCACACTTCCCATAATAGCAAACCTACACTTATCTACAACATAGCTAACCCACTCCCTTCACCCATTATAGCTCAACACTCCTCCAATCTACCTCCATTTTCCTCCCATGAATGATCTGGTGTTGGGTCCTCAGGACAGTAATAACCTATATAATCCCCAGATGTCCACAGCAGCTACCTGGGCAAAATTCCTGTTTTGATTACAGCAGCTCTCAAACCCCAAACACTAAGGTATAGAAGAGTTGCCTCCTTCTGCATTTATGGAAAGCATACCCACACCAGCAAAATTACAGATCCTTGAAGTATTCAGATATTAGCTATTTTGCTCAAACTGATGCCATTGACAAATACAGTCAGCATATTGGGATCACTCTATATTGGGAGAAATATTTTTTTTTGCTTTTTAAAAATTTTTTTAAATTTTTAACATGTTTTTAAAACTTTGGGTTACAAATTTTCTCCCTTCCTCCCTCCCCACCCACTCTCATTGAAAAGGCAAACATCTCAATACATGTTATAGATGTGCAGTCATGCAAAACACTTCCATAGTAGTTCTGTTGTGAAAAACTAAGTATATTTCCCTTCATCCTATCCTACCCTCCATTTATTCTATTCTCTCTTTTGACCTTGTCCCTCCTCAGGGGGGGACAAATGTTTGCTTTTGATTATCCCCTCCCCCAGTCTGCCCTCCCCTCTATCAACCCCCTGCTCTCTTGTCCCCTTCCCCCCTTATTTTCCTATAGGGTAAGATAGATTTCCATACCCCATTGCGTATGTTATTCCCTCCTTAAGCCAAATCCTATGAGAATAAGATTCACTCATTCCCTCTCACCTTCCCCCATTTCCCTTCCACCATAAAAGCCTTTTCTTGTCTGTTTCATGTGAGATAATTTACCCCATTCTACTTCTCCCTTTCTCCTTCTCCCAATATAATCCTCTCTCACCCCTTAATTTATTTTCCAGATATCATCCCTTCATCTTCAACTCACCCTGTGCCCTCTATCTATGTATACATACATATATTTTTTTTCCCCTCCCACTACCCTAATACTGACAAAGGACTCGTGAGTTACAAATATCATCTTTCCATGCAGGAATGTAAAGAGTTCAACCTTAATAAGTCTCTTATCATTTCTCTTTCCTGTTTACCTCTTCCATGTTTCATTTGAGTCTTGTATTTGAAAGTCAAATTTTATATTTAGTTCTGGTCTTTTCCTCAGGAATGCTTGAAAGTCCCCTATTTCATTGAATGACCACTTTTTGCCCTGTAGGATTATACTCAGTTTTGCTGGGTAGGGAGAAATAAATATTAAGAGTTCCAGATTCAGAACAGATTCTTGAATACATCATATCTCTCCTGTTTGACTTTATATCTTCAATAATCACTCTTTAAGCACAAGATTTGAATGAGTTTTTTTTAACCAGTTCACTAGTAATAGTGTATCTAAGGAATATAACTACGAAATAATTCAGTTCAACAAGTATCTCTTAAATGTTTGCTATAAGCAGAGAATTCTGCTGGCAGAGTCACAAAGTTCAGATAAGACTTTCTTGTATGAAAGTAATTTACAATCCAGTAGCTGATGTTCTTTAAGACAAACAAACAAAATGCCTCCAAATGACTGGGTCCTTCAAAATAGTCAACTTGGAAGGGAATATACTTATTCCAACAATAACATTTCTGGAATGCCTTATCTGGGTCTGCCTTTAAAACAATTTATGAGCCACACATGAAAATTAATTTTGATACTTTATATTTTTGTCAAGGAAATGACTAAAAATACTATTGCTCATCTTGATTACCCACATTATTCACTAGACTTGAAGCCAGATGACTTTTGGCTGTTTCCAAAAATTAAACCCACCCTCAAAAAACAGCTGGTAAATATCAGAGCTGAGACTTAAATTCAGGTCTTCTGACTGAGAGTTGTTTTTCCATTATACCAAACTTTCTCTTTCTGTAGAAGGGAAGGTAGATAACTGAGGCTGGAGGTATAATTCCCCCAATACCCAGCACACTAAGTTACAGGTAGTAGAGGCCCTTAAATCTTCCTTGAATCAATGACTCTCAGCTCTGATCCTTATCAATTGTTTTTTCAGGGTGGGTTTGATCTTTGAAAACAGTCAAAAGTCATCTGGCTTCAAGTCTGGGGAATAACACGGATAATCAAGATGAACAACAGAGTTTTTGGTCCTTTCCTAGACAAAAACATAAAATTGGAGGCATAACTCCCTAGCATCGAACACACAAAATTTGATATAGGAGGCACTTAAATGTTCATTGAATATTTCCTGGATCAGTCTACTAAGCCATTATAGATTATTCTGCCAGGATTTGTCCTTTCACACAGGTAAGGAAAAATGCATGAAGGGAAAATGCAACATCTTTTCATTGGTTATATTAATCCTTGTGATTTTGACTGCCACTGGCAAACCATTTGGGTTTGAGCACAATGAACGTTTCAAGAGATTGGCTGCCAAAGCATCGAGAGAATACCGAAAAGGACTATTAATAACAAAGTCCTTTCTCCTTTTCCCCCAGGTTCTGATGCCAGCACAATTGAAATCCACATACCGAGTGGGTCCCAAAACTTAAATGATGCTGCTGCTCCAGAGGGGATCAGGGGGAAGTTATGAAGGGCAACCATTGGAGGGCTGAGAGGCTCCCATCCTGAATTCTTAAGGCCATTGTCAAGGTTTCCTGCTCTTTGGAGCAATGTCTCCCTCCCACCGACTCTGTTGCCTCTCTGTTACTATTACCTTTACTCCCCTACCCATTCTCCTGTTTTTGAAAGGTTTCTAGCTTTTCCCTTACAAAAAAAAATTCACTTTTAGGGTAGATGAATGAGCTGTGCCTGGAAATGGAAGAGCTAACTTGAGCATTCCCTTGTAAATGAGCTGTGCAACAGCTTATCTCAGCAACATCACTCCCAGGCAGTTTTCTCAAACTGTCTAGAAGCCAAAAGCTTGCTCCAAATCCTTTCCTGGAAAAATAAAGTGGTTTTAACTCATTCTGCAAGGTTTCCAGTTTTCTTCAAGGACAACCTTACAAGCATGCTTGTCTGCAGATTGAATGAGATTAAAATGGCGACAAAAGATAGCGCTAGTGGTAGCAACACAGTGTATTTTCAGCCAGATAAATAGGTTGTAGTGGAATTGTAGATCATAGTCTCTGCGCTACCATATTTGGTGGGTGAGAAGGTGACCTGTTTGGATGTCAAAACTTGTTTTTGTCCCTGACACTATGTTGAGCAAAAATATTTTCAGAAGAACCTCTCTATAAATATAATTCATGTAATGTTATTAACTGGTAGAACCAGAAAGAGAGAAGATTCCGTCTTAGCCAGCTACAAAACTAAAAGAAGCTCTTTGCAGAAATGCTAGAATGTGCACTTATATGTTGCAAAAACAATAATGATTCTAAAAATAATAACCCAAAAAATAAAAGTGAATTAAGTCTTATAGTCTCAGAACATCAGACACTATTGATTATCTTCTATTTTGACATCCCATTTATCTAAACATATTCCCTTCCTTCTCCCAAAAGCCATTCCTCATAACATAGATTTTTAAAAAGAGATTGAAAAAAGATTTTTCAACAAAAGTAACCACCACATCTAAAAGTGCCTGGCACATAGTGAACATTTAATAGATGCTTGTTTGTTGATTGATTAAATCTGACAGTGTATGCAATGTTCCACACCAACATCCCTCCATCTCTGCACAGAAGAGTTCGTGGAATCATAGGATTATAGATTTGAAGCTGGAAGGGACCAGTATTTCCAGGAAACTGAATGAGAAGAAGCTTTTTCCTTACTTTCTAAGGGCCAAACTGGAACATTATGATTGCATACTGTTCAATTTGAGGTTTCATGATTTTTTCCATTACATTTTTGCAGTCATTGTAGATGTTTTTCCTGGTTCTGCTTACTTCCTTTTGCATCAGTTCATGTAAGTCTTCATGTAAGTGCTTCTCTGTATTCTTCATAATCATCATTATGGCACAGTAATATTTCGTTTCATTGATGTATCAATCAATGGCCATCTATTTTGTTTCCAGTACTTTGCTACTTGGTATCCCTTCTTCCATGAGTAGTTTTCATTCCCTGGAAGTGAGGTCATTTAACCCACATTTTCTGCAAATTTGTGGCTGACACGTGGTGTATTTTGGTTGGTTGGAACATGGCCACCACTGTAGCTCACATTTATATGGGACTTTTAAGTTTATAAAATGCTTTGCATTCATTATCTCATTTAATCCTCACAGTAATCTCATGATCATATCATTATCCTCATTTTACATGTGAGAAAAATAAAGTTCTAGAAAGTCAAATGACTTGCTCATAGGCACAAATTGTGTTAGAGGGATTTGAATCTAGGTCTCTCTCAATTCCAAGAACATTCCTATTTCTACTACGTAGCCCTTCATTGTTAGTATATAGGTTCTTTCTGGCAAGAAAAACTACATTTCTGGTAAGTCTCCTTCTAGCCATATTGAGTGTGATTTCCATACACCTTGGGCCATTTCTTTAGTCAGGCCATTCTTAACCATTTTTGTGGCATGGACCCCCAGAGGTACATGGGTGTTAACAAAAAGTTAACCCTGCCCCTCAAAAGTATACACTACCCGTTTTAAAATTTAATCCACATTGTAACATTTTCTCCATCACTTTCTCAAGTCTAGAAATTGACAAAAACGGTAAATGAAGCCCTGATGGTAGTATTTGTCCATTTTTAAGGGGTGATGCTCACAATGGAAATTTACCAATTGGATCTCTAGAGCCATTAGAGCTGGCTCTAGCACACCACCACACAGATCCCTTTGGCTGTCTGGTGATGCTTGTGGACCCATTATAATAATAAGGTTCATCACTAATGTTCATATTTGAAGGAAATGCTAAATTTCTGTTAGAAATTAGTGAAAATAGAGATGTACTTTTTTTTCCTTTCCAAGGTCATGGACCCCCATATGTAAAAAATTAAGAACTCCTACTCTTTAAAAAATATTTATTTTTAGTTTTCAACATTCGATTTTATAAGATTTTGAGTTCTAAATTTCCCCCCTCCTGCCACTTTCCCCTCCCCAAGATAGCATGCAATTTGATATAGGCTACATACGTATGATCGTATTGAACATATTTCCACATTAGTCATGTTGTGAGAGAAGAATCAGAACAAAAGGGGAAAAAATGAGAAAGAAAAAGCAAAAAACGAAAGAAGGAGAAAATAGTATGTTTTGACCTGCATTCACACTCTATGGTTCTTTCTCTAGATGTGGATTTTCCATCAATGAGTCTTCTGGAATTGTCTTAGATCATGGCATTGCTGAGAAGAGCTATGTTTAACCTTTGTTATCACACAATGTGATTGGGTCATTGGCTTATTGGGTCATCACACAACGTGGCTGTTATTGTGTACAGTGTTCTCCTGAAGACCCCCTTCTTTTAAATATTTTGTAAATAAGTAAGTGCCAACATAGAACTTTTCTGAGTGCAGAGTAGAACACTGTATCTCAAAATCTTTTTCATTCTGGAAAAACTGTGCCATTAACCCTTAACGTTCTAGAGCTCAAGATTTATAGTTTTAGAAACCCTCTTTCCCTTACCCCTCATTAAAAGAGAGATAAGCAGGTGTTTCAATCTGTCAGGACCTAATTGAGGTTTCTCCTCTCTGATAAATAGAACTTAAGGAGTATTTAAAGGAGAGAAGAGAGCTTTATAACAAATCCAGAGAATCCAGGGCAAATGCCTGCTAATTTATTAGCAAAGAACCTATCCCTCAGGAATGAAAATATCATCTTCTTTTAATCACTAAGCATTTATTGAGTGACTATTATGGAGTAGTCATTATACTATGTGCCAGGAATTAAAAGACAAAAGCAAAAGTCCCTACTTTTCAAGGGCTTCATTCTTTTGGGATAAGGGAATGGAACAAGCATTTATTAAGAGCCTACTATGTTCCAGGCACTTGTGCTAAATGCTTTACAAATATTTCCTCATTTGAGACAAACATATACACATATAGGCATATAAAATACAGATAAAAATAATTTGTGTGAGGAGTTAGTAGTATCTTAAGCTGGAGTTGAACCTTGAGAGAAGTTTGAGTGATGGACATGAGAAAATGCATTCCAGGCGCAAGGGGCAGCCTGTGAAAAGGCTTATATGAATGGTCTTATATGAATGATAAGAAAGCCAGTTTGTCTCAATTGTAGAGTGTGTAAAGGAGAATAATGCATTGGAAGTTCCAAGGTTGGAAAAGTAAGTTAAGGCCAGGTTCTGAAGAGCTCTGAATGCCAGATATAGGAGTTTATCCTAGAGATGAAAGAGAACAGCTGGAGTTCATTGAGTGGAGTGAGTTGGCCAGACCTGTGCCTTAGGAAAATCACTTTGGTGGCTGTGTGGTGGACTGGTGGGAGTGGGAATGCCCTCACTGAGACCTCAATCTCTCTGTCCCTTAGTAGCTTTTCAGGCCATTACCCTTGCTCTGACTTCCCCCTCCTCTCCAGTTTTGATCCTGTAGTTAGCCAATTAAACATTACAAGGATCTCTGACAAGGGATCTCAAAATCTTTGCTCATTCTCTTGTCTTCTCTTGCTAAACACCTAAATTACTTCCACTATTTGCCTCTTTGGTGCCTTTTCGCGTGCTGCTGAATGGAGATGGAGAAAGTCGTACAACCATGATGATGGGTAGATAATTAATTCATGTTATTCAACTTCAATTGAACCTTCACCGCTACAGAGTAATCCTTTTATTTTTAATTGATTCCCTTTGGGCAGCTAGGTGGCCCAGTGGATAGAGTGGTGGATCTGGTGTTGGATTCAAATCTGGCCTTAGACACTAGTTGTATGATCCTGGACAAGTCACCTGACCCTGTCTGCCTCAGTTTCCTCATCTGTCAAACGAGCTGGAGAAGGAAATGGCAAACCACACCAGTATCTTTGCCAAGAAAACCCCAAATGTGATCACAAAGAGTCAGAAACAACAATTGATTCCCTATCTCACTCCCCACAAAAGTTCATATAAACTTTCCCTTTTCCCCTCCTCCAGCTTCTTATACTATCCCTCTTTGTTCTCTTAAGCTGAGGACCCTACCTCTATCTTCAACTTAGAAAATGGCCTTCCTCTTCTCCCCGTCCTTTTATCTCAAAATATCTCATCATCATTCCCTACTCTCTTCTCTTTACTCCTAATCTATGACATTGAAGTAGTCCATCTCTTTGGTAAGGATATATACCTTTGATTTATCTCCTCCACTCTTCTTCACAGATTACAGATTACGACTTCAATTATCCTCTTTCCCTCCCTCCCTCCCTTCTTTCTTTCTTTCTTTCTTTCTTTCTTTCTTTCTTTCTTTCTTTCTTTCTTTCTTTCTTTCTTTCTTTCTTTCTTTCTTTCTTTCTTTCTTTCTTTCTTTCTTTCTTTTCTTCTTTTTCTTCTTCTTCTTCTTCTTCTTCTTCTTCTTCTTCTTCTTCTCCTCCTCCTCCTCCTCCTCCTCCTCCTCCTTCTTCTTCTTCTTCTCTCTCTCTCTCTCTCTCTCTCTCTCTCTCTCTCTCTCTCTCTCTCTCTCTCTCTCTCTCTCTCTTTCTCTTTCCCTCTCTTCTTCAACTTCTCCCTGATTTCTTATTGCCTTATTAAGTGCTTACCATGTGTCAGGTACTATACAATGCAAACAAGACAGCCTCTGCCATCAAGGACCTTAGAATCTAATGGGGGAAGATAATACATAAAAGGTGAATTGGTTCCTCTCTGCCTCACAGGAAGTCTAAGAGAAAGTCCCACAAGGTTATCACATGGTTAGTAGATAGGAAGAGAGAGTACAGGAATGGACACTATCTCCCCAGTGTACTCTTGGTCCTCTGTAGGGACAAAGGAAATTCTGTGTTATCTAGAAGTGCCAAGTCCTTTGGTACTGAACCACAGCATACTTGGTACAATGGAAGTGGCCAGAAAAGAGCAACCCAGCTTCATGAATGAGCCAGTGGAGCGTGCTCTGGCCAGAACAGATCGGGGTAAGGGGTGGTGTGGGCCATGATTATCCTTATTACACCACAGATAGAAATAGGCACATATAAGACAATTCAGTGAGAACTTAAAATCTTCTGTCAGTTATTACCTGTGTGATCTTGGCGAGGTCATTTCCCTTTTGTGGGCCTCAGTTTCCTCATCTGTAAAATTCAGGTGATTGGATTAGATTACCCCTGAGATCCATTCCGGCTCAAAATCTATGATCTATGACCCATGATTAGGTGCTTAAATGAGTAATACAGACATAACCTTTCAGTTAGAGGCGCTCAACTGACATAAATAAAGGTCTCAGGTGCACTGAGGTGAATTTCCCCCATCTCTGGCTTCTAGCTATTATCCGGAGAATTTTGATCCCTTTATAATGTCACAATTCACAAACTCGAAGAGAATTTGTATTGACGAGTAAAACAGCCCCGATTCCATCATTGCATCACGCTGCCTTGGCAGGAGACACTGGTGTTACAGTTCTTATTGTTACAGACCTACTCTCACTCAGACTGATCTCCAACATTCTCCAAGTTCTTGGTCTATTTCTGCTCCCTTGGCAATTGTCTGTTCTGAACAGAGACTACTGGGGAATTTAGGTGTGAAGCATCAGGCTCTTTCAGCAATGCTTTCCAAATACTGATGTTTCATGGGAGAACACTAGGTCCTAGAGGCATGTGCAATATTAGGGTACAGAGCACCTGGGATGTGGCAACCTCTGTGTTGTCCCATTATTCGCTGTCTCAGCACTTCCACAAACCAAGTGTTATCCATGAGCTCCCAGAGCTCCTAGACCCATACCTTGGGTTTTCCCCACCCAATAGCCTTCTTCCCCCAGTAATTTACTCCTACAATTCTCTCTTCCTCTGACTGACACCACTAATCAATCAGTCCAACCACAATGCTAAATTTTTAATCTGTTCTTTCCCTATTGTCCTTCCCACTAAGGGACTGGTCTTCCTTGCTGTTCTTGTTTAGTTTCTCAGTCTGTGTCCGACTGTTCATGACCCCATTTGGGGTTTTCTTGGCAAAGATACTGAAGAGGTTTGCCATTTCCTTCTCCAGCTTATTTGACCGATGAGGAAACTGAGGGAAGCAGGGTTAAGTGACTTGCCCAGGGTCACACACCTAGTAAGTGTCTGAAACTGGATTTGAACCCACGAAGATGTCTTCCTGACTCTAGGCTGGCCACTTATTGGACTTCCTGGCAACAGCCAAACAACCATCACCAGCATAAAAGTCACCTCCCCAGAAAAATGTTTTCCTTTTAACTTGGGCATCTCCAGAGCTTGGCCCTAATACAGTGCCAGGCAATAAGTCTTTTATTCTGGAGTTTGTTTATCGTATTATAATTTTTGCAGATTTTTGGTCTCCTAGAAGTTAGCCTGGGGATTGGAAATACACAGCTCTCTAATCTCCAAGGGCATGACAGTGACTCAGAGCAGATTCAGATATGGTGACTTCGGAGCTTGACTCCTTTTCCCCTCTGACACACAGGTGATGTATCCCTATAAAACAAGTACTCCAGAGTTGCCTAGGAGCTTGAAAAAAAAGTCCTATTTGTCTTCCAAGTGTGACAAAATCTTTCTGGATCAACTGGTGAAACTTTTCAAATTATACTAGCTTGTTACCTTGCACTGAAAGGGTAGATTATAGATTTAGAGTTAGAAAGGACTTTCAAAATCTTTCTCGTTCAATGGTTGTCAACTTATTTTTTTGTTCAACAACAAACAACAAAAATTTGAATCCTCAGAGTAATTTAATATACTACTCATAATACTCTTTTAGAGTTATTCATTAAGGATTTACAATGTCTACAATGATTTTTGCCCCCAAAAGCTCCAAATTAAAAAATTATAATTTAAAATCCAAAATTGTATTCTAGTTATAATTATGAAAACTCTAACTTTTGAAACTCTAAATTGTGCACATTATTGTGACAGTTTAAAATCACTGAAGAAAAAATTCTGTAATGTTTCAGACATGCTTTTACATATTTTCACAGAGGAAAAATATATATTTATAATATATTTGTATATTATTATCATGTACAATGTATAATATATCATTGTATGTTATGTATTATTATATAGTTATATATTAACATATTTATAATATATAAGTGTATATATATACTTAACATAATTGGGCAATTATTTGCTGATAAAAGAGCCTGAAAGAAATTCTAGCACAAAGCTATTTTATTATGTATTATTTTATATTTATATAATTATAATATATATAATTATATGTATATACTTAACATAACTGGGCAATTATTTGCTGATAAAAGATCGTTAAATTCTAGCACAAAGCTATTTTATTTTATATTATTTTATATTTATATAGTTATATATATATATATATATATATGTATATACTTAACATAATTGGGCAATTATTTGCTGATAAAAGAGCCTTAAAGAAGTTCTAGCACAAAGCCCTTGAACTAACTTTTGCAAACCACTAAATGGGCGCCACTGATTTTGTCACCTTCTCTCATATTACAGATGAGGAATATGAAGCCCATAACAGTAAAGCGTTTAGCAAGGTGGCAGAGTGGATAAAGTGCTGGGCCTGGACTCAGGAAAATTCATCTTCCTGAGTTCAAATCTGGCCTAAGACATGTGATAGCTATGTGACCCCGGGCAAGTCACTGTTTGTCTGTTTCCTCACCTGTAAAATGAACTGGAGAAGGAAATATAAATCACTTTAGTATCTTTGCCAAGAAAACCCTAAATGACATCACGAAGAGTCAGACACGGACTGAAAAATAAAACAACAACAACAACAAGGAAGACTAGTCAAACATGACTGAAAGACTGAACAACAACAACCATCACAACAACCACAAAGGTGAAGTAATTTGCCCAAGACAACATAGGTAGTGAATGCCTGTGACATGAAACACACCCAAGTCTTCTGACTTCAAGGAGAATGTTCTTATTGTACCATACTGCAGGGGTGTGTGTGTGTGTGTGTGTGTGTGTGTGTGTGTGTGTGTGTGTGTGTGTGTGTGTGTAGAATCCCACTTGGACAATGAAAGAGAATGCAGAAAAGCTCATAGGCAATAAATGCAGCAGGAGTCTGTAGAAACAAGAAAATTGGATGCACCAGGCCATTTAAAGCTTATCACACTAGCAGATGACACAAAGTATAGGGGTTAGTTAACATGATGGATGAAGAAAATAATAATAGCTCTAGCATTTATACTGAAAGAGATGAATGTAGGTTTTTAGAGAATTGCAACCTCAATGTGCCACCTAGCTGCCCCAAGCCACCTACCTGCTCCTAAGTATATCATATGGAAAAGGAAACATGTTTACAAGGATACCTATCATTGTATACTCAGCCCTGACCCTCAGTATTTGAGAATTTTCTCCCCACAACCCAACCCCTAGCATCTGCTGCTTTTCTACCCAGATTGTAGTTACCCCCATCCCAGTGGAAACTCTGTTAGGTCCAGCCATTAAAATTACTTAGATCTTATATTTTAACAAAAGTAATACACTTTCATTATATTAGGGAAAGCATGCTAAGATTAGTGGAGACCAATTCTGGTGTACTTCTGTATTCTTAAGAAACTCGGGAAATTTTAGAAAAATCAAGTTCAGTTTTATTTTTCTGGAGCTCTCTGGAGGGCTCTAGAAGTGGGGAGAGGATAGTTAGTTGTATGACACTCTTATCTTCAGGGACAACTAGATTCTCCTCAAGGTATAACCTTGGGGAAATCATGTAACCTCTCCAGGCTCGTTTGCTCATCTATTAAACGGTGGGGAGGAGAGGAAGGGAAGGTAGGACTAGATATCTAGACTGATAAGATGTCCTCTAGGTCTAACATCCATGCCTCTATGGTCCTAGTGTTGTGGGATTTTTGTGTTTGTTTTTGTTTTTGGTAGGGAGAGAGGTGAGACTAGATCTCTCTGTTTTGAAATGCAACAGCTACTCACAGGTCTTAAACAGATATGGATCAGTGTGGAAACTTTAACCTGGTCCAATGTTCTGACCTGGACCACTTCTTCCCTCCATAGGGATACTGGTGACCCACCACTCCCTGGGGCTTGTCACAGTGCTACCACGCTTACTGGCACCTTAACCCTACTGCAGCTCAGACCTCCTGAACTTAAGCAATCCGTCAACCTGAAACAGCCTCAATAGCAGAGATTATGGGTGTGTGCCACCACGTCCAACCTGATCCTAATTTAAATCAGCCTCATGAAATGCAATCCTGCTAGCTCATGCCCACCCAGAATACAATGGGGACGCACTTTTGGAGAGTAGTGCAGTTCTGTTTTTGTTCTTTTTCCCCTTTATCATCATCATCATCATCATTTTTTTTCCCTCTGCTTCAGGCCTTTTGGGCCTTTATAGCTTTATGAATTTATTGTAGCTGATAAATATATTCTATCACCACTCCCTGCCCCCACCTGCATAGAAACCACTAACACCTTTTCTTATTTGCTAGGTACATGTAATAATGTATGTTACTCTCTTATTTTGTCTGTCTAGATATTTTTACATTTGAAATAAACTCCAAATTAATGCTGCCTCCCTTTTTGAGTTGCCATTTTTCTCTGATGGAACTTTGACGGAGCATTACTTTTCTATTCTTTATCCTTACTTGTAAATCAAGGCTTTAAAATGATCATTTCCAAGATCTTCCTGTTACTTTACCTAAAATCTGGCTCACTTGCTTTTGTTGATTTTCTGTGGTATATATCTAGGTTTATTTAAATTTTCTAGAATTATTTTAAGGAAATACATAAATCTGTAGTGAATTCCTTTCTTGCTTTGGATTGTTAGATGTTCCTGGTAAATATATTTAGTGATATGTTTTATTTTTCACCAATACTTTCCTCTGCAGATGTTTCAGGGTCTGGTACATCTTAATTCTTAACATTAAAGATAAACCTTTAAGAAGACATTACTTCTTTACTCACATCCACATATTAGTCAGTTTATTTTTCTTTGTACCAACGAGAACCTTTCATATTCTTTCCATTTCCCTTCTCTGGGAGCCAAGATTTATTTCTAGTAATGTTGTTATCATTTCCATAGAGTTATCATTAGATAAAACATACATCAGGTTAGCTCTTTCCCACCTTTTCTCTTTCCTGGACAATTTCCTTAAACATGTTTTCTGTTATATTTTTTGTTCCAGTCCCATTACCATTTTTCAGTACAGATAAAATAAACTTGAAAATTTAGCATAAGAAAAAGAGAATAAGTGATAGTTTTCCTAGCACTTCCTCAATATCCTCTTACTATCTTTGGTTTATTATGTATAGTGAACTTTCTTTCTCTTCTTCACTCATTATTTTGTAGACAAACTACTAATTTTAAGTAGAAAAGAGATGGCAATGATGGTGGTGATAACGATGGTGATGATAATGATGGTGGTGATGATGGTGGTGATGATGGTGACGATGATGATGATGGTGGTGATAGGGATAGTGATGATGATGATGGGGATGGGGATGATGATGATGGGGATGGGGATGATGATGATGGTAATGGGAGTGATGGTGATGATGATGATGGTGATGGGGATAGTGATGATGATGATGATGGTGGTGATGATGATGGGGATGGGGATGAGGATGATGATAGGAATGATGATGATGGTAATGGGAGTGGTGATGATAGGCATCATAGAATAGTGGATAGAGAGGACTGGCTTTGGCATCAGGAAGACCCAAATTTCAGTCCTACCTTTTCCATGTACTGGCTAAGGGACCATGGACGAGTAAGTCATATAAACTTTCAGTGCCCCAGACAATTCTCTAAGACTATAAGTAACATGAAATGGTGGAGAGAGTGCTGAACCTGGAGCCAGGAAGACCTGAGTTCACATTCATTCTGATACTAGCTACCCCAGGCCAGTCACTTAAACTTTGTGAGCCTCCGTTTCCTCATCTGTAAAATGGATACTAGTAGCAACGAACTCAGTACTGTAGTCGGGGTCAAATGAGATAATGTAAATAAAGTGCTTTGTAAACTTTTAGGTGCTATACAAACAACAATTGTTATTGTTGTTGTCACTATTAGTATTATTATTTTGTTCTTTTCTTTCTTTTCAATGGAGCTCATGTAGAAATGATTCTGGGACTAGATGCTGTCCTGTTACTAGTCTTTTCTTTTTAATGTTCTAAACTGTTGCACAGGTAGATAAGATAACAGATTTTTGAACTTAAATACAAATTTTAGGATATAAGATTATCCTCTGTAGGCTCACTGAAAATATCTTCAATTAAAATTCAGTAGCAGACTTGGGGCAGCTGGGTGGCACAGAGGATATAGCAACAGGAAAACCTGAGTTCAAATTCTGCCTCAGGCAGTTATTAGCTGTGTGACCTTGGGCAAGTCACTTAACCCTGTTTGCCCCAGGTTCTTCATCTGGAGAAGGAAATGGCAAAGCACTCTAGTATCTTTGCCAAGGAAACCCCAAACGGGGTCATGAAGAGTCAGATAGGACTGAACAATAAAAAGCAGGCAAGAAAACAGAGATGATTGTACCTCATCCTGTTTCCACTTGAGTATGATCTGCTCTACAAGGTCTCTGTATTTTAAAAGCTTTTCATTCTATGCATATGCACAATCACATGAGTATTTGTTATAGCAGCATCTATTTAAAAAACCACATTGTTCTTGAGCTTTGGTAGATCAGTGTTACATTTGGACAATTGTGGACAACAATTTTGGGGCAGCCAGGCAGTATAGTGGATGGAGCTCCAGGCCTGGAGTCAGAAAGATTCATCTTTGTGAGTTCAAATCCAGCCTAAGATGCTTCTGAGCTGTGTGATCCTGGGCAAATCACTCAACCCTGTTTGCCTCAGTTTCCACATCTGTAAAAAGAGCTAGAGAAGAAAATGGCAAACCACTCTAGTATCTTGGCTAAGAAAACCCTAAATGGGGTCATGAAGAGTCAGACACACACACACACAAAAAAGACTGAACAACTGGACAACAGTTTGGTTTGTGATAATGATCTGGTTCCAATACAGTTGATCATTTGAGTTTTCCGGATATTTTCAAGGGCTGTATTTGTAGTATGTAGCTTTGTCCTCCATCAGGCTATGAAAGATCAAAGACCATTGGATGTATAATTATAGCCAACAGGTCATGTCTTGCTAGGCATTTGATATCTGTTTGCTTGCATGATATACATTGATCACTAAGTCTGGTGATCCTTAAGGATAATCCTTTCACAATTTCCAGACCCAAATTGCTATTATAAACCCACCTCTCCATTTCTACAAACAAATCTACATGATTCTGCCATTTGTTTGGTGGCTCTCTGCTGATACATTGTTGGCTGAGTTCACGCTGGTATCGTCATCCAGGCAGGACCTTTTGATTTCATCTTTGCATCTTAGCTTGTCATAAGCTCTCTCTATAGGTAAACTTCAACCTTTCAATTACATTTGACAAGGCCAGTGGTATATTCTTGTTGTCAGCCTTTACTATTATTTAGTGAAGTGACATCTGCTTGTACTAAAAATACAGGGTGTCCCAAAATTCTTAATGCAGTTTTAAACTTTAACAGTTCTGTAGGTTTTGCTAACAAAATTAAAATAGATAATAAAACATTAATAAATGTATTGATTAAAGTTAATTATATGTTAATAATACTAATTTATAATAACTTTATAGGTTTTGGATTTGTGAATTAGGTGGTGAGGATTTTGACTGACTGGACCTGTAATTTTTTTTAAAAATATATTTTTAAAAATTTTCTTTTTGGCTAGGCAATAGGGTTGTGACTTGCCCAGGGTCACACAGCTAGTAAGTGTTATGTGTCTGAAGCTGGATTTCAACTCAGGTCCTCCAGAATCCAGGGCCGGTGCTCTATCCACTGCACCACCTAGCTGCCCTGGACTTGTGATTTTATTAGTGTACTAAACGCCTAGTGAGCGACTCCCTCTATCCATGCAAATTAGCACCTACTTTGCAGTTTATAGCATGGGGGAGTTGCCTGGGTGCTTTGAAAATAAGTGACTTATCCAGGGGTCACATAGCTGGTATGCATCCCACTTGAACTCAGGTCTGCTTGATTCTAAGAAAAGCCCTCTGCTCTTGTGTGTTTCCTCTCATTATTATTTACGTCCAGAACAACAACAAAAAGATAATCATTGATGATATCAGCTAATATTAGTAGCAATAACACTACTATTATTTGTTGTCGAGTCATTTCAGTCGTGTCTGACTCTCTGGGACCTTGTTTGAGGGTTCTCTTGGCAAAGATACTGGAGTGGTTTGCCATTTCCTTCTCCAGTTCATTTTACAGATGAGGAAACTGAGGCACATGGGGTTAAGTGCCTTACCTAGGTTCACCTACCTTGTGCATGTCTGAGGTCAGATCTGAACTGAGGTTCTCCTGAACCCAGGACCAGCACTCTATCCACAGTACCATCTAGCTGCCCTGTATTATTATTAGCTGATAGTATGTGAAGAGTT
This sequence comes from Phascolarctos cinereus, assembly GCF_003287225.1. Classification (NCBI taxonomy): domain Eukaryota; kingdom Metazoa; phylum Chordata; class Mammalia; order Diprotodontia; family Phascolarctidae; genus Phascolarctos; species Phascolarctos cinereus. The sequence goes on from NW_027556098.1 coordinate 12,584,835, forward strand.
AAACATCCAAGTGGCTCTCAAGCTAGTTGAACAGGCTCATTAGCTAAAAGGAAGTCTTGGGGGTCATTTCTCTAGGATGCTATGACTCACGTCCATCCTCTTACCAATTTTTCTGCCTGGGCAGGTAGGGCCCTCACTATCTCTCTGGAAGCAAGAACTCTTCCCTTTCCCAGAAGTGTAGAAAACAATTTCCTCCTCGCCTCCGTCTACCTTCATCTAGCTAGATTATTTTACCTAATTCTTCACACTTTCAACTGTAACTATAACCTATAGAATATACACTGGGAGAAGGGACTGCTTTATTTTTGTTTTTGTATCTCCAGTATCTCATACAATGCATGGCATAAGGTGCTTACTCCATGCTTGTTGAATGAATGAACAGTGATGATAGTAAGGTGATGTGATGCCCATCTATAAGCAAGTATTGGCACAAAAAAAATATTCTAAGCCAAGACTACCTTGGTAAAAGTTTTTTCTTCTGAGTAGGGAGTCCCAAATGACAGAGGAAAATCTTCTTGAGAATCACAGACTTAGAGGCTTCAACTTGAAAGGTTGTAACAGTTCAGTCACATAAACTTCACAAAGCATTTGACCCTAATGAACGGTTTTGTGTATTTAAAAAAAACTCAAACAGTAACAACTGTAAAACTATTGAATCCTCCTAATAAGAGGAATGGCCAGCATTGTTAAAAGTTGTCAATGTCATCTCTGATAATTAGGTAGCTATTTATATTAGAAAGTGGCAGTTGTTACTTTATGATGCATCTGTGTGTAGCTTTTAGCCCCTCCTCTCAGGCATTTACTGTCTTGTGAAGCATTATTTATAATGTTTTGGAATTCCCCTTAAAACTACTGTAGAAATCTTCAGTAGAAATCTGTCAAATCGGCGATCGTTCTAAAACGCCTGACTTTGATCTTGTTATGTGACCACACCAGGTGAAAGATCTGTTTTTCAGGGTGGTCATTATTTCTTCATTGTTATAGTCTTTAAGTGGGAGTCAATTCCAACATATGAGTTGCATGACCTAGGTTTCTACAGAAGCTGGATTTCTTGCCCCCATATACTGAGGCCACCATCATTCACCTCCAGGCTTAATCTTAGCCCTCAGCCCTGTGACCAACCTAGTCCCTAGGGATCTGATGCCTCAACGTCGTTACTTCTGTGGGTGACTGTGCTTTGAACTGTATCTTGTTTACAGCATGTGTACATGTGTGTGTTGCAGGATGGGGGAGTCTTGCCTTACTTCTTATTGCCCACCCTACCAGCGGATGATTGTTTTCCTGCCCAGCCCCCTACCTATCAGGCTGCCCAGACTGATGACAGGTCCTGTTGACTTGCTGGGACACTCCATTTAGGGCCACGATTGATTCTCCTTGCCTGCCCTATTGGTCCTCTCACTGTCCCTGTGATTTTCCCAATCAAAACATTTTTCTTGAGTTCCTTCTTAACATGTGTTGCCTCTTCCCGCTGGAATGAAAGCTACTACAAGGAAGGACTGTCATTCTTTCGGAACTGTATCCCAACTGCAGAGTACATACAAATTAATAATCCTAGGCTTCATGCATTCAATTCTCTCTTCCATCGATCACCTAACGCAGCACAGCAAGAACATTGGACATGGGGTTGGAAGACTGATTCAGATCCTGGCCCTGCCTCTTAGCAGCTGTGAATCAGGTTGCTTTACCTCTCCACGCCCATTTCCTCATCTATGAAATGCTATTTGCATTATCTGATAGTATACTTTCCCAACACCCCAACTACTTGCCCAGAATACCTCAAGGTATACATTGCTGGGATCTTTCTGGATTATTGCCACTGCCTACAAGACATTTTTATCTTTTGGTCCCAGCTGTATCTATTCTGATTCCTCTACTATCCACAAAGATTTATTACTGAAAAAGGTAAATAAGACTAGGATGGAAACAAGCAATTATTAAGTACCTACTATGTGCCAGGCACTATGCTATTATCATCCTTATTTTACAGGAGGGGAAACTGAGGCAGAGCTTGAGTGATTTGCCTAAGATCACGTAGTGTCTGAGGCTACATGTGAATTCAAGTCTTCGTGACTCCAAACTTAGGGCTCTATCCACAACAAAAGCTTATAGGAAACTGGAGTTTCTGTGGCATTCAAAGAAGTGTTGACATCACTTAATGAAAAATTGTTCATGCCTTTTCCATTTCTCGTTTAGAAGCACAGTGGGATTACAGGGATGTAAAAGTCTAATTTTTTTTTCTGTGAAAGATTATGATTAAATTAGGTTTACAGTTATATTAGTAGTAGTGGATACTTTTTTTCCTGCTCTTAAGATAATGTCCTCTTACTGTTTTGACAAATGAAAGCATATTTGAGTAACTGTCTGAAACTAAAAGTTAATTTTTCTTGTCTGGATATTTAGGTTGTGGCTCTTTCGAGGCAGCTAGGTGTGATAGTGGATAGAGTACTGGACTTGGGAGTCAAGATCTGAATTCAAATCTTGCCTCAGAAACTACTTAGCTGTGGGATCCTGGGCTAATCACTTAACCTCTCAGCCTATCTGTAAAATGAAGTTAATAGTACCTACTTGTCTGTGTTGTTGTAAGGATCAAATGAGGTATGTGCAAAGTACTTTGGCAACTTTAAAATGCTATATAAATGCTAGCTATTATATACACACACACACACACTATACTTTCCCACTCTGTCACTTCATTTACGATTCTTACAGTATTACAATCTTTATTTTACATTTACTGAATCTAGAAGGAGCTAAGTATAACATGTTGGAGGCTTTATAGATTAAAAAAAACCTGTCTGAACTAATTTTCTTTTTTATCTTCGTCTTTTGATCTTCAGCTTTAATCTAATTTTTCAAAAACTCAAACTTCCAAAGGTCTGGGCGTCTGACTAATAGGAGTATGTTTGCTTGAGATAAAATAAATAATGAAAAGGAGCCTCCTTCTAAAAAAAAAGCTGTACTTGACATAAACAGCAGTTAATGCTATTTCCAGCTAATGATATGTAGCTATAATTGTTTTGAACTATGTAGTTTTGATGATACATAAATAAGTCTTAGGCGGGCAAGGCTTCATGAACAAGACAATTTGTAATTTTTTTTTTTTGGCACAGTCATTTCAAAACAAGGCTTGATTCACCTTCAATGGACTAGCAACTTGGAAAAGAATCTAAGCTATTAATCTCCTGGCAGGAATGTGAACATATACACGAGTGACCTGGGAAGAATAAGAAACAATGCCCACAACGTTTTCTAATATCAAAATATAGCAATTTATTCAAGACACTGAATATGATCTGTTGATTCTCTCCTTGAAACAAATGAGTTACGACACACGAGGTGATTTTTAAGTGTGTGGGTGAGTAGGGGGTGGCGGGGGGAACAAAACGGGTCGATGTTGACTTAACTGAACCTGGGAAATGCTGACGGAGAACTGAGTCTGGCTGCAAGTCTGACACAGACAATAAAAACTGCACAAGCCAGAATTCAAAAACTTCAGTGAGTGGCTGAAAACATTTCTGCATTTGACAAGAAACACAATTTTTTTTAAAGGCAAAACAAAGATTTTTTTTTTAAAAAAGGAAAAAATAACAAGAAACAAAAAGCAGACCCTTACGTTGGACAAAGTGCACGTCACTTGGCTCTGAAATGATCTATATATATATTTTTTAAAGACAAATCAAAAGTAAAGTCCTACAATGTAGCACGGGGTTAGTGCGTGTTCAACCCTGTCACGTTAGGCCCTTTTTGTCCCCCCATGGGACCAACCCAATGCTTCCTAGGTGAAAGATGCAGTACTCTTTATTACACTGAGCTCAGGCACAGGACCTCCAACATGGCTCTTCATCTTTTCAAACCCAGTTGAAGACAGTCAGTGAAGGATAGATTTATTTAGTATGCTCACAGAAATTAGGGCATTTGGTCACTAAGTCATTAAGTACTTCTGTTTCTCACAATGTTTAAGAATTGTAAACAAAGTTAATTGATAAAAATAAAACAAACTGTCCTTTGAATAGTATAAAGATGACTCTACTGTCTCATTGGTAGTAGGGCAGACATCTTGAGTAAGTAGTTACTCGATAAAATATTTGCTGAATGGATTAACAAAATGATTTTTTTTTGAGGGGGTTGATGGATTTGTGTGGAATCATCCACACTCTGTTATCTGATTCTTTGTGAACCAGTGGCATGTTTTTGAAAGACAGATGGCTAGGATGAAGGGTTTCATCTGTGGCCTGGAGCAATTTCTCCTTCTGCAAAGCTAACATAGCCTCCTTAGCACAGTGCTGTAATTGAATTTGATCATGCAAATGGGGTTCAAATTTACCAAGAGTTAAAATGAAAATACTTTAGCAAGACCCTGGCTGCCCACATTAATGTTGAGATTGTCTAACTGGTTCTTCTTACCAGATTCCTTGCCTCCATTTTTTTGGGGGGGGTGGGGTGGTCACTGGTGGTAAGCATTAAAAATGGGGCCACTACCTTTTGAGGCTGTTCAATCTGTACAGTGATTTACTTTGGGGGAGGGGTGAATGTGGGGCAAGTAGAGAGAGGACTAAAGATGGCACTAACTACACTGTTCCACAAATCTACCTAGACAGCAAGGTAGGTGTCATGTTATTTGAAAATCGATGAATTGGGCCCACTGTCTTCTAAGAAGGGAATGGTGAAACCTCTAGCTTGGCTTTGTTTTAAGTGCCTGGGGAACACGTAGCTGAAAAAAAAAATACTCTGATCATAAGCAGAGCACTTCATTGGTCCTCTAGAGGACAGATCTTGGATAATTTAAATACCCAAGTGGTATCTCGTTAATCATCCTGGAACAACTAATAAAAACAAAACAAAACAAAAAAACCATGCAACAGTTTTGGTAACTGCTTCAACTCTGTTCCAAAATACTGTTGGAAGCTCTTCTCATTTCATGGAGACTGGCTTCCCTCTCCACAGAGGACAATTCATTTTCTCAAGAATACCCTTGATCATCCCTGGAACATGCACCCAGCTGGAATCTGTCTGTTATCAGCAGCCCACAGGGGCTCCAATCACCAGACCAATCCACTGATCCCTTCCTAGGCTTGCAGTAAAATGCATGATTTAAAAAAAGAGAGCCTCTTGTTTCCTCTCACAAGTATCTTCCCCTATTGCTAATCTTAAAAATAGGCCAGTGTAGGGTTTTGAAAAAATAGTGCAAAAGATCACCTGATCACAATAATATGGAGCTCTGCTAGGAACACAAAGAAATTACTATCTTAAAAACAATCGTAAAAAGATTTATTATTCAAACAAACATTCTCCCTATTTTCTCATCAGGGAAAGTAATTATAAAGAGTGGCAGAAATTATTAATAATATCCTACCTACATATTTCATCCTCAGGAAGGAAAAATCTTCCTCACATTTATTTTGGTTATTCTCTAAAGTCTGATCTTGGAGTCTTTTAAAGTCTACTCTGTGATGACTAGCCAATGGTAATCTCTAGAATGGTGATGATACCAAAGAGCTGTGTCTGTTACTGCAAAAGAAAAAGAAAAAAAAAGAAAGAAAAAAAAAAGGAATGAATAACAGTTGAAATCATGCCTTGGGGGGCAGGTTTTAATGGCACCTTCCATACCCTATGAGTTTGGAAATTTCTGTGGCTTCCTGGTGCCTCTAGTCTGTTGTTAGCTACTAAGGTGAACCTAAATCTTGAAAAATGAAATACTGTACTTAGAACCAAGAGTTTGGATTTTTTTTTTAGTACGCTGCAAGCAAGCTGATGTGTTAATAAAATAACTCACACAGTAAGTGGGGGAGAGAAGGTTGACATCTGTTCAACCACATTTTCCTATAGCATTTCATGAGGCCAAGAGGAAAAGGGATACTACATCCTTAAGTACTTCAAACTCTGTCTGTGTCTTTTACATGAATCACACAAAGCTAACTACTTCTGGTGGCAATTTTAGGTTTTTAAAATCGTTTAACATAAAAAATATTTTTTCCAAAAATACTCCGGGTTCTTTCTCTTATAAGTCATTTTTCTCCTGTAAAAAGTTCCCCTAGCCCTCTACTCTCACATAAAGCACTTAATACACAATTTATTGAAAGTGCCCCTTAGATGCTAAGGTCTAATGCATGGAGGGGAAAAAAAAGAAAGGAGTGAATGAAGAGATGAAGGTGGGCATGATAAGAGAGGAGGAAACTGTCTTTCAAAAATTTTGTCATGTCCATCAGGCTGCATCTACTGTGGGCTTACTGAACAGATAAAAAGAAAATAAAACCAAAAAAAGGGGGAAAAAAAAGAGAAGAGGAATAAAACAGAACAGGGGAGAAGGGAAAATCCCAGTTCCAATCTAAGCCTGTAGGTGCCCAGGCTGTCATTTTCCAGCTGTTAGAAAAACCATTGAACAAAAAAGAATTCTAGAAAATAGAAAGTGTTGAGATTACAAAGTCGCGCATTTCATCAGTACAAACTGGTCTTTGAACGTCCTTTGGGAAAGCAACTGTAGTGTCCAAATTGGAAGGAAAAAAAAACACCACAAGGAGGAGGAATTTTTTTCCCTTTTGGTTTATCACAGCATTTCGCTTTTTTTTTTGTTTTGTTTTGGTTTTTTTTTGTGTGTGGTTTTTTTTTGTTTGTTTTTTGGCACAGCTTTCATGGTTTTGTTTTTTTTTTCCCAGCCATCAGAAAGAGTTCTCAGATGCAAACCCAACAAACAGTTGCAGTGTCTAGCTGGTGGCTTCATGCTTCCAAGGCTGAATGTTCCAGGTGGAAACCATCCTTTCCCCTGTGATATGACTCTGTGTGTGTGTGTGTGTGTGTGTGTGTGTGTGTGTCTGTGTGTGTTTTACTCCTTGATGAAGATTACAGAAAAATACTAGACTCCTTGTGGCCAGGGAGAGTTGTTTTCATCGTACACTCTAACTTAAGTCAAGTTTGTACAGTTTTGAGCTGTTAGAATTGTTTTTGAAGAGTGCTGCTACCCCACACATTCACTGCTGGTCCATTTAAAAATTTTTCTATAGGCATTTGCCTTTACTTCCGCAGATCTAGAACACAAACCTGGAAGGAAAGAGAAAGACGTTATTATTATGAGAGGCTACAAATACACAATTCTGTGATCTACAAATTCAGTCTAACATTTCACAGATGACTGTTTGAAATGGTGGCTCAGCCCAAGAACCACCCAGAATATAAGCCAAACCACTACAAAAAGCATTTATTAAGCACTTAGCATGTGCCTGGTCCTGGAAATCCAAAGGAAAAAAAAAAGAGATGAAACCATTCCTGCCCTCAAGAAGTTTATATTCTACTAAGGGGCAGGGAAGAGTGAAGAACACATTCACGTATCAATAATACAAAGTATTTGAGAAAGGATGGAATACTGACAAATGGGGATCAGAGAAAGCTTAACACAGAGGTGGACGCCTGAGGATAAGGGTTTTGAGAGTTACAAATGAAGAAGGAATGGATTCCAGACACAGGAGTGAGGGCAATTTGTGAAAATGCACAGAAGAGCAGTTAATAATATAATTTGGTTCAAAGAGAGAGTGTGTGAAGGAGAGTGACTGAAATCAGCCTAGGCCGGCTGAAGCCAGGTTGCAGAGGGCCTTACATGCCAGGCTAAGAATATTTTACTTTATCCTGAAAGTACTGGGGAACTCTTGAAAGTCTGTGAAAAAGAGAGTGGCAAGGTTAGATCTGTGCCTTAGCAAGATCATTTTGGCAGGTGTGGAGAGAATGGATTGGGGAAGAGAGAGTGGAAGCGAGGAGACCAACTAGGTTTTGTTGGGGCTGTTCAGGTGTTTTCAATCATGTCCAACTCTTCATGACCTTTGGGGGGTGTTCTAGGCAAAGATACTGGAGTGGCTGCCATTTCCTTCCATCACAGGTGATGGAGCTATTACTACTATGTGCCAGGCACTGTGCTCAGTGCTGAAGAGACAAAGAAGGACAAAAACCCCCCCAAACAGTTCCTGCCCTCAAGAAGCTTACATTCTAATGAGGAAGACAACATGTAAATAACTATCTATATCTATCTATCTATGTATCTATGTATCTATCTATCTATCTATGTAGAGAGGGAGACAGAGAGACAGTGAGTGCGTGACACACATACAGATCATGGCCAGAGGTCCTCAGTTCATATCCCACTTCTGATACTACCCGTATGACCTTAGCCAAACCACTCATCTTCCCTAAGGCTTCAATTTCTTCATCTGGACAATGAGGGAGGTTAGGCTACATGGATTCAGCCTAAGACCTACAATATTATGAAATCTGAATTATTTGGGACCTAAAGAATTATACAAATGGAAAAACAACTACTCAACCACTAATAACCTTGCTTAAAAGAGGTGGCATAGAGTGCATATGATGATCTCAAAGAAAGGTATAATGGAAAGTGGTGGACTTGAAGTCAGGTGATAAGGCCTCTTTACAGAAAGAAGGCTCCCTTGGGGGCAGGGACAGCTTAATTTTTTGGCTAGTACTTAATAAATGTTTGTTGAATGACTTAACTTCCAGGTCTGACATTCATAAGCAGTGTGTGACTGAGAAAATCACTTAACTGGGCCTCAGTTTTCTTATCTGAAAAATGAGAGATTTAGACTAGATTATTCTCTTCTCATGAGAGTAAGGGCTAGGATTTGAATTTCTGGGCCTAAGTTTGAATCCCAGCTGTCCTATTTACTATTTGTGTTGCCTTGGGCAAGTTCTAGACCCTTTTCTCTTCCTTCTGTTTCTCTCTCTCTGGGAAATCTCATCAGCTTCCATGTGTTTAATCTCTGTGCAAATCACTCCCAGATCACACAGTGTCCAGCACATGCTGCTGTTCAGTTGTGTGTCAGAACATTAAAAATCCTGCCTCAGACACTTTACTTAGCTGGGTGACCCTGGGCAAAACACTGAACCTCCATTTCCTCATCTGTAAAATGGAACTAATAATATCACTCTATCTCAGGGCTGTTGTGAGGATCAAATGCAGTTTGAAAACCTTGAAGTGCTACACGGATACTAAGTAGTATTGTTATGCTACAGGTATAACCTGTCTCCCTTGTTAGAATACAAGTCTTCTAAGACTAAGGGCTCTTTCTCTTTGCCTTTGACTCTTCCCAAGTGTACACAGTCCCTGGCATACTATAGGCACTTGCTGACAGCAGATACTTGCTTAAAGATTTCACTCCTTTGAATTCCAACTAGAGTAGATCATCTCTAGGACATCTTTCTATTCTAAATCCTACATGTCTTTCATGATTCTCCATTTCCTCAGCTATTAAATGCGATTAATAATACTTGTTCTACCTACATCACAGGACTTTTTTTTTGGGGGGGGACAGGAAGGAGAGGAAATTATTTTGTAAAACTGAAAGGGCTAGAGAAATGTGGATTTCTACAACAATAACTACTCCTGAAACCAGACTTCCAATAGCTAACCTTCAAATACGCAGTGAATAATTATGTTACTTCCACATATCAAGGAAAGAGAAAAATGATAGATTAACACAACATTCTACACACTGTAGGTACTGAACATTCTCCATTGGTGTCACCTTATGAAAATATCCGACTCTGCCCACCCTTATCATATTTCAACATCTCAAAAGATCCATGACTTCCTCACTTTTATGCTCTCCATGAAAACAAATCACAACTCTCCCACCCCTGAGTAAATAGTATTTCTGAGTTGCTATGGTCATCACCAGGTAGCCAGCATGGCAGAGTGGTACCTAGGATTGAACCCTAGCTCTGCAATTTATTTACCACTTGTGGAATTCTGGTTAGCTGTTTAACTTCTCTGGGTCTCAGTCTCCTCATTTGTAAAATGAAAGAGTTGTCCCTGATGGTCTCTTAAGGTCCTGTCTGGTTTGAGATCAACGATCCTTCTAAATGATGAGTCTCTGAAAACTTAGGTGGGGACTTCTAAGGAAAGACATACAGTCCACCCCCAAGACCAGGCTCAGTGGCATCTGCCATATTTTACTTTCCTCCAGTATCAGCATTGAGAACTTAGGGTTCCCCCCCGTACGCCTTGATGAGGCATCAGAAGAGGATGTTGTTGGAAGAACCTTCCTTGCATTATCCTCAAATCACTGCGTGATTCTATCACTAAGTTTTGCTCATAAGAAAACCCCCCAAATAAAGAAGATGCTTACAGAGCCGTCAGATGCACTCGCTCCTACTTTATCTCCCCTAGCATTCCAGCACACCTCGAAGATTCCTCCAGTGCCTCTGTAGCTATGTACTAGAGTTCCACTCTGCAAAAGGAAATTAATTTTCACTTAAAAATGCAATTTAACACTTAAAATAGAATTCTGATGTTTACTATCAAATAATCACGGTGGAGGTTTTGCAAAAAGCTAAAACCTGAATTCTTTTCTGGATACAGACAAGCCCGTACCAGGTAACCAACACCTCAGACACAATGAAATCATGCATATGACATCCTATTAAATTGATAAATATAAGCCTGGAAAGAGCAGGAAATACTCTTTGTCTGGGCCAAGGAAATTCTCATTGGATAAATATTTTGGGGTTAATTAAAAGGCAGCTGAAGTACGAGATTCTAGCACAGGAAAAATGTCAGAAAACCTTGGGTCAATTTTTGGCTTTTCTACTGTATAGAAAAGAAATTGCTATAACCTCCATAAAAGGTAAACATGTGCCTTGCTTTACTAAGCTGGAGTAAGATTCATTTCCCATTTCCAATATGGTGAGTTATTAACTACTTTTCCCCCTTTATACCTAAAATAATATATTTCTTTTGGGGGGAGATTCAATATGGATTAAAGTAGTTTTAACATTTTTTTTCTATGCAAATTATTTTTTACAGAAAGAGGATTCGGAATTTTTTTTTTAAAAAATCAACACAAATTCAGAATGGTAGTTTATAAATGGAAAGGTCAATTTTTCCATGAATGTTTTCAAAAGTGAAGTGTTTCAATTATGTTTTTTGTATGATATATTTTAGGACACAAATCCCTATCCTGTACCTTATTTGCTTCATAGACCAATAAGCAATTATCTTTCAACTACTGAAAGGAGAATTATTTACTTATGAATTTCTTATGGCAAATATCAAAACCCATGTTGTCATTTCCCTGCTGCTTAGCATACTTCTAAATCTCTTACTGGTTAAAGTTCTTCCATTCCTTCACCAAACACTTTGAGAATCTAGGTGCTGAAGGACATGGGTAGACCCTTCAAGGACTTATAGTCCACTGGGGAGAATAAATAGAATACAGCATAGTATGTGATATCTACGTGGATAAAGTATGCACAAACATAAGAAAGAGAGGGATATGAGAGTTCACAAGGACAGTGCACTTGTTTTTGTGAGGATTAAGAAAGGCCTCCTTAAATATATATGTATAGCCTGTATCAGATTGCGCGCCATCTTGGGGAGGCAGGTGGGAGAAAAATTTAAAACTCAAAAGCTTATGGAAGTGATGGTTGATAAATCAAAAGAAAGTAATTAAAAAAAAAAAGAAAGGCTACCTTAAGCAGATGGCATTTGGGCTGGGTTTAGAAGTGCTTTCCCTATATCAGATTGCATGCTATCTTGGGGTGAAGGGTGGGGAGGGAGGGGGAAAAATTTGGAACTCAAAATCTTTTGGAAGTGAATGTTGAAAACTAAAAATAAATGAATTAATTTTAAAAATTAAAAATTAAATTAAAATTAAAAATTAAAAATAAAAAAAGAAAAGATGATGTGCTTTCCCCACAATGGCTATTAGTTTTTAATCATAGATGAAGCCAAACAGAATTAAGAAGGTATTCCAGAGCAGAAAAGTTAGATTTTGGGATTATCTTCTATTCAGGATTATTCGTGATCCTAGGTAGAAGCATGAGTTGATTCCAAGACAAAATCTTGCAATAAATTTCTTGTATATTTGTTTTCTTTCACAGAATTTTAAAATCCGTAAACCCTGCCAGAGAATTGTGGCACGTCTTTGACAAACAACCAAATAGTGAAACATTTAGCACACTTCATTATGTATCATTATCATTCAGGAAATAGTTTGCATAAAATTATTGGATAAGGTTTTTTTTATTCTTCTTTCAGTTGTTTCACATTTTAAATTATTTGTTTGGGTTAAAACAGTTTCCACAGCCCTCAACTACCCACAAACCATGTACCATCCACCATCTTGGGTATATGAAGAAAAGTTAATAATTATTTCCATCCCAAGAAAAAGCTGTTTGGTTATGTGTTCTGTGGATCTAACAATTAAGGTTTAGGTTTCATTTTCTGGATAGATGTCCATAATAAAAGTCATGCAATTACCTGAGTATTCCAGATGTGGACACATTTGTCAAAAGAACCACTAGCCAAGTACTTTCCATCAGGGCTAAATGCTACACTGTAGACAGGTTCTTGGTGCTTGGTCAGTGTATGAATGCAAACTCCCCGTTCGACATCCCACAGTCTGACAGTAGAATCGAATGATGCACTAGGGAAATATCAAAGAAAAATTAAATTTAATGCTCTTGCTTCAGCCATTTTTTTTTTACTGTCTTCATTAAACCAGGTAACACATTTTATTTGCGGCTTATTTTACTTTTCTATTCTTTCGAGTTGGAAGCCTGCAAATGAGAGAATTCTTTCCAACTCCCTACTCCAAAACTGAGTTTTTGGATTTGTTTTAAAAAATAATAGATGGCGGCAGCTAGATGGCACAGTGGATAGAGCACCAGCCCTGGAGTCAGGAGGACCTGAGTTCAAATCCAGATTCAGCTGTATGACTCTGGGCAGGTCACTTAACCCCAACTGCCTCACCAAAAACAAACAAACAAAAAACAAAATAAAAATAATAGATGGAACACATAGACATTTTATGCAAATTATCTGAAAGTGTTCAATATTTATTATCACTTGTCTCTGTTTCAATAGGTGGGCATAGGAATATTTCTATACCAAGTCAGATTTTTAAATACTTACACTATTTAAAATGTAAAACACTATTATTCTAATCAGATTACAGTTTTGAGAAAATGGCTGAGTTAACAAATTTTTTAAAACAGTTGGAAAGTATTCTGCAGTTCTATTTCTGAAAGCTTGGGAATCAGAATTACCATCAACATCAAAAGAATAACATATTTCTTATTTTTTTTAAAATAAGGTTTTATTGATGTCTAGTTTGCTACATCATCATATCCCTACTACTCCACATACTAGAGTGCTATCCCATATAACATAGTATTTTTTTGAATTAAAATAAAGAGGAAAAAAACCCAGCACAACTGATAGTACATTGAAGAAGGTGAAAACAGAGTACGTTGTGTTAATACCACCCATCTGCACAAGGTATGGGTTGGGGTATACTTTCATTTCTCTTCAAAGAATAACATTTCAAATGAAATAAGCTGTTACCCAGAATTCAATCCACCTGGGCACTAGTAAATGAGATTTCTATAGTTTGCCAGTGGCTTGAGAAGCAGCGTGATATAGTGGATAAGGCTGCCACGGTTGGCACTGAGGCGTGCCAATCACCTAATAGCTACATGACCCTGGGCAAATCACTATATTTTTTGAGTCTCAGTATTCACATCTATAAAATAGGGATAAACAGACTCAGAGCCACAACCAGGAAATTCTGACAAATGGGGAAAATTTAACCAAAAGAGGGGCAGGAGAGCAGGGGAGCTGTTTGAGGTATGACAATTTGGAGAGAAGCTGACACACAGGAGCGAGGGAGGCTGAAGAAATAGGAACAGAAGGTACTCAGCTCAGAAGGAACAGATTATGGGGTTGAGACTGAATGACTGGGAAGCTTGTAAATGACAATGATTAAGGAGTTGAACAGGGTGGAGTGAACTTTGAGGGGACTGCTTAGTGATAGTGAAGGGGAGAGTAATGGTAGTGGGGACTGAGTACCCCAATTTCTCCTCCTTGGCCTTGTGTGTGTCAGGAGTTGTAAGAGAAGAAGCAGCCGGCTTTGGAAAGAATGCCAAGACATGGCATCTTTAGGAGGAAGCTAGGTTTTACCGAAAACAAGAAGATGGAAGGAATGTGAGAAGGAGTGATCTAGGAAGAAGAAGAGTTTGGGAACGTAGAGTAGGGTTCCAGAGACCAGAGGGGAATGAGTAGAGTTAGGGCTGGAAAAGAATTATAATAATAATAACGATGATGATGATGATAGTACTCAACCACATCCCAGGCACTGCCACCCAAGCTCATTTGATCCTCACAACAATCATGGGAGGTAAGTACTAGTATTTCCATTTTGCAGATGAAGAAACTGAAGGAAAAAATGGTTAAATGACTTGCCTAGGTCACACAGCTGGTTAAGTATCTGAGGCTGGTTTTGAACTCAGGTCTTCCTAACTCCAGGCCCAACACGCTATACATTGTACCACCTAGCTGGTAAGCGGGGGAAAAGGGAAGAAACCCAGGAGAGATAGTCCTATCAGGGGGTAAAATCATGGGGGTACTCAGAGGAGCTGCCCATCTTTTTCCCAATCTCCACTGCCAATGACTCTGCTTCCTCGACCTCTCCTGGTTACCCTTATCCCTTGCAGAAGTATGGACTAGGGGCAGCTAGGTGGTGCAGTGGATAGAGCACTGGTCCTGGAGTCAGGAGGACCTGAGTTCAAATTTGGACTCAGACACTTGACACTTACTAGCTGGGTGACCCTGGGCAAGTCACTTAACCCTATTGCCTAGCAGAAAAAAAAAATATGGACCAGTGAAGGTCCACAAGGTACAGGGACAGTGTACAAGGTACAGTGGAGAGGAAGCAGTGCCTGGATAGGTGAAGATGCCACTTTAAAGTCCCAGCTACCCCAAACTTGTTATGCTTTTCCCTGTAGTTCCTACTCCAAAGAGTTGTTGTGAGTATAAAAGAGGGTAAGGTATGCAAGGTGCTTTTTAAACTTTCAGTAATTAATGTTCATAATTAATTCAGCTCAAGACTTATTTTGCTGAATCCCTACCATATGGCAGGCACTAGGCACGGCACACAGTCCCAGGACTCAAAATCCTCATGACTTACAAAGGAGGCTCATACAAGCATACAGACACCAACAGTATAATACAGAAGGTGGTAAATGCTGTAAGACACACAGAATATTAAAGACAATTGGGGAAGGAGAGATGTCTTTCAAAAGGTATGACAGCGAAGATTTCATGGAGGAAGTTGTATTTGAGCTGGGCTTTCAAAGAGGAATAGGATCTTGATGTAATATATCCTAGAAAGAAGGTATAATATGAGAAAAGGAAAGGAGGTAGGAAAGTATGGAGTATAATCAGGGAACAGCAAAAAATTCAGGTTGGCTGAGGTACAGAAATGGGTACAAGAAAATAAGAGGAAATTTGAAACACTATATTACAGTAATTTTGTGTAGGGCATTCAGGGCCAGGGTGAGAAGTATGGTTTTAATTTGGGAAACAAAAAAGTTAATTAAAGTTTTGAAGAGGTGAAAAATATGATTTGGGCTGTACTTGACGAAGAATAGACAGACTTAAGAAATGGGCACCAGGCTACTGAAAAACTTCAGGAAAGAAGGAATTATGAGTGGGTGGAGTCTTGCCAAGGGTGGTACCGATGGGCAAGCGAATGAGGGGACAAATAAGTAGCTCACGGGGCAGGCAAACTTGACAGGGTTTAAGAACTGCTTTTTGGGGGAGGGGTTGTGAGGAAGAAGAACGTACTAAAGATGATATGATGTTTCAATGCATGGGTCACGGGGGAAATGATGGAGCCATCAACAGAAACAGGGAAATCAGGAGTGAGTTCTCTTCCAGATGTTAATTTTGAGTACGTTAATAATTCTTTTTTAGATATCAATGGGACAGCCAGATGGAGCTGTTCAGTTGAGCCCTGAAAATGGAGGTTGGCATCGACCAGAAAATGGTTAAACCGTGATATATGAACAGAAGGAATATCACTACAAGAAATGATGAATGATAAATACAGAGAAGCATGAAGACATGAAATTATTGACGCAAAATGAAGTAAGTAGAAATAAGGAAAACAACACACAAATCAACAACTGCAATGTGAAAGCAAAGAACTGCCCAAAAAATCCCCAACAATCAAGACTTAATGCTGTGGGATTACAATGACCAATTTTGGCTGCAAAGAAGAGCTATGACAAAGTACCTCTGCTAGCTTCTTTGTAGAGGCGGGACACTATGGGTGTGGAAGACTGAATATACCGTCATACATTTTTGATATTTTGGTTAGTTTTGCTGAACTTTTATTCCCTTCTCTTTTAAAGTCTTTTTTATTTTAAAATAAAATCATTCGTGATAGCTCCCTGGGAAGCAGAAGATGGAGGGTTCCTTTGGAAAATGCAGGCATTGTAAAAACAAAAGATATAATTAACATTTCTTTTTAAAAAGAAAAAAAATGTGGGCTTGGGATTGGGAGAAAAGCAGGAGTTGGAGATAGAGATATTGGAATCATCTAAACTGCCATGACACTGATAGTCATTGGAATTAATGAGATTTCCAAGGGGCAGAGTGCATAGGGAGAAGAGATGAGGGCTAAGGACAGAATCTCAGGTAATGCTAACCCTCCAGCAGTGAGAAAAGGCTGAATCACTGATTTTTCTCCTTGTCTCCAAGTCCTCCTTCAACTCCTTGTCCCTGCTAGCACCATAACAGGTTATAAACCTGTTCAAGCCAGTTAACACTGTTTTGTTTTTGTTTTGGTCTATTTTGTCTCTAGCACAGCTCACACATGGTGTACAGCACATAATTAATGACTGTTGCATAAATGGATGAAAACAGCAAGAGAGATAAGAGGAAAACCAAGATACTGCAAACTCACAGAAGCTTAGGGAAGAAAAATGAATTTCGAAAGGAGTAGGTAGTCAAACATTGAGGCACTGTGAGACCTTCAAGGACATGTCCCCTGAATCCCCCAAAAATAACTAAAATAATTGGAATATAGTGCTAACATTGAGTATATTTTATTATTTTCTAATTTCCTGAAAATCACAGAGACGCAGCATGACATCTGGACAGAAAGCTGACTTTGAGGCCAAGAAAGCTTGAGTTCAAGTCTCTGACACTTCCTGGGCTGTGTGACTCCAAGCAATTTACTCAGTTTTGAGACAATTATTATTATTATTATTATTATTATTTTGCAATTGGGGTTAAGTGACTTGCCCAGGGTCACACAGCTAGTGTCAAGTGTTTGGTCTGAGGCTGCATTTGAACTCAGGTTCTCCTGACTTCAGGGCCTGCGCTCTATCCACTGTGCCACCTAGCTGCCCCCGAGACAATTCTTATGATGATAATTTGCAGATGACCTGTACTGGAAGAGGGAATTAATTTCCTTACCCCGGAGTTCTTTAAATTAATGAAAACACAGGTTCAGTCCCTATCCCTCATCCCTATCCTTGAGGTAGAATGGTTCTTTGAAATACATAACCTGATCTCCAAATAAGGCAGGAATCCATCTAGTCTATGCCCTAAATATTTCAATGACAGGCAGCTCACTAATTCAATAGACAGGCCATACTAATTTTGGACAACTCCAATTGTTCTTTATACTAACCCCAAAGTTATCCCTGTTAATTTCCCATTTTTCTTAGGTCTGTCACCTGTAGAAACAACAAAAAAAGGGAAGGTCGTTCTTCTTTTCTACAAATATCTGAAGCCACCAGGTCCTTTTTGAAGTCTTTCTTTCTCTAAGCTAAACACCCGCAGGTTGTTAGATTGCTTATTCTATGACATTTTCCAGACCATTAGTTAATTTCTTTATATTTTATTTTTTGGGGGTGAGAGCTTATTTTTTTTTCCGGTGACATGAAATTTAATTTTTTAAAAGTATTTTATTTTTTCCAATTATATGTAAAAACAATTTTTAACATTCATTTGAAAAATTTTTTGAGTTCCACAAATTTTCCCCCTTCCTCCCTGCCCTTCCCTAATAAAGAATTTTAAATGTTTGCAATCATGTAAAACAAGCTAAACTCTTTAGCTTCCTCTGCAGATTTTCCAGTTTTTCTTTTTCTCAAGAATGAATCTATGATTTTATCAGTGTAGAGACCCGTCAGTGGAAACTCCTTCCACCACCACCAGTACAGACAGGCAACTTGTGTTTAATTTATATTTTTAGAGGATTGCAAAGGGCAGTGAGAGGATTAGCTGGTATGTGTCAGATGCAACACTTGAACCCACTGTCTTCTTGACCCTAAGGCTGGCCCTCTATCACCAAGTTTTATCTCTCAGTTTCTCAACATCCCTCTTGAAATATTAGAACTCAGCACAACCAGGTCAGTCAATAAACACTTATTAAGCACCATGCTAAACGCTAAGGATACAAAAAGAGGTAAAAGACAGTCCCTGCCTCAAGGTGCTTATGGTTCAATGGAAACTATACTTCCATTGATGAAGCCTAAGACTTTACCTGTTTTTTGGTAATTTATGTAATGATAATAACAAATAACAATAATAGCTGGCATTTATATAGCATCTCCTATGTGCCAGGCACTGTGCTAAGCTCTTCACAAATATCTTATTTGATTCTCACAACCTAGGGAGTAGGTGCTATTATTATCCCTATTTTACAGCTAAGGAAACTGAGACAAATAGAGGTTAAATGACTTGTCTGAGGTTATACAGCTAATAGGTGTCTGAAGCTGGATTTGAACTCTTGCTTTTCCTGACTCAAAGCCCAGCACCGTATCCATTGTGCCACCCAGCAGCCTGCCTATGTTATAGAAAATATAGATGACGACTTTCAAAACAAGAAAATCTGATTAACCAGAACAGTTCATTCCTTGGTTATGTCAGAGAGTAGAAACTGTTTTTTTGTTCAGTTGTTTTCAGTGGTGCCTGACTCTTTGTGACCCCATCTGGCGTTTTCTTGGCAAAGATACTGGAGTGGTTTGCTATTTCCTTCTCCAGGTCATTTTACAGATGAGGAAACTGAGGCAAACAGGGTTAAGTGACTTGCACAGGGTCACACAGCTAGGAAGTGTCTGAGGTCAGATTTGAACTCAGAAGATGAGTCTTCCTGACTCCAGGCCTGGAACTTTATCCACTGTGCCACCTAGAAAATGTGTTGACTGTTAATACAAACACCAGGAGAAAATTTGCAGAAAAACCTTGCTCAAATTTGGGGAGCTACTTAAAACCATTCAAATCTACTATGATTATTAATTTTGGTTTGAGATATACAAAGAATCAACCTCCCACCCAAGCAGAACTCACTCTGTTGCTGCTATATTTCACAGTCATCATTAAAGCCAGGATTTGTCACATTTTCTAATGGTTTAATCTCATTTTTTCTTCCTATGCCTTTAGCAGATTCTCTTGGAGGTCTTATGAGAAGACTCAGAGAAGAAAGGATTTCAATTCTTGGGGAAAATACCCATATTGATCAAATCAGGTATTCATTAAAGTATAGTTCTAGATGTTAACCCTTCAAAGTGCTTCCATACTTACTGTTTTTTGAATAGTTCTAAAAGGGTTGGCCAGGCCAGACAGGGCTAAAATTAGACTGTAAACTCCTTGAAGACAGGGAATATCTTTCTTTTTTCGTATTTGTACCTCCAGCCCTTAGTACAGTGCCTGGCACGTAGTGGATGCCTAATAAATGTTTATTGACTGTCTGCTGGCAAATACACAGATTTCAGAACAAATTGAAACAAAAGGCACCAATCCACAAAATAAGTTCATATAATATATAACACAGAACAATCCAGATGTGAGTCAATTTATCTAGATGCCACATTCAGTGTAAACTTAGCTCATTCCCCCTTTGACCTCTAATAAACAGAGGTTCATAAAAAAATTAGCTACTTCCCCATTTCTGCCACTTTGTATCCTGAAAGCTTTTAGTGATTTTTCTAACAGAGACAATTGGCTACATTCCTGGCTGTCACTTTCTTGGCAATGAAAAATGCTAACTGGAGAAATTGCTGTTCCACTAGCAAATAGCATTAGACTGCGTTTAGAGTTTGTTTTTAGTTTTACCTTGCTAACATGATGTTGGAGGTTGGATTGCTGGTGCCTGGTCCTGTTGGACTCCATTTGATGGTATATATCTCTTTGCTGTGGGCCTGAAGATCATGGACACATGTATCTTGCTTCATACTCCAAATCTGGGTAATGCAAGTAGAAAATAAAAATAAAATAAATAAAAATCTCCGGAACCTTTTCTCTCTGTCTCCCCTTCCCCCTCTTCTCTCTGTTTCTTTCCTCCTTTTCTTTTTAGGGGGGAGACCCTGAGGGGGTATGCTGTGGATTGCTAATCGCTTTAACTGGCAATCCCATAATTAGATTCTCATTTCCTTCTATACCCTGTAAAGTTTATCCAACTGTGAAGCAATCTAGGTTTTTGAGCTGGAGCAAATTATAAAGATAACCCAATCTAACTCTTTAATTTTACAGATAAGGTTTGCAAAGAAGTTACCTGCCCATCTAATAAGCATTCTGCTCTCTCATCAGACTCATCTGGGCTTACTGCTATACAGAACGGGTATATGATGTGGCACCATATTTCTAGCCTTTGGGGATCTGAAGAATGATTAAAAATTAGATAGTATTCTAAAAGCAACAAAAGGTATTTGAGGCACTAAGTTCTAAAAAGTAAGCATTTTTTGAACAGGAACTCAGAGACAAGATGAGTAAAACCTAAATATTTGAAAACCTAGTGATTATAAGCCTAGGGAAAAATGTCCTGTGTTAAATGAAAATTGGGAGCCAGTGGATAAATAGTTAGTCAAATTTTATAGCCCCTTTTTAAATGAAGACCACAGGTGGAGGGCCAGAACTCTCTACTCTACTTGGACTTTTTTTCTCAAAGTGATTACTCTATGTCAGTTTATTTTCCCACCTCCACCACAGAAATTTAATAGTAAAATTGCAAAAAACCCAAACCAGTCTTGTTAATGAGATATATAAATTACAGGGGAAAAAGTATGAATAAAGACACCTTTTAAATGACATAAAAGCACTTGCGTCCCACTGGAATGCATGAGTATATTTTTTAAGTGTACAGTTCATTCTCTGGATTAATCTCTTTTACCTTTAACGTCATGTCATCAGAGCAGGATGCTAACAGCATTCCAGAAGGATCCCATTTGATTGCATTGACTTCATTCTGAAATACAGAAGGTTATTTTTTCTTTCTTTTTTTAAAGGTAAGTAAAATCAAAATATCTGTCATCCAGCAGAGGGCAACAGTGTTTTGCTTATCATTTAAAAATTAGATCTTTAGTTTATAATAAATTATGCCTTAGATTTTCAAAGAAAACCAAAGCATACAACCCAGCTCCCCCCACCCCAATCCTAGTTTCCTTTTCTCTCCTGAACCACCCCCCCATTCTCTTTCTTTCTTTCCTCTGTCTCTCTCTCTCTCTCTCTCTCTGATACACACTTTATTCATAAACTATCACCTTTACTCATATTTCCTCTTGCAAATATCTAAAATCATAACTGGAAAGGAAAGGGCAAGGAAAATATTTACTAGCAAAGTGAAATGAATTTAATTATCATAAAGTTGAACTCTCATTTTAAAAAAATCACATTGCTTTGGGGGAGGGATGGGAAAAAAGATTGGGAAAACAGAATTCTAGGGCCTTAGAACCAGTGTCACTTACACCAGTGGCTGTGCATGGCCTCAAAAAAGACATTATTTTTAAAGGAGTTAGGGAGGAAGAGGAATGACTAGATGGAGAGTACCAGAGAGTCAGAAGATTTAGTCCTTGATCTGTAGGAGTTAAAATTTGTTACAGGACCAGCACAAACCCTAACCACAAGAGTATGGAACACAAACATGAACAGTTGTACAGAGATTTATACATATGTGCCAAGTATTCAGCAGATAGAAAGAGTAAAGCAGATTACTGTAGCGACTGGACCATCATGGAGGGGGGGAGAAGCCCTTTAAGAAAAATTAAATTAGAATTTGTTTCGATTAACAAAAAATTATTTTTTCTTCCTTCTATCTTTTCCTCTGCTCCTCTCATTGGTGGAAAAAAATAAAAACAAAGCCCTTGTAACAAATATGCATAGTTTAGCAAAATAAATTCCTGAATTGGGCATAACAACAGCCCTTTTCATGGTTCTGATTGCTAATGTGCCAGATGGAAGCTGAGGCAGATCTTTGCAGGGTGTTACCATTTATTCGTCTGTATCCCAACCCCCACCCAACAATCCATTAGGAATATTGCTGAATAGGGCAGAGGAACAGTGGAAGACCTATTTCCCTAGGCCTTTTTCCTTGGAATCACCCAGAGGAAGTTGGAGAAATATGCTGAACTTTGTTGAACACATACTTTGTTTGGTCTCATGGTTTCAAAATGTTCAGAAGGAATAAGGATGAGGCCCCATCAAGAATAAAAGGGGGAAGAGTGATCCAGAGTGAGGGGGCCAATGAGGAAGTGATAATTAGAGGTAATTCAAAGTGATGTGGCAAAGAGAAAGATAGAAGATGTAGAAACTGGGACCTTGAGATGGCAGGAGAGACCAGCTCATGTGGTTAGGTATCTAGGAACTGACCATGTGTGCGCAAGGAAGAGGTGAACTGTGTTTTAAAAAGCTGCTAAGTATAAGTCAGAAGCTTGGTAAAGGACCTAGCACAGCTTGGGGGTAGAAGATAGATAAGCAGATACTGAAAGAAATGGGTGCACAACAACTAAGTCAGCAACCAAAGTACTTTATTTGTATTTTGTCGTCTGTTTCCTATTGGATATTTGGAGCTTTGTAAGTAAAAAGCAGAAATTAACTTATTAAAAACTTTTTTTTGGCAAGGCAACTGGGGTTAAGTGACTTGCCCAGAGTTACATAGCTAGCGAGTGTTATGTGTCTGAGGCCACATTTGAACTCAGGTCGTCCTGACTCCAGGGCCGGTGCTCTATCCACTGTGTCACTTAGCTGCCCCCTAAAAAAGACTTTTTAAAGTAGTGGGTCAGTATATAGAGTTGTGCTTTGCCATCTAATGTCTGAATTTTATCTAACCACTGTGCTTGTACCACCCTCCCCACGTAGATGGAGAGATGGATCAACAGTATACATTATGTGCTTAATGTACTTACTATGTGCTGGGCACTGTGTGAACAGACTTCTTGTTGTTTGGTTGTGTCTGTTTCTTCATGACCCCATTTGGGGTTTTCCTGGCAAAGACACTGGAGTGGTTTGCCATTTCCTTCTCCAGCTCATTTTACAGATGAGGAACTAAGGCAAACAGGGTTAAGTGACTTGCCCAGGGTCACACAGCTGGTGAGTTTTGAACTCATGAACATTTGATTTGGACTCATGAAGAGAAGTCCTTTTGATTTCAAGCTCAGTGCTCTCTATCCACTATGCCACCTAACGACCCTGTGCTAACAAATGGAAGCATGCTAAAGTCTCTGCCCTCAAGCACCTTAAATTCTAAAAGAGTGAAGACCACATATAACAGGAAGTGGAAAGGAGAGGGGTTTACCCTTGGGGAAGTGGTGGGTGTCAAGGAAGTGTGGGCAAGGGAAGGTGAGAGCTAACCTTACTGGAGCTCAGGGTGGGTTCTAGAGGCAGAGTCCAAGGTTCTGCTGGGGGGTGGGGAGAAAGGACAGGGTTGAGTGAGGATGACCAGAGAGCACAGGGAGCATGGTGTGCAGTGGCAGCTTGGTTCTTGCAAAATAAGGCAAAATCTCACATGTAAGAGCCAAGGGTAGTTCCAAGGTTCCAGTGGGAGGGGGGAGGGGGAAGAGGAAGGGGAAGATAAGGATAACGGTCAGAGTACAGGCTAGTTCACTGAACGGTCTATTTTTGCTTCTCTCTGATACCTGGTGTCTGAACTCAATCTAACCACTGTGGCTGTACAACTCTCACCAGGCACAACCTGTTTTTGAAAAGACTTAAAAAGCTTCTATAGGGCTCGCCCTGTACCCTTAACCTCCTTCTTTTAAGTGATGGAAACATCACTGGTTTAAACTAAAAGCTCCCGACTCCCACGACATTCCCACCAAACGTGAATCCACATTCAGTCACTTACTGTGTGTCCTTGGAAGGTTTTGACTGGGCGGTCACAGCCAAGTCGGCATACGTGAATACACATGTCTGTGCTGCAGGATGCAAAAGTAGTGTTGTTCTGCCAATCTACATCCAGGGCAGGGGCTGCAGAGCACGAGCGACAGGGAGGAGCGGAGAGAAGTCACATTAGCCATTGTGGACAGGCACTGTCCCCACCAGCCTTCCCCTCTGAAGCGCAGTGTCTGTTCCCAATGTATTAAATTTGAAGCTATTTATTACACAGGGAAATTTAAAAGAAAGAAGTGAGAACCAGAGCTGCTAAACATATGGGAGATCACAAAATAAATGGAGTGTGCAGAGCGGCTCTCTTTCAAAGAACTGCAAGTCCAGGCAACCAAGTCTGTATCAAGTTTCAAACATTCACTGGGCCAACCCCGCACAATCCCCTAGTGAGTGTATTTTGTTTTTATCTGTCCCACAATTTTCAAGGTGAAGAAGGGTGCACACTACTAACCATGACCAATTCTACCTATTTCATTCCTGGTGCATGCTAAACTACTGTCTTCTTTCCTTTTTCTCTTTCTTTCAGAAGCAGGGGGAAGGATTGGCAAGGTGGATGGCAGCCTCAGCGTATGGGGGAGTTTTAACTGTGGAATGAGTGAGGGAAAAAGAGGGAAAGATAAGACAAAGAAGAAAGACAAAGGAGGAGATTGGCAACTATACATGTCAGACTACTATTCAAATACAACCTTCTTTCTCTTGAATTTTTTTGTTGTTTGGTAATTGTTTTCAGTCATGTCTAACTCTTCATGACCCCATTTGGGTTTTTCTTAGCAAAGATACTGGAGTGGTTTGCCATTTCCTTCTCCAGCTCATTTTACAGATGAGGAAACTAGGGTTAAGTGACTTGCCCAGGGTCACACAGCTAGTAAGTGTCTGAGGCTGGATTTGAACTCAGGAAAATGAGTCTTCCTGACTCCAGCACTCTACAGACTGTACCACCTAGTTGCCCTTCAATTTTTACTGCCCTCACACTCCCACCGCATCCCTATCCTCGTAATGGGTATCCTACAATTCTTTTACTTTAAGGAGATCTCTACGTCATGCTCACTGAAGGCTGCAGGCCTTCTCTGTTCACTTGGTAGTCTTTATTAAACTTAACTACTTAACTTAGAGGACACGAAAGACACAAAACACTACAACTTGGCCCTTGCTGTTAACTAAAGAAAAGAACAGGTATAAGAATTAAATATTTTTCTTGGACCCCATTAAAAGAGGTTTAGTTATCAAGCCACCAATGGTCCATCACCAGAGTACTCCTTCAGTGTGAAGGTACACCCCAAATGGGAGGGACACTACATTTAGAAGACACATACAAGGGGCAACTAGGTGGTGCAGTGGATGGAGCACTGGCCTTCGAGTCAGGAGGACCTGAGTTTAAATCTGACCTCAGACACATATTAGCTGTGTGACCCTGGGCAAGTCATTTAACTTCCACTGCCTCAAAAAAATAAATAAATAAAAACAACTGAATAAAGGTACCTATGTGACCTGGGGGGAAAAACGTGAGGAACCTGTCTTCCATTACATGGAAGAATTATCAATTCAACTGATTGTTATTTTGGAAGCAACAAAAATCTGGCCTTTACAACGACATGTTTAAAGACAGAGAAATTTTAACTAAGGGAAAAGGCAGGATGACACACCTCCAGGAGCTGGCTGTGTATGAAGCCCAGGTCCTGGATAATGTGGTACTCTGAATAAAGAGTGGGGACAATACACAACTTCAAATTCCATTGAAGGCAGGCCCTAATTATTTCAGTTTTCTTATTTTTTTTCCAGTTGTCCTTTAAATGCCATAAGGAATAGACTGTATGCAGGGTTCTTCTCATATTGTGTGACTGAGAAGGACTAGAAATTAGCTAGAAGGGACCACAGAAGCCTTCCAATCCCAACCTTTCATTTTACAGATGAGGAAACTGAGGCCCTGAGAGGGTAAGACTTCCCCAAGGTCACACAGGTGGCAAAGGCAGAGTAAGACCCAGGTCCTCAGACTACGGAGAAAGTACCTTTTTCACTGTTCCTCTGAGAACAAGAATTAACCTTCGCAGCCTGATGAGACACCCAAGATAGGAATTCAGTGGAAGATAATACAACAATACTGATGTAACTCAGAAGTTAAGAAACTCTGGCTTCCTCGCTCAGCACCATAAAGCATAACTTCTAACTTACCAGGGACGAGTGGTAGAAGAGGCTTTGGAGGTAGAAAGAATAACGCAGGTTTCATATTTAGAACTATAAAGAGTCAGTAAAAATCAGTTATTCCTGGCCTCAGGTATAATTCCTATCAGGCTAGGCTGGGATTTCTAATAGGTGCGATCAGGTATGAGTAGAGGGAGGTGGGAGGTGGGGATGGAATGTCATGTGTGAAGGGCAGCAAAGTGTGGATGGACCACAGAGTGTTGCAGGGGTGTAATATTATATAATAACTCTGGAAAGGTAAGTTGGAGTCAGGGTGCAGGGGACAGTTTCATTTTTGTTTTTATATACCCAGTGCCCAGCACAGCGCCTGACACAAAGCTAACACTCAATAAATGCCTGTTGAATTAAATTATTCCATCCTTAGTGCTCTGTCTTCTTCAGTAAGATTTTTGCTAATGATGTCTCAATGATGCATGATGTGCTTTTTTTTTCTAATAGGGTCCAAATAATTATTTCTATCTCATAAGTTAAAGAAATTTGAAACATAAAGAGGTCATCATTACCACTTTGCCCAAGGGATGCACAGCACTGGATGAAGCCCTATGGAAGTCACCTGGGTCTAGTAGCCATGATCTTATTAACAGTCTAGTGCTTTGGTTAATGACTGTTAAGCACCCGGAAGTCAGACAGTGATATACAGCTATACTAAGGAGTAATGAAGTGCTTTGCTTTTATGGGGGAAGTGGGGGAAGACATCACAAGGTTGCTTAGGAACATATACAACCAGAGGCTAACTAATTTACCCAAGGTTCAACAGTGAGTCAGCACCAGAGACAGAAAGATAATTCAGGTTTTCCTGTGTTCTAACAAGAAGATTTCTCTTCCTCATTTCCCCCACTATTCTTTAAATAATGGGCTGAACCCTTCTGCTATGTATCTCCCATACAATGGCAGGGATACTATTAACTTCAATGTACGACTTCATGCCCAAGGGAAAGATACTGTGTGGGCAGAGCTGGCTGAATGTCAGGAAAGGCTTTTTAAAAAATGATATAAATCACAAGAGCAAAAGTTCTTTCTATTTTTTAATACTCCCAGCAGTGTGTTTAACCATGGCACAACTATTCTTGGAGTATTTCCCACGTGTACCCAGAGGAATGAAAGAAATAATCAGTTCTGTCAGAATGCTGATCAGTTAGCCATAGGACAATGCCTACAGATGATTCTCATTTATAACCAAAAAAATTAGTTAAATAATGAATTCCAGGGGCAGGTTCTGTATTTGAGTCACCATATTAATACAGTGGAAAATGTGAAGCTCTGACAGGAAGGTTTAGGGAATGATTACTAGAAACTAAGCATTAAAATCAGTGTTGATGTCCCACAGAATTCCAGGAATAAAAATTCTGTAGTTAGGAGTTGCTTCCTTTTTTCTTTCTTGGCTCTCTGCCGGGGGTGGGTCCCTATCCCACCCACCTCGGATGGCACCAAAGCCATGACCTATGAATCCTACAGGTTCTCGGCCATTTGTTCCTGAAGGTGTGTGGCAGAGACTCAAGGTGGGGAGGTGGGGGAAGACCTAGGTTCAGCACATCCACTTGTGTTTATGCCAGCAGGTACTGCTTGGACTGGAAAATCTCCCTATTCTGCAGGGAGCTGGTCCAATGTAATTTTCAGGGTACAGCTCTTAACACAGCCTCGCTAATAATGACGAGGCATTTAATAAATAGTGCCACAGTTGCTAATAATGATGGAGGGAGTCCCGATTCCTCATATCATCTGGAAAGTGCTTGATGGATGGAATTACAATTTCTCATCCTGTCCAATTAAGTGACTATCCCCCAAAAGGAATCTGTGCACTTATATTTTCATAGCTCCCTAGACTACTGATTAAAACAAATAAGCCATCTGTTAGGACCTGAGGAAATTTCTGATCAACTGCAGGACCATGGAGCATAGCGGACAGAGTGCCAGATTTAGGGTCACTCACTGGCTGCCATATGTAGCATCCATCAATCAACCAACAAGCATTTCTTAAGCATCTGCTCTCTGGCAGACACTGTGCTAGGCACAAGGAATACAAAGATTAAAGTGGAATAATTCTAACTCCCTCCCCTACTCCAGGCCTCAAGGAGATTACAGTCTATAGGAGAAAATAACATGTACTAATATAAACAGATACAAAAATATATGATATATAGAGAGAGTAAATATATTTTAAATGTAAATATCTATTAAATATGTATTATACTGTCTATATAGTGTGTATATATATACAGTATATATACACACACAGTCTAATATACATTATATATATTGTATGTATGCATGTATGTACATGGAGTAAATATAAGGTAATTTGGATAGAAGCAGAGGTACTAGCAGCTGGGATCAGGAAAGACCCTATGTAGGAGGCAGTCCGTGAGCCGTCCTCTGGAGGAGGCTGGGAATTCTAAGAAGCAAGACGGAGTGCATGCCTTAGCAGGAAGGAGAACTCAGAAGCTACCTAGTCTAACCCTCGTATTTTAAGGATGAGGAAACTGAGGCTCAAGAGTTGGAAATGAACTACCCAAGATCACACAGGTAGTAAACATCAGAGATGGAACTTAAACCCAGGTTCTCTGGTTCCAGAATCAGTGCTATTTTTCCTGTTAACAGGTTGAATCAGGAAAACGTGGGTTCAAAACACACCTCTCAACGCTCCACGTATGAAGACGTCCAAGTCACTTAATCTTTCCAAACCTTGTTTTCTCCATCTTTAAAATGGGAATAATACCACCAACAGTAATTACCTCCTATGTACTGTGAGAAGCAAGTGACATGATAACCACATAGTACTTTGTAAACTTGAATCTATTTGCAATCATCATCATAAATATATCCCACTGGCCATATAATTCTAGGCCAAAAGCTCCAACAGAGAGAAACTAGAAGAGTATTAATCTTCTGCATAAGTTGGATGACACTCTCCTCCCTGAAGGCTAGAGAATACATTTGGGGATCACTACATTTTGCTGAAAGACTTCAAAGAAATTATTAACGAGCATGCTAAAGGGAACATGATGGTCTGGACTTTGACTGCAACAGAATCTAGAAAACAGCAAGAGTAATGTTTGCAGGTTTCAAATGGATTTTTAAGCAGACACATAAGAACTTCCAGCACCCTGGGACTGTAAATCTGTCATCAGGCCTATCACTGTAACAGAGAATGTGATTGTTTTTAGAATTATGCCAAACAAACACAAAAAGAGAAATCCAGGAGGAATGATAGGAATGGTGTTTTGACTTCATCCTTACTTTGGTTTTGTCAGTCAATAGGACAGATCAGAGGTGCCTAGAATGTAAGTAGAACAGTGAAATGCACAGATGAAAAATCTGTAATTAGAAAACAGTATTTTTTTGGGTGGGGGTCTGCTTGTTATATTCATCATTTGCTCCTTCTTGGCCTACTTCCTCTCTATTCTCCTCTACGAGTGATTGTTCCTTCTTGGTCTCCTTTGCTGGATCATCATCTATGTCGAGTCCCCTAAATGCGGGTGTCTGAAGGCTCTGCCCTTTTTTCTTTCTATACTTTCCACTTTGGTGGTCCCTTCAGCTCCAACAGGTTCAATTATCATCTTTACATATAATTATAATCAGATGATTACCTCTCCTACAGATTGAACACAGGACAAACACTGTCTCATCTCCACAGTTATTCTGAGTGTTCTCACTATTTGGAAAACTCACCTCTGCCTCTTAAAATCTCTGACCTTCCTTCAAGATTCAGCTCAAATGTCACCTGCAGGCATCCATCCCTATAACCCCTCATTGTCTCTCTTCTAAATCTGCTTTCCATTTGCTTTGCATGAAACTTCCACATACCTATTTATCTATGTGCTGTCTCCCCTTATTACAATGTAAGTCCTTAGAGGGACTTTTTTCTTTAAATCTCTGACCCGTAGCAGAATGCCAGGCACACAGTGAGCACTTAATAAATGCTTTCTCAATGTTGATTGACTGATCACAGACCCTCTAGAATAACAGGCTTGATTGGGTAAAAGCAATACTAATGAACAGGGGACTCCAATACATTTGAGACACTGCATGGAGTCTCCCACAAACTCTCTTTCCGGAACAACAATGCATTTTCCTGCTTTTTCCTGAGGTAAATCTCCTCTTGCCTTTGAAGTGACTTTATTAAGTATCAAGGGTAATTCTTAGAAGTTGGTGTGAAATCATACACTTCAATTAGTTTTCATTCAGTTTTCTCTTCGAAGAGACCAGAGCAAAAATCCCACTGCCAGGGCAAAAACTATTGGGAATGAATCAACTAAGACCTCCGGGGCTAAGAGAGACTTGGCAAGCCCTGCTTGTTCAGCTGTTTCTAAACTTCAATTCTCTGCCCTGCTGGCTCTAACTATGACTTAGAGATCAAAAGGGGGCCTATTTCACCACATTTTTGGCTTCGGTTCTTTGTACATTAGCTGGTGGCACAGTGGATAGAATGATAAGTCTGGAGACAGAAAGATCTGAGTTCAAATGTGGCCTGGTGTACTTATCAGCTGCGTGACTCTACACAAGCCACTTAACCTCTATTGACTCAGTTCCCTCACCGGTGACATGAGGTATAAAAATAGGACCTACCTTGCAGAGCTGTTGTAAGGATCAGATGAGATAATATTTGTGAAAAATGCTTAGCATGGTGCCTGGTACACAGTAGGCACTATATAAATGCTTATTCCTTTCTCATCCCTGCCTTAGCCCACTCTGTTTATTCAAGGAACAAAGCTCTGCCTATTTCTAGACTTGCTCACCAATGTAGTACTGGACTGTGGAGATGATTTTCTCTAACCCTCTCCTTTTACTAATGAAAAACCTCTCCCCTGGCTTAGATTTCTTCTTCTTGACTCCTGAGCGCCAGGCCAGGTGAGGGCTTCTGTTCTGCATTTTTTGCTGTTCTGTCATTTCAGTTACGTCTGACTCTTCATGACCCCATCTGGGGTTTTCTTGGCAAAGATAATAGAGTGGTTTGCCATTTCCTTCTCTAGATCATTTTTACAGATGATGAAACGGAGGCAAGCAAGGTTAAGTGACTTGCCCAGGGTCACACAGCTAAGAAGAGTCTATGGTAGTATCTGAACTCAGGTCTTATTGACTCCAGCCCTAGTGCTCTACCCACTGAGCCAGTGAGTTGCCCTCTGTTCTGAATAAACGCTTCCCATAAATGTTTAACCTGGCTCTTCTACTTAGACCCTATTTCTGAATATTCATTTCAACTCTTGCCTGATTAACACAGATTAGGTTTGGCATGGCAAGAAAGCTAAAGCTTCTGGTCTCATTTGTGTGTGTGTTCTTTCTTTTTTTTTTTTTCAGTGAGGCAATTGGGATTAAGTGACTTGCCCAGCGTCATACAGCTAGTGAGTGCCATGTGTCTGAGGCTGGATTTGAACTCAGGTCCTCCTGATTTCTGGGCTGGTGCTCTATCTTCCCACTGAGCCACCTAGCTGCCCCTTCTGGTCCCATTCTGAAACCTTCTCCTGGGCTGAGGCTAACTCTTGTTACACCATGGCCTCTCCCTTCATCAAACAAATTTGGGCAAACAACTTCATAAAAATTCACCTCCCCACCCCACCCCACAGAATCTGGTTTCCTGGCAGAAACCTGGTACATGTGAGTGAGGATTTGTTTTGCAGAATATGTGCAAGAGAGACTGGAAATCTATTCTTCTGTGAGTTCAATTATAGCATCATAAGTACATAAGGCTCTAGTTAAAAGTGCCTCCAGACTGTGGTAACGGTGTGTGGTCTTGTTCTCAGGAATTACTCTTTGCATTCTGTACTGATTCTCTCACAATTCAAATGATCAGGGTTAGTCTCTAACATGTGGTTAACCTAATAAAATTACAACGCACTGATATTTGAAAATGTTCTTATTTAGACATTTCATCACCTTCATTTATTAAAAGCCATTTAGGAATCCCTTTAAAAAAAAAAGTCCTTGGGGAAGAAAAACAAATTCTTTTCAAGGACGATCATTGCCTGAGGGAAAGGAAGGTGTAATACTTGTCCTCTGTCATCTTTAAAACACTTTGGTCTAACACAATTCTAAGGGAAGCTGTATCAATTCACCTCTAAGCTGAAGAGTCACCTATGGAAACATGATAGCTTAAAAAAAAAAAGGCTGAAGCTAGGAACAAAATGAAAGTTAGGGATTTGGACAACTTAATTCCTTGAGACACCTAAGTACCCCTATGTCGCTTCATGAAACTCAAACATATTAAAGAAAGCCACAAGATGAATGCGGTTGAGTGCATATCAATGGTAACTAATCCCCTTTCAGAACAACAGGAAGAAAAACACATACTTTTTATGTGGATGGCTATCCCTTGGCGCACCTGGAGCAGGTGGTAAGCTGAAGGCACGCATACGCAGAAAATCTTTAGAGCAAAACTTAACAGGAACACGAATTTTAGCTGTTGTCCCCTTTTTCACCTTGGTGCTGAAGGCTACTCTACAGGTCATTTCTTGAAACTATTTCTGGTGACAGAAAATGATAATTACCTGAGTGAAAAGGAAACTGCTGCTTAGCTTCTCCTGTATGGGCATCCCAAATTATTGTTGTCTATGCTCCGGAAACAAAAGAAGAAGTTAGTTATTTTGCTCCTTTGAAAGTTCCTTCTTATGTCTGCTAAAAGGAAACTCAGCACATTTTTAATCATCTTCTCAGGTGAAAGCTACAGATTTCTGTCTTGTTGCCTGGGATTAAAAAAAAGAAAAGAAGCTAACACCAAAACCCAACAATTTTTACTTGTCCTTCTGACCAGGTAAAAAATTGCAGTGCGATTGAAAAAAAAAATATCTGGTACCTGACCAAACTGAAAAACTCTAGAAATGGACAATTCTGACATTCGTCCTGACTGCAAATTTTCACTGTGCAAATAGTGCCAAATGCCAAAGCACAATAAAGCAGTTGCATTATGCTATGGTTAGTGAAAGGTGTCTTAGTAACTGCCTGTTTCTGCCAAAATAATAAAAAAGAAAAAGAAAAGGTAGAACTCTTGTTTCAAGGCGTTTTTGGAAAACAATGTCAACTGTAGTCCTTTCATTCACTCAGGAGGGACAGCTACGAAAGACTAACTGTGATTAACTCAATCATTTCCTCCTCAACCTCCCAGTCATATAACAAAACTGTTATTTAGCAAGACTACAGGAAAATTTCTACTGATTGGTGGCTGGAGAAGATATTCAGAAAACTGTTTCAAAAACTATACTTTATAAATACAGGGTTGGAGTTAGACCAATTAACAGAATTTTTGCCCACCAAAATAATGTCCTTATAACTAGAAATTCAGTCAGATAAATATGTTAGGGAATATGGGGAGATTATTAAATTTTTTAGACCTCAGCTTTTAATATAGTTGAAGTTTACTAGTCAATGAATATGTAAAGTTAGGGATGGACAAAGAACACTTTTTTATTGCAATTTTCAAATATTCTTAAAAATACTATTAGGACTTTGAGTCCCGGATTAGTTGTCAAACTTTACAAAATAAAATAAATATACTGGGAAGGTCAGCAAAGTACTCCTGTAAACTGCATTTTTCTCCAAATAGTGCTCTTTTCTGAATTATTACTATTATACCATTTATTTCATTACTGCTAGTCTCCACTAAGTTGTAGCATTATAGTGTAATAAGTCTACCAAAGTGCATATTTATTTCCCCAAAGTAATGCACAATGGATACTTTAATTATAATTTTACTAATAGGTAATAATTTAATCATCAAGTAGAAAAAATTAGTTGTCTCCATTTTATTCTTCTGTAGGAAGGAGATGAAAAAAAATCAGAAAGTTTATTAATATGAGTTACATTGTTCAGGAAAAACTTAGGTAAAATATTTGTAGTTAGGAAAAGTGAATTCTAATTTGGACATATAAATCCATAAAATCAAACTCAGAGATACGCTCTTGTGTTAAGAACTGAGGAAAAATGGGGTAGCTAGGTGGTACAATAGACAGAACACTGGCCCTACAGTCTGGAGGGCCTGAGTTCAAATGTGGCCTCAGACACACATAATGCTCACTAGCTGTGTGACTCTGGGCAAGTCACCTAACCCAAACTGCCTCGCCAAAAAAAAAAAAAAAAGATTGAGGAAAAAAGTTATTACTCAAATACTCAGGACTTAGGGTATAGAATATTCATGTCACAATCATACAAACTGATATTCTTTTTACATTTTTACCTGTTTTAGTATTCATTCTCCTTCATGGTAGGATGTATCTATTTAATGTATTCAATATAATACACAGGGTTATCCTTATATGGATAAGGTGATCCATATATGGGAAGTTCAGTAAATACTATCTGATAATAATAGTAGTATCTCTATAGGGGCCAACTGTGTTATATTTTATTTTTCAAAATTTGAATGCTAAAATAATGAAAAAGAAATCAGCAACTCAAAATGCTTTTCTAACGGTTTGAAAATTATTACAAGATGTAATTATTAATTGTAATGAATAATTATTACAAATAATTATACTATATTAAAGTTATATCATGCTATATATATGATCATAACAATACAATAAACAATATAATACATTATAATTATTTATAATAATTAATTATGATGAATAATTATTATAAGCATTGGTTACACAAGTAGATAAAAACATTAAATACTTCTGAGTATAGGTATAAATTCGTTTGAATACTCACTTGGTTTGTACTGAAACAATGTATTGAAAAAGTGCCTTTTCTATGAATGCCATCCAGTACTGACCTAATGATACTGTACAAATATGGCAATTATATTCAGCGTCCAGAACAACTTAATCCCAAATCTGACTAGTGGACAAGAGTAGCCAGCACCTATACGAGTCTATGAACATTGTGACAATGGTGGGAAGGGTATAATTTATGGCCTTTGCCACAAATCCTCAAAACCTGAAAATTGCCTACAGCCACTGCAAGTCCTAGTTCTTGCCTATCTTTTTAATGAACAAATATGTAATTAAATTAACAAATCTTTCTAAGGGAAATAGAGGTTTAGGGAATAACTGCATAAGTATATGAGTGATTTAAATATAAATTTAAAACAACTATCACATTTGAGTTTGAGATTACGGACATAAAAGGATATTAAACTAGAAAAAAAAAGATTAGATGGTTGGTGGAAAAGCATTTTTTGTTGTTGAAATAATCTATTGGGTAAAAGTTATGAGGGGTCCAATTCAGTTATTTTCACTCTCCTTCCAGGCACTGTGTACCTCAAACTGGGAACTTGTTCAAAATTCATCATATGGAATGCATTTATTCAACCTCTTAGTAGTAATCTAATCTCTTCTACTTGATGAGATCAAGACCCACAAGAATAAATGAACCCCAAATTCTTTTGATGTCTCTGGGCAGGTAAAATGGGAAATTTTAGAATTCAAAGAAATCATCATATTGCCAAGAGTTCACAAATCAGGACACTCACTGATCAAAGGGTTACATTTTTTTTAATACTCACTTTATCAACACCAGCACTCAAAATGTAATTCCCCTTTTTGTTCCATTTTAAAGCAAAGATGGGACCTTTATGTTGACCTAAGGTGCTTGCCAGGTTACCTGTTATATAAAAACAAAAAAATGCTGACTATACAACATCAGTATGATCACCCAATCAAAATAAAGGATGTCCCACTATCTTTCACCTTAATATTATGACCACTATCCAACTTACCATCTTCTGTCCATATTCTTGCAAAACCATCATATGAACCTGTAGCCAACAGTGTTCCATCACTCTGGAGAACAAAAAAAAAATTATTTTGGGAGGGAAAAGTTAATGAGAACATGCTATACATCAACCCTAGTCCACATTTTTAAAGTAAGAATTTAAGTTAAGCATCAGTTCATCACATTTGATTACTTTGGACACTGGTGCCTAATGAAAATATAAGCCACATAGAAACTACTGAGCAATAAAAACCCATTTCTGGCAATCTAAATTTTATGCTAAGATATATATTGTGTTTCTAATTAATGACTTCATTTAAAATAGGCAGTACAAAATGTTATAAAAACAACTCTTGACAACTCAAACAGATGTGGTTTTTCTTAGCCTCCCTCAAGTAAAAGCAATAATGTTAATATTGGATATAATTCATGGATTTGATGAATATGGAATTTATCATGAAATTGTGGAATCTGTGAAAACACCTGAAAGCACCTGAGGGAAGAGGGCAGGGAAAGAATATCAATGCTTGAACAAGAAGAAAATCATGGAAGAACAGCATATGCCACATGCATAACGCATAAACAAATACATATATAAATCTGCTGCTAATGAAACATCATGTTTCCTCATCTGAATATAAAAACTCGGTATCAATTTCAAAACCATTTGCTGTGGTTTGACCTGGGCCAAGCTGTCCCATAGGGAGGCTTACTTCCATAACCATCAGATCAATTTTTAAAGTATAGAGTCATAATGCAATCATATTGGGAAAGATGTGGATAATAAATTTTTGCCAATAATTGTTCAACTCTCTATAAAGGCTGCTCTTTCGGGGCAGTAAATGATCTTTATGGTACTTACATTCCAGTCCAATGAAGTTACATCTTTATTACTAGGGACATCATGTCCTCCTTCTCGTATACAATGCCTCAAAACTAGCTGGGTAGAACCACCATTACTGTTTTCATTAAGATTCCATATTCTTGCAGTTGAGTCTCCAGACCTACAAAATGAAAACGTGTTCACCATTAGCTTCTGGCCTTCGGAAAGGAATATTAGTGGACGGCACCAAACACTGAAACAGGTATTGATAGTGGGTGCTTTTTGAACTATCACTCCACTAAACCTCACTCCTTTAATTTATAGGTTCTTTTCTTTGTTTTCCATATAATGCTCCCTTTCTGACATATAAAAACCTAACTTTTATGTACTAATTTTAAATGTTAGTATTATATTTTTTGAAGGAAATCCTGCCTCAGGTGAACTGCTGTGAGTCCATTCTGTGACTAAAGCGTTCTGATTTTGGTGATGACTCTCTTCTTCAGTAGGGCACAAAAGTTGGATAAGAACACGGAAGTACCACTGGCAAAAGGTGTGGCTGAACCTCATGAGGTCTGACCACAACTTGCAGTGAATGTGACGGAATCAGTCTTCCTGGACTTTAGCTTAATGGGTTCATGAATTTGTTAGGAGTGTTAATAATAAGTATATTTCTGACTTACCATACAGAGATACGTCACCTACATTAGGGTAGTTTTTTAATCCATGCCTTTATAGAGGCATTAATGTTTAAAGAACATAGAAATCTTTGAAGATAGCATTATAAAAAAAAGAGTGACTTATTCTAAAGTCTGGGTTCTAGAGGTGAATAATTATTTTCTAATCCTCTCTGTATACAAGATCTATTTTTTCGTTCTCTTATAACTTTTTCTACTATAAAGAGATATAGAACTTTCCACTCCGTAACATAGAGAACTTTTTGATCTCCATCATGTTGCCACACATTTGAAAGACATCTGGAACCAGGCAGATGAGATTATGCTCCAGAAGTAAACACTTCCTAAAAGGCAATGGTTTGGATTTTAGTTTGTAAACCAAATGGCTTTGTAATAAGAGACCTACTCCAGGGCTTTGAAATCAAAATGTAGCTATCATGTAATCTGGGCATACCCTAAGTCTGCAGGGCATGCTGAAGTATGAGAGATATATAAGGCTGCAGCCATGGCCTTACCCAGATGCTAGGAGATCACTGACAGGGTTCCAGGCACAAATGAACACCTCAGATTCATGGCCCCTAAGGACTGTTGCTTTGTTGGGTGGAATTTCAACATCACCATCAATTTCCATCGGTTTTGAATGATTATCTGTAGTAAAAGATATTAAAAAAAAATACATGATTTAAAATAGTAACTTTAAAAATATAGCTAAACTTAGTCACTACCAGGCTGTGGTTAGGGGTGGTCATGAGACCAGAACCCTCTTAGTTCAGGTTCAATGTTGGAATGAAATGAGGCACTTAGATCACGGAACAGTTAACAAAAAGTTGTCCTAATACAGCAAGGATATTCAACAAGTGTACAATGGCACTTCCTCCCAGCCCCCCACTATCATCTCCACATGGAAATTCATCTGGTCAGCAGGGCAGGATATGATGACTTGTGTGGTCTTTGGACATCCACCACATTGCAGGGGTTTTGATACTACATGGATAGGACTCTTTATACCCTTAGGAGAACAGAAAATTGGCATCAAGTGAAGTAGTGGGCAATTAAATCCCAAAGAAAAGTTTTTTTGACTTCAAGAAAAAATTAATCTGTTGTGGGTAAGTGGGGGAACCCTGGTTCTGTCACATAAAATATCACTCTACCCCCTTCCCCTCCCCTGCCCGTGATGTGATAAGGATCTTCTAGAGGATCTTCAATGATTTAAATGCTTTCACAGAGGTTTTGCTGGACAATCCTCTTGGCACACGCAATACTAAGGGGAAAAGAAAAAGGTGAAAAATAATCTCTCCTACTTTTCAAAAAATCAGTATAAAGAAAAAAGAAAAAAATGGGAAGGACAAAACCCAGAAATCTTGGCCTTTTTCTCCCCCTTTCATAAGTACCAAATCTTAGATCTCAACAATCTGGTTCATAGAGTAGGTAATACCAGATCTGGGCAGTACACAACGCCTCTCCCAATGCAAAGTGTGGAGGCTGGGCTAGGTAATGAGCTGAAGCAACAACAGGAGTATCGGGGATATTTCTGATAATGAAGGCATGCACCTGCTAGGCATGTAGAATAGTGAATATGTCAGACTTTTCTACTATATTGATTTGTTTTACTGTACTATTAGAAAAAACTATTTTTTTTAAAGGCAATTGGGGTTAAGTGACTTGCCCAGAGTCACACAGCTAGTGTTACATGGTTGGTCTGAGGCCACATTTGAACTCAGGTCCTCCTGACTTCAGGGCCGGTGCTCTATCCACTGCACCACCTAGCTGCCCCTTATTCTTTTTTTTTTTTTAAATAAGGGATGTATCTCTATAAATGCAGATACCTATATATAGGTGATATAAAAACAGAAGACATAGAAATTTTTTGATTTTTAAAGAAATGTGCCTATCTCCTTTTCTTAGAGAAGTGGAGAGGTTAGAGGTGTGGAATGCTACATACTTTCATACATGGTCATCTATATAGATTGGTTTTGTTTACATTGATGTTGTTATGATGATCAAAGGCTCACTGGGTGGGGGAAGTGACATAGTAAGGAGAGAATGTATCCAAAAATTACTGTGA
Organism: Phascolarctos cinereus; assembly: GCF_003287225.1. Taxonomy (NCBI): domain Eukaryota; kingdom Metazoa; phylum Chordata; class Mammalia; order Diprotodontia; family Phascolarctidae; genus Phascolarctos; species Phascolarctos cinereus. Next base: position 12,624,194 of record NW_027556098.1, read on the forward strand.
TGTAACAACAAAAGGCATCAATAAACCTTGGGGGGAAATCGATATGACAAAGTTCACCCAATTCTTGCCCTGACTTGAACTTCCCTAATTTATGTGGATCGTTTGGACTGTTGATAGAACGTCTCATTTAACTTGGCACAGAACATCTACTCTGCCTGGGGGAAGGTGTTAAAGAAGATTAACGAAGGGTTGTTTCCAGCTCTGGCGGATTTTGTTGCTGGCTATGATAACAATAGAGCCAACTTTGACTCTAGCAGAGTTAGAGCATGAAGTACAAGTTCATAAAGATTCAGAGAGTTGACTCAAAGTCCCTAGTAAAACTGCATTTCTGGATCTCTTGGTCTGTTGCACCTAACCGCTGCTTCTTAAATTAATCTGAACATTAAGATACTTGTGTCTATAAGTATCCCTTGCATTAAGGGTCACCAGGAGATGGAAAAGGTATTGATAATTTATGCCTTGCTTCAGAGAGTATGGTATAGTACAACACACATTGGACTTGGGACAGCAGAGACATGGGCTGGAATCCTACCTCCAACACATACTTAACTTCTATGAGCATCAATTTCCTTATCTATAACATAAAAATAATATCTGGAATATTTATTTGACAGTTGTGTTCACTTGTTTTAGTCATGTCTGATTCTTCATGACTCCCATTTGGAGTTTTCCTGGCAAAGATACTAGAGTGGTTTGCCATTTCCTTCTCCAGCTCATTTGACAGATGAGGAAACTGAGGCAACAGGGTTAAGTGACTTGCCCAGGGTCACACAGCTAGTAAATGTCTGATGTTGGATTTGAACTCATGAAGATGAGTCTTCCTGATTCCAGGCTAGGCACTCTACCCATTGCCATACCTAGCTGCCCTCAAGTTAATAATACATTATGGTAAAACAAACCTAACCCCAAGATGTTAACTGAGTTGCTTCTCTGTGATTAACTAGTAGGACAGTGAGTCATTCTTATCAAGTAAGTCCTAATCACATCCTCACTAGTAAAATGAAATTGAAAAGTCATATACTTCATTACCACGACAGTATTTGAAGACAATGGAGTCGATGTGATAATTCACATTCCTTCTTTATTTACCAGAAGTTTACTGGTGAATTGGCTAGGTAAAGAGCTCTTCTGTCATGGGATCTTTTGGACAGGATTGTGAAACTTACAGACCCTTCCTTTTCAAAATAATGTTTTTAAGTACATAAAAAAAATACATAGCATTACCAAAAACCCCAGTTATGTTGAAATCCAGTTATCAAAATATTTTAAAAATAAGTTCATGAAACTTAGGCTATGAGTCCTTGGTCTAGATCAGCAGTGTTAAACTCAATAAGAAATGGGGGTCATTAAACCATACATAAGGATCACTGCAAGGCCACATATTTATTGACTTAAAAACCATATATGTAGTTTTTTAAAAAAATACTATTTTGTTAAATATTTACCAATTACATTTTAATCTGGTTCATACCACACTTAGACGTATTATGGGCTGAATGAGGCCTCTGGATCATGTGTCTGACACTCCTGATCTAGCTGATCTGCATGTTTTAATAATCAATCAATCAATAAGCCTATCACTTGCTGGGCACTGTGCTAGGTGCTGATAATAAAAAACAAAAATCAAGCAGTTCCTGTCCTCAAAATCTATAATAGGAACAATGTTTACATGTATAAATATATACAAAAAATACAAGCTAATATTTTTTGGGAAGGTACTTGCGTCTATAGAGGAGGGCCAGGAAAGTCACATGTAATAGAAAATATTCAAGCTTAGCTTCAAGGAAGACTAGAGATTCTAGAGGGGGAGAAAAGGAAGGATGGGATTTTAGGTACAGAGGACAGTTTATGCAAAGGCCCAGAAATAAAAGATTGAAGTTCATCATGTGAGGAAAAGTAAGGAATACCTAGTGGTGTTTAAAACTATATTGATGATGGATTGAAGAGGGGTAGAGTCCTGAAGCAGGGAAACCAATTAGGAGGCAATTACAATAGTTTAGGTGAGAGGAGATGAAAGTAAGAGGTAATAAACTAGGGAGGTGGCTTTGTGAATGGAGAGATGGCGTCAGATGCATGAGATTTTTCAGTTATGAGCGGCCACGGTGAGGACAGGAAAATGTAGGGCTAAAGGCCAAGTCAGGGGAGGATTGTAAGTCCTGATGCTAAGGTCAAGATAAAAGTCTAGGGTGTCAGGCCAAACTGGAAGACACGGACAAACTTCCAGCTCAAAGCAGATGGCTAAGGGTGGGAATTCATTAATCAAATCCAAGGGAAAATGTGGTTAAGATCTATGAGCCAAAGATTGATATCTCAAGGAGCAATTTAGACTTGGGGACACAGAAAAAGCAGGGTATTTGGACAGGAAGTAAAGTGAGTTGACTTCTAGAGGTCCAAATTACTTAGTCTCGAGAAGAGTCCAAGTACATGACTACTGGTCAGGAATTGAGATTCAGGCTAGGTAGGAGGAAACAGAAAATGGAATTCAGACTAGGAATCTCACCAGCTCTTAGCTGGTGATTTCATTGTTGCTCTCAAGATAGGGGCAGTTTTCCTTCAGATATGGTTTTAAGCAGCCTTCTTGTTGTGAGCAGCATGTATGGACCACTTTGTGAGTTAAGTCAGGGCTTTGCAGATATTGGCTACGTCAGCAGAAGGCTAGGTCTCCCAGGCAGCCTGCAGAGTTTTTAATCTGCATTCTACTTTATCATGCATTGTTTGTATCATGACTGAAAAGAACATTGTGATAACAACAATGAAATCTAGCCCAGTGATTCTCAAAGTGTGGTCCAGGGACCACTAAGGGATTCTGAGATTTTTTCAGGGGATCGTAGAGGCAAAATTTATTTTTGTAATAACACTAGGGCAGCTAGGTGAATAGAGCACTGGGCTTAGAATCAGGAAGACTTATCTTCCTGAGTTCAAATCTGGCTTCAAATACTAGCTGTGTGACCCTAGGCAAGTCACTTATCCCTGTTTGCCTCAGCTCCTCATCTGTAAAATGGGCTGGAGAAAGAAATGGCAAACCACTCCAGCAACTCTGCCAAGAAAACTCCAAAAAGTGTCACAAAGAGTCAGACATGACAAACACCTTAACAACAACGACAACAAAATAATAATGTTTTAATTTCTAACACTAAGTAATGATAGCCATGTAACTCATGTAAACAAAAGCTCTGTAGAGAATCTCCAATTTTTAAGAGTACAAAGGGTTCCTGAGACCAAAAAGTTTGAGAATTGCTGATATAGCAGTTCCTCTTGTAGGCCACCATCTCATTTTATAGATGATTCAATGGAGAGGCCCAGAGAGGTTAAGCAAGTTGCCTAGAGTTTCACAGACATTAATTTGCAGACCTGGAATTATTCAAACCAAGGGCCACTGATTTCTAACCCATTGTTCTTTGCACACTCATCTAGTACACACTGCCATCATAGTTACAAATATCTCCCGGGTCCTGCTATGAAACAATGACACCATCACCAGTTTAGAGGTGAACAGCATCTATGATGTATTTCTGTTACTTGATTAAAAAAAAAAAACAGTAGTGATGATATCATAAGAATGCAAAGTTCATGACTCATACACTAAATAAGCAATACTGGGTCTCACATTATTTGAGGGTTGATGATTTTTTCCTTTAATTTTTTTTAAATTATAAGCTTAACTATTAAGAAAAACTAGCATTCAAATGATCATACAGAGGCAAGAGTATAAAAATCTTACCCCAAATTTATCCTCAAACAAGGCAGAAGAAACCAAGCAATGTCTAACAGGCCAAAGAAAATGCTTGTGTTCTGGGTCCCCTGTGGGCCAGGCGAAAGATCAGCCACCTCTGGCCTAGTTTTCCTTCCTTCCTTCTTGGTTTCTGTTTATATAGTTGTAGTCGGTGTGTATGCAGTTCTGTTTCTGCTGACTTCATTCTGCTTGATGACTTTCCCCACAACACATACTCTGAACCTCCCCTCTAGAAACCAGTTGAAGCAGTTGTTTATGCTATCCAAATTCTTGTTAAAATTTTTTCCCCATCAGTCTTTTAAAAAATTTTGTTTTATTTTTAATTTATGGGACAAGACAAGCATTTCCATAACAGAGTATAATAAAAAATATTGCACATGAAACTGCAAATCCATTATGTACTACTTGCTATTCCATTTAAATATATAATAAAGTTATCTCACTAGTCTCAGAATGATAGGATTTCAAAGCCGGAAGAGAACTTAGCCGTGAAATAGTGCAAATTACTTTTTTTTTTATAAAAAAGTAAACAAATACACAGAGTAATAATATATAGATACATAGTAATAAAGTGATTTGCCAAAAGTCACATAGCTTGATGGAGGCAGATTCTATATTTAAACCTTGGTCCTCTGAGTCCCGGTCTTCATTACAGTGGGCACCGCCACGTTGCTGCTGGTGACACAGTACCACCACAATCAGGGGCATCACACTAACATCTTGTCTGAGCAGCCTAATTCATACAGGCCCACTGGGAAACTGTAAGGCAAGTGTCTGCCTGAATGTCATTTCTCTGAAAAGGTAAGATCCTTTCAGGGGTGCTCTTCTCTGTGAGCCATTCATCAGGAATCACAGTGTTTCTGATGTCAACACTCTCTATCTGGAAAGCCTCTGTTCAAACAGCGCTGTTCTTTCTGAATGGCTGCTGTCCCCGTTGTTTTGTGACGTCTTGATGGATGTTCTAGGATACGACAATTACTGTCTATTTTAGGAACTTCGATATCGTCTTCCTAAACAAAAGCGGAACCTACTAGGCTTTTTAGGGAGGTAGTATTTGGGCACTTAAAAAAACAAACAACCTTCCCCCTCCAAAAATCAGCAGCAACAACAAAAAACCATACTATTTGCCAGGGACCAAGACGATGTTTTTGGGAAGACTGAGAGGACTGCAGAGAGTTCCAGGTTCTGCAAAATGACGCAGAAAACGAAACCAAATGATAGTTTATAGAACGAACTGCCCTTGAATTTGAAGAGTCTAAATATCAGTGGTACATGTAAATACGTTAAGGACCTGTACTTTCCTTGGTGTGAAATCTTCCTGCCATCCCGCAGATACCACAGCACTCTAACTATAGCAGCAGCTAGGTGGATCCATGGATAGAGTGGATTTAGGAAAACCCAAGTTCAAATCTTGCCTCAGATACTTTGCTGTATGACTCTGGCCAAGTCACTGAACCTCTCTGCCTCAGTTTCCTCATCTGCTAAATGGGGATAAAAATAGCACCTACTTCACAGTGTTGTTGTAACATAAGTAAAGTGTTTCGCAAACCTTAAATTGCTATATAAGTGCTATCTATATAATTTATAGTCTTAAAATAGTGGTCTGAGGTGTATAGAGCTTAAGTGATTTGCCCAGCATCATATATTTAATAAGAGTCAAGGGCAGGAGGTGAACCGAAGTCTGCCTGGCTTCAACTCAGACATTTTATCCACCATGAAACACTGCCTCCCTGACATATACAGTGAACCAGAAATCAACTAGCTTAATAGTTGCCAGTTAATGAGTAATTTTAAATCAGTTCCAATATCACCTGCAATCAATAACATTACTGTCTTCAAAGGAGATTTCTCAAAGGCTTTCAAAGCAATGTTTTGCTCTTTTCCTCTGTGCAATTTAAGACACTGCAGATCTTATCTGACTAAATATCATCTATCTGTACTAAGACACAAAATCTTCAGAGGTACACCAATGTGAATTGCTTTTCCTGGAGATTAAGAGAACAAGTGGGTTCTCTCTCTTCCGGTGCTGCACCCTGCAGGAAGGCATAAAACTTTACTGTCTGGGTCCTCTACCAATTCATCTTATCTCATCTCAACTGTGCTCTGATTGCTACAAAGAAGCCTTTTCATTATTCCATGGTGAACTCTCCATGGCATTCCCACCAGCAGCTGTTCCAAACCATCTCCTCTCTTATGCCCTAAGGATACCTTGCCTACTTTCTTTTCCCAGGAGAGGCTGCTTCCCTGGTTTTTGCTGACAAATCTGAAGCTGTATTCCAAAAACTCCCCCTTTTCCTCTACCTCACACCTTCCCACCTCGTTTGCTCCCCCCTTGTCTCTGAGGAGATGGTACCTCTCTCTCTTTCTTTCTTTTCCTTTTTTTAGGCAATTGGGGTTAAGTGACTTGCCCAGGGTCACACAGCTAGTAAGTGTCAAGTGTTTGGTCTGAGGCCGATTTGAACTCAGGTCCTCCTGATTTCAGGGCCGATGCTCCATCCACTGCGCCACCTAGCTGCCCCTAGTGCCTCTTTTTCTTGTCAAGATCACTGGCTCTCCTACTCTCACAGTCCTATCTGTCTGGTCTCCTCTTCAATGATCACTACCCCTGACATCTTTGATCTTTCCCTATCTATTGTCTCCTTCTACTCTTGCTTACATATTCAGACCTATCCTATCATCATAAAAAAACTTTTCATTTGACTGTCATCTCCTTAAATTATCATCTTATAGCTGAATGCCTAGGAAAACGCATCCATATTTATCACTGCCATTTCCTCATTTTTCCCAACTTCTTGAGCCTGGTCACTTCTTAATCCATCACAATTTGGCTTCTAATTCTCTGAAAATGCTCTCTCCATGGTGGTTATTGGTCATATATTAACCATTAAATATGATGATGGCCTTTTTTTCAATTGTCATTCTTACTTCATCTCTCCACTGTTTTTTATAATGTTGACCATCATCAGTTTTCTCTTCTATTAGGTAAGATGACCCTTAAGGTACCTTCCAGCCCTAATTTTATGGTGCTACAATGACTGGCTGTTCCATAAAGTCAGCATATTATCTCCTGTCTGACCCATCAGGTCTGAAATGATATCTTTTCTTATTATCTCTGCCACTCGGAACCCCTATATTCAAAGTTCCTCTGAAGTGTTTCCTATGTAAAACCCTCTTTCAGAACCTTGGATTTAATTATGTTTCTACCTGCAGGATCCCTCCAGCAGACTAGACGAGTCATTAAAGCCAAAAGTTGGCTTTGTATCTGTGCCTAGCACAGTGCCTTCTTGCATATAGCAGGCACTTACAAAAACAGTTTTCTTTAAAACACAGAGACTTCAAGACATACACACACACACACACACACACACACACACACACACACACACATACACACACACACACACACACGGCCACTTCAGAAGAAAAAATTCATTTAATACAGCTTGGTAACTAAGAATATACGAACATACACAGAGTCAGACACACAATAAATTAAACCTTTCCTTTTTTATTTTGACCTCTTTCTAAGCACCAACCAAATTTTATCATTATTTCTCTAGGTGAGGATTTGCAGAGATGACTGTTATCAAGTCTCCTTATTTTTACCCCAAGCATAGAATTTTCCAAGCCAGGCTATAGTGAGTTATATTTACTATTTGCAGTAAATTCCTGATCTGATTCATGAGTTAGAGAAATGTTTTCTCTGAATTTATATGTGTGTACTTCTGCATTTTGGTCAAGCTGTTACAGGGTGTGGCTGCAGGCGTCTTCGTAATCCCAGACAGCTGTCAAGTGTTACATATCATGGGGCCATAGGGATAAGGACCATGGTGTCTGAATGGTTTAAGCCATCAATGCAGTAATCAATTCAATTATACAGTTCTGTTGACAGCTGTACAGCTGGACTGAGGAACACAATCTTCAAATTAGCAACACAGTTGTCATATAAGTAGGATAAGCAGACACGTAGACACATTCAGACTCACTCATCCACACCCTCTGAACCTGATCCTGAAAGAAGAAATCCATTGAGATGATAGGTTTCACTAAGCTATTGATTGAGACCATCCAGGATAAAGAACTGAGATGGAATTTGTGGTTTCCACAGATGGAATTTTGGGATTTAAGGCAAAGGCAACTGAGTTCATTAATCAGTTAAACGAAATTCTTAGGTTGATTACTTACGTTTTTTTAAACTGGGTAGTATGTGAGGAAAGGCGTATCTAAGTTTCAGAGAATGCATTAAACTAGAACCTATGAAGGTCTAAAACAAGAATATAAGAAAAAATAAGGTATATTCACAGGCTCTGACAGCTGCAATGAATCCTGTTATTAGAAGGAAAAGATAAGTGGTGGTGGCTGGTGAATACTTACTGAGGGGGAAACTACAGGACACAGACTTGACAAAGAATAATAAATTTAGAACTTAGAAGACATTAAATCCAAGCCCTCATTTTATAGATAAGGAAACTTTAAGTGACTTGCCCATGGTTAAATATGTCTTCCTGAAGGTGGGTGTGTCAGAGATGTAATGGAGATTCTGCCTAAACCCTATCTTTTTTCAAAAATTATATTAAACCTTTTTTAATTAAAAAAAAATCTATTATCTCTCTTTTACCTCACCCCGCCATTGAAAGGAAGGAAGGAAGGAAGAAAGAAAGGAAAAAAAAGGAAGGAAGGAAGGAAGAAAGAAAATTCTCTTAACATCTATGCATAAGCTAAGAAAAAAATTTTCTCATAGATCATGTTCAATAAATATATGTCTCATTTTGAATCATGAGTTCATTACTTCTCTGTCCAGAGATGGGTAGCATGGTTCATCAATAGTCCTTATTTTGATCAAAGCTGCCAAGTCTTTGAAAATTGTCTTTATAGTGTCATTATGTAAATTATTCCCCTGGTTCTGCTCACTTCACTTTGAATCAGTTTATACAAGTTTTCCCAGGTTTCTCTGAAACCATCCCTTTCATCATTTCTTAGATTTATATATCTTTAAATCTGTCCAGTCATTCCTTACAGTTGATGAGCAAGCCCTTAGCTTCTAGTTCTCTGCCATTACAAAAAGCTATTACAAAATATTCTCTTTCCATATTGGTCCTTTTCCTCCTCCTTTGATCTGTCCTCCACATAGCTGCCAAACTGATACTCTTAGTCAGGTCTGACAAGGTTCATTCCCTTAGCCAATAAATTACAGGGATCGAATAGCATCTCTAGCATCAAAAAGAAACTTTTTTGTGTTCAAAAGCTCTTCACAACCTGTCCCTAAATTACCTTTATAGCCTGATTACACTGTACTCCCCTTCATGTATGCTATGGTTCAGCCAAATAGGCCTTCTTATGGCTTCTGATTTGTGATACTCTATCTTATGTCTCTGTAGCCAATGCTGGAACTGTACCACCTCTCAGAACTCCTAACTTCTTCAAGGGACAGCTCAATGCCACCTTCTGCAATGAAGCCTTGCCTGATTCTCTTAGCTGCTGGTGATGTCCCCACGCTCTCACCCCCCATTACCATGTACCTACAGAGGATTCCAAAAGTTCCACCTCTTGACTTTCCCCATCACAGTTGTGATATATCATGCATTGTCATAAGAAATTAAATGGGAATTTTTTGGGAGTTTTGCAGAAGCTGCAGGTCACATGCGAAGGCCAGCAGACAATACAGAAAAAGTTTAGAAACTCAGAATTGCATAAAATATATGTATAGTATTGTGTGATACCAACATATTTTATCTTTTTAATGCCATAATAATTCAGACTTCTCTGGTAAAAGAGAGGGCCAAAATATTTTATGTGGATTTTCCAGATTGTGAGAGTGCTGTGCTCTAACCCCTACAATGTGGAAGGGCTAACTGTATTTTGTATGTGTGTCTTTCCCAGTAGAATGCAAGCTCCTGTTGGCAGGAAGTGTTTTGCTTTTACTGGGCAGGGAGGTGGTGTCACAGTGGATAGAGCGCTGGGCCTATAGTCAAGAAGACCTGAGTTCAAATCTAGCCTCAGGCACTTACAAGCTGTGTGACAGTAGGCAAGTGCCTTCACTTCTGTTTACGTGTTTCTTCCTCTGTAGAATGAAGATCAAAATAGCACCCACCTCAGAGTTGTAAGGAGATAATATTGTAAAGTGCTTAGCACTTTATCTGACACATAGTAAGTGCTATATAAATGTTAGCTATTATTATTATTATTACCATCTCATAAGTTTGTTGTGAGGATTAAACGAGAAAATGATTATAAAGTACTTAGTACAGTGCCTGGCACAATTATTATTATTATTATTATTATTATTATTGTTACCTATAGTGCCTGGCATATAACTGGCACTTAAATGCTCACTGAGTGATTAATTATCTATCAAGATAATAAATCTGCATGGAAATTCACAAATCTTAGGACTAAAGAATAAATGAGAGAGTTTTTGGGTAAGGAAAAAAGGAATGAGAAACAGGATTGATATTAATGTATTAAAACACTATATATACCTGCTGTTAGGTGGGGAAAATAGAAGATTCTTTTCTAATAAATACAGATAAAAATGTTTCCAGACAGGGAAGACAAAGTGATGATAAGGATTTGAAACCTCTGTGGGTGTAGATGTATGTACATATGTATGCCTATCTCTGCACATATATATAAATATACATAAGCACATACACGTGTGTAAACATATATACACTAAGATACACCGCTAAGATCGTCTGATCAATGACTGATTTGTTTTGCTAGTAAGCTTCTTGCTATACCAAACTTAAAGAAAACTGTCTCAAGGCCAGGAGTCTCTCAAAAATGAAATTCTTAAAATAACAATCACAAAATGATCTAGATTAATAATAGAGGAAGAAACCTTAAAAAAAAATTCCACCAATGTTACAGCGGAATCAGTAGCTTTCCAATGAGCTTGTATGTTAAAAGGATGCAGACAGAAGGAGGAAAGAAGGGCACATTACTGAAGACCAGTAAAAAAAAAGGTGGTACAGACTTGTTGGGAAGCTAGTGTACACAGTGCTGGGCCAGGAGTAAGAAGACTCATTTTCCTGAGTTCAAATCTGACCTCAGACATTTCCTAGCTGTGTGACCCTGGGAAAGTCCCTTAACCCTGTTTGCCTCAGTTTCCTCATCTGTAAAATGAGCTGAAGAAGGAAATGGCAAACCACTCCAGTACCTTTCCCAAGAAAACCCCAAATGGGGTCAGAAAGAATCAGACACGCCTGAAACAACTCCACAACAACAGACTTTGTCAAAGCAGTGTCAGAAAGCCTTAGAGTAAGCTGAGGCTTACCAAAAATGCTAAGTGTGACACAAGCTGACTTAAAAATTCTATTTGGATTAAGAAGAAGAATATGAAAGTGTAAGGCTTTTACTGTAAGGCCAGATGGGATAATATTAGCAGGTGACAGAGAAGAAGCTGAGTCACCAAACGCTAATTTTGTTTCCCTCTTCATCAATGAGAATGGTCTTCAAATGACGGAGGGCATAAAAACACAGTTAAGAGGGGATCGAAGCATCCAGACGCATGGTAAGAGAACATTCCGTGGCTTCACACAGCTGATTCAAGTCTCTGGGCCCAGATGAATCAGTACTGAAAGAACTTGCCCATGAGATGAAGGAAACCCCTGCAGTTAATTTTTGAGATATACAGGAGATACAGGTGACAATAAGGGAAAAGGTGGATCTTGGACACTTTTTCCCTTTTTTCCTTCTTTTTCTTGGGGGACAAATTTTAAAGATTATTAACCAGATAATAATAATGATGAACACAAGCCATAGTGACACAGCACTTTATGCCTCACAATGCCTCACAAGATGTTTTATTCACAGCACACTTTATTTATCATTCCCAACTTAGATGAGAAAACTCATGAGAGTTCAGAGAGTGAATTGCACAGTCATGTAACTAATAAGTGGTGGTTTTTTTGGTTTATTTGTTTTTGTTTTTTAAGGCAATCAGGGTTAAGTAACTTTCTATTAAGTGTCTATGGCTAGATTTGAACTCAGGTCCTCCTGACTCCAGGGCTAACAATCTATCTACTGTGCCAGCTAGCTGCCCCAACTAGTAAGTGTTGTTGGAGACACTTGAACAGAGAACTCCTGTCAGTGGTGATTATTTGCACAAAGTTAATGTACAAACGGGCATACAAACAATGAGCTATGTCAAACTAAGCTCATTTCATTTTCTCAGAGGCTGTTAAAAGGTAGATGAGAAGAGTGCTATAAACGCAGTATATTTTAGCAAATTTTAGCACAGCATTAAACAAAAACCTCTTAATGATATTTTCATGTGGAAGATGGAAAAATGCAGACTAGATAACAGGAGAGTTAGATCTGGTCGGACAAACATACTCAAAGTGCTGGTTATTAGTCTCTAGAATCCTGCCATAAGATCAAGACCCTTTCTTGTTCTGAATCTTTTTTTTTTTAAAAGGCAATTGGGGTTAAGTGACTTCCCCAGGGTCACACAGCTAGTAAGCGTCAAGTGTTTGGTCTGAGGCCAGATTTGAATTCAGGTCTTCCTGACTTCAGGGCTGGTGCTCTATCCACTGCGCCACTTAGCTGCTCCTCTTGTTCTGAATCTTGATCAGGTCAACAAGCATTAATTAAGCACCTATGTGCTAAGTTCTGGAGATACAAAGAAAGTAAAGTTGTCCCTGTGGTCCTTGAGGAATTCACAATCTAACAGGGGAAACAAATACGCAGATTACCACATAAAATGAAATACATTCTAAATAAATAGGAGATAATCTCAGAGGGAAAGTACAAAACGTTAACAACTTGGACAAAGATACAGAAGTCACCCTATCCAAATGTGTAGATGTCACCAAGGTGATAGACAGCAAGTATGGGCTGAAGATTCAAAAATATATGGTAGGAACAAACTAACAGGATGAAGAATAATAGCTATAATATCAATCCATGCACTTACGATAATAATATCTACTGTAAATACAGGATGGGAAAACTGGTTTTGAGAATAGTTCTGGAAAAGACCAAAGGACCTTAGTTGCCTGCAATATGAATCAGCGGTGCAATATCACTGTCAAAACGAGAGAAAATAATTCCACCATATCCTGGACTGATCAGAATACATTTTGAGCAATGAATGTTCTGGGTACCACAGTTTAAGGGGGACAATGAAAATGCTGACAAAGTTGATGAAGGACCTGGACATCATATAAGATGAAGCCCTGAATATTTAACCTGGAAAAAGAAGACTCAGGCAGAGTTACAATAACATCTTTAATACCTAAAAGTTAGCTGTTGGGAAGAGCAAATAAATTTCTTTTGTATTGTTCTATTGGGGTGAAACAAAGACCAAAATGGGTGGAAGTTATAGGGATGCAAATTTGGGCCAGTAAAGGAATTTTTTTTGGTATAAAATGGAATTCTTAGATATTCAGTTCCCTTTTCACTAATTATGTCTGAACAGAAGCTGGATATCATCAAAGGGACTAAAGTACTAGCTGTGAGTTTGGAGCAAATGACCCCAAGATACTATTATTCTCTGTTAACTGTCTAGTGTCTCTACTAAAATCCTGCTAAAATACTTCGCTGTGGTGGCAAAATGATCCTGGCTAAGCTAGCAAAGTGCAATTTCCGACTGTTATTCTAAGACTAGAAATGCTTTGAATATAGGTTCGGAAAACAACAGTGTATCTGCTGTCAGAGGACCAGGCAGGTCAAATCTGGAAAGATGAATGATAATGATAATAACAACATTTGTAAAATATTTTACATATATCATTTGATCCTTACACAATCCTTTGAAATAGGTGCTATTATTATCCTTATTTTACAGCTGGAAAAACAGAGGCCCATGTCATGTGACTTGTACACAGCTCAAATGATTCTGAGGGAGGATCTGAACTCAAAACCTCCTGTCCCAAAGTTCACCATTTTATCCACTAGCACAAAGTGTATGACTGAAACACAGTTAGCGACACTGAATCCAGATTTAGACTTAGCCATTTAACTAGCTGAGGGAGTCATTTCAGCTCTTTGGGGTTCAGTTTCCCCATCTGTAAAATGAGAGGGTTGAATTACTAGGCGGCACTAAAGGTTTCTTCCAGATTTATGGTCTAAGATCCTATAATTTGTGAGGATTAAAAGAAGTAATATTTTTAAAGAGCTTAGCACAGTGAGCTGGCACACGTTAGGTTCTTAAGCAGTTTCCCTGATCTTTTCTTTCCTATCTTCCTTCCCTCCCTCCCTCCCTTTCTTCTTTCCTCTCTCTTTCCCTCTCTCCCTTTTTTTCTCTCTCCTTCTTGCCTTTCTTTCCCCCCCTTCCTTCCTTCCATCCATCATCTATCTACTAAGATCTAGACTAGTAAAGAAAATATTCATACTAAAGGAAACCTCAGATTTTTTCAGTACATGACATAGAAGGGTTGAACTCAAATACATAGGGATTTTTAAAAAATAGATGAATTCTTCCCAACTTTTCCACTCTTTACCACTTGAGACAGAAAACCCAGTGCTAGCACCAAAGAGCCATGCGGGTCCTGCACTTACTTATTGCATGTGCCCCATTCTCTTCCCCATTCACAGTGGCTTCTCCATTCTTTGGTGGGTTTTGCTGAGAGACGGTTGCTGGGGTGGCCGCAGCTGCTGCGGCCGTGGCGGCAGCGGCGGCTGCAGCTGCTGCTGCTGCATTGGCTTGCTGCTGAGCTAATTTTTCTCTGAATGCTTGCTGTCGGGTCTGTACAACATCAGGCATCACGGCATCTATTAGCGATAGGGACTCTATGGGGCGGCCGTCAAAGACTGTACCATCCTGGAAGAGAAAACACCGATGATGGTTATAGGCTCTTTTCTAGAGAGAAAGGCGATTCTTTGAGAAGAGTCAGCACTGAACAATCTCCTGTGGACAGGCTGAGTCAATCCCAGGGTCACAGGAGCGTAGACTGAGGCAGAGAGGCCTCCAAAGGCCATCTTGTGTTACAGACAAAGAAGCCAAGGCATTAGAGGTGAGGTTACTGGCCCATAGTCACCCAGGAGCTAAGTGTCCCAGACAGGATCTTAAGCCAGGTCTTTTAATTCCAGAGCTAGAACTCTTTCTTCAATCAATAAGCATTCATTAGGTACCTACTCTATGTTAGGCACTGGACATATAATTACAGCAAGGAAACTGCCCGTTCCCCCAAGGAGTGACAATATACATATGTACACAAAGCCACTAAATACGCTACTCTTCTTCTTTTTTTTTTTTTTGGTGAGGCAACTGGGGTTAAGTGACTTGTCCAGAGTCACACGGCTGGTGAGTGTTATGTGTCTGAGGCTGTACACTATTATTCTTATTGTTATTATGTATGCATGCTATGACACACACTACATGCATTATTAGGCACGTCATTTGTAGAAGTATTGTCCACACATGCATGTCATTCTACATAGCACATGCATCACTACGCATATAGCAGTATTGTTTACATATGCACATAATCTATATGGTAGGCGTCACAGTACTGCTTATACACGTGCATATAATGTAAAGATTATAATATGTATATCAAGCATGTGGTATAGATGTAATATTATTGTTTATATTGTTTGTTGTACTACATACTACATACATTATTCTGTATCTTGTAGTAGCATTGTCTAGTGTATCTGTACATAACAAGTATATATTATGTGTGCATAATAATGCATGTAGTAGATTACGTGGAGGTATTGCTTATATATGTATGCATATGATGTATATGTTATAACATATACTAATGCATGTAGTATATGCAGTAGTACTGTTTATACGTGTATGCTGTATGACGTAATGCATACCTGTATATATTTATATAAGGATGCATGTAGTAAGTGAGAAGTAGTATTGCATATGTATCATATAATATGTATATGTTTGTACAGAATAATAATGTGCATAGTACGCATGTACTGGTAATTGCTTATATATGCATGTTGCACCACATATAACACATTGTATACTGTACTAATGTAAAATGTATCTTATATACTGCACTATATACATTCTTTAATATAAGCAACACAATATAAAATATAAGCACACATACATTGTATATACATACAAAAAATAAGCACATAAGTATAAGGTAATTTTTTGGGAGAGAAGGCACTGATACCTCAGGGAGTCAGGAAAGATGTCATGTGACAAAATTTTAGAACAATATATAAAATTATATATATAATATGTACACACATAAAATATATAAATGTCTCTCTATATAATATATAAAATTAGGTCACTGATTCTTTTGGTATGAAAATAGTATCCTGATGTATCTTAAAGAAAAAAATTAAAGGGGGAGCAAAACAAATGAAACCTTTGAGACAGTAGCAAAAGGTAAAGGCAGAGTTAATTTTTAAAAAGAAAAAAAATAGCTTTTCTTAAGATTGAAAAATTTTAAAAAGCAAAAACGTGCCTATTCAGCAATATCACGGAGAATTGGGAATATCCTGAAATGCTGTGCTTGATATCACAATTCTCATTCTGGCATTCGAGGTCCTTTACAATTTGGTTCTAATCTACCTTTTTAGTTTTGTCCTTTCAGCCCAAATGGTCTACCTATTGTTCCCATTCTTCATCTGCCTTTGCTACTGCTATTTCTCCAAGTCTGGTGGGTAGCTAGGTAACACAGTGGATAAAACACTGGGCCTAGAGTCAGAAGGACCTGAGTTCAAATCCTGCCTTAGATATTTCCTAGCTCTGTGACCCTGGGCAAGTCATTTGATCTGTTTGGCTCAGTTTCTTTATCTGTACAATGGGGATAATAACTGCTCACCTCCCAGTGCTGTTGTGAGGACAAAATAATAACTGTAAAGTGCCAAGTATAGCATGTAGTAAGCACTATATACATGTTAACTATTGTTATTATTATTGTTATTCCCCCAAGACCCAACTTAGGTTTCAGCTCCTCCAACACAAAACCTTCCCTCATCCTCCATGTGGAAATGATCTTCTCCTCCTCAAATGTCTTCCAGCATTTTGTCTGGATTACTCCTTTGTACCATCACATTCTATTGTGCATTATAGTTATTACTGTACAAGTCTTATCCCTTCAATTGATTTGAGGACCATATCTTATTTCATCTTTGGACCTGTCACTTCACTGGTATGGAAACTCCGTTCACTAATGGCAACAGGTAGTTCATCTGTAATTTAATCAATTTAGTAAATACTTATTAAGCACCTAGTATGTGCCAAGAACTGTGATACATACTAGGGATACAATGACAAAAATGGAAATAGTTCCTCCCTCAATTCAAGGGATAACAAAAGGCTTCATAGGAGGTGGCCCTCAAACTAAGCTCTGACTAGGGCTGTAGAAGCAGAGGCCAGGAGGAAGAACATTCCAGGCATGGGGGGTATGGAGCCTGGAGAAGAAATGTCACCTACAAGGAATGGCATGCAGGTCAATTTGACTGGATGAGAGAGTGAGCGCGGAGAAGCAAGAGCACATAAGTCTAGAAAGACATGTGGAAGTCAAACTGTGAAGGTCATTAAATGCCAAAGAGGAGTTATCCTATGGGCAAGAGGGAGCTACAGAAGCTTCGTGAGCAGCGGAGTTTCATGGTTAGACTTGGGCTTTAGGAATATCAGTTGTGCAGCTGTGTGGAGGACAGACTGAAGAAAGAAAGACATAAGGCAAAGAAATCATTTAAGAGGCTACTGAAGCAGTCCAGATAAGAGGTACTGAGAATCTAAACTGTGGGTGTGACTTTGGCAGTGGAGAGAACATGGCAGCTTGGAGAGATGCTAGTAAAAAGCACCGATTTTCTAGCTGACTGGCTACAGGGCATGAGAGAAAGGAGTCAAAGATGAACAATGATAACAGTGAACATTCATCTCATTTCATCTTGATGACAACCCTAGGAGATATGTGCTATTATTATCCCCATTTTACCAATGACGGAACTGAGGCAGACAGAGGAAAAGTGACTTGTCTAGGGTCACACAATAAGTGTCTGAGACCGAATTTGAAGACATCTTCCCAACTCCAGGTCCAGTGGTCTATCCGCTGGGCCACCTTGTCAACCCAAGTAAAAGCAAGTCTGCATACTCAACACAGATAAGGAGGCTCAGAAGTGGGGCAAGTTTGAGGACGAGTTGGGAAAGAATGACTTCTCTCTTGGACATGATGAGTTGGAGAGATCTGTCCAACTTCCAGTTTGAAATATTTAGTAGGTGGCTGGTGATGGGAGGACTGGAATCGAGAAGAATAATTAAAGATGGATGTATGGGTCAGGGAGTCTGCACAGATACAGCAATTATGAAACCCACAGAAGCTGATGTGGCCATTGAGTGAAAGACCATGGGGGGAGCTCATGACTCAGAACAGAGTGTTGGGGCATACCCACAGTTACAGGTGTGAGAAGATTCACAATCTAGCAAAAAAGATTAAGAAGCAATGTCAGGGGGCAGCTAGGCAGTGCAGTGGATAGAGCACCGGCCCTGTAGTTAGAAGGATCTGAGTTCAAATCTGACCCACTTACTAACTGACCCTGGGGCAAGTCACTTAACCCCCACTGCCTAGCCACCCCCCCTCCCCCCACCAAAAAAAAGTAGTGCCAGTCAAGTAGGAGGAAGACCAACCAAAAAAGCAGTGCCATGAAAACAGAGAAATGCTTTGCAAGAAGAGAGGATGCCTCATGATGTCAAACAGCAGAGAGGTCAAGAAATATGAGGATTTGAAAAAAGGGCACTGGATTGAGTAAATAAGAGATTTTTGGTTGATGACGCTAAGAGCATCTGGAGATTATATTACTTGCTCATGGTCCCAGAGCTAGGTGTTTCAGAGGCAGGACTGGAACCTATTTCTGACTTGAAGACTTGCCCCCTATGTCCTATGCCGTGTTATTTCTCACACAGTAAGACCTACTACCTAGAAGGTATTTAACAAATGTTTGATAAATTGACTCATAAGTACTCTCACTTATATACTAAGGAAATTCAGAAACTAGTGCACATTTTTGTACTAAAATCGATATTATTTTTGGAGCTTAGGAAATCTTTATGAATAACCCGCCTTTACATGTGCTAAAATTAGCTCTTTTAAAGTTTCAAGTCCAAGTCATGGGTGTCTTCAAGAGTTAATTTACCCTGCATGAATCCAGACCTGACTTCTATGGAATCTGTTCATTTCATATATTAAAATAAATTATTTACCAACCTTGGATTAAGATTTTATTTGAGGTGAATGTGAAATCCATTCTTGGGTTTAGACCTTGACCAAATATTGATTCCATTAACTGAACAATTACAGAAATATTTAAATTTCCTATCTGGATGAGCTCCTCCTCCCAGCTGGACTCCTAGCTCGTATCTACATCAATTTAAGATTCTGATTTTGAGAGCCCTGCACAGTTCTCCACACACAGCAGAAAATTCCTTTTAGTCTAAGCACATTCACACACTATAACCATATGAAATCTGAACCTGCAGAGCTGGCCCTGACTTGATGTATAAATGCATTAGAAAGTACATTTTGCACATGTTTTCGCTGTGACATTTTCAGCAATGAACTGACTAAATTCAGTCAGCAGTATTACAAAAACCTAAGTTACTTTTGAATACAAGCAGTAACTAAAGAAAAAAGAATATGTACTTGTTTGACCCTGGCAACAATTATATTAGAAACCATAACTGCCTAAATTAATTATTAAAACCCCTCTCACTTAAACATTTTAAAACTCTGTCTCTTTTTTTTCCTTTAACTTCTAAAGACATCAGTGATAAATGGGGAGTTATTTCATTTCACCTCTCATTATATTATCACTGTCTACATGATCTTGGGTGAGTTAAACCTGTGAAGGGGGTTCCCGGGAGGAGATGGTGTGGGAGAATCAGTGGACAAGAGATCAAATCCCGTCTTTAATGCTTACTACCTGTGTGACCAGACAAGTCACAATCTTGCTAAGTTTCGATTTCTGCGTCTGTAAGAGGAGGTGGGAGGGAGGGAGTTTAACGCCTCTGAGGACCTTTTTATTTTATTTATTTTTACAATCTATAAATTGATGATCTCTTGGGCTCCATTCTACATCCCATGACCTATTGTGGAAGAGTAGGAAAGGCTTCCTGAGATATGGGATAGAATAGAAACATATTGAGCAAGCACTTAAATGAACAGTGGGAAGAGAGGAAAACAGGCAGTTGAGAGAGCATGGAGAAGACATAAGAAGCACCCTTGGATAAAGAAAGACAAAAGAGGAGGGAGTTATTGGGGAGAAGAGATATAGCCTAATTTAGAAGAGGTATTATGGGGAAAGAGAAATGGGCAAAAGACTTCACACAATTTAAAAAAAAGGGATTTGGGGGAGATTAAAGATCCAAGAAAAAGAAATTTCCTAAGTGGAAAGGACAGGGGAAATATGCAATTGAAAACAAGAGTAGGAGAACTTGAAAGACGTTAGGATCAGAATGCCAAGCATGCCTGTCCTGTCAATGCATCTGAACGCAGCACTCCTGAAACAAACAACAGAAGCTGCCATAATTGGGATTGTGCTAAAAGAAGCCTACGATGAGGAAATAGCAAAGATGGGATGATTATTTTTAGGCAAACTGTCCTACTCCTGAGTCTGGAGGGAAATGGAGGATGAGGAGATTTGTAACAAGACTGATTACTTAGCAGCCTTGGGAGGGAGGTCTGTTCAAATATTTTGGAGTACACGGCACCCGTGTGAACACCACCATACTTCAGGCTTCAGAAAAAGTGGATGAGTGATTGGTTCTACCAGCTGTGCAAACTGGATTAGAGCGAAGGTTATGAGGAAATTTTTAAGCGTTCAAGGCGGTGATTCTGTCTCTGTGGGATGAGGGTGGTGGGTGGGGAACAAATACAGAATCATTACAAGGGTTCCTCCAATCTATATGCACACCAAGGATGGTCATTTCATTCTTTACTGGCTTCTAACAAAATAATTTCACTAAATAAGGAAACATAACCTTGCTATACTGATACCTGATGTTGGTATTTTTATCTGAAATTATATACAGATGTTGCTATGATTAATAAAATACAAACTCATCTAAAATATTACTGAATATATGGTAGCTGTTTGTAAATATGCTTTCTGCTGCATAGGATAGAGTGCTGGGCTTGGAGTCAATAAGAGCTGGGTTCCAATTCTGCCTCTGATACTAGCTGTATGATCTAAGGGTAAGTCACTTAATTTCTCTCTATGTGACTCAGACAACTTTCTAGGATCTATTACCTAAGTCTTGCAGTTTGCATCTGGATTTGAGTAGGAAGGTCTCCCTGCTGAAATTACAGAATCTTTGTGTACTTGCAATATTTTTTTTCTCTTTTAACTTTCATTTTTAAAATTGAGTTCCAAATTTTCTCCACCCCTCCCCTACCCATTGAGAAATCAAGCAATAATTTGTATTATTTTCTTAACCAAATGGATACCAATGATTCTACAATTACGCTCAGGTTGGTATCTATGAAGTTATTTAACATAAAAAGGGATTCTTGTAGTTAAAAAATTTGGGAATAATTGGTATCTGCAGGGAAGACAAGGATGCTACAAAGTAACAGTGAGTGTAACAGGTGAAGGTATATGTATGCAGCTGAGAAACACAATTCTGTTGAAACTCTGGAAGGCCATGAAGAAGCTATTCAAATGAAAAACACATCTCAGAAACCTAAAATGAAGGAAGGACCACAGGAAAAAAAATGGGAGGAAAATGGATAAAAGTGAAGGGTCCGCCACAAAGGAAATTATGTCAGAAGAGTTTGTTGAAGCCAAAGTAGCTTATAAAAGAATTGTTCTTTCATTTAATATTTTTAAATCATGGAGGAAAGAGGAGGGGGATTAGGTGGGAGGAAAGAATTAAGTTATTTCAGGTTTTTGTTTAAAACCATGCTTTACAGTTCTTTTTGTGGTGACAAAGAATTGGATATAGAGGGGATGTCCAACAATTGGGGAATGGCTGAACAAGTTGTGCTATATGAATGTAATGGAATACTACTGTGCTATAAGAAATAATGAGCAGGCAGATTTCAGAAAAACCTGGAAAGACTTGAATGAACTGATGCTGAGTGAAACGAGCAGAACCAGGAGAACACTGTACACAGTAACAGCCACAATGTGCCATGACTAACTTTGATAGGCTCTTCTTAGCAATGCAAGGATCCAAGACAACTCCAAATGACTCATGATGGAAAATGCTGTCCACATCCAGAAAAAAAACTATGGAGTCTGAATGCAGATCAAAGAATATTATTTACTTTCTTTTTCTACTTTTTTGTTTGTTTCTTCTTTTTCATAGTTTCTCCCATTGGTTCTAATTCTTCTTAATAACATGACTAACACGAAAATAGGTTCAGTATGAATGTATATGTAGAGACTATATCAAATTGCATGCCATCTTGGGGGGGTGGGGGGGAGGGCAGAGATGGGGAGAAAATTTGGAACTCAAAATCTTATGGAAGTGAATGCTGAAAACTAACTAACTAAATAATATATATAAAACCATGCTTTAGTTTTCTGCTCCAATTCCACTCTTTTAAGGAAGAAATAATAATAAAATAATGCTGGAAAATTACTGTAAACCTTGAGATCACAACCTCTTCTTTATTCTGTTTAATTCAGGTAAAGCAGTACCATCTGTCTTTCCTGTGTGGTCACTTTTTTACCCACCTGCTTGCAGAGTAAAAAGAAGAGAGACAAGACACCCTGTGAAGTGTGCTCACCAAATTAGCATAACACCAAAATATTAAGTCGATGAAAAGGGGCTGTGTACTTTTTTATGATTTGAAAATGTGTTGTTTACATACTAAACATGATCGCTATTCTATATATACAGAAAACACAGATGTGTAAAGAGCACAGAAAGCTTGCTGCTATTTTTACTTCTAGGTAACCAGAAGTCCCAAATTTATGAAGCAAATTAAAAGCAAAGGTGAAACACTTAAAATTTCTGTCAAGTACCTTTCTGGAAATAAGTATTTAATTAATACTTGTTTTCTGAGACATTAGAAGTTTTCAAACATATCTCCCCAAACATGGGATTGTTCTGGCTGGCTTCTAACTAAAGCACACCTGTAACTGCCCAAATGTATGTTCTGCTTGTGGCAACAAAGGGACTTACTTCATTGATGCTGATCTCAGCTTCCACATACTGCAGGCCTTTCTGAAGAATGGAGATGAGGGCAGCAGGTGGCACTAGTGTTCCATTGATATTGGATTGACTGATGTGACTTTCAATACCAAATGTGAAGGCCGAATGGGAAAAACCTAAAAGCAGGAAAACAAGCCATGACATGAAAACCAAGTTCATTGACAGTTGCACATCCGTTTATTTCTAAAACTCCAACGTGTAGAAATTAACTCAGAATCCAGCAGTACTGGCTTTGGGTCATGTAGGTGAAGAAATAGCTGGGGGGGTGGGGAGGGGGAAAGAGGAGAGTAGGGAAGATGGGAGCTTTTTTTGGAAAATGAAAAACTGGGCTGTGAGAAGGAAAACACATTTAGGAATAAAACAATCAGTTTCTATACATATATATATATATGTGTATATGTGTATATACATATATATATATACACACACACACACATACATATATATATATATATATATGTATGAAAATAATTAAAAATCCAAAAAGAATAGGGAATATATTCTGACTGAATCTCGCTCCGATAAACATTTGACTCAAATCTCTTTTCTCCCTTGATTAGTATCAATCTTTCCAGAAGCTCAACCCTGGGATCTCTTTTTTTGCACAGGTTGTATATGGCCCCAGTCCTGCTAGGGTTCACACAAGGGAGCCATTCTTTAACAGAAGATAAGGAAAGGAAAATCCTCAGCTCAGAGCTACCCCTGGACACGTAGAACAAATTAATTTTATGATGAGGCAACAGGAAAAGATGATACTCTCATCTGGATCTCTTTTCTGGAGTTAAGCATTTTTGTCAATAGAAATAAATAAGGAATTCTCCCTATTGCTGATATTAGCTGCCAGTTAACTGTGGGCTTTTCTCCATCATCCTTTCCTTGTTTCTTGAATTGTCACCTTCTTAGCAAGCTGGGGGTGATAAAACTCTAGCAACTTAAAAGTTTATCCTAGAATTAAGCCCTTTTTTTGGGGGGGGGAGCTTGGATTTAAACACGGTAGAACTATGATGGTGTTTAAAGAAAAGAAGCTTGAGTAGTGTTGTGTGTGTGTGTTTAAGTGGATGGCAAAAAACCCTCAATAACAATAATAATAGCTAACATTTACATAGTGCTTACTATGTTCGAGGCACTGTACTAAGCACTTTACAATTATTATTTAATTTGATCCTCACAAAAACCCTGGGAGGGGAGGTTCTATTATTACCCCCATTTTACAGATGAGGAAACTGAGACAAATAGAGGTTTAGTGACTTGCTCAGTATCACACACCCAGTGTTTGTGGCTGGATTTGAACTCAGATCTTCCTGACCCCAGGCCCAGCACTCTACTCATTGCATCACCCAGCTACATAAATGGTCAGGGTTGGATTTGTTAGGTGGTATACTAGGTAGCAGCTATTATGACCTCTAAAGATAATCTCTGCTTTCCCCCCTTTTACCCCCAAATCTTTCCCACTTAAGTGTCACAGTGTCTTAAATTCTCCCATTAGAGAGATGGCTTCATGAGACATCCTCTTTTTTAAATGTAAATAGCCCTTCATGGGATAACAAATTGTTTTTGGTTTAAAGGTAAACTAGTTTATTAGGTCATTTCCCTCTGGATCAGGGGGCCAGCATAAAAGTCATCCATGCATCCCTGAGTGCCAATCCAAAGCCTAGAGGGCAGTTCCCACAACTTTCCTCATATATATATATATATATATATATATATATATATATATATATATATATATATATATATATAAAATCTTAATGAACTTTTATTTAACATATAAATCCTTGGTTGAGGTGGAGATGTGATTAAAGCTTTTGATGAGGAATTATTTTTCCAATGAGTTAACGCTGAAAATGAATGTCAATCCATTCCATCTACAGTGAGTGACAAAGAAGGCAGTGCTTTAAAATATATTCTAACTAGATTCACCCCATTACCATAAAGCAAGTTTAGAATGTATTAATTACATTAGGACAAATTTGTAGAATTCTCTATAGGTCATCCAGGTTTAAAATCTCTCTCTCTTTGTTTTCTATCTTCCCAACAGCTCCCCCTCCCAATTAGACATCAGTCTGCTTAAGTATTCCTTTGTTGTGCTCAGCACCCTTCCTCCACCCATCAACTTCCAAGTCTTCTCTAAGGTCACTCAGTCACTATCCTAGCTCAGGGACTTTATCACTTAAAGGCTGAATTACTGAAACAGACTCCTAAGGCCACCCTGACACCAGTCTCTTCCATCTCCAATCCAAGCTATGCATTACCACCAAGCTGAGTCTGTTCCCACCCCTCCATGATCCCCATCCGCGAGACATTTTGTTATTTTTGTTATTTGGTCATGTCTAACTCTTAGTGACCCCATTTGGAGTTTTTTTGGCAAAGATATTGGAGTGGTTTGCCATTTCCTTCTTCGGCTCATTTGATAGATGAGGGAACTGAGGCAAACAAGGTTTTAAGTGATTGCCCAGGGTCACACAACTAGCTAGTAAGTGTCTTGAGGCCAGAATTGAACTCAGGAAGATGAATCTTCTTGACTCCAGATCCAGCACCCTATCCACTGTGCCACCTAGCTGTCCTTTTATCATCTGTATCACTTAGCATAGTGCCTGTTATGGTAAATGATGGTAGGCTGACTTATGACATGGATAGAATTTGAAAGAGTTCAAATTTCAGAGCCCCAGTTTCTTCATTTGTAAAATGGGCAATTTAGGTTGAATTCAGATCATTGCTCAGTTTAATTTGGTTATGGGGAAATTACCAAGAGGTGATTTAAAAAAAGCCATATGGTTTTAAAAGTCCTTAGTGGCAATAAATGAAAAGATTATAAGACAGACATATTACTACATGAAAATCCATCTTTTATTTCTGCTTTTGCTAAGCCTTCCTATGCTCTTGTTTTTCTCTTGTAACCATTCTTGATTTTTTTCTATCTCCCCCATTGTTTCAACTTTTTTTCACCACAATACAAAATTAAAGCTTTATCAATATTTGTTGCTATATTTAAGTTAAATGCTTCCTATTTTAATTTGAAAAATAAATGACTCGAAAATTTTGTTTCTTAAAAAAATCTTAAAAATAATTACTCCTTAAAAATAAACTTATGAGACTCACAAAAATTTATTTTCTTTTCCAGGAATTAGGTGGCTCTTAGTTTAAAAAAAGGGATGGGGGCCTACCATCACATATATGATGAAACCAAAGCCTTTCAGTCCTTAAAATTTCTCAGCTCCATCACTCTTTCCTTCCTTCCTCCTATCTCAGAGGAAAAAAGTATCCCCATTCCCGGTTTAGTCTAATCCCTGTTACTTATAATTTTTATCACATCCCCTATACCTCTTTTTTGACATTATTTGGTCCTTCTTTCATGAATCTCCAATCTCTTCCTCTGTATGACCTGCTTTTCTTCCTACTTGATGTCTTTACCTACTCTCCACATATTCCTAAATTCTTGGTAGTCTGGCTTCCATCACTGCTATTCTCCTTAAAGAACTCTCTCTTAATGGTCACCCAAAGGCCTACTAATTGCCACATACAATTTCTATTTTAAATTCCTTGGCCAAATGTCCTCTCTGTAACATCTGATGGTGGTGAAACCCCTTCCTTCTGTATGTCCTCTATTCATGTGGCATCACTGCCTCTAATTTCTTCTCTGTCCTTAGCCTTTCTCCAAACTCAAGGTACGGATTATCCAAGTTTTAAAATTTGGCGCTTTTTCTCTTCTCTTTCTAAAGTTTTTCCTTTAGTCATTTCATTCATTGCTATGCTTTCACGTATCTCTGATGTGTAGATGCCTTTTTTAATTTAATTTATGGAATAAAACAAGCAATTCCACAACACAGTATAATAAAATGCCTTCTAAATCTCTCTCCAGCCCTGACCTTCTTTTGAGTTCCAGACCTGCATCTTTAGCTGCCTGCAGCTTCATCTCACCTAAAAAATGGGTTTCAATAGACATAACTTTTTGACATTATCACCATTAAGCCTTATCCATATTATGCTATTAGTCTGCCTATCTTCTCTTTTTAACAAGACTAAATTAAAGAGTACCAATAGATATGACATTTTTCTAGAAATGGCCTAAAAAAGCTCCTATATTCAAGGAGCTTATCACTTAGGAAAGAGGACATAGATTCATGATACAATTCCCAGACTCAGCATTACTCTGGGTAGATAGATGTCATGATTAAGAACATGTTACAAGAATGTAATGGATCAGAGATCAGCTTTCCACTAATTGCATGACCTCTATCAGTAACTACTGTTAAATGAAGTTTGTGTTCCTGAGCCAACCATTCAAATAGATTGGAATGAGATTAAAATTCATATTAAGAATTTGTTTAATTGAATATCTCTAGATGTTTTTAACTTTTTTTTTTTAATTAGAGGCAACTACATGGTCCAGTGGAGAGAGCATTCTAAATTTGGAATCAGGAAGTCCTGAGTTCAAATGTTCAGATATTTATTATCTATGTGACCTTGGGCAAGTCATTTAACTTCTAGAGATTCAGTTTCCTCATATGTAGATTAGGGAAAATAATAACATCTACTCATGTTGTAAACATCAAATGAAATAATCCATGTAAAGTGCTCTGAAACCTTAAAGTGTCATATAAATGTTCATTACTATTATTAATTTTTCTTGCTTCTATATTCTTAAGATAAGGATAAATTAAACCATTAAACTGAATAAATTAAACTACTCCTACAAGGATTTTGGCAGGAGGCGGCAGTAAAGTTAAAACCTAAGTTACCTTGAACAGCAAAACCCATGACCAGAATCAATGGGAGTTATAAAAAGTATCTCTGAATATATCATTCCCCTTGGGAGTGGAAAAAACCCAACTGGCAGCTTTCCCTAATTGTCCTATCTCTGAATCACCAAGCAGGATTTTTTTTTTTTGCCAAGAAATCTAAAGAGCTCATTTTCTGATTCATTTATTCACAAATATTAACTGAGCTCCTACTATGTTCACAGAACTATTCAGGAAGCTATAGAATACATAGAGTGGACCATATAATAAGCCTTGCCCCTAAAGAACTTAAAATCTCAAGGCAAGACCTGTACATAGAAAAGGTAAGAAATATTTCAAAACTATATGCATTAAGTACAGTTGAGTATTATATACCATGACAACCATATAAATTGTTAAATGGTATAGATCATTATTAGACTGAGAGGTCAGGAAAATGCTTCATGGATCTGACCCTTGGAACCAATGGCAACATTTGAATATTCAGAAGTGGAAAGATACTTGTGACAGAAGAAAAACATTAGCTAAAGTGTGATATACTTTAGGAGAAAGTAAATAGACCATTTTGGCTGAAATAGAGGATTTTTTTTGGAGAATGGAAGGAAATAGGTTAGAAAGGTAGGTCATGGCCAAACTGTGGAGGTCCTTTAATGTAAGTTCTGAGTCAGTTTAATTCATTAGTACATCCTGCATGCAGAACACTGCTCCAGACCTTAGAGGAGATACCAAATTTAGAAAAGACATGCATCTCTGCTCTTTTGAATATATTCAAAGTGTTACATAGGATGTGGGGGAAGGGGGTAGCCAATAATATTAGTGGGCAAGGTGACCAGGGAAGACTGAACAGAGATGGTTGTATTTAAGTTGTTTTCAAAGATGGGTAGGAATTTCAGCAAGTAAAGAGGGAGAGAATTATATTAAAGGGCTAGAAAGCAGCATGAGCAAATGCAATGAGGTAAAAAAATGGGAGGGGGGTAAATATATAGAACATAACACAATTGAAAAGGAAACACAGACAAGCAGAACAGCTTTGAGAGTTACATGCTGAATTTAATATATAACTAAAAGGAAAAGCTAGCTGTACATAACAGTTTCACGTACAACCTTTTTCTGTTCTACTATATATATATGCTCATTTTATTTCATGTTTTAGATATAAAATTTAATAAATTTAAAATAAAATTTTCAATAAAAAAATTTTTAAAGCACAGTTTTATAATTTTCTACACACTTTCTTTAATTCCATAGGATTTAAGAGTTGGAAGGAACATTAGAGAGCTGATTAAAACTCAAGTTTTGTATTCCCAGTTTTGTATTCTCTTCATTATACTATACTATCTCTTCCACTGTAGTATAATTGTTTCTTATATCAAGCTTAATTTTTTTATTTAGTATTTTATTTTCCCCCAGTTACATGTAAAACAATTTTTAACATTCTTCAGCTTAATTTTTATCATTTTTATTTTATTTAATTTTATTTTTTATATCTTATTTGTATATATCGAGTGCCTACTACATGTAAAAGTACTATGATATAGCACTGGTTAGATGGAGGGGAATCCAAAAAAGGCCTAAACATATGACCCCATAAATGAGGTGCAGGTCATATGGCTACCAGTTTGGCATTAGAAGATGCTGAACATCGTTGCTGAATAGCAATTCTCTTTTTGCATTTGAGCTTGAGAGAATCCAATGCCAACGATCACATTAATTTTATATCTCACGTAAGGATATACTACTGCTCAGACGTCTCCCTGAGTGACCACACTTTTCCTGGCTGCTTATCAAAATTGGCAACATTAGGCTTTTCCACCCAAAGAGAAATCCCTGGAAGTGAAGAGCTAGATGTCACTGAAAGAGATGGAAATACTTACATCTGTCACAGGGAACAGGCAAGAAAGTTGTTAAAGAGAGAGGAGTAAAAGAGCTTCCAGATACTTTGATGAAAGATCTGTGAGTACAATCGGCCAGAATGTCACAGGTGTGTGTTCCTCTGTAAGCCTGAAGCATTTGCTGAAGTCAGCAGGATTTTTGTGAACTTAGAAAGCTACACGATGAAGAGGATTGTTATCCATAGAAAACTGAACCTAAGGCAGACTGATCACCAGTCCTAATCAATCAACATTAAAAAAAAATCTGATATCTATATCTAAGGTCGGGATGTTCAGCACTGGAAAAGCAAGCCATTCTTTGGATGCAAAATCTAATGCCAACATGTAGCTATTAACCTAGAACTAGTCCTTACAAGTAGTGACGGAGAACAATCAAATGAGGTCAAAACATTTGCAAGTAAGTATGGAGTGTATGGAACACAGTGGGAAGGAGCCTATAGAGAATGGTTATGGGTAACATACGGATTTGGTTTTAAAAAGCTCTTTAGAATCTTCAGCAGAAAAGACCTTTGCTTCTACAACTTAAAATATTATGCTCTGTTTGCAAGGTAAATATCTTAAAAATTAATTGGATTAGTAGCCTTAAATTCTAAGAACCTCGGCAGTGCACATATGTCAAAAATGGACAATATGCATGCTTTGCTTTTCTTACAATTCTAAACCTGTTTAATAATTCTTGTTCACTGCCTAGGAGCCTCTCCCTCCTCCCTCTGACTACTGACTTCCCTGGCCTCCTTTAAGTCCCAACTAAAATCCCATCTTCGAAAGGAAGCCTTCCCCAACCCCTCTATATTCCAGTACCCTCCTTCTGTTAATTCCTTCCTATTTATCCTGTATATAGGTTGCATTATACTTATTTGTTTGCATGTTGTCTCCTACGTTAGATTGTAAGCTCCGTGAGAGCAGGGATTGTCTTTTGTCACTTTTCTTATTCCCAGTGCTTAACATAGTATCCAGCACATAGCAGGTACCAGTTGCATTAAACATTAATAAATGTTCATTGATTGATATATCATTTATTTTGTGCAACATTTGAATCACATAGCTCTCTGACCAGTTCATGTTGCCTTTTTCTGTATTAGAATGATTGTTTAAATTCTTGTTTTCCTACAAAAACATCATGTATTCTGCACAGGAAAGCAAACAACTGTACTTCACAATCAAAATAAATACCTAGGGGAGACATCTGAAGCCTTAAGAGCAATGTATGATGTGAATAAGTCATTTAACCACTTCAGCCTCAGTTTTCTCATATATAAAATGAAAAGATTTGGAACGGATGGCTTCCAAAACCTCTTTGAGCCCTAAATCCAAGATCCTATGACTCTATCTTACATAACAACAGCACCTTACTTAAATATTACTTGAGGTATGAGTTAGAGAGCAGGTTTTTTTTTAAATGAAAATACTTAAATAAATTTGTACTGATAAATTAATTGCCATGTAGTAATATTTGCTGCATAAATTCACATAAGAATAATACAAACCAAGGCCAAACTACCCCCCCAAAAAAAAGGGAACTGCAGTTAAGACAAAATGAACCCTGATGCTTTTAGAATGGCTTTCAAAGTCATTCTTTTATTCTCATTTCTAGTGAGACTGAATATACTAATTCTGCTGTTCACCTGAGTCCAAGATAACGAAATAGTTCCTTTTTCATAAACTACCAAAAACTGTCACAGGGCCAAACCTTGGGACAAGAAACAAATAAATGGTAACAAAAAGTTGAACATTTTCAAAAATTTCTTCTAAAACTGTTCATGATCTTTGAAATTTTTAGGTGAACATGCATGCAAAATCTGAGCATACTTCTAAAAAGAAAGGAATTTAAAATTTTGTCCTTAGAAATCTTATTTTAATTCCCCACCTCTACCCCCATTATGACAAATTGTCCTTGAATGACATGGATTGCAATTGCCACGCATGACACGACTTCTGAGGTTTCTTTCAGTTTTCTTTCTTCCCTGAAAAATGATTTTTATTTACAAATAATATATATACATGCATACATATGTATATATATATATTTTTTCATGTACATAGAAGAATTGAAAAAGAAGACTACATGAAACTGTAGGTCTGTTACATACAACTTACTTTTCTTTATGCTTTATATTTCTTTATATATACTTTATATTATAGATAGATGGATACATAGATAGATAGATTTTTTTTTGGCGAGGAAATCAGGGTTAAGTGACTTGCCCAGGGTCACACAGCTAGTAAACATCAAGTATCTGAGGCTGCATTTGAACTCCGGTCCTCCTGACTCCAAGGCCAGAGCTCTATCCACTGTGCCACTCAGCTGCTCCTATATATATTTCCTTTATCTTTTTTTCTTTATAAGTTCAACTTGTAGTTTTCAAAGCTGTACTGTTTGTCTGTGTTTCTTTCTGGCCTTCCTTTTTTGTGTTCCTTGCATTTAAAAAAATACCATTAAAAAAATAACTTATGTGTCAGATGGCAAACTTATAAAATGTTATGACAATAGCTAGTGTTTAGCCTACAGGCTTAAAATACAAATATCTTAAAGAATAATTTTAGATACAAGACTTTCTTATTAGAGGAAGATAGGGCTCGTGAAAGAGTGTCTCTAACATTGGGAGACTAATATCGTGAAGAACAGCTATGTTCTCCTGGAAGCTGTCATAGTCCAAGACAGAATGAATATGGTGGCTTCTCATTCAGTATGATATTTCTTGTATTTATCAGAGGTGAACTACTCAGAAAATACAAATTAGAAGTTCAACAGAATTATAAGATGTCAGTTTTAGAGCCGGAAGTGACCTTAGAGGATATCTAGTCAATCTCCTTCATTTTGCAGATGAGGAAACTGAAGCAAGCTCAGAATGGTGAAGTGACTTGTCTAGGGTTATGCAGACATTGGTGGCATTCAAATCCAGGGCTATCTGACTCCAAGTCAGGAACTCTATCCATTACCATGCCAGCTCCCTCACCTACTACACCTGGATGCCTCTCTTAGTTACTCTATCTCTTTTGATCAAAGGAAAGATTTGACTGCAGTGTGAAAGATCAACAGGGAAACCTGTGAGCAAACTAGAGTTGTAGTAAACAGGATCCAGTACTTTAAGAAAGCAGATTAAGATTAGTAGGAATTAAGAATTCAGCTACTCTTCCACAGTGGATTAAGGACCATCTTTGCTGTCTGGAAGGCCTGAGTTCAAGTACTGCCCCTACTGCTTATTAGCTATGGGCAAGTCATTTAGCCTTTTAATGCCACAGGAAACTCTCTAAGACTATAAATGAAGGATGAGTGACTGATCTGTATTGGTTCAGACAGTTTTGCTGTCTTGCCTACTTGGGTCTGAACCCTCCCAGCAAAAAAACAAAACAAACAAATATAAACCCCAAAATACTTCCACCTACCCATGCCAACGCTCAAAGAAACAAAAAATTCAGGCAAAACAGAGAGGGTGTGGCACAGAAGAAAGAGACTGAATTTATAGTGCTTGGTTTGAATCCTGGGTTGGGCAAATGACTTAGCCTTTTTTTGAGGTATCAGTTTGCTCATCTGTAAAATGAGAAGTTGAACTAGATAAGCTAGGTCTTTTCTAGACCTAAATCTATGATACAGTGGAAGGAAAACAGATTCACCAAGAATAGTGAGAGGTCGTTGGAATATGCTAAGAGATACTGATTCCTTGTGCACTCTCAGAAGAGGCAGGCATTCCAAACACATTTCTCACTTAGTATCTTTCTCCACTGAAGGCCCAGCCCTCATTATAGTACAGTGATGACTTTATGTTCTCAAAGATTATGCTGGCAGGGTTCTAGAATTTCCTACCAAGCTCAAAAGGTTTTGAATACAGGCATAAAAATGGTCTGCTCACCTGAGGACCGGTGTACCTGAGTTTTCAGAGACTCATCAACAGATAACTGACCACCAGGTTATTATCATAATTATTAGGGTGTCTGTGAGAGAAACTGTTTAAACTACCAAGGGTAGGAATTATAAAGAAGAAGCAGAGTTCAAACAAGTCTTTTTTTTTTTGGTGAGGCAACTGGGGTTAAATGACTTGCCCAGGGTCACACAGCTAGTAAATATCAAGTGTCTGAGGCCAGATTTGAACTCAAGTCCTCCTGACCCAAGGGCCAGAGCTCTATCCACTGTGCCACCTAGCTGCCCCTCAAACTAGTCTTTAAAAGAAAGGAAAGAAGGAAAAAAAGCTAAAGAAGGAAAAAAAATTAAAGAAGACTGGGAAAAATCAAGACAAAATGGTGAATCAATACTCTTAAGATATTCATTCCCTGTGCATACTCAGAAGAGAAATGCATTTTTTATGCAGGTAAAGTGACAAAGGAAGAAAAAGGAGAATTACTTTATCCATCCTTAAAGGATAAGGAGAAGATATTTTAGAATGGAATTATGAAATGAAGCAGAGAAATCTAATTTATATGCTTCTATCTCTTCCTCCATCTCTTCCTCTATAAGTACTGATAATTTTTTATAACATCCCTTTTCACAGTAGAATTAGCATGGCTCTTCTCCCATTATTATTTCCTGGATCATAAAGGAATCTCCTATAGAACTCAGGCACTCATTGGAAGGTTTCCCACCTTCCACTCAGCACAGTTACTGGTAAAGGACATGGTGAAATTAGAGATAATAAATTTTCTAATGGAGAATGGGTAGGGAGGCAGAGAAAGAAAAGAAGACAAAGGAAAGGGCTAAAGGAAAGCCAATGACTTTGGCAAGGAAATGCAGCAAGATGAAAACAAGAGAAAACAAGAAAATAAGAAAATCATGAAAATTTTGGAGTTTTATTTTTCATTTAGATAATCTGATTATTTTATAGTTTGACAGTATGATAATTACAAAATTTAAGTTGAAGTTAGACCAACATTAAATGTAAAAAGACATGTTACAATTCTCTCATGTATGGCGGTTCAAGCTACCTATTTGACCTCCATTTGGGTTTGACATAACACATATAGACCTAGAAATCAAACTTAAGCTCCTGATTCTTACCCCATTTCTGCTATAGAATTTTGCTGAAGAAAATCACATGAAGAGATAAACCATATATATATGTATATGTGTAATATGTATATGTATGTATGAGCTATGCTATATCATGACTAGCTATAACATGAAATTCAGTATAAAATATGATTGTCTTGGACCCTGTCCAAGGGAAATACCAGAAAAACCTTGTTAAAACATGGTTTCACTTATAATACCTGGCTTGGGTCCCAAAAGCGGTATTTCAGAGATGCTTGACTATATGACTATTATTGTACCATGCATCCCTTGCCAACATGAAGGATAAGCTAGCTAGGACTAAAGGGTAGAGAGGCAAAATGGCAGATTATATGAGGGAAAAGAAGCAACATATTTTTAAAATAAGAGGGAAAGACTTTCTAACAATTAGAGCTATACAAAAATAGAATAGAATGCAAGGTGCCCTGAAAATAGCAGGTACTTAAAAGATATTTGCTGAACTGAATTGTACAGGTGGGTTAATGAGTTCCTCATGAATGGAGGTCTTTGAGACAGACAGTATGTGGAAAACCACTATCATGGACACTGAACAGGTAAGGATTGCCTCATGAAGTTCTTTACAGGACTTTTCGTTTCTACAATATTTCCTAAATATTCAAAATACCCCAAAAGGAAACCTGAATACATGCTAAACAACTTCCTTCTTGTATACCTGGGCATTTTTGATGGATGTATGAATTGAGGGAGGGCTCATAAAAGACGTGGCTTCCCATATTGCTGTTTCCCCTTCTTGCTCCAACATGAAGGGACAGACAAGCATGAAAGTAGAAAAGGATGGTGGGGAGGGGCGTGAATGTTCTGGTATCAGAGGACTATGGTTGGGGCTTTCTGGATCAAGACCAAACAGGCAATAGGTGTTGAATATTACACCCAAAGAATCACAGAATCTCTAAGTGGGAAAGGACTTCAGTTTAGTCTATAACTTGAATAAGAAAGAAACCTTGCTCATCTAGCCTTTGCTCGATGACCTCTATTGAGGGTGAACCCACTTCCTCTTGATGTAAACTGTTAGCATTTTTTTTTCTTTATTCTGCCCTCTCTGCAACTTCCACCTTGAGTCGAACTTCTCTTTTCTGGAGTTAAGCAGAAAAGGCCTGATCTCCCTTCCACATAATAGAGCCCTCGAAATTGCTAAAGATAGTTCTCATATCCTCCACCCCCATGCCATCCTTTTCCCCCCAAGATCTTCTCTGAGCTCTATTCCTTCGAAAAATCTTCCAATGGGAAAAATGTTGTTCTTAAAATATGTTGCTCAGAAGTGAACTGATACTCCGGATGTGGTCTGACCAAGTCAGAGTACAGAGCACATTCTGAATTATGTGATGTCTTCAGATTCAACTGTATTTTTATGTACTCCATCTGGGCTCAGTTTAGATTCAGCTTCAACAAACATTTATTGCCAAATGTGTATGAGACAGTGAAGACACAAAGACATACATGAAGAGGTTCTTGCCTTCAAGAAGGTTACATTCTCCTGAGAGGACACCTCATGCACACAAAGAAAAAGTAAACATGAAGTAATAAAAAAGCCATTTGAAGAGTGAGAGAATATAAGCCACCATGGTCCCTGAAGGATACTGGGCTAAGAGTACCAAGGGGGCATTGAGAGGCAGAGTCTGGGGAAAGATGGTGGTTGGACTGTGGCAGACTGCTAGCCTGAGCCAATGACAATAATGCACATTTATAAAGTATATCCTCAACTTACTCTGGGTCCCTTTCCTCCTTGATGGAGACCCTGCTTCTCTGGAGAAACTTCTGCTCGGGGGTCCCTGCTATTTTATTGATGACTGCCTCTCCAGAACCCCAATTACAGGAAAGTCCCAACCATGCTTATCTTTAAGCCCTATTCTCCTAGCAGTCTCCTCTTTGCCATCCTTAGCCCACTTCCTGCTACATGAGTGATACCCACCTTGGCTATCATCCCACCTTTGTATACTGTCTCCATTATAATATTAGCTCCTCGAGAGAGCGATAAAATGTCGCTTTTACATTTTTACTTTTACATCCCTAGTACCTAGCACCATGCTTGGCACACAGTAGGAGCTTACTAAAAGCTTTTCCATTCATTTACGTTTACATGTCACTCTTCCCCAATGCAACCTGTTAGGTAGATAGAACAAGCATTATTAAATCTATTTTTACATATGAAGAAACAGACTTGGCCACAGTTATGCAATTGTTAGGTGTCAGAGCCAGAATTAGAGCCTGTCTGATTTCAAGTCCAGTGCTCTTCCCACTGGACAGCAATGCCTCATCATTACACCTCAACTTTTTTTCTGCAAATCAGAATATGGGGAGGGCAGGTCTGGCAGAGTAGGTTGAAGTTCAAGGTTAAAGTGGAACTGGCGGTGATAAAGCCAAACTAAGACTGAGTAGTAGGTATAAGAATATAAATGATGTGATTTCATCTCACATGAAGATTGATATGTCCAGCAGGGAGCTGAGTACGTGTCCAGTCCAACTGATCATGGAATAACAGGGCCTGAGGCAGAAATCATGTACAATGGGGAAAGTGGGGGAGGGGAAAAGCTGGGGTAATAGGGTGGGCTGGCAGATTCAGACCAAGTGCATACCCCAGTGTCTTTCTTTCTGGACTCTGCCTGAAATAGACCAGATAAGTAGAGGTTTGAATGAGCAATGGCTAGATTTTGTTGTTCTTCAGTTATTCAGCTGTGTCCAACTCTTTGTGACCCCATGGACCAGAGCATACCAGACCCTTCTATCCTCCACTATCTACTGAAATCTGTCCAAGCTGATGTTCATTGCTTCCATGACAATATTTATCCACCAGAGGATTCTCTGCCATCTCCTTTTCCTTTTGCCTTCAATCTTTCCCAATATCAGGCTCTTTTCCAATAAGAGTGACTACATTAGGATTGTACACAGCAGTGGTCTATTCTAAAGGCCAAAATCAAGTTATTTTTTTTAAAAAAAATAATCTTTTCATATCTTCATTTGCTAGTTTTGTATATAAATGGAAATTAGGAAAATATATAAATACAACTCATCAGAGTTTAATCTCTAATCCTGTCAACTCTGGAGTTACTTAAATTGAAATTCAATGTTAATATAATTTAATAAGACATTGGAGGTTCTATTTAATTTAGGGAATAAAAGAAAAATAACAGCTTTAACTGAAAAAGCCTATTACAGAACTTAAGCCTTCCACCTTGTATGACCTTAATTTGAAATAGAAAACGTTAGGCTGAATATTGCCAGCCTTAAACCGTCATAACTTTACAAATACTTAATGAATTTCTCATCCAATTTACTTTCATTTCTCTAACAAACTGAAGGCTGTAATAAGGGCAAGTTTAAGTTTACAGTTGTATATTATAACTACAAAAAAGTCAGTCTTAGAAGAGCACAGAAAGGAAAAGTGATTTTTCTGTGTTCTGACATAACTTGAAAAGAACTGAGGGGAGTTTGCTTAGCCTTTAAAACACACACACACACACACACGTAGAAGAGCAGTCTTAGAAAAAAATTAGCACATCTAAAATTGGACTGGGATGGGGAAAGGTCAGGTCAGTTATGAACATCTGGAAAGTATTTTACTACTGTAAATGGTTATAATTAAAATACTTTTTTGGGTAGACAACAGACAGTTTGTTAGGGAAACAATCTCCATAGGAGTTCCTTTAAAAAAAAACAGCATTACAAGAGATCTTGCCATTTAAGTTATCACAATTATATAACTAATTTATTTTTGAATCCTTCATAAACTGCAGAAATTCACGAATGGTCATTATAAAAAGGAGTTTGCAATGGTACTTGTGGAACTCTTCAAGAAAAAAAAAAGAATGAAGGAGCAATCATAGTTTGTGGGAAGAGTATGAGTTAATAATGCCACTAAGTTAGCACTAATGTAATCTTTTATGCTGTTCTAATTGGAAGCCAGGTACTGCATTCGTTAACTACTATGCCTAGTGTTCACGGCTGTCTTTTCATGGGAGAACTGGATCTGTACTTTGTAGGGGACAGGGTACATGTATGTAGTAGATAGATACACACAGAATATAGGAGATGTGCATTGATTACTATTGGTTGGTTTGATGGATGGAGGAAAGGACAAAAAACAAACAAGAAAATGAATTTTAAAAAAAGTTTTCCAAAAAAAAAAGTTTTCCAGCCTCCTTTATGTCAGTCTCATTATAAAATGTTTATCACTAAAATCAGAGTTGATAATCAAGAAATACGGCCCACTTCTAAGCAGCTAGGTAGCACAGTAGATAAAACACTGGGCCTAAAGTCCTAAAGAGGTGAGTTCAAAGCTAGCCTAATAAACTTACTGATTGCCTCAGTTTCCCCAACTGCAAAATGGGAATAACAAAAGAACCCAGAGTTGAGGATCAAATGACTTAATATTTGTAAAGCGCTTAGCACAGTGCCTGGCACACAACAGATGCCTAATAAATGCTTGTTTCTTTCCATTTCCTATGCCTTTTTCTTCTTGATTGGCTCTGTGAGAGTTGAGATTTTGAGCATCACTATGGAACTCCTGAAATAGGGGCTTTATTCACTAACAAATGATGTGAATGACCATTTTTGTTATTTCCCTGATGAGCCCTACTAATAGTAAATATCTGTTGACTGACTGAATGAAGATTATGGACATAAGAACACAAGTCCTATTTCCTCCATATAGAAAGACTTGCTAGGTTATTATAATCTGTATGGATTATGCTACAGATTCAGGAAGTCTGAGTCAAATGTCATTATGTACAGTAAAAGTCTATATAAGACATTTGGCCCATAATCTATCCAAGTGAATAGTGTTATAAAGGGATTCTACAAAAGAGCAAGGTTATTCAATATACTTGCTTCTCTTTTATAGCCGTTAAATGAATAACAGACTTAACTGAATTCTTGGGTCACTTCTGAACTCATTACCTCAGGTGCTCTTAACTCTTGTTATAATCAGGCCTAAGAAACGGTTTTAAGGCAAGCTGTCAACATCATACCAATGAACAATTGCTTTTTAGAGCCCCCCCCCCTTTACAGGTATTTGGAGGGGTTTGGTGGAGAGCTCAAGCAAGTCATTGCTTTTAATCTGCCGTCTTGGCTCTGCCCCTCTCCACAACTGCTTTTTAAAATGACATTGTAACACTGAAGGTTATCTATCCTGGCATAGAATCAGCACTGTTCTGTTCTTTCAGGGGTTTCTCAGTGTCTTTGAATAAGATTATAGAATCAAAGATTTAGAGATAGAAGGGACCTTGGAGGTCATCTAATCCAATCCTCCTCATTTTACAAATGAGGAAACTGAGACCCAGACTAGATAGGTGATTTGCCCAAGTTCACACAGGTAGTCCCAGAGGCAGAATTTGAATCCAAGTCTTTTGACTATAAATTTAGCACTCCTTCCACTGTGCCATGCTGCTTTATTTTAATTAAATTTTTATATTATCATCTAATCTCATTTCTTTATTTGAAATGAGGGAGATATCATGCCTTAGTACTGGAACGTGTGGAACAGCAACATAAGGGGTGGGTCCAATGGCTTTACAAGAATGCCAAAGGTGTTCATGACACAAAATGTTGAGGTGACAGTTTGTTGGAAAGGGGCTTTACCCATTGGATAAAGAATTGGAAAAGGTCCTTTTCCCTCTATGCTCAGTGATTCTATTAGTGCTTCTGTTATGCTTAGACTTACAAACAGAATTTTAAAATATATTTTGAGAATGAACATTTCTTTAAATAGTCAGATCAACATTTTGTTTTATGGGATTTTGTAAAAAAAAAATTTTAA
This sequence comes from Phascolarctos cinereus, assembly GCF_003287225.1. Lineage (NCBI taxonomy): Eukaryota > Metazoa > Chordata > Mammalia > Diprotodontia > Phascolarctidae > Phascolarctos > Phascolarctos cinereus. Next base: position 12,664,423 of record NW_027556098.1, read on the forward strand.
GCTGCTTCATTTACATTTTATTTTCTACATTATGACTTTAATGGAATCATTTGCAGCCCCACTCCTCTCTGTTTGTAGGATCACAGATCTTACATTTAGATCATAATAAGTCTTAGATCTGGAAGGGAGATCTTTGAGGTCATCATGTCTAAGCTCTCATTTTACAGGTGAAGACACTGAGCTCCACAGGGGTTAAGTGATTTGCCTGAGGTCACACTGGCAGTAAATGATAGAGCTGGCACTTGAACAGTTTTCTTCCTAACCTTTCCCTCTTTTTTCATTCTACCAGTATACATGTGCCTTTAGGAAAAAATGCCTCCTACAAGGCATCATTAATGCTCAAGTCTCTATCATCCTTCTAAAACCTTCACTAGACCTTGCCATCACTACAAGCCATCAATCCTATATTTCTTCTCCCTTTCTCAGCTAGAGTCCTAGAAAAAAAGCTGTCTATACCTGTTGGTTTCTGACTTTATCATTCAATTGAAATTGATCTCTTTTAATTGCTCTCTTAATTGCTAAATGTGATAAGGGTCTTTTCTCTGTTCTTTTCCTCAGCTCCTCTATTTGCTATTTGATACTGTTGACCACCCATTCTCTCCTGGTTCTCCTCTGGTCAGATTATTTCTCGGTCTCCTTTGCTAGGTCAGCATCACTAGCATGGCCCCTGATTGTGGGGTCTCTGTCCTAAGCCCTCCTTTGCTCTCTCTCAGTGACCTCATCAGCACTCAGGAGCTTAATTATCATCTCTATGGAGATGACTCACTTGTCTATAAGTCTAGCTCCAGTCTCCTTCCTGAATTTCAGGCTTCGGTTCTGCATCACTAAGTGATTATTGGACATTTCAAACAGGATGACTCAGATACATCTCAAACACAGTGTATCCAAATCAGAACTCATGATCTTCTTCAAATTTCCTCCTCTTCCAAATTTCTGTTTCTGTCAAGAGTCTCACCATTCTTTTAATCTTACAGGTTTATAACCTCCATGTTGTCTTCACTTCTCCCCTCCCTCCCTCGCCCCATATATTCAATGACTAAATCTTGCCATTTCTACCTCCATCCATCAAATGCTACCCCTTCTGTCTACTCATACATCCACCACCTTAATCAAGACCCTCAATAGCTCTTGCCTAGATTCTTCTAACAGTCTCCTAATTCGTTTTCCTGACTCAATTCTCTCCCCACTCTATTCCTTCCTCCACTCAGAGGTTAAGTGATTTTTTTTTAAAGTAAGACCATGTCACTCCTCTATCCAGTAAACTTCAGTGGCTCCTTTTAGCATTTAAAACCTTTCACAACTGGTCCCAACCCATCTTTCTAGCATTACCCCACTGCCACCCCCATATTCTGCTCATTGAACAATATTCTGTATAAACTCCCCCCCCCAATTATAATGTGAGATCCTTTAACTCAGGGTCTGTTTTACTGTTCTTTTTGTATCACCAGTGCTTATCTGAGTACCTGGAACATAATAAGTATTTAACAAATAATGGCTGACTAACCAATAAAATAGAAGTAACTTCTGGCTCCATTAGAGACACTTTAGATGAACAAAGCTTGAGATTAACTCCATGCCTTCTACAGAACTTAGCACATGGCTAGCATTCAATAATTATTAAATGGCAACAAATAACAATTGGCTAGTACAAGCATACATTCTCAATCTCCCTCATTCTCGATCTCTCTTCTTCCTTTAAAACAGCACATTTGCTGGCATGGAGACTATGGGTTATAGTCTTATAAAATAGAAATTTTTAAGAGTGGAAGGTGTACTAAAAAGTTGACTGCTCCTACATTTTGGGGAGCCATCTATGGATGTATGAAAGAAGGCAAAAAAATCATCCCTGTTTCCCAAACTGGACTTTCATAAGGATCTAAAAGGAAGGTAGCAATTTAGCAAGGTAATACATTTTGTAAAATTTTATAATTCAGTTAAAAGGAAGTGGCATTCATCAAGGCAAGACAGCCCACACAGAGACTTCTGCAGTCTAAGCATGTCACCAGTTCTGAGTAACACCAATGCTGACAAGAGAACTGCTCAAAACTTCACCCCTCAAAAAACAAACAAACAAAAACCCAAAAAACAGTTGCCACAGCTATTACTAGGAAAATACCTTCACAATATGATTTCTGAACTTTGAAGATATCATCTATGAAAAAAGGAAGGCTGGCATGAGAGACAGCTAGTAAAAAATGAAACAAAGAGTGAGCCCTTTCTACCATCTTCTGGAGAAGCATCAGAGAAAGGGATCAATGTCAAAACATGTTAAAACATATTTTAGTAAAGGACTTTTTAAAAAATAATTGAAAGGACTAGATGTATTACACTAAGAGGGTATACATGTATAAGTAGGCATATATACATATAAATTTTTAAGAAAAGTACTATAAAGGCGTTAAGTGAAAAACACCTGGTGTAAGGTGTCAAAGTATATACTTTTTGGGAACTTTGTGATTTCTTCCAATTATAAATATATATTATTCTCAATAATTATTACATTCTGTTTTTTTAAGTACTCCCATCACTTTTGTTAAAGTTACATTATCAAGATTTTCCCCGCAGTCTATCTCTCACTTTTATTTACAGTTGTTATGTTGGAAATTACAGAAATTCTCTATGTTCCTCAGTGTTTAGAAAAGTATTCAGCATATAGGAGGTACTTCAGCATAATTAATCATCAAGAGTATGTTAAGGACCTACTATGTGCTGATCACTGTGCTGATAGTGGGGAAATAGACAAAAATCAAACAATTCTTGCTTTTGAGGACCTGACATTCTAACAGGGCAGACAACAAGTATATATGTGGGCATATACCATCCCATACTGAACAGAGACAGGGCAACCTTTGTGGGGGGGAGGCATTTGCATTGCAGGGATGAAAAAAAAGCTTCATGAGAAGGTGTCAATCAAATCGGGTTTTCAAGGAAACCAGAGATTTGAAGAAGTAAATGCCCACAGGAGAGGCATTCCAAGGTTTGGAGGAAAGTTGGTGTAAAGGAATGGAGATCGGAGATTGAATGCTGCATATGAGGAACAGCAAATGAGACAGTATGGTTGGACCACAGAGTTCATGAAAATGAGTAACACATGACAAGATTACAAAGATAAGAAGGGGCTAGGTTGTGTATCTTTTCAATTTACACATCCCTGTGTATGTTTCCTCAGTACAAAATACGCAATTGGAGGTCAAGGGCTGGTCTCACTTTTGTTTTTGTATCCCCAAGAGCCTAGCACAACACACAGTAGGTACTTAATAAATGCCTGCTGATTTATAGATTGACCTCATTTTCTTTTTTTGACATAGATCGGCAGATCAGTAGAATGCTGGTGATATTTGATTTCAATAAAGCAACGATGAAATACCTCACAATATTCTGGTGGACAAAAAAGAGAGATGGAGATTAGATAAGTAGACTTGAGGAGCTGATAGACTGAACCCAAGAATGCTGATTGGTGGATTGATGCCAAAGTATAGTTCTCTACTTTGGAAAGCTGCAGGGCACTGGCCTAGCCTCTATTCTGTTAAACTTTTTTTTAAAAAGTAGATAATTTGAATCAATAATTCTAAAATTTGCAGATAACAAATAGCTGGGAGGTAAAGCTAGATGAAAGAATAAGAATCCAAAAAGAATGACAGTTTATAATTATAGTTTAATGCTAACAGGTTGAAGTCCCAAATGTGGGTTTAAAACAAACACTTAAGCTCCAAATACAATGTGTGGGATATATGCTACAAAGCCATTCCTATACTGGAAAAAAAAAAAGATCTCAGGATTCTAGTGGACTGCAATCTCAGTAGAAGTCAAGTGTGTGCTGTGGTAGCACAAAAAGCTAGCATGAAGTTAGGCTGCATTAACTGGAAATACAGGTCCTACACTGAGAGAGTAGATAGTTATCACCAGTCCTACCACACACAAAACATTAACCTTAGTTCAGGACGCCACATGTTTGAAGGGACTTTGTCACCAGCAAGCTTTTGACTAGAATAGTAAGGGGGCTTTAATTTATACCATAAAACATATGAAGATGTATGTATCAGTAAGTAAGTATATGTGTAAACAGGGTTGTAGGAACTGGAGATATTTAGTCTGGAAAAGGGAAAACTTATGGGGAATAGGATAGCAAGCTTTAAAAATATGTGAAGGGCTGTTATGTGGAAAAGGGATTATTGGACTTGTTCTCCTTATCCCTAGAGGGAAGAACAATGAATGATGTGTGGAAATTGCAGACTGGAAGATTGTAGCTCAATATAAGGAAAAACTTTCTAACAAGTAAAGTTATCCAAAAATGGAATGATTGTCTAGGGGAATCATGACATATCTATCACTGGAAACCTTCAAACAGATGTTTTTTGACTATTTGTTTGAGATAGTGGAGACTACATTCATGAACAGGCTATGGATCAGACCTCTGAGGTCCCTTCCAACTCTAAAATTCTATGACTGTAATTTAAGGAAGGGTATTCATCCTTGTGGGACAAGATACGCAGGTATTTGCCATTTTTCAAAGGCTACATAAAGGTTGCACAACGTTTCCCAAGACTACACACAATTAATGTGACAAAACTGTCATTGTGAAGCCAGGCTGCCTCATAATCTCATGCTATATCTGCTATGATCACAGGCCTGGCTAGTATTTTTCAAATAAGAGAAAACAGCCACATCACTGGAAACTGTAAATGTTTACTTTGAGCCATTGCTCAAGTGTGGGTGACACAGAAGATGGATTCTGGGAGCTTTAGCTGCCCCACTTAAAACTAGCATCGCATGAGCCAAGTGAAGTTACAAAGAGGAGAGATGGTGTCTGGATTTTGTAATTCCTAGAATACTGGACTTCTGACCCTGGCTGTGGCAATTCTCCATGCTAGAAAATGGACTTAAGCAGGAAAAAACAACAGGTTCCTTGTAGTTAATGATCTCTGAGGTCTTTCTGAAATCTAAAATTCTGTGATACTATGAAGAGTAGCAAATGGTGCTGTCAGGTCAATAATATCAATAAGGGTCCAGCAGGGGTCCTGGGGAAAGAATGTTGACCCTTGACTCATATGATCTGATCGTATTTTAAAAATAAATTTTAACTTAGATATAATATTCGCCCAGTGGTTTGTTCTGCAAATGTTCGCTAGTGTGCAATATTTTTCTTTAAAACACCTTGAAAAATTAGTTAAAACTAGTGTTCCCAACACTTTTTAGTGGGATCTCTGCTTCCTGAATACGAATTCCAGAAAGAGGGAGAGGAGATAGGGCAGTGAAAGTGGGATGGTAGTGGCCAACATCCTAAATATCTGTTAAGTAGGACTGCGATATCTATCCAGAGATTCCCATTTATACAGGGTAGCCAGTATCCATTTGAACTAGCAAACAAATATCTAGCTAGAGTGTTAATTCAAATAATTTTTCAAAATGGGCTTAGTTCAAGAGGCAATTTATATGTTTTACCAGGATGTTGTTACAGCTTTAGAATGAGACCTCCATGTTGGTAGGAGTACTTACTGCATGACCTCCACACGCTGAACAGGCTATATTTCCCCCCTCAGATGACCTGAATTTAGAGTAAACAACCTATTTTACTGGCTGCAAATTGCCTTGTTTACACGACTCTTCCAAGTCTCTCTGTCATGCAGTCTCCTCTACTCTCATCCGATATAATTACTGATGCCAGCTGAATTTAAGGCCTACCATTTATTCTTGCAATTCTGTGGGAATTTTTTTTTCAAAGAGCCCTCTACTAGAGCAACCTTGGAAACACAAATAGCATAAAGCTGCTTAAAATCGAGAAAGAATAGACTGCTACAATCACAAATGAAGTCCTGGCACCCCTAGGTATACAGTCAAGGTATGGAGGTCATTATTATATTTGCATGTATTTTTAAAGGCCTCTCAATATACAGCATGAAACACCAACTGTTCCTATTTTCTTATTTGTTATTGGGAGAGAAAATTTATATTTTCCTTTAAAAGAAACTTTATCATTTCTACAGACAATCCTACAACCACCTAAAAGAAATGCTTTACCTTAACTGTTACATAAAGGCTTTTAATGGGGACACACATTAGCAATGTAAAATACACACTGCAGTCAAAATATATTTTTAGAGAATCAGCTGAACAATAAGCCCTGTACTTTTGTTTAAATTAAGAGAGCTGAACCATTAAAATGATTTCCAGAATCCTTGGAAACGTGTCTTGCATAAGAAGGCATTCCACAGTCCCTAGGAAACACAAAGCATTCGACACTGTAATTTGTCAGCTGCCAGAATTAGAGAGTGCATCATTGCCTAATACGTTTTGTAAATGGAATTATTCACAAATATTAAAAGTCACACCCCTTTTCTGGGATGTCCAATTCACTCATCAGGAGCCAAAAATTTAGATTGAATGTTTGCTACCCCCAATTTTTTTTTTAAAAATCTGCCAAAGAATGCTTTTTTTTTTTTGGCAGGCTTTCTTTTTATACAAGTGGGAAAATACACTGGAAAAGATTAATAAAACTTGGAAAAGATCCTTTGGTTAAGCTGTGTTTCACTCACTGTCTATTTGCGCACTATAACCAGGGGAATAAAAATATAACACAAAAGGGAGGAAAGATAAAAAAAACCATTTTAAAAAAAGATTTGCAGCTAAACAAACAGGGTTCAGAAATACTGATTTCCCTAACACTTTACTTATTCGTATCAGCAAACCTGAAGTGGGGATAGCTGTTGAACGACTGACTAGTTCAGACGCTTAGGAACAGAAGCTTTACATATTAAATCAAGCATTGGTCATTCAGAATCTTTCATGTAACCAATATTCTCCAAATATGGCACTTTAGGGGCAGCTAGGTGGCACAGTGGATAGAGCACCAGCTCTGGAGTCAGGAGGACCTGAGTTCAGATCCAGCCTCAGACACATAATGCTCACTAGCTGTGTGACTCTGGGCAAGTCACTTAACCTCAATTGCCTCATATTAAAAAAAAATTTTAAAAAGGGTACTTTACTCGGTTAATTTAATTGCATACATCTATAAGAATCTTCTGGATTCTAGGCAACTGGAAGATTAAAAAAAATAACATTTTAAGACTTACAGACAGTTTGGGAGAAAAGGAGAAGCTATCTAGGTGCAGCAGTTTTTCCTTATGAATTGTGTTCTTTTTTTAAAAAACTGAGTTTTTATCAACATCTTGTTTTTTACGTCATCACAATTATCCAAAGTATCCTTCCTTCTTCCTCGCCCAGAGAGCAATATTATATAATAAACAGTATATTTTAGGGAAGTAAAAAGTCAACACAACTGACTAATACATTAATAAAAGTGTAATTCATAACACTTGTAAGTCTCCCACCCTCATGAGGGGATGAGTTGGGATGTCCTCTCATATCACTGTGTTCAACTCCTGCTTCATCTTTATAATTTTGATACATTTACTTTTGATTTTTTGTGTGTGTGTGCTGTTCTTTCCATTTACATTGTTGAAGATACTATGTATGCTGTTTTCTTGGTTCTGTTTAGTCTGTTCTGAATCAGTACATATAGCTCTCTCCATGTTCCTCTGTATTCATCACATACATCTTTTCTTACAGCACAGTAATATTCCTTTATATTCACATGCCACAAATTTGTTTTGTATTCTCCAATTTATAGGTATTTACTTTGTTTCCAATTCTTAGCAATCGCCAAAAAGTGTTACTAGAAATACTTGAGTATATGGGGTCTTTCTTCCTACTGATGACTTCCTTGGGGAATAAGCCCTTCAGAGTATAAACATTTTAGTCACTTTATTTGCATAATCCCAAATTACTTTCCAAAGTGGTAGTACCATTTCACAGCTCCACCAACAAAGTATGTCTGTCATTCCACAACCTCCCAATATTGACTGGTGCCATTTCTGCCGATTTGCAGAGTGTAAGATTTTGAAACCTTACGGTTATTTTGATTGTCATTTCTCCTATTATTAGTGATTTGGAGCTTTCTTTCACAGGATTGTGAATACTTTGCAATTCTTTTGACAACTAATTGCTCATATCCCTTGACCACTTATCTACTGAAGAATGGCATTAGTAGCCCTCTCTCTGTGTGTGTGTGTGTGTGTGTGTGTGTGTGTGTGTGTGTGTGTGTGTGTGTGTGAGAGAGAGACAGAGAGAGAGAGAAACAGAGAGAGTGAGAGTGAAAATATATCTTAGAAATTTAGAACAGACTTATTTTCCAATTCAACCATTTCCCTTCTTATCCTACATGCATTAATTTTGTCTGTACAGAAGCTTTTCTGTTTTAACTAATCAAAATTAACTATTTTATCTTTTGTAATTATCTCCATCTCTTATTTCATTAAAAATACAACCAGGAAGTCAGTGCACACAGCAACAACAATGTAATGATGATCGATTGTGAAAGACTTGGCTACTCTGATCAATACAATGATCTAAGACAATTCCAAAGGACTCATGATGGAAAAAATGCTACCTCCAGAGAGGGAACTGATGAACTCCAAGTGAAAACTGAAGTATAATTTTCTCACTTTATTTTTTTTGCTCTTTAAAAAAAAATGGCCAACACTGGAAATATGATTCTCAGTGAGTTTGGGAAGGAATGGGAGGGACAAAGAGAATTTAAATTTAGGAAATTTAAAAAGAACACTGAAAAGAAACAATAAACTGAATTATTTAAAAAAGAATACATCTCCTACTGATAGCTATGAGAAGTGAATGCTGTTTCTGTTCTAACACCTCTTCTAATTTTACGATCTTTAATAATAAGGTAATATATCCATTTAGGAGGTAGTTAGGTGGCTCAGTGGATACAGCAGCCTGAAGTCAGTACGACCTGAGTTCAAAGCTGATCTCAGACATTTACTAGCTGTGTGACCCTGGGCAAGTCACTTAATCTCTGTTGGCCTTAATCCACTGGAAAAAGAAATGGCAAACCTCTCTAGTATCTTTGCCAAGAAAAGCCTATGAACTGTATTGTCCATCGGGTCACACAGAGTTGGACATGACTGAACAACATATACACTTAGAATGGGTATTGTAGAATGTGGTATAAGATACTGGTCTCAGCCTAATTTTTGCCATACTGCTTTCCAGTTTTTGCAGCAATTTTAATCAAATATGGAGTTTCTTCCCCAGGTAATTATGTTTTCTACTTTATCAAACACTAGGTTATTGAGTTCTATTGTTTCTAAATCTTCCTTGCCTAGTCTGTTTCATTAACCCATCTCTATTCTACTTTATAATATAGTTTGAAGTCTGGAAATGCTATTTCCCATTTGTCCCTTCTTTTTATCATTTCTGCTGATATTCTAGATCTTCTGTTTTTCCAAATTAATTTTGTTATTATTTTCTCAAGTTCTATCAAGTTTCCCCTTGGTAATGTGATTGGTATAACATTAAAAGTATAAATTAATTTTGGTGGTACTATTAGGCATAGGCTAGCCATAAATACTATTTCTTGAGCTATTTAAATTGTTATTTCTTTAAGGAGTACTTTGTAAATTAATCTACACGAGTCTCACATGTGCTAAATCCAGGTATTTTATGTTATTTTGTTTTTATTTGGAATGAGATCTCCCTTGCTATTACTGTTTTATTTTTATTTTTTTTAGTGAGGCAATTGGTGTTAAGTGACTTGCCCAGAGTCACACAGCTAGGAAGTATTATGTGTTTGAGGCCAGATTTGAACTCAGGTCTTCCTGAACCCAGGGCCGGTGCTCTATCCACTGCGCCACCTAGCTGCCCCACTATTACTGTTTCTTGTGTTTTGTTCTTACAGAAATGCTGCAGATTTCTAAAGACTTATTTTATAGCCTTTGGCTTTGTTGAATTTATTGCCTCAATTAGTATCTTTGCTGGTTCTCTAGGTTTTCCCCAATTAACAATCAGCAAATAGGGACAGTTTTAATCTCCTCTTTATTTCTCCACCTTTATTTCTTTAATTTTTCTCTGTTGCCTTACTGCTAAGTGCTAGTATTTCCAGAACTATATCAAATAATACTGGGAAGAGTGAGCATCCTTGCTTCAATTCTGTATTTACTAGCAAAATACCCACTGCATATTGATGCTTGCTTTTTGTTTTAGATAGATGTTTTTTACTAAATTAAGAAGAGGTCTCTCAGTCAACACTTTGTAAGGGTTTTTACATAAAGGAATGCTCTGCTTTGTCATAGGCTTTTTCTACATCTATTGAGATGATTATATGGTTTTGAAGGTTTTGGTTTTGAATATAATTAATTATACTCATTGTTGTCTTAATATTGAATCATCCTCACATCCCTAGTATAAATCCCACTGGGTCATAATGAATGATTTCTTGGATCAATCATGGTCGTCTGTTTGACACGATTTTGTTGAAAATTTTTGAGTCAATCTTCATTAATGATATTGGCCTACAGTTTTTTTTTCCCTTTGTTTTATTTGGTTTAGGGATTAGGACTACATTTATTTCATAAAAGGATTCTGGTAAAGTGCTTTCCCTCTCAGTTTTTGAGAATAGTTTATGAAGTATGGGTACTAATTATTCTTTAAAAGTTTGGTATAATTCTCTTGAGAATCCATCAGGATCAGGAGTTTTTTCTTTGGTAGTTTCTTTTCAGCTGGATCTATTTTTTCTTCTTCTGAGATTCAGTTATTTAAGATCTCTATCTGTTCTCCAGATAGTTTGGATATTGTATATTTTGGAAGGTATTCCTCTATTTCTTTTGTTTTCTCATTTCTGTTATCATCTAACTATATGTTCAGATTATTCTTATTTCTTCTGGTTTGGCTATGAGCTTACCTTGCTCATTTGCTATTTTGTTGATCTGATTTTCTGTTTTTCTTTTTAAAGCAGCTTAGCTAAAGGTTTATCCATTTTATTAGTCTTTTGAAAGAATCAGCTTTTTGTTTCACTTATCATTCTATGAGATTCTTTTTTGCTTCCAATTTATATATTTCCTCTCTAATTTTAACATCTCTTCTTTTGTGTTTATTTTAGGTTTAATTGTTGACATTTTTTTAAAGGCATATTCAGTTTGTTAATTCTTTTTTCTATTTTGTTAATGTATGTTTTTTTTTATTTTAGTGTTTTTTGTGAAGATATGTTTTTCCTGAGAAGTGCTTTAATTATACCCCAGAATTTTTGTTATGTTATTTCATCATCACTTTGTTTTACATAGTTATTGTTTTTATGATTTGTCCTTTGACCTATTAATTATTAAAGATTTCACTAGTAAGGCTCTATTTGGTTCTGTTATCTTCTGTTTGTGGTCCCTGAGCCATCTGCTACTTTTATGTTATGGTCTGTAAAGGATTATTAACTATTTCTGAATTTTTATGTTTATTTGCAATTTCTCTGTGGAATATACACGGTCAATTCTTGTAAAAGTTTCATGTAGTGCAAAGAAATATGTATATCTTTTTGCTGTCCCATTTAGATGATGCTCTAAATCTCCTAACTCTAGTTTCTCCAGCAATTTGTTCGGCTCCACATTTTTAATTATCTTTTTGTTTGGCTTGATAAAAAAAATGAGAAATAGGAATAGAGGGATTGAAAAAAAGAATATTGACGTCTCCTGTCACGATTATGCCACTATTTCTTATTGCAGCTCAGATAACATTTCTTTATGAATTTGGAGCTAAAACACTTGGTGCATATACATTTATTACTGATACTAGTTTGTTGTCTATAGTTCCTTTCAGTATAATATAGCACAACTGCAACTCCTGCTTTTTTGGATTCTCTTGATATACAATAAAAAAATTTTCCCTATCCTTTCCGTTTTATTTTATGTATTTCTTTGTTTATTAAATGTGTTTCTTGTAAGCAACAGATTGTAGGACTTGTTTTCTTATCCAATCTGTCATTCTTTTGTGTTTTGTGGGATTATTTAATCCATTTACATTTAATGTTATGAGTTAAATTTATGTTTTCCTCCATCTCTAAAAAACTGTTTTTTCTCCCCCCCCCCCCCCCCCCCGTCATGATCCACTCCCCGCCCCTCTTCTGCTGGTCACAAAGTATTATGTTACTTCAAATACTTTAATCTTTTAAGGTGGTCCTGCATCCGCTAGCTCTCTTCCCCTTATCCCTGATCCCCTCCTCTCATTTCTCATCCCTTTACCTTTAAGGTTTTGCTTATTAGTTTCTATTTCTCTCCTGCTTTTATCTGGTTATAGAGCTTTTCATCTCCTTTTTTCCCTCCCAGTCGTGTACGTTTTCCCCTTCCACTCATCATCTCCTTCAACTAGTCCTATTCATTAATTTTAATTAATTAATTAAATTTTGGGAGGGAGGGGAATGGTAACTATTTCCAAAAATGATACCTTTCATTTGCTTCATTATCTATCCTCCATTTCTGTCTACTCTAGACCCTCATTCTCTGATTTATGATCTCTATTATCATCTGGTCTTTCTCTTTTCTCTGTATTCCTCATGCAATCAAAGCTTCCAAGGTATTCATTCTAGGCTCTGTCCTCTAACTGGTTTCTGACACTGCCCTGTAGAGCCTGCTCCATGGATTCCCTTTTTCTACTGTGGCTCACATACAAAACAGTACCAAATACCACAGGTATCAGAGAGGACATCGTCCCATGGTAGGGCCCTCCTCCAACCACATTTCAGATTATGAAGTTCATCACTGATTTATACCCATTCCCAGTAACATTCCCCCCCCCCCATTTGCCTCAAAATTTCTTCTCTAGGTCTGTGCTCTCCCATCCCCCCCCCAGGTGAGAGTTGCCCATAGGAGTTTTGGCTTCCCTTATCTCTAACTAGGACAAGAAGAATTTTTGAACACTAAATCCTCTAGGCTATTCCCACAGCAAGGGCCCCATCTCTCTTCATGACAGTCTTCATCAGTGGAACCCTTTCCCACAACCAAAGCAAGGCCTCTTTCCTTTAATCCCCATTTCAATCCTTCCTTTCTCTTCCTCCTCCTCCCCCACTCCCTTTTAGGCTCTTCACTTTCTGAGACTACAGGTGTCACCTTCTCCTCATTGCTAACTTTCAGTCTGACCTGGGCACATTACACATACCTCTCTATCCTGCTGCTCCCCTCCCTCTCTTTCATGTACCCTCCCATATTGTAATGTAGCCCAACAATACTCCTCTCCCCAACTGACTCCCATAGAGCCAGGGTGTTGCCAGGTTCTGTCCATTATGCCCCAGGCCCACCTCTTCACTGTTACCCCCTTCCCCCCCATTAGTCTTCATTCATCTCCTTGTGTCCATTTAGAAAGAAATTTCTTAATGGTCTCTCTGATATCATTCTGTTGCAATCGCTGTTCTTTGCTTGTTGCAATTATTCAATTCTGCATTTATGTTGTTTGGGTGTTCAAGAAACAAATATTCTTTACATTTTCAGTTTTCTTTAAAAAATGTTACAAAAGCCTCTTTATTACTGAAGGTCCATCTTTTTGCATGTACGATTAAGCCCAGATTTACGGGGCTCAATCAATCAATCAATTAATTAGTTAAACGGCTCTGGGCTGCACTGAGCCTCCTTGCTCTTCCGGAACACATTCCCTCCTACCTTTTCTTGTAGGTGCAGAATAGACTCGTGTTGAGTTTTATTTCCTTTATATTTGAGGTTCTTTCTCCCCATGGGTTGCAGAACTTGTTATTTCTGAATTGAATTGTTAATTTTAACTATGATATGTGTGTCTGCAGTCTTTTTTTTTTTCCTGGAAGTGATCTGTGAATTCTTTTAATTGATATTTCTACATTCAAAAGTCTGGACAGTTCTTTTCTATTATTTCCTTCATTATAGTGGTACGGTTTTTGCCTTTTTTTTTTTTGGTCCTGTCATGTTTCTCTCAGAGACCTATGATCCTTAGGTTGTCTCTATGCATCCTGTCTTCGAGATATGTATGTCTGGCTTGTACAGTGAGCATTATTTCTGTTTAACGTTACTGTTTTTTGTTCTCTTCTTCTACTTCATTTCTGTGTATTTACATTCCCAATATATTTTTCTCTATTTTGTTTCTTGAGTGAAGCTTGCCACCAGATTTGAGTTTTTCTATTTTGCTCATTATTTTCACTGTGCAGGCCATAAATTTTGCTCTTATAATTCTCATTTCTCTTTTGAACCACTCAGGAACAACATGTTGTGGTTCCACATTTTCCTCACATTCCCTCGGGTCTCCTGTCTCATAAAATTTGGATCATTTTCCTTTCTTTTGTAGTATTTATTCATAGATGCCTGAACTCACTTACTAGACTTAGAGGTCATATTTCCTTCTGTTGTTAATATTTTCCCTGTTGATTTATCTGTTTATGTTCAAAGTCTTTGAGTTTTCTTCTTCCTGAGATCTTGGGTAATTTTAGTTTCTTTTTTTCTTTTGAGTTTCTCCTATTTATTTTCTGATTCTGTCCCCCCCTGATGGTGGTATCTTTGGGGCAGATGAATCTTAAAGCATCTCAGCTTCCTCCCATGCTGGGCAAATGACTGTTCTCTAGCCCCAAGTGACCTCTGCGGTCCCTACTATGCTTTTGCTCCCGATGGGTTGTAGCCATGCTGGCTGTTCTGTCATGGCCTGGTGCAGCCTGGAGCCAGGATCTCCACAATGCTAGAAGGAGGGGTGGGGGGCGCAGGGTATAGAGGTGGGCCTGTACCAGGTACTTGGGTACTGCTGCTAGTGAAGCCTTGCTACTGGGGTAGAGATGCTGAGTGATCTCAGGGTCAGTGAGTGCATATTCATGGGTTTTGTTTTTGTTTCTTTGTTTGAAACTTCTTTTGGCTTCCAGGGATCACAGACCATGGAGATGGGTAAAACTGCTTTATCTTTGGTGCATTGTTTCTGTGTTAGAAAGGTCTGGGGTTCACAGAAAATCCCAATTTCTCCACTTTATTGCTCATGTCTCAACTGTGTTCTGCCAGTCACTCTGATCACCTTTCATCACAGGGTAATGGCACGGCATGATAATTTCAATGATGAGCAAGGCAGGTGCTCAATATATGACCCTACCAGCACATGCTCAGTTCCCAAGGTTATGCCACAAATTTATGTTATAACTTTTTTAACCACTTATTTCACAAGATTCTGTATACAAAACCTTAAAATATATGTTCACTGATACACTTCTCATTTAATATGGTTGGTATTTGACTCCATTAAACAAAAGAACAATAATAAGAAAACTCAAGGCCACAATGTGTCTAATGACCTGAAAAATATAATTAAAATGTCTATTATGCTTTTGTGTTATTGATCACACTTCTCTTCTTCACACCCATACAATGTATCCAGAAACAATAGCTGTTATGTAAATGTTTTGCATGATTTCACGTGTATAATTGCCATCACACTGCTTGCCTTCTCAATAGGTCAGAGAGGAGAAAAAGAGAATTTTTTCAAAATGTTAAAAATAAAATTTTAAAGAAAGAATCAACTAAAAAAAAATAATAGCTGTCTAAAATTATGGTTTTTACCTAACTCTTGAAAAAGACCAGATACATCATTTCTTGGATGACATTCATGCCAAAGATTTAACAATACATTTTTTTCAGCCTTACCAAAAGCCCTTAAATGTCATGAAGTTCTGACAAGACGACAATTTTTTCCCCTCTTCTTTCCACAACAAACCTACTTTTCAAAACTGGAATAAAAATCTTAAAAATGTAAAGGAAAATACATGTGGCTATCTCCTTACAACATTGCCATTTAAAAAACATTTTTTTCACTTCATTAATAGCAAAACTGATTATGTGTCCACTTAAAGGGAGAGGTTATATCTTTTTCCATGTCACTCTGTAGCTTGAATAGATATATAACACTTTACATTTTTCAAAATGCTTTCTTTATAACAACAGCAATAACCATGAGAAGCAAAGTATCTCCAATATTACTGTTCTCATTTTACAGATGAGGAAGCAGATTCAGAGGGATTGAGGTCACAGTGAACATCCAAGCTAGGAGTTAAACTCATGTCTCTTATTACTCAAGTCTTTTTGTATTTTTGCTAAATAGTACCTGCCCTATTGGGAATGTTCCACAAATACAATCTGACTAACAACCATATAAAACTTAGCTAGGACCAGAAAAAAAAATTAGGACCAGCACAAATAATTTGAACAGCTAGCAAGCAGAAATTTTTATAGAAATGAAAAAAAAATGTCAATCTTCACAGTTCACTATAACTATTTGAACCAATGATAGCATCAGCCATCTGATCCAGCACTATTCAGAAACTAGCTGGTTTGACAGACATTAGAAATCTGGGGAAAATGAAAGGTGCTTGCAGAAATTTTTGTTTAGGTGCAATGATAGATTTAAACTCTACAACATAACAGTTTGGATTTTTTTTTTTTAAGTTTCACATGGCATGTTCCATAGAATAGAGTTTGGTCCTGACTAATTGAATGACTTAGCAACATCTATATATGATACATGCCTCATAAAGATTGGGGCTGCTTGGAAAGCAGGGACTCTAAAAGTAGAGACAATTATACTACTAGGTTAGTATCTTGACCTCTCCTACTGTGGATCATGGCTGTTAAATGGCTAACAGCTCTGCTTCAAACCATCCTCCACTCAACTACTCAAGCAATTTTTCTGACGTGCAGGTCTGGGGCAGCTAGGCGGCTCTGACCTTGGAGTCAGGAGGACCTGAGTTCAAATCCAGCCTCAGACACTTGACACTTACTAGCTGTGTGACCCTGGGCAAGTCACTTAACCCTGATTGCCTCACCAAAAATAAATAAATAAATAAATAAATAAAATAAGAGTAAAGTGCAAGTCCAACCACATCATTCCCCTACTCAATACACTCAGGAGGCTCCCTACTGCCTCCAGGATCAAATAGAAATTGCTTCGTTTGGCATTCAAAGCCTTTCATAACCTAGTCCCCTCCTACCTTTTCAGTCTTGTTATACCTTACTTTCTAACATGTACTCTTCAATCCCTTCACTTTGGCCTCCTAGCTGTTCCATGAACAAGACACTCCATCTCTTGGCTCTGGGCATTTTCTCTGGCTGTTTCCCATGCCTGGACCTTTCTTCCTCTTCTATTTCACCTACTCACCTCCTTGGCTTCCTTAAAGTACCAACTAAAATTCTTCCTTTACTGGAAGCCTTCCCCAACCCTTCTAGCACATTACATTCCCTCTGTAATTACTTTCTATTTATCCTACATATAGATTTGTTTGCATGTTGTCCCCTCATTAGACTGTAAGCTCCTTGAGGGCAGAGACTGTCTTTTGCCCTTTTTTTGTATCACCATTGCTTAGCACAGTGCCTGGCATATAACAGTTGCTTAATAAAAGACTGACTGGTACAAACAAGTTGTTCAAATTTTCAAGGTATTTTTCAGAAAAAACAAAAACAAAAACAAAAACAAAAAAAAACAAATAGAAGTCTGATCTTACCAGAACTTTTTCCTAGGTTTGTATTGAAATTGCCTCATATCTATCCTTGACTATCTGGCTAGGAAATTAGCTGGTCAGACAAGAAGCCTTCCTTTAATATAATGATGGGAATAACAGAGTAAAAGTGACTACTGTATTAGAAACTGCTTCTCTCTCCTGTCATGTTAAAAAAGGGTCCTTGCTGTTCAAGGTTCCTTTTGAGAGAGATAGAACCTCAAAGAAATTCACAAGAAAAGGCTTCCATACTTCATGTGGAATTTTCAAAGTATGGGGATTTGATACTGTTGTATCCTCATTAATGATGATGACAAATAACATATAATATAATGACATACAGAAATAAACCTTAAACCTTACTTTTTTTTTTAAGAGTGGTCCAGATCTCTGATTTCATTAGTGAAGGGAGTTCAGTGGTGACCAGAGAAGCTTATCAATGAAGAACCTCAGAAACTTATATTCAATTTTGAGTTTTAGAACCTTGTCTCAGGCACGGACAGGTTAAGTGTCCACTAGCTGGCCACTCAGCTAGTTTGTGTCAAGGGCAGGACTGGAACCCAGGTCTTCTTGATTACAAAGCCAACCTTCTATCTAGTAAGTTCAAATGACTCACATAAGCTGTATTTAGCATTTAAATGCATGCTGTAATTATACCTGAGTAGACAGTTATTAAGTATACACATAAGCCCTAAGTGTCAACAAGACAGAATTATTCCAGAGTGAAAAGTGCTCACATCTGAAAATCACTGTTGCTACTGGCTGTGAATGACCCAGGGATAATGATATTAACAGCAGACCCATTGACAGGATAAATCACTCTATTACCTAAAGAAGATGGCAAACTATCTAGATTATGAGATCTAGTATTCCATGAACTACATATCAATGTCTTCAAGTCATACTCATCTTTAAATCTGTATAGTTAAGTATGAGATTACTCCTTCAGGTCAATTATAATTACTACTGAGGTAACAACTTCAAAAAGATTGTTGCTTTTTTAATTAATAAACAAAACAAAACAAAATACAACACCACCAGAAACAGAATAACACCCTTGAAAAATGAAATACAATCACAGTTGTCTGAGTAGTAAAATATTGGCACATGGTAATTAATTAACATGTGACCTAAAATGCATCAATTTCTCATTTAGCTTATTGTTATGACTACAAAATAATATTTATGAAATACCTGCTTACTATGCTGACAGTTGTTGTAGTCAGGAAATAAGAGGAAATCATTCACTATACTTCAGATTTTTATTTAATACTCTGAAAGCAGGGCTCTAATATACTCAAGTTGAGCTAGCTACTAATCTAAGCGCCAAAAACTTAGGGTTCTCTTTATCTGAAGTAATGCATGGAAGGTCATACATCTTGGCTCAATACCCTGCTGATTTACTCAATGAAAATTTGGCAGGGCGACAGCAGCTTTCTAATTTTTTTCGGTGAAGGCTGGACCCAAAGCACTGCTTGAGGCAGGGAATTTATGTAAATGCGTATGCTCTCTTGCTAAGCATATCTCTGCCAGATTCATCCTAGCTATAGCACGTGACCCCTAGACTACAGACTTCCTGTAGGCTAATTTTAAGCTTTAAGAGGATGCCTTAAAATCAATCAACATCTAGCAAATACAAACCAGAGTTAAATTTTTGCCTACTTTAAAAATGCCTTCACTCAGAGGAAAAAAACAACTCTGTAGCCTAAACGAATGTGCAAACTCATATTCAGTTTCTTAAGTGCTTAGGTCTATTGGCTGTTGGGCTGAAGACAGAAGAAAGGTCCTACTGTGTGTGTATGAATCAGCATGGTGTTGGACAATGCTGGCCTTTAAGTTATTAAGAAAAATATTATCTGTGTCACCTTGGGCAAGTTGCTTATTAACCTCTAGCAAGTCACTTAACCTTTTTTGCCTCAGTTTCCTCATCTGCTAAACGGGCTAGAGAATGAAACCGCAAACCACTCCAGTATCTTTGCCAAGAAAACCCCAAATGGGGTCACAAAGAGTCAGATACGACTGAAAAAGATGGAACAAATAAGTTGTAGAGCACAAACCAACCTGCACAGGTAGTGGGAGTTTCCTCACTGGAAGATTCCTATAAGAGGTCTGGTCATAAAACAAAACTAAGAGTAAAACACCATGCAAGGCACTTGGGAATGCAAAAACCCAGCAATCCTTTTCCTCAAGGGTTTTATATTCTATTATCAATGTCAACATCTACAGACAGGGACACTGGCCAAATGATCTCTCTTCTAGTACATCTGGGATTCTTTTTAGAATGAACCACGACCAGGTAAAAGAGTGATTTCCCCCTCCCGTTTTATCAGAAGGCTACCACCAAGTTCACAACTTATACATCTTGACTGGTTAGTGTGAAGAATCACCAAAAGCATCCAGCTGGCTCACCAGCGCCCTGGAGATGATTTGGTTGTAATTGCTGTTTTTTTCCCCTACTGTTTTAAAAATCATCTTCCATTGCTGCTGTTATCACTTTTATCCATGCCCTTCATTTACTTCCCTCACCTCTGGTTCATATTTCTTTTTTTTCCTTTTCTCTGCTTCTTAAATTCTGCACAATCCTTTCTCTGTTGAGGCATCTGTTCCCATTTCTTCTGACTTTCCACAGGAATAAACAGCACAGCCCCAGCCTGGTGCCAATCTTCTCTTTTAAAATTCATTTGATGAGTGTCTTTAGCTACTGGCAGTACCCCCTCTTTTCTTTTGTGCATCTGATTGACCCTTTCAAGCTTCTCTTCAGCTATATTTAATTACAATTTGTGATTTGTGATCACACTAGATTATCCATGCAGCTTTTCTAGTCTGTGTGAAATTACCACTTGATTTGTGTTTTAAAAAAAAAAAAGGAAAGCGATTTCTCTATAATGTGGATTCTGGAGGAGGTGTGGAATTATAGCTGTAAAGGAAACACAGTCACTGTGCTCACAGTTAATTACTTGATAAATCACACCAAGACTTGTTGAGTTTTTCTTCTTTCTATAAAGAGAGAGGAGGAGAGAGAATAAGAGCAGAGACAGAGAGACCAACAGAGAAAGAGACACAGAGAGACAGACAGAAAAAGACAGATTTCACTGGCACTTCTCTGGCTACAATTACGAACAAGGAAACAGGCCACAAAAAAATCCATTATACTTTTGAAGAGCTCTCTCATCCTAACAACCTGTGTGTAAGATGGGCACTAGGACCCTCTTGTGAAAAGGAGAAACACAAAGCATTATATATTTATAAAGGGCTCCCCTGTCTGTCTCTTCCTGGTATTGTGAAATGATCTTGGGAGGAGTGTGGGAAATGCAAAATTACTATGAACCAAGCTTCCTAGGAATCACAAAAGAGATAGCAAAAGAGCACTCTATTAACCTCAAGAAGACAAGAGTCAGCAGAGCTTTATATATTAAAGCCAGACTGCCATAACTAATTAAAAAATAAATTCAAATTCTGTTGGTGCTACACCTGGTAATTATGTTAACTAGGTTTTACAGCTCCCCCTCTCCCAGCAAGACACGGTTTCCAAACTATTTTTATTCTTTACACAGGCATAAAAAGGACATAAAAATATGCGATCAAATCAATAAATATGTACTGAAAACCTAACTTGTGCAAGACACAGTAATGAATAACCATCACTAACAACCAACAATAACAAAAACCAAAGAAAGATAAGATAAAAGGTGAAAGATAAGATTTTTTAAATCATGGAGAACTATTAAAGATCTAAGGATCATATGAGTTGTGTCCTGCCTTGGAGGTATAGGGACGGGATAAATAACTTCCTGAGACCCTTTCTAGTCCTTTGATAGAAACAAAACAAAGCTAAACAAACAAAAAAAGAACCCACTAAAACCCAAAACAAAATAGGAGGTGTAGTTTTTTGTCTTGCCAATATGTCTCTGGGGAACATACTTCACCCTGCAAGTGTCATGTTGTCATTAGAGGTTCTCAATGAAAAGCTTGAACTACATGCTCTAAGGTCCCTTCTGGCACTTAGACTTTATGATTCGTGTGTGTGTGTGTGTGTGTGTGTGTGTGTGTGGTGTGTGTGTGTGTGTGTGTGTGAGAGAGAGAGAGAGAGAGAGAGAGAGAGAGAGAGAGAGAAGAAAGAGAGAGAGAGAGTGATTTATTTTTTTTTACTGTGGCCACAGAAGTCAACACTCACCTTGTTCTCTGGTCCTTTCTTTCCTCCCATATTTCTCTCTCCCCCTTTCCTCATCTCCTCCAAACCCTCATTTTTCTTCCTTCCCTTTCCCCTCTGCATGCTTCTCTTGGTATTTTTCTCATTCCCTTCCTTCTCTGGTCCTCACCAAACTCATCAATAATCTTTTTTTGGGAGGGATTTCTTTCCTTGGATATTCCTGATGGTAGTAGTAGTAGTAATGATAATGATAACAATATTTATATACAACACTCACTTTGTGCCAAGTACTGAGCTAAGGACTTTACAATTATTATCTGTTTTGATCCTCATAATATCCCAAGGACGTAGGTGCTTTTATTATCATTATCTCCATTTTACAGATGAGGAAACTGAGGCAAACAGATGTTAATTGATCTACCCAGGGTCACACAGCTACTATATTTCTGAGGCTGGATCTGAATTCACTTCATCCTGATTCCAGGCTCAGTGCTTCCTCTTCTCTACTCTTCCTGACTTATTCTCTCCATTACCACCTCCCTAAACGTTTTTCCTTTAACCTTGATTTTTCTTTTCCTTCTTTCTTTCTATAAGCAATACTTAATACAGAAATACTGCATTAAAGGTAGGTGAAGTAAGAGAGAAAGAACCAAAATTTTAGAGGCAGAGAGGTCATCAAGACAGCATCTTCACCAAGGTATTTATCACTAATTCTAATTTACGATTAATAGCTAACTTTTATATAGCACTTTAAGGTTTGCAAACTGCTTTACAAATATTATCTTGTTTGATCCTCACAACAACCCTGAAGTTAAGTGACTTGCCCAGGGTCACATAGCTAGTGAAGTGTCCGAGGCCACATTTGAACTCGGGTCTTCTGGACTCTAGGTCCAGCGCTTAAGCCATTGTCCCACCTAAGCTACCTTTTAAGACACTGAGCTTCAGAAAATCACACATCTACAAAGCAGAAGAGGATATGGAGCTCTTGCTTCTTAATTTAGTGTTGTTTTACTATACAAACATGTTTTGATTCTGAGTTTTAAAGACTAACAAAATGCTGAATCACACCTTTTTCCTATCCTCACCAAACAAGATTATTTATTTTTATTTTTTTTTGCACACTCAATTTTACTGATTATTCATTTCTCCCCAAATAAACAAAACAATGTTGTTAATCTTGTCATTCATAGTTTCATGCAAAATATGTAAAAGGATGAATGAAAAAGCATCTACCGACAGCTTATTAGGAGCCAAGTCCTGTGTTAAGCCCTGGTATACAAAAATGAAATTAGCCCTTTCCTCAGGAAGAAATGGAGTCCGAGGGGAACTGGGTTCACATTCTGATTCACCTACTTATCACTTCTGTGTGACCTTAGGAAGGTCACAATCTCTCCATACTTCAGTTTTCGCATCAAAAAGTGGTTGAGCTAAATGACCTTTAAGGTCCAATTTAGCTCTAAACCTGTAATCCTGTGGCATAATCTGTGTTATGTAAACTTCCTTTCATCCTTTCATAAATACCTTCTGAATGAATGAATCCAAGATCTTGTCAAAGTGACTAAAAATCTGAAAAACTGATGAAAGCATTGGTGATATTTCAGAATTTTCCTGCTTTGTTTCTTGTGTATTGTAAGAATATGTGTGGATTTTCTTTTCCCATGAGTTAGAAAGATGTTCTCAGGTTTTTCCCAGCTTTATAATTTTTTACAATGAGATATTGGAATTGGAAATGGTCTATTAGAAATTAACTCATTACTTTAAAAAAAAACCCCACCATAAATGTTAATTGTTTTACCATACACCTGGGAGAAAAAAGATTATTAATAAAAAAGATCTATTAGATCACCTAATAAAAATAACATGTCATATAATACAGAGAAATGCAAGAGGCAGTGGCAGTACGGCCAGTTAGATAGAGGTCTGGCCTTAGAATCAGGAAGCTCTGTGTTCAAATTCCATGACTTCCACTCATTGGGGTGACCTAGAGCAAATCACTTTATTTTCTTGGAGCCCCAGGAAATTCTGTAATACTGCAAATGGCAAGGCCATTTGCATTTCCTCACTGTTAGCTTCTTGTACCAAGAAAATTACAGGTTTAGTGGAAAAAAAATAGTAATACATAAAAATGAAATATTATAAAAATGGAAAGAAAAGAAAGTTAATGTCTTTTTACTTTTTAAAATTAGTTTTGCAAATTATTGATTGGCTCAAATGTTCACCAACTTTAAATTTCACCTTTTAAGATAATCTAAAGGACATCTAAATGTATACACACATATACAAACACATATGTGTATATATATGATATACACACATGCCCCATCACATTTTTATCATTATTACTGCTGTTGTCAAGAATAATTCACACATGTGTAACTTTAAGATTTATAAAGTATTTTTTTCAATTCAGTTAATCAGATATTTATTAAGCACCTATTATATACAAGATACTATGCTAGTTGTTAGACTGACATAGACAAAATATGGAACAGCTCCTTAAGAAGCTTATATACTAGTAGGAATTATGGACAAAGTACAAAAATATAAAGTATGTACAAGTTGCTGTTCAGTCATTTTTCAATCATGTCCGACTCTTCATGACCCCATTTGGGGTTTTCTTGGCAAAGATACTGGAGTCATTTGCCATTTCCTTCTCCAGCTCATTTTAAAGATGAGGAACTGAGGCAAACAGGGTTAAATGACTTGCCCAAGGTCACACAGCTAGTAAGTGTCTGAGGGAAGGTCTGAACTCAGGTCCTCCTTGCTCCGTGCCTGGCACTCTATCCACTGCACCACCTAGCTAGCCCCAATAAACAGCTATTCCAAGAGGGAGAAAATACCAACTGTATAGTTTATTAGAAAAGTTTTCCTCAGTCTTAAATGTTACATGCTAGGCTAAATGGAAGAGATAGAGTAAGCCAGACTATATGCAAATGCTTCCTCTAAAGAAGAGAAAATAGAACTGGAAAAACCAGGTCTGCTTAATTCAATCAAGTAACACGTAGATTATTAATTGCCTATTAGTATGCCAGGCATTGCCATTATAAAATTAAAAGTGAAACTTTAGCTCCTGCCCTCAAGGAGTCTATATTCAATTAGGAGAGAGAACATACAAATACACAAGTACGTGTGCGTGCACACACATAGACACACACATGCACAAACACATGTAACCATAAAAAAAAAAGTATAAGCAAGAAACATTTCTTGCCTTTCTTTTCTTTCTAGTTTTACATATCTATAAGCGCATGTTTCAAAGATGACACTGTTGTGTGGGACTGGTTAAGAACTGATAAGAACACAACAGTGTTCACTTACCCCCACAGAATGGCTATTTGGAAACACACAAAACTCCCAAGTTTTGCTGCCATACAACAGTCATAAAACCATAGCTTACAATAGCTTGTTCAATATGCATAAGCTCAGTTTTTCTATATTTTTTAAAAATCAACGCAAATGTGACATATGGTTTCTTTCTTACTTCCTTTTTTTTGGAATGGCTTTATTTATTTCAAATCCTAAAATAAGGACAGTCTTCAAAACTTACATGCCCATTAGTAACAATGCCAGCAATTTAAGCTGTGAGGCACATAGTACAACTGAGGTGGGCAAGTTTTCCCTATTATGTAGATAAAAGGAACCAAAGCTGAGGGAATTTAAATGAATTCCTCTAAGTCACACACGATGAACGCTGTTATTTAAACTCAGCTCTCCTGAACCCAAGTCCAGTATAATTAACAATCTAGAACAATTGGCCAAATGTTTTAGTGGAAAAAGTGATTAACTTCAACTTCTTTGTTGGAAGGCCTCAGTTTCCTCATCTGTAAAATGAGAAAATTAGACTAGAAAAAACTCCAGGTTTTCTCCCAGCTTTATAAATACGATAACTCACCTCTTAAAAAATTTTAATATACTGAAAACAGATGCTAAATATTCTCTTTTAAAATCTGCTAATAAACTAAAACATTGTAATGATCTATTAAAATTATCTTTAAAAAAAATCCATTTACTTTCCTTAGCTTTTTTGAAATTAACATTAAAATGTACTAATTGCATTAATTCTCACTAAATATATAAAGTCAAGGATGGACGGACTAAATCCCTGAAATTTGGAAATTAAAGCATTCATTTAAAACATTCAGTTTTTCTTGTTCTAAAAAGGTTTCATTTTTATGGAGTTTCAGAAGTGAGGGCAGTTCCTTGGTAAAAACACAAACTTTAAAAAGAAAAACAGCTGACAACACTTTTAGAGCAGCTCAGAAAAGCAACGGCTTCCTTAAAACAGATGTGCTGGCACCACACTACCTGTCACACCCAATTACTGCATAAATTTCTAAAACTTGATTGCAAGCAAATTTGTCTAATAATTACTGATGGTTCTCCAGAAAATTTTAATTAAAATATTAAGGACTCAAAATTTCCTCAAATACATTTTGAAAAGTATAGCATGAGGACAATCACTTCTCAAAGGAAAAGGCAACAGTGGTTTAAATCAATTTGGTAATCTCTTGCTAAATAATAATAATAAATTTTTAAAAGGCAGAAATATTTTTCCAGTGCAAATAAGACCTTTAGTTGGAAGGAGAAAAATTATGTGCTTGTTACTTTATTTTTCTATTTTATTTTTAATTTATGTAATAAACATTTCCATAACATAGTACAATAAAAAATCACCGTACATGAAACTGCAAGTCTATTATGCACAACTTGCTATTCCTTTCAAAAATACAACAAAATTATCATGTACATTTTTTCTTCTCTTCCCCCACCCTCCCAGAGATGCTTATTACTTTAAATAAATGCTTGTTGAATGATGTGAATATTATATCTGAATTTAAGACCAACATATCACACGACCTACCCACATAACATGAGTACCTACATAAGAGAAAGTCCCTCTTTTTAATAAGAAAACAGCCCCAAAACTCTATGTGGCCTTCCATGTCAGTATCAGAATATATATAGTGTTTAGATTAGAAGGCCTGAGACTCTCTTGATAAATACGAATTCAATACATGGCTTCTTTTTAAAATTAATTATAAATCAGAAAATAAAATCAATATGTTATTTCTAAACACTTAATTCACATTTATGAGCTATACTCAACAACTATCTTCAAGAGCATTGTAAACAGATGATAAACAAATTGTAAACAAATGCAAAAGAAAGAAAGAAAGCGTGTGTGGGGGAAGAGTGAGTTAACCCTTCCAAAACTCGTAGGAAAAAGAATTCCTTGTTTACTCACAGAAGTGTGCTGCTGTTCGTACCTTACTGTTAAGGTACAATGTGGCAGCCAATCTCCCTCATCATTCTCTGGATCCAGAGAATTTACTGTTCTCTGTCCAATCAAAATGAAAACAAAACTAAACCTCTTTCACTCTCTGTCCCCTATCAGATATATCACAAATGCCAAGGGCAAGAACAGTTTCGGTCTTTCATCTATAATGTTTTGTACTATGTCAAATGTGATTTTATATCTAGGGATTGAATGCTTTCAAGAAAGGAATATATCTCTAATTACTGGAAAATGCTGAAAGTCCAAAAGGAAGTAATATTTTATCTAGATAAAGATCATGTCTGACTGTCTATCTATCATCTACCTATCTATTTATGTGTGTATAAATGTACACATATACATGTGTGTATATATACACACACACACACACACACAAACCTGCAGTGAATATATAAATAAGTAAATAAGACAACATATTTATTATTGCCCTATGAAATACAATTTTCTTAGCACAGGGCCTCATACAAAGTGAATGGTCAAATGTTTATTGAATCTGTTAAAAAATCTGGACTGAATTCTAATTTGATAATACGCATATTAAAGGGGAAAATATTGTGACATGATATTAGAATTTTGGAGCTGGGAGGGAGTTCACAATCTCTTGGTTCAGTCTCTTAACTAGGTAATATCATGGCCAGAATTAAAATTTGAGGGTTTTGACTTTCTAGTCCAATAATTTTTCTATTATACCACACCACTTTGCTCAGTCATCAGTGACAGAGAGAGGTTTGTCTTTGTAGGTACTGCAGAGCAGTTATTGTTATCCCCATTTTACAGATGAGAAAACTGAGGCTCAGCGAGATGAAGTGGTTTGTCCAGAGTCACATGACTAGTGCCAGGAATGGGATTCAAATCTAAGTATTTCCTGATTCACATTCCACTCTCTGCTATGATATAAAAGTCTCCCTACTAGTGCAATGAGGAAATCTGTGGAAAATGAGATAGCTTCCTCCCTCCTTCTCCTAGTGCTAAAAATTACTTTAGGAGATTAATATATATAGAATATGTTTCTTATATTATTTATTAATATTATATATTATTATATTATAATATTTATGATAACTACAGAATCAATTCATAAATTTCTTCATCATCACTGCATTCTCTAACAATGCACATACTTTATTCAGGATGCTTTCTATTTGTGCCTTTTATCCTCATCAAAGACAGCCCAAAATGTGGGGGAATGGAAGATCCATGCCCTTTGTCATGATCTGGGTCCTATACCTAGGCACAGTCATGGAAAAGGGATACCTTTTATTTTACCTCTGCTTTAACCTAGTATCATTTATAACAGAACACTCTATACAGTTGACTTCACAAATGCTGCTTACTGACTGAAAAAGGAATAATTTACCTGACTCCTGGAGATAACGATATACCAAAAAATTCACTTCGTCGCTGGTTATGCTCATCTTAGCCCCACCTCAAAATGATGAGGTTTATAAGAAGTGTGATCCACCCTCTGTTAAAAAAAAAAGGAGAAAAAAAGAACAGCAATTGGTACACTACCTCTTCTGATTGTATTTACCTTAGGAATTATGGAAGAAAATGAGAGACATGAGTATGTACACACATTAAAATTATCAGTTTCTGACATGAAAGTGTCTACTTAGTTCAAAACTCTCACTCTGGGATGTTACTTGTATATGCCCAGATATGTTCCACACTGAGGTTAGGTATCACTAATAAGAAAAGTCTGTATTTTATAAGCATAGAACTCAGTAAGAAATAAATCCCACCACATACAAAAAAAGAAATTTATAAGCATTGAAGACTGAAAACAAACTAATAAAAATTATGTTTTCACTGGGCTTTGTAGATTACTATACTCCAAAGTGACCATTAAAATAGTACTTTCAAATGTCTGCATGCAGATGGGTGTTGTTTTAGGCATGAAATAGTTTTTTGGCTAGTATTTTTATTGTACAAGATAAATGATAACATAGAGATATATTACTGCCCCCTCCCCCCTTTCTAGAACACATGCTAAAACTGAGATAACATTTTCCTAAGGGCACATACAATGACAACATTTCAATTCTAAATGACACCACAGGCCATCTAGTCCAATTTGTTCACATGGGAAAAATTAATCTCCTCTAAGCATAACAGGCAAATGGTCCTCCAGTCTCTGTTTGAAGTTCTCCAGTGAAAGGAAACCTTCTCAAGTAGTTTATTCTACTTTAAGGCAGCTCCAATTATTAGAAAATTTTTTCCTTACATCGAATCTAAGTCAATCTCTCTCAGCAGCTTCCACCCATTAATCCTAGGTCTGCCCCCTGGGACTCAGACGAACAAGTGTAATCCTTCTTCCACATGACAGAGCTTTGAATACTTAAAGAAACCTATCCTTATTCCCCTAAGTCTTCTCTTCTCCAGAATAAATATTCTCAATTCCTTTAACATGAGCCTCACGTGGCAAGAGCGTTTCTGTTTACCCTCCTCTGGACACATTACAACTCATCAATGCTTTTCTTAAATCGGAGAGCCCCAAACTGAACACAACACTCCAAATGTGTATAGCCTGGATAAAGCAGACCAGGAATATCACCCTTCTAGTCTTAGACGATGCCTCTCTTAATGTACTTCAAGTTTACCCTGACTTCTGGGCTGCTGCATTATGGTGCTGAATCCTACTGAGTGATTACAGAATGCTGAAACTTCAGTCTTTTTCGGATGAATTCTTGCCTTAGCTATACCTCCTCCATCTTGTACTTAGGAAGTAGACGTTTTGGAACTCAACTGAAAACTCAACATTTATCTCTACATAACTTCATCTGATGAAGTTCAGCCCAATGTTCTAATGTATTCAGATCTTTGGGCATCTTGACTGTATCATCCAACATGTCAGCTATTTAACCTCTATAATTAATTTATTGAAGGGGACAGTCCTCATTTGTAGTTACAGCTGTTTAAAACCAGTTGTATTAAAACATATAAGAGGTCCTCCTCTTAAAGTGATAATAGGCAAATGCCACTTAAAGCGAATCCACTTAAACCAGGGACCAACAACCCCAAGAAAATAACGAACAGAGCCTTTTCTTCCAGAAAATGAAGTAAATTATAAAACTAAGTTTATGTTGTTTAACAAATTTTAAATTATGATTTCAACTGCGATAACAGAATGAACAAAGAATGTACCAACTACTGGCCATGCAATTTTGTTTGTAAACTTAAACGAGATAGTATATCTTCAGCATTTTTCACTGAACTCTACACAGCAAGAACATAAAGAAGGTCATTTTAATAAAAGTACTCTGGGGTTTCATCATATTTCCAAAGGAGCTTTCTTAATGTTTGAAAAATGTTTTTTTTTTCAAATGAAGATCTCTCCCCCCCACTCTCTCCCCTATCTGCACCGTTCTTCCCCCACATTGGGAAAGCAAGAAAAACAAACCTCCCTGTTACAAATATGTTTAGTCAAGCAAAACAAACGTCCACATTGGCTACATAAAAAAAAAAAGTTTCATTCTGTACTCTGAATCTTTCTTATCAGAAGACAGAGGTCTATTTCATCATAATTCCTACTGGTCATTATGATGACCCAAATTCCCAAGTCTTGTATTGTTATTGTATGAATTGTTCTCCCAGAAAATTTGGAACTCCAAATCTTGTGGAAGTGAATGTGGAAAACTAAACATAAATAAATTAATAAAATCTGAAAAAGAAAAAAAAAGAAATGAATTATTCTCCCAGTTCTGCTAACTTCAGTCTGCATCAATTCATACTGGCTTTCCCAGGTTTCTTATTATCTTTAGTGAAATTATTGATTGTTTTTATGATTAATTCTTTGACCCACCCATTCCTTAGAACTAGCTTATTTAGTTAATTTTTAATTGTTTCTTAAGTGGTCCTTTATTGAATACAATTTTATTGCATTTGCAATCCACAAAGGATGTTAAGTGTTTACACATGAGGTTTTATGTCCTAATATCCGGTCAGTTTTTGCGAAGGAGTCACATACAACTGAGAAATAGGTGTACTTTTTTCTATTCCCACTCAATAATCCATGAAGTTCTATTACAGCTAATTTTATTTCTCCCTGTAATCCACATTTAATGTATATATGTTTAATCTTTATATTAATTCATTGTCAGTGGTGCCTTACAGCAAAAAAATGTAGTTTCTTTGTTTATTCTCTTTTAATTGTCTTTATTTTTGCTCCTGTTTTGTCTAAGACCATGAACACAACTTCTGTCCTTTTTTACTTTAGCTGAAGCATAACCAGGATATGCTGGTAAATGTTTAACAACCCAATACTCCAAAAACAACAATGGCAACGATACAGATATATACATGACACACTTTCAAATATAATATGCATTATTTGCATTTCTCTGTCACTTTCTTAACCAACTGTCATTTCCTATACAATCAACAAAATAATAAATCAAACCCTGATTTGTTGCATTTGCCTTTTCCCAAGTGTAAATGCTTACACTGAAAATTTAATAATGAGCTCTTGTGAGCTGGTAAAAGCCGGCTCCAACACATTCTCGAGTATAATAAATTTCGCTCCAGCTTCTTTTTGTTTTTCTTCTAAGTATCATATTGCTAGGTTTTGTTTTCTAATCCATACTATTTACTATCACAGTTATGATCGTCTATTTCCCTCTATCCTGTTCTCTTATACTTTTCTTTCCTTCTCTTTATAAAGAAGAGAGGAGTGAGTTCAGTACTAGTGTTCTAGGTTTGTTGTAATATGCTTGCTCCTTCTCATCTTTCCTTCACCCAGAGTCTAATAATAGGATTCCCCCTCCCTTTATTTCTTTTCTTTTAAATTTCAAAATTTACCCAGTCTTTGTTTTGTTTCGGATTAATTCAATGACGTTTCTTGAGCTCATTTGTATTTCCTTTAGAATCTGTGTCTAATTTTTTAATTAAAAATATTTAAACAGTAAAAATTAATGAAAACATGCAATCAAATAAACTTATAAAAAAACAAGGGACTAGATCTTATAGAAACCTTTTAGTCTTTAACAAAGACTGACCAAACAAATGGATCAATATTAGAAGGGGGTGGGGGGAGCTTCTGTTTTCCTTCCCTGACTGCTCTAAGTTCCATTACCTTTGGCCCTGTTTGTTTTTTTTTTCTTTCTGAGTCAGTCAGTCACCAGGCATTTATGAAGTGCTAACATTGTGCTAAGTGCTGGGAATACAAAGGCAGCTATAGAAAGGCACAGTTCCTGCCCTTCAGAGGAAACAAAATGTACACAACTATGGATATACAAGATTTATACAGGGTGAATTGTAATCTCAGAAAAAGGAAGTGGAGTTGGGGGTATTGGAAAAGGTCTTTTGCAGAAGGTGGTATTTGAGCTGAGCCATGAAGGAAGTAAAGATGAGGAAGGAAGACATTACAGCCATGAAGGACAGCTAGTGAAAAGGCAGGGAGAAAAGACATCCAAAAAAAGGGAAAAGGATCTATTTGTACAAAAATATTTATACCAGATTTTTTTGGGGTGGCTAAGAATCGGAAATTGAGAGGATGCCCATCAATTGTGGAATGGCTAAACAAACTGTAGTGTACGATTGTGATGGGATATTATTATGCTATAAGAAATGACAAGCATGATGATTTCAGAAAAACAAGGAGAGACTGATACATAGTGAAGTGAACAGAACAGGATAACACTGTACACAGTAACAGCAATATTGTGTATTCTCAGCACTACAATGATCCAAAAGAATCCCAAAGGACTTATGATAAAGCATACTTACCTGCCTCCAGAGAAAGAACTGATACTGTCTGAATACAGACTGAAGCACGTTATTTTTTTGCTTCCTTCCTTTCTTCTTCCCTTCCATCTAATGTTGTACAAAATAACTAATATGGAAATGTTTGACATGACTGCACATGTATAAACTATATTGGATTGCCTACTGTCTCAGGTAGGAGGAAGGGCAGCAGGAATAGAATCTGGAACTCAAAACTTTTAAAAATGTTTAAAAAATTGTTTTAACATGTAACTGGGGGGAAAATATATATATTTTCTGAAAAAGGCAGGGAGTTGGGAGATAAAGAGTCAGCAAGATGGTTGGTGTCACTGGATCATAGTATACATGCAGTAAAGTGTAGGATTGTAAAGGTAAGAAGGTACCAGGTTGCGAAAAGCTTTAAAAATCAACAACAGAATTTTATACCTGATGTCAGAAGAAATAGGGAACCACTGAAGTTTATTGAGAAGGGGGAGGAGGAATTCCTTTCCTTTTAATATCAACAATAATAATAGCTGAAATTTATATAGTGCTTCAAGCTTAGCAAAGCATGTATCTTATCTCATTTGATCCTTATTATCTCTATTTTACAGAGGAAACTGAGTCAGAGATTAAATGATCTGTTTAAGGTCACACATCTAGTAAGTGTCTTAGGATTAGATCTCAGGTTTTTCTTATTCCAAGTCTAGTGATCTATCTACTGAGTCACCTTTAGGAATTTTAGCCAGATTATAGGATTTAGAACTGGAAAGGATCTTGGGGATCATGGAGAAAAGAAGGAAGAAAGGGAGGAAGGAAAAGGAGGAAACAAGAGTAAGAAAGGAAAGAAGGGAGTAAGGGAGGGAGGGAAGGAAGGAGGGATGGAGAAAGAGGAAGGAAGAGAAGAAGGGAGAGAGGAAGGAAGGAAGAAAGGAAGGAAAGAAAGACGGCTATGAGAAATGCACTTTGTAAACCTTTTCAAAATACTATATACATATGAGTTATTATAATTACAACCTAGCAGGGAAGATTAAAGAGGCACACAAATAAATTACATTAAGTGGGTTTTCATTTTCCATAACCAGAACAATCTCTCAGACTTGCAAAAACTACTGTTCTTCATACTTGTAATAAGTATGTAACAAGAAGTGTGTGTATAACCAGAAATACATCAATAGGTCCACTGTACCACATTTCCTTGCCCCTCTCCTTTTTTCTCCTTACGTCTTAATTTCTCAATCTCAGCAAAAGTTACCACTGAAGAAAAAGCTATATTATAAAACCGTGGATTATCTTATATGTAACATAGTCCCAATACCTATAGGTATGTCAATTCATATAACAATTATATTCTTGAAAAGTAATTTATAAAAGGGATTTAGATGCAACAAGGATGCTCAATTATATTATTAATTATTAATGGATTTATATAATTACTACTTTTCAAAATCCTATGTTTAATCCTATTATAAAGGAAGCATTATGTCCTCATTTAAGTGTTAAGTCATCTCTCTATATAAAGTTCCTAAGTGTCAATGACTTTCTACTATTACATGGTACCTACCATTGTCTCACGGTGTAATAAATGAATGCAGAACTAAAGACTGTGTGTGCACCATAGGCATGAATAATAAAGTAAATGCTAGTCCATTGCTCTTGGAAGAAGGTTCTTTAAGATGAGGCAATATCCGGACATCATTAGTATATTTTCCTTATGCATCTTAAAAAAAAAAATCAAAGTGCTCTTATCCACAGCAGACTACTCTTGCTTTCCTTGGGCAGATTAGTTTTGTTTCCAGATTTAAGTAAGGATCCTGGGGCTAAGCTGTTTGTTCAGATATGGTATTAACTCTACAGGCTTTCAATTTACAAATAACTTAGGCTACACCTACATGAGGTACTTAAAAGTCATTGTCAGTAATAAACATGGAGTTAACCCTATGAATAGGCTGCACCTGAAAGCAAATTCCAACTACTAATCTTTCTGGTGACCAGAACCAAAGGTTTTCCATAAAATATACCAGGGATATTCAAAACTGTTGGACTGGAACTTTCAAACATTATCATAATTGACTATGCATGTAAACCAATATTTGACTCAGACTAAGTTCCAGAGCTATATACAACATCAAAACACGCTGTTCAACATTCAGTAAATCATCTAAGGGCTTTGTGTGCTGAACTCCAAACCACCTCTTTGCTGCTTTTTTTGGCTTTAAAAAAAATGAATTCTTGATGAAATTTGGTTGTGAGTAGTTACTGCTTCTGAATGAAATTCATATGACTTTTATCTCACCAACATTCAACTCTAAGGCTGGAAAACAAAGTTTCTTCTTTAAAAAATTTTATCTGCCACAATTAAATTCCACAGACAGTGCCACAGTAAAATTATATTTAACCATCTATTACAAAGAAGACAATTCCAGGATTCTGCTGGTTGCTTTAATTCCATTTGAATGTGTTTTTGGCTGGCAACGTGGTCTCTCATTCACTGAAACCTCCTTTGGTAATTAGTAACTCCTGTTGCCTGGAGTAACACCTGCTCCTGCAGGCAAAGCTCATCAGCTAGAGTTCTTCCCACTTATCACATCACTCTGCAGGCCCTTCATAGCTCTAACAGATGTCTCTGGCGATCTACGAATGAGGTATTTCTCTTAAAGGGCCTGTTACACCTTTTATCATTTCTGCCACTGTCCCTCAGGCACTTGTAGTTTGGTACCAATTTTGAGGTAAATAATTTGATTGTCATGGTTAGATCAGCCACTCCCCTTTAACAACCTCCCCCACTCCCCACCTAGTTTAGGTATCTTACAAAAAAATTCCATTTTCTGGAAGAAGAGGAAAAAAAAGGGTTGTGGTTGAATTACTTCAGTCATGCCTGACTCTTTGTGCTTCCATTTGAGTTTTCTTGGCAAAGATACTGGAGGGATTTGCCATTTCTTTCTCCAGCTCGCTTTACAGATGAGGAAACTGAGGCAAACAGGGTTAAGTGACTTCCCCAGGATTACACAACTAGTTAAGTATCTGAGGCCAGATTTGAACTTATGAAGATGAGTACTTCCAGATTCCAAGCCCAGCTCTCTACCCATTGAACCACTTAGTTATAGTCTGTTAAAAGGAGACAACGTGCTAAGCAAATAAATAAAATAGGCATCTAGTGCCTGATGAACTCATTAATGTAATAAACATTTTATCTGTCTTTGGACTGGAATTGTGATTTCACTGGCATAGGATACTCCCAAGAGAGGAAATTCCCTCTGTCAAATCAGTTCATACCTGCTCTGCAACTTGCAGTCTGAAAGAGCTGGCTGGGAATTGGTAGGTTAAGAGACATGCCAGGGTCACACAGGTATCATGTGTCAAGAGGCAAGAATTGAACAAAGGTCTTCCTCATTGAAGTTAGCTCACTATCCACTACTAAATAAATAGTTATTAAACCCTCAATAGGAGGGTTTAGTGGATAGAGTGCTGGGCCTGGAGTCAGGAAGACCTGAGTTCAAATCTAGCTTCAGATACTTACTGGCTATGTGATGCTAGGTAAGTCTACTTAACTGCTGTCTGCCTCAGTTTCCTCATCTGTAAAATGGGGGATAATAATACTTCCCAGGGTTGTTTTGAGGATCAAATGAAATCAAAATTGTAAAGCATTTAGCCCAATGTCTGGAACGTGGTAAGTACTACGTAAATGTTAGCTATGATAATAATAATAACAACTATTATTCTAACTTATCTTTAAATCATTTAATTTATGGAATATTTTGGAACCATTAATTTGAACTTCACTAATTTAGAATAATAATTATTATTATGGGGATAGATACAAAGATAAAAATGACAATGCTGTAGCCCTTGATGAGGTTATAGTTTTATGTATTTGAATACATTATTTTTACAATATCTTCATAACTAAACTACTTTTTAAAGAAAAAAAGCTGGGTAAAATTAATCATAAACCATGCTATAATCCTACACATTAAAGGCAAAGTCCCTTTACCCACAATAAAACCCTGCCAGCATAAATTCTCTTTTTTACCCATTATTTGCATGTCCCAAATGTGTGTATACATACGAACACACACGTATATAATGTAGTTAATTTATCAGGAATTATTTTGACATGTGTCAGATGAGGTCTTTATACATGTTGCTAACCTTAGAAAGAAAAAAAACAAATGCAAGTATTAAAGATCTTCCTTTGCCTCAGTTTTTCCATTTTTCAGGGAACTAGGGGATATAGAGAGGAAAAAAGTTATGAGAATAGAGTTGGAAGTAATTATCAAAGGGTTCCTAGAGGAGCTCAGTTTTTAACCAGGACTTGAATGAAAAGTTATGGACAGGTAAAAGGCCTGATACCAAGACTTTTGGAGAAAAAGACATTCTGGAGAAGTAATGAAAGGAAAAAAAGAGAATCACAGAGGCCTTATGGTAAAATCTTTTCTTTAGAATTTAAAAATATTTTGGATAGAGTGCTAGAACTGGAGTGAGGAAGACAGAAGTTAAAAATCTGCCTCCGATACCAACTAGCAGTGTGACCCTGGGCAAGTCGTTTAACTTCTGTCTGCCTCAGTTTCCTTATCTGTAAAATGGAAATAATAATAGGACCTACCTCTCAGACATGTTGTGAGGATCTAATGAGATCATAATTGTAAAGTGCTTTGCAAACCTTAAGGTGCTATATAAAGACTAGCCATCATTATTAGTATTACTACTCACATTTAAATGATTCTGCTACTTCCTAATAAGGTAGTTACAGCTTATTATGAGTAACTTGCAATCTATCACTTAATTTATGGAATATAATGGAACCATTAATTTGAACTCCACTAATTTAGAATCAGGATAATGTTACCTAGCTGGAATAAGGCTTACCTTTGTTTCACCTGTGAAAAAAACCTAAGACCAGATTTTTCCAAAATACCAACTGTTTGTCTAAGAAAGTGTGTGAATGAATCAGTGCAATCCAACACTGCTACTTCTTAAAAAAAAAATTCTAAGCATATGTCTTCTTGATGGTTGATTAGTTATATTGTAATATGAGAAACAACATTGAATTTATTAATAAAAATATCCGATTTCAATAGCTGAAAAACCCTAATGTGATCAAGGCTATATTCAGAGTCAAGAAAATCTGAGTCCAAATCCTATCACAGACACTAGCTGTGGGACTGTGGCCAAGTCATTTAAACTCTGAGCCTCAGTTTACTCATCTTGAAAAAGGGGACAATAACACCCGTTTGTGAGGATCAAAGAAGATAATTTATGTATGATGCCTTGTAAACCTTAAGGCATAATGCAAGTATAAATTATTATTGTTGTTGTTAGGTCAAATTTGTAAGTATTTATTAACTGTCTACAGGCCCTCTGATAACGATTAGATATAGAAAGACAAAAACACCACAAAGAGCTCACAATCATAGGGGGGAAATAAGCAATTACGTAGAAACAAGATATATACAAAATAAATTGTAAATTATCTCATGGGGAAGGCATCAGCATTGAGGGATACTGGGAAAAGCAGAAGGTGAGATTTGAGCTGGGACTATAAAGAATCAAGGGAAGCCAGGAGATGGAGACAAGGAGGGAAAGAATTCTAGGCATGAGGGGCAGCCATTGAAAAGGCACAGATGTGAGAGATGGATTGTATTGTTTGAGGAACAGCAAGGATCACTGGGTTACACAGTATCTAGAGGGGAATGAGACATAAGAAGACTGGAATGGTAGGAAGGGGCCAGGTTATGAAGGGTTTAAAAGCAAAGCAGGGTTTTATATTGAATAAGAAGTGACATAGCTAAACGTGCTTTGGCAAAGGCACAGTATACACAAAGGGGGAAGTGATAATTTCACTGCTCTCTGATCTGGTTAGAGGATTTCTGCAGTATTGTGTTCAGTTTTGCTTGACACATTTCAGGATAAATTTGGGGAACACAGAGAAAAGGGCAGTTAGGATAGTGATGGGAATGAAGACCAATAAAAGAACCAGAGATATTTAGCCTGGAAAAAGGAAATTTAGTTTTGGGAAAGGGAAAACTTGGGAGAACATGATTGCCCTCTTAAATACTCTTCAAGTATTTAAAGTGTCATGAAAGGGAAGCAGAACTAGACTTATTTCTCCTTGGCCCCAGAGAGCAAAACTAGGCTCAAAGGGTGGAAGACAAAGAAGCAGATTCTGAGAAAGTTTGAGGAAAGAATTTCTCACAATGACAACTATCTGTAAGTTGAATGGGCTGCCTTGGGAGATTCCTCATTGTTGGTAGCTACTGAGCAGAGGTTGGTGTGTACCATTTGGGGGATGGAAAGAGATTCCTCTTCAGACAGGGTTTGGAATATATGAGAGCCCTTCCAATTCTGAGATACTGTGAACCTTCTGACCACAGCTGATTTTCCTGAGTCCTGTGCATTCTTGAGTCCATTAAAGATTAAAAAAAAAATCACTTTCTCATTAACCATTTCTTCCCCCTCTATATTCCAATTGGAATCCATTAGTTTGGTTAATTTACTTCTTTTTCACTCTTCAACTAATTTTCTTTATACCATCAGCTTTTAACATTTGAGTTATGAGAGCTCAAAAGACGTTTCCCAGCTCTGACAGTTCAAAAGTGAAGGAAATCAGTCGAACCCGCCACTGAGTGGGAGAAGGGCTTTCATTATTGGTAGTTGGTTCATTTTCCTTCTTGACCTATGTTACTGAAAATGCCTTTAATTAAGGTTGATATGAGTTGCAATTTCTCATAAAAAGAATAACTGCCCTGATATCTCTTCACATCATTCAAAGTTGCAAACAGAAAAGTACCTTAAGAGATGGTAAGTCAGGTTGACTAAAGTTTCTCTCTAGAAATAGGTATTGTCAAAGGAGCATTAAATAAGAAATAACGAGGAAAATTAATTAACCTTAAATAATAATAATAATGATAGCTACCATTTATATGTCCCTTACCATGCATCAGGCATTGTGCTAAGTGCTTTATAATTATTATCTCATTTGAGCCTCACAACTCTGGGAGGCAAGTGCAATTATTATTCCCATTTTACAGATGAAGGAACTGAGGGAAACAGAGGTGAAGTGACTTGCCGGGGGGGGCGGGGTGTCACACAGCTAATAAGTGTTTGAGGCTGGATTTGAACTCAGGTCTTCCTGACTTCAGGTCCATGCTCTATCCACTGAAACACCTACCTGTCCCATATATTATAATATTCATTGCTTCTTACAGTTGTAGATAAAATACTACAGTTTAAAATCTAACAGTAAAGTTCAACAGTATTTTTTAAAATCATCTATCTCTACATACACAAAAATATATATCTCATAAAGATCCATGGACTATGTCTCATTCTACTTTAGTTAGAACTAGTTTTTGAGGCACTAGTGCGTTTCTATAAGGAAAGAGCGTCTCTTTAATTCGAACTTTTTTAGGAGTCTCTTCATTTTACAAAATTTATTAGCCAATTCATAACTCATTCCAAAAGACAAAGTGGTAAAAATCCAATATGAATTGCTGTATCTAATAATCAAAGGAAGAGGAAGGATAATATATTCCTTATGATTATTGCTTTAACTGGACACTTAAAATATAATTAAGCAAGTGAAGTTCATTGAAGTTTTACGTATTTTTAGCAAAAATAATTTTCCAAAAGTAAACAGCATTGAAAACTCTTGCTTAAAAAAAAGGAGTAATAAGCAACATGAATGATGAAACACTGTAGCAGTAGGTAAGACTTGCGCTCTTTAACAGATCTTACACACGAATCTTAAAAATGGTGCTTACCAGGTTTCTGGAACATGAGTTTTCCTTTGTTTTATTTGGCACCTGAAAGTTGCAAAGCATTTTACAGATGTTGTTGCATCAGAACCTCACAACAATCTAGTGACACAGGTATTATTATCCCTATTTTGGTTCTGTTCAGTTGTGTCCAATTCTTTGTGACCCCATGGACAACAGCGTACCAGACCCTCCTATCCTCCACTATCTCTCAAAGTCTGTCCAAGTTCGTATTTGTTGTTTCCATGACAATATCTATCTATCTCTTCCTCCGCCATCCCCTTTTCCTTTTGCCTTCACTCTTTCTCAATGTTAGGGTGTTTTCCAATGAGTCCCATTTTCTCATTATGTGGCCAAAGTATTTAAGTTTCAGGTTCAGTATTAACCTTCCAGTGAATAGCCTGAATTCATTTAAGTACTGACTAATTTGATTTTCTAGCTGTCCAAGGGACCCTCAAAAGTCTTCTCCAACACGACAATTCATAAATGTTGATTCTGCGGCACTCAGCTTTCTTTAGTCACCCTTCTGCAAATTTTCAAATCTTGACCCAATTGATACTGAGTTCCTGTTTCACCTTGAGCAAATCACTTCATGTCCTTATACCTCCATTTCCTCAATGAGTGGGTTGAACTAGATGGCCTCTGGGGATTCTTCCAGCTCTACACTTATGATCCTAAGTATAAGCAAAGTCATTTGAATCAGGCCACACTTGACTCCAAATCCAATATTCTTTCCATTACTCTGCTCTCCTGTTTGCTGACTACCTGTTCAGAAAAGATGGCAGCCATGTTTCACTTGACTTTGGACTCTCTTGCCTTTTCTTTTTCCTTTATCCCTCTTCTTCCCCTTCCAATTTTGGAACCACCAAGGAACATGACTGAATCAACTCTGCCATTGTTACTGGAAGGGATATTTCAATCAATTCTCCTAAGGTCCCCACTCACTATCCTTGACACTTTTAGTACTGCTCCTCAGCACCATTACCCTTAGATTTATTTATATTTATAATTTACCATTATAATTCTAGATTGCTGAGGGCTTTCTTGTATTTGTATTCTCATCACTTAACACAGACCTTGGTGCAGAGTAAGAGCTTAATAGATTTTTAAATTCATTCATTCATTCATTCATTCATTCATTCATTCATTCACTCACCATGATCATTCCCACCTTTCCAGTATTCTCCTGTAAGCTTTATTTCTGACATACCTCAAGAAGAACTTGATTTCTCGCTGACCTACTTGATAGTCTAAGTATCTGATAATTTCAAAATGCTATAGACTCAACTAAGTCAATTAAGTGATTTGCCAAAATCCACAAGGTAAGACCTCTCATGCAGGTTCACTGAATAACGATTATCAAGGTATTCCTTCTATAAGATCAAAGAGGAATCAAAATAGTAGAGGCTTATTCCAGGATAAAGTTTGAGTAAAAGAGCTAAGAGCCAAGAGATCTGGGTTCTGTTCTGCATGACTATGAATCAACACGTATTCAACAAGTTACCTTACATGTTTACCTAGAAAAGAGAGATATCTGCCCCTCTAGCTCCTACCACAAATCTTCCATCAATTTCACAGAATCTGCAAAGATCAAATAGACATAAGAAATACATAGGGAAATGTGGAATGACTAAGAGATCATTCCTAGAATGGTCACTTTTTTTTTTGGAGGCAATCAGGGTTAAGTGACTTGCCCAGAGTCACACAGCTAGTAGGTGTTATGTGTCTAAGGCCAGATTTGAATTCAGGTCCTCCTGATTCCCAGGTCGGTGCTCTATCCACTGTGCCACCTTGCTGCCCCTGCCATTTCCTTCTCCAACTATTTTACAGAAGAGGAAACCAAGGTGACTTGCCCAGGGTCACACAGCCAGGTAAGTGTCAGAGGTTGGATTTGAACCAAAGAAGATGAAGACTCCAGGTCCAGTATTCTATCCACTGCACCACCCTGTTGCCCATCAGAGGACCTAGATTCAAATCTCTAGGTCTTGGTTTTCTCAAATGCAAAATGAAGGGGTTGGATTAGACAGAATATCTCTACAATCTTCTTGAGTTCTGTATCTATGATCCAGTGGAAACGGTGGTACCTTATTCCTCATTCCTGGTATTAAATCTGTTTATTTTAAGACTTAATATGGGACCTAGGCATTTTGGAAGATGTTTTCTTCAGAATTATGGCTGAAATCTAGAGTTGTCGGAAAAGGGTTCTTCAAATTACATCAGAATTAAAGGGAGTTTGGGGAATTTTTCTAATAAATTAGCCAAAATTGGATATTTATATTACCTTTAAAAAAAAACTATTCAAACTTTATTCATGCATTCTCTATAATGACAAAGAT
Source organism: Phascolarctos cinereus (assembly GCF_003287225.1). Taxonomy (NCBI): domain Eukaryota; kingdom Metazoa; phylum Chordata; class Mammalia; order Diprotodontia; family Phascolarctidae; genus Phascolarctos; species Phascolarctos cinereus. The sequence goes on from NW_027556098.1 coordinate 12,706,976, forward strand.
CTTCGTTTCTTCTATATATAATGAAATACTGTGAGGTATAATATTTTCAAACTGCTGTAATCTATTGAAAAAATATTCTTTATGTTAACTGCATGAAGATCTTACTTCTGTTAGGGTATCTTTTTTTAAAGGACTTGTCCACTCAATAGACCACAACAGTTCCAACAGTAAAACATGTTCTCTTTGTAAATTTGTTCAATTTAATTTTTCTAATCTAGGTTATCTGAAAGGCTGTGAAACATTTTACTGATTTTTAGGGCGTTATTTGAACAGAAAAAAAAATCATCCAAATTCAATTACCTCCCACTAGCACACATCACTGTCCAAACACAGTTAGGACCTATAGACTTAATTAGTACCATAGATCCTCACATAACCAACAAGTAGGAATTGAGGGTATGGGTTTTAGAAGACCAGAAGGTAAGAGTTTTGTTAAAAACAAAACCAAAACACAATACTGCTCTTTCACCCCATGCCCCCCCTTCCCCAACTGTCTATGCTAAGGAGTTTGAAAACATTACCTTGTGCTAGTTATAATCCTACCTCCCTTCCCACCCTCCCCCCCACCCCAGCCCAATTCATTACTTATTAGTTGGGGACCATAAGCCAAATGCAGTTTACGTATCAATGGATAATACAGTCATAGGACAAGAAAAACTTGTAAGTTTGGAGCCAGTACAAAAAGACAGTAGTAAGCTTCTCTATTAGGAGACGTTAACAAGTGTTTTTGGAATTTCCATTATCCCAAGTGTTTGAAGAGGACTGATCACACAAAGGGCACAAACTGCATTCACAAATGCTGTTGTTAAGAATCTAATTTTGATAAAACTGAAATAATGTTAATGAAAATTTATAGCACATGAAACACAGATAATTTAAGTAAGAAGAGGGAAGCAATTTTCCTTTGCTAAAAAAAAAAGGTCCTCAGAAATCAAATGGGGTTGGAATGGGTGAGTATATCTTAAAAAGTAAATAAAATTGCTTACAGATTTAAAAAAAAACAAACTTATAATCCCTCTAGAAAGCACTATAAATCTGACTCTGGCTGGAAAAATAATATACAACTTGGCATTTTCCTTCTAACTCTAAAATAATGCTTTGATACTTTTAGGTGAATGCTGGGGGCAAAAAAAGAGAAATCTTTTGAAATGAAGTGCATGCACAAAGGAGAAAGTGTTAAGGGTCCTCTACTGCCATGACTTGTGGGATTATTTGAAATGAGCAAATTAAAATGTATTTTGTTAGATGTAGAAAAAAAATTAGTTTGGAGGGGAAACATTACCTACTTGTCTATTTTCTTGCCTTTTATTAACCATTAATCATTTCAGCCTATTTACCATTATGGTATCTAGGTCTTTTGATCTATTATAAGAGTAAGAGTGAAAATCTGTCCTAGCACTTTTTCACTTACGCCATTAATAACTGAAGCTGAGGGAGCTGGATTTGAAAGCACAGGAATTGGGTTCAAATCTTGACTCCTTCAATTAATACGTGTATAACCTGTGACACCAGTTCTCTCTTGGCCTCAAGCTTCATCTATAAAATGAATGGATTGTACGTGATCCCTTATGTCTCTTTCCTCTAAATCTATAGTTTTATGATGCAATAAAAGGTAGATCTGGAGTCAGGAAGAGCTGAGTTTAAATCCAGACTCAGATACTTACTAGCTGTGGGACCCTGGACACGTCAATTAATCTATGCGTGCCTCAGTTTCTTCACATGTAAAATGGAGATAATAAAAGTACCCACCTCCCATAGTTACTGTGAAGATCAAATAAGATGATATTTATAAAACACTTTATAAACCTTAAAGCACTATATAAATGTTAGCTATTATTGTAATTATTGTTTTCTTTGGTCCACTTAAGAATAACGAAAAAAAGAAATTTCAGAGGATTGGGTTTTGGATAAATGATGATGAACACTGTTTTAACCATGGTTAAATTGGAGGTTTCCAGGGAAACTTCCAATCATTAGTTGATGGTATGAGACAGGAGCTCAGCAGAGAGATGGGCTAGATATAAAGTCATCTGCACAGAGGTGATAATTAAACTCATGGGAGTCAGTGAGGTCACAGATAGAAAAAGTAGAGAGAGAAGAGATCTCAAAACAAAGCTCACAATTAGGTTATGACATGGACGACAATCCAGCAAAGAAGACTGAAGAGTGGTCAGACAACCAGGAGAGATCAGTGTCACAAAAACTCAGAAGAGGGGTAGTTTACATATGGTCAGCACTGTCAAATAAGGGACTAAGACAGATGAGGTTTGAGGGAAAAAAACCCATTAGATTTGGCAATTAAGTGATAGTTGGGAAGTTAAGCAAGGACATTTTCAGTTAAGCGGTGAGGTCTGAAGATGGATAGTGGAAGGCTGATGAGTGAGAGGAGAGGGAACAGGAGCAACAAGGCTATGTAGGCTTTTTCTAGGAGTTTGGCTGAGAAAACGAATTGATGCTTAGGATGACAGCTCTAGATTAGAACATAAGTCACATATGGCTTAAACAAACATTTCTGAGAGTAAAAAGAAACAGGGAAATTAGAGATGTGTCTCTCTACTCTGTGTTCCTCATCCCACACAGGCTCTAAGGGAAAAGAGAAAGGCTGAAGAAAAAGATGCTACTTGATTATGCAAAAAGAAGAAGCGCTATCAATTATGGGGGAAAGGGGCTGCTCTAAGGACGGTCTTTAGATGGTAAGGGAACTAGAGCTCCAGTCCAGACTCATATACTTACTAGCTGAAGGACCTTGGACATGTCACTTAAAAATCTGTGTCTGCCTCAGTTTCTTCATATGTAAAATGGGGATAATAATAGTACCTACCCCTCAGAGTTGTTGTGAAGACCAAATAAGATAATATTTGAGAGGGATCTGATCCCTCTGCCTCAAGTATCTCCTACTATGTGTTTTCTACATAGTAGGGACTTAAAACATGTTTACTGACTGACTGATTGTGTATGCTAACCTCATACTTGTTGGATTTCTTTTTCTTATTTGATTTTTTTTTTGGTTTATATTTGCCTGACTTCAGACGAATAAAATGTTTTATTGACCCTATCTCATCTTGAGTGATTAAAGTGGTCAAGCTGAGGTGCTTCTCCTGTATCTAAGAAGGATCAAGCAGAAGTTGGTGGCAACCTTTCATTTGGGAAACCCCTGATAAATGATGGACAAGTTAACCAGCCAACCTCAGTGACAGATTATATCACAAAGTGAGTAGGTTAAGAAACCAGACCTACAGCCTGTGGCATATTTTTTTTTAAAAAAGGTACAAGTCTATTTTCATTTTTATTATCATTGGTGAAGAAATGATCAGTAGGCCTACTAAAGCACACACTCTCTCCAATATTCAGTAAAAAGAAAAAAGGGAAAAATCTCTTTCCCTCCTAGCTGTTGTAGACTGGGATTACTTTCCCATTCTTTCCCTGCCTCCAATTTCATTTGTCCTCCTTGTAGGTAGAAGAAAGACAGGGAGAAGAATAAGTTTTCTGGACTGGAAGCAAGAAAACATTGGTTTGCAATCCCACTTCTATACTTATTAGCTTTATGACCTTTGTTGTTGTTAATAATTAATAAAAGTAATAAAATTTCCTTGTTGTTCAGCCATTTTCCAGTTAAGTTTGACTCTTTGTAACCCCATTTGGGGTTTTCTTGGCAAAGACACTGGAGTGATTTGCCATTTCCTTCTCCAACTCATTTTACAGATGAGGCAACTGAGGCAAACAGTTAAGTGACTTGCCCAGGGTCACACAGCTACTGTCTGAGGACACATTTGAACCTGGGTCCTCCTGACTTCGTGCCCAATGCTCCATCCACTGTGTCACTCAACTGCCTCCAGCGTATTTTTCAAATAGAAAGTTACAATCTGGCTAACAACAGTTCCTCACTGCCTTCCCCTTACATTTCTTATGTTCCTTCCCTCTCCTCCCAAGTTTTCCACTAGTTCCACGCCCCCCCCCAACTCAGGGCTCCTCTTAATCGCCCATGTCTCCATACCCCTAGACCCTGGTAACTTCTCCAGCCACACTCTACCTCCTCACCGCCTTTTCCCTGACTCCTCCCCAGAGGCTATTTTGTAATGAACAGTTTTGCTGCCTGGTATTCTGTTTCACGAGGTTTTTCAAACATGAGAGTTGGAGAGACTGTAAAGCTTAATAATAAATGATCTTCCCTGATCTTCATTTGGCTGTTGGCAGCAAGTGTAGCAAATAGATAATAAGAAAGGTTTGCAGTGAGTACTTTGTAGTAAGTCCCCAGCTTGTAACCCTGAAAGCCCTATGTAACCGTAAGTTACTATTTATACAGCTTTCTGAGAGAGCCTGTCTCTAATTTTTCAGATACCATCTACATGTTGGGAAATCTTGTTTTAAAACCAACTGTTAAAAGAATATGCTACTTAAAAACAGACTCCAAGAAGAGGCAGATGTATTTAAATTTTTTCCTTTGGTTGTTTCACCATTCAATATTTTAAAGACATTTTTCATATCATCACAATTATTAAAAGGTTATAAAGTCGTTGGCTTCATTTAGTTACTTGGTCTCTATGAAATATTTAAAGTACTCTGAAATCCTTGCACTATAATCTTTATTACAATAATAATAGCCAGCATTTAGACAGTACTTTAAGGTTTCCAAAATACTTCATATGTATATGTGTGTGTGTATCTATCTATCTGTCTATCTATCTATACATCTTATTTGACACTCCCAACAACCGTGGGAGGTAGGTGCTCCCCATTTTACATTAGATTGCAAGCTCTTTGAGGGCAGGGACTCTTTTTTGCCTCTTTTTTTTTAATCCCTAGTGCTTAGCAAAGTGCTTGGAACATAGTGGGTGCTTCACAAATTTTTACTGAATTGAGGAAACTGAGGCAGACAGGTTAAGTGACTTGTAGCTACTAAGTGTCCAAGGTGAAATCTGAACTTAGGTTTTCCTGACTCCAGGTCCAACACTTTATTCATTGCACCACCTAGCTAATTTACTTCTAGATATATTTCAAAAAGGACATATTAAGGTACTATTGATTTTGAAACATGTTGTGAGATGAAATCAATGAAGAGCCCATTGGTTTAGGCAAAAGTTGCCTTGCTCTAATTTGGACAACTAATGACTAACAATTATTATTAATTACAAACCTAAATTAAAGTCTTATTACCTTGAACACATACTGGTTTTATGACTCTGGGCAATTCCCTGATCATCTTAATTCTCGGGGTAACTCTGACTTAAAGTTTCATAGAAGTTGCTGACCTGCAATGCTGGAGGGGGTTCCCTCAGCTATACTAATGAGGCCAAACCCCCTGTTAATGACAGATTTTAAGGATCTCTAAAACAGAAAGGCTGACAAAAATGTTTACCAGCCTTTACCAGTGTGACTGAATTCAGAGGATCAGAAGCTGGTTGGGAAGGAAATAAGCATTTTTATAGCACCTATTAAGTGCTGGGCACTTATAAATGTTATGATTTAATCCTTACCACAACCTTGGGAAGTGGGTGTTATTACCCCCATTTTTCAGTTAAGGAAACTGAGGCAAACAAGGTTGGATGACTTTTCTAGGGTCTCACAAGTTAGTGTCAGAGGCCAAATTTGAACATAGGTCCTTCTGATTCCTGACACAGCATTCCATCCACTGTACCATTTAGCAGCCTCATAAGGAACGTGGTATAAACCCTTTTGTCTCAAAGAGGAGGAAACTGAGGCTTAGAGAGGGAAAAAAATAGCCTGTCCAAAGTCACAGGAGTATTAAGTAGTATGCCTGGGATTTGAATCTAGTTTTAAAATTTGAAATCTATTGATCCTTCCATTTTATCACAATGCCTGCTCAAGGAGATGACAGGTTGTTATACTGATGGGAATCTATTCAGTAGCATAAAGGGAAATGTTATCCCTACCAAAAACCTCATTAATAAAATCTCTAATTTTCTATCAGTGGATAGAATGCTGAGTCAGGAAGACCTGAGTTCAAATCTGGCCTCAGACACTTACTAATTGTGCCCCTACGCAAGTTACTTAACTTGGGTGCCTCAGTTTCCATAATTGTAAAATGAAGATAATAGCATCTATTTCCCCGGGTTATTATGAAGATCAAATGAGAAAATAACTGTAATGGTGCTTAGTATACTGACTGGCATATGGTAGGTGCTATAGCTAATTTTTATTATTTTTATCTTTATCATAATTATTATTCCCACTTCTTAAACTCAAAACGTGTTTTTTTGTTGTTGTGAGCTAATTCCTTTCTGTCATGCATTACTTCTTTTCCTTCCTGGGTCCCATGACCAGCATTAATATGTCTGCTTTCCAACACTTAGCACAGTGCCTGGCACATAGTAAGTGCTTATTAAGTAAATATTGATTGACTGATTATCCACATAATGCTGAATCTACAATTGTGAAAAATGACCTCTAAGATCTCTAACAGAACAAGAATGTTGGAAGTTTCATCGGAGTGCTGAAGAATCTAAGAGACTGCATACAGCTGCTGACAAAACAGACTGGCTTTGGCATCAGAGAACCCAGACTCCAGCCCAAATACATGCTTAATTATGTGTGTGACCTTAGGCAAGTCATTTAACTTTCACGACCCTCAGTTTTCCCATCTGTAAAGTGGCATAAGGGTTGGACTAGCTGGTCTCCCTTCTAGCTCTAAATATATGACATGGCCTATGTTGTAACTTCTGTTGATTCGTCCCATTTTGATTCTTCAGCATAACTAAAACAAAAGCCAAGCATACAGAAATCAAAAGGTCACTCCACCAAATACTAAATAAACACAGGCAGCAGTAAGCTAGCATTTATGTCAGTGGCATTGCTGTACTTGTATACACATGTGTGTTTTAAGATTCATAATTAAAGTAAATCACTCTGCAACTTAACTTTTCCATAGTTCATAGAATCTGGAAATATTTAAAATACATAATGAAATACTAACTGCAGAAGCTACAACTACTCTATGGTTCCAGCTTCCCTGTAAGTCATAAGGCGGACAGGACTGCCACGTTCTTTTTTTCTAAATCCTGCGGCTCCAGTAACATCTGCCAGGCCTACAGTGAATAACCACAACTCGGTGCTGTGTCTTGACCACATCCCCTACCTCAGCCCCAGGTGGTCGCTAACTGAAAAAGTTGTTTGGGAAATTCAAAGAGGCAGGAATAAGGCAACGATGTCCCACCTCTTCTCCAATTTTTCCTACTGACACAAACGGTGTGGATGGATCAATGCCCACCCCTACAAGTACCTGCTGTGTGCACATGGCTCCCAGGCACCCTCTTGTTAGAGAGAAGAGTGCATGAATAATTCCCTTCCAAACCTGCCAGACTAGTTTAGAGCATACACCTCTGCACCTTCTTAGAATGGACTTTGAAGAAAAGAGGAGAATGCGCTTGTGTCGTTCTCTGAATAAATCCACTTGAAACTTTTCCCTCATTTTTCGGATGTTTAACAGCTTCCCTACTCAAGAACTAACTCTGTAAGAACTCATTCTGTAGAGAAGGAAATCTATCCCTCTTGGCTGGTAAGAAAATAACTTCCCCCCCCGACACATACCAAACCAATAAAATAAAATACAACTCCAAAACCAGCCAAGAACACACATTTGAGGAAGCGTAGAGTAAGAATAATGAAACAATGTTAATGAAAAAGAGTGGGTACTGTTTGTCCCAGTAAGTGGGTTAAAAAGTTCAAACAGATGTAAATCATAATGTAGGTCTGATTTTTATCCTGGAAGACTTAAGTCATTTTTTATCTAAGACTATTGGCTTTTTAGCCCCCAAATGATAATACAGAAGAAATCTCTTTGCAACAAACTCCATAGGGCCTTCAAATTACATGATTATTATGGAACTTATCAAACATGGGTATTACATTTCCAGTATGCTGTTTTTCAGCAGTGAAGTAGATCACAATAAAGGCAATAACCTAAGCATCTCCTTCTCTTCCCTGTAGTTTCAACATTCAGAAAAAGAATTTTTTTTGGAGTGGTGAAATAATGGCAGAGAAGTTTAAGTGGGTCTTCTTTAGAGGTGTCAGGATTACTTAAGTTGGGGATGAGTTAAGAAATTTGGAGGGTAATTGATAAAATAATTACAAAGACATGCGTTTTCATCCCCATGTACAATATAAAAAACTTGCCATTAATTACAGAAAGTGACTACTGATGGGCAAGAGAAATCACTTATATACAATAATGTACTGTGAAGAATTTGTCATAACTACATCAACAAAGTATTCTTTCAATGGATCATAGAAATACCTTCTTTTATTCAGAACCACTGACTTCTCTGTCATGGGATTTACTAGCACCTGCATATTTTTTTTTCTATCTTCATGTATACATTTTAACTCCTGGCACAAGACAATTTACTCAAATGTGAATGGAGGTGCAGATAATAATATCAGCTACTGACATCTGAGATTGTAGAAGGAAATTCTGTGTCACTACTCTGTTGTGGTTTGCTTTGAAATGAGAGTCTAATTTTAGGTTGTGTCATTTTAATGGGCACCATCATTAGATTTCACCTACAATTTGTGGCATTTAATTCGGCCTGAAAAAGTATTTAAGCTACAGGTTGTTTCCTTGTGAAATTGGATTATACTGTATGCTATATTAACATACTCTGCCCCCCCCAATCATTATTAATGGAAGCTTAGTTTCAAGGGTCTGAGAGTAAGGAATCAAGTGCCAATTCTAATAATAATATCAAATGAACACTTAACTTGGATAATTTGCATGAGATATGCAATCATATACTATAGTTCTCTTAATGACTGTTAAAAAAAATTATAAGACATTGTAAAGTCTTTAGGTACTCTGCATCTTCTATTTTTTACAAAAAAACCCCTTCAATGTTTCAAGTACAACCAGATCTCAATAATCACAGAATGAATTGACAGAAGAAATCACAGAAATCCCTATTATCTGAAAACAAATATTTAAACCAATCGTTTTAACTTATTCCTCTCAGTGCCTTTATGATTAGGATTGCTAACAAGTAGCAAAATTGACTGCCTGCCATACTGACAAAAACTGAAGTGTTAAAAAAAAATGTTGCCTGTTTCAAGGAAAATGGTTCTAGGAAGTAAGATGAGATAATTAGCCAATTTATACATGTCAGCCAAGAACCCATATACTAACACACTCTCCTGATATGGACACAACAAATTTTGTTGAATGAAAAATTCTGTACATATTTCTTTCTATTTAGTAATCAATCTGTCTTTAAAAGATGTTATCCTTCTGGAAGATATTTATATATTGTTATACATAATTTTATTTACCTGTGAAAATATTAAATATTGTTAATAAATTATGACATATTTTTCAAAATAAATTGGTGATTTCTTTTGGACTTTATAAATGCTGTGTTAATTTTAGTAAAGAATGCTGGCTGCTGGTTAATTCATTGGTGGTACCTAGGCTAGAATTCTGATTCTAAATGCCATCCTAAAAGTAAGGTAGTTATTTCTTGGGCAAGAGCAAAAAGATTGCTATCAGTTTAATGAAATGTTAGTTGGTAGGGATAGAGTGGAGGAGGAGCTGTAAAATGATAGGGCATAAGCCAGTTCAGAGTGGTTATCTTAGCTCTTGCAGGTAGCAGGATGTTAGGGTTATAGATATGTCCATATCAGAAGGTATTGGGTGTCCCAGGATCGGGTGTCTGAAGCATTTGGAGAGGTTGGGTTGGGAAGAGCAAAGGGGGAAAAGGTCAAGTATGAGCAGTAAGTGTGGGAGAAATCTCATATCCTTAGATGGAAAGGAGCAGTGGGACAAGGGCATTTAAGCCATATGGATCTATGGAAAGTAATTAGGCATAACTACTTTAATGGAGAAGTCTCAAGGGTTTTTTTTTTTTGGAGGGGAGGGTTGTGTGCTTTTGGTGAGACAATTTGTACTAGATAACCAAGTCCCATCATTTCAGACAAACATTGAAATGTAATAAATTGTTCCATTTGTTACTATGGTGAATATTATGCTAATTATAGGGTAAACTATGTTACTATGCTCACCACACCCTTAGAAATTAATTTGCCTATGACTTTGAATATGGAATCTAAAGGAACTGGCCTAGGGAAAGGTATCAGCTATTTCTTAGGGGAATATTAGACTTCAGAGTATAGCACGGAATTTACCCACTATCTTTTTCACTGGTCTGGAAATAGCTTAAGAAAAACTACTGAGTAAACAAAATAAAAAATATTTATTAAAATGATATTTATAGAAATACATATACTATAAAATAACAGAAATAATTTATATAAATGTAATATAAATTCTATAAATACAATATTAAAATATAATATAGATAACACAAATTAATATAATATATAAATATAAATGTTGAGTAAAAATTTTAAGAGTGATGAATGTTGGTTGGCATTTTGAGCATTTTAGAGGAAAAATACCTAGGTCTGCAGAAATTCAGGTTGGAAACTTAAAAGTCAAAGAGCAGTAAGAATTACATATGAATTTATATTAATTTAATAAAATACTCCTGAAGTACCAGATCACGCTCCAATTTTGCAAATAAGTCAGAAATTTTTTTTACTAATTATCAGTTCATGGGATTTTGTTCTTAAATCTGTGATAGGCAGTGTCGATTGGTAAATACAAGACAGACATTGGGGTAGATAAGCCAGGTTCAAGTCTTTGACACACACTGGCTTTGAAAGTAAGTGTCCCAACACAGTGGATAGAGAACTGGCCCTGAAGTCAGGAGGACTTCAAATCAAATCTGGCCTCAGACCAAACACTTGACGCTTACTAGCTGTGTGACCCTAGGCAAGTCACTTAACCCTAACTGCCTAAAAACAAAACAAAACAAAACAAAACAAAAAAAAGAAGTAAGTGTTCTAAGCAACTGTCTAAGACTCTAAAGTTCACAGAATAGTTGCCTGTCTGAATTGGTAAAGAGTTTCCTCACCAGGAACTCCTTACACCAGTGAAATCACAAGTACGGTTAAAAAAAAAATTAATACCTTTCACCTAATTAAAAATTTAAAAATACATAGGTTCCCAGTATAGAATTATGTTTGTTAGTAAGGAAAAATGCCCACAACATAATTGTATTTTTTTGTTAAATTTAAATGTTGTTTGTTTTAAGTAATGGTGATTGTTATTTTAAAACAGTATAATGAAAATATTTCCCAAATACTTCTCGTAACTGTAATGGTCAAGCTCAGTTCAAGAGATGAGATGATAAAGGTACTCTGGAGTCACAGGGATTAGGCTGAAAGCTCACCTCTGATTCTTACTACGTATGTGGTACTGGGCAAATCATTTAACTTCCCTGTAGGTCTAGATCACTGGAGAATTATGAGGCAAAATGTTGTACAACATGGTTGTGGTAGCCTTTGGTTTTGTTTAGCTTTTTTAAAAAAAAAAATTTACAAGAGAGGGGAAGGGGGAATGTCTACTGAAACCAACTGTTATAAAAAGTAAAAACTATCAATTTACCCCCTTCCCCCATCTGTCTCTATATAAAAGAAATGAATAATTGTCACTTCCTACTACTGTCAAAAGAATCTGCTTCAATGAATTTTGGAAGATCAAATGACAAAATTAACATTAGTTTCTGATTTAATCACAACAGTAATGTGAAGGAACTTCCAAAGTGAATCACAGTTTTAGACTCAAGAATTCCTACGTTTTGAAAATCTAAGTGACCTTCTTTCCTGGACTCTGTGAAGAATATGTATTAAGAACACAATAAATAGGAAGAATGGACACACTGTAAACAAAATAAACTATTCTGATTTAGCAAATCTATTCAATATTTCTCAGGCTTGGTCCATAATCATAAATTCTGCTAAAAACAAGGTGAAAGGAACAGAAAACAAGAGCCTATGTCATATTAAATTCTACCCCAGCTTTCGGACTCCTTTCTTTTCAGCTCTTCCAGACTTCATAGGCTCTACACACCTTGACACAAATTTATTTTTGTGCTTACAACTAGAATGGTACCTGTTACTTCTTTCGGTACATTGGAAAGATTTAATTTTTCACTAGGGAATGATACTTAGACACCTCACTAAATTCTGCCAAATGTAATCTAAAACTTTTACAGAAATGTTTTAAGTTTGAATTTGTTTGTAAATCATTATGGACCCAGTAAAAATGTATAGCAATTCAGAATGCAGATGATTAACCAAAATTAAAGTCATGCATGCAATATTCTTTTATCTGGAACTTTTCACATTAATGACAATTCACAAAATAATTATGATGTATCTATATTGGGGGCAGGTAGGTGGCACTGTGGATAGAGCACACAGCCTGGACTCATCTTCCTGAGTTCAAATCTGGCCTCAGATTTGACCCTGGGAGAGCCATTTAACCCTGCTTGCCTCAGTTTCCTCATCGGTAAAATTAACTGGAGAAGCAAATGGCAAAGCACTCCAGTATCTTTGCCAAGAAAAATCCAAATGGGGTCCAGGAGAGTCAGACATGACTGAAAAACAAGTAAACAACAGCAACAAATCCATAGTGGAGTAAGGAAGATCATCTTATTATTAATAGGGTCACCAAAAATATCACTAACTTTTCTGGCATCAAAAAACAAAACAAACCATTTCAAAAACAAGTCTACTAAGAACCAATATGTAGTAATCATAATATTAACTAATATTTATGTAGTTGCTGTTTACAAAAACATTCTACAATATTATCTCATTTTATTCTCACAATAACCTTAAGGGGTATTATTCTTAGGAGGAAACTGAGGCAGAGGTTAAGTGCCTTGCCCAAGGTCACATAGCCAGGATGTCTGAGACTGGATTTGAACTTAGGTCTTCCTAACACCAAGTCTAGCATTCTACACAGCAAAATGTTCTACACACAGTTTTGGTGTCATTTGGTTGTTTAATTTTTTTTTTGGCTTAAACTGAGAGGCTTAGCTACCACCTCTCAACTTATAATTGAGAAGTGACTATATAACTCATAATGACTTAATCCCTACTAGATTCAGGAAGGGGTACAATCTATAACCCTCATGTGAGAAAATTATTTGGGGATCTTAAGAATTAAGACAACAGTTCTGTTATAACAAATTATCTTTCAAATTAATGTCAGATAAAAAAGGGTCAACATGGTAGAGGTTGTGTGTATTACCTTTATGGTGACTTCATGTGTGGACCGTTCTATAAATGAGCCTTCAAGGATCCAACAACATGAACAGCACAGTGTCTGCTTGGAGGAGAGGTTCCTAGTGATTCATGAAACATCGGAAGAACAAAACATTAAAAATAATTTCTGAGTTAACATGTCCCTGACATTTTAAGGCACTTTCCTCCTGCCCACGCCACCCTCACCCCCTGCCATTTTGTCTTTATTCTTCACATTAGCTATATTCTTTACTTTTGAATTTGATCCTATATTTGATTGGTTCATTCCTCCTTTCTGTTTTTTTTTTTAAAATTTCAACCCAATCTTGTTTTTAAGAATAGATTGTTTGGTTACAATTGTTCTTCTGAGGACAGAAGACATTAACTTTTTTTAAGTAATGGAAGAAAAAAATGCAGAGTCTACATAGGGGAGAAGAGATTCCTCATAACTGGATGAGGATTTTCTATTTCTAATGTCAACAGTTGTCAGTGTTTATAAAGACAGTCTGAAGAAACTACGGTTTGACACTTTTGCCCCATGTTTTTTTTTTAACTCCTATCATTGAAGAATGAAAAGGTGTGAAATAAGAATGAAGCCCATTTGGTATCCTCTTTGTTCCACAGGTGGGAAATAAATAAGCATTTATTAGGCAACAGACAGTTTGTGAAGCACTTTACAAATATGATCTCATTTGATCTTTAAGCCCAGTAATCATTGCATCCTTTGAAATATCAGATGCAATTATTTCTACCTAAGTACAGAATGTGTTATACTTGATATTTAAAAAATAAGCTAAGGTTAAACATTAGCTGGTTGAAGTTCACTATTAAATCAAATTGCCTGGGACAACCCATTTTAAAGTATAACTGCATGTTTCACATTGTTTAGAATTAAACTGTTCATACCTCAGAGAAAAAGACATCTCTTGTCAGCCACGTTACAGAATATTTGTCATACCTGAAGGCCAATACTGGACAAGCATTATAATACATGTATGTACTAATAATATATATATATATATATATATATATGTATATATAATATATATAATATATAAATATACATATGTGTGAGAATGTGTGTGTGTGCGTGTGTACTTAACACACAAATGTTTAATTTTTAATCACCGGTCCTTCTGGCCCCCAATGGGTGATAGGATGAAGTCAGTGGACTCCAAGAAAATCTAGTATGACCTCTTCATTTAGAGAAGATGAAAGAAGGGCCAAGATACTTACTAATATGCCTACCCTTTATTACTATGCAGTCTTACTGTTGCTTACTACAAACTTTATTTAATAAGGTTTTCAGATTTTTAAATCTTTCAAAGGAATGATTATCCAGGTTCACATCAGTTATAAAGAAAGATACGGCTGTTAATCACATGTAATCATATTTTACTTCTATGTTTAGAAAACACTACATTGGTTTTTATCACTTATTTGCTGTCTCCTTTAAAGTACCAATCAGCACTTTCTGACTTCATTTTATAGTGTTCCCAATAAAATTCCCATTGGCTATCTCAATGGGTTTAAAGTTATTCCTCTCATCTACAAATTTACAGGAATTTATATAGCTTACTCTTTCCTTAAGTATCCCCAAAGTATCGATCCCAGCACAAAGACACCTTTCCTAAATCTTGAGTCCTGCCTCACTGCAATTACTAATATAATTGCATTTATAGGCTTGATTGTACAAAAGAAGCTTTATATTGACATTTTTTCCCCTTAACTGTGACTTTATTCAGGGCCTTAAGGATCCTTTCCTTCAATATACATGGTAAGTAGTTATCCAGCATTTTGTTCGAGCACCTCAAATGAGAAAAAATTCTCCACTTCCTGAGGTAGGCAGCTGTGTTTTTGGATAACTCTACCTTTTGTTGATCCCAACTTTTAACACTCTAATAGATCTGTGAACTTAGTTCGATGTTCATCTAACGATATGGTTTATGGTGGTCCTTACCTGCCCATTCTATGTGACTCCTATAAATCCCTCATAGACAGTCAGCTAAACAGAGGTTCTATCTCGTATTCTCTTGACACTATCTAGATACCATTGAAGCTACATGTACAGCCCAAGAGCCCCACTCTATTTATTGACTGATCCTATATTTCTATATATAAATGGCATGATCATACATACCTTTATACCTTTTTTTTTTTAGGCAATTGGGGTTAAGTGACTTGCCTAAGGTCACACAGCTAGTAAGTGTGAAGTGTTTGGTCTGAGGCCGGATTTGAACTCAGGTCCTCCTGATTTCAGGGCCAGTGCTCTATCCACTGCGTCACCTAGCTGTCCCATACCTTTATACTTTTCCACTGGTTATATTTACATTAAGAATGTCAAAGTTATTGTTTTCATTCATAAGTGGATGAAGACTTTACACTTCCAATGTCAACAGTTGTTAATGTTTATAGATAATCAAAAACATTAAGCCTTGACATTGTTGCCCCATTTTTTTTTAACTCCTATCACTACAGAATGAAAGGGGGTGAAATAAGAACGAGGCCCATTTGCTATTCTCTTCATTTCACAGGTTGCTGAGACCAAAGCATCAATCACCAAGTGGTCCACCCACACTGGTGCTGAGTCTCTCTTAGGGAGGCTGTTGTCACAGAGGAGACAGAGTCTGTTGCTGGGACCACACTTCCTAGCAAGGTAGAGAAGCTGTCAGAGCTTGCTCTCCAAATCATTAGAATAAAGATTTTTCTATGAACTCTTAATCTGCCTCTTAGTTCTGTCCTCTCCAACCAAGCACAATGTGTCTCATCTCACTCCCACAGGCCATCCTTTCAAATGTTTTGCTGTTTTGTCCCTCCTAAATACTCTGTTGTCCATTGTAAACATTCCCAATTCCATCCATGAATCCTCATATAACACAAACTTGAAGGCTTTAACTATATATTATAGTCAAACTCCTTTGGATACTTTCCAGCTTATAAATGTCCTTCTTAAGACATGGCATCCAGAAGTAAACATACTACTTTAGAGCACAGTCCTCTCATCAAGGAAGAGTACAACAGGGCTATTACTCCCTTGTCCAGAACACTGTGTCCCTACTTAATACTGCCTATGGTCATTGTGGCTTTCGTGGCTTCTATGTCATAATATTGACTCATATTGAACTTGCAGTCCATTCACCCTTGACCTTTAAAATTATTTTTTATTTTTAAAATATTTCTTTTATATTATGAATTTGATAAACACCAGAAAACATGGACATCTCAGTATACAAAGCAAAACAAAAAAGAGGATTATGTATAAAATGATGCGCTTTTGTCAAGGACAATTCATTTTTGTCTACTATTTAAATCTTGCTGGTTTTTTTTTTTAATTTAAATTGGTGGGTGAAAGATGAAATGACTGAGGAAACAAAGGTTTGAGCTTCCAGGCATATCAATTTATTAAGCGATGCATGCCAACTGCCCAACAAGTTGGGACCAGGCCTTCCTCAGCTTTGGCACCGAATATAAGAGGAGACAGACTTTTATGCTTTAAAAACAATTAATCAACTAATACCAATTAATTAAAAAAAATAATTAACCAGCCTTCAAAATTAAGTAATCTGATTTCTAATTAGAAGATAGATTAGGGACTTTCCAAATTGGGAGGGGAAGAGCAAATAAGTACAATTTCCTGAAATCTGAAAAAGAGGTGCCCCACTCTCCATGAGTTATCTGTAAACAATCAAAGGAACATGGAAACAATAACTGATTGACCAATATGGGTCCAGTTTTCAGGTAAGACATACAGATTGCTTGAGAGATACATAACCGTGAGAGAAATTCTTGCATCAATCTTCAGATCTGACAAGATTTATAGTCAACATAACCTAGGTCCTTAGTTAAGGGTCTCTAAGCAGCAGACAGAGGTGGTTCAGCTTCCCAGCCATGCAGGGCTAGGCTCAAATAATGCAAAAATGTTTTCTGTCAGTTCCCATAATTGAATAAAGTTTCTTCATGAGACCAAAATTGGACTAGACCTATAACTGAATACAAAAGGAACTGAGCTAGCTCCAGAATTGAGTCACAAGATGGAAGTGAGTATGGTTTACTCAATTCCCACTACCATTGCTGTGCTAATCTCCTCAGTATCCCCTTTTGAGTTTCCTTCTGCTCTCTTCCTTTTACTTATTTAATGATTCATTGATGCTCTTTCCCTTCTTCCTTTATTTCAGTATTGCTTTCATTACCCCTAAAAAAATCCAACAGCAGTGGAGAAGGGGTATCTTTTCCCCTAGTCAGCTACGGAGAGGCACTCAGTTCCTACCTCTGCCCCAGATCTGATCAGACTCTAATTCTATTACTTATTTGCTCTTCTGTAGCCCAGGAAGGAAGTTCATGGCTAGATGGGAAGAGTGGCTGTGCCCTCCATGGAGGTCTTAGAAAATATTCCCAGCCCCAGGGCTCAGCCTGGCCCCACTGATCCCTGTGTCCACCTGTCAACATGGTATGAGCACAACTAATGGCTTTGCTTATGAGCCAGGGAACTTCAGAAAGCAAGGGCTCTGTCCTCTGCATGTTTTAGATGGTGCTTGGGACAACGTGGGCAGGTACTCAATAAATATTAGTTTATGAAAAATAAACTTTCCTTTTTTTTAAACAAGTATATTCAAGGAAAATAAACCCACATATTGGCTGTATATGATAATGTATGTCTCATTTTGCACCTCTAGTCCATCATTTTGTTTCCAAGTTAACCATGACTACCTTTGGGGTTCAGCCCTACAACCAATTCTGAATGGACAAATTACTATCATCTACTCTATTTCTCATCATCTTGGTTGCAAGAATAGCATGGGATTCACAAATGCTTTGCCAAAATTTAGGTGAGTGACTCATATTTGTTGCTTAGCTCTAAGTGTATAGTAGCTCTTTCCCTTTCTCTATATCATGTTCTTCTGCCCTCAGTTTCCTGACAGATCAAGATTTTCTGCTTCATCATCAAGGTCCTTTTTTCTTCTTTGTTTTTAACCTTGAAATACATGCACGCATGTGCACGCACACACACACACACACACACACACGTCATTTTCCCTGATAATTTGGAGATTAAAAGAGATGGTCCTCAATTTTCTTTACTTTAACATGAAGGAGAGAGACAAGCCTGCACCTTGAACACAGATGACAGTCACTTGTCTTTGGCAGAAAGACAAAAATTAGCCATTCTATGCAGATCTAAGAAATCCCACCAGCTCTCCCTAATTTCTCGAAGTGAGATCTTCAGTCCTTTATCTTTCTTGCCAGCAGCTCCCCCTAGAGAACTATTACTATAAACTGCACATGGGTGTCTTCAATTGTAGTTTTTAATTAGTGCACAGGAGAGAAGTACTTATGACAAGTCAGAGTAGTTAATGAGATCTGATGAGATATCGGTAATTTCTCTCAAAAAAAGGGGGCGGGGGAGACTGTGGAAGAGAGTTGAGAGAAGGCTTCAAGAAGGAAGTGGTACCTGAGATGGGCACTGAAGGATTCTAAGAGATGAAAACATGAAGGGACTAGGCTCCAGACATAGTAATATGAATCCCTAAATGCACAGAGGCAGGATCTGGCAAGATAAGGTTGGGAAATTACTTAATATCCAGATCATGTAATAAGGTGTAGTATGAAATAAGGCTGGAAATGTGCATGAGATCCAAACTGTGGCCAGCCTTGAATACCAGGCCAAATAGTCTCTACTTTACTTCTTAGGCAATGGGGAATAACCTACGTTTCTTTAGAGCAGGGGATTGACGAGATGTACATAATGCAAACATTATTTTAGCAGAGTTGTTAAGCCTGGGATGAGAAGTGAAGAATATGGAAGCGGGAGATCAGCTGAGAGATTATTATCATAATCCAGATGAGGAGTGATGAGAGGCTGATCTAAGGTGACAGCAATGGAAATGTAATACTCACTACTATTAATGAAAATAATAGCCGGCATTTACATAATTCTTTAAGGTTTGCAAAAGCTTCACGATACATTATCTCATTCGATTATTTATTAATATTTTATTATCTCATTTGATCTTCACGACAATCCAGTGAGGAAGGAGCCATTATTATTCCCACTTTACAGATGAGGAATCCAAGATTCCAAATTCAAATACATGTCAGTCTTTCAGCTGCATTCGACCCTTCACTACCCCATTTGGGGCTTTCTCAGCAAAGATACTGGAGTGCTTTGCTTCTCCAGATCATTTTACAGACAAGGAAACTGAAGCAAACAGGGTTAAATGACTTGCCTAGGGTCATAAAACTAGTAAGTCTGAGGCTGGATTTGAACTCAGGTCTTTCTGACTCCAGGCTTAGATGTTCTATCCACTGAGCTATCTAGCTCTTCTTGAGAGAGGAATTAAAGTCCTCTGTGGTGGTATAAGTGTCTTCATTCTCCTAAGGTATTTCCAAAAACCTTTTAGAGTTTCAAAATACAGTGGTGATAGCAACGGCTGTCATGGCTACAGGAAAGACATAGGAGGTTTTTCTGACTTCTCTCTAAAGATCATCAGGACTACTGTTGAAATACAGGACTGCTTCCCAATTTGATGGGGATACCAGCTAACTGGGCCAAATCACTTCAGCCCTGTGCTAATGTGCAAAAGCAAGAGAATGAACCAAATGAGCTATGAAGTCCCTTCAGACTCTTAAATAAATTACCCAGCGGTCAATGAAATCCAAGCAAACCTGGGTCCAATGGATCCACCTGGAAATTTAGCTGAAGTATTGCTGGATAAGAAAAACATGAACTGAACTCGAGATTTGCAAGGATCAATAATTTTCAAATGCTTTGTTACTAAACAGATAAAGGAATGTAGTGATTTATTTAAATACTGTAAGGCTATATTGCTGATGATATAATCTTATAGTACAGTCATAAATGTGTCAGAATTACATAGGATCGTTTCCAGTTTTATCAACTTGTTTGTAAAATATCGCTGTTAGTAACCAGCCCTGAAAATGAAGCCCATTCATCACTTTACTTTTCTGTTTTATTATATTTCCCTGAAGATTCAGAGGCTAAACTAAACATGTTAATAGACAAGGGATTTCAATGCCCTCCTTAAGCAGTTCCAGAAAGAGATTCTATTCTTTGGCACATGCCTTCAACATCATAGAGCCTACTTTACACATGTAAAGGTTGTTGCTGTTGTTGTTTTATTGTTTTCATAGTATAGAAAAAAAGAAAGAGTGGGGTCAGAGACTTTTGTTATGACAAAGAGAGAGAGAGAGACAGCCTCCAATACCAAAGCTCTTCATTTTTATGACACATGCAGGCTTTAATAATATTTCCCTTTATCTGATTTACAGACATGGGATTAAAAGAAAGACTTACTTACGTCACAGGGTCTTGGATTGCTTTTGATTATTGGGATCGTGAGAATAGTAGTGCTCAGAACAACATCAGCACCTAGGAAATTCCATGTTCCAAAGATACTAGGGCTGACTTCTTTAATCAGGAGCCTTAACAGATAAGTCCTAAGAGGACAGAGGCATCACTGGTCAAGATGTAAATCCAGTCTTTTGACTTTGGATAGCCAGAGTAGGGAAAACCTCAGTGACAATTCATGTTCATGTCTAAGGGAGGGAAAAGGGAATTTCTTAGAGAAAGTGTCTTGGTTGGTATGGGTTGTCCTCATTGGCTTGGGGGATGGGGAAGAATGTGAGATCAACTTGATGAAGGCAGGAAACCAGTAATAATTTTTAAAAAATCTATTGGATTTTTCCTAGTAGTTTTCTAATTCAGAGAGCTGGTTAACTCACTCAATAACAGACAGATTAAACAGGCTGCCAGTGGAGAGAGGTGGGGAGGGGGTGAGACTGGGAATCTCCTCAAAGTCCCACCATTAATACAGGGTTGCCAAGAAGTGACCAAAACGAATGCATTATAGATGGTTTCACAATTTCATTCTGAAATGAAACATGAACGTCTTAAGAGAAAGACATTATTCTGTCAGCAAGTAACCAACTAAAATATTTTTGATTTTAGCTCAGATAAGGCCAATTGAAAATGCAGTAGTAACTAATTAAAGGAGTCAGTGATAGGCTGCCCAAAACAAACAAAAAAATTAAAGATAAGTAGCTTTTCTTTACAAGTCAAACGTGTGTGTGTGTGTGTGTGTGTGTGTGTGTACTGACATGGCCAATGCAGAATTTAATTTGCTTGACTATGTATATTTGTTGCACAGGCTTTCTTTTTAATCCCCCCCCCCACTTTTTTTCAATGAGGGGAGTGGGGCAAGGAGAGAAAAGATTTTTATTAAAAATTAAATTAAATTAAAATGTTTAAAAAACTGCAAGTCAAATAAATCACGGGCTATAGAACTCTGAGACAAAATAGTATGGTGAGAGAATGCTACCTTTGGGGTAAGAGGGTTGGAAACCCAGCATTTCTGCTTATATCCTTTGGGTAAGTCACTTAACCTCTCCAGGGTTATGTCTCCTCATGTTGGAAATGAGGAGGCTGGACAACATTACTTCTAAGATCTTTTCCAATTATAACTATATGATTTAATGATCATTTTGGCTTTGTCACAGTTACTAAGGAGCCTGGATGGATACTCAGGCACAGTTACAGACTTCAGGAAAATGATATTTATAGTCCAAAAAGCCAGAAAATAGAGAGAGGTATGCAAATTTCTGTAGGAAAAAGCTGCATTAGAGAACTCTAGTTTCTTCCATGCAATCTGTTTTACTTTGGTATCACTAAGGAAGTTTTAAAATCCCTTTTCAGTGTCATGAATAATATACCCATTCCATGAGTGTTATTCCCAATATCTGTTGGAATATCAAAATTTAAGGATGACAACATCCCTCAGAGGCTGCAGGAACCACAGAGGAAACTTCTTTGGCTTCTCTCCCCCAGAGGACCAAGGATTAATGAGACTAGGGTTAAAACAGACTTACCTAAGTCTCTTATATGGGATTCCTTCCCCATTCGATGGGGATGCCTTCTAAAAATCCCTGGAAATAGCAGAGTCCAAAACAGTGCACTGTACCTGGAGAGAAAAAAGCCTCAATTAGAAACAACCTACAAGAGAGGTTAGGGTCTTTTATGTAGGCAAAAGGATGATTGACAGATGAACCTATCTCTACATAGTTAACATCTTTTATATTAAGTGAGGGAGAGAGATTGTTGCATGGGTTAGCAACACCATGAATATCAGAGAGTGTGACTTGCATAACTGTGAACTAGAAAGTTTCTCTACATAATGGGAGTGGGGAGAGGGAGGAAGATGAATGCCTATCTATCTTCGATTTTAAACTTGGGTTTGTTTTTTTTTAACAAGAACTTAAATATCAAGCATGAACATTTCAATACACAGAGAATGAAAAAAAAAGTGAGAGGAGATTGTAAATGAAACTGTAAATATCTGGGAAGGGAAGTCACACAAAACAAAACCCAGACACTGGCTTCCTGAAAACTCAGTTTCATTCTACATCATTAGACCAAGATGTTTTGTGGTTCATGGGTGCCATGATTTAGGGCTTCTGGAGTTTTAAACGGTCATTGTATTAATTATAGTTCTTAAGTCTGTCAAAGTTTTTTTTTCTTTACAATGTGGTAATCACAGTATAAGTTGTTTTCCTGGTTCTGCTCACTTTACTCTGCATCAGTTCACACAAATCCTCCCAGGTTTCATTCATTTCAGTAACAAGATCATAGATTCTGAGATGGAGAGGACCTCACTGACCTTCTAGTCCAACCCCCTCATTTTAGAGATGAAGATACTGAGGCTGAGGGATGTTAAGTGACCTCCTCAAGGTCACAATATATGTCAGAGGTAGAAAATTTATGCCTAGGACCTTTGATCCCAGAGCCAATGCTCTTTCCACTCTATCCGGCTACCTCTTTTCTTTTGCATAGCACATAATGTATTGTCTTATAAGTAGTAAGTGATAAATATGTGCTTCCTAAAATCAGTGCTTAGTGTGTGGTGTGCCCTAACTGGTGTAGTGGAAAGAGCCCTGGATTTGGAGTTAAAGGACCAGGGGCCAAATCCTGGATCTGTGACTTATTATATGTGCAACATTTATCAAGAAGTTATATAACCTTTCTGGGCCTCCATGTCTTCATCTGTAAATTGATGAGGTTGGTGTAGATCAGGGGGTTCTTAACCTTTTTTCTTAACTTTGTGTTCTGAATCCCTTCAGCAGTCAAGTGAAGCCTCTGGACCCCTTCTAAGAAACTATTTTTCAACGCATAACAGAAAATACATAGGATTACAACGAAAACCAATTATATTAACATAATAATTATTAATAATACCACTAATAACTAGCACTTATGTAATATCTACTCTATGACAGGCTGTGTTAAGCACTTTGGCATAAATACTATCTCATCTGATCCCCACAATAATCCTGCAACATTGCTATTATGATCCTCATTTTACAGTTGAGGAAACTGAGGCAAACAGAAGTTAAGTGACTTGCCCAGGGTCACACAGCTAGTAAGAGTTTGAGGCCAGATTGGAACTCAACATTCTATCCAATGCACCAGTTATTACTAAGCAAACAAGTTTATGAACCCCCAGTCCAGACCCCCTGGTCTAGAGGATCTCTAAGGTCCCTTCCAACTCTACAGCAATCCTATGATCACTCAAAGAGGTCACAGTTTATTTGGATCCCTCATCTGAAGTAAGGTTAGAATCCCCCCAGCTGAAGACATCTGGTTTTGAGAGTCTGCCCGGAATTTCCTGTATTAGAGGGCCACAAGGGACAATACTCAGATGGTTTTATGTAACCAAACCACGGATCCCAACCACGGCATAATGCAGTCACAATGTGGGATGGCAGTAAGAGCAGAAGAGAGAATTTCTTCTACTCTATAACTCAGTGCCTTTATCCAAACCTATTAACTAATCCTAGGGAGAGTCTGCCTCTGGATGGTTTTCACATTCATCATAAATAAAAGGTTTTTTTTTCCCTTCTCAGTAGTTCAAACCAAAATGGAATCATTCTTTCCAGAGGGAAATTATTTTAAATATGTTTTTGAAGAAAACCACATGATACTGGTGTAGATGTTAAACTTGGAGTCAGAAAGACCTAAGTTCACATACCATACTATATGACTCCTGTCAAATCTCTTAAAACCATCTATGCCTCAATTTCTTTGCCTGTAAAACGAAGGAATTGGAGTCAGTGGATTCTAAGGTCTCTTCTGTCTTCAAGGTAAAAACTGGTCAAGCATATGTCTACATGAAGAGATTTCTAGTATATATCCCCAAGCTTGTTTTAAATTTGTTTGTTTTTTTAATGTTCATGTTCAGTCATGTCCAATTCTTCCATGACCCTATTTGGGGTTTTCTTGGTAAAGATACTGAAGCGGTTTGCCATTTTCTTTTCCAACTCCTTTTATAGATGAAGAAATGGAAGCAAACAGGGTTCAGTGACTTACCCAGGGCCACACAGCTAGTAAGTAGCTGAGGGCGAGATCTGAACTCAGGTCCTCTGACTTGATAGGCAGCACTCTATCCACTGCACCATCTAGCTGCCCTAATGTTCAATTAAAGAGAATCTATTGTTATTTCTATTTATTTAAATCACAGTGTGGGTCCACTTTAGGAGTTCAGTTTGATAAAACAAAGTTGTTACCTGGCACCATCTCCACCAATGCCCTAACTGATCACATACAAGATATTACTTGGAAAGAAAACCAAAAATACTTATTGTATATCCATAGCTGATAACCTGAAGGTTTAAACTATCCCCTCTTAAAGTAAGAATAGATTCATTATTCCTTCCTCATTTATGTTTAAATTACGCTAAGGGAAAATATATTCTAGGCCTTCTACTCAAACGTGTATGTCATGTTCTGAAGGCAGTTCTGTGACAGAGCATACAGAAAACTTCAGAGCCAACCAAGTGTACTCAGTGACCATTTCTAGGGCTTAGACAGAAAACAAGTGTTTTGATGGGAGAATAAAAGCATTTTCGGAAGAAAAGAGCTGCAAATTCTTTATAAGGAATGAATGAATAAAAACATCAGTTTGCTTCATTTTATTTCTCCTCTGAGAAGTTACACTTAATTAAATTCCAACTACAAGGCCATTTCTAGGTAAAAAGGTTATTACCACTAACCTCTAACACTTGCCCTCCAAAAAACAGTCTTCCTCTTTTGGACCTGGTTATCATGCTACTTCCCACATGGCTGTCTAGGGTCCCTGAGGTACCTCCTCACCCAGACCTTGCCTTCCATCTTCCCTTTCCTCTCAATATACCTTACCCTCTCCTTCACCTCATCCCCTCAGGGCTTTGTTTCAGTCAAAATAATTCATCTGATTAACTAATTCCCAAAAAGATGTTGATGGAAAATAATTTATTTGCATTTTAATAATATAGCACAATGACAGGTATAGTTCTAATGCTGGGAATTTCAGGCAGAATAGAAAGAAAATGGGAGAAAACAACTAGAGACAGATGGGCTTTTCAGTGACCTGCATGTCACCAACACAGACTGGTAGTCTCATCTTTGTGGACTGACTGGGGATGGGAGAGTGCGGGGTATTGTCTTTACTATTATCAGAGGTCTGTATTCCAGCTTCAGAGAAAGAACAATAAGCTAGGTAGGAGAGAAAATTCCTAGTGGCTCTTCCAAAATGCTCCCAATTCTGTTTCTCTGGATACATGTCAACCCAGTCTCCCATCCAAATACTGGACAAACAGGCTGATTAATACGAAGCTTATCAAATGTGACAGAATACAGTATCAGAATAAGGAAGGGACTCCTTCAGTGAGGAAATTCCCTCTACCATGCCAGTATGACACCATTTACAGTTTGAGAGTTGCCTTGCTCAGGGTCACAATGCCAGTATATGTACGGGAAAGGGTTTGAACCCAAACCTTTTTAGCTCCAAGGCTGGAGAGGGGATGTCTCTGACAACTACATTATACTACCTCTCTCATTCGATAACAAAACTTTTGTTTGAGTGTCCACTACATGCATGGGGAGGAGTAATTACAAGATTGCTCCTGAACTCACAGAGCATAACTGCACAAAAATTCATCCTCGCAATGATGACCCTGTAGCAAAATGAACTTAAGAAATATTAAAACAATATTCACTATACTATACTTGCTAGAGGCAGAAGTTTACTAATGCATTGGCGGGGGCGGGGGGTGCGATTCAGTGAGGGCTAAAATAAAAAAAGATTTCCCTAATTAATCAGAATACTACAGTAACCAGACTATCCTATCCCCCCTAAATTCCAATTAAATAGTTTTGCTGTAAGAGATTTTTTTAAAAATACAACATAATTATAAGCTCAATATAAGACTATATACAACTCCAAAGTTTGAAAAATGAATGTTAATGACCTGAAAAAAACTGAATGGAATTATTCCAAGATGTGGTCATTGATCTAATATAGCCATGTGTGCAGACATACATTTACTAAGGGAGAGGAGGAGCTGGGGTCTGTGATTTCATAAGGGCTGGGGAAACCCAAGTGTAGAAACTTTTCAATTAGACTATAACTTATAATTTTAGAGAGCTGCCCGAGGGCAATGAAATGGCCCATCACCACACAGCGAGCAGATGTCAGAGGCAGAATCATTCTGACTTTAAGGCTAGCCAGCTATCCATTATTCAGACAGCAACACTAATTCATCATCATCATCATCATATATTATTGTTCAGTCATGTCAAACTCTTTGTGACCCCATTTTGGGTTTTCTTGGCAAAGATATTGGAGTGGTTTTCCATTTCCTTCTCCAACTCATTTTACTGATGAGGAAACTGAGACAAACAGGGTTAAGTAATTTGCCCAGGTTCATATAGCTAGCATGTGTCTGAGGCCAAATTTGAACTCAGGAAGACGGGTCATCCCAACTCTAGGCCCAGTGCTCTATTTACTTCGCCACCCAGCTGCCCTTTTATTTACTGTAACAAGCAGAAAAAGATTACAAATTAATTGTGTCCGCAATTCTTATACTCTCATTTTTAACTTTTTTTTCTCTTTTACTATTAGAGAATATTAAAAAAAAAATTTGGCCAACATAATAAATAAATGCATGATCTTCGAGTTATATGAGAAACTGTAAAAGTGATTCTAAAAGTACTTACTACCTTGCAGGTGGTGTGTGGTTTTTTGCTTTTTGTTTTTTTTGAAGAAAACCTCAAATGTTTTGTATATTCTAAAAATGATAAACAGCTTTAAATTTTCACAAGGGTTTTTTTGTAAAATAACCTTTAATAGTCTCACAAAATGAGAATACATGCCAAACTCTACTCCGCCATTACTATGCCAGAATAGTATATAATTAGAAGACATTTTTTAAAAGAATGAAATCATACCCTTGTTTAATTAGAAGACTACAATAATGTGTAATCTAAAGGTATGTCAAATAACTACAGTAATTTCAAAGCAGCAATAAATGTAAATGATATTTTGAGGTGTCAACAACAAGTACAATGTGATGTGAAAATATCTGTTTTCTAATAGTGAAAAAAAGTCACAGGTATTGCTAATACAATTGTGATTTGTTGCTTACATTCTTAATAAAAGAAAATGCTAAATTTCAGTTAGAGGTTAGAGAAAGGAAAATATGTAACTTCTTTTTCATTATCCAAGTTCAAAGACCTCCTAAAATCTATTTCAGATTAAGATCCCCAGCTTCATACCATTTCATTTAGTGATACCATCAGCTCTCATGGGTTTAATTATCCTTTCTATGTAGATAGTTACATCTATAATATCTTTACAACACATTATTATATCTATTTATATACAAATATGTGTGTGTATCCAGATCTATGTATCAAGTCCTAACCTGTTCTGATGTCCAATCCCACATCAATGAGTGCCTGTTAGATATTTTAAGTTGGATGTCCCATATGCTTCTCAAACTCAACATGTCCAAAATAGAACTCATTCTTTCCCCAAATCTTTCTCTTTTTCCCCAAATTCACTGTTACCATTGAGGGTACCGATATTTTCCAAGTCACCTGGATGACTGCCTCACCCTTTTCCATGACTTCTCGTTCATTTTCACCCCACACAGCCAATCTGTTGTCAAGTCTTGTCATTTGCATGTCCATGATATGTCTCATACATGTCCTTTTTCTCTTTGGTCACACTGAATACCACAATACTATTGGCTTACATCACCTCTCTCTCGAATATCACAACAGCCTTCTAATTGGTCTGTCTGCCTCAATTACATTCCCCACTCTAATTCACTTGGGTTGATAGTGAGTTTCCTCAGTAACATATGACCATGGCATTCCCACCTTGCTAGTAAACTCCAATGACTCCCTATCACCTCCAGGATCCCATATAAAGTCCCTCGGGGGAGAGGAGCCCATGTGAAACCTGCCACATCCTGGTTCTCTTACTTTTTCAGTCTTCTTACACACTCTACGATTCAGCTATATTTGCTTTTTCTCATACACAGACCACCACCTCTTGGGATTCCATGCCTTTTTACCTGCTGTTCCTCATGGCTGGAATGTTCTTCCTCCTTCCTTCTCTGCTCTTAGATTCCCTGGCTTCTTTCCAGACTCAGCTCAAACTCCACCTTCTGCAGAGAAGCCTAAGTCCTTCCTCCTCCACCCCTAAAATTACCTTCCATTTACACAGCGTATATCCTTTTTTTTTTGAGGGGGGGGGATTAGGCAATGGGGTTAAGTGACTTGCTCAGGGTCATGCAGCTAGTAAGTGTCTGAGGATGGATTTGAACTCAGATCTTCCTGACTCCAGGGCCGGTGCTGTATTCACTGCACCACCTAGCTGCCCCTACAGTCTATATCTTACCTATCAACACGTTTTCCCTCCCATTAGAATGTGAACTCCCTGAGGGCAGGAACATTTTTCTTGCCTTTATTTGCATTCTATTTATTTGTATCCTCCTAGCAGATAGTGCCTGGAATATACAGAAATACCTCATTTTATTGAGCTTTGCTTTATTGTACTTGGCAGAGACTGAGCTTTGCTGTTGCATTTTTTTAAACAAATTAAAGGTTTGTGGCTACGCTATGTCAAGCAGATCTATCAGCACCATTTTCCCAATGGCACGCACTCCCACCCTGTCTCTCTGTCACATTCTGGTAATTCTTACAATATTTAAAACTATTTTATTATTAGTATATATTATGGTGATCTGTGATCAATGATCTTTTGATATTATTGTAATTGTTTTGAGGTACCAACTTAAATGATAAACTTTGTGTCTCCTCATTGCTTTCCCTCTCCTTGGGCCTCCCTATTCCCTGAGACACAACAATATTGAAATCAGGCCAATTAATAACCTTACGTTGGCCTCTAACTGTTGAAGTGAAATCAATCGATGCAGCAAACTTCACTATTGTCTTACTTTAAGAAATTTCCACAGCCACCCCAACCTTCTGGAACTACCACATTGAACACTGAGGCAAGGTCCTCCACTAGCAAAAAGATTACAACTCGTGGAAGGCTCAGATGACGATTAACATTTTTTAGTAATAAAGTATTTTTTAATTAAGGTACGTACACTGTTTTTTTATACATAATACTATTGCATAAATAGACTACAGTATAGTGTAAACACAATTTTCATATGCACTGGGAAACCAAAATACTCATGTCTTGCTTTATTGTGATATCCACTTTACTGTTATGGTCTGGAACCCGACCTGCACTATCTACTGAAGTATACCTGTATTAAACGCTTAATAAATGCTTTAATGACTGACTGACTGCCCTAAGGACAACCACATTTTGGAGCTGGACACTCCCTGAGGAAGATATTATCGGGATCTGCATTAAAATTTAGCCTCTGTTGTCACAGAGGCAAAACAAAGCTCCCAGTGGTTGTAAGCACGAGACAGGCAGTGCCTACCCCTAGATGCAAGCAGCCACTTGTGGGTTGGACAGCCCTGGTGACTTCCCTTCTTCCTGTGAATGTTTTCAGTGTTCTCTGATCCCATTCACAGGGGATAAGTCTGTGTCTGTGCTCCCTACAGAGAGTGGTCGATTTGTCTGTTACAGAGGCAGAAGCAGTCACTGCCAGTCATTGGGTGCAGCACACTACACACATTCTTAGCTGTCTGTCAGCTGTTTGAACCCTTGAAATGAGCCAGATACTGCAGATCCCTGAAAATTTCCTCCTGACATGCAGATGCCACCTTAATCCAACTCTCTCATGTTACGGATGAGGAAATTGAGTCCCATGGGAGCTAAATGACTGGCTGAAGAGCATACAGGTAATTAGTGTCAGAGGCAGGATTGGAACTCATGACAATGATAATGATGGTGATATTAATAACAATAGCCATCACTTACACAGTACTTCTAAGATCTGCAAAACACTTTGCCTGTTTTTATCACCAACAAGCCTCTATTAAAACACTTTGACAACAACGTAGCTTCACCTAGCTTAGATGGTGCAAAGGATAGAGTGCCGGGAGTCAGGATGACCTGATTTCAAATCCAGCCTCATGTATTTACTATCTGCATGATCTTGGGCAGGTCACTTAACCTCTTTCTGCCTTGGCTTCCTCATCTATAAAATTGAGCAATGATAATAGCACCTACCTCCCAGGGTTGTTGTGAAGATTAAATGAAATAATAACTGTAAAGTTCTTGAAACAGCACCTAACACATAGTAAGCATTATATAAATGTTAGCTATTATTATTATATGCTATTATTAACCTCATTTTACAGATGAGGGTAAGTACCTTCCCCAGGGCCATAGAGCTAGTACATGTCTGAAGCAGGATTCAAATTCCGATCTTTTCTGACTCCAAGACCAGATATCTACCCATTGGGCCTGGTACCTTTCAGAACGATGTGTGTTTGATTCAGGGACAGGGAAATAGAGGTAAAACCTAATTTTAAAATGGAAGGACTAGAGTTGTGATTTCACTAATACAGGGATCAAGGGAGAAAACTCATTCCTGAAACATGAAAATTTGAGAGAATTTTGCCTAAGGCACTGGGAAGTTAAAGTGATGGCCAGAATCATTCTGCCCATACATATGAGTGGTGGGACTTGAACCCTGGTCTTCTTGACTCCAATTCTACCTCTCTATTCACTATGCCTTGCTGAATCTATTTTCCCCAAAATGGAAGTCAACAGAAAAAGAACATCACCACACACACACACACACACACACACACACACACACACCCCCACCCCATTTTATAGTAGGCTATGCTGGAATCAATTTCCATTATACAAAGAAAAATGTAGGCTTATTGCTTCATCCAGTAGAGCACTCTCTGCTAAACTGAAACAATAATTTATTAAATGGTACCCTAGCAACCCAAACGCTCCCAGCTAATTTCTCAGGTAACAAGTATTTATGAAGCTGCTACTAGTACAGAGCAGTAGACTTTGGGAGTGGAGGTCCTAGGAAGGCAGAAGGAACGAAGGAAAGGAATCAGGCAGAGGATGTACTGGTTCTTAAAATTTTAAATCTAACCTACTCTCTTAGTAAGTAGCTAATAAATTGGCTGAAAAAAATGTTCTTGGATGATGGTGACTGATTGATTGAAAATGATGAAAGAATGTCAAATAAATGCTACCTTTCTAACTTCTATCACTGACAGTTCGGAAAACTGTTTTGTGACCCTCATGTCTGTAACCCACTGATATCTCAGGGTTCTGATGGATCAGATCTCTCTGTGTCTTAATGAAAAAGTGCAATTCCTTATGTTTAATGTACCATACTAGCCATGTACCTTTCCTGTTTAACTACATAGTTAAGCTATTATCACAGCATTTCTAAAACTACTGATCACTGATCACATCATTTCCACAGTTTCGTGAAGGTGGCACTGTGAGTCAAACAATAAGGGATTTTTCTATGGTCCTTGTGAATTGGGTAGTGTGGATTCCTATTAAACAGGTGAAAAGATAGGTTTGGAAAAGTTAAATTATTTGGACAAGGTCTGAGAGCTAGTAATTCTGGAGCCAGGGTGTTTAAACCCAGGTTTAAACCTTAAATCATTACAAAATACCACATTACTTCTTACAAACTTATTTTTAGATAAATTTTTATTATTATCTTTTGTTTTATATTAACTACATTTTCTCTACTCCTCCCAGAAAGCTAACCCTTACAATTTTTTTTTTAATTTATAAAGGTGGGGAGAGAGCAGTTTGGAAAAAACTAATCAATAAATACAAAAAAAGTCTGGCATTTATATGTAATATTTCACACCCATACTACCTGACCTCACCAAAAAGGGGAGGATGACATGTGCATGTGGGGAAATCAAATTTGGACATTATAATCTGAAACATTAAATCTTGATTGATTTGTCTTTATTCTTTTTGTATCTATGTTACTGGGATCATTGTGTCTATTGTTTTTCCTAGTACTGCCTACTACATTTTGCATCAGTTTTCACAAATTTTGCCATGCTTATCTGTATCAATTATATTCACAGTTTCTTCAAGCACAATAATGTGATATTGTATTTTTATACCACAACTTGTTTAGTTCTTCTGCAATGGGTGGGCATCTACTTTGTTTCTAGGTATTTGGTGTTAAAATATTTTGCTATAAATATTTTAGTTTATATGGGATGTTTGTTATACGGGATCTTTGTTTTTGTTATTTTCTCATAAATTTGTTTTGAGAAAAATTATTATTCAGCTCAATATTTTTCTGAAAAAGTTACTAAAGGGAAACTTAAAAAAATTCCAGTTTCCTAAATAGTCAAAAAAGATTGGAGGTTAATCGGGTTTCCAAGATGAAAAACAGTATTATATCTTTTCTTTTCATGCTTAAGTTTAATATTTCAATCAAATATTAATTTATTGGGTTTTGACCACATACAAATTGCAGCAGAGCCCACAAAAAGGTATAAAACAGGCCCCCAAATTCAAGGGACTTACAATCAAGTTGAAAATACTTATACATGTCTAACTAGATAAGGTAATATATGATATGCTAAAGAAATGAAAAACACTATGCATTAGGGAAGTTTAGGGAATGGAAGAGACAGAATCTTAGGGAAAATGCATTTTAGGGGGTCTAAAAGAAGATAAGGTGACAAGGATGAACAGTCTGTCAGCTAGAAGAGGAAACAGCATTTAAGAAAGAGGTAGTGGTCAATAATGCTGTATGCTGCACAGAGGTTAAGAAAGAGAAGTGCAAAAGGCTGTTGGTATAGATCTTGACAAAATAATTTATTTCATTTAAAAAACATGTAGAATATCAAAGGAAATGATGAAAAGAGGTAGGAAAAGGGGGGAATAACACTTCTAGACTTCAAATATAAAGTAGCAATCATCAAAACTACCTGATATTTATTTTTAAAAAAAATAAAGAGGAGGATCAGTGGAATGGCCTAGACAAGGCAGAATCAGAAAAATTGGAATGCAACAACCTGAAGAGTGATGAAGGAGAAAATCTAATTATTTAGGACAAAAACTGCTGGGAAAGCTAGAAATCTGTCTGGCAGAAATTAGGCTTATACCAACATCTTATACCATATTCCACAATACATTCTAAATGGATATGAGGCTAATATTAAAGATTATACTATTTAAAAAATCATAAGAGAAAGAGATAATACATCTCATAGCTGTGTGTAGGAAATGTATTCTTAACCAAATGACTCCCAGTATCTTCACCAAGAAAATCCAAAAAGAAGTCAAGAAGGGTGAGCGATGACTGAAAACCACTACACAACACCAAAAACAGTGATCTTTGTTTACATAAATCTGAAAAACTTTTGCATACACAAAATAAATGCACCTAGAATAAGAAGGATAATAGCTGAATGGGAAGACCTTTGTATCAAATTTTTCTGATAAGGGTTTTATTACCCAAGATAGTTAAACAATTAACATATATGTGTGTGTGTGTGTGTGTGTGTGTGTGTGTATACACACACCTCATTCTTCATAGATAAATTTTCAAAGGATACGAACACAGTTCTGAAAAGAATTGCGAACTATTTTTTTATTTTTTAAAATTTATTTTATTAATTTATTTTGATTTGTCAACAATCACTTCCATATCCTTTTGAGTTTAAAATTTTTCTCCCCCTTCCTCCCCACTCCCCTCCCCAAGACAGCACACAATCTGATATATGCTATACATTTACATTCCTATTAAACATATTTTCACATTAGTGATGTTGTAAGTAAAAATTAAGACCAATAGGAGGAACCATCAGAAAGAAACAAAACTCAACAGAAGAGAAAAAAAAAAGATAGCATATAATGGGTTTTTTTTAAAGGCAATTGGGGTTAAGTGACTTGCCCAGGGTCACACACTGCTAGTGTCAAGTGTTTGGCCTGAGGCTGGATTTGAACTCAGGTCCTTTAGACTTCAGGGCTGGTGCTCTTTTCCACTGCCACCTACCTGCCCCAAGAATTGTAAACTATTAACAACCTCATGAAAGAATGCTCTAAATCATGAATAAGATAAATGCAAATCAAAACAAATCTGAGGTTTTACCTAATAATCTGAAAATTGGCAAAAATGACAAAAAATGGCAAGATTCAATACTGTTGGGGTTGTGGGAAGACAGGTACACTAATACATTGTTGGTGGAGCTGTGAATTGGTATAACCTCTTGGATAAGCCATTTGAGATTATACAAGTAAAGTTACTAAAATGCCCGTACCCTTTGACCCAAAAATCCTATTATTGGGCTCATGTCTGAAGGAAGTCATTGATAAGAACAAAGGCCCCATGTAAAGTTAGATATTTATAGCAGCACTTTTTGTGACAGGAAAGAATTGGACATAAAGTAGATAATCACTGATTGGAGAGCAGCTAAACATATTGTGATGTGTGAATGTAATGGTAAATTACTGTGTTCTAAAATATGATACGTATGATGAATGTAGAAAAGCATGGAAAGATTTGTATGAACTGATGAAGAGTGAATTAAGCAGGGCCAAGAAAACAATGAGCACTGCAATGTCAACAAAAAGAATAGCCACACAGAAAAAAAAAATCAAAAGTGAACAATGAAAAATTATAAAGAACATTGACCTGAAAGAAGACCTATGAGAAGATACTTCCACCTTTGCAGAGGTAGGGAGTCTACAAGTATTGCACATATCCTCTAGCCTTTTGGATGTTTGGTGATTTTCTTTTTCTTTTTCCTTTTTTTTTTCTTCAAAAAATACAATTTTATACATGGGATGGCTCTATTGGATGGAGAAGGGTAATGGCTAGAACTACAGTTAAATTTTTAAAATTAATAAAAATTTATTAAAGAAAAGAAAATTCCTGATCTCAGGAAGTAATTGGCTACCTTAGAAAGAAAAGTTTCAGTATAGTGGTAGGAGGTAGAAACATTGGTACATAAGTAAGAATATAACATTGTCAGAGAACAATGAGAAAACCATTCTCACTGGAATAAAGACTAATGAAGGAGAAGAGAGAATAAGAAGTCTGGAAAGTCAGACAACATTTTAGACAGATTAAACCCTACAGTATGGGATAAATTAGAAAGGTAAGAGACGGATAGTAGGTTAAATATGGAAAATGAACAGAGGTCCAAAGACTGAAGCTTGAGTAAGTCCATATTAAGGGTCAGTGAGAAATATTAAAAATGGTTAGAGAGAAGGATGGATGGATAGGAAGACAGAGCATTAATTAAACATTTATTATGATGTGCCAACATCAAAGAAGGCACTGAGCAAAGCAGAAGTGGAGTAGCTCAAAAGAAACGTGAGATGTGCAAATTTAGAAACATCTACATTCTGACTGTTTATATGGATTACTTGTGCTTGACCTGTGGTAGATAAGAGCGTTCCAAAATCGTATAGACCAGCCAATTGGACACACTGTACCCTGACCCCAACACAGCGGTGTCATTTTGGTCCTCAAGAATGAAAGACAACAACCAATAGCCATGTTCTAGGTGCTGTGTTAAACTCAGGATCACCACGACAAAATCTTCATAGAAGCCAAGGAAGCAGAAAATTTCAAGGGAAGGATCGTCAACGATGGCAGATGTTAAGTAGAATGAGCCCTGAGAAAAAGATTTGATGACTAAGTCATGGTTACTTTGTAAAGTACCATTTCAGCTGTAATGTGGAGACCAATCAAAATTCAACACTCTCCAAAGTTACTTTTTGGTGCCATAGTATCCAGTTAAGAGGTAGGCTATGGTGGTGTATTAAGATACAATTTATTTGAAATCCTCTTTGACAAAAGAAATGTATTTCAAATTATGACCAAACTTTCTCATATATCACCATCTTTCTCAAGTCATTTCAAGATTATCCTGTGCTTTATTCCTATTGTAATTCAATCTTAACAAGAGATAAAATACTGTTACTCTTCAAAATTTCTTGACTAGTTTAGACATATAAAAATGATACATCTACAGTACAATCAATAAGCTGCTTCAACCACAGCTGGGGAGTGAAATTCTGCAAATGTAGGATTCTAAAACAGGAGCCAAGTTAAAACACTTTGTTGCCTACTACTTGATTCAGCAAACTACCTAGGAGTCTGTAGGGAGAATCAAAAGACTTGCCCTTTTGTTTCTCACGCTTCTGATCTTAGTGTGGTAAATATCATTGCTCTTAGAACACATTAATTCATGGAAAAAGAGAAATGAACAATGAAAAGTTATGAGGGAAACCAACATGGACAAAGTCAAAAAATGAATGAAAGATTTACTCTCCACAAATACCTTTGTTGTCTAAAGACAAAAAAAAAACCATATCCCTAAGTATCAAATCAAAACTTTAAAAGCCATAAACTAAAGTATAGTATTAATACTGCTTATAGCACAAAGTATATAATAATAGTGATCTATGTGTTTAGTTTCTTTTAGAGGAACAGAAGAATTTCTTAAAAAGGAAATAAAATAAGTTTGGGATGCAAAATGTATATGCAGAAAAGAAATCTCTGACCTGAAACTTCTATTGGCTCATTACAGAATTATTCAATTTAAGAGCTATAAGAGACCTTGTAAATGAATGGAAAAACCTCATGGACTCATCTGAAGGATGAAAGTAAAAACAAACAAACAAACAAACAAACAAACAAACAAACAACAACAACAACAAACCCAAAGACAATTCATATTGTGATACAACTGAAGTAACATAATAAACTATTGACTCAGTAGGTGGCTCTCATCTCTAGAACTTAACAATGCTATGACTCATTCAATTCTCCAAGAATAATGATGGGGGACACTGCACTATTGAAATTGTACATAAAACACAAAATTGAGGTATAGACCAATTATGTTTATTTCCCTTGGAAATTTTTTCAGAAGAGAATAGTGGGGATATCAATTTTAGTTATATTTTTGTCTACCTAAATCTACATCCTAATTGAAATGGATAAAATGCACTTTGTTGCTTGCATCAAATATTTTTTTCAATGCCACACATAATATTACACAGCTGCTAGTCTTGATTCCAGTTTTGTACAGTTCAGAGATAAATGACGGAACTCCTGTGAACAGTTTTTACTCTTGTTTAAAGTTGACTTTGGAGTAAAAATTTGTACATAAATGTAGAAAAATGTATTCTAATTAGTGGGAAAAATAAAAATGAATTGGTCCCTTAATACAATAGCTCCAGTCACTTTAATTGGTATGTTTTATTTAACCCTGAGGCAAATCTGAATATGGATATTATTTGTTCATGTAGAAAATTATGAAAGAATAGCAACATTTCCCAGTTTTTTCATTTGGATTAGCTCATGGCTATCCATTGCAACTGATCTCAGTCGGAAGCTATCTTGCTATGTCTGAATGCACATCTTCATCATGTCCAGCTTTGGACTGATAATATTCGAGGCAGTTAAACATTTCTTTTCCCACATAAGTTATATAAGAGATCACAGGCCATTCCTGATTCAGGAAATGGATCAAAGGCTAACTAAAATGTCTTTTTAGTTATTGATTCCTGTTCTCTATTTCATGTTAGCTTCCTAGAATCCAACCAAGGCAAGCATGAAAGGGTAATGAGTTTCTCAACACATAGTCTAATGGTGCACACTGAATCAAAGCTTTTAGCAATTGCCTAGATGCTGCTTCCCAGCAGTACTAAACAACTTAAATATAATTAGCTTGAAGCCCTATGGGCTGCATTTCCCCAACGGAGAACCTCTTACACTAATCCATTTATCAAACTGACAGACAACTGAATCATTGGTACCGTGGGCCCTGTTCCATTAATATTTTTCCAGTCAAAATGTCAGTGCGTTCCTACTACTATACTATGTATAAAAAAATCTACATTTATAGTACTAGAGTAAGAAAGAAATGGACAATACCTTATTTTTCTTGATGATAATAAGAAAGCGTACTTTCAACTGACTCGGAAAAACTAAGCAGATGTTAGAAAGCCTGTGATTTAACATAGCAAAATAGTAACACTGCTGAATGTTCTCTGGTGATATAATAGGAGAGAACAGAGGATGGGATTATAAGTGTGAATGTGACAGGCTGGGGATGGGGAGAGGAAAGAGGTTAAATAGGTTTTCTCCCTGGGCTCTTTCATCTTTGGTCAACATAGAGATATTCACACACCGTTAACATTTGATGGATTTTCTCCTGTTCTCCACTTTCCCTTCCCCCTTCTCCCTCTTTTCCTCCCTCCCCCTTAAAAAAAAATACTACTTGCCAGGTGCCTGAAAGGAAAAACTCTGCACAGTAATCCTGTAGAGAAAATATTAAATATTCTCTTTCATATTCTTTCTACGTCAGATTTAATATATTATTTTTTAAAAGCACCGACTAAGCATACTTAATTATACCAGTCACATTTATGGCTCCAATTGCATTATTTTAGAGTTGGAAGGAGCCTGACACTGATCAATTAGTTCATTATATACCCCTTAGCAGAAATCTCTTCTATAACTCCTATACCAAATGGTCATTGAGTCACCACCTAAAAGAGCTCTAGTGAGGAGGAGCCTAACCATCTCTTCAAAAAGCCCAATCCAGCTCTAATTGTTAGGGAGTTTTTCTTGACTTTATTAAACCCAAAGCTTATAGCTGGTGCAGTAGATAGAAGGTTGGCCTAGAATCAGGAAGACAAATTCAAATCCAGCCTTGGACACTTACTAGTTTTGTGACCCTGGTTAAGTCACTTAATCTGTCTGCCTCAGTTTCCTCAACTGTAAAATGGGTGGGGGGGAAGAGCTAATAATAGTGCCTAATATTTTTAAAGCCCTTTGAAAACCTTAATGCCTCTATAAATGCTAGCTTTTACTATTAAATTTATTCCTGTGCAAATTCATCCATTGTTCCTACTTTTGTTCTCTGGAGCCTAGAGGAACAAATCTACTAATCCCTTTTCTATCTGATGGTCCTTCAAATACTTGAAAACACTTATCATGCCCTCATTCTTTAGTCTTCTTTTTTTTCATTCTTTTAACATACCATCCTACGACATGTGTTGATCGTTTCTGTCACTCTCAGACCCCCCTAGCCAGGAATGTCAACCTCATCAGTATCTTCCCATACAGAGAGAGTTCTGGGAAAACGTATTAAAAAAAAATTCTGAACTTCAGTTTCTAAAAATACATGGCAGATATTTTAAAAAACAAAAGATGGATAAGTACAGCACTCTACATCAAAGGGGAATTCATTTTTGGCAAGAGTGAGGGAAAAGCTTTACAAAGGAGCACAGTCACATTAGTTTTACTATCTTGTGCTTTATTGATGTTAATGCATTCCAACTCATAAAAAGAATATTACTAGTATCTGTGCAAATATAATTAACATGAAGTTGTTCTTCTAAGGGAAGCTTCCCCCTAGAAACAAAGTATGGCAGGCAGTCTCAGTCATTCGGACACAAGATCCAAAAGCTTAGGTTAGAATGTTTCTAATCCTCTAAGATACTTTTCAGCCCAAAAAGCTATAACTGAAAACACCCTTGAGACAACTATTTAAGAACCACCATATATAGATGAGCCACTCTTAAAAATACAAATATAGAAAGTCTTTTACAAAAAAGCTGACAAACTATAGTATGGAATACTCACAGCTCTACAGAACAGACGTCTAAAGAAAAGTCAGCCCAAAGATAAAGGTTGTATACCAGCCTAAACCTGAGAAATACTAAAAGCCAACGAAATATTCATTCAGAAGGAAGTCACCACTGAATTCTGCTCTCCAGATAGCAAACACACTACTACTCTGTAGCTGCGGCTCATACACCCAGGGGAAAACGAATCAAATGATAAAGACCAGCTACGTGGTGCAAGAAATTCATAGAACTAATGTGATGTTGAGATGGCATAACACTCTAGAACCTCAGTGAACATACATGGTGGCTGTGACCCCAACCCAATATAGGTCACACAAACGTTTCTTGGATAATCTCACACTGACATCTTTTAATGATAC
Organism: Phascolarctos cinereus; assembly: GCF_003287225.1. NCBI lineage: Eukaryota > Metazoa > Chordata > Mammalia > Diprotodontia > Phascolarctidae > Phascolarctos > Phascolarctos cinereus. The sequence goes on from NW_027556098.1 coordinate 12,747,333, forward strand.
TCAATTTCAAGATGACCAATAATAATGGTCTAGAACACTCTTAGTCTTAACTATCTAAAGTGACATTTGTCTTTATATAATTTCTGACCTCAACATGTTTGGAGAATTACCAATGCAAATTCCTGTATCACGAACTGAAATGAAGATAACCACAAGCAGAGTTTATCAGAGAAAGGACTCCAGAGCTAAATACAACTAAACTTCACATCACACACCACAGCTAAATAATTTTGACTATTAACTTTAGTAACAAGCAAAGCCTCAGGTTTTAAATCTTCTCTCTTATTTTTGTTTGCCTGAGGATACGGATGAAGGATCAAGTCATGTAGTTGTGAGGATGCAATATTTTGAGGACAGAAAATACTTCAGAAAACCAGGTCAGCTTTCTCAGGCTTGTTTGTATATAATTTCTTCCTTGCGTTAATTATGGATAATGAAAGAGAATATGCCAGAGAGTTAGATACAGCAAGCTACTGTACAACTCTTGGTAGAACTGTTGCTTCTACATAAGACCTAGAAGGATGAGCTCAAAGATATGGGTAGAGGGTGAAAAATAAAAATGACAAAGCAGAATGACTTCAATGGCAATGAACTGACAATCCATTTTATTTATATCTCTTTTATTTTGTAGATTATTATAAAGAGCAAATGAGATAATGCCTACAAAGTACGTAGTTGCTATATAAACATGAGTTGTTATATTCACAGATATTGATGACCACTTTTGTAAACTGTATAGAATTCAACTCTTTCTACTTTGAATGTTATGAATGTAGAGGAATCTCTTGATCATGTTTTGAAGGTCCAATGAAAACAATGATCGTTTTACCAGACTGAAAATTACTTGGGCAAGTCGTGTTTTTCTATTTTGTTTGCAACTTTCTATAACCATCTAATACAGCACTCTGAGTACCTCTTTCACATTACTAGAATTTTACTTTGAAGGTTCCAATTATACTTCCTAGAAATTTCATCAATATTCTGGAATGGTATTGTTATGTTTTGCAGAATAAGGGGAAGGAGAAGCCTATTCATATGGTCAATGAGTTTCGATGGTTTCTATAATTCTTTCTCCCCCCTCTGATTATAATTAAATTCAATAAATGTTTATTAAATGTCCACAAAATCAGGCTAATAATGTTTGCTGTGTCATATATTCTTTGGCATTAAACAGAATCTTTGGTCAATTACTGATTCTTCCAATGAAATCACCAACATTAAAATCTACTTTGAAAGTAGCTCAGCAATGAAAAACACCTCCATTTGTATGCAGTCTTGCATATATTGGGGGAAAAAACCCAGAAGAAAGTGCTATAATCACACAATGATCTATGAAATTGAAAGTAAGCTCTTAATGCTAGCTTTGCCAAAAACTATGCCTTCAGCCATGTTATGAATTCACAGAATATCCAAGTATTAGCTAGTTTACATTAAATAACTGAGTATACAATGAGGAAAAAGTTGGTATGACATCAAGACAATAGACCGTTTCAGTTTGAGATGAGAATTTGTTGCTTTTCTGAATCCTATAATTTAGCTGATTTATGGTCATTTCACTAATAGTTCCATTATTAGTACTTCAAGACTACAGAAAACTGAAAGGGCTTTGGATTCGTGAGAATTATCCTTGAACACAAACGGTCTGTTCTATTCAGCATGCCCCCAAATCTGTCACAAAGCGGTGTACAGGAATGTGGTAATGGAACATATGCAATTATATTAGCAGATTTCATTTTGTTTTGTGCCCCCAGTGCCTAGCATAGTTTCTGGCATACATAGTAGGCACCTAACAAATTGTTGTTCTATTGGACTGGGTTGGATTTGAGATAACAAATCTCCAAAAAGGGCAGAGATAACACAATCTAATGTTGGAAAGTATCTTAGAGGTCGTCTCTTCCCTTTTGTAAACTGATGTCCAGACAGGTAAATAACAAAACTGGAATTTTAATCCAGATATTTTGACTAAATCCTCTTCTCTGCCTACATGTTTAAGGATAAAAGGGTATACTTGCAAACATTTTCACACTAACCATCTGAATTTTCTAAGTGGACTTAGCCATGCAAATAAAAATGTAAGCATAAGTGAATGAAGAGACTTAAACTCCAAACAGAACATAAACAGTATTTGTCTGCCTCTTCTAAACCAAAAATCCAAGCGTGTGATTTTGGTACTGTTCCAGCTTATCTTTTCTGCTAAGAAGAGTGTCTGCTAGAAAGAGGAAAAGAACATATGGTCAGATTAGGATAACTCAAGATCAAGCTGAATGTAGGTCTTTTATAAAATAACTTTTGGTCTTGCCACCTGTGTCAAAATGTAAAATGCCGTGCTTACCAATACCTGTCCTATCTGGCACATGTATCCAAGCCATTATCATCTCTATCTGTTCCCCATATTATTCGTCTAAGATGTTTCAAATGTCAACTTACTGCAAGTAAAGATTTTTATAAAAACTGAATATATGGGAAAAGGAAAAAATGTTAAGTGTCCTATCTAATTTAAGCTTAGCATGATTTATTCTGGGTTTCGCTAAATCTCAGTTAGGCCCCATACTTAATAATTACCTATTATCATCTTTTATAGGAAATGAAATGAGAAGCAATGCTAGCTAAGTATTTTTATTGAGGTAGCTAGGTGGCACACTGGACAGAGCAATGGACCTGGAGTCAGGAAGAACTGAATTAAGATATGGTTTCAGACACCTATTTCTCAAGGATGTTATGAGGATAAAATGAGATATTTGTAAAGCACTCTGCAAACTTTAAAGTGCTATATAAATGTTAGTTGTTACTATTACTATTATCGTATGTTACTGTAGGACATTTGAGTATGTTTAACATAAAAAGTTCTGGTACATGTTAATGGATCAATACTGATGTTTGAATGATGAATTTATTTTCAAAGAATACGTAACATTACTTTATATTGAATTTTTTTTCAATATACAGTTATAATGAAAGAAGTTAAAAGAAGAAAAACACAATACTTCAGATTTCTGCTAGTTGAGTACAACTTTCCACAGATCACATATGGCATCACTGTACTTTACAGAAATGCTTTTGGGTAAAAAAAAAAAATCTAACAACACACACACACACACACACACACACATACACACACACACAAACAAAACCCCCAAGCTGAGAATTCTAAATATGACACTTTCATAGATTTTACAGAAATAACATAGCTTAAAAACAGAAGACTATGCTCCTTCATTTTCCATAAACTCTGTCCAAAAAGTGAGGAATTTTGTACAATCTTCCTCAATATGGGTCCAATTTTTTAAAAAAAAGATTAATTTCATATTTAGTGGGAATGGTATCTCCTGAAAATAAAACACTTGAGTCTATACTTTAGCTAAGGGGAAAAGGGGCCCGACTATTATGTGAATGACTGCAGACTTGGCTGGTATACCACACACTTGACTAACCAGCTATTCTTAATCTATTGTGGTATTTTACTCTCATACTACTCTTCTTTGGAAAGGATCTGAGAAAGATCAAAGGATGTCGGTCATGTGATAGGCATACTGGAAATCAGATAACCAAATTGTTTTTAAGTTGGTCAATGATTAATATCTGCTTTCTTTTCATAAGCTATATTCAAACCTGTGATTTTTCAGTTAAGATCGTATTTTATATATAAATCCAGAAAATTCATTCAGAGACTGAGTTTACATTAGACTGAGGACTCTTAACCAGGGTCCATAAACTTTCACAAAAATATTTGATAACTGTTTCAATATAATTGTTTTCCTTTGTAATTCTATGTATTTTATTTTATGCATTGAAAAACATTATTCTCATAAAGGGTCCAGACACAAAAAGTTCTTAATCTTTTGTGCATAAGGTGATTTCTTTTTTTTTTTTAAGGCAATTGGGGTTAAGTGATTTGCCCAGGGTCACACAGCTGGTAAGTGGATGAGGTGATGTCTAAGGCTTCCTTCTAGCCCAAGATCCTATGAGGTATAATCCAAGATGCTCCAGTTTGGAGAAAAGATATTTCCCAGAAGTACTGACACTTCAGGCATCGTGATATGCAATTATGTGATAGTAGCGTGGGTATAAATGGATGTAAGGAATGACAAACTAAGGAAGATTCTTGGTAGATACAATAACTCGTTTTAATTATATCTATGTCTTTTGATTAATGAACTACAGTAATGCCACAGTTAGCTAAGCATGGTTTAGAAATTTGCTTTTTTGGCAAATAGAGAGTTAACACATTTGTGAATGGGAACGACTTGTGCAAAGATGACTAATTTTAATGACTAAATCCTGGAACTTTTTCACATGTGTATGACTGAAATTGTTGATCTTTTATTTACAGCATATTACTGCACTAGAAATACAGCACTGTTTTCAATCTACTTACTAGACTCAATCAGTAGCAAAATGCCAAATGTTCAATTAGCACAATTTAAAGGACTCAGACAAAAACACCAAGTTATATTAACCTGGTGTTTTCTTTAATGATTTTAGATTAAGTAGAATGAGGGTGACTATAAAGCAATGATATTTTGGAGAGGATGGTGTATGTGTGATCAACCTCATTACTTTACAATCACAATTCTGAAAAACGTAAAAATCTCGACCCTCAAATTTCACAAAGGAAGTTTTCAGAAGCCCAGGTCAGAATGATATTTTAAAAACAAAGTTTGATTAGAAATGCAAACCAAGGAGAGAAATAATAGGCCCACTGTGCTCTTGCCTAGTCAGATCACATTTGAGTACTTGGCCTCCTTGCTGTTTTTTGAATAATAAACTTCATTTCCAAACTGCTTCCTAACTGGCTGTCCCTCATGTGGAATGCTATCTTTCCTTGCCTTCACCACCTGGCTCCTATCCTTTTTGCAAGAGTACTTTCCTGATTCTCCTCAATACTAGTTCTTTCCTTCTGAGATTACCTCTAATTTATCCTGTAGATATCTTACATGGACATGGCTGTCTGAATGTTGTTTCCTCCATAAGAATGTGCGCTCCTTGAGGGCAGGGGCTATTTCTGCCTTTTTTTGGGAAGGATCCCCAGCACCTATCACAATGCCTGACACACAGTAAGAGCTTAATAAATGCTTGCTGATTTGACTTGAGAGCTACATTTTAGGAAAGATGGTAGAGTCTCTAGAGGAGGGCTACTAGAATGTTAAAAGGCTGTAAGAAAAAGGCCGTATGAAGTTTGGTTGAAGAAGTTGGAAATGTTTGGCCTGGAGAAAACAGAAGGCTAGGTATTGATAATTCCACTTAAGTTTTTGAAGGGTTGTCATGTTCTAGTGCTCAGAAGGAAGAATTAGAAGTATACTGAGAAACAGGGCAGTGTAGTAATGGAAACATTAATGGACTTAAGAATCAGGAAAGACATGGGGTTGATTATCTTTCACCTCCCCCCAACACACACACACACACACACACACACACACACACACACAAGCTATGTGAATATGGTCATACTACATGACTCTTGGCATGTCAGTTTCCTACGAAATGGGGATAATTATATCTAAGGTACCTGCTTTAACAAATTGTTGTGGGGATAAAATGAAATGATGTATTAAAAAATCTCTGCAAAGCCTACCTAACATGTCATAATAATGATAATATTAAAACTAAAGTGTTATATAAAGGCCAGTTATTATTTTATTTTAGGCAATTGGGGTTAAGTGACTTGCCCAGGGTCACACAGGTAGTTAAGTGTCAGGTGTTCGATCTGAGGCCGCATTTGAACTCAGGTCCTCCTGACTTCAGGGCCGGTGCTCTATCTACTGTGCCACCTAGCTGACCCAAGGCCAGTTAATATTACAACAGCATTATTTCTAGGTAATTAATACATAATGAAGCTGGGCAGCAGGAAAAACTTTGTACACATACATGGCCACTGTGGAAAGTTAACACAGGCCAGGCTTTCTATTATTCATGGTTCACTATAATATCTTCAGATGAAAAGAGAACAAACAGATCCAAACAATGCATAGATAAGAAGGCGCCTCCCCAAAGCTATTAAACACATAAAGTAGCGTTCCTTTTGCATTGCATCCTTGCTATATGCTTAGGAATACCTCTTTTCAATATGCATACACACAAAGATACACATTCTATTCTTGTTCACATAGCTGCTGTGAAACGTTTTCACAGTACCAGTGGGAAGGCTTTACTGCTTTTGTTCCTGAACAGTCAATGGCTCGCCACGCTGCTCTGTTTGTCTTTAACTTGTCCTAATATGGATATTATTAAACTGCACAATTACAACAAGTATGACATCACTGGAAGGCAATCAAAAGAGTTCTAATTTTATTCATCATTCTAAAGTACTTTCCTAATACAATTAAATTTCTTGGTAGTCCTACTCTTGAGGTCTCCTTGGATCAATTCCCATTTGCAGAACCAATTCACACTATTATAATTTAATAGGATGAAGCAGCCTAGATATATATCCTCTGTTATATTAATTATCATATAAGATATTTTCAATGTTATCAATATGCATCTCTATACTCAGGAAAATACAAGGTTTCCCAAAAGCTTTAATAGCTTAAAACCTCACTGAAACTTTTGGAATATCTTGTACTTAAATGTGAAAGATATTTTTCCGTTCTTTACAAGAAAAGACTTACCCTAGTCTTAGAAAACTTAATGAATCAGATTCTTCCCCTCCAGAGGACTGTGGGGGAGAGGAGGGAATCCTACAGGCCCACATAAAAACACTAGCATTCTCTACGAATGCCTTTATGGCAACTGAGGATGGGGTAAGAGAAAGGATATAAAACAATGGTCATATAGAAAGATGTTATGGTTTGAATTCTGCTGGAAGATCTACACATGGTGTTTAGGTATTACAGAATCCCTATATGGAATACAGTAGATCAATCAGCATTGATATTTTACCAGACGTGTTACTCACACAATGGCAAGGAAAGCAATTAATCCAGACCAAAATAAATCAGTCACATTGGTTTCACTGCTTTAAAAAATACCCAGTTGATCAATTTGAGTATTTATGTTAGCATCACACAAACATGTCCTTTATCGTATATGTTGAAAATTGTCATTCCCTGTTTCTGCTCCACATAAAATCTACTAAGATTCTGTCATAATTTTATATAAATATTTCATTCACACATACTGAAACTTCAAAGATAAATGCAAACACAAACTCCCTGTATTTATCACCAAATTTGAAAGAGGCTGATGAACCTACCTTTATTAATACAGTTCTGATCAATGGAAAATTAATCTTGAAAGCTCTATATCTGCATTCAGTACTAATAAATTGGGCAAAAAAAGGGTTATAACAAACAGTAACACATTCTTTGCAAAGTAAAATTCTATAAAAGCCTAAGTGGTGATCAGAGTTTTTCTATTTAAGTAAATAATCCTCAATATCACTTTTGCCAATAAAAGAATTTTCTTCCTAATTTTTCTATTTCAGAAAACACCCAAAAATATCCAAATCATCTCAATTCTCTTCTGTATCACTTTACATAACTTTCAATCTACATCATTATATAGTCATCATTGACTTTATATAAAGGAGATCTTTATGAGGGGGAAATAAATTATATTTAATTATTCCTAAACAAATCCCATTTAAGAATATAGTCTTCCTCCCCTTTTATAGTTAATATGTAATTAAGGAAGATTTCTCAGTGCTTTGCATATAATAGGTTCTTAAAAACTGGCTGTTAATTGACTAACTGAAAAAATAACAACTTTTCATACTGCCTAGGAAGCAATAATTTAAATAAACTTTGGTTTCTCACTAAAACAAAGGCTTCAAAAATAAGGCACATTTGTATAAATTCATATCTCATTAGAACTTTGCCCTTAATTGAATTTTTTAATTACTGTTTTGGAGACAGATCATTCAAAGTTTGTCCAGCTGTGATGATGATGATGGTGCTGGTAATTACCCTTGAAGAGTTTATAATCTAGTTGGGAAGAGATTCAGTGGAATCTGAAGTACAAGGCTGTGGTATTTATAAGCAGTATGACTGGAGCCAAGTCACTTAGCCTTTCTAAGAAGGTTTCCTCATTTGTAAAATGAAAATAACTTAACACTACCTCCCATAACTGATGTCAAGGAGTAATTTGCAGTCTATAAAGCACAGCAAAATGGGAGTTGTCATCATCCTTAGTAGTACTATAGGGAATATAAACACATAAAAAGACAGTGATATTTACATAGCACTTTGATATTTGCAAAAACCCTTTACATCTATTATCTCATGCAATCCTCACAATAAACCTGTTAAGTAGGCATTATTATATCAATTGTACAGATAAGAACATTGAGCATCCCTGTACCTCTTCGCCAAGCAAAGCTTCTGACACAGAATCAGAACTCAGACCTTTCCTGCTTTTGGTATTTCAGTTCAAAGTCACAGAGTTTACTAGATGGAATGTCCTATACAAAAACAGCAGGATCTAATAATGTGGTAGGATGACCAAGGAAGAAATCACAGAGAAAGTAAGACTTGACCTGGCCTCTGAAGAAGTAATTTTCAATGAGATGGGGAAATGGGAGACGGACATTCCAGACAGATGGTACATCATGACCAAAGATACATTGGCAAGAATTCAACATGTCTGTCTGAACTCAATTGTCTGGTTAACGTAAGAGGATTCATGAGGAAGAGTAGAGGACATAATGAGGAAATACATTAAAAAAAAAAACCAACAGGGAAAAGTTTAAAGTTCAGCTGGGTTGTGAAGGTTTGAATATTACACTAAAGGAAGAGTTTGGACATTTTCCTTTTAATCCAAACAAGGTCATTAAAGGTATTTGACTATGGGAATAAAATCCTAGTCTACTTTAAATTTTCATGGAAAAACATGAATTATGATAAAAAAAAGTACTTAGGACTTCCAATTCCTTCATTTATGAAATGAGTTGGGATTAGATCAGTTATCTCCCAAACTGTCTGAATATGCACCCCTAATTATAAAAGAAGTTTGAGTATCCATGTACAACATATGTATGCTTATTTACAAATGATATGCATGTACTACTATAGTAAGAGAGTGTAAATTGAGAACCATAAAAATATAAAGCTAAGAGAAATGAAACAGTGCAAAAATGTTTTTGCTTACATCAAGATATTGTTAATAATCATTTCTGGATGAGAGCAATGAATGTGCTTCAGCATTTTGAAAAGGCCCTTGAGTATGCTCTATGGGATAGGGCAGGCTTGCAGACAGTAACAGTTAGTAATTAATTATTCAGTTACTTTGATCAATATAGCTAGCCCAAACAGGTGAATTTCTTTCTTTGGATAATTTAAAATCGGAAGATACGTAAAATAACAATCAAATAATAGTTCATAACAGCAACTGAGTAACACTCATATTTATGAATATATTTATAATACACAATGCCAAAAAAAACCTCTTAGCAGAAAGAGTTCAATATAAGTTCATTCCTCTAATTTACTATTCATGTTTTAATATCTTAAATTGTATCTTTGTAGAATAGTCAGTTAACAAGCATTTATCAGGGGGTTGAGAATGACATTGAGGTTGTGAACCTAGATTACTGAAAGAATGGTATTGCCTTTGACAGAAATTGGCAAGTTTATTAGATACGTGGGTTTTTTGGGGGGATATAATATAATAAAATTTATAGTGAAAAAAAAACCCTACTCATTCTTTAACCCAGATGGCAGAGGCAGCAGGGGATGGGGGTGGGGCAGGAGGAAGGTAAGTATTTCTTACTCATTGTTTATTTCCCAAAGTGTGCCTAGGGGCAGGGGATGAGTATTCTGGAGGTGTGGAGAGGGTAGATTTTCCTAATGGTACTTGTGTGTCTGTCACTACAGTATTCTAGGCTCTGGTTAGGCTACAACTGCCCTGAGGCTTACACAATGGTGGCAGGGGATAGAATAAGCAAATGTTGGGTCATAAGAGATGAAGGGTACATGTGGTGAAGTTGGAGAAAAGTCCCACGATTGGCTATCTTAAGAACAATGGTATCACACTAATCTTTCCACCCTCCAATGTACTGATTACATGCTTAGGGTCCCACCATAGGCACCTGGTGGCCTTGGGGACCTGAACTAGCTGACATAAAGTTCCTGAGAGCTCTAAATCTATGGTCCTAAACAACACATAGGAAAAAGAATCACAATGATACGGACACTTGTTTTCTTTATAAAACACACACTACTCATCAGATCCTAGATTTAAATTTAGAAGGGAGCTTGAAGGTCATCTCACACACAAGGAAAGATGAATATAGTAGTGTGGTCTCAGCACATTGTATGTGTTTATTTACTTAAGAGTATATAGAGAAATGGACAGGGAGTCTAGATTCTTGGTTTCCAGTCCCAGCTCTGTGGGTAACAGTGTAATTGGAGAAGTCTTAAATCTCTTCATGTTTTATCTATTGGATTAGATGATCTCTAAAGTTCCAGTTTTAAAATTCAAATATAGCCAGAGGGTTCTTGAGAATATGGCCTATGTTCATGAGACAACTGAGATGTACGTAAAAGATGTGCTCCACTTTAAAGCATTCTAACACTCTTAGGTATATAACATTTTTTTTAAATAGCAACTTAAAACTGCTCACTACTAACCCAGTTTTCCCAATTTAGTAAGACTATGCTTATATATAACAACTATATTTTATAGATGCATATTTTAAAAATAATTTTCTTTACATTTAATGGGTCATATATATGACTCCTGAAATGTTAAGGATTGCATCACATATGGCTTACACCACCAACAAAGAGGGTTACTCCTCACTCACTAGGTACTTCAAAAATGTTCCATGAACATATCCAGACTTTCAAGCAACAAATACTTTGTTACTGTAGGAACACTAAATCTGCTTTCATGGTGAACTAAATTTTAAGGATGAATTATTTTTTATCACTTCAAGAATGAATTATTATTGAACTTATTATGGCTGTTGCTGAAAAAGTGCCTGTAGATCATACATCTTCGATTACTGGATAAGGAACTTGATTTCATTGCTGAAAGCTGGATCAAATATTAGCTTTTATCTAAGTACTAGTTTTAACCAGGGCCTTATTCCACTATGTTAAGTAAGGACAGTTATATTTTGCAACTAATTTGAAACCACATGTAAGCTGGGTCAGTGTGAAGGAGAAGTAATCCATTTTGCAGACTGTAGATTATTCAATACTAGGGGGCAGAAAAGCTGTTTTTCTGTGGTGAGGAAATGGATTGCAGTATTCTGCAGTTGAAGAGGCAGTACGTGGATGTGTGTGAGCACACATAATATGTGAATTTAAGTTCAGTCTGAAAATCATTAACCTTTCATCACATTCTGACAGTAACTGAAGGTGAGAGAGAGAAATGCCTCATTTCCCAGCTCTCAAGTTCTCTGAACATATAAGTCAAAATCCTAATTCTGTAGTGGTACCTACTGAGCAAACTTTAAGGAAATTATTCAAATATTAGGAGGGGAAAAAGGAACGGCTGAAGCATATACTAATCAGTATAGCAAAACTTTTGATTCTAATGTGCATCACTTGAACTTTATTTATACTTTTTCATAAATTTTCACCTTTCTCCTAGTAGATGGTAAGCTTCCCAAAAGAAAATGCTATTTCTGATTTGATCTTTGTATCTCCCCTTCCTAGTACCATGTTCGGCACATACAGCAGGGCACTGATATCATAGGACCCTAGAGTTGAGGGATCTCAGAGACTACCTACCCCACCTCACAGCTGCAGAGATAATCCTCTATATCAGCACTTCTTAAACCGTGGGTTGTGACCCCATACCTACAGTTTAAGAGGCACTGAAGGGGTCGCAAGTGGAAAAAGTTTAAGAAGCCCTGCACATCACTATGTCATCACCCAGCCTCCGGTTAAAACCTCCAGGAACAGGAAACCTGCTACCTCTTGAGGCAGCCCATTTCATTTCTAGATGGCTCCTATGGTTACAAAGTTTTCCCTTCAATTGAGCTAAAATCTGCCTTTCTGCAACTTGACCCATTATTCCTAGTTTTGCCCTTTAGTTTCAAGCAAAACATACAATTCTCTTTCAAAGATGAACCCTTCCTATATGTGAAAACAGCTATGTCTTGCCTAAGTCTTTTTTCCCCCAGACTAAATTTCTGCAGATCTTTTAACAAATTCTGGCAAAGCATGGTTTCTTTCCCCATCTTGGTCAACTTCCTAGACTGTGAATGTCTTTCCTAAACCGTAACCAGGAACAAATACAACACCCCAGAGGTAGTATGACCAAGAATGCACTGAAGTGGTGGTGGTGGGGACATACAAATACACAGCTTGGGGTTCAAACACTGAGTATATGGAATAGCTTATAGCCCAGTTTGAGTATAATGTATGTTTCACATAGGGGAGTAATAACAAACAGTGAGACATACTGGGAAATGTAGGTGGTACAAATATAAGGGAGCAATAATTGTATTTTAAGACATATTTTCATAATGTAAAAAAAACTTTTAAGCAGCAAAGTTAAGTTGGAACTAAAGTAGAAAGGGAGCTAGATTTGAACTCAGATCACCTGGTTTCAAAAACTGGCTGTCACATATTCTGTATGACCTTTGACAAGTTACTTAACTTAAGGTGGTATTAGTTCCTCCACAAAATGTGAGTCCTGGAGTACATGTTTCTAAGGCTCTTCTCAGATCTAAGTCTATGACCTTATTTCATTTATCCCTTCATTTAAACCTCTGGTAAAAATGTCAAATATTAGGGTACTCTACTTCAGAACACAAGTTATTTCAATTCCTTCACTGGCATGGTCTCATCTCCCTAATTCCTATTTCTGTTTTGTCCACAAATAGAGCATGAGATACTACATTAAGGAATACTTTGCTAAATTCAGGTTTTTAGCTTTCCCATCAGCCATCAATCTAGCAAACCTGTCCAAAATGGAAATGAGATTAATATGGCATGACTAGTCCCAGATATGCTGACTATTAACAATCATTGTCACATTTTCTAAAAGCTTACAAATCATCTTTTTAATAAACAAATAAGAATCTTGCCAGCAAAGTAAAGTCAAGCTCACAGGGCTATATTTTGAAGTCTGATATCTAAAACCTATAGGGAATGGGCATACATATATAAGATTAAGAATCACTATCCAAGGGGCAGGTAGGTGGCACAGTGGATAGAACACCAGCCCTGGAGTCAGGAGGACCTGAGTTCAAAACACAGCCTCCATCACATAACACTCACTAGCTGTGTGCCACTGGGCAAGTCACTTAACCCCAATTGCTTCACCCCCTCCCAAAAAAAAATTACTCTCCAATAGACAAATGAACAAAGATCAAAATAAGCAGCTTTCTAAAGAAGAAATGTAAAATATCAATAACCATATGAAAAACGCAGGAAAGCACTAATAAGAAAAACACAAATTTAAAAATGTTTAGCTATCATTTCACATTCATTGAATTGGCAAAGGTGGAAAAAGATGGACATTCTCTATCCTAGAGGAGTTATGAGAAGATGGGTACATGAGTATGCTATCAGAGGAACCATAAATTAGTCCTTCTATTCTGGAAAACAATTTGTAATTATACAAGAAAAGTTTCCCAATCATTTGTACCCTTTGAACCATCAATCCCACTATTGGGTTTATATACAATAAGATCAATGACAGAAAGGCTCAATATATACTAAAACATGTATTCAGAACACCACTTTTCCTAGTAACAAAATGTTAGAAAGAAAATATATGCCTATTGCTTGGGGAATGGCTGAACAAATTGTGACATATGAATATTATTATATCTACTCTCTCTTTTTTTTTGGGGGGGGAGGGCAATTGGAGTTAAGTGACTTGCCCAGGGTCACACAGCTAGTCAAGTATCTGATCTGAGGCCAGATTTGAACTTAGGTCCTCCTGATTCCAGGCCTGGTGCTCTATCTACTTCACCACCTAGCTGCCCCCCTATTGTATCTACTCTCAACCAGGCCAAGCTAATGATTAAAGCTTGAGATTAGAATATAGTAAAGCATCTGTGGGTCATAAAATGGTATAAAAAACAATTTTACTTATATTTAAAAGAATATAATTCCTAAAGTAAAAAAGGACATTAATTCAGAAAAAACACTGTTCCCCTCTGCCTTCCCATTCACCACAGCAATATGAAGACACTCAGTCAGAAAGGCATCCTCCCTACAGAGTTACAGGAATTCTGCCAAAACCTCTGATAGCAACTCCCCAAAGACAAGGCACACTACGACTCAGGCAACAAGGAAGCCAAACTATCTCCTTGCCCCCTTAAAGGACCAGCTCCACCTATTATAAAATAAGTACCACCCTGACCACAGCACCTTAATGGGAAATGATTATGGGAACTCAGAGAAACATGAGGAAACCTGAATTAAAAAGGAGAGAAAGCAGTTCCTGGAGAGCAAAATACAAAATGGTTGTGAAATGTAAATGAAGATAACACTGTAAGAGAACAATTCAAATGAAATAAAATGATTAATATTGTTTCCAGATGACTCATATAAAACTATACTACCTTCCTTCTTCTCTATTAAGAAAGGGTAAGCTAAAAGTACAGAATGTTACATGGTCTATCAGTCACAATTCCTATAACTTACAGTTCTGTTAAACTATGCTGCTTTTTTTTTAAGGGGGGAGGGTTTGTAATTATAAGTGATAAACTGACATGAAGACAGAGTACTAAATTTGTAAGTCAGGAAGAGCTGTTAGATCCTATGTCAGACACTTGCAAGTCATGTGACCCTGACCAAGTCCCTTTAACTTCTTTCAGCCTCAACTTCCTTCTCTGTAAAATAAGCATAACAATAGCACCTACCTCATAGGGTTCTTCTGATGATAAAATGAAATAATATGTAAAATTTTAACATGCTAGACAGATGCTAACTATTATTGTTTTCTAATCTTCCCACTGAAGGATCACTCTTTTTAGCAGATGAAACAAGAGTACATAGCTGTTTTTTCAGCATTGCCTGATCCATCCATCTTCAATTCACTGTTCCAATGTTTCTCTAATCTTCCTCTTGACCTCAATACATCAAACCTGCTATCTTCAGCATTTATCTCCAACCTCAGATCACTTTGTGTATTATTAGCATTCCAGACAATAATCTTACAAAATATTGCCACTCTTCTGAATTCACCATAGTTCTCTGCTCACTTCCATATTCTATACATGTGTTGTGGTCCATGTCCATAATCTCCAGTGGATTACTTGAGTTGGAGAGTTCTGACCTGCAGGAAGGCCAAAGCTAATAAAGGAGTCCAACCTAAATCTAGCACCAATATGGGGACTCCCTTTGGAGAGGGAAGTCAGAAGGATGCCTAAGGAAGGGTGAACCAGCTCAGGTCAAGAACGGAAGAAGTCAAAACTGACCAAGTCAAAGCTTCCATGTTAATCCACAGTCAGGCTGGGCCCAGGACACCCTTCCAGCCTGTGTGAGACAGAGAAATCCAGTCTCAGAATACAAAAACAAAAAAACTACAAACAAACCAACATAATTAATCCTACACTGTTCTTGATGTTTCTGACACAAGCTTTTTTTTGGGGGGGGCCCTAGGCAATGGGGTTAAATGACTTGCCTATGATCACACAGTTAGTAAGTGTCAAGTGTCTGAGGCTAGAGTTGAACTCAGGTCCTCCTGAGTCCAGGGCCAGTGCTCTATCCGCTGCCCCAATACAAGCTCTTTTGAGCAAAACATAATTTTCCTAAGAAAACCATAGGCTAGGGATTGGACTTGTGATTTCATTGGTATGAACGCAAGCTAACTTCATGCAGCATATGGAATGACCACTTGCTTTAAGTATTATAAAGAGGCGATTTCTGTTCTGGTATAGTTTGAAATCAATGGCCACATACCAGAAGGGAATTAGTAAGTCATATTTTAGGAAAGAGCTTCCAATGATAAAGATGGAATATCATATCTATTAAAGGTTGGAATATTAAGGGAAGTAGTTGTTATTGTACAGAGAGTAAGTACAGTTAGTTTGAGACTGCTGAAAGAAAGCCTATTCCGCTACTCTAGGTGCTAGCATTCTAAGGCAATATGATTTGTATGCAAATAAGACACAACTACACACATGTTACACCCAAAGACCCCACTTGGGTGAATGTCCATAAGGAACAATAATAATGATTACCAAGCAACATTTACATAACACTTTAAGTGAGAAACAGCTATTAGCAAATTCATTTAGATAATCATAATAATTATTTATATACAGACACATTTATAGTATAACTAACGCCCCCACAAAGTCCTGCTCCAGTGATTCACCATGGTGTGGAGATTACCTGGGTTTCTTAAAAGCTATGCCAGTAGAACCTAAGTTCTGGCAGATTCTATGATGTGGTAAAGACTTCCACCATGACCCCAGCAACAGACCGAGTGAGTTGGCTTTCAGAACAACCCAGTGGTCACTTGGTGATGAACTTTTTTAAGACAATGGCAATCTTAAAAACAAAGAAAAATACAAAATAGGGTTGCTTCCTTCCTCTTACTCAATGATTGCTGCCAAATGGTGGGAAAGAAGGCAGAGAGGTTAAGATTCAACACAGTTTTTAAATCATTACAACAAACTATTAACATATGATATTAACATATATAATAATAAACAAATTAATCTATTCATTGGTACTCTTAAATGTGAGATTCTTGTCTGATGACATAGTGGAGAAGAATCACAGAAATACTGATATTCTTGTTAGAAGATATAAGATATCCTTGTTATATTTTGCAAACAGAAGAAAAAAGGTTACTGGAACTAAATGGGGGGCCAAATTAGAGGAATGGATTTTATGATTTGTCTCAACACAACAAGACACATTTTCCCCCATGGGATATTTGGACACCTTCTATTAGAGAAGTGATGGTAAATATCTGCAACAAAGATCACCATGAAAACAACTGCAGCTTATGTACCAACATCAGTTGTTGAGGATGAAGAAATAAAGGGATCCTACAAAGAACTAATCAATACTCTCCAAATTAAATCAATAAAGTGCCTATCACTCTGACACTATGTAGTCAAAGGCAGAAAGGGGTGTGAATAGTGAGAAATAGACAGGAAAGAATCGTTTAGGAAAAAGGAGTATGACAGGCCAAACAGAAGCTCAATGCCTTCATGTCATGAACACTTTAAGAAAATAATTGGTAGGCAGAAGAGAGAGAGAGAGAGAGAATGCCAAATAATATCACTAAAATGAAACAGACTTCATTTTAATGAAGAGGAAAAAGTCTTGATATCAAGGCGGATGTTATCAAACCACTGACTTGTCAGGATGAAGATCGAAATGACCAAAAAGAAAAAAATGAAGAATAATGATGAAGAGACAATATACCATTGAAACAGCTTGATACTGTACTACTTAAGCAAATAATCATCAATGAGAAGTGGTAAATAGATACAGGAAACCAAATACAGAGATATGATGACTTTCTATAGATGTTTTACTGCTGTAGTTTGGAGAGGTGTCACAATAAGATTAAAAGTGACCAGAAAGTACCTGAGTCAGCAAACACTTGATGTATTTGCCAAGTAGGGTATTGTAAGATGAAATGGGAGGATAACAAATAGAAGGAAAATGGCTAAGATCTGTAAATAGAATTGTAACAAATTGATTTCACCATCAGGTATAATGGAAATACCACATCTGGACCCTAAAATTAAAGTTCTGGATGTCCCTATGGGGAAGAAATCGCACCAAAGATGGCAAAAGAAATCAGACTGGCCCAAGTACATATTAAGGGAATCTGTTCTGGACAAGACAGAATTGTGAGAGCATTAAGAATCTGATCCGTAAGACATACGAAGGAGGAAAAATAAAGGTCTGGAAAAAATCCTGGTTGTCATTAATACTAAACAAAGTGACTGAGAAAACATCCATTACCAACCTATATGCCTATACAAAATCTTTACATAAGCTATCAATTTTTCTCATCCTTGATAAGGCTGTCGGTATAGAATAGAATCAGGCTTTCATGAGCAATATTCAACAATATGCCACATTTTTATCATTTCACAACTGATTGACAAACATAGAGAACATAAGATTCTCCTGTGGTTATCGATCATTGACTATGAAAAAAGTATTTGACTCAGTAGCATAAACCACAGCTTAACACCTTTTCCAACAAGCCATTTCTTGAAAGTTTCCATACACACACACACACACACACACATATATAAACATATATATATATATACACACATATGTATAAACCCTTTTTGTTAATTATTAACAATTATTATTGTTAAATTTGAATTGAATTATTAATTCAATTATTATTAATCCTTTCCAAGGAACTGGAAGCAAAGGAGATGTCCAGTGATTGGGAAATGACTTAACAAATTGTGGTATATGAATGCAACAGAACAGTATTGTAAACTCTTCGAGGGCAAGGACTGTCATTTACCTCTTTTTGTATCCCAGTGCCTGACACATAGTAGGCATTTTATAAATGTTTCCTGAATTGAATTTTACTGTTCTGTAATAAATGTGTGATGATTAAAAAGGTTCAAGAGATACAGTTTCTGGGTAATTCAATAATTTTATTAATAAGGCCAGTACATTATTAACAAAAGGATGGTCATCTGGCCATCTCTCTTAGACCAAAGACAATCATGGCAGCAGGTTCACAGTTTATATACTTTTAGAAGAGTAGGTATGCAATAACGGCTGAGAGTAACATCATATCACCCTGTCACCCTCAGAGAGACTTATCTCTCTATACCTAGTCCACCTAGGACAATCTATTCAAAGAATGTCTGCCCCACCCAACCCTGAGAAGAACACAATGGCTCTTCCACCCCAGCAGGGTCTTGAATGAGAAAGTCCAATTACATTATCAGCCATGTCCTTCAAGAGACTGAACTTTTTAAAATCAGGACTTTAGAAGAACGGGAGAATTCTGGATGTCCCCAAATTACCGACTGTTAATTATCATTTCTCTCAAATGAACAATGAATAAAGAGAAGTATGGAAAGATTTACACAATCTGATACAGAGTGAAATAACCAGACCTAAGAAAAATCAAAACGATAACATAAACTGAAAGATAAAATCATAAAACAATTAAAAGCAGGCATGACACACTGAACGTATTTTCAGACTTTTTCAGTGTATTGACTGGTTTTAATTCAGTTTTTATCTCTTTCTTTTTCTGTTTTTAAAAATATTATTCAATGTCTTGCACAGTTTCACATGTAAAACTGATATATTATTGCTTGCCTTCTCAATGGCTGGTGGAGAGCAGGGAGGGAGAGAATTTGGAACTCAAATTAAAAAAAAATATTAGAAATAATAAAAAAATTTTAAAATAAATAAAAATATTATTTGTTATATGAGATAGATCTCTGGTAAGAGGGGTACTAGGAGAAATTCTGGTGACATTAAAAAAAGTTAATGAAATTTAATCTTTAAAAATTCCTTAAAAGACATTATAGAAATAACCTTCTTTAATGATCCTCTGTTCATCTACATCAGGCAAGGCATAAAACACAGAGGACTGCAAAAGGTGTTCACTACAGTGACAGAGGAGATTCAGTAAAGAATATAGGTTGAAAATGGTTTCTTTGTGGATACTGAGCCCTTCCAAATGCTCCTGTTTGTGGGTGACATCATAT
This sequence comes from Phascolarctos cinereus, assembly GCF_003287225.1. Classification (NCBI taxonomy): domain Eukaryota; kingdom Metazoa; phylum Chordata; class Mammalia; order Diprotodontia; family Phascolarctidae; genus Phascolarctos; species Phascolarctos cinereus. Next base: position 12,766,909 of record NW_027556098.1, read on the forward strand.
TGCTTACAGCAAGCCCTGGATCATTACAGAACCTCCTGGAAGAGATCTATAGAGCCACTCAAAAGAGTTTGGCCTCACTAGCCACACATTTAAAACCAAGTGGACAAAGACTATCTATTACTCAAATTATTACATGCATTTGGATGGATGAGGTAAGCCCAGCAAAGGAAGAGAGCAGAATGAATGGACTGCCAGTGGAAATTGCAAAGCTCCTTTAATAATCCCAACCTCCCCATGGAAACAAAGGTCCATCTCTTTTAAATGAACGTTCCACCAGTGTTGCTGTTTGGCATGCACGTGATACATGTAATACAACAATCTCCAAAGAATTAAAAATGAATATATTGTAGAAGAAATGTACACAGGTGCACAAAACCTGATACATACTTAGTAAGCACTTAAAAATGTTTGTTGATTGATTGGTGGGCGTGAACAGACTGCAACAAAAAAACCATAAGGAACTTCGAAGAAGAAAAGGAATAAAGGAAACCCTAATGGAAATGTACAATAAGAAGAAAAAAAGAAGCTGGTCTCATGGGAAAAGTCAGGGTTTATGGGCAGAGGGCCAGAGAGTTATGCTGGTATTTCCACAACAGCAGGAAAAAATGAGGAAAACCTCTAGCATGTTGGGTGAACTTATATCCAATCTATTTGAGGACATGGACAGGATTGGAATAGGATAAGCAAGGAGAGATGGTTTACAATTTGCATCACTGGAGAGCACTGCTGAATTGATGAGTTCACAGACCATGAGTATCTAAGCATATTTATAATTAAATATATATTAATGTTTCTTAAGAATACTCCACTGAAGTCCCACTTCTGATGCATCATTTTGAAGCGGAAGTAATCTGAGCAAGACTAGTGAATTAGAGCTCTGGCAGGCCATAACAGACAGGTCCCTCCAAACCATAAAGTCCTACACTACATATACAGTGGCAGAATGTAAATCTGTTGTCTGAGGATCAGCCTAAGTAAATTTAGAATGATTCATCTTTAGAAGGCTAGCCATCAGGAGATGAAATATTCTGGCTATCATGATTCATTTACCAAGATGTGGTGGCGAGGTTGTAATGTGTATTGGTGGAGAATATAATCCCACTGATAAAATCACAAGACAATAATTTATTATCTTTATGTAGCCCAACGTTGGGACAGCTATAGTGCCAGGCCCAGAGTCAGGAAGACTCATCTCCCTGGGTTCAAATCTGACCTCAGACACTTACTAGTTGAGTGACCCTGGGCAAGTCACTTAACCCTGTTTGCTTCAATATCCTTATCTGTAAAATGAGCTGGAAAAGGAAATGGCAAACTACTCCAGGATCTTTTCCAAGAAAACCCCAAACAGGGTCATGAAGAGTCAGACATGACTAAACAACAAAGCCTAAAGTTGCTGAGACGCAAGTTAAAAAAGACATTTTATAATGATGTTACACACTGAATAGGATCATGGAGAATTTGGATATTCATGCTGTACTTTTAAGGGGAATCCCAAACTCTTGGAGGACTTGCCAGAAGAAACAGACTCTTCGGGCTTGACTGTTAAAAGAGACTTTCTAAAAAGAACTTATTCACTTTCTGTATTATTATTATTATTTTGGTTCAAGTTTTCTTCCACAAAGTGACTAATATGGAAATGTTTTACATGATTGCACATGTATAACCTGCATCAGATTGCTTACTGTCTCAAGGAGAGAGAGAAGGGGAAAGAAGGAGGAAGAAAATTTGGAACTTAAAATTTTAAAAAACAAATGTTGAAAATTATTTTTACATGTAATTGGGGGAAAATAAAATATTGTGTGTGTGTGTGTTTAAGAGAGCTCAGCTTATACTTTAGCTCCAAGTGGCCTGACAGAAAGGACTGTTCCCCCATACTTTGAGACCTCATAAGTGGATGTGGAGAGATGGGAGCAAGGCACAAACAAATAAGCATATCAACCAAAAAGTAAAAAGAGGGACGATGTACATGGGGCAGAGAAGTGGACTGAAGCGGAGACTATCTACAACCAGCAGTTGGTAAAAAGAATTCTAGTCAGTGGCTTTTTTTCCCCTTTTTTTCCCCTAGAACACAGAAGTGACTCTAGCAGTATCACCTATTTCACCTATATTTTGTTTAAATATTTATGTACATTTCTTTATTATTTGATACTGCCAGTAAATTACATGGCTAAGAGAGATTTTTATCTAATGCTATAAATTCATTGTCTGGGATTGAGGGGTAGAAACAAGTCCATGGGACTAGAGTCTTCCCCAATTTACTCTAGAATGAAGGTTGTGTTTTTGTAAATATGGTCATTTTAAAGGTTATTCCAGAACATATCCAACCAGACTGTCGTTAAATCCAAGAGACAATTTGTAAGGAAACGAGCCAGAGACAGAGTGGGGGAAGATTGGTGTATTTGTCCCTGAGTGCCTTGTTTATAGCCTGGCATCATACACCCATACTATAGGTCTTCACACTCTAAGTAAGATTCTGTGCTGCTTCTTAGAAGAATGTGTGATGTGTGCAAAATCTAATCCCAAATATTTACTGACGGGTAGAAATAAATCAAATAAACTCCATTTAAAAGAACAAATATTTTTAATTGACATGGAAACATAAGCAAGAGGAATGAATGTATTTATTAATAGTGCTTTCCTTTTTCTGGACCTCAGCCCAAATTAAGTCTTGAATGCTAGTGTATAACTAATATTTTGACAAAAATGAACCAGAATATTTACTTACTTAATTATTAGCCACTAGAAGTAACAGACCAATTAAATGGGACACAGGCATGCGGAACCTTCAAACAACTGGCACTGAGTCAAACCCAAACATTACAACTAGAAATGTGAAACAATGTCCCCCAAAATTCTGATATTTCCCTACAAAAGGTACCCATCTCAAACTTTTAGAACAAAGGAAAACAAAATATAGATCAGATGCATCAATCAATTGATCAATAGATAATAAAGTATTTTCTGAGCACTTACTATATTCCAAGCACAGGGGATACAAATATTAATTAGCGAGACAAAAGGCTGTTCTCAAAGAGCTTATAATGAGTAAAGAAAATGGGTGAGGGTGGGGCTGAGTGTTACAGTGACAGTGACATGGCATGGAGTGGGCCAGGAAGTGGTAGGAGTACTAGATCAGGCAAGATAAGGCAAAAGCTCACCTGTGAGCGCTGAGGGACCCAAGAGCAGGCTTCCAGGTTACCAGTGGCAAAGAGGTAGAGGTGTGATGGTCAGAGTAGACATCATGGCAAGGAATGGTCCACGATGTCTTTATAGAGAGATTTCTTTTTTATTTATTGCTTAATTATAGCAAATTAAACCTAGCTGGAAAGCTACAGCCCAGAACAATGATAAAACAATCTTTCTTTGGGTTAGATACTTGTGCGTCAGATTTTTCTGTCATATCTCTCAAAATTTCTGTTTTCAGTCTTTGTAATTCTAGGGAGATATTCTCATTCTCAATGTAGATTTACACAAATTAACTAAAAAGTTAGCAGGAGCAGCTTCAACAGTTCTGGGTATGTAGTAGGTCATCAAAGACTTGTTTAATTGATTGCTGCGTGACCCAATTAAGTAAGCATTGACAGGCCAGTCTCCGGTGTGCCCAGATGAGCTCAACAGTCATTTTCCAGCTCATATGTTGCTCCTCAGGCATGTTCGGATTTGTGATAGAAAACATAGGATAAAGAGTAACAGGACCTGGGGTTAAACCCTAGTTCTAATGACTCACTGCCTATGTGACTGAGAAAGTCTTTATTTAAACTCTCACTACCTCAATGTCATCATCTATAAAATAAAGGTTTGGACTAGGTCCTTTAACATACTGTAAGTTTTTGACTTGTTTGTTTTTCAATAACACAGCTGGTTGGACATAATCTTTTTTTTTGGGGGGGGGGCAGGGATTAAGCAGTTCTTAGAGAATATGATATATCTAGAGGCCAAGAACTGAGGAAGTGCTAGGTTGTACTTTTAGCTCCTTTCCTTGAGAATGGAGAGAGAGAACTGTGCTAACAGAATCTAAATTCTAATTTTTGTTTTTTACTCTAAATAGTAATGGATCTCCAGGATTGCAGATTTCTTGATTTTACTCGGTTTTGTCTAAGTAATGAGGAAAGATAGCAGAAGAGAATTATAGAACTTATTTTTCAAGTTGAGAAACACAAAATGAAATGCATGTATATCCTTGAAATTTATAATGCTTTCAGCATAAATCAAGAAGTCTGTATTCACAGAAGTGGACTGAAATCACAGACTATTAGATTACTTGTTTACAAGTTGCCAAAGAAACCAGATTAATTTTTTATCCACAATGAATCACTTGCTCATCTAAGTGAAACATTTACTTGACCCAAGGAGCAGACGTGGTATTTCTCTTCAAACTAAAAGTCCAAGTTTTAAGATTCTTGCTTCAGGTTTATCATTTACTAGTTGAAAGATCTATTTTATTCTGTTTTATTTTTCATATGAATCGAGATGTAATTTACATGTAGAACCAATATGTATTACACATAGTAATACATATTATAAATAGCAATAATACCTAATACTTACATGGTATATCATAGCTTTTAAAGTGCTTTCTTTCTTTATAACGTACAGAAGCCATGCTTTTAATAATGCCTTGTAGAATTTTGAGGTAGGCAATACAAGTATTATTATTATTCCCATTTTATAGGTAAGAAAACTGGGGGTAACCAGTTGTTAAATGGTTTTGCCACAGTTCCACAGTAAGTTTCAGAGCTGGCACCAGAATACAGGTCTTCTGACTCTAAATACAGTGATTTTTGCATGATGCCACACTATCAGTACTGACATTAACAATGTGTCATTGTTACATATTTTATAATATCACTACACTGAAAGGGCACTGGGTGGTGCTATGGATAGAGTACTGAGATTGGAGTCAGGAAGACATCCTCATAAGTTCAAAACTAACCTCAGGTACTTACATGTCACTTAACCTTGTCTCAGTTTCCTCACCTGTAAAATGAGCTGGAAAAAGAAATAGCAAATCACTCCAGTATCTTTGCCAAGAAAATCTCAAACAGGATCTTAAATTGTTGGACATGATTGAAAAATGACTGGATAAGAACAACAAACATTGAAAGAAATCTTACGATGGAATAAAATGTAAGGGTCTCTTAAACTATTTTTCATATAATCTTATATAAAACCATTTGTAATTTTCCATTTTCTATCTTTTAAGCTCTCTTTTAAAAATTTCAATTTGGGAATTTTTAAATCACCCTATATTTCACAATTTAAAAAATACTCAAATTAGAGGTATTAAAAAAATTTAATCTGATTTCACACTATCTTCAAAACAAAAAGAAGAGATGAATATAATTTTATTAGTTGATTTTTTAAAAGCACTGACACAGGGCATAATTATGGATTATGTAAAATCATCCTTACAATCAGAAAATACTGAATTTTGTTCATATTACACACGGGTTATTTCACACTTACCACATGCAACCACTACACCAAGAGAGGAAATTCTAAGTTTAAACTACCATTTTTTCATAGAGACACAACCTCCCCCAAACCTCTACCCTGAAAAAGCAGATGTTTTATGTTTGTTTCCTTGCAAAAAGAATTACACTAGTCTTGAAAGATGTCTTAACATCATCAAAGAACTAGACTGTCAGTACAATTTCTGTCAGGGTAAACTCTGCAAGGCTTCATGAAAAAGCCTTTTCATTGCAAGCACCAACCACCCGAGGGCAAAAACAATGCTTTGCTAAATGCTTCTCTTCCTGCTATGCCCACATACAACACAGACTAGATCTTGGGTTGAAAATTTAAAGGTCATAATCAGTTTACCCACTTTGTCACTCCTTCCCTCCACCTACCAGCCACCCTTAATGTTACTGAGCTTCACAGAGTTAAAGTTTTACAGTTTATCTACAATTTACTCCAGGAGACCAAGTCACAGTGGGTATATAAATCCAAGCGCACTTACCATAACACCATCACCACTTAATAGTCATTCCTCTAGTTCAGTCATGTGTAAAAGTCTGTTTAGGGTAATATGTAACTAATAGCAGGTTTCTAAGACTAACATCTAACATGGATGTATACAAGCCATAAAATCTGTATTTTGAAAGAAATTATACAATTTTTCAGACCTGTGGTACATGGAAAATTGCCTCCTAAGGAAATGACAATATATAAAAGCATGTGGAGAAAGGTTGTAAGCTATGTTCGTGAAGGGAGTATCCACTCTGAGAAAATAACACATTGTTCTCAGTGTCTGAATGGAAAGATTTACTGACATTTTACTAACAATCAGAAAATCTGTTCTTCTGCTCAGAGACAATTTTTAGACTTCTGGCAGAAACTATAATTCCCACTAAGTTAATTCAAATCTTTTGTGTGATGACTCTACATCCTTCTCCCCTCCCCCACCCTTAATTTTTCAAAATTCTAAACACCAAATAAAATAAGCATTTTCCTACACATAGTTGAACAGAAAAAAAGGACCATACCCAAAACTGTGCATCTCTATCATGGGCCACTTGGTCTTCTTTTAGAATATACAATAAATTCAACAGGTAACTTTCAAAGCTCTCCTGCTTATCTGTGATTCTTTCTGGCCTTCCTTCTGTTCTTTTCTGTGAATTTTTTTTAAAAAAATGTTTCAATGATCTGATCTTTTCTTTTTCTTGTTTGGCTGCACCATCCCTAGCCCCTCTCTCCTTCCCATCTCAGTTCCATTTAAAAGAAAAAAGAAAAGCGAAACCCTTGTAGGACATATGCATAGTTCAGTAAAACAAATTTCCAGACTGGTTGTGTCCAAAAATGTATGTCTTATTCTGCATCTTGAGTCTGTGATCACTTCTCTACCAGGAAGTATCATCATGTTTCATTTTTGACCTTACATCTTAAATGCTCAATTACTTAATTACATCCTTGTATCTTTGATCTTTATATCCTGCTTAATGTTGTACTTTAACTGTTACTTTTCTCTTGAAAATTTTCCATTCTTTGGTGTACCTCAGTTGACATTCTAACAGCTAAATGCTCCAGAAACCACACAGAGAACAAATGAATAAATGCAAAAGCATTTTTTGTGTACTTACTGTGTGCCTCTTGCAAACTACAAGGAAGAGGACTCATACCAGCATGGCTTCATGTATGTGACTAGTTACAGACTATGTGATAGTGGCTACGTTGGAGGAGCAGTCTGGTAAGTAGAGTTGTTCATCATAAGTGGGCAGGCAACTAGGTGATGAATTCCTTGGTCATGCAGACTCATGAAATAATGAAAAAGATGGGCTTTCGTCCTTTACAGACATTGTCTACTGCTCTGACAGTGACAAAGTGGTGAAAAAGGAGGCAGATCATGCTAAGAATTAAAGCTTTTAGGCCATCCATAAATATTAACTGGTGTTCTAGATATGAGATTTTTTGTTCAGTAGCCAATGAGTCAACATCCTATTGCTAGAAAAACTAAATAATATCAATATTGACATTATTGCTAAAAAAAATTCTTTTTAAATCCCAGAAGATAGAAAGAAGATACAGTTAAATTGAAGGAGAGTTAGAGGAATGGATTTTATCATGCATCACAAGGAAACAGGAATCATATTTTTATGTGGTACTTGGTCATTTCTCCTCGCAGAGTTCATGATAAATATAAGCAAAGAGACGAATATAAAGATAACAGAAATTCATGAACCCACATCTGTTTGTTACCAATAATAGGTATCAAACAGCATAGCAAAAATGAAATTAGTTAGATCTTAATATAACTTAATAATAAAGAATGGCTGATCAAGAATATGGGAGTCATTTCTAAATCAGCTGTCTTCATACAGTTAAGACCATCAACTTGTACTAGCAAAGGACAAAACTGACATAAAGGATGAATAAAGAATTAAAATTCAAAGAAACATTATATAATCAAAATGGCTTCAATTTGACCTATTTAAACAATCTACTGAAGCCTAAAAATGGAACATATTAAATGAACAGATATATAGCTATATATAGATATATGTATATGGACCACCAACATTTCTTATAAAAGTTTAATCAATTTAAATGACTTCACAGGACAAAAGAGCCTAAAAACCATTCTATCTAGTTCTTTGCCCAACAGAGCTATAACAGTGAAGAGCAACACCAGTATCGAATAACAACTGAGTTGCAAAATCTTAGGTAGGAGAATATTAAAAGATTACAAATAGTATCAGCTCATAAAATAGTTAAAATAGTAAAGGAAAAAATATTCATGTAGACATATTGACTTGAGGACTATTAATCTCTTTCTTCATAAGCATTTAGAGCTGAAACCAGGAGACAAACATGAAAATGGAAAAGATATGTTAATATTTCTACAATGAATTTTTCCTACTCAAAAATACTATATCTAGATTCTAACTTACTAATTTCTAATAAGCTTCAGTGGAAAAGAAAATGGCACTAAAGGGGGAAGAAGGGGAGAACAGCTCAATCCAATCAAGTATAAATACAGAGGCAGTCCATGTTGGAAGTGACACAGTCTGGGAAGCATTCAACATCAAGATAAGATGAAAGATATTACTTACTGGGGGTGGGGGGGAACCCAAAGATCTTATTACTCCTTTCCTCCTCCAAAAAAATGCTGATTGGTAAGATATCAATAACTGTGAAATTATACGCCTTTCTCATCTTGACAAAATAGGAAAACAATCTAAACACATTATCAAAGGTATTTTTACTGAAAATGACAAGGAAATAGGGAGGGTTTTACAAACAATACAAGAGACCACATCTTTACAATCTCACAATAGACTGATAGGTACAAGAATGTAAGATTTCACTGGGCTCATTGATTGTTAACTATAAATAAGCTTTTGATTTGATAGCACAAATTGCCTACCCTTAGAGGGCTCTCCTCTAACATCATGTCTTCCATGTATATATCAAAATCATACAAGATTCCTTCAAAGATAAAACAGAGGATGTTTGTTCAATGACCCTTTGATTACTGTCAAGTATGAACACATGAGATGCATGCTTGACAAAGGTATTTGGCACTGTCAATGAAGAGGGAATAGTCAAGGATGAGTCTAAATCAAAGAAGGAATTCTTAAAGATGGGTTAGGCCTTTTACATGCTCTTGTTTGCACATTACCCTGAACTGACTGCAACAACACTGAACATTACAGAGCCTCTGAAAGGAGATTCACAATTACTAAGAAGAGTTTGGCTCAAATCTTTATACAGGGGAAAAAAAAAGTGATAGTAAAACTGTGAACTGACCAACCATTTTGGAAGTCAATCTGGAATTATTCCTTTAAAAAGTGACTAAAATGTCCATACCTTTTAACCCAACGACCTCATTGCTAAGCAAGGACATGCTAAAGTATAAAATTCCCTCTATACCCAAATCATCAAAGTAGCGATTTTTGAAGTATCAAAAGACTGGAAACAACATACGTGCCTTTCAATTTGTAAATACCAACTGCGATATCTGAATGAAATGGAATATTACTATGCTATAAGGAATGATGACTGTGAAGAATTCAGAGAAGCATGGAAAACCTATAAGAATTAAATGCAATGTGAAGTTAGCAGAACCAGAAAAATAACCGACAAAATGACTACAGCAATATCAACGGGGAAAAAAAAAGATACTGAAACTGAATACTGTGTAATTTTAACGATTAAGGGCGGCCCTAGAAAATAGATGAGTAGATGCACCTCCCTCATTTCTTTGCAAAAAGGGTGTGGAACATTGTATATACTGTCAAACTTGCCTGATAAGTTGTTTTGTTTTGCTGAACTTTTTTTCTTTTATTGTTTCTGTTACAAGTGATAGCTTGCTGGACAGAGGAGGGAGAAAGATCTATTTGGGAATAAAAGTGATATAAAACCAATACAGCAATGAAAATCTTTTTAAAGTGGATGAAAAATACCTACTTCCAGACTAGGCAATGCAGTTTGGGGGGCCAGATAATAGAGCTGATCTACTAACACATGTATCTTATGCAGTACCTTTAGACGAACAATGAGCTATGCTCAGAATTGAATAGGATGAAAAGTGTAGGTTGGACTGCATTTGGGAAACAGTGCAGCACCAACTTTTCTCTAAAATAAAGCACCATCTTTTAAACACTATCATTTTTTCCAGTGATAATATATAGTGGAGTATTCAATCACCATCACATTTTTAGAATCAAAACTCAGAAGAAAGGAAACAAGTATTTATTGTGTGCCTACTTTGTGAAAATATTATCTCATTTGATCCTCACAAAACTCTGGCAGGTAGCTGCTATTACCATCTCCATTTTATAGTTGAGGAGACAACAGTTGAATGACTTGCTTAGGATAATGTATCTAATAAGTGTCTGGGGCCAGATTTGAACTTGGGTCTTTCTGACTCTGGGCTCAGCATTCCACCCATTATGCCACCCAAAAGGCAATGGTGAGGAACGTACTGGGAATAAACACACCACAACTCAAAGAAGAATTGTGCATAAGAAGTTGTGTAAAAGGTATCCTATCCAAAAAACTGTTTTATTAGGCAAAGGAGATAGCCTTGTTATGTAGTAAGAGGAAGCAATTTTTGTTTGTTGTTTTTCAGTCATGTCCAACTCTTCGTGACTCCATTTGGGGTTTTCTTGGCAAAGACACTGGATTGGTTTCCCATTTCCTCCTCTAGCTCATTTTATAGAAGAGAAAACTGAGGCAAACAGGGTTAAGTGACTTGCCCAGGGTCACCCAGTTAGTAAGTATCTGAGGCTAGATTTGAACTCAGGAAGATAAGTCTTCCCAACTCCAGGACCAGAGCTCTATCTAGTGCGACACCTAGTTGCGCCACCCCACCCCAGTAAGCAATTAGAGATTACAAAGGAGTAAAGAGAGTCTGTGGGCTCTCTTTTTTATATTAGAGGACCTACTAGAAGCCTTTCCTGACTCTTAGACATCTGAAGCATCAGTAGGAGTCCCTGTATGGGACTTCTAGCAGCACATGGAAAAGAGTCACAAAACATAATGAAGCATGGATAGTTTGCAATATGCACTGTTGGCACTTGAGTCAATTAGCTAGCATTTATGAAGTGCTCACTATGTGCCAGGATATGTGGATCACATGCCCATTGAAGTATTTTAATACTACTCTGAAAACCTAGAACCAATTAAGATACACTTATACCTCAGTACCAAGCTCTTCTCAGAAACAGTGACACAACTCAATTATAAAAGAAAAAGCATTATTACTATGAGGCTTTTTTCATACTCTTCACTGAATAAAAACACCACCTTTTGGGATGGTAGATTCAAAATTCTATAGTGTTGCTATTAAGCAAAACAAAAACAAAACCAAACCTCAATTTGTTAATCCAGAAAAGAAACAACTAATTAGAAGTGTATTAACTAATAAATTGCTTTTTCCTTCTCATATTTCCTAGATTATATGTTTTATGTAACGTTTTGTGCCTAATAGGTCTTTATTGGTAATATTTTATAATCAACTTATACTCACCAAACATCTCTCCACTGCCCTTTGATCACCCAGACAATTCTGATTCTTTAGAGATTAGAGTGTTCCCTGATTCACAGTATGTGGACAGTATCACCAAAAGAAAATGGGTTTCTTACTTAAAAAAAAAAAAAAACAACCCAAGCAAACTAACAAACCTCGTTTGAAATGAAGACTTATAAGGTAGCATTAACAAAGATGCATATTCAGAAATAAAGATGATGTAAAAGGTATCAATAAAACTTTTTAATGGGCTTTAGGTCGTGGACAAATTTGGAATTGTTCAAAATACTTCAGTATCCACCAATGGCAATCTAAGCTGCTCTCTTACTCCTATTCAATTCATACATTACCCAGAAAATATGTAACTGCAAAAGGATCAGACCAATTATGTAACAGGACTGATGGGTAAGCAATATTCCATCAGCGTGCAGGGATGATTTGCTAACTACAGGTCTAACTAGATTGGTTTACTCTTAAGCTCTGGTACCCACATGCCATCAAATACCTAGACAATCAGTTCCAGTGTCCTAGGTGTATCCTTGGAGTATTTATAGGATAGCATGGAGAAGAGTACAACAGAAGAAACGGATAATTTGTAATTTAAACTGCTGGAGGACTTACCCTCATTACCATTATGTATCAGAATACCCTAACCTATAGAGAATACCTAATATATATACTGGCTAACATCACCCTTAATTTCTGATTTATTACAATAATTATTTTACTTGCTTTCTATTAAGTAGTTCCTAAAGATGTTATTTAGACTAGAATCACTGATTTCATATGAATTAAGCCCATTTTGATAACTAATCAACTGAGCTTGATTTTAAAATTTCTCTGTCCCATTCCCAATCCCCTAAGTCATCAAACACCAAATATTTTTAAACATTAACATTAAACATTAACACATCTACTTAAAAGCACTGGGAATGTAAATGAGAACCTCATCTACAGTAATTTAATAAAGAAACAAATCAAAAATCCCTCCAAATATGACTCTCAAATGTCTTATGGAAACATGAAGTGACTTTAGGTTCTTGAAGGTTATGATGATGCCAGATGAAGGTAAACTTTGAAAGGTCCTACACCAAGCTGGACAGCTTGCAGTATGGCTCATTTCTCTGTTGTTCGAGGGCTATATGACTAAGATATTACAAAGTTGGTGAGGAATAAACCATTTTTGTCTACGTCAATTTGTGAAGACCTACTAAGTTTTAGAAGAGAAGAGATTTGTTTAGGGAGGCTAGAGAAACGCCTGCACTGACAAAACTGCTGATTCTTTCAAGGTGAATTATATTTATCATTACACAAGTATCTTAAATCAAAGTATTTTTTAAATCAAGGGTGACTGAAAGGTTGAAATAATTTGGAGTTCCATACGCTAATGGGTATCCTTTCAGCAAGATGGAAAACAACTTGAGTGGTGCCCAAATTTACCTAATGAGTATAAAATTATTATAGAATCAGACTTGGACAGTGAGTTCTACCCCTATAATTTTTTAAATTGAGGCTCGGAAAGGTTAAGCTACATGCTCAAACACCACCCAAGTATGAAGCTGCTGAAATAGGATTCAAGTTCAAGTCATTGGCCCCCAGATCCAGTGAGTATTGTTAAAAATAATACACAAGGAAGGAAAGAAGAGTTTATTAAAAGCCTATGTGCCAAGCACAGTGTTAAGCATTTTCATATTATCTGATTTAATCCTCACAAGCACCTTGGGAGGTAGGTGCACTTATTATTCCCATTTTATAGTTGAGGAAACTGAGGCAGACAGAGGTTAGGTGACTTGCTTAAGGTCATATAGCTAGTAAGCATTTGACGCTAGATTAGAATTCAGGTCTTCCTGACTCCAGGCCCAGCACTCTATTTACTATGCCACCTAGCTGCTTTCATTAAGTTTTATGGTCACAACCACTCACCCAAGCATAAGGATATTAAATGTACAAGTTTTAAGTATGAAATAAATATTAATTTACTCTGCATTTGGGCTATAATAGTCCATAAATTCACTAATCGATAACAACCATACTAGGTCACCTTTATAACCAGGAGTTGTATGTGTGTGTATGTATACATATATATGTGGATGGATGGGTATATGTATATGTATGTTGGAGTGAAGGCTGTACACACATGCATGTACACATATACAAACATACATGCACACACTGTTTTTCCTTCTTGCAATATCTAACTCAACCTGGCAAGCAAAGCAAGGCAAAAAAGTGCTTCCAGGATCAAATTCACATGCACTCTGACCATAAAATTGATAATTTTATATAATAGATAGTTTTAGATAATACATATTTTGAATATCTATTTTATTGAATAGATATTTTGGAACAGATAATTTTAAGTGAAAGTATTGAGGTTTTGCATTTAATTTATATTTCACAATCTCATAACTGTGCTTTAACAATATAAAAATAAGCCAAATTTAAAGATTATTAACAAGCATGGCATTTCCATATATCAAAATAAGTACTAAATATAAAGCAGTATATACTTACACTGTTGTATGAAAGAAATAATCATGAAAAGAGAAGCTATATAAAAATGTTATGATTAAATAGTAAGTCTGATACAGGAAAAATAGATGCAAATCCTGATTAGTTGTTTAAGGAGGTCCAACAAACCTATGCGATGGCAATATTCCATCACTTGTACAGGGATGATTTGCTAACTACAGGTCTTGCTAGGTTGGTTTACTTTGTTTTTTTGGTTTTTGGTGAGGCATTTGGGGTTCAGTGACTTGCCCAGGGTCACACAGCTAGTAAATGTTAGGTGTCTGAGGCTGGATTTGAACTCAGGTCCTCCTGAGGAGCTCTATCCACTGTGTCACCTAACTGCCCTTAGGTTGGTTTACTCTTAAGCGTCTCTGTCAAAAACTATACCTGAAGATGACTGAGTCCACCATGGGTATAAGCCATGGCCACTGATTAATAATAACAATAATAGCAGCACCAACATAAATAATGATAGGTGACCCATATATGGCACTTTAGAATTCACAAAACACTTAAGAAATACTATCTTCTCTGATCTGCACCATAATCCTATGAGGTAGGTGGTATTAACTTTTATTATCTTCATTTTGTGGGAAGGAAACAAGCTCAGAGCTTAAATGACTCAGCCAAGGTAGGAATTCTCATTCAGGGAACTTTCCAGTAACAATGGACTGTCTCTCAAGCTTCGGGGAATAGGTGTCACCACATCAGTTGCCTTACTCCAAATAATCTCACTGTCCAAAGGTAAATTTCCAGGAGTGAGGCAGTGTGGATACCCAGGCCCTGGCAATAACCTTCTGGATATCAATGCACTACCAGGTGCCACTATTTCTCTAACTGTAAAATGGGGATCCATCCATCTCAAAGGGACATTGTAAGGATCAAATAAGTAAATATATGTAAAGCACTATGCAAATCTTAAAGAGATACATAAATGTTAGTTATTAGGGAAATAGCAAAGTAGTCACCAACAGCAGTTTCTATAAATTAGAATGCTTTGTCCTCTGTGATGATGGATCACAAAAAAGTCACCATCATCTACAAAGTAACTCTTTACATAAATCAGAATTAAATTGCTCCCTAGACATCTGACTTTTCGTATAGACCTTGTGTTTTATAATCTTTTAATGACCTGTGGCTCTCTGGGGAATGCCTCAGGTTTTCTTATTTCCCATCTCACTGAAGAACCCCAAAATGAACATAACAGCCAATGCTCAGTCCAATAAATTATGCTCATTTCTTAAAAGGAAAAAACAGTATTACACTGATACCTTTCACAATTCATCTGTGTTACAACAATGTCAGTATATTTTTCTATCATACACGTATAGAAGTAGTTGTTCTCCATCTTTCTCTAAGGCAGTTTATTTTTCCTCCTTTAGTATATCTCTGTTATAATTCACTGGATTTGTTCCTAATTTCCCACATATCCTGCCAATTTATCAAAGGTTACTTAAATCAGTTGTGTCAAACTCAAATAGAAATAGGTCTACTACACTGTACATAAGGATCTCTGCAGGTTGCACATTGATTTAAATCATGTATTATCTATGTTTTATTTGTATTTTATTTATTTTGCTAAATATTTTCCAATTACATTTTAATCTGGTTTGGGCTATACTCAGGAGTGCTGTGGGATGCATATGGTCAGTAGGCCACATATCTGAAATTTCTGGTTTAAATTTTGATCACTCTCTGTCAAGCTGTTAGCTCTGCATTTCATACATCCTAAAAACTGAAGTATGTAGGCTCTCCATCCACTATTCTATCCTGCTTGCCAGCCCAATCTACCTGAGCAGGTTTGTGGAGAACTTCTGGCACAAAGAGGAGCAAAGTTCCCTTTCACCTCAGGCCTCTTCCATCTCCTGTTGTACCTGTCTTTTAAGGGAAGAGGAAGAGAAAGGCTGGTGGGAAATGAGACTTTATCCTCTTTCTGTGCTCCACCTCCAGCTGCATCTTGTTCCTGCCCAATCCCTGGGAAGAGAAGCTGTGAAGTAGGGCCTCCTATCTGAACATCTGACCACATGCCTCCCATCTCATATTGCACTTGCCCCCAGCCTGATCTCCAACCTCTGCTGGGGTACAGGAGTGGTGCCCTCTTCTCTACGATAAACATTCTCACATCTGGCTATACCTTTCACATCCTAGTGACCCTGAACTCCTGTAGATCATTGTTCAAACCCCTCCCACCACTCCTCACTTCACACCACCTGTTTCTTCATTCTCATTCCCCTCAACCCTCCTGCCCCCAAACTTACACCAAACACCACTCAACCCTTCCACTGTGCCCTCTAGAATACCTGCTCCACAGGCAACAAACTTCCCTTCATCCTGAATTTATTCCTCTCCCACTCTTTCCATTTACTAGCTCTTACTGAAATCTGGCTCCCTTCTGATGACACAACCTTCCTGGCCACTCTTTCTTCCAGTACTGGCTGTACCTTCAATCATTCTCTTTGGCTCACTGGTCAAGGCAGAGAAGCTGGAATACTCTTTGCTCCCCATTGCCACTTCCAGGTTCACCCTCTATCTCCATCATCCAGAAACTTCTCTTCCCTTTGAGGTTCATGCCATTCATATCTACTACCCAATCAAAATCCTGGAAGCTATCATCTACAGGACCCCGACCCCACCTCCAGGTCACTCCCCTTCCTCATTCAATGTGTTTAGTAAGTGGCTCACCATTTTTCTCTCCCTCCTTACTCGTGAACTCATACTTCTCCATACATACATACATACATACATACATACATACATACATACTGATTCTCCCTCAAACATCCTAACCACTTAATTCCTCAACCTACTCACATTTCATAAGTCACTCCTCCATCCCCTTTCACCACACACTAAGATGGTTATAGCCTTATCTTGACATCACCTCTAAGCTCAAGAATTCCAAAACCCTCTTATCCTACTACAATCTATTGGTTTTTCACCTTTCCCTCTGCCTTCCTTAAGGTACCAAGACTTCTAATCCCTAGAACCCTAGCCACTCTCTTCTCTTTTCCCATTCTTGACGCCTTGGTGAATCAATTCAATTCCATATTACCCTCCTCTCTTGAATCCCCTACCCTTCTTATCAATATTGCTGATTATACCCAGTCCACCTCAGCCTTGGATCACTACCACCATTTGTCACCAAACAAAGGTGGAAAAAAATCACTCAACTGTTCTGACTGTGGACTACAAATTGATGTGACATAATCTCAACTGGGCCTTCACTGCTGCTAGGCAATCCTATCATAATTCCCTTATAAATTCACTTTCCTCCTACAGAGGCTCTTCCAAACTTTTTCATCCCTCCTCAAACATCTCATGGATTCGGCACTCTCTCAGCCAAGAACCTTGTCTCATATTTTAGGAAAAGAGGTCATTTTCTACGAGCTTCCTCTTGGTCATCTCCTGTCACTTTGATGCCTTCTGCCACTATTTCCTCATTCACTCCTGTCTCATAAGATGATGTGGCCTTCCTCCTTAACCAAGGCTAAACACTCTACTTGATCAAGCAACCCCATTCCGTGCCATCTCTTCCATCAGATCACCCCCTCTGTCATCCCCTCTCTTCCATTCATTTTAAATCTCTCCCTCCCTGTCTACTAGTTCATTCCTTACAGCCTACAAACATGTCCATGTCTTCCCTCAACCTAAAACACGCCCCACTTGATCCTTCCCTCCCCTAACTATTGTTCTTTAACTCTTCTTCCCTTTGTAGCTAAACTCTTCAAAAAAGGCTGATTACAACAGGGGCCTCTACTTTCCTCTCACTGTCTTCTTACCCCTTTACAAATCTAGCTTCCAATCTCAATACTCCACTGAAATTGTCCTTTGCCAAGTTACTTATGATCTCTTAGTTGCCGAATCCAATGGCCTTTTTCCAATCCTCTTTGTCCTCGACCTATCTGCAGTCTTCAGCACTGTTGGTGTCTCTCTCTCTTCCTCGATTCTCTCTTCTCTGTAGGTTTTAGGGAAATCACCCCTCTCCTGGTTCTCCTCTTACCTCTCTTGGCACTTCTCCATTTTCTCATTGGGTCCTCTTCCAGATGGCACCATATTAACTAGGTTTCTCTCAGGGTTATCCCATGGACCCTCCTCTCTTCTCCCTCTATACTACCTCACTTGATGATTTCATTAGCTCTCATAGATTTAATTACCATCTCTATGCGAATGACTCAAATCTACCTATCCTGCCCTAAACCTCTAAGGACTCTAATCTCCAAATGCCTTTCAGACACCTCAAACTGGATGTCCAATAGACATCTTAAATTCAATATGTCCAAAACAGAACTCATTATCTTTCCTCCTTCTACCTTCCCTGTTACTGCAGAGGGTAATGCCATCCCTGCAGTCTGCAGGCTCACAACCTAGGAGTCATCTTGGATTCCTCATTATCTCTCACTACTCACTATCCAATCTGTTTGTCAAGGCCTGTTGATTTCACCTTTGCAACATCTCTCAAATATGCCCCTTCTCTCTTCATACTGCCACCACTCTAGTGCAGGCCCTCATCACCACCTCACACCTGGACTATTATAACAGTTTTCTAGTGGGCCTACCTGCCTCAAGTCTCTCCCATTCTCCATTTAGTCACTAAAGTGAATTTCCTAAAGTGCAGGTTTGATAATATCATGTCCCCTGCTCAATAAACTCCTGGGGCTCTCCAAGATCAAATACAAAATGCCTATTTGGCATTCAAAGACCTTCATAACCTAGCCCCCCTCCAACTTTTCTAGTCTTCTTGCACTTTACTCCCCTACATATACTCTTCAATCCAGTGACACTGGCCTCCTGGCTGTTCTAGAAACAAGACACTCCATCTCTCAGCTCCAAGCATTCTCCCTGCCTGTCTCCCATGCCTGGAACTTTCTCCATCCTCAACTCTACTATTGACTTGCCTGGCTTCTTTTAAGTCCCAACTAAAAGTCTACTTTTATTGGAAGGCTTCACCAACCTCTCTCAAAACTCTACTGCCTTCCTTCTCTTTTATCCTGTATACATACTTACATATATACATATGTGTGTGTGTGTGTGTATGTATATCGCTTTGTATATATTTGTTTGCATGCTGTCTCCTCCATTAGATTATAAGCTCTTTGACGGCAGACACTGTCTTTTGCCTCAGTGACTGGTGCATAGCAGGTGCTTAGTAAATGTTTACTTATTTGATTTGATATTCAGTTCTCTGATAAAAATGTTAAACAAGAGATAAACTATTGTTATAAACTGAAGAAAAAAAAGATTTTCCACATCTAAAATGAAGGTGGGAACTTCAATTACTTTTTCCTTTTATTTATATAGAGAGAATGGGTTAGTGTATATAGTTGACGGTTTTTAAATTACATAATCCTATTCTATAAGCAGGGCAGTAGAATAGCATATGTAAGCATCAATATGAATGCATATAATAAGCACTTAATAAATGCTTTATATATTCATCTATCCGTCCATTCATTCATTTTACATGCAAACAAGGTAGTAGCCAGATTTTATTGTGAGTTAGAACAGCTGAAACCTCAAGGGCATAGAAGGGTATAAAGGCAAAGCGATTACAATGTTTAAAAACAATAATGCTGATATCAGCAATTTATCTTTCTATAAAAAGTCAAAGGAACAAAGATTTAAAGACTAAAAACCCTACACATTTAAATCAGTTGTTTTTATTTTTTAATTCTCTTTTTAAAAATCTTTTCATCACAATGATCTAACACCTTCAAGTTTGTAGAAGAGAAGTAAGTACAAGTCCCTCTTCTTAGCTGACACTGTTGATTCTGCAGGCATTTGCCAGCAATACCACATGAGGATCAAGGAGATACTATTACCCCTGAGATATAAACAGGATAGCCAACAGAAAGATAAATCTCTACCAAGTTTATCAAAATATATATACTGAGAATTATTTACTTGTACATTTGGAAGCAGTTTTATAAATAAAGATAGGGAAGGGCTATTTCCTCTATCAACATATCCTTATTTCACTAGCTATTAAAAAAGAGACCATTTTACTATTACAATCTGAAACAGAATTACCTGCAATATAAAGAATTTTGCAGAAAAAATATTCAATAAAATTCAAATAAGTAGAATTTTTTTTGCACTCTGCTTTTAAAAGAAGTGAAAAAGAAGAAAAACAAGGCAGTGCAGATTTATTTGGAACTACCAAGGTATATACTGGGGTCAATATAATGTCAACTGAATCTTCTCCATATGCCATCTACATCTGCAGCTGTGTACAATGAAAATTGATGTTCCAAGTGATGACCCTGACAAAGGGTGAGCGCCTCAATAATCAAAGAGTCAATTATGTGCCTGATCCTGTACTCAACTAAGGCAAGAAAGTGGACTAAGACATTTTAGAAAGATTTTCTTTGAGGTCGAAGCAAAAAGGGTTGTCACGTTACCCAGAAAGTTAAATTAACCAGAACACCCTATGTCCTAAACATCCCCAAGAAATGAGGCTTCGTTACACATTTCAAACTATGTAAAATAGCACAGAGAAGGCAAAGACTGGCATAAGCATACCAATATTTTTAATAATAAAACAAGAAATAACAGCAAATGAAATTCTCAAATATTTGTCCCACAGCAAAGCACCTTTTATTATATTGGTACTAGGTTAATGGCCCAATACCTGCCTCAAATTCTTTACTGGATTTTTAAGATGACTGAATTTGACTCATGGTCCATTTGAATCTGAAGAATGACAAGCCACATTATAACAGGGTTCTGCTATATTAGTAATAATAAAGTGAGTAGAACGAGACAGGCAGTGGCTTATTCTCAACATTTTCCATGAACACTGTACATTTCATGAATTTCCTTCCTTTTTTTTTTTTTGGTAGGCCCATGACCATTTAACATTTAGCATCTTTGCTTCTAAGTGGGTAGCTGAATGCATAAGCAGGTGGATGAACTATCTGGAAGTTGTTCACTGTTTGTTTCAACGTAATGTGCCCTAAAAAAAAAAATCTCCTTAGATGAGGACCATTTAAAAGCATATGATCTATGATGATTTTTTTTAACCCTAGGAAAGTTTCTACTGGCAAATATAATCAGGATCATTCCCAAAAACAAAACTATGAGAGCTGAACAAAAATTAAAAAAAAAAAGGCAAAGTACCTGTACTTGTGGGGAGGTAAGAATATTTAAACTCATTTTCTGTCCTTTTGACATTTCCTGGTACCCTCTTTTCTCATCCCTTTGTCTAATGATTATGAAAAGCCTAAGTATCTCGAGTACATTTCTGCTCCTTTTTCCCAGTATTATGACTTTGTTTCTAGAAACTTTCCAGGAATCTCAACGTTAGCCATTAACCATTAGGTTTGTAACTTTCATCCTTCTGAATCTCTGGAAACCAATGTCAAAAATACACTGTTTCAGCCTATTTCCACATAATGCATCTCAAGTCAACCTGGGTTTATAGAAACCACAGATTAAAGAGATAGTGTTGTTTACCCCTTTCTCAGCAGGATTTGAAGAGGCCTTCAGAAGTGTAGTGAGGTAGAACCAAGCGGTTAGAAAGCTGACCTTGAAGTTAGGAAAACTTGAGTTCAAGTTCCATCTCTGACACATCCCCGCAGTGGGATTCTGTTATTTAACCTTTCCATGCTCTAAGTAATTCTCTAAGATTAAAATGTTGAAAAGAAAGTACTAATCTATATTTGTAAAGGGAATTTCTCTAACTGGGAGGTCTCAACACCAATAAAATCATGGGTCCAATCCCTATCACCTATCCAGAAGATTGGTATTAAAAAGCTTATTTTAAAAGAAAGGCTTTCTCTACTCCAGTGACAGACACACACACACACACACACAGATCTTTTTGTTGCTCTCTCCTCCTTCCTCTCTGTGGCCTCCTCCCTCCTTTCCTTTCTCCTTTTTTCTCCCTCTGTTTTGTTTGAAAGTGAAGGAAAGTGTACCTAAGTGATTTCTCAGCAGCTGCAAACTCACAGACTACCTTGGATACAATCAATCCTGCACCTGTACCTGAGAGGCAGATTTTAGGCCTTAAAGACATTTGCATTTTCCAAGCAATACCAGAGGGCACAGAAAATTTCATCCCCTGACCCCAGCACTTCACATAGTAGGTGCTTTAGAAATATGACCGATGTTATACTATAGCCTTCATAAAGTACATGAAACAACATTTTAAATAGCACAATTAATAAAACAGCAAAGAAAAATTCCTTCTCTTGTATTTATAAGAAATTTAAACACAAAAATATAACGTAGTTTAGTGAAAAGAACATAGAATACCATAAACTAGGTGTAATTCTTCCAATGAAAGGCCTGACATGTGGTAAGCACTCAATAGCTACTAGATGATTAACTGATCAAAATAACAAGCGTTTATTAGGTTGCTACCATGTGGCAGGTGCTATTATACAGACACAAGGAGGTGAAACAACCCTCATCACTCCCCAGGTCTTCCTCACTCCAATGCTCACCTGCTACCTACCCGAGGCTGCAGATCTGTTCATATACATTCACAAAATTCCAAATAGAACATCAAAACTGAAGACAAACACTTTCTAGTCCACAACTGCAATTGCCTGTAGTGTTAATGTCATATCTACCTACATGACAGGTGGGCAGGTTGTAATATATTGACAGCAAAACCAGATTAATCTAGTGAAGCCCATTATGTCCCATCGTAAAGAGAATTTTCCAGACAAAAAGAAGAGGAATGAAAATGTGTATTGGTTTAATTATGACTAGTGAGCAATAGGAAGGAGTCTTTGACACCTGTCAAAGGAAGGGGAATAAGCATTTATATAGAACCTACTATGAGCCAGACACTGTTGTAAGTGCCTAAGTGTCTGAGGCCAGATCTGAACTCAGGTTTCCCTGACGCCAGGTCCAGTGTTCTATCCACTACACCGTGAATTGCTTCACATTACAGAATGACAACCGATGTGACAGATGATGACTGGTACCCAATCTTATTTGTTTTTTTAATATACAAAGGATTTGCAAAGAAAAGGACCTACTGTCCTATCTTTTAACCCTACGTGAAGGAGTAGGTATTTATTTAATCTTGCTTCAGTGGGATGGGGCCCAATATCTAATACAGTGTCCTGCATACAGCAGACCCTTCATCGGTTGTTGAATTGAACTGAACAGCCTAGAAGACTATAAAATGTAAAGGCCATGCTCCTAAAACAAAACTGACCAGCCTGGAGAGTATTTATCAGCACAGGAATGAAAAACAAGGCTGTCCCAACAAAATCATTTTTTTCTTCACTGACACTCTCTCTGTAACACTTCATTCTTTATAAATAAGAGAGACAAGGAAAGCTTACAAAAATATCTGAACCCAAATGTGTCTCCGTATGCTTACCTCATGTACACATGGATATCATTTGTTTAAAATATGAGTTATTTCCTTATCCTTTAAAACATGCTTGATTTCAAGTTTCAAGATGAAATAAAGTTTCAAAATGGTAATTCATCATATTTTCAATTTTTTTAAAGGTGTTATTCAATGTTATTCTTGTTTGTTCTAAGGTATATTTTCCTCTCAATTATACTTTGGCCTAACTCACCTCCATCTAAATCATAGTCACATAACTAAGTTTAACTCATATTAAGATGCCATACGTAAAAATAGAGCTATTCAATACTTTGACAGTCATATCTTTTTTTAAAAAAAAACAAAAAAAATCTGTGACTTCTTTAAAGGTTAGAATCACCTCACCTGTCTGGCGGCTTCAACTACCTATTCCTCAACCAATAGTGAATAAAAGAAAAATGAAATCGAAGTGGAAAAAATAAATTTTAAAAAATTTTATTTATACAAAAGCCTTCTTGGTCTTTAATCAAAGTCTATTTACATTTACTTTACGATAATTTCAACAGATTTAGTGACCAGTTTTTCCAGGAGATTAAAAGCAGCAAATCAGAAGTAAAGTTCTAGGAGCAGGCGCATATGGAATGTGAGTCTTAAGCTCAAGAGAGAAGGGTCAGGATGGACTTGGGAGTCTTCCACGTTAAGCTGGTAAACAAAATGGTGAAACTAGATAAGAACAGAAAGGAAGGGAATTTAAAAGATGACTATGCAGAGAGATTTTGTGGAATTCCTAGATCAGAGGGGTAAAAGGAGGAGGGGGAGGCAGTAAGGAAAAAGAGAAGGTACAATGAAGAGTAGCAGAACAATTAGGACAGATTGATGTCAAGGAAACCAAGAATCAAGAAGGAAGTTTCAAATGCTGCAGAGATAGCAATTAACTGATGCCCCTTGAGCATGGGTGAGCTGGCAAATCTTTGCCAACCAGCTCTCAAAGTAAAAAATGTGAATAAAGACCAAAGAGGATACACTTTTAAAATTTAATCTAATAACATTTTCTACCTTTCTAACTTTCTACATTTCTTAAATTTAGACAATCAACAAAATAACAACAGCTAACATTTATATAGCCCTTACTATGTGCCAGGTACCATGCTAAGCACTTCATAATGATCTCATTTGCTCCTCACAACTGTGGGAGGTAGGTGTTATTATTACCCCATTTTACATATAAGTAAACTGAGGCAAATAAACATTGTATGATTTGCCCAGAATCACATCATTAGTAAGTGTCCTAGGTCCCATTTGAACTCAATTCTTCCTGACTCTAGACGCAGAGCTCTATGCACTGGGCCACCTCTTTGTAGCATTTACCAATTTCTAAGACATAAATGCTCACGCTGAAAATTTAACAATCACCTCTTCAGGCCACTAAAATCTGGCTCCAGCACACCCTTGTCTCTGAATCATCTAAGAAAAGATATTTCCTTTTGTTTAATATGCTCCATTTAAGAAGGTGAGGTCTTTACTAAATATAAAAAAAAACCTCTGTGTGTGTGTGTGTGTGTGTGTGTAACAGATCTACAGTTTCATGTTCTGTTCTAGAATGTATATAATGTTCATTGTATTTATCAAGAATAAAAATGTTTCAAAGAGGAGGTAGCATGTAATATATTTTGGAAGAATTCAAGCTGAAAAATATAAAAATTGAAAGAAAGTTTTTGTACTTACATGGATAAGCATCAGTTATACAGAAAATACACTTCTACGAAAACCTTATTTGAGATGATGTTGGATAAGTGAAGTGTTACTATGTAAAAATTACACTTGACATATATGATTCCTTTATTCTTAGATTTAATGAAATACCCAAAGCATTATTTCTTTTGACAGGCTGATTTATAATTATTTTTAAAAACCATTCAACATTAATTCTTCAATGATGGGGACCCTTGTAATTAGTTACACTTAGCAACATTTTCCAAAACTATTTGTTATCTTAATTGGATTAAGTAACCCCCTATAGTCATAGACTAATAAGTACTTCTTTAGCAATTCCTTTGTTTTATGGATAGTAAAAAGACAAATCTCAATGCAATCCAGGTAAAACTGCCATGAAGTATAAATTAAATATGGGGGCAGCTAGGTAGTACAATGGATCCTTGGCAAGTCACTTAACTCCTATTTGCCTCAGTTTCTCATTTGTACAAATGGGAACACAGTAGAGAAGGAAATGGCAAACAACTCCAATATCTTTGAAAAGAAAACCCCATGCATGGGGTCATGTAGAGTCAGACACAACTGAATGGCTCAACAACAGCATAAATTAAAGGTTTCCAAATTAACT
Organism: Phascolarctos cinereus; assembly: GCF_003287225.1. NCBI lineage: Eukaryota > Metazoa > Chordata > Mammalia > Diprotodontia > Phascolarctidae > Phascolarctos > Phascolarctos cinereus. The sequence goes on from NW_027556098.1 coordinate 12,792,523, forward strand.
GGGGTTTCCTATACTTAATTTACAATTGTCCTTTGAACCATTAATTTGGAGAAAATTTTTAACAGATGATGATGAAAATCACCTTAAATTTTCAGATTTTGTTTCTCACGACCTTCCTCACATATATGTTTTCAAATTACACAGTTTTCAACATACTTTGGCTTGAATCAATATTACTCATTGTAGACTTTAGTCTGGTCTGACCACGTGACTCTCTCACTCAAGAAGCTGAGTAGCTCCCTCCTGCCTCTAGGATAAAGTACAGAGACAGAGAAAGAGAGTGTGTATAAATATACACACATACATATGCATGTTTTTTACTTGACTATGAATATGTTACTAGAGCTTTGTTTTCATTTTTTCCAACTTGGGCACAGAGTGGGAAGGGGAATGGAGATAGGGATAAGCAAACCAAAAAAGGAAAAAAAATAGGGCCCAGTGAATCGTTTTAAATGTATAGAAGAGATGAAAGGAAAACCCTTTTATAAAGAATCTCAGACAAGCAGGGCAGTTTTGAAAGTTACATATATTTTTTTAAAGAAAGTGAGCTCTGCATAACAGAGATAATTTTGTGTATAATTTTTTTCTTCCTGTTCTACCATGTATATGGAAAGGCCCATTTTATTTATTGTTGTTGTTTTTTTAAAGACTAAAGCCTTTAATAATCTGGTTCTAATCTATCTTTCCAGACTGATCTCATATTCATCACATGATCTACATGATATCAGCTCACTATGCAGGCTACTCCATCACCACCCTACCTAGGTGCCTTTGTGCAAAGGCTGTCCCCCAGGTTTAGAATGCACTGACTTCTCACCTCCACTTACTGGAATTCCTAGCTTCAGTCAAGGCTTAGCCCAACTGCCATCTACTACAAGAGACCTTCCAAACCCCCTCCAACACCAAAATGTTGTATTGACTGGGGTATATGGTATTTCCCCTTAACAAAAGATAAGCTCTTTGAAAGCAGACTGTCTTTTTTGGGGGGAGGGGTATACTTAGGGTCTAGCACAGTACCTTGCACATAGTAAATACTGAATAAATGTTTGTTGAATGAATGAAAACTATATAATACAGCTGGCAAAAACTCAGCCTTGAAAATCTGGTGACATCTTAATTTAGTGGTGGTGATAAAACAAGCCAACATGTGTAGAAAAGCTGTTCTGCTTAAAAATTATTTTAATGGACTAATGTATTTTAAAAGAAAAATAACATGTCTCTACATAATAACACGTCATACACTCACTTTTCCAACCGAACTAGAGGCTGAGTCCCCAAACTTACCACTTCATTTTTAACCTCTCAACTAAAACTGCTCTAAGGTTACCAAAGATCTCTATGCTGCCAAATGGGATAACACTTCCTCCATCTCGCCCTTCTTAACCTCCTTGCAGCATGTGACACTATTTAACCATACACATAGTCCCACCCCGTATTCTGGGTCTACCTAGGTCTTCATGACATTTATCTCACTTGATCTTCTACATGTCTTAGAGTTCCCTTCATCCACATCCTACTGCTAACTATTGTTGTTTAGCTGTTTCAGTCATGTCTGACTCTTCATGACCCCATTTTGGGGTTCTCTTGGCAAAAATCCTGGATTCATTTGCCATTTCCTTCTCTAGCTCATTTTACAGAGGAAGAAAATAAGACAAACAGGGTAAAGTGACTTGCCCAGGGTCACACAGCTAATAAGCGTCTGGGGCTGGATTTGAACTCATGAAGGTAAGTCTTCCTGAGTCTAAGCTCTATCCATTGCACCACCTAGCTGTCCACCCCTAACTATAGGTGTATGCTAGGCCATATACCTCACTCTGTGGCCTCATCAGCTACATGGCTTTAATTATTATTTCTATGTTGATAGAGGCAGTGTGACATGATGGAAAGACTTCTGGATTTTGGAGTGAGAAGATCTGAGTTAAAATCCTGGCTCTGTCACTTATTCCCTATGTGGACCTTGGGCAAGTCACTTTTCTTCTCAGTTTCCTAATTTGTAAAATGAGAAATTTGGACTCCACGGCTTCTAGGACAACCCTGTGGCTTTTGGATTTATATATAGCCAGCTCTAGTCTCTCTCCTAAACTCCACTGATTTAGCATAACCTGCCTATTTTTTTGACTTGACGCCCCAGAGATATTTACAATTCAAAATTTCCGAAACAGAATTTACATATTTCTGTGGAGGGCACCATGACTCTTCCCGTTACCAAAGTTGCCTCAAATATCCAGTGGATTGCCAAAAAGTGCACGGCCACGACATCTCTTGCCTACATCCCCATTTGAGGCCCTCATCTTCTCTCACCAGAATAATTACAATAATTTCATTTTTGTCTTTGTGTCAGCACTCTCCACAATGCTGGGTCCTGTTCCCCTCCTTTTCTCCCTCTACACTATGGATTTAATTTTACCATCTGTGGGCTGATAATTCTCAAATCTACCTACCCTATGCTAATGACCTCCAATCTAGGATCTCTAAATGCCTTTCAGAAACCTTGAACTAGAGGGCAGGGACTCTCTTTTTTTTAATCTCCAGCACTTAAGACAGTACCTGGTATGTAGTAGGCACTTAATGTGTATTGCCTGACTACTGGGCACTTAATAATAAATGCTTGCTGATTGACTTTTTTCTCCTACAAAGATTTGTTTATCTAATTATGTATTTATCTAAACAAAGATATAGGAGTACACCACAACTTGAAGGGGAAGCAGCCTAATTAGCAATCCTTGAGTTGAATCATGGGATAGTTGAAAGAACACTAGCTCATGAATTAGGAGACAGTTCTACCAATAAATGGCTCGCTGGCCTTGGCACTCCAGTTTATTTACAAAATGGGGTTGAAATTAAAGGGGGATGGATAATCACTGAGACCCTTTCTTATGCTATGATCTATGATTCTATTCTTGTCACAGAATTGAATTATCAATCTACTATCTAGAAAGCTGTCTGGATGCTGCCTGTCTTAGCCACATAGCGGAGCCTCACTATCCTACATAAATTTTAACTTAAATCATAATTTATATTGGCCTCATTAGTGGAAAAGTACAGCTGTGAAAATATTGTGGTTAGAATGAAAACTAAAAAATACAAAAATCAGCCATAGAGGTGTGAGACAAAGCAAAATATATTTAACACTTTTTAAAGAAAATATATCTACACATTAAAATCACAAACTTAAAAAATCTTAAAGTATAGCAAAAGCTCTTATTTTATTTCACCATATCTTTCTTTGCTTAAAACTCTTGAAACTCTATTAATCAAATATGATTTCATAGCTCATACTGAGGTTAGAATGAATAGAAACCTCAAAACATCTCACCAAAGAGTTATGGTATCAGATGGCTTAAAAACAAATGAAGTGGGTGGGGGAAGTGAAACTGAAGCAGGAGTGGGAAACTGGGAGAATATCTACATACCAATAATTCAAAATATACAGCTAAAATAAAAGTTCACCACAGCTAACATTTAATGATTCATAAAGAGTGTTTAAAAAATAATGTAGATCCAAGTGATACCAGGAGGTTAAAACTGCAAAGAGACTAGACAAAATGAGAGGAAAATGAGAATGTTGAAGACAGCTCAATTTATCAGGCCAGTATCTTTCTACCAAAGTTTGGCTCCAGAAAAAACATGTTTTGCCAGGAGTTCTTATCTTACATAGAAAACAATGAAAAATCTCCTGTGGGCTGAAACCTATTTCCCCCATATTCTTAAGAATGCAGAATTTCAAAAGTGCCTCTCTCATCACCATCTGTGTACAAAGGACATGAAGTGACAAGTTCCTATAAAATCCCAGAAAGAGCAATAAAAACCAGGAGAGGAGGCCATCAAACAAACCTTGATGGTTCTCTCAGAGAACCTCCTGAAGGTTCTATAAGGCTTCTGATGGCAAGGAACCACAAAAGGAAAGCTATTATTGGTGTTTCAGCCATGTAATATTTCTGGGGAATTAAAACAGAGGAATTATTTTTATCAGTAACCTTCACAGGCCAAAGACTACCAAGAGAGGGGTGTCTGAGAGAGAGAGAGAGAGAGAGAGAGAGAGAGAGAGAGAGAGAGAGAGAGACAGACAGACAGACAGACAAATAGACAGAGAGACAGACAGACAGTCACAGAGACACACAGAAACAGAGAGAGACCCATACCGACAGAGAAAGAGAGAGACAGAGACAGAATGTTGGAAGGAAAGGGTTAATCACGGCAAGGATGGAGTCGTTAAAGTGATTACAGTACACCCGGGGGAAGGTTGGGTTTTTTTTTTTAGGTGCTTTCTCAGGAACCACAAATATGTTAATAGTGGAAATGTGTTCTCTGGCTCTACACTCAAGGAGTGTAATTTCACTTAAATGTTATATCATGGTTTGCCATAACATGCTATTCTAACATGATGCAGAATAATGGAAGCCTTTGGGAAGCTATGTGTTTACAGTAATACATTTCTTTGAGAATAATTTTAGCCAAATTTATAGCCACTTGGCAACTTAGCTTTTAATATTCTATTCAGCACTCCCTCCCCAATCCATTAAAAATTATTTCTGAGACATTTTCATGACATTGGTAAAATCATTTCCCTTTCACCCAAATCTGGAACAAGCTATCATTCAAATAGCCTTGCTGAAACATCACTGTGCTGGCTGTGTGGAAAATGTTAGTCATACAGCTACCTGGAGAGAAGAAGTGTATGCATAAATGCTAAATGGCCCGGGAAACCACTTTGGAGTTTTCTCAGGCTCAGATCCTCATTTTCTCTTGCATGGTCATCCCTAGTATAGCCCTCGAAAACAAGGCAGCCATTTTCTCTGAAGCTGTTATACTCAGCAAACCAGATAGAAAAGCTTGATAAAGCCACAGCTCTCTTCCGTGCCTGCAGCAATCCGAGGGGAAAAACAATCAACCACAAACAGGTAGCAACCACAGCCATTTTTGTACTTGCCTGCTATGACTCACAGCTCGACAACAGATGGGGACTGGGGAAGGGGGGACCTGCAGGGGGGGAGGGGAAGGGGGAGAGAGACAAGGGGGGGAGGGCAGCTGAGGGTAGACAGCAGCTCTGGGGGAGGGGAGCGCCAGGGAGACCTGGATCCATAATCATGTACACTCAGCAATTACATGGTTTGCTTCTTTTTATGGCTTCCTTTATGATACTTAATGGTAAAAATTTTCTTGAAATAGCTGAGTAACTTCTCCAATTTTCGTTTCTCTCTCCCCCAAAAAGGTTTTGAATCAAAGTAGCATTTGGAATTATAACGGATACTTGTTTATACCACCTGTAAATTGCATCCTAAATAGTTAAAACTAGTGTCCTTCAAAGTTGCAAGTGTATTTTGTTTTTAAAAAGCTGTATTGAAGAGTCATAGACTGGTCTCTCTTCCTTTAAAAAAAAATTCTTTTTTTTTTTTTGTAATTAGACTGTCTTCTGCAGCGTTCCAATTATGTCTGCGTTGCACTTCCTTTATTTACAAAGAGACAGAACATTTTATGACCGGAAACTTAACTAAATTAAAGGTTATCCCTGCTGCCCCCTGACACTCTGCCCCTCCTCCCCAAACGTAGGGACTGATAAACATGACTGAAGCATGGTATGGGTTTGCTTGTAAAAGTGAAAGGTGATTTTATTGTTATAATCATTATGTAATAAAGATATCTACATTTACAAGTCAAGAACTTTTTGTTGTCCTTATACTAAAGGCCTCAGTTTTTTCCTCTCTAAAACAGTAATAATAGTAATAATAATAATAAATAATAATAATAATAATAGCTAACATTCATACAGCCCTTACTATGTGTCAGGCATATAACTTTACAATTATTACCTCATTTGAGCCCCACAACAACCCTGGAAGGGAAGAATTACTATTATCTTTTTTTACAGATGAGGAAATTGAGTCAAACAGAGGTTATGTGATTTGCCCAGGGTCACACAGCTAGCTAGTAAGTGTCTGAGAGGCTGGATTTGAACTCAGGCCTTCTTGACTCCAGGACTATTGCTCTATCCATTGTGCCACCTAGATAATAATACATGTAGTCTTTATGTCACAGGGTTATTGTGAGGCCCAAATGTCTATAAAGTCATTAGCAAACCTTCAATTGCTGTATAGGGTGTCCCAAAGGTCTTAGTGCAGTTTTGAGCTATTAAAATTCTTTAAAAAGGACATTAAACTTTAAGCTATTAAAGCTTTGGGCGACTTTTGGGATACCCTGTATAATGTCAGCTTTTAGATTGCATAGATGTCTCAAGAGTAAAAAATAATGCACCAATTTCATTAAATGCTTAAAAAATAAAACTATAATTCCACTAATCATGCCAGTCACATTAGAGAATTCTTACCATGCCACTTCCACCACGACATCATACATGGAAGACAATACCTACAACACTGGTATCACAGAAATGAGAAAAGATTCATTTTCTCAATGCCCTTACATTCTACCACAAACACACTTTCCTTTTTTTCCCCCCCGTTAATGCAAATAAAATCAATACAGATCCTATCACCAACCTCAACAAATGAACCATGAAATCATTCCTCTAAGTCATACTTACAGAGGATGGTAATGAATCACTTGCTGTTAAATCTATCATTTTCCCTGGTGTTGGCACATGTATCTTCCAATAAAAGAATAAAATGGTAGACACTGGAGAGAGAGGCACTGTGGTTGGTGACTTAAGGAAAGAGAAATCGAGAAATCAAGGCACTGTCTTTCAAATGGCATATCAGGGAAAGGATGCGGATAGGAAACATGTTGTGAATGAATAAATGGATGAATAAAAAGGAATTTATTAAGTGCTTACTATGTGTGGATGCTCCTCAGCCAGCTAAATTAAATAAGTAACCAGTTATCTTTGTTGGTTAAGAGCAGGGGGTTAAATGAAACCAAAGCTGACACGTTAAATCTCCGACTGTTTAAGTTATTGTTTTCTCTCTACTTCCTGAGTCTATATGGTTTCTTTAACTCTACCAAACTGGCAAATATTTAATGGTCACTCACTGGCAGACCAGACAATAGTCAACTGTGGGTGGGACCTACTCAAATTCATTTCTTGCATAAAGAAATTCAAAGGGTACCTCCTTTTAGTAGTACCATCAGAACTGAAATCCTCACATGTGAAGATATCACATTGTTAAGACCCAGTCTCTGTAGATTTACAGCCAGGAAGGGATCTTGGAGGTCACTTAGTTCAACTTCTCAATTTTAGAGATGAGGAAAGTGAGGCTGAAATGATTTGCCCAATGTTAACACAAGCAGTGAGTGGAGTATTTCAGAGGAAGCTTTACATAAAAATGTGTTGAGCACATGTATATATAGTGTATGTATAAATACAGAATTTGTGTGTGTGTATATATATATATACACACACACACACACACACACACACACACACACATATATATATATGCATACTTAATTTCACTGGTACTATCATCAACAGGGAAACTTATCAAGCACCCAGGTGCCCATTAGTAACTGGAATTAAGTATGAGTACAGCCCCTAATTCTTAGCAAGTATTTATTGAGTTGAAGTACATCTGTCCCTCCTCTTCTTTCCTATTCTCTAGCTCTCACTAATTTCTAGGAAAAGTCTATGAGGGAAGATTGCTGTTGACAGATTTAGAATGATCCTTATTCATGGACACATAAACAGAAGAGGTAAGAATGTACCTAGAGGGACACCAGATGAAGCAATCAGAATTAAAGCAGGAGAGGGAAGCCAAAATTACCACATGATAACCAGACAGAAAAGAAAGGATTAAATATCTACAGAAAGATAGAAATAATATGTCAGTAACTAGGAAGAATGGAATTGAGGCAATCCCTCCTCCACATCATAAAAATGAATAATAAAATGATGTAAAATAAAAAGTTTTAAATGCATACACATCCATATGTGTGCATATAATTTTTTTAAAAAACAGCTTTCATATATAGTCAATGTGTTTGTATTCTGATATTCAAAATAACTTGTAATAGAAGCAAATGCTATTCCCCAGGTAACTTGGTGACTATTCTATTCACTAAGAAACAGGTTAATTTCCAGTCTGCCCTCCCCAATCACCCCCAATTACATTTCAAAATAACAAGGTTTTAGTGGATAGTAATGTAATAAATATAATAGTAATAGCTTGAAATTAGCTGGGGGAAAATGAGAACAGCAGCAACCATGAGACAATAGCTCCATTATAAATTTTCATTCATTCCTTCTAACAGCTGACATTTATATAGGGCTTGAAGGTTTACAAAGTACTTTACATACATTATACTATTTGATCCTTACAACAGCTCTGTAAAGTAGGTATTACAGATGAGAAAACTGAGGTTCAGAGAAGTAGTTAATGTATGTCAGAGGCGAGATTCAAAGCCCAGTCTCTCCTGAGTCCAAGCTGAGCACTGTAACAGACTGCCTCTTCAAAGAAAAATTTGTGTTGATTCAATTCAATTCAACAATCACTCCTATGTGCTAGGCACTATGCGAGGTGCTGGGAATACAAAGACTAAAATGAAAAACATTGATTTATTTGCCAGGTCAATTTATTTTGCACAATGCACCTTAGAAGATTAAAAGGGACTCTACAGTTTAAAAATTCTAAAGAGCTGCCAGATTAGCAAACATCTCAAATTCAAAAGCATACTGCACTGCAAAGCTGGGACAAGGCCTTTATATGCCCTAGGCAAGGTCTGAATTCTGCCCACTACAGACCTTGATTTTTCATCTACTATATGATACCTGATTTATAAAAAACAAAACAAAACAAAGTGACAGTAGCAGCAACAACATAAAACCTATAAGCCATGGATAGGAGAATTATCTGACATCAGATAAGGTGATTTATTACAGTCTTATTAAAAACTGCCCCCACTTCTTTATAAGACATTCTAACTCCCCACTCTCTCCAAAAGATGTTCTGTGCTAAATGGTTGCCTGCTCTAGTCCTGGTGCTGCAGCTATGTTTGTTACTGTTGTAATTATTTCTGAGTTCCCATTAGTGCTGTATTCCTTCTACAATCCTGTAGTAGTGTGTTGAAGTGTTTTAGGGGTGGGGAGAAATTCTAAGGGATCTATATTTAAAAGCTACCAGCATGAAGAAAAACAGAGAAAACCAAAGTACAATTATCATCTGAGGTTTAACTGTAACAGCACAGTGGGACCACAAAATCTAATGGAAGGAGCTAAATGTGGAAAGAAGAACAGGGTACTTAGCAGAAATTTCTGAGTATTATAAAGTTGAGAACATGCTGGTAGCTTCCCAATGATCCAACTGATATTCCCAATCAAGATCTAATTGTGGGTGATTTGTATTCTAGTCACAAACCAAAGTTCATCCAGGGCATCGATTCTATTTCAGAATCCATTGTCAAAACACAAACACACACACATGCACACATACTAATGGCTAAGTTTCTCAGCAATGAGCATTTATAGTCCAACCCCTCCCTTCAAAAAACAAAATTAAAATGGACAAGTACAGAAAACTCTATAACATGACTTGATGTTATAAAAATGTCAAACCACTCTCCCCAAGACTTAATACTACTGGAATAGCCTCCCAGCTGGTCTCACTACCCATAGTCTCTGTGCCCCAATACATTCTTCATACTGCTATTTGATTTACAATCTTAAAAATACTTGTACGATTACAGTACTCAACTGCCCAAAAATATGTAATAGTCGTCCACTGACTTCAGTGTAAAATTTGAACTCCTCAGCTTGGTATTTATGGTCTTATATAACTTACCTTTTTGGTATTTACATTCCAGTGTTCAATACATGAATTTTTGCTCTGGCCAAATTATTCATTTTCTGTCCTCTAAATATATCTTGTGCTCTCCTTCCTCCATGTATTTATCCGTAACAATCCCCCACATGTAATTCAACATTCACTGTTTCATTAAACATTAAGCACTTACTACTACATACAGGGGACTGTGCCTATCTATCTAAATTCTACTTAACCCTTCAAAGTATAGCTCAAATCCATTTCTCCATGAAGCCTTTCCTGATTGGACTGACTTGAATTGATTTATTAGGCCTCAAAATTCCTTGAGCACTAATTCTCATGATCATTTTATCACAGTATGCTACTGAGCTTTGTTAATATGGATGTTCATAGTTTTGTGTTTTAGATTCTGAACAGGGGTGAGAGTAAGGGATGCTATACTTCCTAAGTATTTGGGATGGTCCCTAGATAAGTGTTCTTAACTATTTTATGTATGCCATGGACCCTTTTGACAATCTGGTGAACCTTACAGACCCCTTCTTGGAATGTTTTAAAATTCATAAAATAAAACAGACAGGATTACAAAGGAAACAAAATTTATTGAAGTAATTATCAAACCATCTTTTAAAAAAACAAATTTATAGACACTAGGTAAAGAACTGTTGCTAAGAAAAAGAACTAAACTATATCACAAGACATGTAATTCTACTCAAATGACATAGAACAAGTCATTCTGTATCTCATTTTCTTCTTTTGAAAAGTAGTAACAATTCAGCTTAAAAAGAAGCTGTATTTCTACAGTTTTAAAGTTGACTGGCCAATGTTAGCACTACATTTTGAAAGTTAAAGGGCATATCTGGCCTTTCTACTAATACTCTATAGACTAACTTCTTCACCGAATGTTTTTTGGTAGAGATTTGCTTGAGTGTTCAGTGGGACGAGTCTTGTGTCAAAATAAAATATCATAAGTAAAATTTTAAAATAAATTTGCAGAACAACAGACTGATTGAATTGTTGAACTCTCATATTAATAATTTCAGGAAGAGAAGGATCTCTCAGGAAAATACAAAGGGGCAGGGTGTGCCTCAATGAAATGTTGATTCAATCGCCAACTCAAAGTGTACTGGAACGAACAGGGGTTTGGGAGTTGAACAGCTAGGAAGAAATAGGAAGCATACGCTAACATCATCTATTTTTAAAATGAAGAGAACACCAAACACAGGGAACAGGGAAGGTTCAGGACAAATCCTCCTTTATAATAATGAAATGCATCTGCTTCTGAAGGAGGCACTGAAGAAGGAAAGATCAGAGCCATTTAAACTTGAGGTCACTTAAGGTACTGAGAAGCAAAAGATATTTAACTTGCTCATAACATTTTTCTCCATGAAGCTTTGTGTTCTTGGCCTTTTAGAAGACACTGTAAAAATGTTTCCTTGTACATAAGTATGAAGCACCACTTTTCACACAGATAACAGAAACAAGAATTATAGTCACACAGTGTACAAATGGTAGCATTAGACAGTGAGAATGAAAGAGTAGCAGGCTGCAACCTTTCCAAATTGTGCTCACAGTCAAGGGTTGAGTCCCTAGATGGTGGCTGTGCCTTGGGTTCTAGGTATAACCCTGTAGTGTCTACTACTAAAATTATAGCTCATGAGCCCCCACTTGCATGTTTCCCTTTAACATTCAGCCAGTACTGACAATGAGCTCTTAGTAAAAGCATTTACTAAAAAGGTCATAGTAAAAATAATACAGTAGCTACAAAACATCCCTCCCCAGCTAAACACAGGATATACTCTCAAATACATACAGCATCCAGGTAAAGAATGGGCACAAACTTAAAAGTATAATATTATTGAGGTACACATATTCCTTTCCCAAGTACCAAACCAACTCAAAACTCCCAAACTGCAGGGCCTGGAAATATTTTTTTCTCCCTGTGCAGTCATCTCTGCAGCTCCACTCTTGATGAAAAGATCTAGCTCTCTCAAGGTCATACACAGCTTCCAGTCCACAGACAGCTCTGTTCTCTCACGCTAAAAGTCTCACTCCTAAAAGCTATTTCCTCCCTTGTGTGATTGCCTTTCTGTACCCATTTCTTTCTGGAGTGCACACCACTTCTCCCTGTTGGATGCAATGTCTCCTCCAGACCAGTAGCTTTGTTTCAAAATGACATAGCTGACAGAGGAGAAAGGAAAGGCAAATAGAGAAATTCCCCCCACCCTGCTCCAGGAAATGCCCCTTTCAGGAACTGGCTTCTTCTTCCACCGCTGACTAAAAATGACTCTCCAACTGTTGAATGACTTACTTTTTTATACAGGTCCAAGAATCGTGACTGATTCTCTCAGCCAACCCTAGAAGTGCTGCCAGTTGGCTTTATCCAATGGCCAAGTCCCTTGAATCCTCTCAAGTTGTTTAAGGAATTTCTTCACACCTTGTTATAGGAAACTCTTTAACACCTCCTTTACCCAAGAATGAAATGGCATGTCATGAATAACTTCACAAGTAGAAGAAATCAATGAAAATGAACTATCACAGGAAAATAGTTGAAAGGTCCTTCCCAAAAGATGCCACCGAAATCTTGTGGCTATTACCCATTCTTAAAGGATCAAAAGAAGTAGGCCACCAAAGCAGAAATTCACAGTAACTTTTCCAACCTTAATAGAGTGCCAATAGTCTAAGTTTTTCTTTTCCAATGGGTCTAAAAGTTCCAAGTGTTTCATATAAAATACTTAAACAAATATTAAATGGAAATGGATTCTTACACGAGAAGTCTGATGTAAAGAAAAACTTTTCACAGTTTTTAAGTGAAAAAGCCTGCTTCAAGAGGCAGAAAATTTCCTCTTACTAGGCCTTCAAGCAAAGGCGAGATGACCGCTCATTAAGGAAATTCTGGAGGGGAATCTTAATTGAGGATGAAGTGGCCTTCGAGGGCCCTTCCAAATGACATTCTGCAATTTTGTAAAGTTCTGTGCTACTCCTTTCTGAATTCAGTATACTTTCAATAAATGGTGATTTTGGCAGAGAGGAGAGCAGATACGCAGGAGTATAATGTAGGATCTGAATGATGAGTATAATTAGGATCTGAAATTGAAACTTCCACTAAAACGGAACTGTACCTAATAACTTTTTACCCAAAATTCTGCAACTTCAGTTACATTTCCCCCCTTCCAATGTGGAGGGGATTAACAGGAGGATAAAAGGTCCGGACATGTGATTCACTTGGTGCAGGGAACTCCCAGTGAGAAAACTCCCTACATCAATGCAGATTCACAACTGTTCTTACAGACTTATGGAGGTTAAATGACTTGCCCAAAATAAGTCAGTTTCAGTCAAAGGTGGTACAGAAGAGTTGGGAGCTGTCAGATATCTTCCTTACCCTGCTACGGTCAGCTTTCTATCCATATTCACTAAGTCATGCTTCCTTACAATATGTAAGTTTATATTTTATACATATAATTATATATATACACATACAAATGAGAACACACAAGACTATTTATGGTATCTTTCTGATGATAGGACTGCTGGGATTCTCCTGGCTTCTGTGCTACAATTCAAAGGATGTAATAGACCTAGACAGACTTCCTGGCATCCTTCCATCCTAAGATTTCCTACAATTATTATACTGATGAATCAAATCTAATTTTAACAAGCAAGGCTTCTGTTGTCAGCAACCATTGTTCAAGGACTCAAAGGAAAAAAAACCTTTAACAATACATCTTTATGACTTTTGATATCCCTGTTTCTGCAATGCATAGTTCACAGGAATATGTGAAGTTAGAAGGAAATGACAACGAAAAAATGTTTTTCATCATGGAGCAAAGATAATGTTTACTGCTAAAGTACATATATATAGCATGACGAATAAAGGATTTTCAAATAATCACCACCCTTTAAAAAGAAGTGAAATGAAAGCATAATTGGACATTTCATGTGTTGTTTTAGAGACAAAAATCCCTTAAAGCCACCAATGACAAATAGGTAGTGTTAACTATAATGTTAATTCATTATATTTCATGAGTATTTCAATTGCAAATCTTTTATTGTGGCTTCTTATAGGCACCTTTTACTCTCTATCAAGGTTTCTACCTATTAGGGAAAAACATAGGTCATCTGTTCAGCACACTATTTATTTAGAAGCTAATATGTGGAAAGCACTGAACCATTAAATACATTTTGCAAGAATATTTTTTAAAAAGAGCAGACCTCATTGTAATTGAGGAGCTTATAATGTAACTAGAGAGATAACATGCATACTTAATTTAAGTAATAATTCTATAAACATATGAATGAAAGTAAAACAATATACAATGAAACACTGATTAGTTGTAATCCTCAATTAATGAATTTCTTTTTATTTTTTTCTTAACTGCTATCTCCTAGCATTGCATTTTTCAGGGTCTCAGGTGAAAATTGTGTTGCAAAAACCTCAGGAACTCAGCCCAGGGGAACAAATTGACCATTGACAGACTGAAGGAAGAAGTCTTGTAGATCTTACATCCAAACCAGGTCCAAAGTTCCTTTTCCATGGGATCACAAAACCTCAAAGTTGTAAAGGACCTCAGAGACCATTAATCCAAACAATACTTGCATAAGATCCTGCTCCCATGTACCCAATTAGTGATCATCAATGAGGGAAGAACCCACTCCATCCTGAGACAACTCATTTTACCTTTGGAGAGCTCCAATTGTTACGACATTTTTCTTACAGCGAACCTAAATTTGACTTTTTTTTTTTTTGCAAATTACGATTGCTCCTAGTTTTGTACTCCAGGGCCAAGCAGACCATGAACCATCCACTCTCCCGAAGGAAAGCCATTCAAATAGTTATAGACAACTATCATTTCCCCTCCCTGAGTCTGGAAAGCTAAAACATAGCCAGTTCCTTTAAAACTCCTGTGCCATGATCTCAACCATTCTGGCTGCCCTGTTCTGAACATATTCTAGTAGCCAGAGTCTTGCTTATCAATATCCATTTTAAAATGCAGTACCCAGAAATGAAAACAATATACTAGAGTAGAATTAACATTTTCCTAAACCTGGATACTATGCCTTCTTAATGGTGACTAATATGACATTAGGGTTTTTAGATGCCAGACATCACTGACTCATAATAAGTCTGAAATTCACTAAAGTCCTAAGAACTTTTTAAAAACAAACTGCTAATTAGTCACCCATCTCCCAAAAAACTCTGTTTCTGAAAATTCAATCTTAATAACTTCCTGGGCTACCCAAGAGGAATTTTGATCCCATCCTGGACCATGTCCCTCAATTAATCCCTATGGACATTCTACATAGTATTTTTGAAATAAAGAGACATTGATATCAATGATTGACCAAAAAAGGTCAATTATTACGACACCTGAGGTCAATACAATGGGAGGCCAATCTCTTGGATACCTTCTACAAACACTTTAAGCATCAAACAAAAATTCAACTATGCTTCATTCTGGCCATGACTGTGACTGTGCAAGGCACAGAGTTACTCTACCATTAATCAATCAATAATCATTTATTAAGAACTTATGTGCCAGGCAATGGAAGACAATACATAAACATATAAGAAAATACAACATATGCACAAAATAAATGCAATCAATGCTCATTTGTCAGAAAAGGCCACATCCAAGAGGTGATCTCAGAGCTGAGCTTTGAAGGAAACTAGGAATCCTAAGAAGAAGGTGAGGAAGGGTAACATGCCAAGTTCTGGGCAAAGGCACAGACAGAAAGTTCAGGACAGGGAATTGCCAGGCCAATTTGACTATCGTGTGAAAGAGAATAATGGACTACAAGTCAAGCATAAAATATGGTAGAAACTAAAGGATATTAAGTAGAAAAAGAGATTACATTCAAATTCTTTTGTCAGCTCCCTAATTTGAAACAGGCTCACCTTAAGTTCTTAGGTATTATGATGTATACAATTCAGGATTCCTGAGTAAGAAATATATGAAAGAATATAGGGGGGAAATCCCTAACATGGATAAGTACAATTTATGGCATACTATAGCAGCAATTTTTAAAACGTTCACCTAAATTTAATTAAGTTTTTTTAAAGGAGTTCATTCATCAAAGGTAGCATTACTTATTTTGTCAAATTTAGCATTATTTTATAATAATACATGGTGTCCCATTGAAAACATTTTTAACCTAAATCATCTTTAAAATCACATTATTAAGGGACAGCTAGGTGGCAAAGTGGATAGAGCACCGGCCCTGGAGTCAGGAGTACTCCAAAGTTTAAAAAAAAATTATATTACATGATTAAAAGCTCTCTCATACACATATTTAATTAGATGAATGATAGCTGTCAATATATCAGAGATTAAAATCTTTGTCATCTTAGACATATACCTTTAGAACTCTCATTTTCCGAAGTAACTCTTCCAAATTTTTTCCACTCTTGAGACTCCCAATTAGATCCCAAAGCCCCACACCAATTAAAGAGGACTCAGCTTTCTATTTTTATGAGTCATGGCCTTCCAATCTGAGCTCCCTCAACTTCCCCTTCCTCTATGCCTCAAAACTTCTGTCTTATCTCCAAAAGACTCATGATGGAAAATGCTATCCACAGTCTGAATGAAGATCAAAGCATACTATTCACTTTTTTTCTTCTGTTTTGTTTTGTTCTTTCTGGTGGTTTCTTCTGTTAGTTCTAATTCTTCCTTACAACATGACTAATGTGAAAATATGTTTAACAGGAATGTATATGTAGAGCCTATATCAGATTGCACACCATCTTGGGGAGTGAAGGGGAGAAAATGTAAAACTCAAGAGCTTATGGAAGTGAATGCTGAAAACTAAAACTAAATTAATTTTAAAAAAAACAACTTCTCTGTCTTATAAACCAGTATGCTTCCCTCTGGGTCACAGACTTGTCTCTCTGCAGCCTAAATTCCATTTCCTGCTTTACCTTTCTGGATCTTTCTCTAATAGTGACCCTCTCTCTCACCATATCTTTAATATCTCCCTTTCTTGCTTCTCTCTTTTCATTTTCCTATAAACATGTCCAGGTCTCTCTAATTTAAAAGAAAAAGCCTTCCTTGAATCTTTCTATTCTCATCTAGTCATCATTTCTCATTAGACCTTTACTATCCAACTTTTTGAAAACACAGGCCTACTATTTAATTCCTCAACTTTCTTACCATGCATTCTCCTCAGCAACCTGAAACCTGGTTTTAGTCTCACACACAAATATAGTCTCACTTTACTTGGCTTACTTTAAATTGTTCAGTAGCACTTGTTTATTTAACATTCACATATAATTTTTCAAAGGCTTAAAATCTTACATTTTTCTTATGCTAACAAAATACTTGGTTACAAGTGGAAATTGTTGGAGGAATGAGCAAATTGCCACCTACCAACCACCGTAATTGTAGTCCCCAATTTCAATTTGGGGTTTGAATCCAACAATATAATCCTAATACCATTTATCATGTTACAGATGATCAAAACATTAGTTTGCACTTCTGAAGAAATAATTATGTATTTAATTAATCCATTAATTAAAATAATTTATTTATTGAAAATGTTGACTTGCTTCATTATTTTAAAAATGGAATATATACACCATGATAAAAGTAGCATGTGGATCTTTTTCCTAGAAAGGATGAGGAAATCTCTTAAAACATTTTATTTAGCATAGGCCTGGCCTAATTCTCACTACATCTCCTGTGGGTAATGTCCTACTCCAACTACACCTAACTAGGAAACATATGAAATAAGGGAAGTGTCCTTCAGTCAGCATCCTTCACTAGGATCCTAGGCTGAATAGAGGTGAAAACCAGAACTGGGATTTGACTATAAACTGTATTGATTGTCCTTAATTTGCTATACATTTGGCAGGGTTATTTTCTAGTTTACTGGGGCACCTAAATCTCTCTTTTTATGTTCTCAAATTCCTCACCATTCCTGGACCTATGGAATGAGCAGTGGGCAGGTAGGCCTACCAACCCAGGACAAATGAAAAGTTATTCCAGAATGTTACTTAGTGTAACAACAAGATGGAAAACATTTTGCAGTTTGTAAGGTTTTGACAGATTTGGAGCAAGGTCTGATGTTCTGCAACCTTTTAATTCAACGTGGCTGATGTGAAATAATAAAATAGAATGCCCATGAAAAAGACAACAAGAGAATGTGACTGGAATATATTGAGTAACTTTGCAGCATGCAAGGTTAATTGGACTCTCTCTGCAACTGGTCTTCTGGGACTGTAAAAATAGTTTACTGATGATCATGATGTTATGCAGAGTGTGAGAAGGGTTTTTTTTCTCCCCCACTAAACTGAACTGAGTTAAATTTCCACAGGACTTAAAATGACTATCTCAGAGTTTTGCTATACCCTCTGGTTTTCAACAGAGGAATAAAGAATCAGATATATCATTAATATCTAGAGGCTGAAATGAGAGCCTGTTTATCAGCAGTCATTGTTAAAGAAAGGAAATGACTGGCATAAACTTCAATGGGATGCAAAAGTAATGTAATGAAGTCCTGACCAGTGGCCAGGAATCTATTCTGGAAAAGTAACTCCAACAAAGAAATCCTTAAATATTGTTTCCCTCACTGGGTTCTACTCCTAATTTCCTCCTCCACTTACACAAGGTATAGGACACCTAGAGAGGGGGAAAAAAGGAGAGAGAGAGATAAAGAGAGAGACAGAGACAGAGAAGCAAAGAGAGAGACAGAGATAGATACAGAGAGGCAGAGAGGGACAGAGACGGACACAGAGAGAGAGGGACTGAGAGGGACAGAGAGAGAGAAGGGCACATAGCTCCTCTTCCTACTTCCCCCTTTTCTGGTCCAGGAGACTTAGATGGAAATACCATTGTCTTCTCTTTTTCTCTCTTCTCCTCCCAAAGGAAAAGAAGCAGGGATTGGGGACACACTAGGTTATACTGAAAAGCCTAATCTTGACAAGGAAGACTTGGCTGCATTGAAGAAAGCTATGGTTTGCAGTCTTTCCAAACTAGTCCCAATAAGTTAACTAGCTTGCTAACAGGCAGTCACATATAGCATATTCCTTCTTCTTCACTCCTGCAAATCACTCTATAACCCATGGAGCCCAATAAAAAACAAAACAAAACAAAACAAAATCACCAATAGGAGTTTAGCACACTGATCTGAGAATGTCTAAAACAGCAAACCCAGAATCCACAAATGTGCAGGGTATCATGCACCGCTTAAATGAAAATGATATCCATATCTTAGCAATTTACTACACTATAATTTCCTTCCTCACTCTTTCAAAAAAGAAACAAGGCATGCTTTCAAATCCTTACTTGGCTAGCTTGCTGGGATCTGGATATCCAATCTAATTATTTTGGTTCCAATTTCCAACCTATCAGGGGTGCAATGGTGCAAAAAATAAAAATGCCAGTCTCCTAAATGTGGTCATATCTAAAAGCTAAAAGCTCTTCATTTGCTGAGCCATCACTGTGTGGCCTGAAGCTCCTGTCATAACACAATTTATGTTCAGTGCTCTGAATGGGACTTGAGAGGATTTCCCAATGTACCATTGCTGAACATTTATATAACATATTTCAGATATGTTACAGCTAGTTGCATCATCTTGTCCTATTGGCATCAGTAATAACAAGATGCATCAGACTGTCTGCTACAAAGGGACTTTTTGCTACCCCTCCCCCTTCCCCATGCTTTTATATTTAATTGGTTAAAAAGTGCAATCCACACATTCTAAAATATTTAGGGAATACAGTACGCATCCTGGAACCATAAGTAATAAAATGCCCATTATTCTTTACATCAGTGATTCCTACATTAAATACTAACTAAATTCCTCTGGGGCTTTGGGTTTTGCTGTGAGGGGGATATTTTTGTGAATGATTTCAATTTAACTCCCTTTTGAATAACCATCTCACTTATGTTTTTGACACATCTGGCCTTGCAAAACCATTCCCATTTATTTCTATGGCTTTCACAAACATGATAAAATGATTTGCATTGAAATATGAGAATCGTGGTTTTATTTTTGTATTATCAATACAGTATGTTTGGCAAGCTCCCTTATCTTCCTTATGATGAAAAATGCGACAACAATTTTCTGTATCTTTAAAAGAACTAGACAATTCAATTATACTGCGCCAGAAGCTCTCAGATCCCTCTCTGCCAAACGTCTTCACTGCATCCTGCCACAGAAAATCCATTTGTATTCTGACACAGTAGGGTACTTGTTTTGTGGAAGCATGGTACAATTCGACTTGGGTACTATCAATAGAACACTATATCAGCTCTCTGTCTCCTGATGATCCTTTTTTCCTGCTCCAGCCCTGGTTATTAGGATTTTCAATTTAAGTGACCACACAGTATGTATTGCTAATTGCCAGCCTAAAATCTAGTAGATATCGACTCCTCCTGAAGAAAAAAAATGCATTCGTGGCTAATTAGAGCCCCCCCCCCACTTTTTTTGACTGTTCTGGTTACCATTTAAAAGGATTTAATCATTGCATTTCAAGGGAAGCTTAAGCTTCCCTTTGAGACTATCCAACTAATTGCTTCTGTTTTGCCACTTATTGCATGAGGTGGTTTGCAAAAAGGATCACTGAAAATGCTTTCTAAATATCAGAGTGATAAGTAAACAAGTTGGACAAATGAATTAACAAGCTATTCATGCTACCCATTCTCTTTCCTTATCCAGTCCTTCCTTACCTTTAGTGAAAAACCCCAAAATTTTATTTATTAAGAAAATAATATGAATTCAGGCAAAGTCCTTCCCCACCCAACCCTTTTTTTGAAACAACAACAACATAGTTTTTAAAGGATAATAGTGATGGGGCTTGTTGAGAGAAGTAGAAAATTTGGGAAAGAGGAGGAGAGGGACAACTACCCTACACGACAGAGGACATAACTCTAGATTGGGTATTTGGAACCTAGTAAATTCTGTCACTAACTAAGAGCTCTGTGACCTTGGACAAATTCCTTAACCATTTAGCACCTCGGTTTCCCCATCTGTAAAATGTTATAACTTGATTAGATGCTCTGTCCTTTCCAGTTCTCACTTTTTTAGTATGCTCTAATTCTAAGATTATTAATTAGTCTGATAGTCTCCAGGAATGGATGGAAAAAATGATCTCCAAGGTCAAAAGGAGAAATAATTCTTTCCAAATACTTTCTCATTTTCAATTATTTTTCTCAAAGTCTCACAAAACAGCTTTGAATGTGCATTCTATATGAATGCACACTTGCATGCATTATATTGTTCCAATATTGGTCAAACCTCTAAAGTGAGCCAGCTGCGGAAATAAAAATATTTATAGATACAAATTGAAAAAATAATGTTGATTGTATGTGATACTAAGGTTTTTTATAAGCCAAATTTGGGGGAAAGTGCAGCATACATATGTATACCCCAATACAGGGTATACATATAATATACCTGTCATCCTTTCTTTAACCACTTCTGCTATATACATAAACTGAGTAAATATTAATACATAACTGAAACATGTATATGTATATAACCTATATGTTTACCTACAAAAAAAATCCCATTAAAAAGAGATTTGCCTCAAAATGAAGTTAAAAACAGGCATATCAATTACTATATTAGGTAGTTTTGCTTAAATTTGGAGGTAGGCGTGGAAGGTATTATGGTCCAAGAGTTTTTTGGAAACTTGTTGGAAAATTATTGATGTGTTTAAACTAAACATAACAATAAAAAACTGGTATATTTGAAACTGACTACAAAAATCTAAGCAAATCTAGCAAATCAGTAAATAGAAAAATGGCAGTACTTTCCATATTAAAAACCAGAATTTTAACATCTTGACATATAAAGCAATTATTTATTGTAAGAGCTGGAAATAACATAAAATGATTTAGTTGCAAAAGTTTAAAAAAAAGATACAAATACTTTACAGTCAACTAGTAGAAAAAGCATGAATTTGCAATTGTGAAAATATTTTACAAAAATTAAGTCTTTGAGGGAAAGTAGGAGTATCCATTGTTTTCAATTACTAGTCACAGAAAGTTATAAAGACCAATCTATGGAACTGGGTTAAGATGATATGCTAAGAGAACTGTGTCTTCCCATTTGCCTGAAACCAGTCTGGCACCACTGGATTTCTCCAGGCAAATTGATGTAAATCTTCTTGAGTCGACTGCATTCATAGGACAAAGCTGGAATCTATTCATAAGAACAGGACACACAGATATATACATGTTTGAGTGTACATGTGTATGCTGCTAATAACAATTAAGGATGCACTACTATCTAAACCCTAAAGCAAAACAGTACACATTGGACTATGCAGAAAGGTTTTAAACATTTTCATTACTTTAATATAATTTTACATTTAAACGCACATATTATATAACCTTCCATTTTCTCAACAGCTAATAAACTCATTAAAGCTTGTTCACTGTTTTGAACAAAGGCCATTTCTATTAAGTTACACCACTTATTTTTTCAAAACTTTTTTCAAAACTGTATTTTCAAAATTTTTCCAAAACATATCATCTATGACATGCTCACATATATCTGGTGACATTTTGTCAGATTATAGCCACCCCCAAAAGATATTTCAAACCAATCAATATATAGTTATTGAGCCTGGACCAGGGAAGCTTGATGTATGTAGCCCCTTGGAGCTTGTGTTCTACTGCACTATTTGTCTCATAAAGATGTAAGCCTCATAAACACAGCATAGTGTGACAGAAATAGAAATAATAATAGAAGCTAGCATTTAGATAGCACTTGAAGGGCTGCAAAATGCTTTTCACAATGTTACCTCATTTGATCCTTATAACAACTCTATGAAGTAGATGCTATTATTATTGTCATTTTAAATATAAGGAAACTGAGAGATACACATATTACGTGACTTGCCTAGAGTCACATGGCTAATAAAGTGTCTGAGACAGGATCGGAACTCATCTTCTTGACAGTGTGTCCAGTAATGTATCTTTCCACCTAGCTGTCAGTAAGTAATAGAATAATAAACGAGTTACAATGAGTTATTTTTATTATTTAAATGACAAATTTATATTTTTATAGCATATAAAAATAAATATAGATGATTTATACTGTGCCTGTGCTTAACTAGGGGAAGAGAGAATAATCAACATTTAAATCCTTAGAGCTTTATTGTAACATTCATTCAATTGAGTATATGGGCATAAAGGGTTTTTTTGCTTTGTTTTGTAAAGATCATTTGTAATATAGTTTTATTCACAATAGTATAGTCCTTTAGAAATCATCAGTTATAAGAGCTATCATCAAATATTCTAAAGAATGCCTGAACATGTAGTAGGAAGTTATGCCATCATGACCAGCTTCATCATTACCTAACCGAAAAACCCAATGGAGAAGAACCTGGACTCTGAAACCAATGGGCACTGAAAAAAGACAAGTAACCTTGCTGGGAGACCCCAGTTATCATTGAAGGGAGTAATCTCTTTGGAAAAGGTGCCCACCTTCCTCACCACCACCACCAATCGCTGACCAACGGTTCTGCAGGGGAGATACAACCAAGAGCTTACCTCCATCCCCCAGACCACAAGTCCTGCTTCCAGACTAGCCCCTGAAGCCCTCATCTGGGGAAATCATCCCTAAGGACATAGAACCTGGCAACTGATGCTGCAGGTTCTATCTCCTTAGCAGCCACAACTACTAAAGAGAGAGGAAAGAAAGTTCTTGACATGAAAGTCCTTGGCACTGTCAAATGTTTTAAAATTAGAAACAGATATGATTTGACCAGCACAAAAGAAAAAATTAAAGAAGGGTTGTATTAACATCTGTTTTGCTGCTACACTCTTTTCTATCTGAATTGCAGCTGAAATCGCCTATATGTGTTGCCTCCTCCTACCAGAATGCCATTCATCCTTCATTTTTGAAGAGGACCAAAGACATCACAGGTGATGGCTTGACTAGCCCATGAACTGGATTTAAGAAACGCAGAGTTGTTCAAAACAGCCACCCTCACGAGATGTGACTTCCTCAAAATCAGAGACTATCATTGTTTTTCTGTTTGTATCCTTAACACTTAGCATAGTGCTTTGCACATAGTAAATATTATTTTCATTCATTCATTCAAAAATGCTTATTGATTGATGGTTGATTTTTGGTAATAAAATTAGCTAATAAGTTAATTCTCTTATAGAGGTCAATATTCTTAGAATGCACCTATACTGCTCCAGTAAAGATGTAGGATTTTAAGTGTTTTAGTATTACAAACATTGCTGAATTCAACATAGGAAGAAAGTGATTTACCAGCACTGTAATTCCATCTTCGCATCATAGCTCTTCCTCAAAATTACCTATGTTATTTCCTGCATCAGATATGCATATTTCATATAGTAAATATTAGACACAATGGTAGACTGAAACATTTGCTATGGAATTCACCTGATGTACAAAGTCTCTCTTGTCAGATGACCAGAATGCACACTTATAAAGAAGATGCCACTTTTCTATATAGTATCCCCTCCTCTATTCCAATTTTCTTTAGTGGCACTTTCGGAATCTTGATGAATTAATGAGAGGACTTGGGTATTTTTCAACAATTCAAAAAGGATCAATTTGTTATCCATTTTCAAAACTCCTCTATGATCTTTAATAAGGCAGGGGATTTCCTGGCAGTCTTGTAAAAGTTGGTTTGGTCACATTGTTGTAAAGTTATAATGACCTAATTTATTCATAGTATTGAATAAATTTTGCACGTAGGTTAGCATTCCTATAATACCTGTCAAGAGCCTCACTGGGAATGTGAGTCCATGGAATGGTGGACTTGGAGGGTAAAAGAATCCTAGAAGTTATCTAGTTTAACTGCCACATTATATTGAGGAGGAAACTTGAGTGCCAGCAACATGAAATGACTTACCCAAGGTCACATAGGGGGCAAATGACAGAGCCAGGATTCAAACTGATGGCCTCGG
This sequence comes from Phascolarctos cinereus, assembly GCF_003287225.1. Taxonomy (NCBI): domain Eukaryota; kingdom Metazoa; phylum Chordata; class Mammalia; order Diprotodontia; family Phascolarctidae; genus Phascolarctos; species Phascolarctos cinereus. Next base: position 12,817,128 of record NW_027556098.1, read on the forward strand.
ACTCCAAATCCAATCTCTTATTTCACTTCTGAAAAGTGCTGGTCTTGAAAGTCAAGAATACTTGAGTCCAAGCGACATGTCTGATACCGTCTGTGTGGCCCCCGTCAAGGCCTCTTATTTCTTAAGACAACTACTAAGGTTATTAATTTTGAGAAAAGGTGTTGCCCTGCACTGGTAGAGAAGTGATCTCACCTGGTAGTTCCCTTTAACCAACAAAATCCTAAGTCTAGTCTCTGTTCCTATCCCACCTTCCTTACAGGGTTGTTGTGAGAATTAGCAAACTGTCAAGAACTAGGTAAATGTCAACTATCATTTGCTCTTCACCAATTTTACTGAATACTATCAAGATGAAGAATATCTTCTCGACTAAAGATGTTTTTAGAAAAGAAAGACAGTATCAAAGTATTACAATATCATATGAAAGCACTCATTAGGAAGAATACCAGAGGGTCAGGATGATAAATTTCACAGCCGATTAGGACATTTCAGTCTTTCTATCCATAGTTCCAGAAGTCTATAATGTTCACGATAACTATTACTGCTGTGGTTTTTGTATAATTAACTAGGACTAGATTCTAGAGTTTCTAAAATTCACAAACCCACTTGTTCCCTATTTGGGTATTTTGGTATAGTGTGACCTCTTCACATCAATTCTTTGACAAAGGTAAAGAGCTGCAATTATTCAGTAGTAATATTTTATGCAAATGAAAATCTGAAGGAGCAGTGGAAGGACCATATCCATGCCTAAAATTCTGGTGCTTTAATGCAAAATATAAGAGAAAAAGAAAATCAAATACTGCGTGGTCAAATAGAACACACACAATATAATAATTTTTATAGCTCCTACTATGTGCCAAGGAACTATCTATACACAAAAATTATCTCATTTTATGTTCACAAACCTGCATGGTAGGTCCTAGTATGATCTCTATTTTATGATTGAGAAAACTGAGGTAGAGGTTAAGTGACTTGTCCAGAGTAACAATGCTAGTAACTGACTACATCCAAATTTGAACTCAGGTCTGACTCCAATCTCAACATTCTTGTCCACTGTAACATCAACTGCCTCAGAATACACATACATACATATCAAAATATATACACAAATATGTCTATACTATCTACTGTACCACCAGCTGCCTCTGCATATACACGTACATACATATGTAGACATATATACACATACATATATCTATACATATACATGTATATGTACACATACACATACATTCTAGTTGCTAACCTTCTTATAATGAGATTTTTTTTGAGATTAAAACCAGTCCCTAGGTAGAAGACACAATAATTTCCAAGGTCTACATTAAAAGTATTTCCTGCTTGGTAGAACTGACATAGCCTTTAAGAATCTAGGGTCATAACCTAGCAGTGATGTGGCATCAGAATAGAACTTTTCAAAAATATTAAAGGTCAGTAAAAAAATAAATAAATTTTGTCTTTCATCACTGTCAAAACCCACTAGAGAATGGAGAAGATATAGAAAAAGGAAAAAAAACCTTTTATTTTAATTAAGCAAAAATGTAAAAATTTAAAGAAACTATCACAGTGCTTTAAATTAATCAATGACTCTAGAGAAAAATGAAATGCACTCTATTCATCATTTAAAAATGCTAGATTTTTTTTTTACATGAAGAGTAACACATGACTTTAGGCAAGTGTTTTGAAAGAATACATTAGAATGCATATGTACATTTTTAAAAATAACCTCACAGTCTTTACAGATCACTTCAAAGGAAAAGTAAATTACTATGTAGATGTGGAAATCATAATTAGCTTCAAATTGTTTTGATTAACTTATTTCTCCTTGATGTATTTAATACCTAAAGTAGCTAACTTATTAAGATTTATTTGGCTTGAATGATTTCATGTTTAAATATCCTTTGTATCCTAACAAAGAAAATGTTAAGCTAATAGCTGCATTAAAAAGAGATAATCAAAGAAATATCACTTTATCCTAAGTGTCAAATAAATCTATTTTTCATTCATTTGCTTTTGTTCTATGTAAGAATATCAATAAACACAGTATTACTTTAGAATGAATCACTGAAATATCATACTAGCTTAGCTCAGGTCTGAATGGAGAACAGCAATTTTATGGAAGGTAGCTAAGCTATATATAATATATTTAAGAAAATTATAAGAATCCTTTCACAATAAAAAATATGCCTCATCATACTAAGTAAGATTTGGCAATGGAATGTATTAGATAGAGAAGTGGTCTAAGGAGCCCAGAGACTCAGGTTCAAATACCATCTTTGACACATACTGTCTGGGTGATGGTGAACAAAATCATTTAACCTCTAAGTGCTCTGTCCAACTGAGACCATTAAGTTGCAGAAAAGGTATCAACTTGATACTTGGTAAATGGAGTTTACTCACTTAGTCATTCCCTATACTAATGAAATCACATGTCTAGTCTCTATCACTCATACTGAACTGTTTGTTGAGGTTTTTTTCTTTAAAGTCAATGTAGCATAGTGAAATGCTCCTAGGATTTTCACACCTTCCATTCAGTCCTTTACTAAATCAGAAAACCTGGCTTCTAGTTCTCACTCTACTAGTAATTCAGTTCTATGACTTAACTTTTACCTATAAAATGCAGATTATAATACATACACCTAACCTACTTCAAGATTGTTGTGATTCAAACTACATAACATTAGAAAGTGCTCTGAAAAACATCATTCTGTAAACATAAAGCTGTAATACAATTTTTAACAATTTCCCCCAAAAATCTAAGTAAAGAAAAGAAAAAACAGGAAAAAATGGCCACTCAGACACTATTTTATTGTATTTTTTTCTTTCTTTTTTTGTTTAGGCAAGCGGGGTTAAGTGATTTGCCCAGGGTCACACAGCTAGTAAGTGTCAAGTGTATGAGGCCAGATTTAAACTCAGGTCCTCCTGACTCCAAGGCTGGAGCTCTATCCACTGTACCACTTAGCTGCCCCATTTTATTTATTTCTTAAGCAACATAATAAGGATAGAGATTTTCCTTGTTATCACTGGTTTTATATTTTTCATCAGGCAGGAAAACAGAAGGTGGGGGAAGAAGGTTCTTATAGAATTTTACAGTAAATCCTAAAGGCTGCTCTAAACTCTTCATTTATAGGGATCGTGAGATGCTTTATGTGTTTTTAGCAGGGCAGCATGCACAGGTCAAGTATGGAAGTAGTTTTCCGTGTAACATGTATTTCTTATTACCTCGTGTAGTCTTTAAGGAATCTGATCATTTCACAACAAAGCCTTTCCCCAAACCTCTGCAAGACAGCTGACATGATTCAACCCTTCTTATCATACAGTCTTCAAGGAAGAAGCAGACAGGACTTCTTCCAAGAACCAAAACTCACAATTCTTTCACCACCACGCAGGAACAAAAAGCCTTCCCCAGCCAAAAATTTTAAGACAGAGTCAGGTAGAGGAGAGGAAGGGAGAAAGAGAAGGCTTTAGACCTTAGAACATAAGGCCTCATGAGGAGGGAGACCCATGATAACAAGAGGCTATTTGCTGGTGAAGTTGTCATTAGGGAAGGGACTAAAATGAGGCCGTCATGCTGTAAGCTTTTACCAACCTATATGAGTTCACAATTTGCATACATATGGAATCCAAATATTTCCACAACCACATAAAGGTATCATGTATGTCTCCAATAAGGTCCACATAAATTCTGTTTCTCTCTCCTCTAAGATATAGCAACAATTTGTGTCTGGACTCCAGGAGAGTGGAATGATGACAAGAAAACCATCAGGGATGGCATTTATGTCCAGGTGAGCAAGCACATTTATGACTGTACCATAAATGCAGGGATTCATACTGTTCTGGTTGGCAAAGTTCCATCAAGTGTGGTGATACAAGGCCAGAAGACTTGGGGGAAAGCACTACTATCCCTTCAGTGTGGTGGACATGTACAAGTATTGTCAATACTGGCTAAATTTTCATATCTATTGGTAATATATTTATAAAATTTGTATGTTATAAATCTATTTCATATTAATGTTTAATATTTATATAACATGCAATATATTTAAAATACATTTTTAAATATATAATATACACTATGTATTTTATAAATTTATGAAATGTATACCCTAATGTATTTCCACCTTGATGCTCTCTGGACTAGGCCATTCCCAGATACCTCAAATGAATACAAGCTTTTACTTCTTTCTGTAAACTCCCTTAGAACCCTAATCTCTACGACACAGGTCTGCTTCTTATTTACATTTTCATGCAGATGCACAACTTAAGATACAATAATGATAATTCATTCATAAAGTCAGCTGAGTGCATAACAGATATCTAGTCTGCTTGGTCAGGAAGCTCTGGTTCAAGACCCATTTCTGACATAGGGTGTGACCCTGAGCAAATCAATTAACTTCTCAGTGCCCCAAACAAATCTCTATGACTAGCAGTTGCAGAATAGGTGATGAAATCACAGGTCCTTTTTTTTTTTTAAGCCATTCGATTTATATAGTGCTTGTAAGATTTGTAAAATATTTTACTTGCAACCATTCAAAGTAGTACTATTATTCCCATTTTACAGATAAAGAAAGTGAGGGGCCAGAGGTCGTGACCTGCCAAGGATCGCAGTTTAAGTGGTATCACCTGGATCTAACCCCTAGATCTCCTGAAGTTAAGTCCAGTACTCTCAGTACCCCAAACGTGGGCAAAGTGAGAAGATCGAACCCCAAAGGGTTCTAACAATCTAAGCATCCCCTCATTTTCCTTACATGTTGGCTCAAACTGAGTGATGGGAGCAAATAACATGTAAAGAAGGGAAATATTCTAGAGAAGATGGTCTGCTGTTTATTGCTGGCAGTGAATGGGATGGATTGGGGAAATTCTTTTATCAATCAATCAAGTATTTATTTATTAATTAAGCAGGCTAGATTAGAATAATGAAATTATCCCTACCTGAAAGTTTATATTCCAATAAGGGAGACAAATCTTTATAAAAGTATGTATAATATAAAAATAAAATTAATAAATACAAATGTATAAAGTACTTAAAATATTTCCATAAAATTATTCTGCACAATATCTTCAATACCAGCCCATGAAACTGTACCTCTTTAAAATCTTATCATTCCTCTCCTCAGACCAAACCCAAAATATAATGTTTATAACTCAATTTCTAAAAAGGTCCAGCCTAAAAGGGATTGATTTCAGTCTAATTCTCACTGGTCTTAAGAATAGGTTTATGTTGTGGGATTCCAATCCTAACCAGATGAGAATCTTAGAATTCTTTCTAAAGAAGACCATCTGCTAGATTAAGAGTAAACCAAAAATACACTGTTTACATTTCAGCTATCACTGTGTGGTGTTCATTTGGCAACGTTTATATTTCACTTTTTAGTCCAGAAATTTTATACCAATTCATCTTCCTAAATATTTCTTTCTTAGTATGTATTTATTTTCTAGGAAACCTGCTAATTATTGGTAAATAACTAATTAATGGTAAATATATTTAAGCTATGAAATTCTGTAAAGTCTTGGGTTGGCCAAGAGTCATGAGCACTTCTATCTATGGCAAAGATGTCATAGCAAAATTGGCATAATGACAGAGCCAAGTTGTCTTTATTTCTCATATATAAAAATGGCTTTATAAACTCATGACAGGGACTTAAAAACCCTTTAAAGAGCACTTTAATCTTGCTTTTTAAAAAATTCCTGTTAAGAATAATATAGCAGCAGCTAGGTGGCACAGTGGATAGAGCACCAGCCCTGAAATCAGGAGGAACTGAGTTCAAATTCGGCTTCAGACCAACACTTGACACTCACTAGCTCTATGACCCAGGGCAAGTTACTTAACCCCAACTGCTTTAAAAAAAAAATAAGAAGAAGAAGACTACAGCAAGTAGACTAAGCTGACCACCAGAACCATGCATTAGTAACAGAATTACCAGATCCCTGGACCTTCCAATATGTCTTTAGCCCCCTCTCACTGTCCTCCATGCCACTTGCCAAATTAATCTTTTTTATGCCCAGATTCAGTAGCATCACACCTTTGTTTCAATGGCCCACTACAGTGGATGAACGTCTTTGTCTGGCAGTCAAAATCCATTTATGGTTAATAATCCTACCTTTCCAAACTCATCTCATACTGCTCCCACCCAAATACTCCAGGCTCTAATACAATGAACTATATTTTCTTGGCTCCCTGATAATACCCAGTACTTTCTTACCTCTATACTTTCACATATCCTTCCCTATTCCTGAAACAGCCCTTCTTTTTCAAACCCAACCCTGTCTGCTGAAAAACCCTATTTAACCTTTTAGACCTAGATCAATTCCACCTTGACCTCCTTCATTCATAAATGATCTTTCTTTCCTTAGTTCTTCCGTAATATTCTGTTTATACCTACTCTACATACTTGGGAGATTCTATGCTGAATAAAGGGGGGAATATATATATTCATTTATTTATTTTATCTCCCTATTAGACAGCACCAGTTCCCACCATAATAACTATGCCTTAGTTATCTGTTTCCTCCAAAACCTAACAGTGTTTCTACTCACAATAAGCTCTCTGAATTGACTTACTATTCTAATTTACCAGGACACGTAGTTCTCATAGAAATATTAAAACAACAAGGGAGATTAAAAGACTTAAACAAAACTTTATTGAACCTTCTGATCACACAAAAACATGTATTTATCATAATGAATGGTATGGTCATACAGCCTTGGCTGGTTTGCCCAGTAGATGGGTGGTCTTTTTGGAGAAGACACACAGAAGTCAAACTTTTAGAGCTGAGAGATTTCATCAAACCTAAAACCCTTTACTTTACAGATCCCGTTAAGTGAGATTAATAGCCAAGTCAAAAGGCTGACATAATACATGACAGGAGTACTAGAATCCAGATCTTTTGCTTTTGGACATTAAGACTACTTTCTGAGTAATACAAGTATTTAAAAGTAGAAGGGACAAAGAACTGGGAGGAATGAAACTAAAAACCAGTCTGGGAAGAAGGGAAGTTCCTAAAGAGGCAGATGTTTGTGGCAACCGACTGCATGATATAAAAGGAAAACCCTGGAGGCCCAAGTGTGGGTACAAAGTGATTAAATTAAGCATACAGTGAAATAGGTTTCTATGCCTGAAATAATCTCTCTCTCCTTTCTATGTGTGTCTATGTCTGTCTGTCTCTCTCTCCTCTTGTAGAACTGGAATTGACCTCATTCATCTTTCCTAGAAAAAGATCTTGAAGTTTAAGTTACATTACTATTGCTAACACATAGAAGGGATATTTTAGGTATCACCTCTCAAGACTCAGAATGAATGCTACCTGCTTTCATAAGACCTTTCCTAGATCCTCCTCATTCAGCTGAAAATAAGCTTCCTTCTTTCTTCAGATCTTTTGAGGAATTTTGTTAATACCTTTCCTCTGCTTGCTTATTCTGTTTTCTATTTATCTCCCAGTACATGGTAAGCTCTGTGAAGGCAAAAACTTTTGTATTAATCTTTGCATCACTCCAACATTCAGCATAATGCTTTTTTCCATAGTCAGTAAGAATGTTAAAATTAATTGAATTGTACCAAATTATAACTGAATATGAGAAAACATCAACTGTCTGAAACACGAAAATCAAAGAGGAATATCAATAAGATATTTCATCCAACTCAGGCCTATACACAAAGGCAGCCAGAAGGTATTAAGAGCAGAAGAAGCATCTTCTTCAGTAAGCCAGTGTGAGTTCAAGTGAATGGGCTGAAAGCCTCTAGCAGTACTGAGGCCGAGGAAACCAAGGTGAATAAGAGAAGCCTGCAGCAGAACCTGGCCTGGGGGAAGTTTCAGAGGAGAATGAAATTACCAAGCAACCCTGTATCCTGGGATACAGGGATTCACTGGGAAACATCAAAGGAGGTGAAGGTCAGCTACAGATACCCAAGGGTGGCACAGAGCCCTGGAACAAAAACTCAATCCAACAGAGGTCTAAGATATAAGGAAAGAAAAGAAGGTACTGAACTCTACGAAGAAATATCATGGGTCAAAATAAACCCAAGGAAAAAGCACATAAGAAAAGAAAAATCCCACAACTACTACAAGCAGAGCCTTAGGGCAAATAAAGAAATAAACGAATGAATCAATCAATCAATCAATCAATGAATCAATGTGGCGTGTATATGTGTGTGTGTGTGTGTGTGTGTGTGTGTGTGTGTGTGTGTATATAGACACATATATACCCCTATACATCTATCTATACACCTATACATCTCTCTCTCTCTCTCTCCATGTATATCTTGGTCACAAGGAATTCAAGAATACTTGGAAGAAATGAAATGACAGATAAAAATAAAATTATAAATTAAATAAAACCTCTGAAAGAAAGAACAGGAAGGAGAAAAAATAACTTATAGTAGGAGGAAGAAAACAAGAAATAGACCCTCAGGAAATGGGAATAGAACAAACAAAACTCAAAACTTCTTTGAAACAAGAAATACTACAACAAAACCAAAATACAGAAAAGCAGTAATTGAAGAAAATGTAACATATCTACTACTACAAAAAAACAAGTAAGCTGGAAAATGGGAAAGAGATCATAATTCCCTGAAAAATATTGCCCCCCCCCAAGCCTGGATACCATATTTCAAGAAAGAATAAATGAAAACTGACTTACTCTAGTATATTTCCAATTAATGGAAATAAAGAACAAAGAGAAAATAAAAAGAATCCATCAGTCACTTTCTGAAAGAAACCCCCAAACTGAAATAACAAAGGATGTCATAGCCAAAATTCAGAACTGCCATTTCAAAAGAAAAATACTGCAAGAAGTCAGAAACAATTCAAGTCCCAAGGGACTACAGTCAAAATAAGACTTGGCAACAACTATTCAAAAAAAGAGAAAATCTAGGAATATAGTATTCCAAAGTCAAGAAATACAGATTTAGAACCAAGAATAACTTATCCTGCAAGACTGGGTTTAATCTTTCCTGGAAAAAATGGATTTTTAATGGAAGACAGGACTTCCTAGCATCCAGATGGAAAGATCAAAGCTAAGGTGAAACTCTGAATTGCAAGGACAGAAATCAAGAAAAACTAAGATAGGTAAATGCATTTTAGTAATGGGAAGGGGTTAAAAATGATGAAGTAATGCAATTCTAATAGAAAGAAAAAAGATAAGTATATATTTAAAATCCTAATTTCTTCAAGGGTTACATAGGAAATTATATAAGATTGAGCTCGGGCATAATTCTGTTCTGATATGATGATTATAAAAGAGAAAGGAAAAAAAAGGAAAATTCTATGAAAAACATGGGGAAAGCAGGTGTGCAACTTAACACCTTTTTCTTTTAATTAGGATATACAAAAAATTAGGAGGGAAACAAGGCTGGGGGACTTTACAAGCAAGTTTCCCTGAGAGCAGATATATAGAGAATTTATTCAAATACGTAAGAATAAGAGCCATTGTTCTATAGCTAAATGTTCATGAGATATAAGTAGGCAATTCTTAAAGAAGTAAAGCAAACTAATCAACAATTATATGGGGGGGGGGATGCTCCAAATCACTTAAGAGAAACTCAAATTAAAACAACTCTGAAGTTTTACCTCATATGCATCAGAACAGTAAAGATGACAAAACCAGAAAATGACAATAACTGGAAGGGCTTTGGGAAGACCAGCACGTTAACGCACCATTGGCAGGGTTGTGGACTGGTCTATTCCATTCTAGAAAGCAATCTGGAAGTATACCTAAAGAGTAACTAAACTGCATACCCTTTGACTACATTACAATTCTAGACCTATTCCTCAGAGAGATTAAAGAAAGGTAAAAAGGACTCCTATTAAAAAAAAACATATTTAAAGTAGAACTTTTTGTTGTAGCAAACAAACAGAAACTAAATAGGTGCCCATTAATTGGGAAATGGCTGAACAAATTATGGTATATAAATGTAATGAAATACTACGAGCTATAAGAAATGACAAAAGGACAGATTCTGAGAAATCTGGAAGACCTGTATGAACTGACAGAGAATAAGATAAGCAGAACCAAAAGAATAATTTATATGATGACTCCAGCATTGTAAACAAAAATAACTCTGAAATAATTAAGAACTCTGTTCAAATGCAATGACCAGCCATGACTCCAGCGGACCAATGATGAAGTACATTTTCCACTTCTTAAGAGAATAGTGTTGGGCAGATAGGTGGTGCTGTGAATAGAGTTCTAGCTCAGGAGGACCTGAGTTCAAATCCAGCCTCAGACACTATGCACTTACTAGCTGTGTGACCCTGGGCAAGTCACTTAACCCTGATTGCCTCATCAAAGAAAGAGAATAGTGTTGCAATTAAAGATACAGAATGAGACACCTTTCTGGACATGGTCATTATCTGAATTCCTTTTCTCTGATTATGTCACAAGAGAATTTTTTATGTTTGTTTTCTGGAGCTCATGGGGAGGGGCCATAGTAATGGTGACACCCTACCTCCTTCATAAAGGGAATAAAAAAAACATCAATGAAGCATCTAAAGAAAACATACACAGATATCAGAAGAGGGTCAGAAAACAACACAGGCAATCATAACAGTTTTGGAACTAGTGTGAATTTATTTTTTAAAAATCAAGCCATATGTAATGACATTCTCAATTTCATATGATATGATGTGCTTTCTTTGTTCCTCTCAGTATATGGAAATAACCATTTTTTCTCAATGTTTGTCAAGTTCACAAAGATAATTAAAAATTTAAAAGTATTCAAATAAGTTCATTAACTGGCATAAATAGCACTAAAAAAAAGTATAAAAGCAATTCAATTATGATAACTAAATTCTTTGATTCCCAATACCATATAGTTATAGAAGGATTCTTTACTAAGTTCAGCCATACCCTGCCCAACATTAAATGGTTTTTCCTAAAAGCATTTACTAAGAAAGGTATTTTAGTTCAAAATTATGCCCCAATGTGACCAAAATCTGGATGATAAAAACTTTAAATAAGTACAAAAACCAGAGATGATGGCAATAATAGCAACTTCTCCCTGTGTTCATATATGTCCTCCAAACTTTCTCCTTTTCCAAGCCTGGGACTCATAAGTTCGCATAATGTGTGGGTCCAAGTAGGGAGCACTCCCACACGTATTCTTCCAAGGCTTTGGCTGGGAAGATAATGGCAAGTAGGTAGTCACTGCACTGGATTAGAAGAAGCTAGGAAGCAGAGTGGATAGAGTGCTGGTCCTCATGTTTGGAAGACCCAAGTTCTAATCTGCCCTTAGACACTTTCTAGCTATGTAACCCTGGGCAAGTCACTTCACCAGTTACCTCAGTTTCCTCCCTGTAAAACATAGATAAGAAGACCACCTACCTTTGCAGGGCTGTTTTGAGGATGAAATGAAATAATATCTCAACACATAGTAGGCTCTTTATAAATGCTTACTTCCTTCCTCAGCCTCATCACACCCCCATAGCTTTCTATTTTCTTTATCCGTAGCCTGACTCTCTTTGGCTTTGCTGTTTACAAGTACTAAAGAGACCTGTTATCACCACAGCTTAGTCTCAAGAAGAGAAAGTAGCAACTAACAGTAGCCACATAACTGGTAATTTCTCTGTATGATGTGGTCCCTAGGCATTACTGCCCTCTACTAGGCTGTAAACTACAGAAAATGAGTGAAAACACTTTGATGTGTGTGGGAGGGTTACTTTCTTCTTGGATGAAATACTTTTATTCTCTGTAGTTGCCCCAGTCAGACATAGCTACCATTTTCTGATTAGTTGGACTTAATACTTCCCACCAATCAAGAAGGGGAAGAGTACCCCCAAGGGACAGGCTGTTGTTACATGCCACTGTTTCAAACAATTTAACTTGAGATCTTTTTTTTTTTTAATAATGTATTAAAGTAGTGGCTCTCAAAGTGTGGTCCCTAAGACTCTTTCAGAGGGTCTGAAAGGTCAAGACTATTTTTATAGTAATACTAATTTTGTTATCTGCCTATTTAAATACTCTTCTCTTTTCCAACTATATTATCTGTGTGAGGCTGGATTTTCTTTATATACTCTAATTTTAAAAAATCACAACAGAATGATTGCAGAATCAGATATGAGAATCTAGCTATCTTCTGTTATGCCAGACATTAAAGATATTTTCAAAAACACATAAAACAATGCTAATCTTCTATTTTTATTTGTTTTGGAAAATACAGTTATTTCCACAAAAATGTTATTGGTTTTACAGTGTAATGGATTTACTACTTTAAATGACTTAATATTTTTAAATTTTACCAGTTTCAATTTTATTAACAGATACAACCCACATAAGTAAAAGTCCTTTTGAGTCTTTAAGAACGTAAAAGAATCCTGAGATCAAAAAATTTGAGAACTGCTGTATTATTACCAAGTGAGACGAAACTTGTAAAGCACTTAGCATAATGCCTGGCACATAGTAGGTGCTTAACAAATGCTTGTCTCCTTCCTTTCCCTTATTAAAGACTCTGCAGCAAAAATTATGTTGGTTGGACACCCTGATTTGATACATGCCTATAGAGTTCCTAACCTTTTTTATGTCTTATATCCCCAACCTTTTGGTAGTCTGGTAAAATCTATCAACTCTCAGAATAAAGTTTTTATACAATTGATGAAAAACACTAAATTTCACTTTCTTTAGTGAAAAGATATAATTTTTTTTCTCGTCCAAGAGAAAACCTGAAACCTATCCTTGGGCCCAAGATTAAGAACTCCTGTCAAAGAATATTAGCGTACAAAAAATTTGGTGCACACTAAATATTATGTTTTGACTTATGAAAAGACAAAAAGGTCAGATCTGTTATTAAAGAAAGCAAATGAGCATATTTTTGACTCGAAGTCACTGCTTTACCATAAACCCACAAAGAGATTATTGAGAACTGTCTCAATTTGTAATGAAAAAAGATAAGAAAACAGAAAGATTAAAATACATAAATTGTGGCTATGCTACATGCCTGCTGTAGTGGGATGCTAAAGTGAAAAGACCTTGGTGTTTTACTGTAAAGCTCACTATGAGCCAGCCGGGGTGATGTGACAGCCAAAAAAACTGCTTTGATCTTAGGCAACAACAATAGGTGTAGAGAGGCCAGAGTGAGCTAGATAACAATTCCACTATAGTCTTTCTTGGGGAGGGAATATGTCTAGACTATCATGTCTAGTTTGGGGTTCTGCATTTTAGAAAGGATGGCAACAGAACTAAGAACTTCCAGAGGGTCTTCAAATTGCAAGATCATAGATTTATAACTGGAAAAGAGTCATATAACTATTGTGTGTCTCGGGCAGGGTATGTATGTGTATTTGTTCCTGGGTGGAGGGGAGAGGTCTGAACCTAGGTCTTCTGAGGTGAGGTTTTTACCTGCTACTGCCTCCATTTAGTAAAAATGTTATTATACTGTGGGTTCACAATGAGGAACATATTGACAGAAATGGTCATTGTATCATCTGGTTTTAATTTTTTTTTTTAAAGTAGGAGATAGTGGATGGGGGAATGGTCATTGAGAACTGTGAACAATTTTATTAAGAGTAAAAGTCATCAGGACAGTTAGGGAACCCAGAATCTTGCAATATAATGACAGTTAAAGGAACTGAGAATATTTACCAAGGAGAAGAAAAGACTTTGTGGGGGAGAAGAAGTCTTCAAATATTTGAAAGGTTGTCATGTAAAAGAGGGATCAGATTTGTTTTTCTTGGTCTAAGATCTCAGCCCAACAGATTGAAATTACAGGAAGAATGATTTTGGCTCAGCATAAGGAGAAACTCCCTAACAAGTGAAGTTATCCAAAAATGGAGCAGCTTGCTTCAGGGAACAGTGATTTCCCCATCAGCGGAGGCTTTCATGCAGAGGCTGGACAACCAGAAATTACAGAATCTCAAGGCTATGAAAAACTTCACAGGTCAACCTAATGAAAACAAAACAGGAATTTCCTCTACAAGATTACTGACAAGTGGACATCAAGCCCAGGCCTGAAGACCTTCAATGAATGGTAAACCACTACCCATTCCCCATTCTACTTTTGGAAAGCTCTAATTTTAGAAAGTCTTTCCTTATATCATGTCAAAACCTGTCTCTACCCTCTGGGGTTAAGCAGAATAAATTGAATCCCTCTTTTGGATGGAAGCCCTTCAAACAGTGTCAAACACAATTATTTGGTGGCCTTCACTAAGCCTTCTCTCTTTTCTAGGCTAACGAGCTCCAATTCCTTCAACCAGTCCTTTTGGTGTGATCTTTAGCCAAATCGTCTTCACTGTCCTGGTTACCCATGTCTGTGTACTCTAATTTCCCAAGGTCCCTCCTAAACTGAGGTATGATTAGAGCAGAGTACAACATGAATATCTCTTCCCTCACTTTGGACAATGAACTTTTAAAAATGTTTTATTGTTGCCTTGTGCTATATAAATATGTATGTGTGTACACACACACACACACACACACACATATAATTTTATAATAATGTCCCTATAGAACCCTTTCCTACTACAAAGGAGAACAGTTAAACAAAACCTGCTAACATGCTGGCCATGTCTGACAATGTATACTCACTCTTCACCCAAGTCCACCACCTCTCTACCGAGAAAAGAGAGAAAAGTATGCTTCATTATCACTTTTTCTGGCATCTGAATTAGGTCTGAATTGTGTCTCTGAATTTTGTCACTGAATTGATCTAAATTCTAATGTCTTTAAGTTTTGTAAAAGTGAGTGTAATAGCCTACAACATTCCTGTATCACAATTTGTAGTTATTCTCTATAAATGATAGGCACATAACTCTGTTTTCAATTTTTTGTTTTTGACACCACAAAATGTGAGGCTTTGAATATCCTGACATATATGGCAACCTTCCCCTCTGTCTTCTTAGGGCAACTGCCTAGGATTGGTCTTAAGGCTGGGTCAAAGTGTAGGAAATTAATTCAGACTAGTCATTAGAAGACAAATACCAAAGCTGAAGCTTAAATACTTTGGGCATATAATGAGCAGATAGGACTCACTGGAAAAGACCCTGATGTTGGGGAAGACTGAAGGCAAAAAGAAAAGGGGACAGCAGAGGATGAGATGGATAGATAGTGTCATGGAAGTGATGCACATGAACTTGGGTAACCTTCTGGAGATGGTGGAGGAAGGAAAGGTCTACCGTGCTATGATCCACGAAGTCACAAAGAGTTGTACGTGAACTCATGATTTTGTATATGACTAAACAACACCAATGTATAGGAACACAGAAGTGCCTTTTCTAGCTTAAATCCAAATTCTTTTACAGAACAGTCTGACCAATCCACAACTATGACAATAGTTTATCAGTGACACTATATGCTTCAAAGCAGCTAAGTCCCTCCAATGGTGCAGATCATAACCCAGACACACCTCCACATTTTATATAATCCTTGCTCATGACCTCCCAGAAATTCTTCAGAGATCTCTCCAATATGATGATGGCCTTCTCCTTGGTCTTTGAACATCTGGGAGATATTACCGCAGTTTTCTATCCCTTTATAGCATTATGTCACTTTCTTTATATAACCCAGCCACTTCCTTTTCTGACAAAAAATATTTCCTGAATTATATTTTTTGGCTATTCCTTGAACATAAGTCAACACTGGCAATAAGCGGCGATCGATTTATACCACATCAAGCACTATCCTACACAAAATTTCCACTCGTTGGAGAATACAGTGTTCCATGACTCAGACCACGCATCATCACTGGTAGTATTGGACATCATGCCTGTAACAATGCAGCCTAAGAATACATTAGTTCTTTTGGCTGCCACATCACACTGTTGGTTCATACTGAGCCTGCAGGCATTTAAAACTCTTAGATCTTTTTTTTTTCCCACATGAATTGTTGTTTAATCACACCTCCCCCACTCTTTCCTTGAATAACTGAGTTTTGAAACTCAAATGCACTTGTCAAGAATATTATAAATGGAATTTGTGTACCGGCTCCAGGTTTGACAGGGTAGCCCTTTACAATGCTTACAATTCTTTGAATCTAGTCTCAAGGCCTTCCTTTTAATGTCAAGAAAATAAAGCCATTGGTGAAAATGAGAGCATTTCATCTTTCATCAGAAGCTAAATCAAGCAAGTGTTAAAATGACTGCGCCCCTTTAAAAAAAGTCACTGGAGATATAACCAGAACACAGGTGATTCTTTACTGAGATACACAGGGCAGTAGAATTGTCTGAGTACCTGATGGACTCCTAGGTATTACTTTAATCACCATGAAAGCTGACAACACCTCGAGAGATTTCTTATTATCCTATTGAAGAGTGCCTCGTTAACTTGAATCTACTTCTACACTGTCATAAAACTGGAATCCTTGGAAGCACAAGCATTCCTCTTGAGACAAACATGGTAAGTTTGTCTTCAGTCCTTTGATTTTTTGATCAATACCATTATTCAGAAGTTGTTAGTTCTCAAATAGAATTTGGTCATTCTATCTGTTTGGCCAAAGGGAATTGCCTCCTCCAAACAGGTTCGCTCAAGCCACACGCTACAACAGAAGTAATATCAGAACCGCTAGATATCGAAACCATCTTCTCAGGATCTCATAGTCCATTCGGTCCCCTACAGGTAGCTCCTCCAATCACTCTTGGAAAGGATGCTATGGGTAAGGGCTATTACTTGATCGATTTAATCAGGCTGGGTTTGGCCTCTACTTTTTGGTGCTGTGTAAGAATGCTGATATAAATGGAAATTTTCGCTTTTTCTTCAGTTCACTTTTGAACAACTGACTAGTCTTTTGCAGCGGGAGAGTTAGCATGAGAGGAGTAAACTCCTTCCCTAAACATCAAAGCCAACATAGATACAAAACAACAGCAACCTGCTTGTATCTAACTGTCTAGATTAGAACTGGACAATCACACTTCATATTCATCAACAACCCCATTCAACTGAACGACAAATGTTAATAACAGCAATTCCTAAATGAACACATATGTGTCTTTATATACATGTTTATATACATATGTATACATAGACGTATAAAATTATCTTGATGGGATAAAATAGGCTTACTCTGCCAATATATAGGACTGATCTATATAGGAAGACTGATCCAGGTTATCCTTTAATTTTTACCCCATTTTTGAATAAGTACCTTTATTTCTATACTTATAAATGAATTTTACATTCCATCTTAATAAATCCTCTCCAAAACAATGAGATCTCAGAAAAATGATGCACCCTTGTTTTATCTGGATGTTTTTATTTCTTCTAAAGCAAGTATTGCATATATCTCAGTTCACGCCTTTCTTTGAAATCTACCCTCTAGGGGGCAGCTACGTGGCCCAGTGGATAGAGCACTGGCCCTGGAAGCAGGAGGCCTGAGTTCAAATACAGCTTCAGACACATAACACTTACTAGCTGTGTGACCCTGGGCAAGTCACTTAACCTCAATTGCCTCACCAAAACAAACAAACAAACAAACAAACAAAACAAAGAGAAATAAGAAATAAGAAGAACGCTATCCTTTACTACCGGAGAGACCGGCTAGGTAGATAGAGTGCCAGGCTTAGAGTCAAGAAGACTCATTTTCCTGAGTTCAAATCTGGCCTCAGACAATATACTGGCTATGTGACCTTGAGCAAGACACTTTTAGCCTCAGTTTCCTCATCTATAAAATGGGCTAGGAAAGGAAATGGCAAACCACTCCAGCATCTTTGTGAAGAAAAACCCAAACGGGGGTCACAAAAAGTCAGACAATTGAAAAACAACTGAACAACAACTGCTCTAGATCCCTCTTTTGGCTGGTGTAGAGGCCACCCCTCAAACCTATCCTACATAGCTGAGTTCATAAGCATGCATAAAACATGGGCTAGAGTCCTTGGAAAGGAAAAGACGGGTCAACGACAATGCTCACTTAGGGTGTGCCTGCTCATAACGTATGCACACCTATGGCTACATTATCATAGGAAGATCAAACCCTCTTCCACTGAAGGAGGTTTAGAATCCCTATCTCATCTCCTTCTAAAACCAGCGTCCCTCACCAATCCCCCAATTTCTCTATTCTACTGTCAAAGGTGCCACTACTCTCACAGTCATCCAGGCTGACGGACATCTTTGACTGCTCCCTTTCCTCAATTTCTCCAGAGCCTCCACTCATTAAGTCCTACAAATTCTTTTCCTAGTTTTTCTCACATTTGTTCCATCATTTCCATTCTCCCTATCATGATCCCAGTCCCCAGTGCCTGAATTATTTTAAGTCTAACTGTTCTCTCTTTCTAGAGTCTGTCTTCCAAACAGCCTACAAACCATTGCCAAATTAACTTTCCTAAAATACTACTTTCATGTCGCTCCTCAATTCAGTTCCCTAACTTAAAAATGTTCATTGACAATAAAATAAAATATAAACTTCTTAGCTTGACATGCTCATGACAATGCCTCTATTATCTGTCCTCAATCTACTTATCCAACCTTATATGTTACATTTCTCAAACACTTATTCATTAACCTTCTACTCTAGCTAGAGTTCTCCTTTCCTGGACTACAAAGACATTTACTCATCACTAGCTCTCTACGAGTATTCTCAATTCACTGTACCCAGAATAATTATCTTTTTTTCCCACTCCAAAAAATACTAAACATCCTTATACTAAACTGACTCAAGTTCTATTTCTTCAGATCATCTGTACTAATGATTTTTATTGTCTTCAGTCTACACTAAAGTCTTCCTTTTCTAAAATACTTTATGTCTATGTCAGCAATTTGATACTGAATCAAACTATCTGGTAATTTATTTATTTAGCTTTTTGGTTTCTGTTTCTTATAGGCCAACTTGATTGTAAAGAGCAAGTCATATATTTCTTCATATCACCCACAGTTGCCTAGATTGTGCTGACAATGGGTGATCAATGAATTGTGTCTATCCACTGATTCCATTTCTGGAACGCCTGAGTGTTTTGGAGACGATGTCCTTGGTTTCAGGAAAAGACCAGGACATATTTCAGATTATATGAAAAATGAGAGGCAAGATGTTACTGCTATTCCTTAGGAGAAACCCTTTCTGCAATTTTTGTCTCGTTTTCTCATTTTCCCAAGGTTAATTTAAATAGGGTTCCAGACTCTAAAAATATTGAACATAATATTTCTAAACTGAAAAATTCCATCCCACCCACCAAACCTGAGAAAAAGTCCAAATGTGATTCAAAGACAAGTAAAAGTCAAAATAAAGTTATTATGAGCCATCTGAACACAGAGAAGTGTCTATCATTGATATGGGGAAAGCTCAATTTTAAAAAGTAGTTCAAATGAAATATGCACATTCTTTTTTAACTACTGCCTCTCTTCATTTTTTTATACTGGTACTTAAGAGCCTATAAAAGGAGTTTACTGTGAAGAACTAATGGAGATATACGATACGATATTTTTGTTTGTTTTCAATCAGCCAAACTCATCCAAGAAATTTTGAGTAATCTTCATAATTTCCAGCACATAAAGCCAACACAGTTAATATTTATTTTTAAAGACCAAAAATCTGCAGGCACTGATGGGATATTAATTAGGTTTAAAAAATTCCATTTTATATATACTTTCACTTACTCAGGGGCAAACGAAGGCAAGTTCCCAATTTTCTCTGGATTTTCCTTTTAGGTCAGTTTTCTATCATCAATTACCTGCCAATAGGAAAAACAAAAACAAAGTTTTAGCCTTAAAACAAATTCATCAGTACCTTACAATCAGAAAAATTCTGATTTTCATTTTTATGAAGAATCTGGATTCACTGCAAAACTCTTAACATATAGAGTACAACTACTACCATATTCTGTTCTTAAAAATTTAGGCTCCTTTTTAAAATATATAATGACAGTACAGCAGAACCTTTTGTGGTAGCAAAGAACTGAAAATAAAGTACATATCCATCAACTGTGGAAATGCTGAACAAGTTGTAGTCAGAACACATAACAAAATATTGTGCTTTAAGAAACAATGAACATGATCAATAAAAAGAAATAGGGAAACACATATCAACTGATACAAAGTAAATAGAACCAGAAAAAACAATAGACACAACTGTAGCAGGTAAATGAACAACAAAACAATTAAGATTGAATGTTGCAAAATTATAACGAACAAACTTGGCTCCACATGAGAGATCAGAGGAGATACAGCCTCCCTCTCATCCCCTACACACACTTCTTTGCAGAGGTGGAAGCATGAGATTTTTCTGATATATTGTTTAGTCTTACATAACTTTTTTTGTCTATTCTTCATTATAAGAGATAACTCACAGGGAGGTGGTGGGACACAGTGGAAAGATATTTCAATGGTCTCAAAGCAAATGATCTGGTCTGACTAACATTCAAAATGGTAGTCCTACGCAAGAACTGAAGGTCATCCCAAGAAAAGGTATGTTCTTTTGCCTGTCTATACACAGAGATAATAGTATAATCTGATTTTCAGTTACTCAAATGTTTCCAGTAATCTGAGTTTTACCTCAGCCACAAAAAGGCCAAACGCTGACTAGAGAAAGACACAAATGCGAATTTAGGAAGACAGTTCAACTTCTGCCTAAATATTAGGAACTGGCTTAACTGGGGGATTTGCAGCTGCTGTCACTGAACTCACAACTTTTTGGAGTCTGGGGGAAGAGCAGTGTTAGTATTTTCTGTAATTTCATGCTCCTCCATCCCTAATATATATATAAATAAAATGTACACACACACACACACACACACGTATATATACACATGTGTATAGGTATAAACAAATGCCCTATCTTTAGAAAATAATACAACTATCCTTCAATGAATAGCATTTGCATTTGGTTAAATAGTGTATATATATGAGGTTATAAGGTATAAAACAAGATTGTAAGATTTAGTCCCAGTTATAGAAAAATATCCCCAAAGTGACCAGACTGAGAACTTCTAGTAAGCAAAAGAGGATTTGCCTTGTATTTTATGAAGAATTATATTTAATAAAGTAATAGTATACATACTGAGTCATAATCCCTACCATCATTAAGATTTCCATATAACACTCTCACAAAAACAATTCTGAAAACATTTTCAAAATCCTCTACAATATGGCAGGAAAGTTTCATTTGCTTCTAGGGCTTTGCTCAATTCATTTAAAAAAAGTTATTTTTTTGCCATCTCAGCCCTACATCTGACCAGACCAGAAAGTAAGACTGGTTAACTGAAGCCTGAAGGAAGCACATGCCAACGTGTTGTTGTTCATTTCCCATTAGATGCTCCTCCTGGTTTCAACGGTACCATCATCATCTCCACACATACCCCACCCCTGTATGTCCATCACTATGGAGATTGCTTCATCACTGGCACTCAACACTTCATCAGTAACGTCAGTTGCCTCTACTCTCTGACTGGAGGTCTAGAGTGTGGAACGAAAAATTCCTCCTTTATAGAGCCCAGCCAACTCTTCCTTTCTCACCAGCTGCGCTGCCTGGTGTTGACTTCAACATCATCATTTCCCTGCATTACTCCTTCCTTTTGAGAAGGGGGTGGAGGAAGGAAGAATCTTCCCCCTTTAATTTGTAAACTCCTGGAAAGAAGGGACTTTTTAATTTGTTTTCTCAGCCCTTAGCACAGTGCCAGGAACAGAGTAGTGCTTAATAAATGTGGTACTGTATTGTATTGTGGTTAATTGTTTTGCTAACATGCACCTTTTAAAGGAGGTAGAATATAGTATCCTGAACACCTGAAATATATAGTATTTCTAAGTAGAGGTAAAAGAGAACACAGTACAACATATCAGAGTGATCTATTAAAAAAAGAAAAAGAAAGAAAAGAAAAATCTCTATGTGTACATTATATGGTATCTGTTACTGTGCTTACTATATGGTCTTACACTAACTGATTTTGTTGTTATAAGGGCTCATTTACTACATTTTAAAAGAAGGAAGTCAACTAGCTCCCTTCCTTTAAGATAATGAATATCCAAGGACACAACTCTTACTTAGAAAAGGATCAACAGGCAGAATTCTGTACAAACCACTGCTGCTGCTGCTGCTGCTGCTGCTGCTACTTAGCTCAGTCAGTTACTATCATGTGATCTCCTCCACTCTCTCCTCCATTCTCACTCGCCCCTCTCTGAGCTAGATAATGAATAAGCATGAATTTGTATCACATTTGTAACTTTTACAATGTAAAACCAGAACCATAAAATTAAAGCAATCCAAAATAACAGGAATGACAAGCCACTAATGCCAGCTACTTTTACATTTCAATGATATATTAGTTATAAATAATATTTATTCTTGGAAGAACCTCAGGCTTGCAAATGCACACGTTTCTTGCTCACAATACTTACAAAATACATGTATACACACTGTTGTTGACATGCATACCGTTTTACTGATTATTTCTTTTATGCAATTAATGAATCCATCATGTTCTTTGTATCAGATACTCAGCGACATAAAATTATGAATAATCTCTTTATCCAAACTACAAGAGGCTATACAAATTCCACATGGAAATAAAGTAAATTTTATAGATCAGAGTTCCTATTTAAAGATCATTTACTACATGCAAATCTGGTATGTCAGTCTCATAAAATGATAAAGTAATAATATGAGTCAATCGATTCCATAAGATATAATTAACTTATTTAGCTAGACTTAAGTCTCACTGAGGGAATCCTAGGTATCACAGACAGAATTTTAACAAGTTATCATATCTCATAAGAATTCAGATGAATACAATGATCAATCTTGACTCCAGAGAGCTGATGATGGCACATAGCTCCATCTTCTCTGGAATGAAATGTTGAAATACAGAAGCAGAATAAGGCATAGGCTATCAGACATAGTCAAACTGCCTTTGCTTATTATTACTTTTTTTTATTATAATGTAGGGGCCCCCTATGATTGAGGAAGAAGAAAATATGAGAAAATAACTGTGATGTTAAAAAATCACTAATAAAACTTTTCTTCCTTTCCTTCTTTTTTAAACAATCAACTGAGGAGGAGAGAGGAAGTTATATAATCACAGATCTATATAGAAGAGGGGAAAATATGTGTAGACCTCATAGCAAAAAATGATGGACAGTTGGCAAACTGCAAAGTCCCTTTAGTACAAATAATTAATGCCCTATAGTGGTCGCATTATTCATATTCACTCTCATTCAAAATTATAATTATGTAAAATATGGTAAGTGGCTCCAGCCCAATGGAAACAAGCAATGCAAATTTTCAGGGGATTCCTTGCTTGAACTAATCAGGACCTGGCCTTACTCTACTGGTATCCATAAAATGTCAAGACAAAGAGAAAAAAGCTTCCCAGCATATGGGACAGATCCCCATCGCTCCTCTCCTTTGAGGATGTGCTGGAAGACATGGACAAGAGTTGTACAAAATGGTAAGATAGAGATGGATTGCAATCTGCATCACTGGAGGAAGGACCACACACAAAGAGATCACAGATCTACTGAGGTATGATTTCCAAATGAATATTTCTCTTTCTAAACTGTTTTATAATTAAACTTCTACATTACTTCATAGTTCTAAATAAGGTTTAATGTAATCTTTATTAAGGAAAATATTATTTTAAGGAATAAAGACAATGAATGCATCAAACAGAGCTGGATTAGCAATTTTTCCTCACATATACAGCTAATTTTTAAGTGAAAAGTTACTAAAATGAACGTGTACAGCTATAAAGCCTAATGTTTCATAAGAACCTAAATAATCCTTACGCTATGGTACTAATTAGTTTTCCAGTTTATAGATGACTAAATGTATCACAAGGTACTAAGGCACTTTGAAAAGAACCCTAAACAATCTGTTTTGGATCTTTAAAAGTCCTGCCTCTCCACAATTTGCACCGAGCATTAAACAAGATTTTAAATATAATTACAAAATACATTATTTATCTCTAAATTCATGCTCGAAATTCCCAAATACCATATGTTTATACAGTGTTCACATTTCAGTTTCTATCACAAGGACACATGCAAAAAATGTCCTACTCACCCCACATCTAGAAAGGGCAACTGCATGGTTTGCAATTTCATTTACTATTTGGTGAACAAATTTTTAAAAACAAATGTAAATAAATTAAAAACAGCTCTTTGAATCAGATTAAATGAGATAAAATTCGTAAAGTGTTAGCACAGAATCTTGCACTCAGTAGGAGTTTAATAAATGTGTAGTTCCTTTCCCTCTTCTTCATCAAACTACCATATATTTACATATTTTAAGATTATGATAAATCAGAACAGGAACTAATGGTGCTAACAAATAAAAAACACTTAGCAAGTACCAGTACTGAAGACATTAAGATCCTGGAAATACTCCTAAAGCTAACTTCAGGAATTAGTCAACAAACAGATGCTATTTGCATTTCATGTTTTCATTTCACAGGTATTATATTTCACCCTAGGGAACTTGGTGCTTAAAAGTCAATCAAGGCAGAAAGCATTAACAAAGTTGATTAAATAATCAACTTTGGGAAAATAAGTAAAAAGGGAAGGAAACTTTACTAGGGTGCTTAGTGTTAAGAACCTGGGGTTCTTAACTTTTTTGTGGCTCATAGACATCTTTGATATTCTTAGGAGGCCTATGGCGCTCTTCTTAAAATAATATTTTGTTTTGATTTTTAAAAATTTCACAGTTGAAAGAAATTGTAAATTTGAGTTACAGATCAGGGAAAATAAGGATTTTTTTCCAATGAAAAAACTAAGCTCAAAGGACTATTAAATTGTATATACCCTTTGACCTAGAAATACTACCGTATTGTACCCCAAAGAGGTTAAATGAAAAGGAAAAGGACCTATATGTACAACAATATTTATAGTAGGTCTTTTTGTGACGGTAAAAGATTGGAAATTGAGGGGACACCCCTCAACTGGAGAATGGCTAAACAAGTTATGGTATATGATTGTGATGGAATACTATTGTACTAATAAATGATAAGCAGGATGGTTTCAGAAAAACCTGTCAAGACTTCCATAAACTGATACAAAGGGAAATGAGCAGAACTAGGAGAACATCGTACACAGTAACAGCAATATTGCATGATGATCAACGTTGAATGATTTAGCTATTCTCAGCAACACAATGATCCAAGACAATTCTGAAGTTATGATGAATGTATATTAACTCCTTAATGGTTGAGCTCATGGATTAATTACCTAAACTAACTTACAAATTCAGTGTAAAACTGTAAGTTTTTAGAACTAGGAAAAAAAACTCATTTAGAGGAAGAACTTGAAAGAAATAATGATATAAAACGTGTGAAGGCAGAAGGTCTAGCAAAGTAGCAATCATAAAAACTATTTAATACTGGTTAATAAATTTTCAGGTTGATAGATGGAAGATTGGTTTCACAAGACCCAGAAATAATTAAACTTGGTAATATAGTATTCTATAAACTCAAAGACCTCTTCCATGGAGTATGGACTAACTATTTAACTAAAACTGCTAGAAAAACTGAAAAGAAGTCTGGTAGAAATTAGGTTTGGACCAACATATCACATAATATCAATAGATCAACATTTATTAAGGGACCACCAAGTGTGTGCTGGGGATACAAAAAGAGGCAAAAGACAGTCCTTGCCAACAATCTAATGGGAAAGACAACATGCAAACAAATATATACAAAGCAAGCTATATACAGGATAAATAGGAAATAACAGAAGAAAGGAACTAGAATTAAGAGGGGTTCAGGAAGGCTTTCAGGAAAAGGTGGGATTTTGGTTGGGCAATTAGGAAGGAAATACCTTTTACAATTATGGAAGGGGGAAGAGTTCTTGACCAAACAAGGGAGAGAAAAGATCATAAGAAATAAAATGGAAGTTTTATTATTACTATTACATAAAACATGAAAAGAATTTTGTTTTGTTTTGGATAGAAACAGGATGAATGCAGTGATAATTAGAAGAGGAAAAAACCTAACTGGGAAAAAAATCATGCAAATTTCTGATTAAGAGCTAACAGTCAAATATCTGAGACAGAGAGAGAGAGAGAGAGAGAGAGAGAGAGAGAGAGAGAGAGAGAGAGAACACAAGAGTCATCCCTCAGTAGATAAATGGTCAAAAGATATGAGCAAGAAGTTCTCAAAAGAAGTTATAAACTATATGAAAAAAAATTGCTCAAAATTACTACAAACAAGAGAATTACAAATTAAAACAACTCTGAGGTTACATCTAATACCCATCAGTTCGTCAAAGATAATAAAAAAGGAAAGTGACAGTTGTTGCAAGAGATGTAGGAGGAAAGGACTTAAATGGACTCAGTGTGGTCACAGAGTGATCCATTCACTTTAGAAAGCAAGTTAGAACTATACCTTTTAAAGTCATTAAAATTGCACATTTCACAAAAAGATCAAAACTGAGAAAGACATTTATAAAATGCTTATAGCAGGTCTTATTGTGTTGTCAAAATACCTGGAAACAGAGGCGGGGTTGGGGGAGGGAGGAGTCCTTCAACTGGGTAATACACAACAAATTATAATAGTGCTCCTCATCCTCCATCCTCTGGCATAGAGGATGCATTCAGAATTCTTAAATATTTCAAAGTCGTTTTTCTTTACAATGCTATTATTACATAAATTGTTCAATTCTGTTTTCTTAACTCTGCCTCAATTCATACAAGTCTTCCTGGTTTCCTCTGAAACTGAAGGCTAAAACTTTTCACAAGGTCTAAGTAGAATCTATGTTTTGAGTTAAGGTTGTACTAGGTGACTTCTAAATACCTTCCAATTTGGGGATTTTATGCAATGATGTCACTCCAAATTTTATAACAGCATACCTAGAAATGTTTAAAATACTGAACAGTAATGGAGTAACTGAAATAAATGATCTCTAACAAATCCAAACTATCTGAGCAAAGTAAATTTCTGACATAAGCACTTGGCTCCATTTCTAAATTAATCTAATTAAATTAATTAATTAAATTACTCCAAGGGGCATTTTTTTTTCATTTACATAGACGGCTTTGACTTTTATCTGCTGCATATAACCAAGAGTTAAAGGTTCCATCATATGGGACCCAGTAATTAAATATGAACTCAAATTCGTTTATTTTACCTCTGAATCATGCGCATTACTTTTTTTTTTTTAACAGGTAAAAGGAGTTAAACCAGGAGCTCTCTGTAGTCAAGTTCCAGGGAGCAGTCCTTGGCACCAATCCCACGCTCTATTCCACTAAAAGCCAATGCTTTACAACACAAGCTAGTGGACCACATGACTTATACCCCCACCTCCTTAAGAACCTTCTGTCAACATGTTTAAAATCCAGTTTCCTGGGGCCCACTTGGGCATGAAAGCAGACTCACTATCTGTTTCATCAAGAACACAGCAGTATAAAAAACATTCCTGTGTTTTCAAATGTATTCCTATTTGTTTTAGTTAATAATCTAGGAAAGGGTTTATTTTATGCCTATTTTTACCTATTTTGTCTTCAGTATACCTGTGCACAGAGCACAAGTAAAAGACATGATGAATCACAAAATCCAACATAGGAAAGCTCTTTTTATAGAAAAGAGAAAACATATTCATATGAAAATCTGGCAGAAATTATTGAAGTATTCATATGTTTACATACATTCCCTCTCCATTCTATTCTCTCTCCCATCCTCAATGAAGGAATGTTTGTATAGTCCAACATATGCGTATCTATGTACATGTTTATATGAGCATATGGATGCATGTATGTTACAGCCAGCACTCCATCAATCTGGGGGAAACAGACAGGGTTAACATCAATAACTGAAAGACAAAAATAATTCTAAGGATTAATTTCCATTTTAATCCTTTTTCTGAGTTAGCAAAGAATATTCTATGTAAGAAAAGGCTCATTTGAGTTTTACCGTCTAGTTTCACATAACTTTTGACAGCAGTGCTATGGGAGTAGTTAAATCCTGCAAAGATATAAGTTGACTGAATAATCACTAAAACTGAATTAGATCCTAAAAATCTAGGAGTCAGCTCTATCGAGTTTCTCTCCCCCTTCTAAGGGCTACTTATATAGCATGTCAGAAAAAGTACTGTTTCATAAGGACAACTTGGGTACAAATCATTTATTTCAAGGTGGAGTGAGGAAAGTCGCCCTTTACACAAAGAAATGTGGCTGCTGAATTGACAATTTGAGAAGCTACAATTAAGTTTTGCAGCTATTTGTAAAACAAAGCATCATAAAATTGAAAAAGAAAATTGGATGAACAGGAGATGTACATATAAAGCAGTGCATACAATTTATAATCCTTTGAACCTTTATAAAGTTTATTTTTCCTAATCAGAAGATTCACAGACAAAATACTATATTCATTGTAAATTTCTGCAAACGTTTTAGCTCCATTTTCCTTTTGCTGTATAAATTAATCAATTTCCCAACAGATTAGACATGGTCTTTCTTTTCATCCCTCTACCTCCTTTATTGCAAAAACCAACCTCAAAAACAACCACATACTTGAACGAACAAAGGTTTGTGGACTTTCATCTAGGCAATGAATGAGTTAGAATAATTTGGATTATAAAGGTATCAGATGAGGAGAATCTGAAAGCTTTGAAAGCAAAAATCAGTACTTTCAGTACTTTGAGCAATGTCATCGCTTTATTAGTTTCTCATTGAGGGGCCTGCAACTTACTAGGAGTGCAAATGGGGATATAGGTTAACTTCAGTTTCTTCATTTATACAATGGGTATGATACCAGTAAGTATCCACCTCAGAATATTGTTGTGAAGATCAAAAAGAACAATGAATTTGAAGTGCTTTACAAACTTAACAGGCAAAAGTTGGTAGTTGTTTGCTTTCACTGTTACTATTGTTGTTACCTAGATTTTCACCTGCAAAGAACACAACTGAATAGATAATAAGTAATCAGGAGATTATAAATACAGGAAGGCTACATCTAAGGAGTTTAAAAATTGGCCTGAGTATAGACAGGTAGTCTATATTGTAGGACAATCCAATTTATATAACCTTATTCTCAAGGAAAGCTGAATTATCTTCAGGACAAAACCATGAAGTAGATGACACAAGAGGAATTATCCCCATTTAAGACATGAAGGTATTTAAATGGAGAGAAGTTAATTAAGCAATTTGCCCATGGTCACATGGGTAACCTTGAATTTAAGCCTCCAAATCCAATGCTCTTTCTACCTTGGCAGGCTGTCATATAGTAGGTATTCAATAGTATCTGTTGAATGCCAATTAAAAACATGACAGAATACTGAAGAGAGATGGGTACACACAAGTTTATTGGGTTAAAGAGGTAGGGAGGATAGGGGATGGGTGAAAGAGAGAGACAAGTGTCTGTGGCTTTACCTTTATCCCTCTCTATCCTTCATCTTTTCTACATCCCATTTCCTTGACTCCGTTCCCCTAAGAAGTTTTTCCCTCCGTATCTGATTTCAACATAGGAATCAATGAAAAAGGAGACTCAATACATGGAATTTTAATTTTAACAACAATTTTGTATAGAACATACTTATTCTGTATAAGATTAACACCACAGTACTTGAAAAGTGTACAGATTTATTACCTTGAAAAGATACGGGAAACAAATACCTTTTTTTTTTTCCATAAAGGCGAAGTTTCCCTTATGTTGCAGCACATTTCATAATATTTTAACAACAATCACCTACATTTGTACGGTCTTTTCTGCTTTTCAAAGCTCCTTTACAGCTATTATCTCATTTTTATTCAAAGCTTTTTGGCAATAGGTGTAGAACATATTCAAGACTATTGGAATATGGTATATAAAAGGGACTACTCTAACTATTCTTATTCTTGTGCAAAATGAAGTTTGGGTGTTTTCTGAGAGCCATTAAGCCCTAGACTAAGCCTTCTTATCCGAGATCTACCATTTTTTAAAAAAGTATTCTGGTAACTGTTTCAATATTGGCTTCCTTTGTATTTTATTTTATGTCTTTAAAAATATTCTTCTGAGAAGGGGACCAGAGGTTTCACCAGACTGTCAAAATGATCCATTACAGAAAAGGTTAAGAGTACCCCTACTTCAGACTTTACAGAAGGACAAACATCAATGATTTTAAGAACTCAGTTAATCATTGGGATTTTTTTCTCCTGTAATTTTTTTTTCTGGAAATAACCCCACCAAAAAGGAATTAGCAGCCAAGGGTCTGTACAATTCTGCTGATTAAGGACAATTAACAAGGCCCAAAGGAGATAAAAATCCCCAAAGGGGCTGTGATCCCACTGCAAAGATTTTAGCAAAGAGGTCAAGTCAAAGGACACAGAATAACCAAATCCAAAGGCTACAGTAGAGACTAAGGCAGTAACAAAATCAAGGCGGGAAGGGATAGAGTTGTTAACACAGACTGAAG
The DNA here is from genome assembly GCF_003287225.1 of Phascolarctos cinereus. Classification (NCBI taxonomy): domain Eukaryota; kingdom Metazoa; phylum Chordata; class Mammalia; order Diprotodontia; family Phascolarctidae; genus Phascolarctos; species Phascolarctos cinereus. The sequence goes on from NW_027556098.1 coordinate 12,847,341, forward strand.
GGAGTACACTACTGTTTTCTTAGATATGGCCTCAGGTTCTCTCCTGTACAGAAAACACAGACAGGAATCATAACCAGTTACTTTTTTATACCATTTAACTTACAAAATTTACATATTTATTTCTGATGTGATTCTACAGGGGGCAAATAAATTTTTAAAAGGCACTGGTTACACACCATGGAATTCTGAAGATCCTATTGCAAGAAACAGTAGCTGGAATCATAGCAAAAATCCTGAATTTGGAGTCCAACCTCATACCTCTATGACTCTGGGCAAGTCACTTAATTTCCCTGAGCCCCAGCTTCCTCGACTACAAAATGAGGGATCACCAGATGATGCCTCGGATTTGTTTCAGCTCAAATGCTATGATCCAACCACTCACCCACCAAAGTCAGTGCCTTCTTTACCATGTTCTCCTGACAAATCAGGAAAACTGATCCATCAGGAGAACATGGCAAAAATTACTTTCCAAACTTGTTTAAATTTAATTACATCCTGTCAGATTTTTAAAAACCTTCACGTGATATTTTTTCATCCATTTGAGTCATTTAAGAATTTATACCATTTCATGCTTAAGACAGTAAAGAAATAACACTTTAATAATAAAAATGTTCATATCCATATTGATGCTAACTATGTATAGTATATACTTTATCCACTAAGTCAGCTGAGCAGTATACCTGAAACCATGTGAACTATAGTTAGTTAATAGTTACATACAAAAACAAACAAACAAAAAAACCACCCACCATCTTTATATATAATCTGGCAGTCAAACTCTATGGAAATTCTGCTCATGATACTTATGCAGCCACTAAGATTCCCTGGTATTATCATTAAGTCCAGAAAAAAAAAAAACATTATATTGAGGAGTAAAGAGACTTGGATATTGAGCATGTCACACATCACCCTCTAACCCCCAACCCACCCTTCTCAACAAACTTCAGTAGCTCACTACTGCCTCTAGGATAAAATACAAATTCCTTTGTTTGGTATTTAAAACCATTCATAATGCAACCTCCTGACCTGTCTTTCCAGACTCACTTCATAATAGAGTATTCCCCTTCTGCATTTCAGCCCAACTGACCTACTTCTTGTACTCAATTCCATAGTCCACCTCCACGTCTTTGCACAGACTGCCTCTGTTGACTGGAATTGTCTCCTTCCTTTTCTCTACTTAAAATCCCTACCTCCTTTCAAAGTTCAGTTTAGGTACTACCAGATGCCTGGTTCCCCCTTCCCCAGAATTTGGAGTTCTCCCCCCCTCAAAATTAACTTGTATTTATTTTATACGTGTTTTTTGTACTTATGTATGTACATGTTCTACAACCCCACTACAATGTAAACTCCTCAAATTCGGGGACTATTTTATTTTTGTTGGAAGGGGGCAGCTAGGCACAATGGATAAAGAACTGGGCTTGGAATCAGGAAGACTCATCTCTTCATGAGTTCAAACCCAGTTTCAGACCCTTGCTAGCTGTGTGACCCTGGGCAAGTCACTTAATCCTGTTTGCCTCAGTTTCCTCATCTGCAAGCAGTAGAAGTGGGAGAAACCCCTCCAGTATTTTTGTCAACAAAACCTCAAACGGGATCACAAAGAGACGGAAATGACTAAAAAATAGACTAAACAACAAAACAATTTGGAAGATCCTTCCAGGGGAGCAGTTTGCAACCCATCCAGGTGTGCTTATCCTGTGTAATTCTTGTCGGTATTTTCCCAAAAATCTGACACCGGAGATCAATTCAATGAGCTGGAGGCCTTCCCTGATTTCTCCTGAGATCTGGAGGATACTAGTGAAGCAATCTGGCCATCCACCCACCATCTCCACCTTTTGCCCCAGGACTATCCCATCTTTTCTTCCTTGCATATAATTCTTGGATTATAGCCTTTACTCCTGTTTTTTCAAAATTCTTTATTACTTAAATGTTGCAGCCTGTTCACTCCCTACCTCCTTCACCCCACATGCACCTGTCCACTGCTCCCCCATCTGACACTCACACTTGATCATTAATATAAGACCTAGCTTCAGACCTGACATAGAAGGCCAGGTCATGCTAGGGCATGGTTAATCCTAGAACAGCAAAGACAGGGCATGGACTGGGGATAGCAAGACTACAGTCCAGGAGCTAAGGATTCAAAATTGTCAGGATAAGGCAAGAAATCAAAAATCTAGGTCACCACAGGAGATAAAGGTAATTACTACATTATCAAGAGCACAATATCAAAGATTTAGGGAATCACAACCAGGGCCATGTTGAGTAAGCAGGTGTGAAGAGGCCAAGAATCTTGGTTGAGGGTTAGAAGAAAAAGTTTATAGGAGTAGGAATTAGCTGAGTTGGGAAGGCAAATATTTCGGTGTCCTGAAATAAAGCCCCAAGCAATAAGCCTGACCCTAAGGCAAAAGCTGTTTGCCCTAAAATTTACTCTTACGGTTTCCCTGAGGACAGGAATATGGTCAGGCTCTTGGCAGGCAGAAAGCAGAAACCTATGTACCAATCAATTTACATGTGGGCTTTCCCACAATATTAAAATGTAAGGTCCTTGAGGGCAAGAACTATTTTTGCTTTTCTTTTTATACCCAGCCCATAGCAAACCCCTAATAAATACTTTTTGATTGGAAGAGACCTCAGTAATCACCTAATCCAGCCCCTTCATTTTACAGAAGAAGCAACTCAGGCCCAGGAAAGTTAAGTGACTTAGATCATACACACAAGATTTTGAGCTGAATGGGATGCTGGAGGTCATCTTGTATGAATGCCTCATTTCATAGATGAGGAAACTGAAGCTGGGAGAGGTTAAGGTTTTTCTTGTGTGTTGTCTTTATATTCTCTCATACCCTAGCCCAGTGTCTGGCACACAAAAAGCACTAAAATACTTGAATGTTGATGCCAGGTGACAGAATGGGTAGAGCACCAAGTCTGGAGTCAGGAAGTTCTGAGTTCAAATCTGGCCTCAGACACTTACTAGTGGCGTGATCCTGGTCAAGTCACTTAACCCTCTTTGTCTCAGTTTCCTCATCTGCAAATTGAGCTGGAGACAGAAATGGCAAACCACCACAGTATCTTTGCCAAGAAAACCCCAAATGGGGTCACGAAGAATTCAACACAACTGAAAACAACAAGGCATCTAGGTGTTCAAGCTAAACTTGGAGTTGGTATAACCCAAGTTCAAATCCTACCTCAGACACTTAGCTATATAACCATAGACAAGTCACTTAACTTCTCCCAGACTTAATTTCCCCATCTGTAAAATGGGATAATAATAGTACCTTCCTAACATATAACAATATCCTTGCCAAAAAAGAACCCAAATCAGGTCACAAAAAGTCGGACGTGACAAACACCTCAACACCACCACCTAACATGTTTATTGTGAAGATCAAATGAGATAGGATATGTGAAGTGTTTTACAAACTGTAAAGCACCATATAAGTGCAATTATTACTTTCCAAGATCACATAGCTAGTTAACAGTACCTACTTATATTGCTGTCTGATTTTAAAGTCTTACCTTAAAACATAAGCATTACCATAAAACATAGGGCAAGAGGGTGAAGGAAGTAGGAGGTAGGAGGTGTCCTTACTTTAATAACTTCTACAGATTTGCCCAGGATCACAAGATTTGAACCCAGATCTTTTACCTCCAAAATTAGTACTGGTTAGTCCTTAAAAGCAGGTTACTAAGAGTCTTGAGACTGCAGGTGGATTGTGAAAAGGAAAGGAATAAATCACAAGGGGAAAAAAATAATAAAATTCTTCAAACATGAATGGAAGTAGTCAATTACTCCTTCCTTTATTCTACTCAATCTGGAAAAAAAAATGAACATAATATGTGGTACTATTACAGTTTATATTTGCTAATGTACTTCAGCTGTAAAGTCAAAGGACTGACATCAGGGATAAAATACTCAGCCAGAAAGATAAAAAAAAAAAGACACCAAAAAACCAAAAAAACCAAGAAGCATCCACCTAATACACATTGTGTAATCTACACAAAGATGCTTGTGAGTTACCCTCGTCGTTACTAAGAGTGATACAGCATAATTAATAAAATTCTCCAAATAAAAGGAAAGGACAATATCCTTGAAGTCTTCTTGAAGTATCAACCCTATCATTTTAAAGGAATGTGGGTTCCTCCCCAAACTGATTCCATTCTAAATACACACCAAATGTAATAATATTCAGGAATGAAAGAGAAGCATTTATATCTAACGCATTTTAACTTTTTTTTTTCATTCCAAGAGTTGTACTAGTTTCCTTAATCTTGTCTGACAGCCTTAAAAATATACACTTTATTGGATTTTAGTTCAACATCTAAGTCTTTGGATTTTCTGTTTACAGTAAAATATCAACTTAGACCTCAGGGCACCAAGTCTTGATAACCACTGCCAGTTAACTTCACCCAGTGAGCTCTCTCCAGCTCTCCCAAGGGAAAGAAGTAAAAGTCAGAACTGCTAAGTTGATGGCCAGGGATTTTTACTTGGCCTTTCACTCTGTTTTGATCTGTTCTCATCCCCGTAGCTAGTATAGCACCCGTTATCCCACAAGCCTTCGCTCCCACTCTCAAATTTTCCTCCCCTGTGGTGTGTTTTTTTTCCCACTGCTCCTAAAAGATGCACTTTGACAGAGAACAGCTGTGAAAATGCAGCCAAAAACAAATCACAATTGGGATATGTTAAAGTCAGCTTGGAGATAATAGCTTTCTGTGTTTAGAGAATATTTGGGAGGGTATTTTCCCTGTTGGATGTCACATTGTGCTTTCTAATGCATCACCATGGGGGGGGGGGAATTGATATACAGAAATTATCCATGTATTTGTCCTGTCTTGAGTAAATGGTAATCTCCATCTTCAAGGATTATGTTTTAGCAAGCATTTTAAAATCTCCAGGTACCACACAGCCTCCTCTCTAGCCCATATTCCTCCTAGTGGAACCTAGGACACATCCTTTGCAGCTACCCTTGACTCTGATGCAAGAGCTTTTCCTTCTTTTTTTACAGCTATACCCTTTGTATTAGCAAAGAAATGGAAATAAAATGGGTGCCAATCAACCAGGGAACTGCCTCAACATTGGGATGAATAGGCTGGACTGAAGATTTCCTTGATAGAAAGAACTCCCAGGTTAGGAAAGTCTCTCTACCAAGCACATCAGAACCTTCTTTCCAACTTAAAAGTCTTAAAAAGGTACCTAGGAGTAATCTTGTGTGTGTATACGTGTATGTGTATATGTGTATGTGTATCTATTTATGTCTAATGGTACCCATCTGGGGGGGAGGGCGGAATGGAAGGGAAAAAAAGGGAGAAAAAAAGGAAATTTACATGATAACTTTGTTGTATATTTAAAAAGAATAGCAAGTTTTACATAGTGGATTTGCGCTTTTATTTGCAATCTTTTTGTTATTGTACTATATTATAGAAATGCTCTGTTTTACTCTATAAATTTTAAAAAATTAATAAACAAAAAATTTTAAAGAAAGTTTCCTAGGACACTGACAAATTAAGTCATCTGGCCAGGTCACACAGGTTGGAAATGTACCCGGATCTTCCTAGCTCCAAAGCCAGCTCTCTATTTTAATCCTACTTCCCAACTCAGGGGGTTGCAATGTACAACTGCAGAGAAATACAAGTCAGGGGCAGACCAGAGCCCGAACCAAAACTTCAAAGTAGACCAAATTCATTCTCCACTCATCTAATCTCTCTTCTCTCCCCAACTCCTAAACAGTCCAACATTTTTGTTTCCAAGACTCTACCCTAAAGTTCCTGATGTACCAAAATTTTCCTTTGTTTCTTCTAGTTAATCTTGAGGCCAATCTTAGAATTCTTCAAAGTATTTGCACCCAAATAACAACTAGTTAATAAAAAAAATTCTCCCATTCAATTCAACACTTATTAAACTATATACAGAGTACTGAAAAGAGGAGCGGGCTTCTTGGGTCTTTCTGCTTACTCCTACAGGAAATCAAGAATACAAGGAATCAACACTGTTTGTAGTAGCGTGAAGTCCCACACCATCCACCCCCTTTCTCCAATTTGCAAATGGCTCAGATCCATCCTGGGGCTCAGTAAAAATAAAAGTCATGGCAAGGAGGATTTGCTGGGACAATGAAATACTAAAAACCAATGGGGATGGTCTTCTGTCTTTCCATACGCACTCTGAATCAAGAACTATTCCAAGTTTCTAAAGTACTCTATGATGCTATGCAATCAGGCATTCTTATTTCTCCCATGGAGCAGCTAGCACAGAGTTAAGAGGGCTCAAGGTGGAGTTCAAGGTCATGAATTCCAGTCTGGATTCACTGAGGAAGGATAGAGTATAGAGGTCAAATGATTACTTCTCTGCTCCTCAAATTTTGTCATCTGAAAAATGAGGGGGACTGAATTCTTTTCAACTGTAAATCCTAGGATCCCATGAATCAACATATGGAAAATCAGGATATCTTACAGTTATATGAGCTACAACCCCATATAATTTGCTTTGAACTGTCCAATGCACTTGGGAAGGTCTCTTATTAGAGGCACTTGTTTCACCAAGGCAAACCAACAGTGTCATATCTAAACGTCATACATTCCTCAGAAGATACTTAAGAGATGTTAATTGGAGGAATGAATCATGTTACCAAAATTTTTCATACATTTCCTTAAAACAATTTTGAAATTAGGTTGTTTTTTAAAAAATCAAAATGATGTATTTAAAGAAAATTATCAGAATATAAATTATCTTAAACCCACAAAATTATTCACAAAGGCAGACTACAACGTATGATTGGCACATTGAAGAAATATCAGTTTCACTTGCTCACAACTTGATTCTGCATATAACTTTTCCCATATCTCCATGTCTTTATGTTTTTAATTTCTTCTCTATCCCTACTTCCCTTTTCACTGCTTCTTTAAATCTCTATCATCCTCCAAGGAAAAGCATAATTCATACTTTCTCCATGACCCCTCTCCAGCAGGAAATGATTTCTTCCTTTTTACAAATATTCATTTTATCATACTCTATTTTCTATTTTGGTTATTCATTCAACTACCTTAGGGATAAGGAACAGACCTGTGATTTTACTGGAATAGAGAACTAAGGAGGTAAGGAAACTGCCCCTAACAATGTAGGTCCATGCCTTCTCTACAACTAACAGTCTAAGAGAGTTGCCCAGAAAATTAAGAAGATAAATGACTTGTCCCAGCATCACACAGCCAGAGAAATGAAAGGATAAATGACCTGCACCATAGTCACACAGCAAGTAAATGTCAGAGGCCGGGCTTCAAGACCAGATCTCTAAACACTAAACCACAGGCAGGTAACCTGCCTAATCTCTCTTAATTAGAGATTCAAATAAAAACTCACCACTTACAGCACTGTGAAATGTTTTCCAAAAAAAAGAAAATGTTGAGAAAGTAGTACAAATATTTTCATCTTCACTCTACTGATGAGGAAACTGAGGGTCAGAAATGTGAAATGACTTATTTAACACCACATAGCTAGTTAAGAAACAGAGACAGGATTCAAACTCAGGTCCAACATGAATCTTTTCACTAAACTGGGCTGCCTGTCAAGAATATTGAAGGTAAGGACTAGTACTTATTTTATCTTTGCATTGTTCTCTGTACCCAACAGAATACCTTCTTCTAGGGGCAGCAAGGTGGCACAGTAGATAGACCACCGGCCCTGCAGTCCGGACCTGAGTTCAAATTCGGCCTCAGACTAAACATTTGACACTTTCTAGATATGTGACCCTGGGCAAGTCATTTAACCCCAAACGCCTAAAAATTTAAAAAAACGTTTTTTAAAAAATTTCTACTTCAGTGCCCAGTATAATATTTTTCACAAAAGAGATGCTAAATACTTTGGTGAATTATAATTCAACAAGCATTTATTAAACATATACTGTATTCAGAGAACTGTTAAAACAGGGGAAGGGGAAGGGAAGGGAAGGGAAGGGAAGGGAAGGGAAGGGAAGGGAAGGGAAGGGAAGGGAAGGGAAGGGAAGGGAAGGGAAGGGAAGGGAAGGGAAGGGAAGGGAAGGGTAGGGAAGGGAAGGGAAGGGAAGGGAAGGCAGTAAGCATTTACACAGCATCTGCTATGCATCAGGCACTGTGCTAAGCACTTTACAAATATTACCTCATTTGATCTTCACAATAACCCTTCAAGGTAAGTGTTGTTATTATCCCCATTTTACAGTTAAGGAAACTGAGGCAAACAGGTTAAGTGACTGGCCAAAGGTTACACATCTAATAAGTGTCTGGATTTGACATGGGTTCTAATTCTGACCTGTCCCTGTTAAAACAGAGGAGATACAAAGATTACGCAATCAATCAACAAACATGTATTAAGCACCAGTGCCTGGAACTGTTCTAGGTGTAAATAGTCCTTACCTTCAAGAACCTAACAGAAGCAGGGATACATTTTATTAAATTATCATAGCATTATTAATTTTTAAATCTTCAGAAACTTTCCACACAAAAAGGAACACTCTGCCAAATAGGTAGTTTACAAACACAAAAATGAAACCCATCCTTTTCACAAGAATCCTAACAAAGCCTTCATCTGGCACTCTTAAGACCTTCAATGGGGCTGAATCAACCTCAGAGTCCATGTTTTGCTAGGCTGACCCAGATTTTTGTAGGTTATGTAAATATTACATTTAAATTGCTGTTTATCTTTATTCAAATTGTAGACAAAGGATAAAAAGGGTGCCTGGAAATGAGAGTAGGCATTCAAGCTTCTTTTCCCCCCTTTCGATGTGACTCAAAAAAAAAAAAAAAAAGAAATGTTCATGCTTTCCTTTAGATCTGACCCTTTTGTTCCTACAAATGCTGGTTCAAAGCCCAGTGCAAAATAACAGTTTTGTTCCATGACTGTACACGTGAAACATTTCTGGGGTCTCAGCTATTTTGACAGGCAACTTTAAAAGGAGAAGTTAAAGGGCACTTAGAAACAGTGTCTACACGACAAAGTGGGCATGAAGTATTGTTGCAGTGAAATTAAGAGTACGTTCTATGTTACTGTGCTAGATGGTACAGTGGATAGAACTCCACATCTGGAGTAAGAAAAACCTGAATTTAAATCCAGCCTCAGACACTTACCAGCTGTGTGACCCTGAGCAAGTCACTTATCCATGTTTGCCTCCATTTCCACATCTGTAAAAAGAACTGGAGAAGGAAACGGCAAACTCCTCCAGGACATTTGCCAAGAAAACCCCAAATGGGGTCACAAAGAGTTGGATATGACATGACTAAAAAGACCGAACTACGCACTTTCAGAACATGGTTTGATCTGTTATCCATGTTTTTCTTGACCATTTTCCTTCCTACAGAAAGGGGTCATGAATGTAATCCTTGCCAGCAGCCTTTTGGGTTCCCCACATTTGCAGGGTCAAGAAGATCCTCCCGGACAATGGCCCCAAATGAATTACTACAGACTCCTAAAGCAGGCCTTGGAAGTGGCCATGCCCCAGGGATGCTTGGGTAATCTACTATCCATTTAAAGAATCATTAAAATAATCTCAGATTCAGAAATGTCATCCACCAATGTGCTCTGATTTCTGCCCATTCCATGTACTCCAATTTGGGTTTCAATCTGAGTTGACAACCAACCTCCTACAGCAACCATTCCACTAATTCCTCTCACAATTCCCTTTGTCCTCTTCTTTGTACTTAATAATTATAACCATCATTATCACTGTCTATGCATTTGTCATTCCCCTTCTCCAATGTCATATCCTTGATGATCAACTAAATTACAATGAACTACACATAGTAGGCACTTAATAAATGCTATTTTTTGCTTTTTCCCCCCATAAAAGATGAAAAAATTCATACAGCTACTAAATTGATTGGCTGCTTTCCAATGCAAAGCAAATTCATTGGGCTTTCCTCTAATCTAGCAATCTACTCAATATTCATTTTTCCTTAAAGGATTTTTTTCATGTTAGTCTAAATTTTGATAAAAGATGATGCACTTTTAGTGAATACATTCTCCCTTTTTCTATTTTTAATGCCTTAAATTTTGATACTGCATACTCATTTTGCTTTCTTCTTTTTCTTCTTCTTCTTCTACTACTACTACTACTACTACTACTACTACTACTACTACTACTACTACTACTACTACTACTACTACTACCACTACTACTACTACTACTACTACTGCTGCTGCTGCTACTACTACTGATACTAATAACTTTTTTTAAAGGCAATTGAGGTTAAGTGACTTGCTCAGAGTCACACAGCTAGATAATAACTAACTTTTATGCACTTTAGGGTTTGCAAAGTTTTTTTTTTTAAATCATCTCAACTAGTCATTCATTACCATGATGAAAGGTGCCCCCAATTTCATTTTTCTGGTACCTTCACAATTCTGATGTGTAGATAAAAACAAGTTTGCCCAGATGCTGAAGGTGACCCTTCTTGTTATAGACTTATGATTACCATCCAGACCTAAAATTGAATGAACTAGACTCTATCAGGTGAGCAAGCTATCCCTCAGGTATAATTTAAGACTGTGTGTGACAGATGGATGAATTCATTTAGGCTGTTTATAACATGTAGTATTCAGAACTTCATAAACATTCAGAAATTCTTCTTATTTAACTGTGGCTTCTCTCTCAACTATAATATTGCTTCTCTCTCAAACTGACATCATTAACTTTTTCACTAGACATGCAATAAAGTGCAGACACGCAATAAACTGTTATAATATCATCTTCATCGTAGGTGAAATATTCTACAATGAAACTAAATCAGTATCTTTAAAATCTATATAGAACTCGTATGCTAAACATTAAGAGAAAAAAATTTCTTGGCCTAGATGATCCTACTTCCTGTTTCATTTTACTCCCCAGTGTTATCCTATATCAACCATCCCTTCCACCATTACAGCAGGACTCAATTGTTCTAGTAAGTAAAGTGGCATTTTCCTGAGGTAGACCTGGTAAAAGGCCAAATAGGCAGGCAAGAAGTCAATACATATTTATTAAGGCCTACTATGTGCTGAGGACACAAAGAAAGGCAAAAGACAGTTCCTGTTCCCAAGGAGCTAACAGTCTATGTAAACAACTATGTATGAACAAGCTATATTCTAGACAAAATGGAAATCAACAGAGGGAAAGCATAGAATAAAGAGGGGATGGAAAAGGCTTCCTACAGAAGGGGAGATTTTAGCAGAGACTTAAAGGAAGCTAGGAAAACCAGGAGACAGAGACAAGGAGGAAGAGCAGTCCACGTGCAGGAGGGGACAGGCAGTGAAAATGCCCAGATTTAGGAGATGGAGTATCTTGTTGAAAGAACGACAAGGAAGACAGTGTCACTGGGTCACAGAATATGTGGTAGGGGGAGATAAGACCGGAAGGGATGGAGGAGCCAGGTTACGAAGGCCTTTGAAAGCCAGAGGATTTTATATTTGACGCTGGAGGTGATATGAAGCCACTGGAGTTGACTGAATGCAGTTGGGGGTTGAAGAGGACGGTGATAGGGTCGGATCTGTACTTTAGGAAGATTGCACTGATGGCTGAGTGGAGGATAGACTGGAATGGGATAAGACTCATAGCAGGGAGACCAACCAGCAGTCTATTAAAAGTAGTCTAGGAAAGAAGCGATGACAGATTGCATCATGGTGGTGGAAGCATTAGAGGAGAGAAATGGGTATATATGAAATGTGTCATAAAGGTAAAATTGACAGGATATGAGATGTAAGAGATAGTGAGAAATTAAGGTTAGGAGACTGGGAAAATGGTGGTTCTCACCACAGTAACAAATTTTGAAGGGCAGAGGGTTTGGGGGAAATGATAATGAGTTCAGTTTTGAACATGGTGCATTAGAATGTCTATGGAACATCTATTAGCACAGAGAATAGAGCACTGGGCCTGGAGTCAGGAACACTCATCCTAGTTCAAATCCAGCCTCAGACACTTACTATCTGTCACTTACTGCAGTTTGTCTCAGTCTCCTCATCTGTAAAATGAGCTGGAGAAGGAAATGGCAAACCGCTCCAGTATCTTTGCCAAGAAAACCCCAAATGGGTCACACAGAGTCAGACAGGACTGAAAAACATCTCAACAACAAACGGAACATCCAGCACAAGTTGTCCAATCTAATAAATAGAAATGTGAGAATTGAGTTCATTAGGGAGGTCAGAGCTAGATAAGTAGATCTGAGAAACATCAACATGGAGATGATGATTGAATCCAGAGCTAATGAGATTAGAGTTGTATGGAGAGAGAAGAGCTCTGTGAAACATCCACAGTTGGTAGACCCAACCGAAAAGTCGGACAGGTAGAAGGAGAACCAGAAGTCAGCTGCCTCCTAAAAACTTAACAGAGAAGAGAGTGTCGAGGAGGGACCTTGGGAATCTCTCCAGCTCTGTTCTCTCTCCAGAGCTCTGGCCCACATCTCCAACTAAGCATATCCAAAACTTGGATATCTGTTCCAGAATCTACCTTGTTAGCACATTATTTCTGTAATACCACCATTCATACTGTTCTAGATAATATCATGTTTTTCCTTCTTTCTCAACTTTCACTGGCAACCAGCTCCCAAATCCGATTTATTTCTACCTTTGCAGTACTGTTAGTAATATTGTTAACAGTATTGTTAGTAAATATCGTCCCTTCTCTGTCATCAGTCACCTTCCTCTTACAGGCCCTTATTGCCACTTAGTTGAAGAACCCGAATAACCTCCTAATAAGATTAACATACCACACCATCCTTTACACGGCATAGACAAGATATCACTCCTCTGCTCAATACCCTTCAATGGTTCATTACTGCCAACCAAGTGAAATTCAAACTCCTTTTTGTTAGCATTCAGTGTTCCACAATATTCCAGCTATTATTATTACCTCTCTGAGCTTATCTCATAATACCATACACATAACCTCCTGACAATGTCCTACATTTTCCTGCCCCCTTCTTGACATGCCCTCTCACCCTTCCCCTGTCAGGTGAATTCCTATTCATCCTTTAAACCGCAACTAAAATACAATCTCTTCCAGGAAGCCTTCCCCGATTGCCCCTATTTGATCACGACCTTCTCTTCCTCAGATATCTACTGGCATTTTGTCTGCACTTCTTCACTTAAGTGTTATTCCATACTATGTGTAGTTAAGTATATATTTTATCCTCCTACAAAATGGAAACACCATGAGAGCAGAGTTGTGTCAATTTTCTTTACACAGCAGGTGCTTACTAATGCTTCTCAAATTCAACCTGTTATTGAAGTGATCTGATCTTCTTCAACACCAGGGCACAAAACTGTTATTTTGGCCCTGCGGTCTACTGTTTTGGGATTGGGTTATTTTTCTTTATTATGAGTGTGTCATGACTTCCTTTTCAAAGTAAAATGAATATAAAGGAAGATTTACATAGCTAATAGCAATCATGAGAGATTGCAGCTGCCAATGGAACTATGATGTATAATTTATATTAGTCACTAGAAAAAAAGAAATTAAATTTCTCGATGATTAAAGGGTAGAAAAATGGGACCTGTGAAGAGGCAGCATGGCAGTGTATGCAAAACATGCTGGGTTGGCAGTCAAAGGGTTTGGGGCTGAATCCACTTATGACACATGTGATCTTAGGCAAATGACTTAACTTTTCTCAGCCGCAGTTTACTCATCTCTCAAATGATGGGACTGAACTAGGTTATCTATAAGGTCTTTTCCAATTCTAAACCTATGATCCTCGGATTAGGATATATTCTACCAAATATACCAGCTAGCTATGCCTTATCACTAACATAAAAAAAAGAAAGGGTTTAGGCTTGCAGGGCTGAGACAATTCTTACGGGAATGGTCCATGTTCATTGGAACAAAGAAGAAAGGTCACAGAATACTGGTCTCTGAAGAGTAACAAAAAGAATGACAGAATAAGGTAGATATATACTGAGGGAGGCAGCATGACGTAATGAGAGGCCTGTGAAGAGAACTGAACTTGGGTGTCAAAAGTTCTGGGTTCAAGTACTACTTCAGCTATTAACTAGCTCGGGCAGTTTCCTCATCTGTAAACTGAGGACTGGATGATGTCTGAGGTTACTTTCGGCCCTAATCTGACAATCTATGATTATGTCAAGGGACCTCTAAGGGTCCCTTTCAACTCTCACAGTCTAGTCCGCCTTGTAAGATAATATGATGCAAGGGCTGCCATCAAATAAATACCTGTTGGGGCAGCTAGGTGGTGCAGTGGATAGAGCACTGGCCCTGAAGTCAGGAGTATCTGAGTTCAAATCCAGCCTCAGACCAAACACTTGGCACTTACTAGCTGGGTGACCCTGGGCAAGTCACTTAACCCCAACTGCCTTTAAAAAAAACTAAAACAAATAAATACCTGTCCAAACACTGAATGGAGGGTAACTTCCATAAAGGATCCAATGACGTTTTTCTTTCTTATTATTTTCTCTTGGCCTCATAGGATAATTTATATCTTGACACTATTTCTTAACTGCAAACAGGCAAATTCCTTCTTACCCATCGCTAAGAATTAAGAAGAGGTCTTAGAGGGGCAGCTAGGTGGCGCAGTTGATAGAGCACCGGCCCTGAAGTCAGGAGGACCCGAGTTCAAATCTGGCCTCAGACCAAACACTTGGCACTTTCTAGCTGTGTGACCCTGGGCAAGTCACTTAATCCCAATTACCTAACCAAAAAAAAAAAGTCTTAGAAAATGAGACAAGAGCTAGGGCAGGCAACGGGTAATTTTTTCCTTCTCTCAAATTTTCCTCTGTTTGTTGGGAGAAGAAGTCTAAACTTCAACCAATCACCACCAATCACCATGTTGGGTAATCCGGAAACACACAAGCCCAATTATGTAAGCCTCCATAATCCTATTAACTTACATTTTTATGTGTTCCATAATTTTTCTGGGGCCTCCCTAATTAAGTTAACAATGATTTGTTACTACCAGATCTAATGACCTGTTGTCAATCCTCACTGCTCTTGACCTATCTTGGGCCTCGGATCCTGTTCATCATTCTCTTCTGGATACACTTTCATCTCTCATGACACTGCTCTCTTCTTGGCTCTCCTCCTACCTGCCTAGTCTCTTCTTTTCAGCATCTTCATCCAAGCCAAGTCCACTAACCACAAGCATGACTCAAGGCTCTATCCTGGGCCTACTTCTCTCCTTCTCATACAATATCCCACTCCATCACCTCATCATCTCTGTAGAAGAGTCCCAGCTCTAACAATGTACCCAACCCTAGTCTCTCTCCTGAGCTACAGTCTTGAATTATTAACTACCTTTTGAGCATCTAAGACTGGATATGCTGTAGACATCTGCAATTCAACATTCTCAAATAGAACTCATTATCTTTCTCCCCAAATCCACACCCTTCTTCCCAACGTCCCCATTAGTGTTGCACACAATTTTTCCCAGTCACCCAAGTCTACAATCTCAGAGTCAACTCCTATCTGCCTCACTCCACAATCATAACTGCACAACATCTCATCTACGTCCCATCTCTTTTTGTCACACTGCTGCCCTCATTACCTCTCACATGGACTATTGCAATAGCTTTCTAATTGGTCTCCCAGTCTCAAGATTATCCTTACTCTAATTATTAGAGTCTAATATATCTTCCACTCAGTTGCCTAAGTGATTTCCCTAAAGCCTAGCTGCTCTGATCACTCTAACTTCATCACCACCACCTCACTCTCAATAAATGCTGCTGGCTCCCCATTACCTCCAGTATCACATATAAACTATTACTTGGTATTTTAAAATCTTCCCAACCAGGTTCCTTCCTACCTTTCCAGTCTTCTTACAATTTGCTCCCCTCCATGTATTCTATGGGTAACTAGGTGGTGTAGTAGATAAGAGAGCCAGGCCTGGAGTCAGGAAGATCCAAGTTCAAATCTGGCTTTAGACATTTACTAGCTGTGTGACCCTGGGAAAGTCACCTATTTGCCTCAGTTTCCTCATCTGTAAAATGGAGTTGGAGAAGGAAATGGAAAAGCATTCCAATATCTTTGCCAGGAAAATCCCAAATGGGGTCATGGAGAGTCAGACACTACCACAAAATGTTGTTCAACTACAATTCAACTGCACGGGACTACTTGTTTGTTTGTTTTCTTGTAACACTTCATCTCTTCTGCCTCTGCCCTTTCACTGGCTATCCCCCATTGCCCCCCTCACCTCTTCCTCTTAGTTTCTCCAACTTCCTTCAATATTCGACTAACATCTCCCTTCTGCTTCTTCCCAACTGCTTTCACCTGTCCCTCTCAGATTACCTTACATCCACCTCCTACATAACTTGTATGTACCCAGCTTTTCACAGGTTGCCTCACCCACTACAATGTAAGCTCCTTGGGAGCCGTGGCTACCTCACTTGCTTGAAGTGGTATCCTCAGTATTAGCACAGTGCCCAGTATGTAGTAAGCGCTTAATAAATGCTACTGATTGATATCCTAAAGTGGAATGGGCTGGTTTGGCAGGTAAGTTCATAGCATTATTGATTTAGGGCTGGAAGGGACCTTAAAGGTCACCGAATACCGTCTTGTTTTACAGATGAGGAAACTGAGGTGAGAGGTCAAGTACCTTGCCCAGGGTCACACAGCTTATAAGTGTCCAGAGAAGGATTTTAATTCAAATCTTCTACCTAGCTTTTCTCCTTCACTAGAAGTCTTCACAGAAAGGCAAAAAAGCTACATTTTAGATACAACTCATTCATGTACAGGCTGCACTAAATAACATGAGGACTTATGTTGTTTACTACATTGCTTAGTGAGAGACTCCTGCCCTGAATTCATGTCTCCCCCATTAGACTGTAAGCTCCTTGAGGACAGGGGCAGTCTTTTGCTTCTTTTGTAACCCCAACACTTAGCACAGTGCCTGGCACATGGTAGATACTTAATAACAACTGACTGACTATCTGAAGAGTAATATATTTTAAGTCAAGACCTGGTTTCAAATTTTAGCCCTACCACCTACCACCCTTGTGAAGCTGGGGAAGTTACCTGCCCACGCTTCTGGATTTATTTCTTTATTGGTAAAATAAGGGGGTCTGAACTAAATGACCTCTAAGTCCCTCCAAAATAAGTACTCAGACCCTTCTTTTTGCCATCATTAACTGAATTGGCTAGTTCTATCAGCCACAGTAGAAGAGCCTGCACAAAGTATCTTCTATATAGTAGATGCTCAGTATTATTTTAGTGAATAAACTAATTGAGCAACCATTAACAAGCAAATTCTATAAACCATTTTCTGTTCTTACCTAATTGGCTGAGAAAAATTAAAATTCTCATGTTGCATCAATTATACTTTCAATCCCATAAAACTTTTTTTTTACTATCCTCAGAATATAAGCATAGAGACTGGTTTTGGTTTTATATCTCACACACACACACACACACACACACACACACACACACATATACCCAGGTACCTAACTCAGTGCCTTGTAACCTGCAGGAGTTTAATAAAAACTGTTCCACTGAATTCTGTGGTTATGTATCTTTTTACATTCAAATACTCTTTTTGATTCCCTCCCCCTAAAGGAGAACATAAACTCCTTGAAAGTAGGGACTATCTTCGCATTAATTTCCCCAGCCTAGCAGTACCTCACACACGATAATAACTCAATAAATGTTCATTCAATTGAATTTTATTATAAGAGAATTTCCATTCTCCAGCTCTTTCCTCCCCTTCATTGAGTACAACACTCCTCTCTCTGCTCCTTGTGTTACTGAAGACATCATACAAAAAAACATACCCTTGAGCTTTACTTCTAATAATGAAATATAAAAAAGGTGAAAAACTGAAAGGGGAAAACAGATGAGGAAGTCAAAATTAAATGCTCTTCTGTCAATGTGATTAAAATAAGAATGCACATGTTTTATGCTTGTTAAAAGATAATAAAGAACCTTTGAGAAGTTATCAGTAATATTCCCAGTGCTCATTTTCCAGTGATGGGTTTTTCTAATAACATCTAGTTATGGGTTTTTCCAAGATACTGTTGAACCATGTCAATCTTCCCTTCCACTGTTATCTTTAGTCTGTGAAAAATTAAGCAGAGGAAAAAACACATATAAGCTTCTAAATTTAAGGGGCACTGCTTTAATAATTCATGGTCTTTTTTCAAATCATAAAATCAAAATGTTTTACTACCTTACAGTTCAGTTTGGTGTAGGATAAACAGAATTGTGCTCATGAGTCTACAATTTTATACTTCAATCCCTATGCATTGGGGTCAGTTTGCCGAAGAAATACACATACGTACCGAACACACACACACACACACACACACACACACACACACACACACACACACACACATATGGCCACAAATTATACCCTAATCCTAGACAAGAAACTCACAAATATGTTCCATTGCTAAAGAACTGAGGAAAGAGAATGGATTATTCTGTAAAAATCACGGATTCAAAATGCCTCTAAATCCATGATTGTACCTATGCAGAGATTCTCTCCAATTCTATGGATTATTAATCCATCTATGCCTGCAGTCAGTCAATTAGTATTTATTAAGCACCTACTATGTCCAAACTACTGTGCTAAACACTAGGGATTCAAAGAAAGACAAAAAACATCTAGTCACTCTTCTCAAGGAAATCACAGTCTAATGGGACTACTCATTCTGCTCCACTCATTGCCACACAGAAATCTACCTCTTGTGTGCTCCTAACATTATGTGTATACCAACTGAGCCCATGTATTGTCCACCTCCTTCTCATTATGTGATGAGCTCAGCTTTTTCTGAGGACATACATTTCTTTGAGGTGCGATGGCCTGCTTCACGGCCACCTCATGCTTCTCCATCACCCTTTCGGTAAGCCTCAATTTCCATTCTTTGTCAACTTCAAAATTTCACTACTCATAGCTGTACATCACTGGAAGAATCTTGGCATTTAAAAGGCAAGTCTTTCCTTTGGGGGAAAAGTCAATTTAAAAAAAAATCTTTGCAATTTTTGACAGGCAGTCAGTTTACAATCCATTTGAAGTGTCTGTCCTAGACATATTTATTGACAGGCCAAGATTTATGGATTGCTTATCCAAACGCATATCATAATCAGGACAACAAGTTCATCCACTTGTATTTTTTTTTTGTTTTCCCAAGTCTCTAGGGTGATAATTTCTTGTTGTTTAGTCATTTTTTCAGTCATGTCCAACCGTTTGTGATCCCATTTGGGGTTTTCTTGGCAAAGATACTGGAGTGGTTTGCCATTTCCTTCTCCAGCTCCTTTTACAGATGAGGCAAGTGAGGCAAACAGGGTTAAGTGACTTGCGAAGGTCACACAGCTAGTTAAATATCTGAGGTCAGATTTTCAATTCTGATCTTCCTGGCTCCAAGCCCAGTACTCTATCCACTGAACCACCATTTGCCTGTTAGAATGATTCTAGACCTTGCTTCAGAGGTTTTTCAATGTTCCAATGATGCAATCAACATAACAGCATCCATAAATTGACGTCTCTGGAAGAACTCACCATCTGTAGAAAATCCATCTTTGGAGGGGATTCTTCATTGGATCTCCTCTATGACTGGTGAACACTTTAGTTGAATTTAAGTCTCCTTGTACTTTACTCCCTCTACATACTCAATGATCCATTTACACAAACGGCTTTGCTGTTCCTTGAAGACATAACTTTCTGATTGTGTGCATTTTCAATGATTGAGCCTCAATACCTGGAAAGCTCTCTCTCCTTATTTCTACTTCTTTGCCTTCCTGGCTTAAATCCCAGCTAAAATACTATCTTCCTTTTTTTTGGGGGGGTGGGGAGGCAATTGGGGTTAAGTGACTTGCCCAGAGTCACACAGCTAGTGAGTGTTACAAAATACTACCTTCTACAAGAAGCTTTTTCCCATCCCTCTTAATGCTAATGTCCTCCCTCTCAATGCTAATGTCCTCCCTCTCAGATAATCTTTCTACTCCCTACATATTTCTATGAACAAAGCTGCCTACATGTTCTCCCTCATTAAAATATAATCTCCTTGAGGGCAGGGATTATGTTTTGCCTTTCTTTGTATCCCCAGTACTTAGTGCTGTACCTGGAATATAATAAGCAATTAATAAATGTTCACTGAATGACTCTTGCACCTCAATGAATATCAATAAAGTAAGGACACAAAGTTCTTTGTTGCAAAGTTATCTCAAATAATTCTGAGATGTTCATGGAGGCATGCTGCTGAAACTGTCTTTAAGGCAGCATTTTGCACTGCCAAAACAAATAGTAGTAGTTGTATTTTTTTAAAAGAGTCAACAAACAGCAAGCACAGTGGAATCTTGTATTATCTACACCTTTCAGACAACTGCACTGTTGTAAAGGAGTACTCCACCATGGGACACCATTTAGAAAAGCCATGCTGTTCTCTCCCAAAACCCTCAACTCAAGGATGGCCTCGACTTATAAACATTTCGCATATATGGGATATTCCCTCAGCTGTCTTTTGGGGCTGGG
This sequence comes from Phascolarctos cinereus, assembly GCF_003287225.1. Taxonomy (NCBI): domain Eukaryota; kingdom Metazoa; phylum Chordata; class Mammalia; order Diprotodontia; family Phascolarctidae; genus Phascolarctos; species Phascolarctos cinereus. Next base: position 12,867,738 of record NW_027556098.1, read on the forward strand.
GGTAATGAAAGTCAAGCTTGCCCCCCGCCTCTGGTTTTCTGAGAATCAATGTCTTATAGCTCTTAAAATTGTCACTTCTATCACAAACCTCTCCTGCACATACTTGTTCTATTTAAGTTCCTACTGCTATCTTAAAAAAAAATCAGTTCCATTTATACTTTCTCTACAAACACATATAAGATTGTATAATGTCAGAGTCCTAATGTTGTGACTCTACTTTGCTTGACAGGAAAATTTTTTTTTTGTTAAAAAAATCTTTACAATATTTTTTCCATTTCTGTCCACTTACTGAAGTCCTTCCAACTGTATACTTAAAGCTCTCCCATTGCTTCTTCTCATTGTTTCATTAAGCAATACTGCTCAATGTCTTCCATTATCTTTCCTGGTAACATCTCACCAATGGGTTTTTTTTTTCTAACCTAAAGCAGCTCACTGTGACCATCTCTCTGCTAGGCAAGGAGATGACCTGTTTGCTGGCTGAAGTGGTTCCTGGAATCTTCTGGTCCCCATGTGTTGGCAATTAATTTAATCTGCTAAACTTTGTTTTGGGGTTTGTTTTTGTTTGTCTGTTTGTTTTCTGGTTGAGTCGTTTCAGTCATGTCCAAATCTTCACTGACCCCATTTGGGGTTTGCTTGGCAAACATACTAGAGTGGTTTACCATTTCCTTCTCCAGCTAATTTTACAGATGAGGAAAATGAGGCAAAGAGAGCTAAGTGACTTGCTCGGGTCATGAAGCTTAAGTGTCTGAGAATGGATTTGAACTCAGGTCTTTCTGACCCCAGGCCTGGCAGCCTATTCACTTTATCACCTAGCTGCCCAAACTTCGGTATGAAATTTATAACTAACGACGCCATCTCCCTTCCATTTAACTTCACTATGGAGTTGTTTTTAATTACATAGAGTATTCTCTTCTCATTTTTATTCTGTATACTAATTTTTAATTTTGCCTTAACAAATGAGTATTGTGAACAATTCAGTCAAATAATTCAGGATGATTCATACACCAGGTTAAGTCAAATCATTTGCTTCTTCTTAAAATATAATCAACTTTTTTAAAAAAAATGTTATTTGGTGCTTGACATGTTCAGCGCCCTCTGATTCGGGTCTCAAAGAAAGTATTTTTGATGCATTGAGTAAGAGGCTTCTCAGGAGCTGACAACCCTACTTGTGTTTGCAGGTCTTTCTTCTTCTCAAATCAAATTTTCCAAGACTTTTCACCATCCTCCCTTATGCCCACATTATCACTGAAGTCACCCAGTATCAAAGTATGTGTTAACTTAAGGTTCCTGTCCAAGCTGTCATAGAATTTTTCTCTTTCACCATCCCTGGCAACAGATGACAGCAGGCAAGTCACCGTAATTTTAATCGCTATCTTTTTGCAGATACTTTTCCAATGCACTACAATACTAGAAGATCAAATATTCCTTTTAAGGATGCTTTGTGTTGCCTTTGAATACACAATAAAAGCCACTCCAACAACTCCTTTATTTGCACCTCCAAGGAGAAACCAAGAACTATCTTTTAGCTACAACTTCCTCTTCCCTTCTGGTTTCATGCCTAACAATATAATCAAGATTGATGTGGTTCAATTCCTCCATTAACAAGTCATTGTTGAAGACAAGGATCTCACACTTAAGTACCAAAAGCAAAGTTAAAGTTTAGAAAGAGTTGAAAACCTATGACTCCCACCACTCTCTGCCCCACTTTCCATAACTCTGTTATTATCCCTGCAGAATTAGAGGGAAGTAGTACAAGACTGAGGGACATTTTTAATTTTTTGTTTTGTCTTGTTTTATAAGTTGTCATGACCAAAGAATTCATCACCAAGTGGCCATATTTGCTAAGATTGCCCTTCAAAAGCAGACAGAGTCTAGTTCAGAAGAAAAATTACACCCACATGCAAACCAATTTAAAGCAAATGCCTTCGGGGGTCTACACATACAAAGGCCCTCGGATACCTTTTAGTCTAATCCATTACTTTTACAGAAAAGGAAACTGAGGGCTAAGGAGATTATGTTACTTGCTCAAGATTACACAGGTAAGGGGCAGCTACATGGAACAGTGGGTAGAGCACTGACCCTAGATTCAAGAAGACCTCAGTTCAAATCTGGCCTCAGACACTTGACACTTACTAGTTGTGTGATCCTGGACAAGTCACTTCACCCCACAGCCTTGACCCCCCCAAAAAAATCATACAGGTAATAATTTGTCTATGAAAATGGAAAACAAATGGAGCACTTTGCTATAAAGAAATAGAAGCTGCTAATACTAACAATTGGCTTATTCTGATCTTCTGAGCCTACTATTTGAAATAGAGATTGTCACAGAAAATGGGCATTTTGACGGAGGAATTTCAGCATTCCCAGTCCCAAAATTAACACTGCAACCAACTACATGAAAAATCTTTACATAAATCAAAAGCAGTCTTGACTTTGTTTAATGAATGAGGCAACAAAATCTACAAAAAAGTCCCACTCGGCATGGCTTCACAATGGAGTTCTAATCTCTCAGCATGATTACATACAACTGTGCAAATAAGTCTTTCTTTTCACAGCATAAAAAAGCTCAACCGCTTTCTCAGAACACTATTAAAAACGCCACAAAACTAAGAAAGCCATAGAGCACGAGTGGACTTCTTCTCTATTTCTCCTGCCATGTTCATCCTAACCTACCATTTCTTATGTCTCCTCCTTTCCTTATTACATTCCTGTACAACCACCTTTTCCTGGAACATAAAGTTGGTCTGCAGCAGCTAAGTAGTAGGGTGGATAGAGCATTGTGAGTGGAGTCAGGAAGACCTCTTTTCCTGAGTTCAAATCCAGCCTCAGACACTTACTAGTTGTATAACCCTGAGCAAGTCACTGAATCTTGTTTGCCTCTGCTCTCCTCATCTGTAAAATGAGCTAGAGAAAGAAATGGTAAACCACTCTACTATCTCTGCCCAAAAAACCCCAAAAGGGATCACAAAAGTCAGACACGACTGAAAAATGACTAAACAATAAACAGCCTAACTATCTCCCATTTGTTCCGTTAATTTGGACATTTCTCCTGTAACCAGAGGGGGTACCTAAGCTTCTACATTTGATAAACAGGTACCTGTATCCCTTACTACTGGTTCACCTGATGTTTCTCCTGCCTTCTTTAACTACCAAAAGGTCAATAAAGCAAACCTCTGATTCAACAAACAACAAACTAAAAGAAATTCTAGGGCATCAACCATGTGACACTTTCCAAACAATGAATAATACAAGAACAAATATCACCCGTTAAACTTGGAAATGAAAAGATGGGGATAAACATTAATCTTGAACTTCCCCCTCAAAACCTGTGAAACCTCATCAACCCACTCACAGAAAAAGCAGAACAAAGAAACAGAGAAGGGAACAGGATCATACCCTACAGAATAATCATAATGAGACAAATCAGTTCTCTAGATAGGAAAATACCATTATAAAAATATACAAAGTACAGATTATGACAAAAAGTTCTGGCAGAGTACAGAATCAACTGTCCAATATAATAATGGAGACGATTAATAGAGATGTGGGGGGAGGGGCTTGAGTAAACATTTTCTGATGATAACCACCAAAATTTAGTACAAGAATGATATAACTGTATTCTTTTTGGAGGATGAGACCTTTTTCTAAAATTCTATATTCAATCAGGAGAACAAAAATTCATGGTTTAGGAAGAATTTCAGTTCGATTCAACAAATATCAGCTATGTACTACTATGCAGAATGTATGATAATTGGTGGTTAATCACTATAGTACTAAGTCAAAAATAAAACAGTCCTTGACTTTGAAAAGCATTCTACTGGGGGAATACAACATGAATAATGATAAATAAAGAAAACAATATGAAAGCCAGAGGACATTAACAACTGGGGGGTATTGGGATGGGTTTCTCATAGGAGGTGGCATCTGAGCTGGGCCACAAAAGAAGCTAGAGATTGTAAAAAGTCAATAAACGTGTGTAGGGAGTGTGTCACAAGCACGCTCCCCCTCCCCCATCACTGTCCAAAATATGGGAAATGTCACATCAAGTTTGGGAAATAGCTAGTTGGTTAATTTGACTAGAACATAGAGGGCCCAAAAGGAAATAACATAACAAAAGTTTGAAAAAGGAAGGAAAGAGCCTGGTTTTGTAGGAACATTTACATGCCAGGCTGCAGAATTTGTATTTTATGCTAGAGGCAATATGGAAGCTTTTGATCAGTGGAATGATGTGGTCAAACGTCTGTCTTATGGATATGAATTTGGCAGTTGTATAGAAGATAAACTGACAAGATAAACTGTGCTGCTATTCCCCAACAGCAAGAGACTAAACCTTTATCTAACATTTAGAATTAGAGACAGAAGGGCCTTAGAGATGACCTAGTCTAGCTCTTTCTACAGATGAATAAGCTTGTCAAGCCCCAGAAAGTTAAAGATAATGAATTCTGTCCAAAGTATGGTTCATTATCTTTCCCCAAAAATTCCACCCTCTTCCTAATTTTACAATTTCAAGTGGTGAAGGCACCGCCATTCTTCATTCTTCTAATCACCAAGGTTCACAAATTCAGTCATCACTCATTCACCCCTCGGTCTTAACTGGTTTCCAAATCTGGTCGATTCTATATCTCTGACATCTCCCAGATCTGTCCCCTTCCCTCCACTCACACAACTACTACCCTAGTTTAGGCTCTCAGAATCCTTGGCTTGAACTATTATAATAACCCCCTAATTGGTCACCCTGTCTCCAGTTTCTCTCCTCTCTAATCCACCCTCCAAATGGTTGACAAATTGGCATGTCTAAATGAGCACAGGCCTGACCATGTCACTCCCCTGCTCAAGAAGCCCCATTGATTGTCACTTGTGTATAGGATAAAACATAAACTCCCTTGTTTGGCTCTTAAAGCCTTCCCAATCTGGCTTTAGCCTGGGCTTAACTGCACATTATGTTCTAACCTACTTACCAATCCTCATTTCATCTCTCATTCTACTTCTGCCTCATGGAATCTCTAAGTTTGTACAAATCCTAGTGCAGATATCAATTATTACAGGAAGGCTATTAGTGCCCCCTCCCCAATAAATGACTTTGGATGAATTTAACACCTACTTCTCTAGGTACACAGTTTCCCCTCAATAGCATGCAAACAAGGCAGAGATAATTTCCTTTCTGTCCTTATATACCTAACACACTATTAAGCAAAGAGAAGGTGTTTAATAAATGCTTATTAAATACATAATGAAAGTGACTTGCCAGGTCACACCAGTAATATACACAGAATCAGGATGTGATCACAGTTCCCCTTCCCTTGACTACAGGGGAAGAGCTTTTTGTCATGATTATACAGCTGCCTCATTTAAAGGGGAGAGAACAAGCATTTATACAGCATTCACTGTGTGCCAGGCACTGTGCTAAATGCCTTCAATTATTATCTCATTTGATGCTCACACAAACCCTGGGAGGGAGGGAGGTGGGTGATGTTATTATCCTCATTTTACAGAGGAGGAAACTGAGGCAATTTTTTTAGGGTTAATATTAAAAAGCTGCCGAAAGGTGGATAAGAATGTGCAACTGAGAAAAGGCTATTAGATTTGGTAATTAAAAGATCACAATTAACTGTGGGGAAAACAGTTTCGGTCAAGCAATGAGATTAGAAGCCAGACTCCAAAACAAAGAAGAGAGTGAAAGGAGAGTAAACAGAAACAACAAAATTACTTTTTTCAAGGTGTTTAGCTGAGAAAGGGAGGAGAGATGATAGCTATCAGGGACAGTGAGTGGGTTCTGGTTAGGGATATTTGATCATTTCACCTTACCATGCTCACAGTGAGTATTAAGAGAAAACCAACCACTATGAAAATAATTATAACCCAAGTAACAACAACCTTAGAGAAGGTGAAGAGGATAAGTTCTATGAAGGATCTGACAAGCTTCTCCAAATGGAGTTCCAGCAACATATACTTGAAAACTTGGCAACTTCAACATGTAAGTAGGCACAGGAAAAGAGTGTGAAAGCTAAAACAAGAAAAACTGTATTGAGGCATCAAAGATACTCAGAAGCCTCACATGTACCCTTCACAAGTGCTTACTGTCTTCAAGAAAAGTCAGAAGACTGAGGACAAGGTGAGCACCAAAGATGTTACAAAATACATTAATAATAAAATTTATTAATATAGAAATATTTTGTAAGTGAATGTTTTTATACTTAGTCCTGAAAGGCCTACTGTGCCTTAAGAATGTCATTTACTGAATTTGGAACTCAACATTTGTAAAAAGAATGTTAAAATTGTTCTTACATGTAATTGAGAAAAAATAAAATCTGAAAATACTGAAAAAAAAAACAGCAATTCATTGCAGATGAGCCTTCTGCCCTCATTCTCTGTGGACCAATCATCATCTTTTATCTTTCTCTAGTGTTTTCTTCTGACTTTGTATCCCTAGTTCACAGCAGAGTGCCTGGCACATGGTAGGTGATTAATAAATGCTTCTCTGCTTGACTGATCATCAAATTAAATAATTTATCAGCTATAGCAACATTATAAACTAAGATGATGTGATTAAAAAGCATCTGGTTAAAGGCACAGCAATAGCTGCTTTTAGAACCAGTTACATATGTGTGTGGTAAAAATCACTGCTTGATTAGAATATACTTCAAGGTAAATACCAAGCTAGAAGAAACGATTAAAATGAGAAAGTAATGCATGTGATTATAGCAATTTCAACCTTTTTTAAATAAAATGTCAGTCCCCTTCTCACTCTTCTGCACCACCCCTCCCCCCCAAAAAAAAAACAACTGGAAAATGAACAGTACTGTGAAAAGATTGCTTCTTTGGGATCATCAGAGATCTGGGCTCCAATCCCAGATGTACCACTTATTTGACCTTGAGCAAATCACTCAATCCTCTCTCAGATTGAGTTTCCTCATTTGCAAAATGATGCAAAAAAAAAAGAGATGACTTATAATGGTCCCTTCTAGCCCTAAATCTAGAGTTCTGTGATGCTAAGTGATCCACACTGACGCTGACCTTTCTGAAGATAATTTTACTAGATGCAAAATGTAGCCACGGAGGGAAGGCCAAAGGAACCCAGAAATCTCCTTGGCCTTTTTAAACATTCCTTGGTAAGAAGAAAGATATGGAAGCCAAAGGCAACATGGGTCTAGCACATAAACTTGTTTGCAAAGGACTACAGAGAAAGATGAAAGATTATATAGATGGTCCCTAGAGAATGAGGGCAGAAGAGACCTCTACAACTGAATGATATCATTAAAGCAGAGTAGGCCTTCCAAGGCTCAGCAGAAAAAACATTCATTTATGCACAAAATATTTGAGTGTAGCAAACAAAGAATGTTTTCAAGTTACGAACTGTGTGACTTCCTTTAATGCTAAATTCTACAATCCAACCACTGCGCCTCACCTCTTAGTTGAGATTCCTGGCCTTGTCCCACTTCCTCTTTGGGTACTGCTTTACCAAACCAGCTCTCTCCCACCCAAGTGCTTGGTAGCACAATGATTCTGCTTTTTGCTTTTGTTGCTGTTCAGTCAGGTCTGACTCTCTGTGATCCCATTTTGGGGAGCTTTCTTAGCAAAGATACTGGAGTGATTTGCCATTTCCTTCTCCAGCTCATTTTACAGATCAAGAAAAACTGAGTCAAACAGGGTTAAATGGCTTGCCCATGGTCACATACTACTAATTGTTGGAGGCCAAATTTGAACTCATGAAGATGAGTCTTCCCGATTTCTGATCTTAAGTCCAGTGCTCTGTCCACTGTACCACCTTTTTACTAATTTTTACTTTTTTTTAAAACTAATTGATTTTTTTAAAAAATTCACTGCTTCCTACTCCACACACAAAGTCCCGCAAACAAGGTCACAACAACAGATACCAAGATGAGTCTGACTCTGCCCCAAGAGAGGATGGCATTAATAGTGCCATGGTGTTGGTCTGAAATATCAAAGGGTACCCACTAACTGGTATTATTCAAATTTTACAAGAACATTTTTAACTGTAACTGCCACTGTACTAGGGTAGGAAAACTAGTAATGAACCTCTACCAATGTCAGTTGTCAACTGCTAAACAACCAATTGTCTTAAAGAGTCACCTGGGACACAGAGGTTAAGTGACTTGCCCGACAAGGTCACCAAGCCTATATATGTCGAGTCTGCACATGAACCTTGCTATTCCTGAATCCCTGGCCAGTTCTTTATCCCTGTCCTCTGGGTTCATCAAATTAAACCATTTATCAGCTAACGCAACAATATAAACTAGGATGAAGTGATTAAACTGAGGATTAACCTAAAGCCTGGTACTTTAATATTTTTAACTGAACAACTTACATCTCATCTATATAATCACTACTTTTTAGTTATTAGATGAAGCACTAGCCACAAAATACAATGCACAAATTCCAATAAACATTCAAGAGACAGCAAATATTTCTGGTATGAATAAAAAGTCTTGAGACAAATTTCATACATGGAAAGTATGGAATTTATTATGGATTATGGAAATTATTATTATGGACAGCCATAGCTTACTTCCTTAACATATTAGTAATAATTTTAGAACTATAAGGGACTTTATAAACTTGAAATAAGTTTTGCATAATAACTTCATCAGCCAGCAACTTTGGTTTGTTATTTTAAAAGAGGATGGCCTCCAGATACATACAGAATTCTAGCAGTATAGACCGTCTGTCATTGCCGTTGAGTCATAACAGTCCTCGTATCTCTCCGCACCAGGGAAAATCACTATATCACAAATATAAATAACACTCAGTCCTTGCAATAACAAAAAGGTAGACTTCCAATTAGGAACAGACCACATCCCTGATGATCATTTGCAAATTAGCTGCTTAGAACTCGTAACATTTTCCCTCCTACAGAACAGGACAAATGATGGTGAGACTCCCAAGCTGGTTTCCAACAAAAGCCCATTTTACTCATTGTATAGCTAAAATAATAATCATCTTAACACCACGATTCAAAAGGGTTTTTTTTAAAGTTTTTAAAAAGTGGGGTTAGAGGCTAGGTGGAGATTCTAACAATTGAGAATTTCCAGCGGCAGGGGAGGGGAGAGAATCCGTCAGGAAGATTGAGCTAGAGTCCCAAAAGCTTCCACTACAGTAGTGATGGCCAGCCACTGTGAGTCAGATCAGCACCAGCATACACAGGGGACTGCTTCCCAGTGCTAGATTAAGACTCAGAAGAGTCTAAACCCTTCATTTCAGAGAAGAGGAAATGAAGGACCACAAAAACAAAACAACTTTGCCAAAGGTAACCCAGGTGGTAAGTTGCAGAGATAGTATTTAACAAGGTCTTCTGACTTACAAATCATTGCTGTCCATCATTGCCATGCAGAAGAAATCATTACATTAAAGGACTGATGCTGAGTCAGTTAAAGGACTGTCTTTTAAGGACGTTTCCCCCAAGACAGTTCCAAGTCAGGGGCCTCAAAATCACCTTTTATGGATGCTTCGGTATATTTAGATTGCTTCTCTATATCCTCAGTGCTTCACAGAGTGTGTGGGGGGCACATAGTAAGAGTGTAATAATGTTTATGGATTGACTGACAGCATTTAAGAGAAATGAAGAGGCAGAATTCAATTGTCCCTATAAAGCTTCTTAATTCAACATTCATATGTCCTGCTACAGTACTGAATTTTCCTACCTCAGCCCAGTTCTAGCTCCTGAAACTGAGATAGAATGTTCAAGTTAAGTAACTAAAAACAAATGGGAGAACTCTTGTTCTCCAAAAATACAACAAAGCTGCATTTTTACTATGTTGTGGAACTCTGAGAAGAAGCAGGCAAGTCCTTAAATACTTTATCAATTTGAAGTTAAAAATTGTATCCAAGGTGCCCCCGGAAATTTCTATATAAACAATTAAGACTATATATACAGAGACGTTCATATGATTAAGAACCAAAATGAGAATTTGGGGAATTCAGAAGTGGGGAAAACATTCAAGGTAATCAAGAGATATGTGTTAACCAGCACCTGCTGAGTGCTAGGAGGTTTTGTTGTTGTTCCATCATGTCCAACCCTTCATGACCACTGTAGTGTTTTCATTTCCTTCTCTCCAGCTCATTCTACAGATGTACAACTGAGTTAAACAGTTAAGTGACTTGCCCAGGGTCACACAGCTAATAAGTGTCTTTGGTCACATTTGAACTCAGACCTTCCTGACTCCAGGCCTAGTACTCCATCCACTGTACCACCCAGGTGCCCCCATCTTCCAGCCTCCACAAAAGCTACCTTCCAAAGCCAACAAGCCCCAGGCCTATTAACCAGAACAGAGATTGTGTTATTGTGAGATCACATTTAAGCTTTAGTTAAACTATGCTCTAATCTAACAAATTACCATCACTTTTAATTTGTATCTCATTTTCAGAGTGTAGTTGCGCTCCTCAAATGGACTTGTTATATCACTAATTTGTCTTTTCTCTCCAGTGATGCATATGACAACCTATCCATACTTCCCCATTCTGTGCAAATCTTGTCCTTGTATGTGACCTCCCATAAATTAGAGGGAAGGAGGATGTCTACCTCATAAGAGAGAAAAAAATTCTAAATTTTCTCCTGACATACACAGGATACAAGTGGAGCATCTGGGCTACCTCTCAGCCTTGACCTTACCATATGACAAGTCCATCTCTTTCAATCATCCATATTTCACTGATACAATGCAGTTCTTTGAAGAAGGCCCTTTTCTTTTATATATCGTAGCTTACTCAAACCCTCCAGAGTCTCTCTCCACAGCCTTCTGTCGTCATCATCATCATCATCATCATCATCACCACCATCATCATCATCATCATCACTGAAATTTATATCAAGATTTCAGGTTTGTATAGCCCCTTGCAGACTTATTTAATGCTCCTAACAACCCAATGAAGTGGTTACTGTTTTCCCCATCTTACAGAAGAGGAAGCTGAGAGGCAAAGAGCTTAAGAGTCTATCCAAAAGAGAAATAATCAACAAGTTCATTCATTCATTAGTTGAACAATCCTTTATTAAGCACCCACTACATCTGAAACACATGCTAGGTACAGAGAAAGATACAGTATCTCCAAAGAACCTACTGTTAGCAAATCATTTTATTATGCAAACCCTTCCTCACCCCGCAATTAACTGAGAAAGTAATGAGTAAATAATTGTAAAATTAGCCTTAGCATTTTACTGTATATTTCTCAGAGGTGCGTTAAGTATAGCAGCAGCAAACTGCCAGTGGAGAATTGTTCTTTTCCCAACATGGTGAACAGGGAATACAAAGTGAATTTTTCCCACTATCACTCCCACCTGCCAACAACCCAAGCCCTACTTCTGACATCTAAATCACAGAACCATGGTCACTTTCCATGTATTCAAAGTTTTCCTTTCAAGAAACTCTACCAGTAATATTTATAACTAAAAAAAGAGTCTTTAATAACTTCCAACAACTGTCTTAATATGTGAATATATGCCTCACTAATCTAAACAGAGACTGAACATCCCTCTAAAATCTGACTTATCTTAAACCTGAATGCCCCCTATAATTTGCATCATGAATACATTAAGGGGGGATGGAGGAAACCTGAATAACACAAGAGATTCCAGCCACCATTCAATATTCTACCCACCATTCACTTCACAGTTGACTGGTATATTATATAAAATTATATTTTCCACAACATACTCTATAGCACAAAGTAGTCTCTTTTTAAAAACTGTTTTATTGACATCTTTTGTTTTTACATCATCTACATTTCTACTGGTACCTCCTCCCAGAGAGATCCCTTATAACAGAGATTTTTTTTTTAATTTAGCAAAACTGAACATATTGGGAAAAAAAATCTGACATCATAAGAAATGATTCAAAGCCCCATCTCTACAAAGGAACAGGAAGAGATGCCTTCTCATATCTTTTTTTTTTTACAGCCAAGCTTGTTCTTTATAATTTTGAAGCATTCAATTTTGATTGTTTTGTGATTGTTCATTCCATTTATATTGTAATCATTGTGTAGTTTATTTTCCTGGCTCTGCTTCATTTTGTATAGGTTCATATACGTCTTTCCATGCCACTCTTCGTTAATCTTATTCTTGGTTTCTCGTAGCAGAGACATAATAGTCTCTTAATAAATATTTGTTGAATGAATTAATGGTCCTGAAATGTTTCAACGACCTTAGCAGTTGTTCTCCAAATGGACTATTTATCTGCAACATGGTCTAGTGGCATGGACCCAAAGGGCTACTTTGTAAAGAGATTCCAATGTGTATCCAGGGGAGTTTTATTTTGTGTGTGTATTCAAACACCATTTGGGATCTTTCTTCCTGATCTGGACTCTTTAAAAAAAAAAAAACCAACCAGTTCTTCAAAATCGGGTAGTCTCTCTTAAAAAAAAAATCTTCATATCTCTCACATCTGTGGGCACATAGTAGGCTCTCAATCAATGTCTTTCAGTTAAATTCCAAACTGTGAGATTAAAAACCCAATTCAAGAAAGGGAATTGCATTGCTTCTGGCCTGAACCAGGAAAAAAAAAAATCAATGCAACGTACAACTTCAAAACCTTTCTGAGGGTAATTAAAATAAGAGAAAGCCTTTATTGGAACTGACACTGAGCTTCAGTATCAGTTAAAGGGACAGTGCCCTCGTCTTAATATATTTTCTCCTTACTGAAAAGGAAATTTTAAAGCACAAAGAAAAATTATCAACCAATTCAATGGTTTGAAAAGAGTATTTTCTTTATCATGGAAATTCAGTTAACAGTCTTTGACCTCTGAGTAATTTTACGACATAATTTCTCTCATTTTTGGTGAAGTTAAATGCTCAAAAGTACTCCAGAAGTTTCCCAATTTGACAAGAAGAGTGTGAATTGGCTTCCTTGCAATAATCAAGCTAAACTCAAAGTACTTCTGGTGAATATTTATACATCATTCCAAAGTGAAAACGAAGATATAATTATTATCTCTGTATAATGAATAGAGTTCCTTTAACTGAGTATTTTCAATAATGAATTAACATTAGGTAAGAAATAGCTAAGAGGCAAAATAGTCAGTGAATAAAGAAATGGACTTGGAATTGAAGCCAGCTGAAATTAGAAAAACCTGGGTTCAAGTCCGATCTCTGATAACTGAGGGCTGGTCACTTAATCTTCAGCACCTCTCTAGCTGCTGTTCAGTCGTTTCAGTCATGTCAGACTCTTCATGACCCCATTTGGGGTTTTCTTGGCAAAAACACTGGAGTGGTTAGTCATTTCCTTGATGAGGAAACTGAGGCAAACAAGATTAAGTGACTTTCCCAAGGTCACACCACTAGTGTCAGAGGACAGATATGAATTCAGGATGAGCTCACTTCTACATCCACGGATCCACTTAGCTGCCCCAAGTATGCTAGAAAAGCTACAGCACATGTGACTCAGTTTACCACTGCTGGCGTCAACACTCTACAATTCAAATAAAGACATGTTGTGGTTACTTCCTTTTTTATATGACACATTCTCAAACTGGTATGGAAAACATAAAAATACAGTTATATAATTTAAACTGGCCTTTTTCAGGCAATTCCAAATTAAAAGTCAAAAAATTCAATGTTTTGAAACCATATTACATGTTGCTTTCTTTATCCAGGAACTTTTTTTAAAGCATTAAGCATTTAGTAACTGGCTCAATTTGACCTCCCTCTAACTAAGAACATTACCTTGGCCTCCATCATTTCAACTATTCCCATTAATTCCACTGAAAGCCCAGTTTTATGAGTTTAAAGAGAAAACAGGCTGTTCACAGTTAATGACCTGGAGATGTACTTTTCAGTTACTAAGCTTTAAGTATTAGTAGATTTACACTCAACCAATAAAAATGCAAAGTAAATAAGAGATTGATAGAGATGCCACACTGATATGTGGGTCATAAACCGTAGACCCTACCTAGAAGCCCTTATTAAATATGCCACCGCTGCTTTTATAATTACCTGAAGCTCCTATATTGGGACTGCTCTCCACAAAGCAGAATTCAGTACACTCCTGGACAGATTTGTCTTGGCCCCCATCCAATCCAAAGGAGATTAGTTATCGAAGTACCAAAAAGACCTTATGTAAAGCAGACTTCGCTCTGGGGATCTCAAAGAGGTTTTAAAATAGCAGAATTAAATACCATCCAAAAGAGGGGGTCCAATTGGGGAATGTGGGGGAGATGTCAAATGATCGTGATGTAGAACAAAGTATCAATAAACCATTTTGGGCTGCTTGTTTTTTGTTTTGTTTTTTTCCCAATTACACAACATTCCAACTCTTGACTATGGACCCTTTGCAATAGGTCGTACCAGTGTCTAGAATGCTTTCCTTCCTTTATTCTAATGAATCAATCAATATTTTTATTTATTTATTTCTGCTAGGCAATGGGGTTGAGTGACTTGTCCAGGGTCACACAGCTAGTATCAAGTGCCTGAGGGCGGATTTGAACTTATTGTCCTCCTGACTCCAAAGCCAGTGCTCTATCCACTGCACCACCTAGCTGCCCCTCAATCAGTATTTATTAAGAGCCTCCTACTCTATGCTTGGCATTGTGCTAAGCATTAGAGATACAAAAAAAGCCTAAAGACAGCCCCTGCCTTCAAGAAGCTTACAATCTAATGGGAGAAACAACATACAAACAAATATATACAAACAAGCTATATACAGGATAAATAAGAAATAATTAACAAAGGGAAGGCATTAATTCCTGACTCCCTTTAAGATTAGCTGTCACTTCCTTCCAAATCCTACTAATTGTTAGTCCCCACCCCTCCTCACTACATCCTTGTTATAGACAGACAAATTACTTTGTACTTCGTCTATACATACCAAAAGGCTTCAAAGGCAGGCCAGAAACAAACTGTGAAGAGCACACCATCTGTTCACCTGAGGAGTTAATAATTTATCCTAAAAGTAATAGGGAGCCACTGAAAATTCTTGAAGAGGGGAATGGCATGGTCAGAATTGTGCTTTTATGAAATTTATTTTGGTTTCTGTGTGGAAGATAGATGACAGAAAGAAGGCAATTAGGTCCAATTAGGATGCTGTTGCCAATTTCACCTCTCTAAATTTCCTTGGACTGTTTACTCATCAGTTTACACCACATGGGATATTATACCTACAGTACCTACTACATAGTTGTTGTGAGGATTCAATGAGACAATGTCTGTGAAGGTGCTTGAAAAACCTTAAAATGATATATAAATATCAGTTATTATTTATTATTGCTAATAAGCAATCTCACCTACTCAAAGAAATATAAGGAATATCTTTCAATTGGATTGAAAAACAATCTTTTAAAAACCCACAAACTTGAAATATATGTTTCCACAGTCCATTTTGGCCTTCACTATATGCCTGCTTCCCAGTGTTATGAGGTTAATGAATTAATAGAAATGTGTAAGAAAATATCCCTCTTTTATTCCTATTTTATTTGGTCTAGACTATTGGCTTGAATAACCCATGAACATGATTTCAATTATGCCTCTTTCTATTATCCATTCAGTCCCTTTTCAATCTGTGTCACATGTAATGATTTGCAGAGGCTAGAACCCATAATGAGTAAAAAATAGCAGGGAAATGCCAAGGGCTAAAGAAATTTCAGGAAGCAAAAGACCCCTAATACTCGAAAGGTTACATGACTACCAGTAGCAAAACAAAGGTAATTCACACTTTTGGTCAGTACCCACTTCTCAAAAGACAATGTAAAGCAGAAAACAATTTTAGGTAACAATCTACCTGTAGTTGCCTTTCCTAACATTAAGTGGCAAATGGGAATGTGCTATTGCTGATACCTGGGGTGACCGGTGAACTAATGCAGGAAGGAAGGTGTAGGTGTTTTTAGGAGTTAAAAGTATACCATAAAATTCAAAGAAGCAAAAATAGGAAATGTTCCCCTCAAAGAATAAGTCAAATTCCCTTTGTTTTTACTGGCAACGAGGAAAACCAAATATCAACACTTCTTGTAATGACATTCCAGAAATGACATAGTGATTATTGTGAGATTCAACAAATCAAACCTTATATTAAAATCCTTGATTTCTTCCAGATAAAATGAATTAAAAAGAAGTTGTCTTACACATGATGCTTTTCTTCTCAGCCTCTTTACCCTTAAGTTTCTTAGACTCTAATTTGTTAGCATCTCTTGTGGGCACCATACCAACTCCGAGCAAGTCACTGGCACAGATAGTCTCTTTACCTCAGTTCCCCAGACTGAAAAAATAAGACAATAATAGAACCTACCTCTCAGGGTTCTTGAGATAAAATTACACGATATTTAATGCGCTTTGTAAACCTTAGAGTGCTATGCAAATATTATTATTCTATACCCTTACATATTTCCTTGAAATTAAAAACATAGATTAAATTGCCTACTTGATAAAATGTTTACTTTAGCTCTTTGGGTACTGTAATGAGGAAGTGATTCTATTTTGTCTTCAATTACAGAACATAATCACATGTTCTGTAAATTTCTATGACAATCTATTATCCATTTTTTTATGGGTGATCATGTGTTACACTCTACAAGAACTATTCCCTCTAGTTATTCGAAACCTAAGAATGGTGTCAGGTTTTTCAGACCTACAATCTTAAGAAATGGAGCACTGAAGTAGGAATCAAAAGATCTAGGTCTAATTTTGGATTCTATTTACTATTCCACTTACACACTGCATGACCTTGGGCTAGTCTATTTACCTCAATGAGCCTCAATTTCTCTACCTATAAAATGCCTTCTTCACACACACTGCCATCAGGATCAAATGAGATAACATAAGAAAAGCACTCTACATACTGGATCAAACAGGATAACATCTATAAAGCTCTATATAAATGTCAATTATTGTTATTATAAGCACCGTGCTATATGTTTGCAGAGAGGTTTGTACTCAGAAGGCAGCAAACAGAACTCTCACAAGGGGCAAGTCTTTTCTTGCTTGATCTGAAAATTTCTCTGATCATCAAGTTTAGTTCTTAAGGGATTCTATTTATATCAGGGCAAGAATGAGAAGCAAAGAACAGAGCTAGGAGAGAAGGGCTTTCTTTATAAGATAAAGGCAACTGATAGTAAAAGGATAAGAAGAGGAGCCTAAGATCAGAGATGAAGAAAATGGGGAAAGAAAAGTACTCCTCTTCCCTAACTAAACAAACCAGTAACTAGGTAATTCTCTAAGGTTTAATTATTCACCCTGCTGAACAGAGGTTTAGAATTCCATACCACCCAGCCCCAAATCAACAAATGTCTTTATCCCCCGGGCTTAAAGGGAATCATGAAGTGAGAAAGAAAGAAATCTCATCAACACTTCCCCCCTCTTTCAGTTGTCTTTTAGTATAAGCTTTTGAGAGGCAGTATCCTTCAGTGGGAACTGGGTTCAAGTTCAGTATCTTTGAAATATAGTAAGCTATGACCCTGAATCATTCAAGTTCTCAGTGATCCAGGCAACTCTATAAGAGGATTGAAGGAGGGAGTTCCCTTTACCAATGAAATCAAGTCTCCTTTGAAAAAATAATAATAATTCAACTAAGCATTTACCCTATCGCAGGGTTCTTAACCTGGAGTGTGTGAATGTATTTTTTTAATGTTCTGGTAACTGCATTTCAAAATAATTAGTTTCCTTAATAATTCTAACATATTATATTTTATTCATTTAAAAAACATCATTCTGAGATGGAGTCCACAGGCTTCACTAGACCATGAAAGGGATCCAGGATTAAAAAAAAGTTTTTTTAAAAAAATCTACCTTAATTGATCATTAGTTCATATTTGATAATCATTTCATAATAATAGCTGGCATTTACCTGATGTTTTGAGGTTTACAAAAGTGCTCATACATATTATATTTATCCCATTTGATAACTGCAAATAACCTCTAAGGAGGTTGATTTTACAAAGGAAGAAAATGAAGCTTAGGAAAATGAGGTGGGCCACACCCAAGATTACAACATTCCATGTGGACAAGATTTGAACTCGATCCTGATTCCAGGTCCACAGAACAATGACTGCTTGTCATCCTTCATGTAAGTCCAAGTGAGCCACAGAATATGAGCTACCAAACAAAAGAAAAAAAAGAAAGCCCACAAATGCTAATTCAAAACAAGACAAATATTCTTATCAGATAGAAGTATAATAGATGACCTTTTGTTATCACTCAGGCAGTTATTAGGAGGAAAAAAAATTCTTAATAGTTGGGTTACTTCACCTAAAAACAAAAACAGTTAAGAACTTTGTTGTAAAGTGGGAATCAAGATGTTTATATTTAACCAGTCAGCACATCATCAAATATTGGACATTGGTGGTGGGGGCTGGGGGACGATGGGGGCTCTTCATAGAACTATTCCAACTATGGAGTTCTGGTAAGTAACATAGCACAGCAGGCGTGGCCACTTAAATACTCAATTTATTTTATGTTATTGAGAGCCCTCAACAAAATGGTTACTAACTCTGTGTGTATTGTGATGTACGTTCCACAATATTATATGAAGTGATCATCTGGGTAACATTGCTGGAGTTGATGCATGGATCTCCGGAAACCAGGAGTGGGGAACCTACAGCCTGAAGCCATATGTGGCCCGCTAGGTCCTCAAATGGGGCCCTTTGAATCCAAACTTCACAGAACAAATGTTCTCTGACTGGATTCAGTCTGGATTCAGTCAAAGGGCTTTGAGGACCTGGAGATTCCCCACCCCTGCCCTAAACAAACTCTTTAGATCAATTAGACTGATCTTAGTACTTAGTACAACTCTGTGTCTCTTTTGCACTATTTCCTCCACGTGGGAATACCTTTCCATTTATTCTACACTCGTCCAAACAGTACTCCATCCTTTGAAGATTCAAATCTCATTTGCCCCCATCAAATCTTTGCTGACCATCTCTAGTATTGAATTATCTTGCAACATCTTCAAAAATCCTATGGCACTTAAATCTGGTAGCATCCAATTGCTAATTACAGGCTTGTATCTTTCAAGTCTTTATATGCTATTTCTCAAACTAGAAAAAAAAAAAGCCCGCTGGTATTTCATCTCCTGGCAGCCTCCAATCCCCAGCACAGAAACACAGAATATGAAAGTTGGAGGGATCTTAGGGGTCAATCAATATATCAAAGGAATCCCCACTATAATAAAGGGGACAAGTGGCTGTCTACCCTCTGCTTCAAGACCTCCAAGGAGGCGGCAGCCCATTCCACTTTACATCAGCTCTGGTAGCAAATTTTTCCTGATAGTAAATCCAAACTTGCTTCTCTGTAATTTCAAACCACTGCTCCTGGTCCTGTCCTCTGAGTCCAAACAGAACAAGTTTCATCTCTTTTCCACATGACAGTCCTTCGAAGTGCTCTCCCCTCCACCCACTAAGCAGATGCCATCAGGGAACCCCTTCCTGGCTTGACTCCAACTGAACCCCAGCCCTCATCCCTAGACTTACTCATCCTTAGATCCCAGGGCCCTGGCACCATTTCATCCCTAAATGTACTCCCTATTTCCCAATAGTGGTGTGGACCAGATACCTCCTGTACTCCTCCACCTGCTCAAGACATAGCTGCTCATGGCAATTTGGAGAAGCAAAGAGAAACTGAACAATAAGTAAGCCTTACCATTTGCAATGCCCCAGCAACCTTATCATTTGCCTCTCAAGGTCACTGTCCTTGAGAGCAGGGACTGTTTTTTTTTTTCCTATTTGAAACTCCAGCACTTAGCACAATGCTTAGCAAATAGAAATAAATGCTATTTTTAAATTCATTCATTCACATAATGGCCATTCATTAAAAAAAATGTTTATTGGTTGGCACAGATTTACACATTGACAAAGATAGAGAGCTTTTAAATTGTAAAGAATTCTTCAATGTGAACTTTAGCACTGAGGTCAAATTATTCTCTGAGGGATCACATTTTGGATAATATAACACAATTCATTAGCATAATATACACATATTCACTCTGCACAAAATATTTAAGAATATAATGCATAATCTGAGGTCAATTTTCATTCATTAAAAAATTGGTGGTTAGAATAAGAAAGGATTGGTAACAAATCTGAAAATTGAGAAATATTCTTCTCTTGCTGGAGAGAAAAACTTTGAGAAACTGCGCAACACTTAAAATCCCTTTACAAATGTAAAGTCATCTTGTTAGTTTAATAATATTAAAAAGCATTACATTTATGACTTCATTCATAAAATAATAATGTTTGACATTTGATACTTAGAAGGGCCCATAATTTCATTTTGAAGCCTATTCAGGTCTTCTGTGGATCCTATAAGACTCCAGTCCATGTTTCCCCATAAATCCTCCAAAGAAGATATCTACTGTGCCTTACTCATGCTAATTAACAGGACAAATGCAAAGTACAGCATATTCATTTTCAGAAAAGAAAATGGAGGCAGGGATGAGAGGGAAAATGTAATTGAATAACAACTGTAACATGGAGCTCAGTCTCATTTTCTGAGCTAACAGCAAGCTTCTGATGCTTCATTTAAAAAAATGACTTTCATGGACTTGTGAAAAATTAATGCTTCACCAGACTGACACAAATTTCTCTACTATCCCCTCAAGCTAACATCCTATATCTCTTCTCCCTTTCTATATAGCCAAATGCCTTGAAAAAACTGTCTCCATTCCACTGCCTCTATTTCTCGAATCTTTGCAACAAACTGGCTTCCAACCTCACTACTCAACTCTCTCTCCAATATCTCTTACCAATGATTTATCTCTGAACTGCCAAATCTGATCAGTTCTTCTCAAATCCTCATCCTTTTTGACCTTTCTTCAGCATCTGACATTACTGACCACATTCTACTCTAGGACATTCTCTATTCTCTGGGTGTTTTTGACACTGCTCTCTCTTGGCCTTCCTGTCTCACCTCTCCCTTTGCTGGATCATCACCCATATCTCATGCTCCCTAACAATAGATACCTGTACCCCTGTACCCCAAGGCTCCCAAAACTCTCCTTTTTCTCCCTCTTCACTCTCTCTGGTTGACCTCACTAGTTCCCATGGGCTTAATCATCATCTCCACACAGATCAATATATCTAGCCCTAGTCTTCTGAGCTCCAGGAACACACCACAAACTGCTTATTGTACATTTTGAACTGCTATCCCACAGGCATTACAAAAGCTCCGTATTCTAAACAAACCATCAATCAATAAACATTATCTTTCCTCCCAACCCACCCATTCCCACTTCCTCATTTTTATCAAGGGTACCACCATCTTTCCAATTGCTAGGTTCACAACCTTGAGTTAACCTTGCCTCCTCATTCTCCCTCACCACATATATCTAATCAATTGCCAAGACTTGTCAATTTTACCTCCATATCTCTCAAGTGTCTTCTTATCTCCACTCACAAAGCTACCACATTATTTTAGACCCTCATCACCTCTCCCCGGACTACTGGCAAGAGCCTCCTAATTAGCTTGCCTATTTCCAGTTCTCCCCTCTCCAATCCATCCGATACAAAACTGAAATTCCCAAAGCTAAGATCACTATGTTCCTCAATAATTACCTATAGGATCAATAAAAAAGTCCTCTCCTTGACATTTAAAGCCGTTCACAACCAGGCTGCAACCTGACTTTGCAGGATTAATACACATTACTCCTATTCATACACTCTACAATGCAGCCCAGAGGTGTCAAATAATACGATACTTCAGAATGCAACTGAAGCCAGATTAAAATGTAACTGGGAAATATTTAACAAAATAAATAAAACTATAATAAAACATAAGTAACATTCTATAATTTTATTTACTACATTTTAAAATAAATAAAAATACAATAGAATATAGACAATATTAATAGTGGTTTTCTAAGTCAATATGCAGCCTGCAGATATCCTTCTAGATGTTTTAATGGACTCCATTTCTATTTGAGTTTGACAACACTGGTTCAGCCAATCTAGTTTTCTTCATTCACAAAGTTTCAGGCTTTTGTCTTTCATGAAGAACGTTCTCTATCCCTCCTCCACTGCTTTGCACAGGCCATCACCTCCCTCTCCTGTAATACAGTCCCTCCTCACTTCTTCCACCTCTTAGCATCCCTAGCTTCCTGCAAAGTTCCAGCTCAAGCAACCACTTCCTACATAAAGCCTTTCCTGATTCTGCTTCAGTGACTAGTACCTCCCCAACAGAAATCATCTTGTTTTTTATTTTGTATACATTTCTACATTGAAAAGATGTGCCTTTGCTGGAAAACTTAGGGTCAGTGAAAAGCGTTCTGCAATTTCCCAAAAGCAAACCCAGCCTGCTCTCTCCTTTTTCAAGTCCAGGACTAGTTCGCTGTCCATCTGTACTATCTGTCTCAGACATACATACCTTGAGCAAACTCTATCAGTTGTCCTTTCAGATTCGCATTAAAATCTGGGACAAGGACATTCTTTATTCGTTTGGTGTTTAGTTCCTTTGAGTGATTATAAATCTCTTCCAGACAGCTCTGAAGTGTCTTGGGGCTTGATGCAAGCAATACAATGATATTCACAAACAAGAATATCTGGAAAATCTCATCTCCCCCTGGGAATGCCTCACAGATCTGGAGTTTATGCTAGATCTCCTCTAGCAGAGGGACAAATACTTTTGGTGAAACGAGCGTACATCTCCCTGTTTTTCACCTGATGTTTATTGTTAGAGGGTCACTGAACAGGGTAATTTTATTGCTATTCAGTCTTGAATGATCTTCATATGTGGCTGGAGGATACCTTGCTGTTAAAAGCCGTATGACAGCGTTCTATTCTACTGAGTCAAAAATACTTTCTGATAAATCGACAAGAAACTCAACTGGACCTTATATTTCTCTACAACTTCCAGTCAACTGTGATTGGTAAATATAAAGTCTAATGTTGAACATCATTTGTGAAAATCTGCTTGTTACCGACTAACAGCCTCTTCAAAAATGCCCTCAGCATATATTTTTTCAAGGTTTTACCAACATTCCCATATGGCAGTGAGAGCTGGGATACCACTGCCTCTGAAGAACTAAAGGTGAACATCACAGAGGGGACCATGGGAAGATGCATGATGGTTGTAAACTAGACATAACAAACTGATCTCTGAAGAACAGGAATAAAGGTTGTAATCAAATAATTGACAAAAAGAGAAGATGGGTAGGCATACGGCTAGAAGGCTGTAACAAGTGGGTGGTCAGAGTAGTATCTTCCACTGGTAACCTCAGGATGTCAGAAAAAATCAAGAAAGTGGCAAAACACTGAGTGGCAAACTCTAGAAAGACAGAGATAGGGATCCTAACAAATGGACAGACATGGATGGGTCATAGTCTACATCATCTCAGGGAACTTGGAAAACAATGAAAACAATCCCCAATAGGATGTCAGCTCCCTGAAGTGAGGGACTATATTGTTGTTAATCTTTATAGCTATGATAGGACAGGTATCCATATTTAATGCTATGAACCACTCATAACCTGAGAGTTCAGACAAATAATTACTTTAATGAAAATATATTCAATAAACTTCAGGAAAAGCAGACAAGAAAAAAATAAAAATGCTCCGTAACAAGGTTCCAGGGGGAAGTTCCAAGCTCTCTGATCAAGCCACAGAATAGCCCTAATAATTTGTGTAGATTTTAATTACTGTATTTATTGATCTATTTTCAAATATAAATCATTTTTTTCCAGGCAATTCAGAAGCAGACAAATGACAAGACTTTACAACCATGCTGTAAGAGGAACATACCTAGCAGAAACCCTAGTGCCCTCCTGGACCTAACTTACATTTTCTGCAATACGTGAAAGACTAAGGATGGAGCTTGTTTTGTCTAATGGAAGACAAGAAAATCAACTATTTTCTAAGGTCCCCTCCATCTATGGGCAATGATCCAAGTCACTTAGATTCTCTGGGCCTCAGTTTCCTTCTCTATATAATGAAGAGATAAGACTAAATGATCTCCAACATCCTTTCCAGATCTAAGTTCTGTAGTACTATGGCCCTGAATGTTTATAATCACTGATATTTCCATTCGCCAATTGACATATGATCAAAGGACATGACAGTTTTCAGATGAAGAAATCAAAGTTATCTATAGTTATGAAAAAATTATCTAAATCACTACTGATTAGAGAAATGCAAATTTAAAACAATTCCGAAGTAACACCTCACATCTATCAGATTGACTAACATGACAGAAACAGAAAATGACAAATATTTGAGGGGATGTGGGAAAACTGGAACATTAATGCACTGTTAGTGAAGTTGTGAACTGATCCAACCATTCTGGAGAGCAATTTAAAACTATGCATGCCCTTTGACCCAGCAATACCACTACTAGGTCTGTATCCCAAAGAGATTTAAAAAATAAAGAGAGAGAGAGAGAAAGAACCAGTATGTACAAAAATATCTGTAGCAACTCTTTTTACAGTGGCAAAGAAGTGGAAATTGAAGGGATGCCTATCAATTGGGGAATGGCTGAACAAGTTGTGGTATATGATTATGATGGAATACTATTGTGCAATAAGAAATGATGAGCAGGATGGTTTCAGAAAAACTTGGAAAGACTCACATGAACTGATGCAGAGTGAAGTGAGCAGAACCAGGAGAATATTGCACACAGTAGCAACAATACTGTACAACGATCACCTGTGAATGACTTAGCTATTCTCAGCCATGCAAAGATCCAAGACAATTCTGAAGGACCTGTGTTGAAAAATGCTACCTCCAGAGGAAGAACTGATAGAATCTGAATGTAGATCGAAGCATACTTTTTTTAACTTGCTTTATTTTTCTTGGGGTTTTTTTGTCTGTGTTTTCTTTCACAACATGAATAATATGGAAATATGTTTTGCATGACTGCACATGCATAACAACCTTTATCAAACTGCTTTCCTTCTCAATGATGGGAGAGGGGAGGGAGGATGGGAGAAAATTTGGAACTCAAAATTTAAAAAAAAAAATTAAAATGAGTTTTTAAATGTAATTGGGGAAAAAATAAAATTTTTGTAAAAATAAGCTGACATTTCTGCCAAAAAAATTATAGCAACATGAATTGGCAAAATCAATTATTCCCATTTCCAAAATAAAGTCTTCCATCTATATCTTCTCTGTATTTTTCAAAATGAAACACCCATGGATTCTCCACGTTTGCTTATTTTGTCTACATCTTTTGATACATTAAATGTATACTGATTCAAATGATGTACAGAGGAGTAGTCAAGTGTAATGATAAAAAGAATTGGATTTGGAGTCAGGCCATAGATTCAAATCCCAGCTCTCCTACTTGCTACCTTTGTTACCTTAAGTCTTTCTAGTCTCAGGTTTGGATTAAAATTTTAAGATAATCTTTGGATGATCAACAATCTTCTGGTTAAAATTTTCCCACTATTCAATTCTTAGAAACTATTTAGGGAGAGGAAGCTTTTGTTTTTGTTGGGGTTTGTTTGTTTGTTTTTTCAGCAAGGCAACTGAGGTTAAGTGACTTGTCCAGAGTCACACAGTTAGTAAGTGTTAAGTGTTTGGTCTGAGACCCAATTTGAACTCAGGTCCTCCTGACTCCAAACCCTGTTGCTCTATCCAATGCACCACCTAGCTGTCCCTAGAGGCAGTAAGTTAAGGCAACAATTTATAAAGACATTTAATAATCATTTTAATGAAAAGAGAAAAAACCCTAAATGTAAGCTTTTCCACAGGGAAAAACCTCTTTTAAAAATCTGTCAAATTACTCTAAATTTCTAAAACAAAAATTTCAATTTTCAGGGAAGAAAATCTCTAAAACTCCCATCCAATTGATTTTTTTTCCTTACATATCCCATATATTTAAGAGTCTTCCTCTTACAGTGCCATAGGCAAAAGTTGGGTGTTTCCTTAGCTATGCAATATCACTGACAAAAGGAAAGGTGCATCTATCAAATTAATGGTATTAAAAATGAGCAAGGAAAAATGATTACTTGATTTTATGTGTTTTTCTTTTAAAATCCATCTGGCAATTATGTACTCTTTATTTTTGTCTTTTCCCACCTATATAGTACTCTTCTATTTCAAAGTTAACCATTTCTTAATTAAATTTTAGGACCTTGCCAAACAATGGTTATGGGCTTCCAGATTTTGTTTAGCACTTAAATGTATTCTGTAGATTTTGTAAAGAACTATATTCCTTCCACCAAGCACAAAAATGGGAAATCAAGTGATGTGTGTTCTGAAATCCTATTTTAATTACTATAATTTTCAAGAACTATACCAAGATAAAGAGTAACTTCAAATTACAAAGAAAGCCTTCATGTACTGATCAATTTCTACTTAAGTATAATTTACATGTGGAAAGGAAGTCTAATAGTTCCACCTATATAAGCTTTTTTAAAAAGATGAAAAATGTTTTTGAACCTTAGTATGTCACACCTTCCTATTTACCTAACATCTCTCTCTTTTTCCCTCTTTTATGTGTGTGTTATTTAAAATTCTCTAATAAAGACAGATAATTTAAAAAACCATTTCCCCAACATCTCTGACAATGAAGCATGCTTTATATGTGCTGTAGAGGTAAAGAATGAAACATATTTTTCAGATGTGGTCAATCTGTTGAGATGTTTTTCACAGTCAACCACTTTTTCTTTCCCTAAAAGGAAGTGTTCCTATGGCTGGTGGTGGAAAGAGTATGAGTTGGTAGGGAATAACACAATCACAAAAACATAAAAAATAAAGAAAGGAGCATTAATGAAACAGAAATACAAAGAAGAAAAGTCAAAGAAGACAAAAGGGAAATTAGACAATTTTATTAACATATTAAATTTCATATACTTTTTTTTAAAGTAAGCTTACATAAGTTCAGTTTAATACACAATCCTTTTTCTGTTGTTGCTCTCTATATACTGAAAAAGAAATAATCAACAACAAAAAAAGAAAAGGGGTTATTAGAAGAACTTGGCAATTTCCTAAAACAGCCCATTCTTATTCTCCTGTTCAACCATGGACCAGCACACCATCCCTTTGCAGTGGCTTTACTAATTATCACTCAAGAGTTTGGCTAAAAAAAAAAAAGTTTGGTCTGACTATCCACGCAAGAAAAACTGAAAGGATGAAAAATGCTAACATGTCCATACTACAATAAGCAATTGTACTGACAACCTATAGAGCTTATCTGATTGTAAACATAAATTTGTACATCCATGATGAGATACAATAACTGTTGTTCACAAGGTGAGATTAAACTCATGTGATGCCATCCGATTCCCAAAGACTTAATTACAATTCAAACGCTTGCTTAAACACTGAGTACATTTTAATTGTATTCTAATTTTTAAATCTTTCAGTTATGCATAATATATGTGTGTATATATATGTATATATATATACATATATATATATACACACACACACACACACACACACACACACACATATATATATATGTATGTATGAAAGTTCTCTATTAACCAAAATGTTGGGTTAACCACAACATTCCACTTACCAGCTAAGCTAAATGAGTGAGGTTTGCTGTACATGAGCTGTGTGAAGGTAAAGACAATCCTGGCTCAGTCCCTTCTTGGCTGTGTAATTAAGTAAGTCGTTTAATTGTTCTAAGGAGGTTTCTTCATTTGTTAAATAGCAAAGTACTTTATCTTACAGAGTTGCATGAAAAGTATTTCGTAACCACAAAATATCATATTGTGCTGTTCAGTCATTTCAGTCATGTCAGACTTTGTGACCCCATTTGGAGTTTTCTTGGCAAAGACACTTAGAGTGGTTTGTCATTTCCTTCTCCAGTTCATTTTACAGATGAGGAAACTGAGGAAAACAGGGCTAAGTGACTTGTCCAGGGTCACACAGCTAGTAAGTGTCTGAAGCTAGATTTGAATTAAGGAAGATGAGCCTTTCTGACTTCAGGCTCAGCACTCTATCCACTGCTATTCATCTTAGTATGTCTCCTCCTGCTAGCAAAAATGTTCTGTGCTCAATAAATGCTAACTGAACTGTTCAAAGTAACTATGTACAAGGTGAAATAGCTTTAGGTCTATTCACTATTCAAATATGCAATTAATTCTTAATTGTTAATAGACCCAAAACATTCAATGACCACAAAAACAAAATTGTTAACAAGACTGAAACTATTGAGCCTAATTCTAGTAAAATCATATTACAGAAAATATCACTAAAAAAACACTTGAATCAACTCTCTATTTTTATATTTAAAAGTATGATTATGAACTGAGAAGAGAGATGAACTCTTATTTTCTGTTTAGCTTTTAAGTTACAATTACCTTAAATTCTTCTCAACCTTTCTGTCAGATATTCCAGACTTTTATCTCATCTGCTTCTTCCCCATCTCCAAAACTAATACATGGAAACAAGGGGGGGGGGGGAAGAGAGGGAAAAATATATTTCCAGTTCAGCTTTCTTCTCCTTAGTTCATAATCATACTTTTTAATTTATGCATAAGAATTATAAAATTCACACATCAGAAATACTAGATAAAAAGAAATCTTTAAAAAGGAAGAGAGATGATTTGTTAGAATAGTTATGCCTATTTACCACAAAATTATAACTAGAAATACTATTTGTGATATTTGCCTTTATCCATCTCAGAAATGAACAACCCCCCCCCTACATTTTAAATACCTAAAAGCAGAGTTTAATTTCACTTAAAGGTAATCAATTGGGTCGATGGCAAGATTTTTCAATCTGACATCTTAGTTGTTCTCTTTGTTCCCCCCCCAACCCCCACCCCAATCCATGAGCTTTAATTACTTAAAGGCAGCATGAAGAGATGGACAGAATACTTTGATGTGAAGTCAGAAAGCCCTGGGTTCCAATCTTGACTCAGACATTTAATTGTATGACAAGTCACTTAAATTCTCTCAACTTCAGTGCTCTCATCCACAACAGGAGAATAAGAGCCTACCTCATACGATTATTGATCAAATGAGATAAAATAGGTAAGGTATTTTTCAAAACTTAAAGTGCTATATAAATGTGAGCTATTATTATTACTCAATATGATATTACTATATGCTTGGGTAGGTCATAATTTCCCTTTATCAGTGTTTCTTTATCTATAAATGAAATAAACTAGGATGATCTACATGGTCCCATCTGGTTCTAAAATTCTGTATTTCCAATTCAAAGTTCACTTCTCCCTGTAACTTGAGACAATAAAAAGTTGGTTCACAACATGACCAATACGGAAATATGTTTTGCATGACTGCACAGATATAATCTATAACTGCTGGTCATCTTAGAGATGGGAAAGGAAAGAATCTGGAATTCAAAATTTAAAAAAACCAACAAATATATTGTCTTTACATGTAATTGGGGGAAGATATTTTTTAAAAATAAAATAATAAGTCTTCCTAAAAAAAAGCTAGAAACAATATTGATCAATTAGCCCAAATTTATACTATTTCCTTTATTTTGAGGCAGTGCAGTTTGTATACATTTCCTTTATACATATTTGGAGAATGTATTCTACATATATGAATGAGTTAACAAAAAATACTTTTAATAAATTCCATTTTTAGTAAGTATGACTATGTTAGATATGAACAAAGAAGCTACACAAACAAACCTAATCAAAAGTAATTTCATTTTGACCTCTGAATACAGCTATATTAATTATGCCTATCCTCAACACAGGAAATAAACGGAGACACAATAAAAGGCAGGAATGGTCTTGTGTCAGCTGACCTTACTGGATGCTTATGGATTGAATCATCTTCATCCAAACTGGGGGAAGGGAAAAAAGCAAGAGAAATCAATAATATTTCATACTTCAAACAGCATCGTGGATTTTTTCAAATGACCATTTCTCTGGGGAGAAAATTATTTTCACTACGCAAATTTGTATATCAAAAAAGATTTTCATTTATGTAGCTGTGTTAAACGAATGTCCCTCTGGCATTATTTTATGTGCATACAGACATTTTAAATATCCATCCATATATTTATACTACAGTCAGGGTTGGCTTGTTTGCTGCCCACAACTCACCCTACTATAAATACGTTTTATCTTAAACAGTAGAGAACAAAAACACACCACTACTCGAGACCATAAAAATTTTCCATTAAAATCTGGAAGATTTCTTTTCTAAAAGCTAAACACTTCAGTGTAAATCTTAACAAAAGCTTCCTCTTATTAAGCAATTATATAATAATTGTATACTCTAGGTAAACTTTAATAACATCTTGCCATAGGAGCACGGAGTTAAACTATTCTGCCCATAGTATTCTCAACTACAAGTTATAGTTCTGTTTTCACTTGCCTTATTAGGAAACTGGTCCAAATTCCTAGGAATGCTTTTTATTTGGTTATTTTAGGAACAAAAGCTGAAGACTTTGCTACAGGCAGCCAAGTTCTTTCTTTGTCTTAAAGGATCCTTTCAAGCTTTTGGTAAGGCCCAAACCACATGAATGATATTCTGAGCACAACCAATAAGTCAACTCATGTTTTCAGCATGTACAAAATACTTTGTTCACTAAAGCAATGTTTTCCTTTCTCAGAACTAATCCCCAAGTTGAATATGCCCAATTCGTGCACTGATTCCTATAGATAAACTCGATCAGTGTGTCCATAAGAACTCCTCTTTCCTTCCTATTGCCACTATTTTAAGATTTACTCCTCTTCCCCCTCCCCTGGCTTCTTTCAAGGACTCCCAGTCCACCTGCTTTCACACTTCCTCAGGTGTAGTCCAGCAAACGTAGTGTCAAAGGAACAAGGAAAGGAGGAGAGAGAAGAGCGAAGGGAATACTCCCATAATCTCTTATGTCCTTTAGCATTGTTTTCAACAACACCTTCTTCCCTTATTCCATCTCTTCACCTTCTTTCCTCTCTTACATCCTTGAGCTCTTTCTTCAACAATAGCCTCTTCCCCAACTCTATCTCATCTTCCATTCACAGATGGAACACATAGCTAGTAAGTGTTATGCACCCTACTCTTCATTCTAAAATTCCCAGTTCCCTCTGAAAGAAATACTTGAGGCAGATCTTCTTGTTAAATGTAGATAAAATCTAATCAATTCCTTTTTTGCCTCCAAAGATCCATAAATGACACCTACACGTGACTTTTTCTTTCCCCAGGGAGTGTGAGAAAACGGAAAGGGTGGTGAGGGTCTGAACAAGAGGGAATCCTTTTACTTCTTGGTTTCTTTCCACATTTGATTCAGAAGAACAAAAATCTAGGGAACACCAAAGAGTGATATCCTTGTTTCAAAAAGAGAAGAGGTAGGATTGTACTCTTCCAAAATGAACCATAGAACAAAGACAAGAAACAACTGAAGGCAACAGACAGTGGCAGGTAACAGAACGTAAGCTATTAAGTCGATCCCCTCCATCTGAAGGGATGAAAGGAAGGCGGGCAAAGCACAAAGCTATTAAGGACAAAGAAGCATCCACAAGGTTTACATGCAAAAGGACCTGCTCTTCACCCCCAGTTCCTCACCTCATCCCTCATACCACACCACCGTATCTTACCTCTCAGAAGTGAGAAGCCAGGGAAATCCTCCATCCCAATATGAGCAGATGAAATGAACGATGTACAATATGTGATTTTTTTTCTTATCCTATGAGCTTTTGGCAGAAAAAAAAAAAGTCAGGAAGTACAGACTTGTCCGGGGCAATCTTTACTGACATATTTTGACATCACCAAATGCAAAAGTTCATCTGCCACAGAAGCACTGTCATGCATGATGTTCAGGTCCTAAATATTATTATAAAACTCAACTCCAGGATTTCCTCCAGAATTTGTGAAGCATGCTACCTATATTTTTGCCACCAGATGTTCACCCAATCACCTATACTCAAAAGCTTGATATTACTTTTCATTTTTTGAAGACTTGGTATCATCTTTCACATTTTGCTTTTTCCTTCTCTCCCTTCCCTTCTGCCATGTAAACTAGTTGTCCTCTTGAATGCAGCCCAATTCCCTATTATTCCCATTGTCACTTCCTAGTAGAGCCTTCATTACCACCTGCCTGGCTTAAGTACAAGAGGCTCTTAGTCATCCTCCAATTGGCATGCCCTTCCCTACAATCATCCTTCCACACAGATATGATCACCATTCTACTGAAAACTCTTCAATTGCAACCAACAGAAATGTTCAATAAGCTCATATTCATGTACTGCTTTGAAATCAACAAGGTCCTCCACTATTTGGCACCAAATTTTGCTGTTTAAAAAAAAACAGAATAAGATTACCAATGGAACTGATTAGGTAAATAAAATCCAAAAGCAACAGAACAGAGGAGCAGTATTTAATAAGCCCAAGGACCTCAACTATTGGGCATAAGACCTCCCTATTTGACAAAAATTGATAGAAAAATGGGAAAGAAATGAAGCTTAGATGAACATTTTATATCCCATACAGTAACAATAAGCTCCAAAAAGGGTCATATCTTAAGAGATGTGACCAAGGCACTATCATCCTCCCAATCTCCCAGGTTTGTAACCTCAACATTGTCCTTGATTCCTCATTGGTAAATCTTGTTATTTCTACTGCAACAAAATCCCTCATGTCCAGTTCTTTCTCTCCCACCACCTATATTCAGGTATTCATCAGCTCTTGCACAAATTACTGCCCACAATCAGTCTAGTCCGTCCTATTCATTCTGCCAAATTTGACCATGCCACACAACTAAATCAAATAGAAACACCTCTGTTACGCTTTTAAAACCCTTTGAAACCTGACCCTAACCTACCTTTCCAGTCTCATTAGGCATTACTCCCCTTCCCACCTTCTACTATTCAGTCAAACTAGCCTTTTCTGCCTTCCTCACAAAAGAAATTCTCTCTTGTTTCCAGGGCCCTATGTATTAAATTTAATGTAATTTTTAAAAATCTACATATTTATAACTTCATAGTCTCATATACAATTTTCTTTTTCTGTTCTTTGTCAAGCAAAATGTTTCTATTTATTATTAGTGTTTATATTTATTGAGAATTGTCAAATTCACAGAAAAACTTTTTTTTAAGACACAGATCAGTAGAGGGAACAGCCAAGGGCAAAGCATGAGAAGGAGTAAGTCTAAGGGGAGATGTAACCCACACCATACTGATTAACTGAATGAATACTCTCCTCCAAACATTTAGTTTCTGTTATTCTACTTTCAGTTATCTCAGGCCAAGGAGATCAAAGGAACAGGCCGCCATCAACTCATTTAATTATTTAAAATTTGCATTAAGTATAGGCCATGAAAAATAGATGATTTTTCATTCTGCTGGGGTTTTAACAGTTATTTTTTAAGTAGGTTAACCTAAAAATTTACCAGTGCTTTTAAATTCTAGTTTAACTCCCCTTGAGTTCAAAGGCATATGCCTCCAGCTGCTGTTAATAATTCTTTAAGTGAAAGGTACTAGGGATGGGAGGACTGCATAAGAAAAGGAAGGGATATCCAAACAGAATCCATATACCAGTTTCTGCAATAGCAGCATCGTAGGTAATTTTTTTTAAAGTTTCCCTCACTACTATGCACATCAAAAGGAAAATGATGATTCAATGAGGTTTTCTTTTTAAAGAAAAATCTAAAATAGAAACATATAAAAATATAAAAATTTAGAGTTCAAGTAGAGACTATAGAAATGCTATAGAAAAAACTTAAAATGCTATAGAAACCACTTAAGTATTTTAGAGAGGTAGTTGTTGAAAAAGTATACATTTGAAAAAGTATATGTATCAATTTCCTTTCTTACAATTTATTTTTTAAATGGGTCACTTATTTGCAAACTGCAACATGGTTTTGCTATCATAATACCAGCTATCATTTATATAGTGCTTTATTACATTTATCTCATTTTATCCTTATAACAACCCTGGGAGGTAGGTATTTTCATGTCCATTTTACAGGTGAGGCTGACAAGTTAAGTGACTTCCCCAAGGTCACACAGCTCATGAGTGCCTGAGAAGGAGAATTAAACTCAGGCCTTCTTGAATCCAGGTATCTGTTGTACCACTTAGCTACTTATGTAAAAATATTATAAACCAGTTAGGTCCCCACTCTAGCCCATAACCAACCAATTATCCCCTGTGTACCTAAAATACTGACAGCACAGTGTGGATAAAGCGGGCGGTAGGCCTGGGGTCAGGAAAACCTGAGTTCAAATCAGACCTCAGACACTTATGACCCTGGGAAAATCACTTAAACCCTCTTTGTCTCAGTTTCCTCATCTACAAAATGAACTGGAGAAGAAAATGGCAAACTATTCCCGCATCTTTACCAAGAAAACTCCAAATGGGGTCACAAAGTGTTGGACAAGAGTGAAACAACTGAGGCAGCTAGGTGGTGCACTGGATAGAGCACCGGCCCTGAAGTCAGGAGGACCTGAGTTCAAATCCGGCCTCAGACCAAACACTTGACACTTACTAGCCGTGTGACCCTGGGCAAGTCACTTAACCCCAATTGCCAAAACAAAAACAAACAAACAAACAAACAAAAAGACAAACGACTGAACTAGTTAAAATACTATGTATTTTCCATTTAAAAAATACAATAAGGAGGAAACATTATCATTCTGTATGTATACTATTTTGGCAACTTCTCACAAATGGATCAGTGATATCATTGATGTGGTCAGTCACTACATCAGTTCAGATTGCAACCCATCCACACATCACAGTGTGGGCAATTTCAATTGCATCATAGGCCAAACAGCCTGGGGTCCTATACTGGATTTTTAAAAAACATTTTAAAATGTTTTCTTTTAAAAACACAAATCGTATACAATAGCAGTTCCATTTCACACATAATCCTGTTTTTCTGTTCTTTGTATATGGATGTTTGTGTTTGCTGGTATCTGTCATTTGAAATATTTTTTCCCCTACAGTAAAGTTCAAACTTGGAACTCAGGATGTAGTGAATAGTATTTCTCCTAAACAAACCTGATAGAGAACAGGGAAGCAGACCTTTCCTCCCTAGCCCTGCTTCAGCACTGTTCCTCACTCACATCAGCACAGAAAAGTTAGTCCTCCCCATCTCCTACAAGATGACCAGTCATGCATAAAGTTCAGCCGGAAGCCATGTGCTCACATCTCTCTGTTTGCCTGTTCCTGTTCAGCTTAACATTAGTATTATATCTAGCACATCATTACATGAGAATCAGGCAGTCATAGCCTTGACAAGACATCAAGGACCCAATCCCCCTGCCACCCACCAAAGCAAACTTCATCTCTTAGCTCATTTTCTTCCTAGTTCTTTCACAGTCACCAATCTATCTGACAAGTGAACCATACACTCTATGATTCTGAATTGAATTTACTATTTAAGAGAGGTGGGAATATTTATGGTATTTACAAATTTAATCAGATTTTTGGTCACCAGAATAATGTCAAGTTACAGCCCCACCTGGAAGGCTGTCTTTTTTACTTTAAAACACAGTTCAGCATATGTAACTATAATAATTACAATATTTTAAAAACTTATTATAAGTGGGTAAGGTATTAGTTGACATCATTTAACTAGAAATCTGTGTCCTGAGGAGCCAGGATATCAGCGTTTCTTCCCTGTCTCAGTTTTTGCTCCTAAGTCACCATCCTAAGAGAGTTAGCTGCTCGTAAGATCCATAAGGTCCCAGACCACCCGTCACAAATTTATTCACTGAAGGAAACTTAGAGGTCATTAAATCTAACCCCTCTACTTTACAGATAACAAAACTGAGGTTCACATATGTAAACTGACTTAAGTTCACAAAGGAGCCAGAGCTGGGATTTGAACACAAGGGCCTCCTATTATAAATCTTATATTCATTCCACTACAACAGTTAGTGGCAAGATTCAGGGTTTTAAGTTCACTTTCAACCACTTTATAGCATTAATTATTTTCATTATCTTGCCCCCTAAACTTTCCCCTTCTCCAACCTTCCCTATCACTATAGAGGGCAACACCATTCTCCAGTTCCTCAGCTTCACGACTATCCTTGACACCTCACTATCTCTGTTGCTAAGGCCTGCCAAAATCACCTTTGCAGCATCTCTAATATGCCTGTTCTCCTCTGACTCTGCCATTACTCACGTACAGGTCCTCATTACCTCATGCCTGGACTATTGTAACAGCCTTCTGGGGGGTCTGCCAGCCTCAAGCCTCTTCCAACAACAATCTACCCTCCATTCAGTAACCAAACCAATTTTTCCAAAGCACAGGCCCAACTATACCTCTCCTTCCTTCCCTCTCTCTCTCCCTCTCTCTCTGTGTCTGTCTGTCTGTCTGTCTCTCTCTCTCTCACACACACACACACACACACACACACACACACACACACACACACACACACACACCCCTCTTAGTAAACCCCAGTGGTTCCCTGTCACCTCCAGGAACAAATACAAAATCCTGTTTTAGCAGACAGGGCTCTTCATGACCTGCCTTCTTACACCTCACCCAAAGACATGTACTCTTTGCTCCAGTGACACTGGCTTTCAAGAACAACACCCTCTGTCTCTCAGCTCCATGCAATTTTCTCTAGCTGTACCCCATGCCTGGAATACTCTCCCCTCTTCATCTCCATGCTGCTTCCTTTAAAGCCCAACTAAATTCCCACCTTCTATAGGAAGTCTTCCCCAAACCCTCTGAATTCTACTGCCTCCCTCTCTTAAATATGCCCTACTTATCCTGTGTGTAGCTTATTTGTACATATTTGTTTGCTTGTTGTCTTCCTCATTAGATTGTGAGCTCCTTATGGACAGGAATTGTCTTTTACTTCCTTTAGTATCCCTAGGGCTTAGCACAGTGCCTGGCACTGAGAAGACACTCATTAAGTGTTTACTGACTGACTTTAAAGCTTAGGGTAAATGTAGTATATCAACATCTACATTTAAACTTGTAAGTCTAACTAAAAGCCTTTTAAGTTTTCAATACAATATTATATCCATGCTTAATAAATGATTATTGGAAGAAAATGCATCTTTCAGTCTTTTATTTTCCAACATTACACACACAAAAATTCATTTTAGTCTCCTAATAACCAATAAAATTGCCTGGTTAGCATATGATGGCTTACATCCAAAAAAAAATAAGGAAAGTAAACTCAATTTCAAGAATCAAAAATAATATACCCAAAAGCCAAAGATGTACACTACTGGTCTGCATCCTTAAGTATGAACCCAGTATTTTAAGTAATACAAAAGTAACTTTAGATTCTATTAGATAATGGAGCAAAGTACAATGGGGATCATCCCAAAAACCAGACAACTTGAACTTAAAAAAAAAATCACTTTAGACAAGGCCACACTGAGGACTTGACTTTGTGCAAGACATAAAGCTGTTCACCTTCTCTATTCCTGTTCCAAAGCATTGGCAGCTCATGAAAACTGAATGAAATAAATAATTTAAGGATTATTACCTCCATTTTACAGATGTAAAAAACTATTTAAGTATCAAGAAGAATCAGAATTGGAAACCAGCCCTCTCCTGATTAATGCTTCCCACTTCATGCTCCAACTTATTCCTCCTTTCTTTCTTCTACTCTTCTGAAAGTGTTCCCAAAAAGGTTTAGAGGATGTCGTAGAAAGCTTGGGGTTAGAAAACCTAGATTGGAATCCTGTCTCTGCTACTTACTTTAACCTCGAGACTGAAGTAAAGTCACTTAACCCCTTCAGCTTCAGTTTCTTCCTGTACAAAATTAGATGTCTCCAAGGATCTTTCCAGTTCTAAGTGAATGATCATTTCCTAAAGGGCGAAATTCCCTGGCCTTTTCCAGGCCTCATTCTTTCAGACCTTCTTAGCATGATGACAATGTTGACTACTCCTCATTCTCCAAACTCTCAAGCATTCTGTGATATTATGCAATCCAAACTCTCTTCTCATTCTGTCTCCTTCATTCCATTCCTATTTATCTTTCCCTCTTCCGAGACATGAGCATTGCCTAAAGTTGTTCTCTGCTCTTCTCTTTCCTTGCAGGGCTTAAACATTCCAATGGCTTCCACTAACATTTCCAAGCTATCTCTAACAGCAGACAAGTCTAAACCCTCTTTCACATTATAATCTTTTAAATATTTGAAGATAGCTCATGTTCAAACATCCTCCCCTTCCTTCCAAGTCTTTTCTAAGCTAAAGTTATCCAGTTAAGTCATCAACCAATCCTTCAATGACATGGTTTCCCAGTCATTATGTTACAGTCATCTAGCAAGCTCAGGGCAAGAAAAAACGGAATGATCTAGATGTGGTCTAATTAGAACTGAATACTAGAGTAGAGTGGGACTATTTGGGCTCCATACGTCTATTAATGCAACCTAAAATTACATTAGTTCTTCCATCTACCACATTATGCTGCCAACTCAAACTGAGTTTACAATTCACTAGATTTCCCAGATTCAGTAGCATTTAGTTTGACTGAAGAGACCTTAGCATAGTAGTAATTTTAAATTAAACATTTAATCTGTACATTAAGGTTTATATCTACCTAGTCCAAGTACATCTGTATGTGCCCCCAACACCTATGATTGATCCATATATATATGCCACTTATATGGTACCACGTTCAGCTTGATACTATAATTAACTGTGAACATGTTTCCAATACTAAATGTTTCTAGATAGCAGTTCAAATTTTTTTCATTTTGTATAACCCATCATGACTAGGCCAAAGCTTCGTACATAGTAGATCCTCAATAGATGGACCCCTTCCTTGTCATTGGCAGGAACTGAGTTCAAATCTGGCCTCAGACACATTGTACTCACTAGCTGTGTGACCTTGGGCAAGTCACTTAACCCCAACTGCCTCACCAAAAAGCAAAAAACAAGCAAAAAAACCCAAACAAAATAAAAACTATTTAAAAAAAAAAAGAAAGAAAAAGAGGTCATAGCAGAAAGTTGTGACAAAAGGTGATCTACTACTGGAGAAGGAAATGGCAAACCACTCCAGCATCTTCGCCAAGAAAAGACCATGGACCAGAAGGGCCTAATGTGCTATGATCCACAAGGTCAAGAAGAGACAGACACAACTAAACAGCAACAAAACAAATAACTCACTTCTGTTCCCTTGATATCAAGACTACCACGGACCAATTCAAGTTTAAGCTGTTTCCCACCACCTATCCCAAGTGACCTTCACTCACTATCACCCACCCAAATCTCACTCCTTATGCCAATAACAACAGAGCTGTCACCTCCTCTATGATTACTACCATCTCTTCCTAATGGAAACAAAACCAAGCCTGGCTAGCAGCAATAACTTCATATGACTCACAAAGAGTTAGCTAAATTAAATAGCTAATGGGGAATACTGAGTTAAGTAGAAAAACTGGGGTAAGAAAATAGGGGAGAATAGTTTGAATCAAATCAAGTAAGCACTGAATAAGAGGAAGAGTGAAAGAGTAAAAGAGGTAGAAACAATGAATAGAGAATGCAAATCTGAGGAACACTACATGAGAATGTAGTATATAAAAGTGAGTGAAGTTCATTTAAATAGTGTTATAATAATGTCTGAAAATGTTTAAATGATTTAAAAGTTTGAAAAATATTATATATGTATTATCTCATTTGATCCCAACTAACAATCTTGTAAGACAGATGCTACATTTTACAAATGAGAAAACTGAAGTCAAAAGAGATTAAGTGATTTATCATTATAGAAGTAGTTAAAGTCAGAGGTGTGATGGGAACTCTGGACTTCCTGACTCTATGGACAGTACTATAGCCACCACTATTCCACACTGCCTTTTTAAAATAATGGATGTTTGTTGATTGAAAGGGCATTGTTGTAAGGGATGCGCTTTCTGAGTATCTAAGGCTTCCTGGCATGGGGGGTGGGGATGGGGAGGGAGGAGAAGAGGGTCCGAGGATGAGACTAGCATTCTAGGATTTTCTATTCAGAGGGACAAGTGTTTCTTCTCCACCCTGAGAGAGATGTGGACTACCACAGTCATTAAGCCAAGAGACAGCCTTGAGTTAAACTCTCCCAATTCGAAAAAGGGATAGCAGAATGAAAGGAGCTGGAGTCTCCCACAGACTGTGTTCCAAGTCTCTCTCACCACTAAGAGGGAACACTTGTCCCCCCCAAGCTACAGATCTCAGAAGGCCAGTCAGCTCTCAAACGGTTTTGAATTCTGAAATGTCTTCTTTTTAGTCATTTTCTGTAAATGCACACAGTTTGGCTGAGGACAATTTTGTGCAGTCTCTTTCTGCTTCAGTACCTCATTTGTTAAGTGGGAATAAGTAACAGCATGTACCTTTTTGGGATGGTGTGAGGATTTAAATGAATTAATGTATATAAAGCATTTTGCAAACCTTAAAATGCCATGTAAATAGTAGTCCCCTCCCCCGCCAAAGAAGTCGGTATCATTTATTGAAGGTTAACAGGTTAAAAAAAATTTTAAGTTATAACTTCAAAACAAAAGTTTATCAGCTGACAAATAATTAACACCCAACTGCCAAAGATTCTATATCACCTTTTACTTCTCAATCAACCACAAAGACAAAGACTTTAAAATCCTATGATTACCTAAAGCTTCAGTTTCACAGGTTCATAGAACAAGAGCAGGCCATTTAGACTAACCCCCTTATTTTTACAGATAAAGAAACTGAACTCATGTAAAATTTTAAATAACTTGCCCAGGCACAGGTAGTGTCCAAGGTAGATTTTGAATTCGCATCCTCTCTCTTCAAAACCAGAACTTTTTCTTCTGCATCACAATGCACCTCCCAATATCTCTTTTTTGGGGGGGGGGATGGGGGAGGGCAGGATAGATTTGATAAAGGAAACTTTCTCTACCAGTGCTTCTCATTGGCTTCCCTTCCCCCATGACTACATATACACACATATGCACATTTCTTGTTGTTGAATCGTTTCAGTCATGTCTGACTCTTTGTGACCTCATTTGAGATTTTTCTTGGCAAAGATATTGGAGTGGTTTGCCACTTCCTTCCTTAGCTCATTTTACAGATAAAGAAACTGAGGCATACAGACTTAAATAACTTGGCCAGAATCACAGAGCTAACGTCTGAAGCAGGATTTGAACTCAGATTTTCCTGACTCCAGACCCAGTGCTCTATCCACTGCACCATCTAGCTATCCCACTTCTGCTTGTACTATTTCTTTTGTTTTTATTTCCCCTTAAGGCATCTCAGTAAAGTCTGTCCTTCAAAGACAAAAGGGTAAAAAGACTCCTTTTTAAAATTCTTGATCTAAAAAGGGCCTCAGGAAAAACTGTGAGTAGACAAAGCATGTTCTCTGGAACCTGAGAACATTTCATTTTCTTCATTCTTTAGCCCCTTCACTGTTTTCTCCAATGCACAGAGCTTTGTTTGCTCTCCATTTGAGCTTCTCAGGTAAG
Source organism: Phascolarctos cinereus (assembly GCF_003287225.1). Taxonomy (NCBI): domain Eukaryota; kingdom Metazoa; phylum Chordata; class Mammalia; order Diprotodontia; family Phascolarctidae; genus Phascolarctos; species Phascolarctos cinereus. The sequence continues at coordinate 12,908,900 of NW_027556098.1, forward strand.
TATAATGCTGCTGAATACTGTTGGAAGAAATCACCGATCCACTGAAAATTTATGTTGTCTTATCTCTACTAAGCATGGCAATTCTTTTACTCCTCCATAATTGATTCTTTCCTTCGCCAAAGAGAAGGTTCCCAATCTTCTCTTCCTTCTTCAAGCTTCCCATATCCCTCCCTTCCCCATAATAAAGGGCATTTGCCTGGAGCTCCCGCTTCTCCCTGACTTTATATTTCAAAACCCCTTGATAGCATCCCCCTATTCTCTCCTCCTTTAATCAAGTTGGATGAAGAAGAAGGTGGTTCTTCTGGCCAAGGCCAATTCTGCCCTATACTTGTGCCTTGGATTCCATCCCTCCCATGTGGGTGAAGTCCTCTCCATGCAGATGGCTACCACTCTAATGCAGACCCTCATTTCCTCTTGCCTGGACTACAGCATCCTAACATAGACATTAGTACCCGATAGCATCCTAATGTCTCCCTGCCTCAAGATTCCCTACTCTCTGATCCATCAAGCTGTCAAGCTGGTATCCCAAAGAAACAGGTCCAAGCAGGTCACTAAACACTAGTTCAATAAATTCTAGTGGCCTCTTGTCTCTAGGATCAAATACAAACTGCATTTAAAACTCTTCACAACATTATTCCCCTTGGTGTACCCTGTGGACAAGACATCTCATCCTTCTCACTGTTAGGATACTTCAACTTGTGTCTTTGTACCCTTTCACAAGTCACCCTTCATGCCAGAGAAGTCATCACTTGTGACTGCCTCTCCTAAAAAACTACCTTGTACATATTTTTCTATCCTTATGGTAGATCCCCAATAGAATATTAAAAAGTTCCTTGAAGGCAGGGATGGTTCCATTTTTATCTTTGTGCCTCCAAACCCTACCACAATCTCTGTCATATATTAGGGGCTTACTAAATGCTTGATGATTAACTGGTTGACAGAGTTATGAATTACTAATAAGACCGGCTGTGTTACCTCTTTCCAGGAGGATATGCATTTTTAACCTGGTCAAAGACATATGCCAAAGGAATGAATGAGTCTTTAATTGTGAAATTTCAGGCATCAATCAGCATGTCTCAGTGGAGAAAGATATTTGGGAAGTTGGGGGAAGGGGATCAGAGGGGCCTTCCTGGGATGTCTCAATTCAAACACAACTGCTCCCAGAAGCAGGTAGGTGAGGCAGTCCATAGAGAACTTGGCCTGGAACCAGGAAGACCCCAATTCAAATCTGACCTCAGGCCTTACAGTGACCCTGAGGCAAGGCACTTAACTCCTGTTTACCTCACTTTCCTCAACTGTAAAATGGGAATCATAACAGCACCTACCTCTGAAAATTGCTGTGAGGATCCAATGAGATATCTGTAAAGTGCTTAGCCACCTAACTTCTTCTATAGCTATATACTTATACGGTATATATTATTAATGTCCAAAACATCTGTTCAGAAAGCTTATTTGCCAAAGCATTTTGTAACATGCAGTGTTAAATGACTCTTTGAGATTCATTTTTTAAAAGAACTATACCCAGAAGAAATGCATTTTTTACTTATTCATATTTTTTCTGAGTGGAAAAATATTTCATATTACTTAAGGAAAAACAGGTTTCACATTGCTTTCAGTATTCTCATTTGAAAACATTAGAGATTTATTGACTATCCATTCATAACAAACATAAATTGTTAATTTCCTTTCTCCATCACAAACAGATAAATGAAGGGAGTAACGAAGTTACATTGGTCATATATGGAATGAGTCATCAAATTCTTTTAAATTTTCCTTTAGCTTTTAAGTATAGTCAGCTTGTAATAAATGCTAGTTGACTCTTACTATATATACAGTTTTTCCCTCTTGATGTTTGTCAAAAAGGGGGAGAGGGGAGATAACGTAATTAGTGAATCCCTATGTTAAATAGCAATTTAACACCTAAGTAAGAGGCTCAGACAGGACTCAGAGATGGAAGGGACCTTCTAACTCCTCATGGAGTCATTTGCTTGCTATTTGTCCTTTGCTCTCGAAGAGGACCATGACATCAGGGAGGTGATACCATGACACACAAATCAACTGGATTTAAGTGAGGGAGGACTGTGCAAAGTCACCAGCCTCACTTTCTCCTCCAGAGCCATCCAGGTCCTGTGGCAAGATAGAGATCAGGAAAACAGGAGATGGCCCTGGATGCAGTGGGGCCCTTGGCCTTTTCAAGCTAAGGTCTTTTAAGAAACGGAAACTGATACTGATTTGTCCAGGGCCAACCCAGACAATAACAAAGGTAAAATTTGAACCCAGATCATCTGACTTCAGATCCAATTCTCTTTTGAATCCACTGAGCTTACTGGAACATTCTTGGAGTTACCAAAAAGTGATACCAAAAAAATAGCACTGAGGTCAAGTTGTTTCATATGTAAGTCAAAAAGGGTCAGTTTGAAAGGCAGGCAATTCCACTGGACAGACAGGAATGACGAGTAGACTCTATCAAGCCCAGAACATCTTCTTGGGGCAAGTATCAGGTGGCATTAAAGAAGAGTCTTTCCTTTGGTGCTTAAGAGGTCCCTATTAAAATGCAGATACTGCTGAGGAAATACCATGCTTTTAATCAGATAATATCTCATCAGGGATTAGTTAACAGTCAGTTGAGAGAAACGTTACTGATTAAAAGGGGTTCAAGCAGTTATTTTACTAGTTGTTTTACTTATTTCCTAGGAAAGTCTAGAAAAAGAGAAATCTGCTTAAAGGTACTCTCCTTTTATCAAAGACAAAACTTCAGACTGTCTTCCCTTCACAAATTCTACTCAGGCTGTGTCCTGTTCCTAAAGAAGCATCTTATAAACACCGAAGAGATCCCCTGTCTCTGTGTTCTCCCCATCCTGCCTACCATGAGTTCCTCCCTCACTTTCACCTTCAGCATTGAGTAGCTTGCTCTTCCCCTTTTCTACATATGATTAATTTCAGTACTGGGCCTTTTAAGGAGGGATATGAGTACTCAGACATGTCAAGAAATGACCCTTTAACCATTTCCTGATTGAGCAAATTTTCTAGGTTTTATCTTGGACTCCTAGCCCCACCTTAGACTGTGTGGAGATAGAAGATAACACTGAGTTTTCTGGAACTCACCAATCTGAAACTGTCATCTCTGGATTGAAAGTCACACCATGTTCACTCTCTGGCTTGGACTTTAATTGTATGAGATCATGCATGACTTTTTTTAAGAGCCAATTTTGAAATACCACAGCACTGGTTCCCAACCTTTCTGAGCCAGCCATACCTCTATAAATGTTCAACTATGTCCATGGTATCCCTAACTCTCAAAAGTTGCCTCCCAGTCAAACCTTATCTTACTCCCTTGCAAGGCAGTAAAAACATGGCTTGGCTTTTCCTCATAATACCTATGGCAAAATTATACACAAGCATTTATAAAATACGCATCATCTATGACAGTTTTTCAACCAGGAGAGTAGAAATTCCTGTCATATATGAATTCAAGCTCATGTCTACATCTGTAACTATGAGTATCTCATCACCACCATCATTATCTCCATCAATATAGTAATAATAATAATTATTATTATAGCAAACTTGTATATAGAGCTTTAAGGTTTGCAAAGAACTTTACAAATATTCTCTCCTTTTATCCTCACAACCACCCTGAGAGATAAGTGCTATTATTATGCCCAACTGAAACACAGAGACAGAGGTGAAGCAACTTATTTGCTCAAAGGCAAACTATAACTAGTAACTTATCAGAGACAGAATTTGAACTCAGGTCTTCCTGACTCCAAGTTCAATACTCTATCCCCTGTGCCACCTACATGCCACTAATTTAAAAGGAAAAAAAAAGGTATGCTTCTTCATCTAAGAAGTCATACCTGAGGAGCAATATCCTTTACAATATCCCTAACAAGCAGCTATTCAAACCTGCACTTAAGTACCTCCAGTGATAGGAAACTCACTATACCTTCTCAGTCAGGTCTTTCTACTTTTGGACAACTTTAATTGTTGGGAAGTTTCTGTCTCTTCCCAACTTTTTTCTTTGTGAGTAGTGCAATTTCTTTTATTTATTTATTTGTTTATTTATTTATTTCGTTTATTTAGTTATTTTGATTTATCAACAATCACTTCCATATGCTTCTGAGTTATTTAATATGTTTCTCCCCCTTCCTCCCCACCACCCTCCCCAGGACGGCACACAATCTGATACAGGATATACATTTACATTCCTATTAAACATATTTTCTTATTAGTGATGTTGTAAGTAAAAATTCAAACCAATAGGAGGAACCATCAGAAAGAGGAAACAAAACTCAACAGAAAAGAAAAAAAAAGACAGCAATTCCCAACTTTTTTTTTTTGGGGGGGGGATGATCAAGCAGAATTTATCTCAGCTGGTATTAGTATTATTTAAAACAGGAAATTCTGAACAACCATTAAAGAACATTTCTATCTATGGATGGAAAAATAGATTTCTATAGATTTCCATCTCTCCCTCTATCCTCTGAAGGCAAACAAAACAAAGTCTCTCACCACTATTTGATGAGATACATTGTCTCTCCTCCCTCCTCCCAAATACATAACCCTTCTCCCCACTAACCATTCCTCTATCCGAGTACAGCATGGTTTTGAGACACCTCCTCATTCTGGATCCACTTCAACGTATAGGTTACAGCTTGCCAACGGCCTTCCTAAAATAAACAACATGGAACTATACCCAAAAGTCCAGATGTGGTCTGCCTAGGCTGAAGGACTATCGAATCTCTCATTGTGGGCACTATGCCTCTGCAAGTGTGGTCTAAGTCTGCATTAGTTTCTTTGGCTTCCACATCACCCAGTTGATGTATTTGGGGCTTTCAGTCAACTAAACTCCCCAGGTCTTCTTAGAAAGTTTGCAGCTCCTGAGATAACAATATAAATTTCAACTTCAGAATGAAAGCTAATGCTCAGTTCCTTTCTGATTTCTCTACTTTCCCTGAATGGGAAGGTATCAGGAAAGCATACTCTCACAGCATTTCCATGACAAAGGAAATTTGTTTATTACATGCTACATAGCAGTGTGGGTGGCAAATGAATTAATTTTTAAAAATTTCTTAAGCTCTTACTAGGTTCCAGGAACTGTATTAAACTTTGGAAATATAAAGACAAGCCAGGAATACAGTCCCTGCCCTCAAGGAGCTTAAATTCCAACAGAGAGCATACATAGAGAAGCTAGAGTTGGAGAGGAGAGAAAAGGCATGGTGAAGGGAATACTAGAAATGAGGAGAATGAAGAGAAGAGGAGGTCTGAGTACAAGGGGCATGATTCTGGAATGGCAAGATAAGGTGAATTCTCACCGGTCACGGAGTGCCCAGGGTCCCAGGAATGCCAGTCCAAGTTCTGACAGGAGGAGGAAAAGGAGGTCAGAGTACATGCAAGCCCCAAAGCTTTGAGAGGGTCTGCTAGCCAGCTTGAAAAACAGCACAGTTAATAATAATAACAACAACATTTACATAGTGCTTACTATGTGCCAGGCACTATGCTAAGTGCTCTAACAATTATTTCCCTTGACCCTCACAACAACCCTGGGAGGTAGGTGCTATTATTATCTTTATTTTACAGGTAAGGAAACTGAGGCAGAAATATGTTAAGTGACTTTTCACTTTAAAGTAGTTACGGTTCTAGTGGAGTTAATTAGATTGAATACAAAACTACTTCAGCAGCCATCTTGTTTTATCCATTCTACAAAATAAATAAATACACAAAAATAATAAATGAATCCAGAGCCAGTGATTTCAGACTGTGATAGAAGAGCTGTCATTGCTACCTACCATAATTTTCCGGTTACTTTGACTGGGGCTAAGACGTAAGTAAGTGGTCTGTCTTCCTTCAGTATCAAAAACGAAACCAACCCAATGGGCACAAGGTACAAAATGCATCCGGTTTTTAACCACTGATGACATCTCTCACCTTTCTGGTAATAACATCATCCTGACCAACCTCCTCATCAACCCCCATTCTCACTTCCCAGAAAGAGAAAGATAATACTGTAGTTGGCTACATACTTTTACACTCAATTTCAACTATGCTACATTTAAGTTTTAGAAAAAAATACATAATATAAAATGTATCTCTCACAGCTAATTAATATGATCTCTGTTATAGTAGCAGCCTCCCAGAGATTTAAAGGGCTAAATGGTAATAAATCCAAGGTATATCAACGAAACCTATTAAGGTCATCCTAGTCAATAAAAACTAATTGCAACAAACAACGGCTATGCACCAGCAATAAACTCTTCCCCTCCGGGAGGAACTGAAAAGGAGGTAACAGTAGCATCAAGTTTTCTGCAAACTGGAAAAATGTCCCGAATTTGTACTGTAATAATTTTACTTGGTTTTTCCAATGCCTTATCTATCTATTTGCAATAAGCCCTGTTCTATGCCCATAGCAAGTCCATTCAGTAAATTCTAGACCAATTGAATTTAACTGAAAAAACCATGGTCAGACTGCACCAGGGTCTGGAGAGGTCTCTGGTATTTGGCAAAGGAAAACTGAAACTATAACAATAACCTGTGTTGATTTTACATCCTTTGCTATTTTTCCTACTTACCACAAATCCTATAACCTGGTCACTCTGAAACACTGAATCTTTGCTACCCCAAGCTTTTCCCAGAAGTGGAACTATAATCAAATCCAAACAGCCAAAGCTACTGCCAAAGGAAAGAGTATGCCAATCTATTCCCTTTATCCATGTGACTTTCCAAACCAACACACTCCATCTACCCTCTCCCCTGGCCCATACTATACCCATGGTCTCCTAGCTTTAGAATGTAAGATACTTGAGGGTAGGACTGTCTCATTTTTGTATTTGTATCTCCAGAATTTAACATAATGTAAAGAGCTTAAGAGATGATTTTTCATTCATTCATTGATCCAAATCCCAACAAACAGGTATGTTAATGAGTAACTCTCTCCGCAAAGAAAATCAAGTATTATCACATTTGTTTGTAGTTCTTTCAACCAGAGGTGAGGTTCTCTGCGGCAGAGGCTAGAAGTATTATACTTCTCCACAAGGTCTTGCATAAAGACACAGAAGAGGAGGTTACTCAGTAAAGAATTGTTTGTTGAATTAATCAATGATATTATTGACAGTTCCTTTAAAAAAACAATGAAGCCACATAATGAAATCTTAGCTCAGAAGTTTACCAATCCTGCCAAACTTTTCACTATTATTACCAGACAGCTCAGTCTCCCACCTAACCAAGGCTTATGAAGCGGAGACCTCTCTCAAACATGCCAGACACCTGGGATGGTAATAAAGAGATTGAGTTTCAAAAGACTAATTTATAGGACCTGGGCAAAAAGAGAAAGCCTAGATAGACGTCAACAAAAGTAATTAAGTATGAGTGGCTGCTAACAGTCAATAGAGTACCTGAGAAGTCAACAACTAACCAGTTAAGCTGAGTAGGTGCTAAGCATCAATAAACTTGAAAGCTAGCTTTGCCAAGGGTAAAACAAATGCCGATGTTATCTGAGGATAACTGGCAAATAACTATATATTCCAGACCTTCTGCAGGCCAATAGCTTCACTTCCCAAATACCTTTCCTTACCTTTGTACATGTACTACAGGAACAAGTCTAATCATTTCATGCCTTATGTTTCCAGACATCTCAAAAAACAAACACGCACATACCTTTTTTGGAACTTTACAAATATTCTCTCTATTACTATAATCAGAAAAAAAATCTCATCACAAATGTTATTTTCAAAGTACTACTTTACAGTCTGTTTTCTCCACATTATTTATGGTCACATCAGGATTTGGGAGGATTTAAAAGTGCAAACCATAATCCAGAGTTGGAAACTGATGAAAATGAATAAAAATGTAGTTTTTCATCAATAAAACTAATTTTGCTCAAAGTTTTCTCTGTTTAAAAGTCGAAAAATGTTTCACTTCCCTCGGTATGTAATTTTCTCATGCTCTTCTTTGAGGCACCAAAAAAAATTAGTATTCTCATCTTCTACCACAACACACACTCACAAAGGTCAAGTTTGTATTTCCTATAAGTTCCAACCAATTTCTGTCTCGGTTGGTAATACGAATTTCATTTTCAGTCATCAAAAGTGATGGCCTGTTCTACAGTACTGAATGGTGAGCATTCAGGAGTACTGTACACAGAAGCATTGGGAAGGTTGAAAATATTTGCTTTTCCCCTAAGAAAATATGTAAATGTTTAGTTTGACTCCTCCTGTATTAGCTTTTGTACTTTGACCACCAAGAAGTACCAAGAAGTCATGTCAAAGGCTTGAGCTTTAGTTCCCTGGACTAATTGAGTCTCAAAGACAATTTCATTACCTTTTTAGGAATTTAAAAATAAAAAACGAAGCCACAAAAACTAGCCTGGCTTATGTGGCAAGAACCATTATATAGTTTACTGTCACCCCGCCTAGGACACTGGTGACAAGGTAGCCCAGGAGGTTCCCAAAAGTCTCTACGGAGCTCCTCTCCAAACTCCCTAAAACAAGCTCTTGTTGCTAAGCTCTTCTTGCCCAAAGGGTCCACAGCTGAGGCCCAATCCACAAAGGTTCGAAGTTCACTGTCCCAGCTCAGCACCACCAACTTCCGTGCTTGCAACAGTCCCCAACTGGGCATGTGGAAAAGGAGGTAGGGGTAGGGGGGCATAACTCACACCTCCCCAGTACCACCATTATTCTGGTAGACAACACCATCTTACAGATGAATAAAAACAGGCTTAGAGGGCTGACCTGACTTTCCCTAGCATACTCAGGAAGTATCACAACCTTTTGTCACCACCATTCTTTTCACAGCTATACGCTCTTATCAAAAATCAAATGCATCCTCAGCATAAAGGCTATAGACAGGAAAATAATATACACAGTACCTACAGCTACAAATGAAAATAGTAACAACTGAAATTGAATGCTGTCTACAATGACCAAATTTGGTCCCAAAGAAGATCAACGAGAAGATAAGGCCCTCTCCTCCCTCCCCTCCCCCACCTCCTTCTTTGCAGAGGTGGGACCATAGATATGGAACGCTGTGTGTAACACCCAACTTTCTGATATGTTGGTTAGTTTTACAAAACTTTTTTTCTTCATTTTTATAATTCCTTTTTTATTATAATGGATGATTCCATGGGAGAGGCTGGGAGAAGGGATACCATGGTAATATGGGTGATAAAAACAGACAAGATATAGATAAGAATTTATTTTTTTTAAAAAAGCTGTAGTTTAAGAATATGCTATATATATGTTTATGAGTATTTAGTATTGAAAGCCTATTTTCTAGACACAGATAAATTGATTTGCATTTTTAAAACACTGAATTTACCCAACAGAAATTTAAATTTGTACTTCTAATTGGCAGTTATGCTCACCAAACAAGACAATCTATGGTAGAGACTACAACAGTGTTTAGCTGATTTTAGTGTTGGAATCAGTTGAGAAACTAGTTTCTGTGAACTCCAGTTTATCTTGGGACCTTACCATTTTCTGTCTTTATCCTAGAGTAGATCACTAGGTGTCAACTTGATGTGTGTAGGAAGTACAATAAGGAGATGTTAGCATACAAAATATAACATCCTGTGCTGAAAAATGAAAGCCAAGAAATTTGAAATTGACAGCTGCTTAGGTTCAGGTGTTAAAAAGGAAGGAAAACGAAGAAAAAGAGATGCTATTTGTAAGCCAAGTTAACTCTTCTTAAATGAGTAAAACAAACCTTTTTAACTTGTTCAGTATCATACAAGATGGAAGACAAGGGGTTTTTCCCCCCTATTAACTACCAGTCAGCTAAGTCTACATAAAACATCATACATCATTTTAGAAATATGTGTACCAGAACTGCCAAATTAATATTCAAAAAACCCAGGTCTGATCATGCCAATCTTCTGCTCAAGAATTTTTACTAGCTCCCTACTGCCCCAATGACAAAACAGAAACCTCTCAGCCTAGCATTTCAAGCCTTCCACAATCTGACTCTCAACTATCTTTTCAGAAGCTCTTTCGTAGTTGATATGTTCCAAATGATGTGATCTCTTTGACCAAAATCAATAGTCCAGCTCCCAATTCCTTTAAAAAGACTTGTCCACCCTATCTAAAATCCTTCAAGACTCCTCTTAGGGGCCAGGCAACCTCTTATCAAATGCTTTTTCTGATTCTCTCCTCCCCCCGAGTTGTCAGTCCCCTCTCTCTCCTCAAATCATATCACATTTACTTGTCTGCCTAATTGTTTCATCCCATCAATAAAATGTAGGCTTACTGAAGGCAAAAGCTATTATAGCTAACAGAGTGCTTTGTACAGAGTAATTGTTTGTTAAATTGAGGAAAGAACTTTATAAGTATAAAATGCTACTAGAACATGAGGCTTAATTTCCCCATTAAAAAGTCAATATATAGTAAATGGGCTTTTCACTACTTTAAATAGATGTGTGTATATATCATATATTTTTATATATATATATATGTATATATACATACACATACACACACACATATATATACGTATATTAGAGTATGTAAATTTATAAACATGCACATACATATATATCCCATCTTTCAAATTACCTCATTGGGAAAAATTAATAAAAAGCACTTTGAAAAAAAATTTTTTACCACTGATAACACTGCTAAATAAGACATTAAGAAAAAGCTCCAATTATAAAATTTTACAGTTGGCCTGTATGCCCAGGTCAAGCTAAATCTTAGCCTGAACAGCCAAACACTGTAACTTCACTTTTCCATTTAATACATTCCTGAAAAAGTGATTAAGTAAAGCAAAATATGTCTATCAAATCTTATTTTACCACTGACTTCCAGGATTCATTATGATTTCAGAGCTATGGTCCCCTGGGGTATGGAGTGGGGGAGGGGGAAGAATGATATTGGCCCTAACACATAGTAAAAATCGTAATTACTAATCCTAATATTCACTTCAAAAAACATTTTATCCTATTCACTGCACAATCTCTATGTATTTAATTCTCCCACACAGCCAGTGAAACAAAAGTAAAATATGAAATCAACCCAGATGATTTTTACGAACTCATTAAAAGCACACATATATTAAAGTATAGCACACAGTGATTACCATTTTATGAAATGTTCTTACAGACTCTATGGGAATTAAATTAAGCAGCCACACTGACTATGCCAATATTCCATGTAGTTGGTAGAACTCACTAATAATTTTACGTTTATATAAGATTTTACACTTCTAAAGCATTTTCACATTTAGAGCTGACAGGGACACCTTAGGGATGATCTCACTCAAGTGTTTCAAAAAGAGTGTTAGCAAAGTAAACCCAGAAGTTCCAAGAGGACAAAAAAAAAAAGTTGTAATGGTAGACGAGTTCCCACAGAACATCCATCTACTTTGCTGTCAGTTATAGCATAAAAAGATGAAATCTGTTCAGCTGACGTGCATCAGCATGGTAAGTGACACTGACCACATGACTAAAAAGTTGGCTTCTTTTATTGCATTAAAATTAACCACTGAATAAACTCAAAGTCATACAATACCCAATCAGTTTGTTCTCGGTCAGTCTTGGCAGAGAATCTGTGCCTATCTATATGATTTGGAGGTTTTGGAAGTGGGTTGTATTTTTTTGTTGGTTTTTTTTCCCCCTCTTAAAATCTGCTCTGTCCCAATTTTCAATGTGGATAATTGGTTAAAATTTCTAGGTTTGAAGAGAGAAGGCAGCAAGGGTTTCAGTAATTAAGACTTGGTGAAGAAAAAAAAATACACGTGATCCAAGTCTGAAGACAAAATACCAAATACAGTTGAAACATAAATAAAACTAAACTCTCTAGTTTGGGTTTACTTTTGTGATGCAGATATACGGCATGTGTTGTTCCCCCAAATTTTTTTTAAATATATGTAATGTCCTGACTCTGGTAAATTCAGAAAGGTATTCAAAAGCCAAATTCTTGAATTTTTTTAAGCAAAATGCAACAAATAAAAAGTCTCCTCCCAAATGAAGTGAGCTACTGAATGACATTTTCCTGATTATTTAAAAAAAATGATTATTGATTACAATCACATCTTGTTTGTAATACTAACAGATTTGGAAGCTAGTCCATTTCATTCATGTATAGATGTGGCCAAGGAAAAGTAAGCTTGCCTGGGGTCAAATTGCTACTTAAAAGTTGAACCTAGAGCAGAACCTGGGTTTAATCTGTAACATAAAAGATATTTTTGGCCCTATTTGATGGTGAAAGGAAGTAGAGAACCCATGAGATTGACCTAGCCTGTAGACAGATCTCCTGACTTCCACTCCAATCTTGTGAGTACTACAAGTACTACATTTCTACATAGATCTTCCTGCTTACTATCTGCAAGAACCAGACAACTGATATTTTCTGCATGTGATGAGCAACTTTATGCAAGTTCACTATTATTATATTCATTTATCAAAAATCAATCTTGAATATAAGAGATATTATCTTTCTTTCTAAGGAAGACTATCAGTTTTCCTTTAATCAACTCTTAAGTACATATCTGAGATCTATTAGTTGTAAAAAATATTTATAGGTACTAACATCTTTGAAGTGAGACTCTGATCTGTGACTTCTTTGAAGTCTTACTGTGAGTCTAAGGAAAATGCCTGAGAATCATTTCTACATGTAAATCAAATCTCTATTTTATATACATAAGATAAGTGAATCAAGTCAATACATGCAAATTGAGGCTAACCTGTATTTTCATATTTTCCTTAACTAGTGGGGATTTTTGGTTCTTTAAAGACTAACATTCAAAGTTCATTTCACTTGAAATGTTCCCAAAATCAGAAACTGGAACGATCAAATGGCTTAAGGAATTTTTAATAAGCTTTAATGAGATATGAAAACTTTCTCCTACATGTTTTAATGAATCCATATCAGATCACTGATGATGAATGTATCACTTACATCTGATGGATTTTTGGTAGCTTTTAAGAAACCCAAGTGCTAGCTTCAGTCTTGATCCTGCTGGACAGAACAACAGGTATGAAGAAGTCATTTCTATAATGATCATGAGTCATTTAATGTAGCTATCATGTTTATATACTGACTATTCAATAGTGCTAAGATTGTGCATAAAAGTTTCTTTCACCTCTACCCTTAACAGAGCGTTATGGGACCAGCACAACTCAGTACAGCAACAAAAAAAAAAAAAGGAGAGTATATTTGATTTCATTCACTCACAAACATTTACTGAGCAAGGACTTGTGTTGAGAGCTGCCTCACTATATTCCGTGTTCTACACCAACAGTCAGCAAACAACAGCCCATTGGCGGAATCTCACTGCCTGTTTTTATTCAGCCTACTTTTCACCCCTGCTCTGCATTAATGTCCTTTTCTTGTATGTATGTATGTATACATATACAAATATATACATACACAAATATACATATTTATATTTTTTTCTGGTTTTACATTTCCTCCTGTATTCCTCTCCACCCCTTTCCAAGAGCCCATCCTTTATAACAAAGAAATTTTTTAAAGTAAAAGGCCTGGGGGGGGGGGGAGAGCAACTAGGTGGCGCAGTGGATAGAGCACCGGCCCTGAAGTCAGGACGACCTGAGTTCAAATCTGGCCTCAGACCAAATACTTGACACTAGCTGTGTGATGCTGGGCAAGTCACTTAACTCCAATTGCCTAAAAAAAAAAAAGTAAAAGGGGAAGAAGAAAAAATTCAGCAAAACTAACTACTATATTGAAAAAAAACTACATTTGTCTGAAATGTTCAACACCCATAAACACCCCATCTTTGCAAACGAGTACAAGAAGATGTATTCTCATATCTATTCTATGAGGCCAAGCTTGCTCTTTGTCATTTTGAAAAATTAATTTTCCACTCTTTTGTTGTATTTTTCATTTACATTGTTTTTGTCATTTTGCATCTTGTTTTCCTTGTTCTGCTGACTTCACTTTGCATCAGTTCATTTAAGCCTTTTCCATGCTTCTCTCAATTCATCATATTTGTCATTTCTCATAGAACAATAACATTCCATCACATTCATGTAATACAGTTTCCTTAACCATTCCCCAAGCAATCAACATCTACTTTGTTTCCAGTGCTTTACTACCATAAAAAGTGATGCTATAAACATTTTGCTAATTATGGAGTCTTTTTTTAAATCAGTGACTTCCATGGAGTATGTGCCAATTAGTACAATCTCTAAGTCAAAGGGTATGGGCATTACTAAAGTCTTCTGATACCTCATTCTAACACAGAAGTATGCTAGTAGAGAATATGTTCAAAACACATGCATCATCATCATCATCATCATCATCATCATCAGTTTTAACACCAGGTGGCAATCTCTGTAGACCTCAGTTGGCTCATCTATAAAAAGAAAGAATTGGACTGAGTGATTTTTTCAAGATCTAAGTCCTTTGACCCACGTTTGACAGGAAGTCTTCCGTGATTCTTCACCTAATCCCTTTCTACCCTCCTCCTCTCCCCCCACCCCCCACCATACAGTGTTTTCCCTCACAAAAATTATGTTTTATTTTCTATTTCATTTTGAATTTAACAAACACAAAAAGAGAGAATGTTTCTATATATTATGTAAAAGAAAAAAGGGATCACATGTAAAACTTTGAATTGCTATATATACAGCTTGCTTTTTAAAAATACATAAGTCAACTTGCTGATTGCACACGTATAACCTATATCAAATTGCATACTCTTTCAGGGAGGGGCAAAGTATGAGGAAAGGAGGGAGAAAATTTGGAACTCAAATTTTTTTTTAAATCAATGTGAAAAACTGTTTACGTGTAATTGGGGAAAAATACTATTTTCTAAAAATATCAACATGCTACTTTAAAGATTGTCCTGTTTGCCTGTTTCCCCCTGAACTTCCTTCTGTTCTCTTCTATGCTTTTTATTCATTCATTCATTCTTTAAAAGCATTTATTTCTCCTCTTCCCCTCCCCCCAAAGTTGAACAATAAAAGAAAAAGAAAACCTAAAGTCCACAGCAAAACAAACATCCACATTGGTCATACCCAAATATGGGTCTCATCCCACATTTTAAGGCCATCCCTCTAGCTGGCTTCTCTGGACGGTGATTTATCATTACATTCATTCACTAGAATTTCTAACGCCTTTCAAAGTAGTTGATTTTTTTTAAATAATGCTATCCTCATATGAACTGCTCTCCTAGCTCTTTGGTTTGTATACATTTCAAATATAGTATTGTCTCCCTTACAGAACAGAATGTAAGCTCCTTGAGGGCAGAGGCCATTTTTTCCCCTTAATATCCCCAGTGATTAATAGGTGCTTAATAAATGCATGATGACGGACTGATCAATTGATTTATGCATTTGTACTATGCAAAAAACTTCAGCCTCCAGTCCTTTTAGGCCAGCAACTTTTTTCGTATCTCTAAATTTTCTTTCCCAATCTTAAAAAAAAAAATCCAACAAAATACCACCACAAACAATTTCACTCCCCTTAAAATTAATATCTGAAGAAAACATCTTGTTCTCATTACCATAATAAGTCAATCCCAATACTTCCCTAAAAGGTAGGAAAAGTCATAGATTTACAACTAGAAGGGGTCATGTAGGCCAGCTGTGTCAAACTCAAAGAGAAAAGGGGGGCTTGGTACTAATCTGTACATAAGTATCCTGGCCTGCATACTGACTTAGTTTTTTGTCTTGTTTTGGTTTTTTTTTTTAACTGCGCTATTATCTACGTTGCATTGTATTTTTATTTATTTTGTTAAATATTTCCCAGTTACATTTGAATCTGCTTTGGGCCCTAGAGAATGTTGTGGACCAAATGCATTTGACACCTTTGATCTAGAACAACACCCTCAATTTACACGTGTGGAAACTGAAGTCCAAAGAGGTTAATTGTCTTGATAACAGTCACAGAGAAAGAAACAGGACTGGGAGTTTAATTAATGTTCTCTGACTTCAAATCCACCATTCTTTCCACATTACCGCAATGCCTCCAAATAATATGGGATCATGCCCTCTTTTGTTAAAGGCATAAATTCTTAGCACATAAAACTGGAATTCCCAAAGCATCCCAGTCTGATAGCTTTTAACTTCCTTCCCTCTTTCCTTCCCTGAAATTTCCTTTCTTCCCTTCTTTTCCTTACCAAGTCAGGGCAGAGTTATGGTGGTGGTGCAAAGCCTTTAGAAAACCTAGCCCATCTCCCCTTTCAAGTGAAATCTGAATAAAAAAGAGATCAAGGCCGATCTCAAAGGAGAAAAAGAAGTAAAGGAGAGAAGATTAAGGGAGGGCAAGGAATGTGTAACCTGAGTAGTTTTTGTGGAAGGAGGTTGGGAAAGAGGGGGAGGGGTGACATATAACCTTTCTCTAGTGCTTGTCTATTCCCAGACTGCAGGTTCCCCAACCACCCATCAAAACAGCACAAGGCCAATGTCCAGGATGATCATCCTTCACTGGCATCTGCTAATCAGACTCTTTACCCTAGTCAGGAGAGTTAGTTGGTGACCAATGTAAATGGGTTATCCTGTGATGCTGGTAGAAAGGTATTTCCCCTAAGCATAATATACTTAACACCACCACCCTTTCAGTAAATTCTCAGGAAAAAAAAAATAAAGATCTTTCAGCTTCAGTCTAAAATATTTCAAAAACAGGGAAAGGACAAAAAAAGTTAAAAAGTGCTAAAATCAACAACTTCTTACATAAGGAGAGCATGCAATTTTGTTTCCCTGTGTTACAACTGCTACAAGATAAGCAAAGAATATTTTTTAAAAAAACAGTTTTTTTAAAAGGGAATAAAAGTAATAAAATTACTTTTGTTGTATTAACTAATATTGTATTAAATAATATTACAAGTGGAGTTCAACATTTCTTGCTCTGAAAATCCACACTATAAATGGGTCAAATTATAACCAATTTAAAAGATAGCATCAAAACCACATCCATAAAAATCTTATCTCTGCCATCACTGAAAAAAAAAAGTTGGTCTAATATTTAAGAACAATTTCCCTCCTTGCTTTTATGAAAAAGACAGTTACTAGATGTGTGAACATGTCACCATGGCTCAATCTTGTATCTCTGCCACAAGAGAACTAAGATAATGAGATACTGGTAACCTAATTCCTTACTTCCATTTAGACTAAGTGTCTGAATTTGATTTTGTTTGTCTGATAGCATCCAATCAACCTCTGACTATGCCTCCTTGTAGAGCCTCCTAGTTACATAATAAAGAAAAGAAATGCATAAGGGCCTCCCTATATCACAATGGAATTTGATATAATATGAATCCAACTTGGATTCCACCCAGGAGTGATGATTACCGTAAGGGCCAAATGGATCTCCTGGTAACAAAATCTCATCTGTAACACTGTCCTGTAACAGCAGAGCAAGTCTTCGGGGTACACTATAACAAATGATTCTTTAAAAAAAAATACATAGATGTTTTTGCCTTTGTGATGCTGAATAGCTGCACCAATTGTTAAAAATGAAGTGGGTATTTGAAGTCACATCATTGAATTTTTTGTCTCATGTATCAGTGGAGTTAAACCCTTAGTGACAACACCTTACTTAGTCCATAACTCCTTGGTTTAAAGATGAAGTACCTGAGCCCTGGAAAGATAAAATGACTTGTCCATCGTGATGCCAATGTCAACACCTGAACCCAGATCTTGACCCCACCCTCACCACTGCTCTTACCCCAAATTGCAAGTCAGTGTGCAGATGGGGTGCTCCAGTATCCCAGCTCTGCTCACAAAGATTTGGAGAGAACAATGGATGAGATGGGGAAATTATTGTAATATAAACTGTCTCCATTTCCAAAATGTGGGGGTGGGACCTAGATTCCAATTCAAGTTGGCAAAACCAGAGATACTGTTAACATAATTCTATAATACACCATGTATACTATTCGGGGGTGGGGGAGATAGAGGCGTATTTCACTAGCACAGTACAAGTTCCTTTAGGGCAGACCTCATTTTCCACTTTTTGTCTTTCTATCCTTGGTGCCTGGCACCATGCCTTGTACAGAGAAGGCACTTAAATGCTTAGTGAATTGAACTGAATTACCCAGCAAGCTTGAAATTCTGGGGTGATGAAAAAAATAAGTAGCACTAGGAATGGGTTTGCCTAGTATTCTTAGATTTTCAAGAGGAATGTGAACTCATTTAAGGGCATTTGGAATTCATGTGTATATGAAGATATGTGCAAAATTCTGGCAGGCAGAAACAGATCATTTTGGTGCAGCAGAAAAAGTTACTAGACAGCATTCTCAGTTAAGCAGTACCTGAAAACGCTTAATTCTAATTGTTGCTTACAAAGCAGATTAAAAAATGAGGGTCAAGTTCAAAGGTCACTGGGGTTACTCTCAACAATTCCTCTGCGCCAGATCATAAACCTGGGGAAAACACAGGATGAATGTGTATTATTCTAATTCAGTTCACTCATTTAGAAACACAAGAGCAATAAGTATATTACCCCTTTCCATTTTTATATTTCATCCTTTTGTCCTTTCACATCTTCTCTCCTGCCATTATCTCCCCATGTGGATGCAGAATTCTATTTCCAACCTAACCAATATTTCTCTCTGGAAAGTATAACCTAAGATAATTTCATATTGCATGATATGATTGGGAACAAAACCTATTCTTAAACTTTCTCATAGCTGACAAAAGAAGAGCTGAAATCAGTTGACATAAACTTCCTTCCAGACTACTCTGAAGCAATGTGAGGAAAGATCTGGATTTGAATTCAGAATAGCTAGACTTAATGCGCAGGTGCAAGGTCTGCCCCTGACTAGACAGCTAACCTTGGACAACTCATTTGGCCTCTCGGGATCTGTTTCCACAGCTATAAAATAGGTATAGTAATTACATGAATATTTATTGGTGTGCTTCTTTATCAAAAGCCAGTAATTTTTATTCACAACTACATTTTACTGTCAGGAGTTCAATTATTTTTATTAGCAAGGTTTTCTTTTTGTTTTCATTCAACAAAAAATGTTGAGTTTGCTGAATTTTTATCATAACATTCGAAATTACTAACTCAATTAATTGACCAATAAGAATTTATGAAGCTATATGCCAGAAACTCCATTAGCCACTGAGGATATGAAAATAAAAATGAGACAGTCCCTGTCCTCAAAGAGTTTACGTTCTATCCAAGGGGAAACATGTATGCATATAAATATATACAAAATAAGTAAGAGGCAATTTGGGGAGGCACTAGCAAACAGAATCATAAGGAAATGCTTCTTGCACAAGCTCAATTTTGAAGGACGTGGAATTCTAAGAAGTGAAGGTAAGAAAAGGGTATTCCATATATGTGGGTCAGCCTGCACAACAGCTGAAGACAGGAGCATACAGCAGCAAGGCCAGTCTGAATGGACCTTCATGTAGTCTCCTTCCAATACAGAATGTTAAGTATCTTGAGGGAGGAACTGGGTTTTTCTTCTGTTTTGTTTTTGCTTTTCTTTGTATCCCCAGCACTCAGCACAGTATCTGGCACATAGTAAACACTTAATAAATGATTGTTGACTGACTTACTGATTCATTGGACCCTAGAGTCCATAGCAGTTGCATTTAACTAAATATAAGGCAAAGTTTTCATTTTTAATGAATGCAAATTTTCCCTAATTTCTTCCTTACCCCTTTTTTAATTATCTTACGCCATCAAGGGCATTTAGATCATTTGTTTATAAAACCTACTAACTTGGTGCCTTTAGAAGGCACTGACATAGATGACCAAAAAAGGAAACCAGCTAATAAAAGTAGGATTGAAGAAATGAACATTCCTTCCCCAAGGGTCCCTATAATCCAGATTCCCCCAAATCCAAGAGAACTTGGGCTACTAACAGCCTTTTCCCACACCAGGATTGAGGGAACCAAAGAGCTTTTGCTGATAATACACCATTACAGAGAGTACCATTACCCAAAAAGGGGAAGTTCTTTGTGACAAAATAATTTCTATATCCTGGTTGCTTGGCCCATGCAAACAATACTGCGCACATATGGTTACAGCAAATTCTAAATTATGGATAATTCCCTACAACAGATGTTTCCCTTGGTCTGCATTGATGTCAAGATTCACTTGTTATAACTCCAAAAGACTCATGATAAAAAATGCTATCCACATCCAGAGAAAGAACTATGGAGTCTGAATGCAGATGGAAGCATACTATTTGCTTGCTTGCTCTTTTTTTTTCTTTCTTCTTTCTCATGGTTCCTCCCATTGGTTCTAATTCTCCTTTACAACATGACTAATATGAAAATATGTTTAATAAGAATATATATGTAGCGCTTACATCAGATTGCACACCATCTTGGGGAGGGGGAGAAAACTGAAAACTCAAAAGCTTATGGAAGTAAATGCTGAAAACTAAAAATAAATAAATTAATTTAATTTAAAAAAAGATGCACCTGTTTTGATGAAAAGACATTGTACGGAAATTGTTGCTCTGCAAGTAAAAAGTTATACTTCATTTTTTTTCAGCATGATCGAACAATGGATCTCTTAACTCCTTTTCACCTCAAATATCTGAAGCTCCAAAACAAAAGGGCCAACAAGGAGACTGGGAATAGAGGTAGAATCTATGTAGAGATGACATTTTCCCTCCTCTTCACCTCCTGAGTTCCAAAGTTTTCATTAGAATACAGTTATTTCATTAAAAGAGTCTATAGACTGGAAATGTGTTTCTAGCAATAAATTTATTTTGATATAATTGTAATAGTATGTTCTTATAAAGAAACTTTACCTATGTGTGTCAAATGCATTATAATACAACAAAATGTCATCATGGATCAATTAATGATTATTTTGTACTTACTAAATATTTAAATATTGTTTTGAGCCTATAAGGAAACAAAGAAGAAATATAAAATATCCGGAAGGAGTATATACTAGTCGAGATTATACATAATCCATTTAATGAAATAAGACGGTCTAATTAGGAAACAAGAACTCACTGCATTTAAAAAAATCTTCACTATCAACTCCATTTCAAGCAATACTGAATACCATATTCTGGTACAATAAGAGTCTTGATCCAAGACAACTCTGAAGGACTTAGGATGAAAAATGCTATCCATTCCCAGAGAAAGAACTGATGGTGTCTGAATACAGACTGAAGCACACTTTTTTTTAACTTTATTTTTCAGGTCTTTTCTTGTCTATATTTTCTTTCACAACATGACTAATATGGAAATGTTCTGCATGACTACACATGTATAGTCTATGTTGAACTGCTTGCCTTCTCAATGAGGGAGGAGGAAAGGAGAGGATCTGGAAGTCGAAGTTTTAAAAACGAATATTAAAAATTGTTTTTACATGTAACTGGTGAAAAATAAAGTACTAAATTAAAAAAAAGAGCAAAAAAAAAGTCTTGAGAGTTTCTTGGAGATTATTAAAAATGTGATTGGACCAAATTATACTACTGAATAACTAACCACATTTTTTTTCTGCGAAAGCTTCTTCATCATGAAATACATGCTGTAACATATAACTAGCTACCTATTTGCATTTTATTTAACTAAAAATTGGTAATAACATATTATTCATAGTAGGTGGGACAATGATAGTATTTGAGGGAAAGAAGGAAAAACCACTCAACTTTTACACTGCTTCTGTTTCTTCCACAAAAGAAAAGCAATCTTGGAACTGAGAAAAAGGAGGAAGGTTATATAAGGAATGTTATTTTATGTAACAATGTCACATTAAGAATGATTAAAGGAACTGGGATACTTAAAGAAAAGACTTCCTACAGAGAAATGATAGCTATTTATAAATATCTAAAGGAACGACTTATGGAAGCAGGTTAAGACCTCATAGCTCCAAAGGGCAAAAATCAAGACCAAGAGATAAGTTACAGGAAGACAGATTTCAGCTCAGCATGATGAAGTTACGACAGAGGTGTTTAAAAAAATGGAAATGGCAATTGGGCACGTTATTTCAGCTTTCTACTTAGTTTTCTAATATGTAAAAATGAGGGGTTTGGACTACAGACCTTAAGGTTCCTCCCAGCTCTAAATCTGTGAGCCCACATGACATCACACATCACTCTAAGTATTAAAGCAAGGCATAATTCCTTCACTGGATGGAAAATTAGCCCAAATGGCCAAGGTCATTTTCAACTCAATGACTATATTTAGATTCTTTGTAGATAAATTTATTAAGTCTATGCATCACCCACCCCCCAAATTATGATAAACTATAGAATTTTCACAAGCCCCTCCCATATTTTACCAAAATAACTACATATATATATATATATATATATATGTATGTATATAAAATGTTAATCCACTTTTTAAATTGTCCTATAGGAGAGACCTCTGAGGTCATATTTCTAATCCATAAAAATGCCACATACACACACACACACACACACACACACACATACATACACACAGAGGATTCCTTTCTTTTTGATAATCTGTTGTAATCCCCATTGTAGCTGTTCCAGACTTTCTCTCCTTTCCTGAAAACTCCCCAAACTCTTCTCCCTCTCTCCCCATTCACTTTTGAGAGGTAACCCATCTCTAAAATTTTTCAATAATCCAAAAAAAAGAACCTGGGGTTTAAGTTACTTTTTTAACTTAAAAAAAATGTTGAGTAAAAATTTGAACATTTCTCTTTTAAAAATTGCCTTGAACAACTTCATCTTTCTTTTGCCACTGTCATGTATGACCATGTACCTTATTTTGAACTGAAGACACCATAGAGGTGCAGTCTATCTCCCCCCCCTCCCCATTTTACAAAGGAGAAAGCTAAAACCCAGACACATTAAGTAATTTTAACAAGTTGACTGGGTATAAAAGACTGTAAAAGCTTGGATATGAACCCATCATATCCAATGAATCCAAACCATACTGCTTTCCATTAGTGTTATCTCACTATGAGAAAATACTCTGAGGGCAAAAAGTATGCTATTTTCTACCTTTCTGTCCCCTGCGCCTTCCATATAGTGGGCACTTGCATGGTAGGAACGTTACTTATTCTCTATAGCCCGGCATGGTTTCCTTTTTAAGGAAGCAGAGTCTGTCCTGAAGACTGAGTTGACCCAAAGGGCTAGCCAGGGGTACAAAAATCCTATCCTGTATCTAGTCAGGGTTCTAGAGCTTTTAGCAGAATTCTCATTGCCCTATGGGGGACACCTTTTTGTGTTCTTCTTAGACTCACTATCAGTAAAGTTGTTTTTAATTGTATTTTATGATCCATGACATTTTTGTTGCATTTTAATTCCAGGCCTGAATCCCAGACTAACCTATGCTAGGCCTGGCTCTGAATATTAAGTAACAGTTAGCAGAGGCTGATTACAAGGAACTCTGGTTAACTTCATTATTAAAGGGAAGGAAGAAAGGGAACCTCTAGATATTATATGGCCAGATTCCGGGGCCTGGATCTTATAGTGGAAGTGATTTTAGACATATTCAAGGAATTCTCTCAATGGGATCCTTAAGGAGTCAGCTCACACCGACTGTAGGATTAGCAAGATGAGTATTTAAGAAGCTTGATAGAAGAAAGGAAAAAAGAAAAACAAGATTACCTATCCTCCGGCAATTATTGGCAGTTTTAGTAAAGCTACCATAAAGAAAATTAAAGTAAGTTATCTCAGAAATAGGGATGAATGTTTTTGCTTTTTCAGACCTGTGCCTTGAAGGTAGAGAAACATGTGTAGTAACAACTGAGAGGAAAACAGCAATGATAATGGGGGAACAGAGAAGGACAGGCTGTAAATGAGAAATGGAACAGGATCTCTGACCCAGAAGTGTCACAGAATAAATGTGTTAAGACCTGCAGAGATAAGAGCTGGAAGAGAAGAGAATAGGAGATGGGATGAAGATGAAGGTTGAAAACAAAAACTCTGGTAAGAAAAGGGAGCCTTGGGACTACCCCCATAAAGACTCCAGGATACCGCTTTCTCCGAAACAAGCAAATTACTTCCTCCACAAAGAGTCAGAAGATCGATGAGCTTTTACCACCAAAGAACTTGGTAAGTTGAAGGAAAACTTCAAAGAGGAGTTAAAAATCACTGGAATAAACGGCTAATGAGGATGAGGGTAGGGTGTCAGTTGTCACCAACTTCGGGAGCTTAAGGATTTCCTCTTGCAAAAATCAACCCTACTTGCGTTAAAGAGCCCAGATGGAAATGGTGGAGGCCCTCTGATACTTTTCGAGCGTCCAAGGGTCCCACAAAAAATTAATTCTCCCTATTGAGGTTCCCCAGTGCGGGACAACAAAGAAAGGGGTGAATTTGGTTTTTTGTGAGTGTAATCTTTTTATTAATTAATTATTTTTAGTTTTCAACATTCACTTCCACAAGATTTTGAGTCCCAAATTTTCTTCCCATCTCTCCCCTCTCCCCACCCCAAGATGAAATGCATTCTGAATATCCCTTCCCCCAATCTGTCCTCCCTTCTATCACCCCACCCCTTCTCTTATCCCCTTCCCTTTTATTTTCCTGTAGGGCAGGACAGATTTCTATACCCCATTGCCTGTATATATTAAGGGGTTAATTTTTTAAAAAGATGTTTGGGAGATGAAATTTCCCACTATCACTACTCTGTTTCAGATCTAAATAGATCCCACCTTTTAGGCACAGTCTCCCGTGAATGGCATCAAACTTCAGCTATGGACCTTCCCCACCAAACACCCCCTCCACTCCATTACAGGCCTGGCTGGAGCAACTAGCAAAGTTTGAGATGTGGGCAGATAATGCACCAAGCCTAGAGTCAAGAAGACATGAGATGCAAGTCACTCAACCTCTGTTTGCCTCAGATTCTTCAATTGCAAAATGGGGGTAATAATATAGCACCTACCTCCTAGACTGTGGTGAAGCTCAAATGAGATAACACTTTTAAAGTGTTAAGCACAGTGCCAACTGTAAGCCCTATATAAGTGATTCTTGAATTTTTGGGAGGTAGGGAGCTGTCAGGCAAAGAGGGCTGTCCATACAAATGGACATGCTGGAGACGGTGAGACACTATCCATGTTGCCACATTAATTGGGAAGCAGATGACAG
The DNA here is from genome assembly GCF_003287225.1 of Phascolarctos cinereus. Classification (NCBI taxonomy): domain Eukaryota; kingdom Metazoa; phylum Chordata; class Mammalia; order Diprotodontia; family Phascolarctidae; genus Phascolarctos; species Phascolarctos cinereus. Next base: position 12,933,839 of record NW_027556098.1, read on the forward strand.
TACTCTGGAAGTTTTCAGTATGGCTTTTGAAACAAGAGATCTACAAGAATACGACCGATGATCATCCTATGTGTATGTTAATAAAATTGTTATTGGGATGTCTAAGACAAAGAAAGTAAATTTAGGACATCCACAAAAGCCCCTACCCTACACTGTCACTCCCTGAATTTACCAGATTGTTCCAAATCATCTAAATTTTGTTATTTTGTTGTCACTTTTTAATCCGGATTTAAGGAACTGTTGGAATGAGTCCCCCTAAAACATGTGAAACCCATGGACCAGTTCTCAGAATGCTTTTAATGCATAAAATTAAACACATAGGATTACAAAGGAAACCACTTATGTTGAAATAAAGTTGTCAATTAAAAAAAAACAAGTTCACAGACCCTGGGTTATGAACGCTGACTCTAAGCAAGGGCCAAGATTCCCCTAACACTCAGGTTGTTCTAATTATAGTAATGAAAGGGAAGAGGAGGCTACGTGCCCAGTGGATTACTAAGGGAAAGTCTGCCAAATATATAAGGGGTTGCTAAATACTGGCCGCAAGCTTGCAATTAAAACAATGGGTGAACTGGGTACCTCAGTTTCTCTCATGGGTTCTTCGGGGGAAGACCAAGAAAAGCTGCTCACTTCCTCAAGTGGAAGGTGCTAACAGTTGATAAACATTTACTAAGCACCTATAATTTGCCAGGCACTGTGCTAAACAGAGTAGCTTTTATGTTATTTACTGTAGGCAGGATCAAACGAAAGCCATTAGCATTAACTGAACCATTCTATCCCTCATTTATGGAGTGGACAGCAAATCTGCCTCCTTCAAATGTAGGCCCAAAGAGGCCTTGCAAGCTATTCAGCATCCTCTCCCCTGGGTTTTTACAATACTGAGGGACCCATGTTTGTAAAGTTCTTTCTCCATAAGGACTAAGTAGAGCCTTTGCCAGGCACCAACAGGTGACCAGATTAAATTAGGCTATTAAGCTTCCTAAGATGACCACTCAACATGCCACTTCCGAAAAACAGTCACTTGCCCATTAGTTGCTCCTAAACAGATGATGCAGGGTAATGACACTACCCTTCGTTCAGAATTGCCCTTTATGAGTTGTGTGATGCAAGATGGTTCCTCTGACGAGATGGGTAGGGTAAAGGAAGCTTCTACTGTTACTCAATTTTTAAAATCAGTAGACACCTGAGTTCAAATTCTACCTCCAATATTTAATATTTGTGTGACTTAGGGGTAAGTAACTCAAACTCTCGAAGCCTGTTTCCTAATGGAAATGATAATACCTGCATAACTGACTCATACAGTTATCATGACTTCTTCATAATTTTATCACAGGATAACATAGACAACATACAAAATATACAAACTTTGAAATATTACATAAATGTCAACTGTTATTATATATAGCATTATATCATAGCATGTGTCATGTCATAATTAATTGTTAAATAACAGCATGTTATACTATATTATACTATATAAAAATGTGATACTACACTATACTATAGAAGGCAGCTAGGTGGCTCAGAGGATAAAGCACTGGACTTAGAATCAGGATGATTTAAGTTCAAATCCAGCCTCAAAACACTGACTAGCTGTGTGACCCTGGGCAAGTCACTTAACTTGTTTGCATTAATCCACTGGAGAAGGAAATGGCAAACGACTCCCAGTATCTTTGCCAAGAAAACCCTATGGACAGCGTGGTACACAGAGTGAGACACAAATGAACAGGTTATGTCGTATTAAATGCTACGTTATTATTGAGGAACACTGGCACAGTAACTAGTAAACAGAGAACCAATCAGGTTCAAGAAGATGATTCAAAGTCCTGCCTTTAACACACACAGGCTGCGTGAATTTGGGCAAATTGCTTGGCCTAGCTCTCAAACTAAATTGCAGAGCAGTTACTAACTTGCATTGGTTAAAGGGAGTTTGCAGGTAGGTGGTGCAGTGGATCGAGTCCCGGGCTTACAATCAGGAAGATTCATCTTCACGAATTCAAATCCGGCCTCAGACCCTTACTAGCTAGGTGACCCTGGGCCAGTCAACTTCAGCCTGTTTGCCTCAGTTCCTCATTTGTAAAATCAGCTGGAGAAAGAAATGGCAAACCACTCCAGCTTTTTTTTTTTTGCCAAGAAAACCTCCCAAAAAGGGGTCATGAAGAGTCATATAAGATTGAAAAGACTGAACAACTAAGAGTATTTTTCCTATGGGGAGTATCCTATTCCTACTAAATCACAAGTCCTGTCCACTGGGGGAAAAATACTATTAGGAAGTGTATTGGATGATCAGAGCAGAGGTTATCAAGTTTGGAGACTAAAATAGGAGAAAAATTTAAGAGCTGAACAAAGTAGGATGGATGGAGTTTCATTTCCTCTAAGCATAAATATAAAATGAAAATTAGTTCATATAACCTTTATATTTCAGTTTCATGTCTAGCTTAAAATGTCCCCTTCTTTTCTCCCATCCCCCAACCCTCCTTCACTTTTTCCCCTGCAGCTTCCACTTCTCGGTTCATTCAAATGCAAAGAACAAAGAAAACACACTGAATCAATTAGAAGGTGATTACCTGCCAACCTGCACACTACAATTTTTCAGAGGATTCTTAAAAGGTCACTACTTGGGACCCGACGCATAAATTCCAAGCAGCAACATTTTCCTTTCTCATTGGGACCTCCATGAAGAAACAACCCCAAGTTATAGGGTACCACAATTACATAGTTGTTTAATTATCTTAATTTATAAAACATGTGGCCTAAGTAAACCCAAAATTGGCACTGAAAGGGATAACAGGCTGAGCTTCAAGCCACATGAATGGGATATAACTCCTATGGAAATCAGTTGTAGCTGCCATACATAAGAGTTGTTTGATTGGGACTCAAGGTCAAGTGTGTTAGTTGTTTTCTCTTCTTCAAAAATAACCTCCTAGAAAGAGGAAAGAGTGAGTCAATTTGTTTCTCCCCTTCTCAATTTCTTCCTCAGAAGTCTATATGATTGATGTTATTTACTTAATATTAAACAAATATCTGTGTTTTTTCATTTTTATTTAAATGCATTCAGTCATCTTTTTATTTGTGTGCACCCTTTTGACCACAGCACAGGCTGCTTATTTAGTCTTCTAGCTACTAAGAAGTGACTGACAAATAGATTATTCCATCAATGAAAGTCCTTTCCTAACCCTGAACAAAGGCTTGCTTCTAAGTCAATCCAGAACTCAATTTTCATCTGTAGAAAACCTGAAAGGTCCGGCCTACTCCTGAATTTTCCCTTCATCCAGAAAACCCAGGGAAAACCACTGTGACTCCATAGCCAAAACCCAAGCCCTGTCTATCCTATTAGGCCTTGAATCCTTCCAGGTCACCTCAGAACTGTTTTAGTAGGCTCAATCCATAAAGTGCCAGGGAACACTTCAATACCACTTCCCAAGAATGTTATCACCCCCAACCACCTGTGCATCTGAAAGGAGTGAGTTTATTGTCATTTTTATCAATTCTGGCACCAAGAAAAGGCCATCAGGCAGAAAGCTACCTCCTCCTTAAACTATTCCCTAACTCACCCATCCACCACACAACTGACAAATTAACATCCCAAAAGCACAGGTCTACATCCTTCCCCAGAGCAACAAGTTTCAGCATTCAACTCAAATCTCATGTCTTTTTACATGAACTGTTAATGAAACCAAGTTTCCTGTATCTTGTACTTGCACAACTGATTTTTGGAACCTAAATGCTGGATTTCACATTTATTTTGTAAACTTAATCCTTGTTTAGGCTCATAATTCTAACCTCTTGATACCTTCCACTCCGTTGATTCTGTCATTCTGTCTTCCCTAAAGAGAGCCCAACTTTGTGGTAAGTGCTATTATCATCTACATTCCTTCCACACCTCCATCAAATTTACAGATTAAAGTGTTAAATAAGGCAAGGCCTCGTAAAAGACCACTAAATGAGCAGAAGCAAAGAAAAGTTAACAGAATGTCAGAGCAAGGTGAGCTTTCTTTTACTTTGCATTCCTTTCTATTTTTATGAACCTATTTGGAACTACATCACCAAGTACTTACCTGCCTTTACTACTATTCTCTCTAGTCTCTCAAAATAGACTGCAGGTGAAGACAGGAATCATATCTTCCTCACTAATCTGGCCTAATTGAGGGAAGAAGGCATATTTTAAATTCCTAAATTTCTAATCCCAGTTTTACTACTATAAGTTATCTTTGTGACCCTCTAAGCAGGTCACTTAATTTTTCTGGGCCTCAGTTTTTGCGTCTGGACTGGCTGATCCCTAAGATTCCTTATAGTTATAAAATTCTAAGAAAAAGTACTATGATCTTGCTGATATAAGCAACCACAGACTTCTGTAGAAACCAAAAGCGTGCAGAAACCCTTCCCTTTGACAAATTTAAAAGGTTATATTTAAAGCTTGCAAACCTGATTAAAAAAAACGCATCAACACAAGCAATATTCTAGAATATACCTACACACCATTAGAATTTGACTCAATTATCCCAAAATTTCAAGGATATCTAAGTTCAAATCTATGGAACTGCTTGAAGCAAAGATGATAAGGTAACACAAGAAGTGACTATGACTAATTTGTGGCACCTATAGAGTCCCATATTATCTAAAAATCATCTGACTGCTAAAATATGTAACATCTCAAGGAAAGAATGTATAGTAGAGGCAATAATTCATCTACAAGCTCCATGTTTCTTTTGAGATCATGGCATTCCATGCAACATCACTGGCAGTAATTTTTTAAAATTCTGAGTAAATGTTTTAATGTTGGGTAAATGAGGAAGAGAGGAGTTCTACCCTGTGAAGGAAACTCCCAAAAAATGAATTCCTTCTATCAATGCAAATTAACAACTATTCTACAACTTAAAGTTTTAGAGAGGTGCCTAGAGTATTGTGACTAAGTGACTCCCCCAGAACCATACATCCAATATATGTCAGAAGACAGGAAAGAGTGGGAGTTGGTATGCCCAAAGGGCTACAAAAATATGTGCATACCCTTTGACCCAGCAATAGCACTTCTAGGGCTATATCCCAAAGAGATCATACAAATGGGAAAAGGACCCACATGTACAAAAATACTCATAGCAGCTCTTTTTTGTGGTGGCAAAGAATTGGAAATTGAGAGGATGCCCATCAACTGGCAAATGGCTGACAAAGTTGTGGTATATGAATGTAATGGAATACTATTATGCTATAAGAAATGATGAACAGGCTGACTTCAGAAAAACCTGGAAAGACTTGTATGGTCCACTGCTGAGTGAAATGAGCAGAACCAAGAGAACATTGTACACAGTAGCAGCCATGTTTTGAGATGACTAACATTGACAGACTTAACCCTTCCCAAGACATCTCCAGAGGGCTCGTGATGGAAAATGCTATCCACATCCAAAGAAAGAACTATGAAAGTTGAATTGCTTTTTTTTCCTCTTCTGTTGAGTTTTGTTTCCTCTTTCTGGCAGTTCCTCCTATTGGTTTTAATTTTTACTTACAACACCACTAATGTGAAAATATGTTTAATAGGCATGTAAACGTATAGCCTATATCAGATTATGTGCCATCTTGGGGAGGGCAGTGGGAAGAAGGAGGAGAAAAATTTTAAACTCAAAAGATATGGAAGTGATTGTTGACAAATCGAAATAAATTAATAAAATTTTAAAAAATTTAAAAAAGAGTAGGAGTTGGGATATCAGTGATGCAGACTGAATACTAGAAGGTCGAGGAGGATGAGGACTGAAAAAAAAAGGCTTAAGTAACTAAAATATCATTGGTAACCTTTGAAAGAGTACTTTGAGTAGAGTAGTGAGGCTAGACTACAAAAGACTGAGGAGTTAGTGGATAGTAAAGAAATAGAAGCAATCAGTAGATTGCTTTTTCTAAGAGAGGGAAGATAGACAGATAGATAGATAAACAGATAGATAGCATGAGAGTATAACCATTGCAGAACTGAATTGGTCTAGAATTGTACTACCCGAAATTAAAGTAAAACAGTATAATGAAAGAATGTTTCTTAAGAGCTAGTTTTTATTTTACATTTTATTTGCAATTAAGTTATATTCTAACTTCCAAGTTAGGAATATGATGCACAAATTGATTGTAAAAGTCCATAAAAATGTTTTTCTTAAAAGATGATGCACTTTTGCGGCTATTTGTTTACAATGGCTCTCTGATGATAACTAATTTTGATCATATAATCTTCCCAATAAGATGCCACTGCCTTCTCTAGATGTTATTTTATATGTCAGAGTCCATGTAATCCTTTAAGGATCAAGTATTATGCTTTCTTTATGGTTCTGACAATAGTTCCTCTCTCTATGCTGTTATCCTTCCTTCCACATTTTTTTTTCTGAACACTACATTTCACTTGGTATTAACTTTACCCAAGTGCTGAAATACCTTGAAGTAACCAAGAATCCAGCTATGCATATTTTTGCTCTCAAATTTTCTTCATGCATTTGTAGAATGTTAAAGCTGAAAAGGGAACTTATAATTTGCAGATATAACTGGGGCCATGAGAGGTCAGCTAGTTAGCAGCAGAGCCAAGAATAAGCCCCAAGGTTTCCTGACTCCAGTACGTATATAAGTATATCTACGCAGTCACACAGACAAAGTTAATAACAACAACACATTTCTTCAGTTCCGTTAAGGTTTAAAAGGCCCTTTGCCCAAGGCATACTAATATACTACTGGGGAAATATAAACCACTCTAGAAAGTAGTCTGGAATTATGCTAAGAAAAAATAACTAAAATGTTCAGTTTCTTTGCCCCAGAGACCCCCCTTCTAGGCATATAGCTCAAGGAGATCAAAGACAGAAAAAAAGTGATATATAAACAAATATTTATAGCAGCATTTCCTGTAGCAGAAAGAATTAGAAGTTAAGACACTCGATGATGAGGGAATGGTGAAACAAACTTTGAAATAAAGGTGTAAGTGAATACTGCTGCCCCATAAAATTAACGATTATGAAAAATATATGGAAGCATTAGAAGGTTTATATAAATTGATACAGAGCAAAGTATGCAGAATCACAACAATATGAGGAAAGAATAAAAGAAAATGGAATTCTTGGCTCTGGAGAAGAAATTTTAAAATGCACCTCCTCATGGAGGTTGGGGGGGGAGTATGGATGTAGAATATCTCCTATACTGTCAAACTTTGTTGATGTGTTGGTTAAATTTGCTGGACTGCTTTTTTTTCTTCTACCTGAGGAAGGGAGGGGGAAGGATAAATTTGGAAAGGAAAGTAATATAAAAACCAAAGATCTCAACAAAAATGAAAAATAAAATAAAAAGCATTTTCACTTTATCTCTATCCTCACAGATAATAACAATGATGATAATAATAACTAATATTTACACAGCCAGGTACTGTACTAAGTGCTTTACAATTATTATTTCACTGATCCTCCCAACAACCCTAGGAGATAGGTGCTATTATCCCCATTTTACAGATGAGGAAACTGAAACAAACAGAGGTTAAGTGATTTGCTAAGGAGCATATGACTAGTAAGTATTTGAGGATGGATTTGGAACTCTGGTCTTTCTGATTCCAGGCCAGCTACCTAGCTGCCCCAGAGAGATAAAGAAAATAATAAGATATTTTCTGCCATTGCACTGGGAAACAACTCACTATTTTATAGGCACAGCATGTGTATATATGTGTATACATATATGTATGCATGCATGTATATGCATGTACCTGTATGTATATGTATGTGTCTTTGCAATGTTACAGCTACCTGACTTTTCTATCAGTAAGGATCTAAGGTGCTTTCTATGTATCAGTCATTTTGCTAAGCTTTAGCGGACAGAGCAAAAAGCAGAAACAGTCCCTGCCCTTAAGGGGTTTACATTCAAATGGGAAAGACAAGAAGTATTTAAAACAGGTATACCACTATACATACAAAACAGAAGGCTGGCTTAGAAGAGGAAGGCTCTAGTAGTTGAGAAGATCAAAAAAAGCTTCCTATAAAGCTGGAATTGAGCTGTCTCATAGAAGCCAGGGACTGTAAGTAGTAAAGAAGTGTTGGGGGCAGGGAAAGGGATGTAGTGGGGAGGGAGAGGACACAACCAGCCAAAGGCATGGAGATGGGTGATGTAAGAGTAGTAACAGAGTCAGAACAAAAATGATACATATAATAATAAAAATCTGAATCACAGAGTGAGTAGAAGGGAGTCAAGTGTGGAAAGACTAGAAAGGTCAGAAGGGCCAGGTGAGTGAAGAGCTTTACATGCCAAGAACAAGACCTATACATTTGATCTTGAAGTAACAGGGCATGACTGCAGTTTTCAGAGTGGGGAGGAGGGAAGGGCAATTTGGTCAGACCTGTGCTTTAGAAAATCATTTTGGCATCTGGGTAGAAGATTGACTGGAGTGGGGAGAGATTTGAGGCAAGGAGACCAATTAGAAGGCAGTAGTCCAGGTGGGAGGTGATGAGGACCAGAACAAGGACAGTAGCTGTATGAGTGGTGAGACCAAAGGAATAATCAGGACATCGAAATTGATCATACCTCAGAATTCTCTCTCTGAGCCTCTCCTTTAAAAAAAAATTCATAGGAACAATCCAGCAAGAACTAAAACACTGTATTCGTGCCACAGTTTTGAAGCCTCTTTAAAACTGGGAGAGTCCGACTAATGTAGAGTACTTCGTATATAGTCTGTTTATACTTAAATGAGGGTAGAGAACTGAAATAAAATATATTTACAAATACATTCCATGTGTGTTTCACCAATTTTAATAATGTATGTGTGGGATTTTAAAAGTATTGAGCGCCATGGAGACAAAAAGACGTAAGGTATAAAAAGTTTGAGTTGAAGAAATCTCATTATACTCTTTGCTTTCTTTCTTTTAAAGAGATGTCTTCTGGATATTACTGTAAAAGAAGCATGAGAAAAAGAATAAAGTTCAAGATAAATATCTCAGTTTACTAAAGTCTAAATGGATATATAAATCCTGACAAGTGTTAATGATATTTTGGCATAATGTGTCATGTCAATACATAGAAATGTACAAGTATTATTCCCTTTAGACTCTTTAATGTGCTACACAAGTATCTCTGCATAATTTTAGATACATGCAGCTGCAGCACAACTTTACTAGTCACAAAGGAAGAAACAGATCCTAATACCAAATAATTCCACTCCCCAAAATAGAGGCAGACATTTCCAACCCTTTAAATAAAAAAACAAACATCGTCTGAAAATTCCCCCTGAGAGGCTTGTGGTTGACAACTTTACCTTGAGCAAATTTAAAGCCAAGAATCTAAGTTTGGAAGGTAATTCCTTCCTGTTCTTCTTCCTCCAGCATGCATGTGGGCTGAATCATGAATGGTACTTTTACAATTATTCTCTACATGGTAACCCCAGGAAATAACAGAATTAATTGCAAATGTGGTTTTCTCCATAAAATTACATGAATTGACACAAATAATCTATCAAATATAACGTGGATTCAATTCAATTCAACTAGTATTTTGAGTGGCTATATATATAAATTGTGTCACCATTGAGCAGACCAGAAACTTGTTAGGATATAAAAAAACAAGGCGGGGGGGAGAATAATCCCTGTCCTTATATTCTGAAGCTAATATTTTATTAGGAAAAAACAATATAACAACAAATTAAATGCAAAATAATATTCAAATTAAGACACAATAATTCTGTCAAGGGGAAAGAGAATATTAGCAATTGTGAGGATCATGAAAGGGCTTCTCTAAAAAGATCAAGAAAGTACTGGGAGAAAACCAGAAAGGCTGGATTTTAGCTTTAACAAGATTTATCAATAGTAAATTTCATCACTTTCTCAAATGAAACGATGTATTCGAAAGTTGCTTTGTAAACTAATTCAACTGAACAAGTATTCAGTATGCCTATTATTTTTGAGGCATAGTGATGGAGATCTAGGAACACAAAAACAAAGATAAAAGGAGCCCCCTTCTTAAAGAAGTTTACATTCTATTGAATTATAAGCCACTAGGTAAATGTACCACATCGTTATCATATCTTATCTCTTTGGATCCTCAGAACAATCCTGCACAGTAAGTGCTATTATTATTACAAATGAAGAAACTGAGGCTGGAAGGGTAAGCAACTTCACCACTGGGTCATACAACTATTAGCTATATCTGAAGCAGCATTCAAACTCAGCGTTGTTTCTAGAATCAAATGAAATAATATACATAAGGTGGTTTGAAAGCCTTAGTGTGTGCAATATAGATGTTGTTATTAGCTAGCTATTATAACTAACCCTATCTCCAAAAAAAATCTTTTTTTAAATGATTGAATCTCAAACAAAGAAACCAATATAAACAACCAAAAATATTAGTTGAGTGGTACACAAGAAATCCAAAACAAAAGATGGCAAAGGATAAATAACATTAGATTATAGGAGACAGATGCTTTCAAAGCATAGTCTAATTTGTAAAGTTACACAAGACAGCAGTTTCTGCAAAGCTGTGGAGTAGGAGAGTAGATGGAACTTCCCACCAAACTGGTGTAGAATTGCACTTTTTTCCATCTCTTTAATGAGAAGTCAAGTGTAAAGATTCCCTAAAGATACCACAACCTAAATTTCTCCATTGGAGGTCACTCCCTTCACTCTAACCATCCCCACCCTAAGGAAAGGGCCAGGAGAAATGGGCATATTCCTTCTTTTCTCACTTTTAAAATATTATTTGCCAACTGTGGCTGAACTTTCCTCTGGTGAAGTCCAAGAAGTTTGCATACAACTCTCTCTCCCCATCCTTACAGTTGCCATCTAGTGACCCCCAAGTGATTCTCGCAACATCCTCTAAGACTTCAGTCCCTTGCTCACAGTGTTCTCTCCACATCCCCTGCCATCATCCTCAAGCCTTTAATATTCATGTTGATGACCACTCTAACAACCTGACCACAAAATTCTCCTCAGAACTCTTCAATTCCAATAACCTCCTTTCCCAACCTTTAGTCAGCTACTTGCCAACATGAATTATAACATATAACTTCAGACCTGACCATCTCTCTCTGAACTGTACAACCAGTCAACCTCTTCCATGTCTCACACCCACACAAAATCTACTTTTCACCCTCACAGTGACCTTCAGTCCGTCCCTCCACCCACTCCTATTCTTCCAGTTCATCTCTGCCACTCTGACTTCACTTTCTTCTAGACTTAGCTACTCTAATATTTCACTATATAAAATCCTAAAAACATCTAAATATTTACAGCAGCAACTTTATAATAGCAAAGGACTGGAAACAAAGTAGATGCCCATCAATTGATAAATGGCTGAGCAAATCATGATACAAGAAGGAAATTAAGTATTACTGTACAGTAACAAATAATGCATATAAAGAAAGCAAGAGAAACATGAAAGACATAGGAATTTATGCAAAATGAAATAAGTAGAATTAGGAAAAAATATAAACAATGAGTATGATACAAATGGAAGTAATAGCAACAAAACAATTAAAACTGAATACTTCTAAATCATAATGACCAGGTGTTGTCCCAAAGAAGAGATACAACCAGCCTCTACCCTCTGGCTCCCTCCAACGCACTCCCTACCCCCATCTTCTTTGCAGAGCTGGAGTACTATGGATGTGGAACACTTGCATGTCATGTCAGCCTCATTCACTGTCCATTAGTTTTGTTGATTTCTTTTCGACTTTTTTATTCTGTTGTAAAGCATGGTTCTCTGGGAGGGAGAGAGAGAAGAATATATCGGGAAATGTATGTGATCTAAAAACAAAAGCTATCAATCAAAATGTCTTTTTTTTTTAATTTCACTAGCTACTATCTTAGAATCCTTTGCCCCCAGCCTTCCACTATGCCCAACATAGTTATGAATCTTCATCCTTCAGTAACCCCTACTGTCTAATTCCTAACACAATTAAGTAGTATAGTAGATAGATCACTGGATTGAGAGTCTGGAAGACTCGAATTCAAACCCTGCCTGAGGCACTATGATCCATGACAACTGTTTCCCTATCTGTAAAATGGGGCACAAACCCTAAAGCACTATATAAATACTAACAAGATTAAACTGATTAAACTCAATCTAAATTAATGGTACGGAATCTTGGCTAAGCCTTCGAAGTACTTGAAAATCCTACTCTGGTTTTGTCTTCTGGCTTAATTCCTTACTTTAATTGTTTGAAGCCTATTTTCTCTCCTCTCAGTCCAACTGAACGCCCTTCCCCTTCCTACTCAAAGCACATAGCCCGTGGTCCTACTTCACCTAGAAGGCTGGCCTAGCTTACATTCCCTCTTTTCTTTGCTTTGATGGTCTTTCTCAGACTCTTCCAACCACCCACTCTCCCTACTATTATTCTCTTCCCTTTAATAAGGGTGTTCCTCCAATGTCTATCCTTGGCGTTCTTTCCTTATTTTCCTTCATTCTCTTCCTTGACAATCTTATTCATACCAGGTTGCCCCTATATACTGATGACACCCAAATCTCTATTTGCATTCCTGAATGAACTCTCTTCAGACCTCCTTTATCATATCTCCCAACTGCCGGCAAGTTTTGTCTACTGTACTTATAGCTCAACAAGTCCTAAACAAAAATTATTATGCATAGGATTATAGATTTGGGGCTGGAAGGGACTTTAGAGATCGTCTACTTTGTCCTCTATCTCTCCCCAACTCCCAGTTTTAAAGAGGAGAATACAAGCACCGGCCCTAGAGGACCTGAGTTCAAATCTGGCCTCAGACACATAACACTTACTGGCTGTGTGACCTTGAGCAAGTCACTTAACCTCATTGCCTAGCCAAAAAAAGAAAAAAAAAGAAAATAAAGAAGAGAAAACTGACATCAAGAGATGGTCAGTGATTTGCTCAAAGTCACACATACGAGCAGGAGGCCAGCATTTAAACCAAGGTCCTCTGACTTACCCACTACTCTTTCCACCATAACATGCATTCAGCAAACAGATATTATCTTTTCCCCCGTTCTTCACTTTACCACGTATGTTTCCACCAATTCACCTAACTTCCCATGTCTGAAACCTTACCTTTGATACTTCCTTCTCCTTTGCTTCTCAAATCCAAGCGGTCATCAAAAACTGACATTCCACATTCCCAACATCATTTTTACGCATGCCCTCATATTTGTTCCCATTCCCACCACCCCGGCACAGGCCTTCATGACCACCCACTTAGAATACTGCAAAAGCCTCAGGATTACTCCCTGCCTTTGCTCATACTATTACTCCCTGGCCTATGAAGTCCCCGTCACCCCCACTCTATCAGCTGAATTCCAGCTCATCTTTTAAAACCCAGAACACTACTTCCTCTTTAATAAAACTTTCCCTGATTCCTACAGACCTAACTTTGTTTTATAACCAGCTGATATATTCGTCTAATACATAATACTTAATAAGCATTTTTTGAATGTTGATTTCTAATAGTTCCCCACACCTTAACTCCCAAGTTACATTAGTGACCAACTGCTCACCAGAGTACAAGCTATATATATATATATATATAATATATATAAGGAGTTCTTCATAATTTTTATGTGTTGGACCACTTTGGAAGTCTGGCAAAGTCTATGAACCCCTTTGCTAAATTATGTTTTTAAATGCATAAAATAAAATACATAAGATTACAAAGGAAACCAAAATGCACAGAGCCCTAGTTCTACAGTCAGGAAGACCTGAGTTTGAATCCAGATTCAAACACTTACTAGCTGTGTGACCCTGGACAAGTCACTTTACCTTGGTCTGCTTCAGTATCCTCATCTGTAAAATGGGGACAATAACACCTATCTCTCAGAGTGGGTACGTGGATAAAATGAAGTAATATTTGTAAAATGTTTTGCAAACCTTAAACTGCCATATGAATGCTTTTTACCATTATTGTTATTAATCCAGTTAACAAAATCTTTAAAAAATATAGACCCCAAGTTAAGAACTTTAGCTCTAGTAGCTGACAGCTGAAATGCTGTATATGATGTCAGACAAAAGTTGCTTTGTCAGCTGGTTTTCTAAACCGTCATATGGAAAGGCTCTATTAGGGATACTGTAGGGAAGGGACTGTAGTGGTAAATGACAGTGATTATAAAAAAAAAAAAGAAATTTAATACCTTGAAAAACCTAAAGCTACTTATAAATTTATGTATTATATTATCTTTAAAAATATACCAACAACATAAAAATAATAGATAGCATTTACATAGTACTCATGTGTTATCTCACTTGATCCTGACAACATCCCTGGGAGTAATATTATTGATATTATTATCCCCATTTTACAAAAGTAACAGAAGCAGGGAGAAATTAAATGACTTGCCCAGGGTCACATGGCTAGTACATATCTAAGGCAAGATTCAAACTTATGTCTTCCTGACTTAAGTCCAGAACTGTATCAAAGACATGAAACATCTAATTTTACTCCAGAATTTTCCCATTCACCAAATAATAGCTACTAGCCTGCCTTACAAATTAAATCTGAATTGTGCTGTGATAAGGGCCCTGGGCTTTGAATCAAAAAACCAATCTCCTGGTCCTGGTACTGCCAATTAGTAGCTATATGACCACAGAGAAATTACTTGACCTGAGACTCATTTTCCTCATCTGTAAAATGAGTGTTTGATTCTAAAGTCCCTTCCAGCTCCAATATTTTATGATTCCAGTACAAGAAACTGAAATTTTAAAAAAAAATAGTTCTCATAAACCAACAGGCCTACCAAAATTCCATCTGGTCTACAAAATATGCATTGGGCACTGCCACGATTTGGAATCAGACCTACAAACAGATCCTGGCTCTGCATTTTATTCAGTTTGACCTTGGCAGAATCACTTCATCCGTGAGCTCTCAGCTTCCTCAGGGAAATGAAAGGGTTGGAATTATGATCTCTATGATTCCTTACATCTCTAAATACCCACTGAGCCACAAGGCTAAAAGACACAAACATCTTTTTAGAGAAAGAATACTCAACCAGTAGATTGGGATCTCTGAATAGTCTTTGAAAGCCCATGTAGTTTATCTCCAAGCAAGAAGCAAATACCAGGCCCTTCTCAGCGGCAGGCTTTTTCTGGAATTTTGCCCTCTCCCACACTACTGAGGAAACTTTACTATCTTCCCTTCTGTGGTGATCTCTAGGGATTTCTCAAAATAAAAGCATTGTCTCTTAAAAAAAAAAAAACAACAGAGAACTCAGTCTATGGAAAACATAGCTCCAATGAGTAAGTCAGTCACTACAATGGATGGACATGAATAATTTTCAAAAGAAAAGCTATCAACAACCACATGAAAAAATGCTCCAAATCATTAATAAGGGAAAAGCAAATTAAAACAATTCTGAAATTTCACTGCATACCCCTCAGATTGACAAAAATAACATGTTGGAGGGGATGTGGGAAGATAGGCACACTACTGTACTGATGGTAGAACTCTGAAATGGTCCAATCTGACCACTAAAGAAAACAATTGGGAATTATACGTTTTAAAAAAAAATCACTAAACAGTAAATATGACTGACCCAGATATGGCTACTAAACATATATCCCAAGGAGATTAATGACAGAAAAGTACACTTGCTCTCCTCTCTCTTTGGGAATAGATATAGATATAGATACAGATATTGATACTGATATAGATATAAATATGTATGTGTACACATGTATACACACAGATAGATATATATATATATAAACATATATGCACATATATACACACACGTATATCAAAATATTCACAGCAGTATTTTTTGTAATAGGAAAGAATTAGAAGTAAAGTAGGTGTCGATTAAGAGGGAAATAGGTTGCAGCATATGAATGTGAGCCATAAGAAATGATCACTATAATGTGCTTAGACAAATTTTAGAATACTGGAATGAACTCATGCAAAGTAAACCAAATCAAAAGAACAATTAACAGAATGACCACAATAACAAATACAAAAACAACTCTGAAAAACTTTGGGATTCTGAACAATGAGGAGTTGATAAAGTATGCCTCCTGCCTATGCAGAAAAAGGTGATAGATGAAAGGGGAAGGATGAGACATGACCAAAATGTGTTGGTTTGTCTTGCTTGGCTATACTTATTTGTGATAAAGGAGGGTTCTAAGGTAGGATGGGGTGGTCACTGGGAAGTGAGTGACTTCTGAAAAGAGCACCAACAAAATATTTTTTCATAAAAAGAAAAGAGAGAAATATAATCAAGGGTTTCTCTTCACAGTCTGATGAAAATCAAATAAAAAAATGCAAAACCCAAAAAGGTCCACTAAACAAAACCACTTTACCATCTGTAAAATGGGGATGACAATAACTGTACAGAACCTATCTCAACAGGCTGTTACAAATAAGTGATACATCCTTTACACATAAGTTGTTTCTCCTAGAAAGGCTTTTTTTAAAATACTGTGTGCTACATATGAATCCCTGGAAATGTTCTAAACTGGCACAAAATCAGCAGTGTGTTTTACAAATATAGATGTAAGAATTTTTAAAAGCCAAATTACGATTTAGACACAACAGCATCCTTTTATTGATCTCTACTGTCATAAAATGACAGTCCTGGTCTTACAGTACAAAACTGAGAATGTTTGAGTTTTATTATATGACAGAATATGTAATACAGCTGTATTATAGTTTGCGATTAAATTGTAACTGATAACAGGTCACTGCAAGCATAATGAACCTAACTATGTAGAAATGCATTCTCTCCTTCACCAATTTTCCTAAATAAAAAATAAATCTTTAAAGCAATGGATTTTTGTCAGCTGAAAAGAGAAACTGCAAATTACATTTATATTTGTAAAATACACCACTGTGTGACCTGAACAACAGACTTAGACTTAACAGTGTCTCAGTTTCTCAACAGTAAACTAGAAACCACAATAATAATGATAAGTGAGAGGACTGTAATGGACATGGTTGAGACCTAAAATTGCTTCCAAATTACCCTGAAATACAAATGTAAAATAATAGCTAATATTTCTTAACTTTTTTCAAGCTCTTAGAAATACTTCTTACAAGGTTTCTTTCTCGTGCCAGTATTTGCTTACAGGGAATTAATAAAATGTTACAGTGCTGTCACATGCAATAAAGTCCTATTTATCCATAATCTAATCAGAAAGCTCAAAAGAACTAGAATGTTTTCGATATTATACAATATCTGATATTCATTTTAATAATTAAAGATTATGGGATCCTACATTTCTGGATCATCAAAATTTAAGCTATATTTAGCATAATTTTATTGCTAAACAATTTTCATTTGTTGAGAATATTAAATATAATACCTAAAATGCTCTCTTTCTCAAACATAATAAACAGTCATTTACAGTTTTTCTAGAAAATATGATTCTATTTCCTGAATAAAAATGTATGATCACTAAATTGAAATTACAATGCAAAGCAAAATATAGGCTGGAATATTAAACATAAGCAATAATTCATTTGGCATCACTATTTATACAACCTGTTACAATAAAAAAATCAGTCTGAAATTTGAAGTTGATGTTATCCCTGATTATAAGTTGAGGGGTAGGGTGGGGTGGGGCATGGAGCAGCTCGGCCAGCTCTTAGAAAAGACAAACTAAAATGATCTATTAATACATGGATTCTTAATCTGGAATCCATAAACATTTTTAAAAATCTTCTGGATAACTGTATTTCTACATAAGTGGTTTCCTTTGTAATCCTACGTATTTTTTTTTATGCATTTAAAAACTTTCAGGCAACTAGGTGGCATAGTGAATAGAATACCAGGCCTGGAATCAGGAAGAGTAATCTTCATGAGTTCAAATATGACTTACTAGCTGTGTGACTCTGGGCAAGTCACTTACCCCTGTTTGACTCAGTTTCCTCATCTGTAAAATGTGCTGGAGAAGGAAGTGTTTTTGCCAAGAAGACCATGAAGAGTTGGACACAACTGAACAACAAAAACATTCTGAGAAAGTATGAACATTCCAAATCTCCAAAGGGGTCTGTGGCAAGGTTACACACCCCTTTCAGTAATAGCTCCCATGTGCTTCAATGCAAAATAACTGGTTTTAAGCTAGATCACTCACCTCCTTTTTGGTTTCATGGAGTAAATTCAGCCTGCCTTGGGAAACCATATTTGTAAGAGGATGGGTTGAGTAAGTCCTATTCCAATGTCTTATAGAAAAGAAGTGGAACTGGGTTTCCCAGGGCTACAGCAGGAGGATACACACTTTAGCAAATTCTATCAACCTAAGAAGGCTTCGAGTATGGGCCCAGTGATTGACCATACATCTGTTGGCCAAAGACCAACTTACCTAAGTAGAGAGACAGACAGACAGCTTCATCACCAGGCTGGCTAATTCATCTACAGAGTTAGGGAGTGTCTATGGTATAGGAAGTACCCACAAAAAATGCAACAGGACTCTTTAAAGAATTTAAGCATACTATGTAGCTCCAGAGTCAGATGGAGTCAATATGCATCAGAATTCTATCAAAATAAGTTGTCATTAAGACTAAGCTGAAATATATCCCTAAAGTCACATATGGAAAAGGTGACTTAAGAATTTGGTGTGTCTAATCACCATCAGTGAAAAACTTTTCACTCGTCTTTGTGGTTGTAATACAGTATACAAATAAAACCAGGGGCCAGTTCTGGCCTAAATTTCAGCCTACATTTTGGGATACCAATTCTATAGGAAGTAAAGCGGTAAGACCTGAAATAGCATTAAAAGATAGTGCCAGCCTGAAAAATCATAACATTAATGGCTTTCCCTACTTCCTCGGCCTTAATGGACATCCAATTTAGCCAGTCAGTCTGGAAAGGCAGTGAGTTCAAACATGGATGCCATCACATTCCAAACTTAAGCAAGAAGTTCACTGGGTACGTGCCAGGGAACTTGAATTTTGGATTGTCTGGATAAACAACAGAAATGTAACAACCCAATGTTTCTGGCTGTTTCTCAAAATTAAGAAATACTAAAGTAACCAATATTGACCCAATGCAGTGGCCTATGATTATTCCACTGAAGCCCAGAGGACAATGCGCCAAAAAAACAAATTAAATGCCTAATTAGGATCACAGATTTAGAGCTAGAAGAGACTCTGAAGGCCATCAAGTCCAACACCTTGACTTTTACATCAAGTAAACTGAGGCTGAGTGACATTAAGTGATTTGCCCACAGCCCCACAGATAGTGTCAGACACAGGATCTGAATTCAGGTCTTCCTCACCCCATACACCGTGTGTTCAATTCACTGTACTAACCAGCTGCCTACCTGTAGGTGTTTTGGAAAGTTCACTTTGACTTTCTGCATTAAATTGAAAGCAGAGTATCTCCTTTACTTTCTACCAAAATCTTAACCATTCTTTATAGACCAACTAAAACCCATGACAAGTCCACAGTGGTCTCTTCCTCTTCCAACTCCCATTAGCATTTATTATCTGTGCCAGGCAACTGGCACTTATATACTACTTTACATTACTAATTATTACTTTATGGGTTTTTGCCTTGCAGTGCCCTTGTCTAACACATTCTGTATCCCCCACAGTGCCAAACAATAACATTTGTTGACAACTGGCTTGCTGGTTGTATGTACCTCTCAATTCTAAAACAAAATGTTAAAAGTACCATGACAACAGTGAAGATGAACAGTATCATTCTTGCCCTTCAATCAGTAATCTCTCCCCTTAATCTTTGTACCCTTTTTTAAAAAGTATTACCCCATACTACAGATTTCTATTTTTAAATTCTTCATGGATACTTTTCACCTCACTCTCCATAAGAAATATGATTTTTAAAAAGTAATATGCAAAACTTCCTTTTAAAAAATAAAAATATTTTCTTCCATTTTAATCTTTTAAATATGTCTTCCAATTAATTTCTGAACATTCTTCCCACATCTGAAGTAGATTCCCAATGAGTATTTTGATCATGACAAGGCATTAGCATAACCATTTTTAAATCAAGTTCAATGACACACTGCTAAAGAAGAAATGTTGGGAGTGAATTCCTTAAGGTTACATCTCTCCCCTGAGATTTTGAAACTCTTTCGCTCAGACCATGTGTTCTTTTCCCTTTCCAAACATGTTGACTTTTAAATTCTCTTCCCACATTCAGTTTTGATTTTTGTTGTTTCATTTTAGTCAGTGTGGTCAACTGGGCCATTGGGTAGAGACCTATAAACACTGCCAAGGGGGAAGGGGAAGGAGAGAAGCTAAGGGAAAAATATAACGTCCATATTCTGGCTGTAAAGAGGTCAGCTATTTCCTTCACACTAAAAATAGTCATGTTAAAAAATGTTTATCTTTCCAACTTAAAAAAAAAAGCATAGTTTACAAAATCATTTTCATCTTGCTTCCTGATTAAAACTTTTTTTAAAATGTACTTGGTGGTGAAAGATAAACAGCCTACTGTCCATATTGTACATTTAGTTTTCAAAGAGGGAAAGAGGGCAAATCCAAGATGATCAAAAACCACAACAGAGATGTTCCTTCCTTACATTGCACAGAATCATTTATTATCACTCAACACCAGGCTTCAACACTACACAAACATGTGTGTAAAAACACATCTACAGCATGAATCTTACCACCAGTTAAAAACATGAGAAGTGAGGCAGCCCAGAATCTGAAGTTTAATTGTTTTCTTTCCAAGTAGGAAATTGGGATAGAATCTTTAGTTATGACCTCAAGATCTCTTGTGTTGGTTAAGGCCTGAGAATACTTCTCAAAGCTTAGTTATCACACAACAGTGATCCATCCTCTTTCTCCCTGGAGGAGGGAATTCCTGGCCTTTAATAGTTTTCTGGCTACTCGTTGCCAATAGAAAGAATACTGGACCCTTGGAGTGAGTACATATGTGAGCTAAAGTATGGATTTATCTTTCTCCATCATCATTTAAAAAATAAATTTATACCATATAATTATTTTTAAAAGTCATAAAGCTATTCAAAAGACCCAGCAATGAAGTGTTTATAGTAGCAAACTTTCAAAAATGTGTTTACTCTGAGAGCTCTTTTATTTTTGTGATGATCCCAGTTTATTGGCTATACTATGAATCAATCAACTTTTTTTTAAAACAAGGAAAGGTTCTGACATTAACAATAACAACAAAAATCATAATAAAGCTTAGCACTTTGGAAGACTTCCACTGGACCAGAGATGGGGAGAGAGCTATGCATTAAAATCTATGCCAAGGTTAATATTTCTGCACCCAAGTCAAAAAAAGTTTTATCAAAGTCATATATGTGTATGTGTGTGTGTATAATATATACACACATATATATACATATACATATATACATATACACCAGCTCTCAGTAATCTAGAAAAAAAAAGGAGGAAAACTTTGACCCAGAATAATAAAAACTGAACCAAAACAGATGACTTTAGACAGTACTTATTATTTTTCCAGCCATTTTCACATACATCATCTCATTTCACGTTTTTGAAAAGGCTAAACAAGGATTATTATTAGCCCAATTTTGCAGATTAGCAAACTGAGACATATAATATTCAAATTACCTGTTTAAAGTTCATGGTTAGTCATACAAACATAACCAAATCTTTGGTCTTCTAGTCCAATTTTAGTTCCAACACTCTCTGTACTACTCTCCCAAGGCCTTCTAAAGACCAAAAATGATGTACAAATGGCAAATTAGATACCCATTAACATATAGAACTAAAATTACTGTTTATATTTCTGGTTGAACTGCTTACATAGCTAAATGAAGAAACTGCCATGTAACTTATTTCAAAATCTGTATAGGACAGGGAACAACATACACAAAATGCAATGACGCCATCGTCATAATTCTGCAACTGGATAGACTTGGAGAAGAAGACCTGGACCAGCTGTATGACCCTGAGTAAATTGTATAACCCTTCCCAGCCTCAGTTTCCACAGATGTAAAATGGAGATACTATCTCACTTGTAAGGAAAACACTTAGTAAGTCATAAAGTACAGGCCATGACTCATTTATATAGTATTTTACAGTTTACAAACCACTTTTCTCACCAATGATGCGGGAAACACTAATAAGTAAGAGGCCTACCAAAACATGAAGGCAACTCTGGGTGCTCAAACACTATGCTGGCAGAGAACAAGCTATGGGAATGTATATACCCACATTTTCTATTATGAATGGAAAGTCTATGACGGATGACCTCTACTTAGCATCAAAATATAAGTGCCTACCATGTTCTAGGTGTGGAAGACACAAGGACAAAAAACGAAATGGTCATGTACAAGACAATATATACAGACAAGTATAGATGTAATGATATATTCAAAATAAATAAAAGGAAATTTAGAGAGAACATCACAAAAATACTATGACACGAGAAATGCTTTTAAATGAATTCTGTTTTATTAATCAGAATGGTACCTCTATATATATTTGAAAATAGCAATACCTATACATGTAAGATATAGCTAGAGAAGATGTTTGATTATTATAGGTATTAAGTTGGTTGATAATTAATGACAACAAGCATGTAGATTCCTTTACCCCTCATAACTCAGGCCTAGGCAATCCTTTTCCTACAAGTTGGGAACTACTGGCTTCCAAGAAACCCTAGCAATGGGCACTGTTGGCTAAGGATGCGGTTAGCTAAGTTTGAAGAGGCTGGTCCCCAGAGCCAGTAACTTATAAAACTACCTACACCAAGCTGAGGAGGGTTTGCAGTGAGTGTACCCACACTGAAATCACCACAAATCAAACAGTAATCTCATGAAACAGGTAGGACAATTAGAGTTTATTCCCACTTTGGGGACAATGAGACTGCAGTTCAAAGACGTATAGTCTATTGTCACATAGCTAAGAGGTAGTCAGTGTTCTGTAGGTCCAATACCCATTCCTACTCGTGTGGAAAATAAGTGTTTGTTGGGGTTCTGATAAGAGTTTTGAGGGAGAGGATTGTGATGAGGTAGGACTCACCACTGGCGGACTCCAAGCTAAGGAGTTACGGCCAAACTAGGCAACTCTTCTCTGTGACTTAATATACAGTAAACTAGAAGAGTTCAAAAGAAGTTCTAAGTGGTGGAAATTACTTTGGGAGATACAGGAACAACAAATGAAATTACTCTAGACTTTCACCTCTTCCCCTAGCCTTTACAAGGAGGTGCGAACAATTAAGGACGGGCCAAGAGGTGTGTAAAAAAAGCAAGAATGACAAAAGTGTTAAGGCTTGTCTATTAGAGCAGGATCCCTGAGGGCAAGAAGAGCCCTAAAGAAAGTTTAGTACAGTGCTCAGAACAAGCTTACTGAATAGTCTACAAATGTTACCTGGTTAGGATAACTAACCCTGGACACAATTTGCTACCCCCTGGACTGAAAGAAGAAAGTTTTCTCCTACTTAGATCATAATTACTTTCATTAACAGACAAAAATATTTAAACAATGTTACTGAAATATTTTAAATTCATTTATTTCCCCAGACGATCTTTCAAAATGAACTTATACTCTATCCGCTTTGTGCAAATTTCTTCCTACTTGAACCTTCGGGGCACGCAGGACAACTCTGACACCCCTGAGGCCTAAATACACATGGGACAACAGAACAGCATGATAAACTTACCATTTTTGTCCCACAGGTGTGTGAAGTTTAAAAGTGTGTTCAAGTAATTAGATTCAAGGAAATAGAGGCAGACCATAAACGAGTCCTTTCTTTCTTTCTTTCTTTCTATTATTATCCTATATTTGTTACCCAGTTGCAAGTTTCCCCTGAAGTATGCACTGTATGCATAAAATCAGGCATCTAAAAGTAATAAGCATATTAAAGTCTTAATTGTCGCACTCTATATTTACTGTACGTACTACCTTATAATCTGTTCTAACATTGTTGCACACTCTTTTTTGGTAAAAATATTCAAGGGCCCTTGCCTTTTTTTTTTTTTGGAAGATAAGTACACATGGCCCGAACAGAAAGGTTTCTCTTTCCCTCCCCCTCCCGGTCTGTAGCTGTGCCCCTCCCCCTTTCAGGTTAAAAGTGAGTTCTAGTGCCTGCCAGGAAAAGAAAAATATCATATAATAAGGAGGGGAAAACAACTTTGTAGAAATCAGAAATACTTTACAGATGCGATCAGAGTTTGTCTTTTTTTTTCCTAAACAGTGTTACTGACTTGAAATTAAATACCTAGAAATCTAACTTTTAATATTTTAACAGCAATAATGCTTTTCAGACTACAATAACATACAATTAAACAGGTCCAGCCCCCAATTATACGTGAAATCAAACCCTATTAAACCAAATATCAAAACAACTGCTCAGATGAAAACAGTACGAAAGCAGCAAAGTGAAAAAAATAGCCAAGAATTGTTGGGATTTAAGGTGCTCCCACGGGCTTTCATAACAGAAGTCTCTCTCTTGCAAGCACACCATTTAGGAAGGGGGTGGCAATTTCTTTGGCGGGGCACAGAATCCAGATGATCAAGCAAGGCATCTTTTCACATTAACAACGTAAGCAACAGGTCTGCAATTTTGTTTTCTTGCGAAGTGGGCAACCTCCTGCACACACTTTAATAAAAGCCACCCTCAATCTATTTCATAACATTGAACACTGTTCGCACTAGTTGGCTGAAGGGGGAGGGGAGGAGAGTGGCTTTCAAGTTACTTGACAAGTATGGCAAATTGTGCTTCAAAAAAACACAGACATGCACACCCACTAACTTATTTAACTATTTGGAGTTCAACTTTGATCAATTTTCTCGAGTGTAATTCCAATCCTTGCTGTATCTAATACTGTAGATGAATGGGATTCCCCTCCCCCACCCCTGGGCTGGTGGAAATTCCACACCATCTGCAATGTGAATACCTTACATTTAGCAGTTTTTCCAATTAAAAATACAGCCTCTGAAAGCCAAGTGATTATTCCAAAAACTCTACTCCAAAGTTATTGATCTTTCTTCTCCAGCCCCCCAAAAAGGGGGGGGGACCAAAAAAATAAAAAACCCACAAGCCTTAGGAACACTTCAGGAGACACCAAATTTTGTTATTGTTCAAGACTTAAAAAATTCACCACCGTCTCCAAACCTAACCCAACAATCACAAAATAATCACAATTATAAGCCTTTCCTTTAAGAAAGCCAGCCACTTTGTCCAGATGATTTAAGACAACAAAACCACATAACACATACTATAGACACTCAAGAGCAAAATGTGAGGAATCCTAAGAGAAACACAGCCATAAATCCAAAAGGGGGGGTGGTGTTTGCAAAATAAATAAATAATGACAACCACCACCAAAAAAAGGAACCTAGGGAAGTTTGGGGGGGGGTGTTATGGCAAGCAGGGGCCAGTTGATCAGAAAATTGCAATACACACACATATATACACACACTCCACCTCCCTTCCCCCCTTCTCTCTCCCTCTCTCTCTCTCACTCTCTCTTTCTCCCCCCCCAAAAGGTCTAAATGATGAATAATCAGCCCTCCAAACTCACCTCACTCCAAGTGTATTAAAGGCAACGCTTTTCACTCCTGGAAGCAGCGGGGGAAAAGCCTCAACTTCTGTTGGAAACACACAAGACTTTTCTTTCACTTGCTGTACATGGTGTAACTCTTCTTTTTTTCCAAGGTCCCAGCAAGCGTTAAAGGAGACTGTAAATCCCAACTCTCCCCCCTTCCCCCTCCTCCTCCTCCTCCTCCTCCCCCCTCTGCACACACCGAAATGCAAAGGAAGTCCCAGAGAGTGGGAAGAGGAAAATGGAAAGTTTTTTTTTTTTGGTTTGGGTTCTTTTTTTTTTTTTTTGGGTGCGGAATGGCGGTCAGGAGGTGCTGCTGCTTGGCTGCTTGCGGCTCACTAATTCATTAGCAGAGTTAGTGTTTGATGTGTGTCTGTGTGTGTGTCTGTGTGTGTGTCTGTGTGTGTGTGTACGAGGTGAAGGGTGGGGGTGGGGAGAGAGAGAGAGAGAGAGAGAGAGAGAGAGAGAGAGAGAGGGAAAGAGACAGAGAGGAGAGGGTGAGGGTGGAGAGGGAGACAGAAACAGAAGCAGCTACCCCTCGGAAAGAGAAAAGAGACAAGAGATCCACACTGAGACTGAGACAGAGACAGTCAGCGAGTGACCTCCTAGGGGGAAAAAAAATCCAGCACGCTGACCTGAACTAGGCAAAGAAGGGGTGGGGTGGGGAACCACCTTTTTTTTCCCCCTATTGCACTCAGACACACACCCTCTCCAAAATGCAACCCCTCCCCCTCCTGCAAAAAAAGAAAGAAAGAAAGAAAAAGAAACTTAAGCCACAACTAGACCAGAACCCAGCCAAACACCACCACCCCACCCGGGGGGGAGGCCAAAAAAAAATTGAAAAAAAAAAATATATATATATATTTTTCCCCCCAACTGTCCTAACGTAACCAGCATTTAGGTTGTTCCCTTCTAAAATTCGGCTGCTTGAAAACACCTACCCCTCCCCCTCTTTTGAAAAAATACATATGAGCTTTGTTGTATGCAGTTTTGCAAAATAAGCCCGAGTGGATGAGCAATGGTGTGTACATATGTGGATGAAATATACATACATGCATATGGCAGTAAGCTTAGGAAGAGCAAGATTTTGTTGTTGTTGTTGTTGTTGTTGTTGTTTCTAGGGTGTAAAGGCGTTCCAGGCATCAAGATTTGTTTGCATTATCTTATCCAGGTTTCAGACATTTGCAAAGTATTTTTATTTCTCATGGTTTACTTTACACAGATCTAACTCTATAGTTCTATAGATCTCTCTCCCTCCTCCATGCATGGGGCAATCGCCTAGCCCTTGTGAGTTTAATCCAATTAAACAAATACTCCAAAACACATTTGGTTTTTTGCCTGGTTCCTATATTTTAAATAAGGTGGTGGTGGTCTAATTTTGTTTTGGGGTTTTTTGGGGGGGAGGGGGATGGTATTATGGCAAGCCTTGTAATAAGTGGGTAGTACTGTACTTAGTAATCCACAATATAACCTTATTTGATCTATTTGTCTGCAAGAAAAAAAATCGTTACTTTTAAGGGGCAGGTCACTTATGAAAAATGTAAACATGAAAAATTCAAATGCTATATTATTATTATAAATCACGAATGATGTAAAACTATTGTTTCTACACCATCATTAGAGCACATTAAAAGATAGACTTACACAGTCTCCATAATTGTGAATCAGCAGAATGGATTTTTATTATGTATCAGTTGCAATTCAAGACCCCCAAAAGGTTTTGTTGATGTTCTTTTGCCTTGAACCTGCCCTTCTTTCCTTATTTGTCCCCTGGATTTGTACAGATTGATACTGAGGTATTACATTCAATCGAAAAAAGAAGGGTGCGATACAAAACCAATGCAAGTAAATGATGCAACATTGCCCTGGTTACATGTGCTTCCCTTCCCCCAATCTCTTACTGGTGGGAGTGCTGTGTTTTTTCCGCCTGTAGGGTCACATTGTGGTTGATTGATTCTCCTTTCGCCTTGCTCAGTCATTCAGATTTGGAAAGTAAATAACAAGTTGACATCATTACAGCTCTCTGCATTACTGTGACACATTCCTCTGGTACCACACACTCTCTATTAGCTGCGCAGCCAAACAAACCTTCCCTCAAGCCTGGGAGCCCAGGATTTTGTTAGTTGCTTTGTCAGAGAATTGAACTTGGTACATAACTTACCTTTCTGTTTCAACTACTTAGCTGGTGCCAATACTTAAATTATGAAAAATCTGTAGAAATGCTAATATGAACCAAGCTTTCTGGCTACCTGTATAGGATTTGCAGCCAGTTTACATCAACAATATCCAGTTAATTAATAGAATTCAACATTCATCCTGGCATTTTAATAATGCCTGATGATAATTACTTGAAGGGGGGGAATTAATTTCTTTCATTGGAGTTAACCATTTATCTCATAGACATAGACTCATAGGAAGGGCTATGAAAGGTCATTTGTCTATCTCATGGTAGAATTACTTGAAACAGACCTGTAAATAAGAATCTAGCTCCTAGGGCAAATTCAGTTGCAGAGACAGTGGGAAATAAACTTCTGGACAAGAGTCACTTGAGGTGGAGTGAATCCCAGGGCATTTACCCATGCAGGAGTAAACCAAGAGTCTAGGCTTCCTCTTTCCCCAGGTGAGAAGAATGTCACAATCATCCCATGTGAAAGACACAGTAGATATCCCCAAGACAGCTGGTTCAATTCATGTACAGTTGACCCATTCAAGAATCCATCCTGAGCTTCCTGAGTATAATTGCTGACCTTCTTCTATTCCTCTAGTACAAAGGGGGAAGGGGAATGACAAGGCAAGTGTACTGAGGGAGAATCAACAGTTGACCATGGCCCCTTTGCTCATGTGAGCACTCTTAACCCTTCCAAAAGATATCTGGTTATTCATTTATAACTAAATTTTCACAGGAAGACATTTCTAGAATGTTCCCTCATAATGAAGATAGACATAGTCTAACCTGAATCCATCCTGCTGGAATGTTAGTGTATTTCCTTTTGTACTATTCCAGGTAAGAAATTAGATTCACGGTCGAATTAATCTGCTTTGCTGATTCTTCATTGATAATCTATTAATAGAGGAAAGGTCAGGTCTCAGGCAAAGGGAGAGGAAAAGAAAAAAGAAGACAATGAAATAAAAAGCATACCCAACTGAAAGTCAGCAGACATGAGTTTTAATTCTGATTCTGCCACTGAATAAGAATAATTCATATGGTGCTTAAAATTCACAAGTTGCTTCTTTTATATTATTTCTTCTCCATTCCTGTGAAACAGACAAGGAAAGGATGATTATTCTCATTTTGCAGTGAAGTAAACTGAAGCTAAAGCTACTTGATCACCTTCACACAACTGCCCACTAGACTTATACTCAGGTTGGAGAAAGAGTTAGAAAAAAAGAAAGGGGCATAAAACAGGGTAGGATAAGGCACTATTAACAATGACCACTTAATAGCACATGTTCTCTCTGGGCTGCCTCCCCCTTCTCTCTTAAGAGACAAGAATCCACCAGCAGCAAATACGTTCAGTATTCCCCCACAAACATTCCCATAAAAAATCAAACAAAAAGGGAATAGGAAGGAGCATATATTACATTTCTCATTAGAATTACTTAGAGTCTGGTTTTCATTAGCTCTAGGGCCCAGTTCTTACTAGGCCCATCCTGAGCTCTTTAAAACTCCTGACATATTGGTCAGTATTTTCTTTTACCTTTTTTTTTTTCCATGACTGGCCTGATAGAAAAAGCATTGTAATGAGCTATTCTTTTCAGTTCTGCCATTGACCACTGAGGTCCTTGGTTTCCTTTACTGTTAAATTGAAGAAATAATGCCTGCTTTCAGGTTCCTCTTTCCCATTCCATTTTACTGATTAAATGGATTGTAACTTTGTGAGGAAGTGGGGAAAGGACTGTGCCTAATCAAGTTGTAATTTAAAGATTGGAATATAAAATGTCTAAGTCTTTTCCCACTCAAAAATTCTCTGGCTATATGATTCTAATATGATTGCTTTTCCTGCATAAAATGAAAAGTGCCAGACAGTACACAGAGATCAGTCTTGCTAGTAAATAAAAAAGTCATCTCAGACATACTCTGTAATGCTATTGCTCTAAGAACCAACTATAAGTAAGTGAATTTAAGAAAATGTTCTTTATTCTTTGCCCAGCACAAAATCCCTATCACAACTGGTCAGTTGTTCATACCTTATTTCAGGACGAAGCTAGCAGCAAGGAGATGGGAATGAGTGACAATTTTATGCAGCAGCCCCTGGGATATATAAGGGTTAAGTCAGAGTATGTTCTTGCTTTCCTAGGGTAATAATAACCCAATTAGTGGAGGGATGGTGGTTGCATTGATTTTTACTTGATGTTGTTCATAAACAATTTTTTGCCCATAATAAGTACCCAAGACTCACCCATGTAATCAATATAAGAAACCCATGATCCCCAAACCATATTTATAATAATGGTCCTCTATTCTAGTATTTGGTTTTCTCTTACAATTGACTTACAATATGCTAACTTTTGGGTCTCTCTTGCAATTTTAATTTATTATGCCTAATTATACCTAGGCAACTAGATGGTGCAATGGATAGAAGGCTGGACCTGAAGTCAAAAAGATCTGAGTTCAAATCCTGATCCCTATATATTAGCTGTGTGACCCTGGGTAAATCACTTAACTTTCATTTGCCTTTGCTTCTTCACCTGTAAAATGGAGATAATAATAGCACCTACTTCCCAGGGTTGTTGTGAGAATCAAATGAAATAATATTTATAAAGAGTTTTGCAAACTTTAAAGTGTTATATAAATGCTAGCAATTATTATTATAACAACAATTTCCAATGAAGAAATTGAAAAGAAAGGAATCAAGGTATCTATATGAGAAAAGAATAAGCATGGGAATGAGTATGGGAAACTCCCAAGTACTTAAGAAAAGAAAATTCTATTATTTTTTCATATGAATTGGGCATATTTTCCATTTTTTTTCCTCTGATACACAATCTTTAGAGATTGAATAGGCCAAATAAAGTCCTGGATTTGGAGTTAGAACGTCTAAGTGTCAACACTAGCACTTATTAATTATGTGAACCTGGAAAAATCCCTTACTTTCTGTGAGCCTTAGTTTCTTTATAAAATAAGGATAGTAATGCTTGCATTGCCTCCATTTAATGCTTGTCGTAACTTGCATACAAAAATCAAAGAAATGGAAACAATGGGGTGCAATAGAAAGAGTGGTAGCTCCTGGTAGTTTGACCTAAGCTCAAATCTCAGCTGTGCCACATGTTACCTGGCTAAACCTTAGTCAAATTATTTAACCTCTGTAGGCCTCAGTTTCCACATCTGTGAAATGAGTTGGTTGGAGTAGGTAACCTTCAAGGTCCCTTCGTGCTCTAAGTATATATAGACATAATATATGTTAAGGTCTGGGTAGCCATGGAGCACTATATTAATGTGTTCTCAGTTATTTCTATAAGCTTTGATAATTATGTGTTAGGCATTAGGTATATAAATCACATATGATACATATGATATATGTATTGGATAGTTATATATGTTTTATATGTGTATGTATATCTTATATGTGTATGATGTTTACATATCCATGTAAACACACAAACATATACATATATACATACATGTGTATATATGATAGGGAAACAAAGGCAAAAATATTTCAGGCCACAGTTTTCTCATGTATAAAATAAGCATGCCAGATTAGATAACCTCTGAGGTTCCTTCCTATTTTAAATCTATGAGCTCATGTTCCTATGTACATTAACTAAACACTCTTGAGTCTAATAGCAGAGACTGGCAGTGATCTGGATAATACAGCAGTCATGGCCATGTGGCCCAAGGACTAGTGATGAGCTCAAAGGAATTGAAGGCAATGAGGAAAGGGAAGGGAATGTCCTGTGCCAGGCATTGTGCTAGACCACCTTACAAATATTTCCTCTGTTAATCTTTACAATAACTCTGAGAGGTAGGTGCTGTTTTTAACCCCATATTGCAGTTAAGGAAACTGAGGCAAACAGAAGTTAAGTGACATTTTTAGCTAGTAAGTGTTTAAGGGCAGATTTGAACTCAGGTCTTCCTGACTCCTCTAGGCCCAGCACTTTATACACTGCACCACCTAGCTGTTTCTGGATCAGGGAAATTAAATATTTCTTAGAAGCAACTGCTCTGGTTGAGCAAAGTTACTATAGGTCTGGGGTGATAGAGAAGCAAGCCCTAAAAAAGAAAGTGTCTTTTGTACCTGGCTTATCTTCTAAATTGCTCATAGTAATTTGTACCATGGGGCAGCTAAGCAGCACATTGGATAGAGAGCCAGCCCTGGAGTCAGGAGGGCCTGAGTTCAAATCTGGTTTCAAACTCTACCATGGACAGGTCACTTAACCCTGTTTGCCTCAGTTTCCTCATCAGTAAAATGAGCTGGAGAAGAAATGGCAAACCACTCCAGTATCTTTGCTAAGAAAACCTTAAATGAGGTCACAAAGAGTTGGACACAACTGAAATAACTCATCACTGAGGGAATTGAGGGGATTTAGGAGAGTAAGTGGTTAAAACGGGGCTCTTGATGGATGATTAAACACACACACACACACACTAAAATCTGCACATTTTTACCCATTGCATATTTAATGCATAGAAGCCCTGATTTTGTTTCCTCAGCATGGTATAGGTAGTATAATATAATTTCCAAATGGTCATTTTTATTTTGTGAAGGAACATATTTTCAACATGAAGAATGATATCTGATAATCTTTTCTGTTGCCACCTCAAAGTTTAATGTATAACTTCAAGCCTTGCCACTGAGCACTCTCATAGAATAGGCTGTGATGTTATAAATAGTTACTCCACAAAGATGATCGCCCACACACACACAAGCATGACAGCACATTGACAAAGAGAAGCCAGCAGGTCCAAGAAAATCATGATCGAGCTAAATGCAAGTGAAATATTGCACTTTCCTCCTGGGCCTTTGTAATGAATTCCTGTTTATTTGTTTGTACCAAATTAACATTCATTTCATGTGACCAGAAATGTCATATACAAATCTTGAATCCTCTCTAAGAAAAAAAAAAGTAAAGAGAGCATCTTGAGACTATTGAGATTATGAATGGGGATTGGCACGTTGCTAGGAACAACCATTCAAAGAAGACAGAAAAAAAAAACGTACACACAAAACCTTCGTCAGCACACTAGCTGTCCGGTTGCACTGGTGCCTGGCTGGTTTTAATAGACTCCGACTATTAAAGAAATTGTCTCACTATGCAGAGTAGCACACCAGTAAAGAATGTTTTATTAAAGTGTAAACTGTTTGCTCAAGATAGAGAAGTCTTACTTAGGAAAGTTTCCTTGGATAACTAAGATAATTACTTTATAGAGAAGGGAGTTCTGAAGGGTTCTGAATTTTTAAATGTTAATGCCATTTACAAGTGTTAAAACACTTGTAACTCAAAGCATCCTGGGAAGGGGGGTTTAAGTATTGAAAGGGAATTTAGAGATCCCATTTTCTCATCATTATATTTAATTGCATTTTGTTAATTTCATTTTTTCTTATTATATTTAGAGTGTCCCAGAAGTCTTCGTGCACTTTTAAGGTTTAAATAGCTAAAACTGCATGAGGACTCTTGGGATACCCTGTATATGTGGGAGACAACATAGTATAGACAGCGAATAACCAAGTAGGCATTAGAGTCAGAAAGACCTGGGTTCAAGTATGACCTCTGACACATACTTGCTATGTGACGCTTACCTAGCAAGTCACTGCAACTGTCTAATGTGTACATCTGCATTGGCAGGGGAAGTTCCTCTTCAGGAATGAAATCAGCAGTCTAGGGGCCCCCCAAAAAAATACATATATATAAATATGTGTGTATGTGTATTTATATAATATATATTAAACATATACACACATACATATATAATTTGTCTATAATCCCTTTATATATGATAAGGACATATAATGGTATTCACATTTTCTTATACTCTTTCTATGTACAAAGAGGAAAATCAATTTCATTTTATTACTAATGAACTAAATATTCCATTAACAAGTCTAAGCAATTCCTCACAGGGTTTCTTCTTCTCTGATGCATAGTGATACAATGTCACAATATACTGAGGCAATGGAAACCAGAACTGAATCTATACTCAGACAAGATCTGAATTCAAACTCTCCCTCCCACACTTAGCACTGGGACTGTGAGCAGATTACTTACCTTTTCTAAACCAGTTTTGTCCTTTGTAAAAGAAGTCTAAGCTTAAATGCTGCACTAAGACTTTGGAGATACTCTGTAGCTGTAGTAGGCCTCCCACAAGGCTATTGTGAAATCAAAGTTGAAACCAAGCCTCAAGTGCCATCTCCTTTCATGAGATTGTTTGGGACCCTTCCCTTCCCCAGATGTTAGTATTTTTCCTGCACTAAGTTTTTTTGTTGTTCAGTTGTGTCTGACTCTTTGTGACCCCATTTGGGGTTTTCTTGGCAAAGATTTTGGAGTGGTTTGCCATTTCCTTCTCCAGCTCATTTTACAGGTGGGGAAACTGAGGCAAAGAGTTACGTTACTTGCCCAGGGTCACACAGCTAGTGTCTGAGGCCAGATTTGAAGTCAGGTCTTCCTGACTCCAGGCCTGGTACTCTATTTGTATTTATTTTACATATATTTTGCATTTACTTATGAGTTATTTTTGCCCAAAAGAATGTAAGCTCCCTGAGGGGAGATATTTTCACTTTTGTCTTGGTATCCCCAGCTCCTAGCACAGTGTCTGGAACATAGTACTGGGTACCTAATACTCATTAAATTGAGCTAAATTGAATTGAAAATCAAATGAGATAATGTTCGTGAATCACTATATAAATGTCAACTCTTATTCAACAATATATGACCTTGTGTTTTAGAGTATGACTACTGAAAAAGAATAGATTTAGGAATACGTCAGTATATCTTCTCCTCTTGGCTCTTCCCTCCCTTGTCCCCAGCTACACTGTCACAGTTACTATTACCATAAATGTCTGGGACACCACACTTCTATTTTTGACTAGTGCCTGGCATTGGAGAGGGCAGTCTATTGCTTTCACAAGACATTTGAAACTAGAGATGGGAATGGGGGGTGGGGGAAGAGACAGGCAGTGAGACAGGAGAAAACTGTGGGCAAAGAGATGATGAGGACATAAAAAAGATGGGAATCTAGTGAAATTTTAATAACTATTTTAGACATTTGGCTTTTCCCCACTACCAAATTAGACCAAACTAGTTCCAGAAGAGTGTGTATTATTGCATCAAGAGAAATCTTTCTTGATGATATTTTGGTTACATTTTTCCAGTTTCCTTCATTGTGCCCTTATAGTCTGCATTGTGCAATTTAATTCCTACTAATTCGTTCGCGTTGACTCTCAGCAGCAGCTGTTGGTTTCCATTTTCTTCATATAGTTAGACCTACCCAGTTGAGGTGTAATGTGTATTATTAGTTCTGGGCAACTCAGCCCCATTTGTAGCATAACTTCCTGTTAAAGTTTCAATTTTAGGGGTTTTGTCTGACCAAGAATGACACATAAGATCAATGTCTCAGATGAACTAGCCCCATGCTGATTATGATGTTAGGTACGAGGCCAGAGGTCGCAGCTGTACAGGAGTTGGAATATTATTGCCTTACAGACCTTTAGCTTACTTTGGCTTATTTTAGGTTTTCTCAAGCCAACAAAATGATGCATGAGTTTTGTGTCTATTTTCTGCTGTGAATCTATAAGTGAATTTGCTGCCAAAAGAGCCAAAATCTTATGATGACTTTCCAATTGGTTGTCTAAGCAGTTTTTTTTCTGAAATAGTCTTTATTGTGTCGGTGGACAAAATATGAATTTTTCATTAATATAGGTTGCCAGGCTAAGTATAGAGGTTCATCATCAGAGGGTCAGCCACTAGAGGATGAATTATTTGGCCTTGAAAACCCATGAAACAAAGAAAATCACAAAATGGTCCTCAGGCCTGTCCAACTGCCTCCTGCTTACACAGAGATAGGTGGTGGGAGTCTACCAGAAAATGAGGCATAATGTGTTTTAAATCACATATAATTTTTAGAGCATCTTTAAACATTAATTTAACTATTTGAAGCTCTCAGTATAAGATCTTTATCCAGTAATATGCTATTGGAAGATGTGAACCACACAATTAGCAGCTAGGCAGCGAAGTGGTTAGTACTGGACCTGGAGTCAGGAAGACCTGAGTTCAAATTCTCCCTCAGATACTCACTAGCTGTGTGACTTTGGGTAAATTACTTAACCTGAGCTATCTCTGTTTCCTCACCAGTAAAATAGGGATAATAATAGCACCTACCTCCCAGGGTTGTTGTGAGGATAAAATGATACGATATAATAATAATAATGATGATGATAAATGATTAAAAGGACCAGGGTTCAAATTCTACCTTTACCATTTAGTACCTATGTGACCTTGGGCAAATCACTTAACCTCTCTGAAATGAGAGGGTTGGACTCTATGGCATTTATAGTTGAGGCTGGAAGGAGGACAACCGATAGACGTAAAATGAAACAATTTGGCAGCATTTTTATAGCAATCATTTCTCATAATTGTTCACTGATCTGGGAAGCTGATGTGCTATATGCTGAAGGGGAAAATGAAGAAGATCAGCTGGACCTGACCAAGTACATAGAAAAGAAATTGTTCTGGAGCAAAATAATTTAAAAAATACTTTTGGATCAATTTTCAAAGTATCTCAGAGAAGGGTAGTTACTATAAAAAGAAAATTAAAATTGTGGACAGTATTATTATGAAAAAAGTGACGATGAAGACATCATTAACTACTAATCCATATGCCTATTTTCTTATCTCTTCAAGATCTTTATGAGAATGATCTACACATGTATCAAGGGTATCCTTGATGAAAAAATGAAAAAGGAATAGACAGGTGCCACATCTGAGTTTCTGTAGCAAACTACATCTTCCCAGTCACACATTTAACTGAAAGATGTAAAGAATATAAAGTCCTGCTAGGTATATTTTCTATTAATTGATTATTAATTAATTATTAAAATTATTATTAAGCTATCATTAATTGATTATTTTAAAATGCGTATAACTCTATAGACCAAAACATGGTCTAAAAGACTTTGTTCCAGCAAGATATTTCCCATACATACATAAAAATCACACAAGGTTCCTTGATAAATATAATTCCAGAAATAACTGCTAAATGATCCTCTGATAATCAATATCAATCAAGGTATAGGACAGAAAGAAGTATGCCAATGAGAAGTATCCCAGCTGTTAGGGAAGGATGCTCTATACAGAGTCCAAAGGGAAAAGACTTCTGATAGATGGTGAAATCTTCCATATGTTCCTATACATGGATGATA
This sequence comes from Phascolarctos cinereus, assembly GCF_003287225.1. NCBI lineage: Eukaryota > Metazoa > Chordata > Mammalia > Diprotodontia > Phascolarctidae > Phascolarctos > Phascolarctos cinereus. The sequence goes on from NW_027556098.1 coordinate 12,970,583, forward strand.
TTGTGCTGATTACATCAAAATATTACCATCTCTTTAATACGATCCTGATCATTCAAAAGAGATTGGTCTATCAATCCAAACAGAAGAAAAAAAGTTGATGCACACACACAGCCAAGATTATGACATATAGTTAGTTGATTGAAAAACCCATTGAATTACTTAGTCAGTGCATATAATAGGGACTGCCGCTACAGATGAACAATGAACTCAGAAGTTTATAAGAGAAAGTAAATGAGCTAGATTGCATTTGGGAAATTGTGCAGTGTTTTCAATGATTCAAAGTTGTTTCTTAAAATGCCTCCACCACCACAAAAAAAATTATTTTTAATTCCACTAATTTTGCAATGATTCAATATGGCTGAAATAAAAGAAATCACTTAAATAGTGTTTTAAGGTTTACAAAACCTCTATCACAATCTTATGAGGAATGTATTATTATCCCTATTTTTACAGGCAAGACACCTGAGGTTTAGAAAAGTTAAAGAACTTAGTCATGGTTACGTAGTTATGTAAGGGTTAGAGCCAAGACTTCCTAATTCTGCTATACTATACTGTCAAATCATGCTAGAAAGCATGGGACACCAAGCCTTTAAAAAATTAAAATTGTGGATAAACCAAAGGACAATGATGATGTTCATGGTATATAAAATAGCCTATAATGTGTTATCACTTAATGAGGACATTTGGTCCAGAAATAACATGAAAGATGGTATCAAATAATATATGATCAGAATAGGAGGAAGGCCAGTCATATACCTATAGAAAAGGATCTCATATGGTTAGAGTGCTGCATTAGTATCTATGAGATGTTAAAAGATGTAGAACAGGCATATTTGTTATGAGTTTTGTTTTTCTTTTTCTTTTCTTTTCTCCCAATGGGAAGGAAGGAGGTGAGAAGAGAAAATAGATTTTTGCTAATTAAATTTTTTTTTAAATGAAGAAACCCAGAGGAAGGCCTCCAACAGTTTGGGTAGCTATTCTATGGTAGAATATGAACAAGAATAAGGATGTAGAACAAGATGGAATAAGAATACGAATGAAGGGATGATTTATTAAGGGATTGCTATGTATATTATATATACCCATATATTACTCTGTCCCTTCATTATTATTTCTTCTTTGGGCAGCTAGGTGATGCAGTGGATAGAGTGCCAGGCCTGGTGTCAGCAAGACTTCCTGAATTCAAATCTGGCCTCAGACACTACCTGTGACACGGGGCAAGTCACGTAACCCTCTTTGCCTCAGTTTCCTCATCTGTAAATTGAGCTGGAGAAGGAAATGGCAAACCACTCCAGGATATTTGCCAAGAAAACCCCAAATGGAGTCATGAAGAGTCAGACACGATTGAAATGACTGAACAACGATATATAAGTCATATAGATTTCTCAGTAGATAGTGTCCTGGACTTGGTGTCAAGAAGACCTGAACTGGAATACAACCTCAGACAATTACTAGCTTTATGACTCTGGGCAAGTCATTTAAATGGTCTCAGCCTCAGTTTTCTCATCTATAAAATGGGGATAATAATAGCACCTATCTCCCAGGATAAAAATCAAATGAGATAATATTGATAAAGTATTTTGCAAATTTTAAAGCACTCTGTAAATTCTGGCTCTTACTATGTGCCAGGTACTGTGGATGGGTTTGAACAATTATGCTAATTAAGGAAGAATCCAAAGTATATTAAAAAATATAGATTGTTCCCAAGAAATCTGGGCAGGCTGTTATCTTATTTATATAAAGGTCAAAATCTTGAAACTAGAATCTATTTAGCCAGATGAGAGCTGAGAAAGTAGGGAGAGATGAAGAAAAAGGAGGGACACTGACAGCAGTGTGGCTAGGGGATTCCTGGCCAAAAGCCAGAAATCTTTTTGAACAGAATGCTGCCCCAATTTTACACTTCCCTGGCATGGATGTGACTGTAGCCAAGACAGATTAGATAGGACAAGCCAAGAAGCTGCTAGAATTAATGGGGATAATAATATTTGTACCACCTACTTCACAGGGTGCTTGTGAGAAAAAGCATGTGGTAAACTATGAAGTGTATAAATGTGAGCAATCAAAATAACAATGGTTCCCAATAATTCACCCTTGAGTAGGTAAGGTTAGTGCAACATCATCTTGCCCACCATTTTGGTATTGTTGCTTGCTTTGTACGACTAAATCACGCATTTCAGGCTAGTTATCTTATTGCAGAGATGAGGTGTCAACCATGCCTGAATTCATGCCTGAATCCTTTCTCCCTTTTCACTTCCCCCCCCCTAGAATATTTAGCTTTCTTTAAGGCTTAGATGTCAAAGATGCCATCTGCTATTGTTGTTGAGTTATTTCAGTCATGTCCAGCTCTTTGTGACCTCACTTTAGGTTTTCTTGGCACAGATACTGGAGTGGTTTGCTATTTCCTTCTCCAGACTATTTTACAGATGAGGCAACTGAGGCAAAGAGGGTTAAGTGACTTGTCCAGGGTCACACAGCTAGTGTCTGAGGCCAGATTTGAAGTCAGAAAGATGAGTCTCCCTGACTCCAGGCCTGGTGCTCTATGCGCTGTACCACCTAAGTGTCCATGTCGCCTTCTACCAAAACCACTTCCTGATGCCCCAGTTGTGCTTTCTTCTCCTTAAATTGATCGTTATTTCATCTATATAGATACATAGCTAGAGGGGACCTCAAAGGCCATCTTACCCAGCCCATTATGGCTTTAAACCATATCTCCAGGAGAATATAAACACTTTGCTGTGCAGAAACCATTGTTCTTTTTTGTCTTTGTATCTTCAGACCTAGTACAGTTACTTTCATGTAGTAAGCACTTATTAAATATTGGTGGAGTTGAATTGAAATGAATTGAATCAGTCTGTCCTCAGGAGCTATGGCATGCTTTGATCTCTTTTTTAGGGTTTGGTGGGCCTTGAGTGGGGAATTTTGAGATATTCTTATGACTGACAAGCTTGTCTTTTGTAAACTCTAGGAGTGATCTGTGTGTTGTGTTAAATAATTCTGAGTTTTTTAAGTGATCATAAATATTGCCCTTAGTTAACCTATTTTGCCATTTTTAATTCCTTGATTTTCCCTTGATGGTATGGAGTGGAAATTTATCAATTTCTTGATAAATTGAAATGTGAGCAGAACAGTCATAGCCTATTATACTATCATAGTGCTACCTAATTGGCTGAGAATTAGTTTCATTGTAGAACGTACTAACGAGTTCCAACAAAGGGGTCCAAGTAAGAGATTCTCACAATCTGCTTGGGGTATTCTAGGACAAAAGATGCCATTCTTGTCCAGGGGGAGGGAAGTCATGAAACCAGTATTGAGATTTGTAACTAGAAGCAATGTTTAAAGGTAAACATCATCTGGTCTGGGAATGGGTAGTTTTGTTTAATTCATACTACTTATGATTCTACCTTATATTTTTTCCTGAGTTTTGTATTTTCTTTTCCCTTGTAAATAAACCCTACAAACATACCCTGGTGGTCTGGAATGTATGGCTGGGGTAAGCAAGGAAAGAAATAGTTGTTAGAAATGGGTATTTAGAAATCCATGGCAGCAACAACAATAGAAAAAATGAGAACTGGTGATTAGGGATTACCTAATTAACCTGGGGAACCAAGTCAACTCAGGGGCCAGGAAGGTTCAGGAGGTTCTGTGCCTCAAGTTGGGGTTCAGTGATCAGGGACATTAACAAATCAGTGAAAATCCTAGGGGCCAAAGGTTAAGGGCTCCTGTATAGACTCCAAGGAAGAGCTGATGCCCCCTAGGAAGCTGTAATTGTTTCAGGAGACCTAAAAACCCAGGCTAGATCCTTCACAATCCTCCTTTGTTAAAGACGAAAAGAAATACTTTAAATGTGCTTCTGAACTCTTCTGTATTCCCAGTAATAAATAAAGAAGCCACAAGGCCTTAAGTATGGTGCATTTGGGGACCTTTTGGTGTAAAACAATTGATGCAATTAGGAAAAAAAAAAGCAAAGGCAGCTTGAAGTATTGAAAAAACAGAACTTGGAGAGCAATGTGGGCCATGTTTCTTTATTACTGACAAAGGAAGATTGTGACCAGGCTGGTCAACAGGAGCACAAAATTGGTTTGGGTAGACATAATCCCATAGGCATTTTCCTTGCTCTGATTTCATATGATCACCAAGCACCCTTATGGTCTTAATTTGGTTTCCCACATAGACCTCCCTACTGAGGAGATAATGTGCTGACTGGCTAAGCAAATATTAAACTGCTTGGGCAGCTATATTTCTCATTGTAAATTACTAAATTGATTTTCTGGTACAAATCAATCTCATGTGAATTTGAACAGCATGAGCTAGTTTATCTCATGGCCTAATCGTCACTGGATAAGCTGACCATCAAGGTTCCTGTAGAATTCCTTAGAGACCAGAAGACAGAGTAGTGAAAGCTTCGAGGCCTTTTCTGACAATTACCTATTTTCTATAACTACTGCTGCCATTATTTCTATCTCTGCTACTACCCTCCACGCAACTACTGCTTTATGCTTTTCTGTGTAGTACCTTGTGGCACACACACACCCCAGACTCACACAGGGATGATTCCCCTACCAACAAGCTCCCTGTGGTATACTGCTCAAGACCATAGATCTTGAGCCCCCTCCAATGTGTTTACTTTTTGCTAGTTGGCTAGAGGATATAATTGATTCAAAGCAAAGGTATTTAATGAAATAGCATAGTAAGGAAATAATAATAGATCTTTTCCCTAGTGGAAACACCTAGACGACAGGCACTGAGGGGCACATTCATAGGGAATCTATATAGCTAGACCAGGGGTGGGGAACTGTGGCCTTGAGGCCACATGTGGCCCTCTAGGTCCTCAAGTGCAGCCCTTTAATGAATCCAAGTTTCACAGAACAAATCCCCTTATTAAAAGAATTTGTTCTGTAAAACTTGGACTCACTCAAAAGGCTGCACCCAAGGACCTAGAAGGTTCCCCACTCCTGAGCTAGACCATGTGTTGAGGGACAAATCATGAGGGACTGCCAATATCTTCTAGTAATGTTATTATACTGCTCCTGCTGGGCCTGTTTATTGATAGTTTCATGTGGTATGCAGTCACTGCTGGGTGTTGATCTTTGCTGGTCTCATAGGCTCACAGCTAGATTGTCCTTTGCTGACCTATGGTCACTGTCAGTCCCTGCCAGGCACGGCTCCCCTTTGGCACAAGGTGGTGGAACTCTTCTGTGTTTCTAGCTTCTGGCTTCAGCTAGACTTCTCGTTGAGGTACTATATTTTCCGTACAAGAGGAAGAATAGACTCTGACATCTTTCTTTTAGCTTTAAGTCAAGAGGCTTAAGCTACAGCTCTTTTATAAAGACAAGATCCTCATTTACATACATAGTCATCAGACTGGGGGAAAAATTCTTAGCTGCTTTTTCTCTGCTGTAAGGAGAGTGAATGTTCCAGTCATCAGAGCCTCAGTTGTGATAGGTTTTTCCCTCTCCAAAAGAAGAGTCCTTGCCCCAGGGGCCAAGTACCTAGAAACTCAAAATAGCCAACCAAGTAATTAATGCTTGCAGTCATTAATCTATTTCTTGACTTCCACTTCCTTCTCATCAAGATACTTTCTATTTGAGCTTTTTCGGACATAGGGTTATTCCAGTCATCTCAGGGACAGCTCAGAATTGGAACTGGTAAGCTTTTAGCGCTCCCCAAGTGGTCTGATTTAGGGAAACATGTGATTGCTGACCTGCAGTATGAGATCTGCAATTTCCTGCCTGAGTTTGGGTCTGAGCACCTGGACTGCTCCTGGACCCAAGCTGGAAAGTGCTGCTTTTCTTATTGTCCTAGTGTGACAGAACCACAGGTCCTCCTCTGGTCTGGAATTTCTGCCCTGGTTACTCCTTCTTAGGCTTCAGATTGGGCTAAAAGCTAGAGCTGAGATCCTTCTTCCTTCCTGGGGTTAGAGTCATACTTCTGTTATTTACTTCTGAATTTGTTACTCTCTGCCTAAGGCCTTCCTTACCCTGGAATGCCACCCCTGGGCCCAGGTCTCCTTCCCAACCCGCCCCCGATCTGTTACTCAGAACTGTGTAGTGAGCAGCAAAGCTGCTTTGGGCAGCACACACTCCCTGGCCAGACACTGTCTCCAGTATCCACAGACTTCTCAATCTGTCTTCCTATGCCAACCTAGGCTGGAAAAGTGACTCACTGTGATATTTTCTTCAATGTTTCTGTCAGCATTCAGTTTTGTTTTCTAAATTTGTCTGGAGGAGTTTGGGGGTAAAGGAGCTTTCTATACTGCTTTATGCTACTCCCCCCATCTTGGCTCTTCTCCCCCACGTTAATTTTTTAAAAATCTAGGTAAGTGGTATCTATAGTGTTCTCCTTGCCTACCAGTTCAGTAATACAGTCAAAAAAAGGAAATAAATTTAGTTTGTCATGACCCATTCTTTTTTTTTCTTTTTGGTAATTGGGGTTAAGTGGCTTGCCCAGGGTCACATAGCTAGTAAGTGTCAAGGTTTGGTCTGAGTTTGGATTTGAACTCAGGTCCTCCTGACTTCAGGGCCAGTGCTCTGCCCACTGCCCACCTAGCTGCCCCTATGACCTATTCTTTGGCTCTTTTATGGTTAACCATTAACCATAACTTTATAACCCATTCTATATGTAGGAAATTGATTCAAATATATAAGAATAAAGCTATTCCCTGATAGATAAATGGCAACAGGATATGAACAAGCAGTTCTCAAGAGAAGAAAGAAAAGTTATCAACAAAATTACTTTAAAAATGCTCCAACTCATTAATAACAAAGAAATGAAAATTAAAACAACTCAAAGGTTCTACTTTGCACTCATCATATTGGCAAAGATGACAAAAAGAAATAATAATTAATTGAGGGGCAGTGGGAGGACAGGAATTGTAAACTACTGCAGGTAGAACTATGAATTGGTCCAACAATTCTGGAAAGCCATTTTGTACTATACTAAAAAAGATATTGTTGATTGTGTATACTCTTTGGCCCATTACTAGGCATACATACCAAGAGAGAGGGAAAGAGGGGAAAAGACCCATATATGCAAAAATATTTATAGAAAAAAACCCCTGGAAACAGAGTGATCATCAATTGGTGAATGGCTGAACAAATTATGGTATATAAATGGACATTTCCAACTGGATTCCATATAGGTATCTCAACATGTCCCAGCAGAAATAACTATTTTTACCTCCAAACCCCACCTTTCTTCTGAACTTTCTTATTATTGATGAGGGCACCATCATTCTCCCCAACACCCAACTTAATAATCTTGGTGTCATCCTTACTCTTGCTCAAGCCATATGTTCAGTCAGTTGCCTATTTTACTTTTACAACATCTCTTGCATATATTCTCTTCCCTCCACTTACCCAGCCTCCAATCTAATTTAGACTCTTATTATTTCTTGCTTGGAATACTGCAGTAGTCTCTTAATTGGTCTCCTTGTCTCAGGTTTCTCTAATTCATCCTCTACGTGCTGCCAATGTAATTTCTCAAAGTGTAGGTCAAACCATGTACACCCATACATATGATCTTATATTCAATAAATTCCAGTAGCCCTCTATTACCTCTAGGATAAACTCTGTTGGCTGGCATGCAAAGTTCTTCACAACCTGGCCCCTTCTTAGCCTTTCTAGTCTTCTTATACTCTGCTCCCTTCAAGAACTCTTGCTGACTTACACATTGTTCCTCATTTACAGTGTTCCATCTCCCGTCTCTGATCCTTTGCACTGGATTTTCCCCCTTGACTGTAATGCTCTCCCTCATCACCACCATCTTTTAAAATCCCTGGCGTCCTTCAAGAATCAGTTCAAACTCACCTTCTGCAGAAGACCTTTCAGGGTCTTGCCAGCTTATCTTATATCTACTTTGTATGTATCTTGTGTGTATTTACACATTATCTTCCTCATATTAGAATACAAGCTCCCCAAGGGCAAGAAGAATCTGGTATGGTTAGTGCTTAATAAATGCTTATGTTAGTGCTTAATAAATGCTTGATTGATTGATTGAACGCTCAACCAGAGAGTAGATCACACATCTACCTCCATGAGAACTACCTTTCTGACAAGGGTCATGACCTGTAATCTCATCAGTTAGATTGGGGGAAGGGGGAAATTAATCAAATTGATCAAAAACATTCCTGATCACCCTTCTTTCATGTTTCTCCCTCTACTTGTCTTCACCCACATGTTCTCCATCATGCTTCTCCACTTTGGTTCCTGTATTTCCTCACATTTGTAAATCTTCCTAATTAATTATTAAATATTATTGATTAATTATTAATAGATAATTAATCAGTCATGGGTAGCTAGGTGGCTCAGTGGACAGAGTGCCAGGCCTAGAGTCAGGAAGACTCATCTTCCTGAGTTCAGATCTGGCCTCAGACACTAACTAGCTGTGTGACCCTGGGCAAGTCACCCTACCTTGTTTGTCTTAGTCTCTTCATCTGTAAAATGAACTGGAAAAGGAAATGGTGAACCACTGTAGTATCTTTGCCAAGAAAATCCCAAATGGAGTCAGGAAGAGCAGGACACAACTGATATATTAATTAATATATAATATTAACAACAAATATTAATTAATATATAATAATCAATCAACATATATTTAGATTATATATTATAAAATATATAATATTATTATGTTTATATTATAGTTTCATTATATATTCTTATGGTAAATAATTAACATATAATATGCCTGCACAGCCCCCTTTAACTTATGTTCCTTTTTTTCTTTTAGAGCTTGTTTCAGGCAACCCATATTCACATTTGACTTTTCCTTTCCAAGCTTAGTTGTTAAGTATGCCTTGTTTTTTTATTTTAATTTTTTAAATTTATAGAATAAAACAAGCATTTCCATAACACAGCATAATAAAAAAAGATGATTGCACATGAAACTGCAAATCTGTAAACATTCAGAGACATATTCCATGCATGGTTTTCCTCCCACCAAGTCTTCAGTGATGCTTAGATGCTTACTCATATTTGTCTTCTTGCATTAGGACCTCTTGTGTTAGTTGACTTCAAGATTTCCCACTTAGGGTTATTGCATTTATAATATGGTGCTGCTAGTGTTAATACTTAATTTTAACCTGTGAAAGTTCTAATGATTAGATTCAAATCAAATTTTGATAAGATGTTTCCCACTTATGCACACAGTTAAAGCATTTTTAGATTTCTGAAGGATTGTTTTAAATAATTTGAGTTATTTTAAAGCACAATTCTTCTGAAATTATGTGGGTTAGGATCAGATTTTTTAAAAAAAAACTGGAACAACATGAGATTTTTTTTTCATGCAGATATCACTTTCTAGTTAAGAGGTTCCAAATTCTTTCTTCTAATTTAAATAAATGATATCCTTTAGCTATCTGCCAAGTTGAATTTTTTTAAAAAGTAGCATTGCTAAAACATATGTAAGTCAAGTTCAAAAGTTATATAAATATGACAGGAATAGAAGTGTGGGCAAGGGGACATAAATTTTAGCTGCTATTTAAAAACTTTCTGAAGGAAAACTGAATGGAGGAATCAATGAAAAAGTTGGCAGATACACATTTAAATGCAGGCTAGAATCTCATCGAGGATTTCAGACATTCCCACTAAGATCACTGAAATCACATAATATAAAAAAAAGACCCCAAATTTCCCAACAAATTGAAATTATGTCTTTGAACAAATATTTTAAGATTATGGCTGTATTTCTCTTTATGTGATGGATGTGTTCCTGAAAAGTTATCTGCAAACTGATTTTTAAAGTAGCAATACTAGTAGCTGGCATTTATATAATACTTGACAGTTTACCAAAGGTTTTCACATACTTTATCTCATTCAATGTCTACAACAACCCTATAAGGTATATAGTTTTCCTCCTTCCCATTTCCCCCCCACACCTCCTTTATGAGTGAGGCAATTAAGGCTCAAGTAGAATTGCTTAAATGACTTGCACATAAGGATAGAGACTGGACCTGTGATTTCATTGGAATAGAGAACTCCCAAGTAAGGAAGGTCCTTCTACACATGCAGATCTGCCCCTTCTTGTCTTAGGAAGTTGCCTGAGGCACACAGCCAGTATATGTTAGAGGCCTTAATCATGTCTGTGTGACTCCTAGGCTGGCTCTCTGTCTCTAATGCTAAGCTGTTATAGAAGGTACTTCATAAATATTTGTTGAATTTAAAAAATTTTTAATTTGTTGAATTTTAAAATGCTTAAGGGCATATGTCCTAAGGGAATTCACTATTTGAATAAACCATACAAAAGAAACACTCCTTTAGTATTGCAAATAGTCACCTTCTATAATTTATCTGTTTTATAAATTTGGATTCTCATAAAACACATTTTCTGAAAGTAAGCCATGTTTTAGTCCTTTTGGGAAAAAAAATATCCCTTGGTATGACATTTCTTAGTTCATTCAATGTTAAGGACAGGTAACTTTAAGGTTTATAACTTGTTTTCCACAATTCTCTCATTTGATCCTTGTAACAACTCTTGGAAGACAGGTACTTCCATCCCCATTTTATAGATGAGGAAATTGAAGCTCAGAAAGGGAACTTAGTCGAACAACTGAGATGGGGACAGGGCAGAGGCAGGATTCAAATGCAGATCTCTCCTTAACTCCAGGTCAAGTGTTCTGCCCTGAAAAGAGAGCCACTCAAATAAGAACAATGGTTGTCAGAGGCTATCTGTCTTTTTGTCATTCTGTCACTTCAGATGAAAGGCAGCAAGATCCAAATGGTAGAGGATCAGTCTTAGAGTTAGGAAGACCTGAATTCAAGTCTTGCCACGGATACTTATTAGCTATGATCCCATGAGCAAGTCACTTACCCCCTCAGAATATAAATTACAAATGATTAGAAGTTGGATTGAGATCCCTCAATCCTATTGGCTTGTTTCTTCCCATATGGACCTTCCCTCTTTCTATCTCTCCTAACTCTCCAACTGCTCACTGCCTTTGTAAAAGAGGGGCAGATACTTGGTATGTAGAGGGACCTGGTTTGGAGATTTACTGTTGAGGGCACTAAGGCATTTAGATATGTAGCATCTTTGACCTTCAGATAGCTTTGGCCTTTGAACCACTGCAAAGTTGCTAGACATATGATGGAGACTTTGCAAGTCTGAGAACTTATGAATGGATTTTTATCATTTTATTGAGGAGCAATGACTACAGTTATTAGGAACATAGGATCTTAGGATTTAGATTTAGAAGGGAACCCAGAGGTCATGTGGTCTAATCACTGGTTATAGGTCACTGTTTAGAATTGATAATAAATATTTGTTCCTTGATTTACGTGAACTTATCAGGCAGCTAATAATAGCTACCATTTGTACATCGATCTAAAGTTTGCAAAGCACTATAGTTATCTCATTTGATTCTCACAATAACCCTGTGAGGCAGGTTCTTTTATTTTACAGAGACTTCTCTTTTTATTTTATTTTTAGGCAACTGGGGTTAAGTGACTTGTCCAGGGTCACATAGCTAGTGTCAAGTGTTTGGTCTGAGGCTAGATTTGAACTCAGGTCCTCCTGACTCCAGGGCCAGTGTTCTATCCACTGCTCCACCTAGCTGCCCAGAGACCTCATTTTATAGATGAGAAAACTGAGGCACAGAAAGGCTAAATGACTTGCCAAAGGTTGTATAGTTAATAAGTATCTAAGGTGAGATTTCTAGGTCTTCCTTTCTCACAGTCTAACACTCTTACTTAACCTGTCCCTATCAACATAAATAATTTGCATCTGGACTTTGTTTTGTCCGACTGCACACTCTTTTATTCCCTGGAAAGCCTTAAGAATAAATATTAAATAAACAAGTGTAAAAATCACATAATACATTTATTCAGGACAAACCGATCACAGCTTAGTGAATCTGATAAAAAAAAATCCTCATGACGTGAACATAATTCACCGTGCATTATATGTTAACTCAGAATACTTAAAAGCTGCCAGACTAAGCCTTGGAGGAGCTGGAACCATACCTCACACACCCGTCATGTTTCTCTAGAACAATTTCTACAAACATTGTGGCTGTCATTCCTAGCTTCTGTCTCTTTTTGTCAGTACTATCATACTATTCTCAGTTATCCAAACTAGAAACCTTGAACTCATCTTTGATTCTCCATTCTCTCCTTACCCCTTGCTTTCCGTTGATTAACAGTCAATTCTTTCAGAAGGTCTTTTCCAGCTCCAGTCTGAATCCAGGATTCAGACTCACAAAGTATTGGAGGCTCAGAGACAGCTAGGTGGGGCAGTGGATAGAGCACTGGCCCTGGATCCAGGAGGACCGGAGTTCAAATGTGACCTCAAACACATAACACTTGCTAGCTGTGTGACCCTGGGCAAGTCACTTAACCCCATTGCCTAGCCAAAAAAAAAAGTATTGGAGGCTTTAAGGTGTAGAAGAATCTCAAAGTAGGAAAAGACCTCAGGTGTCATTCAAACCCTTTATTCTTGTTTATGTTGTTGGTCTTTTCAGTAGTGGCTGATGCATCATGACTCCATTTGGGGTTTTCTTGGCAGAGATACCGAAGAGGTTTTCCATTTCCTTCTCTAGCTCATTCTACAGATGAGGAAACTGAGGCAAACAAGGTTAAGTGACTTGCCCAAGGGTCACACAGCTAATAAGTGTCTGAGGTCAGATTTGAACTTAGGAAGGTGAGTCTTCTTGACTCCAGGCCTGGAACTCTATCCACTGTACAACCTAGACTATGACAATGTAAATGGAAAGAACAACAAAGCAATAAAAGAGAAATACTGTGAAGTTAGAATGATCAAGCCTGGCCCCCCAAAAGAGGAGAAGGCACCTTTCCCAATTCTTTGCTGAGGTGGGGTAATATGGGTTTGGAATATTAAATGCATCGGACCTTTTCAATGATTAATTACTTTTGTTGAACTGTGTTTTTTTTTTCCTTTTTTATTCTTTTATATAAGGGGTAGCTCTCTGGGAGGGAGAACAGGGATAGATTTGTTGAGAAATATAAATGATGTAAAAACAAAATATAGCAATACAAATTTACTTTTTAAAGAATTTCACAGAAGAACATTGTACACAGTAACAGCCACACTGTGTGATGACTAACTTTCATAGACTTGGCTCTTCTCAGCAATGCAAAGATCTAAGACAACTCCAAAAGACTCATGATGGAAAATGCTGCCCACATCCAGAGAAAGAGCTATGGAGTCTGAATGCAGATCGAAGCATGCTATTTGATCTCTTTTTAAAATTTTATTGTTTTGTTTTGTTTCTTCTCTCTCGTGGTTTCTCTCATTGGTTCTAATACTTCTTTACAACATGACTAATGAAAATATGTTTAATATGAATATATATGGACAGCCTACATTAGCTGGCATGCCATCTTGGGCAGGAGGAGAAAATTGAAAACTCACAAGCTTTGTGGAAGTGAGTGTTGAGAACTAAAAATAAATAAATTAATTAAGAATTTTAAAAAAATTTCAGAGATTTCCTGAATCTAAGAAACTCCAAATAGCTCTTTTCTCAAAAATCCATTTGTGATATTCTTTTTGCTATTAATTAAAATTATAGAAAGTCAATTAATTAATAAGAACAAAATATTACAAAATAGAAACTACATTTCAGTTAATTAAGCAACAAACATTATTCAATGTTTTACTGTGCACCAGGCACAGTATTAGCTATTAACTGGGGATACAAAAGAAGGCAAAAACATTATTCTTGCCCTCAAGGAACTCACATTCTAATGTGGGAAAGAACATATAAATGGCTAGGCACATACAAAATACACACAAAGTAGATGGAAGGCATGAGTAGTTGGGGGGACCAGAAAAGGTCTGTTACAGAAGGTGACATTTAACCTGAGTCTTGTAGGAGGCCAAGGAAACTCGAAGGCTGAGGTGAGGAAGAAGAACATTCAGAGCTTGGGGAAAAGTCAGTTTATTTATTTTTATTTTTTGGCAATTGGGTTTAAGTGACTTGCCCAGGGTCACAGAGCTAGTAAGTGTCAAGTGTTTGGTCTGAGGTTGGATTTGAACTCTGATCCTCCTGACTTCAGGGCTGGTGCTCTATCCACTGCACCACCTATCTACCCCTGAAAAGCCAGTTTAAAGACTCAGAGACTAAACATGGATTGTACTGTATGAGAAACAGCAGGAAGGTCAGTGTAGCTGGATCAGAATGCGTTCAAGGTGTCCTCAATGGCTGTTCTGGTTGACTAGCCTTCTCCTATGATGACAAAATAAATCTCTTTTTGTTAACTGTTGAATGACCTATTTGTGTTTCATTTTTTTTTCTCCTAATATTGAACCTAAACTACTGGGGGACAGGCTCAAGTCAGTCCCAAGCCAGAACACATGGCCAGAAACCAGGCCCCAAACTCCCGTGTGTCTACCAGAACCAGTTACTAGAACCAGGAAGGGCAATTGCTATATGGGAATAGCCCTTGTTACACTTAGCTCAAGTATCATCTCCTTTGTTAACTCTTCATATATCTCCCCTCTCCTTTCTTCCTTCCTTCCCTCATCTTTCTTCCTCTCTCTCTACCTCTTTTTTCCTCTCTCTTCCTTCCTTTTTCTTCCTCCCCTCCTTTCTTTCTTCTTCCTTTCTTTCCTTCATCTTTCTTTCCTTCCTTCCTTCTTTCTTTCTTTTTTCTTCCTTTCTTTCTTTCTATCTTTCTTTCATTCTATCTTTCTTTCATTCCTTCTTTCTTATCTATCACAGGGACTATAGCAGCAGACCATGTGAAGAGCCTTGTATACAAGAGGCACTTAATAAATGTCTTTTGAATGGAATAATAATACCTACCATTTATATATCACTTTAAGGTTTATAAATAACTTTACAAATATTACTTCATTTTATCCTTACAACAACCCTGGGAGGTAAGTGCTATTATTATCCTCATTTTACAGATGAGGAAACTGAGATAGACAAAGGCTAAGTGACTTGCCCACAGATACAAAACTCCCATCTGAGGTAGAATTTGAATGGAATTGAATTAAACTCTTTATTGTGCTTAGGCTATATAATATATATTTAACACCCCCTGTATGTTACCCTATGTTATCATTTGCATTTTTCATGTAAAGCTCCTATCTCCCCAACTAGATTGTAAGCCTCTCAAGGGCCTGGACAAAGTGTTATGTCCTTTTGAGTTCCTAATGGTTAGCGCAAAGACCTGTGTATAGCAGCTGTTTATTATATACATTTCTAGCTATGAACCATGATGATGATGATAGTGTTGAAGTGATATATGCATGTGTATGAAGCCATTTCTATGGTGATATTATTTGCCAAGGAGTGAAATGGTGAGCAAGCAAAAGCCTCTTCCCTCCCCTCTTTTACCCTGGCTTGCCAGAGCAGCAGGGCTATGGCTAGTCATCATTCCAAGGATAGGTATTTAACTGTAATAGGATTATATGCGAAATTATTGTAGGGGACAGAGATCAACTTCAGAAAGAGTTCAGATTTTTAGATCTTCTGGAACCAGGAACCAGGGATGGAACCTCAATACAGTTGGGATGATGGTTAAGGGTGTGGCACCCCCATGATCTGGAAAATCAGAGAAAAAATTTTTGACCCTCTTTTTGCGTCAGAGAAGTCTGAATTTTTCTTTTTCTTTTATGGGGTGTTTACGGTAACTTAAAAAATAAAATATGTGGGTAATATACAATACCATACATATGTTTTATGCATTTCTGTGTTTCTAAACTTTTTCTGTGTCATCTGCTGGCCTTCATGTGTCATCTGTGGCTTCTTCAAAACTCCCAAAATATTCCCATTTAATTTCTTGTGCTGACCCGAGATATATCGAAACCTTGATCGGGAAAGTCGAGATGTGGAAGGGCTAACCGTACTTAGAACCCAGCCTTGTGCAAGGCAGAAAAGTTTGATAAATATTTTTGAATGGGTGGATTAATTTCTACCAAAAAGAGGAATGAGAACATTTTTCTCAGACAGCAAAAAGAGCACAACAGAGCATTCCACTTGTCCCCTTTCCTCCATCTAGACTCCAAAAATAGACAAGAGAAATCATTTCAAATGTGCACGTTGATAACATTAGGAATGCTGGAGGGAATAGTGCCATTATTGCCCACTGCTGTGAAAATGAATCATCATCCTAGTTTATAAAAGGCCTTCAAGTCAAAAACCAAACCATACCCACCCCCCTATGCTCCAGGATCAATAAATAATAATCACTTAGATAATGGGAGTGTGTAAAAGTTGCCAGGACTTGTTATGTAAGATCCTAAAAAGCAGACCTTGACCTACTAGTTCTGTCACCTTTCAGAAATTCAGGTGCTGACAACAGTAGCCTGGAGTACAAGTCAGGGAGGACAATTATGTGGAGAAAAAGGTCTTGCATTTCCTCCTTAAAACGAAAGGAGCGAATTCAGAAAATACCCAAGGGTAAAATGAGGAGCAAGCATGGTATTAAAAACTCCTCAGAGGCTCTATGTACTCACACAGTGCCATTTTGGTTGAATTCAGCAAAAACAAACAATAAACTTCAATACAGCACAGTTGAATTGAGTGAAAACGATCAATTAGGAGATTCTACCTGGTCCCAAACAGTTTGAATTTGTGCATTTTCCATTTTTTAGCCTGTTGCTCTCACTTTGTACAAACAGAGGATCTAAACGTGGATGGGAAAGAAACAACTATGCCTGAGAGGTGTGTTCTTCATAATGATTTTGCCTAAATTCTAAATGATTTTTTAGAAATGGGTATAAGATTCTTCCTTTTTATCAAACAAAGTGTAATTTTCACCATCACTGCTTCTGGGCATTTCTAAGGTAGCTAGGTGGTGCAGAGGATACAGTGCTGGGCACAGAGTAAGGAAGATCTGAGTTCAAATGCAGCCTCAGACACATCCCAGCTGTGTGACCCTGGGCAGGTCACTTAACCTCTGTCTACCTCAGTTTCCTCAATTGTAAAATGAGAATCATTATAGCATCTATCCCACAGGGTGATTGTGAAGATCAAATGAGATAATTGTAAAGCACTTAGCACAGTGTCTAGCATCTAGCAGGTGCTAAGTAAGTACTTCCTCCCTTCCCCTTTTTATAAGGGTCAAGCCTTATTTCAACAATAAAAATATCTGTATAACCAAAAAATTTCCAAACCTTGTGGGGAAGTCCACTTACTTTAATCAGAGTTGGATTAACATGATCTCACTATAACTCACAAATATGGTTGGCTACTTGAGATGATTGAAATGAGCTTTGATTTATAGAACCAAACAAATGGAACATCAGATTTCTTTTTTTAAGTAGCAAGTTTGATTGGAATAATAATAACTGATGCAGTTTTTTAAGTTTCACAAAATGATTTGAATATATTATCTCATTTGCTCCTCAATGTCAGCCTTGTGAAATAACTACTACTGTTATTGCATAATCAGCATTTGATAATAACTTGTAATAAATAGTATTATGCATAATATGTAATAACAATATCAACCAACAAATGATTAACTGATATTATAACATGTAACAATATCAACTGATAAATGATTTATAATATATTATAATAATAGTATGTATATGGCACTTCAAGTCTTGTAAAGCTTATAAATGAGGGTAATAATAGCACCTACTTCACATGGTTGTTGGGAAGACCAAATGAGAACACGTATGTAAACTTTAAAGCTGTAACATAAATTGATAGCTATTGTTGTAATTATTCCTATTTTATAGATGAGGAAACTGAGGCAAACAGAGACTAATTGACTTGCCCAGGGTTACACAGCTAGTAAGTATCTGAAGCTGGGTTTGAACTCAAGTCTTCCTGTCTAGCACCCTAATTCTGTACCACTGAACTATCTGTTAGGTAAGGTGAAATGAGAAGAATTAAGTGAATTGACCAATAAGTATCTAAGGTAGGTCTAGTGCATTCTATCTACTATGTCATATCATATCACTTCCTTATATTATAACAGTCTCTAACAGTCACAAATTAGGAAGGATGAATTTTTCTTTTGATTCTTTTTATTTGAAAAAAACAAACAAACAAACAAACAACCACCATGATTAAATTGCTAGCTCTGGACATTATTCAGAGTTATGATAAGTCATTGTGAGTGGTAGTTTCTCTTCCTGCTGGTCTTCATAAAATGTGGATCATGTTCAAAAAGAGATGACCCAGTTATTTGAAGAATGATCCTGGTACAAAGTAACCGGTCATTATTATAAACATAGGAGGACATAAAAAGGTGAAATGACATGTGAAGGGAGAGGCAGATATTAATATTGAAGAGATTTAGTGAAGAGTTAATGAAGTGAAATAATAAACTGGGTTTTAGAGCAGTTAATGTTTATGTTAATGCTGGTGCTAAAAAGAAACAGAAGATGGTTGCTTTAAATAGGTGTTTTTCTAACGGCTTTGAGACTGATGAAGAATGAGAGAATGAAGTCTGATAAAGGTAGGGTTGGGCAGCTAAGTGGTGCAGTAGATAAAGCACTGGGCCTGTAGTCAAGAAGATTCATCTTTCTGAGTTCAAATCTAGCCTCAGACACTTAATAGCTGTGTGACCCTGGACAAGTCACTTAACCCTGTTTACCTCAGTTTCCTCATTTGTACAATGAGCTGAAGAAAATGACAAGCCACTCCAGTATCTTTGCCAAGAAAAGTCCAAATGGAGTCATGAAGAGTTGGATACAACTGAAAATAGAGCCAACGGTAGATCTGAGACCCGTATAGAAAGGTCCTTCCCTTCTCTTGCTGAAAGAAGCTGTTCAGCCCTTGCTAGAAATTTGGAAATTGTGGATTTGCTAGATGACTGCTTGTCAAGAGTGTTGTAGAGAAGATTCAGGCAGCAGGAAAAAGTTAAATTAGTCGACTTGTAAAGATTCTAGCATAACTATATTTCATTTAAGAAACTCTAAGGTACCTGCCCATTTATCAACTATTCCAATTTTATAAAATAATTCAAAGCAAAAATATGTCCCATGACCAAAGGAATTAATCTTGGGAGAATTAAATATAATCTAACTTTGATCAGTATGTCATACTTTTTTTTTAGCAGTGGATCCTCCTTTTCTTTCTCCCCTCCATATTCTCTACCACTGAAAAAGAGAGAGGCAGAAAGAGAGACAGAGAGAGACAGAGAATGAGAGAGAGCCATTCCTCTGGTGATCAGTACTGATAACAATATGAGCTGTCCAGCTACTACAAATTTGAGGGAAATTAGCAAGGGGACCAACCTCTCATAGACTAGGCACAGAAACATACCTGTTCTCTCAAAGAAAAAAATGAGTACTGTGCTGTGTTCTCCATGCACAATTCACATCTTCTCTATTATTACCCCAGGTATGGATAGAACTGACTCCCATCATGTCTCCAGCCAGCCCCTCAGCTCAGCAGCCTGCATCCCTGGCCCTTGATTTCAGCTTTCCAGGACCAATTTGGTCCCTTCCTAAGTGAAAACCTTGTGTTCATGACTTCCTCAGCCTCTGCCCCACATGTGAGGTTAAACTCTTTGCAATGGAAATCTTTCAGCCACAGCCCAGGAAAGGTGTCATCCTGGACTCGCCCAGGGTGAGCCTGGGAGGAACAATAGATTCAAACATTCTCTGGTCAATGAGGGGAAAATCTAATTGATATATTTCCTTCAAGGTTGTTTTTTTTTCCTATCCTTTACTGTCCACTTTCCAGGGTGTAAAATTATTATCTCTGAATGGCATAATGAATTCGTTCCCACCATAAATACTGTGTTTAGGTTTATTAGGATTTGGGAACTGCTGGTAATGGAAAAATTGAGCCACATAAAAAGAGACACATGATAAGTGGCTCTGAATTTAGCACCATTTTATTGAGTACCCTAGCATAACCTGTTGACAAAACAGTCAGACACTTTGGCCTTGCATAACCTCTACTGAAAACTCTCAGATGAAAATAAAACAGTTC
Source organism: Phascolarctos cinereus (assembly GCF_003287225.1). Lineage (NCBI taxonomy): Eukaryota > Metazoa > Chordata > Mammalia > Diprotodontia > Phascolarctidae > Phascolarctos > Phascolarctos cinereus. The sequence continues at coordinate 12,990,441 of NW_027556098.1, forward strand.
TCTTCTAAAGCAATGAAAATAGGCTACAAAAACAAATACAGTACTTTCCTACAGGTTAAAACATGCTCTACTAGGGGCTTAAAATGTACTAAAATTTTTTAAACAGAGAGGTGACTAAAAATAGAAAGCAAATGTAAATAACCTGGGATTTTTTTTTCTTTTCTTCCTTTTTCCTTTTGCTAAGTTATTTTGGAACAGAGATTTGCAGGTGGAAGAGATGACTAAATAATAACTAAAACTAATCTTTCTCTTGATCTAACCTCATTACATTCTTAACTTAAACTTCTTAGCAAAGAACTATTGAACTGTGCACTTGGGTGTTCTCTATGTCCTGAGAAAGAATGAGTAGTCTGTCTAGAATGCTTTTTGGCATTGCAGTAGAGAGCAACCAGAAAAGCAAACCAGTGGTGCACACATGGAGAGTCCAGAAGAGCAACAGGCCCTTGCAGGCCCTACCCTAGTGTCCCCCCTTACACACACACACACACACACACACACACACAGCTGGCCTAGTAAGCCCAACAAAACAGTGTACTTGGCAGCAACGCAGTGCCCTATGAGGAGCAGGTCTACTGAGAGAAGAATGGTAAGAAAACCAGAAGACATCCAGGGTCCTACAGCATTAGAGGTATTTGCTGCCCCTCAACTTTTGTTTCCTGTGAATAGGCCCTTCATGGAGTCATTCTTCTGCATGCTTACTCTCCCACAAGATGTATATATTTGTGAGAGGGTATGATCTATTTATATGGGGTGATTTTTTTCTTTTTTACAAATCTTACATGAAATACCTTTGCTTTAAACTAATTGCATTCTCTGAGTGAGTAGGAAGAAAGCAAACACATTGATTGGGGCTTAAAAGCTATTGTTTTGAGTGGTTGTGAACCCACAAGAGTACCTTGAACTATTATATGTCTCCCACCTCCCCCAAGATGGGAGTGGTATCTATTATGAGGACCTCATATATGGGGGAGGTATATTACATCAAACAGAGTTCTTTTCCCCCCCCCAAGTATGGGACAGACAATTTACTCCTCCTACAAAAGGAATGCTTTCAAACAGGACACCCATAAGTAGGCATTTGATAAAACAAACTAAAAACAGGATTCAGTAGCTTAATTTAAAACTACTGTTTTAAGCAGCACTTTTTTTCATTAGCATGCAAGTTACAATCTTTGGGAGGCTAACACTTAAACCTTATCTGAACATAAAGCAGTTTTTAGGCCTGCGAATTAGGCATTTTACATTTCACCTTAGCTCTGCACTGTCCAAACAAACCCTGGTACATGTTTGATGGCAAAATGGACAAATTTGGGTTAATCCTCTTGTTTTTCAGGGTTCTAGCAATTTGCATAATGACCAATTTGAAGGCATGAATTAAAAGTATTGTTGAATAATATACATGTGAAGAAGTTTGCATTATTTTTTCAACATGTATTTATGCTTGTTAAACAATTTTTTGGTCTTGTCCCAAATGCTTTAAAAGGAATAAAAAATTAGGTCCACAGAAAGATCAAGTTGCAAAATTCTAAATTAATGTTGCAATTAGGTCATAATGAATTAGGAACAGCTAAGGAAGACATAATCATGATGGGTAGTTGATGGAAAATGAAGAAGCAAATAATGGGAATTAAGGAAATTGATGAACTGGGAAGTCTGGGAATGTGAAGGGGCACCAACATATGTATATTTCAGTAATCTTAACATATTTGAATATGAGTTATTTACATTATCTCCTTAAAATTCCTGACAATTCATCAATACCACAATTGTTCACCTGTGCAGAAGGGTAAGGTTGGGGATAAAGAGAAGACTATGACTCAGGTATTAAACTCTTTGAGAAAGAGGTGGAATGATGTGAGAGTTCATAGATAACTGTGTAAGGAGTGTACAGGATGATATAGCTATATAGAATATATGGAATATGTAGATACATAGAGTAAACTTCAAAAGAAGAATGATTGCTTAGTGATAGTGACAAAGAAAGTCTGGCAGTGACATTGGGAGCAAGGAATATGACTTCTCCTTCTGTCCCATATTTGGGGACCTGAGAGAGAGAGAGATAAAGGGAGAGAGGGAGGGAGGGGAGAGAGAAACAGAGAGAGAGAGAGAGAGAGAGAGAGAGAGAGAGAGAGAGAGAGAGTGAGAAGGAAAGAAAGAAATTTAAATAATGCAGGTAATTTTTCCAGCCTTCTCAAAAAAGTATATATCCCAGGGTCAGTGGTAGGTGGGAGTTGTGAATCTGCCGTTCCCTTGATCCTTGTTGGTGCCTGACCCTCTCATGTTGTGAGCATCTCACTGTGCTGAGTTTAATTCTCTCTAGGATCTCTTCTTATCTGTTCATTTTGCTTATGCTGGTAGAACTAATGAGAGGGGCATGAGAAGTTTGCCTTCCTAGGATATCTGGTCAGCTAAGAAGACCTCTGCTTGTGCTCCTTTTGACATTCTTGTGCCCTCTCTTGCCTTGTGGTGAAGCGGAAGAAGACATGATAATGTGTTGGTATGATCTTGCTCTAATATAATCAAACTTAAGCATAAACACTTTCCAAGAGTTCTACCCACCATATGCCCAAATCTCAGGTTTTCTGCCAGCTAAGGACTTAGTCTTTACCTCTTTTTGTTTTCTTCTTTTCAGTAGAGGCCCTGGTTCCTGCCTCTCTCCTCACCAATTGCTTAGATGGATGTGATGAAAAATAAAATTTGCATTAGACAGTTTCCACAGCTGGGACTCTTGCTCTTTGATACAGAGACACATTATTACCTTTCTAGCTATAACTATTTAAAGATATTGTACAACTCTAAGAAAATGCTAGATTTCAATTAGAGATTGGTAAAAAGAAAGATGTAATTGTCTCACCCAAGCTCTTGGACCCCCTGAAATCTATCCAACCACTTGGGAATACATGGACCCCAGGTTAAGAACTCTTGCTTTAGAATCTCTTTTTCTTGCAAATGAGGGAGGAAATTCTGTAATGAAAGTGTTTAGTGCTCAGTCCAGGTATTTGGTCACTAGTTATCAAGTACTTGTTCAATGGGATGGAAAACAGTTTATTCATCTCCTCCTGAAAACCGTGCTCTTGACTATTCAGGTCTTGAGGTCGCCTTGTGAGGTGGTTTCTAAACCCCTCATTGTTAGGACTGCATGCACCCAGTACTCTTGTGTACTTAAAGGTGAAAAATAGTGCCAATCAACCCATGTAGTTTAGCTAATGAGCCAAATTCTTTCATTATGATGAAGGACTGTAAGGTCAAGTGAACAGGACTATGTGGGGCACACAGGAAAGTGTTGGAGGCTAGAATAGAATTGTGATTTGCATGTGTTTAAAAAAGCTTTGCCTCACCAAATTCCTTATAGCAGAACCCAACCTTGAAAATATAGATGCATCTGCACTCATTAGAAAATGCAGTATTAAATACTAAGTACAAAACAATCTTCTTGTTTATACTATAAATGTACATTTGAGCCTTGTTGAAAATCCTTATTCTCAATTACAAGCTGTTTTGAAAGTACCTCTCACAGTGCACTGCAGACTAATCTAATTTGACCACTGAGGGGAAGGGAAAATGTGCAGGTGAACAATTGTGGTATTGATGAATTGTCAGGAATTTTAAGGAGATAATGTAAGTAACTCATGTTCAAATATGTTAAGATTACTGAAAGCACTGCAGAAGGAAAAGTCTGTGTGAAGTGCTATTAAATAGAAAATGTGGTGTGTTGATCACATTTAATGTATAATGCTTATTATAACTTAATCAGTTGAAATGAGTGATTTTTTCCCCATGTACTCAATTATAGTATTACATAGGACTTTATTATTATTATTTTCATTTGAAAGGTTTTTCTAAAATTAGGTCTAGGATCCAGGATGACTTATTTTTTGACATCTATCATTATAAATGTTATAATAAAAAAAAGACTTCAGTGTTTTCTGTATATTTGAAGTAGAGATTTTTTTTAAAAAAGCCTTATACACTGTATCTCTACAAGCAAACCAGTTAGCCTTTCCCTTCACTCCCCTCCAACCCCATCACAAACTGGTTTGAGCATAACTAGATTCCACATGCACCGGTTTCTATTTTATTCTGAAAGTCATCTTTTAAAAACAACTAAATCAGACCTTTCATTTAGACAAAGTAGGTCTTAATGTAACCTATTTTGTGGATTATTTTTAGGTTTCAGAATACATCCTGATTGTCAGTAAATAAATTAGTAACAAATAATAAAGAGGTTTAACATCTAGGTGGAGGTAAGCCCTTGAAGGTTAGGAACTAATTTCTGTATTAGTATCCTTACCATATAGAATAGTGCCTTTCATGGAGTATGTACTAGATTAATGTTTATTGGAACTATTTAGTGTTACGATATTTTATATAATCCTTTAAATACTAAAACAGTTTACATGGATTTATAAAGTAGTAGGCAAAATATTAGAAAATTTTATGAAGTAGGCAAAGGAACTAAATTGTTAATATAGTCATCATCTTACAAAAACTCTTGGACTTCAGTCTATTTTTCCCATGCTCTGAAGCAGGTCAAGGTAGGAAATCACTTTGTAATGGAGTGTCACACTTAAATAGAGTTAGAAAATCTTTTTCTTTGCCTAGCCTCTGTACTGATAATCTATGCATAGCCTTTATATCATAGCCTCCTGTGGCTCAAAGGGGAAACACTAAAAAAACATCTCCATACTATATTCTTATAAAAATAAAATGGTTATGTAGTTTTCTGTAATGGTGACATAGACAAGAAAAAAAAACCCTAATAGGCAAATTTTTTTGATGGTGCCTGGCATTTGTGAGATCATCTGGTACAGAATATACCATAAAATATATTGTCACTGTTTTTGTCTTTGAAGTTTCTCCAGAAAGTTTGCTGCCAAGTGAGTGGATTTCCTAAGTGGCTATGTAATGGCCTATTGATTTCACACCCCTTACTCCATCTGACTACCTGGCCACAAATTGATTGGGTTTGTAGGCACAGGATTGTAAGTCAATTTATGGTGTTCGATGTTGTTTTGAGAGAGGGAACTCATCTCACAATAATGTAAGTCAAGTAGAAAATGGCAGCTGGGGCTCTGGATTCTCTTGCTTTGCTTTTGCTTCATTGTATGTCTCTAATAAACAATGGGTTCACCCTTTACCTCGGTCTGTAGGATTCTGAGATTGACAGCATCATGCCTTGCTATTTGCCAAGGAGGAAGGCATATCCAAAAAAACCAAGAGGTAGCTGACTTATGTTGCTTCTTATATGCAAATAGCTGCTCCACATAGGGTGTTCTTTCTCCCCTGTTGCTGGGGATTTCCTCTTTCTCTCCCCTTGGCAGCAGAACATAATCACCCTGTCCGCTAACTCTAACCAGAATCTTAACATTTATTTTTATCTTCTGACCTCCCTCCCCTACAGAACCCGTAGGTAGTAGTGGGTGGGGGAGGGTGGAGTTGATGATCACAGGAGAAAAGGGATAGAGAGAAGAAACCAGATGGAGATGGTGTAGGAGAAATATTATTCTGCTGCTGCTCCATCCATGACGACTCGCACATGGCAGTGCAATGGAGGGGAAGTTGGAAAAAGGAAAGGAGAAAATGGAAAACCCCAGAGTCATCAATCTTCATTTTTCTCTCTAGTCGGGGGCCAGTTTGCTTTTGTCAACAGGAAGATATCCATTCAACTCAAGGAAACTTATACATATTTTATTTAGGGGATTTAAAACTATGTGGTTTTAGTACATTCAAGCATTACAATAACTTAATTTAGGCCTATGATGATCATCTTGCAGTGGTCCTTAGGGAATTTGTTTGAATGAATGGATATGAATAAATCATAATTAGCATTTCAATTGTTTGGGTATTTTGAAAAGATTTTTTTCCCCCTCTTATTCCCGGCCCCCCTTCCCCACCACCCCCGCCATTTTGTTTATACCAATAATTTGTTCAGGAATCCCTTTCATCGTAATGTAAAGATAGGCTTCAGCCCAGATCCTGTCAAGATTATCACAAATGCTGAATTAGTGGTGTCTAAATTAATGAATTCTTGCTTATGAAGTTGCTGTAAAACAGGTTAGCAAGAAAGACACAAGTGATTTGAAATTCAAGTGCATGTTCTGAATACAATAGCTTCCCCTGAAAGCAGTCAGACTGAATAATGCAGAAAGGATAAGTAGGATGTGTCACAGGTGAAAACAATGAATATGAAAAAGTTTAAAGAAATTTAGTTGGAGGAAAATTATGTGGAAATTTGGGATTCAAGAACTTCCCTAAGGGGTTTAGTTATTTCCTATCTTGTCTCCGGCTGTCTTATGATGTCAGTGATAACTGGAGAGTAGGGGAACAATGGTAGAGGGAACTTCAAGTGACTGGATTTAGGCTTCTAAAACAACAATTAAGGTAGGAACATGCTCTAACATCAAGGTTCCATTTCTCATGTGGTTGTAAGACACAAGAAGCATTTAAAACACAGAGCTCACTCCATATTCAGATGGGGTTCAGGAATTAGATATGCCCACAAAAATGCAATTTCAGTCTGGAAGTTCTAAGTTCTAGGATCAATAATATTTTTGTGACAAAGAACAAAGTATTTCTGATTCTTCATTAGGTCTTTAATTAACAAAAATGCAATGCAACTTCATGATCAAAAAACTCTGAATGTGCCTTGTCGGATGTGGTTTAAAGAAAAATAGGAATAAAAACAAGGTTCATGGGATAGGTGGAGTCAGAGAAATCTTTTCTCACCTAGTAGGAGATAAGGGAATAAGATGCCTCTTAGTCTGCTGGGAGTCTCTAGAGGAAAAGTATATGTAGTGGAAGGAGAAGGGCTAAAACAGCCTTCATAGAGACGGAAGGGAGTTTAGGATCAGAGCTAACACTAAATAAATTATGAAATAGATTTACATCTGGGGTTGATCAAGAAGTGTCCTTGATCAATGCCCAATCAATCTGATGAGATTGCAGGGTGTAGAGCTATGTTAGAGGACATCTGAAAGTTACCTCTTCATGGGCATGCCTGCTGACACCTGGAAGTCTTGGTGACTGGCTAGCAGAGATTCAGGACACATTCTAATTGGAGGAACCACCCTTCTTTGAGATCTAGAAAAGTAAATTGCCAGACTAGCTAATCCTCGCTTTCCTTCCCCCTCCTTTGCTCCTCCTCCTTCCTCTAACCTTCTCATAGAGTACAAGAAGGAAGGAGTAATGGTGAATTTCTTCCCCAGCCCCAAGAGCAATCCATGGTAATTTGTAGCAGAAGTACATGGAGCTTCCAGTGCTTGCCTAGATGGCTTAAAAGGGGAATTCTTGGACCTCAAGTTCCTGGCCACCTTCTGCCTTTCTGTTTCTTTCTTTCTTTTTTTTAGTGAGGCAATTGGGGCTAAGTGACTTGAACAAGGTCACACAGCTAGTGCAGGTCAAGAGTTTGGTCTGAGGTCAGATTTGAACTCAGGTCCTCCTGACTTCAGGGCCAGTGCTCTATCGACTGTGCCACCTAGCTGCCCCCACCTTTCTGTTTCTTTCAGAGCACATAAGAGACCAGAGATCTGATAACAGAATTTCCCAGCCCCCAACGTGAGATTAGCTAACGATGATAAAGCTCCGATAGAAGCACATGGCAATTGAGCCATTTGGAAAGCGATTTGAAACTATCCTTGAAAAAAGTCACTAAACTATGTATAGATATCTTTTGACCCAGCAATACTACTACTAGACCTATGTTCCCAAAAAAGATAAAGAAAGAAGAAAAGGACTTACATTTATAAAAATATTTACAACATCTAATTTTGTAGTGGCAAAGAACAGGAAACTAACAGGAAACATCAATTGAGGAATGGCTGACCAAATTATAATGTATGAATGTGATGAAATATTTTTGCTCCATAAGAAATTAGAAAAGGGATAGTTTTGGAGAAACCTGGGAAGAGTTATATGAACTGATAAAGAGTAAAAAATAGTGATAAAGAGTGCTCTGCTTAGCAGACCAGGAGAACAATTTATACAATAATAACATTGTAAATGAAAACAAGTTTGAAAAACTTAAGAACTCTGATTAATAAAATCACCAGCCATGGTTCCAGAAGTATGCTACCCATCTCTCCATTTCCTGACAAAGGTGATGGACTCAGGATGCAGAATGAGACAGATATTTCTTGGACATGGGCAATATATTGATTTTTTCCCCTTGACTATACATATTTATTGCAAGGGTTTTATTTTTCTTTCTCTCTTTTCCAACTGGGGAGGTTTGTTGGAGGGAGAAGGGCATAGAGATAGGCAAAATCAGGGAACAGAACGAAGACCAGAAGGAATCATAGACAAGCAAGGCAGGTCTGAAAGTTATATGTTAAATTTATTTTCTACTTAAAAAAAAGGCAAGCTCTACATAATTGTCAGTCTCATGTATGATTCTTTCCTTCTGTTCTATAATATATGAAAATTTAAGTTTAGAATTTCTTTTTTCAAAAGGTTTATATTAAAAAGGTGGGATTTATTGTTTTTTGTTTTTTAAAGAAAAGCACCTAACAGAAATGAACTTTTTTTTCCCTCCCAGGTGGTCAAAGAAGCCAAGAGACAATGTCCATGAGCTCTAACTCTTTTGTGGAAGAGGTATATTGAATTTTTTAGGAAAGGTGATTTCTGAAACTAGCCTTTTCTCCAGAAAAGGGAGATTACTTGGGCAGTCCCAGCTTTGGAAACTGCCTCACGGGCAACCTCAGGTTTGAGAGTTTCGAAGAGACCTTCTAGAAGGAGATTTTCAAAGAAGGAATAAGACTGCCCACATGTTGCCTGAAGCTGAAGGGCTAAATCCTCATCACGAAGGGGGCAAGAGGTCTGATCTTCTTCTCCCCACCTCCCATCCCATTACTGTTATGAGTTACTGAGACTGTGCTGGGCATTGCTTGTTTAGTAGCCCCCAAAGTCTCCTTACCTTCAAGGAGAAGTCTAAACCACAGAATAGTACCATAAATCTTGTGGGGACTCTAGGATTCTATAGGAAAGAAGGAATGATCAGAATATCAAGTTCATCCCAATAGCATCCTCAAGTTCAGTTCCATTCCTGGGGGAGTTAATGTATGTTTTTTTGTTTTTCTTTTTGCAATCTGTTTATAGCCGGCTGTTCGTTTTTTGCATCTTTTTTCTCTATCATTTCCTACAGAGTGAAATAAAGACTCTCCCATGTTGATTTGCATTTATTACTTGGAGTGTTTGTATGGATGGGTATTCCTTTTTACCCATATCTGGGGAAAGCTAAACATGAGCTCTACCTGAGTCATATTTTGGAGATTCCTTGGAATAACAGCAGGTAGGGGCAACTAGCCAAATAAGGAAAATATCTCCCTCCAGGATTTGACTCCATTTGTATGAACCCAAAGTCTTAGGAGGCCCTAGAATATGAATTATCTAGGCAAAGTTTGTTTTGGGCACTTACCCCTTTCACTGACACTTTTTTTTCTCTCTTAGAGGCATACCTGCCTTTTCAATGTCTCATTTCTGTAGAGTTGTAGTCACAATTTCCTCCTAAACTATTAGTTGATAAAAGCTTAAGGCGTTCATCCCAGGGATATTTTAATGGGAGACACTTAAAGCCAAGGAAAGCCTCTATGATCCAAAGGAATGAATTTTCAATTATAGGTGCCAGAAGAAGTGGTAGAAGAAATATTTTTAAAACTCTACTGCATATTTGAAGTTAGGCTTGCTCCATACGCTTGGTGTAACAGAAAAAGCCGTGCATTTAGAACCAGAGGACCTGGATTCAAATGCTGTACCTGTATGATTTTAGATAGCCTTCTTAGGTGAGTCATTTAATAACTCTGGGCCTCACTTTTCTTATCTATAAAGTAACAGGGTTGGTCTAAGGATGTGTTAGAATGTCTTCAATGGTGTCTCTCATGCATACATCAAAATTATGCAAAATCTTTTGAAAGATATTAACAATAGAAATAACCTTGTTTAATGACCCACTGATCATTAATATCAAAAAAGGCTGGCTACAGGGAGAGTTATGCTAACCAAAGGTGTTTGTCAGGAGAGGTCAGGACAGAAAGGTATCAAGGAGATCTAGGACAGATTCTAAGTTGAAGAGGGATTTCCTAAAGATCATAAGTTTTTTCAGATGCCTCCTTTTTTAGATGATGTTGTGCTAGCTATATCAAACTTCCTAACTCTGCAAGACTTTCTGGATGAAATTCATGATCACTTCAAAGAGTGGCTGATTTAGCCATATAGGGAAATCCAGACTGCCATATACGGAGGTAGAATCCTATATACAAATACACTCAATGATGGATAAGTAGTACAGCAGGGCATGTGTACATATTGAACACACACACACACACACACACACACACACACGTATATACCTATATAGATACTCATAGATAAGTAATACATACAGCAAGAAATACACACACATATATATAATAAACAGATATATACATATGTGTATATGTAACCATAGATATATACATATGTATGATTATTTCCTATTTATCCAGCGTGTATTTTGCTTTGAATATATTTGTTTGCAAATTATCTATCCTGTTTGATTGTAAGCTCCTTGAGGGGAAGGACTGTCTTTTGCTTACTTTTTTATCCCCTAGTGCTTAACACAGTGCCTTGCACATAGTAGATACTTAATAAACGTATATTGATTTATTGATATCTGTATATATATGACACTCCTGCTGTTGTTCAGTCAGTTCTCAGCTGTGCCCAACTCTTCATGACCCCATTTGAGGTTTTCTTGGTAAAGATACTGGAGTGATTTGTCATTTCCTTCTCTAGATCATTTGACAGCTGAGGAAACTGAGGCAAATGGGGTTAAGTGACTTGCCCAAGATCATAGAGCTAGTAAGTATCTGAGGCCAGACTTGAACTTAGGTTTTCCTGAACTTCAGGTCTGGCACTCTATCCACTGCACCACCTAGTCATTCTTACAGTCCCTTCAATCTACTTCAATCTGCCTTGCAGCTTTTCTCCATTATGTCTAAAGACCTGGCAGGGATCATCTAAAAATCCACATTCTATACACAACATGACCATGTGCCCAAGAGCACATATGTGTCTATGTGTGTATGTATTGGATGGACACTGAAAATAAACCGTGAATTCTTCTCAGAGTCGAATTAGAAGGGAAATCATTTGGATTGCTTCTGTGAAATTGCATGGTTCTTTTAATGACCCCCAAGGTTCTCCCTGAAACAAAGACCCATTTTTAAAACCAGTATTCCTCTAGTGAGAGGCAGTTTGGAATAGTGACTAGAAAGCTAGCTTTAAAGCCAGGAAGATCTGGATTCAGATTCCATCTCTGAAATATCCTACGTGACCCTGAGCATCACTCACACACTTGATGAGTACCCTAGACAAATATCCAGGAACATAAGTTGCAGAGAAGATGCCAACCTGCATTGGAAGAAAGAAATTTTCTCTTTTGGGAGTTGTCAGTGAGGCAGCTAGGTGGCACAGCAGATAGAGCACTGGGCCTGGAGTCAGGAAAGCGTGAGTTAAAATCTGGTTTCAGACATGTACTAGCTGTGTTACCCTAGGCAAGTCCCTGAACCCTGTTTTCCTCCATTTCTTTATCTGTAAAATTAGCTGGAGAAGGAAATGGCAAACTGCTCTAGTATCTTAGCCAAAAAAAAAACCAAAAACAAACCCCAAACCAAATGGGGTTGCAAAGAGTTGTATACAACTGAAATAAATCAACATCAGTAACAGGTCCCATTCTTATTTCTATCCTTTTTTTTTTCTTGTGATGGTGTATGACTGTGTGACATACAATACTATCCAAAGAATTGAAGCTGAGGATCTCTTAAAGTAGAGCAGAAAGTGGAATAGGAACAGACTGTAGCACATCATAAACAAGCATATATGAAGGAGAATTGGTGTGTCCAAGGATAGCATCAAAGAAATGTACAAATGAGAAAGAAGATGGTCAGACAAAGTGATGAGACCTAGGCAGGGACAGGCCCTGTGTGCCATTGTGATCGTTAGCACGTCAGGAGGACTAGAGGAAGGCCTGAGCATGCTGGAAGGACAAACTTGTGGTGAAACCAAGAGAGTTAATCTGGAGGGATTTCCATCTATGCCATTGCAGGGAATTTCCAAAGGGTTGAGATCACAGTTCCATTTGAGTATTCAGGGAAGATCTTGTTTCCCAGCCCAACTATTTCAAAGTCGGGGGCATCACATTTTTGAGTAGTGATAGGAGGAGCAAGCTGCAGAATAATCATGTAATGCAGGCAAAGTGATGGAGAGGTTCTAGCCTCAAAGTGCCTAAATGTTCACTGCTGGGTACTCTTTCCAATGATGGGAGGTTGAGCGTAAGCTCAGCTGTGTTATTCAAGCTTTAGGTAGAATGGCATGACAACATTTGTAATTCTCACTTCCTTAATTCTAGTGCATGTTACATGGGTCAAACTAACTCTGACACTTGGAAAGATCCCCATGTATCACAGTATTGAAACCAGGGAAAGAAAATGAGGTTATTTTAATGTATAATAGTTTTATTTTTCCCTAATTACATGTTAAAATAATTTTTAAACCTTTAAAAAAATTTTTTTGAGTTCCAAATCTCTCCTCCCCTGCCTCCCTCCTATCCCCCCTCCCTAAGATGGTGAACAATCAGATATAGGTGATCCACTGTGCTATCATGTAAAACAAAGGAATGAGGTTAGGATGCAAACTCTTTGAGGGCAGGAATTGTCTGTCTTTTTTTGTGTGTGCCAGCAGTGCTTGGCACATAGTAGGGCTTATTGATAAATCCTATCTTTATGCTTTTGCATTAGGTTTCCTCCATTTTAGAATGCAATCATATCTCACTTCTCCCTCTACGATCCTTGTTTTCTTCAAAACTATTCAAGTGATATTTTCTGCATCGGTGGTGTCAAACTCAAATAGAAATGGCGGACTCTAAACCAAACATAAGGATCCCTGCAGACGCATGTTGACTTAGAAAACCACAAATGAACATTATCTATATTTTATTATATTTTATTAAATATTAGTACATTTAATCTAATTATGCAGCATTCTCAGGAGTTTTGTGCTGCATGCAGCCTACTGGCTGAGAGTTTGTTACCTCTGTTATACCTGAAGTCTTTTCCTGATTCCTCCAACTGCTAGTGCCCTTCTTCCATAAAATTTACTTTGCATATATTGCACACATTTATTTATTCATATGCCATCTCCCCAATAGGATGTAAGCTTTTTGAGGGTGAGGAATGTTACATTTTGTCTTTTTTTTTGTTGTTGTTGTTGTTACACCAGGGCCCTGCAATTCCTGAGGTGTGATTTGCTTTGGCTACATAGGCTGCCTACATGCATGCCTCTCTCTCTATGTGTCTACTCTTTCCACTGATGCTGCATGTATTTGTGGGAGAGTGTGCCCCCAGGAATATAGGAGAGCTATTTTGTTTTGTTGGAGATATGCTCTTCTACTATGTCATTTCAGAAAGTGCCCTTGCTTTGAGTTAATCCTGTATTCTCTGACTATTGAAAATAAACCCATAAATGGCAATCATGAGCCATAATTTTAAGTGTGCAAACCCACAGAGTACCTTGAATCTGGGGATCTTGTGAGGATCAAATGAAATAATGCAAGTAAAATGCTTTGCAGACCTTAACCCACTAAGTAAACATGGGCTATTATTGTGGTAGTAAGGTAGATGAGACAAATGCACAAATAACTATAATTCAAGTAATATATTTAACTATAATCTAAGAGGAACTATCATTTATATTATGATCAGTGCATAAGAGATGTCTAAATAGAGGGGGATGAGAGATTTAAGAAGGGAGAGACTACTTTCAGGGGCAAGATCAGGAAAATGTAGTTGTTGGCACTTGAAGGAAAAGAAGGATTTCCACAGTGAAGGGAAGGAAAGGGAATAAGCATTTCTATAGAGCCTACCATGTGACAGGTATTATGCTAGGGACTTTACAAATATTATCTAATTTTATCTTCCCAACCCTGAGAAATAGGTACATTATCCCCATTTTATTATTATCTGAGGCAGACAGAGATTAAGTGATTTGTCCGGCATCACACTGCTGGTAAGTATATGGGGCCAGTTTGGAATTCAGGTTTTTCTGACTTCAGGTCCACTGTGCCATCTACCTGTCCTCAACAGGTGAAGACATGGAGGGAAGGGTAATGCCTTTCAAGTTCTGGGAAATGAGAAAGAGCAGGGCAAGGTTAGCACAAGGTGAGTAGTCCAATTAGGCCTTCAGGTAGATTACATAAAGGGGTATGATATGATGGATGGTAAGCCTGAAAGGGTAGATTGGAGTCAGATTTCAGAAGGCCTCAAATGACAGAATAAATTTATACTTTATTTAGTAAACAGTGGGGGATGATTGAAGATTTGGGGGCAGGAAGATAACATGGCTAAGACCTCTGTGCTAGGAAGTTACTCTGACAGTCCAATGGAGAGAAGGAGATCAGTTCAAAGTCTGTTATAATTGTACAGATTATAGGTAATGAGACCTTGAACTATCTTTAGCTTCTTCCTTTTTATTTTTTTATTTCATTTTTTTTTAGCTTCTTACTTTTTAAAACAAAGGGTTTAGAAATGGAATGCTGCGTAATTATAATGCTTAATCTTGGCCCTGGAAAAGAGATGGGAAAATGTATTTTCCTCCTTTTGTTGGTGAGGGGGGAGACCGAGTGTAAAATGTTGCTTAGTCTTGGTCAGAGTATCAGTTAGTTGTGCTTAACTGGTTATTTTCTTTGTTACAAGGGAAATCTCCTTCCCTAGAACTGTCCTGGGACCTCTTCTCCATCTCTTTCTATCCTATTTTGCTTGGTTATCTCATGAGCTCACATGAACTCAATTATCATCTCTATGCAGATGATTCTCAGCTCTTTTTATCTAGGCTTATCCTCTCTCCCGACCTCCGGTCTCACATCTCCAAATGCCTTTTGGACATCTTTAACTGGATATTCCATAGACTTCTTAAGCAATGTGTCCAAAATTGAACTCATTATATTCCCCAATCCCTCCCACTTCCTAATTTCCATATTACTGTCAAGAGTACCATCATCATCCAGTCACCTTGGTTCACAACCTAGGTGTCATCCTCAGTTCTTACTCTTTTTTACCCCTCACACCCAATCACCTGTTGGGATTCTACTTTTGCAAGATTTCTCGTATATGCTCCCTTTTCTTCTCTGACACTGCCACCGCCCTGGTCCAGGCCACCACCACCTCATGCCTGGACTATTGTAAGAGCCTGCTGGTTGTTCTCCCTGTCTTAAGTGTTTCTCCATGCCAATCCATCCTCTACTCAATTGTTAGGCTGATCTTCCTAAATACATGTCTGATCATTTCACAACCCCATTTAATAAATTTCAGTGACTCCTTTTTTTGATCCTCTAGAATCAAATACAAAATACTGTTTGTAACCTGATCCCTTGCTACCTTTCCAGTGTTCTTATACCTTACTCCTTTTCATATACTTTAAGCCAGTGCCGCCGGCCTTCGTGCTGTTTCCTTAGACAAAATACTCCATCTCCCACCTGTATGTATTTTCATGAACTATCCCCTATGGCTAGAATTTCTATGGCTAGAAATAGATTCTTTTAAGACCCTACTAAAGTCTCACTTTTGGCAAGAAACTTTTCCCAGTCACTTTTAATCTTCCTGACTTCTCTCTGAGGTTATTTCCAATTTAACTTGCATACATCTTGTTTGCACATGACTGATTCCTTATTGTCTTCCCTAATGAGCTCCTTGAGGGCAGGGCCTGTTTTTTGTCTTTCATTATATCCTAAGTGCTTAACATAGTTCCAGGTATATAGTGGGTGCTTAATAGATGCTTGTTGTTTTGACATTTGGGGGAGAGTGCGAAAGGTATTGTATTTGAAAATGACTGTAGTATGAAAACAAAAGGCATCAATAAAGTTAATTAATTAAAAAAATAAAATGAGGGATTTAGACTAGGAGATTTCTCTCTCTTTGAACTCTTTGAACTCCATGATTCTCCAAGTCAGTTCCATAATAATGGTAGTTTGCATTTATATGACACTTTATTTTCAAAATGCTTTATAAATATATAATTTTATTTTCACAACAACCCTGAGACGTAGGTGCTATAATTATAATCAATTTATAGATGAGGAAACTGAGGCTGACAAAAGTTAAGTGATTTGCTGAGGGAGCACATTGCTAGTAAGTGCCTGAGGCTGGAATTTGAACTCAGGTCTTTCTGATATCTTTGTCCACTGTGCCACACAGCTCTATTGAATAGGTTTCCTTGTATTAAAGAAGTATTTACATTTTAAATGAATTCAGTCCAGCCAACATTTCTTTAGGGCCTACTCAATAAGGCACCATTATTGCTCAACTTTGAGAGTTTATGGTTTCTTTCCTTTCTTATACCTTTTTAAACCTATAGGAATATAAACCATTTAGTTTAAAACATATTATGCTCATGATAATAATCTTTTGTTCCTAAAACACTTTGGACCCATAATGCCCTCCTTTCCTCCATGAACATAGTAATGGCTACTGAAGCTAATTCCTTGCAGGATCAGACTTATGGCTGAACATTTTGGAGCATCTCTGCCTGCTAGTATTTTTTGGTATCTCCTCAGCCTTATACTATTCCATCAACTCAGATTCCATCAACAGAGTGTCTGTTTCCATCATTTCCTAGGTGTTCAGGTCAACGTAGATGGATTTTTAGAAATAGTAGATAAGACACTAATGAATACTAGGATAGCATTTTGTTAAAAATAATTCTTTCATGTATATTTTAACAGGAATCAATTTGGGTCCCAAAAATAAAAATCGAGACCATGAAGGCACAGGAAGGAACTTCATTTCACCCACCTAGTGCTTTATCATCTCAAGGTTATTTTTTGAAAAGTAGTTATTTCTCTACCTAATGATGCCTCTTTTTCTGTTTTCTTGTCAGAAACATAATTCCTGTATCATGAGCGATGTGACTGGCAGCCACTGAGCCCTGTATTCTGCAGAATTTCCTTTTCCTGCATCAATGTGTGTGCTTCCACATATATACACATATGCAAATATGTATCTAGCTATCTCGAAGTATCCATGTATGCAAAAACAACATCAACAGCAACAAACAAGAGCAAACCAACCCTGATTCTTCCTACTGAATAGATTATGTAGCCACCATTTCTTGGGGATTACACCGCATCTCTTATTTCTTTTTCTCTCCCAATTGGCATCTCTTTTTTTAGTTTTGTATAACTACCATAAAATTCTTGCCCTTGAGATAGCCATAATGGAAACCAAGGTGACTGAGGAAATAAATCTTCCAAGAATTTAAATAATGGCAACCCCATGACTTAAAGGGGTTTTGGACAATGCTTTGGAAAAGCATTGAATGTTGTGGAAAATATTACAATGTTGTGGAAGGAGCAGCAGTTTAATAAACAGAAGGGCTGTGAGGGAAAAAAATGAAAATGATCTGTGGTCTGGCAAACATTTCCTTTTTTGGAGTCTCACTCATTTTTCTCATCCAAAAATGTATTTAAAGATTCTAAAGCCAGTTTAAGTTCCAGTAGCAGCCAAATGACCAAATATCCACAGTGATCTTGGAGACTGAGTAACTGCGGGGCTGCTACTGTCTTTGAAATGCAAATGACAGCTACTGTTTATTCACCCTCTTGCTGATAAATGTGTCCTCTTTATCTGAGTGGCAAAGTTGCTTCCTGGGTTTTATTTAGCTGTAGTAGGAGTCAGTCTCTAAGTTAGCCCCAGTGTGGGCTGCTTGGAGAAACAACAACAAAAACAACAAAAACCCAACAACAGGAAAGCATGTGGTTTCCTTAAATGCCATGCTATCGGGATTTTGTCACATCACACTGTCACCGTGACAGCATGCTGACTGCTCGTATGTTTGTATGTACACACCATTGATGTCAGCCATCCAGAGGAGAGCGGTTTGGAAGAAACCAGTTACACTTTGTCATAGGATGCATTATAGGAGAGTCAATGAAGAAAGCTAATGGGCAGAATTGCTTTGAGCCAAGATTAGTCAAAGGATATTCTACATTGACAAAGTGGAACATTATTTACACTGTCCCAGGATAGGAACACAGTGCTCTATAGCCAGGTGTGGAGGATTAATTGAAAAACACTGGTATATTCTCGGCAGATTTTTTAGGTAAACTACTGCGCCTGTGTAAAAAGAGCCATGTATTTTAGAGGTTTTGCTGATGATGCCAAAGCCTCTGAAGAATTTCATCCCCTACAGATTTCAAACTATAGTACAAAGTGGTAATTGTTAAAATAATCTAGTACTGGCTAAGAAACAGAGTGGTAGATCAGTAGAATAGATTCGGTATAAAAGAAACAATAGTAAATGACCATTGTAATCTAGTGTTTGATGAATCCTAAGAACCAGACTTTGAGGGCAAGAATTCACTATTTGACAAAAATTGCAAGGAAAATTGAAAAGAAATTGGCAGAAACTAGGTATAGACCAACATCTTACACCATACACCGAGAGTACATGGCTTAGACATAAAAGGTGATATCATAACCAAATTAGGGGAGTGTGAAAATTTTTACCTGCCAGACCTATAGAGAAGGGACGAGTTTATGATTAAACAAGCAATAAAGAGGAGCAGAGGAAGTAAAAGGGATCATTTTGATTACATTAAATTAAAAAGGTTTTACATAAACAAAACCAATGTAACCAAAACTAGAAGAAAAATAGGAAACTGAGAAAAAAATTTACAGCAAGTTTCTCTGATAAAAGCATCATTTCTCAAATATATAGGGAACTGAATCAAATTAGTAAAAATAAGAACCATTCGCCAATTGATAAATGGCCAAATTATATGAACAGGCAGTTTTCAGAAGAAGAAAGCTATCTGTAGTCGCATGTAAAAATATTCTAAATCACCACTGAGTAGAGGAATGCAAATTAAAACAATTCTAAGGTACCATCTCACTCTTATCAGATTGGCTTTGTTGTTGTTCAGTTACTTTCAGTTGCGTCCTACTTTTCACGATCCCTTTTGGGATTTTCTTGGCAAAGAAATTGAAGCAATTTGCCATTTCCCTCTCTACCTCATTTTACAGATGAGGAAACTGAGGCGAACAGGGTTAAGTGACTTGCCCAAGGTC
The DNA here is from genome assembly GCF_003287225.1 of Phascolarctos cinereus. Classification (NCBI taxonomy): domain Eukaryota; kingdom Metazoa; phylum Chordata; class Mammalia; order Diprotodontia; family Phascolarctidae; genus Phascolarctos; species Phascolarctos cinereus. The sequence continues at coordinate 13,009,532 of NW_027556098.1, forward strand.
ACATAGATAGTAAGTGTCTGAGGTCACATTTTAACTCAGGGTTTCCTGACTCCAAACCTAACTACTGTGTCACCTAGCTGCCCTATCAAATTGGCTAACATGACAGAAAAGGAAAACGACAAATGCTGGAGGGGATGTGGAAAAATTGAGATACTAATGCACTGTTGGTAGAATTGTGAACAGATCTAATTATTCTGGAGAATAGTTTGGAACTATGCCAGAAGGACTGTTAAACTATGTATGCTCTTTGATCCAGCACCATCATTACTAGGTCTATTTCCCAAAGAGATCAAAAAAATGGAAAAGGACCTTTATGCACAAAAACATTTATAGCAGCTCTCTTTGTGGTGGCAAAGAATTAGACATTTTGGGGATGCCTAGCAATTGCAAAATGGCTGAACAAATTGTGGTATGTGATTGTGATGGAATACTACTGCTCTATAAGAAATGATGAGGGGGATGGTTTCAGAAAAATCTGGGAAGATTTAGATGAACTGATACAAAGTGAAGTGAGCAGAACCAGAAGGATGCTGCACTCAGTAACAGCAATACTGTAAGGATGATCATCTGTGAAAGATTTGGCTTAATGTGATCAATACAATGATCCAAGACACTTCCAAGGGACTCATGAAGACAAATACTATCCACCTCCAGAGAAAGAGCATAGGAATTCTGAGCATAGAATGAAGTGTAATTTTTTTACTTTGTTGATTTTTCTTGCTTTTGTTTTTGCAATATGGCTAATACATAAATATATTTTACACATTTTTACATACATAACCTGTGTCTCATTGCTTGCCTTCTCAATGGATGGGGAGGGACAGAAAGGAGAGAGAGATTTCAGAACCCAATTTTTAAAAAAAATGAATGTTAAAAGTAAGTAAATTTTTTTTTATTTTGAAAAGAAAAAAAATATCTTTTGCTATGGCAATAAGACAAGAAGAGGAAATTGAGAGAATAAGCATAGGCAAAGAAGAAACAATTGCTTCTTTTGTGCAGGTGATAAAATGGTGTACTTGAAAACCTCTAATGAGTCAACTAAATTAATTGAAATAATGATTTCTGTAAAGTTGAAGGATGTAAAATAAATCTACAAAAATATTCACCATTCATATATATTACCAACAAAAACCATCAGGAAAATTTAGGAATAGAAATTCCATTCAAAATAACCATAGAATCCATAAAATATTTAGGAATATATCTTCTAAGATTTCCCTCTGAACTTCATAAATCTAACTAGAAGACATTATTCGCAGAAATAAAGACAGACCTAAATAATTGGAGAAACATTAATTGCTCATGATTAGGTCAAAATGGCATAATAAAAAAATGACAATGCTTTTCAAATTTATTTACTCAATATTATATCAATCAAGTTACCAAAGTAATATTTTATAGAGCTAGAAATAAAAAAATCAAATTCATATAGAGGACCAAAAGTTAAAGACTCTCAAGGGTAATAATAAAAAGAAAGTTGGAAGGAAGGGAGTCTATCAGTACCAGATCTCAAATTGTACTGCAAAACAGTAAGCATTAAAATGATTACTGGTCACAAAAATAGATCAATCACTGGAACAGATTAGGTATAAACATACAGAAGAAGCAACCAGATCAAACACAGTAGCATAGTATTTAACAAACACCAAAACTCCAATTACTGGGGGCAGAATTCACCAGTTGACAAAAAAAGAAAACAGCTGGAAAAACTGGACAGCAATGGGGCAGAAATTAGGTTTAGACTAACACTTTCACCATATACCAAGATAAATCAATAAGTCAATAAGCATTTATTTAGCACCTATTGTGTAAATACTAGGCACTGCTCACTGCTGGAGATTTAAAAGAAGGTGAAAGCAGTTCCTTCTCTAAAGGGATCACAGAATAAAGGCAGAGACAGATCACAATCAACTATGTACAAGCAAGATACAGGATAAATTGGAGATCATCTCAGAGAGAAGACATTAGAAGGATTGGGAAAACTTTATGTAGAAGGTTGGATTTTAGCTGATTCATAATGGAAGCCAGGGAACTCAGGAGACGAATATGAGGAGAGAGAGAATTCAATACGGGAGACAGCCAATAACAATTCACAGAGTTAGAAGATGGAGTGTCTTCTGCAAGGACTAGTATGGAGGCCAGTGTCACTGGATCACAGAGTACATGGCGAGGAGTAAGATATAAGAAGATGGAAAGGTAGCAATGGTCTAAGTTGTGAAAGGTAATAGAAAGCCACCAGAGCTTATGGAATGGGTGGAGTGGGATAACATGGTTAGAATTGCATTTTAGGAAGGCGCAGATGAGTGGAGGATGGATTGAAATGAGGAGAGACTTGAGACCAGAGTATTTGCATGCTGGCAATAGTCTAGGAACAAGGTGATGAAAGTCTGGATCAGGATGGTGGCAGTGCAGAGGAGAGAAAGAGGGCACGTATGAGAAATATTGTACGGTAGAAACAAGAAGACTTTTTTTTTTAACAGATTGGATATATGGGGTGAGAAAAAGTGAGGAATTGAGGGTGATACTTAAGTTGTGAACCAAAGTCAATGGGATGATGATGGTACCCTTGAAAGTAATAGGAAAGGGGGGGGTTGGGGGAGGAGGTGAAGATATTGATATTAGTTTTGGACATCTTGAGTTTAAGGTGTCCGTAGGACATCCAGTTCAAGGTCTTCAATAGGTGTACAGAGGTGTAAGATTGTAAGTCAGGAGAGGGGTTAATATTGAATAGGGATATCTGGAATCACCTGCATAGAGATGATAATTGAATCCATGGGAGCTGATGAGATTATCAAGATAAGCTCAAAATGTATATATGACTTTGATATAAAAAAATCAGATCATAAACAAATTAGAGGGATGAGGAAGAAATTACCCTTCATATCTATGGGTAGACATAAATGACTTAACAAGTGATAGAGATCAGACAAGATAAAATGGACAATTTTGATTACATAAAATTTAAAAGTTTTTTGTAAAAGAAATCCAATGTCATTAAAATTAGAATGGAAACAGGTAACTAGGAAAAAAACCCAGCTTTGTAATCAAGTGTCTCTGATTTGTTTCATATTCAAGACATATAAGGACCTGATTCAAACTTACAAGACTAAATAATATCCCAGTAAATAAATGGTCAAAGTATATTATAAACAGGCAATTTTCAAGAGAAGAAATTCAGGCTATCAACTATCATATGAAGCAATGCTCTAAATGACTGATAATTAGAGAAATGCAGAGGAAAGCAACTTTGAGTTTCCATCCTACATCCATCAGGCTGGCAAAGATGACGAAAGAGGAGAATGATGTATGTTGGAGGGGCTGTGGAAAACAAGCATGTTAGTACATTGTTGGTGGAGCTGTGAACTGGTATAGTCACTCTGGAAAGCAATCTGGAACTATGCCTCAAAAATTTATATATCATACATAACCTTTGAAACCCAGCTATGGCATTACTAGGCCTATATCCCCCAAAGATCAAAGAAACAGTAAAGGGACCTACATTATAGTAGCCCCAAATTGAAAACTAAAGTGCTTTTGTCCTACTGGAGAATGACTAAACAAATTATGTTTGAATGTAATGGAATATTGTACTGTAAGAAATGAAAAAATTGAAGCATTTCAGAGAAAACTGTAAAGCCCTCTATTAACTGATGCAAAATGAGCAGAACTAGGAGAAGAATTTATACAACAACATTATAAAGAAAAACAACTTTTAAAGACTCTAGAATTATGATCAATGTAATAATAAAACAAACAAATGAAAATGAAGCACAGTACTTACCTCTACCAAAGAGGTGATGAACTTAAAATGCAGAAAAATTGTAAATCACTGCCAATATTTGCGTGCTCACTTGCGTGGTCAATATGACATGCGTACATAATTCTGCGACCAGTTTTCAGTGGTCCTTTCCTTTCCTTCCTCACTCTCAACCCTCTTCATTACAAGGGGAGAGGTTGGACTAAATTAATTTTCGCATTAATTTTTCTGGGTTACATTGTTACAACTCTTTTGATGGTTCTGCTTTCTAACAAATATACTACCATGCCAATTTTCAATTCAGCGTAATTCAACAAACTATCAAGTGTCTGTTATATTTCAGGCATTGTGCTTGGCACTAGGTATACAAAGATAAAAATGAAACAGCCCCTGCCTTCAAGAAGCTTACATACTCCTAGGCAAAACCGATGCCAAAAGCACAGAGATGACCCGTATTAAGAATGGAATATTCTGCCTTGTCCTTTGTGTGTTGGAACAGGGTCATTTAAAAAAAATTAAATTTCACCGGGCAGCTAAGTGGCGCAGTGGATAGAGCCCCGGCCCTGGATTCAGGAGGACCTGAGTTCAAAACCGGCCTCAGACACATAACACTTACTAGCTGTGTGACCCTGGGCAAGTCACTTAACCCCATTGCCTACCCCCCCCATAAAAATTAAATTTGAACAGAGTGGAAAGTTGAGGCAAATTATGTAAGGAAGAATTAGATCTCGAAAAGTGACAATTCAGAAAAAATTCAATTAAAAAGAAGTGACAATTCTTTTCCCTCTAAAATCTTTATTTATTTATTCACTGGAGTTAGTGATGATAGCAAATTATCTCTTCTCCATCCCAATTCAATCAATTTTAACAAGCATTTATCGAGTATTTACTAAGGCAAAACAAAACAAACCAAACAATTTCTGCCCTCCAGAAACTTACATTCTACTGGGGAAATACAATATGCATTCTGAATATTTTTTTTAAAAGCAATTCCTTTTTCAAATAGTTTACCCATTCAACTCTCACCCTTCTAATTAACATATTTTAAAAACTAATAATAGAAACTGGAATTTCATTTAGGTTTAATTATAACATGTGGGCTTTAAAATATGATGTCCCTCATAGAAAAAAAAAATCTATATTTTGGCACTGACGACTAGCTACTTTCCATGTTTCTGTGACTATGAAGCCAGAAAGAATTAACTTATTAGAACCATACTAAAGGTGAATACTTCCCACATTAGAGTAGGTATCAACACCTTGTACTTACAGTCAAGAACTTCATTGTAGAATCAAAAATTCGATGAAGAATGTGATTAGAATATCTTATACTATCAAAAATTCTAAAGAAATGCTAATGAATATTGTTCTAAGAACAGCTATGAACAAGTAAGTCACTTGAGTATTATAAATACTTAAATCAACTACAAAGGAACTATGAAGGAAGATGCTATCTACTTCTAGAGAAAGAACTGATAAATAGAAACATACATGGTATGGTTTTACATATACAAATATCTGTGTCTAATGGTGGTCTTCTCTAGTGTGGAGTGGAGAGGGAGAGAAAAAAAGTGCACAGCAGAGAACAAAAGAAAACTCAGAAGGAAGCACAGAAAAGCAGGGTAGCTTTGAAAATGATGTATAATATTTATTGTATAGTTTTTTCTTTTACAAAGTAAATAGTGTGTAATGGAGATTTAGGGTATCATATCTTTTTTGTTGTATCTTTTTGTGTTGCGCTGTGTACAAGGAAAATTTTTTTTTGTTTTTTTGTATTTAAATTCAAAATAAATAAAAAACTAAAAGAAAAAGAAATGCTAATGGGTTAAATATGAAATTTTGATGGACCATGTGCTCTTCTTGCGGCAAGGGCTATTTTTTCCCGTCACACCAACATCAAGCCATTTCTTTGTAGGCTCTCTTATTAGCAGAGACAGACTGAGTTGGGATTCTCTGCATCCGTGAGCAAGAACCTTCATGTGGCAAAACCTTGTGAATGTTTAGAGAACTTTGAGGGATTGATTGTTGAGTCTGCTAATTGCTTAGTTTTTCTCTTTTTTCCTTTATTAGATTGATTCCTTCTCCTGGTTTCTGGACTCTGAATAGATGGAAAGTAGAGGTGAGGTTTCAGAGGCCAGGGGAGGTCCTTCCTGGTGCCCTTTCCAATATCTTTCTCTTCTTGTTCAGCTGTTGTCTGAAAAATTATGTTAGCTCCATCAAACCTTTTATTCCAAAACAAAGCTTAAAATGCATAAAGCTTCAGGAAGAGAGTAGGGAAGAAACACAGTGATTTAAGAGATCAACAAAATGAAAATGGAGAGTCAGGGTATATAGTACAGCATATAGAGAGCCTCCCTAGGTGTCAGGCCTGGGTTCAAGTCTTGCCTGGCATGTTACTGGCTGTGTTATTCTGGATAAGTCCCTTGACTTCTAAGTATCCCAGATAACTCCCTAAAACTATAAGTTGCCTACATAGGATTGGACAGCATATTTCATTAGAATGTATGCCTACTGAATATTATTTTTAAAAATGTTGAACATATATCAAATATTCAATCAAAAAGATGTTTTTATTCATCAAACAAAAGCAGATACAACATAATTAAAATTAGTTTTAAAAACAATTATATTTTTCTTTAAAAATACAAACCTAAAAAAGAGAGATACAAAAGATACCCCCCAATTTTTTTAGATAAAACCTTATGTATGTGTCTATATATAGACATATATACATATGTCTATGTTTACAGAGTAGGTACCGATTGACTTTGGCAGAATTATGGAAGAAGATGCCTCTTTGGGAGGCTCCCTATGCAATGAGAGTATAGATTCTGTTAAAAAAAAAGTGGAGGTGACTGACTATATGCAGGCCATTTCTGAGTGCAGATTTTGAGAGGCGAACTACCGCAAAAGGCACAGCTAGCTGCATGTGCTCTGGTTAGTATTTGTGGGATGGGGAGAAGAGGCTTCTTAGAGGAGGAGGCTTTAGAAACAGTGGGCACAGGTTGTTGCAAATTTTGCTGATTTTACAATCTTGCCTAGGGCCAGCCCTCAAAGTAATTTTCTCCTCTTCCCCTCCAAAACTTTCCTTCTCTAAAAAAGTAAACAGCCAACCTTGAATAGGCAAGCTAACAGAGAGGAAGATCAGTGCAGATAACAAACAAACAAAAGATAATCATAACATTAGACTTTGGCATGTGCTGTATGAATTCTTCTCACAATGGATTTATCTTCCTAATTATGTTGATCTGTTAGTATTTATTTGCATCCTCTGAACACACACCTAAATTGAAGGCAGGGGAGGGGCTCCAGATGCATGCAGTATCTCAAACTAGGTTCATCTTTTGTTAACAATCAGTCACATGGAAAAAAATGGAGAATTAACTGTAAATGTAGAGTAATTAAATAAAATTTCCTTTAAGGCTTGCCCTCAAAAAACAAAACAAAACAAAACAAAAAAACAAAAAACAGCCACGAAGCAACTGGATCCATATCAATGTTGTTTCTACTTGAGACTGTAAATTCACGTTAGACAGGGGCTTTTTGTTGTTGTTCTTTAGGTTTTTTACAACATCCTTAAGAAATGTCCCTGGGGAAACTGGAAACAGATTAGCTGCTGAACCCCGAGGTTGCTTCCTCTAAGGGGTTCCTTTCCTGGTCCTCCCCCAAATTAGGCCACCAGCCTAAACCTGGCTCAAAACAGCTGACTAGTTCTGAGCCAGGCGCCCTAGAGAAACCTCCTTCCCTTAATCTAACCAAGACAAGGCTGGGGTTAAAAACTTTGTTTAGGAATTAAGAGAAGAAACAGAATGAAATAAAAGGAAGCACAGAAGCATAAAACTGACAAGGTACAAAGGCATGTTGATATTCTCCACTTCAACCCTGTCTATATTTTCACCCCAATCCATTTCTAGATCTGGGTTTTCCCTTTAAGGGAAAGTTCAGCTGCTCATAAACATATAGGACTTAGATCTGGAAGGGACCTTGCTACCTCATTTACCTGAGGAGGCAAGTGATTTCCTAAGAGGTTAAGTAACCTACCCAAGGTCACACAGGTACTAAGTAAATGAGCTGGGGTTGGCAGCTAGCTGCTTCCTCTGCCTCTTAAGCCTTTCCACTATCTCACGATGCTATTTTAAGGCCAGGAGGCCTTTTCTCCTACAAAAGACAGGCTGTCTCTCTTTTCAGGTGGCCCAATTGTCATCCATTCTACTTTCCACAAAGTTCTAGCTTCAGGTCACTCTTGATGATGGGCTTTAGTTCTTCACCCAGTTCAAGAACTGGTAAGCTATACCAGATTTCAAATAATATAATAAAGCAATAATCATGAAAACAAGTTGGTAGTGGCTAAGAAATACAGAAGAGTGGTGGATCAGTGGAACAGATCAGACACACTATTAATACAGTAGTAAATGACCATAGTAACCTAGTGTTTGATTAAATCCAAAGGTCTAGGCTTTTGGGGCAAGAACTCACTATTTGACAAAAATTTCTGGGAAAGCTGAAAAGCAGTTTGGAAGAAACTACGTATAGACCAACATCTCACACCATACACCAAGAAAAGTCAAAATGGGTATATAAAGGGTCATATCATAAGCAAATTAAGGGAGTGTGGAAAATTTTATCTGTCAGATCTAAAGAGAAAGAAAAAGTTTATGACCAAACAAGACATAGAGAGGATCACAGGAAGTAAAATGGATCATTTTGATTACATTAAATTAAAAAAAGGTTTTGTTTACAAAACCAATGCAGCCAAAATTGGAAGAAAAGAAGGAACTGAGGGGAAATATTATAGCAAATTTCTCTGATAAAGGCATAATTTCTCAAATTTCTCAAAACTGAGTCAAATTTATAAAAATAAGATCCATTTCCCAAGTAGCAAATAAATAGGAACGAACAGGCAGTTTTTCAGAAGAAGAAATCAAAGCTATCAATAGTCATATGAAAAAATGTTCTAAATCACTATTGATTAGAAAAATATGAATTGAAACACTTCTGAGGTACCACCTCAAACCTATCAGATTGACTTTGTTGTTATTCAGTTGTTTCAGTCATGTTCTATTCTTCATGATCCCATTTGGGATTTTCTTGGCTAAGATACTAGAATGGTTTGTCATTTCCTTCTCCAGCTCATTTTATAAATGAGGAAACTGAGTCAAAAAATGTTAAGTAATTTGACCAAGGTCACACAGCTAGTGGCCCGAGGCCAGATTTGAACTCAGGTCTTCCTGACTCCAAACCCAGCACTCTATCGACTGTGCCACCTAACTGGACTATCAGATTGGCTAACATGACAGAAAAGAAAAATGACAAATACTGGAGGGAATGTGGAAAAACTGGTACGCTTATGTGCTATTGGTGGAGTTGTGAACGGATCCAACCATTTTAGAGAACAATTTGGAGCTATGACAAAAGGGCTAGCAAACTGTGCTTGCCATTTGACCTATCAATACCACTACTAAGTCTGTATCTCAAAGAGACAAAGAAAAGGGAATAGGACTTATTTGTACAAAAACGATTATAGTAGTTCTCTTTGTGGTGGCAAAGAATTGGAAATTGAAGGGATGTCCATCAATGGCTAAACAAGTTGTGGTATATGATTATGATGGAATACTATCGTGCTATAAGAAATGATGAAGGAAGTGGTTTCAGAAAAAACAAACAACAACTGGGAAGACTTACATGAAATCATGCAAAGTGAAGTGAGTGAACCAGAAAAACATTGTACATGGTAGCATACTGTATGGATGATCACCTGTGAAAAATTTAGCTATGCCAATCAATAGGCTGATCCAAGACAATTTCACGGAACCATGATGAAAAAATGCTATCCATCTCCAGAGAAAGAACTGATGAACTCTGAACGCAGAGTGAAGCATACATTTTTCACTTCATTTTTTTTTTTTACAACACAGTTAATACATTTTGCATGACTTCACATGTATAATTGATATTACATTGCTTGCCTTCTCAATGGATAGAGGAGGAGCAGGAAGGAGGAGAGAATTTGGAACTCAAATTTTTTAAAAATGGATGTTAAAAATAAATAATACATTAAAAAAAAAAGAACTGGTAAGACCTGCTTACATTCAAGCTGCTTGCTTCACTTCATTGTATCCTCAAGGTGATGGGTTATTTTTTCGGTTGGTTCTTCCCTCTCTTTTTTTCCCAGGGGTATGGTTGTTTCTATAACCCCATTTTACAGATCTAAAATATTCAGTAATACCAGAAGTAGTTTTCACCTACAGTAAGAGAAGTCTAATTTCATCACACCATATATACTATGACTTCATAATGTATCTCCATGGTAAAAGACCTACCACTCCTACAGAGGCCTTTAGCTTCAGAAACACTAAGGTTATTTGTAGTGAAAGGCTTACTTTTGACTTCTGGACAGAAAAGAACCACAGCCTTTAGTTTAATCTGAGAAATAAAAAACATTCAGAGGTATGTATTATATCTCATGCGTAGTGTTCTATCTCTTGCCTCTAGGCTTTTGTATACAGTCTATCTTGTCTCCTATGCCTGGAATGCTCTCCCTCCTTACCTCAACTTTATAGAATTCCTAGCTTTTTCAAGGCTGAGCTCATGTGTAGGCCCCAACTTTTTTTTTTTTTACACAAAGACCATATTTGCCTAGTTGTTAGCATTGCTTTCTTCCCCAAATTATTTTATATTTCCTTTATAATTTTTTTCATTGTCCGGCCTAAAACAACTTGTGAGGATGTTAGGAAAGACCTGACCTCTCAGGTTGGTGGTTTGGCCTTACTGAAGTGTAGATACCTCAGGGCAGATGCTTCTGAATCAACAAACAACAAGCCCTGGGGGCAGCTGTGTTGGCAGCAGCCTCAGCTTCAGGAACTTTCACTACATGGACACTTTGTGTGTGTGTGTGTGTATGAGAGAGAGAGAGAGAGAGAGAGTGTGTGTGTGTGTGTGTGTATGGTGGTAGTGGGGGCAGTCAGCCAGCTGTTCAGGGGAAGATGGCAGGGTCCTCTGATGGTGCTGGACCCAGGTGTGCTGAGCAGACGGTCTCAGGTTGTGACAGGCAAGAAGGAGGGAGCACCCTGGGTTAGTGCAGTCAGTGTGGTGACAGAGGGGTGGTGTCATTTGCAGGGGAGGGGAATCTCTGTTTTGGTCCCAGGGCAAATGCTTGAGATGAAGCAGGGAGTAAGAGCATTTGAGGTGATAATAGTGCTGGGGGCCTGGTTGTGGCCTAAGGGCAGAGAGGAGTATCTGAGGTCAGGGCAGGATAGAGCTCAGAAACCAACAGCACAAAAACCCTGAAGCTTGAGACATTATCTCCCACACTGTGGGGCTTAGAGTCCAACTCTAACACAAAGTAAATAGCCAAGAAATATGCTGCTAAAAAATGAGTAAGCAAAAGAGAAAGAGCCCTACCACATATAGTTACTATGGTGATACAGAAAATCTGGGTTCAACCTCAGAAGACAGCAAAATTAAAGTAGCTACTTCTACTTCCAAGAAAAATGTCAAATGGTTACAAGCCCCAAAAGAGTTCTTGAAAGAGCTTAGAAAGAACTTTACAAATCAAATAAGGGGTTGAAGAAAAATTAGAGAAAAAATAAGAGTAATGCAAGAAAATCAAGAACATCATGAAAAGTCAACCAATCGGAAAAAGAGATCCAAAAATTTACAGAAGAAAATAACTTCTTAAAAATTAGAATTGGGCAAGGGGAAGCTAATGACTTCACAAGAAACCAGAAATAATAAAACAAAATCAAAAGAATGAAAAAATAGAGAACATGAAACATCTCATAAGAAAAACAATTGTCCTGGAAAACAGATCAAGGAGACACGATTTAAGAATTGTTGGATTTCCGGAAAGTCATGATTAAAAAAAAAAGAGTCTAGACACTATACTTCAATAAATTATTAAGGAAAAATTCCTTAAAGTTTTAGAACTAGAGAATAAAATAGAAAATGAAAAAATCCACCAATCACCACCTGAAAGAGATCCCAAGATGAAAATTCATAGGAATATTATAGCTAAATTTCAAATCTCCTGAGTCAAGGAAAAACTAATACAAGAAACTAGAAAGAAACAATTTAAATACTGTAGAGCTACAGTCAGGATACCACAAGAATTAGCAGCTTCTACATTAAAAGACTGAAGGGTATGGAACAGAATATTCTGAAGAGCAAAGGAGCTGGTTTTGTAGCCAAGAATAACTTACCCAGCAAAGCTAAGTATAATCCTTCATGGAAAAAAAAATGAAAAAAGGACTTTCATTCATAAGGAAAAGGCCAGAGTCGAATGGAAAATTTGACCTACAAGAATTAGGAGAAACATAAGAAGGTAAACATTAAAGACCAATTATAAAGGATATAATAAGGTCAGTCTGTTTACTTCCTAGATGGGAAAATGTTATCTATAACTCTAAAGAATGTTATCATTACTAGGATAGTTTGAAGGAGTATACATAGAATGCTTGAGGTTGAGTTGAATATGATGAGTTGAATATGATTCTAAAAAATAAAATTGGGTGGGGAGAGGTAAAATGGAGCAATTATCTCATACAAACAAGGCATAAATGGAAGAACTGTTACAGTGGAGGACAGGAGGGGTGGAGGATTGGTAGTGCTAGAACATGATTCTCATCAGAACTGGGTTATAGAGGGAATAACATATATATCTAGAAGGGCATAAAAGTCTTCTTAACTCAGAGAGAAATAGGAAGGTGAGGGGACAGGACAAGGGAGGGACTTTTAGAAGAGTAGGTAGGTTAAGGAATAACTGGGAAAGGGGAAAGGATAAGGGAGGGATCCTTAGAAGGGGTGTGGATTAGGGAGGCAACGATTAGAAGTAAATTAGATATCTGAGGAGGGACAGGGTGAGAGAGAGAGAGGATAAACAGTGAAGAAAATTAGGGTGGAGGGATATATACAGCTAGTAATTATAACTTGGTGAATGTGATGAACTAACCATAAAATGGAAATGGATATCAGAATGGAATAAAAACCAGAATTTGACAGTAGATTGTTTACAAGAAACACATTTAGAAATGAGAGATACACATCTCTAGAGTAAAAACGAAGGGCAGGAGTAGCATTTATTATGCTTCAGTTTATGCAAAAAAAAAAGCAGGGGTAGCAATAATGATCTTAGACAAAGTTAAAGAAAAAATATATTTAATTAAAAGAGATAAACAAGGAAACAATCTTATGATAAAAGGCACAATAGATAATTCTACCAAACATTTAAAGATTAACTAATTATGATATTAAATAAATTATTTGGGAATAACAGTCAAAGAAGGAATCCTACCAAACTTCTTTTATAAAACAAATATAGTGCTGATACCACAACCAGGAAGAGCTAAAACATAGAAAGAAAATTGTAGACCAATTTCACTAGTGAATATGGATACAAAAATCCTAAATAAAATACTAGCTAGGAGACTACAACAATATATCACAAAAATTATACATTGTAACCATTACATTGTAATGGTTTAACATAAGGAAAACTATTAACTAATTGACTATATCAATAACAAAAGTAACAAAAATCATATGATTGTATCAATAGATGTAGAAAAAGCTAGAAGCCTTCTCAAAGAGATCAGGAGTAAAATGAGGATGCCTATTATCACCAGTATTATTCAGTATTGTATTAGGAATGTTAGCAATAGCAATAAGAGAAGAATCTGGAACATATTACCTATCAGACTTATGGATAGGAGAATAATTTATAAATAAACAAGAGGTATAAGGCATTGTCAGATATAGAATAGGTAATTTTCTTTACATTAAATTAAAATGTTTTTGTACAAATAAAACTAATGTAGCCAAGATTAGAAGGAAAATAGAGAATTAGGGAAATTTTTTTACAGAGTTTCTCAGATAAGGTCTCATATCTTAAATATACAGAGAACTTTATAAATATTATAAGAATATGAGTCATTCCCCAATTAATAAATGGTCAAAGATTATGAACAGGGAGTTTTTCACTGAAGAAATCAAAGCTATATATTGCCATATAAAATACACTAAATCATTATTAATTAGAGAAATGAAAATTAAAACAATTTTGAGATATCATCTTATACCTATCAGGTTGGCTAAAATGACAGAAGGGGACAGTAACAAATACTGAAGGAGATGTGGAAAAATTGGGACACTAACACACTGTTGGTAGAATGTGAACTGATTCAACCATTCTGGAGAACAATCTGGAATTATGCCCAAAGAATTATAAAACTGTGACCTTATGACTCAGAAATACCACTATTAGGGCTATTTCCCATGGTGATCAGGGAAAAAGGAAAAGAACCTATATGTTCTAAAATATTTATAGCAGCTCTCTTTGTGGTGGTAAATAACTGGAAATTGAAGGGATTCCCATCAATTGGAGAATTGTAAGCTAGGTAAGTTGTGTTGGAATACTACTGTGTTGTAAGAAATGATGAGCAAGTTGATTTTAGAAACACAAGGAAAGATTTGCATGAAATAATGAAGAGCGAAATGAGCAGAACCAAGAGAACATTGTATACAGTAACAGCAACATTGTTTGAAGAATAACTATGAATGACAGTTATTCTGAGTATTATAAATACTCAAATCAACTACAAAAGATCCAATGAAGGAAGATGCTATCCACCTCCAGAGAAAGAACTGATAAACAGAAGCATGCATAATATGGTCTTATATACATACACATATGTGTAGGGGTATGTGTGTGTGTTAAATGGTTGCTTTCTTTAGAGTGGGATGGGGATTATCTTCCACATGTATGTTGAGAGATTCATAACTACAGGGAATATTCAACCAGTTACATGAGTCACGAGAGTATTATCAGAATAGTACTTTATTGAATGCTCAGTTCTTTATTATGCCAGGTTTTATGGAGAGGAAAAAAAATTCCCCTCTTTTTTTTAAATATAAATTTATTTATTTTTATTTTTCAATATTCACTTCCACAAGTTTTTGAGTTCCAAATTTCTCACCCCTCCTCCCACCCCAAGATGGCATGCATTCTGAATACCCCTTCCCCTGGTCTGCCTTCTGTTCTATCTCTCCCCCCTCCCTTCTCTTATCCCCTTCCCCTTCTATTTTCCTGTAGAGCAGGATAGACTTCTGTACCCCATTTCCTGTATTTCTTATTTCCCAGTTGCATGTGAAAACATTTTTTTTAAAACATGTGTTTTTAAAACTTTGAGTTCCAAATTTTCTCCCTTCCTCCCTCCCCACCCACCCTCATTGAAAAGGCAAGCAACTCAATATAGGTTTACATGTGCAGTTATGCAAAACACTTCCTTAGTAGACATGTTGTGAAAAACTAAACTCTATTTCCCTTAATCCTATCCTGCCCTCCCATTTATTCTATTCTTTCTTTTGACCCTGTCCCTCCTCAGAAGTATTTGCTTCTGATTACCCTCTTTCCCAATCTGCCCTCCTCTCTATCACCCCCTGCTCTCTTGTTCCCTTCTCCCCCTATTTTCCTGTAGGGTAAGACAGATTTCCATACCCAACTGAATGTGTATGTTATTCTCTCCTTAAGCCAAATCCTATGAGAATAAGATTCCCTCATTCCCTCTCACCTTCCCCTGTTTCCCCTGCACTGTCAGAGACTTTTCTTTTCTGTTTTTTTTTGTGAGATAATTTACCCCTTTCTTCTCTGAGTATCATCCTCTCTCATCCCTTAATTTTATTCTCCAGATATGACCCCTTAATCTTCAACTCACCCTGTGCCCTCTATCTATCTATCTATCTATATATACATACATACAATTTTTTTTCCTTCAACTACCCTAATACTGACAAAGTTCTCATGAGTTACAAATATCATCTTTCCATGCAGGAATGTAAACAGTTCAATCTTAATAAGTCTCTTATGATTTCTCTTTCCTGTTTACCTCTTCATGTTCCACTGGAGTCCTGTATTTGAAAGTCAAATTTTCTGTTTAGCTCTGGTCTTTTCATCAGGAATGCTTGAAAGTCCTCTATTTCACTGAATGATTATACTCAGTTTTGCTGGGTAGGTGATTCTTGGTTGTAATCCTATCTCCTTTGCCCTCTGGAATATTATATTCCATGCCCTGTGGTCCTTTAATGTAGAAGCTGCTAAATCTTGTGTTATCCTGATTGTGTTTCCACAGTACTTGAATTGTTTCCTTCTGGCAGCTTGTAATATTTTCTCCTTGACCTGGGAACTCTGGAATTTGGCTACAATATTCCTAGGAGTTTTCCTTTGGGGATCTCTTTCAGGAGGAGATCTGTGGATTCTTTCCATTTCTATTTTGCCCTCTGGTTCTATATATCAGGGCAGTTTTCCTTGATAATTTCTTGAAAGATGATGTCTAGGCTCTTTTTATGATCATGGCTTTCAGATAGTCCAATAATTTTTAAATTCTCTCTCCTGGATCTATTTTCCAGGTCAGTTGTTTTTCCAATGAGATATTTCACATTGTTTTCTAATTTTTCATTCTTTTGGATTTGTTTTACAGTGTCTTGATTTCTCATAAAGTCACTGTCTTCCAATTGCTCTATTCTAATTTTTAAGGAAGTATTTTCTTCAGTAATCTTTTGGACTTCCTTTTCCATTTGGCCAATTTTTCTTTTTAGGGAATTTTCTCCTCATTGGCTTTTTGGACCTCTTTTGCCATTTGGGTTAGGCTGTTTTTAAGGTGTTATTTTCTTCAGTATTTTTTTGGTCTCCTTTAGCAAGCTGTTGACTTGTTTTTCATGATTTTCTTGCATCACTCTCATTTCTCTTCCCAGTTTTTCCTCTACTTCCCTTACTTGCTTCTCAAAATCCCTTTTGAGCTCTTCCAAGGCCTGGGACTGATTCATATTTTTCTTGGAGGCTTTGGATGTAGGAGCTTTGATTTTGTTGTCTTCTTCTGGTTGTATATTTTGATCTTCTTTTTCACCAAAGTAAGATAATATAGTCTGACTCTTTTTGCACTGCTTGCTCATGATCCCAGCCAATTACTTGAGTTTTAAACTCTTTGTTAAGGTAAGAGTCTGCTTCCAATGTGGAGAGTGTACTGTCCCAAGCTTCAGGGGTTTGTGTAGCTGTTTTCAGAGATACTTGTAGGGACCTGTAAATTTTCAGTTCTTCCAAGGTGGTATGATAAGGGGCGAGGTGTTTACTCCTTTCCTGGCCTGTGACCACAAGTATTCCTTTCTGTCCTGTAACTGTGAGGAGAGGTTCCTCTCCACAGCCACTACAAGCTCCACCACGCCAGTGCTCCTCCTCACCCCAGCACTGCTGCCCAGAACTGTGACCCAGATCCACACACGGGCAAAGCAAGAGATTCCTGGCTCAGCACTGGCAAAGAGATCCCTGCAGTCCCTCTCTGATCAGCCACTGGATTCCCCCTCAGTCTGTGGGCGAGAAGCTTGGGAAGCAGCTGCCCCCCCCCAGGGCCAGGCTCTTGGGGAATGGAGCTGAAACCCCGCCTTCCTCTCTGACCACTGACAGAAACAGACTTTTCCTACTGACCTTCTAAGTTGTCTTTGGCATTGGTGGATTGAGGAGTCTGGAAACCTCCATAGCTGCCCGTGATTCAGTCCTCTGAGGCCTGCTCCAGGTTTGCTGCGGCCTGCGCGCCCACGCTGTGCTGGGCTCCCAGCCCGGCGGCGCAATACACCTTTCTGATCAATCATCCAGGTTGTCTTGGGCTGGAAATTTGTTTCACTCTGTCTTTTTGTGGGTTCCTATGCTTCAGAATTTGTTTAGAGCCATTTTTTATGAGTATTTGGAGGGGTTTGGGGGAGAGCTTAAGCAAGTCACTGCTTTCACTCTGCCATCTTGGCTCCGCCAAAAATTCCCCTCTTTTGAAGAAGATAAATCAGACCACTGAGTCTACCAGATTGGAGCCATATAGACCCTGTTTAGCTTCTTGCTAAGTCTGACATATAGACATGTTCAAGGTTGCATGGACACAGGAACTTTCATTTAAAGATTTCGTTAAATATCTGTGCATATCCTAACCACGAATGTGAAGATGACGTTTTTAATTGGAAATGGACCTAAGTGTGTAGACAATTGCATAATTGCAACCAAGCTTACCTTACAGAATGATGGTCAGTGTATTTGGATCCAAAACCATGATGGGGCAAATCTACTGATTAGAGGAAAATCTAGCTGTTCTGGAGTCTACCTAGTCAAATGGAGTTCAGTGTCTCTGCTTCCCGTACTCTTTGAAGCAATAGCAGTTGAGGTATGTAGGTGGTGCTGGGCCTATAGTGAGGAAGACCTGAGTTCAAATCTGGCCTCATACACTTACTAGCTGTGCGACCTTGTGTCATCTCTGTTTACCTCAGTTTCCTTATCTGTAAAATAGGGATAATAATAGCACCTACCTCCTAGGGTTGTGAGGATCAAAATCAAATGAGAATATAATTGTTATTTGCCTACAGGGGTGGGGAAACTGTGGCCTCAAGGCCACATGTGGCATTCTTGGTCCTTCGGTGTGGCCTTTTGGCTGAGTCCCAGTTTTACAGAAGAAATCTTTTTATTAAGGGAATTTGTTCTATGAAGTTTGAATTCAGTCAAAGGGCCACACTCAAGGACCTAGAGGGCCATATGTGGCCTTGATGCTGCAGGTTCCCCACTCCTGGTAGCACATAGAAAGTGCTATAAAATTTTTGCTACTATTATAGGTGAAATTTAAAGGTTTTACCTACTACTATCTTTTTTTGGCAGGGAAGGGGGTCTAAAGAATTTTACGAGTATAAGGAACTCTTGGTGAAAAAAAAATGCCCTCTCCCAATGCAGCTTGGCAACTGTTCCATGACACCATACACACAATCTAAACAAATGTATGAACTACACTAGTGCATCTGAGGATATCCAAGATGAGAATTCCTAGAATCTTAGGATATGAGTATGAAGGTACCTTAAAGGTCACCTGGTCCAACCCTGCCTATTTTAGAGGTAGAGAGGTTAAGTGACTTATCCATGATCACCCAGCTAGTAAATGACAGAGATAGACCTTGCACCCAGATCTTCAGACTTCAGCTGTAGGGTTCTTCCCATTAGGACACACTGCCTCTTTCTGAAAGTTCCTCCCTGCTATCTCAAATTACATACATTTTAATGTGGGCTATAGCTACTTCCAGGGGTTCATTAGTACATTAATGCATACAGCCCTGATCAAAATAATGGGTTACATTTACGTAGACACTGAAGTTTACAAAGTGCTTTCCTCATAACAGCCCTGAGAGGTAGGTAATATAAATATTGTCATCTCTATTTTTTTCCCCACTGGACCTATGGCTATATTAACATAAGGGACTCCTAAGGTGGGAATTCTCTGTACCAATGCAGATACATTACCAAATCTCTGTCTGTGACAAAAGTAATATAGATTAGCAACTTGTCGATATCTGAAAGTAATATGTCTTTTACAGGTAAAGAAACCAAAGTTCAGAGATTATTTGGCTTATCTAGGGATGCATTGCTAGCTCGTAAGTGCCAGAGCCAGGATTTAAATTCAGACCTCTCTTGAGTTATATCTTAACAACAATAACAACTACAAAAAGCAAGCCTATTCTCTGAGAACCCCCCTTTCTCCCTTTCTCCTCAGCTCACAAATCCTTGACATCATCCCCTTTCATTTCCTCCTTTACTCCAATCTCTGAGGGGACCATCTCCAGTCGTCCTGATCTGTATCTTTCCCCGGACCCAGATGGCTCCAGAGAAGAAAGTGAGGCTGATGACTTTGCACAGCCTTTCCTCACTTAAACTCAATTCACTTGCAAGCATGGCATAGCCTCCCTGACGTCCTGGTCTTCTTTGAGAATGAAGGCCAAACAACAACAACCAGTCTCTGAAGGGGTAGCCCTCCTCTTCCACAAGGCCTCTCCATAACACTCTTTATCCCGTCCTGACCTGTCTTCTCCAGCAATTGCCCTCTTCTGTCATCCCAACTTTCTCTCTAATCTTCAACCTCTTCCAAGCTAATAGTTCTTTACCTGAATAGCAGTTTCCCCATTCTTGAAAAAATTTTAAAAAAACCCCCAAAATCAAAAAAACAAACAAAAAACCCTAATTAGTTACTACTGTTTCCTCCATCTTCCTACATCTCTCTTTTTCTTCAGTAAACTTCTTGAAAAAGCCATTGCCTCCATCTCTTCTGTTCTCTTTATCTTCTGAATCCTCTTCGTTCTAGTTTCTAACAGTATCATTCAACTGAAACTGTTCTCCAAAGTTACTGGTGATCCCTTAATTGCCCAACCTAATGGATTCTTTTCAATTCTCCTTTTCCTCGACCTCTCTGAAGCACGACCCCACGGACCCCCTTCTTCAGTACTCTCTCTTCTTTTGATTTTTGTGCTTTCTCCTGGTCCTTCTACCTATCTGACTGTTTCTGCTCAGTTTTCTTTGCTGATTCAAGATCTTCACATGGGTGTATCCCAAGGGTCTGTCCTAAGCCCTTTTTTAAGATCTCTATATTTTTTTCTGGTGACCTCATCAGCTTCTATAGATTTAGATAATATCTCTGTGCAGAAGATTCCCATATATATATCCAGCCCTAGTCTCTCTCCTGAGCTCTCTTTCTGCATCATGAACAGCCTATTGGAAACTTCAAATTGGATGTCCTGAAGATATTTCAAAATCAGCATGTATAAAACATAACTCATTATCATTCCCTCCAAACCCACCCCTTTCTGGATTTCACTAATATTGTCAAGAGGACTAGTATCTTTCTAGTGATTCTGTTTTGCAATCTTGGTGTCATCCTTGACTCCTCATTCTCTCTCACCTGGCATATCAATTGCTAAATCTTGTCATTTCTATCTCCACAACAACTCTCATAAAAGCTCCTCTTATCTAGTCACTTTAGTCAAGACCTTAATTTAGGTCCTTAGTGCCTCTCACCAAATTTGTTACTGGTTTCCTTGCCTCAAGCCTTTCCCCGCACTAATGAGTGTCAAAGTGATTTTCCTAAAGCACAAGGCTGATTATGTCACACACACACACACACACACACACACACACACACACACACACACCCCACCTGCTCCCTTTCCCCTTCATAGACTCCATTGGCTCCATATTATTTCCAGAATCACATGCAAATCCCTCTATTCGGCATTTAAATCAGGCAGTTTTCAGCTGTATTACTTATTACTTCCTTCCTCCCATACTGCAGTCCAGCCTTCCTGGGGTACTTACTGTTTTGCACACTGAACATTGCACCTACTGTCTTTGTACTGTGTCATGGCTGTCCCCCTATTTCCCGAATATTCTCCATTCTCATATCTGCCTCTTAGAATCCTGGCTTTCCTTCAAGATTCAGCTGAAGGGCCACATAAAGCCTTTCCTGATCCCCCTTTTACCCAGCCCTCCAGCTATAGTACACACATTTTACAAATTATTTGTATTCATTCAGTCTATATTATATATGCACTTCTTGTTTCCCCTATTCAAATGTAAGTTCCTTGAGGGCAGGGATTTTTTTCACATTTGTTGTTATATTACCAGTATCTAGTTATAACACATATCAGGCCCTTAATAAATGGTTTTTGATTGATTGTCTAATCAAGACAACCTTTGCATTCTACCAAGCTGCCTCTTGAGGTTGAAATAATATTAGCAAAACAACCCCTAAAACCTGGAAAGAAAGCCTTCCTTTCCTTCCTACTATTCAACATCCTCTCATTTTGTTTCAATTTTCCCTAAAGAAATGAAGAGGCCAAGCTATCAAAAGAAAAGCAAAGCCTTAGGTAAAATTATAAAGTCAACGTGTTATCTTAGGTGTTTCTTGCTTCTTCTTTTTTTTTGATGTCACTCTTCTTATCACCTGTAGCTACAGGTAGGGATAGAAGTAGGGGTAGCTAGGTGGGTATAAATAGAGTGGTGGGCATAGAAGTCAGGAAGATCTTATTAGATGTGTGACTACAGGTAAGTCACTTAGTCTTGCCTCAGTTTTCTCACCCAAAAAATTGAGGTAATAATATCACAGTCTTCCCCCGTTGTTGTGAGGATAAAATAAGATAATGTTTGTAAAGTGGTTTGCAAACCTTAAAGCATTATATAAATAGCTATTAGCTATTATTAGGAGCCTAGTATATGTATGTATATATGTGTATACATATATATATATATATATACATATATATATGTATACACACACACACATATATATATATATATATCAAGAACTAGCTATTCCTGCCTTTCCTTTCCACTCTGTCCTCCTGAAAGAGCCAATCCCTTTCTTCCCAGAACTCATCAAAACCTACCTCTCCTGTGTCTCTTGCAGGTGACTACATCCACATGGCCCTGGGGAACCCAGGGGCACTTGGATTTTAAAGCAGAAATCCAAATACCTTACATAATATAACTGAAGTTGTATGACGTAAATTCCTAACAACAGTAGCAGCAGTATTATGGCTGTAGCCCTCCACTGGAATGCAGAAGAATTGTGAGAAAGCAGCTTCCATGCTATTGTACTCATGCCCGGTGGGTAGGGCGATCCCTCTTATTCCAAGATGTGCAAAAACGTTAGGGGAAAGGAAGGTGTTATGACCAATATGTCAGTTAGCCTGCTTTTTCAGAAGACTAAGACTCAAAGCTTTGTAGGTAAGAAGCAGGGATTTAAAAACATGATTTGTGACTCAGCAATCCTTTTTCCTGGGGGAAAATCATATCAGAACTTCCAGTGTGGCCAACAAACACCAATTACTCCCTCCACCAAAAAGAAACCTTGAGAGAAGTACCTGAATCCTTTATCTACTCCAGATTTTTTTTTTTTAAAGAGAAGACTGCTTTCAAAATTGCATAAATATATATAGCCACTGCGGGCTGAGCCTAGCTATTTGGCCCGATGTTAGAGATACCATATCCAAGTTTTAAGTCTTAGATCTTAGTCCAAGAGTAGAAAATTTTGAAAGGAAGTAACATTTTCTAGATAAACGTTGGTATTCTTTGGTGATGCTAAGGCTCAGCGAGCATTGCAAAAGAATACAGTATACTATTGTGATACATTATACATGACCTTGAAAGGAATTTCTGTTCACCTGTACTTCACAGGATGAAAGCACACATTGTTTTCTAGAGTTCTTGGGACTTTGACAAATACCTGTTAGAAGTAGTAGCTAGACTTTGGACAAGCCACCTGTTACTAGAGAAAGGCATTTTGCAAGGGAATAGCTTGTTTATAACTTGATATCCATTTACAAGATGGAATTGATCAAGTAATCCACATTTCAGTGAGTCCAATTCAGTGCCTTTTGATTCTGATGGGATGATACATGTGAAAAGTGCTTCATTAAACATGGAGTACTCTACAAATATAAAGTGGCATTGTGGCTATTGTTCCTTAGAATTCCACAGGGTAGGCGTGCAGAGAAAAATGCAGACTGTGGGAAGTCTGCTGGAAACATGTTGGCTGTAGGATTGTATGGTAACCATCTCCTATGGAAAGCCATCCATGATAAATATTGACCCAAGGCTCAATTAGCTCATCTAATCCTGCAGACTAAGGACTGAGATGGACTGGGTATCCTGTCTAACCTAACCTTCATATGAACAAAGTATTTACCAGGAATGAAGTCCTTAAATCCACCTACCTTAAGTGCCTACTTTTATTAAAGACAAGTAGAAGAAAAAGGAGAAGAGAAATATTCTAGAATGATAGGGCTAGGTTTTGCTTGAGTTTTCTCTAAGAGCCTCCCTATTTCCTTTTTGTCTTTATATCCTCATTGCCTAGCACAGTAGCTGGTACACAGTTGGTATTTAATACCTGATTATTGAATTGAATTGACTTAATAGCATTGTGTGGGATTTCCCAGGTACAGATGGAACTTTGTACTATTATTAATTGAATATCTACTCCCTTTCTCTTCTAAAAAGTCAGCCCATTTCTTTGGGTTAAGTTCCCTAAACTTTAGTGTCTGTGGCAGTCCTCTTGGGTTTGTGATTTCACAGATTTAGGGTCTACAAAGACTTGGTTCAGTAATTCTGAATTCTAAAGTGGCAGCTTGGCTTGCCTTTCTCTATCATTATATGACTAGAAAGGTTTCTTGTGAACTCTCAGTGAATAATTAATCAATTTTTGGTTTTAAATTATTCACCAGTTCTAGCTGGTATAATTGCTGGAGACCAAAGAATTAATTTATTGGATGGTCTTTCTTCTCTTTGTTTAGAGAGAGGACCAGATTGGAACTGACTGGAACAAAAACATAGCTGCCTCTAACCAGGCTTTTCCTGGGATGATATTGGACCACATGTAGGCTTTTGTATCAACAGAGAGAGTGATGACAAACCCGAGGTGGTGTCAAGCAGGTGTGATGTTCTCTCCTGAGCTTCCTCTTCTAGGCAGAATAGAAAAATAATAGAGTTTCCATACTGGTTAATGGACCTTCAATGAATAGTTGTATAATTAACCTTTGATTATGCACAGTGTTGAGGGCCAGGCAGAGGATAGATAATTGAAATCCAAAGATTATTGAAAACCCTCAGTTTGGGAGAATAAAAGGGATCATAGATGAAAGATACCCCCTTTATATAACTTATTTATTTAAAAAAATGTTTTACTGATGCTTCTTTCAGACACCTCAATGCCTCCCCCACCTCCAAAGAGTGCTTCCTTGTGACAAAGGACAACTAAACAAAATAAGCTGACATACTTCACATGTTGGACACCAGGCACTTCATTCTCTACCCTACTCTTCTTTCCACCCTTCATCCTGGTAGTGAAGCGAAATCCAACCCCCTCCTTTTACAGAGAAGGAAACTGAAGACTGGTGGTACAGTGAAAATAAAGTCATTTCACAGTCAAATGACTCAAGTTTGAGTTCTGGGGCTACCATTTCACTTCCTATGAGAGTTTTGCCAAGTCATTCAAGGCCTCAGTTATTAAGACCTTAGAATCAAGAAGACTTGAGCTTGCCCCCTAGCAACATGAACAAATAACTGTGGGTTTCAGGTTCCTCATCTGTTAAAAAAAGGGGGGACAGATTGGATTAAATCTTGCTTCAGACTCTTCCTCGCCACATGACCCCTCATTAACTATTGAACAAAGTCTAAATTCCTTATTAAGGCATTTAAGACCTTCCAAGATCTTGCTTCAGTCAACCTTTCCAGCCTTATCTTACATTATTTCTTTTCAGCACTTAGCACAGAGCTTTAATAAATGCTTATTGTTTGACTGACTGACTGACATGTTATATACTCTAGCCAAACTGGACTATTTGCTTTTCCCAAATGTGTCTCAAGCTTTTTTTTTTTAATCTCTGTGCCTTTGATCACAACATTCTCTATTTTTTGAGTGGCTTCCAACCTCATCATGCATGTTGAAATCTTCCTCATCCTTCCAAAATCAAATGATGCTTCCTTCATAAAAACTTTCTGATCCTCGCAAAATAAAATGATCTCTCCCTTCTTTGGACCCTTTCTGTATACTCCAATATACTTATCACATTCCTGCTTATGATACAATTACCTGCCCATATATTGTTTTGTTAGGTAGTAGATGTCAAGCTCTTCGAGGACAAGGACCTTGTCTTATTCATTTTTGCATTTCTTAATGCCTAGTATGGAGCATGTGCTCAGTAAATGGTTGTCTACTATATGAATGACAGCAGCTTGACCTTCTTGGCTTGAAGTTTCTTCATCTATAAAACGAGGGGGTTGGGCTAGATGGCCTCTAAGGTTCTTTCCAACTCCAGATTTATGATCAATAGCTTTTTCCTTTTCCAAATGGCAAATGTTAATTTGCCATTTTGCATGACAAGAATGATTTATCAAAAATGATTTAAAATCACCCTATTTATATCAGTTCAACTATAATAATCAAGGAGAGCTGTTGTGAAAGTCCTTCCAATGCTTCTAAATAAGAAAGTAACTTACCATAGTGCTTAATTTCTTTTAAAAAATGTACCAATGACACCTTACCCTCTCTTCCCCCCTCACCTCTTTTAGGACTTACTGTACCAAAGAAGTAAGGTTAAACTAAGCAAATTAACCCATCAGCCACGTTTGGAAACATATTTCTCATTCTACATTGGAGTCTACCATCTCTCTGCCAAGAAGTAAGAATCTGCTTCCCCTTCACTGTTAGTCTTCTGGAATCATGGTCAGACACTGTATTGATCAGCATTCTGAAACCTTTCAGTATTGTTTTCCTTCACATAAGCCCTGGTTTCTAATAATTCAGATAGGAGTAATAATTTGGTGTCATAATTTCACAGTCCATGTTTTGGATTTCTTTGGTAGTATTTATTTCCTTTTCTACTTTGTGGTCTGCTTGACTTTTTTTTTATGATTGAAATCACTATGTTTTAGCAATAAATACATTCTAACACCACAGACATTTTCTTGGTTTTGCTTTCTCCTAAGCACAGCTATCTTGGATTCAGTCTTGATGGAGAGATAATTACCATGTGGTCTCCATTTGCCCGTAGGTTGGAGACCCACATGCAAGATCAAAATCAAATTCACTTAACTGAAGCAGAAAATGGTATTGATGCATAGCTGGCCACTTCTCAGTGAAAAAAGAGTTATCCAAACTCACAGATGGCAAACATGTTTACTTGTATGACCCAATCATAGGGCAGCAGAGCAGGCAGTTTCATCCCTAAGATGGATCCAAGCTATACACATTGCAAAGAGAAGCTGTATGGCAAGGCAAAAAACAAAGTCCAATAATGAGGCCATTTTAATGAACCAGTAAACATTTTCATCAGATTAAAAAAAGTAGAGATCTGTTTGCAAATGGCTTATCCTCCTCCCCTATCCCCACAAGCCCTGCCCCAGCCAATTGTTATAGATGGAGTGTGTTTGGAAAGTCTCTTGATAGTAAAAAGCTAACTGCCTTTTCCCCCTTGGTACTTATGATTAGGAGTGAAGCAGGCTTATAATATCTTTCAAAAATTATGCCAGAAAGTCACTGTAGAAATTCATACCAGGAGCCAAGAAAGCTGCTGAATCCATCAGACAATGCTGAAAACATCACTGGCTTAAACTGAACACAGTGCATATTTTTAGTATGAGTGTGAATTGGGGTTTGAACTTCAATGAAAAGAAAGAAAAGATTAGGATGCTTGAGATGAGTTTCCAAAAAAATTTTGTGTATTTAAAAGGTCCTGGGGAGAAAACAATGGGTTAGGTGGCAGGGAATTTCACAAGAGCACACAAATCTTCTTGGTAAAAACCAACAATAACAACAACAAAAACTCCAATAAAAACAAAACAAAACAAAAAACTGAAATGCTGTCTTTGAATGTTCAGAGAAAAGGGATTACGTAAAAGTCAAGTAGGTTCCAAGGGCATTTTAGCTAAGTGATTTTGTTTCTTCATTTGGTATTGATAAAAAGCATTGCTAAATTCACAAAAGCTAGTATGCTACAAATAATACCATTAAAAAATCAACCCAGATGTGTCAAAGAGATTGAGAAAGCAATATCAATTGTGTATATATGTGTGCGTATTTGTTAACACTGACTGCTAATAGCTATTAATGTTGATCTTCAAACAGACGTTTGGGTGTGTACAATGCATTTTCTGTGCAGGAGAGCCACAATATTTTTCCAGCAATAATGATGACAAACGCCCAGAGACTTCTGTGAGCCAGGTCCTTTAAAAAGTCATTTATGCAATAAATGATTAAATTCTGAGACCTGAACATATTAGGTGGATGTGACAGAAACATCAGAAAAGGGCGTACATAAGAAAGGAGGTAAGGAAGGCATGATGGAGAGCAGTCAGCTAGAAGAATCTGTCCCTGCACCCATACTGATCAATATTTAATCTCTTTGCTGGAAGAACTCTGATCCAGTGAGAGAAATCAGTGAACTTACTATGCATTGTTCATGTTGGTTCCTTTCTCTCATAACTATTTTTTAAATAGCCTTTTCTGAAGAGTTAGATTGCTGTTCTATAGACCAAAACCAGCCTGGCTCCCGAAGCATTTACTCTAGCATAGTAATAAAAAAGCTCATTAAAAATCAAATGACAAAAGCAATTTAAAAAAAATCTATTGAACAAAATAAAAAATTAAAATGAGCAGCTTTAAAAATTTTGCAGTAATTCATTTTGTTGCTGCCTTAGGGATTTATTTTAAATCACCAGGAATTGGGGAGGAGGAGAAGAGTATTATTTTGTGGTGGTTAACTCTGCAATACCGCATCAAACATAAAATTGACATCCAGTGCATCATTACCCTGACAGACCTGAAATGACTATTACTTTATGCCTGCTTCCTGGTGATGAGAATTACCAATGGAGTGGAGCCCGGGAGAGACACTTTGCAACAAGGTCAAGAGAAGAAGGGTTGTTTGGACTTGTTGCCAGAGAAATTCTTCCTTACTGTGTACTTGCTTTGTGCCTCAAGGTTGAAACATACAATTCACTGGCAAATGTATGACTCTGGACAAGTTTGCCAAGTATGTGTGCCAGGGCCAATAAGCCTTTGGCTTGGAGATGTACTGACATATACTTCTTGGGAAAAAAAAGTGGTGCTGTTGATAATATTTTTATAGCACCTTATATAATTTTTAAAATGCTGTTGTACATGATCTTTTTTTTTTTGTCAGCCTTACAATCAACTTGCACAGAAAGTGGAATGGGTGTTTTCTCATTTTACAAGTCTTTGAGGACAAAGACCATTTTAATTTTTTTGTCTTCCTTCCCAGCATCACTGCCTCCTGGCTTCCCTGCCTTCCTTTAAGTCCCAGCTAAAATCCCCCCTTCTACAGGAAGCCTCTCCTAATCCTGGTAATGCTAATTCCTTCCTTCTTTTAATTTTTTCCTATTTACTCTATCTCTGGCTTGTTTGTATCATATTTATTTAATTATTGTCTTCCCCATTAGATTGTGAACACTTTGAGGGCAGGGACTGTCTTTTTTTGCCTCTTTGTATTCTCAGTGCTTAGTGCCTGGCACATAGTAGGTGCTTAATAAATGTTTATTGACTGACTAATCCAGTACCTACTGTAGTCTCTAGAATGTAGTAAGTACTTGATAGATGTTTGTAGAATTGAATTGGATTTACAGATATAAGTGGGGCAATGAGGCTGAGCATGTGCTCAACTCACACTTAAAATAGGACTGAGTGACATTTTCCCACTGCTTATTCGACTCTTAGATGGAGTTAGATAGCTTTGAAAATTACTCTTTGTATTCTGAAATAGTCCAGATAAGTAAATACTAGTCACAAAAAGTCATAGAAGATCATAGGATTTAGGGCTAGAAAGGACCTTAGAGATCACTTAGCTTAAACCAATCCCTCATTTTTCAGAGGAGGAGAATAAGGCTCACAGTGACTTACATAAGGTAACATAGATTATATCAGAGCCAGGATTCAAACCCAGACCCTCTATTTCCAGATTCAGTGTATTTGTTCTTCTATACCATATTACTTCCATATGATTCTTGAGTCATGAATTTCACCATATCAAGGTGACCAGATTTAGCAGGCACCATGGCTAAATGGAACAGATGGTTTACTAGGTGATGGAAAACATGAATTGTAGTTACACTTAGAATAGCCTCAAACAGCTAATACAATTCCAAAGATTTAAATTTGGAGAGTAGTTTCTGAATTTTAAGAACCTGGCTTATTGGTTGTTAGATAAAGACTGTCTACAGGATTAACTCCTCTCTACCTAGGATAAAGTCCAAATTCTTCCACCTAGAATTCAGAATCTTAATGTTTTTAGCCAATCTTATTTCCTACTGTTCCCTCACTCTGTTTTCCAATAAGGATCATGTTCATTCTGACTCTGTAACAGTCACTCAAACTCTATGGCCCATGTCTTATTCGTGAAATGAGAAAGCTGGACTAAATAACCTCAAATATTTTCTAGCTTTCCATCTAAGATCCTATCACAGCAGGAATGCTCTTCTTCATTCTCTCTACCTATCCAAAACCCTTCAAAGTCCTTCCCTTTCATTATTTTAACTAACCGAAAACTATCCTTTGTAAAACTTTCATAATAGTTATGATATGTATTATTCAGACAGCTTGGTATAACAGATAAAGTGTTAGACTTGGAGTCCAGAAGACTGGAGTTAAAATAAGAAAATGATAAATGTTGGAGAAGAGGTGGGAAAATTGGAACACTAATGCATTGTTGGCGGAGTTGTGAACTGATCTAACCATTCTGGAGAACAATTTGGAACTATGCCCCAAGGGTTATAAAACTATGCATACCCTTTGATCCAGCAATACCACTACTAGATCTGTATCCCAAAGAGATCATAAAAAAAAAGCAAAAGGACCTACATGTACAAAATATTTATAGCAGCTCTTTTTGTGGTGGCAAAGAATTGGAAATTGAGGGAATGCACATCAATTGGGGAATGGCTGAACAAGTTGTGGTATATGCATGTAATGGAATACTATTGTTCCATAAGAAATGGTGAGCAGGAGGACTTCAGAAAAACCTGGAAAGACTTGTATGAACTGATACTGAGTGAAGTGAGCAGAACCAGGGGAACATGGTACACAGTAACTGCGACATTGTGCGATGACTGACTTTGTTAGACTTAGTTCTTCTGACAACGCCATGATCTAAGACAATTCTAAGACTCATGATGGAAGATGCTATCCACATCCAGAGAAAGAACTATGGAGTCTGAATGCAGATGGAAGCTCACTATTTTCTCTTTCTTCTGTTGTTTTTTGTTTTTTCTTTCTTGTGGCTTTTCCCTTCTATTCTGATTCTTCTTTTACAACATGACTAATGTGGAAATATGTTTAATATGATCATACATGTATAGCCTATATCAGATTACATGCCACCTCAGAGAGGGGGCAGTAAAGAGAGGGAAATTTAGGACTCAAAATCTTATAAAAATAAATGTTGAAAACTAAAAATTAATTAATTAAAAAATAAAATTTTGCCTTAGATATTTACTAGCTGTGTGACCAGGGCAAGTCATTAACCTCTTTCCATCTTCCTTCTCTGCTGCAAAATGTGTATAGTAATAGCATCTGCCTCATAGGTTGCTATTAGGATCAAATGAGCTTAAATATGTTATTTGTAAACCTTAAACTATACAAATGTTAGCTACTATCATTCATTTAGATCCATATTTGTATTTTGCTTTAATTAATTGTTTCATGGATATTCATCTTCCCTTTTGACTTGTAAACTCTTGAAGGGCAGGTACTGTGTCTCATATTTCTTTTAGATTTCTGTCCTTATAGAATATAATACTATATAGGCCTGTAGGACCTGTGGTATACTAACCGGCAAGTGCCTTGCATTTGGAGGCAGAAGATCTGGACTTGAATCAATGCCAGGTCAGCCACGTTGGGCAAGTCCTTTCACAAAACAGGGATAATACCTGAATTATTTACTTTATCATGTTGTGAGATAATCAAAAGATATTTTTTTGGGTAGGATATGTGTATGCATGGGGGTCATGTGGATAGGCATTAGGAGAGAATATGACAGCTGACTTCAAGTATTTGATGGGTTGTCAAAATGAGGTGGGATATGATTTATTCTACTTCACCATGGAGGATAGAACTAGGGGAAGTAGTTGAAAGTTGAAGTGAGGCATATTTTGGCTAGATAATGGTTAGGAAAAAAAAAACCTCATAGCAATCAGAACTATCCAAAAGTGGAATGGGTTGCCGCCACAAGAGGCAGTAGGTTTAACAATCAGATAAATAAAAGTGAAACATAATAAGAGAAATACAAATTGAAACCTCTCTGAGATTTCACTTCACATGTATCAGATTGGCAAGGATGAAGAAAAAGGAAAGTGGTAAAATTTGGAAGTTGTATGGAAAGACAAACTTGTTAACATATTATGGGCAGAATTAGGAATTGAGCTGACCATATTGGGAAACAATTTGGAATTATATTAAAAAGTGAAAAACATAGAAAATAATAACAGACACTTATATGTTGTGTTCTCTGATCCTTGGGCCTCTTGTTGAGTATGTCCTATTCACCTTCGAGTTGGACCAGATGACCTCTGAGGTCCCTTTAACTCTGAGATTCTGTGATACAAGCCTTTAGCAAGCATTTACTATGGGCCAAGCATTGTGCTAAGCTCTGAGGCTACAGAGAAAGGGAAAAACACAGTCCCTGACTTCAACGAGCTCATATTCCAATGGGGGAGACATCGTGCAGATAACTATGTATGTTCAAGATATAGACAACATAAATGGGAGGTAATCTCATAAGGATTCCACTAGCAGCAGGAGAGACCAGGAAAGGCCTCTTGTTGAAAATGAGATTTGAGCTGAGTCTCGAGCATGGCCAGGGAACTCATAAGGCTTAGGTGAGGAGGGAGAGCAGCTCAGGCCTAAGCTGGGGTGGGGACAAGCAATGAAAAAGCAGAGTTGGGAGATAGAGGGTCAAGTGCAAGGAACAAGGAGCAGCCAGAATAGGCCAAATAGAGCACTTTATATTTGATCCTGCATATAAGAGGTCTTTATTGAGTAGGGAGGGGATGTGTGCAATGGTCACGCCTATGGGCTGGAGTGGGAAGAGACTTGAGGCATGGAAGGTTATTGTTCAGGGATGAGGTGATGAGGGCATGCACCAGAGTGGTGGTTGTATGAGTGGAGAGAAGGGAATAGTTAGGAGAGATAAGGTGAAAATAAGTGTAACAAGACTGGCCAACAGACTGGCTACTTTGGGTGATTGCTAGTAAGACCTCGAGGATGACGTGTAGGTTGCCACCTACTTCATTTGGCTATGCTGACACTACCATCAGCTTACCCTTCTCAGGGAAGTGTTAAAGTTTTTGTAAAGACTTACCAGCTCTTAGTCTGGGCAAACATGCTAGTCAACACAGTTGCAGTTTTTTTGTTACCTGAGGACACTCAGAAGAGCCCTTTAGATGATTTTGAAGATGCTAACTCACCATCTTAAATATTGGTCCCCAGTTGCACTCCTAGCCTAGTTAAGGGTCACAGTTGCATTCGCATCTTCCCTGCCCCAGGACTTAGGCAGTGTGCCCCCCACAAGGTTAGCACCTCTCACTGAGTCTTTTTTAAACTGGGGCTAAAAAAACCAAGACACTGTAGCTTCTTAGCCCTTTCCATTCACATTTTATGCTCCCCTCTTCTCCTTCCAGAACTAGCCAAGTTACTCTGAAGCTCTGGAGAAGTATTAGAAAGACCATAGAGGGAGGGGCAGAGCTGGCAGCCACTGCCTTTGAACCTGCTAGTCCCTAGTTAAACACACACACACACACACACACACACACACACACACACACACACGCACACACACCCAGTTGTAGTGAATTTGTATACTGTTTTCCTAGTTCTACATTTTTCACTTTGCATTAAGCCTCTATTATCTTTTGCTCCCTCAGGATTATTAGGGGAAATTTATAAGCAAGAGAATTCTCTCTGGATCTATATGCATTTATTTACTTTTTATTGTCCTATTCTTTGAATATATGATCTATATGCAATTTATCCTACTTATTTTTTTTTTCTTAGGTTCAGTATTTCTTCCCCTTCTTATATTTATTTTTCTTCTTTTTGTTCCTGTTATGGTCTGTTTGATAATTTAATTTTATTTGTTTTTACCTGTCTTTCTCCTCCCACTTCCGTAACCCTTCAACTCCCTCTCCTACCTCCCACCCCCACATCCTTTTGCTAACTTCTCTGTAAAGTTAGCAGGTGATGGAGGGGCGGTGGTTGGGGTGAGGTGATAAAGAGTATGCCAATTCCTCTTCACAGAATCATGGAATTTGAGAGTTGGAAGGCACTCCAAAGGCCATGTCAGGAAGCTGGCCAACTTTGGCTTATGAAGTCTCCAAAGAAGAACTCACCACCTCTCAAGGCAAGTTGATCCACTTTTGGACACGTAAAATTGTTAGGAAGTTTTTCTTAAAATTATTTGCCTCTTTTTTTTCCACTTCCAGGGACTATTTTTCTTTTTATTTGTTTGTTTTTTTGGTGAGGCAGTCAGGGTTAAGTGACTTGCCCAGGGTTACACAGCTAGTAAATGTCAAATGTCTTAGGCTGGATTTGAACTCAGGTCCTCCTAACTCCAAGGCTGGAGCTCTATCTACTGTACCACCGAGCTGCCCCTATGGACTATTTTTCATTTTGTCTTTATATCCCTAGCACTTAAACTCAATCCTTCGTACGTAACAGGTGCTTAAGAAATTTTGTTGTGATTATGCAGAAAAATAATTAGCAGATGGTAATAATAATATCATTTATATAGCACATTTAAAGTTTGCAAAGGCTTTACAAATATTATCCTTTTTCATTCTTACAACAACCCTGAGAGGTGCTATTATTATTCCCATTTTATAGATGAGCAAACTGAGGTAGACAGGAT
Source organism: Phascolarctos cinereus (assembly GCF_003287225.1). Classification (NCBI taxonomy): domain Eukaryota; kingdom Metazoa; phylum Chordata; class Mammalia; order Diprotodontia; family Phascolarctidae; genus Phascolarctos; species Phascolarctos cinereus. The sequence continues at coordinate 13,043,538 of NW_027556098.1, forward strand.
AAATGACTTGTTCAGAATCTCACAGTATTAGAAGAGTGAGTAGCCTTATCCACATGTATTCCTTACGTGTGTGCCACACACTACCATTATTTTCTAAGTTTGTGTCTACTCTTCCCAAAGATGCTGAGTATGTTTTGTAGGAGAGTGTGCCCCATGTTTATTTGGGATATTTTTGTAACTACTGTTCTTACTAGGTGGTGCAGTAGATAGATTGCAAGGCCTGAAGTCAGGAAGACTCATCTTACTGAGCTCAAACATGGGCTCAGTGTGACTCTGGGCAAGTCACTTAACTCTATTACTATCAGTTTCCTCATCTGTAAAATGAGCTGGAGAAGGAAATGACAAACCACTCTAACATGTTTGCCAAGAAAACCCAAATGGGGTCACAAAGACTTGGATACGACTAAACAACAACAAAAATATGTCAAAAAATAAAACCAACATAAAAACCCAAGACATCAGTAAAACTTTTTTTTTTAAAGGAAAAAGGAAAAAAAAATACTGTTTGAATAGATTAGACCTTCTGGTTGCCAGGAAGGCAGTATGATATAATGCAAACCACTCTAAATTTGGAGTTAGAGGACCTGGGCTGTTCTTTATTATTTTTGTGACTTAATCTCCCTGGGTTTCCCTTCTCTTAATTTGCAGAATGGAACAGTGGGATTAAGTGATCCTTTTCCAGCTTTAAATCCTATAATTCTGAGTATGTAGAAAGTATGGAAAATTTCTCATTCATGACAGAGATTCTGCCTCCCCCTGCCCTTGCCCCAACTGCAGAAACCTTGCTCTGAGCTTGACAAGTGTTCAACAAATTAGTGATTATCATGGGAAAATCCATGACCCAATTCATTTGTGCTCCCTTCAAATAAGACTGACTGTGTCCTTATTCATTCTCTCTGTTTGTTAGCTTTTTATTGAATATGCCCATCATTCATTAGCCCTTGGGCACATTCACAGGTATCATTGAAAAGACATTTCTTGTCATCACAATCAATATTAGACAACATGAAAACAAGGCACATGCACACTAATAAACAAATAAATAAATAAATAAAGACAAGGAAATCTGCCTGGCTTCTTACAGTTTGTAAATAAATAAGCAAAGACCCTATCATAACAAAAATGAAGAATCTAAAGGTCCAGTGGGCCTTCTAATAGCTGAGGGATTCTGGATACTACTAATTTAAACATAGTGTTTTCAGGGCTTTCTCTTCCATCAATCCATCATTATCTCTATTTTATCCCAGTCATTGTGATATGAAAGGTCATGCACAGTGGATGAAAAACACACAGATGTAGGGAGAAAACCTCTTTTTTCCCCCCTCACTTCCTGTATTTCTAAAGTGGTATTTGGTGAGTGGGGAAGGGTTAGAGGTGATTTCCTGAATTATGGATTCTGGGTTGGTCAAGGATCAGTCTTGGTGACACCATTAGTACAGCTGTCAGGTACTTGACGAGTTCGTGAAGACAGCTTGCCTGGAGACATTGTAAACTAGTAGATTTTTCTGCTTGTGTTTCTTTGGTTTGGAAGTTATAGAAAGTATTCGGTTGGTCTCTGGAATATAAATTTTGCTCTTTTGGGTCTCTCATGGGCTGCTCATACACACATTTCCCACATGAATTCTTTTAACCAGGCAGTACCCTATTGAACACAATAGTAATAAAGAAATACAATACCATAACAGAAACACATTAGTCTGATCAATGTTTTATATATTTTGGTTTTAGCAACCAAACTATAGAGGCTGCTAAATTAAATTCAATAGGCCCCAAGGTATTGGCATAAAAAAAAACCACTTAAAACTTGGGTTATTTTTAATGATGAAATGTTTAGAAATGACATTGCAAAAGATTATTTAATTTTGCAAGCCAAACAGGTATTAAATGTAAATTCTTCAGCTGTAAACGTAAATATAAATGTAAATTCTTCATGTATACATATTATACACATACATGAAAATGAAAGTCCATCAACAGACAATCTTGTAGCAATTCTAGTTGATTTGATGACCCTGTTTTCAACTATTTATGAAGCTAATAATGGTTTTCTTTGTGTACCCCTGTATAGCGAGCTGTATTCATACCGAAGTCCTCCCTTGAGGTCCTGTTGTGGTGTATCCTGAACCTCTGAGAGGTCCTGTTAATATGGAGAGTTTGAATATGGACCAGTTAATAGGCTGCATGTCTATCATGTGAGATACCTAGTACATTTTGAGATGCTCATCCCCAGAAAATTGACCTCTAGGTGATGGATCTGTTGGCCATGACAATTCATGAAAACTGCCTTCCTGGACTTTGGAGGAATTTTGGTCTGCCTTGATAAAGAGAGTATGCAAAGCTGATGAAATCACAGATGCATGAAGTAGTTAAGTGAGAAAAATCCATATACTACTAAGCACAATACTACATTGTCTTATATACAAGAAACACTCAAAAACATTTATTGATTTTGTGATTGAATAATGACAGACAGCTTGGAGTAGTAGCTAAAGAGCTGGCCTCAGATTCAGACAGATGTGTGTTCAAGCCCAGACTCTGACATGTTCATGCTGTGTGATCTAGGGCAAATTAGTCAACCTTTTGGTTCTCCCACCCATTCTCTAAATCTGTAAGTTTTCGAGAAAGTGCAACTTCGCATTTTTAGAGTAAGTTTCTTATAATTCTCTATACCTATAAAATCATGAGTTTGGTAAAAAAAAAGAGTGAATCATAAGGGTATGTATTATATAAGCATATACATATATATTAGAGTGTATGTGTAGTAGATCTGAATGTAGACAAGCTAAATTATTATGATGCTCATGTATATTACAGGTAGTGTTCAATATCTGCCCATTGTTTTGGCTATTATCCAATAATATCTATTTTTTATTTATGCTCATCGTGAGCACCCTAAAGTAAGATGATCAAGTATTCTGTAAAATTGGATTTTTGATTGGATTTTTAATCCAATTTTAAATCCATTTTTACATTTGGATGCACAAACAACTCTGTAAACTCTTTCATTTGCTTCTTTAAGGAGAACCCAGGAGTCATCATCCACTGGAGGAAGCATAGCTTAGTGGATGGGGTGCTCAACTTGCAGGTAGGAAGACATACTCAAATTCCACCTCAGATATTTGCTAGCTATGCTTTCTTGGGCAAATCACTTAACCTTTCAAGAAGTTGGACTCAGAAAGTGCCCCTTCCAGCTCTGAATCTATGATTTTATTTAGCTTCCTCTTATCCTCTGCTTTCATTTACAGTGGGAGATAGCTAGGAAAAGAACCAGAAGACTATGTTATCGCCAAAGCCAAAGGAAGATAGAGGGAAGGAAGTGGTCAATAATGCCAAATGAAAAGTTTGCAGGGAGCAGGAAAACAATTTTAAAAAGATGAGGATGGATAAAGGGTCAATAAATTTGGTAATTTGGAGGTCATGGGTGACCTCATAGAAAATAATTTTAGTAGAGTAGTGGGATAAAAACTCAATTGCAAGAGTCTGAAGAGAGAAAAGGTAGTAAAGGAATGGAGGAATCAGGCACAGCGAACTTTTTCAGTCAGTTTATCAGTGAAATTTAAGGTAATTAAATGTGAATAATGAGTCAAGAGTATACTTGTCATTTGAGTATACTTGTAGAATCATAGCAATGTGTGTGACTTTGGATAAGGTATTTAACTTCTCATCCTCTTGCTTGGAGGAGATCTTTCAAATTGTAGAGGTTCAGAGGACTTCCCAATTTCCCCTCAGTGTCCTAGCAGTGTCCCTGAAACAGCTGGTGGCAGCATCTGCATAGGTAGGAAAGGATAGTATGGGCACAGATTTGTGGCTCTACAATTTTTAGTAAATCCAGAAATTGGAAATGCATATTTTTTGTGCCAACAATTCATGTCAATTCAGTCAAACCAGGCCAATCCAATCTAGTTCAAATCTAATTAGCATCTGTTACACACCTACTATAAGAAAGGAGGCTGTTCTAGGTGCTAGGGACAATAGAGACAAAACAAAAAAAGTCCTCAGCCTCAAGAAGGTTAAATTCTCCTGGGAAGGAGAACATGTACATAGAGAAGTATATATGTGACAATTTGAGAAGCCTGTGCAAAGACACAGAAGTGAGTGGTAGAATGCTAATTTTAGGGAACAGCAAATGGACCAGTCTGACAAGAACATAGAGCCTGTGAAGGGAATAGCATGAAATAAGCCTGGAAGGTAGGTTAGAGGCAGATTGTGAAGAGTTTTAAATAAGAAGATGACTTTGTGTTTTTTTTTTTTTGTAAAGGCAATAGAGAGCTACTTAAAGTTGCTGAGCAAAAGAGAGACGTGGGATGATGCCAGGGACCAGGGCCGTCGTTACAATTATTAATAGGGACCTTCCATTAATCCTATTATACTTGTATTTTTCAAAGGGGCTGGTTGGGTTGCTCAAAGTTACTTTAATGATATTAGCTTTGCAATTATCTGGTAAAACCAGGCCACAGTGAATATCATTCCTCATTGACCATATTTTAAGATTTTGAAATCTCATTTGAGAATATTGAAATTTATTTTATTTAATATTCTACATTAAAATCACATATTACTGTATTTGTGATAGGAAATATATAAATGAATTATGTGACTCTCTTCTCTTGCCTTGCTCTTTTTTCTCTTCATTTGTATCTTTATCCTTCTTTTTGCTTTCTGTGCTTCTTAGTCATGCAGATGTTCTTGTCACATATTTCTTCTACCTATCCAAACCCTTGCCCTACTTTTACAATCCATTAACAGCCCTTCTGTCCTCAGCAGCTTTAACTTAAATCCCCTGTTTAAACCTTGGCCTCCATAAGAAAGCTATAGTGTTCAGCTCCGAAAGAGCACACAAGGAAGGCTTGTTATTTAATCTTCCCTATTTTCCCTTCATGTTCAAGCATGGAGGCTTCCCATGAACACCTAAGGCATTCTTATTTATATTTTTATGGGATGATGTTATCCCACCCATTTATGTCTGGGTCCACCTTGACCATGTTACATTGGACTGAACACGGACATAGACTTCACCCATTTGTTGCTATTGGCCTGTTATTCTTCCCAATATAAATGAATGAAAAAAAAATTAAACACCTACTATGTACCAGGTACCATGCTAGGAAGTGAGAATACAAATACAAAGGGGAAAAGGAGTTTTCATTCTAATAGGGGAAGCAATCTATACAAGGTAATAGTTCACAGGGAAAGGAGTTTTGGTCTGGGGAAGTTAACGGGATTGTGAATGGAGCCCTTGTGAGGCTACTCCATTGTCACACCTGTTTCCAGAGGTAATGGTACTAATGATTCAATTACCATTCCCAGAGCAAGAGGTGGATGGATTAGGGTGGTTCACATGCTTGATAACAGGTCAGATGACAAGATGCCTGGGTAGGCCGAGGTTTCCTGGTGGATAATTGGCTGGGATATGAAGCATTGTCTGGCCCTTGCTAGACAGAATGGATTAGGAAGTTTAATTTCCCATCAAGATGGCTTATCCTGGGGCAGCTAGGTTGCACAGCGGATAGAACAGTGGCCCTGAAGTCAGGAGGACCTGAGTTCAAATCTGGCCTTAGACCAAACACTTGACACTTACTAGCTGTGTGACCCTGGGCAAGTCACTTAACCCCAACTGCCTAAAAAAAAAAAGATGGCTTATCCTCAGAGAACAGTCACAAAGCTGAGTACATTAATTTCCCAAAGGAGGACCTGGTCTTTGGAGGTCAAGTCTAGAGCATGAGAAGTGGGGAGGGGGGGAGCGGGACGAAATAGCAGGGTAGATGACAAGATGCTTAGGTAGGCCTAGGTTTCCTGGTGAGTAGCTGGATGGGATATTGTGAGGTCACATGCTTTTTGATTCACTCAAAGAATATGAAATGGCTCACCCATCACCACTAAATCATTTTGTTGTCTCTGTTCAAGACATACAGACACATAGATGGAAAGTTATCTAGGAACACCAGACTCCTTAACAACTGCATGATTCTACCACAAAGATGTCTCATCTGGTTCATTATCTTTCCTTCCTTTGGAAAAAAAAAATCAGCTATGCAATAATAACATAACTGATCAGCCTTTAAAAACACCACTAGAAAGTCCTAATCTCTTTCTGCTATATAACAAGGCCCAAGGGACCCCAACCAGGAGTTCTTAGCTCACACTGCCTGGCCCCATTTGGGAAGCTGGATGAAAGTCAATATCTCTCCCTCTGACTCATCTTCTTCTGCCAAGATTAATCCAAGAAAATCTCTGAGATAAAACTTGAGTATTGCTCGAGACTAGGGTATTCTCAAATGTGGGTAGCAGAGTCTTCAAATCCTGTGCAGACACTCAACATACAATATAGTTGTTGAGTATGTAAAGACTTTTTTTCATCCCACAGAAAAATGCACAAAATGCTAAGTATTCACAAGGGCCCAAGATTAAATACAGAAGCTTGAAGCTTCCCTCTCAAAAGGCAACTGAACTTAGGGGTTAGGGCAACCCTCTGTCCTTCTGGTGAGTCCCTTTCTCCCACAGAATTCTACACAGCCTCCCCAAGACTTCTTATTTTTTAAAAAATTAATTATTTAATTTGGTTTTCAACATTCACTTCCATAAGTTCTTGAGTTCTAAAATTTTTCCCCTTCCCTCCCCTCTGCCCTCCCCAAGATGGTGTGCAATCTGATATAGGATCTACAGATACATTCATATTAAATATATTTTCACATTAGTCATGTGTAAAAGAAGAATTAGAATCAACACCTCCCCAAGACTTCTAATGTCACCCTCTCATTTGCACCCTCTCTGAAGATAGAACACATTTTAGAGCTTCTTACTGGACCTATACTATCCCAAGGAACTCACTAGCTTTTTTCTCCAGTTAGATCCCACACAAGAACCATGTGGATTGCCTTCTTCCTTCTCCAAGGAGAAATGTGCATCAGGAAATTTCTCTTTAAAAGATCTAGTGGTTGAACCCTCAACCTCAGGGACCCTTCAACTTGGAGCTACCCCATGAGGCTCCAAGAATCCAACTCTCAAAGATCAGGTCTCACAACATTGCAGAGCATCCAGGAAGGGATATATAACCATTCAAAAGAGTTTGGCCACATAGCATAAAGGATGTCTTCTATTACCCAGATTTCAACATGGATTTGAATGAGTTCTCTGTATGCATATCTGGGGCACAATGCAGATAGACAATGAGTTGGACTTAGAGTAGAAAATGGGTTTTTAATGCTTTGGGGAAATTGCAAATCACCTTTACTGACTACAAGCTTCCAGTGAAATCAAAGCCCATCTTTTTAATTCTAACAGTGTTACCATCTGGCAGTGAGACACAAAATACAACTGAGTCTGAATACTTAAAAATGAATATCACAAAGAGATCAACAGAGAGGTGCATGGATAGTGGGATAGTGTCAATAGGTTGCAACATATAATCAATGAGGAACTCTAAAGAAGAATAGAAGTAAAAGATGTTATCAAGAAATTGTATGACAGCGGGGGCAGCTAGATGGCGTGGTGGATAGAGCACTGGCCCTGAAGTCAGGAGGACCTGAGTTCAAGTCTGGCCTCAGACCAAACACTTGATACTTACCAGCTGTGTGACCCTGGGCAAGTGGGAAAAAAAAAAGAAATAAAAAAAAGAAATTGTATGATAGCAAAAAAAGGCGTGCTGGTCCTATAGCAAGAATATAGAACATAGTTCCACCACTGCCCTTTTAAGGTCACAAGAAAATGAGGAAGGCCCTGTGATGAACTTATGTGAATTCATGGATAAGAATTGTGTAGAAAAGGTAGGCATGTATAGGTTGCAGTCTACATCATCAGGAGGAACTCCTGAAGCATTTTAATGCCATTCACACTTCCAATGAGAGTTCCCACTAGGTGTGTATCATCAGGTGCTTTACCCTTTACAAATGTGCTAAGGAGTTTTTGAAGGGCAATCTCTTCTGAGAGGTTTTGCCCAATTCTCCCAAGAACCGTAAAATAAATGATTCTTCACTCAAAAAAAAAGTTTTTGAAGATAAAAGAGAGAAGGAAAAAGGGAGGTGGAAGAAAAATGGTGTGGAATCATTGCATCCATTTGATGGGCATCCATTTGCTTTTCTAGTTTTTTGCTATCACAAAAGTGCTACTATATAATATTTTGGTACATATGAGAACTTTCTGTCTTTGACTACCTTGAAGTCTGATTCATGTCTAGTAGTATGATTGCTAGGTTAAAGGATTGTTTAGTAACTTTTCATGCATAATTCGATTGTTTTCTAGAACATTTGGACCAATTCATTGCTCCAACAACATTCTTGACTTTCCATAGCCCTTTAAACACTATTTTTTAATCATCTGTGCTAACTGATGGGTATAAGAGGAAACTTCAATTGGTTTAAATTGAATTTCTTTTGTTATTTGTGATTTGAAACATCTTTTCCCTTTTCCTACATAATGAGGAGAACCAAGGTTCACTCCAATAGTAATTGAGTTCCCTTTCCTACATTCCAATTCCTGGGCATCTGAGGACTATTATTGGGATCTAAAGGTAAATATCTTTGCATCTATCAGCTGCTTTTTACCCTAGGAGTAAAGAGAAGTCCCTAGAATTATCAACCTTGCTGTGAGGGAGGAGCTCTTCAATTCCATCCTTTCTTGTGACCTCCAGTAGTCTAGAGTAATAGACAACTACTAGAGTCCTGTGGAGAGTAAGAGAAGATTCTGGGTTCTTCCCTCATTGTTTCTGTTCAGAGAAGGTGCAAGTTCTAATCTAGGTGGGGTTGTGCTTCTCAAGCCAATGTTGTCTAAACATACTCTTTGATCTGTCATGCTGCCCACTCTGTCCACTGCTAGACTACCTGGTTTGAGTAATACCTTATTCTACCTGTTAAGTTAATGGACTGGTCTTTTCCTCTATTAAAGCCTCTTCTTTTTTAAAAAAATTAAATTTATTTTTAAAATTTACAGAATAAAACAAGCATTTCCATAACATAGTGCAATAAAAAGATGATTGCACATGAAATTGCAAATCCACTATGTACAACTTGCTATTCCTTTTAAATACACAACAAAATTATCATGTACATTTCCTTTTCCCCCCCTTTTTTTCTTTCCTCCCTCCCGTCAAGATGGCTACCATTAGATACAAATAGATATACACACACATAATTATTCTATACCTGTATTAGTTCTTTCTTTGGATGCAGATAGAGTCTTTCTTCATATGTCTTTTATGGTTAATTTGGGCATTTATGATAGCCAAAATGACATACTCACTCAAAGTCATTCTTAAAATGGTAATTGTCTTCCATTGTGACCTCTGGCTCTGGAAGGATCTGTAAAAGTGGCTCCAATCTCATGCCAAAGGTGTAGGTAGGCAGTGCTGAATTTTCTGGGAAACCAGCCTCAAAAATAAACATACAGGTGAAAGTCTAGATCTCTTTCTCATTTTTTTAATTTGTTTTTTATGTCATTTGCAGGCAATCCCAAGAAAAGGAAAGAAGGTATTGGCAACAGCTGCTACTTCCTTATTCCCATAGTTCACTTGCCTTACTTACTATGGTAGCATAGGCACTTATACATATCTTAACATACATGTATTGGTTGGTTACATATCTTATATACATGCATTGGTTGGTTAGAAGAGTATTAAGATGATGAAGAGGGGCTTAGCTTCTAATGGATCATTAGTCTACGCTGCTAGCGCTCTCCAGTGCACAATGAGGAAGGAGGATGGGGTCAGTGAAAAGAAAGCCTCTGAGAGTTAATGCAATAAATAAATAGAGACAGTAGATAACAGTAAAAATTCAGAATTAATTGGTTTCCATTATGGGATGATTATAATGCTTTTGGAAATGAACTGAAATTATTTTAAAAAGAGGTTTATTTTGGATTCTAGGGGAAATTTTTTTTTTCCCCTCAGAGGGTTATTAAGATATGGAAGAGGCTGCCAAAGAAGTAGTTGTGGCCACAAGCATTGACAGATTTAAATCTGGAATAAATGAATGACTATCTTGGGAGTCATAGCATTGCTAGAGATCTGTTGAAAGGCCTGTTGGTCCTGTCAAAACAAAGGAACAGACAAGATGGAATTAATGATTCTCTTCATTCAAATTTATATGTGTACATCAATCCGATTGTATTGAAACAAGATTTATGCAGTCATTTCCCCAAAAGAAAGCAGATAACAATAAAACTAGAGAACCTAAAAGAGAACATTTTTCTCTCATGAAAGTTGCTTTTCCTGATTCTATCAATAGATTTCCATTACTTTTTTTTTCCACTGAGAGAATGCTTTAGCTATAATCTCTTTCTTATCAGATCCAGACACCTATATTCTCCCCTTTTCTGACTCAGCAGGAAGTGACCTCACCTCTGCTTCTCAGGCATAGGAGCCTACATACCTTCATTTATCCCCCAAAATGTGGCTGCCCTCAGCTGCTGATACAGCTTTTGACACCAATGAGGGTTAGAGGCATGTCAGCTCAATTCAAGATGATGGGCTAAAAGCTGGTGGAAAAGTAAATTCCCCACAATGAATTCCAGCTGCCGTGCTTGCTTTTCAGGGGTGACTGATGTGATTTACAGAGTCATAGAATCATAGACAGGACCTTGAGAAGTCATCCAGCCAGGATCCTCGCCTACAGGCACAACTGCACCTCAATCATCCCTGACAGATGAGAATCTCTTCTACTGTAAAAGACCTCCAGATAAGATTTTATAACCTCTCTTGGAAAGTTGTTCCAATGTCAAAAAATGTTCCTTTCCAGGGAAATTTTCTTTATGTGGAACATACATTTCTAATGCTACAGCTTCAGCCCAATGAGATACACGATACAGCCATCACCAGAGGAAATTTCCTAGCACAAACCTTTTTAAAAGTACTACAATTTTCAGCAGTTTTACGTGGATATAGACATTGTTATTTAGCTATAGGTGGCTGCTTTCCTTTTGCTTATTATCACTGAGAATTTTTTGTATGTTTTTGCTTAGTATCACTTTGCAGCTAAACAAGGAATTGATTCAATCTTCTTGTCAAAATTTTTAGCCATTTTTAAAGCCTAAAAAATAAAAGGACAAATAAAGGGACATAATTTAGTAATAAACCATCTGATACCAAAATATTCCCCATCTATGAGAAAATTTGAGTTGGGATGACTAGGAACTTGGCAGCCCAGCTTTCCTTTCTGTTGATTGACTTCATTCCTTATGACTTATTCCCTGGGAGTTATCAGGGAAGAGGGTTGAGAGAATAAAGGCAGTTGTGCTAGTGTGCAAGCAGGAAATCTTCTTTAGACTTATTCACCTCTACCTTTCATATGAATACCACTCTCCCACTGCCTATCACCCTTTAGGTCAAGTCACCAAGCATTTCTGAAATGCCTACTGGGTGCCAGGCACTCTGCTGAGCTTGAGCAAGCTGAAGAAATCCACCAGGTTAGATAGAAACAGAGTCAGAGAGAGAGGGAGAAAGAGAGAAACTAAGAGATGATTATGGACTGTTGCTTTGCGGAAAGCTGAGAGAAATGACTAGAATACAGTGAGAACCTGGGCCGAGGCGCTACTCAGTAAGAATTGGGAGGAAGCTGGACAAATTTCTAGCTTTTGCCTAGTCAGGCATTCACTGCATAACTTCATTATTTTGCTTGGAATAGTCTGAATTCTCTCAGAATGTCACATGCATCCATATTCAAGAAGAGAAATGCATTCCCAAACCAAATAGAAATGATTATCCACAATTTCAGATTACCCAAGCCGCAGCTCTCCATTAGCATAGGTTTGCGAAAATTAACACTCCTTTGAACCTGACAATCAATTCAACAAACATTTATTAAGTGCCTACTATTTTTTTTTGTTTTTACTGATTTTAAATTAAATATCAAAATGGTTGTTATCTTGCTGTCAAATCTCCACTACTTTATGATTGAATTTGCCCAGAGTTTTTTTTTAATACAAGAAGGAAATGGGATATTTTTTCTTAAATATTCTTACCAGCCTGAGATTCTTTGGGTTTATGAGAAAACCAGATCCATTATTTATAATATGACTGTCTATTATATGGTTCACCCCTTGGGAACCATGAAACTGTCCTAGGGCCAAGCAGTCATAGCATTTGAGGTACATAATATGCAAAAGAACTAATAATAAAATCTCCACACTGTCTTCATTCAATTCAACAAACATTTATTAAGCCCTACTAGGTGCAAGGCACTGTGTGAGGTTGGCTTTGGGTATTCAAAGATAAAGCTAAATCAGTTCCTGTCTTAAAGAAGTTTATAGTCTATTAAGAGGAGGAGAGACGGGAAGGCTGGCAATAATATTTATAATTATAATAATAATAATACTAATAGCTAACATTTGCATAATGCCTACTGTGTGCTAGGTAATGTGTTAAGCACTTTCCAATTATTATCTCATTTGATCCTCACAACAACCCTGGGAGGTAGATGCTATTAGTATCCCCATTTTACAGATGTGGAAACTGAGACAAAGAAAGGTTCTATATACAAGTAAGTGAATATAATGTATACACAAAGAAATAGTCAATAAACATTTATTGAACACCTACTATGTGCCTGGCACTGTGCTAAGTACTGAGGATACAAAGAAAGACAAAAGATAGTCTCTGACCTCCTGAAGCTCACAATCTAATGATAATAAAATGTCATTTTGAGTGGGAGAAAGTGCTGTTATCTGTGGGGATCAGGAAACGCTTCCTGTGGAAAGAGGCACCTGAGTCAGGCTTTGAAGGAGAAAGCTAAGAAAACAAAAACAAAAAACTTCTTACTAATAATTGACCTGGGGGGAAGCTAGGTGGTGCAGAGGATAGAGCTCCGACCTTGGAGTCAGGAGGACCCGAGTTCAAATCCAACCTCAGACACATGACACTTACTAGCTGTGTGACCCTGGGCAAGTCACTTAACCCCAATTGCCTCACACAAAAAAAAATTGACCTGGACTCTGTTTCTTATTAAGCAGGTTTGGTGTCCCACAGAAATTCAAAGAGACACTATTTACTCCATGTTAATATAAGCAGTCATGTCAATTTTGTCTTACACAAAATAAGATTGTATAATAGATACTTTTATTCAATTTCTTTTCTATACAGCCATACTGGGTTATTCCTAAAGAAACCTGCTGTTAGACAGTGACTACTTTCTAGACATAAAGAGACTCTTCAATTATATATATAAAGCAAGCTACATACAGGATAAATAGGAAAAAATTAACAGAGGAAAGACAGTGGAATCAAGAAGGGTTGCAGAATTCTTCCTGTAAGAGACAGGATTTTTTGGGATTTAAAGGAAGCTGTTCTCAGTAATAGGAGCTCCCATGGCATCAGAGAAGTATGGATTTAAGAGTGCAGAATGAGACATATTTTTGAACATGGCCATTAAAAGAATTTGTTTTGCTTGACTAGGCATATTTGTTACAAGAAATTTGTTTTCTTTTTTAAAAAATTATTCAAGGGGGTAGGAAGTGGGAGGGAAGGAAAATAGATTTCTGCTTTTTTTTTTGCTTGATTATATTTGTTACTAGGATTGCTTGTTTCTTTTTAATTAGTTTATCTATCTATTTATTTATTTGCTTATTTATTCATTTATTTACTTATTCATTCATTCATTTGTTTATTTGATTACTTATTCATTCATTTATTCATCTGTTTGCTTATTTATTTATTCATTTATTTACTTATTTAATTATTCATTCATTTATTTAGCTGTTTGTTTGTTCAGTTATTTATTTATTTATTTTAGGCGATTGGGGTTAAGTGACTTGCCCAGGGTCACACAGCTATTAAGTGTCAAGCGTTTGATCTGAGGCCTGACTTGCAGGTTCTCCTGACTTCAGGGCCAGTGCGCTATGCACTGTGCCACCTAGCTGCCCCTGTTTTTGTTTTTGTTTTTTTATAGAGAAGGAGTGAAATATTGCATGTGAAATATTGCAGGCAGTTTTAGATACGGTCACAACTATATTATTAGTTCTACTTAACTGTGTTATTTTGTTAAAAGAAACCTCTCATTGAAATGGGAGTAATCTGTAAATGTTCATCATGTAAAAATATAAAACACATCAATGAAACTTTAAAAAATAAATACTTGCTAAATTGAATGGAAAAATTTTAGATAAGTCTATCAAACAAATCCCTTTGACTAGAGCAAGGCCATCTTAGGTATCAAATGCACACCATATGTCACTGATAGTCTCTTTCCTCAATGAGTTCACAAAATGATGGGAAGACAAACATTTCCAGATAAAATTACACAATTACAAAATAATATATTGAAAAAACCAAGAAACAGAAATCAGTTTACATATGGAATTGCTGATTAAACATAAAGGAATGACTGAGTATAGGGTGGGGTTACTTTATAGGATCATGGGATTTAGTGCTCAAAAAGAACTTAGACATCATCTGATTCAGCCCCCTTCATTAAAAACAAAATGATGCCAATTGTTTGATTTTTACAACTCATTCATTTCTGAACACATCTTTTTTTCCCTCCCCTAGAAAACTTCCATAATAACCAAGATTTTTAAAGTAGAAAAAAAATATTAAAAAACCCAACAAAAAACAATGACTGTGTGCTATAGTACATGTAATATTCTACACCTTGAATCCTTTACCTCTTCAAAGTGCACCTTCTCTCTCTTCTCTTTCATCTCAGGGGTCATTATTGGTCACAGTTAAACAATATGCAGTTTCATCTTATTGTCCATTCTGTTTATATTATTGTAACCATTTAGTGTATTGTTTTCCTGGTTCTTATTTTTCTTGGTATCAGTTCCTCTAAGTCTTGTCATGTTTCCTTGAATTCTTCTCATCTACTGTGTCTTATGGTGCAACAATATTTCATTATATTAATGTACTACAATAATTTGTTTAGTTGTTCCCCATTCAACGGGCACTTGCTTTGCTACTACAAAAAGTGTTGGGATTGGTACTTTTTTGGTATGTGAGATTTTTGGTCTTTGACCTCTTTTAGGTATATGCCTAGCAGTTAGATCTTTGCGGAAAAGGCACGGACATTTTACTCACTTATTTAGCATAATTCTGGATTGTTTTCCAGAATGGTGTGTCGGCCTTCCTATAACTATTTCAACATTGATTATTTCAATTTTTTGCTATCTCAACCAATTTGTTAGGCATGAGGAGAAACTTCAGATTTAAATTTTTTTTTCCATTTCTTATTTGGAGCAATCTTTCATAATGATGTATTAGTTTGTAGCTCTCCCTTTGAGAATTATTTATTCATCTCTTTTAACCATCTATCCATTGGGGAATGGCTCTTGGTCTTATGCATTTGTTTTACTTACTTACATAGCTTGGGCATCAGACCCTTGTCAGAGATATTTTATGCAAAGATTTTTTTTAACCAATTGAGGGTTTTCCTTCCAACCTTAGATATGTTGATTTTTTCCTATTAAGGCTTTTCAGTTTCATGTTATCAAAATTATCTATTTTATATTTTGTGATTTTTTTCTATCCCTCGTTTAAGAATTCTCCCCTTAGCCATCATGTGAAAGACACCATTATCCATTTTTCTCCATTTTGAAAATGATCTGACTTTTTTTTTTGGGTGAGGCAATCAGGGTTAAGTGACTTGACCAGGGTCACACAGCTAATAAGTGTCAAGTGTCTGAGGCCAGATTTGAACTCAGGTCCACCTGACTCCAAGGCCAGGGTTCTATCCATTGCGCTACCTAGCTGCCCCTATGACATGACTTTTAAAGTTTTTAATTTTGCACGTTGCAGAATTGATGAGGGAAACCCGTAATTGATTTCTCCCTTGCCCACTTGATAAGACATTTGTTAGACATGAGCTGCACAAATATACTTGGCCACTTGTTGAGGGACAGATGTCTTGCTGAAGGAGAACAGTGAACTCGTCTCATTAGTACCTCAGCCATGTAGCTATCTCCTGATTATTGTCAGTCAGCAAGCATTTATTAAGCGCCTACTATGTGCTAAGAACTGTTCCAAGTGCTGGGGATACAAAGAAAGGTAAAAGATAGAACCTGCTGTCATTTGGTTGACTGAGTCCCAGGAGAATAGATTCTTTTCAAAGAGGTAGAGATATGTCTTACATACCCTTTAAGAGATGAGGAAATGTGCTTTCTGTCTGTTGCCTTCCACATGGAATGCAGTGGGGTGAGGATGCAATTTTTAATTCCAGCAGAAACACATGGCTATGTGAGACATGTGTTTGTATGCAGTCTGAGACCAGAAATTATTAGGTTTTGCATTTGTAGGTACCTTTTGATCTTCTGTTTCCTTCTCTGAATAGAGATTAGTGACTGGCAATCCTGAGAATTGAACATTTCCAGTTTGGGGTTTACCTCACAGGTATTCATGACTTCAAGAGCTCCTGAGTTCTGGAATTAAGTCACAGCTATCAAAAGAAAGTTTCATCAATAGTATGTTGCTCCAGAAAGAGCACTGCCATTAGAATCATCCTGAAGACATAAAGAAAGTCATGTACTGAGGGGCCGGGAGATAGACCTCTCCAATTCGCTTTGGTAATTGTTGAGTTGCTTAAAGAATGTAGGTGTTGAAGTAAATTAGAAATATTTATTTAGCAGTCCTACAAAAGGTTGTATACAGCTTCTATGGTAGAAAAATAAATACCTGTCCTATACTTTATAACCATAACGCACATTAAATATTTTGTAAGTATGGTCCCAGTTATGTATGTTTTGAGGAAATTTTAGGCATAAGCTTTACCACTCTTGGGTAGGTATAGAGTCAGACAGAGAACTTGACTCTCCAGTAGGGTCAGCTCCTTTCAAGATGAACCAAATTGGTGTGAACTCCAAGTCATTCTCCTTTGAGGAATCCTTTTGGGGCATGTGCTACATACAAATGAATAACCCAAGTCTAGGGAAGTAGAACTTGTCCAGGGTCATATAGATAACTGCAACAAAAATGGCGAGTAACATAATTGTAAATTAGCTTGATCCTCTTTTGAAGAAAGAGAAGATGAATTGGTGGAAGGAAAGTGGAAGTAGGGACATTGAATATTCAAAAGCTCAGAAAAAGAAATTAGCATCTACATTTGGAAGTTAGAAAGCATATTGACAGAGCTGGTGCTCAATAAATGCTTTCTGGTTTATGGCTTCTGATGGTAAATCTGATGACTGAACAAACCACAGCATTTTAGAGGTCTGGGAATGAAAGTACAAAAATGAAAACAGTCCTTTCCCTAGAAAAGCTTGTATTCTACACTGGGATATAACAAGTAGAAAGAAAGTAAATACAAGATAATTGGAGAAGGGAGTATACTAAAGTCTTTGGGGGAAGAAACAGCCTTTGCCCTAGCTCTACTCTCCTTTCCTTCAGTGTTGTTCCTGCCTTCAATGAGTCTGAAGTCTAGCTGGGTGGAATGTGACATATATACATACTAATATTACAAGGCAACATATAATATTTATCACATGAATGGTGGGGATAATAAATACAGTAGAATTTCAGAGCAAAGAAATTTCTTTTTTATTTTAATTTTTTAACTAAAATTTTTAAAAATTTTCAGTTGTGAGTCCTCATTCTCCATCCTGCCCCATCCGTTGAGAAGGTAAGAAATATGCTACCTGTTATACAAATGAAGTTACACAAAATATATTTCCACATTAGTCATGTTGCAAAAAAGTGAGAAAAAGCAAGAAAAATAAAGAAAGTGAAAGAAAATAGAACAAAGAGATTTCTGAAAGTTCAGTTTCTAAGAGTATAGTGTTCAGGGCAGACTACACAGAAGAAGTGAGGTCTTATTGCAATAGTCCAGGTGTGAAGTGATGAAATCATAAAGAACTACCTTATCTCTGATGTTGTATTCCAGCTTGATCTATGGACTGTTGTTACTTCTAAGGATTATATAGAAATGGCATAAATGTTTGAAATTGTGCTTTAATATAGCTTTATGACTTTAACCCTAACCGGGTTCTCAACATATCAGCAAAGAAACCAATTGTTCTTAATCTTCCATAATCTCTTATTCTACTTTGAAATCTTATAGTCAAATCATTTTTCTTGTTTCTCCCTCCCTTTTTCATTCCTTCACCTTCCTTGTATCTGTCCTTCCTTTCTTTTAATATATGTGTATATATATGTGTGTGTGTGTGTGTGTGTGTGTGTGTGTGTGTGTGTGTGTGTGTATGTATATTCCCCAAGAACTTCACTTTAATAACAATTGATCCATAGAGTGACCTTTTAGTTGTGTCTCTGGATAGAATTTGGAGGATATCTGATAGTAGTAAGTGTAGCTCTCAGTTCCATGAGTGTTTATAATTATGTTATTATTACATTATTCTATATTTTATTATTACATATTATATTTCAAAACATGCTAGGTGCCATTTTCCTGGATATTTATGATTTATGATTTTCTGCTGTATTACTGAACATAGTACTAGAATAGACAAACTAAATATTGAGGGCTGATTCATTTGAGGTACCATCCTCCAGGTAAAAGTTAGAAAAATTAAGGGTTATGAAACATGAGAATGCAGTTTCATCCATGATGCTACCCAGGTCAATCATTTGCAGGTCAATTGCCAAGCACTTTATTAATCACTTCATGGCTGATTTGATTTGGTCGTGTTAGTAATATCTAGTTATTTCAGTTTTTTTTTAAGGAGAATTGATGTCAGACTACAGAGAGAAGTCGAACTATTCAATTTTTATTTAGTTTTTTGTTTTCTCTACCAAAGAGAATGGAAAATATGGGACAAAAATAGTTAACAGGAATTTGAAAATAAGAAAGAGACATGATAACCACTAAGCATGGCTTCATCAAGGTTAGGTATCTCCCCTCTCTCTCTCCCTTTCTTCTTTCCTTTATTTTTTTTCTTTCTTTCTCTCTTTCTCTCTCTCGTAACTAGCCCAAGAGACCAGGAAAATGATGTTGAGCAGCAGTTTCAAACTTTTTGATCTTAGGATCCCTTTATATTTTTAAAAATTATTGAAGACCCCAAAGAGCTTTTGTTTACATAGCTTATAGATATTTACTATATTAGAAATTAAAACAGATAAATTTAAACATATTTATTAACGAATTTAAAAACAATAAACTCACATGTTAACATAAACTTTTTTTTTGTGAAAACAACTGTTTCTTCCCAAGACAAAACAATTTTAGTTAGAACTGTGCTGTTGTTTCACATATTTTTGCAAATCTTTTCAATGTCTGCTCAACAGAAGACAACTAGACTCTTATATCTGCTTCTATAGTCAATCTGTTGTGTTATATTATTTTGGTTGACATATATGAATAAAATCCAGCTTCACACAGATATTTAATTGGAAAATGGATGAACATTTTAATATATAAATAACATCTTGGTATCATTATGAAAATAATTTTGATCTCATGGACATTCTGAAAAGGTCTTAGGGACCCTTGAGAGTTCATGGACCAAACTTGGAGAACCACTGTCATAGAATATAACTGGATTTCAGCAAGTCATTTGACAAAATCTCTCGTAACATTCTTGTGGATGAGATGAAGAGATGTGGGTTGCATTGAAGTACAATTAGATGAATTTGGAACTGGGTCAATGACCAGGCATAAAAGGAAGTGATTAATGTATCAACTATCAACTTGGAAAGAGATCTCTACTAGAATGCCCCAGAAATTTATCCTTAGTGTTTTTCTGTTCAGGATTTTTATCAATAGCTTGAATGAAAGAATAGAGACGTTTATCAAATTTATGATGTGAAACTGCGAAGGAAAGTTAACATATTAAATAACAGAATTAGGGTCCAAAATGACCTTGACAGGTTAGAATGATGGGAACACTGTGACAAGGAGCATATTAATAGGGATAAATGCAAAGTTCTACCACTGGGTTAAAAAAAGAACCAACAGCATGTATATAGGATGGGGGAAGAGTGGCTAGACTAAAATTCTTGTGAAAAAGCAAACCCAAACCAAACCTGGGAATTATAGTTAATTTAAGTTCATTAGGAGTTATGACATAGCATCCAAAAAAATAAGTTACTGTGATCTTGGGTTTTATTGAGAGAATGACGGGGGAATGCTATCTCACCGTACTCTAGAGTCACATTTGCAACATATCTGAAGTAGTATGTTCAGTTCTGGTAGCCACATCTTAGCATGGCTGTTGACAAAGATTGGGGAGGCAAGCATAAGGGTATAAACCAGGAGTGGGGAACCTGAAGCCTCAAGGCCATATGTGGCCCTCTAGGTCCTTGGCCCTTTGACTCAGTCAAACTTCACAGAATGAATCCCCTTACTAAAAGAATTTGTTCAGTAAAACTTGGACTCAGTCAAAAGGCCACACCCAAGGAGGCCACATGTAACCTCGAGGCTGCAGGTTCCGCACCCCTGTTATAAACTTTGGCAAAGTTATGCCAAAGGGGATCAATCCGGATTAGACTTAGGTAGGATGTGATCTAATCTGGCCTCAGATAATTATGTGCCCCTGGACAAGTCACTTAATCCTGTTTGCCTCAGTTTCTTCATCTGTAAAGTAAGCTGGAGAAGGAAATGGCAAACCACTCCAGTATCTTTTCCAAGAAAACCCCAAATGAAGTCACAAAGAGAGTGAGACATGATTGAAAAATAACTCAACAAAGGACATGATAGCAATCTTCAGGTATGTAAAGGAATATGGGAGAAGGGCTAGACTTGGTCCAGAGGGCAGAAGCAAATAGGGAGAAATGTGACAGGTAGATTTCAGCTACCTGAAAGGAAAAACTGCTTAATAATTAGGACTATCCAAAAGTGGAATGGGAGCCTCAAGCCCAAGTGATTTTCTTATTAATGGAGATCTTTGACTGAATGACCACTTGTTAGGGATTCCTTTTCAAATATAGGTTGAGCTCTAGATGGTATCAGACAGTTCCTAACACTGTATGTGATACTGGAATTGAATCACACTGACTTGATAAGAATCCAATTGCTCAACAAACAAACATGATTACAGCAGAATACAATCACAGATGTAAGCCTGGAAAAGACCTCAGAGGCCAGAAAGTCCAACCTTCTCATTTTACAGAAGAGGAAAACTGAAGCCTAGGAAAGTCAAGTGACTTGCCTAAAGTCACACAATTAACTAAATAGGACTTGTCTTAGATCCTTTCCTCTCCCTCACTTTTCATATTCATTTAGCGACATGTCAGTTCCTCTTCAGCATCTATTTGCTCCTCTCTATTCCATCTGCCACTACTCTAGTTCAGGCTCTCATTAATAAGTCTATATAAATATAATAGCCTCCAAATTGAGTCTCCCTACCTCTATTTTTCTCCCTCCAGTCCATCCTTCCTTATGATCAAAGCATGTCACTGTGCTCAAAAAATCTTCAAAGTCATCATTGTCTATTTAATTAGCTTCATATTCCTTTATCTGGCATTCAAAGCCCACACCATCCCGCCTTACTAGCCTTATATTATATATTTTCTCTCTTGGACACTGTGTTCCTACCAAACTGGACTACTCTCAACATTCTCTGCCACTTTGTACCTCTGAACCCTTGTTTGATGTTTTGTATGCCTATAATGGCTTTAAAGCTCTCCTGATGAGTTTTTACTTCTCCTTTCAGCCCAACTGAAATGCCTCCTCCTTTATAAAATCTTTCTTCATCAATTTTGTCCATTGTGACTTTGCCCCTTGAATGTCACATAGTACTTTTCTTTTGTAGCCTTCCAAGGTACTTACCACATTATCACTGCATAGTGTACCCCTACTAAGCTCCATCAAGGCTGGAATGATGTTTTTGTTGAAGCATTATACCTCCATCAGAGCTTAATCCAGTGCTCTGAAGACAGTAGTCAATTTTTAAAAAAAAGTTTGCTAAAGCGAATTGAATGGCTAAAAAAAAAAGCACAAAAAAACATAATAAAACAAGGTGTCCCCCCTCCTTCCCAGCAGTTTATTTAATATTTTTCTATAGCTTTGTGCTATAGCATGGTATAAGAGGAAGAAAGAAAGAGAATAAGCATTTATAAAGTACCTATTATATGCCAGGCACTGTTAAGCACGTTTTTACAAATATTATCTCATTTGATCCTCACAATCACCTTGCAAGGTAGATACTATCATTATCCCCATTTTATAGCTGGAAAAACCAAGACAGACAAAAGTGAAGTGGCTTGCTCAGACAGTTAGTGTCTGAGGCTGGATTTGAACTCAAGTTTTCCTGACTCCAGTGTTCTATCAACTATACCACCTAGCTGCCTCCTAGTATAAAAAAAAAGAGCATTGCACTTAACATCATGAGACATGGGTTTGAGTCCTGCCTATGACACTTATTAACTGTAACCTTTGGCAAGTTTTTCCCATCTCTATGCCCTGGTTTCCTCCCTCGTAAAATGAGAAGGTTGGAGTAGTTGACATCTTTCCAAGTTCCTTTTTCATCTCTGTGGTTCTATGATGTATGGTAAACTGAAATGGTCTTAAACAGGCACAGCTTTTTCTGTTCATAAAATTACAGGTTGTTTATATTTCTAGTTTATAATATTTTTGTTCATAACTTTTCCCTTTTTCTTATTTTTTCTTAAGATCCACTCCTTAATAAGGACAAGTCACAAATATTACTGGGGCAGCTGGAAAACAGGCACTATAATGCACTGTTGGTGAAGCTATGAATTGGCTCATCTACTCTGAAAAGCAATTTAAAACTTTTATCAAAATGTCACTAAACTGTGCGCATCTCATGATCCAGTTATACCACGGCTAGGCATAGTGGTTTCAAAAATATCAAAGAAAGAGGAAAAGGTCCCATAAGTATAAAAATATTTGTAGTACTTTTGTACACATTGGAAACTAAGGGGCCACTCTTCTATTAGGGAATAGCTAAACAAATTATGGTATATGAAAGTAATGGAATATTATTGTACCATAAAATATGAAAAGGTCAGTTTTAGAGAAAATTGGGAAGATCTTTATGAATTAATGTGAAGTAAAATGAGCAGAACCTGGAGGACAATTTATGAAACAATTTAAAGAAAAATATTTTCAAAAGACTTAAGAATTCTGATTAATTCAGTGACAAACCACAACTTCAGAAGACCCAGGATTAAACATGATACCCCCTTCCCGAGAGAGAGGTGATGGACTCAGGAAGCAGAATGAGACCTACATTTTTGGACACGTGGGAATTTGCTACATTGACAATGCCTATTTGTTGTGCGGATTATACTTTTTGCTCATTTGTATTATGTGTATATGAGGGGTGGGAGATGGAGATGGGAAATTGCAGGGAGAGAAAATGGATGCTTGTTAATTGAAAAAATAATTATAAAATTAAATTCAAAATAAGAAGAAGTTATAAACATTATTTTAAAACTCAGTTAATCTTTGATTAGCAGAATGCTTAAGGAATGGATTGAACTTTTTGGTTTAGATGAGGTTCTTCAGAAAACTCGTTTCAAAGCTCGTTGAAACTTTTTTAATACGTATGCCTACTGGTCCATTTTATTGACTAAATATACCAGACAGGCCAGTCTTACTGTTATATTTATATTACCAGTGTTCCTGGCACATAGTAGGCACTTAATAAATATATGTTGATTCAATGAATGCCATAATTCATTCTTTCTTTGACTCAGGATCTTGCTGTATTTAGGACCATCACACTGTTGGGATTAACCATCACTTTGTTCAACAAAGTAGAGACTTTTGAACTGATTTTCTACTGACCCCCTCAAGATATTCCTTAGAAGTCAATCTCCATAATAAATCCCTCCAAACCTGTTTTCTTGTCATTTATTTTTCTTTTCCTCATTAAACTAGAATGTAGAAAAAATCAATTAACTAGTTCTAATAAAAGAGCACCTACCTCATATAGTTGTTGTGAGGATCAAATAAGATAACATATGTAAAGCACACGGCAAACCTTGAAGTGTTATATAAATATGATGTAGTATTATTATTGCAAATTGACATTTTACCTTTTTTTTTTAGTTCAAGATAACTGAATCATGTTTCCATCGTTACAATGAAAATATGACCTAGATTTCCTCCTATCTGGTAGGATAGTGGGAGTTAGGTATACAGGGAGGAGATTCAGCCTGTTAGGTCAGCAATACTCTGCATATAGGAGTGACCTGGGCATTGGGGAAATCAAGCTCCAGATTTAGTTTTTATTTTACATAAAGGACAGCTAATGGATTTCATTCTAACTTGTTACTACCCTCCCAAATTAACCTTTCATCTCAATAAGTACCCTAAACACATTTTAGAAGTGGTTTCCCAACCTTAATGATAACAGCAGTCCTGTCACACACTAATATTGTGGCAAGGATTTCATTTTGGCAGCTGTGCTAGTGATGGAGGATAAGCATTATGACCTCAAAGCTCATTTTGCCTATAAAAGAAAAAATGCTGCAGATAATAAGTCCTTTTACTCCCTGTCTTCCCTTCCCATCTTTACCTTTGGTTGGCTTGGCAGTTACCCAAATTACTAGACTGACAGTCATTTCTGTTTAATAATCATGCTTTGAAACTCAAGAACTACTCTCTGTGCAGTTCTGTCAACAGGGAATCATTAACGCTGAACAAACAAAATGTATATGCTTAATTGTTTTTATTGAAATAAACACTCTGTGCATCCCCTGCTGTTTAATGAACACATACCAGGTTAACTAAAAGTGTGTCGGCTGCCATCTTTGATTACTTGCTTATGGCAGATGAAAGCTGAAAACATTCTTCTTCTCATAACAATAAATATGATTTCACCTTTTTGCCCTCCAACTCACCCCTCCCCTTTCCCAGGTTGAAGTGGGAACAGAAGCTCTTAAGCAGATGGGGGAAAAATGCATACCAGCACTCCTAGGCTGCTTTGTGGTTTTTTTATTCTTTCAGACAATAGTCTCTGGAAAGAACTTGAGGTCTTTGTCTCCTCATTAAGAATATTACCTTTGTGTATGTCTATGCGTCAGAAGGTGGCATTTTAAACTGAAGCTGGCTACAGTGCTTAGTACTGCATTAGAATTTTTGTCAAACGCTAGTATTCATCTGTTTTGAAAGGAAACCTGGGAATCAAGTTTATGTGGGTTACAGAGACTTATGTCAGAGGGCCTGTTACCCATTACAGCAAAGGACGAGAATGGCATGTGTATACTGTTACCTAATATCTCAGAGTTCAATATTTGAACCTATGTTTTCTGACACATTCATCCTCGATTAGATTTATAGCTTTGCTTTAAGTCTTCTAATGTAGTGGCATGGGAATTTAGACAACTCCTGCTAATGGGAATATGGCCATCCCTTTTCATCATCGTCTTCATAATCATCAATATTTAGTTAGTTCCCACTGGAGTAGAGAACAGAATAGGTAGACATAATTCTTTCTCATGGAGCTTACAATCAATAGAAGAAAACACTGCAACATAGATGTTGAAAACATAAATATATACATGATTTAATTAGAAATATATAGAAAAACCATACACAAAGCTAACATTATAGCGTTATTATGATACTTGGAATGATTATATTGGTGAAGTTGGCAAAGGAAAGCTTTGTGGAGAAGAGTGAATAATATTCTGAAGCAAAGAAAGGTCACATTTAGGTGAAAAAGTGGAATGAAGACATACTTGTTGGAGGAAATAGTTTATATGATCATTAGAAACAGGCATGAGCAATTCAGGTTTAGGAATAGTTGGAAGGTGTATTTGACTATAGTAAGTCAATTAACTAACACGAATGTATTAAGAGCAAAGCAGGGTCCTAAGCACTGAGGATACAACATATCTTTGTTTCACCGATCTCTGGCCACAAAGAGCTTCCATTATAATAGTAAAACAAGATATAAGTAGATAAATATACACAATATTTATATATATACAGAATAGATGGAAAGGAACCTTAGAGGAGAAGGTTCTAGTAACTGAGCTTGTTTGAATCAAGGGAATCTTCAGTGAGAAGATGGTAGATAGCACACCTACTTTATTTCCAACTGAGTGTTACATAATTCAAAGACTCACAGAATCTTAGGCTTGGAAGTGATTTTTAAGGCCATTTAGTCCAATCTGTATTTGAACAAGAATACCCCAAAAACATATCTAGCAAATGGTCAAACAGCTTTTGCTTAAAGACCAACACAGAAACCAACCAACTTTCAAGGAAACCCATTTCACTTTTGGATAACTCTACTTGTTAGGAAGTATTTCCATATTTCACTCCATATTTCAAACTCTAAAACATTTCTATATTACTTCTACAAATTGTACCTCAACCCCAGCAGAATCAGGCTAGTTCCTCTTATTGCATGACAGTCATTCACATACCTGTTGACAGCTATCATATTCCATGAGCCTTCACCAATCTAAACCTCTTTAGTTCCTTCAAATGATCCATATATGGTCTATTTTTGAGGCTCTTTATATATCTCCTTTGTACACTCTAGATCATCAATATTCTGTCCAAAATGTGTCATCCAGAACTGAACACAAATCTACAGGTGTGGTCTACGACAGAATATAGTAGGATTTTCACTTAGTTCTGGGCATTATGCTTCTCAGTGCAGTCTAAGATTATATTAAATTCTCAGACTGACTGTCATATCATGTTGTTGATTGAAAATGGTTTTTCTGTACGCTAAAATTCAATAATCTTTTTCCTTTTTTAAAAGTCATGCAAAACAAATTTCAGCATTAGTGTCCCCCCAAAAAGCAAGAAAGATAAAGAGAACAAAATATGTTTAATCTATAATCTGGCTCCATCAGTTGTCCATCTAGAAATAGAGAGTTTATTTTATCATGAGTCTTTTGGAATGGTATTGATCAGAGTTACTTTATCAGTGTCATTCAAAGTTGATTATCCTTGCCACGTTGCTGTTACTATGTAAATTGCTCTCCTAGTTTTGTTCACTTCACTTTGCATCAGTTCATATGTCTTCCCAGATTTTTCTGAAACTATCTTCTTCATTATTTCTTATAACACAATAGTATTCCAGCATCTTCATATATTATAACTTATTCAGTAATTCCCCTTAATTGATGGACATGCCCTCAGTTTTCAATTCTTTGTCACCAAGAAAAGGGTTGCTCTAAATATTTTTAAACATATGGGTGCTTTTCCTGTTTCTTTCATCTCTTTGGGGCATAGCAACATTGCTTGGTCAAGGAGCATGCTAGTTCAACAGCTTTTTTTGGCATAGATTTAATTTGCTTTCCAAAATGGTGAGATAAGTTCACAGCTCCCCCGACAGTACATTATATACCTGCTTTTCCACATTCATTCTAGCACTTGTCATTTTCCTTTTGCCATCTTAGCCAACATGATAGGTATTAGGTAGTACTTCAGGTTGTTTTAACTTCTCTAATTAATAGTGATTTATAGCATTTTTTCACATGGCTATCAATCTTTTTCTTATGGACTGCTAGTTAACTATATCTTTCACACTTCATTAGATTTAAGTAGGGGAGGGCTATGCAAAGTCACTAGCCTAACTTTCTCCTCGGGAGCCATCTGGGACCAGTGGCAAGATATAGATCAGGACTATTGGAGATGGCCCTGGACTTGCATGTCATGGCATCACCTCCCTGATGTCATGGTCCTCTTTGAGAACAAAGGATAAACAACAACAACCCCACCTTATATTCATGAGGTTGATTGTTTTTAGCCTAAGTGGTAGCATTTTACATTTATCCCAATTTAATTTCAGCATTAGACTTGACCCAATGTTATAACTGTCAAGATCTTTGGACATCCCAATTCAATCATCAAATTAGCTATGAATCACTCTCAGATTTGTGTCTTCTGTGATTTTAAGAAGCAAATCATCCATTTCTATATTCAAATCATAAATAAAAATGTTAACTATGACAGGACCAGGTACAGATCTTTTGAACAATTCACTGGACAGCTCCTTCCAAGCTGACATTGAATCATTAATGACCATCCTTTGGATCTATCCATTCACCAGTTCCATACCCACCTACTTGTATTAATGTATCTCACATCTCTATCTTGTTCACAAAGATAGCATGGGAGGTTATCAAAAGCTTTGCCAAAATCTAGATGTACAATATCAACCTACATCTAGGCATTGTACCAAACTATTATCCTACAAAAATGAAATGAGGTCTGGCATATCCAATTTTTAATGAAGTCACACTGGCTCTTTGTGATCAACAAGACTGTGCTGGTAAATTCAATCCAACAAACATTTCTAAGTGCCTGCTGTGTGCCAGGTACTATGCTGAGCACTGGGAATACAATTAATAAATAAAAAAATAGAAAAATACAAATACAAATAAAAGATAGTCTCTGCCCTCAAATAGCTTACAATCTAAAAGAGGAGACAACATTTAACAATAGGTGCTACAAAAATGTACTCATGATATATTTTTAAGTTTAATCTGCATTATTAACATTTTATCCATTATTTTCGTAAGACAAGACAAACAATGTATCAAGCTCTGATTTACAGCATTTGCCTATTTCCAAGGTATAAATACTCATACTGAAAATTTAACTTGGCTTTAACAAGATAGTAGTCCATACTTTAAAGAGAAAAGGAAGGTAAAGGGCCCAAGATGGCAGGATTTTGGAAAGCCTAAAAGGGAATATAGAACAAGATCATTTTATTTACTTGTATATTGTTTGTTATGTTTTGGTTCTCTCTTGGGGAAAGTTAGGGAGCTTGGGTAAGATTTTGC
Organism: Phascolarctos cinereus; assembly: GCF_003287225.1. Lineage (NCBI taxonomy): Eukaryota > Metazoa > Chordata > Mammalia > Diprotodontia > Phascolarctidae > Phascolarctos > Phascolarctos cinereus. Next base: position 13,072,120 of record NW_027556098.1, read on the forward strand.
TTGTTTTTTAAAAATGTGGATTGTTTTCACTGACTATTATTTGTTAATGGCTTTTTTAAAAGTTCTAAATTTTTTGCTAAGAGACAAATTCACTGACCTATAGTTTGACACTCCTTTTTTATTCTTTTTAATTGACAGCGTCTACTCTTTATAAGTCTTATAGTTTCTCTCCGATTCTCTTTACTCTTTCAAAGATCACAAACAATGATTGGCAATGACACCTGCCATTTCTTTGAGATGTCCTGGGTTGTAGTTCATCTAGGAGCCATGTGACTTGAATAAGGGCAGATAGGCGCTCTTTTCCTTTTCTTCTTTTTATTGCTGCTTAGACTTCTTCGGGCTACTAAAATGATTATGTCATCAAAATATGTCTGATACTGTACTGGAAAATAGCATTTCCTCTTGTTTTCCCTCATCAGTGGCATGGGGGATTTTTCTCTTGTGAAAATGTGGCACAAATAGAACTAGTGGGAGCCAAACATAGAAAATACTACGTGCTAGTGATGCTAATGTAAAGTAATTTAACCCCGTTCTTTCAGCACAGAGTGACTCTTTAGAAAATCATACCACTTGTAGAAATTGGTGTGGTAATTTTTTGGAGTAGGCTGGGAACCAGGCTAAGAGAAGCAGGCTATTTTCAGCTGTGACTGGGGCCGGGTTTTTCAGCTCAGAAGGTGCAGCAAATTTTATTTCTCATTTGTCATTAGTTTGTGACTTCTACTCATTGACTTGAAATTAATGATTCTTCACTACCGTTGGTTACTTCTCTTTCCATTTAAGAACATTGACTTTGCCTCTCTCCCTTCTCGCCCCGACTAGTGTTTTGAGTGGAACCAAGAAATAATGAGGTTGTTTTGTTCAACATCAATGATAGCCTCCACAATGCAAAATCTTATCAAAACACCATGGTTTTTTCCCCCCTTCTGCCACAAAAGCAGCTTTCTCCACTAGGATCACATGTGGTATTATTGCACAGCTGTGGGAGATGGTTAATTACTGCAGCTAAGCAACAAAACATACCACATCTATAGTTACTTATGAAACAAATATTGTCATTTTACTTTTCTGAGGCTAGATATTTATCTAGGTTCTCCCATATTTGGAAGGGCATCAAAATTCAGCTACATGGAGTTATGTGGGTCAAACCAGTGAATCCCATTGATTTGTGTCTTCACACTACTTTTGCCCTCTACAGCTATACTTAAACACCCTTCAAAATTAGGAGAATGGCCTGAAAATAGAAGGATATTAGATGAAGTTTTGAAAGGATTCCAAAAGCTTGTAACAAAGCAGAGAGAAATAACAGTGAGATGAAATTTCTTCCCCCTACTTCTCAAAAATGCAGCATTCTCAGGGATTTAAAGAGAAAAAAAACCCTTTGGTTTTGAACTTGGCAATTAAAATGGTCTCTTTGGCTTAGCTGTCAGTAGAGTGTTATTCTTTGGTCTGTGACAATAAAAGTCTAGCTATTTCTACTTCATAGCTTGTGATTAAATTGGAACATTTGAGGAAGGGTGGGAGGGAACCTCTGGCAGGGACTGTGTTCTTTAGGAAGCATAGTGAGGAGAAACAAACAAAAAAATACAACCAAAACAAACACACATGTTTTAAATTATGGACTTTCAATAAGGAACTCCTAAAATTGTTTATCTTACTGTGAATATTAAAGAGATAAATGTTCAGTAAACATCATGAGTATGAGATGTATTGAAATCTTATAAATAAGAAAAATGAAGTCTTATGAAATTACTCTGACAATGAGTTGCATTTAAATCAACCTTGCAGTTCTTTGATAATAAGGTACTTCCACATAAACACTTTTGTGAGAAAATGGTCAAAAAGGGACTAGGAAACTCCCTCCTTAAGTACAACACCTTAACCTCGTTGGCCCTTGGTTACCTTATCTATAAATGAGAAAGTTGGAATAGATGATCTCTTAAGATCCCTTTCAGCTCTAAATCAATAACTACATCATAAGTGACTTAGTGAAAGCTCATTTAAATGAGATCAGCATCCGAACCTATGCAACTGTGCATTTTAATCTGGAGAAGGTTTAAAATTAGGCTTCTAGTATGATAAGGAACCTTAGATTCGCTTATAATACTTCCATCCTGCCTTTCACTGAACATCGCTATCTTCCTGTATGTTGTGTGCACTGACCCTTGCTCCATCCCTATTAATCATTTCTTGAGGAAAACATTTAATTTCTGTATGCCTCACTTTCTCCTCTCTTCTCTTTCTCTATACAACTAGTAAGCAAGTCTTGTCCATTCTATGTCCATTGTATCTGTCAAATCCCTCTCCTTCTGCCCAGTCATGAGGTCAGCACCCTAATTCAGGCCCTGATCATCTGAACTATTGTAATAGCTTCATAAAAGGTCTCCTGCTGCAAGGCTCTCCTTCTCAAATCGATCCTCCACATACCTGCCAAAGTGATATTCCTAACTCCTAGTTCTGACCATTCCATTCCCCTGCTTAAGAAGCTTTATTGAGTACCTCTTGCTTCTTGGATTAAATACAAGCTCCTTTGATTGGCATCTAAAGCCCTTCAAAATCTGGCTTTAGTCTACCTTTCCAGATTTATTACATATTATTCCCCTTTATGCACTCTGCAGTTCAGTGAAACTGGCCTGCCTGATGCTCCTCCCACATGGCATTCCATCTTCCATTGGGTACCCCATAGTTGGAATGCACTGTCTTCTCACCTTGGCCTTAGACTCCATCGCTTCAAAATTCTGTTCAAGAGACACCTCCTCCGCAGGACCTCTCCCTCTCTCAGAAATCAGCTTGTATTTACATTGTACATATTTTGTATTTACTTGTGCACACATTCGTTTCCTCTTATCAAAAGTGAGTTCCCTAAGAACAGTTTCACTTTTGTCTTTGAGCCTAGCCCTAAGTTAGGGACTTTGTTTCTCCTTTCTTTGTGTCTCCTGGACTTGGTGTGTTTCCTGGCACATAGTAGGCTCTTAATAAATGCTTATTGATTGACTGACTAGCACAGGTCCTACCATATAGGAGCAATGTACTAAATAAATGCTTGTTGTTTGATTGAAATAGGGAAACTGCCAAGATGAATTCTCCCCTTAGGCTGATGAAGAGTGGAGCAGACACTGGCTTCTAGAAGAGAGATCTCTGGAACAGTCAGCAGTGATCTGAGCACATACTGTGTAACTTCCATAACAAGAAAAGATTAGGGCTGTCAGTAAGTGACCAGACTCACCATGCAGAGATCCAATCAGTTGCCTAGTGATTTATATAAACAGAAAAAAAAAGACTGGGTTGATAGAGAAGACTAAAATAAGAGGAGTACAAAATTTTCAGACTTTTGATTGCCTTAATAAATTAATCTGAGTGTGCAGTGATGTGATGGATTATTCATTAACTGGCTTTTATGACTTTTTTAAAAAGTGAATCAAATATAATTGGGTCGATTTGATTGTCATATAGAAATGACCTGAGACCTACAGGAACTTTGTCATGAAGACCAAGACAGACAAGCTGCTTTTTGAGACAAGAAAGCACACTGGACCAAGTATCAGGAGACCCAGGTTCAAGCAATATCTTCAAATCTATTATTATTTATATTGTAAATATGCTGAGGCAGTTAGGTGGTACAGGGGATAGAGTGCTGAACCTGCAGTTAGAAAGACCTGAGTTCAAATCCCACCTCAGACTTATGACCCTGGGCAAGTCACAACTTTTATTTGCCTCAGTTTTATTATCTGTAAAATGGGGATAATAATAGCACCTAGCCCTTAGGGCTGTTGTAAGGACAAAATAAGAAATTTTCTAAAGCACTTTGTAAACTTGAAAGCACTAGATAAATGTTAGCTACTATTATTAATAATATCACAGTGTTGTTAAGATAATGAAAAATTCATGGAAAGCATTTTATACATGTAAGGCTATTATGGACCCAATCACTATGGTTTTTTAAATAATATTTTTTAATTTTTCCCATTTACATGTAAAAACAATTTTCAACATCCATTTTAAAAAAATTTGAATGTCAAATTCTCTCCTCCCTTCCATTTAATCCCCCTTTCCTGAGATGGTAAACAATTTGATATGTTATACATGTATAATCATGCAAAATATATTTCCATATTAGTCATGTTGAATCACTATGGTTTTCAAACTTGTTAAATGCTTTCACAATCTATTCAAGTAATCTAAATATATCTTTTTTTTTACTGGGCAATATGGAGTATCTGGGACCCTTATATACTAATAATTAATAACTTTTATTTTGAATTATGCTTGTTTGTACATACACAAGAAATGTTTATAATATTGATTTTGCTCATGGATTCACTTATATTCTAGGGAATTCTGTTATGTACACTTTGTGGTAGATAAACTATACTCTTAAAATGCTCTTATCTATGGATAGAAGCATAATGGCAAAAACGTTGAATTTGGAATTAACAGACCTGGGGTTCAAATCTAGACTACTGACACTACCAATGTTCACGAGTAAATTTCAGAACCTCACTTTCTTCAGTTAAAAAATGGGGCTAATAATGCTTTCATTGCTTCCGCTGTGGAGAAAGTACTTTGTAAACCATAAAGCATGATATAAATATGGGTTAATATGCTAATGTATTTGTATTTAAGCATAGCATAGTAATTGGTACATGGAAAGTACTTAGTAAATGTTTTTCATTAACTCATCTATTCGATGTTTTTATTTCCATTTTATTTATGGGGGGTGTTGTTGGTAGTGAAGTGGGTGGAACATTAGACTTTGTGTTCAATCCTTCCTGAGGTGCTTACTAGCTCTGTGTCCTTGGACAGATCATTTAACCTCTCTTGGTCTCAGTTTCCTCCTCTGTAAAGCAAGGATAATGATAGCACTTAAGTCATATAGGGTTGTTACAAAGATCAAAGGAGATAATATGTGTAAAGCCCTTTTCAAATCTCATGTAAATATTAGCTATCATTATCATCATCAATAGTAGTGATGAACTTAAATAGAAAGGGATCCCTGCTGTTTGCATATTGATTTAGAAAACCACAAATTAACATTTAGCTATGTTGTATTGTGGGGCAACTGTGTGGCAGTGGATAGAGCTATGATCCACAAGTCAGGAAGATTTGAGTTCAAATCTGGCTTCAGAAACTTACTAGCTGAGTGACCCTGGGTAAGTCACCTCATCCTGTTTGCCTCAGTTTTCTCATCTATAAATTGATCTGGAGAAGGAAATGACAAACCACACTAGTATCTTTGCCAAGAAAACCCCAGTTGGGGTCATGAAGAGTCTGAAAAGACTGAACAAAAAGTTGTATTGTATTTTTATTTTGTTAAGCATTTCTAAATTACATTTTAATCTGGTCCCTGCCATACTGAGAATTTTGGGGGCTTCCAGTTTGACACTTCTAATCATCAGCTTTATGCTGTGAATAACTTACATACAATGTATGTCTAGTAACATTGACCATCTTGGATTGTGGGCCCCTAGAAGAGAAAAATTGCAGTTATGAGGTTCTCTTTATTCAACGCCTCATATAGTATCATGTAAAATTAGGTATTTAGCTTATACTTGGGTTCTGTTGCTGATTAAAGTGTATCTAAATCTCATAATCACTGAATGTGGATAAATGATAGCACCAGCACTTAGATGACTTTTACTTCTGTCTGAACATTTGGCAATTAGAAGTAATTGCTTGCTGTTTTTTTTTTCCTTTTTAATTTCTTTGGTATAAATTTCTCCTTATTTGAGAAAGCAAGATTCTGGTAATTCACTATTTAGCTTGATTTTGGTGCTATTAAAATGTAAGCTTCTTATGGGCAGGGACTGTTTAATTTTTTTTTTAATTTCCTAGTACCCAGCTTTGTGTTTGTTACATAGTACACTTAGCAAATGCTTGTTGGATTGAATTCTTTTTCAGATGCAACAATTAATTTAGGGGTCATGGTGCCTGGCAGGGTTTGTGACTGACTGCCTTGTAAGCTTCAATTCAGCATTTTCCATTGATTGTTTATGTTGGAAAATCAGAGAGCATGGTTAGAAATGTAGCCCAAATATTGGTATAGCATAGCTCTTCCCACTAACATTCCTTTCCTAAACCTGAAAATAAATATTCGGTACCAATACCTATCTGGCAGCTCTGGTAAGGTCCATGTTTTGGGTGTAAATGGGTTCATTTGATTCACTATGGTCTCTTTATGCTGGCCTTGCAGTTCCTCTGTAGCTAAAGGACTCAGCTATTCTTAGAAGTTATTCTCGGCTGATTAGGCCTTATATATTCAGATCATTATAAAAAGTGACTGTATGCAAAGAGACATCCAGTTAATGCAGACTGTAAGAGTCTAATGAAGAGTTCTGTGTGCTATACTTTATTTGGAAAAAGAGAAATCTACCTTTCTTGAATTAGCTTGTTTTCTGTTTTTCTTTTATCTGAAGAATCTCTGAAATGTTCTAACTTCAAATGGAGATTTCTGAATCCAACAGATTTCTTAATATAAAGAAAAGACAGAAATTTGTTTCTGCTTATTCAATCAAGCAATAATCGTTCAGACATTCGTTAAGCACCTGCTATGTTCTAGGCATTGTTAAGGAATGCAAATGCAAAGAATAAAACAGTTCTTGAGATTATATTCTAATGGGAAAGGCAACAAGTATACATGTAATCAAATATAGAATAAATAGGAAATAGATAAATACAAGGTAGTTGGGAGGAAGCACAAGCACTACTAGTTAGGGGGAGGTAGAAAATCTTAACGTAGAAGGTGGTGCCTGAGCTGTATCTTAAAGGAAGAGACAGATTCTATGAGGTGGCAATGAGGAGGGAATTTAGTCCAGGAGGTCAGACAACTAGTGCAAAGGTACAGATAAAGTGTGGTGTTTGAGGAATAGACACAAGGCCACTTTGGCTCGATCATGGTGTGTGGGAGGGGGATGATATCTAATGAGGTTGGAGACATAAGTTGGGTCCAAGTTGTGAAAGGCTTTAAAAACTAAAGAGAAAATTTTATCTTTTACCCTAAAGGCAATACGGAGCAACTGGAATTTATTGAATAGGGGATCAGATCTGTGTTTAAGGAAAACCTCTTTGGCAGCAGTGTATAGGACAAAATGAAGTGGGGAGAAATTGAGGAAAGAAGACCAATTGGATGGTGGCCATTACAATAATAGGAGAAAAATGATAGTGTCTGTGTGAATAAAGAGAAAGGGTTGTTTCAACTCCTTCTCCAAGGAAAGCCAACGCTATCAAATGTAGCAGATAGGTTAAGAAAGATGACATCTGAGAAAAGACCATCAGATTTTTCAATAAAGAGATCTATGATAACTTTGGAGAGAGTAGTTTTGGTTGCATGATGAGGTCAGAAGTGCGACTGCAAATGTGGGACTGGGGAATGAGTGAGAGGAGGATATAGAGCCAATGAGTGAGGAGATAGCTTCTCCTAGGACTTTGGCTGAGAAAAGGAGAAGAAATATGGGATAATAACCCAAGGACATGGTAGGGTCTGATGAAGGATTTTTAAAGATGGGGAGATTTGGGCATATTTGAGGTCAGTAAGAAAGTACCTGTAGTTTGGAAGAAGTTTAAATTTAGAAAGAGAAGGAATGACTGATGATACTGTTTTCTGGAGAAGATGGAATTCGGTCAAGGGGATGTGTTTGAGAGTCTGGCTTTGGTGAGAAGAGGGGTCACCTCTCCCAGGCAACATCAGCATGTGTCTTGTGGAGTGTGAGAGTATTGCCTATGCTAGAAAGGACAGCCAGGGATATAGTTAGAGGGGAGCCGGGTCTTTGTGAAGGGTAGTAGATGGAAGAGTATGAAAGAGGTCTAGAATGAAGAGAAGTTTTTCTTCACTTTGGAATTCTAGAGTGCATAGTGGAAGGGGTGAGTAGGTTTGGAGTGGGACATGGGTGGGGTAAGGTTGTGGTTATTCATTTTCTCACAAGCATTCCTCAACAATCCCTTGACATTTCCTGTTTTGAGGACTCAAAGACAGAAAAAAAAAAGAAAGAAAAGAAAAAGAAAAAAAATCTATGAAACTGGAACTATGAAGCAGTGGTGAAAATCTTGTTTCACAGATGAATTTTGTACCATTGTAGCTTCCATGAAATCCTTTCCCTTTGAGTCTGGGGCAGAAGCATGGGTATGTGAATATTAAATATGTGGGTAATAAAAGGGCTCCAAGGAAACAGAGCAGTTGTGAGCTGTTATGCAATGATTTACTGGATCAAATGTCAAGTGCAGTAATTCACTCACTCCTTGGTCTGAATGCTGGGTTTCACTTCCTGTGAAGTTCTCTGAAAAGCTTGCAGGGTTATCTACAGTTATCTACAACTTTTCAGAATTTATGAAAGGTTCTAAACAGTCAACTGCAATTTTTTTTCTCATATAATTTTTTTCAGCACACTCAGTACTGGTATATTTTCTAAAAGAGTAGTTTCTCACCACCATTACTATTTTACTTTCTCCATGGTAGATTTTAAATTCTGGATCCTTAATCAAAATTTTGTAACGGGGAGTCCCAGCAACAAACTTACAGTAGGGATAGCCCTAGCCCCTCTCCCTTTCTTTGGGCCCCACAAACTGCAGAGCTCTTCAGCTGGTGGCTGGTCGACCAGGTAAGCAAATGTGAGAGATTAGCAAGTTACTACAATTTGAAGATTCAAAAATAGAAGTCATGGTGATTCCTTATTAAGGAATCCTAGCCTTTTTGTAGGTTATGGATGCTTTCTATATTTGGAAAACACCTGGGCCTATTAGAATCCCCAGTTTCCTTCAAAGCTCAGGTCAAATATCACCTCCTTCCTGAAGCCTTTCCAGATCCCTCTGGTTGCTAGTGTATCTCTCCAAAAAATTCCTTTGTATTTACTTTTGTGTATGTGTATATACATACACACACATGTATATGTACATGTACATATATATTTAAAATTACTTATTTTATTCTGAACTTAAGAAATAAAACAAGCATTTCCATAGCAAAGTGGAATGGAAAACTGGATTGCACCTGAAATTGCAGAAACGTTATGTACAACTTGCTATTCCTTTCAAATATACAATGATTATCATGTAACTTTCTTTTTTTCCCCTTCCCCTCACCCCAAACTTTGAGATAGCTACCATTAGACACAAATCTGTATGTGTATATGTACATATATATATAAATACATACATATATTGTATAATATATTATATTATATTATACATATACATATATTATATAGGTATATTGTACATGTACATATATTGTATAATATGTAATACATATAATATATATAATATAAATACATACATACATATATACATATATGTACATACATAAGTATATGTGTGTGTGTGAGTTCTTTTTCTGGATTCAAACAGCATCTTTCTTCATACGATCTTTGTGGTTAATTTGGGTATGTAATAGTCAGAATGACTTGGTTGCTCAAAGTTGTTCTTAAAGCAATACTGCTTTTACTGTACACAATGTTCTCTTGGTTCTGTTCATTTCACTCTTCATTCTTTTGTGCAGGTCTCTCTATGTTTTTCTAACACCATTGAGCTCATCATTTCTTACAGCAGAGTAATATGCCATCATGAACATATATCACAATTTGTTTAGCCATTCCCCAAATGACGGGCATCCCTGCAATTTCCAGTTCTTTGCCACCACAAAGAAAGCTGCTATAAATATTTTAGAATATGTAAGTTCTCCATTTTCCCTAATCATCTTGGGAAAGAGACCTAATAGAGTCTCAAAGGGTATAGGCAGTTTAGTAACTCTTTGGGCATAATTCCAAAATTCTGTCCCAAATGGTTGGATCAGCTCACAGACCCACCAACAATGAATTAGGGTCCCAATTTTTCCACATCTCCTTTAACATTTGCCACTTTCCCCTTCTATCATTTTAGCCAATCTGATAGGTGCAAAACGATATCTGAAGGTTCTCTTTATTTTCATTTCTCAAATCAATAAAGGTTTAGAGCATTTTTTCACACGACTATAAATTGTTTTGATTTCTTCATTGGAAAACGGCTTGTTCATGTCTTTGACCATTTATCAACTGGGGAATAACTATTTTTTATATTTATTTATCTGTATATATATATATATATATCATTTCTCTCTCCAATAAAATGTGAGTTCCTTCAAAGCTAGGCCTTTCATTTTTTTCTTTGTATTCACAGTTCCTGGCATAGGCACAAAGTGGGTGAATTATAAATGCTTGTTAAGTGAATGAATGAAACCATGGAAGAAGTGGACTTAAGAAAAACTATCAAGGTTAATTGAACCTTAGAAATACCTTTTAAAAACTGACCTCTGTAGTATAGGATTAAGGACAAATTTAGAAATTGTAAAGATTACAAAGAAGGGATATGGTTGCACAAAGAAATGATCCTATCTTGCAATTAGGTATTTCCTAAGTATCCCAGTACCACATTACTCTAACCACAGACAATAGAATCCTTATGTAGGTGGTGAGACTCACCTTTGTAAGTTCTAATGTGGTGTCAGACACTAACTGTATGAGAAAGACCAAGTGCCCTCTAAAAGTCCTTCTTCTAAATCTATCATCCTTGAAATAGCAGAACCAAGATTCAAACCTAGATTTTGTATGATTTAGGACTCTTTCTAGGACTCCAACTGCATTGACATTCAAAGTTATGTTCACCTAGCAGATATAGTCATTGGCTAAAAACATAGTTTATGAGACTAATTTTAGGGCTATCATACTTCCACTTTTCTTACTCTAGTCCCCATTCCCCTACCAATTTAAAATGATGATGATGTTGATGACGATAAAATGTGGCACTGTTCCCATTTGTTTTCCAGAAGAATGCAAGACAAGGTAAAAGCTATCTAATATTTCACCTAACCAAAGTAAAGGTACAAACAGTGATTAGGAAAACAGAACAGTGGTGCTTAGAGGAGAAGGTTGCCTAGTTAAGAACTTCCTAAGGCCTCCCAGTGGAATAGAGCCCTTTCCTATTAAATGCAAACCCTTCCCTTCCTCCCAAAGTCCTATATATTCAGAGAAGGGGGCTAGGAACATTCACCTTAACCAAAAAAATATTTATTTTAGAGAAAGGTACAGTTTGTATTCTGTGGCAATGTTTCAACTATGTGTTGAAGATGCTTTTTTGGCAACAGTGTAAATAACAACTCCTTGTTTATTCTGGAAACCATAGTTTATGTTCTGTTATACAAATCAATTGCGAAGTATGTGATGGAAGAGAAGGAAGTAGAGAATATTTTTTGAGAAAATAAAAATATAATGCCGATTTCTGTAATTCATATGTATATATGTAGATAAAAGTTGCTAGAGTTTCTGGCAGTAAAAAATAAAATAAAACAACAACAACAAACACACACATATGAGAATACTTAAAATTTAAGTTCAAATTTTTGCTTTGTTATTAACTACCTTGTGTGACCCTAGGGCCACACAAGGTCACTCTGGGCCTCAGTTTCAGTATCTATAAAATGAAATGGTTGGACTAATGGTCTTAAAGGTTCTTTCTACCTCAAAATCTGTGATTCTATTTAACCTTTTCTTAAATTTCTGACTGACATTACATGAGGCAGCATGGCACAGAATGCTGATCTTGGGTCCAGGAAGTCCTGAGTTCAAGTCTACCTGTGACACATGCTGGCCATGTGATCCTAAGCAATTCACTAAACCTCTAGGCAACTCTAAGGCCATTAGTTACAGAGAAGTTGCCAGCCAGCATCAATAGAGAAAGTTTCTTTATCCAGGGAGTTTCTCATATTAACGAAATCAGAGATCCAGCCCCTATCCCTTTCTTATTTGTATGTATTTTTGCATTGCTGTAGATGAAGGTGAAAGATGGAAGCCATTCTGAAGTTAAAAGTTAATGACTCACTTTCTACAAGAAATTAAGATAAAAGGAATCCCAAGGACCAGGTTTCCATCTCAGATACCTCATACATATTTCAATAAAAATTGCAAAAGAAAAATATTCACTGTGGTAATGATGATGACTTTAAGTGAATTTTAAAATGTCTTCTTGTTTACAAAGATGAACAATATATCAATTAGCTGAATGGAATTTTGAATAAAAAAGGCAGAGTAGCAGAAAAGTGACTGTCCCTGATGTGGTTATCTAGAGAAAGTACCTGGACTCATCTATTTGAAATATTTCAATGTATTGCTTTGGTAAGTGAATTAATCACATGATCATGAAGGGATATAAACAGCATTTGCCTTGAAACAAGGAAGAATATAACTCAGTAGGTGACTCAGATGTCTGCTCAGCAAAGCTATGGGGGAACTTCAGCTGAATTCTTGGAACCCACCATATTAGACCAGAAGTAATTAGACAAGAGTTGGCAAGATCTACTGGTTTCTGCTATTTCCTTTGAACTTAACATTCATTAAAATTCTTTGCATACAGATTGAATTTTGTTTTCATCCTCAAGTTGTTAGTCTTTCAACAGGCTTATTATTGGGTCTCTCTTCTAACACATAGTAGAATTATGATGATTTAATTGCCTGACCTCTTCACTGAAACAGAAAAGATAAGTGAATAAGGACCATTTGACATTTAATAATTGATTGCAAATCATTTGGAAAGGGTACCTTTATTTCTTTTGTAAGGAGGCTAAATAGAAGAATGAATTTTCACATACATGTACTCTTGTGATAGAAAAAAAAAAGCCCTGAAAGATAATCACTACTCTGCCCCCCCCACCCCCGTTAAAACCTAGGATTATTGTTTTGCAATGAGGTCATGCATAAGGCATACTTGGAATGTTAGCTTGTGACAAAATGTCTTCCTCTTCATAAAGACCATTGAGAATTTTGGGGAAGACAGTTTAAGGTAGTTGTTGAAAGTAAGACAGAGAGAGAGAAAGAGAGAGAGAGAGAGAGAGAGAGAGAGAGAGAGAGAGAGAGAGAGAGAGAGAGTGTGTGTGTGCGTGTGTGTGTGTGTGTGTGTGTGTGTGTGTGTGTGTGTGTGTGGTGGGGGAGGGAGTAGCTGGTTACATATTTTAAAAAGATGTAATCAGAGCCAACAGGAGTTGCTTTTGAAATGCAAATGGAATTTGCAACTCCTAGAATTAAAAAAAAAAATAAGGTGACCTGGATATAATTGGGGCTAGTTGTAAGAAGAAAAATGCCCAGGGAGTGAGATAAATGAGTGATGCAGATATCCTGAGAATTGAAAAAGCAAAGGGAAGAAAGCAAGATAGGGGTGACAGAGTAGGAAAAGCATAAGGAAAAGGAACAGAAGGGAAGGGCAATAGGTTTATCCAAAATCACTATGGAAGCAGAGTGCAAGGATTCGAGACAGAGCCTGTCAGATTATTTTAAGACAGGAGGAACAGAATATAAGATAGAGGATAACTAAAATATCATAAGGGAAAGAAGGAATAGGCCTATCTAAAACTCCGGAAGTAAGTAAGAAGAAAGGATTTCTTCAGGTTCTAGCTAGCTGCATGGGTGAAGGAGGTGACCTTAATGTGTTGTTTTGACTACAAGCCAAAGCTTTGGACCTGAAACCTGAATCGGAAAGATTCTTACTCATCAAAGACTAAATAAGGTCTCTTGACTCAGTACTACAAGCCTGGAAGTTGGGTTAGCCTGTGAAAACAGATTGACTCTGGGGAACTCTGGTATTTTTGTAGTTGAGACAAACTGATGACATTTGAATCCAAGCCAGAGAACATTTATTAAGTGTCTACTATGTGCAAAATGAGCAGGGAGGTGGTACGGTGGATAGAGTCCAGGGCCTGGAATTAGGAAGACTGCCCTTTGTGAGTTCAAATCTGGCCTCAGACACTAGCTATGTGACCCTGGGCAAGTCACTTAACCCTGTTTGCCTCAGTTCCTCATCTGTAAAATGAGCTGGAGAAGGAAATGACAAACTACTCCAGCATCTTTGCCAAGAAAATCCCAAATGGGGCCATGAAGAGTTGGACAAGACTGGAAGGACTGAACACTAACAAAATGTGCATAACACTGTGCTAAGATCTAGTGATACAAATTCAAAATGGAAAACAAGCCCTGCCCTCCGGTACTTAGATTCTCCTTGGTGAGGAGGGTATCACTATGTAAATAGATTAGAATAGATGTGATGATTTGGGGAGGGATAGAGACAGATGGAGATAGAGATAGAGACAGCTACTAGCATTAATGACTGAGGAGTTACAAAACCTGAGCCTAGGGATTATAAGAGGTAGAGGGAAGGAAGGAACTCCATGCCTGGAGGCCACAAGTTCCCTACACCTGAAACAGAGCATTTGAGCTGGAGCTTCTTAACCCTCTGTAACCTTTTGACTCATCACTCAACTGCTCTCCAGAGTTACCAGCGGTCTCTTAATTGCCAAATCGAACGATCTTTTCTCAATTTTCATCCTTCTTGATCTCTTTGTAGCATCTGATGCAGCTGAACACTCTCTCCTTCAAAATCATCTCTCTTCTCTGGGTTTTCATGCCATTGTTTTCTTCTTGGTTCTCTTCCAATAGTCTGACTGCTCTTTCTCAGCCTTCTTGCTTAGCACTATGGGTGTACCCTGAGTCACTGTGCTGGGCCCTCTTTTCTTAACAATTTCTCTCTTAATAGCCTTCTCAGCTCCCATGACTTCAATTGTCATCTCTTTGCAGATGACTCCCAAATCAATGCATCCGGTATTAGTGTCTTCCTTGAGCTCCAGTCCCACATTATGAACTGACTATTAAGACATTTCAAATTGGGTATCTCAAGCTGAATATGTCTAAAAAAGAGCTCATTGTCTTTTTTCCCCAAAACCCATCTCTCTTTTGAACTTCCTCATTGCTATTGAGGGTACTATGCTTCTTCCGATCACCCATTTTCACAAGCTTGACGCCATCTTCAACGCCTCATTTAATTTAGCCCACATACCCATTTAGTTGCCAAATCTTGTTTCTCTCTTCTCTTTGATATGTTCCTTTCTCTCCATTCATAGAGCCATCACTGCCTCACTTAAATCTAATTCACGAGCAAGTCAAGCCATCATTACCCTGTAATATCATTGGTCCTCTCTGAAAAGGAATGATGAACAGCCACCACTCCAATTCAAGCCCTCATCATATTTTGCCTGGACTATACAGTACCCTCCTATTTGGTCTCCTTTTGGGACCATTTTTTCTCTCTACTCAGTATTATTCCAGTGGCTCACTATTATCTTTAGAATTAAATATAAACTCTTCTGTTTCACATTTAAAGCTCTTCACAACCTGGCCCCTTACTACCTTTCTAGTCTACATATACATTTCTCCCCTCCACACTCCCTACTACTAGCTTACTTGCTAATCCTCACACGTGACCTTCCATCTCTATGCATTTGCATTGATTATTTCCTATGCCTGGAATGCTCCCCCTTCCATATCTCTGGCTCCAATAATACCTAACTTCTTCCAAGATTCATCTTAAGCACCATAGACTGAAGATCTTTCCTGGTCCCTGTCCCCCGAACTAGTTCCTTCTCCTCCAAAAAAATCTTATATTTGATCTTGAATATACTTATGTGCATGTTGTCTCTGCCATTAGAATATAAGATCCTTGAGGGCAGGGAGCTTTTGCTTTTTAAAAAATTTTTATTTTTTATATCCCTAGTGCTTATCCCCACGTGCCAGGCACAAAAGAGGCACTTAATAAATGCTTGCTAATTTTTGGTTGATAAAGAATTCATGAAGGGGAACAACGTGCAATAAACCTGAAAACTTAATGAGCCAAGTTATGAAAGGCTTTAAATGCCAAGCTAAGGACTTTGTGTTTTATCCTAAGGATAAAAGCCATTGAAGAATCTTGAGTAGGGAATGATGTAGCCAGATTTGTTCTTTTAGAAGATTAATTTGCTACCTGTGTGGAGGATAGTTTGAGATGGAAAAGACTAGAATCATCCAGGTGAGAAGTGATGAAGGACTAAAGTTGGGCAGTGGAGAGAATGAGATGGATGGGAGAGATGTGGAGGAAGGTTCAACAAGACTTGGTCAATGATTGGTCATGGCAGATAAGGGAGAGAGGAAAGAATGAAGAACGATTTCAAGGCCATGGATCTGAGTAATTGGAAGGATGGTGGGGCCCTCAATAGAAATAGAGTTTGGATATGGGTGATATTCCTTATCTTTCCATAGTCTGTACCCCCCCAGTTCCCTCCACATAGTAAAGTTTCATTGTACATCTAAGCTGTGTATGTTGAACTACAGCGTAAAATCTGGGGGACTTGAATCCAAACTGGACTACAGCCCAGGAGGAACTTGAAGCATTTAAGAATGAAACTCCAAAGACAGAGAAAAAATTCCAGTAAAGAGGACAATGAGGGAGTTCTCTAAAGAGACAAATGTATTTGCACATTGGCCAACTGAGATTTACTTTTACAGAAGAAAGATGCAAGGGCAGGTTTCAGAGGATGAATTCCAAAATATAATACTGTAAGTCCTGAAGGAACAATGTCAAGATCAATAAAGCTTCAGAATGAGCTAAGGCTGATGAACAAAGCCAAGAACAACAAAGAGGTGGTTGTTGTTGATTTTTTTTCTATATTGAGGAAAATAGAAGGATCAAAGGAAGAATAGGAATGCTGCACAGGGTGGCTAGAATGATAACCAATGACAAAGAGAGGGAGGAACTTCTCAACCTCATTTTGCTTCTCTGTTTTCCCTCTTCTGCCAAGAAGAAAGATCATTAACCTGGAAGGGACAGAATAAAAATGGCTAACATGGAGTTGAAAGCCAAGATAAGTAAGGCAATAATAAAAATACCTAGTTTAATGAATTCAAGTCATCAGGTCCAGAAAACTACATTCTAGGACACTAAAAGAAATGACAGATCTGACTGCTGAGCCACTGTGAGTGAGCTTTGCAAGATTATAGAGAATGGGAAAGGTATCTCAGAAATGAGGAAAAGCAAGTGTTGTCCTGCTTTAAAAAGAAAAAAAAAAGGAAAATTAGAATCTGAAAACTATAGGCTGGTGACTTCGACTTCTACTCTTGCAAAAATTTTGAACATATTGTTAAAAGATGGTTACTGAATATCTTGAAAAGGTTGTGGTTTGTCCTTCATCTTCAAAGAGGACCATACATCAGGAAGATGGCTCCATGACTTGCAAGTGAATTGGATTTAAGTAAGCGAGGGTTGTGCAAAGTCACTAGCCTTATTTTCTCCTCCAGAGCCATCTGGGTCCAATGGAAAGATATAGATTAGGACAACTGGAGATAGTCCAGCTCTAGAAAAGGAAGCATTAATTGGAAGAAAGAGTTAATACTGCTTCATACTGGCAAAATTCACACTAGAGATAGGTCAGACTATTTCCTTTTTCTGATAGGGTTACTAGTTTGGTAGATCAGAGGAATGCAGTAGATTGCATTTACCTGAACCAACAAAGAATCTGACAAATATTTTATACCAGGGGTGGGGAATCTGTGGCCTTGAGGTCACATGTGGCCTTCTAGATCCTTAAGTGTGGCCTTTTGACTGAATCCAAATTTTACAGAATTGTTCTTACAGAAAATTTGAATTCAGTCAAAAGGCTACACTCAAGGATCTAGAAGGCCACATGTGGCCTCAAGGCTGCAGTTTCCCACCCCTGTTTTATACTATCCTTACAAACAAAATAGAGAGATGTGGCCTTAAGTGATATTAAGTAACAACTTGGTAGGCCTAGTTAGTTGGATTCAGTTGGGTTTAGTTTTTTGACTAGATCCAATGTATCAGCCTAAAAATAAGCTTTTAGTGGAGTGTCTAGAGGACTCCTTTTGGCACTGTGCTAGTGAACATTTTTTTTATCAATGACTTAACAGCGGTGTACATAGATATCTTGCTTATGCAATTTGCAGATGATTAAAGCTAGGTTAGCTATTACATAGAATAACTGTCAGGACTGAAAAAGATCTGAATAGATGGCTAAGCATATTTACATAATTTAATAGGGGTAAATAGAAAGTCTTATATTTGGTCACACAAAATAAACCTCATAAATAGAAGATGGATGGTGTGCCTATTGAACAGTTCATACAAAAAAGGATCTATTGGTTTTAGTGAAGTGCAAGATCAAAAAGAGTAAATGGTGTGATATGGAAGCAAAACAAAGCAAGACACAAAATATGACTCAAAAGCTAACCTAGGCTGTAGGCAGATGAGCACAGTAACCCCTATTCTACCCTATCTTTAGTCTGATCATACTGGAGGAAGAAAGCTGATGAATTGAAGAGTGTCCAGAAGATGATCAAGATGTTGAAGGGCTTCAAGGTCATGCCAGTTTAGAGCAAGACGAAGAAACTAGAGAGACTTAGCTTAGAGAAGGGAAGGTTTGAGAGGACCATGATTGAAATTTATAAATATTTTATATAAAAGTGAAATTAGAGTTGGTTTGCTCAGCTCCATTGGGCAGAACTTTGAAAAATTTTGGGGGTGGCAGCTGTGGAGAGCCATATGTATATTTGATACAAGGAAAATTTCCCTAAGAACTAGGATTCTCTCAAAAGAGGATTGGCTTGTCTCAGGATGTACTTCATTTTCACTTAGTGGCTTTCAAGTAAAGGATGGATGACTCCTTACTGGGAATAATATAGAGAAGTTTTGTGTTCAAGTATGAGTTAAACTGGGAGGATTCTGAGGCTCCTTCTAACGATCAGTCATGAACCAACAAATATTTTTTAAAATGCCTGCTATGTGCCTGATACTATACTAAACACAAAGATAAAAGTAAAATAATCCCTTCTCTCAAGGAACTTATATTCTAATGGGAAGGAAGGAGACAACACGTACACATATAAGTATAAACAAAACAGACAAATCCAATACAGATTAACCTTGGAGGGCAAGGCAAAATAAAAATACAACAAAACATAGGTAATGTTAATACATGGCTTTCTAAGTCAGTATGTGCCCACAGGGATCCTTATATTTGGTGTAGAGGCTCCCATTTCCATCTGAGTGACATTTTTGAAACTGATGTATGATTTCAATGACATAAGGATGGATGCCAGAAATAATGAAGGAATAAGAAATATTGTAGAAATATCCCTCTCTAGGCTGTGGTCCTAGACTTAACTTCCTCTGCATTTCAAATAAACCTCTTCACCCCCAATATTTCCCTCTACCCTAGACTTCTCAAACTGGAACTAGTCTCTGCCTTCCCAGCCTCTTCCTCTGACTGTTTGCTTCCTCCAGAACCTCCATGTTAAGAAGGGCCCCCACACCAGTCTTGTCTTCATTCTTCCCCAGGCTATACTCCTGACTCTCCAGTCTTTCTCTCTTATGTCCTTTCCTTCCCTCAACCTACACTCCTTCCACCTTCCCTTTTTTCAGTTTTCTTTTATGTGTTTTCTCCTATTACCATGTAAGCTCCTTAATGGCAGGGGCTGTCTTTGTACTTGTATTTGTACCCCTAGCTTAGCACAGTGCATGGTGAGCAGGAACGAATGCTCGTTGACTTCACTTGACTTGACAACATTTGCTAAAGGAAAGCCACACCTCTCTAGAAAAGAGGTTTAGCATCTTTGCTCTCCATAAACTTCATAAATAGATGTGCAGCTGGATTTGTGCATCTGGGACCAGTTACCATTAGGTGATATTCCCTTGTGAAGGCTAAGAGAAGTGGGGGGTGGGTAAGCTGTGGTCCTGGTAACCTGATTGCTTATTTCTGCTTTGACAAGACAATAATAGTTAAACAGTTGAGACACTCACAATCAGTGTAAATCAGGGAGCTCCTAGCCTGCAGACTTGGGATACCGCCCCTGTTTGTGTGAGTTAGTTAAGGTCATGGGAGCTGTATTGTGTCTATGTGTCCCTGGGAGACAGGGATTCGTTAGATGAGAGTTCGTTAGGACTATATCTATCAGTGGGCTGTAATAATGTCTCTGAGAACTGGTATGATCTGGTCATATTAGAGATTATGGGGAAACCTGGCCCCAGATTAGGCCAAACTGGCTTTTGAATGAGAGAATAATTCTGGATTGTTTACTTCCTATCATAAGGGAAAAAAGGGAAGAATCCCCACAATTCTTTAAATGAGTCCATACTTAAAATTTTTTTTTTCAGTCAAATATACCACGGTGGGGTGAATGTGTTGTTCTTGTTCAGTCATGTCTGACTCTTTGCGACACCATTTGGGGTTTTCTTGACAAAGATACTGGAGGGGTTTGCCATTTCCTTCTCCAGCTCATTTTACAGATGAGGAAACTGAGGCAAACAGGGTTAAGTGACTTGCCCAGGGTCACCCAGCTAGTAAGTGTCTAAGGACAGATTTGAACTCAGATCTTCCTGACTTCAGGTCTTGCATTCCATCCACTTCACCACCCAGGTGCCTTGGTTTGAACGCAGGCTGTCCCTAAACTGAGAACAAACTCATAAAATGGAACATCTTTGAAAAAGGAAAAAATAAATAGGCACACAGTGATCATAAACTATCTCCCAAATAATAATAATAACGAACACTTATATAGCACTTACCACGTGCCAGGCACTGTGCTAAGCACTTTACAATTATTATCTCAATTCAGTCCTCAAAACAGCCCTAGGAGGTAAGTGCTATTATTATTCCAATTTTACATGTGAGGGAACTGAGGCAAACAGAGGTTGTGACTTGCCTAAGGTCACACAGCTAGTGTCTGATGTCACATTTGAACTCAAATATTTCTGACAAATTTATGTGAATTTGGGAAAAAAAGGATTTGGGGGACAAAATTAGGGAAAAAAAAGACAGCATAGATTTGGACCAATAAAGTACCCTAAGAAATCTAAGTGCTTGACCATGTCCCAAAGTTTATTTCTTATTTAGATAATACTGGTAAAAATGGTTAAAATTTGAGGATGTTGATTTTTAAATTTCCATATGGCATCAATCTCCTTCAGAGATGTGTTCATAGGATCATAGATTTAAATAGCAACTAATCCAAGGGGTGTGTGTGTGTGTGTGTGTGTGTGTGTGTGTGTGTGTGTGTGTGTGTATGTGTGCTGTGACTGCTAGTCTGATGAAACCTATTACAGAATAATATATTTTTTAAATGACACTTAAAAATATAAATATATTTTAAAATTTGAAATGATAAATTTCAGTTAGAGGTTAATGAAAATAAAGATGCATATTTTCCCATCTAAGTTCATAGACTCTGAAATCTAGCCACAGACCCCTGGGGGGAGGGCCCAACCCTCTTTACTTTAAAGGTGGAGGAAAGTGAGGCTAAGAGAGGTTAAATGATGTGCTCCAGGTCAGACTGATAGTAAATGACAGAGGTAGGATTTTAACTCTGTCTCCCTCATATTCTGGATCCTCTGCTTTTCCCACTGTCCCAACCAGCTTTCTAAAAATGTGTCACTGGAGCATGGTGCTTCCATGTAAATGAGGCATTCAGGGAAAGAAACAGAAGAATGGTAGGCAGTGGGGTTGTTTCCCCACACTTGGTATCAACATCTTTTTGGAATAAAGACCAGTTTGTAAAATAAGTTGCAAAGCTGATCCTCTCTGAAAAGTGGCTTGAGGAAGTTGTCATTTTTTTTTTAATATTTCAAACTGAAGTTTAGGATGACAGAGGAAGTTCACTTATAACTGTCTGGACAGTTTTTCCCATATACTTAGTTTCTAAGCATAAAAAATTGAGAACTAGCCAACTCAATAAATGGCAGGTCTAATGCAGATGAAACCTTCATGCATAAAAGCATCATCCCATCCAGCATGATGCATTTATTAATAATTAAGAACAGGTGTAAACCTTTTTGCCTTTTTCACTGTTTCTGAATGTCCTTGCTTTTCCAAATAACGAATTAATGGGAAGTAAACTTGGAGATTTAATATCACTAAAATTACATAATCAATCATCACCTAGCCACTCCATTAAAACTTGCATGTTTGTAAGAAGAGTTGAGTATTCCATTTCCTCCCCAACAAAAACAAAAATGTAGGTTGCTCTTTGTCCCCATAAACTCTTTATGTGCAGCCATTAGAGAGGTAGACAATCCTCTGAAAGTATCATTCGAAGTCTCTAGGATAAGTTTACCTGCCAATGCTATTCAAGCAAATGAAGCATTGCAATCGTTTCCCTTGACCTCTTAACCTACCCTCTATTCTACTCAGAGGTCAAAGGACGAGAATAATCACCCCATGGCTCAGGGTCCTTTCCCTAAAATTTACACACACACACACACACACACACACACACACACACACACACACACGCTCTCTCTAGCTGAGGCATAGAGGATAATTTATCTGAGTTTTATAATGAGGGTTGGAGAAGAAAAGAAAGTTGGAGTGTGTCTGTGTTAGGGCTGTATTTCTGTAATTGATCATCGAGCCTTGAATAGGAAAGTAATTGAAGAAAATGTTCTCAAGAGTTGAAAACAAAGGGAAGTAAAGACTTCGTGCAGCAGTGCTGCCCAGATACACTGGTGTTTCGTAACATGATTAAAGGGTTAAGACCGAGCATCTTAGATAACAGCCTAAAATCCTCTTTTGAAACAGTTTCACAATATGAGACTTCAGAGGTCACCCTTTATAGATGCAAAAGAATAATTAACCAGCCATAACACTCTTCTGGTTCCTCGCTCCGATTTAATTACAAGTTTGGCTCTAGGTGGGAGCAGTTCTCCAAACTTTGGCTAAAGGAATCCCAGGGGAGCTCAGACCATTGCAGGGACGTCCTCCCCCTTTTGTTCTCTGCAAAAAGCCCAGGCTTCAGATGTTGATGCTGGAATTTCCTTTCTCTCCCCCTCCCCCCCCCCGCACTTTATCTTCCTTGCAAGCTCTCAGGCCCACTCCTCTTTACCTTTGTACCCCACACCCACTCAGTAATAGCCAGTCCTTCCAGGTTTTTCCAGGGTTTATCTATTATCTCCATTCCCAGTTCCCTTAAGGGAGGGCTCTCTTATTGCATAGGCCCTTTAAGCATACTAGACCCCTGGGGGTGCTAGAATCCTTGTGGGGGTGTGTGTGGGGAGGCTGTGCGCGCGCGCGCGAGTGGGGAAGGGGGGGGACTGAGCTAGACTCTGGTTGGGAGGGGGAGGGTCACATTAAAGAAAGGACAGGATTCACGCCCTGCCTTCCAAAGCAATCCAAGGCAGTTCTCCCCCTCTCTGCAGAAGCGAGTGCCCGGCTTTTCGAACCTCTTCGGTAATTCTTTTCCTGCTCTGGGAGCTGGCGTTGACCTCTTAACAAAGAACAGGTTCAATCTGCTTCCCCTCCTCCACCCCAGGAGACTGATGAGGGTCACGTGACCTTTCTAGACAGCGCAGACTTTGGATGGTAATATGTAGCGGTGGGGGATGGGAAGCGGCAGCCAGCTCGCACACGGCTGCGCCGCACAGGAGGTGGAGTACGAATGGTGGGGGCGGGGAGCCAAGGGGGAGGGGTGGGGGAGGGGAAGAGGGGGAGGGGAAGAGGAGGAGGGAGGGGGACGTGACTAGCCCAGACCAGCTTCCATTCCTGAGACTCATTAAGATGCAAATGCCAAATATTTTTACCAGACTGTATAAATTTACAGTTTCCTTTTCAGCCTAACCAGACAATGTTAAAACACACTAAATTTTCTGAATGCAAATCAAACATAGGCTATCTCCTCTAAGGCTTAATTAAGGATTTATTTAAAAAAATAAAAATTTTAAAATTTGATCTCCATTAAAAAAAGGCCTGAGTCTTTTTAATTATTATTTTAAATGTTATTAATTGCTAAGAAAAATGACCCCAATATTCCTTGGGAAATGACAGGAAGCTTAGTTTAAATTTTTTAAATTTACAACCACATTATTTGTCAATGGAAATGGGGTGTCTAAGCTAACTACAGGGGTATGTTCAGTAGGTTACTAATTTTTTTTTTGAGTACTGACCCCTTTGGCAGTCTTGCGGGTAGCCCATGGACCCCCCCTTCTCAAAATGTGTATTTTTTACTTAAAAGTTTTTTACATTTATTTCATTGAATATTTCCCAATCACATAAGTAACATTAGAATAATTTTTAAATGCATAAAAACACAGGATTACAGAGGAAACCAATTATACAGAAATAGTTATACTAACCTTTTCTGTGCAACTGACCCCTTTGGCAGCTTGGGGTAGCCTATGAAGCATTTCTCAGAATGTTTTTGTTTATTTTTAAATTTTTTTATTCACTAAATATTCCCCAGTTACATGTAACATTAGAATACTTTTTTAATGCACGAAATAAAACACATAAGATTACAAACCAATTATGTAGAAATATAGTTATATAACCTTTTTTGTGTAATTGACCCCTTTGGCAGCCTGGGGTAGCCTATGGACCCTCTTCTCAGAATAATGTTTTTTAAATGCATAAAATAAAATGCATAACATTACAAAGGAAACCAATTATGCAGAAATACAATTATAGAATATTAAAAAAAATACTTAAGTTCACAGACCCCAGGTTAAGAGCCCCCTTGTAGCTGTAAGACAAGAGTTTGCTAACCTCCCCCCCATAACTCAGAACAAAAATACACCCTTTCTAGGTTACTAACTATTCAGTAGCTGCGAGTATGCCTACTTCATCACTCCCTCCTCCCTGCCCCCACAGTAGAAAAGAAAACAAACAAAACCCAAACCCACCCCAAAACAAACTCAAAAGGAAAAAAAAACCTATTGGATCAGTCATTCTGACGTAGGTTGTGTGAAGTGTGTGTGTGTGTGTGGGGGGGGTTTCTGCCCTTTTTCCCACTTGGGAGATATAGTTAAGTCCTTTAAATGCCATTTTGTGCACACATAACTTAAAAATGGTTCTGGCGCAGGGGAAAAAAATTGGCAAACATTTAGTTCACAATCTGTTCCCATAACGTGAAGCCAGATGAAAAAAAAATACACAAAAAACTCCATTTGTTCCTCTGTGCCAGGTTATGCAACTCCAAAAGGTTTCAGGCTTTGTCTGGGAGACGGGGGAAGGGAGAAGGGGGAAGGGAGAAGGGAAAGGAAGAGATTCAAGTATATAGGGGAGGTTGCTGTATGGGCGTGGGTTTCCTAGGTTTTTCTGAGTTTTAGCAAATTGTCGTATTGCACTTTGAGGAGCTAAGAAAAAGTAACATGTACATTTTAGTTGGCTGGTATGTGAACTTCCAAACCTGGGGGAGGCTGTAGACGTGACATAGATGATAAAGTTTCTTGGGGTTGGGGGTGGGGTAGGGTGGTGGTGGCTGTCTCTATAAATGAAAGATGAAAGATGGTCTTGATTTGTGGGAGGAGCAGGCTTTGTAAGAGCACTTTAAAAGCCTTGATGCCTGGAGGGGTGTGGAAAGAGAAATCACATCCCTTCTGCACTCTGGCTGCTATGGAGCTGCGGTTGCACTGTGTTATGACTTTGTGAATGCCAGGGTCAGGCAGCTCTGAAAGGAGGACATGGCCTCAGGGAGATGGGGGTGGGGGATGGGGCAAAGTACAGCCACTGGCACTCTTAACTCCAGCAATTCTTCCATGTGACAGCTGTATTCCTGGATCTCTTTGACAGGAGAGTAGTTTATGCACAAGATAAGAATAACCATAGTTCCCCTTTATAGAAAGCTGTAAGATTCCCAAAGCATTTACATGTATTTTCTTAATTGAGCCTCACACCAATCTTGTATTATAGGTGCTACCATTACCATTATAGATGAGGAAAATAGTCAGGGAAGTTAAGGGATTTGCCTAGGGTCATATAGCTGGGTAAGCAGGATTTTGAATCCAGCACTTCCAGACAAGCTCAGAAATCTTTCCACTACCATTTGCCTGCTTATGCCCAAGTGAGCCAAGGACTGTATTGGAACTCAAAATCATGCCTTATGAGGATGAGGCTAGGAAACTAAGCTGGAGGGAAAAAAAGACCTAAGGGAGCTATGACAGCTCATGTACAACTTCATTCAGTCAACAAGAATTTATTTATTAAACACTAAAGGCAAAAAAACAGGGCAGCTGGGTGGTGCAGTGGATCAAGCACTGGGCCTGGAGTCAGGAACATTCATCTTCCTGAGTTCAAATCTGGCCTCAGACACTTATTATCCGTGTGACCCTGGGCAAGTCACTTAACCCTGTCTGTCTCAGTTTCCTCATCTGTAAAATGAGCTAGAGACAAAATGTAAACAACTAGATACAGGCATACCTCCTTTTATTGTGCTTTGCTTTTAAACAGATAGGTTTTTGTTTTGTTTTGTTTTTACAAATTGAAGTTTTGTGGCAACCCTTCATAGGCACCGTTTTTCCAACAGCATGTGCTCACATCCTGTCTGTTATATTTTGGTAATTCTCACAATATTTAAAACATTTTCATTGTTGTAATATCTGTTATTATATCTGTTTTGGTGATCTGTGATCCCTGATCTTTGATGTTACTAATGTAATTGTTTTGGGGTGCAAAAAGCCCGTATAAAAAAAGCAAACTTAATTGATAAATGTTGTGTGCATGTGTGTTTTAACTGCTCCACCAACTGACAAACTGACATTTCCAGTCTCTCTCCCTCTCCTCAGGCCTCCCTCTATTCCTAAAGACACAACAATATTGAAATTAGGCCAATTAATGACCGCACAATGGCTTGTAAGTGTTCAAGTGAAAGGAAGAGTCAATCCAAGTGGGAACCTTCATTGTTGTCTTATTTTAAGAAGTTGCAACAATCTCCCCAACCTTCAGCAACCACCTCCCTGAGCAGTCAGCAGCCATCAGCATCATCAGCTAAAAGATTACTACCCAATGAAGGCTGCGGTGATGGTTAGCATTTTTTAGCAGTGAAGTATTTTTTAAATTTAGATATGTACATTAGCTTTTTAGACATAATACTATTGCACACTTAATAGACTACAGTATAGTGTAAACATAATTTTTATATGTAGTAGGAAACCAAAAAAATACATGTGACTTGCTTTATTTTGATGTTTACTTTATTGAGGTGGTCTGGAACCAAACCTGCAATATCTCTGAGGTATGCCTGTAAAGACAAGATATATGCAGGGTAGAAGGAAAGTAATAAGGAAAAGCACTAGCAGATCCATCTCTCTAGCCTCCTGCAGAAGAGGGGGATTTGAGCCTAGACTTAGAGAAAGTGAGGAAAACAGGCTGAGGTGAGGAAGCAGTGTATTCCAGGCATGGCAGATAACCAATTCAAAGGCACGGAGAAAACAGATGGACTTTACAAGGCAAAAAAAAAAAAAGCAAATGGGCCAATGTAGCTGGGTTATAGTGTATGGAGGGGAGTAAAGTATGAGAAGACTGGAAAGGTAGGCAGGGGCCAGGTTATAAAGAGCTTTACATAATCAGAGAATTTTATATTTGCTGTTAGAGGTATTAGGGAGCCACACAGGTTTATTGAGTAGCACGATGGATTGGTCAGATCTGTGCTTTAGGAAAATCATTTTGGCTGCTGTGTAGACTGGAGCCAGAAGAAGTTTGAGGAAGGTAGACCAGTTAGAATACTGTTGGCAATCATCTGGGTGAGAGGTGATGAGGGAAGACCACAGCTAGGGTGGAGCTTATGTGAGAGGAGAGGAGGAGGGCATGTCAGGTACAAATGATAAGATTTAGCAACTGATTTTATGTATAGGTTGTAGATTTTGCAATGAAGAGATTATTGGTAACTTTGGAAAGAGCAGTTTCAGTTGAGTGATGATAGTGGAACTGGAGTGCAGAGGGTTTAGGATAGAGAGGTACCTAAATGTAGATGGCTTTCCCAAGGAGAATGGGGTAGAGACAGTGAGGAAATTAGCGAGGATATGTAGGATCAAGTAAGTTTTATTGTTGTTTTTTTTTTTTAAGGATGGGGAGGGGGGAGATTTGTAGCCAGTAAACAGGAAGAGACAAGATTAGAGAGTGGGGATGATGGTGAGGACAATCTGCAAGGGAAAGTGGGAGAGTATGAGATCAAGGGTGCATATAGAAGGGTTGGCTTTGGCAAGGAAAAGGGCCTTTTCCTGTGAGATAGGAGTGAAGGAGGAGGTAGTATGGGAATGATACAGAATTTACAGAAGTAAACTTGTATTGTATGTAAGAAAAAACTTCCTAACAATCAGAGCTGTCCCAAAGTATGCTTTATCTGTAAAAAGAAGATAATGGTATTTGTATCTCTGGTGTTTGCTGTGAAGGAAGCATTTTGTAAACTGTAAAGTGCTTTACAAATGTGAGTTATTGTGATTATTAGTAACAATGGACTATCTTGAATGGTAGTAATTTCCCTGTCACTAGAGATCTTCAATGATAGCAGCAACAATTGGCATTCATATAGTGTTTTAAGACTTGTAAACTTCTTTATATATGTAATGGGGGACTAGCCAATGACAGCCCAGTCTGGATGAACTTTGCAGTGTACTTGGCCTGATGCACCCCACCCCTACTATTTCCCCCCTCCCCCAAATTTGGAGCATGTGAAGGTAATCTGTAGGTGTGGAAGAGAAGGATCTTTGATTGATTGCTGAACTGCAATTGGGTATGAATGCCATTATCTTCTTTTTACAGATGAACTATATGTGGGGTAGCTCTAATTGTTAGAGCTCTGGGGGAATGAGGACTTGGTCCATAAACAGATAAATAAAAGATAAAGAATATGCAAAATAATACAAAATAATTTCAAGAGGTAGAGAACTTTAATAAGGAGGGTGGGGAGAGAATCCAGAAAGGTTTAGTGTAGGAAGAGGGGCTTAGGTTTTAACCTAAAGAAAGTTGGTGATTTTAAGAGGACAAGATGAGGAAGAGGAGCATTTTGAATATGTGGGACTTCACCTGTTTAAAGGTACGAGAAGTTGGGAGATCTATCGCTGTATACCTGGAACAGAAGCAAGTCAGTTTGCCTAGAATACAGAGTATGTGATAGGAGTAAAATGCAGTAAGTCCAGAAAGGTAGTTGGCTGTAGAAATACTTAAATGCCACCCTGAGGATTTTGTATTTGACCAAAAGGCACTAGAGAGGCATTGGAGATTTTTTTTTTTATCTTCTCCATTCTGGGACCAGCTCTCTATTCGCACTATTCCATACTACTTCTCAAGCTAGGTAAGGTAAGCTAGAGAGTGACCTTAGAAAATCAGGGAGGATTAGTGCTTTGGTTATCAGTTAGACCAAACGACCTTTGCAGCTCTAAGATCCTCTCAGGCCTCTTCCTTTAGGTCCTTTGCTTGGTCTTGTCTCAGCCTACTCAACATCCTCTTAAATGGGGATGACTCTCAAGCCTTGGCTTTTTCTTTCTACTGTCTCTTCCTTGATCTCATCTACTCTTGTGACTTCAGTGATTATTTTCATGTATGGTACTCCCAAATCTCTATCTCCAGGCCAGACTTTCTAGAACTCTAGTTCCACTTTTCCAACTGCCAGATGACTATCTATACCTAGATGTTGAGCTGTCATTTCAAATTCAACTTCTCATTTCCTTCCCCAAATCTATTTTTCTTCTTAACTTCTCGTTTTCTAAGGGTAGCACAACCATGCTTCTAGTCACTCAGGATGAAAATTTTGTAGACAATCTGTGACTTGTTCATTCACCTCGTGTAGTTGCAAGTTTTGCTGAATCTGCACTATCTTTTGGATCTGTATCTTTCTGTTTTCTTCTCCTGTAGCTACCCAGGTTCAGGTCCTGTGACCTCTTGCCTAGACAGTTGTAACAGCCTCCCAACTGGCTTCCTGCTGTCAATATATCCCTTCTCTAATCTATCCTTCAGGCTGGACATGGTGGCCTATAATCCTTGAGCCTGGGGGAGGCTGAGGCTGGTGGATTGATTGACTTAAGGAATTCTAAGCTAAACTTGTGCTAGAGCTGATCAAGTGTCCACAGTAATGTGGCAGTAGTGTCCACAGACAAAATGTGGCAGAACCTTTGAGAGGGGTGGTGGTGGTGATGGTGGTGGGGAGGACCAGGCTACCTATGGAGGGATGAATTGTACTAGTTTTGAAAAATGGAGCAAGTAAAAGCTTTATCTGAGTGGCAGCTTTGCTTCATCAAGGTCCTGTTAAGGAGATCTGGTCTCAAAACAAGCTAACAACAAAAACCAAAACCAATCTATCCTTCAAAATGCTGTTCTAGTCAATCAGTCAATCAATAATGACCAACAAGCATTTATTAAGTGCCTACTGCATACCAGGCAATGTACTAAAACACTGAGTTAACAAAGACAAAAATAAAATAGTCCCTGCTCTCAGGAGTTTACATTCTACTAAGGAAAAATACAAACAATTACTGAATGCATGCTTTTAAAATCTTTCTTTTTGTTTGTGTTTTCTTTCACAACATGAAAGGAAGAGGGAGGGGAGGGAAGAAGGGAGAGAATTTGGAACTCAAAATGAAAAAAAAGAAAGTTAAAAATTGTTTTGACATGTAATTGGAAAATATTAAATTAAAAAGTAAAGAAAAAAGCCCATGTAATAATTAGCTCCAATATTATTTATTTCATTAGCATTTAAGGTGCATGTGAGATATAAAGGGGGAATCAGCCTCCTCTTATTGTGATGTTGTGAACCTTGGACTTACCTCATAGGCTTTATGGTTCTGGTTTAAGCAAGTTTTAGGATACAAGGTGACTGTAGGCTAAGAATTTGGTGTAGCTTCAGTTTAAATTAATATTTTTAACATTGTCACTTTAATGCAGTGATTTTTGGTTCAGGGAAGTTGATGTTCCCAGTTTGGTATGAAATACACAAAACTAGAATTGGAAATTAAGTCTTCAACCATCTTGGCAGCCTCAGTGGAATCACAACAGATTGTATAAGCCCCCTGATGCAATTAGCTTGACATCCTTAAATGTGAATCTTTTAGAATATCCTGTAAGAAAGCAGGTTACTAGGGCTAGCCCTAGGCAAAATGGAGAAGTAGGCAAAGTTTATTTTCCTTGATTTTCCCCCCAGTTTGAGAGAATTCCTTTCCCCAGTGCTGGTTATATGGCCACTATCATTGTGGTTTCTTTCCACTTCTCTGTACAAATCTAATTCTTTAGGGAAACTCGTTTACACTGAAGTGGAAACCGATTACCTATAGTCTTTTGGAGAAGGTGCTACAGTCAGCTATGGAGAGAGGGAGAAAGCCACCTGGCATGGAAAGAGATATGAAGCTCACATACGGAAAATACATTAGCCTGTATTCCAACACCATTACCTCTTTAATCTCCCAAATGACAAGATAAAGATTGCTTCTTTCTATTCTTCTTAGGGCTGCATATCCATTCATTCATTTATGCATTCACTTATTTATTCATTTAAACTTACCTTTATTAAAACACCTACTATTTACTGTACTGTGGATGGTGCTGTGTGTGTATGGTAATAAGACATGTACACAAATATAATACAAAAACTGCATGAGGTGTATAAAGTGTTTTAAAGGAAGGGATTGATTCTGGCTAGAGTGTTCAAAGAAGGTATAAGAGAGGAGGTGGCATTTGAGCTTAATATTAGAGGATAGAAAAATGTCAACAAGATGAGATGGGAAAACATTTAAGGAATAGAGAGGAGCATGAGCAAAGTCATGGAGGTGAGAAAGCATGACTTGTGTTCATTGAATAGTGAGCAGTCTAGTTGGGCTAGATGTGAAACATATGAGATAAGCCCAAAGAGATAGTTTAGAATTCGATTATGAAGAGTCTAAGGCATTTGGATTGTATTTGGTAGGCAGTAAGGAGCCATTTGAAAATTTTGAAGAACTGAAAGACATGATTACACCTGTGGTTTAGAAAGATGAATCTGATAGATGGTTTGGAGGAGAAAGGAACTAGAGAAGACCAGCTGGGAGGCTATTGCAGTGATCTAAAAAAGATGTAACAAGGGGTAACTAGTGTAGTCAGAGTGGGAGTGGTATAAAGGGAGCAGATCTAGAGGATATTACAGAGATAAATTTGACAGAATATAGTGATTGAATGTGTAGGGCAAAGAAGGAGCCAGGGATTAAGGAGGTTATAAACATGGGTGACTGAGAAAATGGTTGTGCCATTGACAAGGAAGAGGGGAGATGTTCTTTGGAAAAAAAAAGTTTATATTTCAAATATGTTGAATTTGAAGTGCCAGTGGGCTACTATAGCAGAGATAATAAGCATTTAGTAATGCCATTCTGTGGTGGCAATTGCTCTCTTGAAAGAGAGGTCATGGCTAGAAAAGTACACAAGCTATCCCAAAAGTCATAGTGCAGTCTTAAGCTATTGTACTGTGAGTCTTCTGCATAGGGATGATAGTTGAAATGGTATAATGAATCAATCACTAAACTTGGAGTTAAGAAGAGCTGAGTTTGAATCTTGTCTCAAAAATTTATTAGTTATATGACCTGGGGCAATGCACTCTACCTCTCTGGGTCTCACTCTCTCTGTAAAAAACTAACTGTCCTCTAAGATCTCTTCCAGCTCTAGGTTTTTGAGCTGAAGTTGTAGAAGATGAACTCACTGAAGGAGAAGGTCAAGAACACATGCATGGGATGACCTCAAGGACTGGTGGAAGGAGTAGCTTTGGTCAGAAGGCCAGCCATCAGAGAAAGGAGGGAAGGAGCTGAGGAGGCATGAACTTCCAGCAATTTTGGGATCACAACTAGAAGAGTCTAGAGGGCTTCTGTAGGATGGCTTTAAGTTCCTTGTTAAGTTGGAGGTAAATCTATCTTTGGAGAATGGTGGTGTATAGGGTAGAATCTGAAGCTTTAGGGGAAAGAAAGTTTTAAATTGGTACTATAGAAAGATGATAGGGAGTTTGAGTGATATATGAAAGGACTGTTGAAAAGCTGGGAAACAATCTTTATAGCCAGTGTCTCTGATAAAGGCCTCAATTGCTCAAATACATAGAGAACTGAGTCAAATTTATGAGAATACAAGCCATTCCCCAACTGATAAATGATCAGAGGATATGAAAGGCAGTTTTCAGATGAAGAAATCAAAGCTACCTATAGTCATATGAAAAAATGCTCTAAATCACTGCTTGTTAGAAAAATGCAAATTAAAACAACTCTGAAGTACCACCTTACACCTATCAAATTGGCTGATATGACAAAAAATAAAAATGATAATTTTTGGAGGTAGAAATTTGGAACATTAAGTCATTGTTGGTAGAATTGTGAACTGATCCAACCATTTTGGAGAGCAACTTGGAACTGTGCCTGAAGATTTATAAAACTGTGCCTACTCTTTGATCCAGCAGTACCACTACTAGGTCTGCATCCCAAAGAGATCATAAAAAAGAGAAAAGGACCCATATGTACAAAAAATGTATCAGCTCTTTTTGTGGTGGCAAAACATTAGAAATTGAGGAGATGCCCGTCAGAACTAAACAAGTTCTGGTGTATAAATGTAATGGAATACTGTTGTGTTATAAGAAATGATGAGCAGGTAGATTTCCGAAAAACCTGGAAAGAATTGCATGAACTGATGTAAAATGAAGTGAGCAGAACCAGAAGAACATGGTACACAGTAACAGCAACATTGTAAGATGATCAGCTAGGAATGACTTAGCTCTTGTCAGCAATACAATTCCAAAGGACTCATGATGGAAAATGCTATCCACATACAGAGAAAGTTGGTAGAGTCTGAAGGCAGATTGAGGCATACTATTTTCACTTCCTTTATTTTTCATGTTTTTTCCTTTTGGTCTAGTTTTTTGTTTTTGTTTTTTTTTACAACATGACTAATATGGAAATATGTTTTACATGATTGCACATATATAACCTATATCAAATTGCTTACTGTTTTAGGGAGGGTGAAGAGGAGAGAGAAAAATTTGGAATTTAAAATTAATGTTAAAAATAGGCTTTATATGTAATTGGAAAAAATAAAATGCTATTAAAAAAGGACTGCTGAACAATATCAAGAACTTTATTGAATTTACATAGCACAAAATTATAACCAGAGAGTCTGTGTTCCATAATAATGTAAAATGTGAGGTCAAATTATTAGAAGGGTCATTAGATATTAAAATTTTCAAGGAAGATAGCCAGGAGATAGGATGGGAAGGAAGCCTGTGTCCAGGTACTAAAATCATGGACTAAGAAAAGTGTTCTAGAGATTGGTAGATGACTGCGACAAGGATGGAAGGAAGGCAAAAAAGGTGTCTTTTTGTGACTTCTTTCCAAGGCTGCCCTTGAAGTTCATTTAATTTGTATTTCAACTGTAAAAGAATGTTGGGAGTGTAGATGTTAGTGTGTCATTCACCTTTTTTTAGAGATGGTTCTGTGTGCAAGTAACTAAAAATGTTATCATTTCTAAGGGTCCCTGTATTTAATAGGAATCAAAGTTTTGAATTAAATAAATAAGCCCTAATGGTGGCATTTTTGCATGAATATAAAGTAGGTGAGGGATGAATTTTTTGGAGAGCTCTCCTAAGAACTCATTAATTCATAGTATATAGAAATGTATTTATTTTTCAGTGTAGACAATTTGTACTACTACCATTCATATGGCCTGTTTCTTAAAAATATCACTCAAGGACCAGAAAGTATAGGTTATACTCCATTATAATGAACAGTATTAGTTATAAAATTCTTCATAGTGATTGCATTGTCAGCCCTCAGGAGTTAGAAATGAAATGATTGATGCCTAGCCTTTCAGTAGGTAATTAGCACCCAGAAAGAAAAGCGGTGAATAGATTAGGTGAAAATGGAGGGTCTCTCTCATACACATATGTATGTACACACACACACTCACACACACACACACACACACACACATACACACACACATTCAGCTTGACTGTGTTCCTCTTCCAATTTTCTCATCCTTTTTATGTGTATTTGTTTTGGTAGATGCTTCTTTGGGCTAGTGAAGAGCACAGCTGGCTGAAATGTCAGAATTGAGAAGTTAAAGCATCATTGTTGCTTTTATGCCAAAACAAAAGAGGTGAGGGAAAAAAAACTGGGCTCTCAGTTCAGTTCAGAATTACAGAGTGACTATTAACTGGACGGCAGCCAGAAGTCATTTTGGGAAGTACTGATTGTTCATTGTGGAAATTTTATTAAAATTTGCTCAAGGATTGAAACACATTGAAATTTTGTGGCTCACTCCATGCTTAAGAGAAACACTGTGCTACAGTAGAAAGGGCTTGGCTCTGATGTCAGAGGACCGAGGTCTAAATCACTCCCTGTATGAAGTTGGCCAAGCTTCTTAACCAATCTGGTGCTCAGTCTCCTCATCTGAAAAATCAATGGGTTGGATTAAATGGCCTCTGAGACCCTTTCCAGTTTCAGGTCATAGAACCCTCTGAGCCTATGATCGAGATTCACATCTCATCTCTGAAACTTACTTTCTATGTGAATTTGGGAAAAGATGCTTAACTTCTCTGGCCCAGTTTTCTCACCGGTGAAATGATATGGTTGGATTAGATGACTCCCAATGTCCATCCTAGCTTTAGCTCTATGATCATGTGAACTGGGTTCAAATTCTGCCTCTGATTCTTGTGTGACCTTGGACAAATCACTCGCTTTCTCTGGGTCTCAGTTTCCTTTTTGGTAAAAAAGAAGGGATTGGACTAGATAATCTCTAAAGGACCCTTTAAGTTCTAGATTTATGATTCTATGACCTGGCTTCAAATTTTACCTGTATATTTACTGCTTATGTGAACTTGGTCTAATATATTTAAGCTCCATATACTAAAATGAAGGAGCTGAACTTTTAATGTTCTAGTATCCACTGTAGTTCTAGATCTGTGCATCTATGAATTAGGTTCAAATGCTACCTCTGTCATCTAAGTGCATGTCACTTGATGTTTCTGAGCCTCAGTTTCCTCATCTGCAAAATAGGGGGAATTGCATTACCTGGCCTTTAAGGTCCTTCCCAACTCTAGGTCTGTGATTCCAGGAATTAGTAATGCTTTGGTGGCAGTTTGTTATCCTGAAGGATTTAACATTTCCACCAAACATTTCTTGCTCTTCACAGGTGGTTTCTATTCTATCTTATCAAAGGCACATTTTCAACAGTTAAATTATATTTTAAAAATGATCAATCATTTATTTTCTCTCTCCTGTCTCCACAAGAAAACCAAACCAAACCCTTGTAACATAGATGTAAGCATAGTTAAGCAAAAAAAAAAATTCCCATTTTGGCCCCGTCCAAAAATGTTTGTCTCATTCTGCATGTTAATCCATCACTTCTCAGGAGGTAAACAGCGTTCTTAATCACTGGTCCTCTGGAATCATGATTTATCATTTTGTCAATGAGTTTTTAAGTCTCTCAAAATTATCTTCAATATTGGTGATATAATACGAACCATTCTTCTAATTCTGCTCACTTCACTCTGCATCAGTCCATACAAGTCTTCCCAGGTTTATCTGAAACTGTCTGTTAATGTTTTATAGCACAAAAGTATTCTATTATGTTTGTATACTATCTCTTGTTTAGCCATTCCCTAATTGATGGACACCCTTTTAGTGTCCATTTCTTTGCTACCACAAAAAAAGATCCTTAATAAATATTTTTGCACATAG
Organism: Phascolarctos cinereus; assembly: GCF_003287225.1. Lineage (NCBI taxonomy): Eukaryota > Metazoa > Chordata > Mammalia > Diprotodontia > Phascolarctidae > Phascolarctos > Phascolarctos cinereus. The sequence continues at coordinate 13,108,381 of NW_027556098.1, forward strand.
AGTAACTTTTCTTTTTTCTTTTATCTCCTTGGGGGTAGGCTTATTAGTGGTATTGTTGGGTCAAAGGGTATACATAGATTATAATTTTGTTTTTTGCAAATTCCGAATTGCTTTTCAAAATGGCTAAGAGTACATTGTTGTACCTATTTTCCCTGCAGCCCCTCCAACATTTGTCCTTTCCCTTTTTGCCAGTTAGATGGATGTGAAGTCAAAACATAACATTTAAAAAGTTCTCAGTAGCTTAAGCATTATCAACAACAATGCACTTTACAAAACGCCTGATATATCAAAAAAACCCAAAGCAAAACAAAAAAAACCTACCTCAATACAAAAAATGTTCTCTAAATAACAAATACACTTTTTGAAAAAATGCCACATTTTTGTTAAGAATATTCAACATTGTGAGTTCATTCAAATTGGTAAAATTTTATCTTCTAAAAAGATAACACCTTTATTAAGTAATAAGTAAGAATGACTGTCATGACAGTAGGTGATTTCTTTTGAGGGTAAATTGTTATATACATATCAACAAAGGGTTATTGGTATTGGTTATTGGCTATTATTTGGAAATACATTATTATAGTATTCCTTTAAGTGATTGTACATTTGTATCTATTTGTCTGTATTTGTGGTGATTCACATCGTTGCTAGGTTTATCTAAGGTCATAATCAGCATGACTTTTGCTTTTTTTTAGATGTGACTTTGAAAAAAGGTTAATTCAGTAGACTCAAAGAAGTATAATTTACATTTCTTGATTTTTAGGACATGGAAGAAAATATGACTTTGGTATCTGGCCAACCCACATAAGTAGAGTTGTCATTAGACTTTGTGAATGGTTAATTTTCCATGTCTATTTTTTTGTATTAAATATTTGTTGGAATGTGGATGAATATAGAAATAGTCTAAATATGCACTTAAAACTGAAGTTTATAAAGCCAGTAGATTTTTAAAAAATTGCTAATCTTTTGTACTACCTTTAAGATAAAAGACTTTCAAACCCATTACAAATTTTAAAACTTGATGGACTGTTCTTTTAATTCTTTCCCTATGGGGGGAAAATCATCCATAAGCCCATCCACACTGTGCATTTTATGTCCTATATTTTGGAAGCAGCTTTCTAGTTTCTAGTATGAAAGAAACTCAAGATAAAGTGGGCAAGCTGTCAGGAAAATAAGTCTTAATGATGGAGCAGATCCAAATGGAAAGCCTGCAGCGGCTTGATGAGCATCCACCAGAAACCCTGGATACTTTACAAACACCACTAATGCTCTCATTTGTAACTGAGGCTATAAACTAAAATAATAATAATAAAAAAAAGCCATTCAAAATTCGTAGTGTATCCAGATGGGGTGTAATTATTTCATCCCTCATTACTGGATTTTAATATTCAGTTGACCTCACTGATGTGCATTGCAATTTTGTGTATCTCAGCTAAACTCAAAACACTCTTTCCCCCCCTTTTTTGCCCAAATTCATCTTTTAAGCAATCATTGAATGCTGGAATGATGTTGGGTTACCTCAGAGGCTGAGAACAGGGAGTGAATTAACTTGAAGGCTGTGAAATAAAAGGTTCACTTTCCCTTTTAATGAGAGAAAGTTTCTTTCAAATGATTTTCAGGGAAGGGTAAAAAGAAAAGTGCATAATTGTAGCTGTCATTAAATGGATCACATTCTCCTTGCTTTTTTGGTCTATTCTTATTCGTTCAAATTGTGTAGACAACTTTGATGACACTACAATTGACAATTGATTCGCTTAACTGTTTAAAAAAAAAATCCCCGGACTGCAAAACTGAACCTTTCACCTGACAATACTCCAGGCTGCACAATCCAATCTTCATTATGTTTTGAATTGTATTTAGAAGGCCTTAAAATTTGGTAGAGCTTTATGTTGAAGGAATAATCCAACATACTCTCTGACTTTAGAGCATAGACCTCAGAACTCACACAAGGCTCAATTCTTACAGCTTAGATTTCTTTGTGGAAGCCCAGTCAACTTTAATGGTCTAAAATTAAATTTGGTTCATTCTCCCTGTGCATTCGCCAGCTCTTCATTTCAAAGCACAGAGAATTGTTGACCTACTTTTCAGGTAGTAAAAAAAAAAAAGAGGTAGCAAGCAGTTTTTGAACATGTTTCTATGCAATTATTATTTTTTTTCTTTTAAGTATTTGAAAAGTTATTTGTGTTCAACTGTTTCTACCTTGAATTTCGCATTTGATTTCTAACACTTTTATTGGGCCTCAGGTGGAGAAAATTTTTAGTATAACCTATTCAAACGCAAGCTTAAGGTGTGTTTCCACTTGTTTCCAGGCTCATTTGCTAGGGATGTTATTGCAGACTCTTTCATAGAGGGGCTCAGACCAGAGCTTCATTAGATGATCCTGCAGCCCTTAGGCTTAGGTGAATTTAACACTAATTGATTTATGAGACCAAGGGGTGTGCTCACACCAGCAAGTTTTCACAATCAATTAAATGATGACTTGATGCACACAAGGCAGGGAAGCAGGATTTCAGCTGAGTCTTTGTGTGAAGGTAACGGATGGGAGGGGTCTCGGCAAAGTAGCCCTTCATTTGCTGCCTTCCACTTGAGTTTTTTCCTGATCAGCAGTAAAACTCTGGGGATGAAGTAGAAAGCCTATTATCTCAAATTTCCCTCTGTGTAATTGAACACCAGAGCTTCTGTGTCTCAACTGAAAATTTCATAACCTTTTCTCATTTCACTTATTTTTCTCCCTTTTATTCTTTGAGTAGGTACTTTATTTAGAAATAATAATAAAAAAAGAGGATTGCCCCCTCCTCTACTGTTTAGAACAGAGTGATGAGATTGACAGAGGGCAATCTGCCCTTGTCAGATTACAGGATTGTCCAGTAGGGAGGATTTAGCAGGTTCTCCTGAGAATGACATCAACTTAAAAAAAAAACACAAAACATAAGTGGGGTGGGGGGAGCCTTCAATAGGGTAACCAGCTGTTTGGACTAATCAGCACAGTCCTTATTCACATCAAAGCATCCTGAGTGAAACAACAGGGAAGTGGACAGGGTTATTGTAACCATTATATAGGAACACAGAGAATCCAAAGCATATATCTTTGTACTGAGCCCTATAGAAATGTAAGGAGATGCTTTAAAAATGCAATCCATTTAAAAATAACCTTGTGCAAATGCCATCTAACAGATGTCAAAGGAAATGAAGCAAAAATAACAGGGATCTTGATGGCTGGTAAAGCCAAAGGGATTTTTACAATGAGCTATTTTAATGATAAGTCCTGATTCTCCCCAAATTAAAATGTTATGTATACTTGGAATGCAGCACAAGATAATTTAGAAAAAGAATCAGTTTCCAGTTGAGTGGAAAAGACCCTAAACCGGAAGATTTAGGGAATCACATTTTTTCTTTTAGTTACTTGTGATCAAGTATAGAAGCTTGTTGCAAAATATGTATGTAAATATCAAATGACAAAGCTTAATTTTACATAAATGATGCATTTTTCCTCATTTTGCTAATGAAAAATAGTTAAAAATACTTTTAGAATAAAATGATCATAAATGAGCATCCTGATTGCAGGAAATCACTAAATTAAGAGTTGATTTATTATTTATTTTATGCTTTCTTTCCCAGGGTTGTGAGAAACTGGAAACAATTTGTTTCAGTTCAGTTTTGCAGCCTTTGAATTAAGTCAATGTCAGTATTTAAGCTCAATTACAATTTTCATTGTTATTTTTCCTTTTCAATATTGGAATGCAAACAATTTCACTTCAGCTGATGTAATTACTTGAATGATGTGAATTCTTTTCAAGGACATTATGATTTATCATGGAAACAAATAAAAATTAGTTGCTATCAGGATTTTCAAAGTGTAACTTGTTCACCTAAATATATAAGCTCTTGTAGTTTATACTTAAATAGATCAATGGATCTGTGATCTCACTGATGGGTTACTCTCCTCCAAAAGGGCATATTACATAATTACACCCTCTCCTGTGAGACTCTTGTCCTTGAATTCCCATGAATCCTCTATATCTATCTAACATGCTAGAGTCCTTCCTGAAAATCTCTTAATGTTATTTGGTTGCCAAAGCACTATGTGGGCTGTCTTTCACCTTTCTGTTTGTGCATCTCTTTGATTATATATTTTTCTCTTGGGGCGTACAGTTCTTCCTTGGTGTATTCATGCCAGTTACCCTTTATCCCCACATACATCTTTCTATTGCCTCTTGGGTGACCCACACTTTTGATTACAAGGAGATTTTGGTATTCCAATAATTGTAGTTATGTTTTTGTTGTTGAGTCCTTTCAGTTGTGTCTGATTTTTTTGTGACGCCACTTGGATTTTTCTTGGTAGAGATACTAGAGTGATTTGCCATTTCCTTCTCTGGCTCATTTTACAGATGAGGAACTGAGGCAATCAAGGTTAAGTGACTTGTCCAGGTTCATACTGCTAGTAAGTGAATGAGGTCAGATTTGAACATATGAAGATGAGTCTTCATGATTCCCAGCCCAGTGCTGTATCCATTGTACCAGTAGTTAGATAGCATAACAATAAGAATATTCGTGATGAAAAGGTTGAATTTTGTTTCAAGTAGAAGCCCAGGCTTATTCCAAATGCTATGCAGCTTCCCAAATGTTATTTAGAGCTCTCTTTTCCTTGTGTTTAATTCTGGGCCCAGTTTACCATCCATCTATAGTTCTCTCCCTGCTCCCCTCCCCAAATATATGTACTGATGAACCAGCTCTGTGAGCTCTTGATCAGCCATATATCAAATCTTGCACAATAGATACTCTGCATCTACCTGGATTTTACTAATGTGGATCATTAAACTGAGCTCTTGTGAGTGATTATGTATCTCATTTAGGAGGTCCTTCACTAGGGGTTCTTAACCTGTGATACATTTAAAAAAATTAATAACTATTTCAGTATAATTGGTTTGCTTTGTAATTTTATGCAATTTATTTTATGCATTTAAAAACATTATTCTGAGACATGGCCATAGATTTCTCCAGGAACAACAAAAAATACAAGAAAGTTTAGGAACTCTTGCATATAGTGTTCCAGGATTGATGCAATCAACACAATGTCAGCTGAAAAAAGGAACATCTGGAGAACCTCACCAATTTCCATTTGGACTTGGTGCTGACATCCTCCATGACCAGAGCTGTAACTAGTAGTTTGAATATCTGGGGCAAGCAGCAAGAAATGAGCCTTCAAATCTATTTTGCAATTCATGGTGTGAAAAGAATATAAGAAGTAATTAACACAAATACACAGATGGATGTTATTAACAACACACCATCTGGTAGCTTCCTATTTTAACTAATTATTCTTGCTAACTAGGTGCCAAGCTCACTCCTTTCTATGCTGGTGAAGGAGTGCATGTCTTGTCAACATGTAAATGTAAAATTTAAAAATTACTCAGTCTTTAAAATAATTAAAAAAGATTTGCATCAGCTAAAATTTGCCCTCACTACCACTCCAGACAAAGGCATAGTCACCTCACCCAAGTTATGGCTTTGTCCGTGATAGCAGCAAATACTGTGGCAAGCATACATTTCCTTGTTCTATGCCTCACTTGATATAAATAATTAGAGAATTGTCAAAGCTATCATTATTATTTTATATATCAAGGAGTTTTGTATCACCACATAGAAAATCAAGATAGAGTGAGGCGAAGATGAATTTATAAAGAGATTCAATTTAACTAGATCATCTCAAGGGCATTTATGGATGAAACTGGAAGTTTAGCAACAGACAAGTGAAATAGGGAAACCATTTCAATATTTCTCTAACAAGCTCTTTTCATCAACCAATTAGCCAATAAGCATTTATCAAATGCTGACTCTCTCTCTCTCTTTCTCTCTCTGTGTGTGCGCGCGCGTGTGTGTGTGTGTGTGTGTGTGTGTGTGTGTGTGTGTGTGTGTGTACATGTAGGCCATAAAATGTAAGAAGACTGGAAAGGTGTTGGGTGGAGATTAGGAAGGACTTTGAATACCAAAGAGAGGATTTTGTATTTTATCCTGGAAGTGATAGGGAACCACTGGAGTTTATGGAGTGAGTTGTGTGTGTTGGGGGGAGGGGAGGTTAGCATCAGACTTGTGTGTTCCGACAATCTTTGGTGCTTTAATGGTGTTTTAATGGAAGATGGATTGGAGTAGGGAGAGACTTGAAGCAGGCAGACTCACCAGCAGGCCATTGCAATAACTATTAGGTGATGAGGGCCTGTGTGAAGGTGTACCAGTACAGAGGAGAGAAGGGGGCATATTTGAGAGATGTTGCAGAAGTTCAGTTGACAGGCCTTGGCAACAAATTGGACTTGGGAGGTGAGAGAGAGTGAGGGGTTGGGTAGGACTCCTAGGTTGTGAGCCTGAGTGACTAGGAGGATGATGGTACCTTTAACAGTAATAGGGGAAGTTTGGAGGCGAGGAGGGTTTAGAGAGAAAATAATAAATTCAGTTTTGGACATGTTGTTTAACATATCTACTGGACATACAATTTGAGATGTTGGAGAGGAAACTGGAGATGTGACACTAGAAGTCAAAAGAGAGGTTAGAGAGGGATAAGTGAGTTTGAGAATTATTAGCATAGAAATGATAAGTAAATCCATGGGAGCTGATGAGATCACCAAGTAAAGTAGAGAAGAGGGAGAAGAGAGGAGGGCTTAGGGCAGAGAGCCCTGTGGGACATTAATGATCACTGGACATGATCTAGATGAGAATTATTTCTCCCTTGAATCCAAAATTGACTTTGTTCTCTGATGCCAGGAGTGACATTTCTTGGAGCCACCTCCACTGATTCTCTCTGTTGGATGCGATATCTCCTGTTTGGCAAATAGCTCTAATGCCAACAAAGTACGTGGCTGATGTGGAAGGAGAAGAGAGAAATCTCTTCCTCTGCTCTTCCCACCACAAGCTTTCCTTTGGTAGAGGCCCAAAGGGAAAGGTAAAAACCAATCCCTCCTCAATATTTAAATTCTTCCATAGCTGACTTTTTCCCCTCTAGACCTTCAGAGGTCACCTTCCCTAAAACTCTTGCTTCAACTGTGTTAGGAGCTGAGAAGCTAGCTTTTTAAAGGCCACCAGGGTATGTCTAATTTTGGATAGCTGATGGGGAGTTGCTCTCCAATATCATTAGAGAAAACTTCACACTTCATAAAGGCATAACAGAATGTAGACACATTTTGGCATTTCATTTAACACATGTTAACACTTTATTATCTTTGTTACCTACCCTCTTCTTTCCTATGATTATATCAGCTAGATTGGGGGAAATCGATTGATCTGGGTTCTTTGATCATTTCTCCTCAGTCCCACCCCAAACTTTACATACATATTTATTATGTACTTAATTATCATCAATTAACATACATTTCAATACAAAAAGAATAAGAAAGAGAATTGAATGTGGAATTGTAAACTCGTTAGGTACAGTTTGTTTTAAAAAGTATATATTAAATTTAATAAAGTAGTAACAAAAATAATCAGTTAGTGTCCCCTACTGAACATCTTTTTTGATTTCTGTGGTATATTTAAAATTTTTTTGATTGAGGCTTATCTTTCTTTTTGCATTTCTTTTACTTCCTACTGACTCCTTCCTCCTTCCACCCTACCCCTTACTAGAAGCCTTGCCTTGTAAAAAATATTGTCAAGCAAAACACATAAGCTCATTTGTTTTGTCTGAAAATTTATGTCAGATTCTACACCTCTACTCCATCACTATTTTTTTCTGAGAGGTGGGAAATATGTTTCATCCTCCTTCTCACAGCTGCCAAAGGGATTTTCCTAAAGCCTGTTTGTGATCCTGTCACCACCTTATTCAATAATTTCTAGTAGCTCCCTCTTACTTTCAGGATCAGATATAAAATCCTTTGTTTAACATTTAAACCTCTTTACAAGCTAGCCCCTTCCTTTCTACCTGACCAACCTTTTTACACTTTGTTCCACCCAATGCGCTCTACGATTCAGCCACGCTAACTTACTTGTTCCTTGCAAGAGACATTCCATCTTTCATTTTAATGATTTTGTATTGGCCATCTTCCATGTCTAGAATTCTCTCCTTACTTACCTCTGCCTCCTAGAATGCTTGGCTTCCTTTAAGACTCAGCTCAAACACAACCATTTGCAGGAAATCTCTCTGGATTCCCTAATGGCCATAGCCTTCCTCTCCAAGATTACCTTCCATCTACTCTTCATATATCTTCTATATACCCAATTATATATGTGTTGCCTTCCCCATTATAATGTGAGTTACTTGAGGACAAAGATTGTTTTTGCCTTTTTTTCTTTTTCTTTTTCTGTATTTTCATCACTTTGCTGGCATATGGTAATAATCTGTTGGTTGATTGAAATCTTGACTGGTTACTGCATTGACTAGAGTTCTGAAATCTTTCAGTGTTGTTTCACTTTTCATTGTTGTAGTTGCTAGTAAATTAATTCTCCTGGTTTTACTTATTTCACTCTGCATCAGTTTATGTATGTCTTCTCAAGTTTCTTTTATTTTTTACACTAATTTCTTACCATATAATACTATTCCATTATGTTCATATGCCATAATTTGTTAAGCCATTTCCCAATTGATAGGCACCTACTTTATCTCCGTTTTTTTTGCTACCAGGAAAAGTGTTGCCATAATATATATTTATACATTGGAGTCTTTTCTGTTTATCTTTGATTCCTTTGGGGTTTATGACTATTAGTCAACATTGGGTCAAAGTGAGTTGTACAGTTTAGGAATTTTTTTTGGGGGGGATGTAGCTACAAATTACTTCTTAGAATGGTTAGACCAGTTAGTAGCTCTACAAACAATGTATGTTTTTCCACAAACCCCTTCAACAATTGCTACTTTTATCTTTTGTCATCTCTACCAATCTGATGGGTGCAAGACGAACCTTAAAAGTAGTTTAATTGACACTTTTCTTATTATTAGTGATTTGGAGTTTTCTTTCTTATTGTTGATGATAGTTATATTTTTTCTTTTAAAAACTGCCTGGATTTTATTATTATGATAGCTTTTCAATTTTATATCATCAAAATCGTTCATTTTATCTTCTCTGTTTATCTCTATCCCTTGTTTATTTAAGACTTCTTCACTGAGTTAAACTCGTGAAAGGTAATTTCTTCCATTCCCTCTAACTTTTTTTAAAGAAATGACCTTTTATATTTAAGGCATATATCCAATTGGAGCTGACTGTCATATATAGTGAAAGATACTGGTCTAAATCTAATTTATGCCAGACTATTGTCAATTCTGCTAGCTGTTTTTGTTGATTGGAGACTCCTTAAACCCATAGTTAGTATCCTTAGCTTTATCAAACATTGCGTTACAGTGTACACTTGCTTCTGCGTCTTACTTAGTCTGTTCCACTGATCAACTTTTCCATTTTAACCAATACTAAATAGTTTCAGTGATTAGTAATTTAGTAATTGCCAAATTTCAGATTGGCAATGAAAAGTTGCGATTTCAGTTTTTCAGTGACTTGTATTTCATGACTTGTAACAATTCAGTATGATAAAAAGAAAATTGTTGATAAAAATCTGGGTCTTTAAAAATCTTTAGCCATTAGGGATCACTGCTTGCTACCTCCGTGATCCTCTTAAAGAATAAGGGCCAGGAACTGGCAGTTCAGTACACACTTTGGCAGTTATGTGTTCCACCAAGTACCAGAGAGCACTTGAGGGAAATAAATGCCAGGCTCTCTGGTTCTCAGAAATCTGGCTAGCTCAGAACCAGAGTTTTGTCTCTTTTCTGGCGAGCAATGTTTGTTTCATTAGTATAATGCTGTGATTTCTGTAGATTTATCTGGTTAGTTTTTTGGCTTGTTCCCCATCTGAAGGGAAAACTCTCCCTTTTTCCCTTTTTACTATATATCAGTGAAGTGACACTAACAAGACATAAAGAAGTTAGTTATGTAAGGATAGTTTAACTGTATACAGTGCTTTACTCATACCATAGAAGCAAAAGGAATAAAATACAGTAAAATAATTATCACATGGGTTATGTGCCCATAGCTTCAATTATTTTCATAGGGTCTTTTTGTTAATATTTATCATGAATAACACTGCAATGTGAGATGACCAAAGGTTCCATTTACTTTTAGAAACATTGTGAAACTTACTTTGCCAACATATCTATTTGCTACTTTAAGAATCTTTCACCCTAGTTATAACTTTTTTGGGGGGTTTTGTTTATAATAAAAATGTCAAGACTGATATGATTCACCTCCTTCAATAGTATGTACATTAGTTGATCATTGAACAAGGACCTTACTTTTGGAATATGAAAGGCTGTTAGTGATAAGAGAAGGTTTAAGAACTGTAATTTTTAGCACCATGAACTCTCTTTTCCTCTCCTCTGCCACTATCAAGGAAGAACAAAAGGACTACATGGAATTGAAGGCCACTTTGCACTTTTCTTTGGTGGATTGCACTGGTCAAGGAACTCATAACCAAATAGCTCTCTGTACTTAGCTGGATTGGTCCTCTGAAAGCAGAATGTTTGTTTCTAGGACCATACTCAAAGACTCTGGAACATGATTGAATCTACTGAAACTTCCCTCTTTCTCTTTTGTCGCTTCCCTCCAACTAACAGCAGAGTCTTCAAGAAGCCTACCTGTTACATTGAGACATCAGTGTAGAACTTCAGCTTAGTGATACAAAGTATTTAATACATTGGAAAGATATAACATAATATCTGTATGTCATCTTGGCATTTTAAAATTATTTTTATTTTTTGTTATTTTGTGCTTGACAAACACCAATATCATTCCTTCCCTTTTGAAACCCTTTAGCCCCTCAAATTAAATAAAAATAAACTCTTGAGCAAAACAAATTTATACATTGTCCATGTTTTTAACAATTATCTTCTCCTACATCTCACATTGCAAGAAGGGGAATAGCTTGCTTTATATTGGTTCTCTGGAGTTGTGGGTGTTCATTGCATTGATCAGTGTCCCTGAGTCTTTCAAAGTTGTTTTTCTTTACAGTGTTGTAGCTACTCTACAAATTGTTCTCAGCAAAATACTGAGTGAATCTTGCCATTGTTGTCTCAGTCCCAGAATCACAGTCAACATGAGATCATGTTAGATCAACCCAAGAAGACTCACTGTAATCTAGAAATGATTTGGTGGGGCCTGCTCACATTATTCTCAGGTTAGAAGGCACCCGGAATGCTTGGTAGTTTCCAGAAATGATATGACAGTTCAGGTATTCAGTAATTTGAGTTTGGGATTGATCCTGATGACCATCTTAGATCTGTTCTATATCATTTATTAACCTTCATGTGGTTCCAAGAACCAACTCCCCTTCCTGGAAGTTATTTCCTTGTGTCTGTACTTGTATTTCCCAAGGGGAAGAAAGATAAGTCAAGTTTTTTAGGGGAAACATTTTTTCCATTGTATCAGCTTCTTCCTTTTACTTCAAAGGTATAGCAAGAACACATACAAACATTTCTCTCTCAACCCCTACTGGGCTATTAATCCTCACTACATTTTTTGGGTCACTGGTGAAAGGAGGGAGATTAAGTTCACTGCTTAGGTTAGGAAGGGAGGGGAACATACATGTAAGTACCTATAATATGTCAGGCACTCTACTAAGTGCTTTATAGATATTATCTCCAGTCCTACCAAATTCCAACCCAGAGTCTTCCTGGTCTTGGTTCTATGTTCTTGCTTTTTAGGGCTTCCTTGCTGGGTTGACAACAGCATTTGGCCTGAAATCCTGGCTTCAAGGTCACTGTCTCTTGAGTTCCCAGATGCTAGGGATTCCATATTTTGTACCTAAGCCTGGAAAGGAAATATGAAACTGACTCAAACCCCAAGCCCTACTTTTGGAGCCATAGGGACATTAGGCACCCCCCCCCCTTTTTGTCTTCAGGTTCTGGTCTTTTTCTTGTCTTCAGATTCTGGTTTGCTACTAGCTGGATGACACTGGACAAGGCAACTTTCCTTCAGGTTTCTTTTATCAACAAAATTTGGTCAAATGAGCATCTTAAATTGTGGCACCCACTTGAATTTAATCAAAATAAGTAGACCTTTAGCCACGTCTCTGTGGGTAAGAGGAGTGCTGTATAAGTAATTATCAGCTTCTATGACAGGGAGGTGTTATCCAGAATTCTAAAAGCTAGTAAGATTGAATCTACGGAAACGTCCCTCTTTCTCTTTTGTCCCCTCCCTTCAACTAACAGCAGAGTCTTCAAGAAGCCTACATGTTACATTGAGACATCAACTTAGAACTTCAACTTAGTGATACAGAGTATTTAATACATTGAGATTGTATTGACTTGGGTGATATTGATACTGTTTGGGCTATATGTAAGCTCTAGGCTTGGTCATGATTATACTCCTTTATGTGTCAGACATTACTGCACAATAATGATGCTGTTGCTGCTGCTGATAATAATAGATCATATCTCAATAAGTTTGTTGAAAGAATTAATAGCACCATTATTCTGTGAAGCTTAAAGCATGGCATTAATATTCAAGGAACATTAACATTAGAAGGTAAATATTGAAACAAAGGAAAAATTTACCATCTACAGAACTTTGTAGGTTTGCTTAATTGGACCATAGTTCCAGGTAATGGTAATTCCATTACAAAAATAAAAGAAGAAGAAGTGTTCACATACTGGTTTTTAATGGAATTTAAAAAAATGATCTGATTATAGAATAATATAACTTTTGGAAAATTTAATTTGTTGGTACTTTTTTATACAACAAATACATCTTAATAGATACTGAAACAAATCCCTTAGAAGTACACATTTTGAAAAAAGTTGGATTGTCAGTTGCTAGCAGAAAGGAAAGATGTGTTTTTTACCTTTGAAAGTATGCTACTAACATTGACCATTATATTTGACCAGTCTTTTTTTTTGTCTCCTTTGTTGGCTTTATTTATGTTGCTGTAGTCATAGAGTATACTGTTCTTTTGACTCTGCTTTCTTCACTCTGTATTACTTCATATGTCTTCCTACATTTCTCTGAATTTTTCATATTTGTCATTTCTTATGATACAGTAATATTCTATAACATTACTATATTTTGCTCAAAATATAATTATTTTGTTATAGTTGAACACTATAATTTGTGCAGCCATTTCCCAATTGTTGGGCACATATTTGGCTTCCAGCTTTTTGTTTTCACAAATATTGTTGTTAAGAACATTTTTGTACGTAGGAGACTTTTCTTTCTCTCAGTTATGTCTTTGGAATGTAGCCATAGTAGTGGGATTTCTGGGTCAAAGTATATGAAGAATTAGTAACTTCTCTTGCACAATTCCATATTGTTTTATAGACTGGTTTTGCCACTTCACATATCTTCATCAGTAATGAATTAGCATTGCTATATTCCCTCAGCCCCTCCAATAGAGATTTCTCATTTTTAAAAGCACCTTTGCTAGCTTGATAGGTATGAAGACTCAGATTTTTACTTTAGATTTCTGTAATTAATAGTGACTCTAAGCATCAGTGATTCTGAATAAGCACCAGATGCTTATTTTTCAGATATATATTTCTTTTTTGAAAATCATTTCTTTTGAATCTTTTGACTACTTCTTTATTGGAAAATGGCTCTTAATATATTGTATTTGTGTTATTTCTCTATAAATTTTGACTGATAGACTTTTATCAGAGATATTTAATACAAATATATTTTCTAATCTGTCTTATTTCAGTTCTAGCTGCATTGATTTTATATATTCAAGACTTTATATTTTTACCTAGCTCAGAGTGCCTACTTTGTGTTTTGGGATTAATTCTATCTCTTGTCTGGTTCCAAATTTTTCCCCTCTCCACCATAACTATGGAAGATATAACTTTCTCTAATTTTTAGTGATATGGCTTTTTATGTTAAACCATTGTTCTACTTGGAATTTATAGTAGTATGTTGTATAAGATATATATCTCAATCTATTTTTGGCAAACATCCTTTGAGTATTCCCCATATTTTGTGTTCTGATGTTTATTAAGTGATAGATTTCTGTGCACATTTGTTTTTAGGTTTGGCTTACCTAGTGTATTTTACTGATCTACTTATTTTTGAAAAATATAATATCACATAGATTTGATAATTACTGGTTTATGATATAGTTTCATAACTAGTAGCACCAAGTCCTTCTTCTTTCTACTTTTTAAAAAATTATTAAAACTCTTGAAATTTTAAAAGAATTTGTTATCATTTTGCCCAGTTCTATAAAGTATACCTTTGGTAGTTGGGTGGGTAACACTAAATCTGTAATTTTGGTGGTGTTGTCATTTTAATTACAATAATATAGTTGAAAAGATGTGCTTATAGAGAAGTAGAATGGCCCTGAAAAGGACGAAGATGAAAAAAGCATTTAGACTAGACCAAATATACACAGAAGAGATTTGTGTTGTAAGCAACATTATTATAACGATGTTAAAGGATTGATTCTTAGGTTATCTAAAAAAGGAGAAGACACCAAACAGATAGAAAAAAAACCCTTCAGACCTTATTGTCATCCTCCAAGTTTGACTAAGAGCACATCAAAAACCACTGACATGTATTCTTGCTTTTCCATCTAAATAAAAAAAATTTTGTTAGAAAAAGCAATCTATGCATTAATCAATCAATAAATTAATCAAAAAGCATTTACTAAGCCAGTCACTATGCTAGGGTTGGAGAAACAAATAAAAAAGTGAACCTTGATGCAGGATTAGAAGGGAATAGGCAGGCTTTAACAAGTGGAGTTTAGCAGTGATCTTTACCTTCACAAACTGAATGAATGATAGAGGGAATATGAGACCCTACTGTACTTACTGTAGACATTTGTTTTGGGAGTGGGAAGTGGTTCCTTAAAGGTGTCTTATACGTGTCCCTAAATTATATGAATCTTTGAAAAGTATAATAATAGAGATAGCCTTCTTCAACCACCCTCTGTGTATTACTCTCAAGTGAGGTTTAAACAGGGAGATTAATAGGAATTTTAAAAGATAAGTGGTGTAAAAGACGCCATTAAAGAAATAAACAATCAGAAAACAAGATGGCCTCCCATTTGGTGATAATGTTGGAGAAGCAATAGATAGTCCATAGCCCACATACTGTACTGGAACACTTATGATGTTAGGAGAATATGAGGAAGGCCTCTAGAATGTTGGATATATTCTATCTCCTCCCCCCTCCCCCAGCAGTGGTGAATTTATGACAGGTAAGAGATAAAACTCACACAGAATGGGCAAACAGGAGTGGGTTGCAATGTATGTCAATGGAGGTAATACCCACACCTATGAGATCATCACAGTTCCATTGCCATACTGTCTAGCAATGATTATGAAATATCTCTCCTTTTATTTAGGTTTCCTTTTATTTTTGTAAAATTGTTTTGTAATTATACTTATATAAGTCTTATGTCTGTCTGATTTAGGTAAATTTTCAGATTTTAAATTAATTTCATTGTTACCTTAAATGGAATTCCTCTTTCTTTCTTTTCCCTCTGGGTAGTAGTTGTTGATGTGCTCTAGGTCAAATTTGGGGGATTATAATAAGGTATGAGGTTTTTGCCATCCTTCTGGTATCTTCTCTGTCAGATAACCTAAGAATCAATCCTTCAACATTTTCATAAAAAGTAATATACAAAAAAGCTGCTGTTTGCTATGAATTCATTTTAGTCTCTAGAAGAGGCTTTACTGAAGATATTGTTTTGATTAATTTTATTGTTGCTTTCCTAGGGTTCTCTAAGTAAAATAAAATATCATCTTCATAGAGAAATAATTTTGCCTCTTCTTTGCCTATATTTATCCTCTTTATTTCTTTTTCTTGTTTAATTGTTAGGGCTAGAATTTCTGTCAAATAACAGTGGACACAGTGGGCATCCTTGGTCACTGATCTTTTTGACAAAGCTTATATTTAGTATTTCTCTGTTAATAGATAATGCTTTCCCTTGTTTTAAATAGATTTTAAATACACACTTGGTCATATTCAGGAAAGGCCCCTTTATCCCTATGCTTTTCAGTTATTTAAAAAAAACAAAAGAGTGCTTAATTTTGTTGATGGCGTTTTCTATATCTATATAATGTGATTTTTATTACATTTTATTAATGTAATTTATTGTGTTCTAGTTTTTGTAATGTTGTCATCCTTACATACCTGGAATAAATTAAATCTCGTTAGAGGGGAATTATGTCCGGACAGAACTTTTACTAATATATCATATTGAAACAGTATTCCTTAGTCTTATTGGCCTATAGTTTTCTTATTTGGCTTCGTTACTCCCTAGTTTCAGAATCAGGACCATATCTGTCTCATTGAAGGAGTCTGAAAAGCTACCTTTTTTTCCTCTTTTGGTGAAAATTATTTCATAGGACTCATTTGTTTCTTAAACATTTAGAAATTTTACTTGAACATTTATTTGCAACAGTGGTCATTTCCTTTGGTGATTCATTTATGAATTGTTCCATGTCTTCTTTTAAGACTGGGCTCTTTGGATTCTTTGTTGCCTTTTTTATTAATCTTATTATTTTATATTTATGTAAATATTCATCTGTGTCATTTGATTTCAGTTTTTGGTCAAATGATTAGGTTTCTGATAAGTTTCTGGGTTTCTCCTCCACTTTCAGAAGGTCTACTTTTATGCTTGTTTTGGGATTATTAATGTTTTATTCTCTAGATTTTTCAGTTGTATGCAGACTTCATTGGTCTTCTCTTGTATTTTGTTTACACAAGTTTCCAGACAAGTTTTCCTCCAAGGACTGCTACAGGCAGATGTATTGTAGTGGGTAGAGCAACAGGGTTGGAGTCAGGAGGGACCTGAATTCAAATTCTACCTCCAGAACTTACAGAATGCCTCAGAATCTATTTCCTCATATGTAAAATGAGAATAATAATACATGCAACTCTTACTTGACAAAGCTGTTGTGAGAATCAAATGAAATAACATGTGAAGCACTTTCAACATTTTTATAATGTTACTCAAATGTCATCTATTATTATCTCACAAATTTTGGGATGTTGTCTTGTTACCATTTTATTGTTGTAGTTTTAAGAGTATTTTATTGTTATTCCATTTTATCAAGGAATAGTTGACTTTGGAGTCAGAAAGATATAAGTTCATATCTGGTCTCTGACATAAACTGTCTGACCCCAGGTTAAGTCACTTAACCTCTTAGGTCCCTGGTAAATCTCTAAGACAATTTTGTTGTTTAGTCATATCCAACTTTTTGTGACCCTGTTTTGGGTTTTCTTGGCAAAGAAACTGGAATGGCTTGCCATTTCCTTCTCTACTGCATTAAGTCAAATAGAGGTTAAGGGACTTGCCCTAGGTCACATAGCTAATGAGTGAATGAGGCTGAATTTGAACTCAGGTGTTCCTGATCCCAGGCCTAGTGCTCTATCTGCTGAGCCACCTAGCTGTCTCTAAGATAATAAGTTTCATAAAAACTGTTGATCTGTCTTGTAAAGGGAATTTCCCCCCCCCCCCAGGAATTCTCTACAACAATAAAATCAGAGGTCTGATTAGTTCTATGATTTTTTTTAAACCTACCTATTCTTTTTTTTTTAAATAAATGCACATATTTTTAATGTTCTCTGTGGCCTGTAGGTATTTTTTAATAGGTCAAGGCGCATGTGTTACATTGAAGGCCCCAAAATTTAAACCTACCTATTCTTAGGATAAGAATATTTAGTCACTATTTAAGTCTATGTCCTTCGTCCTTTATTGAAGATTTACCCTCATTGATTATAGGTGTTTTTTTGCATTATAGTTTTTGTAAAAGACGTCTTTAATATTTGCCTTTTGTATTTATTTGTGAGTTCTTTATGACGTTGTATGTGGTCAGTTTTTATAAAGATGCTAAGTAGTACTGAAAAACATGTATATAACTTAACATTCCCATTCAATAATTGCCAAAGGTCTATCATATCTAGTCTTTCTTTTTTTTTTAAAAGGCAGTTGGGGTTAAGTGACTTGCCCAGGGTCACACAGCTAGTCAGTATTAAGGGTTTGGTCTGAGGCTGGATTTGAACTCAGGTCCTCCTGACTTCAGGACCAGTGCTCTATCCACTGCACCCATATCTAATTTTTCTAACAGTACGTTAAGATCTGTATTTTCTTTTTTCTTTCTCTTTCTGTCAGATTTGTTTAAGTATAAACGAATTGCCAACAATTATAGTTTTACTGTCTTGGTCTTCTTGTAATATAGTTATCTTTTCCTGGAAATACTTATACTACACTGTTCAGTACGTGTATAATATTGATATTATTTCATTTTTAGTATAATGTATAGAATATTGAACTAGGTCAAGGAGATCTAGTTTCCAGTCCTGTCTCTGAAACTTACTAAGTGTTTGACCTTTACCAGATCAAGAGAACTTTATATACCTCAGAAAACTCCCTAGGACTTAGTTCCTGTATCATAGATGAATTGCTATTTGCATTGATGTAGGCAGTTCCAACTCCAGGAGTTCCCCACAATGATAAGAGCACTACTATTAACTCCATAACTTGTCTCTTTTTGTTCCCTCATTACTTTTAGAAAAGATGGAACTCCAAGAAGATAAATCTTTTCTATTCTTTTAGAATGTACTATTTTGAAAAAACCTGGAATTTTATATTTTTATAAAAATTATGCGGCACATCACAACCCTTTTGAGTTAATGGTTGTCCCTCCCTCCCTCCCTTCCTTTCTCTCTTCTTCCCTTCTCCCCTTGCTCCCTTCTTTCCTTCCTTCCTTCCTTTCTTCTTTTAATGTTAATGAGAGGGTTCACCATATTAAAGTGGAGAAATATGATTAAGCTTTGTCCATTGGATCCCAGAACTTTTGAGCTCAAGAAATCTACCAGCCACAGCTTCCCTGGTATCAGGGATTGTAAGTGTGTGTTACCACTCCCATATTTTGTTTATTAAGTTTTATTTATTTTTTTAATATTCACTTTATTTGCCTTTCAAAGACTGCTCAACTAGTTTTCTCAACAGAAATGGTTTGAATTCTTCAATTCTGTTAAAAATTCTTTAAAATATATCTTAAAGTGTTATTTTTAATTTTTCATCATTTTTTTTAGTAAAGTCACTATCCATTGCTTTTTTATGTTTTATATCCTAACAAGTTCTTCTACTCTTATTTCTGACGTATGGTCCTACTTAGTTCTGACTGAAGTTCTCTGTTACTTGATCTGCCTTTTCTTGACTTTTAATATTTTATCTTTGACCTATTTCCTGTAGAGAATGGCAAACTCATTTTAAGGTCAGCTAAATTTCAGATTCCTCTCTGGTATTGTCTTGTGGATTTTATTGAACTATACTTTGTATTTTTGTTCTTGTAGTTCTGAGCAACTTTTGTTTTTATGATTTCTTGATTATGGTACTCAATTTTTTTGTTTCATCATATTTTTATTAGAGAAAGACAATTGTTAGATCATATATCTGAGCTCTGTTTTCCAGCTCAATTGTTTTTATTATAGCTATCTCATATGTTTTAATTTTGCTTTCTTTTGACTTTACTCTAATATTTCTTATTTATCACTGAATATTTTAGTTCTACTTTCCCCATTCTTATTTTCAGAGATTCCATTGGTTTGAAAATATTTTCTATCTTTTGTTTTAATTCACCAACGCTCCTTAAGGAAAACCAAGATTTTTTTTTAATTAAGAATTGTAATTTCATTCGTCGTATTTTCCTTCATTTATTAGTCCTTTCAATCATTTTCATTATCTTGTAGTAATTTTATTCTCGTCTATATTTTGCTAGATGTAGTTATTGTACACTTATTTCCTCCTATTGTTTTATCTTAAGATTCCTTCACCTTCACTTGGGGGTGGGGAACCTGTGGCCTTGCCCTCTAGGTCCTCAAGTGCAGTCCTTTGACTGAATGCAAACTTCACATAACAAATCCCCTTAATAAAAAGATTTGTTCTGTAAAATTTGGACTCACTCAAAAGGCTCCACCCAGGAGCCTAGAAGGCCACATGTAGCCTCGAGGCTGCAAGTTCCTCACCCCTGCCTTGGTATATTTCTTCTTTCTTTTAGTAGTGCTTTGCTAGCTCATCTTTTCAGTCTTCTACTGTACCCCTCCTCCTCAGTCCCTTTCTCCCCACAGGGGTTCCTTTCTCCTCCTTTAGCTATGGTTTGTTGCTTTAGCTTCCATCTTATTTGGTGTATTTATAATTGCTATTGTGTATACATTGCTTGTATAATTTTACATATACATATCTCTACCAATAGAATATAAGCTCCTTGAGGATAAGGACTGTTTTATTTCTGTCTTTGTTATCTTCATTGCTTCTTCCATAGTAGGTGGATAACAAATGTTTGTGATTAGTTTTGAAGTGGTTAAGAGAAACTGGGATTACAACCTCTCACTCAGCCTTCTTGATGGAAACACCTTTCCAGATAGACTGCAGTAGATTTGGTGTTATTCTGACCATTTCTCATCCAAGCATGCTGGCTCTCTCTTGCCCATATCACTGAGGCTGGGCAAACATATGAATTTCAGCTGGCTGGTGATGATTTTTGGAGGAACTCTATTATACCTACACATAGTCACTATGGCCTTTGTCAATGTAGCTGGCACTATCACTCTACAGAGCCTCCAGCATAGCATGGGGAAGGCAAAGATGATTGGATAACCAAGAGCACAGAGAATATAATCCTCTGCTCCACCTTTTTTTTTTTCCTGTAGGGACTACATTCTGGGGATATTGTTACTTTTTGTTTCTCTTCTGTTTTTGTTGCTATTCTTTTATTTGATACATTTTTTTTTTAAAACTAGGAAGCATCTGGGTTTAGGTGCAGTCTCTTCCATGGACATCCTTCCAGAAGTCCTAATGATATGGTTCTTTAATGAAAAGAAAAAAGGAATTTTTGGAAATCATGCAATTTTTTTTTCTAAATCCCTATATGTAATCTGTCTGTCTATCTATGTATCTATGTATCTATGTATTTATGTATCTATGTATCTATGTATCTATGTATCTATGTATCTATGTATCTATCTACCTACCTATCTATATCTTATACTATATGTTTTGGGGAGTCCTTTAAATATGTGGCAGATTTTAAATTCAATTTAGCAAAAATGATTTCTATCGATCTGATTTTTAAAAAATGAAGCTGTTTAGCTTTCAACTATATGTCTTTCACATATATGGCTACTAGACATTCACTGCCTTCAAACTGAACTGAATTAATATTGATAAATGTCATTCTTTCAGTGCTCATTGAAAAAAATCAGATTTTGATTGTTTTTCTTGTTAGTGATATAAAGGCATTTTTTCCCTCTGCTAAACTTTATGCAATGAACCTGGTTTTAATTAAATGATTTAATTAGTTTTCATGGAGAGAAAGATCTTAGACCTAAGGTAGATACTTAGAACTAGGGTATACCAGATTTAAGAACTAGATTTAGGATTTAAGAGAAATTATAAAAGACTACTTGTGTGGAAACCATTATGGTTCTCTTCTACATCTAAGACTAAAAAAAACCCCTTGGTTTGGAAAATGTATTACAGAAATATTACCTTGTTTATATTTTATTATGATCATATCTGTAGTTTAATACACAGCAAAAGCTGGTGTTATAAATGTTAAAGCACATGACAGAGTCAAGATGTTGCTCTAGCTTCCCTATTAATAATCTCGAAACCCTCTGGAACATTTTGCTCAGCTAGTAAAATATCAAGAAGAATAATTATAGTGTATAAAAATAGCAAAAGAATAGTACAGTAGGTCAAACAGTTAAAGTATGTTTTACAATGCTTATAATCTTTTCTTTTGCTTCTTAAAATTCCTAGTGGTATCAATTCCTGATCTTCTGCTGTCAGCACCTGTATTCCTTAAATTAATGCTATTCCTATATACTCTACTCATGGTAAATCTAGTTTGATGCATATATACTGTAGTTATATGAATGTACTTTCCTAAACACATATTAAGTTGCATTAATAACAAATTCTTGATAGATGAAGCAATGTTGGCAAATCAAAGCCAGTATGCCTCATACCATGGAGTCATCTTTGATTCTACCTCTTCTTCCTTTCCTTTATTAAATCAGTCACAGAATCTTGTGCAGTCTTCCTTTGAAATACACCCTAGTCTAGATCCTTATTACCTCCCACCTGGTTTCCTATAATAGTTCTCTTTGCCTTTACTTTCGTTTTGCTTTAATCTTTTCTGCACATTATTGACAGATTTATTTTCCTAAAACACTGCTATTAAATGTAATTCCCCTGCTACCTACAATGAGAATACCAAAATCCCTGAGCAAACCTATTTGTTGTTTACAGTTAGTCCTGGGACCATAGCTGTGAATTACCTATCAGGTTTCTATCCCTGTTACCAGGAGCCAGTTCTCTGGAATTATCTTGCCTCTCCCTCTCTACCCTCCTTGTATCACCCCACTAGGTTGGGTTTGGAAGAAGTTGGGAATGAAGACCAAACTAGAGAAACAATGGCTGCTGGGCTTGGTCTCTGGGAGGAGGAGTAGGAGCAGTCCTCTCTATAGGCAAAATGTCAATATGGTGTCGACTTTGACTTCTCCACACCTCTCTTTTTGATGTTCCTATCTTACCTACTGTCACCTTCTTCCCTGACCTTTAGGAATCTAGTACTCTTAGCTTGACCTTTGCTTGTTCAAAGACATACACTGCAATATTTCACACTGGCTTCTTGATGTTCCAAAAATATACCTCCCCTTCCTCTACCCACATGAAAACTCTAAGTTGTGAATGTCCGAAAGGTGAGAAGCCTTTCTTAGTCTTCCTAAATCTTGGTCTCTTCCTTCTGAGACTACCCCCAATTTATCTTTTATATATCTTATTTGTATGTAGTTGTTTACATGTTGTACCCATGAGCTCCTTAATGAGCTGGGACTGTGGTTTTTTGGGTTTTTTTGCCTTTTTTTGGCCTTTTTTTTGTATCCTCAGTGCCTAGAGAACTCAATAAATGCTACTTGATTGATTGATTAGGAATATTTTCTTGTCAAACTAAATCAATCTATAATTAGAGTATTTCCAGGCATTATTGGGGTGGGTTATTTAGGCACGAGAATATTTCCTCTCCTTTAATTAAAACCCTACTGGATTGTAAACTCAATGAGGGCAAGAACTGGGTCTTATTTAATTTTTATCTTCTCAGTGCCTTTCATGGTGCCTTGTCCACAGCAGTCACTTAACAAATGTTTATCAAATTGATAACTCACTTCCAACAAGTATGAAGAATAGCTAGGCAAATTTTGCAGTGACTTCCATAGAGTGCACAATGATTGTTTTCCTGTGATTGCCAAGGAAATGTTACCAAGGTTCAAGGCTGGTCTTTTTTCTGTCAGAGAAGGTAAAAGGTGCTTCTGGAACATCTCTCTACATTCCAGGTTATCAGGGAAAATTAAATCTTCCTTTAAAAATAATCTAACCACAGATTGTGCTGTGAGACAGGTTTGGCCACAGAAGGGCATAACCCCCACCCTTTGGAATTTTGGAGGTTTGCCTAAGTGTGTGGCTGCTTTTCTTAGACCTTACCTTAGAGATCTTCCTTCTCTCACTGGGTGGCTCAGGGGGGATGATCTTCTTTTTGTCCACACCTATACAGTTATTCCTTCCATATCATGACTTTCCCCATTGTGGTTTTGATATATCACAGATCGGCATAAGAAATTAAATGGGAATTTTTTTAGGAGTTTTGCAGAAGCTGCAGATGACACGTGAAGGCCAACAGCTGACACAGAAAAAGTTTAGAAACTCAGAAATGTATCATACATACATACATACATATATATATGTACACCCCCACATATGCCCCCCACATATATAAGTAAATATATTATATTTTTACATATACATGTATATATATAGTATTGTATTAGATAGACAGATAGTATTATATAATATCAACCCAAATTTTACAAGAAGGTACTGTAAACTCTCCATAAAGAAAAAGAAAAAAATTCAGACTTCTTCTCTGGTATGAAGGGAGGGCCAAAAAACCCCTGTGATGTGGAAGGGATAATTGTACTTTATTCCTCCTTCTAGAGGCTGGAAGCTTCACTGAAATGCCTACCACTCTAAGTTATCTGGTTTTGTAATGACTCCATAGCACAGGACTGAGTTACAAGTATGACATTCATCTATATCTGCTATTTAAGAGTCATTAACAAAGTCAAAATCACAAGATTCCCCCTCATTCAGCTCTGCCTCCAGTTGGGTGAAGGATTGGTGAAGGGTAGAGAGAAAAGAATACCAATTGCTTTTCCACCCCTCCACCCCTCCACCCCTAGACAGAGAAGATTAATCTTCTTTCTTCCTTGCTCCTGTACCACAAGCTCCTGTATTCACAAAAATCAGGAATTAGAAAAAATACTTAAAGAAACAGAGAAAATCTTATAGAAAGTGTCTACTAATTTCACACATAAGAAAAAGATGGGGTGGGAGAGAGAAAGTGTTAAACATTCTTTGTCCTTTCATTGATCCCAAGGAGTGAGAACAGGCCACAGCATCAATCTGTTCTAGCCACCCCATACCAGTTTTTTCTTAATGAGGAGAAGGTGTGGCCATTGAGTTCAAACATGCAATGCCCAGAGTCTATTCTCTGAACTCACATTGCAAAAAAAAACCAAAACCCTGCAGAGGCTTCTCCCCTTTTCCACCCTTACTTTCTTCTTCCCTCCCTCCCCTCCCTCTTTCCCTTTCTTCTTCTCTCCCTTTCTCTGTCTCTGTTTCTTTGATTTCCATTATGTCACTGCTACTGTACTTGTTCCACTCCAAACTCAGATCTCATCTGAACTTCTAGCTCGTCCACATCTCCTGCAACTGACTGCTTCTTCTCTTGTTACAATGCTCAGTTAGAAAAAAATTCCATAGAATATTTTTTGCATGACTTCACATTGTATAATTGATATCACATTGCTTGTTTTCTCAATGGTTGGAGGAGGGGCAAGCAGGAAAGAGAGAATTTGGAACTCAAAATTAAAAAAAAATGTTAAAAAGAAAGAAAAGAAAAGAAAATCAAAAAAAAAAAAAAGGAAAAACATCTTTAGGACTCTGGAAGTCTGTGTACTCCCATAGACACTCCAGGCACAGGGCTCTTGGTATTCTAATTCCTTCCCAGGACTGGAAGAAACCACTGTCTGTCCAGGACTATGATTCTGAGTAATCCATGCTGCCAGATTCTGAAATCTTTTCTTGACTTCAGGGACAGGCTACTTAGTTACAAATGGAAGAAAGAATTAATTGTAAAAACAAAGAAGAAAAGGATTTGAAGAAGCAGAGGAAAATCCTGACCTGTGCCATAATATTGGAGTGTAGACTTTGACACAGAGGAGAAGGGAAAGAAGGATCACTAAACACTTGGAACTAAATCACAGGTATGAGTTTGATTCTGTAAGAAGGGGGAGCTGGACCCTTTGTGGAGGAGGTGCCAGCTATACCTTCTAATGATGTTGTCAAATGAAATCTAGAAAGCATTGGTAAAAATTATAAAATCTTGGGCAAGAAACTGAAGATCCATGCAAGATTTCTTAACCTGGGTCCATGGACCTCCAAGGAGTCTGTAGATAGATTCAAGGGGGTCCATGAACATAGGTGGGAAAATTGCATTTTTTATTTTCACTAAGCTTTGATTTCCTTTGTAAGTGTATGTATTTCATACATTAGAAACATTTTGAGGAGGTTCATAGGCATTACTAGACTACCAAAGAAAGCAGTTCCATGTCACAAAAAAGTCTACAATCCTTTGTCTTAGGGGCACAAGTGATTTTTTTAAAAAAATCACTAACTAAATAAATGTAAGAATGATGTGTGGGTGTGGCATGTG
This sequence comes from Phascolarctos cinereus, assembly GCF_003287225.1. NCBI lineage: Eukaryota > Metazoa > Chordata > Mammalia > Diprotodontia > Phascolarctidae > Phascolarctos > Phascolarctos cinereus. The sequence continues at coordinate 13,134,119 of NW_027556098.1, forward strand.
TTTGTCTATGTAAGGTGAGGTATATTTATGTGGTTGTGGTTTGATATCTCTCTCAGGGAGGCTAAGAATCTGTATCTCTACAGTCTCTTTCCTCCATCTTTCTTCAAGAGGGACTTGGCTTTATGCCAAGAGAGGGAGCAGGAGGCTGGGGCCAGAGGCTGGCCACTCTACTCTCTAGAGAATACTGGATTAGAGCTATATCTGTCTCCCTAAATATTGTTAGTCTAGGGGAAATAATTTTTAGGTTCAAGTTGCACTCCTAATCACTAAGTGGGAAGGAGTGCCCCAAAAGGTTTATATTCAAGGCTTGAATTCTTTCCTACATAATGGCAGTTCCGCAATGAACATATATAGCTAATAGTGAATAAAGTAATTTATCTAAGTCTATAGCAAAACAGAAATCAGAGAAGGTATACTTATGGATGGGGGCAGCTAAATGGTGCAGTGGATAGAGCACTGGGCCTAGAGTCAGAAAGACTCACCTTCTCAAGTTCAAATCTGTCCTCAGACACTTACTAGCTGGGTTACCCTGGGCAAGTCACTTAACCTTGTTTGTTTCAGTTTCCTTATCTGTAAAAGGAGCTGGAGAAGGAAATGGTACACTACTCTAGTATCTTTGCCAAGAAAAAAACCCCTAGATTTGGGCAGGAAGAGTCAGATGTGAATGAAATAACTGAACAATAACAGCAAAAATATGTATGAATGAGCACTCCCATTGGGAGTGAATAACTTAACAGAGAGAGTCTCAGATCTTACCTAATCAAAAAGCATTTGTTAAGTATGTGTGATGTGCCAAACACTGTTAGATGCTGTAGATACAAATAACACGACTAAAATAACCCCAACTTCCTAGGAACTTACATTCTAATGAGCAGTTAGTTGCAAGTCTGGGAAGAGCTCCTAAGATCTGGAGTTCTGTCTCCTGCATACACAGACGATTTGTATTTAGGAGTTCTAGGCAGCGTAAATATTGAATCATCCCTTCATCGGGCAAGGCATGTAAAAACAGTCCATGGACGGTGTTTGGCTCATGATTCCCATAAGGGCTGGTGGTCTACAGTTACATAAGCTGACTATCTGGAGTCTGGATCTCACCTCTATCATGGTGTAGAATTGGGAAATCCATTGTGAACTGGAACTCAGGAGGATTAATGTAATGTTTGGTTATCTGGTCACTGTTGGGAAGCTCTATCCTTATCTGGCCATGGCTAATCCATGAGATAGGAGGATGAGCAGCCATCCCCAGTAGTCTTGCCACCATCATGTGTTACATTCCTTTTACTATGACCTTCATCACCCCTCTTTACTACTGCTGTATCAGGGGACTTCCTCTCTCAGTTTCCCAGCCCAAAGTGCCCACTGCTCCTGAAAGCAGAGACAAGAAGCAATAGAAGAGTCAGAAGCAGACTTCACAGTGGGCGTAGTCTGACATGGACCCTAGATTTTGGAAGAGCAGATTTCAAAGTGTACAGAGAAAGAACAGGTAGGATCACATGACCCAAGATTTTTATAGTAAACTATCAGGAATGGGATGCTCTCAAGAATGAAATTCTAAAGGCACAGAGAAATAATGAGAGGAAGAAAAGAGGGAGTTGTCCAAAAATACTAGTGTGTACACTGGGAACTCATCAACCACAGAAGATGAAAGTAGGGGGAAGTTAATGGAGGATGAATACAAAAGACAGCGCAGTGCTATTACAACAGTCGGGAGTGCTATTGCTTCCAACGAACTGTCTGGTTAAGAAAGCTAACAACAATAAAAACAAGCTTTTTATTTTTTAAAGCTATATTGTAGAAAATAGAAGGGATAAAGAAAGGCTAGAATCACTCCTTGAGGTGGACAATATAGTGGTAACAAATGTCAGAGAGAAAGAACTATTCAGATTTAATTTTGCTGCTCTTTTTTTTTTTAAATCTGTCGAAGAAAATGGTCTTTTGACAGGAAAGGACAGAACAGAAATGGCTAATAGAGAGTTGAAGCTAAAGATAAGTGGGTGACAGAAGGAGAGAATGCCTGGGTGAGTTCAGATCACCTGGCCCAGATGAAATGTGTCCCTGGGTGCTAAAAGAAATTGTGAATTTTATTGCTTAGTCACTCTTAGTGATCTTTGAAGGCTGTGGAGAAAGGAAAAGATGTCTTCAAACATTGTCCTGATTATTTTTTTAAAGGGACGAGAATGGAAGGGAAGAGATTATGATCCAGTGAACTTGGCTTTGATTCCTGGCAAAATTTGTTAAGGGCATGGCCGGTAAATATCGAGGCAAAGACTTATTGATTCCAAAGACTGCATATAGTTTCATGAAGAATAGGTCATGCCAGCTTTGACTTCATTTCTTTTTTTTGACAAGATCCCTAGATTGGTAGATCAGAGGTGTAATGGGTAGAGTGCTGGGCCTAGAGTTAGGAAGACTTGATGCTAACTGGGTATTTGCTCCTGGGCAAGTCACTTAACCTCTGTCTAAGGAAACCACAGTGCCTGGCACGTAGTAGATGCTTCATAAATATTTGAATTCTTTCCTTCCTTCCTAACAATGAAAATAACTAGCATTTTTTTTTATTGCTTTGTGGTTTGCAAAATGCTTTGCAAATATGAACTTATCTGAATCTCACAACAACCTCAAGAAGTAAGGTTATTATTCCCATTTTACATTTGGGGAAACTGAGGCAGGCAGCAGTTAAGTGATTTGTTTGGGGTCAGACAGCTAATAAGTGTCTGAGCTCAGATTGAACTCAGGTCTTCCTGACTCTAGGTCTTCCCAATATGCTACCTAAGCTATAGAGATGGTTTACTAATATCTTAGTCGAATATTTTACATTGTCTCATGATTTTCTTATAATCTAGATGGAAAGCTGTGATTTAGGCCATTTGTGCAGTTTGCTCTTTATTCTTCATTCTCTAAGTAGATCAGTGACATCACAAGAGTGATGTCTTAACATGCATGTGAATTGGATTTAAATGAGGCAGTACTGTGCAGTGATCAGCCTCATTTTCTCCTCCAGAGTTATTGGAGTCCAGTGGCAAAACAAAAGTCAAGATGACCAGTGATATCCCAGGATGCAGTGGGTGACCTTGGCCTTTCTAAATTAAGGTCTTTCCCAGGTCTCAGTTTATTGAGACAAAAAAAGATGGGCTAGTTTATTATCACCAAAGTATCAGTCTGGGAGGAGAAGACCCTTGGAGTTTCTGGACAGAACAGAAAACAAATGTTATTTATGCTCATTCTAAGCCATCAAAACCTGAACAATGAGCAATGGAGGCTTGGGCTGGGGCTATTATTAGCCATTCAATGAAAGCCAGAGCTATTTCAGTTTAAAGGCTTGGTCAAGTAGCTCCGTTTGAATCACAATGGGATTTTTAAAAAAGCCTGTTTTTTCAGAGCTATACTTCAAGAAATCATAAATGAAAACTGAACAGGAAAAAAATTGTCCCAACTTTTCAAAAACAAAAAATAATAAAAATATATAAATTAAAAATTAAGAAATAAATAACAAATAAAATCTAGCTCCCAAGCCTCAAAATATCTTAGAAAACATGTGGCCAAAAATTATATTCCTATGGACAGAATATCCATATGTAAACGTATGATACCCCAAGTGGATAGAGGGACCATTTGTCGGGAGGGAAGGAGGAGGAGGAGGAGGAAGAGTAGGAGGAAAAGTAGGAAAAGGAGGAGAGGGAGAAGGAAGGGGAGAAGGAGAAAAAGGAGAAGGAGGAAGAAAAGAAGAAGCAGAAGAAGAAGTTGTTAGATTAAAACTGGTTGAATGGCTCAGTCATTAATGTTGGGTAGCAACTTAGGAGGCAGCGTCTGGTGAACAGCTCTAGGTATGCATGTCAGTCATTTGAACAAAGGAGTAGATAGCTTACTTATAACATTTGCAGATGGTAAAGCTAGGAGGGAGAGCTAACACTTTGGATAACAGAGTAAAGATCCAAACAGGCCAAGTTTGGATGTTTGGCTAAATCTGATCGGATGAAAAAGGATAAATATGTAAAGTCTTACACAGATTCAAGCAAAGACTGGTTGACTCCTTGCTAGGTCTTTTATAGAGGGATCCAGATATCATTTGAATTCAGTCAGCTCCATATAAGAACAGATTTGGGAGTGGGAGGAAAAAGGAGGATTTGTGTTTGACACCCTCTCCTTCTCTTACTGGAGGCTCTTGGTGACCTTGAATGCTGTTTTTCAGTTCCCTGCCTAGGGCATCCCACATCTTTCCCATGCATGGGAAGAACAGGCCATTGTTGTGCTTCCTTTATTCCTATTAGCCTCGTATTTTCCCAAGAGGCCCTGTCCTACCCTTTGGTATCTTTTAGCAGTTAGTGAAGGCAGGACACTCATTCCACTGCTTAATGCAGTGCCTGGCACGTAGTAGATACTTAATAAATGTGTGTGGACCTGACACATCATTTTGCCTTAAGGCAAGCCTGGCCATGAAATTCCAGTGTCCACCCTGTTCCAGGTCCCAATTCCTGGGTCGAGTAACTCTGATAGTTGGGGGTATAACACTTAGGTCATGGATTTCCCTGACTGAGAGATGTAGATCTGGCCACCTGGGTCCTATTGTGTTAGAAAGCTAGAGATCCACAGAAGGTCTTCCACTCTGTTGTCCTTTTTCCTCTGGATGATGACTGGGATGCTTTCTGGAAGCTAGCTTGGGAAGCCTATTCATTGCCCCAGGTTATTCTCTGGTGTTTTCTTCTAGGTGGTTAAGCAGTGCCTCATTAGGTGACCTTGTCTCCAGGTCTGTTTACCAGACTGTTGCCCAAAGTTAGGGAAAACCCTTGTAAAACCATTGCAGGGCCCCCACTAGACCTGCGGATTAGTCACTTGGGAGCTAGGATGGTATCCGAGTAACTGAGCTGGCTGCAGATTTGACTAAAGACAAAATTGTCAAGAGGGTGAAGTTTGTCTTTGGGCCATCCCATCTGCTTTAACATTGATACCAAAATATATAGTAGCACAGTAGATAGTAAGCAATTTGTTAAATACATAGATTAACTTTACTGTTAGTGGTGTTTTTTATAATACCAGTGTGGTATTTGTCCATCCAATCAGGGAGGCAGGAAAGGAGCAGCTGAGAAAGACATTGTATTCCTCCTGCTGCTAGGCTATTTGTGGGCAGCATATAGAAATAGGGAAAGCATGAACCTCTGTGCTGGTGATTAGGCTGGTCCATCATTACTTAACCTCTCTCAGCCTCAGTTTCCTCATCTAAACAATGGGGATAATAGTAACACCTGCCTTGTAGGTTTGTGGTGAATATCAAATGAGAAAATGTATTTAAATCAATTTTGAAAACTTTACAGAGGGCTGCCTAAAGGTCAGTTATAATTATAAATGTATATATGTTATATATAATATATATATATAATAAATTATATAAATGTAATTATAAATTCTTATACTCCAGCAAGAGTATGATTACATTACGAGGAAGGAGGCCAGAGCATTATGACAATGGAAGGGTTTGGTTTCCAGCTGGTCTTCAGTATATGTCTGTATATGTGTTTTTCTGTATCACATGTGTCTTTGGGGAAGTTTTGTATGTTGAGCTATGTTGCAAACTGCCAAGATCTTAGGCACATGGAATACAAAAGGAGTGGAACAAAGGAAAGACGAAAGGAAGGAAACACTAGGGGAATTTATTAAGTGCCTACAATGTGCCAGGCACTGTGCTAAGTGCCTTACAAACATGATCTCGTTCAGTCCTCACAACCACCCTGGGAAGTTGGTGCTATTATTATCCCATTTTACAGATGAGGAAACTGAGGCAGAAAGAGGTTAAATGACTTGTCCAGCATCACATAGGTAGATTTGAACTCAGGTCTTCAGCTCTAGACTGTGCTTAAGGCTTAAGTCAGGAAGATCTAAGTATGAATCTATACAGCCATGTGACCCTAGGAAACAATATTAATAGTAAAAAATAATGAATATTTATATAGTATCTACCATGTACCAGTCACTGTTGCTAAGAACTTTATGTATATCATTTGATCCTCACAACAACTCTGGGAGGTAGGGGCTATTATTATATCCATTTTACATATGAGGAAACTGAGGTAAACAGAGGTTAAATGACTTGCCCAGGGTCACATAGCTTGTAAGTATTTGGATTTGAATCCAGATCTTCCTGACTCCATGAGCCATTTAAACTCACTAAGCCTCGTTTTCCTCATCTGTAAAATGAGAATAATAGCACTTACCTCTCAAGATGGTTGTGAAATTCAAATGAGATAACATAGAAAGTTCTTTGAACATTAAAAGTGCTATATAAACATGAGCTTTTATTATTACTTATTATAATCATTGTCATGAGGTCAATGACAACAACTAATTTAAAACTTGAAAGAGCTGCAGGGTCATCTAATGCAACTGCTTGGTCATGATCACTCTCCCCTTTGCCCCCAAATTACCTTGTATTTATGTTTTATATACTTCTATGTGTCCATGTTGACTTCTTTGATAGAATATATGCTCTTGAGGGGTAAGCATTTCCCTTTCATGCTTGACATAGTAGTTTCATCATAAATACTTGTTGATCGTTTGATCTTAGGCATACATGTGTAGGGGTCATAAGTGACTTCTTAATACAAACTGTTCCTTTGGGCAAATTACTTAAACACAACTCACTTTTATGGAGTGATTTACACTTATAAAATGTTCTATATGCATCATATCGTATGATTCTTACAACGATACTGAGGTAAGTTGTACCTCAATGTTAATTTTATCATTATGAATATATCCTCCATTCTTCAGTGAATTTTTGTACATCTTTTCCCATTTTTTGTGCTTCCTTTATTAAGCTATTGACTCTTTTTTTCATGATTCTCTTGCATCACTCTCATTTCTTCTCCCAATTTTTCTCTACCTCTATTATTCGATTTTTAAAATCCTTTTGCGCCCTTTCAGGCATTCTTTTTTTGGGGGCCTGACATCAATTAACATTTTTCTTTTAGGTTTTTCATGTAGCCATTTGGGCATTACTGTCCTCTTCTGAGTTTGTGTTTTAATCTTCCCTATGACCATAGTAACTTTCTATCATCAGATTCTTTCTTTTCTTTGTTCTTTTTTTGCTCATTTCACAGCCTATTTCTTGTCTTTTAACTTGATGTTAAAGTTGGGCTCTTTTCCTGGAGTGGAGGGGGCGCTGTCCCAAGCTTCAGGTTTTTCATGCTGCTGTTTTTGGAGCTAACTCTTGGGACCTGTAAGTTTTTAGTCCTTTTAAGGTGATACGATCTAAGGAGAGGTGTGGTCACTGCTTTCCTGGCCTGCGCTCTGGTCTGTGAGTGCACTGCAAACACTCTTTTTTGTGTGGGAACTGTGACCAAGATCTTTGCTCCCCTGCAGCTGTGAGCTCTAGTATGCTAGTGCTCCTCCTCATCCTGGGACTTCAACCTGGGCCAGGTACCTGGATCCTGTATGGACAATGCAACAGAGTCCTACCCTCCAATGCCAGGAAAGGGACCCTGTAATCTCCTTCTGACCAGTTGTCCAGTCCCCTTACTGCCTGTGGACTGAGAGTTCTGGAAGTCACCATTGCCGATTTGACACCCCCGAGGCCTGCACTGGCTTGCTGGGGGTGTGGCCTGCTGCTGGCTTGCCAGGCCCAGCCCCTGCTGGATTGTGCTCCACTCCCAGCCCAGAAAACAGACCTTTCCTTGTCTACCCTTTAAGTTGGCTGGGGCTGGAAATTGTTTCACCCTATCCTTTTGTTGGTTCTGCTGTTCCAGAATTCATTTTGAGGAGTTAAAGTTGTTTGGAGGGGAAATTGGGGCAGCTCAGGGGTGTCCTTGCCTTTACTCTGCCATCTTGGCTTTACCTCCTACATTCTCTGTTAATGCAGTTCACAGACCCTTGCAGAGCTTAGTGAATGGTTTCCTGAGTTTTTGTGATTCTCAAAATTTTGGTCAGCAATTGGGTCTATACTTGAAACTGGTCTAGTTTGACAGCATGTGCTGGGGCTTATACTCTCCTGGCCTTTGAGGACACAGGATCACCTTCTTGTCACAATGATACCTGAGAGTAGGAGCTGGCACAGGGAAGAGGAAACAAAGAAACAAAAAGCATTGGCCTAATGGTAAAAGAGGCACAAAAACTCATTGAAGAAAATAATTCCTTAAAAATTAGAATTGGGTAAGTGGAAGCTAATGATTCCATGAGACATCAAGGAATAAGTAGGACAAAGTCAAAAGGTTGAAAAAAATAGAAGAAATTGTGAAATATTTTACTGGACAAACAACTGACCTAGAAAACAGATTATGTAGAGATAATATAAAAATTATTGAACTACAGGAAAGCCATGATCAAAAACATCCTAGGCATAATATTTCAAGAAATTATAAAGGTAAAGTGCTTCAATATCTTAGAATCAGAGAATAAAGTGGAAATTTAAAAGATCCACTAATCACTTCCTGAAAGAGATCACAAAATGAAAGCTCCTAGAAATATTATAGCCAAATTCCAGAGCTGCTGGGTCAAGAGGAAAATATTTCAGGCAGCCAGAAAGAAAACCATTCAGATATCATGGAGTCACAGTCAGGATCCCACAAGCTTTGGTAGCTTCCACATTACAAGAGTAAAGGGCTTGGAATGATACTCCGGAAGGCAGAGAAGCTAGGATTACAACCAAGAATCACCTATACAGCAAAACTGGGTATAACACTTCAGGGGAAAATGCATATTTAATGCAATAGAGGACTCTCAAGCATTCCTGATGAAAAGACCAGAACTGAATAGAAAATTTGACATTCAAGCACAAGACTCAAGAGAAGCATATAAAGGTGGAGTATCTGACAAGGTAGAGATAGCATGTGGATTTTGCTCCATCCCCTGGCATCCCCTGAAGACTCTGTCAGTCCAGGCATCCCTCCTAACTTTTAGGGGTGTAGAAAATTCTGCTTCCTCTTCAAAGCCATTCATAGCCTAGCCCCTTCCTACCTTTCCAGTCTTCTTACACTTTATTCCCCAGCATATAGTCTTTGATCCAGTGACATTGGCTTCCTGGATGTTTCAGGAACAAGATACTCATCTCTCATCTTGGGGTATTCTCCCTGGCTGTCCCCCATGCATAGGATGTTTTTCCTTCTCCTCTCCGACTATTGACTTCCCTGACTTCCTTTAAGTCCCAATTAAAATCCCACCTTCTACATGAAGTCTTTCCCAGTCCTGCTTAATTCCAGTGCCTTCCCTCTGTTAATTATTTCCTACTTATCCTATATATAACTTGCTTTGTAAATATTTGTTTGCGTGTTGTCTCACACATTAGACTATAAGTTTTTGGAGGGCAGGAACTGTCTTTTGCCACTTTTTGTATCCCCAACACTTAGCGCAGTGGCTGGCACATAGTGGACACTTAATAAATGTTTACTGATTGATAAAAAACTGCTACTACTATTACCACTACTACTGTTACTACTACTACTGTTACCACCACCACCACCACCACCACCACCACCACCACCACCTCCACTTTTAGCTGCAAGAATGTGTTTTAAGGTTTACAAAGCCTTTATGTATTATTAGCCATGGAATCATAGGAGCTTGGTTCAGGTCCTTACTTTGACATTTATTTCCTGTGTTCCCTTGGACAAATTACTTTACTCCTCTGCGACTTAGTTGCTTCTTCTGTGAAATAAGGGGACTGGACCAGATGATCTCTAAGGTTTCTTTCAGCTGTAACTGAATTTGGTGGGGGAGGCAGATATTGCAAATTTTATTATCCTCATTAAAAAGATGAAGAAACTGAATCTGATAGAGGGTCAGTGACTTGTTCAGAGCCAGAGTGACAAAGCTAGAAACTGACTCACTACTTTTTTTTAAACTCCAAGTTGAATGCATTTACCGCCTCAGTTGGTAACGAGGTAGTTGGATTATGTCTTTTCTCAGGACTTTTTGAGTTCTAATAGCTGATACTTCCAATAGCACTACTTGCCTACTCAGTGTTTAATATTTATTTTTCATATAGAGTCTTCATTTATTCACAACTTAAAATGTAGAAGGAATGGGTGCCGTTTTCCACCCCATCCTCTCACTCCTCATCCCAGACACCCAGAACATACGTGGGCTGACTGTTCATATGACGTGATGACATGGGAGTTACCAACTCTTTTGCTTCCAGTGATATGGAGGATCACCAGGATTTTCATCTGGCCTTCCATTGTACTCTAAGGTTCTCTGGGCCTGTCCATCTGTGTTACCTTTAAGTCCTCAAGACCAGCAGCTCTGTCATCAGTCCTACTGATGTAACATTCAAATCTCTGGGCCTTGCTGGGCATTCTACAACTTTGCCAATAAAGGTCTTCAGGCCTTTCCATCTGCCCGACAGATGAGCATTCTTTTATGTGTTGTCTCCCTTAGTTAGAATGTGAGCTTCAGGAAAGCACAAACTTTCTCAGTTTTTTAATGTGTACCTACAACATATACTAAGTATTTTTAATACATGATTTTTTCATTCATTTAATTTCATTCACTTTTATGTTGTACTTTAAGGTTTAAAAAATATGTTTCTCTTGAGAATTCTATAAAGTAAATGGTGCAAGTATTATTATTTCTATTTTACAGATGAGAAAATTGAGGTTTGAGAAGTTAAATAACTTGTTTATGATAACACAGCTAGTAAATACCTAATGTGAGATTTCTGTATACAAGAAATTTGGGATTTGAAGTTGGCCTAAGATTTTAAGAAATCCTTTTTTGCATTTGAGCTATTCAGGAAGCTATGAAGGCTGCTGTCCTCCCCCTTCCTATGCCATTTTTTTCCTCTTTTTTCTTTCTGGTATTGAAAAACAGTGTCAGTTCCAAGGTTTGTTTTCCCTAGAAGGTAACTAAGGATGCTTTCATTTGGAGTGAGGGGGTTTTCTCCCATGACATAGTTGGGCTTGGGTCTCAGAAGGTTTTGATCTTCAGATTCAGCAGTGTAATTCGGTTTCTTTAATTGGCACTGGTTTGAGAGAAGGCTGCTACCAATTGGTCTGCTCTGTGGTTAAGACAATCTGTCCTTGTCTGATTAGAACACATTCTTTTTAGCCTCCATCAGGGTATTTGGCATTGTAAAGGATGTGGCCTTAATCTCAGTGGTAGACCATGTACCCTGGTTGTTTCCCCAAAGCCCCTCCTAATTTCAGGAAATCAGACGTCAAGTGGTAATGAGGAAAAGGAATTTGTTTACAGCAGATGATTTGTGTTTAATCCCTAAAGTAAAGATGTAGGCTGAAGTTTTGCTTAAATATGTAGAAAATGAAAGAGAAAATTGGCAACTTTTGGTTAATTTTGTCAATATAGAAAACTGAAATAGAGTACGTTGTAGTGAAAACAATCTACTTTGGATCTTAAATGTTCAATTTAGCGCTCTAAATTGCCCTGATAATTGCCAAGTGTCCCTTTTGCTTTGGTTGTGTATGTACAGTGTGTTTTCTTTCTAGAGCTTGGCATTTGCACAAGATGATGTGGGTACATTAGTGAGTGCATTTGTGGTTGGCAGATCAAATGGCCTGCAATAAATTACTGGCTAGATGTAAAATGCATTGTTTTGTGTATTCAGAAGCAACAAATATTATGGTGATGTGATTCAGGGGAGAATATATTTCCTGTGAGATAGCTAGGCCTATGGCCTCTAAATTTATCAAAAGGTCAATGATCACAAGCAATCTCAATGAAGGGGACTTTGATTTAATTTCTCACTAAGAAATTATGAGTTTTTTATTTTAGGCCTTGTTTGTGTGGGAAAAAACCTAACAGGTAATATCTTCTGAAGTCAGAGGATGTATATTATAATTATTCATATATCTTATCCCTCTATTTGAATGTAAGCTCCATGAGAAAAGGAACCCTATCTCATTTAAACTTTGTATCTCCCCTAGTGCTTAGTGCAATATTCTAACCACACTAGGTGATTAACAAATGTTTATTGAATTAAATTTGAAAGTGGTATCACTCCATTTCAATTTTGATGGCATATTGGGAGAAAAAATGTTTTATCATCTAAAAAGATCATTCAATTTATTCATTTAACAAGTATTTATTAAACATCTAGTATGTGAAGATAGGTGGTGCAGTGGATAGAGAGCCAGGCCTGGAGTCAGGAAGACTCATCTTCTTGAGTTCAAATCTGGCCTCACATATTTACTAGCTTTGTGACCCTGGGCAAGTCACTTAACCCTGTTTGCCTCAGTCCCCCAATTGTTAAAGAAGCTGGAGAAAGAAGTGGCAAACCACACTAGTATCTTTGCCAAGAAAACCCCAAAAGGGATTACCAAGAGTCAGACGTAGCTGAAATGACTGAACAACAAAAAATGTGAAGATTATGTTAGCTTCGGGGGGGGGGGTCACATGAGGGACCAAAGCACTTACTCTTCACTGTTCATAGAGGATAGGAGACACAGTTTGATAGACCTCTGTTACTTGTTGGAAGTATGACCTTTCACCTTTCACCCTTCTGGGCCTCAGTTTCCTCCTCTGTAAAAGGAAGGGGTTGGATTAGATGGCTACCCTCTAAGGTCTTTTCCAGCTCTGAATCTGTGACCTAAGACAATCACACAAACAATTCTAATACAACATAGAACATGGTGATTAAATAAGAGACTGACCAAAGTGCTCTTAGAGTTCCAAAGAAGGAAAGATAATGTCAAACTAGAAGGATAGTTAATGGAAAATAAGGCTTGTGCCTAAGAAAAACAGACTATGACATTCTTTGGCCATTTCAAGTTCAAACTGGAAAGCATTAAATGAATCTCTTTACCTTAGCAGGCAAACCTTCCTCCTCCCTCCCCAGCTCCTCTAACTCCCACTATCTTAATTTCTTGAAATAAGCTCCATTGAGAAGGAGGGAGAGAGATAGGATTTCTTTTATCTAATTGTCTTTCACTTTCATAAATTAGTAGCATTTCAACCATGGAATAAATTTGTAGTAGCTCTAGAAAAATAAAAGCAAACTTCCAAAATTATCCATTTTTCTTAGTAATTATTGCATGTTACATTTTGATATTATTGTAGAATTGACTTGAATGTAAAAAATTGCTTTCCATTTTATATAGTGAGTTTTATCCTAATCCTGCTTGTTTCAATCATATCCTAATTTTACCTTTTTGGATTATTGCTAAAATATATTCTTAAACACACACACACACACACACACACACACACACACACACACACCCACCCCCTAAAATTAGTCCAAACCTTCCAGGGTTTTTTGTCCTCATTTCTAATCCCTTTAGGTCTCACACAGCCCAATTTCCTTAGCAAAAAAGAGTTGGAATTTTTGTCTTTTACTTTGAAAATAAAAACCTAGTAAAAAAGAAGCATTTTCTCTATAAGCATGTCAATGATATGTTTTCTGAAAAAAAAAATTCCTACAGCTCTGACCACAGTAGTGGGGAGACTTTGGAGGAAAAAAATGAATTCACAAAATTGGAGAGTTGGAAGGACCCTAAGCAGCCGGTTAGTCCAAACTAAACACAAAGGATCTCTCATTTTAACACAAACAATTCAGTGTTGTCTGCTTATATGTGCAAGTATTTACTTCACCTTTATCATCAGTTCTTAAAAATGAACTTCTTTTGAGATAAGTACTAAGTATTTAAGCAAGGATATCTCTATGAAACAACCAAGTCAATTGGCTTGTAGGCTAATGCTTGAGTAAAAAGTGTCTTCTCTAGTTAATGAACAAGGCAGTCTAGTATTTTCTTTAACTTTTTGAAATTCAGCTGCTAAACAGAGAACACTGTACTTGTGATCTTTGATAAACTAATTCATGCTAAAATGAAATGGCAGTGGCTCAATACCATTACTTTTGCTTTCTAATAGTATTTTCATCTTAAAAGAGAACATTAAAATATATTTTAATCTAATAAAGTGGATTTCAGATACTGAGGCAGATAGATGGGAAGGAAATTTGGGGGACTTTAGGCTCCCTTTAAATCATGCCACATAGGTGGTTGCCAATGGATGAGGTCAAGTTTGGCAGTGGGATTCTCAGAGATTGAGATGTGCGCATCAGTCCTTAGAACAGGTGAAGAGGTAGGAAAACAGTAATCATCTCTTTCCTTTACACTATATGATATAGTATGCAAAATTCTTTCAAATACATCTCATTTGATGTTCCTGACAACTCAGTGGGTTGAGGTGTTGTGAAATGATGAATAGAGAGCTAAACTCACAACAGAAAAGACCTGGGTTCAAGTTTCACATCTGACATATCCGAACTCTGACCATGAGGAAACCACTTACTTTCTCAATGTCCCGGCCAATTCTGTAATACTGTAAGCTGAAGAGTGGTCACTATTTTGCACTGGCAAAGGGAGTTCCCTAACTTGAATTCTTCATGCCAATGAAATCCCTGGTCCAGGTCAAAAACAACCTGTTGGAGTATGCAGGGCAAATATCATCTCTATTTTAAAAGTAAATAGACTTGGTCTCAGGAGATGGAGCCAGAAGACTTGGGTTTGAATCCTACTTGCTACCTTTGTGATTTTGGGCTTGATGTTCTTTGACCTCAGTTTCCTCATCTGTAAAATGAAGGGGTTGGACTAGATAATCTTTAAGTCCCTTTCAGCTTTAAATCTATGATCCTACAATTCTATAAACTATGCAAAGTCTCACATGTTAATGGCAGAGTTGACTCTGACCTAAGTCACCAGAATGGAAACTTAATGCTTTATGCTAGAATCACTCTGCTTTATACACAAGTGACAAGGTTTTTCCTCTTCTTCCTTCCTCCCTTCCCCCACCTTGCTTTTTCTTTTGAAAATACTTTCTATTACTTTATATATTTCCTTATTTATGTATATGTGATATATCCCTAGTAGAATGTAAACTCTTGGTTATCCTAGCTCCTGGTACAAAGGATTAATAAATGATTAATAAATACTTGTTGAATTTGAATTTATGGTTAAGAAAAAGTAGCATGATCTGTCCAGTGTGTTTTTTGTGAAACAGTTTAATAAATCCTTAGCTATAGATATCTACTTTCATATCAAAAGCATAATTTGTCCACTTAAGCTTAGCCATTTACTCAAAAGTATTATGTAACGATATGACCTGTTTTCTTGTAAATTGAGACAAATTGACAGAAATACCCAGAGTTTTATAGATTAAATTCATATCCAAATGTGACTTTTTTGCGTAATAAATATGTGCACGGATCCTTGATCCATTTAGGATCATTTTAGTGCTTTGACTATTAGATGAAGGCAGATGAGGTGACACAGGAAACAACTTGTGATTAGATGAAAGAGTAAGACTCACCTCTGGGCCTATGTATAAAAATAGTAGTTATTCTAGCAGATTAATCAAGTGGTGGGTCAGTCTAATGGCAGATGAACTCTGTTTTGGAAGAGTCCAGTTCACAAGTGGAGCCAAGTCCCCAATCATGCTTGGAGGTAGGGGACAGTTTATTTCTCTCTCCTTCTCCCTCCCTGCCTTCTCCTATCCCTGATTAACTATAAGGTCAGAGAGATTGAACAAGTAGGAGACAACATATCCAGAGTAAGATAAACTAAGGACAAATACAAACAGAAATAGCCACCCAAGGGAAAATGCATGACCCTGTGCACCACAGAGGAATGTTAACTATAGATTCAAGAAAAGGCTTCCAGTACCTAGGATTTGTGAATTACCTTTTGTATCTTACTACCACTCTAATATTAAGTCCATTCTCCCTGGACTCTGTGTATTTTGAGAGAATGTACTCTAGGTTTGGGAAGGAGGGGGCATTTTTTATTATCACGTCTTTGCTACTGTAGTAAATACCTTTATCAGAAAGGTAATTGAAGCCTTTCTGACTGAATTTAATGTGGCACACACCCATTGGAAATTTTGCGTGACAGTGCTAGACAGCCTGCTCCAGTAATTCCCTAGAATCCTGAAAAAGAGTAATAATCACCCTTCTGGGGATTAATGTACTGAGTGAGGGTATAGGCTGTGACAGCCTCAGAGGGGGCGTTACAATGTCCAAACAACATCTAGCTCATGTTTCCTGGCAAAACAAGCCAGGTTTAAGCCCATCACCTTGGTGGTCTTCTTCAAGTGTTGCTAGAGATGCCTCTTTTCTGCCTGTTTCATTCTGAGGACATCCAGTATCTCCAGATCTCTCAAGCTCACAAGGTTACCTTCAAGCCTGTATACCTCTATCATGGGATAGATATTCTTTTGTGTCTCAGATCAGGAAAAAATAATCACAGAAGCAGCAGGCCAGACTCAAGCTCAGGTTTGCCCCTCAAAGATAACATTTTGAGAAGCTGCAGAGTTTGTATTGACATAATTTATATTTGGAATTATTCATAAAAAACATTCATAAAAACATTCCTAATAAATAACTTTTACATATTAAAATTTTGCTCTTTGTCTTTGCCCTTATATGTAAGACCCATACCATTCTGATAAATCATTCAAGAAAAGGGAAAGGCAGCATTATTTGCACATAGATGGCTGGTTATGGAGACAGGAAGATCTGGGTTCCAGTTCTTTCTCTGACAAATACCAGCTATGTGACCTTGGTTAAGTCACTTAACCCCTCAATGACCTAGACAACTTGCTAACAGTGTAAATGACAGATTTGCTGATTTGTTTTGGTGGAGGGAGTTTGCATACTAGAAATTCCCCATCTTGATGAAGTTGCAGGTCCAGACTCTCTCCTCCCCCCCCAAACAAAAACAAATCCCAAGATAACCTAGTAAGAAAACTTAGTCTGGAGCTAGAAATATTAATATATAACTGGAGAAAAAAAGAATTTGATAACAAATAACAGTGACAATGTTACAGTTGAGAACAAAGAGAAGGGGAATAATTTAGGAGTGGACAGAGAGTACTTGAATCAGAGCTCAAAGACTGTACTATGTTCAGTACAAAATAGGCATGCAGGCAGACAGAAAATCCTTTATTTTACATTGCTGTAGGTTTCATTTTTTATCTCCATTTGCCACTGATAGGAATTTCTTCTTCTGCATATTGGTTACTTGCCTTGCTTATTTTCCCTTTCCACTCATCTCTTAGCTTATTATTGATATCCTGTGTTACTTCCTTTCAGCATTCTCTGTTATCTGCTGCCAATGCTCCTGTCTTTCACTGCTACAATGACACATTTGTCTTTCTATCTGACACTGCCTGGACTGGCCAAGAAAAACAATGGGGAGTGTGTGTGTGTGTGTGTGTGTGTGTGTGTGTGTGTGTGAGAGAGAGAGAGAGAGAGAGAGAGAGAGAGAGAGAGAGAGAGAGAGAGGATTCTTTTCACTTTAGGCCTTAAGGACTTTCAGAACAGAGATGCGAAAATGAATCTTAAAGATTTTTTACCATCCCACGTGGTATATTAACAGAGCAATGAATGATACAACTACTTAGAAAAAAATAATCATTTTTGAGCTTTATGGATCATGTTGTCTAACCCTCTTATTTTATAAGTGAGATAACATGGGAAGTGGCTTGTCCTGTATTATTCAGGTAGCAAGTAACGTACTAAGTCTTCTGAATCTCAATTTGAGGTTCTTTCCACTATAGTACATTGCCAAAAGGTTTAACAGCTGTTTTAGGGGTAACATCCAAAAACACCTGAGTTTGTCTATTTGTCATTTTCTCATACTCCATATTATTTATATCGAATGATCTGATATATTGAATATCTGATATACTGAATGGCTCAGAAGAAGAGGGCAAATATAACCTGGGTAAAATGTAGCTTAAATCAGTGGGGTCAAACTCAAATAGAAAGGATCCCCATGGGCTCATCGACAAAGAAAACCACGAACTAACAGTCCTATGTTTTTACTGTATTTTTATTTATTTTGTTAAACATTTCCCAATTCTATTTTAATCTGGTTCACCTCACTTGGGAATTTTGTGGGCAGCATGCAACCCACAGACCATGAGGTTGACACCTTTGGTTTACAGGCCTCTTTCATAAGCCTCCTCACCTTCCTTTTTTGAAGGCACTAGAAGTTCTGTTCCATGTTCCTCCTGGTTGCTTTAACAGCTCAGGGATAACACCATTGTACCAAACTACCTCATGTAGCCATTTTGAAGAAGAGAGGTATCTGGAAACTGATTTCTTCATAGCTCCAAGGAAATCCATAGAGTATAGATCACTTTACTAATTTCTTCAATAATCATAGTAATGATAATATTAATTAACTGGCCAATGTATAGGGCTTTAGGGTTTGCAAAGGGATTTAAGTGTTTTTTCATTTGATCATCACAAAAACCTTTTAAGTGCTAAACCTATTGTTATCCCCATTTTACAGAAGATAACTGAGGCTTTAGAACCTGGCACATAGTAGGCACTTAGTAAATGTTTACTGGCTCACTGAGAGTTGTTAAGCTGACTTGCTCAGGACTGCATAGCTCGTAAGTATCTGAAGTAGGATTTGAACCCATGTCTTCCTACTCCAAGTTCAGTACTCTACCTGGTATGTCACTAATGCTTCTCCTAGAGCAAATCTGAACAATTACTCAGCAAGATCAAAAACTATATGGATGACATCTGTATGGACTCCCTGTTTTTTAGTATACTGATGAGGAGTTTTATGAATGACTGTAAGTATACTCAGGGCTTTAGGGTGAGAGTTTGGTTGATCTGTTTCCATAATTCTTGATAGAAGGAGCAACTATACCAGTTAATCACCTACCATTTGTTGTTCATGTTCAGTCATTTTAGTCATGTTTGACTTTTCATGACCCCATTTGCGGTTCTCTTGGCAAAGATATTGGAGTGGTTTGCCATTTCCTTCTCCAGCTCACAGATGAGGAAATTGAGGCAAACAAGGTTAAGTGACTTGCCCAGGGTCACACAGCTAGTAAGTGTCTAAGGCCAAGTGAACTCATGAAGATGAGTCTTCCTGGTTCCAAGACCATAGCACTATCTACTATACCTAGCTGTCCACTCACCATTTGAATCTCCTGGAAAAAGGACTTGAGTCTGGTACAGGGTAAACAGAATTTTTTGAGTAGGTTTTTTTTCTTTATAGACATCTTTGATTTAATAATTATAAAGTTCTAGACCTGATTTTCATGTGTGGCTTGTGGAAATTTGTCATTGCTTTATCGTCAGATCATGTATGTGCCTTCCTTCTTTGTAGGTTCAGTCTGTTTTCATATCAAGGGGAATTTGGAATGTCATAACTGCAGCTGACTGCTGAAGACTCTGGAGTCTTCGAATGAATACTGCTGCTTGAAAATCCAGAGGAGACATGAATTAATATCTTTTCCTCTTCCTAGATCTGTCATTTAATTGGTACAGGGGATTCCTGGAGTGGAAATTTATTCCACAAATATAGATTGGTAATTGGTCTGTACCTTTTAGTTTTATAGAATTTCCTGGGGGCATTGAGATGTTAAGTGACTTGCTATAGGTCACTCAGTTTTTGAGAGAGGGAGGACTTATACCCAAGTTTTTATGTTGCTAAGGTTGGGTCTGTATCTAGGAGTGTGCTGAAGTCAGCTCTAACAAGCTTGTGAGATCCTGTTGTTAAATTTTCAGTATGAGCTTTTGCACTTCAGAAATCAGCAATTGCTGAAAATCAGGGCTTAATTTTATTGTTTTGTTGATTTTCTAAACTTGAGAAAGTGTTAATAATTCAGACTAAATTTAAAAGTATGAGTGCATACTTTAATTTTTGAGAACCAGGTTGTTAAACATTGACCAGCACACCCCTATGTCTCTCCATAAATATTGCCAGAGCATATTAGAAGTACAGTAGAAAACTCAGGGAATGAAGTCATCACTAGACTAGAGGCCTGGTGACTGTAGGCTAATATAATAATAACTGGCATTTATATAGTGCTTCAAGGTTTCTGAAGTCTTTCATATCCGTTATAACACTGGAGTTGCACAATATCCCTGCCTATATCTATCATACACCAGACTGCTTCTCTTAATTTTATTTAAGGAATTTCATGAACTAGCAGAAACAGTTTTATTTGGCAAACAAGAGGTTATTACACATACCTACTTTGTGTCCAGAATTGTGTCAGCATTATAACAGGTACAAAAACAGAAGGCCATTTCTATACTTGAGTTTATAATCTAACTGCTAAAATAAGGATTTTTTTGGTGTGCTCATTTTCTCCTCCAAAACAGATAACAACCCTCTGAAGAGAGGGGAGCTAGGCTTTCTTTTATCATTAAATCCACACTCTGGTATCCTGGATAAAAATTGCTTAAGACTTAAGTTTTGGCTCATGTCTAGGGCCTTGCCAGATTGGGGAGTTAAAAAAGGTACTTAATCCCCCTCCCCCAAAAAGGTACTTAATGTATAATGCAAATCATGTATGTGGAGGATATTAATTTCCTATGCATAAGACAAATGCTACAAGCCAAACAGACAAAAAAGATTCATCGTGCACATTGACAGAACAACTTAAAAAAACAGGATTCACAGTAACTTAACTTATAACTCCTGTTAAATATTCTCATGAGGCAGATACTTAAGCTTTATCGGAGGATTTTGTGGTGACCAATCATCACAACATAAAGCAGTGTGAGGGCTTGCTGATTAGGCAGTTTATATTCAGCTTGGCTATGTACTATGCAAACAACTGTTGTGTGTTTTCTAGTAAAATAGACTAAGCTTGGGCAAATCATCTGTAGTGGTCTTCTCCAAGAGCAGTTCTCCCTTTGCTGATGTCAGATCCAACTCAGTGGAATGTAGAATCACCAGACCTCTCAAACTCATAAGGTTGGCTCCAAGCCTGGACATCTCCACCTTGGTATGGGTAATCATTTGCCTACGATAAGGAAATGTGATGGTGACAACCCCAGCCTAGGCTAGTTATGTTCTTTTCTTGTGATGTGATCATGGCCATATGGTGGCTGGGGCAGGGGATTTTTCCATGGCCCTTTTCAGAAGCATCTTGAAGCAATCTTGACATGATTCACTGCTGGAAGGGAAGAGAAAGATTAGGAAGGAATAACTCCATTTAAACATCCATTGAGTCATCCCACTCAACAACCAATAAGGGGACTTTTTGTCTTCTTAAAGCATAGCCCCCAAAACTTCCATGTGGTCGACTGGAACTAAAATAATCATTCTGAGCATGCTGTCTGAGATGGTCCTTGTTCCACTAGAAACTCTCACATTCACTTTGTGGGCCCCATTTTCCCACAAGAATAACCTGATGGATCTCCTTCTATGGTAGGCAAAGATTTTCCTTTTTTGAATGGAGACTCTGGTTGAAAACTTGGCACGTCCTTCATGGAGGTGGGGCCTTTCAGCTGTTTTGACCCCACTTAATGACATTGGGAACTAAAGCTGAGATTTTAGTAAAAGGTAAGATGCTAGGTTCCCTGCAGCCACTTTTTTAAAAAAAAGCTTGTAGTTTTGGGTTCTTATTCCTTGCTTTTGCTTTTTCTTATGCTGGAATATATATCTCTGCAGGTATTTCTTGCCAATTCTCCTATCCAAAAATAACAGAGGCTTGAGAGGGAACCCCATCTCAAATGGTATGTGGGAGGTTATTATTTTTTTTTTTAAATGGTGGTGACATGAAGGAGGACGGGATTAACAATGCAGATGTAATACTCCATCCAGGTTTAGTGATTACTCTAAAAATGCCCTTATTTGGTCAAGTCTGACTTACATCACTTGTTGGAGATCTCCTATTCCTAAGAGTTTTTAATTCAGTTACCTCTGATATAGTTTTTCTTCTCTCTCTCTCTCTCTCTCTCTCTCTCTCTCTCTCTCTCTCTCTCTCTCTCTTTCTCTCTTAAAAGTTAGGCCTTTCCCACAAAGTGAAAACCCATTGCAACTTACTGCCGAATGTTGATTTACTGTTCATGTGTGAACAAATAAATTCCCCAGAAATCTGTTGTTTCTAGCAGAGTGCATGCAGCTTGTGTCTCTGCAGCTGTGTGGCGTGCAGATGAGGTCATCTGCATTAAAGAGCCAGCCATGTCTGTAGGCCTGCTGCCGAAAACCTCCAGACAGCCTGGAACAGGAAGGGAAAAAAATATGCGTGGAGGATTGAACAAGACGTTTTTGATTATGATAAAATTTCTTATTTCTGCATGCCTTAGGGTTTTTTTTTTACATATTGTTGAAAAACAACTTCATCTCCAGCTTTTCAGAAGCCTTTACTTACTGAGTGAGGTCCATATTAATATAAATTAGCAAATGCAAAAAGTGTCTTCTATCTCTTCTTAGATAAGGGATCCAGTACCTTTTTGTGCCTCACAACAAGATTGTAAATGATTAATAGGTGGATTGAATTGGAACATAAGGGTTCAATGTCTACAGATGTACTTTGCCTTGCATAATAGATGTGTGTATGCCTGAAAAGTAGAATTGTACACTGAATTGTTGTAATGATGATCATATTTTAAACATATGAGGGACCCTGGCTATTAAAAAAATATATGGCAAATTTTTTAAAAGTGGCTGTTCAGTCATTTTTTCTAAGATCTTATCTTTTTTATATTTTACAATTTATCAAAGAGAGGCATATGCTTAAGAATTATTTGCCTGGTTGCCCCTTCTTAGAGGTCCTGGGGAATAGGAACCAGGAATCTAGGAAAAATGAGCATGGTCAATAGCATTGGTTAAAAGGCTTAGGCATCCCTCAGCTTCTACAGTCGAATGGTCAGTCAATCTCAGTGAATGGTAAGGAAATGAGGAAGAAGAAACCATAAACATACTTGGAGGCAGCTAGGTGGCACAGTGGATTGAGTGCTAGGCTTGGAGTCAGGAAGACCTGAGTTTAATACCAGCCTCAGATACTTACTAGCTGTCTGACTCTGGGCAAATCACTTTACTTATTTTTGTTGTTGTTTTCGTTCGTTCCTTTCGTTCTTTCTTTCTTTCTTTCTTTCTTTCTTTCTTTCTTTCTTTCTTTCTTTCTTTCTTTCGTAATGGGATTAAGTGACTTGCCCAGGGTCACACAGCTAGTAAATGTTATGTGTCTGAGGCCGCATTTGAACTCAGGTCCTCCGGAATCCAGGACTGGTGCTCTATCCACTGCGCCACCTAGCTGCCCCTGGGCAAATCACTTAAAAAAATTCTTTGCTCCACTCAATTTCCTCAACTGTAAAATGGGGCTAATTGTAGCAGCTCCTTCACAGGCGTCTTGTGAGTCTTAAATGAGACAGCCTATGTAAAGTATTTAGCACAGTACCTTGCACATAGTAGGTGCAACATAAATGCTTATTCTTTCCTCCCCTCCCTCTTTCCCTTCCCTTCCTTTTTCTACTTGCTGACTTCAATACGTGAAGATGTACGGTGTGGTGCAAAGATTCATACTGGATTTGGAGTCTAGGAGACCAGGGTTTGAATTCCTGTTCTGCCACTTATTGCCTGTATTGGTGTGGAAGAGGAAAAAGCATTTATATAGTGCCTACTGTCTGCCAGGCACTGTGGTAAGCACTTTGAATGTGGGCAAGTTGCTTCACTTCTGAGCCTTGTTTTCCTCATAAATGAAAGGAATGCTCTCCATGGTCTCATCCAGCTCTAAATTCTATGACTACAAGAGTCAGTGGCACAGAGTGACTCAAAGGTTAGCGAATAAAATAATTCATTGAATAAAGAATTGCGGGGTGAAAGAAAACTAAAAGGCGATTAGGTACACAGGACAGAGATAAAAAAATTATCACTAGGGGAGGCTGTGTGGTTCAATATATTTTTGTTGCTTAAGAAAATACATAAAAATGACTCCTGGTTAAAATAGTACCATGAAAGGTCCCTAGAGGAACTGGGTTCTGCCATCCATGCCCCATCAAAGATCTGCAAGGCCTCAGATGGAACAGTGAATGATTCAGAGGCCAAAGAGAAACACCAGTACATTCCTCCATCCAGTCCAGAACTATGCATGAAGGTAGCCAGAAGCCTGTGGATGGTCAGTAGGGAGACATGCCAGGAAAGGCAGAAGGCAGCAGGAGCTCTTCTAAATGGAACCTGAAGCCAGCAGGATCTCAGACCTAGTCTGTCAAGTCAATGGACATTTATTAAATGCCCACTGTGTGCCGGGCACTGTGTTTTTTGACTTAACTATTCAAGCAGCAGTGGGGCATAGAGCCATCCTCCATAGGTCATTGTGCAATGCTGTCTTGGGGGAATGCAAGAAGCCTGAAGCCAGTTCTCCTTAAGGATCCATAATAAAAGAAAGGCTAATATAGCACTGGATCCTGGGAGCTCTCCATGAACCTGGAATATAGCCTTCTCAGAATCACAGCAAGAGACAGGACCAGTATATGTGTTGGGGGGAGGGAGTGGAGGTGAGGAGGTAGCTTCCAGCATGATATCCAATATCCAGCTGAGGATTGTCAAGCCCACAGCAGGGGACAGAGCTAATTCCCAATTCAGGATTGTGTAAAGAAGAGACAGAGATGGGACTGAGACAAAAATATTGAATAAAATATTAGCAAAGGGGTCACATATTAAAAAGTTACATTCTATGACCTAATTGGATTTATACCATGACTTCAGGGTGGGTTAGTGTTAGGGAAAATGTGAACATGATAGAACATGTTAATAACAGAACCCATAAACAGCAAATGAACAGTTGGGCATGGTGGTGCTTGCCTGTAATCTCTGTTAATAGGTGAAGCTGAGGCTGGTGTATTGCTTGAGCTTGAAAGTTCCTGAAATGTAGTAGAGTTATAGCTGCCTAATAGTGAGGCCCTGGGGTGGTAGGAGATAGAGGTCATTAGGCTAAGGTGAGGCAAAATGGCTCAGTTTGGGAATGGAAAAGGCTAAAACTCCCCTGCCTATCAATAGTAGATTTAGCTCATAGGGAATCAGTGTACATTCAGCCTGGGTGAGATAGTGATACCCTGTCTTCACCAACCAAGCAACCAAAAACCAAAACAAAATATATGGATAGATGCAGAAAAAAAGCCAACCTTTTGACAAAACACAACATTCCTTTCTCCAAAAAATAAAAGAAAACTGAAAGGTTAGCAATAAGTAGATCTTTCCTTGAAACAGTAAATTGTATCTATCTAAACTCAAGAGCTAACATTATCTGTAATGGAACACTACTAGAGACCTTTCTGGTAAGATCTGTGGTAAAGCATGGATGTCCATTGTCACCTTTGTTAATTGATACAGTTCTAGAAATGCTAGCTATAGCAACAATAACAGGAAAAGATACTGAGGAAATAAGCATATGTAATGAAGAAATAAAATGATCTCTTCTTGCAGATGATATGGTGGTTTACTTAAAAAATAATAGAGATTGAAGTAAAAATTAATTGAAACAATAAACAACTTTAAAAAATAACAGGATTAAAATTAATCCACAAAATAATTTGCCTTTCTATGTATTATTGACAAAACTCCCTGGAAAGAGGGAGAGTAAAATACCTTTTAATATAGCCACAGAATGTATAAAATATCTGTGAGTCTAATTACAACACTGCACATAGGAATTGTATGAATACAATGACAAAACACTTTGTGGAAATAAAGACAAATGATTTGAGAGATAGTAAATGCTTATGGTTGGGCTGCATGGATATAATATAAATGACAATATTTAATTTGTAGATCTAGTGCCATATTGATCAAAATTTAAAAGATTACTTTATAGAACTAGAAAAATTATAAAATTCATCTGAAAGAATAAAAAGTCAAGAATCTCAAGAGAAGTTATGATTAAAAAGTGACATACGTATCAATTCCCTCTATATCTTGGTTATCAGATCTTTATCAGAAAGATTGACTGCAAAGATTTCCTCCCCCAGTTATCTGTTTATTTTCTAAATCTAAACACACTAAATTTGTGTGTGCAAAAACTTTTCAATTTTGGGCCATCAAAATTGTCCATTTTGTCTTTTATAATTAACTTTATCCCATGTTTGGTCAACAACTCTGCCACTATCCTTAGTTATAAAAGATATCTTCTTCCATTCTCCTGTCATTTCTTTATGATTTGACCTTTTATATTTAGGTCATGTATCTATAACAGATAAAGCATGCTTAGATTTCCCCCCTCCTAGTGAGTTCTACACAGTGTGGATATTTTCTGCCTAATTCCCATCCAAAAACATAGAATTTTGGGAATAGGTGTTTGGCAGTGAATACTCAGGGGCTGGGCTCATATTGGCCAGTCCTTAACAGAATTTTATCATCTTCCTGATGATGCGCCTATAGCGTGAAATATTTTTTCTGTTTTCCAAATACTTAAATCCTTCAAGATGTAGTACCAAGGCCCCTTTTCTCTCTGAAGTTTTGCCTGACAAGTCCTTTCCCATAATGGAGTCCTTTCTTTGAATTCCTAAAGTGTTTTGGGTCTGTACTATACATTTTACTACTTAATTATATACACAATACATTTATATATTTAAACCTTATTTACCCAGTTAGATTATAAACTCCTTGAGGACAAAGACTGGAAGTATTACACCATTTTCTATATCCCCTACAACTTCTGTTCTGGGCACATAATTGGCCCTCAATTCTTGGTTGATTTTTGTGGTGATCTGACAAGTCTGTCCACTTTATTTTTCTCCCAGTTGTCTAGGAGAATTTATTCTTCAGGGGGTTTAAAGGAAGTGTCTGACAGCTGTTTTTCTTCATTCCAATGACCTTTTGGCTCAAGGATTTACTTGCTACCTCAGGAATATATATATATATATATATATATATATATATATATATATATATATATATATATATATACATATATATATATGTATGTATTATATTATATTATATATACATACATATGTATATATGTATGAATATACATATACACACAGCACACACATTCACACACACATATTTCTTTTCCCCTTCCTTGAAGGATCTGTTTATGTTCATGTAATTTTTTTTCTTTCTGGGAGTATGGAGGTGATACTGTCATCCAGCCAGCAAATGCTGGAGAAGAGAAGAGTTTTTAGCCACTCTTGCTTCTTTCTGGCACTGTCATCTTGAGTGCTAACAGCTAGTAGAGAATTGTTAGAACAGGAAAAAATTGTGAGAATCTTCATTGAATAGTTGAAGAGAATAAGACTGGATCCAAACAGTTGTAGCAAAATTGAGCTTAAATTTGAGTCTAATTCACCAAAGCTTGTGAGGATTGCAGCTGGAAGGGCAAGGACTGCCATACAATTTGGCTTCAGTAAATTCAGGCTCCTGGGCTATCCTGCTGGGCTCTATGTAGGCCCTGTGTGTGTGTGGTCTTTGTAAAGTGACAGGTGTGGTCTCTGATTCTGCCCTTAGTGTTTTTACCCGAGTGGTGTTTTAGAATGAAGATCAATGCCACAATGGAAAAGTGTTCTTTCACTGCCCAAGAGGACTGTTGTCTTTGTATTTAAAGGCCTCCCCAAAGCTTCAGGAAGGATGCTGCATTGATGCTTGGAGCACAGAGATATTGGAATACTTGTTTTCCTGGCAACAAGCAATATTAGCTCATGCATTTCAATTATATTGTCTCATTTGGGACCTTTTTGGAGTGTCTAAGGTCTGCTATATTTCTTTTTAAATAAATGGTAGAAAAATTCTTCAAGCTAGGATTTGTGGAAATAATCCAACTACATGGGAGTAAAAGCAAAATTGGTTTTATTAGGAGATATCTCTAGATAATCACCTTCTATATTCAGTTGCATTGCAGCCAAAGAAATTTTACTAGCCTCCGAAAATGGACCTCTAAAATTGTGTTGTGCATGTAACATATAGCTTCTATTCCAAGCGTACTCTTTCTGTATTCTCCTAATTGTTTTTATGTTTCTTAATACCCAATAACATTTCCCCCCATTTATGTAATCCATCTTGGAAATCTTATTCTGTTCTTATTGATCAATAGTTACAGTTGATGGATCTGTCTGAGTTTTCTCTGCGTGTTATTTATGGCTTACATGCCCTGCACAGACGTATGCAATCTAATGTTAATTGATGCTGGGAAAACACAAAGTTAGGTGAATCACTGAGGTAGAGGACATTAGTTCCATAGGAACAATGTCTGTGTATATGCACTAAGGAATGTGGCTC
Organism: Phascolarctos cinereus; assembly: GCF_003287225.1. NCBI lineage: Eukaryota > Metazoa > Chordata > Mammalia > Diprotodontia > Phascolarctidae > Phascolarctos > Phascolarctos cinereus. The sequence continues at coordinate 13,162,033 of NW_027556098.1, forward strand.
ATGGTAAGTAGCTGCTGCTAAGGTGAGTTAATGCCTCTGCGGTCAAGCAGTAACTCAGGTTTGATTATAATGTATTAGTGACTCTATTGCAAAATGATGTTGCTGAAGCTAGTATATTACATTCATGTGATGATAATGCATAAGATGTTTTTAATCTATTTAAAAATTTTCTTTGCCCAATTAATTCTTTTAAAGGCCATCTTTTAGCTGTCTCTTTTATTTGAACCTCATCCCATGCCCTATGTCACTTAACACAAGATTGACCATAATATTGTTAATATTAATACTATTATTAATAATGCTATCCTATACAGACAAGGATCTGATCACAAGCCAAGCTAGAAAGAATGATTACCACAAGCTGAATATAGAACAGTATTCATTCACTCATTATAGCAATAAACATTGATTAATTCTGTGTGCAGACTACTATGCTGGGTTCTGAGGGAGAAACAAAGCTTATGTAAGACATAGCCCCTCTCTAGCAGCATCTAGATGGTGCAGTGGTTAGAGTGCTGGGCCAGGAGTCACAAAGACCTGAGTTCAAATATGGCCTCAGACACTTACTACCTGAGGCATATCACTTAACTTCTACCTGCCTTAGTTTTGTTCACTATAAAATAAGGAGAAATAATAGCATCTACCTTCCAGAGTTGATGTGAGGATCAAACGAGATAGTATTTGTAAAGAGCTTAAAATGGTGCCTAGAACACAGTAGGCACTTAATAAATGCTTGTTTCCCTCCCTTCCTTCCTTCCTTTTATAGTCTAATTGTATGATAAACCCCAAACACAGAACCATGCTACACAGTACCATATAAATAGTAGGCACTAAATAAATCTTTATTGAACTCAATTGCTTGTTAACCTTTACAATGCCATGTGATTAGTACTTTGTTCAGTTGTGTCCAACTCTTTGGGGTTTTCGTGGCAAAGGTACAGGAGTGGTTTGCCAATTCCTTCTCCAGCTTGTTTTACAGGTGAGGAAACTGAAGCAAACAGGGTTAAGTGACTTGCCCAGGTTCACACAGCTAACAGTTGGAGGCTGGATTTGAACTCAGGAAGATGAGTCTTCCTGACTCCAGGCTTGGCACTGTATCCACTGTGCCACCTAGGTACTTGAGAGAGTTGCAAATTAAAGCTCAATGTGAAAAAGTTTAAGGGCAGGGGCGGGAAGGATCCAATTCAACAGTCTGGATGTGAAATTTTCACTGTAAACATTTACCCCACTGAAATCCTACAAAGTAGGGCTTGATGTATTGTTTTGTTATTGTCTGGACTTAAGAAAGTGATGGAGAAATAATGCAGATTAAATTTAAAAGTGTGCTGAGATTTTGGGAGAGTAGTTGCTACTTATTTACTAGCACGTCCCTGTAAGCAGGAAGGTCATCACTGACAGGAGGAAACAAGGAGGCGGTGGCATTGAAATGAAGCTTTAAAGAGGGAGAAGATATTCTGGGCATTCTATGGAACAGTGTGAGCACAGGTGTGTTCAGACTGCAAAGGATTAGCGTTTGTGGTGTAGAGTGAGCAGAGAGGGAGTGCCTTCTATAGGAAGTCCCCCCCAAATCCCCTGTGTTGCTAGTGCCTTGCACTTCAGAAATTACTTGGCATACTGTTCACATTTAATTTTTACATGTGTATTGTTTTCCCTCAATAGAATGCAAGCTTCTTGAGAATTGGGACCACCTCAATTTTGAGTTTCTCTCCTCTGTACCTAGCATAGTTACTGGCCCACACAGGTTGCTTAATAAATGCTTGTTGAAACCATGACCCCAAAGAAGAAAAATGAGAAGACACCCATACCCCAATCCTTTGCAGAAGTGGGAGGTCCATTGTTTTGGAACTTTATGTATATTTTCAGATTTTTTTTGATATATTCATCAGTTTTGCTGATATTTTCCTTAAAAATATATTTTTTTGGCTAAATAAGATGACCTTGTGGTAAGTAGAGGGAGGAGAGAGATTCAGGGGGAAATACTGGTGATAAAAAAGATATCAATACAATTTATCTAAAAAATAAGTGTTTGATGAATTAAACTGAATTGAATTGAAAAGTCAAAAATGGTATTAGGATTTTGGCCCCATGAGACAGGGAGAATAGTGAGGCCACAGCCTGAAATGATAAAGTAGAAGAAGAAGTATGGTTAGGGAGAAAGAAAACAATCCTAGTTATGAACATGCTGAATTTAGGATCTTAGTGGGACAACCGGCATGAAATGTCTTTGGGCAGAAGCTCAGAATACAAGGCATGCCTAGAAATAGAGATTTGGGAGCCATCTGCAAAGCAGTAATTGCTGTACCTATGGACATAGATAAGATTGTCAAGGGAGAGAGCTCAGAGAAAGAAGAAATCCTTGGAGAGATGAAGGAACATCTGTTGGTTGGAAGGGGTTGGAAAGAGGACAAAGAGCAAGCAGGCTCAAGAAAAAGAGAAGGAATGTTCAGAGATGTTACAGGAGAACTAGGAGAGTGTGGCGCCTCTGAAGCTGAAGCAAGAAAGGTCATCTAACAGGAAGGGGTACATCAGCAGCATCCAATGCAACAACATTGTGGACTGAGAAAAAGACCATTGAATTTGGTGATTAGGAGGTTATTGGCAATCTTTAAGAAGACAACTTCTGTTGAAGGTGTGGGGGAAGCTAGATTGTAAGAGACTGAGAATGAATGTGTAGGGAAGAATTAGAAAAGTGTGGTATAAACACCATTCTAAATAAGTTTAGCAGTGAATTGGAGAAGAGAGGCAGCCAGATGGGATCAAGAGGAGACTTTTTCAGATTGGGAAGAGCTTGAAATTTGGAGGATGAGGGCATGGGGTAAATGGGGATAGATGCTGAAGATACCTGAAGGAAAGGGGATTTTTTTTTCTGCAAGTTTGATTCTATATTTAGATGGTAATGTGGTGTGTCAGTGATGTATAGCAGACACATTCCCTGGTGCATCCTTCAGGGTGTTTGCTGAAGGGAAAGTTGCTCAGCAGAGAAGGCTATACCCAGAAACATCAACTAGCAGAATCACAGAGTGGCTCCTCTATTGTAATCCTCTCCATAACTGAGGAGGAATTCTCTCTCTACCTTCGTAAGTGACTAACTAGTTTCTACATAAAGATCTTTAGTGTTTAGGAAGCTATCAAAGCAGCCCATTTCCTTTTGGGACAGCTCTAATTATTAACCCCTTCCCTCTCCAATATTGAACGGGAAATTTGTCTTTCTGTAGCAACTACCCAGTGTTCTGCCCCCCCAGGCCAAGCTGAACAGGTCTCTTCCACATCATATGCCTTTAAATACTTGAAGAGAGCTATTATATCCTGTTAAGTCTTTTATTCTCTAGACATCTGCAGTTCCTTCAAAGGATTCTTATGTGATTTTTTTAGTCCTAAGTAGGATTGATTGGTAAACATCCTTTGTCTTCTGTCAATCTGAATCTTAGGAGTCTCCACAATTTGGATCTAGCATACCTTTCTAGACTTATCTTACATGATTTCCCTTCTCTCTCTGCATTTCAGGGCTAATAGCTATTTCTTGTACTTAACACTCCATGATATCACTGGAGCCATCTCTTCTACTCAGGGGTGTTCTGATAACTATTTAACAACTGGCTTTCTTAAAACACAGCTTCTTGGTTCAGTTGTGTCTGACTCATCATGAGCCTGTGTGGGTTTTTCTTGGTAAAGATACTGGAGTGGTTTGCCATTTTCATCTGCAGCTCATTTAACAATTGAGGGAATAAGGCACATGGGTTAAGTGACTTACCCAGGGTCACACAGCTAGTAAGTGAGGCCATATTTGAACTCAGGTTTTCCTGACTCCAAGCATGGTGCTCTATCCACTGCGCCAGCTACCTCCCCTATCTCCTAAAACATAGGACACACTTTTAAGTTTAATGTACATTATTAACATTTTCTCCATCAGTTTTTAAAGTCTAGACAATCAACAAAACAATGAATCATGTCCTGATTTGTAATAATTGCCTCCAAAGTTTAAATGTTCACACTGAAAATTTAACAATTGGCTCTGGGTAGCAAGTTTACTAGCTGGCTCCAGCAATCCCCTTCCTTGGAATAGACTCCTTTCTTACCTCTGAATCTTTTTCCTTTAAGGCTTAGCTCAGTTCTCCCCTCCTCTTCTCTCCTCTATTATTCTCCCCTCCCCTTGTCTCCCCTCCTCTCCTCTCTTCTCCTCTCCTCTCTCTCTTTTCCCTCTCCTCTCCCTCTCTCATTTCCCCCCTCCAACCTCCATGGAGCTTTCTTTGATTTTTCCAGTTAGTGCTTTCTCCCTCATAAATTACCTTGCATTCATTTCTTTCTGTGTTTATTAGATCTCTCAAGTACAATATAACCCCCTCCCCGCTTTTGGTGTTTGTAACCTTGCACCTAGCGCAATGACGCATACATAATAAAGAATTTGCACAATGCCTGGCACGTAGTAGGCACTTAATAAATGTTTATTGAATTGAATTGAGTGAGTTTTGTTGAATGGTGACTTGAACCATTGATTTTTTTCAGCCCACAGGATATTACCAGACCTGATTATAATATCTTAATGTAGTCTGACCAGGGCAGAGTGCAACCACATGCTTGGTATTGTATTTGTATGGTGTAATCATCAAAAGTCTGGATGAAGTCAGGAGAGACCTGAGTTTAATATCTGCCTCCTACACTGTCTAGTTTACTGTATGTGACCATAGTCAAGTCATATAAACCTCTCTGCCTCACCTGTAAAATAGGGATAATAATACCAGTAGTACTCAAGTTCAGATGAGATAATGCATGTAATAGACTCATGTAAATATTATCTATTTTTTATTTTTATTTTTAACAATGCAGCCTAAGATCACAGGATTTTGGACACCTTGTCTCACTTTTGATTTATTGAGCTTGCTGTCACCAAAACCCCACCAAACTTTTTCAAAAGCCTTTTGTTCTGCAACATTCTATACTTTGACCTTTGAGCTTCAAAACCAAGTAGGGATTTTGCATTTATCCTTATCATATTTCATCTTGCTGTCTTAGCTTGACAGTATCTTTTTGGATACTGATTCTGTTGTATAATTTGTTGGCTATCTCTTCTGGTTTTGTTTCATCTGAAAATTTGATCAGGCTCTCTATGACTTCATCTAAATGACTGACAAAAATGCCACTTAGTCCATTCCCATTTTACCTATTTGTATTATCATCCAATTTATATCTCTGTAAATGCTCCACAAGGATATTAGGAAAGTATTTTGCAAGGAATTTGCTACAATTTAGGTATGCTATGTCTATGGCTTTTACCTGATCAACTAAGCTAGTAACTTTGTCAAAAAAGGAATTCAGGCTAGTCAGACATGACTTGTTCTTAAAGTAACCATAATGTCTCTTAGAGATGACTGCTTCTCTGCCAAAATGCACGTAAGCCATCCTTTTATTTATCTATTTTCAATTGATGTCTTTTTGGTTTTTTACTAGTTATTTGCCAGAACACACACACACACACACACACACACACACACACACACACACACACACACACCCAAAGACCTCTCTGTCTTGTAACAAAAAAAACAGTTAAGCCTGACCAATAGACACAGTAGCTGTATCTGACAGCACATGCAATATCCTGAATCTCTAGACCCCTGCCTTTCAACAGAGAAAAAGGATTTATGTTTTATCTCTTATCAACTTATTATAATTAGAGTTTGGTAGTTTTTAATGTTTTCAGATTGACTGGTTGACTTAAACTGTTAGAGTGCTTTTAATATTTTCATTTCTATTATTGCAAATGGGTATGTTATTTTCCCAGTTCTGTTTATTTATTTTGCATCTGTTCATGTAAGTCTTTCCATATTTCTCCTAATTCCTCATCTTCATTATTTTTCATGACACAGTGTAGTTCATTGTATTCATGTACCACAGTTTATCGAGCATTTACTCAATTTTTGCGTGTCAGTATTTTGATTGATGTTTTTCCAGTATTTGGCTGCCAAAACTATGGATATGAGTATTTTTGTACAATGCATATGTACATATTTCACATGCATGAAATATAGGTACATATATCTATATATTTATATCAAATCTATCTCTGTTTTTGTCTATCTATTGTATGGCTAACTACATGAAATACTTATGGAAGAGTAGAAAAGAAACATTAACCTACTGTGAACTGATGACACCTCTTGGTTTCCCCATTTTCTTTCAAGACTCAGTTCGAATTCCACTTTCTGCAAGATGCCTTTCCTGCTTCCCCATACTGCTAGTGCCTTTCCCCTGAGACCATCTCCCATTTACACTGTATATATATATTGTGTGTTCATAATTGTTTTGTATGTGAGCAAACATTAGAATGTACGTTTTTGCCTCTCTTTGCATTCCTATTGCCTAGTACAGTGCCTGACACATGGTAGGCACTTAATAAATGTTTATTGGGTGACTGCCTGGGCAATCCTGGCCTCAGTTGAAAGGAGGTAGGCCCCCTTTTCTCATCTTCTTTGGTTTGTTATGTTCCTCACCTCAAAGCCCCAGAAAAAAATTATTTAAGGCTTAGGATTTGGCTCGTGGCAGGATTTCCTCATAGGGGCAGGGTGAAGAGTAGAAGACACTCAGTGTATATATAGTATGAATCAGGAATTCAAAAGAAATGCTAAACATAAAATATTCACAGGAGGTCATTGACAGAAAGACACACAACAGGATTCAATAACCGAACTTATAACCATTGTTACACTCTGCTCAGGTTGCTGATACTTAAACCCCAGCAGAAAGTAAAGTAGGACTGCTAAATAAGCATAATGTCATTACACCTCAGCTCTATGCTCTCACCTTAAAATCCATGTCTGTTAGCTAGCCAGATCAGGGCTTGAGTTCGTTCTCTTTTCAATTGTCATTTCCAGTGCAGAAACACCTCCCTGCCCCAAGTAGTTCCATTGGATATCTCAGAATCAAACGTGGATCATCATGAAATTGGGGTTCAGTCATCTGCAAAGGGGGAAAGCCAAAGCTCTTGATCCAGTCTCAGGCTTGCCCAGGTGAGACACATTGTTTAGCTTTTCATGTACTCATGGCTAGGGGTGTTTGGGTTGGAGAAAAGATTGGAGCTTCCCTTCCTCCCATTTCTCATGAGATGGGGCTTGGAAGGTCTTGTTAGGAGTTTTGGATGCTCAAGGAACTCTGAGAATGGCCAGTTTTTCCAAGTGTGTTCTGCCTGTGTTACATTACCTGCAGTTGTCATTGTTTAAGAATACTGAAACCCAGAAATAGCTGAGGTTAATGATGAATGCCAAGGGTAACATAAAAGAATTCTTTTAGTTTTGCTGGAGGCAAAGTGGAAGATGAAAGAAGAGATAGAAACACTGCTTAGGACAGATGAGATGAGGATGAAATGACAGAAAGAATGAAGAACTAGCTACCCAACTTCTCTTTTGCTTCTGTTTTCTCTGTCAGGGAGAATGATTTTCAGTCTATAGAAGATGGTACAAAAATGATTAACAAGGAATTGAAACAACCTAAAACAACTGAAGAATCTTTAAGAGCATTCAGGTAATGACACAACTCTACTAGTGCATAAACTTTGCAAAGTTTCAAAGAAGGAAATTTCCAAAAGAACGGAAAAGCTTCCACCCAATACAAATGACAAGGAAGGCATCTCTTGGTGAGAATGCTCTATTGCAAATGATGAAAATTTAATAATGCAAGAGGCAATCTTACATGGATGATTTTCTACAATAGACCCCATCTTTGTAGTCTTTAAAACTTTTCTGAAGTTTTGAAAATATAATCTCTTTAAATATTTATTGATTTAAAAAATAATTTGAGTAGAATAAAATCTAGCTTTGTGGTCTCTCAAAGTTAACATATATTAAAATTAGATTAAGAATCTCTAATAAATGTGACTACATAGGCAACTTTGTTCAGGGATTTGCTGAGTATAAACTTCGAGTGTAAAAAATAGAAATAAATACAGCATAGAGTTATACGTTTGTCTAAAGTATTCACCAGCATCACATGAGATGTACTGCACATAGTCCAAACAAAAGAAGTATTCCTTATTGATAGGGATGTGCCTTACATGCCCCATAATCCCAGAAGATATAATGAATCCATTGAGCCCTGGAACATCTTACTGCTTCCTTGATGAAATCCACAGCAATGCAAGAGATTGATTATGTTCTTGATCCACAAGGTGGATGAAAAATGTATGTTGTCTAGACTGTAGCACTTATTCAGTGCTTGCTGCAACAGTAGTCTATCCTTTAACAATATTCTCGTGTTAATATCTTCTATGTGTTAGCAAATTATGAACTGTACAAATCTAGGAAGACTCAAAATTAAAGGAACCAGAAATGCAGTGAAAAAATACAAGGTGAGTATGACTTACCTGCAACATGTCTTATGTGTAAGAAGTGGAATAGGGGCAGCTAGGGGGTACAGTGGATAAATTGCTGATCTTGGAGTCGGAAAGACTCATCTTTCTAAGTTCAAATCTGACCTTAGATACTTAACTAGTTGTGTGACTGTGGGCAAGTTACTTAATTCTGTTTGCCTCAATTCCCTCATCTGTAAGATGAGCTAGAGAAGGAAATGGCAAACCACGCTAATACCTCTGCCAACAGAACCCCAAATGGGGTCATGGAGAGTTGGACACTATTGAAATGACTGGATAACAATAACAACAAAGAAGTGGAATAATAGAAATTATAGAATACATGTATGATTAGAAAATTTAGGTGGTTGGTCATATATTGAGAATGAAAGACACCTTAAATGCCACAGTGGAGGCCCTGAGAGCCTAAAGGCCAGAGGAAGGGCTCTGGTATGTTGGGTAGTTCATTTCTAGAGGATTTATGGAAAAATATGAAATGAGAATCCTATAGCATGAGAAGGTATTGAGACCCTTAGAATCTGTATGGGTGAATGGAGTATCTGTATTAGTGAATTCACAAATCTAGCAGAGTATCAATGTAGACATAGGGATAGAAGGACAAATATGAAAACAGAGGGTAAGAAACCATTCTTGAATAAGTAGTATTATAGCAAAAGAATGAGAAATAGTGGTAGTAAGCAAAGCAAACTATACTGAAGAATGTCACAGATTAAAAAATAGAAGAAGGAAATCTCATTTCATTTTGGTTTTCATTAAAACTTATTATTTGGTGATGTAATGATGAGCTCACTGCTCTGGGCACATTTATAATCAGATCAAGGTAACCAGTACATTGTTCCAGGGCACTAATATTTATTTATTTATTTTAAAAATATATTTTATTTTTCCTCCAATTACATATTAAAATAATTTTTAAACTTTTAAAAAAAAGTTTTAAGTTCCAAATTCTATCCCTCCCTCTCTTCCTCCCCTCCTCCCTTTCTGAGATGGTAAGCAATCAGATATAGGTTATATATGTACAATCATGTAAAACATTTTCATATTAATTATTTTGTGCAGTAAGACTTCAATAAAAGAAAAAGAAAGTGAAAAATAGCATGCTTAAGTCTGTATCCAAACAGATCAGTTCTTTCTCTGGAGGTGGAAAGTATGCTTCATCATTAGTTCTTTGGGATTTTTCTTGGATCATTGTATTGCTGAGAATAGCTAAGTCATTCACAGTTCTTCATTGAACAATATTGCTGTCACTATGTATAATGTTCTCTTGGTTCTGTTCACTTCACTTTGCATCAGTTCATGTAAGTCTTTCCAAGTTTCTCTGAAATCATCAGTGATATTTAGAGATAATAATTTAACACAATTTTTTCTTTAGCAAAAACTCTCAAGTTTATCTGGCACCTAGCAAGAAGAATAATAATTAAAATAGAAATTAGTTAATAGAAATAGCTTGTAGGAATCTAAGAGAAAATCTAATGAGAAATTAATAGAAATCAGTTAAAATATTTTGGTCCTTTATTATTCATGAGTACAATAGTAATAGTTCCTCTGCCCCCTCAACTATGTCTTCCTTACTTCTTAAAGTATTTATTTTCATATCATGAATTACAAAATCAACATGAGAACACATTTTGTGATGTTTACTAGAGACACCAAAATTTCTAGCTATGCATAGACAGTTTCCTTTCAATAACACCAGACTCTTTTGTTGAGTTCTCTGGGAGTCCAAGGTCGGATGTGTTTTGAGGTTAGTATGTATATGTAATAGCTAAGTTTTGCTTATTTTATGAATACTTAGCACACTAAATATTCTGGATAAGTTAAATTTATATTAAAATTATTTGTGCAATTTATTTTATCTGTAATGACATAACATCCAGAATTTTGTGGCATACCCTTAGACAGCCATTACCCTAATAGACCTATGCCTATGATCCTTTAAAATCCTGAAGGTCTGTTAAATGCTTATTGAGTGAGTGATGCCAAGAAAATTAGATAGGCCATGTTTTTTCATTCTGTATGAGCTCTTCTTCCCTGAGTGATCTACCACCCCTTCAAGGCTATGTTTTATTCTACAGAGTATAGGGACAAAAATGGAGGCACCTAATAGATGCATTCTTGTAGAATAGCTGCCATGGAATCCAACACCTCTCAGAAACAGACTGCTCTGTGAGATTGGCTACATGTGTCCTGGTCAGATCACCAGGTTCAAGATTTGACCTTATACTGGTTGGCTTTTATAGGATAGTGGTGTGGGAGTAGAGAAGAATAAAAAGCATTGCTATCTAATTCATGTAATTCTTTAGAAGTGTGTCCATCATTCTTCCCCTCCCTCCATTTCTCCTTTACTCCTCTTTCCTATAATTACATTTTTTGGCTTTTTCACAGCTGGCTTTATTGCATATCATTGCAGCATGTAGCGGAAAGCTGATTGGATTTGGGGTCCAAGTACCTGGCTTTGACTCCCAGGGTTTGCTTACTTCCTGTGTGACCTTGGGCTAATTACTTAAGATCTCTGGATCTTTTTTTTCTCATCTGTAAAATAGGATTAGGGTTGAACAAGTTGTTTTCCAAGGCCCTTTAAAGGTCTGAATATCAAATTAGTAGGTAGTACAACATTGTGTGGCCAAGAGAATGAAGACTTTAGGGGCATGGGTGACACTGTCTTGCCAGTTAAAAGCAGCATCTTCGGAAAATAAAGGGGAATATTAGAAGTGAACAGTTAATTGAAAATATGGCATCTGAAAACAGAACCTGAATTACTAGCTAGAGGAAAGGCAGGCTTGTAGACTTAGGTAAAGTACTTCTAACAAGAACCAGTAATATATATGTGTCTGTAGACTTACATGTTTTATGTAGTGGATTAAGCCATTAATGGAGAAGGAAATAGAAGAGTGGATGCATATATACAAAAAGTCGGCTGTGAAGTGCAACAGGTACACAGAGGAAGAGCAGCGTCAGTGAAAGGACCAGTCAGTGACAGGAGAAATTCTCTAAAAAGTGGAGTATTAATACAATTTTTGTGCCTAGAGGTCTATAAACAAGTATGTATATGCCTAGTTCTTAATACAGTTAAATTTAATCTCAGAAGTATCATCAAGAATTGGACTTGCGACTGGAATATGGGCATCAAAAGAGATACTTTATTTAAAATAACAGGTTAGGTTCTGTATTTGAAACATGATTTGAAACATGGTAGCAACAGACTATCAGCATTGTAGAAGAGGTTCTGGAACTCATCAGGCTCAATTTAGATCATTGGTTCCTAACCTAAGCTCTGTGAACTTGTTTTCTAACATTTTGATATAAGTATTACAATGTAATGGTTTCATTTCACTTAGAATTCTAAGTATTTTATTTTATGCATTTAAAAACATGATTCTGAGAATTAGTCCATATATTTCATCAGTTAATAACTCCTATGTAAAAATGAGAAATGACCTAGAACTTTGAGGCTTAGGATCATCACTTAAATATAATTTCAGAAGATGTGTAAGAGACTGGGCAACTATAGAAATTAATGAAGAGATTTATAAATTGACCACATGGAATATTCCAATGCTTGTTTGTCTGATGTAATGTTTTGTATTACATAAAAAACACATGTTGTATTGGTATCACCTCCACTGAGAATTGGCTGAAATCAAGATTGTATTCTATATAATTAATTGGAGATTCCAGATAATAACTTCTATAAGAAAAGATAATACTAAAGGAGGAACCTGGTGTACTCTTTGCTATTAAGACATAGGCAAGGATTTCTATACCCTTAAAAGGAGTTTATTTCCAGACAAATTCCCAAACTAACTGACATGGCACCCATTTTTACTTTTTTTTGGTATCAAATCTACAAATTAATGCAAGCATCACAATACAGTAATCTTTTTTCAGTGATTTAATTTACTCTCATTTATCTTACAAGCAATTATATTTTAAAAATTAAATGTAAAAATGAACAGTTTAGACATAAAGGGAGATAGAGTCTGATTGTACATCAAGAAGACCTTTTTTTCCCGTAAGAAAATCGACAAATGAAAGGTAGTCAACATAGAAGACTTTATTAGACTTAGTAGAGGCAGAAAGAGAAGCCATATTGTGCTAGGATTATGGCTACTGCCTAAACTAGTCAAAAGAAAGAAATGAATGACAAATTTAGAAAACTTTACAAACCCAGTAGAAATTCACAATAGTGCAGTCACAAAGGCTTCCACCATCCAGACACATGCTCATTCTCCCTGTCTGCTAAAAGCAGAGCACCTGATATATTTTTCATTTGCCTTAATGATAATTTCATTCTTCAAAAGGTGAAGGAAGAAACCTAATTTGGTCAAGTAAGGAAGAACTGGTTACTAAATTCAAAATGATGGGATCCTGGGAGGAAAGAGTCATTCCTCTTTAGACTTCATGATAGATAAGAGAGGAGAGTTAGGCATGATTGGATATGCATCCTTGATTTTCAGAAAGCAAATCTCAAAGAATTCAGAAAAAGAATAGGTGGGATCCCATGGTCTAAAATTTTGTAGGGAAATACGATCCAAGAGGAATAGGATGGTCTTAGGAATGAAATTCTTATAATCCAAACATACAAAATTTCAACAAGGGACAGAAAAGTGAAACGTTTAAGGAAAACAATGCAGGTGAATAAGAAGCTCTTCAACCAACCTGAATTTTAAAATGACATGTACAGAAGCTCTATGGCAAGAGCAGGGTAACTAAGGATAAATGTGAAAGAGTAGCACCATCCTATAAAAACTGTTACCAGGGGTGCTAAAGCTTAGAATGAACTGGGACTGGTGATGGATGCTAAGGGCAACAACATAGAGGTTTGAGACAGTCTTGAAAGCTATGGAGAGACCAAAGAAAGAATGAGGCTATTGCTTGGTGTAGGCATGTTAATGATAATGGGTGACAGAGAGAAGGCAGAGCTACTATACCTACTTGACTTCTGTTTTTCCTACCAAGGAGAGCAGTCTGCAGACAGACAGAAGGATAGAATAAAAATATTTAATGCAGAGTTAAAAATCCAAGATAAGTGATAAGATAGTAAGAGAGCACATAACTCTCTCTATTAAGTTCAAGTTCCTAGGTTCCTAATGATCTGTCTCCTAGGATACTGAAAAAACTGACAGACATGATTTTTGAGCTGCTGTTGATAATAAAATCATTTAAACATTCTACATTTAAATCATGTAGAATGAGAGAGGTGTTACAGGCAAATGTTTCAGTTTTTTAAAAAGGGATAAAGGTAGAATTTTCAAACTATAAACTGGTGGGCTTAACTTCAATTCCTGGCAAAATTCAAGAACATATTATTAAAGGAATGACTTGTCATTCACACAAACAAAATCAATGCAGATAGAATAAAAAAAGAAATGAGTGGGAAGCATTTTTTTTTACTTCAAATATTTCTGATAAAATCCTGATCTCCGTGGTATATGGGAAATTATTATAAATCTATAAGAATAAGAACACATACCAATAATTAAGAGGCCAAAGGATGTGCACAGCTTATAAAAGAATGCAAACTCTTAACAGTTATATGAAAATGCTCCAGATAATCAATAATAAGAGAAATACAAGTTAAAACAATTCTGAGGTTTCACTTAGTAGCACTCAAGTTGGCAAAGAAGATAACAGACAAAAATAATCAATGTTAGAGTGACTGTGGGAAGATAAGCATGCTAATGCACTGTTGGAGGAGCTATGATTTAGTCCAACCTCTTTGGAAATCAATTTGGAATTATGGGAGAGAAATCATTACACTCTTTATACTCTTTGGCCAAGTCATCAGTACTGGTCATGTATATCTAGGAATCCAAATACAGACAGTAAGGTCCCATATATGTAGTATGTATACACATACATACACACATATCTAACTATATAAGAAATATGGGGTTTTTTAGATTTAGATTTTTAATTGTTTTAGGTTTAATACTGTGTGCTCACTATTAAACCTAAGGATAAGTGTTCTAAGTATCCTCATTTTACACATGGGATTCTAGAGGACCAATGATGAAGCATGTTAGCCACCTCCTGACAGAGATGTAGTAGACTCAGGGTTCAGAATGAGACATATATATTTCACTTCCTTCCGCCATGCCATGATGCTTCTTGCTGCAGATATTTCTTACCAGTGTTCTTCTGTCTTGCTAATCATGACTGATTTCTATTCCAATGACTGTGCCTCAGAATGCTAGATGTCCTGTTCCACCCATTTCCCAGTAGCAGTGCCAATTTTTGACATCCACCTAGTTGTCATCAGTGGTTACTCCTTTTAGCAACCTGACCAGCTCTAAAATCCTCTGTTTCCTGTCACCCACAGATAGATATGGACTAATGTTGACCAACTACCATCCACTCCCACCTGCCCCAGAGGGCTTTTTCTCTTTTGGGAATACTAAGAAAAAACAGATTTCCTGCATCTCAGTCCCTAAACTCAGATCCACAGGTAAGTCAATGTGGTCACACTAATGGCCAGTCAAAGAAGCAATGCTTACGAGCATTGTATGGGTGGAGGGCTTTGTTTTACATGGTCTTACATAGGCAACCTAGCTATAGAATCACCTGGAGATGTCATTTCACAATAGCCTTTCCTAGCTGGTTAGTTAAGGAGGGCAAGGTCATAGCTCTAGCATAAGCTAGCATAATCAGATCATATACCCTTGATTTCCTAAGGTTATTCAAGTTTCATTAACCTCATTTTATAGACTGTAGCTTATTTATAGTCCAAAGTGTGGCCTTGGTTGATCTCTTTGAGCATCTGATTTACATATGCAATGGTTTTGTGTGTTAGTAGTCTTACCTGTGTAAATAAAGAATGGTATAATAATAATAGATTGCATTTAAGTAGCAGTTTAAGTTTTGCAAAGTGCTTTACAAGTATCATCTCATTTGATCCTTACAACAACCCTTTCAGGTAATTGTTATTATTCTCCATTTTATAAATGAGGAAACTAGGACTGAGAAATTAAATGACTTGCTCACATAATTGGTGAAATTCTAAGTTGGGATTTGAACTGAGATCTTTGTGACTCCAAATTTGGCAAGCTCTTCTTACTCATTGTGTATGCTACTTAACTGCCTCAATGAGGGTAGTGAACTAAGGCATGGAATTTTGGGGAGCAGAGGTGATTAAGAAACTTCCTCTTACTCCCCATTATTCTGTACTCACGGAAGGTGGACTTGAATGAATTCTGTATGAGAGCACTAGAGAATCTTCTTCCTCATTTTTTTTTTGGCTAGGCAATGAGGTTAAGTGACTTGCCCAAAGTCACACAGCTAGTGTGTGTTAAGTGTCTGAGGCTGGATTTGAACTCAGGTCCTCCTGACTCTAGCTAGGGCCAGTGCTCTATCCATTGCACCACCTAGCTGTCCTTGAATCTTCTTCCTCATTATGTGTGGAAGCAAGCAGGGTGATTGTGGAAAGGCCACATTTCCTCTCACTCTTATTTGAGTGTTTTCTCTGTTTTTATGAGTGGTTTTGGTTGATATTGTAGGGTCACATCTCTGGCTATATTCCTTCTAGGAGACTGGCATCATGGTAGTGTCACCAGTGTTTTTTATCTAGGAATGCAGAAGTGATTGATAAAGAGACCTAGGCTAACATTATCCACAAAAGGAAATCTGCCAGTGATGAAAAAGTGCCCATAGGCTTGGTTGCCTGGTGCCAAAGACCCCTGGCATTTCCAGAGGCTCAGAAATTTCTGGTTAGTGTTAGGCACTGGAATGGTCTGCCCTTCCTTCCTTTCCTTCCTTCCTTCCTTCCTTCCTTCCTTCCTCCTCCTTCCTTCCTTCCTTCCTTCCTTCCTTCCTTCCTTCCTTCCTTCCTTCCTCCTTTCCTTCCTTCCTTTCCTTCCTTCCTTCCTTCCTTTCCTTCCTTCCTTCCTTCCTTTTCCTTCCTTCCTTCCTTCCTTTCCTTTCCTTTCCTTCCTTCCTTCCTTCCTTCCTTCCTCCTTCCTTCTTCCTTCCTTCCTTCCTTCCTTCCTTCCTTCCTTCCTTCCTTCCTTCCTTCCTTCCTTCCTTCCTTCCTTCCTTCCTTCCTTCCTTCCTTCCTCTTCTTCTGTTCCTCCCTTCCTCTCCTGTACCTCTTTCCTCACCTTTCCTCTCTCTGTCTCTCTGTCTCTCTCTCTCTCTGTCTCTCTCTCTTATTGCTGATCAACATGAAAACTATGACCTGCTCCTTTTCTGACTTCAGTTGGTACCCATTCATCTTTAGCCTGACCAGCTCAGAGTCTCATCCTCAAGGGATCCTCTAACCTCAGCCTCTGTTAATAATAGAGATTACAGGTGTGTATCACCACTCTCAGCCCTACTGATGGTTTAAAAGATAGGCTCTTCAGTCATAGCACATGGACTGAGCTTCAGTGCTCCCTGCCTCCCTTCCCTGTCATTTTTCTGATAAGGTAAACTTTTGGACCTTGGGCTTGTCTCCAAAAAAAGAAAGAATGAAAAGCAACTGATAAAATAACATAATTGTAAGTTAAATAAATATTATTTAGCTATGGTGAGGTCTCTCAAGAAATTTTTTCTTACACTTAACTTAATGATTCATGCTTTTAGCATTTAGGAAGAAAACACATAAATCTGAGATGATATTATCATTACCATCATCATTATTATTGTTATTCTCCCATGGTATATATCCCCTGCCAAATAGTTATAGGAATTCATCATTTTTACAGATGGAATTATATCACTTAGAATCTCCTATACTTGAATACTTTCATTTTTTGTCCCCTTCATTTCTTCCTTATAGGGAACAGTTATTGTATCATTACTTAAAGAAATAAATTATCTTAACTCTTTTTTGCAGGCTGTTGCTTTTCCCTGCATGGAGTTCGACTAAATCTTTCTGTTATACTGATAGTAAATGCCAGTGTATAGTTATAAAATAATTAGTTTTTTTCTCCTCTTCTATCATAATTCAAATGTGATAGGACAAGAAATCTTATCATTTCTACCTCTACAACATCTCTCACATCCTTCCCTGTTCTCCACTCATATGATCCTTCTCTAGTTCAGGCTCTTATCACCTCTTTCCCAGACTATTGCAATAGCTTTCTAATTGTTCTCCTTTCCTCAAGTGTCTGCCCACTCTAATCCATCTTCCATGTAGGTCTGCCCATATCACTCCTCTAGTCAATAAACTCTACTTGCTGCCTATTACATCTAGGTTGAAATAAAACTCCTCTGTTTGGCATTTAAAGCCTGTCAGAATGTCTTTAATCTATCCTTCTTGGATTATCATTCCCATTCATACATACATGTAGAGTTCTAGTCATTTTCCTGAAGAGCAAATCTGATCATTTCATTTCTCTATTTCGATAAGCTCCAATGTCTGGATTTAAAGTTACAATTTAACTATAACCTACCTTCTGGACTTCTTGCTCTTTTTTCTCCTCTGTGAGTACTGAGGTCTGGCCAAACTGGCCTTCTTGCTGTAATGAGGCAGTTACACAGTGTAGTGTATCGAGACCTGGAGACAAGAAGATCTGAGCTCAGATGTGACGCTTATTAGCTGTGTGACCCTGGGTAAGTCACTTAACCTCTGCCTGCCTTAGTTTCCTCAAACTGTAAAACAGGGGTAATAATAAAACCTATCTCTCAGGGTTGTTGTGAGGATCAAATGAGATAATATTTAACACAATGACTTGCATGTAGTAGGTACTTAATAAATGCATATTCCCTCCCCCTGTGTCATACATAGCACTCCATCTTTTGACTCTCTACTAGTATGTCTTTCATACATACACCCTCTTCAACTTGGTCTCAGAATCCCTAATTTCTCTTAAGGCTCATCTCAGGTGCATTCCCCTT
The DNA here is from genome assembly GCF_003287225.1 of Phascolarctos cinereus. Lineage (NCBI taxonomy): Eukaryota > Metazoa > Chordata > Mammalia > Diprotodontia > Phascolarctidae > Phascolarctos > Phascolarctos cinereus. Next base: position 13,180,208 of record NW_027556098.1, read on the forward strand.
TATATGAGGGTGATTCCCTCCCCCTCCCTGGTGCTACTGCCTCCTCCTCAAATCACATTGTATCTCTTTTGTCCATCCATTCATCCATCCATCCATAAACATAAACATGTACACATAATATATTTAAAAATATACATACAATACACACGTCTCCTCTGGGTAGACAGCAAGTACCTTGAAGTCTACAGTTTTCACTTTGCTTTTATGTCCTTAGTATCTAGCACAGGTGCCTAATAAATGTTTGTTGATTGATTTATTGACTAATGAATATATATCTGCCATTAGTCAAAGATCTCTCAAATTCAATTATGTGTGCATGGTTCTAGGTTTCTCCTGTTCTCCTATCTATATTTGGAATTATTTTCCAGCAATTGTGATTTTGTTTTTTTTTAGTTGAGTTTAATAAATGTTTTATTGATATTTTCTGTTTTTACATCACATTCATTTCTGAATTTTTTTTGCTGTACCACACCCAGAAAACCTTCTCTCATAAGAAAGACAAGAACAAAAATAGTTCAGCAAAACCAACCAAAATGTTGACTACATTTCACAGCATGTACAACATTCTTTACTCATACTTCCCCACCACTGTGGTAAAAGGAGTGAGGTGCATTGTCTTATCTTTTCTCCAGGGCTAAGATTGGTTATTTTAAAAAGATAAAGCATTCATTTTCATTTTATTGTTCTTCACATTTATGTTGTTTTAATTATTATGTATATTGTTTTTCTGCTTCTGCTCACTTTGTTCTGCCTTAGTCTATATGTCTTCCCACATTTCTGAAGTCTTCGTATTTGTGATTTTTAATAACACATTAATATCTTATTACACCCATGTTCCACATTTTGTTTAGCTGTTTTCCAATCAATGGGCACCCATTTACAAGTGGAGTCTTGATTTTTATATCCCCTCACCAAATCATTAAGGAAAATGAAGAATGTGATTCATAATGCTAGGAATGACCCAGCAATGAAGCACAGCATGACTCCCATTGATTTTTGACATTGATCCATTAATCCTTATTCTGTACTCCAGACATTTCTTGAAAAAACAATTTACTTTTCTTTTTACAAAAGTTTCCTCAGATCTTCAAGTCTCTGCTGGCTCAATTGGTAGCCTGTTAAGTCAGGAAGCACATGTTAAATTTCTAATAATAATTAAGCTTTCCATGTTACCATCATCATTTTCTTATTTGTCAGGTTTTCAGAATATATAAGATGCTTCAAAAATATGGAAGATAGAATTAGTTTTAAATTAGAATAGAATTTAATTCTGGCCCCACATCTGTGAGGGAGTAGGTAGAAAAGAGTATTTTAAAACTATAGAATGAAGCCTTTGATACTTCTTGAATGAAAAGAGGATGATGTTTCCCCCTTCAAATTGTGTGCTCCTTTCACCTCATTGCATTGCTTCCCTGTTGTGTAGAAGTACAATTCAGGAATTTTTATTGAAAATAGCAGCTGGGGTATTCTCCGGGACAGCATAAAGATGATTCTACATGCATTTTAATAATGATGATTATGATGATGATGATGATGATGGTGATGATGATGATGATGATGATGATGACGATATAAGGAGTATGTGGTGTGTGGGTGCTGTTTTGTTTTTGTCCATGTAGGTTATGTGTGCCCACATGGATCTGTCTAGATGTGGTTCACAAGGAGGCCAGAAATATATTTCTAGCATCTTCTCTTACTACCTTTCTCCAAGAGAGGATTTGATTCCTGCTAGGAGGAAAAAAAAGAGGTTGGGGCCAGAAGCTGGCCACTGTGCTCTCCTTAGAGAGGGGGCACAGGGCTAAAATTATATCTCCATGCTCTCTTAAATACTGTTAGTCTAGTGAAATAATTTTTAGGCTTCAGATGCACTCTTGATCACTATACTTTAATGGGGTAGAAATATCCCAAGCTAAATCTTTGAGACTTGACTCTCTTTCTACCAAATACCAGTTCCAGAATGAATACACACAGTAAATAGCAAATAAGCTTATTTATCCTAATACATAACAAACCGGAAATTAGAGAAAGTATATGTAGTAGATAATACAGAGTGAAGGACCTCTCCCATTGCGAGTAAGATAACTCAGATCAAACAAGGGAGAGAACTCACCAAAGCGGAATTCCCCTAAAGTCTCTACTGGAGCAAGCTGGAGTTGAGGACATGATAGAGATTGTCAACTTCTGTACATGTCAGCTTCTTCACAGAGTCTTTCTCTCTTGAGAGGCCTGAAGAGAGACTGGAATGGTGTATTTTTTTCTCTCAATACTAGAAGCCAGAAGAGCATAGATCTCTTTTCTCTAGCTCTCACCAATCCTGCCTACCCTTCATGCATGGCATTGAGTAATCAATCCACCAAGTGAGGAGAGAGTTCCATTCAATTGGCCTTCTGAGCTGTGGGTTATGATGATGATGGTGGTGGTGGTGGTAGTAGTTGTCATGGTGAAGTGGATAAAAGGCAAGAGTTGGAGTTAAGAAGACCTGAGTTTTAATCCTGCCTCAGATACTTTTTAGGTATATGACCACAGGCAAGTCTCTTAACTGCCTTGTGTCTCAGTTTCCTCCTCTGTAAAATGAGGATGATAATAGCGCCTTACCTCACAGGGTTGTTGTGAGGTTCGAATGAGTTAAGATATATAAAATGTTTAAAACCTTAAAGCCCTATGTAAATGCAAGTTACTATTATCGTAAATATTTTTGTAAGAAAAGTTTTATTAATTAAAACATATTAAAATAATTTAAGTTAATTTATGCTGTTTCTTTTACCGTGATGGGGAGAAAACCTAGGGAACATCCCATTAACAACATAAAGTAGTAGATTAGATATAAGAATGACTGGATGAACATTGTTATAATTATTTTTTTAATTAAGGGTTCCTTCATTAAAATAAGAAGGAAGGCTGTTGGATGGTGCAGAGTGGGATTGGGTTGTTAGGGCTGTGAAAGAGAATTGTTAAATATATGTTTAATAGCAATTATCTGGGATATAGAAAGTGGCTGTTAACTTCTTCCTTTAATGGGATATACTAATTTTTTTCCTAAGGCTTATTATGTCAGATTGTGTTTTTTTTAATGGTTTTTTGAATGTTGAATTTCTTCACATAATTTCCATAACTGAGTAATTCTTTCTATCTGTGTGCTCCTGTACCTTTGATCTCATAAATGTAATATGGTATGTTTGGTTGAAATAAAATGTGGCAAATCTCATAAGGCAATCCTGTTATAGGTTTGTCACAGAAAGGGATTTTGTCTTCTCTTGATTTTGTCCTATGTGGATATTTGAAAATATAGAAACAATAGCAATTAATGACATTAAAATGACAATTCAATAATGTTGACTATTTTTAATCCTCTCTTCCATAGTTCTAGTTTAAAACCGTCTTTCACGTGGATGAAATAAAGAAAAAAGGAAGTGAGGTCTAACAGAAAGAGCCCTCAATTTAAAGTCAGGAGAGAACTGGGATGAAATCCCATTCCAGACATCTCTGAGGAGTGTGACCTTAAACACATACCTTTTCTAAGCCTCAATTTCCTCATATGCAAAACGTTATACAGGGGTGTTATATAGAAAGGTCTTTGGAAACCCTAACATATTATATAAATGTGAGTTGCTACTATTTTTACTCCTCCTCCTATAACTTTTAGTATTAGAATTGGGAGATATAATTTTAATTGGATGTTATTTTTCTTACATCCAGTCAAATCCATAAGCTTTCTTTTCTATGTGAGAATTTCTTTCCTACCTCCTTCCTTCCTTCCTTCCTTCCTTCCTTCCTTCCTTCCTTCCTTCCTTCCTTCCTTCCTTCCTTCCTTCCTTCCTTCCTTCCTTCCTTCCTTCCTTCCTTCTTTCCTTCCTTCCTTCCTTCCTTCCTTCCTTCCTTCCTTCCTTCCTTCCTTCTTCCTTCCTTCCTTCCTTCCTTCCTTCCTTCCTTCCTTCCTTCCTTCCTTCCTTCCTTCCTTCCTTCCTTCCTTCCTTCCTTCCTTCCTTCCTTCCTTCCTTCCTTCCTTCCTTCCTTCCTTTCTTCCTTCCTCCCTTCCTCCCTTCTTTCTTTCAAAAATTTGCCCTTCTCCAATCAGAATATCTCTCCTATTCTCCACTTTCAAAGATCATGAGAAGGGGCCCAATAACAATGCGTGATAGTTGTTTTGACCCTCTCTGGATACTCTTCATCTGGGCCAGGTTATTGAACTCATCAAGGCAGCTAAGTGCTCACCTCTTGGGTATCAATCAACTCCCTCTTAGCCGTATTTGTTTGTCTTTTATTGTGCAAATATTATTCTTTTCTAGCAAGAAAAACAGAAGCAAAATGACAGTTGAGCAGTTCTTTTTTCTATCATTTATGCTTGTCATTCTGTTGAGCAAAGTGGTGATCATATTTCTTCTTTGAGCCTTCTCTTTCCACTAAAATAGCTAAACAAACCCTTTTAAAATTAGACAACTTTCCTTGCTGGACACAGCACGTTCTAGGCTTTAGAACTCCTGACACTATTCTTACAAGACTTGTCATGCTTTTGTATTCATTCTATTACCAGCCCTTGCTTCCTTCTTTATTGAAAGGTTGCTGAATTCCCAGTCCATCTATACAATTTCCCCTTTTCTTCCTCATTAGAAGCATTTCCCGAAGAGCTTCCCATACTTGCTAGGCTGACTTCCTCTATAGAATTTTGACCAAGGGAAACCCGGTTTTTTTGAAGCTTTTAAAAATTGGTCCTCCCAAAATCTAGCATGCATGTTATATTATTCCTGGCTTTCGTCTCCTCAATTGTGAATTTTAAGATGGAGTGGTCACTTCCTCCCAAGGTTCCTGTTATTTCTATACCAACAGTCCCTCCTTGTTGTTGACACTCAAATTCGGAACAGAATTTTCTTTTGGTGGCTCCTTTACTTTTTAGTGGCTAGGGGAGAGGGACTGAACCTGAGATTTCATTGGTATAGGGAATTCCAAAATGAGGCAATGACCTGGTGATTCCTTCTCTAAAAGTATGTGCTTAGAGAATGCTTAGAGCACTGAGAGATTAAGTGATTTGCCTAGGATCACATAGCAGGTATGTGCCAGAGGTGAGCTGTGAAGCCAGGTCTTCCTTGCTGTGAAGCCAGCCTTGTATCCACTACCACATGCTGCTTCTCAGGGCCCAGAGAACAGCTATCAAGCAAGGGGGAAAGGGGACGGGGAGGAAGGAGGATATCTGGCACCTTAAATATATTCTTTGTACTTTTGTGGGGAAGTTGTGACTAGGTCAGGGTGTGCCAGCAGAGCATTTGTGAAAATCAGCCATTAACACAAGTCCTTTTCAGACATGTATAAATATGTATATATATATATTTATAAAATATAAAGATATAAAATATAAAGATATAAAAATATATTTAAATATAAATAAACACAATAAACAAAATATAAAAATACAGAAAATATAAAGATAGAAAAGTATGTATATGTATATACTTTGTGCATATACATGTAAAATATATGTCTGTATATAATTTTTGTCTTTGACCTGTGATTTTATCAGTTTCACCAGTATGCTCTCTTGGGGATTCCTTCTATTGATGTAAATTGGTAGCTTGTCTGGAATTTGGAATCAGAGGTGAGGGGGGCACTGAGAGGTTAAGAGATTTGCCATGTGATCATAGCTAGCATGTGTCAGAAATAGGACTTAATGTAGCTTTTCTCGACTCCAAGGTTGACCCTCTATTTACTATGACATTCTACATCTGGGGAATCAACAAACAGATATTATTGGATGACTTCATCAAACAGGGCCCTAAAAGTTATTTTATTAGAAGAGGGACGTGAGCTCTGAAAAGAAATGCATACAAACAATACCTGTGCCCTGTACATTGTAGGTATTGTTTGTACAAATGGGTATTTTAATTCATATCAATGTACATGTACCAAGATTGAGTCACTTGAATATAAATTCTGCTGAAAGAGAAGTCTTTTAGAAGTTGGTTACTGGTTCTGAAAAATCATCCCCTCCAGAACTAAATTGGGTCTATGTTTGGATTTGATGTATATGTTAGAATTTATGTAGCCAGGAGGGACACTGGCCAGGAGCAGGATGGTTACCTGAACAAATATACTAACTTCCACTTTTCACTGCTACTGTCTCATTTCCTTATTAAGTCTTTCCGTTTCTCTGGTTTACCAGCAGTCTGGGGTGAGGATATCTTAGAAGTCACAAATATTGAGGAAACTATATCAATAATTGGTTTTCCCTCTCCCCCTGTCCAATCCTCAGCCTGAACTGAGTATAATATCCTCTTCCTTTTTAGTTAGTTGTCTTCCCCTCTCATTCCCAAATCATATACATTGGCGTGGACACAAATAATTCGAAATGGTCCTACATGTTAATAGCAATTCATAATAACATACTCATGCAAATAAGCATTTTAAGAAATTAGCTTCCAGTAGCCATTACAGCTACAGGTAGGGTTGAACTCTTCCCTTCAGCTGTTCTTCTATGGTTTGGAAGAGAAGCAGGAAATTTAATAATTGGATAGGAAAGGGGGAGCTAGGAGCTTAAAAAAAAGAACAAAACCAAAACCCCCTGGATAACATTTCATTTCTCCAGTAAAACAGAGAGAACTTAGGTGTAGTAAATTGCATTCTACTCTCACCACCCTTGGTCCGATATCTCTTTAGATTGAATTTCTTCTAGTTTCCCTACATGCCCTTGCTGTACCAGGAGGTCTTAACTCTGTTTGCCTTTCCTTCTTTACATCATTGGAACAGTATTCAGTCCTGTCTTCCCACTCCTCTTGGGAAGGAAAAGCAGGGAGGGCCAATGCGGTTTGCAGCTAGGGTTTTGGGGATCCTAATCTCTCTGTCTCCATATTGTTTCTTCCTGACTTGGCTGTTCATCAGAAGGAAGTTCCTGCCAGGTCCAAAGCCACAAGAAACTTATAGCTTAATTTAAGCCTTCAAAAATGAAGTCAATTAGAAATGAGTTGAAATATCAGGGGTTCAAGAACAATTAAATCAATAGGTTCATAGGATCATGGAATCAGACATTTTGAGTTGGAAGGGATCTCAGAGGCCATCTAATTCGTGGTAGAAGCAATAATTTACCCCTGCCCCATGCAAGTTAAGCTATTTTTTCCTCAAAAGCTATTGAAAGCATCCTGGAGACTTGATTGGCTCAGGGGACTAAAATCTCAGGCTATTGTCTGACTTCCTGGTTGCCTGAGTACAAAGAAATCATAAAGCTCTCCAGATGCTCTCTACTATGCTTGGCGTGGTTGAAATGATGGACATTTCAGGTAAGAGAGTTCTGCTCAACTGAATCAACTGAAGACATCTTCAAAGCTTATTATCCTTGTGGAATATCCTTTTTTCCTGCTATACCTACGTTAATCTCCTTCTGTTAGTGATTTAATGACCTACCAGCGTTTCATTTTTTTCCAATATTGAACCTAAAGTATGAGAGGTCTGTCCTGAGTCAGGCCCAGAATAGAACTTAATCCAGAACCTTCATTTTGCAGATGAAGAAACTGGGGCCCAGGAAGTGAGTTGCTTTGCCCATCCTGTAAGTCGTATTGGAGTTTGACAACCAATTAAAATGCTTTTGAGTCCAATTTTGCTATTTAAAAAAAAATTAAAGTGGTTAAGAAAACTAATCACGTTGTCACATGTGATGAAAGCGTGTTTTGTTTTATTCATTTGTGTTGTTTTTAAGTCCTGAGTTATGCTTTTCTTTACTGTTGGCTAGGGCCCATCTTTTTTTGGGAGTTTTGCCACACATAATAGAAATAAAACTTTAGAGGTCAACTATATAGCAAGAGCTATTTCTACATAATGTGATGTGATAATGAACTATCTCAAGCCACAATGCAGAAATTCTGGGAAAATCCAATCCACAAGTGAGTTTACAGCTCCTCCACTTTATGAAAGGTTTAGACTTTGTGGTCAGCATTGACGTGTCAGATACCTCAAGGACTTGCTGGCCTTGGCAGCCTTTGAATAAGGATACACTGTTCTTGAGTGAGCAGCCAGAGCTATTTACAGGTGTATAAAACACACACACACACACACACACACACACACACACACACACACAAATACACACAGAGCAGAAAAAAACCAATTCCCTGTCCTTGCTTTCTGGCTCTGCCTCAATCCCTACTTGCTATAGACAAGAAGCCTAAAGGACTTTTCTGCAAAGACAGGCTTTAGCTTGTTGGCTGCAGTGATCTGACACGAAAGCTTGCCTAATGCCCTGTTAAAATTACATGTTGGAAAAGGAAATGTGTGTTACCCATTTAGTTGAACCCTCTCCTTTTTTGGATAGGGTTCAAACCCAGAGGACAGACTTGAGAATGAGTTTACAGAGCAAATGATTGATTTCACAAGCACAGAGAGCATTACCTGACCCTGGGAATTAATAGTTCCTTTGAGTAGAGATTGTTGATCATTTTTGAAGAAACCAAAAATCAACAGCTACTCTATTCTACTGACTAAAAAAAGAGCTTGAAAAAAAATAACGGGCTTCGCTAAGGGTTTTTTTGTTTCTTGTTTTTCCTTTTTCTTTAACTGAGATACTTGCTTTCAGGAGCAGCAGAGTTTGGAAAATTGAATTGTGGGCTGATTTTGTACCTTGAAGGTTTGGTTGTGAAGAACAAGTTTACTTTTTGTAATAAGAAACTGCCATAAAATAGGGAACTGCAATAAAGTTGGAACAATTCTTTTGGAAGATTTAATAATCAGTTTTTTCTTTAAGGTACCACAATAGGATTTTATTTTTTTGATTGATTTTTGTCTAGTACCCATTTGCTGGAGGCTTCTTTTTGTCAGGATCTTGCCTTTCAAAAAAGTCTTGAGAGGATGATTTTCTCAGGGCATCGGAAATTCTTAGTTCAAGCCACACATGACAGGCTGCAGTATGCTTTTCTGTGCATTTTCTGCTGTGTTCCATCTCTGATTTCTTGAATGCATGTGCTTATTATTGATATGGAAGGGTTTTTTTTTGAAGATAAGATTCTTTGAAAAAAATAGAATGAATTGCAGTATGTTCAGGGAAATGATAGTTCATACATGTAAATATACTGAGCTTTATTTTATTAAAACAATAAATGGGCTGTAGGCAACGTAAAGCAAATTGAGATTCAGCATTTCTCTAGTTAATTGGGTTGCAATCTTGATTCTTTTTCCTTTTTCCTTTCTCAAATTATTACTGAAGTTATACATACACTTTGATTGAATACTAGTTTAACTGTGCTTTTATTATATGTTTATTTAATTTCATGTTATATAGCTTTTGTTTTTACTTCACAGTCATTTCTGCATATATTCTTACCCCTTCTCCTTTCCCTTAACTTTGTAATTGAACTTTCCCTTGTAATAATAATAATGATGATAATGATAGTGATAATAGAAGCTAACGTATATATGTATGTGTGTGTGTGTGTATATATATATATGCTTTCAGGTTTGCAAAATGCTTTACAAATACTATCTCGTTTGGTCCTCACAACAACCCTGGAAGGTAGGTGCTATTGTTCCCATTTTACAGGTGAGGAAACTCATGCCAACAGAGGTTAAGTGACTTGCTCAGGATCATGTACCTAGTAAGTGTCTGAGGCAGGATATGAACTTGGGTCTTCCTGACTCCAGGTCTAGGGCTCTATCCACTGTGCCACCTAGCTTCCTCAAATAAAAGCTGATTAAGAAAACAAAACAAAACACCTCTCATATAACTGTGGCCATATACAGCAATATAGATAACATATTGCTCTCCTAGTATCTTACTGCCTAGAGCAGGCAGGTATATTTTATTAGCTGTTCTCTGGGTCCATTATTGTTTTCTTTTTAAATTATGACTCACTTAGGTTATCCTTTCATTTACAATGTTGCGGTCATTATACCTATTTTTCTTCTCGTTCCATATCAGTTCATACACTCTTCCTTTGTTTCTCTGAATTCCTCATATTCATCATTTCATACTGTGCAATAATATTTTATCATATTCATATTCAGTTCATTTAGCCACTCTCTAGGACTTTAATTTCTGAAGTATATCTTAATTCACTATTAACCTTTACATTTTCTCCTAAGGACTGAAGGGGTTCATATTTCTCAACTGAATTATTTTTCAGTGATGTTCCCTAGAATAATCATAATAGCTGATATTTATTTATGACCTCAGAATCCTAGGAGTAATCCTGAGAGTCTATGACTTTTAATACTATTGCCCATGATTCCCCACCTGGTAAGCTTCCTCCGATGTCCATTAACTTTTCAGTCATTTTTTCAGCTGTGTCTGACTCTTTGTGACTGCCTTTTGGGTTTCCTTGGCAAAGATACTGGAGTGGTTTGCCATTTCCTTCTCCAGTTCATTTTACAGATGAGTAAACTGAGGCAAACAGGGTGAAGTGACTTGCCCAGGGCCACAGAGCTGGTAAATGTTTGAGGCCAGATTTGAACAGTTATTGCCTCTGGGAACTCAACTTTCCAGGCCAAGTAAAGAGTTGAGGAAGTAGTTCAAAGGAGGTCATCCATAAATATCAGCTATTATGATTTGAACTCTGGAAGATGAGTCTTCCTGACTCCAGGCCTGGCACTCTATGCACTGTGCCACTTAGCTACCCATTGATTAACTAGTTGACATTATAAAAAAATTACTAGTTAATATTACAGAAAGGGATATTTACTGAACAATGACAGAAGTTACAGAAAAAATGACGAGCATGTTCTCACCTCTTCACACACTAAATCCTGGGTGATATTGGGCTCAAACTCAAAGAACAAAGGTAGTTAGACACAGGTGTAGTGAACATGTGAAGCTAAGGAGTACCTGATGACTGGTCCAGGAAGTCCTTTTCTCTCCTTGTATAGTCTCCATCTAATTTGCTACTAGATGTGCAGTTGCCACTGAGTGAATTGTTCCCATTGTGCAGCTGGGCTAATTACTTGTAAGATGTCGTGTCTCAGTGGATGGGTCAATCCACTGTGGGACTGTGTCAGACAGGCTGCTCCTCAAACTATTTCCTCCCTGAACTCAGCTATTGCTGTTATTAGCTCTGGTTGTCTTTGCTATTGGCTCCAGTTGTCAGGGGGATTTTTGATCCTCCTCAGACCTTTCAAAGTTCAGAAGGTTGTAATCTGGTTCATTCCACTGCTAGATACTCATTCACCTAAGGTCAAAAAAGAATAAAGAAATAGGCATTATACCCTCAGGGACACACAGCAACATGCCTCACTCAAAAGGTGACAGGAGAGAGAGGGAGAGACCTCCTAGAAATGTTTTATGCACTCTCAGTTTTGGCTTGGCATCTGGTGAGTCGTTCCAGCTTCTTAGCCAACAAGAAGACTTTTCATCATCATCATCATCATATAGTAATTAATAGTCCCTTAGTCACATATGGCCAGAAACTGCTTCCCTAAAGTTCCACATTTTGAATTGGCAGTAGGTGGAGAATGTTGCACATGATTTGTATAACTCACCATGAATGGCAAATCCATTTATGTTCTAAGGATTGGGCCCCTCATTGGCCAATTTGCCATTCCATATGTGTGGTGTGTTAAGGTTTACCAAGCACATTTTACAGATGTTATCTCCTTTGGTCCTCATGGTAACCCTATTAGTAGGTTCTACAAGGATTAGTCCCTTTTTAGAATGTGGAAAGTGAAATTCAGAGAGGACTAGTGACTTGCTGTAGGTCATAAAACTTGTTCAGTTGTGTCCAACCCGTGGATGTCAGGTCCTTCTGTCTTCCACTATCTCTGTAGCAAGTGTTAAAAACAGAATTTGAACCCAAGTTTCTTTTGATTCCCAAGTCCATGGGCTCTTTTTTGCTTTACTGTGCTGCTGTAAGATTTCAGAGGAATGGGTCCATGTTTCTTACATCCATCCTTTTCTTCTTATTTCCAGTGTATCCATTGTAGATCACTTCCCATCATCTCATACCTACCCTACCATAACAGATTATAACTAGTGTTTCTACTTCTAGGGTCTCCTCCTTAATCTTGTACACTGTACCCAGTTACTGTTCCTATAGCCCCTCTGTGATCTTGTTCCTGCTAGACTCAAAGACTTTCATTGGCTGCCTATTATTTACTGGATACAATCCAAACTCTTCAGCTTAGCATTGAGGCCCCTTGGCTGACTTTTTAAGCTTTATCTGCCATAACTTCCTTCTATGTTCTAAAGGGAATCTGGATTAATTACTGTTCCCAAAACATGCATTACATTTTCCCACCTCAGCACATTATGCTTGTTTTCCTTCTGTCTGAAATCCTCTCCTTCATCTCTCATCTTTGCTAATGGAAGCCTCTCTCATTGTCTAAGGCCAAGCTCAAATGCTTCCTTCTCCATGATGATTTCCTGCTTTCATCAACCTAATGTGAATTGATCCCTCCTTTTTTTGTACTCTCACAGCCTTATATGTATATATATTTTTGTATATATACACATATATGTGTATATGTATATATGTGTGTAATGCCTTATTTATGGTGTTATACACATATGTGTATGCATATATGTATATGTGTGTCACACATACATACACATATATGTATAATGCCATAAATAAGACATTACATATATCACCAGTTCAGCTCTTCCCTATATATAATATACATGGCATACATACATATACCATATACATATGTATAATATACACAATGCACTATTATACATATATATGTAATATAGTAAAAACTATATACAATGAATATGCCATATATACACATATGTATACATATACATGCATAACAGCACAAAATGATATATGCTCAATGGTTTTAGAAAAACATGGTAAGACTTACATGAAATAACGGAAGAGTGAAATGCTCAGAACCAAGAGAAGATTGTATACAGTAGCAGCAGTATTGTTTTAAGAGTGACTTAGAGTGAATAAGTTATTTTGACTATTATAAATACCCAAATTAACCATAGAAGACATGTGAACAAAGATACTATCTGCATCCAGAGAAAGAACTGATAACTAGAAGTATGTATAGAACAATTTTACATATATATATATATGCATATATATGTCTAATGGATATATGTGTAGTGTGTTAAGGTTTGGAGGGTGGAGGGTAGAAAAAAAGAAGAAAATTTACATGATAATTTTGCTATATGTTTGAAAAGAATACGAAGTTGTGCATAGTAGATTTGCAATTTCATGTGCAATCATCTCTTTATTGTGCTGTGTTATGGAAATGCTTGTTTTATTCCATAAATGAAAAAAAAGATAAAATGAGATAATATTGGTAACGTGTTTAGCAAACCTTAAAGTGCTATATAAATGCTAATTATTGTTATGTACACCTATGTAAATCTTAAACATATTCAGAAACTGAAATTGTTTTAATATTATTTATTATTGAAATTGAGGAGAAAGAACTTAATAAAAAGAAACCCTCTAGTGAAAAAAAAATGCTTGTTGATTAAAAAATCAGACTCTGTCAGACCTTCAGCAATTCACCAGTACTCACTTTCAAAATCTTGCCTTTATAAAATGTAATCAGTCAGTCAACAATTATTTGTTAAATGCCTACTGTGTGCCAAGCATTGTGCTAATTTCTGGGGATACAAGAAAAGGCAAAGACTATTCTTGTTCTCAAGGAGTTCACTGATTAAATGGGGAAAGAACGTGCAAACAACCATGTACAAACAAGATAGGTACAGGATAAATTGGACATAATCAACAGAGGGAAGGCACTAGGGAACATTAAGGAAGATTGGGAAAGGCTTGTTGTGGAAGGTGAGATTTTAGATGGGACGTGAAAGAAGCCAGGGAATCTGGGAGGTGGATATGATCAGGGAGAGCACTCCAGGCAAGATAGGCAGCCAGTAAAAATGCGCAGGTTCTGCAGATGGAGTGTTTCAAGTGAGGAACAACAAGGAGGTCAATTTCACTACATCACAGCATACATAAATAGCGGTGGGGAATAAGGTATAAGAAGTCTGGAAAGGGAGAGGGGCTTTGAATATAAAGTAGGGTTTTAGATTTGATCCTTAAATGGGGCTGGAGGTGACATAGTCAGAACTGTGTGCTTTAGGAAGATCACTGATAGTGGAATGGCGGATAGATGGGAGAGGGAAGAAACTTGAGGCACAAACACCCACTAGTAGGCTATTGCAACAGTCCAGTCATGAGGTGATGAAGATATGCACCAAGGTAGTGGCAGTGTCAGAGCAGAGAAGGGGGCAAATACAAGCAATGTCATGAAGGCAAAATGACAGACCATGTCAACAAATTGGATATGACTAGTGAGAAAGAATGAAGCATCAAGGATATTGGTGGTAAGCTGGGTGACTGGCAAGATGGTGTGCCCATGACAGTGTTTGGGGAGTTAAAATGAGGAGAGGATTAATAGAGGGGAAGACAATATTACCTCGTTTGAACTCAGTACACTAAGCTATGGCCTTTATTCTTTTTGCAAACTGCCAATTCTTCCCTGATCAGTTCCTTTCTACTCTCCAAGTGAGTAAATAAAAAGGATGTATTTTCAACCACCAATATAAGAAACCTAGGGCAACCTTTACACCATGATGAGACATTGGGAGAGGACATTGGTCACAAGTGAGTGTGTGTGATTATCTACTACCAAAGTCCTAGTCCAATGTCTCATCATGGTGTGGAGGTTGCCCTAGCTTCTTTATATTTTTGGTTAAAAAGACATCCTTTTTATTTTCTTACTTATAGTCTCACTTGGAGACCAAAGGGAGCAAATATGTACATATAGATAGAGATATTTGATAGTGTCGAGAGTAGTCATAAAGCAATTTCTGCCGTATATTTTTTTTGTCTGTCAATAAACATTTAGCAGCTAGGTGACACAGTGGATAAAGTGCTCAGTCTGGGATCAGGAAGACTGAATACAAATTTGGCATCAGTTACTTAATCGCTGCAGGATTGTGGACAAGTCACTTAATTCTATTTGCCTCAGTTTCCTTATCTGGGAAAATGGGGATCACAATAGCCCTACCTGCCAAAGTTGCTGTAAGGCTCAAATGAGGTAATATTGGTAAAGTACTTAGCATAGTGCCTGGCACAGAGTAAATGCTATATAAATGTTAGCTATTATTATTAATATAATATTATTTATTAAGTTCCTGCTGTATACCAGAAATTGTGCTAAGCACGTGAGATTCAAAGCAAGATAAAAGACAATCCTTGCTTTTGAGGATCTCACAATCTAACAGGGGAGACAACATGCAAATAACTATGTATATTTAAAAAAACCTACATACAGGAAACAATCAGCAGAAAGAAGGCATCAACAATGAATTAGTGGCCCAATTTTTTCACATCATCTCCAACATTTATCACTTTCCCCTTCTATCATTTTAACCAATCTGGTAGGTATGAAATGATATCTCAAGGTTGTTTTAATCTGCATTTCTCTAATCAATAATGATTTAAAGCATTTTTATATTACTATAAATTGTTTTGATTCCTTCATTGGAAAACTGTTCATATACTTTGACCATTTATCAACTGGGAATGACTCGTATTCTTATATATTTGACAAAGTTCTTTATATGTTTTATATATAAGACCTTTGTCTGATAAACTATCTATAAACTTCACTGTCTCCTCCCTTCCCCCCTCCCCCCATTTTCTGCTTTCCTTCTAATCTTGGCTATAATCTTGTAGAAGGTAGGATTTTAGTTGGGATTTGAAGGAATGTGGTGAAGCTGGGAGATAGATGAGGAAGAAAACAAGCCATGCCCTAGATCCTCTGTGAACCCTTTTTATGCCTTTGATACTTTTTTGTCTTGCCCTTGATCATGAGAGCCTGGGAACTGGGAGACAAGGAGCCATGGAAGCCCACAATTTCTGGGTTTCTGGTCCAACTTACTGTCTGCTCCTAAACCCTTACTTATATCTTACTTCCTCATTCCCACTGTGTTACTTCACCATGACAAAGTTCTGATTGTTATTACTGGCCCCAGTATGAACTTGGTGATTGTTTCCAACCAAGCCCTTTGGTTTTCCCAGAAGGGGACCTAGTAAGCTGTCTGGGGAACCAGTGGTACGGGGAGAGTAGATAAACACTTACATTAGAGAACCAGCAGTAAAACCCTTGGTGTAAACTTTGCCTCTGACATGTAACAAAATGAAATTTGTGAACACAGCAAATTAACAGAAGCACTTTAAAGGCAAATATACACTTATTTACTGCAGTAAAACTTATTAAAAAAATCAACAAAAATTCTGAAACTGAAAATACAGGGAACTGTTGGTGATTGGCATTGTGATGCCTGCACGAGTTTCAGCTGTCATCCCAATAGAGTTCTGATATGATGATCAACACGGCTTCAGTGCTGGTGGGTTGGCTGAATTCCCAGCCTTTGTTGGTGATTTTGTCCTGCTACTTCATATTTAGTAGTACTTAGAGGTGATGAAACTGCTTAAGACTCCAGATGTGCCAAGATTTTAGAGACTCTAACTCTAGCTGCGTAGATTTTGCTTGTTCTCAAGCTAGTTGCTCCTTTGACACCCTCATCTGTCACTGAGTCTCCAAAAGGACTTTTTGACCACATCGATTAAGTTCCAAATGTTTTTGTTAATATTCGTTCAACAAAGATTTATGGAATACCTACTACTATAAAACACTTTGCTTTATGATAAGATGAATACCTTTTACTATCTTTGCTCATGATGATCCATTAGGGAAAATAAAGCAAGTACAAAAATGATGATAATACCAGGGAGAATGTGATAAATGTCATAGGAGAAATAAAAAATGGTGTGATTAGAGAGATTTGAGGAGGGAGAGATGACTGGCAGAAGTGTTTGCTGATTGACTCAGCAACCTTTGAATAATTATGAAGTAAAGGAGAGGGTCTTTAGGGTAGGAAATAGGCAAGAGTACTGACTTTCAAATGAACAAGCAAACAAACAAAAAACCAAAAAGGGACAAGGTAGAACCTTCAAAGTATAGGCCAATGAACTTAACTTTCATTCCTGGAAACATTTGAGAACTTTTTTTTGTAAATAGTGTTTTTTTTTCCCAATTATACATATAGTTTTCAACATTCATTTTTATAAGATTTTGAATTCCAAATTTTTCTCTCCCTTCCCTCCCACCTCCCCAAGACAACAAGTAATCTGATATAAATTATACCTGTGCAATCATGTTAAACGTATTTCCACATTAGTCATGTTGTGAAAGAAGAAACAGTTAGGAAAAATATCAGTATAATTGACCACATCAATAATAAAACCAACTGAAACCACATAATTATCTTAATAGATGCAGAAAAAGCTTTTGACAAAATACAGCACCCATTCCTATTTAAAACATTAGAGAGTATAGGAATAAATGGAGCTTGCCTTAA
Source organism: Phascolarctos cinereus (assembly GCF_003287225.1). Classification (NCBI taxonomy): domain Eukaryota; kingdom Metazoa; phylum Chordata; class Mammalia; order Diprotodontia; family Phascolarctidae; genus Phascolarctos; species Phascolarctos cinereus. The sequence goes on from NW_027556098.1 coordinate 13,197,507, forward strand.
AATAAGTAATATTTATTTAAAACCATCTGCAAGCATTATCTGTAATAGGGATAGGCTAGAAGCCTTCTAAATAAATCAGAGGTGAAGCAAGGGTGCCCATTATCACCTCTATGATTTAATATTGTACTAGAAATGTTAGCTATAGCAGTAAGAGAAGAAAAAGAAATTAAAGGACTCAGAATAGGCCACAAATGAGGAAACAAAACAGAACTATCACTTTGCAGATGATATGATGTTATACTTAGAAAATCCTAGAGAATCAAATACAAATTACTTGAAATTGTTAAAAACTTTAGCAAGTTTACAGGATACAAAATAAACCCAAATAAATCATCAGCATTTCTATATATTACCAACAAAGTCCAGCAGCAAGAGATAGAAAGAGAAATTCCTATTAAAATAAGTGGAGACAATATGAAATACTTGGGAGTCTACCTGCCAAGATAAACCTAGGAATTATATGAACACAACTATAAAACACTTTTCATACAAATAAAGTGACATCTAAGCAATTGGAAAAATATTAATTACTCATGTGTAGGCCAAGCCAATATAATAAACATGACAATTCTACCTAAATTAATCCATTTATTCAGTGCCATACCAAAGTATCAAAAATTAGTTTATAGAGCTAGAAAAAATAATAACAAAATTCTTCTGGAAGAATAAAAGCTCAAAGATATCAAAAAGAACAAATGGAAAAAAAAGACTGTAAACTGTATTATAAACTGGTGATTATCAAGACAATCTGGTACTGGCTAAGAAATGGAGTGGTGGATCAGTGGAACAGTTTAGGTACAAATTACATTATAGTAAATGACCATAGTAATCTAGCTTATGACAAACCCAAAGATCCAAGTTTTTGGAACAAAAACTCATTATTTGACAAAAACTGCTGGGAAAACAGGAAAACAATATGGCAGAAACTAGGTACAGGCCAACATCTCACATCATACACCAAGAAAAGGTCAAAATAGGTACATGATTTACACATAAAGGGTGATACCATAAGCAAATTAAGAGGGCATGGAATGGTTTATCTGGGTAAGGGAAGAATTTAGGACCAAAGAAGATATAGGGAGCATTACAAAATGTAGAATAGATTATTTTGATTATTTAAAATTGAAAAGTTTTTGCACAAACAAAATCAGTGCAACCAAATTATAAGGAAAGCAGAAAACTAGGGGACAATCTGCAATAAGGATCTCTGATAAAGGCTTCATTTTTCAAATATATATATATAGAGAACTGAGTCAAATTTATGAGAATACAAGCCATTCTCCAACTGATAAATGGTCAAAGGATATAAACAAGTAGTTTTCAAAGAAATGAAAGCTGTCTATAGTCATATGAAAAATGTTCTAAACCACTGTAGATCAGAGAAATGCAAATTAAAACAACTCTGAGGTACTATTTCACATCTGTGAAAGTGGGGCTGATGTGACAAAAAAAGGAAAATGTTGGATGTTGGAGGGGATATGGGAAAACTGGGACAGTAATGCATTGTTGTTGGAGTGGTGAACTGATCCAATCATTCCAGAGACTATTTTGGAACTATGCCCAAAGGGCTATAAAACTGTGCATACCCTTTGATCCAGCAATATTAATCTATATCACCAAGACATCCAAAAAAAGTGAAAAGGATCTATGTGTATGAAAATATTTATAGCAGCTCTTTTGTGGTGACTAAGAATTGAAAATAGAAGAGATGCCCATCAATGGGGAATTGGCTGAATAAGCTGTGGTATATGATTGTAATGGAATGTTATTGCTCTATGAGAAATGACAAACAGGATGATTTCAGAAAAACCTAGAAAGATTTACATGAACTGATGCACAGTGAAATGAGCAGAACCAGGACTGTGTTGTACACAGCAAGAGCAATATTGTTCAATAAAGAATTATAAAGGACTTAGGTATTCTCAGCACTACAGTGATGCAAGACAATTCCAAAGGGCTAATGGATGAAGCATACTATCTGCCTCCAGAGAGGGACTGATGTTGATGGAATAAATACAGAAGCATGCTATTTTTCACTCTCTTTCATTTTTTTTCTTTTATTTGAGTATTTTTGTACAAAATGACTAATATGGAAATGTTTTACATAAATTGTGCATGTATAATCTGTGTCTGATTGCTTACCATGTCAAGGAGCGGGGAGAGCAAGGAAAGAGGAGTAGAATTTGGAACTCAAAACTTTAAATAAAAATGTTAAAAAATTGGAAAAAATATAAAATGTCAACCCTGGAGAGTGGTTGAAGCCTGCATTCCAGGTCACAAAGATAGACCCTGAGATAATGAATAAAGAAAAACTTCTCAAATTAATCTAAAAAAAAAATAGAACAAAAGGGGGAAAAAAATGAAAAACCCCAAAAACATAAAACAAAAAAAGTGAAAATAGTATGCTTTGATCTGCATCCAGACTCCATAGTTCTTTTCTTTGGATATGGATAGCTTTTTCCATCATGAGCCTTTTGGAATTGTCTTAGATTACTGTATTGCTGAGAAGAGCTAAGTCTGTCATAGTTGATCATCACACAATGTTGCTTTTTTTTTTTACTGTTTACAATCTAGAATTTTTTTAGGTAGAACTTATTTTTTAAAAGATAGTTTGTGAGCATTTAGAAAAGGAAGCAGTAATCACTATGAACTAAAAAGGTTCATCAAAAAAAAATAGGTCATGCCACAACAGTGCCCTTTTTTGTTTCTTACTTTTTACAAAGTACATTTTTATTGATATTTTCTGTTTTCCCTTTACCTAAATTCTCTCCTTATCCTTCCTCCTTCCGCTCTCCCTGACAGCCATCTCTCATAATAAAGAATTGCCATTTTACTTTTGGTACAATTATTAGATTAGGAGATTGGAGAAATGTAACATATATGGCATAACTAAATTTCAACAAGCTATCTGATAAAATTTATTGTGCTGTCCTGGAGGAAAAAGTGGTGAGATAAAGCCTAGATAATAATACCATTAAGTGAATTGTGTGTTGCTCAATGACAGAACTCAGAGGGTAGTCATTAATGTCTACCTGGAGGGAGATCTCTAGTGGAATGAAGGCCTTTAGAGTTCTGATCCACTCAGTCCACTTATCAATCAAGACTTTAGAAAATCACTTTTTTGCAAAAAGAGGGAAAGGATCCACATATACAAAAATACTTATAGTAGCATTTTGTAGCAAATAAATTGCTATAAATGTTTTTGTACATATAAAACCTTTTTCTTTCCTTTTCTTTTTTTAATCTTTGTGATACAAGCTTAGAAATGGTATTCCTTATACCACCGGCACCACTATGGTATCACCAAATATAAGTACATTTTAGTAAATTTTGAAGGATGGTATCAAACTGCTTTCCAGAATGATTGTATGAATTCATGTCTTCACCAGGAATGCATTAGGGTAGATATCCTCCAACAAGTATTATTTTCCTTTTTTTTTTTTGACATTTTTGCCAATCTGTTGAGTATGAGGTTGGAATCTCAAAGTTGTTTGAATTTGAATTTCTCTTATTATTAATGACTTGGAGCATGTTTGTGTATAATTATGATTGCTTGTCTTCTTTTGAGAAATATCTGTTCATATCCATTGACCATTTATTTATTGGGGAAAAGCTCATATTCCTCATTGTATCCTATCTATCTTGTATAATTTATGTATTTTTGTTCTAATTATCTATATATTTTGTATATGAGATCTTTCTCAGAGGAATTTGCTGGAAATATTTTCCCCAGTTAATTGTTTCCCTTCAAGTATGAATACATTGGTTTTGTTTGTGGGGAAAAGAAATTTGTATTTTAAATTTTATGCAACCTAAATTGGCCATTTTAAATTCTCTGATCCTCTCTGTCTCATATTTGGTCAAGACTTCTTCTCTATCCGTAGTTGTAAAAACTATCTCCTACCCTGTTCTTCTAATTAGCTATGGTATGAATATATATATATATATATATATGTATATATATATATACATATATATATATATACACACACACACATACATATATATACACACATATGTATACACACACACATCTACATGCACACAGAGAGAGAGAGAGAGAGAGAGAGAGAGAGAGAGAGAGAGAAAGAGAGCAAGTGTCAGAGAGTCATATATCCATTTGGAGTTTGTTGTGGTATATGATAAGTGATGTCGCTCTAAACCTAATTTTTGCCAGATTCTTTTCTATTTTTCTAGCAGTTTTTATGAATATTTATTTGGGGGTTTAATCAAATACTTAGCTGCTATGTTCATATGATTCTCTTGTGTACCTAATCTGTACCACTAATCATTTATTCTTTTTTTAAAACCAGTATAAGTTTTGATAACTGCTATTTTATGCTATAGTGTGATATTTTTCTTTGACTCCTTCCCTTATTTTCCTCCTTCCCTTGTGCTCCTTGACTTTTTGTTTCTCTAGATGAATTTCATCATTTTTTTCTAGTTTTATGAAATAATCCTTTATTAGTTTGATTTGTATGGCACTGAATAAGTAAATTAATTTAGACAGTATTGTCATTTTTGTTATGTTGGCACATGACCCAACAAAAGCAAAGGCTATCTCTCCAATTATTTTTGTCTCTTTTGATTTCTGTAGAGAGTGTTTTGTAGTTACATTTTTTTTACATAGTTCCTGTGTGTGTCTTGGTACGTAGAGTCTTTGATACTTTATACGTTTTGTATTTATTAGAAAAAAAAGCTTTTTCTGTCTCTTTCTGCTAGGTTTTATTGGTAGTATACAGAGGGGCTTATGGTTTTATTTTATATTTGCAACTTTATTGAAGTTATTAATTATTTCAATTAATTTTTGGTTGAATCTTTAGAATTCTCTAAACAAGCCATCAGTGAAAAGGGATAATTTTGTTTTGTCTTTATAAATGCTCATTCTTTCATTTCTTTTTGTTCTATTGTTATAGCTGGAATTTCTAGAACTTTAACCAGCAGCAAAATTGGACAACCTTGCTTTATTCCTGATATTATTTGAAAGACCTCTAGCATTTTCCCAACAAAATAATGCCAGCTCTTTGCTTTATATAGCTGTTGGTTACTATATTAAGTCCATTTATTAACTTTGCTTTCCAGTGTTTTTTTTTCCTGTCAGAAAGGAGTGTTATAATTTGTGAAAAACTTCTACATCATGCAGAAAAGTTTTATTGTTTTTGTTACATAGATATGTATATGTATGTGTAATATATATATATATATATATATACACACACATATATATATATACATATATATATATAGATGTACGTCCTATTATATTTATAGGCTTCTTATATTGAACCAGGCAAGCATTTCTGGTATAAATTAAATTGGTCATAGTATATAATTATTTAAATATATTATTTTAGTCTCTTCACTAATATTTTTATATCAATAGCCATTTGAGATATTGGTCCCTGGTCTTTCTCTGCTTCATCTTTCACTGGTTTAGTTATAAGTATTATATTTATGTCATAGAAGGTATTTGGGAAGATGTCTTTATTTTTCTAATAATTTGTATAATATTGGAGTTAATTGTTTTTTGAACGTTTGATAGAATTCACTGGTAAAGTCACATGGTCTTTTAAAAAAACTTCCTTTATGGCTTGTTCAATTTATTCTCTGAAATTGAATTATTAAAAGTTTATATTTCTTTTTTAAAAAAGTAATCTGAGGGGCAGCTAGGTGGCACAGTGGATAGAGCACTGGCCCTGGAGTTGGAAGGACCTGAGTTCAAATGTGACCTCAGACACATAACACTTATTAGCTGTGTGACTCTGGGCAAGTCACATAACCTCAATTGCCTTGCCAAAAAAAAATAATCTGGGTATTTTTTAGTTTTGAAAATATTTTTTCATTCCTTTCAGATTATTAGTTTTCTTGGCATATAATTGGGAAGAATAGTTTCTAATAATTTCTTCAACATTTGTTATGATATTTTTGTTAGTGGATTTGATATTCAAATTAGATTTTCTTTTTTATCAGGCTATTTTAATATTATTTACAAAACAGTTCTTAGTTTTATTTACCAATCCAGTTTTTTTTAAATCTCTTCTTTGGTTTTCAGAATTTCTGTTTTTGTCTTTATTTGTTTTTTTTTTTAAATTTGTTTTCTATTTTTTTTTAATTGCATGCTCAATTCATTGATCTGGTACTTTATTTTTTGTTGATGAAAGTGTTTAGAGTTATAAAATTTCCCTGACATATTCCTTTGCATATAAGCCAAAAGTTTTGGTATGTTTTTTCATTGTTATTTTCTTTGATAAGATATTTTCTTTGATATTGTTTTTATGATACTGATTTTTAGGATTAAATATTTAGCCTCTAATTGATTTTGAAAACAAGAGCTGATCCATGCTTATCTTGATTACAGACATCTTGTGCTAGTCAATTGGAAAAAATCATAGGGAAATTAAGAAGCATATTCCAAGGTCCAGTTCCAGTTGAGGACTGAAACAAAAGTGGCCAGAGTGTCACTGGGGTAAAATTAAATCATTCTTTGTTTCTGAGACTAAAACTTAAGTACCTTTTCCCAGATAATTATTTGACCTAAGGTGAGAAATTACTCCCATTCAATGCTTCATGTGAATGTGCACTACTGCGAAATCTACATCAGGGGGCTCAATCAAAGAAACATCCTACTAGTTGCATAAAGGATTAGTGAGTACTCATTTTCTCAGTCCACCAAATTCTCTAAATCTGCCCTGTAACTAAATGGGTGAAGGTGCTTGGCAAGAATTAAAAACAAAATCCTTCCCTTCCAGCTCAAAATATTTGTTATAAATTCCTTCCTTTCACAAGAAAAATGTGTTTGTCAGCCTTCCAAGGCTTTGGACCATCCTTGTTGTTGTTATTTAGTTGTTCTAGTCATGTCCAGCTTTCTGTGACCCTATTTTGGCGTATTCTTAGCAAAGATACTGGAGTGGTTTGCATTTCCTTCTCTAGCTCATTTTACAAATGAGTAAACTGAGGCAAACAGGGAAGTGATTTGCCCAGGGTCATCCTTGGCCCTTGGACCATACTGCCCAGGTATAAATGGGCAGCTAGGTGCCTTGGTGGATAGAACACTGGACTTGGAGTCAGGGAGACTCATCTTCATGAGTTCAGATCAGGCCTCAGACACTTGCTAGCTGTGTGACCCTGAGCAAGTCGCTTAACCCTGTCTGCCTCAGTTTCTGCTTCCCTAAGGTGAGCTGGAGAAGGAAACAGTGAGCCACTTCAGTATCTTTGCCAAGAAAACTCCAAATGGGTCACAAAGAGTTGGGCAATACTGCAAAATGACTGAACAACAAAACCTGGATATAATCAATATTATATTTATGGGAAAATAATGAAAGCATATTGGTTTGAGACTTAACAGACCTGAGTTCTAGTCTAGACTTTTCTCTTTAAGCCTCATGTAAATCTGGGCAAGTTGAGTAACTCCTCTCCACTCTCAATTTGCTTATTTGTAAAATGAGGGCAATTGAATTTTTGATCTCTGTTGTGTCTTTCACCTTTATTTTATTTTTTAAAAAAATCATCCTTATACTGAATTGCTGGGTAAACCGGAGCAAGGTGCTTTACTTTTCTAAGACTCAGTTTCCTCACCTGTAAAATTAGGCCTTGGGCCAGATGATAAACTAAGCTAAGGTATCATTCTGCTCTCATATTCAGTGATAACTAAAGTAGCACACATTGCTGTGCATATTGAAACTATTCATATTTAAAATGATGGACTATAATTTATCTGCTTAAATGCACATTTAACCTAATTTGCTTCATAAAAAACACACATTAAAACTAGGATACTAAATACATCACAATTACTCTCATTTTTCACCTTATACAATTATCACAAAGTATATTTTCATTGTAATTATCTGATTTTGGTAAAATTGTAATGAATCATTCAGGTAGACTAGTACGAAACTTAATTTGCCCTGATCTGCCTGAAACTTGGAGATACAAAAGCTGTGCATACTGATTGGAAGAATCATAAATTTTACCACGTGCAATTATTTTGAACATGAAATGCTTTGATAAATTTGCCTGTTAAATCATTTTGCCTGTTGAATTTGAATTAAGCATTATTTTGTACCCCTTAAACCCATGTTTAGGGCATGGGAAGCTAGGTAGTGCAGCGGATAGAATGCTGGGCCTGAAGTCAGGAAGACCCGAGTTAAAATTTGGCCTGAAACATTTACTGCCAGAGTGACCCTGGGCAAATCACTTAATCTCTATTTGTCTCAGTTTCTTCAACTGTAAAATGGAGATAATTATGCCTACCTTGAAGTGTTGTTGTCAGTGATCAAATGAAATAATATTTGTAAAGTGTGAATTTGTAAAGATGATATTAGCACAGTGCCTGGCACATATACATACTTCTTCCTTTCCCCATTCCAGCCTTCCTGGTTTATTTCTGAAGATACGATACTCCAAATTAGGGTATAGAGACTGGGTCTATGATTTCATTGGTGTAGTTTCTTTCAATGGGGAAATTCCTCTCCCAATACAGGCCAGCATCTTCTCTGCAATTTAGTCTTATGAGAGTTGCCTAGAACACTAAGGTTAAGTGATTTGCAGCTGGGTGTCTCAGTGGTCGATTAGACCTGAGTTCAAATCTAGTCTCAGACACTTACTAGTTGTGTGACCCTAGGCAAGTCACTTAACCCTCTTTGCCTCAGTTTCCTCATCTGTAAAAGGAGCTGGAGAAGGAAATGACAAATCACTCCAGTATCTTTGCCAAGAAAACCACAAACGATGTTGGGAAGAATTGGACAAAACTGAAAGGATTGAAAAACAATTCCACAGTCGACATTTGTCAGAGACAGGATCTGAACCATGGTCTCTCTGGCTTTGAGACCAACTGTCTTTCCACTATGCTGTTCTGCCTTTGTAGTCTAAATTGGCTTTGATCTAGTTTCCAAATCTCTGAGATTGCCCATTAAATCTCTACAGAAGAGTGACCTCAGAAATGGAGAATGTCTTGATATGATACTCCCTAATGGTTGTTCAGTTGACCGAAAACCAACTAGTATTTTAGTTAAATTCTGACCTTGAAGACCAAGTTTCAGTCCCAATACATCTTATTTACTGATTTCACTAGAACAGGAAATTCACAGGTGAGATACTCCCTTTATCTATGTAGACTGACACCTTCTTTGTGACTTAGAGTCTTAAGAGCATTGCCTAGAGCATTGATTGGCTAAATGACTTTTCTAGGACCACGAGATTAGCGTGTGTCATAACCAGGTCTTTCTGGCCTCCAGGCCACAGCTCTGCCTGCCCTGGCATGTTGGGTCTCTGATCAGTTACAAGCCTCTGAAAAATAGAGCTTAGAAATAGCAACATTGTAAAAACCCTTCATAGAGAAGCCATTCCAATGACTTGATTTTACCACTGATCTGATTTGTATCTCCATGGCTTGCTTTCATTTTGGTGGGAATGTTATAGATATTTACAGAGCATGACTGCAGGAAAACACTATAGCATTTTTAACCATACCATTTTAGTGAAAATACAATGGAATCTTTTCTTAAATGAATTTCCTAAAGAGGAAAGAAAATTTAATAGAGAAAAAAAACTCTAAAGATGAGTTGGGAAATGCTTTGATCCTGTTAGTGACTCCAGGCATGCTCCTTTGTACAGGTTTACTTGACAGAATGGCACCTGGGCATGGCCCGATAGTCCTTTCCATAGCAGGTCTGGCCAGCACGCGTCAGGACTTTATCCTGGGAAGTACCATTTTCTGATTTAGAGCCTCTTTTCTTCTCCTCACTTATCCTGCAATAGCAGGGTTTTGACTGCCTAATGGGAAGAAAGGAGTATGTAAGTGGAAGTAAGTTGAAGTTGTAGCGAGGGAGAAGGTGGCTTTTATAAGGTGAGAGAAATAAGAGAGGCAAGGGCAAAATGGTGGCTTCTTGACAGGTGGATGACTTCTTTCTGTCATTGAGTCTATAACTGTGTTCCTTAAGGATGAGCTTGATGGAGCCAGACAGGTATGGGATACTGAATGGAAAAAGCCCCTGCTGTAGGAAATTTTGTCTTCTTCTGAGTCCACGCCCCATGTAGCATTGAAGATCCAAGACCCAGACCAGAGTCTCAGCTCTAGACAAACCTTATTGGGTCTTCTCTCGAACTTATGTTCGAGTAGCTTATGACCTATCTGAAGTTGCCTGGGTCTAGGAGAACTGGCCATATATATACCTCTGCTTAGATATCTTCTGTGGTTCTTCTCTGGCTACTGAGCAATGTTTAAATTTCTTTGGCTTGCCCCAAAGGCCATCCACACTCTGGTGCTACCCTATCTTTGCAGCCATCTGACTTCCCAAAACATATTCTATGCTGCCACCAAATTGGGCTCTTTTCCCCCTTGAACACTGCTTTTATGTTATATCCAGAACGACCTCTTTCCCCTTTACTTATTTAATTCCCAACTACCTTTAAAACTCAGTATCATGTATTATTTTTATTGTATCATGTCGTTGTTGTGTGTTGTACCCCTGTCCCACAAACAAATTATAAACTCCATACAAAGATCATGGCTTATTAACTTTGTGTCTTCTTTAGACTCTCTCTATGTCTTCTGTGTACAGTAGGGACTTAGTAAATGCTTGTTGAATTGAATTGATGTCACTAAGGGGCAGTTAGGTGATTGCTTGCCTTTATTTATTTTAGGTTTCTTTTTTTAAATAATATTTTCATTTTATCCTTTATAATCTGAAGATTTTCTCTGATTGAGAAAACGGGGGAAAAAGGTGGCCGTGACAGCATGTACTTGTAAAACCAACTACTGAGGATTCTGAATTACAGTGAAGTAGGTGTCCATACTTAGTTTGGCATTAATTGCTTACAGAGGTCTGAACTGGACTGGGTGAGAAAATAAAATAGGATAAATTTCAGCTAGGTGGCCTAATGGATAGAGCACTGGGCTTGGAATTAGGAAGACTTATCTTTATGAATTCAAATCCAGCTTCAGACACTTATGAGCTATATGACCCTGGGCAAGTCACTTAATCCTGTTTGCCTCAGTTTCCTCATCTGTAAAATAAGCTGTAGAAGGAAATGGAAAACCACTCCAGTATCTTTGCCAAGAAAACCCTGAGTGGGGTCACAAAGCATCAGACACAACTGAAATGACTGAACAACAAAGGTCCCATGCCAATTAGAGTGGGCCTGGATCGTGAATACCCCTTACATTTCCATTATAGGTGAGATGGTCTTAAAATAACAACATCATTTTCATAAGGATAACAGAACAGGAGTTGAGTGAGTGGTAGTTCTGCCTTCTCTCCACTATTCATTATTATCATCCAGTTCACCCAAAGCAGTGGTCTGACAGAAAAGAATAGTCATCTATTTAAAAAAGAATAATTACCAAATTCAGGAGATTTTGGCCAGCAAAATAGAATCTTTTAGTTTCCATGTTAGAATGAACCAGAAGATTAATATCTGATGATAGAGTGAACCTTATTTTCCTGTGGATCAGGTCTTTGGTTATTAGAAAGAATTTTCATAGTGAGCCAAATGCATAATAGTATGAAAGATATTCTCGGCTACAGAGATAATAATAATATCTGATATTTATGGGGAGCTATAAGGTGTAGAAAATACTTAGGTTATTATCTCATCTGATCCTTATAATTACCCCATGAGCCAAATATTATTATTAAGCACCTACTATGTTCCAGGCCTTGTGATAAGCCCTGGGGATACAAAGAAAGGTAAAAATAGTCCTTGGGAGTTCATAATCTATTGGGGGAGACCATATGCAAATGTCAATATATAGAGGTTAAATTAGAGATAATTAACTAACCCTTAAGGGAGATTGGGAAAGGCTTTTTGTAGAAGGTGAGATTTTATTTGGGACTTGCTGAAGGTCCAGAAACAGCCCTAACATTCATAAAAGTCCATTCAAGAGAAAAACCCTGTTTGCTTGGTGAGTGTGGGAGAGGATTCAGCCAGCACTCACATGCTTTATAGACTTCAGAAAGTCAGGGGGCAGAGATGAGGAAGGAGAGCTTTTCAGTTATAGGGGAGCTACTGTAGCTGATACTATCCCTATTTTACTTAGCTGCACAGCTAGTGTCACAATTGGGTTTTCAACTCCGGTCTCCCTTGATTCCCTGTCCAGGGCACTTTCCACTAGACCTTGGGGTCTGAGGAGGAAAAAAGTATGTTGTTGTACTTAAATATTCAGTCAGGACAGAATCAAGTTCCACCTTTGGTTCCATAGAATTGATGTACTCTGAGTCTGAGATTTTGATTAATGGGCTGTTCCTTGAGTAATAGCTTAAGTGCCCTCTAGCTCACTCAATTCCAATAATTTAAAAATATGTACATATGCATGTATATAAAAGACATGTATTTTTACCAAACTTGCAGTAAATGCTAGCCCTTTTTTGCTCCTTGTTTTCTCATCATTGCTGATTGCCGCAATGTTTGCATGCAAATAGACATGATTGTGATGCCCCAAATACTATAGTGGAACTGAATTAATTGGTCAGGAGGAGTAGACTGATTACAAAATAGAGAGTTTATTTAAACATAAATACCTTAGCAATCAGTAATAGTGGGAAAGAACTAGAGACTTGGCAAGTAGGAATTTATGGAAATACTTGGTGGCTGGCGGATTGGGGTAGGGAGCTGCAGCCATACTAATGAACAGCAGATTGCCACATTTTGACATTGTCGCTCAGAGACCAGAGTTAGGTCTCGGGTAACAAATTGCATTATGGAACTCATCTGCAGGGCAGCTGGCCTTGCTGAGGTTTCAAGGCTTGATACCATTATGGACACTTGTTTGTATTCCTTCAGTACTTGGGTTTCAAGAGATTGTTCAGAACAGTTGAATAGCATTCTATTTGTGCCTCTTACAATGAAAAACAAAAGAAAACAAAACCCCAAACATCAGGGCAAAGTTATAGTCAATTAAGTGACATAACAGATATTTGACGACATTTCCCCTCTGTTTTTTATTTCGGATGACTATTAAAGCACTTAACCTCCCAAATGTACTTCATATGACCAATTCAGTCGAGGCTGGTTACAGTATTTTCATATATATCTATATCTATATATCTATATCTATATCTATATCTATATCTATATCTATATCTATATCTATATCTCTATCTCTATCTCTATATCTATATCTATATCTATATCTATATATATCTATATCTATATCTATATCTATATCTATATCTATATCTATCTATATCTATCTATATGTATATGTATATCTATATCTATCTATCTATCTATCTATCTATCTATCTATCTATCTATCTATCTATCTATCTATGTGACCCTATCTGTCTCTATATAGCTCAAGTTCAGTCTTTGAGCTTTTCTTCTATGTTTTGAGGTTTCTCTGAATTTCTAATAATAATTATAATTACCAACATTTATGTGGGGAAGCTAGGTGGCACAGTGGATAGAGGGCAGGGCCTGAAGTTAGGAGGTTCAAATCCAGCTTTGTTTTTTGTTTGTTGCTGTCCTCCGTCCTTAGTCCTTGAGGAGGACCATGACTTCAGGAAGGTGATGCCATGACTTGCAAGTGAATTGGATTTAAGTGAGGGAGGGATGTGCAAAGTCACCAGCCTCACTTTCTCCTCTGGAGCCATCCCAACCTGGTGGCAAGTTACAGATCAGGATGACTTGAGATGGCCCCGGGTACAGTGGGAGACCTTGGCCTTTTTAAGCTAAGGTCTTTAACAGGTCTTAGTTTGACTGAGGCAATGCCCATTCAATGATTAAGGCTAGGTAAGAAATGAGGCAGAGAATGGCCTCTTTTACCTAGTCAGCTTTGACTTTGAAGATGATCCCAGTAATAGACTATCTCAATCAAGAAACATTTATTAAGTACCTACTGTGTCCCAGGCACTGTGCTAAGCATCAGGGATACAAAAAGAGGCAAAAGACAGTAGCTGGGTCCTGAGCAAGTCACTTAACCCTGTTTGCCTCAGTTTCTTCATGTATAAAATGAACTGGAGAAAAAAATGGCAAATCACTCCAGTGTCATTGACAAGAAAACCCCAAATGGAGTCACAGAGAGTAAGACAAGGCTGAAAATTAATGACTGAATAACAACAAAACATTTATGTTGCATGTTAAGGTTTGCAAAATGCTTTATAGATGTTATCTCATTTGATCTTTACAACAACCATGGAAGGTAGATGCTCTAATTATCCTCAGTTTGTAGATGAGGAAACTGAGGCAGATAGAGATTAAATGACTTGCCCATGGTCACATAGTAGGTAAATGTCTGAGGTGGGATTCCAATTTAGTTCAGTTCTTCCTGATTCTCTCTATGACACCACCTAGTTGTCATAGTAATTCTAATAAATTTCTTTTTGAACTTTACTAGCACGCTAGCATTTTTATTGATTATGAGGGTGTCGAGGCTTTGGAGCTTTTTTTGGAGGCAGGAAGACCTGGGTTCAAGTCCCCATCTCTGACATATATTAGTTCCGGAACTATGGATAGGCAAGTTGCCTGTTTTCTCATGGCCCTAGATAACTCTCTGAGATGAGTCACTTCTCTGCATCACTGGAGAGAATTTCCACACTGGGGAGTGTCTTATGCTGAGAAAATCACAGGTGGCTCTGTTCCTTACTCATCTGTGCTAACTTGAAGAAGACACTCAACCCTTTGGCCCACAATTTATTTATCTATGAAATAAGAGAAATGGATTAATTTCCAGGATCCCTTCCAGTCATCAATCCCATGATCTTATTAGATTATGTTTCTAGCCAGGAATTAGTGAAGCTGAGCGTGGTAGGAAGTGTGCATGGATAACTAAGAGAATGAAACGCTCTCTGTGTGTGTGTGTGAATTTTGCAATTGTCATTATTTTTGGATTATTTTACTACTGCTTCCCCTTATTGATATAGATAATTGAAAATTGTGTATCATTAATAATTTTAACCCCTTTCCTCTGAAAGGCCCAAGAGCTTAAAAAATTTCGAAGTAAAGGCATTGATTTTTAAAAATTCCAGACATTTCATGAACTTCTTCCATGGTATTTCATATCTTTTGAGTTGACATGAACTTCACACCTGGATGCCAATATAATGAGAACAAGGTGCTAAAGCCCAGGTCTCAGAGCCAGATCTCCAGTGTTTTTCTTTCATTGTTGTTTCCTCTTGCTTTAGTTCCAACTGTGGCCTTAGGCAAGTCAGTTTAAATTCTCTGTGCATTTAGTTTTAAATGACCCAAAGCTGTGGGGATTCCATGACTTCCCTTATTAGGCTATTCTACAGTCTAGTGGATTTCATTATTAGAAAGTAATTTTATTCCCTAAAGAATCTTGAAGATCATGTTACATTGGGAGAACATCATTTCAGCTGCTGCTTCACAGCTGAGATGAAAAAAAAATTTGAATGAGTGTGTGTGTGTGTGTGTGTGTGTGTGTGTGTGTGCTGGCTCCATGCTTCTGAAATTAAATTATTTTCCTTTGGCATTGTTGACTTTACTTGTATAAGGGATTTTGCTATACAAAGCAGTGTTTGCTGTGATCAGAAATCTGGTTATATAGTTAAACTGTTCTATGGATTCACACGTTTGCTTTAAGAGAAGAAGAGAAAGAAGATGATATTCTTAGCACAAGTTAGGAAGCTAATATGTTGTTTGAATATTTTTGGTTGGATTTTAAATTATCTTAAATTTAAGGAGGTTAATGTGTGAGGATCTTGACAACACGTTACTATTTATTATTTTACCTAATGCATCAATATTATGATTTTAACAAAGAGTTAAGACTTTCTCTTCTACCCTGCATGTAGTTTATGTGCAAACATAGATTTGATCATAATAATCTCATACACAGCATGGGAATCTTGGGTGAATTTTGGGAAATGATCTGTCCTTTCAATACCTAAAACCAAAAAGGGTGCCATTGATGTCACTTCTGGGTTTTTTTGGATAATACTTAATTGTTGTCTTTCCCAACTATCTCAACAGAAATAGCAGGATTTTATTTTAGAAGAATTAGTATTTTTTTCTGTATAATTTATCATAATAGTGACCAGAAATTATGAAAAATACAATTGAGGAAACAGATGTAATGAGCTGAGATATATTATGTCCAGTATCCCATGGTACTGGTGGTAGCTTGGCTCCAAGAGGGCATGAGAGCAGAGGTCTAGGGGGGTGGGGAGGAGGGGAGGGGGAGGGGGAAAAGATATCAAATAAGTAAACAAGGCTTGTGTGTGGTTTGTCCTTCATTCCTGAAGAAGACCATGACATCAGGGAGATGATGACATGACTTGCAATTGACTTCGATTTGAGTGAAGGAGGGCTGCTCAAAGTTATTAACCTCATTTTCTTCTCCAGAGCCATCTGGGTACAGTGGTCAGATATCAATCAGGATGAGTAGAGATGGCCCAGGATGCAGTGGCCCTTTTAAGCTAAGTAACCAGAGCTAACATTTATATGAATGAAGGAGGCATTTATTATGTACTTACTATGTGCAAAGCAATGTGCTAAGAGCTGGAGATACCAATAGAAAAGCAAGATATTCCCGGCTCTCAAGTAATGCACATTCATTTGGAGGAGACAACACATATAGAAAGTTTCATCTGAAAGTCAAATGGAAATGTTCCAAGGTTCTTAGGGTTCAGAGGTAAAGCAGAAAGTAATGCCTCTACTTTGGTGTCATTTCCACTGATGATATCATCAGTTTTTCATGCTGAACTGTTTGATGGTGCCAGGGACTGTGATGATGAGAACATTTTTTCTGGGTCTTCAGTAGATTTGGGTGGGCACCTGTGAGAGCAGTTGCCAGGCTACATCTCCACAAGAGCTGCTTCCCAGGATAATGACTACAGACTCTGGGCTGGAAGCATTGCCATTCCCAAGGCTCTTGGGTTTAGAGTCCTGTGCTGTCTCCATCAGTGTGTAAGGTGGTCAAGGCGGCAATAATGCTTTGGCTTTCCTGGCACATGTTGCTTGCTTTCTCTTCCTTGAGGTGCTTTGTTGCTTCAGCTAGGTTCGCTTGCCTGCCCAGGAAGTAACAGTTGGTTGACGCTTGGTAGGGATGGCTCACCCCTTCTTCACAGGCACCACTTCCCTGGGTGATGTCTGTGAGTGCTGGGTTGGAATGAGCACCAATAGTCTGAGGGATACTGCCACTGCTAGAGATATTGATGGCAAAGTGGGATAGAGAGCTGGGCCTAGAGGCAGGAAGACCTGAGTTCAAATCTTGCTTCAGTTGCTTACTAGCTGGGCAGGTCACTTAACCTCTGTCTGCCTCAGTTTCCTCAGCTGTAAAATGGGATAATAGCACCTATCTCCAAAGTTTGTTCTGAGGCTCAAATAAGTAATATTTGTAAAGGGTTTAGCCTAGTAAGTGGCATATTGTAGGTGATTAATAAATGCTTGTTTCTTTCCTTCCTTTCTACCTTCCTTTTTACCTTTTTACCTTCTGTCAGTTGATGAGCAGTTGTTGCTAGTGGGGATGAAAAAGGCGGAGGCCTTATTTAAACCGTCTTAAAAATGGCTTAAATCCTTTCATATGTATTATCACATTTGTGCTTTACCTGTGAGGCAAGTGCTCTTGTAATTGCCATTTCACAGATGAGGAAACTGAGGCTGAGAGAACTTGTGTGACTAACCCAGGGTCAAAGAGCAAATTAAGTGTCTGAGGCAGAATTTGAACTCATGCCTTTTAAACTCCAAGTCTA
Source organism: Phascolarctos cinereus (assembly GCF_003287225.1). Taxonomy (NCBI): domain Eukaryota; kingdom Metazoa; phylum Chordata; class Mammalia; order Diprotodontia; family Phascolarctidae; genus Phascolarctos; species Phascolarctos cinereus. Next base: position 13,215,161 of record NW_027556098.1, read on the forward strand.
GCACTCTATCTCTATCTCTATCTATATCTATATCTATACCAGAGGTGTCAAAGATAAGGGCCAAGGGCTGAATATGGCCATGATACTTCTGGGTGTGGCCCAAACCTATTTGGGAAATATTTAACAAAATAAATAAGAATACAATAAATAAATAATAATAATAATACAATAACATAATAATTAATAATAGTATGATACACACAAATAGATAAATAAGTACAATAAAACACATATAATACTGGTATTCTGGTCCCCATTGTCATGGGAGACATAAATCTCTTTCCTTCTGTTCCCTTAGCAATTCACTCAGGGGAGGAGAAGAGCATTAAGCTTACAGCTTTGCTTGGTTCCTATAGAATCCAGTCCTGGTTCCAAGTTCTCCCTTCCCCCAACCTGCAGTCTGAGTCTCAGGCAACCCTGACTTCTCAGGGTTTCCATGCCAGGCTGGCTGGCTAAACATCTCATCTGTAATCCTGGCTCCTGGGGATTACCGAGGTCAAGCAGAAACTGAGGACAAGCAACATGGTCCAGAAACAAATCCCTCCAAAACCATCTACCACTCTGAGAAGGGTGAAAGTGGGAGGGTGGGGAACAGGAAGTCCTCCCCCACTCCCCAGGTTCAATTCATGGCGTCTGAGCTGTGAGTAAATGCACAGCAGGAAGGAGCTGTCAGTAAAGAGATGCCAAAAAAAAAAAAAAGAGCAGCAGAAAGAGAGGGTGACTGGTTTAGTCTTACCCGTTTCAAAGGCTAAGGCCAACTTTAAAGATCCATCAAAGGCAGCTACTACCACCCACCTGGTGGTGCATGCAGAGTCCTTCAGGTCAAGCAATCTGGACCAGGCTCCCAAAGCCTCCTCCCTCTCCCCTCTAAGGAGGCCTTCATATTGGGTGAATTGGGCATGCTTACACAAGCCTGCATTACACATAGATCACATTATATTTTAAAACAAAGTCAGTATGTGGCCTACAGGGATGATTAGTGGCTCCTATTTCTATTTGACTTTGATAACATACCACTACCCAACCCAGCTATCTAGATATGAATGATTTAATATCATGGGCTTAGGTAGGACAGCAGTTTTCAAACTTTTTGGTCTCAGGACCCTTTTGTACTCTTTAAAATTATTGAGACCCCCAAAGAACTTTATGTGGTTTAGCTTACAATCTATCAATATAGTTTATATGTAGCTTATAATCTATCAATATTTTTTATTTTTATGTAGTTTATAATCTATCATTATTTACTGTAATAGAAATTAAAATGACTTATATAGTTTATAATCTATCAATATTTACTATAATGGAAATTAAAATGACTTAGTGTTCTTATGGGTAGGTAGGTGGGCACAGTGGATAGAGCACTGGGCCTAGAGTCAGGAAGACCTGAGTTCAAATCCAGTCTCAGCCACTTACTAACAGGGTGACCTCGGGCAAGTGGATTAACCCTATTTGTCTCAGTTATCTCATCTGTAAAATAAGCTAGAGAAGGAAATGGCAAACCACTCCAGTATCTTTGCTAAGAAAACCCCAAATGGGGTCATGGGAGTTGTACACTATTGAACGACAACAACAACAACAACAAAAATGTATTCTTATGAAAATAATTTTGACTTCAAGGGGCCCCTAAAAGAATCACAACTTGAGAATCACTGGTGCAGGGAATTAGTGACTAGGACAAGAAGTTGACTGAATATCAAGGTGTTCTTTTTCTACACCCTTTGATTGTTCCCTAGACTGTTAAGTCGGTCTCTGACTCCTTGTCTGACCCTGCCTTTATAGTTTCTGGGCATTTCCAATCTAGCCAACCAAGGAAATGTTTGTTACGTACCTATTGTGTGCCAGGTATTCTTACGGGCACTAGAGATCCAAAGACAAAGGGAAAAACCAGTGCCTTCTCTAAAGGAGCTTCCTTATTTTGACTACTGCCTGTCCAGCCTTTTGCCTGGTTTTTCTCTCTATCTGCCTCCTCCTAGTTGGTGACTGCCTTGCCTGATTTTGACCCACTACTTTGATCTGATTTATAGCTCCTATGTGCTTTGGGATGTCAGATGCTTATTGAACTCCAGATCTGTGGCTTCATCTTGACCACTTGCTTTCAGAAATCCAGGAATGATGTTCTCCTTTGCTGAGTTGTTCCAGTTCTAATTCCATGCTGTCTTCGTGACCTGTCATCATCACTTATGAATTTGCCGAATTTTCTTTGATTATTTTCTTCTTTTACACTTAGATTAGAGAAAGGTTTCAACAAATCCCTTAGAAATTCACTTTGAATTTCTAAGGAAAACAGGGAAGCTGTATGTATTTGTGTGGTACAGAGAGAACTGTTAGGAAGAGGAGAGATGTGGGAAATATTTGACAAAATACATAAAAATACGATAAAACATATATGATAACTGCTACCCTCATCCCTACTGTCATGGGAGGCACAATACTCTTCTTCACTCCTCTCCATATACCACCTCATTCTGGGAAAGGGATTGTGGTGGCTCATACCTATCATCCCAGTTACTGGGTAGGCTAAGGTTGGTGTGTCTTTTGAGCTCAGGAGTTCTGTGATGCAGTGAGCTGTGCTGATCGGGTGTCTTCACTAAGTTTTGCATCAATACTATGAAGCCACTGGGATTGAAGAGCCACTAGATGCCTGGGGGGGGGGTAACCAGCTCAGAAAGAGAGTAGGTCAAGCTGCCATGCTGATTAGTAGTGGGATTGACACCATCTATAGTGCCTATACTTCCAGCATGGGTAAAATAGAGAGACTGTGTGTGTGTGTGTGTGTGTGTGTGTGTGTGTGTGTGTTGAGAGAGAGAGAGAGAGAGAGAGAGAGAGAGACAGAGACAGAGAGACAGAGAGATAGACAAAGACAGAGAGAGTTAGAGAGAAGACAGACAGAGACAGACAGAGAGAGAGATAGAGAGAAGACAGAGACAGAGACAAACAGAGAGTCAGGGACGTAGAGGAGGGAGAAGACAGAGACAGAAACGAGGGAGGAGAAAGAAGAGAAGAGAGAAAAGTAAAACAGGAAAAATGGAAAAAGAGGAGAGAGAAAAGAATAGAGAGGAGAAAGGAAGGAGAGGGAGATGGAGACAGACAGACATAGAAATCAAGCATACATCATAGCTTGTTGGGGAAGCTTGCATACAGTTAAGAGAGGTGGATAAGTCTAAGTATGAATCTAGGGTGCAAACTTCTGGTCATAGCATCAATATGGGAAAAATCTCAAGTTTGTGTCTGCCATGGAGGGGATAGACGAGTTGCATGAGTGGAGGAAGCAATTTGGTTGGGACTAATGCAAGTTTTGGAAGTGTAATGATTTTTAGGAAAAAAAAGCTATTTGTATATACAAGTGAAAAATCAATTAATGACTACATGCATATGGTTGCTGGCATCGAGTGCACTGAACCAGAAGCTGAGACTATTTCTCAAGATGCAGCACTGTGTTTCTCCAGATGCTAATTGATTTATTTCCTGAAATAAGGAACACAAGATTATGTGTAATTTTCTCAAGTGTCAAGTCATGTGATTGCAATGAATCTTAGGCTTTTGTTTCACTGGCTATGCCTGATGTACCCACATACTTCTCTCTGCATTTAGCACCGGAGGATTTCCATATATAGTCACCGCCACTTAGAAGCTACACGTAGATTTTATATTTGCTCCCTCCCTGCCACTGCCAAGTTCCTTCATGTAAAGTTATCTCTGTGTTGGCATACTTGTGATTTGCACATATACACACACACCTAAGTAGGAATTAAGTATAGCTTATTTGTAGATAACTTTAGTGTTCTTATAAAAAAGAGGGAGGGGAGGGAAGAGGCTTGATTGATACACGGTCAGGAGTACAACCTTATAAGGTCGTGCACTTGGTTGGCAGTGAGGGCTCTCTTTCTGCCAGATGAGTATCTCACTTGGCTTCCCATGATTGTCTATTCTAGTAAGGAGGCATTCTCAATTTCTCTTTTGAGAAGAATATACAGAGCTGGCCATAGGAAAACCATGAAGCGAACTTTGTCTTTGGTACCTTTCCATCTCCCTTCTTCTGTGCTTCTGCCATTTTATTGTCCCATAACAATAATGCTATGAATCATTCCCCTTTTCCCTCAGCAGTTTTTCTTCCTACCCCCCAAATCCTGTTCTTAAATAGGTAGATGATAAATAGAGTCAGGTGAAGGTATTAATGGGTTATAATAGTTGACTATTATCTAGCCTACTCTTAGATAGCTTAAAATGATGGAAAATTCTTTCTTTAACAAGGAATTTGTACATATGCAAAATGCTTCTGATGCCATTCCCATGGGAGGAGGATGGGGAGTCTGCTTCTGGAACAGTTGTAATGATATTAATGGGAGTGCCTAGAAGAGGCTTAGGAGCACGTGTAGAATTCTCTAGCTGATTTTGGTTAGCCAACCACTTGGTGAATAGGAGGCTCTTTGATTGACTGCAGAGGCATTAAAAAAGGTATTAGCTGGCCTCCATCCCACCATCTCCTAGTGAATCTCTGCTCTTGGTTTGACTCCTTAATTGAGTGCTTCTGGTAAGAGACAGTGCTATAAGGGGAGAAAGTATTGTGACCTCTCTCTCCTAGGCTGACATATGGCCCATGAAAATGTGCCTCTGTTCTTTGTCTTGGTATTTGTTCTTTTATTTTATATGAAGGGATTGGATACTATGACTGTCAATTTTGAAAGGTCAGGAAAGTGAGTTGTTCACATATCCAGGTGTCTTAGAATCTGTATGTCCAGGGAAGTCCATGCTAGGTTTGGCAGTTAGCCTAGCATCTATGCCCAAAGAGTGAAGCAGCTCCTTCAGGAGAAATCCTAGTAGTAGCTGAGATGAAGATATGCCTCATCTGATGTGAACTTTGGGGCAATGCTTTGTAGAAAAGATGCTAAGTCCAGGACCACTTTCCCCAGAGACCTAGTGGTCTTTTGTTCTCACTATTTCTTTGAAATAAATATTTCTTAATAAAAGTTAATTCACGTTAAGTGGTTAAATGGAACTGGGTGCTAGTCAGTCCCTCATAGCCAATAGCCAGGACAACATCACCATCTGGGTCTTGAACCAATGTCATTAGAGAGGAGACATCCAAAGCTCCTCAAACCTGAAGGGTCATGTAGCTGGACAACAAGACCCAGAGAGGCATACTCATTATACTTAGAGTGCCCTGACATAATGACAAATAAAAGGAGAGACCAATGGTGAGAATTTCAGGCCCTCTGAAAAGCTGACAAGGGAGATGCGTTGAGTCATGGGGACCTCCTCAAGTTTTCTCTTCAAATCACTACACAGAAGCAACTTCTTATTCTTCCTTCTCATAAGACCTGTCCTAAGGATAGAACTCAGGGAATACTAACACATAATAATATATGACATGTCCAACTTACAAACTGGTTGTGCTACCAAAGTCAATAACTAATTAATTTGTTTGGGGCTTGGAAGACATTTTTTTTCTATGAAAAACAATATTGTAAATGGTAGGTTGCCAGGTTATCCTATAATAGTCCATTTAAGCCATACTAGAAATGAACAGGGACAGCTAGATTGCTCAGTGGTTAGAGCATGAAGTCTGGAGTCAGGAGGACTCATCTCCCTGAGTTCAAATCAGGCCTCAGATCACAGTAGCTGTGTGACCCTGTGAAAATCATTTATCCCTGTTTACCTCAGTTTCCTCATATGGTAAAATGAACTGGAGAAGGAAATGGCAAACCACTGTAGCATCTTTGCCAACAAAACCCCAAACGGAGTCATGAAGAGTCAGATACGACTGAACAACAACATCAAAAATGAAATAATATACATTTTTCAAAGGATATATCCTGGAAGACAATCCTGCTGCAAAATTAGGAATAACACAAAAATAAAACATTTGAATGAGAATAGTTTTATAATGTTATTTTGAATCATCATTCTTTGAAGAAAAACATTCAGTTGGAGAAGGAAAAAGTTGTACTTGGAGACTCCTGTTGGATTCTCAAGGGAACTTCAGAATAGTTTCAAGGGCATTAGAGGTTGATTACATTGTTTCTTTATAATGGGTATTTCTACTGCAAACCTTATGGTTTTCTTTTTTTCTTAATATGGGTATATTACTAGCACTGCTCAGGCATTTCAGTCTTAAATAAGTTTTTCCTTTCCTTACCCACTCATCCTCCCACCCCCATACACATTTTTCCTTCACAAATGGAATAAAATAAAGAGAAAAAAATAGGGAGAAAGATTTTCTTGAAGTAATTGGAAAAGGTTTATACACAAAAGTCAAAGGAGGCATGTGTATGTATGAGAGATTTCCTGAAATAAAAATTACTGAACCACCAGTGGTGAAAGACAGAATGAAAATGGGAACAATACTCTAGGGAGAAAAATAGAAGTAATGAAGAAGAAATTTCATGAGATTGTTCTGATACCTGGTCCCTAGGTAGAGCTATCATCCCAGGACAACTTGGTTGAGGTTCACAACTTGGGAGGGGAGGGGTGGTTTGAGCACAGGACAGATTGTTAACAGCTGAAGGGTAAGGTGGACGGAGAATAAACTGCATTCATTGACTGTTTCTATGTACAGGTCAATCATAAGTCAGCTCTTCCTAACTTAGGGTCAGCCTGTAATGAGTTTTTTGTAGGGAAAACAATAAGAATGTCAGGATATAGGATATATTATAGGATGTAGGATATATTATTTCCTAATATTATATCACTTCCTTCTTCTTTATTATAGATTCTGGTTCTACTTTAATGATTGGCTGTCTTTTGTTTATTTGAAAATGAAGTGTAATTATTTTTTTTCCCCTTTGAGTCAATAAACCTTTGGCATTATCAATTAGTCAATCAACAGATATTTATTAAGTACCTATTATGTGCCAGGCATAGTACTAGTTTCTAAGGACAAAAAGACAATGAATGAAACAATTCCTATTCTCAAGGGACTTCCATGCTAAGGGCTTACATTACATCAGAATAGCATAATAGGAAGTATTATATATGCTTTGAGTTAAGTGAAATGATTTTTAAAAATCAGTGGCAGAAAAGGGTCTTGGGTCTTGGGATGATTTTATAGAGGTAAAGTTTCCTTTAGTTTAGAAATTACTTGGAACTTAATATAGTTAATGATTCTAAAATGGTGCATTTTCTTTTTAAAAAAAATTATTAATTTATTTTGGTTTATTGACAATCACTTCCATATGCTTTGAATTTTTAAAAAAAGTTAAAAATTTTTCTCCCCCTTCCTCCCCACCACCCTCCCCAAGACGGCGCACAATCTCATATAGACTATACATTTACATTCTTATTAAACCTATTTTCACATTAGTGAAGTTGTAAGTAAAAATTAAAACAATAGGAGGAACCATTGGAAAGAGGAAACAAAACTCAACAGAAGAGAAAAAAAAATGATAGCGATTCAACTTCCATAGTTCTTTCTCTGGATGTGGATAGCATTTTCCATCACGAGGCCTCTGGAGATATCTTCGATCCTTGTATTGCTGAGAAGAGTTAAGTTTATCAATATTAGTCATCACACAACGTGGCTATTACTGTGTACATTCTCTTGGTTCTGCTCACTTCACTCAGCATCAGACCATACAAGTCTTTCCAGGTTTTTATGAAGTCAGCCTATTCATCATTTCTTATGGCACAATAGTATTCCATTACATTCATATACCACAACTTGCTCAGCCATTCCCCAATTGATGGACATCCTCTTAATTTCCAATTCTTTGCCGCCACAAAAAGAGCTGCTATGAATGTTTTTGTACATGTGGGTCCTTTTCCCTTTTGTATGATCTCTTTAGCATACAGCCCTAGAAATGGTATTGCTGGGTCAAAGAGCATGCACATTTTTATAGCCCTTTGGGCATAGTTCCAAATTGTTCTCCAAAATGGTTGGATCATTTCACAACTCCACCCACAATGCATTAGTGTTCCAATTTTCCCACATCTTCTCCAACATTTATCATTTTCCTGTTTTATCATGTTGGCCAATCTGATAGGTGTGATGTGGTACCTCGGAGTTGTTTTGATTTGCATTTCTCCAATCAATAATGATTTAGAGCATTTTTTCATATGACTATAGATGGCTTTAATTTCTTCATCTGAGAACTGTTGGTTTATGTCCTTTGACCATTTATCAATTGGGGAATGGCTTGTGTTCTTATAAATTTGTCTTAATTCTCTATATATTTTAGAAATGAGGCCCTTATCAGAGAGACTGGTTGTAAAAATTCTTTCCCAATTTTCTACCTTCCTTCTAATCTTAGTTGCATTGGCTTTGTTTGTGCAAAAACTTTTCAATTTAATGTAATCAAAATTATCCATTTTGCTTTTCATAATGTTCTCTATCTCCTGTTTGGTCATGAATTCTTCTGTTCTCCATAGATCTGATAGGTAAACTATTCCTTGTTCTCCCAGTTTGCTTATAGTATCAGCCTTTATATCTAAATCATGAACCCATTTTGACTTTATTTTGGTATATGGTGTGAGATTTGGGTCTATGCCTAGTTTCTGCCATACTCTTTTCCAGTTTTCCCAGCAGTTTTTTTCAAAGAGTGGGTTCTTATCCCAGAAGCTGGGGTCTTTGGGTTTATCAATAATAGATTACTATAGTCATTGACTACTGTGTCTTGCATATTTAACCTATTCCACTGATCCACCACTCTATTTCTTAGCCAGTACCAAGCAGTTTTGATGATTGCTGCTTTATAATACAATTTAAGATCTGGAATTGCTAGGCCACCTTCCTCTGCATTTCTTTTCATTAGTTCCTTTGATATTCTGGAACTTTTGTTCTTCCAAATGAATCTTGTTATTATTTTTTTCTAACTCTATAAAATAATTTTTGGTAGTTTGATTGGTATGGCACTGAATAAATAAATTAGCTTAGGTAGGATTGTCATTTTTATTATATTAGCTTGGCCTACCCATGAGCAACTGATGTTTTTCCAATTATTTAGATCTGATTTTATTTCTGTGAAAAGTGTTTTGTAATTGTGTTCATAGAGTTCCTGGGCTTGTTTCGGGACGTAGACTCCTCAATATTTTATAATGTCTACAACAAGTTTAAATGGAACTTCTCTTTCTATCTCTTGCTGTTGGGCTTTGTTGGTAATATACAGAAGTGCTGATGATTTGTGTGGGTTTATTTTATAGCGTGCAACTTTGCTAAAGTTGTTTATTATTTCAAGTAGATTTTTACTTGATTCTCTAGGATTCTCTAAGTATATCATCATGTCATCTTCAAAGAGATAGCTATGTTTCTTTTTTGCCTATTCTAATACCTTCAAATTCTTTTTCTTCTCGTATTGCTAAAGCTAACATTTCCAGTACAATATTGAATAACAGTGGTGATAATGGACATTCTTGTTTCACCCCCGATCTTATTGGAAATGCTTCTAGCTTGTCCCCGTTACATATAATGCTTGCTGAAGGTTTTAGATAGATGCTATTTATTATTTTAAGGAAGACTCATAAAATGGTGCCTTTTTTTCACTAGAGATTTTTGCTGCCTTTGTTCATTGTACCGATGTTATCCAGTTCTGAAAATATAGGATCTTTTTTAGAGAGTGTGATTAGAATAGATTTCCAAATTACTATAATATTTTAATATTTAAATCCAAAAGACATGACAGTCTTTGTATTTCTAAGTTGTTAACAAATGGCAAAACAAAAATCCAAATATATACCCTGGTATCTCAAAGATTCCCAGCCACAGAAGGGAGTATAGCTCAGTGTGTAGTCATAAATCTGGATTTAGGAGGGTCCTCAGAGGCTATGCAGTCCAATTCTTATCATTTTACACATGAAGAAACTGGGACACAGAGAGGTTAAGTAACCTGTCCAGTGTCACACATGTTCTAAGTCTAAGAGTTAGACTTTGAACCCAGGTCCTCTTACTCCAAAGCCAATGTTTTGCTATATTATATTACCTTCTTCTAGTCAAGAGAGATGAACAGAGGTGTCTTCTTGAAATTCTTTGCATAGCTTGCAGGATTTCACAGACTATTTTCCTGTTAGACATGATTCTTTAGTTCTGTTCCCTACCCCAGTCCCAACTTTCCCAGCCATTATAATATATATAGCAACATGGGAAAAAAATGAGAACAATATAGAAAATGTACAACTGCCATTTTCAGGAACCAGAGGGAATTCTTTCTGGGAGATATAATATCCCACTAAGAGGATGCAAACTGGAGGGGTAGCAGCTTTGGGACTCTAGAGCTAAAGGTGGTGGGTGGCAGCGGTCACAAATGAGACAAATTCGAAAGCTGGAATAAAGGCAGCTTGGGACTCATCCAGCAGTGCCGTCTACCCACCCCTTTTTATAGAGACTTCCCTCAGACTTTCCTAGTTGATGTCATGAGTTTTCAGGAGTGAGACAATCATTTTGTGTGGGGTGAGGGTTAAGAAACTACATCTACCAGAGTGGTGGGTGATAAATATTTCCTAATCTCCTTCCCTAAATAATCAGCCATTTAATCAATAAGCATTCATTAAGTGCACATTATATTCCTGGCACTGAGGAGACAAAGAAAACATGAAATAGTCCTCGATCTCAAGGAGCTTAGCCCTTTCTCTGTTTATTATTGTTGTGAATGAATCTTCTACATTTAGATGCTGATTGCAAGTGTTGGCTTGCTGAGGACTCTATGGCTTAGGACATGAGACATAGAATAATCAAATTACTGAGAAGCCCTCAAAACTGAAGCTAGGTTCACAGCATAGGTAATAGACTAGTGGCATCCTTGGCAGAGATTCATGCTGCATCTCCCAGGTGCAAACTGTAGTACTTGCCTTGGGTTCAAAGATTCCTAGTTATGGCTATGGTTCACAAAAAGCATCTAGGCACCTAGGTTGCCTGGCCACTATGGTTTGGCATATTGTCTCTTGTAGTGGGCATCCTGGAAACTCCAATTGTGAGTAGAGACTGGGTTGTTTCTTTCATTGGGAGTGGATAAGTACTTTTATATTCAGAAAAATATCTTGCCCCAAAGTAGCCAGAAATATGAACACCTACTTGTCTGTGAAACAGATATTATAGCTGCCATGCATGAGAGGGATTCAAGGAATCTCTTTGAAGTAAATTATTCAATGTACTTTGAAGTAAAACTATATGAACTTGAATAGAGAGAGAGATAGATAGATGAAGCATTCATTAAGCATTTACTATGTGACAGGAATTGTGTTAAGTGCTAATGGGTAGAGAGACCTTTTTACCGAGTTCTATGCTTACAGTGCCAGACCATTGTAAAATATGCTATAGATGAACGGTGAGTTTTTTCCTTAGAAAAATCATAGATGTTTTAAAATTTAAAGATAGATGAGCAAAGACAGCTGAAATATGTCTCATTCAATTTGTCTGTGATTCACATTCAACCCCTTGCATCCATCTTTTATTGTGGGTAGAATAAAGAGGGTGACATACATTTTTAGTACGCAATTTAAAAAAAAAAGAGTGGTCAGAGTTCAGTGTCATTGTGACCAGGGCTGGTCTTGTACAAAAAACAAAACAAAAATAAAACCCTTTTCCTGTCGTACTGCTAGGGTTGTATCCTTTCAGGTATTTCCCCCAATTATATATTTCCCCTCAAAGTTATCTCAGAGTTGATAGGTTGTCTGTATTGCCTTGTATAGTTATCTATTCAGGTATATCAATACTATCTTTTCTATTAGATTGTAAGCTCTTTGAAGGCAATGGCTGTTTTCTTCTTTGTATATCCTGCATCTCTTCACACTCAATATGCACTCAAATAGTTATTGAATGAATAGCACGTTCTCAAATGTCTCCCGATTGATTCATGGTGGATATTTCAGATGACTTTGTAATGTGTCACTGGAGAGTCAGATTACAAAGGTTGTGGCCTAAGTTCCAGAAGACCACTTTTAAAATGCATGCTGGCTACTCATTAGCACCAATTGATTCATTAGCTTTGCTGGGTAAAGTCTTGAAACCTCAAAGAATCAAGGTTGACACATGTCAAGTAATTTAGTGAGGAGAGAGCGGAAAAGAATAGGGGAAGATGGCAGTAAAAATTCTGGCAGTTGGGAACAATATGTGAGTACTTGGTAGGTTGGCGTTCAGTTCCTGGTCCAAGGAAGACAGTACTTTTAAAGGAGAGTGGCTCCCAAAGATGAGGCATTCTGAAGAAAAAGGGTCACTCAGAGGAGGAGAAATGAGGATAAACCTTATAATGATGCATAGGCATAGATTCTGATTTGATAAAAATAGGATTGATGAACTCCTGACAGAGCTAGTTGATTTAACTCACTTATTTTCTGATATTCATACCAGGAAGATATTGAATGACTTTGAGCTTAGTGGACTATAAGGACAGGGATAAGTTCCAAACCAATTAAATGATTTCTAAAACCAACACAATATTAATGTCTACTACAGAAAACTTTCCTGGGATTTTTCATTATTCCATGTTTGATATTCATAACAATATGGAGCATAAAAGTAAATGAACAGTAAGAGTGTGATCAGTGAGCCTTCAGATTGATGATGAAATAGTCAGATCAGCAAGACTGTAAGTGGATAATACATATATGTGTGTATGTATATACATATATATCACTGGACCTGGAATCAGGTCCCAAATTGGGTCTAGATCTTGCCTTTCACTTACTGGCTGCGTGGCTTTGGGCAAGTCATTTCAGCCCTCTTGACCTCAGTTTCCTCAACTGTTAAGTAAATGAATTGGATTAGCTGATCCCTAAGCTCTTAAATTCTAAGCTGGAGGGTTATTGTGAGAAAATGCCTTAGAAAACTTAGAACATCACATGATATTATGAGATATGTAGATATAAGTGATTATGTATACCACGGATGTGGTATGGCACACAACCTCTCTCTTCTTTTTCTCTTCCTTGGCTCAGTCATCCCAACCTAAACTCACAATGGCAAGTCTAGAGACTTTCCCCTGGTCAGGGTGGGGTGGCTGGACATGGCCGCAATGCTCATTATTCTTAGGGTAGTAGGGATAACCTTGGTGTATACATGTTTATATTCATGACTGTAGTTGGTGTATCCTCGTGGGCATTCTTTTCATTTTAAGAAATCAGTCACAATGACACCATTAATACTTAGACATAAAACATTCACTAAACAAGAAGGCAAAAATAAGAATCAACATGTCATTTAATGACTAGAAGACCAAAGTGGGAGTAATCAAGACATAACAGTCCAAAAATTAATATCATGCTTTCCCAATAATGTACTCATCTGTTGGGGTGAAGAAAGGAAAATGGGCACAGATTTACAGAAGCCCAGTAATGAATGGCTCACAAATAAGCAAATCATTCAGTAAGCATCTATTAAGCTCTTACCATGTCCCAGGCATTGTGCTAAGTACTGGGGATACAAAGAAGGGCAAAAATAGTCCCTGTCCTCAAGCAGTTTATACTCCAATGAGGGAAACAACATGCAAATAACCAGTTACGTGCAAAATATATGCAGAATAGATAGAAGATAATTTCAGAGAGGAAAACATTGGCCACTACTGGGATCAGAAAAGGTGGGATTCGAGTTGAATCATAAAAGAATCCAGGAAAGTGAAGAGGTAGGAATGAGGATGGGACACATTCTAGATATGGGGGACCACCAGAGTAAAGATGCAGAGATGGGAGGAGTGTCATGTGCAAGGAACAACAAATAGGGCAATGTGACTGGATTGTAGAGCATATGGAGGGGAGTAAAGTGTAAGAAGATTGGCAGTTTAGGAAAGTGTCAGGTTATAAAGAACTTTAAATGTGGTACAGTGGGTAGAGTGTTGAGCTTAAAATCAGGAGGACTCTAGTTCAAATGTGACCTTAGATACTCACCAGCTTTGAGGCCTTGAGCAAGTCACTTAACTTCTGTTTGCCTCAGTTTCCTTATTTTAGAAAATGAGGATAAATAATAGCACCTACCTTGCAGGGTTGTTGTGAGAATCAAATGAGATAATATTTTAAAAGTGCTTAGTACAGTGCCTGGCACACAGTAGGTGCTACATAAAAATGTTTTTCATTATTATTTTTATACAGAGAACTTTATATTTGATCCTAGAGATAATAAGGAATCACTGGGGTTTATTCAGTAGGGGGATAATATGGTCAGATCTATGCTTTGGAAAAATCACTTTGGCAACTAAGTAAGAGATGAACTTGAGTGGGGGAGAGTTATGAGGTAGGGAGACTAATTAGAAGAATATTTTAATGGTCCAGGAGAAAAGTAATGCGTGTCTGAACTAGGGCAGTGTATAAGTTGAAAGAAGGAGGCTTATAGGATAGATATTATAATGATAGAAACAAGAAGATATGGCAATGAATTGGATATGTGGAATAAGTGAGTGGGGAGTTGAGGATGACACCATAGTTGTGAATCTAGTTGATTGGGAGGATGGGAGTACCTTTGATAATGCAAAGAAATTTGAATAATGAGATAGTATTGGGGAAAAGAAAATGAGTTCTGTTTTGGACATGTCAAAGAAGACTGAAAAGGAGCAGTCAGACATATAGGAGGAGAACCAGGTGAGAGCAGTGTCCCTTTGGGAGGAAGAGAGTGTCAAGGAGGAGAAGGTTATCAACAGTGTTAAATGCTGAGGTCAATAAAAATGAAGATTGATAAAAGGCCATTAGATCTGGCCATTCATATCACTGGTAACTTTGAAGGGAGCAATTTTATTTGAGTGATGAGGTTGGAAGCCAGATTGCAAGAGGGTTAGAAGAGAGTGAGGGGAGGGAGAGGAAGGCATGGAGTGAGATAACTTTCTCAAGGAATTTTAGTTATGAAGGGGAAGAGAGATATAGGACAATAGCTAGCAGGGATTGTAAGAACATGTGAGGGATTTTTAAAGGACATTTCTGTAGATGGGGAAGGAATTAGTAAATAGGGAGAGATTGAAGATAAAAGAAAGTGGGAATAACAAAGGAACAAACTGTTCTAGAAGATGGGATGGGATCAAGGGGGTATGTGGTCTAAGACATAAGGGAAGGAGGATATAGAGAAGAAAGATGCCCGAGTCATGCAAGATGAGGAAGGTGGGAGAGGACAGAGCCTCAACATATATATATATATGTACATATATATATATACATACATACATATACACACACACATATATATGTATATATGTATCTATATCTATCTATCTATCTATACACACACATACATACATATACATATATGTATATATGTATCTATATATATTGGTAAGTATGAAAATTGTGAATGTGCAAAAGAGGGGAAGCCATGGGAGGCCTGAGGAGAGACAAGAAGGTATGGAACAGCTATCGTGAAGAGTGGGATAGTGCAATGATGAGAGAGAAGTAGAATAATTGCCTTGCTTCATTCTGGGGTCCAGTTAATATTGATAATATAAATTTTTAGTGGCCCAAGTCGTCACAGTTGTCATTTTCTTTGGCATGTGAATAAGAGTGGAGGAGACAGATGTCATGAGTAATCTAGGTTTGGGGTTTGGCAAGGAGTGAATAGCAATAGAACACTGGGACAGAGAAATCAAGGGTAGAGGATTGTGAAGAATTGAACTGGTTACCAAGGAGTGGATCAAGGAAGAGAGGAGAGCGTAGCCAGTATGGAGACAGTGGCCTGGGAATTAACTGAAATATGGAGGTAACACAGGTCGGGGTTAGGTATTGTAAGGCACAGAGAAAGCTAGAATGATGAAAGATTATGATTAGATAAAGAAAGTTTGAAATTGGTGAACATGGTAGTAGAACATTTAGAAGCAATGGCAAGGTCAAGGATTTAACCATTGATGTCTGTAGCTGAGGTGGATTAAAGGAAAGATCATGGCAATCAAGCAGATTGGGGAATTGAGAAGTTAGGGTATTTGAAGAAAACTCTCTCAGTCTCTCTGTCTCTCTCTCTGTCTTTGTCTCTGCCTTTCTGTCTCTGCCTCTCTCTGTCTCTGTCTGTCTTTCTCTCTGTGTCTCTGTCTCTCTCTCTGTCTTTGTCTCTGCCTCTCTCTCTCTCTCTCTCTCTCTCTCTGCGCCTCTGTCTCTCTCTCTCTCTCTGTCCATCTCTCTGTCTCTAGTCTTTACACGAGGAAAGGAAACCCATGTGCTCAGGACAACTCATGACTCTAGAATGAGATAACATCATGCTTTTTCAGTGACAAGCAGATCCTTTTAAAAATGGAATCTACAAAGTTGTTCCAGTCCATTCTCTACAGGCTTTGAGTGATATTCCCCTTTCAAGCTGTAAAGGACAGTAAAGGACAGCATAGGCAAGCTTCTCTCTCAGGCTGTAGATGGTGCAAGACAGCAAGTCAGCCTGTCTCCAGCCATCTCTTCACATAGCATAAGATACTGTATCTCCCAGCATTGAAACTTTCCTCAGTGGATCATCTCCCCACTTCAATTGAAGTGCTTGGCTCAGCTCTATTGGCTTGCCACTTCCTCTCAGCTTCTCTTCTCCCTCATTCTCAGCTTCATTAGCTTAGGAGTTCTATCTTTCATAAGCCGCTTATCTCATTAGTTTCTCTGATTCTTCTCAACTGGCTCGTTAGCCTCAAATTAGGGTCTGCTCTTATGTAGTGACCCATTTCTAAGACTGAGAAACCCCAAATCACATTTCTGGCATACACGATAGAGTCAATATAAAATAATCCCATAGTCCCAAAACAGTTCTTAGATTCAGACCTTCCCAGGATAACTTTCCAAGTCCTAAAAACAGTCAAAGGTAAATCACCTGCTGGGAAAGAAGGTACCACAGCTATCATTACAGTCAATTAGTACTTTTGCCTCTGAGGGACATATTTTCACTCTTGTGTGTCCAGAATTCTCTGTATCTGAGCACTTTTATGTGAGGGTCAATTTTGATCTTTCTCTCAGAACTGTTTGTATTCCACACAAAAATGTCCTTTCATCATCTGTTTCGCTAAATAAAATGTTCACATTAGAAAGGAAGGCGGTACTATTGTAAATTTATAATAATTATTCATTGCTGTAGGAGATGGCTAACAGAGTCCAAATAGAAAAGAGATTCCATATAAATGGTGAGGTCCTCCAAATGCTCCTGTTTGTATATGACAGTCTTTTTATTTTGTCAAGCTCCAGAATATAAACATATCTTTTCAATGGGATCCATGGTTACTCAGGAATGATTAGCCTAACAATTCATACAGGAAAAAACCCAACTAAATGGATTTTTAAAAAAAAGCCTATTCTAGAGATTATGGCATGAAGTTGGAAGGCCAGTCCTTTGAGTTAGTGTATTGATTTCTGACCCAGGCACCAATAAAAGACAATAAGTTGGTTCCAGAATTGAAGAAAGATGAGGGCAGGTTGCATTGTACTTGGAGAACTATGTAGTGATTCTAACGAATCTGAGTTATTTCCTGGCACAAAGAATCATTTCTCTAAAACAAATGTTTTCCTAGTGATCCTATAAAGTTTCAAACACTGAAACATCACAATGGTGAAGAATCCAAGTTTTAGGTGACCAAAAGGGCAATGGAGAGATGTGTGGTAGGTACATATAGGCCGCAATATATTTCCAGTGATGACCTACAGACAAAAAAATGGAGTAAGGAACATCATTGAAGAAATGTGAAACCAAAAATGGAGATGGTCCAATCATGTAACAAGAGAAAGGGATAATAAATAGAAACCCCTATTTTCTATTGATATCCCTGAAATGTTTTAAAAACAAACACACCTAGAAGAAGGCCTCCAGGAGGTTGGCTGGTTCCTCTGTGGAAGATCTACAGGGTGTCTAATAGCTTTAGCACTTTTGAGCTTTGAGAGCTTAAGACTTTTGGGACACCCTGTTTATAAGAGAACGTAGATAAGAAAAGCCACAGTGTGAAGAGGTGTTGAATGAGTGGTAATCTGTACCAGTCAAGGAAATATTCACATCAATGAAATCACAGATCCCATAAAGTATTGAAGAACAAATATTATTATGATTATGTAATCTTATCATAAAATTTTAGTGCAATATTTTTTGTAGCCAAGTTTTCAACATACTACATCAAGAATGCCTGTTCCTTTATCCCTGCCTCCTCCCCCAAATAATTGACTGAAAATATTTGTGATCTCTACTGACAAAAGTTTTTTAAATACTGAAAAATCCAAATGATATATACTGGACTATGGCCAGGAATGAAGATAGGATTTAAAAGTAAGTTTGTATTTGAAAAACTTTTCTTAGAAAATTAATGTCTAGGTTATATTAAGACATATGCTGCCGAGTATTTACTGCTACTGAGTTAACAAGCTCCAATATGCTCTTCAGAAGTGCCTCCAGCTGACTAGATTTACTATCTAATTAACTGAGCAATTATTTATGGAGCACCTACTGTGTGCAAGCCATTGTCTTAGTAGCATATGCATAGAAATAGAAAACATGCTTCATGGAACAGTGAAAGAATCACTGGAAATCAGGACACCTGGATTCATATCCTAACTTTGCCATTAACTTATTGTAGTATTTTGAGCAAGTCACTTCATACTTTTAAGCTTCTGTTTCCTGATATATATTGATGTCTATTAAATTCCTTTCTAGCTTTAATATTCTACAATCAATAAACAAGGTGCCTGCTATCACAAAACTTAGAAATCTAGGTGTGGATTGAAAAAATGTTTACTTATGACAAGATAACTAGAATAAAAAGCAGTTAATGCTGTGAAAATGGAAACCTTGATTTGCTTGAGGTAAGTAGAATTGTATGAAGACTGGCTGTATTGACTTGACATACCAACAATCCTTTGTGGTGACTGAAAGTAAACCTACCTGGACATGCAGAAAATCAGCAACTCTGAAGCCAAGTAAACTCATATCAGCTTTGAAGCAGACCCTGAGCCATTCAGTGGTTTATGAACTTTCAAGAGACATCCCTATCTTCAAAGACTTTATGGGTTTTGGAGACAACCTTATCTCCAGAGACTCCTCTAACTTTGGTTAGGGTGCTCTCCTAATTATCCTGCTTTTGGAGACAATCTCATTATCAAGTCTTGAACTATGGACTGTTAATCTGATTTATGTATCAAAGGCCACGGCCTTGACACCTGGAATTCCTTATTCCTCCTCTCCTCTGGGGATGAGGCTCATTGACTCATTCCTTTCTAAGACCACCTTCCCCCCCCCCCAAATTCCTTACCTTCCTTTGTTCAAAAGATATATAAACTCTCCCTATCCACTACTTGGTGGGCTGTCAGCATAGGCTGTCAGTCCTCAAGTGCATGTTTTACCTCCCTGCTGAATAAAAACCTTTCTTTAATTTCACAGCCATTGTCTTCCTCTGGTTTTCTTCCCTTTTAGGGAAAAGGGGAATTTAAATCTGGAGAACTGGCTTTTGCATTTTCTGGTTGTCTTCCCCTTTGGGGGAAAGAGAGATCTAAATTCCCTGAAGAGAGCATTTGCCTCACTTCAGGTGGGAAGCCTCCCTAGAGAAGGTGAAATTCAGTTATTCCTTAAAAGATGAAGTAGATATTGGTAAATGGCGAAGGACTGTATAGGTGTTTCAGGAAGAAGGAACTAAGCCAGAAAATACAATGATGGGAAGGGGTGATGGTGGGAAATACAGTGTTTGGGTGGGGGTTAAAAGTCAATCAACATCAGTTCTTATGCTATCAATTATTTTAGCCACTTGTATATCAGGAGATTTGTTCTGTGAAGTTTGGATTCAGTCAAAAGGCTGCACTTGAGGACCTAGAAGGCCATATGTGTCCTCGAGGCCAAAGGTTCCCCACCCCTATACATTTGATGTGCTCATTAAAAGTTCTTCTAACTTCTGAATTTCTATCAGCTACTGAGGGAAATACTTTTTTTTTTTTTTGCTATTTCTTGGTATATCATCTCTCTCCCCCTCTCCCTTGCTTTCTTTCTGTCAATAAACTTCCGGAAAACATGCTGATAAATATTTTAACATCCAGCTCTCCAAGGGGAAAAATGTACCCAAGACACACATTAAAATTTAGTCTTCATTATTAACATTTTCTCTATCACTTTCATAAGTCTAGACAATCAACAGGATAATAAGTTATGTCCTATTTTGGAGGCTTGATTTAAACCCTGATTTCTGAGGTGTAAATGTTCACACTGAAAATTTAATAGTTGGGTCTCTGGAGCTGATTCAAACTGGTTCTAATGCATCCTTGTGTCCCTTTAGAATGTGAGGTCCTGAAGCACAAAGACTGCCTTGCTTTTCTGTAAGTTCTTAGTACAGTGCTTTGCATATAATAAGTGCTTAATCAATGCTTCATTCATTCATTTGAATTCATATCTCCTTGTTCCATATGAGGCTTATCCATGTCCTACCATGAGTCTTCCATAGAAGGTCTACCCATCCCAAAAACAAAAACAAAAACAAAACAAACAAAAAAAAAGTCTACCCAACATCCTGGAGGCCTTCTTTTAGGTCTTTTAATCCTAATCGATACCAGTGCAACACATGGTGTTTCATTGTTATTGTTGTTGAGTAATTTCAGTCATGTCTGACTGTGATCCCATTGGGAGTTTTCTTGGCAGAGATGAGTAGTTTGCCATTTTCTTCTCCAGCCCATTTTACAGATGAGGTATTTGACTATTATTCTTTGCTTTCACTACATAACTGGTCAGCTTCCCAGTACAATCATATATGTCCTTGATGCTGTGACATTTAAAAAATTTGAGAGACATAATTTCTGGGTAATTAAGGTAATTAATACTAGCATTTTATAAATAAAAGAGGTCAGTGACTCTCTCAAATGTCAAAGACCCCTTATGGTAGTTGGCTTACAGTCTATATGCTCTTGGAAGAGTGGGTGTTCCTAAGGGTGGCAATCAACTCTGATAGATTTTTATTTTTTTGGCAATTGGGGTTAAGTGACTTGCCCAGGGTCACACAGCTAGTAAGTGTCAAGTGTTTGGTCTGAGGCCAGATTTGAACTCAGGTCCTCCTGACTTCAGGGCCAGTGCTCTATACATTGCCCTACCTAGCTGCCCAACTTTGATAGATTTACAATTAATGAGAGAATAAATATTAAAATGAGATGTGGGCTTATTCTAATGAAGATTTTGGGGGTTTGTGACTTGGCTGATCCATGTCTTGGTCAAAGAGACTTATCAATATATGAATATACGTATCAAAGAGGGAATTCACTTCTTCCTTAGAGTTGTCTGACCAAGCACACAATGAACAGGAATTCACCAATTCCTTCAGCCTGGTTGGGTAAAATTTTCCCAAGCTTTCCTACAATGGTTGATTTCTGGATAAGGAAGCAGGAAACCCTTCAATCCTAATTCAATAATTGGTTATTAATATAAGAAAGAAATAATGAATTATCCCAATACTATATTTTACTCTATTCACTGCCCCTGATAAAAATAACTAACTTCCTAATATTATTTAGAAAAATCGGTATCAAAAAGGTAATAGAGTGTGGGGGACATAGATGGAGTCTGGACTTGGAGACAGGAGCACCTAGGCTCAGAACCTCCCTCTGACCCTTACCAGCTAGCTATGTGATCTTGGGCAGGTTCCTTAACCTTTCAGACTTACTTCTCCCTCATCTCTGAAGTGGGGATCATAATACCAGCAGTACCTACATCAAAGGACTGTGAGGTCAAAGTGAGATAATGCACATGGAATGCTTTGCAAGCTTTAAAACGCAATGTCAATATCAGTTATTATTAATAAATATTGATGTGTCTATATAACAACAGTGAGCACCATATTGCTACTATAATGAAGATTCTAAGACAGAGAAAGGATATGTTTCCAAGTTTCTTGGCAAAAACTTAATTTTGGGTATATCCCAAGAGAGATATAGTATATTTTCTTACTTGTAGAGGCAAAGATCCATTTGAGAAATATTTTTCTTTTGGATATAGTTGCAGAATATAGCAAGTTTTCTTTTCCCATGGTTTCAGTCAGTCAGTCAATTCAAATTTAAGCACTGCTATGTGCCAGGTACTGTGCTAAATGCTGGAAATATAAAGAAAGACAAAAAAAAAAAAGGCCTTGCTTACAAGGAGCTCACAACCTAAGGCGGTGGGGATGGGAAGAGACCTGGGGGAAGGTGGGGGGGAGGGGAAAGCAAACAAACAACTATTTGCTAGCAAGAAATATATAGGTTAAATTGGGGGTAACCTCAAGGGGAAGGCACTAGTATTAAGGGGGAATGGGAAAGGCTTCTTGTAGAAGGTGGGATTTTAACTGAGACTTCAAGGAATCCAGGAGGTGGAGATGAAGAGGAAGTGTGTTAATTAGGAGGCAGGGAGATGTGGGTTCATAACTTAGCTCAGATACTTATAAGATGTGTGACTCTGGGCAAATCACTTAACCACTCTGTGCCTCAGTTCCCTGATCTGTAAAACTGGAGGGGAGGAGCAGTTAGACTAAGTCTCTAAAGTTCCTTCCAGCTATGGTCCTAAGAAAGTATTTTTTAAAAAATCTGTTTAATGAAATGCAGAATGGACAATGGAGAAAAATAAAGGTGATTTTGAGGGCAGGGCAATCTGGAGAGCGTTTTAAAAATTATTTTTGGCAAAGCTGGTATTATGTTTTGAAAAGAATCACATATTTTGGCTCTCTCCTCTACTCAGGAATTTCTACAGCCTGTGGGGTGAGTTCCATTTGACATTACAGCTGTTTACATGTGCTGTTCAAGCAGTTATAAATCCCTCGTGTACATTTATGTATTGGACACTGTATCAAGTAGTGTGGCCCCTTCTATCAGACGTCTCCGGGTAGCAAGGGGGCCTAGTGGATGGCATGCCAAGTTTGGAGTCAGGAAGACTCATCTTCTGAATTAAAATCTGGCCTCAGATACTCACTAGCTCTGTGACCCTGGGCTTAACCCTGTTGCCTCAGTTTCTTCATTTGTAAAATGAACTGGAGAAGGAAATGACAAACCACTCTGCTATCTCTGCCAAGAAAACCACTAATGGGGTCACGAAGAATTGTACAGGACTGAGCAGTAACAACACCTACCTCTCTCCCCCAAACCAAACGTGGCTCCTGTTGGGACTTTTGAGATGTCCAGATTAAGAAGAGATGGTTTTACTTGGTTCACACCATGCTAGATTATGAACCTGGCTCCCTCCTTCTTAGGGCTGGCATGAGTAGAAACAATAGAGAAATCTCTGCCTTGTTTTCCTCATTATAGGTAATTATGTATGCTCTTTTTAATGTGAGGGTTTGAAATTGCAGCCTCTGCATATGCTTCCTTATAAAGCATCTCAGCTGCCTCCAGACAAAACAGCATTTGAAAGGAGATTGGCTCCTGAGTATTTGGCATGTAGGAGAAAGCAACAGAGAAAAACTGATGTTTCAAATCTATCATTTAAAAATATACAGCATGTAGCATAAGAACAACAACAAAAAGAAAAAAGTATCTTCTTGTAGCATCTAGTATTAAGGGTTAAGCATTTCTATTGTAAACTTTTGGTTTGAAATGAGAAAATGCTAAGGCTCCATGGCAATTATTTATTTATTTTACCACCTTCCCCTTTCCTACCTCAGATAATGGAACAATCTCTTGCCTTTTGGAAGCATTTTTTCTTTATCTAATTTAATAAATAACAAATAAATTCACTTGGTCATAACTTGAGCAAGGCCCTGTATAGGATCATAGGTATAGAGGTGGAAGGGTCCTTAGAGGCTAGTATCTAGCTCAAGCCACTCATTTCATAGATGAGGAAACTGAGATCCAGAAAAGTGAAACGACATGCTTGTCCTAGGATTTTTGATTCCCCAGATGCAGTGTTTTCTGGTTTTTTTTCCCTTTCTCCTACTGTATGGTGCTTCCTTTATGGTGCAAATATGTCCTGAGAAACAGTTTTTATCTTAAGAATATTATCGAATAGTTTCTTGTTTCAAATTCAGTTTTATATGTAGCTGATGAATAAATTAAGTCCAACAATTGGAAGCAGGGCTGCCCCTGGCAAAACAGTGGAGCAGGTTTATCTTCATTCCTCTCTCATCCCATCCCCCTAGACTCCCTCCTCCTAAGCCCAGTGGAGCTGTTTGCTTCTCTCCTTCCCTCAGGTGCCCAGTGTTTTAATTCTTTCTCTATCTTCCCCCTTACCAAAACCTGTTTCTAGGAAGAGAGCTAAAATTCATTCATATATCCATGAATGACTGATAACAGCTTCAAGTTACCTCTTCCAGGATGATTTACATTTTAATAAGCTGGCAAAGTCTTAGTCTAAAAGAATGGATCTCTTAAAGCTACCCACCTGCTGACAGAGAAGTGATGGACTCAAGATGTAGAATGTGACATACATTTTTGGACATGGCCAATGTGGGAATTAGCTTTGCTTGACTATGTATGTTAGTAACAAGGGTTCTCTCTCTGTCTCTGTCTCTCTGTCTTTGTCTCTGTCTCTGTCTCTGTCTCTCTCTCTCCCTCTCTCCCTCTTTCTCCCTCTCTAAGGTGGGAGAGAGAGGACTGAGGGAGAGAGAATAAATGCTTATTGGTTGAAACAAAATAAAATTTAAAAAAGAATAAAACTCTAACCAGAATCCACAGAATCATAGAATCTAAGAATAAGAAGGAACCTCAGAGACTATCCAATCCACTCTACACTGACCAAGATTCAGGAAATTCCTTGTGGGAGGGGGAAAATATTTTGGGGGCAAGGTGCCTTCCAATTACCATAGTAATCAGTTAAGTGCTTAGTTATGGCACCCATAGGCTAAGGCTATTTCTGTTGTAAGTAATTGGCAAAGATAATGGGTATTTTTTGGGGATGGGTAAAATGTCTAGATAAGCAAGAAAACAATAAATCAATCCCTGATTTGTAGCATTTGCCAGTTTTCAAGGTATAAATGCTCACACTGAAAATTTAACAATCTGCTCTTAAGAGTTGGCTTGAACTGACTCCAGCATACCCCCTGGGGCTCCCTTGGGCTCCCAATTTTCTCCTGCATCAACAGAAAATTGCAATGGATAAGAAACTTGATGAAGGTGTAAAGTGAAGCTGAAAAATTACAATTTAATTTCAGAAAAGATGAAGAAATGAGTATATATTTAGTAGTTCCTCTCACCCTATAAGTTATACCAGACCAGGCACTTCCCTCAGCTAGTCTTTGAAAGTTCTCCCATCTCTTTTGCTTCAAGTGCCCTGGGAACCATTTACTTTTGAAGTTTGTAGAGCAAATGACTGGTTATCCAGATTCCCAAATGAGAGCCTTGTCTACTCTGTAACCTTGGGCATATCACTTGACCTTTTAACATCTCGGTCAAGCTAAGTGAGTATCAAATTGTCTAAAAACAGAACCTTACTGGGAAACAGATGTTGACCTGGAATTTTTTAGCAGGTGGGGGTGGTTGAAATTCCACAGGTAGCTCAAAATGTAACAATGACTTTTCCAAATACCAGGGCTTGAGAACAAAGAATGAAATGTTTGGTTTAGGGGTGAGGAGAGTGGTGTATGTTAAAAAACAATACCCCAAACCTAACCAGTTAATTAGACTGCCCAGTGAAAAGAAAAATAATCTCCTAATTCTTGTTTTAACTAACTATGTGAAATGAATCAGGCTACCTTCCTCAGCAAAGGAGTTAAATGCCTAGGAACACATTCAGTGGTCCATTGCAGACATCTCATTGGAGTCACCCAAGGAGCAGCACTTTTTCCTCCCCTCTACGAATAATTCTTACCATATGGAAATTAGAAGTTGCAAAATTTGAGTCTCCCTTAGGTTGAATGAACTCCATGTGTATAATATATCTGATCGTTCTCTGCTAAGCTCCATGTGGAGGATGTCTGGAATTATTTTCTGTTCCAGTTTTAGAAGTATTAGGCAATTTTGACCCTCTTGGAGTATTTACTACTGCTGGCTAACCTCTGGGGACTTACAGCTGGTGGTCAGTTCCTCTTGTAATTTCTGAATACTCTACTTGGGAACAAAAATTCTTTCTCAAATTTTACATAATATGTGGTTAAGAGTAAAGAATTGTATACAGTTAAGTCATACTTTTGTGATTGATTCTCTTGAAACACTGCAGTGAGGGGAAGAAGGTGGAATTTCCCAATGGGTGGAGACACAAAAGTCTAATTGGATGACACAAAAGCCTAATTGGATAAATCCACGATACCACACCTAACTAACCAGATGAGTGATGCAAAATATATCCATGACTTCACAAGAACAGGAACACATGTAAGGGAGTTGATTTTTCACAGACCTAATCACAGTAAAGGGGCTGGATAATAAGGTGTTAAACTAACTGTAAAAATGTGGCTATATCAGATGATCCCATTATGAAGTTCAAATTAGTCCCTTGAGTGAATCAGAAGGGAAGCAACATTGATAGATTGAAGAATGACAGTCCATGCCTCTGGGTGACCTTTATGAATCAGTTCAATGAGTCTAGGAAACTTGAACCCAGTTCCTGACAGGATAAGTAGAAGATACTTAGAACTGGAGAAAGAAAAGCTGTAAGAGGCCATGTGGAGCTGGGAGAGTTAGAAGCACAGGCAGACACAATTGCCACAGGCAAACTCTGGAAGGGTGAGACTGTGTGGCATAGGGTACATCTAGGTAGAAGCTGTATTGCTTAAAATTTCTCAGAACTTCAGATCCCAAGGCAATAATCTCTTGAGCTCCTTTATAGGACCTGAAACCTTTGCCTCTGGGCATGGAGAAACTTGGTTTGTTTTTCTTTATTTTTAAATGCAAATTTTGCCTTTATAAACTGTTAACTACAAAAATCTGGGTGTACTTATTGGGAATACAGTTGGAATAGGCTCCTAAAGGGGAAACAGCTCCAGAGAAGAAATAGAAATAAAGCTAATATGGAGGTATTGTGTCAGATGCACTATCTCTTAATTGGGAGTTCAGAACTAACAAAAAGATAAAGTGAATTATATATCTTTTGATACTACTTTTTAGAATGGGGAAGAATTTATATTGGGAAACTTCTCTGGGCAATGGGGAGGTAAGTGGGGGAGTAAGCATTTATGTGATGTCTACTATGTGATAGGCATTGTGTTAAGCACTTTTCCCCTCCACAAATGTTATCTCATTTGATTCTCACAACCTTATAAGGTAGTGCTATTATTACCCACATTTTACAGTTGAGGAAATTGAGGCAAATAGAGGTTAAGTGACTTGTCAAGGATCACACACCTAATAAGTGTGTGATTCACTTCTTGATTCAGGTCTTCTTGATTCCAAGTCCAATGCTTTATTCACTGGGCCACCCAGCTGTCAGTAGATGAGTGGCAAATAGAAGCAACTGAACACATATTCTCACTGAATATTTCTTAATACAGGGATACATGCATACATATATATATGTATATATATGTATATAAACTGACATACTAAAGGGATATCTTTATATCTAGGTATATTCCTTTAGCATATTAGTTGGTATATATATAAACATATTTACTAAAAGGTATATGTATGCACGCATACATACATATACACATACTTTACATATATATACACACATAGAGACACACAAAACAGGAACGGTGGAATAAGTCTTATCACTACACATTCCTTACTAAAGGGATATACACACATACATACATATACACTAACATACTGACTAAAGGGATATACATATATGTAAATATATGCATAGTAATATACTTTTAAAGGGATGTACATTGGTGTATATACATGCATACTAACATACTTAAAGGTGTATATATATTATATATATATGCACCTATATACATATACAGAAACACAAAGCATAAATAGTATATAAAATGATAATATCTTCTTTTATACAGTATGTTTATATATATTTAATCTCTACTGTTATCTTTCTCTGATCTATTATCATGTGTGGGACAACTGAAAGTTTCTCATATGAAATGGAAGCTATGCCCCAAAATTTAGTTAAGGCTTTAGCATTAGCCGGGCCTAAGTTTCGTTTTCCTGTACATCATGTGATTGGGTCATACACCTGTTGCCCACCCCCTCCCTTGTTTTGTAACCACCACCCCAGCTTTATCTTTGCAAATAAGGCAATCTTCTAGCTTCTAAGCTTGTTTTGGGTAAAACGTATCTCTTAGTTTCTGGGTAGAATGTAAGGTCTCTTACCTCAACTAATGAGGATAAAGAGATTCAGGTTAAAAGGTGGGAGGGGTTTTCTTAGAATTGTTTGTCTAGGGGTATATAACTGCTTGCTTGCTGCTTGTATCCTGCCTCCCTACTTCAGTCCACCCTGGGTAGGTGATACCCAATTCTCGCACGACACTTGCTAAATAAAACTTCTGTTTCTACCTAAAGAAACCTCTGAATTTTTATTTGGATAGGTGGTCTCAATCCCACTCAATTATAATATGAAGATCACTCTGTGTTTAGGAAGGCTGTTAGCACAGTTGTGACTCTGACCAGGTTGGAAAGGTTTTGAGTTGTACTAGTAATATATGGTGTCTATTGTTGAATTGTTAACCTAGTTAAGTTCTGAGAACCTGATCACTTGAAGGTTACAAGCCAGGTTGTGAGCTTTTCTTGGTCCCAGCAACTCATAGAAACTATTTACTATCAGCCACAGCAGGTGCATGATTTGCAAATCAGTGGAGGTAGTGTCCACACTGCTTACATCATTGATCTTGGAAATCCTAAAGCAGAGGTACCTTTTGTGATGCCGTATATGCTCTATCTTCAGAATGGGGTTGTATTTGCTTTCTTTCAGTTCTTGCTGCTGTATTGATGGCCTTTCTCAAATTTATTTATTTTGTTGGTAATATGATGTTGTCCAAGAATGTTTGGGGTCAGGCCATTCATAAATTGTGTATTATTATGAGGAAGCACGGTCCTAAAATGGGGGCCAATAAACAGGCTTTTGCCTGCTTGTTTCTGATCAGATTTTAATGCAGAAGGCATTTAAATTTATTATACTTTTCTTTTTCTTCATTTATAATACAGGTGTAAAGCCTTCAGCTTACTAGGAGTAAGGAAAAACTTTGCTCTTATATTCAAGGGGATGGTTTGCTATTGTTTATGGTATGTGCCAAATATTTTGTTTGATTGCAAAATCTGGAATTTAGAAAATCAATCCTCAGAGGCAGGGTGTGAGGCATGCATGACTCAGCAGCTGAAACAAGGAGAAGGGAGGAGAATAAACAGAAGAACCAGGATTAAGTGTCCATTATTTGTTTATTGAACGTAGGGTGAATCTGTCATCTCCACTCTGTTATTGATCTGGGGTTTCATTCTATCATCTGTAATACTCACAGGACAAGGAAGGTGTGTCATTAGAGTAAGCTAGGGATGGAGGACAAATACTACCTCAATAAAATGTGGTAGTTAAGGGGGCAGCTGGGTGGTGCAGTGGATAGAGCTGTGGCCTTAGAGTCAGGAGGACCTGAGTTCAAATCTGGCCTTAGACACTTAACATTTACTAGCTGTGTGACTCTGGTAAGTCAGTTAACCCAGATTGCCTCACCAAAAAGAAAATAAAATGTGGAAATTTAAGAAAGAAGACTGAGTCAATGGGCATTTTGCAAATACTCATGGGAACACGCCTACTGATTTCTAGCTTGAAACCTCTGTTGTCTTTCTTCTGTTTCACAAGAGACTATTTAAAACCTATTTAACCTATATTTATTTGACCTGGTCTTTGGTTTATGCTCTCACTTGAATTCTGATTTGGAACCTGCTCCTCTGGCCTTAAGACTAGTTGTCCCCTAAAGCCGGATGTTTGTACTAATTATTGTCATATGTGGAACACCTGCAAGGGATATGATGCAAACCTCGAGAAATGTGAATGTGATGTGATGTCCATCACAGGACATAGGTCAGAACAGGATAGGTCAGTTTCATTATAGAAGCAGCATGGATTATAGAGCTCAAGGAAGGATATCATAGCACCCTAAAAGGCATGATTCTGGGCTCCAGGGCCCACAGAAAAGAGGGGGCCCTGTTTCCAGGATAGGGAAATATTACGAGCCCACATTCACAAATCGAACCTGCCCTTCTAATTTGATGAATGTGATTCAAACAAGACTATCAGGAAAGAGGTGGGCTAGAGATAGGTAACTTTTAAGCCTGGGGCTATTGAAATGTCCAGAATGGTGCAGAATACTTATGGTCATTGCAAGGAAGGCTGAAGCCCAAAGGATACATTTTTAGGGCACATACAGGAAAGGACCTTTTTCTTCCAATGGAGGTAAGGTCCAGGAAAAGGATTACCTCATGTCTTTAGGCAGAAAATTTATGGTGAATGAAGTAATTGTACATCAAAAACCTTTTTAACCAATAGGGGGTTGGCTGACCCCCTTTGGTTCTGAGGGCCAAATGCTGGTAGTTGTCTTCTCCTCCCTGGAGTTATGTACTCTACCTGCATCAGAGACACTTCTTGGGTAACCACAAAACTCACTATGGCCCACATAGGCTGCATACGTATTTCCCCTAACTCTGGACTCTGGACCTTATTAATCTGTGCATGTGGATTTATCCAATTCAACCCTTGTGGCTCATGCTCCCACCTATCAGGAAACCGCTCTGCCTCTTATGTTTAGTTTTAGTGTAGTCAGTCTCACCAATATGACTTTATATAGGTATTTGCCCTAAACCATAGAAGAACAAGAAAGATGGGAAATATATACATTAAAATAGGTACCAATGCACACCTATTGCTCCTCTATGACAAGGCAGCTCCAATCTTCAGTCTCTAGGCAAGCTCCCAACCCTGGAGTTTAAGTCAAGAGATAGTTTGGGTCTCTTTGTACCAAAAGCACTAAGTGTGCCTTCATCTTTAAATGGAAACCAGTTGCTGTCATAGATTCAGGAAAGAGGTTGTGTAAATTGGAAGAGGAACATATGCATCTGCAATCATTTTACCAGCAAACCATTCATCTTTCAATGCATTTACTGCAGCAATGGATGAAGCTGTTGAGGTGACATTTCAAACCACCATCTCTTACTGCTACGGGGAGGGAACAGTATTACTTAGCTCTGGTCCTGAAGCTCTCATGCTGCTTCTTTTTGTCTAACTGTTCTCTTTTACACTAGCAAATACATGGCATGTAGGTCTTTACAAGGCGTGACTGACTCAGATTTTTCAGTTCTGTTCAGTGTCTAGAAAGGAAAACACCTGGGTATTCTGATATTTTCCCCTTCCTCTCTCCTTGGTCCTTCATCAGCTTTGTGTGCCAACTGTGTCCTGGGTCCTTTCTGCCTCAGGCCAATCCCAGGTCCTCTCTTTAGCTCTCACCGTGTAGGCTCAGCAGCTAAAGCTTTGTCAGCACATCTGCTTTTGGCTGTCATTGAAGCTTTCTGGGTGTGGTTGACCTAAGTCTGAGACCCAGGACTAGTCAGGTGGGGAAAAGGTGAGTGAAAGCATGGCTATCCCCTACAACATTCCCCCTCCAGTGAAATATTTGCAGTTCCTGTAAATTACACACGGCATTTTAAACATCTGTGATCATACATCATAATCATCATAACCTAGCTAATATAGTATGTCACAGATAATGCCAAAATTGTATGGTGTGATTGATGTTCATGAAGGTATTTAAAACATGACACATACTAGCACTGTGTGGAGCTGGCATTGGTGCATGCAATGGATATAACATATACTCCATAATCAATAATATGACAATATCACATATACTAAACTAAAGACACAAGTCTCATGCAGTGCAGAACATGTAACAGTTACATTCCATAAATGCAAAGATCACATGTAAAGATACTACATGTATATAACAGTACTATGTGCATAGCATAAACGGAAAAGAAGAATAATGCAGGAATAAAATCTAGTTCCTCCCAGAGAGACCTTTCTTCATCCTTTTAGGAGTTGGGGTACAGTGGGACTGGGCAATAGAATAGAGTTGTTAGGGTTTCAATCTGCAGTAGAAAGACCTTGCGAGTGAGACTGGGGGAAAGGAGTAGGGTTGTGCTATGAGACAGTGGAGAATTATAAAATAGAATAATATTATTTCTGACCTGTTGAGGGAGGAAGTGTATCCCTCTTGGATCTTGGTACTTTGGATCAAATTTTTGATGGCCCCACTCTAGTTATGGCTTGTAGAAGAGGAACAATTAAGAAAAAAACATGTAAATGGGTGTATACTATTCAGATTAATTTATTCTTTTTAAAATTCTTTTAAAGATTTTCTTTTTCTTTTCTTTAAAAATTTATTATTTATTTTAAACTTTTTACTTTAAAATTTTGAGTTTCAAATTATTTCCTTCCCTCCTGATAATATCAATTAAACATGTGAAATCATGTACGGTCATCCCTTCCACATAATGGAGTTAGGGTTCTGTTGGAAAATCCGTGTGAAATTTTTTGGCTCTCCCTTCACACTAGGGAAGAAGTTTGATTTTTCTCTTTTTCTTTTATGGGGTATTTACAATGCCTTATTGTAAAATTTGAGTTGATATTGTACAATACTATGCATATATTTTACACATTTCTGAGTTTCTAAGCCTTTTCTATGTCATCTGCTGGCATTTGCATGTTGATTGTGGCTTCCACAAAACTCCCCCCAAAATTCCCATTTAATTTTGTTATGTTGACCTGTGATATATTGAAATTGTGATTGAGAAAATCATGATGTAGAAAGGAGAACTATAACATATTTCCATATTAGCCATTTTTTTTAAAAGCAAGGAAAGTAAAGAAAGTGAGAAAATTTTATTATAATTTGCACTCAGAATTCATCAGTTCTCTCTTTGGAGATGGATGGCATTTTTTCATCATGAGTCCTTTGGAATTGGTTTGGATCATTGTATTGATCAGAGTAGCCAAGTCTTTCATGGTTGATTAGCTTTACAACATTGCTGTTACTTTGAAAAATGATCTCCCAGTTCTTCTTATTTCACTTTGCATCAGTTCATATATTTTTGACTTTTTTCTGAAACCACCCCATCTTGTCATTTCTTATAGCGCAATAATACTCCATTATGATCAAATGCTGCAGCTGGTTCAGCCATTCCCCAACTTATAAGCATCTCCTTGACTTCTAATTCTTTGCTACCACAAAAAAGGGCTGTTATAAATATTTTAATTTCTTTGGGATATTTTAATCTCTTTGGGATACAGACCTAGTAGTGGTATTGCTGGGTCAAAGGGTATGCACAGTTTGATAGCCCTTTGGACATAGTTCCAAATTGGTCTCCAGAATGGCTGGACAAATTCACAAGTCCACTTCCCCTGAAGCTTTTGTCATTTTCCTTTTCTGGCATGTTAGCCAATCTGATAGTTGTGAGGTGGTATCTCAGAGTTGTTTTAATTTGCATTTCTCTAATCAATAAAGAGAGCATTTTTAAATATGAATATAGATAGTTATGATTTCTTCTACTGAAAATTGCCTGTTTGTATCCTTTGGTCATTTATTAGTTGGGTAATGACTCTTATTTTTATAAATTTGATTCAGTTCTACACTCAGTATTTATTTGAGAAATGAGGTCTTTATTGGCGAAAATTGCTGTAAAATGTTTGATATTATTTCATTTTCTATAGTATCTTTTAGCAAAAGGTGGTTTCCCTGATTATCTCTTTTAATTAGGTCTATTTTGGCTTTTGCTTTGTCTGAGAGCAAATATTCCAAATTGACAAAGCTTTATAACTTAAAAGTTTTCTATTCAATAATCAGCCAATAAATATTTATTAGGATCTTACCATATACTAGAAACTGTGCTAGGGACTTAAATACAAAGAATGAGACAATTTACTCTCAAAAAGTTTGCATTTGAATGATTGGTTTCTGATGGTTTTACATAATTGAAATAGATAATATGACATATAGCTATTAAGGCTTAAAACAGCACTAAGACTTTTGGGACAGTCTTTATATAGGAATGGTACATTGAAATGATAAAATGAAATAACAAAATGTCTATCAGTGAGTCAACTAGAATTTTGCATTTTTAATATTCTATTTGGAATAGAATAGATTTCTACTTGGAAAGTGAAGTTAACTCAGCTTCTTAAAACCTACTTAAGTGGAAAGACATCCATGTAGCCTGCAATTGACAAAGATTTGTGATTTTTGCCAGTGTGGATCCTCACTTAGTTGATGCAAATCAAAGCTTCTCAATTGCTTAGTGGATGAACTTCCTGTGTTTCTATGCCTGATAACTCATTATCTTGTGGACCACCTGGTAGTAAGCATCTCTGAATTTAGACAGGCTAGTCCTCCGATGAAAGACATTTAATCTGTCACTGAATCTATATGCAAATACCAGAGTCATAACTAGGAATTATTGCACCCTGAGCATGAGGCAGGAATAGTACCCTCATTTGATGGATGGAGAGGAAACAGATCACCAGTTATACTACTGGAAGTAGGAAGTTTCGGGGGGAGTTTACCCCTCTGGATCATCTTTCTATTTTAATTAATTATTCATTTTAATTAGGTATATGACTGATAGAGTGGACCCAGGATGGTGGATGTCATAGTGGTGAGGAGAAGTCTGACATCCTTTCCCAAACCTGCCTCTCCCCTTCTCCACCATCTCTGTTCTTTTTCCCTCCCTACTCCATGTGTATGGAGAGGGGGTAGAATATGGGAGCAAAAAGCCTTTAGCTGATGTGAAGTGTAGGGAAGGAGAGGGTTTGATCCCTGACCAGATACTTAGTGTTTGTAAGTGGTCTTGGGCTCAATTTTCTCCTCTTATCTAACCACACAGGGAAAGGATTGGGACCCTCAAGAGGCAGGAAAGGGTGAGAGCTTTTGGCACTAGCACCTCTGGTGCCAGTCAGACATGTACCTTGCTTACGTTGCAAGACGGGTCCCCTGGATTTGCCAGGTGACAAATGACCAAGATTCTGCTTGAGGTGACACTTGGTATTAGAGAGAATACCATGAATTCCCCTCCCTTATCCCACGTAGTTTTTAGCATTTAAAGGTTAGACATTATCAATGTTGTCATCCCCGTACTATCTCCTTGTCTCTGCTTGTATGGCAGACACTCCCTAACTGTGTGATGTTGGGCAAGTCACTTAACCCAGTTTGCCTCAGTTTTCTGATTTGAGAATTAGGCACTACATAAATGTTAGCTACTATTATTATTATTATCATTGCATGGAAGGATTTTTAGATTTTTGTCCCCCTTTACCTGGCACAGAGAGGGAAAGGTTGGCTTTTGGAATAAGCCTTCTAAATTTCATGTCTTCTAAATTTGAATGGTGCCTGTGGAAAAGCTTTACTTGCCTTGCTCTGGGTATAGCACTGTCACAGCCTTTCCAGCTCAGTGTAGGACAGACCTATTAGTGTTTGCAGTTTGCAGTGTTTGCTGGCATAGCCTTGTTGTGGTATAGAAGTCACCCTAGGTTCTCGAAAGCCATGCCAGAGCAGCACAAGCTTTGGCAAAGTTCTTCTGTGCTGGAAGGACTTTGATTCTGCTCCTGGTAATAGACCAAGTCTAGCTAATTATGCAAAAGCATATCAACAGTAGGCTGACCATATGGTGATGAACTTTTTTTTTTTGGCCATGGCAATCCATGAAGGAAAAAAAATGCAAAACAACCGTCTGCCTTGTGTGGCCCCTTCCACTTCTGCAGTGTGGCCCCTTCCACTTTGCAGTGAAACTGTAGCAGGAAAGGGGGTGAAATGGGCAGCAGAGGATATCAAAAAATCACACAATTTTCAGACAATCAAAAAAACCTTTACTTTGAATATTGGTACATTGAATGTGAGAGCCTTCTACCATGACCAACAAGTAGACGTGTTGCTGGAGATGAGTCGTGTCAATTTTGATATTCTTGCAACAACTGAAATTAGGGGAAAAAAGGAAGGAAGCCACAGCTAAATGGAAGGATGGTTTACAGGTACTCATTGGTAGAGGAAAAGAAGGGAAGGCAGAGTGGGTTTTATTGTATTTTCAGAGGCAACAAGAAGCATGATTTATTTGGATATTTAGGCATGATGTATTATAGTGCTAATGATAAGTATTTGCAAAATGGCCAACACAAAAAATAATTTTTTCTTTTCTGCCAATATTGTTTGCTGAAAACGAAATGGTACAGAAATTCTATGAAGATTTTGATAAGAGCCTTTGAATCAAATGACTAATACATGGTGACTTCAATGAAAAGGTGAGAAAAGTTGACGGTAGAGAGAAATATTTGGAAAAGCTTGGTTTAGGAAAAAGGAAGACCAAAAGCAAAGAAACCTAATGCTACTCTAGCATTAACACTCTATTAAAAATGAATTGATAGGTGCTGGATGTGGAAAACACAAAGAACACTATAAAAGATGAAGTAGATTATATTTTAAAAGACAATAACACATTTGTTATTGATGTAGGAGTGATGTTTGGGTCAGCTATTGGTGTATGGTCAGACCGTTGACTTGTCAGAATTAAGAGAAGAATTGTATAAAAAAACCCCCAAAGAAGAATAGTAATGAGAAAAAGTGAAACATTCTGACCCTGAGCTATTTGAACAAATAATTGTAAGTCAAAAATGGAAAGTAGATAATTAAAATATCAACACCAACTATAAAAATTTCATCCAGAAGTTTAACCAATGTAAATTAACCACTACTATAAGGAGGCTTAAAAGAGCCTTACGGAAGCATCTTAGTTAACAAACATCTAACTTACTTGCCAAAAGGAAAAAAGATGGCTGTTAAAATGCAAAACCAAGCTAGAATATGAACTCATTTATAAAATTTTATGAAGAAGGATGGTGGACAATTATAAGTATTATTGTCTCATAGAGAAAAGAGAAGTAGTGGAAGGTAAAACCAGTTGAAAGAAAGCTCAGTGATATGTACAGCTAAATAAAGTGGTCCTAAGGGCATTCAAGGGATGAGAACTACAAACAGAAGAAAAATGGAAAAGATTTGCAAAAACCGTTTTGACTAACTCTTTTCATCATCAAAAATGGAACCACAATACTTGAACCTTAATACTACATTCCTAGATGTTCTTATTGAAGAGATAGACTTGGTACTGAAGAAAACAAAAATGTGAAAAGCAACTGGATTAGACTATGTATAGAGAGTAAATCCATCCTGGAAGTGATACAATTATGAGGATGTTGAGTGATTAATATACAAAGTATCTGAAGAAGGAGAAGATACCGAAAATCTAAGGTTCCTCAGAGGATGTAACAACAGAAAGAATGCTATTTAGGGCACCTCTCATAGTTACCATCAGGCAAGAAGTACACTTACCAAAGGTATTTGTCATTGGGGTGGAAGAAATACAGTGCAGAGGTAGGTTGAAAAGGATTTTCTGGGGATGATGACGTCCTCCAGATGCCCTTATTTGTAGAAGATGTTCTCATTACATCAATCCTGTAACACTGCAGAACCTCTTGGAAGATATGTGTGATAACTCAAAAGAGTTTTGGCCTGTCCATCTACATAGGGAAGACGAAGTGGATGAAGAAGGTCTATTGGCCAGAGTTCAACATGCATTTGAACCAACATCCTATAAAGCTTGTACAACACTATGTATATCTGGAACAGACCATGCAGATGGACAATGAGTTAGGCACAGGGTTGAACAGATGTAGGAGAGTGAATTGGATTGTCTTCAGGGAATTGCAAAGCACTTTTACTAACATCATTTCCCATGAAGGCAAAGTCCATATTTTTCATAGTAACATTCTACCACTGTTGCTATCTGGCAGAGAGGTGTAGAACATGACTACCTCTGGAGAACTGAAGACGAGTATCGCAAAGAACGTAATGGGGAGTTACTTGGTAGATGTGAGCAAGCTACAACACATAATCATTGAGGAAGTCTGAAGAACAGCTATCAGAGGGATGGTATCAGGGAATGGGAAAGAGAGATGAGCGGGTCACATGGCATGAGCAACACATGATAACTGGATAGCCAGATAACTAGCCAGAGTGCTCCACTGGTATGTGATGATGTTAGGAGAAAGACAGTAAGGCTTGCAGCAAATTGGGTACACCTTCTGTGGAGAACTTTTAGGATAACATAGGCATGAATCACACAGGATGGGAAGGCATGGATGCATTATAAACTGCTTAGTTGGAGGGTGCTCCTGAATTTGTGAAATTACAGATCCATTTGACCATTAAAGAGCATAGGGTGACCTTCATGCCATTATGAGGCACTGGACTTAGGACTTTAATAGAGTCTTCAAACAAAATAAACAACACCTTAATGGAATCATAGGAAAAATGTGTACTAAAGAGAGGATACCAGGTACATGACTAAGTACACATTGGCAGAATCAAAGAAAAAAAAGGCTATCTAGCTAAATATGGAAATATGAAAGATCAAGCATGAACTAGAAATTAGGTAGGCTAGCTAACAGACTTTGGAGAGCACCTGGAAAAAGACTCTAAAATTAATAAGTTCTTAAGAAAACCAGTTAAAGAACCAGTGCTTCAATCTGCAATCTAACTCCATCATCTTTCTGCTGGAGATGGAGAACATGTTTCATCATGAATCTTTGGAATTATGGTTGGTCATTGTGTTGATCAGAATCACTAAGTCTTTCAAATTTGATTATCTTTACAATGTGACTGTTACTATATAAATTGTTCTCCTAATTCTGTTCACTTCATTTTGCATCAGTTCATTCAAGTTTTCCCAGGTTTTAATTAGCATTTTTCTAATTTTCAGTCCCTAGAACATGTTTTATGTTTGCCTTTCTTTATATCCTCAGGACTTAGACTAGGGCCTGTTATTAAGCGTACAAGTGTTTGCTGACTGACTTAACTTTCTGCTTTTATTTCATATTTCTCTTGTTCTAAGCCATATTTGATTAGATGATATCAAATGAGATAATATTTGTAAGAAGCTTTTAGCACTTTGCCTGGCACATAGGTACTATATAACTGCTTATTCCTTTTCCCTCATATTGATCAGTCAGTTATTTCTCATACATAACATTCAATTTCCCACCTTGATATCTTTGCACAGGTATGTTCCCTGTATGTGGAATATACTCTCTTTTAAGAGGCAGTCTCCTGTTAGAATACTGGCTTCCTTTTAAGCACAGCCCAGTTGCCACCTCCTGCATGAAACCTTTTCTTCTCTCCCTGCCTTGTTAGCATTTCTTCTTTCTTTAAAATGCCTTGTGTACATTGAATTTATTTACTTATGCACGCATTGTATCAAATGTCAGTTTTTCCAGGACAAGGGCTGTTTTCTTTTTATCTTTGGGATTCTCATGCCTGGCGCATAGTAGGCACTTAATAAATGTTTTGAATTGAATTGCATTGAATTGCTTGATTCCTGATTTGGGGAAAAGCTCTAGAAAAGCTATAGATATCCTCTTCCTCATTGAAGCATAAATTCTGCTGAGGATTTTCAAAAAATATATGTGTGTGGTACAAGAACTTTAAGATTCTATGATTCCAGTGTCAGATTTTCTATATAAAGGGTGAATATAATGGAAGTCTAATTACTGTAGCTGGAAGCTGAGGATCGATAGCTTTATAACAGAGCAAGAAGAGAACAGAATGAGCTGTTATGAGGTTAGAGTATAAATTGATTTTTTTTTGCTTTTAATTCCACCTATGTCTAATGCCTACAAATAAGAGTTACTTGACATAATTGCATCTGGATCTTTCACAACTTAATTTTATTATGGCAAATATTCTTTTGTCTTTCCCTTTCTCTGTAATAAAATATGTTGGGGTGTTCATCTGGAAACAAAATTGCATCTGTCCAGCTGGCACTGGATTATTGGATATTACTGAACAGAGAAAGCTCACTTCTAGTGGCATATGTTATGGTTTGAGTTGAAGTTTTTTTTCTAAAGGAATTAGTTTCCAAGATTTAAGATGGGTTGTGTTGGGCTGAACAATTTTCACCTGACAAATGAAACAAGATGATAGGTTTTTCCGCAAGTGGAGTAGAAACTTATATTGTTACCAACCATAAAACATCTCCTACTCTTCAAAGATTGAATTACATCTCCTCCCTCCCCCTCTGTTCTTAATGATTTCTTTAAAATAAAGACTTTCTCTATATAATTGGTTTCTTATCCCCTTTTCAGTGAGTGGTGGATGATTGAAATTTTTAGGTAATTAGTTGTGGCTGATTAGATAAGTGCTTAGGAAGAGTCAGATTAAATATGATTTTTAAAAATTTTACTGTGCCTACTTGGTTGGGAAAAAAAGCATTAGCTTTGAGTTCACTAAACTTTGAATTGATAAGGAAAAAAAAATCAACAATTTCCATTTGATGGGCTTTGGCACAAGAGGAATAAAATATAATGTTTGAAAGTAATAAGAAAAATCATGGTCCCTAAACACTGCTCCTCTACTCCTTTGCAGCTATTCTTTACCAGGTGGCATTAACCACTCAGCTTATTTGTGTTGCTTGATTTTTCTTAATAAAACACCTGCAGCTTTGAATTCTCACAGCTGTCTTCTCTACAGGTATTGTGTCTGAAGGTGGAAAATATGTGGCTGGGTGAATATATTATGGTAATATTCTCAGTAAGACATTTCATAGGCTCCCTTCAAAATAATTGAATTCAACTACATTGTTTTAGAAAGATGGAATATTCCTGGCTTGTCAGGTACCCTTTCCCACTTTTGTGAGGTGTGGTTGGGGCTTTAGCTTGGACTAGAGGAGTAAGAGAAGAAATGTCAGAGGGTGGTAGTGAAGGTCAGAGCGAGAAAGATGCACCATGTGTGGTGCACCCCACAGAGGCTTGCTGCTGACGTTACCCACCTTGCTTTGTGTTGGAATCCAGTGGCTGGGCCCACAAAGTGAGAGAACCTTGATCAGTGCCCAGAAAGCCGAGAAGTAGAAACACTAGCCATCCTGAGTTCCAGTTTTCACTGGAGCCTATGTTAACTTCTATACCATAGGTGAGCCAAGACTCTTACCTCATTAATTGCTGTCTTAGCGAAAATATGTGAGAACTATGTGTGGTACTCTTTTGCCTGCTCAAAGGAAGACTCAAATTGTTTATGTCATAGAACTTTTGAGTCCATATTGATCTTATGTGTTGGGGGAAATTCTGAGGTCTAGGAGGGGTGGATATAAAATTCCTATTATGCATCGTCTCCTTGTACTATTATTGATTCTGTGTGTGTATGTATGTATGTACATATATGCATACACACACACACACACATATCAGGGAAAACCAATTCCATTATGCCAATTTCATGTGACTTGAACTCACTGAAGTAAAAACACATTCAGAAAGAAGTGAGGTTAGCCAATGGGTGAATAAATGAACAATTGAAAGAAAAAGCATTTATTAGTACTTATTATATTCTAAACATCGTGCTAAGCCCTGTGGATATAGATACAAAAGTGAAGACAGTATGTGCTTTCAAGGAGCTTACATGCTAATGGGGAAAGGAGCTGGTGGGGGAGACAACACATTTAGAAAGAGTGGCCAGGGAGGCATATTTTTGCTAAGAAAGTTACTGGAATGGTGAATGGAGTATAACAAAATTTGTATGTCTGTGGTTGAAGAATTGGAAAGGGTAGGAGGTAGCAGAGGGACTGTGCATGGTGGTTAAGCATCTGATAAAAAGAATGGCTGGAGCTAGGCTTAGATGGGTGGGTGGTTGAGGCTACTCACCAATCAGGACAGTGGGGCAACAAGTCAGGAGATTCCAGAGGTAAAATGGTTAAGTCTTCCATTTATTGTTCAGGTATCAAAATAGTTGTTTAAAAGATGAACAGTCCCTTCATCCGCTGGAGCCAACATGGGTTGCCTTTGGACCAAAACTGTGAAGAAGGTGGCTCGAGTCATCATCAAAAAGTACTACACCTGCCTGGGCAATGACTTTCACACCTACAAGTGTGTGTGCGAGGAGATCGCCATCTTCCCTAGCAAGAAGCTGCACAACAAGATGGCGGGATGTGCTACTAATCTGACGGAGCGGATCTAGAGAGGCCCTGTGGGAGGTATCTCCATCAAACTACAGGAAGAGGAAAGAGAAAGGAGGGATGACTATGTTCCTGAGGTCTCTGCTTTGGATCAGGAAATCATTGCAGTGTACCCTGATACCGAAGAAATGTTGAAACTCCTGGACTTTGCCAGTTTGTTTAAACTTCAAGTTACCCAGCCCACAGTTGGGATGAACTTCAAAACACCAAGAGGAGCTGTTTAATATTCACTTTTGCCTTCTTTCCAATTTTGGGAACCTCCCCCCCCAAAAAAAAAGATGAACAGGTAGTGGGGACTTAGAGCTTATTTTAATTTGTAGATGCACAAATCCATATACCTCTAGATGGTGGTTGATACTACCCCATATGAGTGGCAGAACTGAAGGATGGAAGATATCCATCTCTGTCCCTATGATTATCTGGCAATTGAACATGGCTCTTACTCAGCATTTTCATCTCACTGGTGCAGGTACAAAATACCAGAGTGAGTAAGGGACTTCCCAATGAGTATCTATCAATGTCAACATGTGGTTAAATACAGATGATGAGGTTGAGACAGCAGAAATGATTTCTCCCAAATCCCTCAGCTAGTTAGTGGTAGAACTAGTTCTCAATCCAGTTCACCTGAATCCCAATTCAGTTCTTTGTTATTACACCATGTTTTCTTCCTATTTGTTGCTTAAGAGAGTGAATGTAAAATTTACTACTAGGTAATTCATATTAGAAATCTGATGAAAAGTCTAATCATTAGTGGAAGGTTTCCAATTAGTCAACAAGTATTTCTCCTTATGTTATTAATAAGCTCTCATAATCCAAATTTTGGGAAAATACCTGCCATAGACCACCAGCTCTGAAATAAAACCCAGAACAGCAAAAGGAGACTCAAGTTAATGAGCAGCTAGAGGCTTTTTAATAAAATGCCTGTTTTAATTGCATTTCTTTTTTACGCCTCCCAGTTAAACAGCTTGCACTGTGGCTCCTGGTTGCCACACAGGCTATTAATGGTAAGGGTTGTGGGGGTGTTGTGGAGGTAACATGGGGCATGGAGGTATACATGCATAATGTATCCACTGCTATTGTTCCATCTCATTCTCATGAATTTCCTAGGGTTAGCTCTGAGTAAATTAAGCAAGAAAAGATCTTTCCAAAAATTTTATTTCCTTATCAGTTCTATTTCTAACCACAATTCTCCTAAAAACCAAGAGGAATAATATAGGACTTCTCCAAATATTGTATTATAATTCACTTTTACATAGTACTTATAGATTATAAAGTATAATCCTGGAAAACTGGTGTCTGGGCCTTTTAGAAAGCTGTCCTGGGGGCAGCTAGGTGGTATGGTGGATAGCAGTGGCCCTGCAGTCAGGAGGACCTGAGTTCAAATGTGGCCTCAGACACTTGACACTTTCTGTGTGTGCTCCTGGGCAAGTCACTTAACCCTGATTGCTTCACAAATTTTTTTCTAAACTGTCTTCAACCTGGCTCTCAAGGCTCCATTCTAATTAGCTTATTTCCTAGTGTTTTCCAAAACATACTGCTAATAGTAAGGATGGACTCCTGGTTACTATGTCAAAGATTTACCATACTTGTTCTCATCCCGTATGTTTTCTATGTAGTGCTCTCTTCTTTCTATTCAGTTAGCTTTGAACTCAGTGACTGACTGGATGTTGGGGGTAAGAAAAAGAGAAGGAATCAAAGATAACTCTTCAGTTTTTAAGCTTGGGTTAATGGGAATTCTCCATTACCATTCGGTGGTATCAGTAAAAGAAATAAAGAA
This sequence comes from Phascolarctos cinereus, assembly GCF_003287225.1. Taxonomy (NCBI): domain Eukaryota; kingdom Metazoa; phylum Chordata; class Mammalia; order Diprotodontia; family Phascolarctidae; genus Phascolarctos; species Phascolarctos cinereus. Next base: position 13,258,635 of record NW_027556098.1, read on the forward strand.
GTTGGAGACAGGCTAGTAGGGGGAGATAATGAGATAACAAGTTTGATTTGGGATTTTGCAAGCTCCCTGCTCGATATTGGGGGAAAAGTTGATGACGGATATATAGATTTTAGCCATGCAGGATCATAATTGAAGCCATGGGAGTAAAGGGGATTGCAAGAAAAAGAGGGTAGAGAGAGAAAAGAAGGCCAGGAACATAATTTGGAGAATACCTATGTTTATGGAGTAGGAGGGTAAGAGGAGCAGTGAAGAAGACAGAGAAATATTGATCAGACAGGTAAGGAAAGAAGCCAGAGAGAACAATGTTTTGGAAGCCACGGGATGACAGTTTCAAGAATGAGAAAGTAGTCAAAAACTCTTAAATGCTGTAGAGATATTAAGAGGGATTAATATTGATTTTTTAAAAAAGCCTTTGGATTCAGCAATTGGGAGGTCATTGGACCCTACTGATAGAACGTTTTCTAGTAGAATATTGGGATGGAAGCTGGCTTATAAAGGCTTAAAAAATGAGTGTGCGGTGAGGAAATGGAATTACTGCTCATAAGCTACTCTTCAAAGCTATTTGATGGTGAAAGGAAGAAAAAAAGAATCATAGCTTGAGGGGGTAGCAAGGTAATGGGAAAGATTTTTTTTTTTAATGATAAGGGAGACCTAAGAATGTAGGTAGAGGGAGAGTAACTAGTGGAGAGGAAAACATTGGCAATACAAGAGAAAGAGAGGGCATGATTGTTAGAGTAAATTCTTGGAGGAATAAAGAGGGGATGGGATCAATATCACAGGTTGAAGGATGCGTCTTACAATATAGGAGGGACATTTAATCTTTAGAGATAGGAGTGAAAGCAGAGTGAAAACAGAGAATCTTGAGGTGGAAAAGAGAAAAGTGGAGAGATTTTAGAACCCAAATGACAGATGGACCAGGGGCTTTCTATGTTGATAGCTCATTTTGTTCTGATCCAGGGCTTTCCCCTAGGAATATCAAAATCTGTCTTGGGGTCTCTCAAAGAGCCTTCAATATCCCTCCAAGCATTAGGTTAATGAAAACATTAAACATAGAGCAGTTTTAGTTAAGATAATTAAGAACACAGAAAGGACCCTTATCTAAATCCTTAGCAAACAACAGAAAACTCATCTTGCTGAACTGTGGAAAGAATTTGGAGTCAGAAGACCTAGGTTCAAATCCCCCTTGATCACCCTTAATGCTAGTGCCTTCCCTTAGTTGATTATTTCCAATTTTTCCTGTATCTCTCTTGTTTTTATGATTTTTTTTGCATGTTGTTTAGATTGTAAGCTCCTTGAGGTCAGGGACTAAATTTTACCTCTTTTTGTTTCCTGAGTGTTTAGCACAGTGTCTAACAAATAGTAGGCACTTAAATGTTAACTGACTGATTGATACTGTCTAAGAGTTCCTTGAGAGCAGGAATTTTTACCCCCCTTTCTTTGTGTCCTTCACCCTTAACGTTGTGCCAGGTACTTAGCAGGTGCTTAACAAAAGTTTGTTGATGGCTACTACCTATGTGACATTAGGCAAGCCAGTTAACCTCTTTGGGTCCCAGTTTCCACATCTGTAAAGTGAGTTTAGGCTAGATGGCCTTTCAAAGTTCCCTCTAGCTCTAAATCTACGATCCTATGTTTCTTGCCAGGAGTTTGGGTCATCATCCTCATCAAATCCCAGAACCCATGAATAATGTCTGTCCTCCTGTTGTAAGCCTGAGTCTTCCCAAAGGTATCCCTTAGTGGGTACCTATAGTCTGGGTAGCTCCCTTATTTTGGTCCCTGATTGGCCTCATTCCCACCTTCTGCCTCAGCGTGGCTTCTCATCTTTGCTACTGAGTACTCTGTCTGTCTTGCCTGATGTCTCATCCCATAGTGTTCCTACATAGTCTACCAACCTAGAAGCTCCATGTCCATTCTGTATCAAAGGCTGCTGGTGGTCCAGTGGATACAGAACTGGGCCCAGAGGCAGGAAAACATGAGTTCAGATTGGGCCCCAGATATCGTATGACCCTGGGAAAGTCACTTAACCTCTGTTTGCCTTAGTTTTTCCAGTTGTAAAATGGATATAATAAAAGCACCTACTTTGTCGTGAGGATCAAATGTGATGGTATTTGTAAAAATACCAATGCCCGGCACTATATAAATGTTTATTCCTTTCTTCCTTTTCCCCATTGTCCTCTGCTCTGTGTATCCTTGAGTTTCTTATCCATCTGTTATTGGGGGAAGGGATATGGAAGAGAGATTGGCTCCATTTCTGTTGACACATAGTTGCTACAGAAGGGCCTCAAAGTTTGTAACATGTGCTAAGAGTAAGGAGTCCAAAGAGGTAGAGATTAGGGCCTTGAGGTGAATGGAAAAGGGTTGAGGTTTCTAATGTGGGGAATAGAGTAGGGAGATAATTAGTGATGGATAAAGAGATTGCTGATTTTCAGTGAGGTCCTTGCTGAGGTTCAACAATATGCATTTCTAACGGGCACACTCAGGATGGTTTTGTGACTGGCCAGCAACATTTAACAATTCTTGGAGTGGGAACAGAGAAAACAAAGGGAATTAGCCAAGGCTGGCAAGAAACAAGGACCAATCAATCGAATTTTAAGGGCAAGAACCCAATTAAATTTAAGTTCCTTAAACATATATTTATGAAATACCTATGTCCAAAGAAGCCTGCTAAATGTCGATCTATAGTTTGTAACTTAAGAGAGGCAATGTAGTGAATAAACGACTGGCTTTAGAATCAGAAAGATCTGGGTTCCAGTGATACTTCAGATGTGTATTGGCTATATTACTCTCAGCAAGTTCGTTAACTTCTCACTGTACCAGGCAACTGTCTAAGACTTTAAGTTACAGACTAGTCACTAAATTGCATTGGTGGAAGGAATTTATTATACCTGGAGTTAATCCACATTGTAGAAATTACAGGTTAGGGTGCCCTCACCCTATCTACCTTCACCATTCCATTCCTAACCACCCCCCCTCAATTTACAATCTTATAAAAATGACTGACCTTGGGGGGACATGCTGGGTAGGGTGAGAAGCTAAGCCAGAATAGGGGTAAGGGAAAAGAGATCACGTTGAGGATGAAGACAAAGTTCATAGGAAGGACTAGAGAACTGGAAGTTTTAGCTGTAGTGAACAATTTCAGGATTTGTACTTTTAGAGGAAAAATAATTCTATAACTATACAGCTTCCCCCTTGCAAAGAGGAGAATCAGGCTGAGTATCAATAATGTATGTCTCTACTTATTTTTTTATACAGTTGTCTGTGTGCCTTCCTCTTTTCCCATGTAGTCCTAGGGAAGGAGTTCTCTGCATGTCAGGAATGATTCCTTACTTTTCTCTGCATCTTAGAATCCTGGCTTTCTCTGAAAGCTTAACTCAGCTGCCACCTCTTACCAGGGACCTTTCCCTATGCCCCTAGCTGTTAGTGTTTTCTCCCTCCTCAAGTCTGTATTTATTTATCTATGTACATGTTTCCTCAGTAGAATGTAAGCTCCTTGAGGGCAAGGACAGTTTGACATTATTTTCTTTGTATCCTCAGAACCTAGTACGGTGCCTCACTCACAATAGGTGTTCAGTAAATTCTTGTTGAGTTGAATTTTCAAATTCAAGTTCCAAGACCACTTAGGCAATCAGATAACCTTCCCTCTTCCCTCACCTCATGTGCTTGCTTTTTTTTTTCTTTTTGGTGAGGCGATTGAGGTTAAGTGACTTGCCCACATGGCTAGTAAGTGTCAAGTGTCTGAGGCCAAATTTGAACTCAGGTCCTCCTGACTCTAAGGCCGGAGCTCTGTCTACTGCGTCACCTAGCTGCCCCCTCATGTGCTTTCGTATGCTTTTCAAACAAAAAAAAAATTTGCCCCATTTGAATGAATGGCATTATGCTGGATGGTATTTCCATGGGTCAGTGGTAGGCGCTCAAGTAAGTTCCTCACGCCAACACTGAAACTGTTGTATTTCAAACATGGACCCAAAGAGGGGAAATTCCTTTGATGATGAGGAGGACCCCGGCAGATCGCTGTCAGAGAACCACTGTCCCGCTGCAGTAGGGCTTATGTTTTGTTTAAATGGTTGCATATAGTGTTCAGCATAGCCGTGTGAGCGGTATATACAGGTGGATGCTTTAGGGAAAAAAAAAGAAAAGCAAAAGGTGTTGATGCTTACTCAGCAAATGTCTTGCCAGAGTAGTAAGGGGATACCAGATACAACATTGGCCTGTAAATTACTTTGCTCATGTTGAAAGTTTAGGGAAAAGGGGGAAAATAGAAAAGAAGACATTATGTTAGAAAGTTTACTTAACTCACAAGCTGAGTCTACATAGCTATGAATTTTCTGATTCCAAAAATATCCTTGGATACACTCTTGCAAAACCTTCTCAATACTTATGTTGGAAAGATGGATTTCTATGGTGTTTAAAAATGAAAAGAAGCTTTACTCTGTTAGTGTAGAAAAGGTTTGTAAATTGAGTACAGTTCTTCAAAGAAAAAATACTAAATCCCTGACCTTTTAATAAAGTCGTGTAAACTCTGCCTGTTCATTCATTGACCTGCATGTGTTTTCACTTGTGCTTCAGAAGAGGAAAGGTCCATTTAAAACAAGTAAGTAATGAAACAGGACAAGCATAGCAGGGAGGCTAATAAGGATAGGAAAGAATGACTAACACTAGGGAAATAAACTCTAATTTTAACTTGTAATGGATGATTCTCTACGACTGTGAGTTGACAGATGTTTCATTCTTCCCTTTATTAGAGTGAAGATGGTGAGGAAGAACATTCTTTATCTGCAATGTTGTATTTTCCTTTCCAAATATGGTGCTTAATGTATTGTAGACTAATTAAGCATGTGAACATCATTAAACAGTTTGTTTTGCATTGTCTTAAAGGGATGAAAAATTGTCAGGATCTGTGAGATGGTGGCAGTTCATTTCAAATTGAAGAACTCTCTGGAGTGAATATAAGCTCTTTGAGAGCAGGCCTCATTTTGATTTATTTTTTTCTTTTTTCCTTTATATTCTCAGTGCTTAGCACAGTGCCTTGGAACAGAGTAAGTGCTTAACAAAAGGTAGTAAATACTTGGGTAGGAAATGCCTTAATTGCCTCAGACTAATTTCTCAATTTGTTAGTGAGTAGAGAAGAAAATCTTTGTCAAGTGCCATTTCTAAACTTCAGGGGAACTTGGCTTGAAGGTCTTTAAAAAAGCCATCGATTACAGCAGTTCTTTTAAAGACTTTGTGCACAATAGGAATCTCATCTAGGTATGTATATGGAGTACATGGAAAGTGGGGCTGAGGGAGAAAGCTGCATTTTGAAATCTCATTGTTGGCATTGTGATGGTTCAAGGGTAGTACTTTGGGAACAATATTCTACCTATAACTAGGTGCTTAAGTTTCTCAACATAGGTAAAGTGAAGAGATGGTTTTGAAAATGATGCTTTGCTTGCCAGTATTAGACAGTTATTCCTAGAGTGCATATCTGACTAGGTCACCTCCCTATTTAATGTAGAATCAATATTATTTAATCTTTTATCTCATCCTTTAAAAATTTCTATTTTTGTATATCAGTTTTAAAACATACCACATACTTAGTACGTTTATGCATGAGTAAACATATATACTTATATGTGGCATGCATACTTAATTTTTTTTACTGATAAGAGCATGATTACAAATGTTTGGAGCCCACTGTTATAGGACGTCTATTGAATCCTAGGTTTCTCTCCTGGTTGTCCTCCCCTGACATGCTCTTCTTTGTCAATGTTCTGCCTAAAATGTTTCATCCAGAACTAAATATCATATTCTAGATGTGGTCTAACCAGAGTCCCTTCTCTTTTCGTCCCCTCCCTCCCTTTTGTCCTTCCTCCCTTTCTCTTTCTCCTTCCCTTTCCTTTTCCTTTTTAGAGGGGAAAGGTGGTATAGGGGAAAGCAATAGTGATATGGAAAAAAGGAAGGAAGGAAAAAAGGAAAAGGAAGGGAAGGAAGGGAAAGGAGGAGGAAAAGAGGAAGAAAAGGGATGAGATAGAGCTCTGGGTCTGGAGTCAGGAAGCCCTGAGTTCCAGTTAGGCTTCAGACATTACTAGCTATGTAAGTAACCCTGGCAAATCGCTTTACCACTGTTTGCCTCAGTTTCCTCAACTGTAAAAAAAAGCCTGTAAAAGTACAATTTCCTGAATTGTAAAAAATTAGTATTCCCTACCTCTCAGGTTGTTGTGAGGATTGTTTGAGATAATATTTGTAAAAAAAATACTTAAAACAGTGCCTGACATACAATAGGAGCTATATAAAACTTATTCCTTTCCTTTCCTCCCTTTTTTGATTTGATTGAATGTGGCCTTCAATGTAGCATAAGCAAAACCTATATATAAGTTGCAAGTCAATTGATCTAATACTTTAATCTAATCTTGCAGTTATAGTCATAACTTAGAAATATAGTAATAGTAAGAAAAGGTCCATTTCTAAAATCAAAGGAAGAAACCCTTTTTTTTTCCAGAAGAAAAATCGTAGTTTCCATTTGAAAGTAGACTATTAAAGGCTTGTAGGTTCTTGATATTTGAGAGAGAATTAACATGAGGAAAATAAGGATGATACAGATAGTTTAGACCCTAATTTGCTAATTTGTTTTATTCTTACTCTCCAAGAGTCAATGCATGAAATGAAACAATTGGCAGACTTCATTAGAAAGCAAGTTTGGGTGTCAACTTTGTTGATCAGTTGTTTTTCTTTACTATTTTTGACTTTAAGGAAGAACTTTCATCAACTAGGACCCATAATTAGGATCTACACATTTGACATAAATGGGAAATCTGTCAAATTCTGAACATACACTGCAAAATAAAAATGCTGGATACTTGTATCTCCATCCTAGTTTGGAGTAGATTCAGAAAAATGTCCTTGGCTCCAAAATGATTTTGAATAAGGTTTAGAGGCTTTTGTGAGGCTGGGCTTGTTTCCAGCCCAGTTTTCTTTTGCCACTTCCAGGTAAGAACCGAGATCTTTGAGCACTGGTTGTTTAGAAGGACTGACCTATAAATAAACAGAGAAAATTACATTTTCTCGGCTGCCTGGCCCTGAACCTTTAAACAAACATAGACATCTGAAAGAAACTCAAGAGAGTCAAATGTGAAAAGCAACAGCAGCTTTGGGGGAAAAAAATCCCTGGCTCTTTTTTTACAGGCAGACATGCCCAGCTGAAAGCTTTTGCTTTGCCCAAAGTTTACAAACTCAGTGTGAGCTCTCTTTTTGGAGTTACCTTGAGTTTCAGTAATCCTTGGCCCCATGGCTAGTGCTATAGGCCAGTTGCCTGGATGTGTTTGTAAGCTGATGCAGATATTCAGGCCATCACAATAGCCAGGAAGACAGGAACCCTAGATCTGTTTTTAAGTCCAGTCCTATTGGACTGTGTCTCTTAACTTCATTGGAAGATTCTCACTCTGTGTCCTGAGTTCAGGGACTGAATAAGGGCTTATGCGAGTGTTCGTAGACTTTTTTTTTTAGTGAGTTTAATTTTAGGTTCAAGATGCTCACCTGAGCCAAGGTGACAACTGACCTATTTTGCTTAGATCATTAGCCATTGGATAAATGGCTTCCAGTGGGAAATACATTGTCATCATTATTGCTAGTCAGCAAGACAGACAATATGGAGGTGGTAAAGATTATGGGCAATCCTGTATTCTTATAATAATCATCATATTGATAATAATGTTTATATAGTGTTTAATACGTTCCAGGTACTGTGCTGAGTGCTTTACAATTATTAAATTATTTTCTCATTTGATCCTCACAACAATCTGGACAGGTAGGTCCTATCATTACCTCCATTTTACAGATGAGGAAACTGAGCAAAACAGTGTTTAAGTGACTTGCATAGGGTCTGGAAAAGCTTGTATCACCTGGGAGGAATAGATTTTTTTTTACTTTGTCTTTTGTTCAAATGCTTATTTACATTTGTATTACTGAAAATCAATTTTTATTAGCTGTCAGCCCTCCACTTCCCACTCTCCTTTCCTTTCCTCCCTTTTCTCCAATTTTGCTCCCAAATCCTCCTCCCAGAACTCTTAAAGACCTTTGTTTATAAGTCTCATACATTTTGTGCTTTCTTTTGCTAATTATCAGTACTTTTATATATTTTCTCTCCCGAGATTGTAAACCCTTTGAGACTGAGTGACTATATATGATTTATCAATAAATCTTTAGAGTTTTGCATGGTGTTGACTGTAACTCATACCATGAATATTTGTTAAGTATCTTATACCATCTAAGCACACTATGAAAACTGAGAACTTGTCCAGAAGCTCTGAAGAACAATATAAATCAGTTGTGATGTTGTGGGATAAGTATATGATATGGGAAAAAGTATGAGTCAGAGTATCTGAGATCAAATCTTTCCTCTGGTGTGACCTCTAACCTCCTTGGCCTCTATCTCCTTATCTGTAAAGATGAAGGGGTTTGGCTACGTATTCTGAAGTCTCTCTCACATTTATGATTCCATTTCTATTTGCAGAGTGAATTACTTTGGATCATCTAAGAAAGTCCTAGCAACATGAATTAAGCCTAAAGAAACACAACTTATATTTTTAGAAAGATAAGTTCAAAAATGAAAACAAGAGCAGGTAATTGAAGCTGTATATAAAGTGCCTTACATATAGCAGATGTTTAATAATTACTTGTTGAATAAATTGAATACAAAAGTATCATAAATTACATTAAAATTAATAATGCACTGAGGGTAACCATAAACTCCATAGCTAACAAAAAGGTTTCCAACCCCATCTTCCTACTTCCACCTCCCTCTTTAGATATGTGGGAAAGGTATACTTTGATACTCTTGAAAACCTTTTTCCTGAAAGGGTTAATGCAATTTTTTCTTGTTTTGTAAGAGAGTCTCCTTTTCTTATAAATAAGGCAGATTTCCTTTCTGTACTAGTAACTAAAGCAGTGGCTCCATCTATGCGCACAAAGCGATTTGGAACAGCAGTAGGAATCAACACATCAAACCAGTTGAATTCAGCCAAACAATCTGTTATTTTGAAAGCAATGGGTTATAATGGCTTGTTTGAATCCAGTGAGTTGTTTTTCAAAGTAACAGTCGTTTGGCTAAGCTTCACTTTAAAAAAAATGTAAACTATTTTGACTGTGTAGACACAACAAGGGTCTGCAAAATGCTGGAACAACTGGCTGGAAAGCATTGCTTTGCCTCTGAGTTTCCAAGTATTTGGAAAGCCACTTCTCTTCCTTGGGGCTCTGTTTCTTAGTCTGTGAAATGAAGGGGTTGAATTAGGTGATCTCTATATTCTTTCCCAGCTCTAAATTTTATGACCTATGACTGTCTTTTTTTTTTTTTCCTAATTGAATTGTCAATTGCTTTGGTGTTGGCAGCATTGGCTGCAGCTGAGACTGAGCAAACCCGGGCAAAACACCATCTGCTTTACTGGGATCAGGTGAATCTATCCCAAGGCTGGTCTTGGAACTGGGAATCCCAGTAGGAGAATTGTCTGGGGTTGTTATGTACAGTCAGACAAAAGATAGAAGACAGGAAGTATTGTCTTGTGTATTGTACAAACATGCAAATTAGTGCATTTTTGTGGTGCTACAGCTTTGCCCAATATAACTAATCATAGCATGGAGTTTGAAACATAAAAGAAGGAATGTGACATTCTTAACATAAGCTCTTTTTGAAAGATAGAAGAGTCAAATTTCAAAGGATTCCAGAGGTTTCAGAGAAAGTATAGATAGAATCCCTAGACTAAAATTCTGTAGGACAAGTTAGCTTATTTTATATTATTTTAAAATTTGTTTATCTTGTCCAGGCTGGAAGTTCAGTGGCCACTCACAGGCACAACTCTGTGCTCCATTTCTGATCTGGATCAATTTGATCGTCTTCAGGCAACATTACGGTTCACCTGATCTCAGGAGCTCACCATATTGGTGCCAGAGTCAGGCTCAGAATGCCTGAGCTCAAACAGTTTGCTAACTCCAGCCTTCATTAGCAAGGATTGCAGGGGTTGACAATGTCCCATAACAACTTGCTTTTAAAAATATTTTCTATTTTTCTTTTAAAAGTTGTAATAGATAGAGGTTTCCCACCAATGAAATTGGGATCACACAAAATCAGGTAATTGTGATGAGAGAGAAAATAAGTAATGTGGATTCATAGGGCCAACTTACATTTTTAGAAAGATATGTTCAGAAGATGGAAGCAAGTTCAGGTAACTGAGGCTGTATATAAAGAATGGTGCCTTACAAATAGTAAATATTTAATAAATGCTTGCTTATGTAAATTGAAGTGTTATAGTCTTGTGAGAACAGTATTACACATTTAGGTATATAATGAACTGAGGTTGATCATAAACTCCAACAGAAACAAAAAGGCTTCTACCCCCTTCTTCCTATTCCCCACTCCCTTCTTTAGATATGTGTGGAGAAGATCAAAAAAGGGATAGGGCTAGTGCTTGGGGTATCATGAACAATTATAATAGACAACAGAGAAGGCAGTTTTAATTCGACTTCTGACTTCTCTAACAAGGAGAACAGTTTTCAGCCTGGAGAGAATAGAACAAAAATGTTTAGAAGAAACACAGGGTAAATGAAGAAGTGATAAGAAGCATGTGAAGCTGCTCTCAGTGTGTTCAAGTCACTAGATGTGGATGTATTATGTGAGGTTGTAATGATTATTCAATTATGAAGATCTTTGAAAGAGTACGGAAAATAAAACAAGTACTTTAGGACTAGAAAAAGTCCAGTATTGCTCAGGTTATCAACTAGGTGAGGAGGGTAGAGTCTATAAATTCTACTTGGCAATCTTGACTTTGATTATTGGCAAAATTCTAGAATATTGTGTTATTATTAAAGAGATGATTTCTGAAGGTTATCATCTGGAAGGATTACATTTTTTTTTCTTCTTAGCTACAGAAAGCAGATCTAGGAAGTTGTAGAGAAGGTCACATAAGGGGAAAACTCCTAATTAGAGCTTTCTAAAAGTAGAATGTACTAAAAATATTTACAGCAGCTCTTTTTGTGATGGCTAAGAATTGAAAATCGAAGGGATGCCCATCAGTTGGGGAATGGCTAAATGAGCTGTAGCATATGGTTGTGATAGAATATTATTGTGCTATAAGAAATGATGAATAGGATGATTTCAGACAAACCTGCAAAGACTTACATGAATTGGTGCAAAGTGAAGTGAACAGAACCAGCAGAACATTGTACACAGTAACAGTAATATTGTATAATGAAGGACTGTGAATGACTTAGCTATTTTCAGCAATTCAGTGATCCAAGACACTCCCAGAGAACTAATGGATGAAGCCTACTCTCTGCCTCCAGAGAAAGAACTGATATTGTTTGAATACAGACTTAAACATGCCATTTTTCACTTTCTTTCATTCCTTTTCTTTTATTGGAGTCTTCTTGTACATAATGAATAATATGGACATGTTTTACATGATTACACATGTATAACATATCTGATTGCTTGTCATCTCAGAAAGGGGAGAGAGGAGAGAGGGAAAGAGAGAGAGAGACAGAATTTGGAACTCAAAATTTAAAAAAAATGTTAAAATTGTTTTAACATGTAGAAAAATAAAATATATTAAAAATAAAATGACAAAAGTAGACTAGAAAGAATAAAAATTTTAAGGTTATGAAAGTGGAACTTACTATTTCAGGAGGTGACTGATTTGTACCTACTGCAGGTCTTCAAATTGAGGCTAACTTTGCATTTGTCAGTTGTAGAGGGCAGGCCTATCTGGAATGTTTTGGAGTAGAAAACCTGTGAGCTCCTTCCCAACTCTGAGATTCTGTAAATTGTGAATATACAAGAGACTTATTTTGACTGCTTATGTCAAGTTTAGAATTAAATGTTCATTATATGTGCACATAAAGAACATCTGCATATGATGATATATTTCTATATACATATTCTTATAGTTCACTATGCACATAGAACACAGGAGCTACTGTTTTTTCTATTTTAAACTGTTCTCTTGAGCAAATGGAATTACTCACGAAGGAAGTGAGTGCCTTAGCTCAGTGGTGATAATCTCCTACAGGCAATTTCACTTAATTAGGGGAGAAATGTCCTAATTTGCAGGGGAAAAGACAGTCATCTTGAGAATAATTAATTTCCACTATGAAAAATGCATATATAAGTGTGGTTACCTTCAAAAATTAATTACCTCATTTTTGGATATTTGTCTCATCCAGAATGCAGCAGGCTTTCAAAATGTAATTAAAATATTTAGTAAATGGCAAATCAAAAATCATTGCTTATTCTGTTTATAAGCCAATGTACAGGGTGAGCAGACTATTAGTACAGAGCTAGTGAATATCAATGTAAGACTTCTAGTGCATTTAGATTGCACCTCAGAGCAGCAAAAGTGTAAACAATATCCCAGATGAACCTCTAAAATGCAATTCGTGTGTGCCATGAGACCAGATGGACCAGATTCAAACATGAAGAATAATCAGTCATATCACCATGATTTGTGCCCTATTCCAGATAAGTCTGGCAGCATCTGAACATATCTCTCTTCCAGGTAAGTTGATTCAGCTCACCTATTAGCAACCAATAAGCATTAAGAACATAAAAATACTTATTACAAAATAGAAATGAGACTTGGGAACTAGTCCAGTGACAAGGAATAAAACCATAGCATGAATAGGAAATTTCTGCAATAGGGATGCAGCTAGAGCGATCTTTGGTGAAGAATGTATTGGCATCCCCACTTGTCTTGCTTGCTTCGGTCCAAGAACTCTCCTGATTGGTTCTGGAATTCCTGTTTAATTTTTTAAAACAGCTGCCAGCTTACAGTTCTTCTGGCCACATCTTAGAAGACCCTACTGCTTGAATAAAGGTAGCTACTGCCTGCACCTGTCATTCTCTCAGAAATAGCTCCTCTCTCATGGTTCTTTCTTCCAGGACCTTCTGCTTTGTTCTTCTTCAGCACACACCTTCTTCTCACAGCATTCTAGAAAATGGAGTCTTTGGCTTAATGTATGCTGTGGCATGCCCTGAATGAGGAGGAAAGATTTCAACCATCTGCTGGCCCTTTTGTATGCTTCCTACTTAACTTTCATTTATTTTCTCTGTTTAATAGTCCATTGGTGTCACTTATAAAGTGACTGGTAGGTTAGTTCATCCCTTCTTTGGGAGACTTAAAATATTTTCTTAAAACCTCATGGGCTCAGACAGTGATAAGTTGGCCCTAGAATGGCATCACTCAGCATCATTTTCTTTCTCCTCCAAAGCCTGAGATGGCATTACAGCAGCACTGTTATTTCAGAAATAAAATACGCCAATCTTTTGCACTCTCACATTCTTTAGAAATCTGTAAAACAAGGAAAACAACAACTTTCCACCCACCTCCCTCTCAATGGTGTGGGGTGAAATAATGAGTTGGTGTTTGCAAAGTGCTTTGAGATGTTGAGGTGAAAGGCTGCATGCAAAATATTGCTAACAACATCAGATAATTTGGAAATACCACTAGAATTTACCGCAGAAATTGCTGCATCAATCTCAGCATCAATTCAGAAAGTTCCCCTGATGAAAAAGCACTTTTCTCTACATGAGCACAGAAAAAAAAAATTGTCTCTGGAATTGTGTTTAAGCAGTTGCTGTGCAGGTATCCCTCCTGATCATTCCCACTGGTAGACCTGAATGGAAACTGATTTAGAGTTTCTGACAGTGGACTGTTCTAATTGATGGGGATAATCTTGTGGCTTTCACTAGAAAGTTTGGAAATGCCGATTTTGATATAAAATCTTTCATTTCTATGGCAAAGATTACCCAAAGATTACCCCCAACATCGAAAAGAATTTGTTTTTCCTTTGGTGTTGATTACCTTTTAGAAATTAACCCCCCCCCAAAAAAAAAACCAACAACAACCGGACCACTTTTCTTTTATTTCATAGGCACAACATGGTTGTAGGGATTCAGCACAAAGTTCAAAGGGAGCTAATCTTTGTGTGTGAGGTTACCTAAGAAAAAGTAGATCAGAGGTACTGTCTCCCTACCCCCGAATTACACAAACAAACAAAAATGCTTTCAAATCATCCAGTAAGAAATTATAGGACTTTATAAGGAACCCATCCCCTTGTTTTATGGAAGAGCCCTTGAAAAGTTAGGACCGCACAAGCAATAAGTAGCAAAGCAAAGATTTGTTTGTTTGTTTTGCTTAACAGACCTTAAAGTGCAAAGCAAGGCTTTGAACCCAGATCCTTTCTTTGAGTCTCAATCCAATATGTCAATCATTATATCCTTCTGAGCACATACTAGCTTCCTCTGCAGGTCATTCCAAGGCCAACAGCGAATGGAGGGTGGCAATGGAGGGTTAGGAATGGCCCTCAATATTTTATTGACTCTCCCAGAGGATTCTATACCATCCCTGGGAAGCCAATGGATAGCTTGGCCCTGTTTGCCTCGTGATGTTTCTTGGCTGGTCATGGCAATTACTTCAAAACACTAACCTTATCTCAGTCATCTGGAAATTCTGGTGGCCATATTCACGATAGTCTGTCTTTTCTATGTGTAATATTGTGGAGTGCTTGCACCATCTAGAGAATCACGGAGTCTTAGAGTTGGAAGGGAGACCATCTAGCCCCATTCCTACCTGAACAAGAATCTCCTTTACAGTATAGTCAACAAATGGTCAACCAGTTTCTACCGGAAGACCTCCAATAAGAACCCACTACCTCCTGTGGCAGCCCATTCCACTTTTGAATAGCTCTCTCTGCCTTAAGGTTTTCCTCTTCTATCAAGAAGACATTTGCCTCTTTGTATCTCCCATTTATTGCTCCTGACTCTGCCCTCTGGGGTCAAGCAAAGTAAGTGTAATATTCTTTACTCTTACATATGATAACCTTTCAAATACCTAGAGTCAGAAATGTATGAAGCAGTGTTTTGTAGTAGAAAGACAACTGGTTTTGGAGTCAGAAGACTTGGGTTCATATCCCAGCTCTACTTACTACTTGTATGAGCCTCAGTTTCCCTATCTGTAAAATAAGGGACTTGGGCTAGATGACCTCTGAGATCTCTTCCGGTTCTAATAGCTAACATTAATATGGTGCCTATTATGTGCCAGGCACTGTGTTAATCGCTTTTTACAAATATTATCTCAATTGATCCTTGCAACAGCCCTGTGAGGTAGGTATTATTATTACTCCCATTTTACAGTTGAGGAAACTGAGGCAAACAGACATTAAGTGATTTGTGCAGGGTCACACAGCTATGAGTATCTGAGGTCTGATTTGAACTGAGGTCTTACTGATTGCAGGCTAGCACTCTAGCCACTGAGTTACCTTGCTGCATTATGAATCTAAAGCCATCTTATGAGGCTATGATAATTTCCCCCTAAACTTTTTCACCTTCAGATCCCTCATATGATACCATTTTTTAACCCTTCACCAACCTGGTCAACTTCTTCAGGACGCTTATTAATGTTCTCCTTAAAATGTGGTGCCCAGATCTAAATACAAGGCTCTAGATGTAGTCTGACCAGGACAGAGTCCAGCAGGATGATCACCTCTCTAGTCTTGGACAGCTGGGAGGACACATTTGCATCCTTGGCCGCCGTATCACATTCTTGTCTCATAGAGAGATTTTATGGGGAAGCTGCCAGACCCATTATAAATTCTTATTGGGCATCCTAACATGATGCTAAATTCTGTCATTGGCTTTCTGCTGTCTAAGGAACATGACACTATTCCTGTGGTTGTGGATCTACTTTCCATTTTATCACCTAACTTGGATTCCTCTCTTCTGTTGAAACCAGGGAAATCTTAGGATTAAACATCTTCCCCCTCTACATCTGATTGGACTCTTCAGTTTGTTCCCTGTTTTTTGTCAGTATTGTTCAATTCCCTTCGGGTTATTATACTTTTTGACAATTCCTATCACTTGAAAATAACTCTGTATCCATCACTGATACAAAAAAATTATGTCTATGACAACTCAGACTCTCTTTTTCTTAAAACTCATTTTAATTTCTTCAATTGACAAGAATTTATTTTTCTCCCTCTTCCCTCCCCTCCAATTGAAAAAAAACCAAACAAACCCAAAACCCTAATAAAAATATACATAGTCAAGCAAAACAAATTGCCCCATTGGTTATGTCTCATTCTGTTTCTTGAATCCATCACCTGTCTTAGCATGTCTCACTGACCTTTAGAATAATGATTGGTCACTATATACTGAGAAATCTTAAATGTTTCAAAGTTTTTTGTTCTTATGATGTGATTATTGTATATATTGCTTTCCTGCTCCTGTTCAATTCACTGTACATCAGTTCATACAAATCTTCTCTGTTTCACTGAAACTGATCCTTTTGTCATTTCTCATGGCATAATAATTGCATCATATTCATATACCATAATTTGTTTAGTCACTTCTCAAATGATGGATACTGACTTAGTTTCCAATTCTGTGCAACTACAAAAAGGGTGACTGTAAATATTTTCATAAAGGTGATTTCTCAGTCTTTGATTTCTTTGGCGGATAGAGGCCTAGTAGTGGTATTGCTAAGTCAAAGGCTATGCACAATTTGGCAACTTTTTAGCCAGATTGCTTTCCAGTATGGCTGAACCAGTTTAGAACTCCACCAACAGTATATTAATTGTCCCTCCTCCCCTCAACCCTTTCAGTATTTTTCATTTTCCTTTTTGGCATCTTTGCCAATCTGATGGGTGAAAAGTAGAGCCTCTGGTCACCTCTGGTTTCCACAAATGTTTTTTCCTCCTTCATGTTCATGTCACACTTCTACTCCTCAGCTATAACAGAAAGAGTTGGATTACAGAGTCTTTAAAGTCACTGGCTCTAAATTCTATGACCCATAACTGTCAACTGTGACCCATGATAAAATTTTTAAAAATTAAAAAAAAATCCCAACTACCTAGGGAAACTGGAAGTTGATTAGCCTTGATAACACAGTAGATCTTGTAGATCACCAAATCTTTCTACAAGTGAGGAAATCTTTTCATGTAGGAGATCAGGTTTGTTTGATGCTGTAGAATCTATATGATGACAATCTAAGAAATTGCCCACTTCTAATTGTGATAGTGGCCTAACATTTATATCCTCACTTTGAATATATCATGTTCCCCAGATCCTTATTATAAATATTCTATGTTCAGTTGTTTTCAGTCACATCTTACTCTTTGTGACCCCATTTGGGGTTTTCTTAGTAAAGGTACTAGAATGGTTTGCCATTTCCTTCTCTAGTTCATTTTACAGATGAGGAAACTGAGGCAAACCAGTTTAAGTGACTTGCCCAGGGTCACACAGCTGGGAAATGTCTGAGGCCAGATTTGAACTCAGGAAGAGGAGTCTCCCTGACTCTGGGCCTTTAGCTCTATTCACTGTGCTACCTAGCTGACCACTGGTGGTCTGTATGGGGCTAAACCCAAACCTACCTTCCCTATCCCTGAGTCATTTCAGAGGAATAGCAGGAGTTTTTCATAAAAGAGATTCCAGAGGGATTGTTGGTATTTGGTCAAGTGGAAGGGCTGTGGACAAGAAGAACTTGTATTCCATGCTCTACTCCAGAGTTGGTAGAGGCCTACCACTACTACATTACCAAGCCAAGATCCAGGGGAAGCATGTTGAGCGAATAAGTAGTATTTACCATTGCATTACCTACATTAGCAGCTATTGGTTTGAGTACTGAGTAGCTAGTGGGCACCAGCAGCTCAAAAGGGCCCTTCCTGTTGTCAGTTCTGACAGACATGTCAGTCCTGAGGTCTGTTCATCATCATAATAGCTAGCATTCATATAGTACATTAAGGTTTGCAATGCATTTCATGTGTATCATCTTGTATATCTGATCTTCATAGCAACCCTGTGAGATAAGTGCTTTTTGTTTTCCCATCTTACAGATGAAAACTGTATTGGATTAATGAAACTGAGGCTGAGAGAGGCTAAGTGTGACTTGCTCAGGTCATGCAGGTAACAAGTGTCTAAAACAGTAGTTGAACTTGGGTCTTTCTCCCTGCAGGCCTATCATTCTATCCAGGATAGCCCTCAGCAGCCTGTTATTTCTACCTTTGATCATGTTTTTCCATATCTATCCTGTGAATATCTGGGGCTTTACATCTGAGACTTGATTTAGTGAAAGCTTTCCTCAATACTATCTACTGACTTTTGAAAAGACTCCTTTCGGACCTAATGGTATGCTGGTAAATGTTTAGCAATTGACTTTTGGGGGGAATATTATACATGACACATTTTAAAGTTTAATCAGCATTATGAACCTTTTCTCTGTCACTTTCTTAAATCTAGACAAATCAACCAAACAATAAATCAAGCCTGACGTGTAGCATTTTATTCTTTCTGAGGTGTAAATGCCCTTGCTAAAAATTTAACAATCAGCTCTGAGGGATACAGTTGGCTCCAGCACACCCCTGGTTAAGCCCCTCTTTCTCTCCTAAAATTTTTTTTTTTGACAGATGGATTTGGATATTGACAAGTCTCTTACCTCTCCTCTGGTACTGTCAAGACTCATACATCCCTCCCCCCTCCACATGTGCCCCAAGGGCAACTTCTACCAGGCAAGGCAGCCAGGTTGTCTGCTAAGTAAGTCCTACCACTGAGTTCCTAGACAAGGGCCAGGAGGGATATGACATTTGGTGTAGAGAACACCAAGATAGTTGTGTGAAAAATGAAAAATTCAATCAATCACAGAACTTTATATATCTACATGATTGGAAATATCTAGAGATTTAACTAAATTGTTCTTATTATTGAGATTTTTAAAAAATATATGTTTTAATATATATTTATGTATAATATAGTATATTATATTTGTATATGGTTGTATATGTGTATATGTATACATACACATATATGTACAATACATATATACATACATATGTACATATACATACGTATGTACGTACATATATACATACACACATATATAAAATCTTACCTAGGGAATATCAGGTATTTAGGGAGGACTGGCACCTCTGGTCAGAGGGCTTGCAGATCCCTTTTCAGGGCTGCTTACCCACCTTTCATATACACTTGTCACTCAACTCTCACCTGTGGCTCTAAGAAGTCATAGTATGCACAGTGGCCACACCCTCATAAACCTTCTAGGCAGATGGGTTAAACCAGGTTGAGGATAACCGACAGGCTTTAAACCCATTGGTGAGTTAGTTTATCCCAAGCAGGTGAAGACTTCCCTTGGAGGAACGGGAGGATAAAAACAATTTGTTTCAACAGCCATGAAAGTGGCTGAAGCAAGCTCTGTGAAGTGCTTAGAGCTTGGTCAGACCGAAAAGACACCAAGGTCAATCACTACATCCCCGGCTGTCATTGGTTGTCCTGACTTTGTCTTGCCACTGGACTTTGATGATTCTGGGAAAAGGGAATGAGGCCGATAATTTGTGCAACTCTGCCTCCCTTGAATCCAATTCATGCCCAAGTTGACATCACTCAATCATGATGTCATTGGTTTTTGAAAAAAAGGATGAACCACAGTCTTACCTAAAAATGAAGGAGGTGGAGAGGTTGGGGATATGACACATGCAGTAAATTCTTTTTCATGTCTAGCGTTTCAACTTTTGCCTTTAATGAAGTCTGCAAGCAAGAGAGTCATCTTTCTTCTATCATAATCCCTTTAATGTAATGCCAACAGTCAGTAAGAAATATTGCTCAAGATCAGAAGTTCTTAACCTTTTGGTGTGTGTGCTGCAGATCCCTTTGGCAACCTGGTGAAAGCCTCTGGATCCTTTTTCAGAACAATATTTTTGAATGTATAAAATAAATAAAATACATAGGATCACAAAGGAAAGCAATTATTTTGAAATCCAGTTGTTAGTATATTAACAAAACAAATTCATGGACTCCAGGTGAGCCCCTGATCTAGAGAGAATCTTACTCTTTCTAACAGGAAGCTGGAAAATAGCAATTTTGATACAAAACATTTCAGAAATTTTAGTTGTAAGTTAACCCTGCAATGTAAAAAAAAAAATTCCCCAAATGGGGTGAATTTATATGCTAGCTATAAGCCACAGCTGAACCCTCCCCCTCCCCAGTCTTCAGCAGCTGCAAGTCACAGGAATCAGAGCTTACCCCAGGGTCCTGCTAAAAACAGCTGCTAATGGACTTACAGTGAATAATTTAGCAGCTGGAGGGGGTGGGGCAGGGAATAGATCAAGGGGGTGGGTATAGCAAGAATTGGGGCTGGGGTGATTTCTACCCACTAGAACTACTTGAACAGCAGGCTGGTGGGAAAAACTTGTGACCAGTATGAGGCCAAGTTCAATCTATACTGCAAAATATGCCAGCTGACCCCAAGTTAGAAACAGGTTCTGTTTCAAAATAAAAGTTATCTTGTAACATGGTTATTTGGAAATCACATTGCATTTTGCCATAGAAACCATCATGCCTTAGGTTCCCAAGACAAGGCACAGAAACCTAATTAGCCCACATGTTGGCTGTAACAGAATATATACAGATAGTTCCAAATTAACAACATTATGGAAACAAGCTTGAAGAAGTAGGGGCTACCCAGAATTTGCCAGTGAGGGAGATTCAGAGATTGGGATGACCTCAGAAATCATACCCAGAAGAGTCATCGACAAATGGAAAGAGGATGTGACTGCTATCATGGGTGGTTGACTAAATTTTCATTTCCAAGTGAACTGTGACCTGCAAGTTAATGTTTTGTGCAGATAAGCCTATCCCTCTGCCTACCTGGGTCACCATTATATATTATATAGCCACCATGGTGGCTGTGTACCACACCCAATCTGATGGTCAGATGGAAAGGACAAAGAAGACCTATGAAATGCAGGCTATTAAATTTTCTATCAAAGAGATACCTAGAGCATGTCTCACATACAGTAGACACATTTTGATAATTGGGCACTTTCTTCTACAATCATTGAAAATATAAGGGACCCTAGAGATCCCTGAACTAGAGTTCAGGCCCTTCATTTTATAGATGATCAGACTGAGGCTCATTTTAGGACTTCCTTAAGCCATGGACCTAGTTAGTGAGAGTTGGGGCTCAAACCCAAGTCTCTTCATTCCAAGTCCATTGCTTTCTTGCAATACGACTATTTCTTGTAAGTAACTATGGTTTTTATCCTCACTTAACTCTTGCCCTGTTGACCCACTAGTTTGTACCCACAGTTACTCAGGCTGACCTATAAAACATACTATAAATTACCAAAGCTGTCTATGAGTAGTCTTTGGATCACTGCTGGAGACCATCTGTGGATTTTGTAATGCTCTTCCTCCTCTACCGCCTTGCTCCCCTAGCTTCCTTCAAGTCTCAGGTAAAATCCCATCTTTTACAGGAAGCTTTTCCCAATCTTCTTGAATTCTAGTGCCTCCCTTCTGTTGATTATTTCTAATTCGTCCCTTATATAGCTTGTTTGTACATTCTTGTTTGTATATTGTTTGCTCCATTAGACTGAGCTCTGTAAGAATAGGGACTTTTTTTTTTTTTGCATTTCTTTGCCTCACCAGAGCTTAGCACTGTGCCTGGTAAAGGTAGCCCTTAATAAATGTCTATTGTTTGAATGACTGACAAATCGGAGAAGTATATGTAAAACAGGATAAAAGATCAGGATAGCAGATTTCAGTCACTTTTAACACTATGCTTTGTCAAACTTCTGGTGGCAAAGACTTGGTGTGGCTATAAAACACAGATTCTTCAGTCCAATCTAATCGTCTCAGAAATTAGAAGCAATTACTAGAGGGACCGTTCAGGTCTCTGAAGTAGTCAACTCCATGGCTGTTTGAAACTCTTTGTTGTAAAGAAAATTCGTTTCTATTTCACCAGTGTATTCACTTAAGAAAGTCTTTGATGACTCATGGTGCATACTTGCACTCTTTGCTGACATTGTATCCTAATCGATGGGTAGGAAAAATGTGTGGTCTTGCACAGTATTACTTTCCTTCTATGGTACAGGAAGTTTTAGAAAGGGTAGATTAAGAAGGAAGGAAATGAGTCTAAAAAATGCACCCTACTCAGAAACTCCATATTTTCTGCCAATGATACTACTCAAATCCAATCCCTGAAGACTTTGATGGCCACCTAAGAGGGGAGACAATGTCAATGACAGCTGATGCCCTGAAAAGCTACTCTCATAAAGTTCTGTGAGTGACTTGCTCAGAACATTGCTCCCTAGCATTTGCCATGGAAAACTTTTTGCTAATTCCTCACCTGGCTAATTGGTTATATTTCTGGTTTACTGCTTTCTTGATAAATCTCACCTGCTTTTCGTTGCCTGATGAAAACCTCGATGAGGGCTGCTGGTCTACTTCTCAGTAAATTTTACCTATATTCTACCACCTGGGATAGATATTTCAAAGAACATTTTTCTTCTAATGACCCTGCAAATACAGTTCACAATAGCATTCTTCTTCCATCCCTCTTCCCCCTCCCCCTTTATGCTTGCCTTAAAAGTACTTGCCATGAAGCCCTGGACAGTTTCATGAGATCTGATCACTTCTTGGTTAAGGCATCTAGTTCAGATGCTAGAAACTGGGACCCTAATTCACCTTCACCGTTTTGTATAGGAGTCAGTAGATGCATCTAAAGAATGTATTGACATTCCCTTTTATTAGGGAGAATGAGTACCAAAAATGATGCAATCTCTATGATGATGAGTTTCCTAATGATGACCTTTTCCTGGGTGGGGGGAGGAAGGGAAGCATGATGATGGTAGAGCTGAATCCAAAGAGTACAGCCGGTAGGAAATGAAAATATAATGGAAGAATTACATCATGACATTTGTATATTATGTATACTGGAGTGTCTCGCCTCATGCTGTTAATGAGTCAGCTTGGGGCAGTGGAAACAGTTCTATTGATGTCAGGAGTAGACTTGGGTTTGAATGCTTCCTTGGGCACTTGTCATCTAGATGATCACTTATTCTCTCTGACCCTCAGTTTTCTTATCTGTACAATGATTATAATGCTTACCTCATGAGGCTCAAATGAGATAATTCATGTCAAGTGCTTGGCAAGCCCAAGGAATATATTGGTCACTTTAAGACCAATAGCATTGTCTTATGAACCCACAGCAAACTTATAAGATATCCTTACCTTGCCCTGAGCTTATGTTATTCCAATAAACTAGGTTCATCTCTGGACATTTCAAGGGTAATGTAATACATCCCCTTCTTCTGCTATTAAGTCCCTCCCAGTATGGTGTAGAAGAAAAAGCACTACCTAAGAGGCAGGAAACCTTGGTACCAGTCCTAGCATTGCTACTAACTCGAGTTGTGGACAAATTTTCTCCTTTCTGGATCTCAGTTTCCTTATGTGTATAATGAAGTGGTTGGAATAGATAATCTCCAATCTTTAAATTCTATTAGTCTCTAACTCTTTGACAGATACTGCTTAGGTATCATTTATTGAAAGAAGGTTGGACTGTTCTAGTTACTGAAATGTTTCTATCATGCATAAAAAGTTATTTTATGATGCATACTTTCTGTACCATAAATACCATATATATGTGTATATGTTATATATATGTCAAGAGGCAACTTAAGAAGGAGCTCAATGTGTAATAATAATAATTAAGGTTCATATTGTACCCCAACAAGGGCAGCTAGGTGTTATTAGTGTGGCTAGGTGGCATATTAGATAGGAAGATCTGAGTTCAAATCCTCGGACACTAGCTATGTGATGCTGGGCAAAGTCACTTAATCTCTATTTGTCTTAATCCATGGGAGAAGAAAATAGCAAGCCACTCCAGTAACTTTGCCAAGAAATCTCCATTATTATACCATATTATGTAAATACTTGTTTTATCCCATTAATTTAAAATTTAAAAAAATTCCCCATGCACAGTGTTGCCGTGTCACTCACACGTGACTGAACAACAATTGAGAGGGAAATTACTGCCTGATGAAGCAACTCCAAATCCTTTTGGATTGTCATTAGGAAGTTTAGCTTAAATAATCCTATCTATGATTTCTACCCATTCCTCTTAGTTTTACCCTGGGGGACCAAACAGAAAAAAAAAATCTAAATCCTATATGAAAAAACCTTCAAATACTTCAAGGCTGCCATCATGTCTCCCCTGAGTCTTCATTTCTCTAGGCTAAATATGGTCCAGTTATTTTGACCAATCCTCCCATGGCATCATCTGTAATATTCTCCCATTCCTGGTTGCCCTCCTCAGCATACTCTTTAACTTATTTATGTCTTTCTTAAAACATGGTGCCCAAAATTGGGCACAATATTTCATGTGTGGTCTGCTTAGGACAGTGGCACTTGTCTTCCTTTTTTTGTTTTTGTTTTTTTTTTGATATTATACTTAGCTTAATACATCCTAACATTGTACTAGTTCTTTTGGCTGCTATGTCACACTTTTGATTCATATTGAGCCCATGGCCCATTAAAGCCCCCAGATCTTTTATCCATCAGCTATTGTCTAACCACTCACACTTCCTTCATCCTGTACTTTTATGGATGATATTTTGAATGTAAGTGAAGTGCTTTTGTTCTTCTCTTTGCTTAATTTCACCTAATACAGTTTGATCCAGTTTTGGGGACTATGTCATCTAATTTAGTAGTGTTTCTTCCCAGTTTTGAGTCATTTGCAATTTTGATAAGCATACCACCACTTTTATTGCCATTTACAAAATTTTTGAACTTTACATAGTCAAGTATTCTTATTCCTGGATCAACCCACTAGTGATATCCCTCCAAGTTAGTATTGACCCCTTAATGATTACTCTTTTTTTTTTTTGCAAGGCAATTGGGGTTAAATGACTTGCCCAGGGTTACATAGCTAGTGTCAAGTGTCTGGTCTGAGACCAGATTTGAACTCAGGTCCTCCTGACTCCAGGGCCGATGCTCTATCCACTGCACCACCTAGCTGTCCCGATTATCTCTTATACTGGGTAGAAGTGATTCTGAGTAATTTTACCTCTGAGTTTCAGTTTCCTTATCTATAAAATGGGAATAATAGTAGTATCTACCTCATAATTACTGTTGTGAAGAAAAAATGATATAATGTATGCTTTGTAAATCTTAAAGCACTATATAATTTACCCATTGTTTTTGTTGTTTTTATTGTAGTTACTCATGGAAATAGCGACACTTAAAGATTCTAAATCCACCCAGCTGTACTATCTATCACCTAGTGCAAGGGTCAGCAAATTAAGTCCTGTTGTCCAAATCTAGCCAGTTGCCTGTTTTAAGACAGCCCTGTTTTTTATGTTTTTAAATAAAGAATGATTTTTATGTTTTTACATAAAGTTGTATTTAAAAATGTAAAAGCATTCTTAGTTCACTGGGCCATATGGGCTATAGTTTGTCATCCCCTGATGTAGCATATGACTTGCCATCTCATCCGTAAGGATAGTATGAGAGAGGTTGTTAAATGCTTTGCTGAAATCCAGGTATATTTTATCTTTATCATTCCCCTGATAAGCCAATTTAACAGGGCTCTATGGGACAAGATATATGGCATGACCTGTTTTTCAAAGCCGTACAGGCTGTTAGTGATTGCTATTTCCCTTTCTAAATATTGACGATCTTTTCCCTATTTAATAAGTTCTAGAATTGCCAGGAATCTGATTCAAGATAACTGGTCTATACTTTGAAGACTCTACCTTCTTTTGAAAATTGGGACATTTGCCCTTCTTCAGTTTTGGAACACTCTATTCTCCATTATTATTTTGGAGATTCCCCCAAAGTGGCTCAGAAAACACACTTTCCAGTTCTTTCAATACCCTGGTGACTTGAATTCATTGAGAGCACCCAATTCCATATTGAGCATTTTGATACAAATGACTTTAAACTCAAATTAGAGGGGGAGGGAAAAAAACTGCTCACATACACCTATCAAATTAGGTACTACAGGGAATAAAAGCAGGTATAAAATAAAAAGAAGATTATCAATAGAAGATAAATGTCAATAAACATGTACAAAGTATTAATAATAGGTTAGGTAAACCAGAGATCTTGACACAAGAGCCACTTTTTGTCTCAAAGGAAGGAAGGAAACAATTTTTTGGGGGGGTTTGCTCTAAATATATTTTTATTTATTTTATTGTAATTACATTAAACCATTTTTGACATTCATTTCCCCCCAAAATTTTGAGTTCCAAATTCTCTCCCTCCCTTCTAATCTTCCCCAACCTCTTGAGAAGACAAGTGACATGGTATCAATTATACATGTAAAGTCATGAAAAATATATTCCATATTATCCATGTTGCGAAAGCAGACACAAAAAACCCCACGAAAAAATGAAGAAAGTGAAAAAAGTATGCTTCAATCTGTATTTGTAGTTCACCAGTTTTCTCTCTGGAGGTTGATAGCATTTTTCATCAATGGTGCTTTGGAAAAGTCTGGGATCATTGCCTTGATCAGAGTAGCTAAGCCTTTCATGGTTGATCATCCTTAAAATGTTGCTGTTACTGTGTACAGTGTTCTCCTGGTTATAGTCACTTCACTTTGTATCAGTTTATATAAGTCTTCCTAGGTTTTTCTAAAACGATACTTCTTATAATTTCTTATAGCACAATAGTATTCCATTTCAATCAAATACCACAAGTTGTTCAACTATTCCCCAGGTGATGGGCATCTTTCATTTTCCAAGTTTTTGCTGCCACCAAAAGAGCTGCTATAAATATTCTTATACAAATAGGTCCTTTCCCCTTTTCTTTTATCTCTATGGGATACAAACCTAGTGGTGGCATTGCTGGGGCAAAGGGTATGCACAGATTGATAGTCATTTGGGCATAGTTCCAAATCGTTCTCCAGAATGGTTGTGCTAGTTCACAATTCCACCAACAGTGCATTAGTTTCTGAATTTTTCCACGTCATTCCAGCATTTGTCATTTTCCTTTTCTGACATGTTAGTCAGTCTGATAGGTGTGAGGTGGTATCTCAGAGTTGCTTTAATTTGCATTTCCCTAACCAGTACTGATTTAGAACTTTTTCTTAAATGTAAGTATTGATAGCTTTGATTTCTTCTTCAAAAACTGCCTATTCATATGACTTAATCATTTGTCAATTGGGGAATGGCTTGTATTTTTATAAATTTGGAATGTTTGAGAAATGAAGCCTTTACCAGAGAAATTTGCTATAATTCCTACCCCCCAATTTCCTGTTTACCTTCTAATTTTGACTGCATTAGTGTTATTTCTGTAAAACTTTCTTAATTTCATGTAATCAAAATTATCCATTTTACTTCCTGTGATCCTCTCTATTTCTTGTTTGTTCATAAACTCTTCCCTTATGCCTAGATCTGATAGATTAATTTAGGAAACAAACATTTATTAAGTGCTAGTGCTTTAAAAATATTACCTCATTTGATCCTTACAGGAGCCTGAGAGGTAGAAGCTATTATTATTCCTATTTTACAGTTATAGAAACTGAGGCAAACAGAGTGACTTGCCCTGGATCATATAGCTAATAAGTGTCTGAGGCTCAGATCTTCCTGACTACTGGCCAGCCATTCTACCTACTGCATCACTTAACTACCCATGAGGTACACTGAGAGTTAATGGTATGGCATTCATGACTGGAATGTGGTTATAGGAGAGTATATATCTTATTGAAAGGAAATAGAATATTTGAAAGATATAGCAAAGTAGCATTACATATTAAGAAGGTATACTCATGTGAAGAAATCCAGGAACTCAAATGGGGAAACATGGTAGTGAACATTTGAGTCAACTGGAAATAATTACCAGCAGGAGTATTTTTCCCTCTGCCTTCTTGGGCTCTTCCTCTGTCATCTGGGCAGTGGGGCAAAAAGAGGGACATGGTTATCCATACTAGGTTGAGCCAGGAATCACCAACTACAATGTTTCTGGTATGATGGAGAATCATCAGGCCATACCATCTGCCCTGATACCTCATCCTTTGTGTTATATTCTAAAGAACACAATGATGTACCCTAAGTTCCCTTGGGCCTTGCCATATGTCCAGCTGCTGCATCCTTAGGATTTCTAGCCTTCCCATTAAACCTCCAAATGAACTTTCTTATATGTGCTGTATCCCTGGGGTTCTGTACCTGGGATCTGTAAATTTATTTTAAAAAACATGTATGTATTGCTAACTTTATTTCAATGCAATTTTTTCCTTTGTGATCTTATGCCTTTAAAAGCATTATTTGATAAAGGTTTCATAGGCTTCACCAGACTTCTAAGAGGGTTTATGACACAGAAAAAGGTTAAGGACTGCTTCTTTAAACAATCCAATTATGAAGACACCAATTCACAAAATAAAATCAGATGGAAGAGAAAAAGAGATGCTAACCAAAGTTGTTAATGTGGATACACAGGCAATAGGTTGAGTGGTTTAGTTTTTCAAAATACATGAATAGAAAATAGAAGCAGAGGTAGTCAGTGGAAAATGTATACAAAATAGTGACATTGGTCTTCTAAGATTAGGGTCAGAAAGCTACTGTGCAGAATGAGTTAGGCTGGTGATGGATACTAAGGACAGCAAATGGGGATTTTTTGTTAAGCAGGGGAAAATGAAAAAGTAGTTAGAACACTACTTGGGGTGAAAGATGATTACGGTGGTGGTGGCAGTGATGATGATATTGGAGAGAAGATAGGACTTGATTAGAACTCGTCTTCTGATTTGAAAGTCCAATACTCTTTCAGTACATCATGTTATCTCTCTAGTCAATGTACAATCAATCAGTTATGCACTCACTTATCAGAGAAGTATGCTTGAGACCCATATTGTTGTTGAATCTGTCATTTTAAAAATAAAATAAATAAATTGTATCAAAGAAAAATACTGTCTACCTGGGTGCCAGGACTATTAGTACTTTCTCCATTTAGGTGTTTGCTGTTTCACAGTCTGGATTCTGGGACAATACTATAGCATCTTGAAATTCTAGGGTCATCTCAGATTTGTTCTTTAGAACTGGAACCAGCTCAAGGATTTGCTGTGGCTTCCTGACTCCCAGGCTGAGGGTGTTGCATGGTGGGGGAAAGCACTGGTTTCTCTGATCTCCTTTGGGGAATATAATTCAGTTCCAAAACCCAAGGATTGCTTTGAGATAGACTTGACTACTGGCATTCTAAGCCTTGTCCTTTAAGAATGATGGAGAGTAAAGAATGTTCGCTTGGAGTCGTTACACCTGGATTTAACTTAGCTTGGTGCTATCTTTGTGACCTTGGGTCAATTAACCTTTGGTGGCATCCTCTGTAAAATGAGGGGTTTGGACTTCAACATGATCCCCAAGGGTCCTTTTGGTTTTAAATCCCATGATCCCTGCTCTGGAGGGTTATCCTCAAATGTTCCCCCTAGGGTAGCTGTAAACTATAGTGGAATACCTGGAATCTGAGGTGGATCTGAGGTGTCATGAACTGAACTCCCAGTGGGTATTGAAACTTCACCTCTAGGGTAGGAAGTAAGCACTAAGGGAATGACCATTTCTTTCACAGATGCCACTGGGATCTCAGCCAGCCCATGAATACCCAGGCATATGGTTAATTGGATATATGCCTAGAGGTTCAGAGAACTAAAATATACTGTATTAAATTCATTGTTTTCTTCCTCTCTAAAAGGCTCAACTCTGTCAATAAAAGGAAATTTACTTAGTTTGTATTATACAATCATGGTCTTTATTATCTATTATCTGAAATCATTTCCAAATTGAGTCTATGATTATGAACAGGTCTATAATTTATAAATTGTTCTTATTTTAGAGGAGAATTGATTGAAAAGCTTAAGAGCAGAACTTAGTGGACCTTTTGAATATTCTTTGTGGCATCTGTGTTGTGAAAACTACCAGTACTAGGAGATTAGAGAAATCAAATCAGTCCAGCTTTCTCTCAATGAATTAGAATTGTGCATAACAAGGAGTTTGCAATAGGAAATGAGGTGTCCCATTCACTTGCCTGTCATTTGTAGGCAGGAATGTTTCATTTAAATTCCAAAGGAGTGTTGGTAGTAAATGTACCATTTGCTATCTCATGTTTCACCTCATGAGTAGGCACTGCATGCTGTGAAATTCTACCTAAGTCTACTGGCAAGATGTCTATCGTCTTGTTCTATCTTATTAATTATATTACTAGTTGGAGATGGTCATTTTCTGGGTAGAAAAATGAGTTTTTTCTCCTTTTCTTTTCCTTTCTTCCCCTATCCTTTATCCTTCTCATCTCAGTCCCCACAACAAAACTCCCAACTCCCAGGGTAGGAGCAAATTCCTGTCTTAGATAAGGGGAGATAAAAATGCCAACCTGATTCTAGAGAATTGTCTTTCTAATATCTATAAACTCAGAGAGAAAGCAGAAAAGGATTCTTACTGGCAATCCTGGGTTGGTTTTTGCCATGACCTGAAGTTAGTTTCTTTTAGAAATTGCTCTAGAGAGTCCCCCGTCAATGTCAGGGTGCGGGAGTGTGGAACAAGGAAATCAAGCTCATTTTCAGGGATCTTTCAGGCTTCCTTTAATCTATAGCACCCGAGTGTGTTGAGTTTGTTTGGGCAGAAGGGCTGTTGTGCAGCTCTAACCTGATTTCTAATTAGCAAAATGGGTGATCAGCCTACTTCACTTCATTGCCTATTTTTGCTCCCCATGGTGCTGTCTAACGTCTTCTAGCTTCCTGTTCTAGAAGCACTGGGATCTGAAAGCACTGTTTGATTTTAACCTTAAGTCTTCGTTGGCTTCCCCAGAATCTCTACTTTACGATCCATGGAGCAACTATAGAATATGAGTTTTTTCCTTCTTGTTTTCTCATCTACTTATATGAAATAAGCATCATGGTATAGGACATAGGATGCTGGCCTTGGAGACAGGAAGATCTGTCTCTGAAATATAATGGCTGTATGACCATGCATGAGCAAACTCTGAGTGCCCCAGCCAACCCTCTAAGACTGGAAGTTAAAGATGACATGCTGATCTGCGTTGATTGAGGAATTGTCTATGCTAAGAATTTCATACTTATAGAATTAATAGGTCTGGACCAAACAAATCCAATGTGAAAGGTGTTTTTGAATTACAAATGGATTTACCAATTTCTCTCTTCTAGGATAGACTGTTCCCACTAGCCCCCATATGTACCTTAGCTTTAGCCTGAGAAATTATTTTGGAAAGGTGTCTTTGGAAAGGAAAGGAGAAAAACTCATTTTTTTTTCTACCCAGACCACCTGGACAAAAGGAGGAATTAGATAAGGAGACTGGGAAACAAAACAGAGTACAAACCCAGCAGGCATGGACATATATGATGCAGTGGTGATGAGAGACTTCAAAAATCCAAACATTTGCTGAATCCTTTTCATTGCTAAAAGTAGAGCAGCTGATGAATTAATGGAGATTTAGTCCAAATTTAAAGACAAATTTTTGAAACAACCTGTCCAAAAGCTATGAAGCAGCTAGGTGAAGCAATGGATACAATGCCAGGCCTGGAATTAGGAACTCATCTTTCTGAGTTCAAATCCATCTTCTAACACTTACTAGCTGTGTGACCCTGGGTAAGTCACTTAACCTTGTTTTCCTTAGTTTCTTCATCTGTAAAATGAGCAAAAGAAGGAAAAGGCAAACCACTTCATTATCTTTGCCAAGAAAACCCCAAATGGGGTCATGAAGAGTCAGACACAACTGAAAATGATTCAACAGCAGGAGCAGCACCCTAAAGTACAATGAACTGCATTTCAGGTCAAAGGCAGCTAGATTGTACTTATGAAATGACTGCTGGACCTTCAGAAAACTTTTTTTTTTCTGGTTGGAATGAAGAATCCGGCTCTATGATTTATTCAATATGGAGAACTCCACTGTGGATGCTTCCTTCTCCAATGCAGATAAGTAACTAGTTTATAATTTAGCACTTGCAGAGTGTTGCAGAGCAGCAAACTGTGGCTGAAGGCCAAATGAGGCCCGCTGTCTGTTTTTGTACTCCGGTGAGGGAAAAATGATTTTATTTTATCAAAAAATGCAAAAACCGTTCCTTCCCCTCTCATGGCTCCCAGGCTATGGGACAGATTGGGCCCTTGGGCTGTGGTTTGCTGACTCCTGAATTAGAGAGTTGCCTGATGGTACTGACTTAGCCTTGTTCACATAGCTAGTAGGACGTGTCAAAGGTTTTCCTGACTCTGACCTTACTGCCTCTCTTAGGGCACATTGCAGGAAATGATGATCTGCAGAAAGCTAGAATGTCCCCCCCCCTTTATGTTATTCCTCCCCCCCAATAGTTTGGACTCTTTGAGGCTTAAATTTCTTACAGATGTAAATCTGCCATGAAAGTATAAGCATTACTTTTGATGATTAGAGCATTGGAATGGACTATAGGCTTACTAACAAGCCAGCAACAGGACCAGAAAACATGGAATCCTATTTGTCTATGTTTTAGATACTCTCTTGAGTTGATTCCCATGATTGTTGTGGTTGTTGTTTGATTCCCATGGAAAATGCCTATTGTAGGAATATTCTGAGGATATTTGTTGAGGCAGAAGCTTGTGGTCTTTCAGCCAAACGAGGTAGAGAAGGAAGTGGGTATGAGCAGAAGCACCTACAAGCACCTATAATCATATACTAGGATACTAGGAATATAAAAGAATAGAAATGAAACATTCTAAGACCTTGAGAAACATATCCTATTGGGGAAAACAACATTCATATATAAGAATAAATACAAAATAAATGAAAGTAAGTAAATATAAGGTAATTTGCACTAGCAGTTGAAGTAATCAAAAAATCTCATGGAGGAGGTAGCGTTCACTAGCTGAGCTTTGATGGTAACTAGGAATTTTAACACTCAGAGGTGAGAAAGGGGCACCACATATCTTGATGGACTGGATGATTCACTTATGCCAGGGTTCAGATGGAGATGGAATTTTGTGTGTGAAGAAGAGCAGATAGACTAGCTAGGCTGGACTGATAGGGTGTGTGGATAAGGAAGTGAGAAAGCATGTGGGGTCTATGCAGATTTTGTTCTTTGAAGGGAGCCATGTGATGGGTTGGAGAACTGTTTGCAAGGCTGGTTTAAATGTTGTTAGATGAGTACGTGGTGTTAGCAGGGCTAAGTCACTCTTTCTTGTAACTTCCCATTTCTGAAGAGGCTGTCAAATGACTATTGAAACACTTCAAACATTCTAGCTACTTAGAGAATAATTAGAGCACAGGCGGCCAGATTACCTTAAAGTGTATTCAGAAATTGGAGGTTTGATCCAGAAGTCACCCATTTCCAGCTTTCAGGCTCTTGGTCTAATCTGAATCCATTTGAGTACTTTTTTTTTTCTAGGCAATTGGGGTTAAGTGGCTTTCTCACGGTTAGACAGCTAGTGAGTGTCAAGTGTTTGATCTGAGGCCAGATTTGAACTCAAGTCCTCCTGACTCCCAGGCTGGAGCTCTATCCACTGTGCCACCTAGCTGCCCCTTGAGTACTTCTTTTTAAAAAACTGGCTCTGCTGTCACACTCAATATTCCCTTTCACTGAGGTTTCTACATACTATTTCTAAAACTGGGAATTATAGAGACCAAGGGGTATCCTGTTAATGTGGCTTAGATGTGAGATCAATGAAGCAATCAATTAATTAACCAGCATTTATTAAGTATTTACTAAGTGTCAGGTGCTTTGCTAAATGCTGGAATTACGAGGAGGAAGCAAAAAAAAACCAGTCCCTGCCCTCAAGGTGCTTATACTCTAATAACTAAGAGAGGTACTCAGATCTCTTTACAGTAATTACTGGTATCAGCATAAAAATAAATGGATAGTCTGTCCTAGAGGGGCTCAGATACAATAAATTCAGAAGCTCCCAGTTACTTGCCCTGTGGCTATTCAGTAAATGATGATGATGATATTAGATGTTATTTATTTCTATGCACTTTTATGCAGCCCACTTTATGATGTATTATACTCCCCAAAGCAGTACCATTTAATTGAATTTCTATGAGAATCCAGGTACACATATCGTCACAGATAAGAAAGACTCTGGGGAATTTTCTTCTTCTATGCCCTGGAAATGTTTATTTATTTATTTTTTTTGGCGACTTGATTTTTCTCATTAGAAATAATTCTGCTTGGTGATAATAAATTTGGTTCTGTGGGCTCACGTCTGTATGTTTATGTTTGTGCAGCTTAGTGTCAAAATCAGAGCTGAAGCATTTTGTTCTTATATTTCCATGGTGATGTATGAAATCTAATAAAAATTGTGAAACTGGAAAAAACCCCTACCTTGAACAGCAATTATGTTAACTGCAAGTGATTTATTGTTTGCTGAAAAGTGGCTGATCTCCATCAGACAAGACCACAGGGTCTGCCGGTGCACTTTCTTGCCAGGAAAGAAGAGGAAACGGAGGAGGCAAGGGTTATCCTCCTTGTAATAAATATGAAGTCTTTCCAACACGAGTGATTTCAACTTAATGTTGGGTTTAGCAGGAAAGTTCCATGTACAACAAAATTCCATGCAAATTTTGGTTTTGTGATTGATATATTTTTCCATAATGGGAAAGATTGAAGTACTTAAGGAGCTTTACTTTGTGGTCATGTGAAAAAAAGGAAAGCAACTAGACTGTGAAATATGTCAAAAATATTTGTATATGTATATATACATATGCACACACATACATATATATGTATATGTACACACGTATATTATAGATCATGGCTTTAAATGGGGAATCTGCTGTCCTAGTTAAATTTTCACTTTGAGGAGTTATTTGAAAAAAAAACACAAATAGACCCAAAGCAAAACGCTAGTCTTATCTTTTGAAGATTTTAGGATTTGTTGGAGCCAAAATGTTCACTGGTAGGCACCTTTCTGTTTCTGAGTCTTTCGGCCTTTAGCTAGCCTAGTCCTGGGACAACAGACAAAATAATCTGTTACCAGTACCATGTTTGAAGCCTTTCCAAGCTTCTTATGAGCTAAGAAAGCAAATGGTCCCTTGGCAGAGCCTTTGAGAATCTGGGGTCATTTCCTTGCCATGATGTGATGGGAGCTAGGGTGGTTTTGTGTGGGTAGAGAGTGGTATACTGCTGACCATCACTGAGGAAGTGCAACAAATATGCTGCTATGCCTGTTTATCACTGAAGGCAAGACTGTGTTTGTCTTCTTCAGGTCAGGAGCCTTTTCTTTTCTTTTCTTTTTTTTGGTTGGGCAATGTGGGTTAAGTGACTTGCCCAGGGTCACACAGCTAGTAAGTGTCATGGGTCTGAGGCCAGATTTGAACTCAGGTCTTTCTGAATCCAGAGACAGTGCTCTATCCACTGTGCCGCCTAGCTGCCCCCTCAGGAGCCTTTTCTTGCCTCTTTCCCTTTTGCCTTTTTCTCCCTCTCCTTCCTCACCCCTTTGCTTCTTCTTTTTCTATGGATAGCCCCACCCAGAATTTTTATATACCAGACTGAACTAGGCTGGTTTTTTAAGGGGACTGGTAGGTGGTTAGCTTTTTTTTTTTCTTGAAAAACCAGAGACCCAGCATGGAACAAAATTGGGTTTGAAGTTATTCTTCAACTCCAACTGCCTGACTTGGTGGCTGTGAAAGCAGAAGGAAGTAGAATTTTATATCTTTAAATTTTAAGTTTATAGTCTTTTAACTTTTCTGTCTTTTTTTTTTGAAAGGAAAGTTGGGTTTCTTGTATTTTACAATCCTTGAGTGCTTTGATACATTTTAACCCTTAACCCTGAATTACAGGAGTAGCCTAGGTCTGCCTCATAATATACAATAATACATCATTCCAATTATTCACAATGGGACAAATAAAATGGTTGAAAAATGTCCATTATTCAGATTGTGATGTGTAGATGAATGTGCAGTCAGCGCAGATTACAGTAATCCCTCAGTGTGTCTATCTTCAGTGATTGTTGAAGACAGAAAATGATCTGGACTCAGAACTGAGAGAAGCTCGGGTTGGATCACATTTAGAAAACCCTTCAGAGCTTTTAATGATCTCAAACTATTCACTGCTATAAAAACTCAACTCTTTAATTCCACTCTTCTTCCAATGATACTGGAGCCTTGGAAGGCTGCAAATCATAGGACACCAGGATGTCAGACACATTCAAATGATAAATAACCTAAATGGTACTTGAAGCATGAATAGTGGCCAAAGTAGGATGCAACATGTTAGCAATGGCAACTCTCACATAGATAGCAAATGGTAATATTGTAAATATAATAATAATATTGTAAATATAATAAAGATGCAAGTTGGTGATTATGTGGCATGAATGAGAGATGGATAGCCCAAGGGACACATTGGTATTCCTTGGATACTAAAAAAATAAGAATAAAGCCTTCTGGCTTTTGGTTACTAATGATAATAGCTAACATTTATATAAAGCATCAAAGTTTGCAAAGCATTTTGTTTATGTTATCTCATTTGATCCTCTTGAAAACCCCGTGAGATGAGAGGTAAAAAGTGCCTTGCCAAGGGTCCTACAACTAGTTAATGTCTGAGGATGGATGTGAACTCGGGTCTTCCTAACTCCAAGTCTAACATGCAGTCTTGGTGTAATCACCAAGCAGACCAAGTAAGGAGGATTCATGGAAAAAAACAAGCAAACATGGATAAAGATTACATAAGATGAGAAGACTGGGATCTGCATGGGTGAAAGAAGCATTCAATTATTGAAGTTTTGGATCTTCCAAAGTATAAAAAAGCATTCTTTCAGCATTAATAGGAAGCAATCTTTTCACATAAGATTAGAACACTGCATTATCTTTTTATTAACCATCTTAAGAATTGAATGTGAAATATCCATGAAGTGATCAGATGATTATTCCTAACTAATGTTTCCATGTGAAAATTCCTTTCCAGCATTTCTTGGGAAATTTATGTTTTTCTAAATCCTGATGCCCAAGTGATATCAGTTAAAAAAAAGGGGGGAAGTATTATAATTGTCTTGCAGGAATGAATGGTTAATAATCAACACAACGTTACTGGTTTGAAGAAATCCCACTAATGTCAAGTTGAAATTAAGAACAGGAAATGCTGACACTCGGAAGTGGAGGTTATGGTTGACATTTCTGGGAACTGGGACATGAACACGTAGGACAGAAGTGGTCATGATCTAATCACTCAGTCTTTCTTGTAACTATTGTCATGCTATTAGAGTGTGTTTGGGGCCCTGTCTGCTGCTGATAGTGAGCCATTCTTCTAAATAACATAAATACTGTTTATACATGTAGTATAATTTATACAAATCCTATGAGTGTTGTTTCAAGAAATATCAAGTTTTGGAAGCAAAACAAATCCTTAAATTGGCAATTTTGATATGTGATTCTGTGCAGTGCTGTTAACCCTGCTAAGAGATATAAATGTTAGACATGTTATTCAGATACTACCCAGTAATATTCACTGGTCTTTTCCAATGTTTGAATACTTGCTATAGGCTATAGTTCTTTTTAAATACTACTTAATCTTTTTTATTTTTTAGACATTCACAGTAATGAGTAGAGTATGAAGGATTTTGGAAGTATTTTTTAAAAAGATTAAACAGTTAGAACATTGCCAGATGTTTTAAATCATTGTCACAATATATTAGTTCATAATAATAATAAACCAAGCATTTGTTATATCCTTTTTAACAGAAAGTCTCTGAAAGTTTGAGTATAATTCTATCACAAAAATGATTCACTATTTTTTATTGTTACTCATTATTATTTAAAACATGTAAATAAAATGTTAGAAAATACAATACAATTCATCATTCCAAGAATTATTGAGAATTCTAATTTCCTGTTCCCAAATCCCAAAGATTAATATCTATTGGGAATTTAGAAACACTGTAGGAGCATCATTGCAATAAGATGATAGCTTTCCATGGTGACTATTTTTAAAGGAATAGAAGTATCAGAATGGGGGAGATGTAGCATGTGGTTAGATAATAGTGTTTGAAATAAAGAGATGAAGTAGAGCGTGCCCCACCAGTAAAGGAGGGAGGGAATGACCAAATGTATAGCTTTGTCCATTCTTGTAGAGTAGGGGAATGAAATATGGGATGATAGAGAGCCTTAGCAGCAGATAATTCAGGAAATTATCCTAAATGTGGCAAACCTCTTTTTGCATCCCCCTTTCCCTTGGCCCTGGTTCTTTTAGGCTCCATCAAGAGGTTAGAATGTAGAAAATTATTCTCACAAAATATTTCATAACTTCATTGCAATCTTGACTTGTGACTTTGCTTCCACCTGGAATTCTGGGAAAATCTCCAAAAATACAATTTGTGCCTCCTTTCCCATTGTAATTCTTATTACCTTCTCCAATTCATGTGGCCCAATAGAAAACATACCAACAGTATAATTTAGAATAATTTTGCTGTAACAAATTGTAATAAAAAAAGATACAGCAATTAAACACCAAGTGTGGTATGTAGTCAGGTTATCCATGCTGTTCTTAACAGCAACCACTTATACCTGTTAATCTCTGTGTTCATACATTTAATTTTTTCCCCCAAAGGAAAGAAAGCTCTCAGAAACCATTGGTATGACATACTACTGCACTGCTCTTGGAGCTGTAATTTGGTCCAATCATTTTGGAAAGCAGTTTGGAACTATACCTCCAAAAAGGACTAAGCTGTTTATACTCTTTAGCTCAGAGGTACCAAAGTGGTGAGTGATGGGAAAAAGATTCAGATGTACCAAAAAATATTTATAGTCATAGTCTTTGCAATAGCAAAGAATTGGAAACAACGTAGCCATCATTTAGAAGATGGCTAACAAAATTGTGGTATTTGAATATAAGGAGATATTGTAATTTTGTAAGAAATTATAAAAAAAAAGGTGAATTCAGAGCAGGCTGGGAAGACTTTTATGAACCGGTAAAGAGTGAAATGATTAGAACCAAGAGAATAATTTGTATGATGACCAAAATAATGTAGGGGAAAACAACTTTAAGAGGTATGGAATCTGATCAAAGTAGTGATGAATCATGACTTCAGAGGACTGTTGCTGGAACATATCTCTCATCTCTTGTTAGATATGATGTATAAAATGAGACATGCATTTTCAAACATGGTCAATGTGTTAATTTTTTTTTTTTGACAATTGAGAGTCCAGTTAAATTGAATGGAAGATAGTAAGAGGTCTGCTGGTCTTCTGGATAATGGCTGTGGAGGACAGGCTGGAAGTTGGGCAGGTGGTCTGGAGGGGAGGGGGTGGACATGGCAAATTTTAGGGTTCTTGTGCTCTGGTTTTGAGCTGCCACATTCCAGGGCTTAGGGAAGGTGGTGGAGGTATTTTGACTTGCCTGGCACATGATGCCCCTATGTCTCCTACAGGATGCCTTGCAGATTCTGTAAGTGGCAGGATGGCTGTAGGGGGTCAAGCTACAAGTAAAACAAATCAACATATTGGGCATTCAAAAATGTGTACTACTGTGTGATCCCGGGCAAGTCACTTAACCCCGATTGCCTCACTGAAAAACGAAAAACAAAAACAAAACAAAAGCAAAAAAAAAAAAGAAAGAAAATGTGTTCCTCTTTCTGTGTATCTAGACTTCCACTTCTCTGCCAAGAGGTAGGAGGCATGTTAAACCACCTGCCTTCCAAAATCATGTTGTTCCCCGCCTTGATCAGAGTTCTGAAGTCTTTTGATGTTGTTTTTAAGGGGCTGGTTTCATAGAATTTTCTTAAGGCAAGAAAACCTTGGCATACTGTGGGTCTTAACTGACACGCAGTTTAGGTCTGCAGAGCGGGATGTTAGCATTTGTAAAAGCAACACCAGAGAACAGGAAGGGAAATTTGAACCTGGGATGATCTTGTCTGCAGTCTGGACTGTTTTTAGAATCCTGGCTAGGAGCAGGTGACTCTGGGCTCATAAGTGCTGGTTGTAGCTAGGAGATCAAAAGCCTAATGGCCCGTTTTGCTCTTAATTGAAGTAGAGACAGAGAATCTAATAGTATCCCTTATTAGCTGCTAGCATGATTCTGAACATACAGTATTAGTTCAACAAATACTTATTAATCGATTGATCATGAGTCAAGATTGTATTATCTGGTTTGAATTCTATAGATAGTTGGATATCCTTAATGATGTGGTCACCTTTACCATCAATCTCTCCGCTGTGGTGGCTAATAAGAACTCCTTGGAATAGACTTAGGTACAGATAAAAAAATACTTTTTTTTTTTGCTGTAGAATAATCCCCATTTATAAAAGCAACATAAAATATACAAAATCAAGATATCCTAAGAATTGAAGGGTTCCTGACATACCTTCCTACTTATAAGGCTATCTTTATAAAAATATAGTAGCAAGCTCTGCACTTAATCTTTGTTTTTGTTTTTATGAAAGATGCCTTTTACCATCCACTATTTGCTTTCACCGATACAGAATGAGACAGAGGCATTTATCCTTTGGCCTTTCTCTGGGAAACATATTCTTGTGAATAATGCTTGAGATCGTGGAAAGATTAATATTCTTAACCACTCATTGACGTTCTTCGAATGAGAAATAGCTGCTAATGAGCAGATCCAACTTGACAGGATATACTTGTCGCATGCTTGGGAAGAGCCTCCCACCTTCAACAAAGGATGCTACTGAGCCCTGAGTTGGTGCTTTGAACATGTCAATGGGAAAAAACACTCTATTGTATTATCTGCAGCTGCTCCTGGAATCTTAGGCAGCTCTATTCAGAGAGGGATTTGTTGTTGTCCGAGTTTCCCTCTCCCTCCAAACCCCCCTTCTTCAAGCAGTTAGCTGATCAAAACTTGTTTCACTGAAGTGGACCTAGAGAAGAAAATTCATCCCTTTCCACAGCTATGCTGTGTAATTACAATATATGTGTGATTTAAGGCCTTCTTTGGAGGCTTCCTGGCAATTCCCATTGGCTCAAAATATAGCTGTATGTGTAACCTCAGAGCAGAGTGTGGGCTCGAGACACCTGTGTTCTAGCTACTTGTTGACTTTTGATAACCATTTCATTTCTGTTGAGATTTATAAACTCAGAAACTTTTGTCAGTTATTCTGGAGGTGGATTTAGTTAACGCTTTCCTTGTGAGCCTGACTTAGATGGTAAGAATATAGATAATTTTCACTTATTTAAAAATAAAATTAATCTGATTGTGTATACTAATAGAAAGATCGGTAATGAGGATAATACAATATATTGTATATAGGTATATTTTCTATTTACTTGTGAACATAGACACATCCAATTTTGGGAATAATATATACAACAAAATAGGTCAGAGTTGAGGACAACTTAGGAGGAACTGGCTGGCTTTCTTTCCCATTGTTTCTACAGTAATCAACTGGAAATGGAGACTAGAATTAATCTAACAGGGTATAAATTCTTTGAGTGCAGAGACTGTTTCATTTTAAAAATAATTTGTATTCGCAAGTGTGTAATAGTAACATAGTAGGCACTGAATATGTTTGTCAAACTGAATTAAATAGAATTGAATTTACAATAACAACTTTCAGACTGTTGCAAAATACTATGATACACATCATAGCCTTTGCACTGAGTTTGCTACCAGTGTAGCTCACGCATTCTCTGGTGGTAGAGGAGATAATTGAGTGATTTTATTTAAAAGATGACTTCTGGTAGCCTTGAGTGTGGGGAAGGAAACTTGAATTTCCCACTGCAGCATGAAGACTTAAGGAAAGTAGAGATAGTTATGATGTCAACAAAAGAGTCAAATAGCAGAGTAGGTGGCAATGTCAGAAGGAAGCTAAAAGCAAGATTTACCATGAATAAGTTGTAATTTGAATAACATGCCCATAGGTAATTGAGAGTTGACTGCATATGAGTTTGGGTATATGCCAACACTAGAAGAAAAGGATCGTATATTAAATGGGCTTGGTGTCAAAAGATAGGGGTTCTGCCACTTACCAGCCCTGTGACCTTATGTGAGTCACGTCACATTAACCTTTCTTAGCCTTATCTGTAAATGTCTCTGAGCCTCATCAGTTTTCTCATCTTTTAAGGGATAATAATACCTGCCTTGTCTGTCTCACAGTGTTACTTCTGTGAGGTTCAAATGATATGTGGAAAGCCCTGTGAAAATTACAAAACACAATACAGATATGCAGTATTATGTATCTCAAAGTGTGGTATCTCATTTATAACTTGGTTCATTGTTCATTTGCTCTAGTGCTTCAAAAAGACATTAAAATGTGATGAATGCAGAAGGCAAGCATGCTTTCTTGCCCTCTAAGGAGCACCTGTGTTCTGCAGTTATAGCATTGGAGGAGTTTTATGTTGGTAAATTTCCCAATACAAAAATGAAGAGAGGTAAATCAGCATCAATGAAAGAGAGGTGCTAATTGGACCTATTGAGGTCTTTTACTTATTTACAAGAAGTTGTTTGGGGAGCAGGTGCTGAAAACGCCTTCCTAAATTGCTTCATCTATGGTCGTTCATTAAGGGCTGACTCTGTGCATGGCATTGCACTAAGCAGAGTAAAAACTCACTAATTTACAGTTGGGGGAGTAGGAGTCATTTGAATTAATGAAATTTTTGAATTGTGGCAGAGTGAAATGAACAGACCAGGAGAACAATTTATATAATAACAACATTGTTGAAACAAATATCTTCGAAAAACTTTTTTTTAGATTTTATGGAGAGACAATAAATGCTTGTTAATTGAAAAAATTTAAAATAAAATTCTAAAAAGAAATGTGGCTTTGTAAAATTGTGTTATAGTTTGAAAATATGAAGCAAATGAACCAGCTCCATTAAGCCACATGTAAGATACTGTTTCATTATTTTTTGACTTGTGCGCCCCATGTAGGTAGAGATTGTGTTTTCTTCTTTGTATCTTCCACAGGGAAAAATCATGGGATCATTGATTTAGAGATAGAAGAGGACTTAGGTGCCATCTAATTTAACTCCTCTACCTCCCACTTTTTTTTAATTGATAAAGAAATTAAGTCCTAGAAAGGTTGTGATATGTCTAACATCATACAGGTTGTAAGTAGGCGTTGCATAGGTGTTTATGGAGAAAGTCTTTGTTGATCTCGATGGCCTTCAAGTCCACTTCCAGCTCTAGTTTGGTTGGAAAAGGTACTTCTTGCAGTAACTCAGCCCAGACTAACAGAGCATCTCCAAGGAGAGGTACTTAGAGGCTGTGCTGTCCCTCCTTCCCATCCAGAACCCTTCAGTCTACTCATGAAGGATAAGGAGCAAGTGAGTTTTGTCTGGTATTAGGAGGAACACCCTTCATTGAAAAAAAAAAAGAAACCATGAAAACATCCTGGTGTAGTGGGAAATAACACCCTTGATAGGGGTGGAGGGAGGAAATTGTTGTTGTTGTTGGCCTTTTGTTTTTGAAGAGGACCGATGACAACATGGGTGATATCTTGAATTGGGCATCAGTTGGATTTAAGTGAGACAGAACTGCATAGTCATCAGCCTCTCTCATTCTTTTCCAGAGTCACTGAAGTCCAGTGGCAAGACAAAAGTCAGGACAACTGGTTATGTCTATAACCTTGGCATCTTCCATGTCTGACCAAGCTCGAGGCACACCCCAATGGCTGCTTCAGCTATGTTCATGGCTATCATGTATACTATCATGTGCCAGGTACTTTGCTAAGCACTTAACAGATTAATTTTTGGGAGTCAGAAGACTTGGATTGGGAGCTCTGCCGCTTGTTATCCCTGTGACTTAGTTTCCTCTTCTGTAAAATGAAGGAGCTAGGCCAGATAACTTCTGAGGTGCCTTCCACTTTTAGACTCTACAACTAGCTCACTAAGATGGCCTAGAAGTGTTAAGTCTAGAGGGCTACAGAAGTGGAGAGCTATGATGACCCAAAAATCATTAGTTCAGTATTTGAGGCCAAATACAAGTACTCAAATACTTGTAGATTTCAACTGAATACAGTGTAACAAAAAGTGACAAAATGACTAGCAGTGCAGTGAAGTGGAAAGAATTGAGCATGCAGAGCCCGACATCCTTTGGTTAAATACCAATTTTGCCATTTATTAACTGGGTAACTTTGAGCAAGTCATTTAACTTTTATGGTCCTCAGTTTCCTCATTTGTAAAATGGATTAAATTATGGGTTCTTAACTTTTTTGTTTGTGTCATGGGCTTTGTTAGTCTAGTGAAGCCTATGGATGCCTTCTCAGACTAATGTTTAAATTTATAAAAGATCCTTCAGATTACAAAGCAAGCCAAGAGTTTATGACAATAAATATCTATTTTTTTTTCCATCCAGGTTCACAAAAACCCTGAAGTCTATTCATAGAACCCTTAGGCATTCCCGGACCCCAAGTTAAGAACCGCTATACTAAATTGTCACTATGGTCATTAAATCCATGATCCTATATGAATATTTGGTGGCTGGCACAGTAGAATGCCAGGCTTGGAGTCAGGAAGACTCATCTTCCTGAGTTCAAATCCAGCCTAAGATACTAGCTGTATGACCCTGGGCAAGTCACTTACCCCTGTTTGCCTCAGTTTCTTCTAAAGTGAGCTGGAGAAGGAAATGACAAACCATTCCAGTATCTTGGCCAAGAAAACCCTGAAAAGCGTCGTGAAGAGTCGGACATGACTGAAAAATGACTAAACAGCAACAACACCAACAATAATAACAACATATGAGCATTACCTTCAGGGATCCATGATTTCACATGTATTTTTTCAATTGCTAAAGATTTCACCTCCTCTATGGCTTTGTTGATGGCCTTCGTGAATTTCTGTGGTTGGAAAAATTCATCACCTGCTGGTTAAATTCTAGTGATAAGCCTTTATGAATTTAGCCAGGCCCGTCCTTGGATGACAGAGCTGCAGTATATTAGTAGACCCATATTTGAATACTTTCCAATTTGGATAGGGTCTGCCAGGGCTTATTCTCTGCTGGCATAGACTTTAAGAACTCAAAGGTCACTACCTTGTAATAATAAGACCTGAAAATAGGATTTTAGTAGAGGGTACTAGTGAATGGAGCAAGCTAATTTTAAGAGAGCGTTTTTATCATTTGTATCTATTTATTTGCCTATCTATCCATCTACGTTGGTCCCTTTTGCTAGTTTTTCAGACCCTGCATAATCAGGCTCCGCCCTTGCTTTCCATGATTCCCTGACATAACCTCCCTAACCTATATGTTAGCTGATCCTGAAGCAAGAAAGGAATTTCAATGGAGAGAAACAAGCGAGAGTTGGCG
Organism: Phascolarctos cinereus; assembly: GCF_003287225.1. Taxonomy (NCBI): domain Eukaryota; kingdom Metazoa; phylum Chordata; class Mammalia; order Diprotodontia; family Phascolarctidae; genus Phascolarctos; species Phascolarctos cinereus. Next base: position 13,303,596 of record NW_027556098.1, read on the forward strand.
ATCTGTTCTGGGCATGTGGGATGGTGTGTACACAAAGAAGGGTGAGGACAGGATAAGGAACTGAGATTAGTATGATTTAGTTGGAGCACAGAATATATATAAGGGAGTAATAGGAGATAAGGCTGAAAAAAGTAGTCTGGAACCAGATGGTAAGGCCTCGAATGCCAATGTCAGGAGTTCAGTAGGCAGGAAGGATCCATTAAAAGTTGCAAAAGAGTGATGAGTGTGTGAGGAAGGTTCATTAGATATTGATATGAAGGATCGATTGGAAAAAGAATCTATCTACTATGCCACTTAGGTGACCCATATTAACATTATCCATGTTCTATTTTAGCTTTACTTCCTTTGTTAAATATTTCCTAATTACATTTTAATCTCCTCAGACTGCACTGGGAGTGTTGCTGGCAGGATTGCCACTTGTGGATATGTGTTTGACACCTCTGGTTCAGGAGTATATATAACATATGTTGGCTCACCCTTGGAGGGGTGAGGAGTAAGGAAAATAGGAATAGTTATTCCTATTGCCACTGCCTCTTCCCATCAGGGGAAAAGTCATGAAGGTATTCATACAACCCTACAGAGATGCCTTTTTAATACAATCTCTCTTTTCCTGTTTTTTGCTGTCTGGGTAGACCGGATACAGGAGAATTAGAAAGAAGAGTTTGAAGTATCTTTAGCTGATCCAGAATAGGCAGACTAAGTCTTTTCTCCAGTTAGGTCTATCATCCTAAATAAAGTCTATAGATCACTTACTGCTAAACAATTTTTGAAGTCCTCTCTATGTGCCAAGAACTATGCTAGAGATACAAAACAAGAAATGAAAGTTTTTGCTGTCAAGGAGCCTACCTTGAGGGTTTTCAGGCTACCATTTTGGACTGAGGTCTTGGAGCAATGGACAAGCTTAAGAGAGTCTGACTCCAAAACTCATAGTAACGAAGATTTGTCATCAAGTTAATGGGTAATACCAACCATCCTCAGAACGATAGCAGTTAAAGATTAATCACAGTACAAAAAATTGTGCTTGGGTGTTTATTTCATTAACAAGCTTGTTCTGTATATGTGCTCCTAAAATTTATTGTGTGGTATTTCATTTAGGTTCAGTTGTCTTAATACAGATTTATAGTTATGGTAGAAAAAAAATCATTACGGAGAAAAGTTCTTTCATTTTTCTCTCAATTGAGAGAATTGTATTACTAAACCATGGGAGCATACTTTAATTACATTATCGAGGTGAGAAGTCGATTCTGCAAATTTGACTCCATAAAATGATGCTACTAATATCACAAAAATTAGTTAAAATGAAACCAACAACCAGAAAACCTCCCCCCCAACACATACATTTATATGTGCCCTCAAGAATGCACAGTTCAAAGACTAATGTGGACACAGAAGCTTTATAAAACTTTATAGATTCTTTTAAAAAAAGTTTTATTGTAATTTATGGAATAAAACAAGCGTTTCCCTAACACAGTTTAATAAAAAAAGATGATTGCACATGAAACTGCAAATCTGTTATATACAACTTGCTATTCCTTTAAAATATGTAATAGTTATCATGCAAATTTTTTCTTTTTTTTCCCTCCCCTTTCCCTAAGATGGCTACTATTAGACACAAATATGCATGTGTGTATGTGTGTGTATATATATACACACTCATTCCAATAGATTATTGATGAGAACTGTACAAATTGCCATTTGACAAGATGGAATTGTTAACAATAGATAATACTTTATAAAATGGTCTAGTGGAAAGAAGAATTCTAAGGTTCCCTCCAGTTCAAGTTCTGGCACTGACTCTCTCTGTGGTGAGGTGGCCTGGCATAGTGGAATTTGTGCTTGCTATATTTAGAGTCAGGGGACCCGGGTTCACATCCCAGAGATGTTATTTGCTACCTGCCTTACTAAGGGCAAGTCACTTAACCTCCAGGGGTCTCATTTTCTCATCTGTAATATGAGAGCATTGGATTGGATGGCCTTCAACTGTCCTTCCCACTCAAAATTTATGATCCTCCGATCTATCTTTAAAGTCCTTTCTAGCTCTAATGTTTTGTGATTCTATGAATGTTCTTTTTTCTCCCTATCAAATAATTTTTCATATGTTAATTATTTGCCTCTGTCCTCTTTGTTTGGGTTGCAAAGGACAATTGGAAAAAACCTCAGGATTAATAATTAAAAACTGTTAATGTATCCTGTTGAAAATCCACCTCACAGAATTCATGCAAGACAGTGATAATTGTTCAAAGCCAGTGATAACTCAGTCTTGGAATTGTGCTCATTGTCAGCAAGGGGTTTAGGGCTCTGCTCTTCAGATTGCTCAGTCACTATAACTCAGGATAGTGAAAAGGAGCATTCCTAAGAAGTATCCCTAAGTACATTTAAAGATTAACCAGAGATACGAAAAAATTGTGCTTGTGTGTTTATAATATAGTTATGGTAGAAAAAAATTAATTGTGGAGAAAAGCTCCTTCATTTTTCTCTCAGTTGAGAGAATTCTATTACCAAACCATGGGAGCATACTCAGATGACATCATTAATATAGAGTTTAGACCTTTGTGGTATAAGTTGCAGTTATAGTACAGAAATGTTAACATTTCTATCTTTCACTATTATGGAGTAATAGAGCTGACAGGAGAAAAGAGCAATTTGTGGTATCTTTTTGAGACTCTTTAACGTTGGCCTGGAGGCAGGAAGACCAGAGTTCAAATCCGGCCTCTGACACTTACTAGCTGTGTGACCCTGGGCAAGTCACTTTACCCTATTTGCCTCAGTTTCCTCATTTCGAAAATGAGCTGGAGAAGGAAATGGCAAACCACTCTAGTATCTTTGCCAAGAAAACCCCCAAGAGTCAGACACACCTGAAAAGACTGAACAACAACAACAACTAATATTAGATTTATTTTCTATGGGCAGGAATTTTCATCATATACTTAGTTTCATATAAGCTACTAATTTGGTGGGATTTTTTCTCCTTTTCAGTATTTTTTAGATTTCTTTACTTTTTTCCTGGGAAAGCTCCAAGACTAGTCTAAAGATACTGAATTAACATCTGAGCTTGTCCCCCCCTGCTCCAAGTCAAACCAACTTCCACATGACCTGTTGCCTCCTGCCCTCAGGCCTTTCCACATGCCTTTCTCTGGTGTCTGGAATGCAGTGCTCCTCTGCCAAACCATGTTCCTTCCGTCCTTCAAAACACTGCTCAAGCAAGACACCTCTCGCATGAAATCCTCCCAGACTCTCCCCATCTGACCCCACTAGCCACTTGAATCACTCCACAACCCTCACTCCAGAGATAGACAGGCACATTCAGATGTGTGTCTGCACAAGTAGACTTCTGTTTGCAGATGCACGTCCTCCTATGTACTTCATTTGCATTTGTTTTGGTTTGGTCTTGTTGGTTGAAATTGTGATTTCACTGGCATAAGGGAAGAAACCCCCTTTCCCAATACAGATTGGCTCTGGGGCACTTGGAGGTTAAGTGACTTGGTTACGCACTCAGTAGGTGTCAGAAGGCAGACTTGAACCCAGGTTTTTCCAACACTGAAGCACGCTCTTCATCTCTCAGGGAAAATGCTAGCAAATAATAATTTGCAGGAAGCAAGGGACTTTTTTTCCTTATGTGATTTCCCCACCTTCCCCCCTCCCCCCACCAGCTATTCTGGCTCCCCATTTTTATTATAAGGTCCTTGAAGTCAGGACTGTGTCTCTTGCATCCACAGTATATGTTATTATTCACTGCACTGCACAGTTGCTCAATCCTTGTTGACTGGCTGACTGACAATTATTATGCTGCCAGGCTGCACAAAAAAGGGGGCTTTTTGAAGGGACTGAAACAAGCTGATGGGCCAGAGAGTAAGTGGTTTATCCAGAGAGCTTGGCTGGTTTGTGTTCCGTGAACTGCACTGTGGTAACTCCCCAAATTATTTTATTGAGTAGCTCTACCATGGGACAGACAGCGAAGTCTCTGGGGTTTAATACTTTAACATGGGCCATTCATCAAGGCAGCCAGACACACTTGGTATATCTTTTGAAGAACCTCTGTTATTGTTCTATGAAAAAGTTTCATTTCAGGCTGACCTTCTAGAACCTAACAGGGAAAAAAAAAAGCATCATCTTTTATAGGACTGGCTAATTGCTTCTTTGCACGAAGGAAATCGATGATATTTTAAGAAGTAAACTGCACTCAAAGAATAGATAGTATAGCATTAACTTTTGTCGAAGTTGCCACAGCAACATGAATTTGATTCCTCCCCTCCCCCTTCCTCCCAGCCTTCCCTAAATCTGCTTCAACAAATCGTCCTGGAAAAATACTGAGCCGGTAAATGGTATCTTTTGCTCAGTCAGAATGCTATTATCTTTGGATAGTGAACAGTGTAAATGCAGCCCCCAAAATGAGATGCAAAGAACATTGCTTTTAAGAAATAATGTCACAGAGAGGAGGAAAATGATCAGTCAAAATGGAGCTTTGCTTCTACCCAAACAGAGTGTTTTGAAACCAAAAATAAAACCCTCTTTTATTATGCAGCGAGAAATGAAACAAGAGTCCTGGCTGGTACAGCCATGGAGGCTGCCAGGGGCCATGGTACACACAGCCAAGTATTGTTGAGAGCCATGCTCATTTCTTGGTGCCTTTGGCTTCAGCTTAAAAAACACAGGAGGGAAACTGATCATCTGTTGCTGCTTCCCTGTACCAGACTATTTGCTGAGGTTATACTTCTCATCAAGCAAGACTATTTTGGGAGAAGGCAAAACAGGTCAAATGGAACGGCAAACACAGCAGGGTCCGGCAGCCACGGAGCAGTCAATAAGTTATCCTATCCAAAAAAAGAGGTGGGAAAATGATCAGAATCATGGCTCCAGTGGCTTCTCAAGACTCTGGACTCGGAGTGGGGGGGAGGGGCACGCTTTTTATCGTTCTCCCATCTTGTAGCCTCCTCCCTAGCTTTGCCGGGGAATCCTGGATAGAGAACTAGGCTCAGAGTCAGGAAGACAGTGGTTTGAGTCTTTCTTCTGACCTTATTAGTTGTCTGGTGCTGAGTTAACATCTCAGAGCTTCTACTTCTTCATCTGTAAAAATGGGGATGAATAATTTAGCAGTTGCAGTGGAAGAGAGAGAGAGCCAGTCAGGAAGATCTGAGTTCCAGACCTATCCTTAAAACAAAGTGGCTGTGTGACTCAGGGTAAGTCATTTCACTTCTTGGCTTTTGAGCATTTCAGTGCCCAAGGCAACTCTTGAAGATAACGTGGTTGTTCAAGGTTTGCACTGTTTATGTGAATTTCCTCCTCAGGAGTTCCCTATATCAGTGAAATCACAGGTACAATTTAGCCTTCCCTCCAAACCCCTCCCTCCACACACGCAGCTGGGATAGTATATAAACCCTATCTCAGAGGCTCGCTGTGATGAATGCATTCTGTAAACCTAATTTGTAAAGTTTTATCTAGGGCCAGGGGTGGGGAGCCTTTAGCCTTGAGGCCACCCCTGGCCTTTGATAGTAGATAGAACCCCATACCTGGAATTCAAATCCAGCCTCAGACACTGTGTGAGCCTGGGCAAGTCACTTTTAACTTCTGTTTTCCTCAGTTTCCTCAACTGTAAAATGGGGATGGTAAAAGTACCTACTCCATAAAGTTGTTGTGAGGATCAAATGAAAAAAAATTTGTAAAGTTTAGTACAGTAGGCACTAAATAAATGCTTATTCCCCCCTCTCCTCCTAACTTCTTTCATGCTTAATCCATCTCATTTAAAACATCTCCAGAAGCAAGAACTTTAAAGTCAATCAACCTCCTCATTTGGGAACTAAGGCCAGGGGAGGCCTAATAATTTGACCAAATAGTGTAAGTTCACTTTTAATAACACAGATCTTCTGATTTCAGGTCTACTTCTCTTCCATGCTAGTGAAGGAGAGAGCTCATATATGCCCTTCCTCTGTCATTCACTCCAATATTTTGCTCCCTTCCTCAGTCAGGGAAGTCTTCATTAGCAAATCCTTTTTTTCTACAACAAAAGCCTGTTTCCTTTTGTGCTATTTTATAATAACCAGGCACAGAGACTTGATCAAAACTTACTGTAGATGTATCTTTTGAACGGCAGGTGCTTCTCACTGATATTAATGCATGGTATGTGGGAGCCTTGAAAAAATGTTTAAATTAAATGATTCATTTGTCCCAATTCTCAGTCCATAAAATGTATTTTTTCTTTTAAAATTCAATATATAATATTGAATTGCATATATAATAGCATTTTGTATATATAATATTTTATTGTATATGCAATATCCAGTATCTTTAAAATTTTCATTATACAAAGAAAGAGGATTATATAAGAAATTATGAATTGTTAATGTAGTTTCTTTAAAAAAGAAGTATATATGTATTAAATTTAATTAGGTAGTAACAAAATTGTTCTTTTCCATCTATGCTTTTGAGGTTCTTTTTCTGTGCATTAAAAATGTTTTATTGATTTTCCTTTGTATATATATATGATGTACGTGTGTGTGTGTGTGTGTGTGTGTGTGTGTGTGTGTGTGTGTGTGTGTGTGTGTGTGTAGCATATCTATCACTACCCATAGTACACAGCCCAGTTTTGGAGTCAGGAATCCCCAGCAAGCCCTGACTCTAACACATAATTAAACTATATGGCCCTGTGGAAATAACTGAACCTCTAAGTGTCGCAGGTAATTCTTTAAGACTATAACTTTCAGGATGATTGTTGTTCTGTGTTGGTAAAAGCCATTTTCCCACATAGAATTCTCTTTTCCAATGAAATCACAGGTATGGACCAAAAAAAAAAAAAGCCTGCATGCCAATCATGATAAATGAAGGGCCAGTCCTCTGGGTCATAATTTCAGGTCTTATCGCAACTATCACTTTTCCTCATTTCTGGATTTAAATATATGAACTGTGATTTCATCAGTGCAGGGAGACTTCTATGGAAATTCCTTTCCTCAATGCAATATATCTACAACTTGAAGCTTAGTCTGAGGCACTGAGAGGGACTTGTCCAAGGTCACACAGCCAGTCTATGTCAGAAACAAGACCAGAATCCAGTTCATCCTGATGCTGTAACCAACCCTCTAGCAATTAAACCATTACAATTCTTGTGTGTATATTTAGAGATCTGAATTATATTTTTTTCAATATTTTTCAGTTGGAGAATAGGAGAGATAGGAACATGTATACATACATAATACACGTTTCAATATATGGAGGATATTTCAGTTCTTTGGTGTGGGTAATCCTTTTAACAATCACTCTATGCCTTAGAAGACAGATTTCTTCAGTTGCTGGGGAATCCCTATCCCCTGGTCTCTACTCTCACTCCCCCCAAAACACCTGGTGGTCCACTTTTTGGTGGCATGTCTTTTTGAACTTATTAAGACATATTTTATTCAGCAGAGACACAGCCTATACTTTCTAGTTCAGCAGACAATGCCATAGTTTATATTTTCTGTCATGGCCTTTAAAAACCCAGGGATACTGTCATACCATGATGAGGCATTGGAGTAAAACTTTAGTGTGATGTGTAAACACCCATAAGTGTGCATCAGTATATATGTGTACACACACATGCATACACGTATCCATCCATTTTTGGCTTTGACTTTCACGTACTTGGTCTACTGGGGATAGATTAATCTTCATGCCTACCTTACCAGCTCTAGCTTTTACCGCCATCTGCTGGGGCCCCTTAGATACACCTGCTCAGGCCTTGGGCACACTCAGCCACCAGTCAATGGCCATTAACAGCCTATCCCGGCTGTTTGCGTATCTTTTTAGCTGTTTGCGTATCTTTTTAGCTGTTTGCTTTTGTCCTTCACTGAAAGAATACCCTCATGTAAGGTGGGGCTTCATCTTGGACTAGAGGCCTTGTCTTTCCTGACTTGAGCTTTGTAAATCACCAGTTGGAGCTTTGTGAATAGCAAGTCATGTTTAATATTGCCACCCAAAGTCCAAACTGAATTGAGGAGAGTCAATACCATAGCTCTCAAGACCATTCTACATTTTTTTTTTGCCTTCTCTAGATTGTTAGAAAATGAATGGCAATGTTCTCATCTGTGTTCGAACATGCTCTATCAATAAGCAAATACAGCAATAGCAAACGTCACGTCTTTTGGTTTTTCTAAATCTATTCCTTTATGGGCTTCTAAAGGAAAATTCATCAAACTCTTTACTTCCCTTCAGGTACTCTGAGATTCAGAGACACTGGTCTCCTTGCTGTTCCTCACTACAAGACACTCCATCTCTGGACTCCAGGAATTTTCATAGTGGCCTCCCTCAGCTGGGCCCCACCTCCTACTCCCCAGATCTGGAAATTTCTCTCCTCAAATCCACCCCCTGCCTCCTCTGGCTTCCTTCAGGTCCCACCTAAAATTCTACACGAAGTCCTTCCTGATCCTACTTAATGCCAGTGCCTTCTCTCTAAGCTAATCTCCAATTTATCCTGCATATATCTTGTTTGTACAGAGTTGTTGGCAGGTAATCTCCCCCATTAGACTGTGATAACTTTGAGAACAAGGCTTGTTTGTTTCTTTGTTTGTTTTTGCTTGTTTTGATTGCTGGCCTTTCTTTGACTTATGACCGTGTCTAGCTCATAGTAGATGCTTTAATAAATGCTTATTGACTAGAATGATAAGACTCAGAGCTGGGTGGGACCTTGGAGAGAGCATACATTATGCTGTATTTTATAAGGAAGAAAACTTAAGTAGTAGCATGGTTCAGTGAGGAGAATAATGGATGTTAGAGTGAGGAAGGCTTGGCTCATATCCCACCTCTGACAATTATTAGCTGTGTGACTATGGGCAAAACCTCATTTAACCTCTCTGAATTTCTGTTAAAAAATGTGAATTTATCTACAGCATGGGGTTATCATTTGGTTCAAATGTGATCATAAATTCGAAGCCGTTCTCAGACTTTTAAAAAGGTATATAAATGTCAATTACTATCTAGTGACTTGCCCAAGGTCATGTGGGTAGATTAGCATTTGATTCTCTTGTAATATGATGCAAATATATCTTTAAGAACTTAAAAAAATTAGTAAAACCAGAAGGCTCATGATTAGGGTCCATTTTTTGCTAATAATTGCTTTGGATTGTCAGCAATTTTGATTTGAGGAAATGCAGTTTAGAAAAACCAAGGATTGGTATGTAGACTAAACTTCTTCCCATAATGAACTCCTAATGTAGACGATAAAGATAACATTATCATCATCATAACAACTGCAATAACTCACATTTCTATAGAACTTTTTAAGGTTTGCAAAGCACTTTCCTCACAAGTATATAAAAGAAAGAATGGAAGAATCACTCCACACACAGCAGGGTACCTCTCAACACTTCCTAAATAGCCTGAGAACTAACAGCTGTTTCCCCTTTGCTGATTTTCTCAGAATCAATCATCTGGAGTTGTCTTTATGACCATATCAAGTTGTCAGGTAAAGTTCACTTTCTTTCACTTGGCACTGTTAAGATAATTGTGGGCAAGTCACCCAGTCTCCCAGGTCTTAGTTTTTTCCTCTGGAAAATAAGAAAAGGTTAGACTAAATGATCTCTAAATTCTCTTTAAGCTCAAAAGCCCTGGGATTGTTATGGGTTCCATCCACCTCCCCCCATTTTTTTCTTTGAACACAGCTGATCTTGATTTTGTTGAATTTTCTTTCCCTAGTCTCCTAAGTAAACTACCTGATTGCCTCATTTTGATGATTGAGTACCAGACTCCCCTGCCCCCCCCTTCCCCTGTCTGATTATAGAAACTAGAGGGAAAGTAATTCTGAAACTTTCTATCTCTACTTTGAGCCAACTCACCTCTTTCCAGGGTCTGTACTGGTTATTCCTTGACTCGGCCATCTCTGATTCAGCACTAATCTAGAATTCATCTGGTTGAGACTCCCCCTCTAAAATGAAAGGCGTTCCAGATTAGGCAAAAAGAGTTGGAGGCCCAGATCATTGACTCATACATAGCTTTTAGGTAAGTGATCCTTTTCTATAAATTGTTTTACTTAAAAATAATTTTATTGAAATTTTTTGTTTTTACATTATGCTCATTTCCAAACACAGGTCCTTTTCTCTCCCTGTAGTGTCATAGCAAGTAACAAAGTATGAAAAAGAGGGGAAAAAAAGTACTTTAGCAAAACTAACCAATACAATGATTGAGTCTGACAGTATCTATCATGTTCCCCACACATTGTGAGGGAGGTGCATCTTTTCCTCTCTTCTTTGAGGCCAAGGGTGAACATTACAGTCACATAGCATTCAGCTTGTTTTTGTCCTTTCCGTTTAGATTGCTGTGGTCATTGCGGAGATCAGTTTCCTGGTTTTGAGTACTTCACTTTGCATCAGGTCCTCTAAGTCTTTTTGTGCTTCTCTGTATTTGTCACATTCACTGTTCACACATAGCAATGATATTCCATTGCATCCCTGTGCCCCATTTTGTTTAGCCATTCCCCAACTGATGCCTTATTTCTAACTAGGGAGAACTAGGGAGCTGATATGATTTGCCCAAAGTCATGAGTGAAGATGTTCTTCCCATTCCACCACATATGCCCTTTCAGATCTTTTCTTTCTGAGTGGTTTCTCTGAGCCATTGACCTCTATTAAGTAAATCCTGCCTTCCATGTGGCAGTGACCTGCTAGGCTTTTAATAGACTCTTCGTAGAGAGGATCTGGCTAAGGAACAACTGGGAATCACAATTACTTTTACATCAGCATGAGAGAAGGTGGGGCCATTCATATCACTTGCTCCCTGCTTAGGATGGGGCTCCAAGACACTTGTGCAAATCTGAAAAGGGAGTCCTCGTGTGGCATATTCTGTTTTGAAAGCAGAGATCCTGGGTAGGCAGGGAAGCTTTCAGAAAGGAAGCTCTCGGCTTTGTGAATAGGCTGATGTCATGACCCAGACAGGGGAGACGTATGAACATTCAGTACTCCTCTATGAGGCATTTACTGTACCAGGGAACTCTGCTACATGCTGGGGGACAAAAAGATAAAAAGTAAACAACCCCTACCCTTGAGGAGCTTACAAGACACTATGTCTGGCAGCCCAGCCAACAGAGAAATTGGTTGCTGTACAAATTGGGGGATGGGGAAGGATAGGTTATTTAAAAAATATTGTGGGCCACATTTACATCTCACTTGTCTTTTTCCTGTCCACACCTCTGGTCATTAGAGCCCCTTTTGGGGGAAAAACCCCACCTTTGGACACAGTAACTTAAGCACTTGTTGACTGATCACAAATCCTCAGGAACATTTTGCAGCAGCCCACTTTGCTGAGGAATTTCCTCTGTGCGCATAACATCTAAGTATGACTTCTCAAAAAATGTAAATCTGGCCCTGCACAGAAGCCAACAGTGAAATATATCCTCGGGTATGGCCGCAGATTCAGAACTCAGTCATTTGTTTCACATTTGCAAGAAATGTGGAAATTAGTTCCCATTGCTCTTTTTCCTAGTTATAGAAGCATAAATCACGACATGATTTGTGACGGTTTTGATGGTAACAGATTTCACCAAGTACACAAATTCTCTCTTTGGAGATTACACTGCTAGTAAATTAGTCATAAGGATTTATATTAGATGATAAAAGAGCACTTTGCTTTTCTCAACCCTTCATGTTATTAGCGGCAGAATAAAGCTCCAGTCTCTCTAATCTGATGGGTTTACAGACTTTAATCTTCTCTGTCAGTGTCACATGCTTCTGTTATTTCAAAGACTGCATTCTGTACACTTTCTTTGTGCTGGATCTTTTCTGAGCACAATTTGCTTAATTGTCACCACTATTTAAACTGTGGCTATGGGTATAGGAGACCAAAACATCTAGTCAATACACTAGACAAAAATAAAATGAACCATTTTTTTTTCTTTTTGGATTGGGGAAAGGAGGAAGGAATATTTGATAGACTACAAAACTTGATTGATTCAAATGATCAGTTTTCAGCTAGATATTTGTAGTCAAGTAGACACAACAGTCTATGCAATTATTAGGAGCAGCCAAATCTTGAGGAACTGATATTCTCAGAGAAAAATAAATTAGATCGTTTTTGTCAATCCTGTGTTCAGCAAAAGTTCATTGTTATGTTGAGACTGTGAATGAAAATTCCTATAATCTTTTCCAATCTGTGATCTCATTTGTATGGATACTTTGGTCCACTGGTATGCTTTTCCATAGATTTCTTAGAGAAGTTCTTTCTAACTCACTGGATGGATGCCCTTCTGTGGTTCTTTTAAATATTTTTAGAATCTTGGTTTTGTGTATGGGCTATCCATTTGCTCTCCTTTGCCCTTACTGCGTGACTGATCTGTCTCCTTTTCTAGGTGTACATGTCTTTGCTGATGGTTTTGTATGACACTTCTTTCACACAAGTCATCATGGGTAATATGCTACAACCTACATAGATACTCTTGTGTTTCTACATTGCTTTAAGAGAGATAGTGTTTGGAGTGTGAGAGGTGAATAATCCTACTTTATTCTGCTTAGGTAGAATCACAGGTAAAATATTGCACTCTTCATTTTCCAATAGGCTGAAAAAGCCTTAAGTGTTTTGCCCAGGCTCATAAAGATACTAAGTATTTGAGGCAGGATCTGAATTTAGGTCTTCCTAACCCCAGGTACAGAACTCTTATCCACTGCATCACTTAGTTCGGCACTTATGGTAAAAAAAATAAAACCAGGAAGTTCTGCATTCAGATCCTACCTTAGGGTCCAGTACTCTGTCTCCACGGGGGCACCTAGCTGCTTGATATAACATCATTAAGACAATGCTGCTATTTTTAAAAATGGGCTTTTGAAGGAGGGAGTCGCTTGGGATTGTTGAAAGCTCTGTGTAATTTCCTTATGCAAGTGAACTAAACCTTTTTCAAATCAACTCTGAATCTAGCACCTCTTCTACCATCAATGGTTGTCCAATATAGATTTATTGATGGACTAACTCAATGGGCTGCCTTTCCAGTGGCAATTTATAGTTCAGTTCAGTTCACTAAGCATTTATTAGGTCCCCACTACAGTCTTTTCTAGGTACTATGCTGGATACTAGGGATATAAATGCAAAAACATTTTTTCCCCTGATTTTATCAGACATTTACCCTTCTGCAGTTTCTGCCTACTATAATGTACTTGGGGACAAAGCTGAGCGAATCTAATTCCTCTTCCCTATGATAGCCTTTCAGACTATATATGATGTGGTTAAAAAACGAAACAAAACAAACAAAACAAAACCAAACCTCACTGGCTCTGAAGTCCGAAGACTTGGGTTCAAGAACCAGCTCTACTTCTGTGCCTTTTCCTTTTCATGGAGTTGGACTTCTAATTTCTCTTCTAGCCTGAGATCCAAGTACAATCCTACAGACTTCCAGTCCAGCCCTCTTTCCACTAAATCCAGGGAGCCAGCTCAAGCCAGCTCTTAGCATCTGGTTGTACAATTTTCAGCGTGAGCATTTGCACTTCAAAAATTGGCAAATTATACAAATTAGGGCTTAACTTTTTTTGTTCTGTTGATGGTCTGGTCTTAAGAAAGTGACAAAGAGAATGTTAATAATTCAATAATAATTGATTAATTCAATTATAATTCAATATATTCAACTCAATATAATTCAATAGTAAACTTAAAAGTATATCAGTACATACATTCCCCTCCTCCCCTCACTGAGGTGGTTGTTAAACATTTAGCAGAAGGGGCAGCTAGGTGGTGCAATGGATAGAGCACTGGCCCTGAAGTCAGGAGTACCTGAGTTCAAATCCAGCCTCAGACCAAAAACACTTGACACTTACTAACTGTATGACCCTGGGCAAGTCACTTAACCCCAATTGCCTAAAAATTAAAAAAAAATTAAAAATTAAACATTTAGCAGCATACTGCTGACTAGATCAAACAGGGTATTGAATAGTAAGAACTCTGACATTTCATTTTCTTGAGTTTATGTGTCTCTGGCAGAGAAGTTTAATGTATATGAATATGTATTTCACTTAAAATGATATAAGCTATGACAAAATAAACATGAAAGGCTTTAATACAAGTTCTTTTCCCCTAGGGTTTCCTTTCCAGAGTTAGGGATGGCTAATAGACCTGAATAAATTTGTTGGACATAGGTTTTGATATGACCCCTGTTGGATCAAATGCCTTTTAAAACATAAGTTCTTAGTGATATGTGTGTGTGTTTGCCTTTGGCAGCCTGGTGAAACCTATGAACACCTCTTTTCAAAAAAATTTGTTTAAATGCAAAAAATAAAATGTATAGGATTACAAAGGAATATAATTATATTGAAATAGTTATCAAAATATATTTTTAATAAGTTTATGAGCTCCAGATTAAGAGCCTTTGTTTTAGAAGGAAGTTCTTTTGGAAAGGATTCAGGAAAGCTGGAGGAAATAGGTTGCAAAGGTTTCTGCCCCCAAGGTAAGAGAGGATAGCACTAAGGCCTGTCCTGGAGAGAAGAAGAGAATCAGATAAATTATAAACTGTGATCAACTTCAAGTTGGGTTACCTACAGAATTGAAGTAAGTAATTGCCTTTGTGGTATGATTTCAGGAGTAATGGAATAACCCAGCAGCTTAAAAATGAAACAAAACCAAACCTTTCCTACCCTAAAGCCAGATATCTGGAATTCTACTTTTATCTTTGGTTTCTTTTAAAATTCAAATAAGGATAGGAAACATAATAACTTTAAACTGTCAACCATTTATACTGTAATGGGAGCAGATTGTAAGACCCTTTCCAGAGAGCAGGTTTTGGTAGGAGGGAGGGTAAAATAGAGAGTCTGAGGGAACTTGGTGTTTGAGAAAATATCAAGAAATGGTATTTCTTGAGAAAAAGGAGGAAATGATGCAGAAGTACCTAGGATAGTGATTTGAACCAAGCTGGCACTTAATGAGTATTTCTCAAAGGAATGAGTGAAGATTCATTCACTGAGGTGTCACAGTAATGTTGATTAGGTGTTCACCCTGGGGTACCACCTTCTAGGTGAAATAGTCTCATAAGAAGGTCATTTTGTAACTTCCATTAATTATGCCTTCTTTAATAGGCCTTAAGACAGACCATTAATACTGAATTTTGCTCTAAAGTGAGCAGTGTTTTAGTGAATTTCCAGTGTTATTTTCTTAATTCTCAGATTCTGAATTGAGTGAAACTGATAGTCTTACAATGCAGCGTCTGTATATACAAACTTAAGATGAATGCCCCTCAGTCCTCATATTGATTCAACATATGACTACTGCATTGAATTGGATCTGTAAGTTTCTGTTTAAATCAGTCATCCTTCTATGTGATTCTGGGCCTAAATGAACGGGTACTTTCAGTTCATGTCTCTTTTTCTGTTGATCTTGGAGAAGCAGCACGGACCTTGTTTGGCCTGGTCCAGCCACTGAATAGAATGGTGAGTTGTGACTCAGTGGCTACTTGTGGGTCTTTTTCCCCTCAAAGGAAATAGTTATTTGAGGAATTGATCAATTGGAACTTAACGATATTATTTTAAGTCACAGTGCCTGGTGTATAGTAGATGCTTAAGAAATATTTCTTATCAGCAGATATCATTAAAATCATATGAATAATGTCATCTCTCATCTCTATGCTTTATGCTGGCTGTCCCCCATCACTGGAATGCACTACTTCCTCATGTCGTAGAATCTCTAGTTTGTTTCAAAGTTCATTCGAAATGTTACCTCCTGTATGAAGGCTTTCCTCACCATTGGACTTACTAGTGTGCTTGTTTCTCCCTACAGCCGTGTGTTAATTTTGTGTGCATTTATATTTATCTGCACATGTGCATGTTATTCCTCCTACATCCTTTCTCCTCCCAGAATGTAAGGTTCTTGGGGGCAAAGACTGTTTCACTTCTGTCTTGATATTCCCAACACTTAGCACAGTGCCTGGCACATAGTAGTTGCTTGCTGATGGTTTTGAAAGTGAGCATCAGGAAAAGAGAAAATTCCGTTCCATACTCAAGGAGCCGGTGTTCTCCAGTAAATCCTTGACTACCATTTTGTTTCCCAAATCACTATGGAAATCACATTTTTAGAGTTTATTTAGAATGTTGCAAGGTCTCCTTAACTGACAATTGTTAGATAGCTGGAGTTATACATGCCCAGGGCTACCGCTGCTAATCTTCTAATGACAGTATGTTCCCAGGCTAACCTCACAGACCTCATCATCAATTACTCCTACACTAGTTTTTCTGTGTGCAAGGGTGCTGAACCTTTTTTTGTGTGACATGGAATCCTTTCTCTGAATAATATTTTAAATATACAGAATAAAATGCATAGAATTACAAAAGGAAGCCAGTTATATTCATCAAAATATCAGAACAACAAGATCAGGGACCCTAGATTATGGACTCTGGTAGAGGAACCCAGGGAGCCAAGCTTTGAGTCCTAACTGAGACAAACATTGTGAATACCCCATATATGCCAGGATGCCCTTCCCCAGGGAAATACTTCGACATTGCAGTTGCTATGGTTCTTGGCCTCTTGTTTTGTGAAATTGTGAATCACTGCCTGTCTTTGTGAGTCCCAAAGCGGTGACAACTGTGAAGGGACTTTTTCCTTTATCAGCCTGCCTCTCCTTCCAACTCCGCAGGGTCCCAGGCTTCTCACAAGATTTATTAGGAAAGCAGCCTGAGATTCTTGTGTGAAGCATGAGATGTACTCTGTAGCTAGATTGAGTTAATGAAAAGAGCTAGAATACCAAGTTTTAGTATTACCAGAAGGTAGAAAGGAGTAAGGAATTCCTTTGGGCCTCATTTTCCTCATGTGTATCTCTTCCCTGCTGCTGCTTACAAACATGTTCAGATATCCCACGTCTTAAAAACTCTCCTTGAACCTGCCAACTTGTCAAACTGTCTCTGTATCTCTCCTCTCTTTCATGGTCAAATGGAGGGGAGCTGTCAACATACACTCAGTTGCCTCCACTTTCTCACCTCCTACTCACTTCTTAATCCTTTGCAGTCTGGCTTCCCTCCCCACCATTCAAATGAAATTACTCACTTTAAGACCATCAGCGATCTCTTTAAAATGAAGTTAAATGGTCTTTTCTTACCATTCATCCTTCTTGAACTCTTTGCACCATACGACACTGTCAAATAGCCCTTCTTTCTGGCTATTCTTTCCTTCCTAGGTTTTCATGAAATTGCTCTGTCACTCTTCTTATGTGTCATAAAGATCTTTCTCGGTCTCATTGGCAGGGTCATCTTCCATTTACTCCATCCCCATGCCTGGAGGTATTCTAGTGCTCTGTCCTGGGCCCTCTCTTTTTCTGTCTTTGAACAGGCTGTATGTATCTGGAATGCTATTCCTCTTCACATCTGCTTCTCTGAACTAGGTTTCCTTCAAGGCTTAGCCTGAATTCTACCTATCTGGAACCTTTAAAAAATTCCCCTCGTTTTTAGGACCCTCTCCATCACGTCGCATTTCTTTTGCATGTGTCTTTTATTATCTGCGAATCTATAACTCCCCCCCTCAATAGAATGTAAGCTCTTTAAGGATAGGAAATATCTCCATTTTGGATTTGTCACCTCAGTGCCTGGTTATGGGTACCTAGCAGGCATCAGTAAATACTAGTAGAATCAACTACAAAATGAGACTGTCTTGTTAGATAGTCTATGAAGGGCTTTCAAGCTTCAGAATTCTATGATTTTGATTTTGAATTGGCTTACATCCATAACCTTACCTACCTATAAGCAAGGATGTCTTGTCAGTAAATTTCCATTTTATTGTCATTGTTAACCTTATCAGTGTGAAAGAAAGATGAATAATGAAGAACCCCTATACATCTTGGCTCAGTATGTGTATATATATATATATATAATATATATATATATATATATATATATATATATATATATATATATATATATATATGTATATATATTATATGTATATATATATATATATCTACTTCTGAGTCACATCAATAATCCTATTTTTTTAGAGTTCTTGACTTTGAGGAGATGTGTGTATATGTATATCTCAAAGGAGGAGATAAACACAAATATATACATTTATTTGTAGCATATATATGTATATATATACATACACACATACATATATACATATACACACATTGATATTTGTGAGTGTATGTGTGTGTGTGTATCTCCAAACCCATTCTTTTTCCCTCTTAAGACCACACAATTTTAGAACAGAAAGGGATTTTGGAGATCAGCTATCCAAACCCTCCATTTTACAGATGAGGAACTAAGTCCTCAAGAAGCAATGACACATCCAACACCATTTAGTAAAACTCAGATTTGAACCTAATTGTTTATTCCAGATTTGATTCTCTCTACTAAGCTCTATTTTAGTGAAGAAAAAAATTAATGAAAAAGAAAAAAAGTGTTCAAAGTTCTATATGGGGCAGTGGTTAGAGCCCTGGGTCAAGAAGACCTCAGTTCAGATCTAGCCTCAGATATTAACTATGTGACCATGGGTAAGTCACTTAACTTCTGCCTTAGTTTCCTCAACTGTAAAATGGGGATCATAATACCTATACCCAGGGTTATTTTAAGGATCAAATGAGACAATATAAAGTGCTTGGCACAGTGCCTGACACATAGTAGATGCTTAATAAATGCTTATCTCCCCGCCCCCTTCCCCTTATTATCAAGGAGAGAAAGATTAAAGTCAGGTGGGAAGCTGGAATCTTGTAAGGTTTCAGAAAGGAGATTCATATGTGTGTGTGTGTGTGTGTGTGTGTGTGTGTGTGTGTGTGTGCGCGCGCGAGGGTCTGTGTGTGTGTGTGTATAAAATTCAGATACCTTTTAAAGTGATTACAGAGAAAAAGGAAAGAAAACGTTCCTTAAGTTAGTAAGTGGATAGAGGAATATGACCTCCTTTTAAAAAACAAACCATTAAGAAAAACAAAAATAAAAAACAAACATTCCCTGGGGATTTTCCCCCCTCCACTGGGAGTTAATATAATGCTAAGACTATTTATGGCTATGTTTGCACAAGCAAAATGAGCAGGAAAGTTCACGCATTGTGTGGTGAGTTGGATTAATATAGACAGTCAGCAGTAGATAATCAGAGCCCAAATGCTTTTGTTTCTTTAGTTTTCTGGGGCAGGAAGAGTTTATATACTAACAGAGAGCACTGTTGGGGTGGGGGAGAGGAAGACTCTGTGTGTGTGTGTGTGTGTGTGTGTGTGTGTGTGTGTGTGTGTGTGTGTGTGTATATGCTGGTGAATCCACCAGAGTTGTTTTGAAAGCAACATATCTCCTAGCAAGTATTTATTGAATGCTTCTTATGCCTTGCACATAGCCAGTGCCCAGTAAATGTTGAATGAATAAATGTGTGTGTGATAGGGAAAAAGTATGGGAAGTCAGCCCTGTACTCACGGAATTGAGTTGGGGAGACAAGATAAATGGACATGAAAACAACAGTAGTTCTAGAATACATAGGATGTGTTGAAGAATAATGATAAAGGAACTCAGCTGGAGCCAGGTTTTAGAGGAAATTGAAAGCCAAGCAGAAGAGTTTAAATTTGACATAGTAGGAAATAGGAAGCCATTGAAAGTTTTAAGCAAGAGAATGACGTGATGACTACTAGACTGTAAGCTCCATTAAAAACAGGGACTGAATCTTATCTACATTTTACATTTCCCCCAGTGCTCAACAGAAGTTGATGTTTGAAGGATTGTTGTTCAGCTGTTTTTCAGTCGCATCTGACTCTTCATGACCCTATTTGGGGTTTTCCTGGCAAAGATTCTGGAGTGCTCTGCCATTTCCTTCTCCAGCTCATTTTACAGGGGAGTAAACTGAGGCAAACAGAGTTAAATGTTTTGCCCAGGGTCACACTGCTGGTGTCTGAGGCCAGATTTGAACTGAGGAAGGTGAGTCTCCTGACTTGAGGCCTGGCATTAGCCACCTCCTTTTAAAGAGTATATGAATCCAATCCAAGTTCACATTGAATGATGAAATGATGAGTGATTAAAGCAGAATTTAAGGAAGATTAATTTAATAGCTATTCCTAGGATGGAACCTTGGTCACAGTGGAAATGAAAAAGGGCTGGATGACAGAAATGTTTGGTAGGAAAAATTAGCAGGTCTTGGTAACTGATAAGATATAGACAATGATGGATAGGGATGAGTTAAAGATGATTC
The DNA here is from genome assembly GCF_003287225.1 of Phascolarctos cinereus. Taxonomy (NCBI): domain Eukaryota; kingdom Metazoa; phylum Chordata; class Mammalia; order Diprotodontia; family Phascolarctidae; genus Phascolarctos; species Phascolarctos cinereus. The sequence goes on from NW_027556098.1 coordinate 13,323,672, forward strand.
CAGAATTTTGAGCCTCAGTGTCTGAGAGAATGGTAGTGACATTGACAGTCTAGGAAGTTGGGAGCTGACCCAGTTTTGTGGGGAGGATGGTGAGTTTGGTTTTAGAGATGTTGAGCCTGAGGTGACAGAAAGACAGCCAGGTGGCAAATGTTGTCTAGGCAATTGGTTTCACTGGTTCAGAATTTAACTAAGAGGATAGGACTGGAGATATGAATTTGGGAGTCATGAACAATGGAAGCATGAAGAATGGGTGAACATCCTAGTCTCTTCTATTTTTTTAAACAAATGAAGTGTTTAATTTTTTTTTAGGGTCTCTACACAGATTTTGCAGTTTCTAAGTGATTTGATTGAATTTTGACAAGTAGCCAGACTGGATTATTCCAAAGGCCAAAGAATGCCTAAAAATTCCTTGGGTGACAGGGGGACAGAAAGGGTATAATTTGCTATTCCTGTGTAGATAGCAAAAGTGTCCCTACCGTCTGCCCTTCTCCTTGCTTTGGAACAACCAGGCTTTGCTGATTTACCTGATTTCACAAGAGATTTCTTTGTCTAGTAGGATGTTACAAAAACAATTCATCATTATACAGATTTGCATAAACTCTATCAACTCCTGTCCTCTCAAATGTAATAAAGATAATGACTTTGACCAAATCAGACACTGAAAGCACTGTAGGATCATAGATGTAGAGATGCAAAGGACTTTAGGGACCATCTGGTCCAAAATTGTCATTTTACAGATGAAGGGCTAAGGCCCAGAGATAAAGTGCCCAAGGCCACACAGAAAAGCATGCATCAAAAATTGGATTTGGGCTCAGGTCCTCTGTTTTGGGCAGGGAGATGGTACAGTGGGTAGAGTGCCCGTCCTGGGGTCAGGAAGACCTGAGTCAAATGTGACCTTAGACACTTACTAGCTGTGTGACCTTGAGCAAGTCCCTTAACCCTGTTTACCTCATTTTCCTCATTTCTAAAATGACCTGGAGAAGGAAATGGCAAACCACTGTAGCATCTTCACCAAGAAAACCTCAAATGGGATCACAAAGAGTCAGACATGGCTAAAATAACTGAACAACAACCTATAATTCTAGAACTGGTACATTTTCCATTGAACCATCCCATGGTTCATAAATGCTAGGTAGGATCATAGTTTAGGAAATGGAAGGTGAATCCAGGGTCATGTAGTCCAATCCCCTGATTTACAGTCTCAGAGAGCATGTGACTTGCCCAGAGCCACACTGGATTAATAAGCAGCAAAAGTGGGGATTTGAACTCAGGTTCCGGGTTTCCAAATCTAGCAAACTTTCCAATGCACCACATTGCTTCTTTTTAACAATTTTTGGAATGAAATTATCATGCTCTCATTTAGGCCTGACCTCTATGTATTTTCTTTGTAGTAGAACATTCCTTTTGTGGATCTACTAGAGCACATCCTGCGACTTTAAAAAGTAATTGAAATAACGAACAGCAGGGTGTATCCTATAACAGAGTCATTATTTTTTCCCTGGCTTTACGAAACGATTTTGCTTGGCTTCTAGAACAAAACATGATATCAAACCAAGGGACAGAATGTCTCTTTGGGTGGGTGGGGGGAGTGGAAGAAGGGAGAAAAATACAACCCATAATGTTGGAATGGAAGACATATAGACTATTTTCCCTTGCAGTTTCAAGATCCTACTGAAGATTGTAAATTAAATGTTTTTGTTTTGCGTGCATAGCAGGTTTGAAAATTGTGTAGAGTAGAATAAACACCATCATTAGCAAGACCAGATAAACAGATCTATGGGGGGAAAATCCAGGCAATTAGTTATTATTATGTAAAAATATGAGTATTTTCTTTTGAATGTATGGTTATCTTTTCAAAGACATCATTAACTCCAAACAGGACATTCCTTCCAAGCCCTTTCAAAATACTGTCTCTGAAAAGAGATTGCAGATTGCTACTGGTTTTTAGATGCATTCTATGTACCTGAGGAAAATCTTGAGGGAGAAGTTCTCAGATGTTTGCCTCCCCTAAAGCTGGTATGCAAATATTTCAGAACCAAGATCGAAAAATGAATAGTGACAGATGAATAGCCGTCCAGAAAGCAAAGATAATCAATGAGTCTTGAAAAGACTCCCTCCTGCCAGAGTCTGGATACATTAGGCAACATCTGCAGGGCTGGGTTTGGGTTCTTGGGGGCACTGCAGGAGTGCATTGTGGGAATGTTCCCTTTTCTATACTGTTCTAAATATCTCAAAGAAACCATGGCCTTCCAGAATCCCCTGGAAATGACAGATTGGACTGCAAATTACACCCTCGGGCATTTACAGTATTGCCAGGTCTAAAAGTAGCTTGGAAATTTTTTTTTTTCTCTTCTAGCTAGAGGAGATAACTAGATCCTTGTGATTCATCTTGTTCCAGTTCGTTGGATAGACTTGTGTAATTGAACTTTGACTGTTCGTGTGTCAACAAACTCTGAGTTGACTGAACTTTTCCTCTTCAAATAGGTTTGTTTTGGTGCTGAGGAGAGACAGCCCATGCTAAGCTATACTTCAAGAATGACAATGCAGCTCCTAATTGATGCAGCATGTAGCAATCATTTTTACATAGAAGGAGGATCATAGAGGGGATCTCAGAGGTCATCTAGGACAATTGCTTCGTTTACAAGGTCAGGAAACAGGAGCAAGGAAAATGACTTGTCTAAGGTCATATGAGGAGTTAGTGGTGGAACCATGATTCAAAGCCAGGCCCTTTGATTGGAAATCCATCCTACTTTCTATTGCCCAATACTGCCTCCTTTGAGTATCTTTCAGATACTTAAAGAAATTGTACTGTGCTTGGCACTGAAAACTTGCCACTATTGTCTTTGAGGTCATTTCACTGTGATACTTCATGGAGCCTTGTATAAGCTTAGGAAGGGTCTTTCTTTGAGATATCACCTTATGTCTTCCTTATATTCTATCATTTGAAAACAAGGTCTTCCTAACAGAATCTAGGTTATAAAAGGAATTATAAATGCAGAAATTGCAATGGCTCTCTCGTGTCCAAAATGCCTGCCTTTCTTTCAAACTGTTGTGATTTAGGCCCATCTTGCCTGTCTAACTTTACTTCTCATTACAGACACATCCGTTGTGTGTGTAGGACCATTTTCTTGATTATGTACTGATTAACACGTGCTTCTCTGTCTTGGTTCATGCTGTTCTACCCTCTTCCCTTGTGAGAATAAATCCATCTTTACCTCTTTAAAACCTTTCCTTCCTCTTACACCAAGTTAACACTCTAAATTCTCCAAGAAACACTTTTTCAACTCCTCTGGCCCATAGTAATATTTCTTTCCTTTTTTCCTTAATAGTATTTTATTTTTCCCCAATTACATGTAAAGATAGTTTTCAACATTCATTTTTGTAAAATTTTGAGTTCCAAATTTTTCTCCCTCCCTCCCTTCCCTTCCCCCTCCCCAAGACAGCAAGTAATCTGATATAGGCTATACATGTACAATTGTGTTAAACATATTTCCACATTAGTCATGCTGTGAAAGAAGAATCAGAATAAAAGGGAAAAGCCACGGAAAACAAAAAAAAAGTGAAAATAGTATGCTTTGTTCTGCATTCAGACTCCATAATTCTTTCTCTGGATATTGTTAGCGTTTTCCATCATGAGTCTGTTGGAGTTGTCTTGGATCATTTTATTGCTGAGAAGAGCTAAGTCTAGCCTAGGTAATCATTACACAATGTTGCTATTGCTGTGTGCAGTGTTCTACTGGTTCTGCTCACTTCACTCAGTATTGGTTCATGTAAGTCTTTCCAGGTTTTTCTGAAATCTGCCTGCTCATAATTTCTTATAGCACAATAGTATTCCATTGTATTCTACAATGTATACTACAGCTTGTTTAGCCATTCACCAACTGATGGCCATTCCCTCAATTTTTAATTCTTGGCCATCACAAAAAGGGATGCTATAAATATTTTTGTACGTGTATGTCCTCTTCCCTTTGTTATGACCTATTCGGGATGGTAGTGGTGTTGCAGGATCAAAGGGGATGCATAGCTTGGTTGCTCTTTGGACATAGTTCCAAATTGCTCTCCAGCATGGTTGGATCAGTTCACAACTCCTCCAACAATGCATTAGTGTTCCAATTTTCCCATTGTCTTCTGCAACATTTATTACTTTCATTTTCTGTCATATTAGCTAATCTGATAGATGTGAGGTGGTACTTCAGAGTTGTTTTAATTTGCATTTCTCTAAAATCAATAGTGATTTATACCATTTTTTCATATGATTATAGATAGCTTTAATTTCTTCATTTGAAAACTTCCTATTTTTATCCTTTGACCATTTATCAATTGGGGAATGACTTGTATTCTTGTAAATTTGACTCAGTTCTCTATATATTTTAGAAATGAGGCTTTTATCAAAAACACTGACTGTACAAATTATTTCCCTTCTTTCTGCTTTTCTTTTAATCCTGGTTGCATTGTTTTTGTTTGTGTAAAACCTTTTTAATTTAATGAAATCAAAATTATCCATTTTGCATTTCATAATGTGCTCTATCTCTTGTTTGGTCATAAATTTTTCCCTTCTCCATAGATGTGACAGGTAAACTATTCCTTGCTCTCTGAATTTGCTTATGATATCATCCTTTATGTCTAAATCATGTACTCATTATGACATTGTTTTGGTATAGAGTGTGAGATGTTGGAGCAGCTAGGTGGCACAGTGGATAGAGCACTGGTCCTGAAGTCAGGAGGACCTGGGTTCAAATCCGGCCTCAGACCAAACACTTGACGCTTACTAGCTGTGTGACCCTGGGCAAGTCACTTAACCCCAATTGCCTAAAAATAAAATTAAAAAAAAAAGAACTTGTTTAGAGTGTGAGGTGTTGGTCCATGACTAGTTTCTGCCATACTATTTTCCAGTTTTCCCAGCAATTTTTGTCAAATAGTGGGTTCTTATTCCAGAAACTAAAGTCTTTGGGTTTATCAAACACTAGAGTAGTATAGTCACTGATTACTGTGGCTTGTGTACCTAATCTAGTATGCTGATCTACCACTCTATTTCTTAGACAGTACCAAATAGTTTTGATGACTGCTGCTTTATAATATAGTTTTAGATCTGGTATGGCGTAGGCCACCTTCCTTTGCATTTTTTTAACATTAATTCTCTTGATATTCTTGACCTTTTGTTCTTCCACGTGAATTTTGTTATTATTTTTCCAGCTCTATAAAATGATTTTTGGTAGTTTGATTGGTATGACACTGAATAGGTAAATTAATTTAGGTAGAATTTTTATTATTTTAGCTCAGCTTACCCATGAGCAATTGATATTTTCCTGATTGTTTATGTCTGACTTTATTTGTGTGAAAAGTGTTTTGTAATCGTGTTCATATAATTCCTGGGTTTGTCTTGGCAGGTAGACTTCCAAATATTTCATAATGTCTACAGTTATTTTAAATGGAATTTCTCTTTCTATCTCTTGCTGCTGGGCTTTGTTGGTAATATATAGAAATGCTGATGATTTATGTGGGTTTATTTTATATCCTGCAACTTTGCTAAAGTTGTTAATTATTTCAAGTAGGTTTTTAGTTAGTTCTCTAGGAGTCTCTAAGTATGCCATCATATCATCTGTAAAACATAGTAATCTTTCTTCTGAATCCTGATTGTGCTTTAAATTAGAACTAGGAAAAGGGAAGGGAATATGAATTTATATAGCACCTACTACACTCCAGATACTATGCTGAGCTCCTTACCAAAATATTATCTCGTTTAATCCTCATAACAACCCTGCAACACAGTTAAGGACATGGAGGAAAACAGAGGTTAAGTGACTTGCCCAGAGTCACACAAGCTAGTTAAGTGTCTGAGGCTGGATTTGAACTCAAGTCTTTCTGTCTCCAGTACCAGCTCACTACCCATTATGACTCTTAGCTACCTCTAATACTTTTTAAACATCTATTGTTCTCCTTATTTTATGGTGCTAATTATGCTTACCAAATAGATTTTTAAATATTGTGTCATATCCAGGTTTGAGCCCATCATCACAGAATCACAGGCTCTCAGAATGTCAGAGTATGAAAGGAGATCAGAGGCCCCTGAATTCCCCTATAATGCACCCGCCAAAAGGTCATCCTGCCTTTATTTGGAGACCTCCAGTGATGGGAAGGTAATGGTACTATAAACCTTTGTTGATTAAATGGGTTATTGAAATGTATACAGAGAACAAATGAGAATTCTTTGTAACAATTGAATGATGAAATGCTATGAGGAAATATAATCTCTGGTCCCTAGGAAAAATGTATGTGAAGTAATGAGTAATGATATATTTATTACCACTTACAAAAGAGTGTCTAGTTTCCTATTATGCCTTTCTCCCTTCAGGACAGTTGGAGGGCATGCGGCTTCTGTAACCGATTCTTAGGTTTTAACATCTGGGCCTAGTAAGTCAAGCATTTTCAGTGCAAGACAATTAGCTCAGGAATTTGACTCTCTCAGAATCTGGGTCTCTTAATTTTCAGTATAGGTATTTTACTCAGTGCATGCAGAAGACTTTAGTCACTTAGAATGGTAGAGAAAATTCTTGTTTTGTTGACATGCAGAGAATGCTTTGCATTTGAAATGTATTAAATGGCTGAGTGTTGGTAGTATTTCCACATATTTATAGTTCAGTAGAATAAAGATGAGTAACCCAAAGCCTCTCCAACATTGTGTTTTACTCACATGGCCTTCTGAAACATTAGGTTTTCTAAAAACCAGACTTATATTTTCTAGGTAGAAAGAACAGAGAAGCAGTAATTTACATAGTTCTGAGAATTATAAGGTAATCCTGGTATTTATCAATTGTTCATAAAACCTGCATTGGTTTTGCTCAATTTACTGAACACTTTAGGGGACTTAAATACTCAAAAAAAATTGACAAAAAATTCTTTAAATAAATAGGTGGTTCACTTGAACACTAACGACTTTGGATACTTGTGGTAAAGCTGTTTAGTTATTAGTCTAGAAAAAAAAACATATCATGACTCATTTAGCCTCAAACAGAAGTAAGAGAATTGACTTTTGTCATCCACTGGTTGCCTCTGGAAAACTAGCAGCTGTACAATACTACAATATCAAGGAGAAGTGAACTGGGAAGTAACCTGAAACAGGAATTGGGAACTGGTTAAAACTGGGATGAAGAGGGTTTTCATGTGCTGGAGGTCTTTATGTAAGGAGGGCTAGATGACCACTTGTCAGCTATGTTTTAGAGTGGAGTTTTTACTAAGTTAGACCAGATGGCCTCTGGGATTCAACTCTGAGATTCTATGATGCCTTGAAAATTTGGCTCTGGCATACTAACATTTGGCTAGAATTGAGATGTCAAAAATCACAGTTTTAGTTGAATGTTTAAGGGAACAAAAGGTCAAGACCAGCTGAATATAGGCAGGAGCTCAGTCCATTTCTTATTTTTTTAAATTAAATTTTGTTTTTATTTTCAATGTCAAATTCTTTCCCTCTCTCCTCTCTCTTCCCCACTCATTGAGAAGGCAAGAAAAATGATTCCCAGAATGTGGTCAATTTGGAGACAACATTAGGAACTTCTCAGTATTTATACGGTCTTGCAAACTAGGTTATTTCCCCCCCTGTATCTGCAATTTTCATGCCTCTTTGATGGACAAGACAAGATAACTTCAGTTCCAACTTCCAAATGTGGTTTGAAAAGATGATTCCATTTGGGGAAACAGGAGAAAGAGAAACCAGTAGACAATGAGTTTGTGAATCACAAACCTAGTACAAAGGGATGATAGAACAATTGTGAGCTCACTCTGTGGTCAGCTGCTAGGATTGTCTCCTAAAATCCTAAAATTTTATTCTTTAAAAGGTAGATAAAACTTTGAGGGGAACTGTTATTTTGGTCTTTATTGACCAGCAAGAAGAACTAATGCTGATGTAGAAATGATTTTGGAAAGAAGTGAGCAGTCCATTTTAGTGATTTTTGAGATGAGATTTCCCTATCTCAGCTGGGCCAGAAATTCAGTGGTAACACATGGGCTAGATCCCAGTATTAATTAGTAAGGAAGCTTTAACCTGCTCCATTTTTTTTTTCTGACATGACCCTGTTTGCCTCTGCTTAGGCAGCCTGGTGGCTGTCTACCTTGGACTTAGTTCAGACACTGATCTGCGTTAGCTCTACTGCAGTTTAGAACATCTGAACTAAACCAATGCACCAGACTCAGGCTCCCCAGCAGTAGGGATGACAGGCGTGCACCTCCATTTTGGAGCTTTTAATGAGAAAGAGGAGGAAGAGGGGGAAAAGGAAGAAGAAAAAGAGGAAAAGGAAAGAGAACATAAAAGGAGGAAGAGGAGAAGAATCTGTGTATAGTCTACTATGTAACTTGAATATGAAAAGAGCAGGTTTCAGAATTCAGAGAAAGGGTAGGTAGAATCCAATGGTTTAACTACCTGAAGGGGAAGTTGACCACAAGGGGCATCATTCTTTCAAGAATGATATTCCAATGAAATCTATACAAATAATTCTGACAAGGAAGAAAAAGAACTGTTTAAAAGACCAATGTGGCTGAACAGAAAACTGTTTAACTGAGGCAGCTAGATGGCACAGTGGATAGAGCACCGGCCCTAAAGTCAGGAGGACCTGAGTTCAAACCCGGCCTCAGACCAAACACTTGACACTTACTAGCTGTGTGACCCTGGGCAAGTCACTTACCCCCAATTGCCTAAAAGTAATAAAAAAAATTTTAAAAAAAAGAAAGAAAACTGCTTAACCAACTTATATTTTAAAGAGATGTGTAAAGAAGATGGAAACAGGGGGATGGAGTTAAGATGGCAGAATGAAAGCAGTGACTTGCTTGAGCTCTCCCCCAAACCCTTTTAAATACCTATTAAAAATGGCTCTAAACAAATTCTAAAGCAGCAGAACCCACAAAAATAGATCCACGGGAGATAATTTGAAAATTATTGGACTATCTGAAAGCCATGATCAAAAAAAGAGCCTAGACATCATCTTTCAAGAAATTATCAAGGAAAACTGCCCTGATATTTTAGAACCAGAGGGGAAAATAGGAATTGAAAGAATCCACCAATCTCCTCCTGAAAGAGATCCCCAAAAGAAAACTCCCAGGAATATTGTAGCCAAATTCCAAAGTTCCCAGGTCAAGGAGAAAATATTACAAGCTGCCAGAAAGAAACAATTCAAGTATTGTGGAAACACAATCAGGATAACACAAGAATTAGCAGCTTCTGCATTAAGGGACCGCAGGACATGGAATATAATATTCCAGAGGGCAAAGGAGATAGGATTCCAACCAAGAATCACCTACCCAGCAAAACTGAGTATAATCCTTCAGGGGAAAAAATGGTCATTCAGTGAAATAGAGGACTTTCAAGCATTCTTGATGAAAAGACCAGAGCTGAATAGAAATTTGACTTTCAAATACAAGACTCAAGTGAAACATGGAAGAGGTAAATAGGAAAGAGAAATCATAAGAGACTTATTATGGTTGAACTGTTTACATTCCTACATGGAAAGATGATGTTTCTAACTCATGAGATCTCAGTATTAGGGTAGTTGGAGGGAAAAAATTTTATGTTATGTGTGTGTGTGTGTGTGTGTGTGTATGTGTGTATATATAATATATATATTCTATATTCTATATTCTATATATAGAATATAGAATATATATATTGTGTGTGTATATTATATATATATATACACATATATACATATATATACATATATATTATATATATGTAGGCAGGTAGGTAGATAGAGGGTACAGGGTGAGTTGAAGATTAAGGGGTCATATCTGGAGAATAAAATTAAGGGATGAGAGAGGATTATACTAGGAGAAGAAGAAAGGGAGAGGTAGAACAGGGTAAATTATCTCACAAAAAAAAAAACAGAAAAGAAAAGGCTCTTGCAGCGGGGGGAAAACAGGGGAAGGTGAGAGGGAATGAGTGAATCTTATTCTCATAGGATTTGGTTTAAGGAGGGAATAACATACACATTCAATTGGGTATGGAAATCTGTCTTACCCTATAGGAAAATAGGGGGAGAAGGGGACAAGAGAGCAGTGGGATGATAGAGAGGAGGGCAGGCTGGGAAAGGGGGGGTAATCAGAAGCAAATACTTCTGAGAAGGGACATGGTCAAAAGATAGAATAGAATAAATGGAAGGGTAGGATAGGATTAAGGGAAATAGAGTTAGTTTTTCACAACATGGCTACTATGGAAGTGGTTTGCATAACTGCACATGTATAACCTATATTGAGTTGCTTGCCTTTTCAATGAGGGTGGGTGGGGAAGGAGGAGGAGAGAAAATGTGGAACCCAAAGTTTTAAAAACATATGTTTAAAAAAAATGTTTTCACATGCAACTAGGAAATAAGAAATACAGGAAATGGGGTACAGAAGTTTATCCTGCCCTACAGGAAAATAGAAGGGGAAGGGGATAAGAGAAGGGGTGCAGAGATTGAAGAGAGGGCAGACTAGGAGAAGGGATATTCAAAATGCATGCCATCTTGGGGTGGGGGGGAGGGGCGAGATGGGGTGAAAATTTGGAACTCAAAATCTTGTGGAAGTAAATGTTGAAAACTAAAAATGAATAAATTTATATTAAAAATTAAAAATAATAAAAGGAGAAAAAAAGAAGATGGAAACAAGGTTAGTTAACTAAAGACAAATACAAAAGCATGGCTTGGTGGTCCTAGATGAATAGATATAGGAAGGAATGCTAAAGTTCTGAATGAACTAGCAAATATTGGAGGAGGCTGTGTGGGACAGTGGAAAGAGCACTGTTAGAGAGTCAGGGTTTGAATCTTGCCTCTGCCATCTGGGTGACTTTAAGCAGATCATTTAACCTTCCTTTTCTATAAAATGTGGAATTTGGGCAAGATGGCCCTGTAATACTTAGATCTGTAATCCTCTGACAACAAAAAGTTTCTTTTTTTAAGTTACGTGGGGAAAAAGAAGAGGATTATCATTATTAGTGATAGCTAGCTGGCACGGTGGATAGAGTTCCAGTCTTGGAGTCAGGAAGATACCTCTTCCTAAGTTCAAATCTGGCCTCAGACACTTACTATCTGTGCCACTCTGGGTAAGTCACTTAACCTTGTTTGCCTCAGTTTCCTCATCTGTAAAATGAGCTAGAGAAGGAAATGGTAAACCACTCCAGTATCTTTACCAAGATGTAACCCCAGTTGTGGTCACAAAGAGTCGGGCACAACTGAAAATTACTGAACAATGATAAACATTACTGTTAATGGTAATAACATTTCTATAACACTTTAACTTAATCTTTACAACAATCCTAAGAAGTAGATGCTATTATTATTCCTTTTTTTCCTTACAGATGAGGAAACTGAGGCTGAAAGAACCTAAGTGATTCGCTCAAGGTCAAATAGCTAGTAAATATATAAGGCAGAATTTAAATGACCATCTTTTAAAGATGTATCCAATTCCAGTACTCTATCAACTATGCTATTTGGCTGGGATAAAATGAAAGAACATATGTAAAATATTTTGCAAACCTTAAAACACTACGTAAATGCTAGCTATTATTATCAAAAATGAAAGAGGACTGTTACTCAGGGAAGATGGGTTGATGATAATGTGAAATAGAGAGAAGGCAGAATTACTTCATATTTTTCTTCTGTTTTCTCTTCCAAAGAAAACAATCTTTGAATGAAAAAAGGATGGAACAAAAATTTATAAGAGGGAATTGAAGTCCAAGAGAAGTGAATGGGTATCAAGAGATCATCTTTCTGCTCTCAATGAATTTTATTTGACTAAGCCTGGATGAACCATATCAAGTTGTGAAAGAATTGGCAAATACAATTGCTGAGCCACTGTCAGTGACTTTTGAATGAGAGATTTTTGCAGAACTGAAGATTCCCAGTTTCACAAGAGGCTAGTGAACTTGAATTCACATAATGTCAAAATTCTAGCATATAAAATTACAGGGAAGATCTAAAATTTTCTAAATAGAAAGAACCCAAATAATAATAATAACTAGCATTTATATAGCACTTACTATATGACAGATACTGTGCTATGCACTTTATAAGTGTTATTTCATTTTTTCCTCGCAATAACCTTGGGAGATAGGTGCTATTATTATCCCTATTTTTTTTTTTTTTATAGATGAGGAAATGGAGGAGGAAAACAGAGGTTTGACTTGCCCAAGATCACATAGCTACATTATGTCTGAGGTTGGATTTCACCTCAGATCTTCCTGATTCCAGGCCCAGAACTTTATCCACTGAATCACCTAGCATCATCAAGAGCAGGTCATGCCAGACTAACTTTGTTTCTTTTCTTCATAGAACTTCAGAGTTGAAAGGGACCGTAACGTCCATCTCATTCAAACTTAAATTGCTCTTAACTTTCCGTCTTCAATATCTTCAGCAAGGGTTCATCTAATCTTTGCTTGAAGATGGTCCAATCCCTATCTCTAGGTTCTAGAAAAATCTATGAGTTCCAACTAATAGATGCTTCAGACAGTTGGATACTTCTCCAGAGATCTCCCTTTTTCAGTACTCTTGTGATACTTCTCATTTTAATAAAGAACATGACTCAATTAAGTGCTGATGGTCCTTAGCACCTACTAAGCTCCCTTCTAAGAGGAGGGTGTCCAAGTAGAAAGGATGGAAAAAAGGAATATTAGGAACTGGAATGCCAAATATAATAATCAAGATGGTAGCAGCAACTCAATTCAGATTAGGTGACAGCATGAAACAAACACTCCATTTTTTTGAAGGGTACATGTTAAAAGTAGGATTGAGGAAACACCTCGTTTTAGTGGGTAAATATTATTTCAAGAGATCCTTTTAAAATCTTAAGCTATTACTTTGCTACACAGTGTGTTATAATTTGAATGTAAATGAAAAGAATGTAAGAATGAATTGCAAAGTCTTATTAGTACCTGAGAAGGATAATGATCTAGAGTTTTTAAAGATTGAGAGAAATGGATTTTAAAAATGGATTTAAAAATAAAGCTAATTAGAAGGCTGATGGTGGTTCATGTCATTTCTTGTTCATAGAGGGAAGCTTTAATAATAACAGCAACAATAATAATAATGAAATGTTTAATGCTTCTCATTCTGGCAAAGATATCATCTGGCAATTGCACATTTTTATCTGGTTACTATCATCCCTGATTTCCTCCTGGAAATCCTTGCTGATAATTGTTTTGTGAACAGTGTGATCTGACTGCTGTTCTAGATGAAAGATTAAAATTAACCTAAGTAATGGGTACACCAGCTTAGGGAAGAGAATTTGATCTGAAATATCACCCCAAACACAAATTAAACTGAATGTTAAACCCTTAATTTTTATTATCTGGTTTGGATAATCATAAGACCATAGAACCTTAGAGTTAGAAAATATTCCAGGTGACCCAGAGGTCATCTCGTCCAGAGGTGTCCAACACAAGGCCTATGGGCTGCATGAGGCCTGCAGCAGCCTTGAGTATATCCTGAGCCAGATTAAAATGTAATTGGAAAATATTTAACAAAATAAACAGAAATACAATAAAACATAGATAATACATTTAAAAACTAAATCAATATGTGGGTGCAGGTGTCATATGTATGAATTAACGGCCCCTCCCTTTCTATTTGAGTTTGACACCATCATGTGCGTCATGGTTATTTAGCCTCTGCTTCCAGCAATGGTAGACTATTTCAAGAGATAATTCATTTCGTTGTTGGGAAGATCTTGCACGTAATTAGCTGAAATCTGCCTCCCTGTCACTTCTACCTATTGGTTCAACTTGTGTGCTCTGAAGCCATAGACAGCAAGCCTAATTTTTCAATCAGTTGACACCAGTTAAAATATAGGAGGATGGCTATCATGTGTCATTTAGACCTTCTGTACTCAGGATTCTGTTAAATCAGCCAGCAAGATTTTATTAAGCACTGCTATGTTTGGGAATGCAAAGCCAAAAGTGAAACTGTCCCTGTCCTTAAGGAGATAACATTTACACATATACACACATATACACATATGTGTATGTATACACACACATACACATATGTATATATGTGTTGTGTAGTTGTTTTTTAGTCATTCAGCCGTGTCCAACTCTTTGTGATCCTGTAAACCAAATCATGCCAATACTATTCATGAGGTTTTCTTGGCAAAGATACTGGAGTTGTTCGCCATTTTATTCTCCAGTGGATTAAGGCAAACAGAGGTTAAGTGACATGCCCAGTTCACACAGCTAGTAAGTGTCTGAAGCTGAATTTGAATCCAAGTCTTCCTGATTCCAGGCTTAGTGCTCTATCCGCTGAGTTACCTAACTGCTATGCACACATGCACACACTGACACATATGTATACATATATGTATAGATGCGTGTATACAATACACTAACATATATATATAATGTGTATATATAAACAAATATATGCATATACACACATATATATGAATGACGCATTTTCTTCAGCTATAACATATGTGACATAATTTTGAGATCTTTCACTCTCATAGTCTTTCTTCAGCTTGTGAATTCCTTTTAAAATAAGACACTCCAAATGCTTATTAAGCATATGGTCTGATTAACAGAGTACAGTGAAACTGTTGTTTCTTTTATTCTGAACATTGATGCTTCTGTTAATGCAGCCTAAGGTTGTGTTGTCTTTTTTGACAGTCAGATCACACTGTTCATAAAATCATAGTGCATCATAGTTAGAAGAGACCACAGAATCATCACAATGTAATAATAATAGCTTATTTATATAGTGCTTTAAGGTTTGCACAGAACGTTACATATGTTTTCTTACTTGGTCCCCACAATAAGCCTATGAGGTAGAGATGCTATTATTATCCCAATTTTATAGATGAGAGGACTGAGGCAGAGGTTAAGTGACTTTGACCAAGCTCACATAGAAGTGTGTGAAGTAGGATTTGAACTCTAGTCTTCCTTGAGCTCTAAAGTCCACACTCTAGCCACTGTGCCACCTAGCTGCTTATATTTTTGAGTGACTTGCTTATGGTCACAGAGCTAGTAAGTGCCGAATGCAGGATTTGAACCCAGCTTTCTCTTGACTCCAGGTCCAAACCTCTTTCTGCTATGCCGTGATGCTTGTCGAAGTGGAAAGAATACTGTTTTTCAAGCACTAAGGTCAAATCTCTGCCACTTGATGATTTGGGGCTAGGTTTCATCTTCTGTGAAGTGAGGGGTTGGATGAGATAATATATAAGGTCCGTTCTAGGTCTGAACTCTACTACCATCATTGGTTATTTGGTCAAATCCACACTTGAATTAGAATTCCATCTATTCTCCAACATTCTTTATAGGTGGTTACAACCTTGAAGACCTCAACAAATAAGATATTTCTGACTGCAGCCCATTCCACTTTTGTTTATCAATGATTGCTAGCAGGTTTTTTCCATAAAAAAGCCAGAAATCTCTCCTCAACTTCTCTGCATTGTTGTTAGTTCTACTTGCTTGCTTGGGATCAAGCAAGAAGTTTATTATTTTTCCTTCATTACAGCCTTTCAAATACTTGAAGACAATGGTTATGTTTCCTTTAAGTCTTCAATTTTTAGCAGTTATTTCTGACTCTTGGTGATCCCAATTGGGGTTTTCTTGGTAAAGGTACTGGAGCGGTTTGCTGTTTCCTTCTCCAGCTCATTTTAGAGATGGGAAACTAAGGCAAACAGGGTTAAATGACTTGCCCAAGGTCACACAGCTAGTAAGTGTCTGAGGCTGGATATGAACTTAGGAAAATGAGTCTTCATGACTCCAGTCCCAGGGTTCTCTTCACTGTGACACTTATCTGCCCTAAAAATCCCTAAGGTTCTTCAACTTATCTTTGAATGGTTTTCAGTCTCACTCATCCTCCTAGTCAACAAGCTGTGGACATGCTCCAACTCATTAATGTCCTTCCTGAACTTTCACATTTAGGAAGGAACACAGTTTTAGATATGATCTGGCCAGGGCACAGTATAGTAGGACTAGCTCATGTTTCCTTTGCTCTGGACATAATGCGTCTTTAATACACCTAAGATCTTGTTAGCTTTCGTGGCCTGCCTTGTCACATTGTTGACTTTACATTGACCATAAAGTCCACTAAAACTCCCAAATCTTTTTTTCTGCACAACCTGTTGTAAGGTTGTGCAGTTAATTTTTTGAAACCCAGTGTTGGACTTTATATTTATCTCTATTAGATTTTATCTTATTTGATTTGACTCATTGTTTTAGCCTTTTGAGATCTTTTTTGTTCTTGATTTTTTTTACCCATTGTTTCAGTTATATATTTTAGCTTTTTATCTTTTGTAAACTTGATAAGCCTACCATTTGTGTCTTCATCCAAGTTATTAGCAAAAAGAAATAGCAATGCCAGTTGACTCATATTTTGCTTACAATCAACTGAAACACTATATTTCTAATATTTTGAAAACATTTTTATTTAAAGTTTTAAGTTCTAAATTCTATCCCTCCCTCCCCTATCTACTCCCTGAGATGGTAAGCAATCACATATAGGTCATACATGTGAAATGCTATATTTTTACATGAAATATAATCTAGCCATATAGCTACCCTATCTTGGCCTTATTGTTGTTTGGTCATTTTCAGTTGTGTCTGATCCTTCAGACCCCTTTTGGAGGTTTTCTTGGCAAAGATACTGGAGCAGTTTTCCATTTCCTTCTCTAGCTCATTTTACAGATGAAGAAACTGAGGCAAACAGGGTTAGGTGACTGGCCTAGGCTCACACAGCTAGTAAGTGTCTAAGGTCGCATTTGAACTCAGTGCTCTATCCACTGCACCACCTAGCTGCCATACTATGCCACTTAGCTGCCCTAACTTGACATTATGTCCTTGATTTTTTAGCCTGTATGAAGGATTTTATATTTATTCTTATTTCTTTCTTTGTTCTCTTCTTTTCTTTCTTTCTTTTTTAAAAGGTGTACTTACTCTGCAGATATAACAAGAATGGGAGTTCAAATACTTCCTTTTCCTCAACACCTGGGGGATGTACTGTTTTTATTACTTTTAGGATCCTGATTTCATCATCTGTTTAATTATCTATCTCTGTTAGCTTACTGATGGCCCTAGATTCAGCAAACATGTCTAAATATTGTTGGCCAACCCCTTTCTTGTAGATAAGTGGCCCCAGCCTTAGCAACCTTAATTAAACCCTCCTTCTTAGGAGTATGCATATGTCGTTTTCCTCAGTCTGAAATTAATTAAACTTTTGCATGTCCTGACTCTCCAGTCTCTTGCCTGCTTTGTTTATTTGGCTTCAGCCCACAAGTTAGAGGCCGGTTCTGCTCCAGTTGACACATGCCATCAATGTCTTTATGCAAACCTATTTAAAAAAAATCAACAGGACTGAGGACAGAAAGTCCTACAGGATGTATTGGAGACCTCCTTTTAGCTTTACATCAGTCTATTTATTCATCAATCTTTCAGTATGGCTTTTCAAGCCACCTAACTGTTCTATCATCCAGTCCCCTTCTATCCATCTTGTTCACAAGGACATTCTGAGAAACTTTGTCATATGCCTTAATGAAATCCAGATATATGACTCCTATATTTTTCTGTGATCTAGCAGTATATTGTCCCTACAAAAAAAAAAAAAAGAAAAAAGGTCATTCATATGGCTTTACATTCTTAGTCAACTTGCCCTGGCTCCTAATTTAATTAAATTAAACTCAATAGACATGTATCAAATGCTTTCTGTGCACAATGATCACCATTTTCCTTTCTCAATGTTCCCAAGATATCTGTCTAATAATCTGCCCAAGAATTTTGCTGGGCATCAGTACCAAATTTACTTATTTATGTTCATGGAATCTGACTTCATCATTTTAGAAAAATCAGAATTACATATGCTCTTCTCTGGTCTCCTAGCACCACTCACAAAAACCTCAAAGATATTCAGTCAGTGTGTCTGGAAACTATTTCAGGATCTTGGCATATAATTCATCTAGACCAGGAGGTCTGAATTAATTTGGAGCGGCTAGGTGTTCTCATACTCTTGTATCTCATCTGGCTTGTTCTTTAATTCCCTTTTTTCCTCTTGACCATGTTTGCTCTGTCCCCATCAGTTTGTGGATCATTACCTTTGACTAACATGAAGCAAAATAGAAATTCATTGATTTTTCTTAGCATTAATCAAATTAAATTAAAAATATTTATCAAGTACTTACTATGTGCAGTGGGCATTTTGCTGGGTCCTAGGATATACAGATGAAAAAGAGAGCCCAGTGGAGACAGCTCCAGACCTATTGTCCAAGAACCACTGAATTAGCAGAGCTACTTTCTCCCACCCAACACAGACATCAACAAGGGTAGTATTGCTTGTAGAGAATGGGACCTATCACCACCACCACCAACTCATTTGCAAGTGAATCCCAAAGCCACAGTAACAACAGTGTCATCAAGACCACGAGTCCTACTTCTAACTCAGCACCCACAGCAATCATCTAGGGTAGTAACTCTTGTAGGAAAGTATCCTACCATCTCTGCCACCATCAATGCCATCTGCTGATCAACCGTTACTAATAGGGCCAACAAGCCATCTAGCTAAAGCAGCAAGGTATCATGAGGGATAGACAGAGGGTGCCATGTTCCAAGTGAGTCAAACCATTTTCACCACTTCATTCACCACCTCTCCTCAGACACAAAGGACACAATCTAGGTCTCTGTGCCTAAAAGCCCCGGGAAGAGTCCACCTTCTAATCTGGCCCATATAACTGTCAATTAGGGTATCAGTCCTTATGGAGAAAGTGCCCACTTTCCTTTCCACCAACACCATGAACTGCTACCTCTTGGCAGGTAAGCCTAAGAACCCTAGGAACAGCAATATCCTTCCTCCCTTTCCCAAGCCCCCGGTCGTGGCTATCAGCCCTGCTTCTAGCCCAGCTTCCACATCTATCATCTATGGGAATAATTCTTGTGAAGAAGATTCCTTACAACTGCTTTTGAAGGGGCTATAGTCCCTGCCTTCTTAGTAGCTACTAACTAATGAAGCCCCAGGAAAGAAAGTTCTCACCAACAAATTACTTGGTACCACTAAATGGATCAATAGATATAGTTTTATCAATGGAAATGACACTCAAGAAATATTCATTATCATCTGCTTTGCTATTATACCCTAAGGACCACTGGGCCTTTTTATCAGATTTGTAGTCTAAACCTCCCAGGTATGTTGTCTCCTCCACTAGAATATAAGCTTCTTAAAGTAGAGATTGACTTGTTTTTCTCTGTAAGTCCTCAACACTTAGCACAGTGCTTTGCATATGGTAAGAGTTTAATAAATGCTTTTTAAGTTGTTCATTCCCCACAACAGCTTTTTGCTGTCATGGAGTCTACAATCTAATATGGATGTAAGGTATGTTTAAAAATACCTCGAATGCAAGAAATAATGTTATAAGTTCATTGGAAAGAATGAGTAGAGAAGGATAAGAGATTGTGGGGATCACTCTCAGTGAAGGGGATTAAGGAAAGCTCTGTGGAAAATTGGCATGTGAGTGGGGACTTGAAGGAAAAGAAGTCCGTCAATAGGCATAGATTTAAAAGGAGTGGCTTCAAAGCATGGAGCCAAGAGAGGACAGGATGAGATTAAAGAATCTAGTCAAGTTTGGCTACAACATAGAGTGCATACACTAGTGTCAAGTAAGTCTGGAAAGGGAGGGTCTTAGTGGGAATATGGATAGAAAATTAATGGAGGACTTTAAGAAAAACAGTGATGTGATCAGAACTGCACATTTGGAATAATATTTTGCCATTAGTATGAAAGAGGTACCAGAGGGGCAGATGGTTGGATGGGGAATTTAGGAGCCTATTAAGAAATCCAAGTGACAAATAATGGAAATCTGAATGAGGGCTTCTTTTCATACAAGAGTTGTGGCAGAGAGTACAACAGCTATGTAGACTTAACTGATTTGATTGGATGAGAATGAGAGAGGATCAAGACAGATGACTCCAAATTTTGAAACTGTATAACTGGGGGGGATGGTTTTGCCATCACTGGAGATTCAGAAATTAGGATGAGGAGTGGATTAAAGGGGACAGATGAATTCACTTTTAAACATGCTTAGTAAAATTGCATCAGGGTGGAGATTTCCAGAAGCAGTCAGAAATGTGGGTTTGAAATTCAGGGTAGAGATTATGTATGCATGTGTGCATGCTTGTGTGTGGGAGGTATGTGCAAAATGGTGATAACTGAAGCCATGGAATTAGATAATCACTGAGGGAGAAAGTAGAAGAGAAAAAAGAGGACTGAGAATAGCATCTTGGGGAATGCTTCCCTTTGGGGATAGGAAGAGGGATCAGTGGATACTGAAATGAGGTGATCAGAGAAACAGGAGGGCTCAGTGTTATAGAAGATGCTTTTGAGGGTATTAAAAAGGAAGTGGTAGTCAATTGTAAATGCAGGAAGATGGGGATTGGCATAAGGCCCCTTAGATTGTGAGCTCCTTTGAAACATGCACTGCCTTTTGCTTTTCCTTGTATCCTCAGGACTTAGCACAGTGCCTGGCACATACTACATGCTTAATAAATGCTTGCTTGATTGAAGACCGTTGGGTTTAGCAATTAAGAGACCATTAGTGACATGAAAAACTGTTTTCACAGGCAGTTTTCAGAAGAAGAAATCAAAGCTATCAATGGAAATGGTGAAAAAATGCTCTAAGTCACCATTGATTAGAGAAATGCAAATTAAAACAACTCTGAGACACCGTCTCCCACCTATCAGATTGGTTATCATGACAGAAAAGGAAAATGACAAATGCTAGAAAGGGACATGGAAAAAGTAGGACACTAATACACTGTTGGTGGATTTGTTCCAACCATTCTGGAGAAAGATTTGAAACTATGCTCAAAGGACATACCCTTAATCCAGCGATACTACTACTACTACTACTGACTAGTCTGTATCCTGAAGAGATCAGAGAAAAGGGAAAAAAGACCTACACGTACAAAAGCATTTATAGCAGCTCTTTTTGCAGTGATAATGATTTGGAAATTGTGGGGAAGCCCACCAATTGGGGAATGGCTGAAGAAGTTGTAGTATATGATTGTGATGGAATACTGTTGTACTATAAGAAATGAAGAGCAGGAAGAGTTCAGAAACACCTGGGAAGACTTAAATGAACTGACATAAAGTGAAGTGAGCAGAACCAGAGGAACATTGTACACAGTGACAGCAATATTGTATGATGAAGAATTGTGAAAGATTTAGCTACTCGATCAAGACAATGATCCAAGACATTTCCAAAGGATCCATAATGAAAAATGTTATCCCCCTCTGGGGAGAGAACTGATGAACTCCAAATGCAGATTTAATACTTTTTTAAAAAACTTTTTTTGTTTTTCTTTGTGTGTGTGTGTGTGTGTGTGTGTGTGTGTGTGTGTGTATTTGCAACATGGTTAATATGGAAATGTTTGCTCAAAATTAAAAAAAAGAATGTAAAAATTTTTTAAAATGTAATTGGGAAATTTTTAATAAAATAAATAAATATATTAAAAAAAGAAAATAAAAGTGGTTTCAGTATGTTGTGAACATGGAAGCTAGGTTGCAAGGGGTTGAGGAGAGGATCGGTAATAAGGAGTGGTTTGATAGGTAGGTGATGAAGTCATTGAGGAAAGTGGAAGAGTGTCTTCGAGATTATAGCAATCAAGATGGGGGAATGAGTGCTCGAGGGAATGAATTTCAAATGAAGAAAGGCTACTAAAATGGTGGTGGTAGAATATCAGAGCTAGAAGGGATTTAGAACTAGAATAGGTATGCTATGTCTACACCATTCCCTCAATTTAGCCTAGTGATCCCTCCAAAAAATACAAAGAGGTTGGGCCGACACAACTTATTTTTGAGAACTCCTTACCGGCTCATAGTTTCCCTTTCTAAGTAAGTTCTCATGAACCATCCCTTTAATAATTCATTCTAATAAAAATTAATTCATTCTAAAATGTTTCCAGGAATTTAGGTAAATCTATGCCTTTTAAAATTTCCTTTTCTCCCTTATTAGAAATTGGTGTAGCATTTTCCTGACTCTAGTCCTGTAGTGCTTAAAAAAAGTCTCTATGGATTTTCAAAGATTAGCAATCATACCTACAATTTCTTTCAGGACCTGAATTGTAGTTCATCTGGACTGAGCAAATCAAAATGATTGAGATTAGCTATGTGCTCTTTTATAACCTTGCTTATTTTGGGTTTCAGAATTTACTATTAGGCATTTTCCTATGATTTTAGACTGATGATAATTTCTCTTTGGTAGAGAACATGAAATCAAAACAGGAGTCAACATTTTACCTTCTTTTCATTGTCTGTTATCATTGCCTTGCTTCCCTCAGACATCCTATTCCTGCTTATTGTATCTCTCCTCCCTCATCTGCACAGCTCAAAAGAATCTTCCTAAGGTGGAGGTCCTACTATTTTACTCCCCTCCCCCAAAACTTCTAAGGCTCCTTCTTGGCTCTAGCTTAAAATAAAAATTCCACTGTTTAACATTTATAAATCCCTCATAGATCTGGTCCCAACTTTCTTTTCTAGGATCTTTTTATGTTATTCCCATTAATAATTCTGTGTTTCAGCCAAAATAGACAAGTATCTTTTGCCTGAATTTGACATCTTATCTCCCCTCTCCTTACATTTACAAAGGCTGTCAGCTATACCTGGAATATACCCTTTTCACATTTCTGCCTCTCACAATCTCTATTTTTCTTTAAGTCTCAATTTAGGTGCTATCACCTGTGTCAAACCTTCTCTGATCTTCCCCTCCATCCCCAGTTGTTAATACTTTCCTCCTCATCACACTGCATTGTATTTTTCTAGCTATGTGCATATTGTATCAAAATGTAAGTTCTTTGAGGAAAGAGACTATTTGTTTCATTTTGGTCTTTCCATCCTCAGAACTTGACACATAGTATGTGATTGATCAGTGTTGACTGATTTGAACTGAATTGCATCTAGTCTGATTAGTCTCTTGGACAGCTAGGTGGTACAGTGGATAAAGTGCCAGGCCTGAAATCAGGAAGAATCATCTTCCTGAGTTCAAATCTGGCCCCAGACATTTACTAGCTATGTCACTCACCCTGGTTAAGTCACTTAACCTTGTTTACCTCAGTTTCCTCATCTGTCAAATGAGCTGGAGAAGGAAATGGCAAACCACTCTTGTATCTTTGCCAAGAAAACTCCAAAAGGACTCACAAAGAGTTGGACACGACTGAAAAATAACTAAACAACAACAATAACTGATTAGTCTAGTACCTGGACAGTTCCCTCCACAACCTATCAGACAAAAGGCCATCTTACATTAACATGAAGGCCTCTATTGAGAGATAAATTACTATCTTTCAGGATAATCGATTCCTTCTCTGGATGGAGTTAATCATTAGGAAGCTTTTCCAAACATTTGGTCTAAAGAAGCCTCCATTCATCTTCCACTTAGTTCTTCTTGCTGGGGCTAGAAGAAAGAACAAATTGGATACATCTTCCATGTGATGGACCTTCAAATACACCAAGACTTCCCCCATGTCTTTTATTCTCCAGGCTCAGCATCCTCAGTTTTTTTGATCAATTTTTATGTGTCATGATCTTGAGGTCTTTCATCGTCTGAGTCATCCTCCTGCCAATATACTCAGATTTTCCAGTGTCCTTAATATGAAGCATCCAGAATCGAACTCAAAACTTCCAATGTGATCTGACCAGGGCAGAATGAGAGATTTTGCTAAAATTTGGTTTATCTATGACACATCCCTTCATCTGCTATTCTAGTAACCCTATCAAAATCAATAAATTTGGTTAGTTTGTCATGATTTTCCATTTTCTTGATGAAGCCATGTTGGCTCTTTGGGAACTCTAGGAACTTCACTAAGACTTTTGGGGAGAGCCTGTATATTATTCCCCTTCTCATGTTCTACAATACAGTCAAACTAGCCCTCTTGTTCCCCACAAATGGCACTCCATCTCCTGACTCTGTGGCCCTTCACTGACTGTCCCCTATGCTTTGGAATGCATTCCTTACTTCTCTCTATAGGATCTCTTACTTCCTTCAAGACTCAGCTGAAGTATTACTTTTTACATGAAACTTTTCCTGATTGCCCAAATTCTACCCCCCTCCCCCCAAAACCTTGTGTTTATTCTTAATGTACCTATAAATGCACATATTGTCTACTCTGATAGACTGTAAGGCTCTTGAGTGCAGGGCCTGTTTCATTATTGTCTCTGTATCCCTAGTGACCTTTCTAATATCTCTCTCAGTTGTAAATGCCATGAACCTATAAATCTTAGTACTGACACAAGCTATCTGTATGAGCTTGGGTAAGTCATTATACTAATCTGAGCAAGATTTGTACTGTTCTATTTTTTGATATATAAAAAAAGGAAAATTAATAATTATCCCTATTATCAGGGGTTGTGAGGAAAGTACTTTGCAAACCTTAAAGCACTATGTAAATGGAATGATTTGTATTCATTGTAAAATGGGGACAATAATACTAGTACTGGCTGAGATGCTCTGCCTTGAGGCCTGCTCTCCTGATTGGTGAGTCCCTGGCTGGGATCAGTCTCTCTTGCAGAGTCCCAGCCTTTCTGCTTATGTCACTTTAAGCTCAACTCCCTTTCTGGAGTGGGGTGCTCTAGTACCCCAACAGCTGCCTTGCCTACCTTGGGGGTAGCTCTGCTTTGAGGCCTGCTTTCTGCCAGCCCCCACTTTCTCCCATCCACTTCTTGAACTTAACTGGATTGTAAGCTTCTTGAGAGAAGGGCCTTGCATATAATGGTTATTTAATAATTATTTATGTGAACTGAATCCTGAGATTTAGTCTGAGTGTTGACATTAGCCTTTTAGACCTATGTCCATTCTTTTGTGTTCTTGATATGTGTTCATGGACATGATTCCATTTCTTATATATGCTCTTTTAAAATCTGAGGAAATAGTATGACCCATTCATATCAATGTGTATATATTTTATAAATATGTATGTATTTGGAGTTTAGAATTTAAGCCCTTTGAGGGCAAGATTATTTTGTTTTTTGTCTTCTATCTCTACCACCTTGTGCCATGCCTTGTATATATGTGTGTGTGTATGTGTATATATATATATATATATATATATATATATATATATATATATATATATATATGTGTGTGTGTGTGTGTGTGTGTATATATATATATGTGTGTGTGTATATATATATATATGTATATATACAGCGCTTAATAAATGCTTGTTAAATTAACTATCAGAGCATTTGGGGAAGCTACATCCAAATGACTTCCTTTCTCATTGGATCATTTGTGATCGCGTCACCAAGATTTTTTTTTTTTTTTGAGAAGCTCTCATAAATCTACAGTATCTTCTAGGGTCTTTTACCATGAGTTCTCCCTTTGGTTTACATGACTTCCAAGGTCCTTTTTAACTCTGAGATTCTATAACTCTAGGGTTTCTCTTTCATCCTGAACTTTTAAAAACCTACCTTCCCATATGGTCTATACCAGGGGTGGGGAACCAGTGGCTTTTAAGCCACATATGGCCCTCTAGGTCCTCAAGGATGGCCCTTTGACTGAATCCAAACTTCACAGAACAAATCCCCTTAAAAAAAAGGATTTCTTCTGTAAAACTTGGACTCAGTCAAAAGGCCGCATCCAAGGTCTATACTATGTTTGAGGCCCTAGGGTTCTTCTCCTTAGTTCTTATAAACTCTCCAATGACACTTTCTTCCAAGGTTCCAGTTGGTTCTACTTCACTACCTTTGTAGGTCAAAATTAGTCTGAGTAGCCATTTCTGTCTTTGTTTCTTCTACCTTCTGGGAGATACAACTGTCAGCAATACATATGAAGAAATTATCAGATATTCTGCTGTTACTATAAAAAGACTATGCAGATATCTGTAATGGTTGAAATATCCTATCACTGCTATATTTACTTTTGAGTCTTTTTTTCTGTTATTTATACCAGGAACCATCATCTACCTGCTCTGTGTTGCCAGGTGGTCTGTCATATACTGCCACCATCAAATCACTTCTATTTCTCTCTCCTTTTATCCTCTGTGTATTCAACTACCTCATCTATCAGACCTGTTACTTTTGAATAAAGCATAACCTCCCTTGTTATATTCCATTCATACATCACCTCTCTGTGATTCCCATGTTGTCAGATTTATCTTAAGTTAAAATTCTCAGATTCACTTTGGTTTTTGCCTATAGATGCTCTGTGAATTTTGTTATGAATTATCACATAGATATCTGGGACAGCACACACTATTTCTGACCTTAGTAAGCTCTGTTATTTCTTTCTGTGAATCAACATAGCCTTCATTCACTGTTGTTCTTTTGATGTCAGTCGTAACTAATGACTCTCTAAAGCACATGTGTTTTTAGTTTATCTGGGTATTTTTCTCCCTTTCCTTCTGTTTTCAGTTGAAATATTTTAGGTCACATTGGTGAGATTCTAGCTTGTTCCCACTTTTTGTGAGTAGGCTCTATTCCGAACCTGCAAGATTCCCTCTGATACTGAATGACTGAGCTTAGATAAATTACTTAGCTTCTTTAAGATTCAGAGAAGTGCTCTTCTCAAAGGAGTTCAAAGTCAGGGAACAAACATTTATTAAGTGCTCGATATGTCAGGCACTGAGCTAAATGATGAGTATACAAAGGAAGGCAAAAAACATGGTGCCTATCCTCAAGGAGCTTACGTTCTAATGGAGGAGGTAATATGCAAACAGCTATGCACATACAAGATATAGACAATGTAAATGGACAGCAATCTTATAGGGGAAGCATTAGAAGTGGAGGGGTAAGAGAGAAAGACTTCTTGCTTGGAATTGTTGTTGCTTATTTTTTGTTCTCAAAGAGGACCAGGAAATCAGGAAGATGATGCCATGACTTGCAAGTGAATTGAATTTAGGTGCGAGAGGGCTGTGCAAGGTCACCAGCCTCACTTTCTTCTCTGGAATCATCTGAGTCCAGTGGCAAGATATAAATCAGGAAGACTAGATCTGGCCCCACTTGGAAGTGAGCTGAGTCTTGAAGGAAGCTAGGAGATAAGGAGAGAGAGTATTCAGAGCATGGAGCATAGCTGATGAGAAGGCATGGAGTTGGGAGATGTGGAGTATTGTGTGAAAAAAGCAAGATAGCCAATATTGCAGGATCTTAGAGTACCTGGGGGGGGGCAGGGTGGAGAGGGGACTAAAGTGTAAGAAGGCTAAAAAGGTAGGAAGAGGCAAGGTTGTGAAGGACTTATACTTTCCATGTTCTACCAACATCACGGGATTGTTGTGAGAAAAGAGCTCTGTGAACTTTCAAGCAAGTGCTAAAGAAATGTAATCTGTTGTTATATATTTACTTAAAGGTAACAAAAATCCATTTTTTGGGGAAAATCTTTAAAAAATTAGCCTTTTGTAATTAATCTATTATATTTATTAGTGTTAATATTATTGTTATTGTTATTGTTATTGTTATTGTTATTGTTATTATTATTATTATTATTATTATTATTATTATTATTATTATTATTATTATTATTATTATTATTATTACTGAGTCTCCCTCCGTCATCCAGGCTAGAAGTACAGTGGCTGCTCAGAGCTGTATCCCAATACTGATTGGCATGGAAGCTTTAACTGCTCCGTTTTTCCAACTTGATCCAGTTCGCCCTACTTTAGGCTGTCTGATGGCCCTTTGTTCCGGGGGTAAGGGTGGGGAAACTCACCATATTGGTGCCAGATATCCTAGTGGCTTTAGCTGTACTATAGCCCAGAATTATTGAACTAAAGCATTCCACCAACCTCAGCATCCTTTTGTAGCAGGGATTATAGGCGGGGTGCATCCCAGGTCTGACCTTTTTGATAATTTCAGTTAGCTTTCTCGCCCTACTTGAAAAGGCTTTGTAGTATTTAAAGATTTAGAATGAATATATAACTTCAGATGTTAGACCCCAGTACAAGGGCTATGGTGTGGAAAGTGATGACAAATATGTATGACATACTTACTGGGAATTGGATTTCTGCAAAGAGTTGTGAACATGATTAAGCATCAGAGGTCTGAATGCACATGGTGCCAAGGCCATCTGGCCTCTGGAATCCAGGCCCAGGATCTTTTAGCCTTATAATTATAGTAGTTACTGTGACATCTGGATCAATTTATTGGGTTCCCTTCACCTCAATTCCTTGTGGTTCCTCCTTGGAGAGTGGTTGAGCCTAGGGTTAGCACATACTAAGAAGACATTCAGATGAATTTAAATGTGTCTTTAACACAAATTCTTCCAATTCTAAATCCTCCAGTTCCATTTACTTCCATGATACTAGTTTGAAAGGTCAATCAATCATCATTAACTGAAAGACCAAATGAGGGTTAACTTGACCCTAGACTAGGGAATAATTTCCTAATTACATCTTTATAGAGATTAAATTGTGTATATGTCTAGAAGTCCATTTTTCATGTGGTATATGTCAAGTTTTGGTCCCAGGGATGTGGGGAGGGCACATCTCTTGGTATTCCCTGGTTTGTTTTGTTTAGAATTTCCTTAACCTTGTGAACTGGAACCTAATTTTATTTATAGAAATGCACTGATAGAATCTCACAGAAAGTAAAACAAAAATCCCCCCTGGAACTGAAACATGATTTGCAATGTAAATTGTGAATGTTCTGGTATCTTTTTCTAGCAGCAACAACAACAAAAATACATTAACCTTTGGGAGAGCTTTCCTTTCTGTTCTCTGTGGGAAAGCTCATAGAGATGTTTTTAGGATTCTAAAGAAAAAAAATAATTCTAAGAAGCAAGGGCCTTAGGCATAAATACTGGCCGTAAAAGGAGTGACCTTTTTCTAATTCTGATTTATTTATAACAACACCAGCAATAATGTCAACCATTTATTAATCACCTAGAAAGTACACAGTACTGTGCTTGGTGCTGGAGAAGATAAAAGCTTTATACTGAGGGATTGGTCCTGCTTTCAAAGAGTTTATAATCTTGTAAAGGGATAAGATACCAAAACCGGTAACTATGTAGCATGCATGATCTGGTCTCTATCTTAAAACCAGGTCACTACGTATTTTAAGGATCCCCTGAGAGGTCCAAGTCATGTCTCTTTTCTATTGTTATCAGCTCAAATGCACAGTACTTGTGTTTCCCTCACCTTTAGGTATCAATAACTGATGTTCTACTTTCATTTAACCATTAAACATCAAATAAGTTTTGTAAAGAGACATTTACTTTTAAAATATAGAAGGAAGCAAAATGCAGCTGTTGCTGAGAGCTCCACATGTAGCAAGTTCCATGTGTTATGGTGGTGATGCCCCTGCCTGTAGCATGGGGGTGTCATTGGGTAGCTCAAAAAGATGCAGAATAGACCTCTCTAGCCTCTTATCCTCCTACTCTTCTACAAGGGGAACCAGAATTCCTGCCAAGAGGAGAAGCAGGAAGTTGAGGCAAGAGGTTATTCTGCTCCTCAGAGAGGGGGTATGAGACTAGAATTATATCTCTCTGCTCCCTTAAATATTATTAGTCTAGGGCAGAAGTTCCCATCTTATTTGGCCTACTGTCCCCTTTTTAAAAAAAATTGCTAAGTGCCCTCCTGGAAATCTAGCCTTTGATTTTTTTTTTTTAATTTGTGTCATTTAAAAAAGATAAAATATTTTTTAAAAAAAATGATATATTTTAACTTTAATAATTTGTTGTAAATTTGTGGGTTTTTTCCTACATTGAAATTTTGATGATGCAATATTGTGCTATGTAACCATATGGTATCATATTGCAAAAAAGTCATTACATGTGTATATTTCTGCCAATGCATGCAGGACGTCCCGACAATGCACAGCATGATTGCCTGCCAATACTTGCTTATTAAGACCTGTTGGTGGACTTGACCACTCATTGGTTGTAACTTGCATTTTGTGTGTTTATTTGAAAAATAGTGTAATCACTATGACTTTAACTCTGTTATACAACAGATGAAACACGTTGAATGGTTTTTCAAAATTTTCTTTTCTTCTCTTCTTTCCTTATGCTTCCACTGCCTGCTTATGTTTATTCAATGCCCCCCCCCCATAATGGCATCCATGGATCTGTCCAGTGACCCCAAGGTATAGTATGCCCCACTTTGGGAACCTGTGATCTAGGGGTTCAGGGGATCAGGTTCAAGCTAACTTCTAATCACTGTTTCTCATTAATGGGGGAAAATGAGGATCCCAAGCTCAATATTAAAAGCCTAATCCCTTTCCTACCACATACCAGTTTCACAATGAATACACATAGTGAATAAAAAAGAAAACCGTTTATCAAAATCAGTAGCAAAGCAGGAAATCAGAGAAGCTATAGCTATGAGAATATATACCTGACAATACAAAGTGAAGGAGCTCTCCCATTGGGAGCGATATAACTCAACTCAACATAGATAGATAGATAGATAGATAGATAGATAGATAGATAGATAGATAGATAGATAGATAGATAGATAGATAGATAGATAGAGTTAGTTCTAGATCTCCCAGAAGGGGAAACTCCCTAAAAGTCTCTAGTGTAGCAAGCTGAGGACAGGGACATGATGGAGACTGCCAGCTCCTCTCATGTCTTTCCAGAGTCTTTTCATTCAGCATCCTTAAATGGGGTTGGCTTCTTCCATCTTCCCTCTCAAAGCTGGAAGCCAGAAACACCTGGAACAATTTGTTACTTGAAGAGTCTTGGCTGTTAGAAGAAGAATCTGAATAGCTTTTCTCTCTCTTACTCCTTCCAACCCCACCCTGCCCCTCATACAGCAGCGTTCATATCCACCAATTAGGAGAGAGCCCCATACCAATGAGCTTTGGGACAGGGGTTATATATTTCCTCTTAATACCATGGGATATACTTTCCTCTATCCCCCCCTCAGTCTCTGGATAAAGCAGACTCAAAAAAGCACAGTTTCTATACGACCTTAGTCCCATCAAGTTCACATCCAGACAGGGCATCACTGCAAGATAAGTCCCTATCTTGATACCACTTCTGACTTCAGTTAGCAGAAAGAATATTGCAAAATTATTTCTAAATTGTATATTTAAATACTTAACTTATTCTAAGTTATATTCAATATAATATACTATCCATTTCATATTCTTGGAAAGGAAACTAAATCAAACCAATGAAAGGAGAACTTATGAAATTTGGGATTGGCAGGACTGTACAAGTCAAGACAGAAATGAATTTCATGTTCAGCGTATAACTGAACCAATCTTTTATATTTACAGTGGGCTAAAGTAATATTAAACATCCATTAAGGTATCACTTGGTTAAAAGAAATATTATTACCCTGGCCTCTGGGAGAAAAAGCTAATAACTTATTACCACCTATTTCTTTGAAAAATTTTATTTTTTATTTTCTCCAATTACATGTAATAATAATTTTTAACATTTTTTAAAATGAATTTTGAACTCTCTCCCTCCCTTCCTTCCCTCCTCCCTCATTGAGAAGGCAAGTAATTTTACATAGATTATACATGTGCAGCCTTGCAAAACATTTCCATATTAGCCATATTGTGAAATAAAATACCCACCAAATAAAAACCCAAAATACATAAAGTCAAAAAAAGTATGCTTCAATCTGTATTCAGGTTCCATCAGTTTTTTTCTCTGGAAATAGATAGTATTTTTCATCATAAGTCCTTCGGAATTGTCCTGGATCATTGTATTGCTGAGAATAGCTAAATCATTCATAACTGATCATCCCACGATATTGCTGTTACCATGTACAATGTTCTCCAGTTCGATTTGTTATCACTTCACATAAGCTTTTCTTATATTTCTGAAACCTTTCTGCTTGTCATTTCTTATAATACAATAGCGTTCCACCACCATCTTATACCACAACTAGTTTAGAGAATGAAGGATGAACGTCATATCAACAAGTCATTTCCCAATTAATGGACGTCCCCCTCAATTTCCAATTCTTTGACGCCAAAAAAAGCTACTATAAATATTTTTGTACATAGAGGTCCTTTTCCTTTTCCTTTTTTAAAAAAAAAAAGTCTTGTGAGACAGACCTAGAAGTAGTATTGCTGGGTCAAAGGGCATGCATGGTTTTTATAGCCCTTTGGGTATAATTCCAAACTGTTCTCCAGAATGATTGGGTCAGTTCACAACTCCACCAAGAGTGCATTAGTGTCCTAATTTTTCCACATCCTCTCGATCATTTGTCATTTTTTTTTCTGTCATGGCAACCAATCTGATAGATATTATGTTATTGCTACCTATTTCAACATTTTAAAAAATAAATGTGATTGCTTAAACTTTAAGTCTCTATTTACAAGTAAAATATGATATGTCTTTCAAATATTATAATATACGATTGGTTCATTGTTTCCAAAAAAAGAACAACATTTTTATACTCTTTGCATTTTTAATTGGTTAATAAAAATATGACATAAGTCTTAAAGGTCACTCCTCAAAGTCATGTCTTCATTCTCATGCTATTGATGCTGAGCTAGTTGCAAAACTTGGATGGCGAGGTACCTGGATACTCAGACACTTACTGTCCTGACCTTTCAGAGATCACAAGGTTGGGGCCTCCAATCCCTTCACTTGGATCAGGAAAGAACAAATGCATAAGCCTATAAGGCTTATCTTCCATAATGAAGGCCTAAAATTCATGAGGCTGTTACATGTTGGCCCTGATATTAAGGCCCTAAAACCTTTCCTCTGAGTGGACACCATCAATAGCAGAGTCTAAGAGATGAACCAAATACAAAATGGCCAGGGCTAAGTTTTTTTGAAGGCGCCCCCCATTTCTGGTTATGCAGCTAATAAAAAAATGTGATCGTATAGCTAGCCAGTCAGAAGCAGTTATAGATGGTCTTTACAAGGCACTTCTATTACAAGTCATCATGTCTCTCCTGGAAGTAGGCTCCCCAGCCTCTCTATATGAAGAATTTGTATCAATTGAGCATGTAATAATTATGATATATAATAGTATAATATGCAATTTTAGACAATATGATATACCATATTAGATGGTAAGTGCCTGAGAGTTACAAGATCTAAGGAAGAAAATTCTTACTGACTGAGGAAGTCAGAAGCCTTTTTAGAGGAAGTATCTTTTAAATTTGGCTTTAAAGCGTAAATAGGAATTTAATAGGTGAAGAGGACAATGGGCATTCCAGTCACAGAACATAGTGAGAGCAAAGGCACAAGTTCAAGGTTTGCCTGAACTTCAGTTCAGTTGGAGTATAGAATGAGTAAGAGAAAGTAGAATGAGAACAGACAAGAAATGTGGGTCACAACTTGGGGAGAATCTGAAATGTCAGTTGGAGGAGGAACTTTCTTTGATAAACAGAAAAAAGGCTACTGATGTCTTTTGAGTAGAGGCTTGACATGAGTAAGGCTATGCATTAGAAAGATTATTCTGGCATAAGATGAAAGGTGAATTGGAGAGGAGTGTACCAGGAAGAACTAGAAAGACTTGGAAAAAAAGTAGATCAGGGGAACTGTGGTCGAAACCTATATGAAGATGAGAACTGAGATGATGTTAAAACAGATCACAAGATTTTAGGTTAGAGCTAGAAGAAAATTTAGAGGCTATGCAGTCCAATATCCCAATTTTACAGATAGGAAAACTGAGGTATAGAGAGGTTAAGTGACCTGCCCAAGATGAAAAAGGTATTAAGTGACAGAAGTGAGATTTGAACCCAAGTCAACGGGGCCTTTTCTGGAATTCTTCTTTGGTGTTCTAAAATTTAAAGTAGGAACATTGGTAACAGTTCCGAGGTGTGAACTGAATATTTTTTTGTCCTAATAATTACGTGATTAGAATACTATGTTTAAAATCACGAGCAAATGAGTCAGAGAATTATGAAGTTTATTATTCCTATTGTTCGGTCATTTTTCAGTCACATCTGACCCTTTGTGACCCCATTTGGAGTTTTCTTGGCAAAGATACTGGAGTGGTTTGCCATTTCCTTCTCCAGCTCATTTGACAGATGAAGAAACTAAAGCAAACAGGGTTAAGTGACTTACCCAGAGTCACACAGCTAGTAAGTGTCTGAGGCTAGATTTGAACTCAGAAAGAGGAGTCTTCCTGACTCCAGGCCTGGCACTCTATCCACAATGCCACCCAGCTGCCCCTAGGCATTTTTGTACTTCATAATAAAGAGTAAATGCCTGGAAATTCACCATACATTTTTGTTACAACTGCTGTACCTATTCTCATAACTTCCTATTTCTCTATTTCCTATTTCCATTACAGCTGATATTTTCACTTTAAAATAGGTGGTAGGCCTGAAGATTTATACAAACGTTTGGATCCTGGTCTGCCACAATCCTCAGCAAACATTATTAATCTTTGGGATTTTTAGCTTCAGTTATTAAAGAACAGTAACACCCAGAATTATGCAACAGTCAATAGAAAATTACCTGGCAATCTGAATCTCTTTACAATCCTCCTTTTCTTTAGCAAACAATTTCTTGCTCTTTTCATCTAATGACTTATATGAAGCCAAAGAGTATGTTAGTTTGGGAAGTAAAGACTGAGAGTCAGCAAGATAATTAAAAATATTTATAAGGTATTGTTTACTTTTAGAATTTCCTTCATTTCAAGTTTTGTATAGGAAGCAAAGTACTTTCCATCAAGAAAGAGTAATACCAGGCAACTGTAGAAATCTCTGTTTATAGGATGGCATTTCCCCACTGAATTAGCATTATATTGGGGTTACTAATAGTCTTGAAGATTAGGAAAGTGGGAAAGAAAATGAGATAAAAGAGAGAAGTCAGGGCAGCTAGGTGATGCAGTGGATAGAGCACCAGCCCTGGACTCAGGAAGAGCAGAGTGCAAATTTGGCCTCAGGCACTTACTAGCTGTGTGGCCCTGGGCAAGTCACTTAATCCCAATTGCCTTAAAAAAAAAAGAGAGACAAGTGAGGGTTGTGTCTATAATTTGAATACTGAGTAGCACTCTCTTTCCCTTCCCTATCTAGAAAGTTGTTGAGTTTTTTCAGTCATTTCTCATTCTTTGTGATCCCGTTTTGAGGTTTTCTTGGCAAAGATATTAGAATTGTTTGCATTTTCTCCTCTAGCTCACTGTACAAACGAGGAACTGAGGCAAACAGAGTTAAGTGACTTGCCCAGGGTCACACAGCTAGTAAGTGTCTAAGATCACATTTGCACTCATGAAGATGAGACTTTATAATTCCAAGTCCAGTGCTCTATCCACTGTGTCACTTAGCTACCCCTATCTAAGGGGTAGCAAATATAAACATGCTAGTTGATACTTTAATATGAGTATCAAAATCTCCCTTGGCAGCGCTCAAATCTTGACCTTTGCCATGGTGGGAAATAAGTAATAGGGAGGAGAAATTTAGGTAGGAATACACTTTTCTTGATTTTCTTCTCAAAACTCTATGTGCAAGGAAATGTGGAAAAGACAAATTCATAACTGCAGTATCTGTTGATTAGAAAACAGGAAATTTCCAAAGGCAGAAAATTCCTTTGCATGTAGTTCTGCTTGCTCTAATATAATAAGAATATTTTTCTATAGATGTTATTTTGGGAAAGAGTCCTCCAAAAGTCTAGCTTTAGTTTTGCTTTAACTCTGATTTTTTTCCCCTTTGTTAATTTATCTATTGAGCATCCTAAATGAGATTCATAGTAAGTAAAAAAAAAAAAAAGAAAGAAAAAGAAAAAAAAAGATTCAGTCTAACTATTCACACAGGAAAAACCAAGTAGACCAAAAAATCTATTTTCCAGACTGCAATTGGAAGAGCAGTCCAGAGAAATGGCATGCTGTACACATTTTGGACATGAACTATAGATGGATAATGATTTATTGATTCAGAATTCAAATGGAGGAGGAGAAAGAGCTGGATTGCATTTGGGAGACTGCACAGTGCTTTTAATGACCCCAAGCTTCTCCCTGGAAACAAACGCCTAAGTTAAAAAAAAAAACCCTAATATTCTTCCATTAGAATTGTGTAGGAGAAACAGCATAAAATGTATTACCAATAAGACATGGAACCAGAAAAAAGGGTGAGCCAGTCATACAGCAAGACTGATGGATAGCAGATGAATGTCTCGTATGTTCTGCTGTACTCAAATGATCCAGAGATTTAGGGAAGAATCCTTAGCACACTGGGTGAGCACACTGGGGTGGATTTATGGGAGGGCAAAGAGAAGAACCACCCAAGATCAGAAGGTGTAGATGTGTTAAAATTTGTACCACTGGATGAAGGAAGCATTCACATTGATGAGACATTAATAGCTCTGTGACTCTGGGCAAATCACTTAACATTTCTATGTCTCAGTTTTTAAAGCTGTAAAATGGAGATAATAATAGCGCTTACTTCCCAGGATTGTTGTGAGGATAAAATGAGGTATTATTTGCAAAGCACTTTGCAAATTTTGAAGTGCTATCTAAATGCTAGGTACCCAGCCATAGCTGCCTTCATCTCTTCTCTTGCCTTTGTCCTTTCCCCTACTCACTTTTCTCTGACTGGACATGACTTGATTTGTTGCATCCTTAGTCATCCTTTTATACTCCTGATGCTGTGCATTTTTGGTGATTCTCTAAAATCCCATATATCTATTTCCTTTATTTTTGTCTTGAAGCATATAATGATATTCTAAACATAATTTAGGGCCACATTGAGGAGGGGGTAATTAGCACATTGGATGATAGGGTTGGGATCCAAAAAAAATCCCAACAAGGAAAAATGATGGCCTAAAGTTAATGAGATAAAATTGGAGATAAATGTAAAGATGGATTAAAGAAATCAGCTTCATACATATGAGATTGGAGAGGGCAGGGCGTTACAGTAGTTCTTTTTTCCTGTCCTGTACTTCTTATTTTAAAAATAATATTTTTTTCCAATTACATGTAAAACAATTTTACATTAAAATTCTTTTGAGTTCCAAATTCTCTCCTTCCCTTTCCTCCTCCCTCATTGACAAGGCAAGCAATTTGCTAAAGATTATACATGTGCAGTCATGCAGAACATATATCCTTATTAGTCATGTTGTGAAAGAAAACAGACCAAAAAAACCTCCCAAACAATAAAAATGAAGACTTTTTTTTTTAAAGTGAGCTTCGATCTACAATCAGCCTCCTTCAATTCTCTCTGTGGAGGTGGGTAGCATTTTCATCATGTGTTCTTCAGAATTGTCTCGGATCTGCTGCTGAGAAAACTAAATCATTCACAACTGATCATCATACAATATTGCTGTTACTGTATACAGCATTCTCTGGGTTGTACTCACTTCACTTTGCATCAATTCATATAAGTCTTTACAGGTTTTTCTGAAGGTATCCTGCTCATGGATGGATGGAATACAATAGTATTCCATCACAGATATATACTACAACTTGTTCAGCCATTTCCGAATTGGTGGGTATCCCCTCAATTTTCAATTCTTTGACACCACAAAAGAAGCTGCTATAAATATTTTTATACATATATTTTTTCCTTTTTTTTAAAAAAAATCTTTTTGTGATACAGACCTGGAAATAGTATTGCTGTGTCAAAGGGTATGCACAGTTTTTTAGCCCCTTGGGCATAGTTCCAAATTGCTCTCTAGAATGGTTGGATCAGTTCACAACTCTACCAACAGTGTATTAGTGTCTCAATTTTCCCACAACCCCTCCAACATTTTTACAGTAGTTCTTGTGAAATATAGCAAAAGTTTTTCTAGTATATTTTAAGTTTAATATGAGTCAAGAGTGTATCATGGCAACCAAAAATACCCCCCTCCATCCCGCCCCAAATGAATTCAATTATAGATTGCCTTAAGAGAGGCATATAGTCCAAAATGAAGGAGGTGCTAGTACCGCTTCTACCACGTCCTGTTCAAGAATACATCTGTGATATTATGTTTGGTTCTGAAATCTGCATTTTGGAAAAGACTGATAAAACTGGAGGTCATTTAGAAGAGCAATTAGGATGGTAAGGTGCCTCCACCATAATTTGAATGGATTGGCAATATAGAGCCTGGAGAAGAAAAAAAAACTTAACGTGGGGATGGGGACATGTTAGCTGTCTCAAATACTTAAGAAACTGTCAAGGAGAAGTGGGAAATGACTTGGGCCCCTTAGAATTAATGGTAATAGCTAGAAATTGCAGAGAGGCAGAGTTGGGCTTGATGTTAGGAAAAATTTTCATTAATTAATTGCACCTAAAAATTAATTGCTTCAGGACATAGTGAATTGCCTTTCAGTAAAGGTCTTCAAATCATGTATGGTTTAATGACCACATGTAGTATACTTTGTAGAGGGTGAAGGTGTGGTTTGGACAAAATGGTACTTGAGCCATTCCAACTCTGAGAGTTTATGATCATTACCCTATCTTTACAGAGTTCTCCATTTTATTCTTTATTTATTCCTTTAACATGTGTCTACATCTCTATTTATTTCTTAGATTTAGATCATAAAACAACTCAACCTGTTTCTACACTGAACCATGGACTCAAATATTTTGGTGCTTTCTTGTATAGCAATGACAAAGATATTTTCAAGGTGAATTTAAAAGTTAAAATTTCCAGACCCTGAAACACTGAATTTATAGTTCTACTTGCCTCCCCTCTCTAAAAAGTTTTGGAGTTTATAAGCAGCCTAAGTCTATTTCAAGTTTAAGCACACAGTCCTTCCTTATCATGTAAATATGAAATTATATGGTACAGCTCTTTTATTGCCAGATCTGCCAGTCAATCTAAGCCACTAGTCAATCAGGTAGGAATCAATGATGTTTAAAGTAGATGAAAAAAAGATGGTCAGAATAGTTTGACTGTCGGCGTGGCTGAATCTTTTGTTTTTAATATAAATACTTTTGGGCATAAAAGTTTGCAAAATGCTTTGCATACGTTTTGTTTGTTCCTCAAAATGTTCAGTGAGGTAGGTGCTGTTACCGTCCTCATTTACTAAGATTCAGTATTCTGATATGATATGATGTAGTCTATAACATTTCTGCAATTCAATAAGTCTCAAATGGTTTAAATCAGGGGTGGGAAACGAGCATATAATGTTCAACCTTGAGGCGAAACCTGAGTGTGGACTTCCAGGTTCTTGGGTTGTGGCCTTTGGACTGACTCTAAGTTTTACAGAACAAATCCTTTTATTAAGGGGATTTTTTCTGTGAAGTTTGGATTCAGTCAAAGGGCCTCACTCAGGGACCTAGAGGGCCACATGTGGCCTCCAAGGCTACAGGTTCTCCACCCCTGGTTTAAATCATTATCAGTAATATAGGTGCTAACATGTTAGCTTCAATGTAAAGATTATTTTAGGGGAGGAAAATGACAAGGGTGTTGGAAAGCATGATTCAGGAGTAAGATCTAAGAGTATTCAAAGGCTCTAAGGTTAGACAGAAGCCTAACCCATGTGTCATGATCCTTAAAGGATAATACTAATAGTTAGAAAAATAGTGCTTTAAAGTTTGTACTTTACATATGTGATCTCTTATGAGCCTTACAACAACCCTATGAGGTAGGTACTACTGTCATCCTCATTTTACAGATGAGGAAACTGAAGCTGACTCTATCCTCCATACAACAACCAAATTAATCTTTCTAATTTAGATGGTTCACTGTTACTCCTTGGCTGAAGAATCTTCAATAGGTCTCTTTTGCCTCAAGGACAAAATACAAGAATCCCATATTGGTATTTAAAGCTCAATCGATGTAAAGATAATCTGGCTTCATCCTATCTTTCCAGACATTTCATTTTATTTCTCCTTCATGCATTCAGCATTGCAGCCTACTTATTTCCAAAATTAAACATGCTCTCTCCCACCTCTGCTCCTTTGCACAGGTTGTCCTATGTGTTGGAATGCTCTCTATGCTCACCTTTGCCTCTTACAGTTTCTTTCAAGGATCAACTCCCATACTGACCCTGAAGGAAGGTTTTCTTAACTGCGCTTTTCATGGTTGTTAGTGTTTTCTCCCTCCTCAAATTGTACTGCGATGCTCTGTGTAAATAATTGTATTCTTCAATTAGAATGTAAACATCTTGAGGACAGGGACTATATTTTATTTTGTTTTTATGTCCCTAGGACTTAGCACAGTGCTTTGTCCATAGTAGGTATTTAATAAATGTTTGTTGAATTGAATTTACTTACTACATAAAATTCCTTTCTCCATCAATGATCGACAATCCTTCATATTTTAAGTCTAAGATCACCCAGTTTGCTTCAAAGGGTTGAAGGGATGTAATTCAACAAAACAAAGGTGGGAAAAGCAGCTGTTCTAGACCAAATATAACCAGAGAAGTTCTGTGTTACCAGCAACACAATTTTGAGAGTGTGGAATGATCTAGTTAGCCTCAATATATCTGAAAGAGGGGAAGATAGCAAAATTTTGGGGAAAAAAATCAGGCCTTAGGATTATAAAAAGGCAACTAAGAGAGTATAAGTAATTCTTGACCTATATACCCTACCTTTTTCAATCACTGTAGTAACTTTATGAGACTAATCTACACTAATCTACTAATCTACTGAGTACAGTTATCCCTTCCCCATCTCAGGGGTTAGGGGTGTGACACCTCTGCAATCTGGAAAATCCAAGTAAAAGTTTTAGCCCTCCTTTCGTACCAGAGAAGAAATCTGAGTTTTTTCCATTTCTTTTATGGGATGTTTATAGTACCTTATTGTAAAATTTGGATTAAATGTTTGGTCACAGGCTCTGTGTCATCTGCTGGCCTTCACATGTCGTCTGCATCTCCTACAAAACTCCCCCCAAATTCCCATTTAATTTCTTATACCTATATATTGGATACATATATTGGAACTTCGATGGGGAAAGTCTAGATGCGGAAGGGATACTGTACATACATGCTTGTTTGCATATGGTGGGCACTTAATAAATGCTTGCTTAATTTATTAAGAAGAAAGAAATTCCAAGCTTTGGAGTCAGAACGCCTATGTTCAAATCCCAGCTCTGGAAATTAGACAAGTCACTTAAAGTCTCTGAGTTTCACTTTCATCATCTACAAAGTGAAAAGGTTGGACTAGACCTCTAAGTTCCCTTTAAGCTTAAAGGCTAAGGCTCGTGATTCTCTGAACACATTTTACATTCACATGTTGGCTGAGAAGAGGAAATTCCACTGTATTTATTGTTTGTTGAGTATGCTTGATTTGGTAGAATAAAGTGTTTCTTTAAAGGTTTTCTGCCCAAAAAGGGTCTCCCAGGCATATTTGGGGGAGGAGAATTTGATTGCTTTTAACTTAATTGACAAAGTCATGAGATGGGATAGCGACGTGGTCATAAGGAATTATCGTCTAGTGATAATTTTATGATTTATGATTGAGTCAGAAGGGACAATGTGACTGTCTGGGCTGAAAATTAGCCATACCCCTGGGTTTAAATAACTAAGCCATGGATATAACCCATGGGTAGAGTATTTAAAATTTGGAGACTATGAAAGGAGTTGGGAAAGAGTCCAGCTCTTTATTTCTTGAGAGGAATAAGGGATTTTCTCTCTTCTCCACATTTAACACCCCCTCTCCCCCCACCTTCTCCACTGACCGTGGTGTCCAGCGGGGGAAATACTGGTCCAAAAGGAGACACCTCATCCATTAACTGGAGAATCCATTTCAGAGAGTTTTAGGTGCAGTTGAGGAAGCAGAGACTCAGATCCAGAAAGAAACAGATACTGAGCCACAGCCATAAAGGCTGGAAACAGCATCAAGAAGCAGGATCTTTGGCAGCAAAGAAGAGAGCTGGCTATGCACGTGAGAGTAAGCCTGCCCTGTAAAGGGAAAGTTGAGCTTCAGAGAGTAAAAGACCTTGGGAGGTCTAGCTGAGTGACCTGCCAAACAGAGATATTTTGCTGAAGGGAAGAGCTTTTGAAGACTCCCTTAGCAAAAAACATTGAAACAGTTCCAGAGGTATGATTTGCTTTGGCCACATCTGTTCTCTACAATGTGCATCTCACTATAATTGTATTCTATTTAGTTTATGCCCACTCTTTATGGACGCTGTGTGTATTTGTGAGATATTATGTCTCAGGTCATTGGGGAAAATGTCTCATAGCTAATGTTTACTATGCCATCTTAGTGCATTTTATTATATT
Organism: Phascolarctos cinereus; assembly: GCF_003287225.1. Lineage (NCBI taxonomy): Eukaryota > Metazoa > Chordata > Mammalia > Diprotodontia > Phascolarctidae > Phascolarctos > Phascolarctos cinereus. The sequence goes on from NW_027556098.1 coordinate 13,365,610, forward strand.
TTTTTGCTAATCACTGATCGTATATGGCTAATATGTTTTTCACGATTTTACATGTATAATGGATATCATTTTGCTTACTTTTTCAATGGATGGGGGAAGGGCTGGAGGGAAGGAATTTGGAACTCAAAAAATAAATGTTACAAAATAAACATAATTTTAAAATAATTTTAAAAAGACCTTATCATGTGTGCTAAGTGACCCTTAATGAAAAACATATTGGGTGGGTCTTGTGAGCTATAGTCTTAGGACCCGGACTGATAGGGTAACAATAAAAACTGAGAGTAGCAGCCTCCCTCTGGTTATTCTATTTGGGGAGAACACTTGCCACAGGGGGAGTGCTACTTTGGAATTTTAATCTATGATAAATATTTTGTCCCTTTTCAAGTACCTACTAGAAAAATCCTTTATCCAGAAATCTTTCTTAAATTCTCTAATATGGCAGGGATCCCCTAAGGAAGTAGTTTAACTTCTTTGTTTGTTTTAGACTATAATTAGACAATCAGCTTTCTGATGTGTTTCCTTTACAAGCCAGCCCAGTTTTTTTTAACTATTTTTTGGTTGAATGCTTATGTATTTATCAGTCTATTGGGTTACTATCCCCATTATGGATTTATATGAGCATTATGGATGTTGTATACCTAGAATACTATTGTAGAGGGAGAAGAAACACACACTCTAGATGGACACGAATGCAGAGACAATCACTTAATACTGGAAGTAGCTTCAAGGCTCATGAACCTTGGCAGCTGGCTATGAATTCAAGGGAGAGCCAGCCTTGTCAGGCAAAAATTTAGCTTTGTGAGATTTCACTAGGAGGGAAAGAACTCTGAGGCATTGTAATAGCGGAACAGTGAGTAGCCTTGGCCACATGTGTTCCTTACATACCTACCTAACTACCATTGTACACTAAATACTTCCTCTGGGCACTGAATGTACTTACATGCGAACATATTCCAGATTTATAGTAGGAAGTTTTTGTAGCTACTTGTGTATTGGCCAATTATTAAGAGGAAATTACCCAGTGGGGGCTCAAGAACTATAGAAATAGAAGTACAGAACTATAGGGTATCACTTGAACACAAGGTAGCAACCAACTGCTTGCAGTGGATCCAGCCCAGTAGAAGTTACAAGTTAGAGGGAGTAGGCACAGAAAAAAGTTATAATGATAAGAGGAGAGACAGAAGTATGTGGTATCCCTAAACTCAAGGCAAAAAAAGAGAATATCTAGTAGTATCATCCCTTCTTCTTAAGCTTAGTGGATTGTTGGTGATCAAGATTGGAGTAGATGGTTAGGAGGGTTATGCTATTCATGCTAAAACCATCCTGGTTCTTTTCCCCTCTCTCCATTTACTTGAAACTCTGTGAATGTTGTTCATGTGTTTATTGAATACGTCAAAATTGCACTTAGCAAATTGAGGACTTGGGAGGAGTTGCACAGAGCTTTGATCTTTTAGAAATTTTCTTGTATTCAATAGGGAACAAGACCCATGCTGTACAAATGTACTGTATATATTGCAGATCTGATCTACTTTTGGCAGTTTAGTTCACATTTAAGCTTAAAAAAAAACCAAAACAAAATAAAAACAACCCACAGGTATGTTTTTAATTAACAATGCTACATTTCTTAAAGATTATTGTTCCCAATTCTCATGCAAAAAGAAGTAACAGAAGATGATAAATAGCTGGATGGATAGATGATAAATAGCTGGATGGATAGCCCTAATATTGCTCCATCAGTAAGCATATCTTGAATAGACATTCTGTTTTTGAACTGGATTTAGAATGGAATAGGAGGAGGAGAGTGGGATGAACTGCATCTGGGAAACCACATAGGGCTTTTAGTGACCCCAAAATTCTCCCTGAAATGAAGGCTCATCTTTTTAGCACTAATAATCCTTTGCTGATGCTGTATGTCTACAAGCAATACCAGTCTACAAAGAGTTAAAGTTTCAGGTCACCCAAAGGGCAATGGGCAGGGTCATGGGTGGCTAGGCATGGGCTGCAAGATATTTCCAGTGAAGAACTCTTCAAGATGAATAGTATACATCAGAGCGATTTATGATCAGAGAAAGAGCTAAGCTGGTCACTTAGCAAGAGTGAGCAAGAATAGATAGCTTGGAACAGATATGCCATTGGATTCCATACAATAGCAAAAGAACTAGAGAAAGGTTCCCTTATATGTTGGGTGGGTACCCTGAGGAGTACTTACAGGAGAATATGGATAAGAGCTACACAGATTAAAAAAGTGTGCACAAGTTGTCATCAACACGGTTGAAAAAAACCCCCTCACATCCATTAAATCCAAGATTTATTGAAGCAATGGACCACATTAATTTAAGGTTGAAGGTGTAGCATATATGCATTCAGCAGACACTTATAAAATATCTATTACGGGAAGAATATTAAGGATTGACACTAGGTATGAAGCAAACTTTAGATAAAAAAATAATAGTTTCTGACCTGATGGATCTTACAGTCTGGTAGGGAGATATGACACAGTAGCAGACCAGCATAAACCTATAACCCTATTGTTTTTCCTATGAGTAAGCTCAGATCCCAACTCAATGTGACCTCCTTTAGATTTCAAGTCCCAAGATCTTCAAAGCCTAGTTCTCTGAGTGGGGAAGACCGTTGGATTATTGCTCATATTCTTTAGATCCTTTATCTATCTTTAGAAAAGCTAGAGATGATTGTGAAATTGATGCAAATGTGTTTTTGTGCTTGACACCTTAATAGTATTTCTTTTTTTTCTCCTCTCAATATAGTTGCACCTTCCTTTCTCCTTAGCAAATACTTTTCATTCTAGAGAAATCATTCTGGATTTTAAAAAATCAACTATTTCACTGATTTTGTTAATTGTTTAGTTAGAAAATGCAATGCCTCATGTCTAAGTGGTAGAGAGGTTACTTTGTATAAGTAGTATATGGGAATAACTCAGTCAATGGCTCTGTGATGTGGAGATAGGCATATTTCCCAAACAATTGGAACTCAATTGGCTAGGTCAGCATGATGGTGAAGCTATTAATCAATGGAGTGATGAAAAACAGTCAGATTAGTTCTTTGGTGGAGTGTAGTCTAAAACCAGTGGTTGTTGACCTGGATTTTTCATTTTTCAGCTCCGAATTGTTCTGGCATAGGCATAGGCTTAATCTAGCTACTGGTAAATGAAAAAAATCAAGCTGGAGTATATGAGACTAAAGAACTGATCACAGTTCTTCTTTGCTATAGCCACTGTCTATTGCTGAGAGGGATTGTGCTAATGAAACATGTTTTTTATAACATTAAGAATTGCAGAAATCCTTAATATACCACTCTGGGTAAAAATCAAGCCAAAGCTTTCACTGAGTGCTTTACAACCCAAGATTCCATGATTGGCTATTTTTGTCCCTGCTTCTAGTTATCAAATTTCTGTTTTCTTTTGTTGTTTTTCATTACTTAGAATCAGGTTAGAAGCTGTCATGGGGTCATTGAGTCTGACCTCAAACCCAATATAGAGATCTCTTCCATAATATACCTGGAAAACCAGCATTTACCCTCCGCTTGAAGAGCTCAAGTGATGGGGCAACTCACTACCTTATGAGGTAGTTAGTTTCTTCTTTTGGATACTTCTGATCATAAGGAAATTTATTTGTTTGCTTGTTTGTTTGTTTGTTTTTGCTATTGAGTGAAAATCTATAGAGGTAGCAAACATCACTGGTGGATTTGAAGCCAGGACCTCTCATTGGTCCTAGTGCTGCTTTCTGGAGCTGTCCAAAAGAAAAATCTAATTCTTTCCCCAGGTGCTACTCCTTTAAATACATGTCGTCGACAACAACAACTACATCTCCCCTGACTCATGTTTGCTCTAAACTAATGTCTTTAGTTCCTTCACATGGCATTGAATCTTCTCACTATTCTAGTCCTTCCTCCAAGGATTTGCTGCAAGTTTGTTGCTATTCTTTTAAAATGAGTAACTGAGAAGTGAACATAATGCTTCAGATGTATGGTGATGAATGGAAAGCAAAATGAGAGAAGTACCCCCCCTCTTTGTTTTGCATACAGTTATTAATCTAGCATAAGAACAAAGTTATTTTTTGGTTGTCATGTCATACTTTTGACTCATATTGAACTTGCAATCTACTAAAACCCCTGAGCACTCTTTACTGGAGCTATCAACCAAACAATAAATGTACTTGTTAAGTGGCTGGTGGCTAAGTGGATAGAGTGCCGGAACTGGAGTCAGGAAAACTCCACTTCTTGAATTTAAATCTGGCCTCAGACACTTGGTAACTGTGTGACCCTGGGCAAATTATTTAACCCTGTTTACCTCGGTTTCCTCGTCTGTAAAATGAGCTGAAGAAGGAAATGGCGAACAATGCCAAGAAAATCTCTTACAAGGGTCACAAAGAGTAGAACATGACAGAACAACTGAACAATAAAAACTACTATTTACAGCATGGTTGTTCCCCTAGAAATGAGCAAAGTAGGAGTTTAGTAATTATATGTATTATTTCCTGGGAATATGCCATCTTCTTGTTCTTATGATTAATCACAGAATCACAGAACCACGAAATCTCGGCATTGGAAGCACCTCTGAGGCTGTGTAGCACATGTATGACCAAGTTGTCTTCTAACCTATGCTTGAAGACCTCCAATGACCAAGGATAAAGGTATTAGATGGGAGGACAACATGGAAACCTTCAATACCAACTTGCTGGCCTGGTTGTCTATGAAGACTGAAGCCAAGTAAGTGTGCATGGGCAGAAAATGCTTCCTATTAACTCTATTTTAGATTCGTGTCCAAAAATTCTAAGTCTTTTGTGAAGCACTCTAAGATTGACTGAGTCATCCCCAAAGTGCATGCAACAAAAGCAATCATCTTGGATTTAATGGACTCTTTGAAGTGTTTTTTGTTCCTTGTTGTAAATGCTTTTCTTTGAAACTCCTGACTTCCTGTGGTAACCCCTTTCAGTTTGGGCAAGTTTAATCGGGAAGAAGTGTTTTTCTTATATGAAACTGAAATCTCTGTGTGGCAGGGAGGGAATGAAAGGAGCAGGGAAGAAACCCCTAAAAGAGACTTTCTTTATTATTCTTAGAAATTTTGCCAGCCTCAGTTTATTCCAAGCTCCTTAGGATCATATTGAGATCTGGAGGGGTCATTAAAGGCTGGTGAGTACAACCTAGTCATTTCACAGATGAGAGATGCCAGACTTGTCCAGGGTCAAACAGATACAAAGTAATAAAGCAGGAATTCAAAACCTTTGCTTGCTAGCTCCCAATCCAGGACACTTTCTGCTGTATGATATCATAAGTGCCAGAGTTGACATTTGAACCCAGATCCATTGGGTCCCAGATGCAGTGATTACTCTACTGCACTGTTTAGGGAAAAGGAGCTATCAATCATCTTCTAGTTTTCTGTTTCTATGCCCCTAACCCATGTGCCCTCCTTTCCCAACTGACCAACCAGCGTGTTCCTAGAATGCACACTATTATTTAACAAACCAGAAGGCAAATCTTATGTAAAAAGAAATTATGCAAAACATCTCAAAGTCAAATGCAAATAACCTGGATCATCCATTGTTTTGTGAGTTCCCTGCCCCATCGCCTCCTTCCTCTAGGGCAGCTGACTGGGGAGTATAATGTGCACCAGTGGTGATTTATGATATTTTTCCCCCTAAAGGACTGGCAATGAGGGAGGCATAAGCAGAATAATGAAAAAAATGAATGTTCCATCTCTAGAAGTCTATCATACTGGGCTCTTTGCTACTGTTAGCTGCAGGAGGCAGAAACTGAGTAGGCGGTATTTGACAAGGTCCTTGAGTGTATGGCATTGAATCTGTGGGCAGTTTTCTTACCCTGTCTATGTATAGTCACATATATTCATAGGAAACTGGATCTCAGTAAGTGAAAAAGGGCCGTTATTATTTTGTGTTCATCACAAGAGGGATTCTTTTGTGTACTAACTCCTGGTCTGATGGGGCAAAACTGTTATTTTCCCAAAGCCACTGGAGTGTGAGTGGCAGAATATTGCCCCCCTAAAATGTACTCGGTGAAAATATTCATTTTTGCTTTGTGAGTGAAAACTTTGTGGACTCTTTTGGCTGAGTCCAGGTTGATTGTTAAAGGGAGTAGTCCAAAGCCAGGCCTGCATATTTTTAGACCAGCATGGAATCTTATATTGTCCTTGGAGACCGTGCATGAACAGTATGACTGAGGGGTAAAGCTCTCCAGGGAAGACATTTTATTTCACTTGTAGAAGTATGGGAAGGAGGGTTATGCCCTGGTTCTTTTCAGATGCTAGAATTATCCTTGCCAAAATGTAGTTTCCCTAGCAACAAGAGATAGGAGAAAACGCTCATAAATTTTTCCCACCTACTCTCTCTCTCTCTTTTTTAATGCAGTGAAGCAGATGGTTTGGATAATGCAGGTATTACAGATTCTAATTTACTCAGTGTCGATTCAAGGAGCATAAATATTGAAGTGCTTCCCCTCTACAGTTTGCAAAACTACAGCATGAGAACGATTTCAAAGCCAATTGCTTTCCAAAGTTCCAGGTCTCCATATCAATAATCCGAACCAACAGGATGTTGGCAAAGGAGATAGCATCTGAAAGCCCTAGTTCCTTGGCATGTAGAAAGGAGATAGGCAATGGGGAAAAAAGCAGGCTCTGTTGTGTGATAAAAGATAAAAGGATGCATTGCTGTCAGAGAGATAGCTACAATAAAAGCGACAGAGATGTGCGAACCATTGGGGAGCAGAAAAAAAAATCCTTTTTTAGAAAAAAATCCATTCATTGTATGTGGCCATCTAACTTAATATTAGCAAAGATGGCTTTGTCTTCAAGGAGTGTAGGTTACTGAGGTTTTATTTGCATGTATAAACTGGTTTAATTGTTTTCCCATGACTGACTTGGCTATAGGTATAGCTTTTTGTTGTTTTATGTTTCTTTTCTTTATAGCTGATGGTACTTCTGTAAGCATGAAAATATTACTGAAAAGATAAACAAAGCTAGGTAACCTTGAATCTTGTGTAGAAAGAGTGAATGTATAATTTTTGCTAATTGACAGAATAAACTTGGAAAAGCCTTGTTCCTCTCTTCGGAGATTTAATTATTTAAAATGGCTTGTGTTTATACAAAGTAGGTTCTTTTTTGTTTAACGTTTCTAGAGTCTATCACCTTAGTGCATAAGATGATTTTATAAACTCAAAATGCAAAAATGTATCTTCTTAAGGAAAAAAAGTTGGATTTTGAAAATCTGAGTATTTAGTTTAGAGATTCTCATATTCACAACACTTTCCCCCCAGTGGAACATCCTTCTGAGCTGATGTGTGACATAATTAGTTATAGTCAATGCCTTTTCTTTTCCCTGTCTGTCTTGGAAAGTCAGATGCCTAAAGTGAAGTGAATCCTTCATTGATCATAGAAAAATCATACAAAGAACAGCATGGTGTAGCAGAAATAACACTGGTTCTGGAAGCAGAGGACCTGGGTTTAACTCCACACCCCTTGTTCTCTCACCCTTTCCACTTGTCACTCTAATGGCATAACTTGTGTAACCTTGAGCACAAGTAATTTAAACTCCCTGGGCCTCAGTTTCCTTATCTGTCAAAGTATGAGATTAGACTAGAGAGTCCCTGTGGTCACTTCCAGCTTTATATCTATGTATCATCCCTACTGAAAAATAGAATAGCCTAGTGGGAGGGCTCAGTATCATCCATTTTCAGGGGAGAACATGGGTTTTATTGTTCCTGGATAAAGTTCAGCAATATTATGCGAATACAAAATGTTCTAGGAAGCCCAGCAATAGTAAATGTTTCCAAACACATTTCAGAGGTGAATGATGTCTCCCTATTCATTTTCTCAGCTTAACAAGCAACTTTAGACCATGCTCCTAGTCTTGGGCCTTGTTCTCATTCTTATAATTGTGTAGAGATTTTTTATTTCATCATGGAGAGAATGTTACTCAGCTTTGGGTGCTCAATCAATCTATGACTTTTTTTTTTTTAACGTCGAGATGTTGAATCAAACTTAGGGCCAACCTCAGGTCCTATTAATTGCAGGAGACCCTGGGGTTTCTGCACCACACGAACTGTCATTTATTTTTGATTTTATATGTGCATTATTTATCAGGCAGATGATTAAACTAGATGAATAAGATAGAAGAATAAATCCTATAAATGAAATTAGATGGGGACACCCGAGAGCCAGCATCTGAGAAAGCTTTTTGGGAGAGGCTATGTATTTTTCTAAGTGATCAATTTATTTTATTCTACTCAGAGAAGTGAGATTCAGGACTGAAGGCATATGAATTCAGTTCAGTTCTTAATGGCCAGTGATAAGAAAGGTATGGTTGAGGGCACTCAGATTCCTTTTTGGAAACCCCTTTAATTAACAGCTAATGGATGGTTGCTTTTTTCTCTATAGGTAAAATGCAATTTCTATTTTAAGTCCCAATTTGGGCATATTAATTTAATAATATTCCTGATGCGGGACAGGCTGGATTTGTAAGCATAGTTCATTATTTACTGCTCTCAGGAATATGATAATGTAAGATACACCATTTGTCAGGATGAGAGGACAAATACAAAATGCCTATATAACGTATCTTTATCATGTGATCCAAAGTATTTATTCACCATCCTCTCCTTACTCTCTCTTGTCATCTGTGACACAAATCTTTCTTGCTTGGTTTTCTATCCCCTCTGACCCATTGGTCTCTTTCATCATCATCTCCCAATAAGTGAGGGAAACACCCAAAGCTCTGTCCTGCACCCCTCTTTCTTTTCTCACTTTACATTCTTTTCCTTAGAGATCTCTCTCTTGTCAATCCACTCCCATGAGTTAATTTAGCGTCTCTATGAAGATGACTCCAAAATCTAGTGATCCAGCTCTTATTTTTTCCCCTTGAACATTATTTCTTTGCTACCTGCTGAACTTGTGCACTTAAATGTGTTGCCTCAAACTCAACCTATCCAAAACAGAACCCCTATTTCCCCCCAAATTCATCTTTCCAGTCTCCCCCATTTCTGTTGATGGGGCTACCATCCTTTCAGTCACTCAGGTTTGTAAACTTTGAGTCATCCCTAACTCTTTAAAAAATTATCAGCTATTGTATATTTTTAAAAAATTATATTTTCTATCGTATTGTGACTTTAATCATCATAAAAATTTTCATTATGCAAGTATGGCAGTCTTCTATAAGAATTTGAACTTTCTGTCATTTAATTTTTGTTATTGACTTTGTTTTTAAGGTGTATATTACACATATGCACACTATTATATATACAGTAAATTAGAGCTAACCAGGTAGTGACAAAATTGTTCCATATGGATTCCTCTCCCACTAGATCCCTGTCCAGTTAGCTGCCAAATACTGTTGGGCCATACTGTCTCTTACATTTGTCCATTTCTTTTCATTCATACAGCCTTTGCATTAATGCAGGCCCTTATAAATTCTTGCCTGGATTTATTGCCATAGTTTCCAGTTGCTTTTTCTGCCTCTTGTCTCTCCCATCTACAGTCCATTCTCTATACACTGATATTCCTAAAACATTTATCTGACCATGTCTCCCTCTCCTTGCCCTCTGCCTTAAAATTTTTCAGAGTTTCTCTATGGTTTCTAGAATAAAATACAAAAAAATTCTCAGCCTGGCATTTAAAGTCCTTCGAAATGTGATTCTCACTAACCTGTTCGATCTTGTTTTATATTATTCCCCTTCAAGTTTCTCTATCCCAGTCAGACTTGCTTGCTGTCCCTTTTACATGATATCTTCTTTCTTGTCTCCATGTACTAGTGGTCCCCCAGCCTAGAATGTCCTCTTTTCTCACATCTGCCTCATCGAATCTCTAGTTTCCTTCAAAGCACTTTCCAGGTGCCAATTTACATGAAACTTTTCCTGATCCTATCCAATTATTAGCACTTTTTGTTGTGGTATATATTTTTGTATATATTTTGCATTTACTTGCTTGTATACATGCTCTATCTCCTTAGTACAATGTGAGTTTTTTGAGGCCTTTACCTATTTCATTCTCTTCTTTGTATCTTCAACTTCAAGCACAGTGCCTCACTCACAACGGGCACTTAACTATTGAAATAATAGTTTATACCACTTCTTCTATGCAAGTCTTTTTTACTGATATGCTGTAACCTACTTAAACCCACTGTGCATCTCCCGTTGGGGTAATGATGAATTTTGATTCATTTGAGATAATGATGTTCCATGGTTCCTAGACAATATGGGGATTAAAAAGATGGGCTTTGGCAACAGGAAGCAGCTTTGGAATCATTGAAAACACAGTGAAATTTTCCAATTGTAAACCAGGCTAGTCTACTCCTCCTTTCAACCCTGGGCTTTGTTCTTTATTCACCTGTAGTGTCTATCCAAGATACTGGTAAATTAACTCTATGGGCTATGCACTTTACTATACGTTATAATCTTAGCAGTATGCATTTTTCATAAGCTTGGTTTTTCCTGGGTGGATTGCTAGTCCAGTCTCTTTTGAATGGCTAAATGGAAGCTAGGACTATTTTTGGAGATAGATGTAATTAGCACAGATTCACCTGTAAATAGAATGATGGAGAATCTCATCACCTTAAAGTAACATTTCCACATAAACTCTTGACAGGGTGTCTACCAAATGGAGTATGGATAGTAATTATTTTGAAAATGTTATTATTATTTGGATAGATCTATGAGCTCATTAATATAGATATTCCCATACATGGGAGTCATCTTGGTGTATTGGAAAGAGCATTAGCCTTGCAGTCAGAAGACCTATTCCTTATTACCTGTGTAACTTTGAACAAGTCATTTAATCTCTCTGAGGCAATATTAGACGACTGTTACTACCTGGCTATTTCAACACCTTGCTACTTTCTCTCCTTCCCAACCTGCTTTTGACCCTAGGTACTGCCCCTGGGATGCTAGGCTCAATAGGTGAGCTTTTTCTTTATCTGCCCCTGAACTACAGCCACCTCTAAACGATGCTGTCTCTACTCTGTGGCTTTTATCTCCATTTTCCTCAGCCTGAACTTTGGACTTTGCCCCTGGGATGCTGGGCTCTGATAGATGATTATTTGCTTAATTTTGCCTGGAACCAAGTGTCCACACTACTTCCTGGACATCTACACACCATACCAGCACGTCACCAGTTCGCCTTGATGTGTTCTCCTCCCCCATTAGAACATAAACTTCTTGAGGGCTAGGACTGTCTCGCTTGCTTGTAATTATATCTCCAGTTCTTAGCAGTTGGCACCTAGTGGAGTCTTAGTACCTAGCACATAGTAAGTGCTTAATAAATGTTCTTTCTCTCTCTTTTTTTTCCTCTCTCCCTTCCTTCTGTCTCTTTTTCCTCTCCCTCCACTTTTCCCCCTCTCTCTCCCTCTCTCTCTTCCCTCTCCCTCTCTTTCCTCCCCCCTCTTCTTTTCTCCCCCTTCTCCCCCCCCCCATTGCTCCATTGGTGTGGGGATGGACCTAATATGCTGAAGCCCCTCTTCTATCTAGTTACATTTTGAGGGCACTAATGAAACACTTGAACTATCCATTTGTTATCCTTCATTCATACCACATGACTGCCACACCTTCCAATTATGCAGATATCTCCCTTCCTGAGCATAGCTCATTACTGGAAATATTCTGCAGGACTTGTGCTCACCCTACTTCTATCCAGTGATCTTTTAGTTACCTATAACTTAAATTCCACAAAGATTGGCACCCTAAAATTCACAAACATAGAGGATCATCTGGGAGAATGTTGGTGCTGAAAAGATGGGCTTTTGCATCAAGGAGTAGCTGAGTATCATTTAGAACACTGCACTTTTCTAAATTCAATCCACCTCACTCTCTTCTTTCTATTTTATTCAATCTAATTGACTGTCTATCAGTAGTACCTTTCCTCAGGTATGTAATGATTGATCTACTTAGTTATATGGATTGGCTATCCAACTGTATAACTGGACAATAGACATTTTTATCCATTTAGCTTTTTTTTCCTGGATAGATGGTTAAGCTGTTCTCTTTTTAAAAATCATGGAGGTTCTGTAATGTTCTAGGGATTTATTGATCAGCATGAAATCATTTGCAAACAGGGACCTCCTTTCTCCAAGCAATCTGTCTTCTATTTGAACTTTGTACAAGACATACTCCACAAGAGTGGCATACATCTTTGGCAAGATCACATCTCTCTGTTTTAATCCCTTATTTGTAATTAATAATCATAGTATCATTCAGCAGAGTCATTTCTGTGGTTGTATAAATCAAGGAAACCTTTTATGTTCTTATACATATTGCTATTATGGCAAAATCTAAAACAATCTTGTATTCAGACAATGACTGTGTGAGGAAAGTGTGTCTGTGATGACCCACATGAAGGAACCTCTCCATTTACAGACTGGTATATTTCTCTGGAAATGGTCACGCTGACTCTAAGCAATTTGTAAAATGATTCAGAACCATTCAATACCATTTGGACTATTAGCTCTGATTTATGATAAATAGAATGAAAAAAAAACCTTTTGCAAGTGGGAAGCATCTTATTTATCTCTTCCTACTTTTCAAATTCATCAAAACAACTATTCTAAAGCTTGAAAATCTAAATACGTTCCTCTTAAAAATGCATTTTGTTTATATGAAGTCAGAGATAACTCGATACTTACATTGTAAATAGACCCTTTTCAAAGTATGTTGACATGTCAGCTGGTATCCTCGAATAACTTTCCCTATTTTAGCAATACTGTTTTAGTTGTACAAATTGTCATTTTAAAAAAGATATGGATATTAACATCAAATTATGGAATCTCAGATTTGAAAGGGCTCTCAAAGTTCATCTAGTCCAACTCTTACAACACAACAAGTAGTAGTTCAGGCTCAAACATGCTAATTGATGGGAACTTCCTGTCTAATTAGATAATCAATTACATTTTTACGCAGCTAAAATGGCTTGAGACTTCTTTCTTCCTTAATTGCCTAGAGAATCCTAGAACATAAAGACCTGATATGTTACTCCTTCAATTAAGGAACCACTTAGAAGAAGAGAAAGCTCATGACACCTGGGCATCAGCAGGATCTTTTTTACCCTACTGCCCTTAAGCCAGAAACCTATATCACAGAGCCCCAAGTACCTGCTCCTTTAATTAAGGACACAGCAGACCTGGACAAGAAGCCTTTAGGCAGCACACCCACTAAAGCACAAACTTCTAAATTCTGCCTTTAGCTCTGGGAAGAATTAACTGTGTAAATCCTCTTTTGCAAATCCTCAGCATTGTTCTTGTTCCCTACTTCCAGTCATCCGGCCTCCTTACGTGAGATGCACATCATTCCTGTGTTGCCTTCCTTTGAATACTCATCCCTATTTTGAGCATCTCTGCTATCTATAAAATTCTGTTATGTTCTTCGGAACCCCAAATCCCTTTATTGTCAAGAAGCTCCCTTACTTTCTTGAACTTTTCAACCATCATTTCTTCTGTCTCCTTGCTTTAATTTAAACTTGCCTGTGCTTTGAGGGCATCCTATCCTGTGTAACCATCTCCACGGCTGTCCAGTCTTTCTCCCATTCTCCGTGCTTCTAGGACCCAGGAAGAAAGGCTATCCATGGACTCTTCCAGACTGTTCCTAAACCAATACCACTTAATGATGTTTCCTTACTTGACAGTTGTGTAGTTTCCTTGTACCACACTGTCCTCATCCTTCTTATTGCTGTTATCTAAGATAATTTGTATGGCTATTCCCTAATTAATGGAAACCCACTTTCTTTCTAATTCTTTGCTACCACAGAGTGTTGCAATAAATATATTTTGCCATATTTTAAGTCTTTTTTTTTTTTAACCTTTCAGGTATATGCCTAGTAATAAGATCACTGGGTCATAGGATACGAACAGTTCAATCATTTTGCTTGCATCATTCCAAATTGATATCCATAAGAATTGGACTAATTAACAGTTCCAACAGTGATTGTTGTTCTTGTCTTCCCACAGCCCTTACAGCATCGATTGCTTTGCTTTTTTAAAAAAAATCTTTGCCAATATACCTAATGCTAGGTGAAATCTCAGAGCGATTTTCATTTGAATTTTTCTTATGATTAGTGAGTTGAAGCATGTTTTTATGTGGTCATTTATAAGTTTCAGTTGTTCTTTTGAAAACTTAACAAAATCATTTGGCCAACTATCTATTAGAGAATGGCTGTTGGTGCTATATATTTATGGCAATTTCATGTATATTTTGGGTTTCGGCTAAATATCTGAGATACTTTATGCAAATATTTCCCTCTTCCATGGTTTCTCTTCTAATTCTTTGTCAATTTTATCTGTGCAAAAGAACTTTCATTTTCAATAGTTTAAATAGTCAAAGTATAGCTAGATTCTGCCAGACTGCTTTCTACTTTTACCAGCAGTTTTTGTTAATTCTAATAGTTGAGATCTTTGGGTTTATCAAACACTACGTTACTACGCTCAGTTGCTTCTGTATATCATGTACTTAATCTGTTCTACTCATCAACTTCTGGATTTCTTACCCAGTAACAAATTTGAGATAGTTTAAGATCTGATACTGCTAGACCCCTTTCTTTCCCATGTTTTTAATTCATTTCCTTGATAATCTTGGCCTTCCCCCCCTCTCAAATGAATTTTGTTATTATTATTTTTTTACCTCAACAAAGTAATAATTTGGTAGTTTACTGGTATGGCACTGAATAAATTAATGTAGGTAGCATTGTTATTTTTATTTTATTGGCTCTGGCCACCCATAAGCTATTAATATCTCTCTAATATTTAGGACTGTATTTGTATAAAGAGTGTTTTGTGGTTGTGTTCATATAGTTCCTGTCTCCAGTTCTTTAAAGGGCTTTTGACATGGAAAGAGATTAGGCTTCCCTTAGCCCCAAAGAGCTGAACCAGCAGCAAATGACTAGAAGTAGAAGTTGTAGGGAGGATAGAGTTTGGTTTGATGTAAGAGAAAAACTACCTTAACAATTTCCAAAAGTGAAATGCATTGTCTCAGGAGGTACTAAGCTCTTCCTTGTTGGATTTTTAAGTAAAGTATAATGGTGTTTTGGCTCGTGCCAAGACCATCTAAAATGGAGTCATTCACATGGAAGATGCTAGAGACCTGCTTCCTGGAGACTGGAGGACTGTAGCATGCATGGTTTTCTGTGTTAGTTGGGAGCAATATTCTTTTACTTTCCATGGCTGGAACCATCTGAACACATTGGGACTTTTCCCTGAGTCTGGGTGAAGGACTCCTTCATTCACAGAAGGTGACACCATGCGGACACCAAAGCACAATGCCTGAGTGCCACCTCTTCTTCCTCCTCTTGCTTAAAGAATGTGTTCCCTGAAAATGGGCCTGGGGTTTTAGTATTTTTCTTTATTATCTTCTGTTATGGTGCAAGGACTGGAGTTTTCTACCTGGGATGTCAAGCTATAGGGAATTGGAAGTTCAGGCATCTGGGCTGGATATTGTAGCCAGCCCAGCAAGGAAGCCCTGAGGAACAAAGGTTGGGGAAGCTTAGGCATTGGGCCTTTGGATTTGTACTTGGTAGAACTGATGTTATATAGGAAGATCATTAAACTGTGAGCCTAATTCCTCTTCTCTTCCCAGAGATTGAGGAGGGCTAGGGGAACATTACGCTCCTGAAGTATTGGGGAAGATGTTTGTTCTTGATATATTTTTGACATAAATATCCCTTTATAAAAGCTAATCTGATATTAAGTGGTTAAATGGACCTGTAGTCATTAGGCACAAGCAATCAGACCTCGAATTGATGGCAAAGAAGAGATTCTTCTACCTCTTCCTCACCCCCATAGGGTACCAGAAAAACCAGGGTCTGTGGTGGTGAGGGCAGGAAGTCTGATAGGCTTTGCCCTCAGACAGTGGGGCCAGAGTTAATTCCTGTTAAGTAAGGACAGATGACTCATGTCAGGGAAATTGTAGGAGGGACCCTTGGAGAAGTACAGGTTCTACTAAATGTCCTCCAAGGTCTCTTCCAACTCTGAAATTCTATCATTCTATCTTTGTATAATCATCACTGGGGGCTTCTTCAAAGTGAGTGATATTTTACCTAACATAAGAGTTTATTGGAGTGGGTCAATCCACAGTTATTACCTGGTGATAACTGCTTTTTCAAATGAAAATTTATTTTGTTGCTTGTCTCCAAGTTCTAGATGCTTCTGGAGGTTATTGTAAAAGATTCGTGGCCTGCATCCTAGTTTTTTTTTTCCATCTTTGCTGATATCTGTAAAAAAGAAACACAAAGATTATTCGGGGGGAGAAGAAGGAAGGAAAAAAAGAAACTCTTAGTGACAGAAGGGGAAAATCCTCCCTGGGAACATTAATTTTCTGTATAGCTTAAGTGATATATAGATGGCAATAAGGAAAGTCAGTTTTGTTGGGTGAAATAGATTCTGTCTGAGTTGTCCAATTAACTAGGTCATATACCATCTGTTTTCATGAAGCTGGCTGTATTGGGAATCAGCCAGGTTTTTTTTAGAGCACTTAACCTGGTTCAGGAAAAAATATCAGGATCAAATGTTTGCTGACAAGAGAGTCTCACTGGAAAGGTACCACTCAGGTCTGGCAGTAGCTTACACATAGTATGAGAAAATCCTGAGAACGCTATAACTTGGAAAAAATCCTCAACAGAAACACATCTGGCATTATTTGTCTATTTACAGAGTCATACTCCTCTCACTCCATGCCTGCACCCCATCCTCTCAAAGAGAAATGACTTATGCAAGTGACCTTTAAGGATGGATAAAATGGAATGAATGTCAGCACTGATTGACAGGATTCAATAATTTATGGAAAAATGCAAAAAATTTTATGTCTGTTTCTATTTTTTCCAATCTTACTTCAATCTAGTCCTTCTGGAAAGCATTTCAGAGGACTATCATTCTTGGGTCTTGTTCAGTAGCGAGGTATTAATAATGATAAATCAATAAGCATTTATTAACTAAGTCTACTATACACCAAGTGTTGTGTTGGCTGTTGAGGATTCAAAGACTAAAAAGAAATGATAATTGTATATGTGTGGAACTTGAAACTCTAATATTGAGAGTGGCTTTTAAGAAAATACTTATAACTTATATGAACTGATGCTGAGTGAATGAGCAGAATCAGGAGAACATTGTACACAGCAACAGCCACATTGTGTGATGACTGATTTAGATAGACTTGGCTTTTCTCAGCAATGCAAGGATCTGATACAACTCCAAAAGACTCATGATAGAAAATGCTATCCACTTCCAGAGAAAGAGCTATGGAGTCTGAATGCAGACAGACGCATACTATTTGCTTTCTTTTTCTTTTGTTGTTTTGTTTTATTTCTTCTTTCTCATCGTTCCTCCCAATAGTTCTAATTCTTCTATATATTATGACTATGTGAAAATATGCTTAATACGAATGTATAAATAGAGCCTATATCAGATTACATGCTGTCTTGGGAAGGGGGGAGAAGAGGGAGAGGGGAAATTTAAAAACTCAAGATCTTATGGAAGTGAAAGTTGAAAACTAAAAAAAATAAATTATTTAAATAAATAAAAAATACTTATAACATCTGAAGGGGGTGAAAAGTACTATGCCAATCTTATACACAAAGATGTTAAAATTGGAAAGATAAATATGAGGAGGAGGATTAATTACCTTTTATTCAATAGTAATTAGAAACAGTAAATAGGTTCACAGTAGTTTTGAGGTCAATGCAACCTTGGACAATATCTAATTCAACTCCTTTGTTTTATAACACTTTAATAAATGTTCATTTACTTATTTTTAATTGAAGAGAACTGTGGCCCATATAGATTGTGACTTGTTTATGGTCATATAGCTTAGTTGATCAGAGAATTGTAGATGTTAACTGGAAGGGGCCTCAGACTTCCTTGTGAACAAGGACTGTTTTATTCTTTGTACTTGTATTGCTAGCACCTAGTAGGTGCTGCCTGCTCCATAGTAGGTGTTTAATAAATACTTACTGATCAATATATTCATCCTGATTTTACAGATAAGAAAACAGAGATCTAGGAAGACTGAATCATATTTCCACTGTAACACAGGCAGTGGGTATCAAAGGCAGGATTTAAAGGCAGGTCTTTTAATCGCAGTGGAATAACTATGACTCCCAGACTATCACTTTGCCCACTATCCCTTGTTCTGAGTACTTGTGCATACATTACTGCAGGAATTTTCCAAGGAGTTGACTTGAGAAACTTACAATTTATCAGGGAATGAATAAAATGAAACAGTTAATTGACATACAAGTGGTCATGCCATAGAGTATAGCCCTTGTTTATACATTAGAAATAATAAACCAACGTCTGCTTTCCCCATCTCTTTCCATTATCCTAATCATTGATTTATCCCCCAACTTTTTCAGCTTCTTAGTCAGACATTTTGGGTCAATTTAATTTTTCAACAAGCATTTACTATGCGTAAGACTGTTCTAGATATAGGGGACACAAAGACAAAAATGAGCTTACATTATATAGAGGAAGAAGGGGTAGGGATCCTACATGTACAGAGATAAATACAAAGTAGTTTCAAGAGAGAGGGAGAAGGAGAGAGAAGTAATGAGAGAGAGAGAGAGAGAGAGAGAGAGAGAGAGAGAGAGAGAGAGAGAGAGACAGAGAGAGAGAGACAGAGAGAGAGACAGAGAGACAGAGAGTGAAAGAGAGAGAAGAAGAAGAAGAAGAAGAAGAAGAAGAAGAAGAAGAAGAAGAAGGAGAAGAAGAAGAAGAAGAAGAAGAAGAAGAAGAAGAAGAAGAAGAAGAAGAAGAAGAAGAAGAAGAAGAAGAAGAAGAAGAAGAAGAAGGAGGAGGAGGAGGAGGAGGAGGAGGAAGAGGAAGGAGAAGGAGGGAGGAAGGGAGGGAGGCAAGGGGGAGAACTCACCAGTGACTGAGGTAGTGATGGTAGCGATGGGAGGAAAGGCTTCCTGTAAGAACTGGCACCTGAGTTGAGCCTTGGAGTGCAGCTGAGGGGACCAGTGAGTGAATTCCTGAAGTGGATAGACATCCTTTGCAAGGGCAGCAGGAGATAGAATGTTGAGTGCAGAAACCAGCTAGTAGGCCAATATGTCTAAAATATAAAATGTGTGAATTATATGTCAAAAGCTAGATAGGAATTTTATTATTTATTCCTAGGAATAATTTGGATAGTCCATTTACTACCTTTCATTACTGTTATATGATCAATCCAACATATCTTTAAAAATGCAAATGTATGTAGAAATAATAATAATGGCTAACATAGAATAATTACTATGCACCAGGAATTGTGCTAAGTTCTTTACAAATATTATCCCACTAGATGCTCATGACCCCGGAAGGTAGGTGCTAATATTATCTTCATTTTTACAGTTGAAGAAACTGAGCCAAATTGAGGTGAAGGGGCTTGCCTGAGTTCATATGGCTAGTAAGTGCCAGTGGCCAGATTTGTACTCTGGTCTTCCCAGCTCTATTCACTCGGCCACCTAGCTGCCTCCAATACACACATACATAAACATATACACACATATACAATATATATCAATACAGAAATTTATACCACAGGCATATGGAGGCAATTTATATTGTTGTTCAGTTGTTTTAGTTGTGTTTGCCTCTTTGTGGCCCCATTTATGGTTTTCTTGGCAAAGAACAGCTTGCTATTTCTTTCTACACCTCATTTTACAGGTGAGGAAACAGAGGCAAACAAGGTGAAATGACTTGGCCATGGTCACACAGCTAGTAAGTATCTGAAGTCAAATTTGAACTTGGGTCTTCCAGACTCCAAGTCTGACACTCTGTCCACTGCTCCACCTAGCTGGCTAGTAATTCATATACCTGTACCCTTATAAAGAAATGGATATAAGTCCTAAGAGTTTGGGAAAGTACATGAAATGGAGGGACTAATTGAAATAAAGCTAATTTGAACTATTGTACTTTGGAAAGGCTTCAAAATGGTGATGAGACTTGAACAGTGATTTGGAGGCAAGGAGGACCATAGACTATGATAGAGGGGAGTAGGGAGAATATTTTGGAAAGTGGAATGGATAGGATGTGGTTGTTACATACAATACTTTTCTCTTGTCTCAGAAAGCAGAAAATGGTGGTGGTTACGAGACAAGGTTTGGCCCATTTGCTGAGTGGGAATATGCTACTGCTCTTTAGTTTTCTAATTCTGTGAGGTCCAATGACTTTTCTCCATAATGAGGCCCATTACCCAATTACATTTGGCTAATTGAATTGAATTCATTCCACTATCACATTTGAATATATTATAAATTTACCTCCACTTGGTTCTGCAATACTAGGTCCCACACAGCAGTTAGTTAAAAAGCAAATTTATTTACTTTGGCCCTGAAAAGACAGGGAGGCCAGTTTTTGACTAAATATATTGAATCAAAGCCCACCAAAGTCTTAAGAAACATGGATTAATTTTGTTAGCATGTTTTCCTTTTACCTGCACATGGAAAGAGTGAGGGTTGCAACATTTTGTGGTCCCTAATGCAAATAATTACATTAATATTTCCCAACGTAAATACATAGGTTTAAAAAATATTTCCCTCTGTGATCCCAATGAAAATTTTATAGGCCTCTGGAGCAGCCTCCTAATGTAGAAGTGGAAAACATATGAAGTCGAAACAGTTCGGAGACAGTGGGAGGCAGAGCAAGAACCCTTTTATGGAGAGGTCAGGGTTATATGTTTGCCTGGCAGCAGAGCTGGATTTGGGGATCTCAGCTAAAATGTCTCAATCTGTTCCCTCTTAAAGGGCTTTCTAGCTGTGTCTGATAGCCCCCAAAGCTTTATAAAATAGGTTCAGAATTAGCTCTTAGAGATAATGGTTATTTAAATGGTGCTTTGTGTTAGTTGAGGTGGGTCCTCTAGCCATGCTGAATGTGATTCTGTCTTCTCTTTTGCCATTCCTCTACTTTGATCTCCAATGAAAGCTTTGAAGTTGAACTCATCTTTTGATTTTTATGCATGGGTTCTCAAATATTTGTTTGATTCCTTGGAAGAGGCAAAAAGGCTTATATTCCTTTTGTGCCTGTTTTTCTTTTCTTCTGGAAAGTTTATATACAGTTGTCTTAATTCTGATCTCTTCCACACAGGGTGGGCAAAGCCCCCTTTGAAGGCAGTGGAAGCCTAGTGTGGGAGGGAGATTAAGGGCTGTGTGGAAAAGATCTAACTGCATAGGAGTTCTTTCCTATGTTTGATCTTTTTTTTTTTTTAAGTCTCAATCAACTTTTAAAAATGCAGCTATCAATTACTATGTTATCTTGAGCAGACCTGGAAGCCTTTCAGTGTAGCGGAAAACAGACCCAGACACTGTGACAAATCAAAGCCATTTGAATAGTGGTGGCTGGAAATGTGTGGTTTTGAAATATTTGTGTGGACTTAGAAATCATCCTTTGTGATACAATAGAAGTCTGTCATAACACAGTTCTTGTTACAAGAATTTAAAATTGTCTCAGGTCAAAACATACTCCTATGTCCACATGAATCTGTCATATCTCACTGTTGTGGATATTTCCACAGTTCCTGACCTTGTCCTCCCAAAATTTGCCATAGCAGGGGTAAGTACAGCCAATGAAGCAGCTAGCTGGTGCTGTGGGCCAGCACTGGGCCAGGAGTCAGGAAAACTTATCTTCCTGAGTTCAAGTCTGGCTTCATATACTTCCTAGCTATGTGACCCTGGGCAAGTCATTTCACCCTGCTTGCCTCAGTTGCCTCATCTGAAAAAAATGAACTGGAAAAGGAAACGGGAAACCACTCCAGTATCTGCCAAGAAAACCTCAAATGGGGTCACAAGGAGTTGGACGTGACTGAAAACAACAGAACGGCAATGATGTACGTACAATGTGTTTCATTGTATTCTTTTGATATATGAGGATCTCTGGCTCTTACACTGTTTTTTTTTTTCATATACATATATACACATAGACACATTCTATACACATACACACAAGTGTAATGACACACTTAATTATTCTCATACTTATTTGTTCATCAATTATTGCTGTCTAATTATGGCCACCGTGTATGCCAAAATATCTTTCTTGAAATCAATCAATATAACATTTAATAAGTGCCTACCATGTGGCAGGTGCACTGCGCTAAGCACTGGGAATACAAGAACAGGCAAAAGACAGTCGTCCCCTCAGGGAGCTTACAATCTAATGGGGAAGACAACATACAAACAAATGTATACAAGGCAAGCTGTGTATAGGATACATAAGAAATAATTAAGAGGGGGAAGGTACTGGAATTTAAAGGGGTTGGGGAAGGCTTCTTGTAGAATATGGGATTTTTAGTTGGGACCTAAAGGAAGACAGGGTGGCCAGTCTTCAGAATAAAGGAAGGAAAAGCGTTCTAGGCATGTAGGATAGCCAGAGAAAATGCCTGGGGCCAAGAGAAATATAATTGTAGTCATAAAAGAAAGATAAAAATAATAACTAAAAAAGTTAACTTATGAGGGAGGGGGTCAATCTGGGTTTCCTAAGCTGTTGTGAGAAAGGGATGGATTGAAGGATTTAGAGCTGAAAGAGATTTTAAAGATCTTCCAGGTCAGCCCCCTCATTTTACAGCTAAAGAAAATGAAGCCCAAAGAGTTAAGTGACTTGGTTACACAGGTAGTAGGTAAAGCACTAGCTGGTAGTCAGAGGACCTGTGTTCAAATTCTGCCTCTGTCTTTTACTTTGAACAAATCACCACTCCCATATACAGCCATTTAGTGAAAAGGGCAGAAAAATAATTTTTATGAAAAGAAAAAAAAATTAAGCCAATTGGTAAATTATGTAAGGTATTGTTGCCTCATTCATAGTTGAACAGTTTGATTCCTAAAAGGAATATTAAAAGAACTATGATTTATTTAAAAAATAAAATGTATGCATATAGGTAATTTTCAGATAGGATTTGAGCAGTTTGGTGTAAAAAATGGACTGTGACGTAAACATAAAGGCTTAAATAACATTTTGAAGGCTGTAGGATGATGCTTTGTTTATGAACAGTTTTATACTTAAAGAGGCAGAGAAAAAACCTATATTTATTAACTACTCATACCATCAGAGTATGAAAAAACAGTTTTAAGAACACAGAATATAGTGAAAGATTGGAAAGCTGCAGGTCTTTGTGATGGTCCAGCTCATTTATACACAACTGTTTTAAAACTCAAGAGGATAAAACTTTGAAAAACTCAGATAAATAATTGAAGACTGAGGAATGATTGGGTAAGAATTGGTGATTTCACAGTGGAAATTTGCTGAGTTGTTACCCCATGAGTGAAACGTGAGTTGATGATTGGTGCAGTGGACAGAACATTAGGCCTGGAGTCAGGAAGTCTTAAGTTCAAATGTGACCTCAGACATTTACTGGGCAAGTCAACCTCTGTTTGCCTCAGTTTCCTCATCTGTAACATGGGGTTAATAATAGTTCCTACCTTGCAGGGCTGTTGTGAGAATCAAATGAGATAATAATTGTAAGGCCTTAGCATGTAGTCCTTGGCAGAGAGTATATATTATATAAATGTTAGCTATTATTATTCATTATTATTATTATTATTGTTGTTATAACTACTAGAAAACTGACTTAAGCAATTGATGATAAAGGAGGCCAGAGGGAGACGAGAGGCTAAATCTAAGTCTGTCAAACATGAGGAGAGAAAGACTAAGGGGTGGAATTAAAATGTAGCTCTGTAAAAACTTTTTTTTGGGGGGGTTAAGCAATGGGGTCAAGTGACTTGCCCAGGGTCACACAGCTAGTAAATATTATGTGTCTGAGGCTGGATTTGAACTCAAGTCCTCCTGAATCCAGGGCCGGTGCTCTATCCACTGAGCCACCCAGCTGCCCCACATAAGAACTTTTTAAAGGAACAAAGCAAGAGTGGTCAGATGAGCTGAATAAAGAGTGCACTTGTTAGGCTTATTGGAAGCTTATAGGAAGAAAGCTATTGCCTTCCAGCATCATCTACAACAGGGATTCTTAAATTTTGTGTATATGCCTTGGTCCCTTTTGGCTATCTGGTAAAACTTATGGATTCCTTAGAATAATATTTTTAAATGAATAATATAAAATATAGTATATAGGATTATATAAGGAAACAAGTTATATTAAAATTATAATTATCAAAGTTAAAAAAAAAATTCAGGGAAACTAAGTTACAAACCCCTAACCTAGAGCTTAATAGAGAATAAACTTCTTTAGCTGCCTCTGGTTTGCTAGATAAAGCAGAAAGAGGAATGATAAGCTGTGCAGCTGCTTTGCTGTGTAAGAAGAGGTTCATCTGGTTTGCCTTATCCAGGAGTTAACCTGAACAGTTTTTCTGTGAGCTTTGTTCTGATTGGATGTCATAGAATCCTATTGATTGAATAACTGGCTGGATTGGCATATAGATTCCAGATATAACTAGCTTAATGTGCTTTTCAGTTCTCTGACTAAAAGGTACCTATCAGGTATCCAATAACATAATACTTCTCCAATGTTGTTTTAAGTATGATTGGATGTTGAAAAAGATTGTAAATGCTACATAGGTACAAAAATAAAAGAGAAGAGGATTCACCCAGATGGAGAACAGTGGGGATCTGTAGACTAGGCTTCCATATGGTACAGATGATCCTTGTAAGCTCCTTGAGGGCAGAAACTGTCTTTTACCTTTTTTTTGTGTCCCCACACAGTGGCTTAGCACAGTGCCTGGAAAATAGTGGGTGCTTAATAAATGTTTATTGAATGAGTGATTGAATGGACTAATACCATCATCAAACTCTGAAGTCCAGTTTTGAGTTGCTCCTAGCACAAGGGTTTTCCTATCTCATGTGTGTTTTTCTGTCACATGTCTGTTGTACATGCCCATTCTACCCTACAGATATTGAGTATTTTGATGAGAGTGGATTGTGAGATGTTTATTTTCCTGTTATTCTGGAAAGCATCAGAAAAGCTAATTCGATTTATTTAAGGCTTTAAGACAGGAGAACAGATTAGTATGCCAGTTCTCCTAGGGAATTTATTTGCATTTTAACAGAAGACCTTAACCCACCGGAATGGTAAAATCTAAAAGGAGGTTATTTTGGGTGTGGGGCCTTCTTGGTCTCCTTAAATTATACCACATTGACAGCTGCCCATGGGACCAGCTTGCAAGATTAGTCCAGACTGTGTAAGAAATCTTAAGACAATTCAGTTTTCTGTAAATTAGGTATCTTAGCATTGATGTGTTGAGGTTAGCAGGGTGAATTTTGGAAATGAGTGCTCCAGGCCAATAAGCAACCACCTAATTAGCACTCGATGAGTAGAAAGTTCTCACCCATTATGGCTGAGTAATTTCTTTATTTAATGCTTTGATAGAAGTAAATTTCTTTCTTAGGCCAATAATAGAAGAACAAGAGACAAATGATTATTTAAGAAGTTTGTACTGGGGAGCCTTGCTGCTGTTGTTCAGTTGTTTTCAGTTGTGTCTGACTCTTTGTGACCCCATTTGGGATTTTCTTGGCAAAGATATTGAAGTAGTCCAGGAGAACATGGTACGCAGTATCAGTAATATTGTATGCTATTCTCAGCAACACGTCAATCCAAGACAATCCTAAAGGACTGATGATGAAAAATGCTATCCATCTCCAGAAAAGAACTGATGTAGTCTGAATGCAGATTAAAGAATACTGTTTTTCACTTTTTTTGTGGTTCTTTTTTCTTTTGGTCTGTGTCTTCTTTCACAACATGACTAATATGGAAATGATTACACATGTATAACCTATATCAAATTGTTTACTGTCTCAGGGAGAGAAAGCAGGTGAGGTGAGTGAGGGAGGAGAAAATTTGGAATTCAAAATTTAAAAAAAAGAATAATAAAATTATATTTATAAGTAATTGGGAAAAAGTAAAATATTTTTAAAAAAAGACATAGGAGTGGTTTCCATTTCCTTCTCCAGCTCATTTTATAGATGAGGAAACTGAGGCAAACAGGGTTAACGGTTAAGCAACTTGCCAAGGTCACATAGCTGGTAATTGTCTAAGGTCAGGTTTGAACTCTGGAAGAGGAGCCTTCTGACTCCAGGCCAGGCTCCCTAGCCATTGTACCACCTAACTGCCTTGGGGAAGCAACACTGGGTGCTAAAGATAGCAGTGGTACGCTATGCTGGTGTTAGCATGAATTGGCATTCCTGGATTTGCTGTAGCCATCAAAATGATCTTCATAAAGTATTTAGTGGCTCCCTATTACCTCCAGGATCAAATGTAAAATACTCTGGCTTTTAAAGCCCTTCATAATCCAGCCTCTTCCTGCCTTCCCAGTCTTCTCACACTTTTCTCCCTCCTACAGATTCTATGATCCAGGAACATTGGCCTCCTTGCTGCTTCTGGTGCAAGACCCTCTCCATCTCCTGACCAAACATTTTCTCTGCCCCAGGAAGTCTCTCTGTCTCCCAACTTCCTTGTGGTCTACCTAAAATCCCACTTTCCTACAAGAAGCCTTTCCTGATCTCCTTTAATGTTAGTGCTTTCTTTCTGAGATTATTTCCAGTTAATCCTAGATATATCTTATCTGTGCATAGTCATTGACTGTTGTCTTCCTCATTAGGCTGTGAGCTCCTTGAGAGTAGGGCTGGTTTTTAAGCTATCTTTGCATCCCTAGCATTTAGTACAGTGCGTGGAACATTGTTGTTATTCAATCAATTCAGTCATGTCCGAATCTTCTTGAGTTCATGAACCATATCTTCCATGTGGTTTTCTTGTAAGGTTATTGGAGTGGTTTGCCATTTCCTTCTTCAGTGGATTAAAGCAAATAGAGTTTAAGTGTCTTGCCCAGGATCACATAGTTAGCAAGTGTCTGAGGCTGGATTTGAACCCAGGTCTTCCTTTTTCTAGTTTTCTTTTTTTTGGTTGCATGCCCAATTCATTGATCTGTTCTTTTTCTATATTGTTGATGTAAGGATTTAGAGAAATAAAATTTCCCCTAGTTATTACTTTGGCAGTATCCCATAAATTTTGGTATGTTGTCTCATTGTTGTCATTCTGTTTAATTAAATTATTGATTATTTCTATGATTTGTTCTTTGATGTACTTATTCTTTAAGATTAGATTATTGTTTCCAATTAATTTTTAATCTATCTTTCCACTGCCCTTTGTTGAATATAATTTTTATTTAATTATGATCTGAAAAGAATAAATTTAATATTTCTGCCTTTCTACATTTGATTTTGAGGTTGTATGCCCTAATACATGGTCAATTTTTGTGTAGGTATTATATGCTTCTGAGAAAAAGGCATATTCCTTTCTATTCCCATTCAGTTTTCTCCCAAGGTCTGTCATATCTAACTTTTCTAATATTCTCAGTTTCTTTCTTGTTTATTTTCTGGTTGGATTTATTGAGTTCTGAGAGGGCACAGTTGAGATTCCCCACTAGTATAGTTTTGCTCTCTATTTCTTCCTGTAACTCACTTAACTTCTTTAAGAAATTTGGATGTTATACTACTTGATACATATGTGTTTAGTACTGATATTGCTTCATTATGTATGGTACCTTTTAGTAAGATGTAGTTTCCTTCCTTATCTCTTTTAATCAGGTCTTATTTTTGCTTTTACTTTGTCTGAGATCAGGATTGCTACCCCCTGCTTCTTTTTTTTTTTTCTACTTCAGCTGAAGCATAATAGATTCTGCTCTAGCCCCTTATCTTTATTCTATGTGTGTCTCTCTGCTTCAAATATGTCTCTTGTAAACAACATATTATAGGAATCTTGTTTTTGACCCACTCTGCTATCCAATTCCTTTTCATGGAAGAGTTCATCCCATTCACATTCACAGGTATGATTACTGTGGATTTCCCTCCATCTCATTTTTTCTCCTGTTTTTCCTCTCTCTCTTTTCCTCTCTTCCCTCCTCACCAGTGTTTTGTTTCTGTCTACCACCTCCCCCAATCTACCCTCCGTTCTGCCAGTTCCCCCCTCCCCCACTTCACTTAATCTTCTCCCCCCACCTCTCTGTCAGGTAAGATAGATTTTTATATTCAACTGATCGTGTGTATTATTTCCTCTTTGAGCCAATACTGATGGAAGATTCAAGCATTGCCCATTGCCTGCCCTCTCATCTTCCCCTCTACTGTAATAGGTCTTTAGTGCCTTTTCATGTGAAATAATTTACCCAGTTCTGTCTCTCCCTTCCTTCTGCACCCATCATACTCCTCTTTCTCATCCCTTAATTTTTTTATGTCATTCCCTCAAATTCACCTTATATTCATACCCTCTGTCTATGTATATTCCCTCTAGCTGTCCTATTAGTGGTACCATTTTTAAGAATCACAAGTATCATCTTCCCATGTAGGAATGTAAACAGTTTAGCTATATTGAATTCCTTGTTTTTCTCCCCCCTATTTACCTGTTTATACTTCTCTTGATATTGGAGATTAATTTTTTGGTTTAATTCTGGTCTTCTCCTTATGAAAGCTTGAACTCCTTCTGTTTCATTGAATGACCATTTCCCCCTTTAGGTATTATGCTTAATTTGGCCAGGTAGTAGTCCTAGCTTCTTTGCTTTCTGAAATATCATGATCCATGACCTCTGATCATTTAATGTTGCAGAGCTAAGTCCTGTGTAATCCTGACTGTGGCGTCCTGATGTTTCTTTCTGGCCACTTGCAGTATTTTTTCCTTCACCTAATTCTGATACTTGGCCATGATCCTCAAAGTTTTAATTTGGGATCTCTTTCCTGAAGTGATCAGTGGATTCTCTGGTTCCAGGATATCAGAGCAGTTTTCCTTGATAATTTCTTGAGAGATGCTGTCTAGGTCCTCCTTTTGATTATGGCTTTCAAGTAGTCCAATGATTCTGACATTGTCTCTCCTTGACCTATTTTCCAGGTCAGTTATTTTCCCAATGGGGTATTTTACATTTTCTTTATTTTTTAAATTATTTTGAATTTGTTTGATTGATTCTTATTGTCTTGTAGAGTCATAAGCTTCAACTTGCCAAATTCTAACTTTTAATGAGTTGTTTTCCTCAGTTAACTTTGGTACTTTGTCTTCCATTTGGCCAATTGTACTTTTTAAGGAGCTGTTTTATTCAGTGGATTTTTGTATCTTCTTTTCCATTTTGCCAGTTCTACTTTTTAAGCAGTTGTTTTCTTTTTCCAAGCTGTTAATAATTTCTTTTTTTCATGATTTTCAATTTTTTCTTCTACCTCTCTTACATGACTTTTAAGTTCCTTTTTGAGCTCTTCCATGAGTTCTTTCTGGGCTTAAGACCACTTCCCATTTTTGTTTGGGGCTTTGCCCATAGATGTTTTCACATTGTTGTCCTCTTCTGAGTTTGTGTCTTGGTTTTCCCTGTCACTATAATAAATTTCTATAGTCAGATTATTTGTTGTTGTTTTTTGCTCATCTGTTTTTAGCCTTTTCCCATTCTTTTAAATTTGAGCTCTGCTTCCAGAATGTAAGGGGCACTGTCTTAGACTTCTTGTGCCAAGGGCTACAGGCCTTGGCTGAACCTCAGCTCTTCCTGACTCCAGGCCCAGTGCTATATTCACTGAACCGTCTAGCTACCCTCATGGAACATAGTAGGCACTTAAAAGCTTATTGATTTGACTTGAAGACATTAATGAAATTTTAATTTGGGATCCATACTTTCGAAATTTTTTAATTGAATCTTTTAAAAAAAAATTGGGATCTATATTTTCAGGTAAATTTCCTTGAATTCTATTGAGTTGAACTCAGTAAGCGTTTGTTAAGCATGTGTCCAGAGAATATACAAATATTCAAGTAGATTTGTGATGGCAATCAATTGGGTTGCTACTTAATTAGATTGTTTTGCTCAAGCAACACTTTCCACATGAAGCCTCTCTTGAATCCCTCTTGCAGCTGCCATTGTCCCTCCTTCTAATTTCCTTGCATTTACTCTGTATATACTTTGTACCAGCTTCCCAAAAGAATATAAGCTACCTGAGGGTAATGGCCATTTAATTTTTGTCTTTCCATCCCAATGCCTATAGAGCACGTAATAAGTGCTTGTTAGGTTCATTAATTCTCTTCACGCAGGTCACAGTCCATCTGTGCCTGCCTATTCTGGGAAACTCTTGTCCATTAGTGATCCAAAAACAAACACAAAAAAAACCTCTCCCTGCCCTCAAGAAGCTTATATTCTACTGTATGGAAGCCAAATGTATGGAGAATACAAAATAATCAAGGAGGGAGAGCACTGACAACCGGGGAGATGGTCAGGAAAGGTCTCACCTGGGAGGTGGTACTTGACCTGAAGGAAGTTAAGAATTCTAAAAGAGAATATTCCAGGCCCAAATATGGGGAGATAAAATTTCTGTATGGGAAATAGGAAGCGGTTCAATGTGACTGGAATGTAAGGAGGACAGGAAGAATGACTTCAGCATGAAAATCAGTATGAAAAGAATATCATAGATTCAGAACTGAGAGAGACATTAGGGACCACTTAGGTCACACCCCTTCCCTTTAAGGATGAGGAAACTGAGGCCTAGGGAGGTTAGTGTTCTATTCACTCCAGGCTAAAGGGTAAGTGACTTGCTCAAGGTCATACATACAAATAAGTGGAAGAGATGAGATTTGAACCCAAGTCCGCTGACTCCAGAGCCAGTGCTTTTCCTACTCTGCCACTGAAATTGTGAAAGGCTTTTACTACCAAGCAGAGGACTTGGAATTTTATCCTAGTGTTTCTAGGGAGATAGCAAAGCTTCCTTATCAGCTATATGAGCGACTGTGATTGAAAACCTAACAATTAATTCCATAGATCATTGCTTTATATAAGGATTTATAAACTATAAGTCAATGACTGGAAAATAAAAAGCAAAATGAAATTAAAAAAGAATTGCTCCATAAAAAGAAAGATTAAATGAAAATCCCCTACTGTTATTATAAATAGGATGATAACTTCTTGCCTCAGTTCCCCCACCTTCTTCAACCCAGGCTGCTTTTATTTCTCGAGGTTTTAGGCATTGCTATTATCTAAAAATAATAACATCCAGAATGACTTTTTAGAAGTTTCAAATGCATGGACTCTACTCTTTATGAGAGGCTAGAATGTGAGTTTAATACATTTGTGTCCCTCTGGGTGAACAGACACAGCTCTACGAGGCCCCAGCATGGTATTCATGGTGTGTCTTGGGTTTTGTTTGCCTTACCTGCATGATCAATCACTCAATCATTAAACAGTTATTGAGTACCTGTTAGATGAACAGCACTGTGTTAAGTACTTTGGGTGATATGAAAAAGAATACAACCAATCTCCAGAATGCAAGGAGCCAAAATAGAAGTAGGGAGGATAAACCCATTACTTAACTGACAGAGGGAAGAAAATCCACATTCCAACCTTGCCTCAGTCAGTTATTAGCTGTGTGACCTAGGGTAGGTCACTTTAACTTCTCTCAGCCTCATTTTTCCCATCTTTAAAATGAAGACAATAATAGTACCTACTTCACAGGGTTCTTGTGAGAACCAAATGAAATGTTATGTGTAAATCACTAATAAAAATAGTGTTATTGTTGTTGTTCTTCTCCTTCTCCTCTTCCTCTTTCTCCCTCTTCTCCTTTTCCTTCTTCTTTTCTTCTTCTTATTTTCCATCTTTTTTTCTCCTCCTCCTCCTTTTTTCCCTCTTCTTCCTTCTTTTCCTCCTTCTCCTCCTCCTTCTTTTCCTCCTTTCCCTTTTCCTCCTTCCCCTTTTCCTCTTCCTTCTCCTCCTTCTTCCCCTTTTCCTCCTTCTCCTCCTCCTTCTCCTTCTCCTCATCCTTTATCTCCATCTCCATCTGCTCCTCTTCCTTTTCCTCGTTCTTGACTCCCAGCCTCTTTTCCTCCTCCTTTATTATTATTATTATTATTATTATTATTGTTATTATTACCTGGGTTCCAAAAGCTTGACTATTTTGTACTCCACTTCTTGGCTTCTAAACCCTTGACTCCTTTCTATTCTGGACTTCTATTTCTTTTCTCCTCTTCTAAATCCTTATAGACCCTTAAACTCCAGTGTTACAGGACCAGAACTAGCCATTGTTTCATTTGCATGACTGATTACCCTCATCTTAATGCCATTAAATAACACAGGGCTCTGCTCTCTTCTATGAATTATGGAATGCATAACACATATTTACTCTTCAAGTTGGGGTTTAAAGCTTCTCCCCCCTACATATATGTACATATGTGACAAGCACATGTGCATAGATATGCAAAGTGGATAATGATTTCTCTTTATCTTGAACTCTTTAAACTCTGCGAATGCGATCTACTAGGTAATGATTACTGTATTCCGTAAAGCTCCTTTTACACATTTCCATATTAGTATGCTTAATTTCTTCATTTAAATTAGCTCATGCTACTTTATTACATGTAGAACTGAAATAAAGTGAAATGATCCAGAATATTAATACATAAATATAGCACTGCTTGGGTCACTGCAGCCAAATACTGAGAGAGGTCTTTGGAGAACTGATCTTTCCCACTCACTTTAGGTAAATTGTAGGTAAGCCCCAGGGTGTACATCTCCATATGTGTGGTGGGATAAATAATCACTATAAATGTCTGATAGTCTTAGGCAATTAAAATGATCTCACCCAGATGTTTAAGAAGAGTAAACTGAGGAAAATTTAAGTTCCCCTAAAATCCTGGACTGGAAGAAATTAGTCCCTTGGGGGAAGGGATGCCCAACCATAATATTCCAAGCAGGAAGGACCTCAAGGTCTTTGCAACTAAGCACAAATATTAGTCTCTGAAATGGCATGCCGGTAGAGATTACTTTTGGATAAATCTCTTATGTGCAGAAAGAATAATCAGCAAGAAGATGAAATGACTGACTTTTGGTGATCTGTGAACTCATCAATATGGGGACTCCCTCCAATGAGGCAGATCATACTTCATCCATGCTTTCGGACACCATGTACCTTTGTACATTTTGTTGTTCTTGTGTAGTCATGTCAGTCATATCTGACTCTGTGACCCCATTGGGGCTTTTTTTGGCCAAGATACTGGAGGGGTCTGCCATTTCCTTCTCCAGCTGTATTTATAGATGACAAAACTAAGGCAAACGGGTTTAAGTGACTTGCCCAGGGTCGCACAGCTAGTAAGTGAATAAGACCAGAGTTGATATCATGAAGATGAGTTTCCTGAATTTAGGTCTGGAGTTTCTATCCTCTCTATCTGCTGTGCCACCTTGCTGCCCACTTTTTATCCATACTCTATAGATCTTCTCTTGGTGGTTTATCTAATTCTTTAGAAGGTTGGTTCTAGATTTCTTGATACTACATAAATACCAAAATGGCACTTAGGCAGTTCATGTTTATCTTTCTCAAGACATCACTGGTGTGCATCCTTTTCTAGTCATGTATCTTTCTGATGACATTTTTTTATAACAAATGTTTTAATATGGCCTTTTTTTTCAGTAATTTTTTTTGTCATGTCTGACTCTTTATGACCCTATTTGGGGTTTTCTTGGCAAAGATACTGGAGTGGTTTGCCATTTCCTTCTCCAGCTCATTTTATAGATGAGGAAACTGAAGCAAATGGGGTGAAGTGACTTGCCATGAATCACACATCTAGTAAGTGTCTGAGGCCAAACTTGAACTCAGGAAGATGAGTCTTCCCGACTCCAGGCCCCAGCACTCTATCCGCCGTGCCACCTAGCTATCCTAACCTTTTGTTTTTACCTCATAGTTATTTTGGGGAAAGTTGAACTCTCTCTTATAATAAAGAAAAACAGGCCCCCTAAAATACCCTATTGTGTACAGAGAACTCTTCTGACAAGATAACAACCATTCATTTTTTTAAAAAAGTTGCTTAGAGTTCAGCCTTCTTTGGTGACGTATTCATTTATATTGTTGTTGTTATTGTGTAGGATACACTTCCGTTTCTGCTTCTTTCACTTGGATTGATGATATTGGTAGAATATCATCTTGTCATCAAGGCACTATGCATCTCTCCATTGCTCTGTAGATGAATCACAGCTTTAATTATCCAGGTCTGTGGTATTCTATGATTCACAACCAGATAGTCTATGATTCATGGAAGAATACTGGTGTTAAAAAGATACGTCTTTGCTTCAAAGAGAATTTGGGGGTCATCACCATTTTGGTCTATACCTGTAATGTCATCAGTGTGGGGAGTTCCCTGATGAAGAAACTGCTTTTCTGTTCTGCTACTTGTTATTTTTTATCTGGGGCACTGAGAGATAAAATAACTAACCTGTGGTCACACAGTCAGTATGAGTCAGAGAAAAGCCTAGAACCCTGGTATTCCTGACTCTAATGACGTCTCTTTCCCTGCTGTGCCATTGGGCACCTTAGAGTCATTAAAAACATTACACAACTTCCCAAATGCAGTCCAGTCTATTCTATTCTCAATAATTAGTATGAACATCTGATAGCCTTAAGCAATAAGAATTTTTAAAAACTATTCAATTCTGGACCATGTTCTGAATCCCTAGACTCTGTTCAGGATATGGATGAATGAGTCTCCCTCATTACTAATGATTGAATGAAAAAAATAGCATTTATTAAATGTTTACTATGTACTAAGCACAATGCTAGGTGTCGAGGATAGAATTTTTTTTAAAAATGAGATAATACCTATTCTCAAGGAGAGCTTATTCTCTATTTGGAGGAGATAAAACATAGGACAGTTCAGCTACAGAACAGATGGAGAAAGCTACAGGTCTTTAGAGTATATCGTTGGGGCATATACCTGTTTAGAGACCTGGAGGGCATAGATGACAATAAGGAAGCAGCGGCAAGGTAGGTGTCACAAGGCTAGGTGGATCTCCTTCTCATTGGAAGGCAATTCTCAGGTTATTGAGCTAGATAGCACAGTGGATAGAGTGTTGGACCTGGAGTCAGTAAGAACTGAGTTTGAAGCCAGCCTCAGACACTTACTAATCTGGGGAAAGTCACTTAATTGCTCTATGCTTCAGTTTCCTCATTTGTAGGATGGGGATGGTAATAGCACCTACTTCCCAGGGTTGTTGTGAGGATCAAATGAAGGTATTCATAAAGTACTTTGCGTATCTTACAGAGCTATATATCCCCTTCCCCTTCGCCTTTCCCTTTCCCCTTCCCTTCTTCCTCTCCCTCTGTCTACACAGGGTATCATACCCTTACCTTTGGGTGCTTTGCTCAAAGAAATGTACATTTTGGTAGCTGAAACTTCGCAAGACGTCTTGGGGTTACAGGCTAGATTTTTTTTCTTAATGACCATGCCTTAAAACCAAATAACTTTGGCTCTCATTGATTGGCCAACAATAGGGCCCAGCCCAAGGCCACAGGGTCATTATGTGGGCCCTGATTGCTCAGAGTAAATGTAAACAGCATCCTTTTTCTAGAAAAAAGGGTCATCTTGAAACCTTCCTTTCACAAGGTTTTGCTACCGTGGCAACAGAGGTCTATATTCACTTACTAGTGGCTAATGATGAGATAAGTATATTGTAGTGGCAGTACCAAACTCTTCTGAGAACAGCATGGGAGGGGTGTACTAACAGCAGAGACCACATTCTGTACTCAGGCATCCATCTGGATCCAAGGGAGAACTCTACATGAGGATGGAGGAGGTTATTTTTTTTTTAACTTGGTGTATAATGAGTAATTAGCTTTACATTTTGAACATTTTCAAAAAGAGTAATTGTCTGAAGAGTAAAATAAGTATTCTATCCAGGCAAGGAGAACTTGTTCCCACAGGGTATGTACACTAATCTTTCCCCCCTAATTAGGGCAGTATCTGGAATACTAATGGTAATAGTAGCAATGTTAATACGAATAACTAGCATTTATATAGTTTGTTAAGGTTTACAAAGAATATTACAAATATTCTCATTTGATCCTCACAACAACCCTGGTAGGTACGTGCTATTATTAGTCTTCTTTTTACAAATCAGGAAACTAAGGCAGACAGGGGCTAAGTAACTTCCTCAGTGACACACAGATTGTAAGTGTCTGAGTCACATTTGAATTCAGGGCTTCCTGACTCCAGGTCCAGCACCCTATCCACCGTGCCACTCAGTTCCCAGGCTTATTTGTTACATTTTCAAAATATTTAAAACTGGACTTCTCTTCTGGATGACCCAGCTCTATGCCTCTAGATATCCTTTCTCCATGTCCTGGACCAGTGTTTACAGTATGTAGACATTTCAGTCGCTTGAATTTTAGATGCTGACCTTCTGGTCGTTACTTTCTTCTGTTATTTTCTTCTGTTTCCTTATTTTCCTTTTGAATTCCTGGCTTTAGTGTGCTTTCCTAGCAATAACATTTCAGGAAATCTGTTCATTTATTTTTCATGTTTCTATCTGTGTATTTCTACGGTATGTATCACCATGGTACCTAAGTTCTCAGGTAAACACTGACTCAAGTCAATACTTTTTTGACAAGAAAAGTTATTCTTCAGCTCCCTCTCCTTTTAGATGGATTTTGAGAGAGAATGTGTGTGTGTGTGTGTGTGTGTGTGTGTGTGTGTGTGTGTGTGACTAAGAAGCAGAGGTGGCATTGAGAATATCTTCCTGGATTGTTTATCCCAAGGAGCTGGTACTTGGATGAAGGAAGAAGATGGGAGAAGCAAGAGGCATTGCTCTCTTTTTAGAGTTTAGTGCTACTAGAGTTCAGAAAAGATTTCTGGGGTCCTTGGCAAAGAAATTTCCCCTTGCTTTAGTTTCACCTTGGAACCTAATTATAACAAGACTGTCTTTAGCATACTTCAGTAGGATAATAAGGGGGGCAAACAGTTGTGTCTTTTGTCAAGGCCCTAGTCCCCCAGCTGTTCTAAGGCAGGTTACACTGCCAAAGGCCATGTGCTCCTGCCAGTTCCCAGGGTAGGAGTGAATGAAGGATCTATGGTTTATGTTCTGGGCCTGTTCTATGAATGGATTCCATGTTGAGTTATATAATCTAAACAGCCATGCAAACTGGCATCTATCCAGACTTGAGAGGGGGAAGCAAGGAAGGGCTTGTGCTAGGATTAATGACTGGTATTTTGAGCTGCTTCCCAGCACTGCTTTTAAAATGCTTAATACCATGATTGTGCTCTTGGGCTGCACTGATCCAAAAATAAAGAGGCCACCTACTAATTCCCCCAGCACTGCTTTTCCCCTAATGCCTCCATGGGGAGGGGGGCAGCCAACCCACTAAGGGTCATGTCAACCTGTACAGATTATTTCCATAAAATGGACTAGGATGTTGGTCACAAGGGAATACTTGAGCAGAGTTAGAAGTGATTCTTATTCCTTCCTCTGTAACCTTTGGAGGACATTCAGGAAAACAAAGCAAACACCTCTGCTCTGTGAATGTTTGCAGATGAAGGGAAGGGAAATTATGGCCAAAGCCTCTGTGCTGAAATATGGAGGTATGAAGAGTACAAGGGGTTGCTGATTAGAAGGCTAAGGACCTTTCAAGTCTTTTTTTCTTTTTATAGCATTTAATTGTCCTCACAAAGATTCCTCAAAGAATCAGTCCTTTTTTTTTCCTTCCCCCTAAGCTGTACTGCTGGAAATATTTCCCTGTAGTCAATTCTGGAGCCAAGAGGCCTTACTATGAATATTTCCACTGATTGTGTCTCATCAGCTTTCAAATGTGATGTTTACTACTCTTTGACCCATTTGGCTTTATCTAATATTTTAGTATTTTGGGAGATCGAGAGGGTGTGTCTTTTTGGATCATTCTCATCAGAGTGAGAGTCAATAAGCATTTGTTAAGTACCTACTATGTTTCAAGGCACTGTGCAAAGTGCTGGGGATATTTCTTTTTTACAAGGTATAAGACAGATTTCAAGGAGTACATGATAATATCTCTCTATATTTTCTTCCATTTCACTTGGATGGGTTGGGTAGGGGGGGCGATGAATTAGATAGTCAGTGATTAGGGAGAATGCATATAGAATACCTCCATGAAAAAAAGACTAGACATCTTTGCAGTTAGGTCTAATTGGCAGAGAGTGACCATGGGCTTGTAGAATGGACCAGTAATAGTACCCAAGTAGATAAATCCAAATGCCAAACTGACACATTCTTGGTAAAGGATGCCATTCTTTTCTGAGGCCATGAGGGAACTAATTGCCTTGTTATGGGGCAGCCAGTCTAAAAAGGATTATGATGCAAGGTAGCCTGGGGGACTTCAGCTAAATAGAATACATTAGGAATTTGAAGTATCACTCGGTCTGGGACTTAGTGGCTTTCTTTTATTCACATTTCTAAATACCATACTTTGATTTATTATTTATAAGTTCGTCTGTTACGTTTCACTTCGTAAATAAGCCCTAGAAAATGCTTTCTTGTGATCTGGAGTTTATGGCCGCACTGGACGTAGAAGGGAAAGAGGGAGCTGATGTTAGGCTCCGGTATTAGTGGGGTATTAATAGATGAGAGTTAATTAGGGATCTAGTGAGGCAGTACTTTGAATCTAACATACCAAGCAGGCTTAGGGACCAAAAAGTTTTAGGAATGTTAGTACTGGGAGTTGTCATTTAGGGGTCAGAGAAGGTTTGAAAAGCAGTAAAAACCCCAAAGCCGAAGGGCCTGGTTGTGTAAAGAGGTACTATAGAAAGCAGATGTTTTCTAGTGAAGTCCAAGACCTGGAGATTGGGCTCTTCACGCTACCTCTGTCCACCTACCATGTTGTTTCTGTCTGCTCTTTGATCTGTTTATTTTAATTTTCATTCTTTCACTTTCCTTTGGTATAATTCAAAGCTGCTTATCAGACTCACAACTTGACAATACTTGTTTGCCTGCTACTTCTGATCATTTGCAACCTGATATTATGACCTTACTGGTTGTCTTTCACCTAGGCAATGTGCCTTTGATCTAAGACAGGTCATATGGGATCAGATGGTAGAGGTTCTTCAATGTCATGCCAATGACATCCCCAGCACTTTGTACAGTGCCTTTGACCCTTACCGTAAGAAAACAGGGAACTATGAGAGATTTTTGAATAATGGATAGTCATGATCTTTTAGAATTATGCTCTAGGAAAGGACTCATTAACCTTTTTGTAATATAGACTCCTTTGGAAGTCTGATGGAGCCTGTGGTCCACTTCTCAGAATATTTTAAATGCAGAAAATAAAATATATAGAATGCCAAAGGAAACTAATTTTATTATTGAAATAAAGATATAATTTTCCATCCAAATTCTTAGACTCTTCTAAAATCTATCCATTGACCCCCTTGGGGGGGGGGTCTGTGGAACTCACGTTAAGTACTTTTGCTTTAGGGTGTTTGCTCTGACTTCGATGTATAGGACATACTTGGGATGGGTTGAAGTATGGGTGGCTGGTTGGATGATGGGGCCATTAACAGGAATATTAAAGTTAAGGAAGCAGCAAATTTTGGGAAAAGATGATGTTTAGTTTTGGATGTGTTGAGTTTCAGATTCTAGGGGGAAATCCAGGAAATTGGAAATTTATGTCTGGAGTCTGGAAGAAAGGCTATAACTCTAGCTATAGAGTTGGAAGTCACCCAAACAGAGAGATGTTATTGAAGCCTGGAGAGTAAATAAGATCAACAGTGCTGAGTATAGAGAAGTTCTTTCCCGTAACTGTTGATTTATGCATCTGGACTTGGTTCTTTAACATTAACTCCTCTTTATCTATATGTATACATATATAGATGTATACATACACACATATATACATAAATGCACACACATATATACACATACATGTATATGCATATTCATACGTATATGTACAGTCACATACACACTATTGTTTACCCTGCAATATTGAAAACCCCATTTATGCTACTCTGTTCCTTCCTTTTATTGCAGATTTAGTTTTACTTCACAAGAATCAAACCAACTAGTTTTATTGAGCTTCTGCAAGTATTTTCTCTAGATGCTGGGGTTGCAGCAGAGGAGCAGGAAGACAAGAAAAACTGAATATATTTAGTGGCCTAGTGGAGAGATCTTTTTCTACCTGAGCCCCAAGGAGTAAAACACAATGGTCAGGTAGTCAGCAGAGTGGGGCTGGGCTGGAGAATCAGAGACCTGGGTCAAAGGCCACACAACAATTCTGCAATACAGTAAGTTGAGAGGGAAAGGGAAAAGCCTTTAGGAGCTGGGAATGAAAGAATGGTAATATCTCGCATTTATATAGTGCTTAAAATGAACTCTATGAGGTTGGTAGTACAAACATTATTATTCAATCAATCAATAAACATTTATTAAGCACCTAGTAAGTGCCAGGTGCTGTATTTACAAGTAAGGAACTTGTTCAGTGAGTTTGGACTTGCCCAGTGAGTTTGAGACTTGCCTAGTATTACATAGCTAGTAAATGTCTGAGCCAGGATGCAAGTCTAGGGCCTCTGATACTAAGTTGAGAGTTATTTTCACTACAGTTGGATGCCTCTCCTAGGGGAAGAGAAATAATAATTACCTAGAGTTGAGAAAGTAGTCTGAAACCCCTCTATAGCCTTCTGGTTTCATGGAGGGTGGAGGAGAGGATTAAGACAGCTGGGCCTCCTCACCTCTCTGACAAGATGCCAGATAGCCTCCCTATATATGAAGCACGTTCCCTCTATATGTTGTGAAGTTACTACAGCTAAAGATTGATTTGTTTAACAAAGCTTCTTTTAAACATTCAAAATTCCTTTGAGAAGGGGAAAGTAGTTTTCAATCATCACATCTTAGCGTAAATTAGTTCAAGCAGCTTGATTTCCTCAAAACACTTAGTTGAGATCTATGGCTGAATGGATGGCAGTTTTGATTTGAGAAGGGAGAGGAAAGGGAAAAGAGAGGGAATTTTGGAACATGGGGTATTATAGAAGAACTTCTTGAGCATCGAGAGGGACTGTATAAAGACAAGTGATGTCTAGGCTTTGGGGAATAGGTAGTACCAGAGTGAGGGAGGAGTATAGAAGGAAAGATGCGGTAATGTTAAGACAAAGTGTCCTCTTTTCCTAGCGATAGAGCTAATCAGTTCCTCTTTTGAAAGATGGAGACTTGGACCCAACAATAATGATAATAATAATAATAATAATAATAACAGACTAGGCCATAAACCTGTGATTTCTTTGCTACAGATAAAGAAACTCCCTATGCTAATGTATGTTGACACCTTCTCTGTAACTTAGAGCAGTGGTTCCCAACTGATTTTTTTTCTATGAATCCTTTTCAGCAACAATAAAAAAGTGTTTTGTGACTCCCTCCAGGGTAATTTAATATATTACTTTAAATCTGCAATTATTTACCATTTAAGGTGACATTAAAGAATTTTTAGTCCAAAACCCTTGAACATCAGCAACCCTCCAAAGAGCCCATAGATCACTCAATGGGAATCACCATCCCAGAGTATGTTGGGAGGTTAAATGATTTGTATGTAAGAGGAGGAACCTGAATTCATGTCTTCCTGGTTCTGAGACCAACTCTGTATCAGTTATATCATGCTGACTCTCAATAAGCTAATGTTTATACAACACTTTAATGTTTCCAAAGTTCCTTTGCATATATTGCTTCATTTGACTTGGAATGAAGGGGAATCTCAGCCTTGTCTGGAGAGCCTGAGGTCATAGGGTGAATAGTAGCTAGACTGGGGGGTTAGAAGGACTCTGGCTGCTTCTCAGGCCTTAGGGTCTAAATACTGTATACTTTTTTGCTAAGGGTTTGGAGCAGAAAGGATTCCTCCTTGCTACCTCCCATACCTGCTTTCTGATTCCACCTGAAAACCATAGGATTTAGAACTAGAAGAAACTTTAGAGAACATTGAATTATAGAACAACACTCTCATTGTTCTCTAGTGTGGCAAATAGGATCCTGAGAAGTTTCAAAGCATGAATTCAGGGCTAGCTGTGTATGGTTGAAACAGCCACCCACTTGACCTGATTTCCACAGACCATGGGAAAAAAGACTATGGGACACATTGCCTATTATGTGTAGTGCTCTGTGCATGGTGTTATTGGGGGTCATGGTTCCTGACCTTGAGAAGTTGATAAACAGGAGACACAACACAAACATATGAAAAGTCAAATAATTAGGAGTCTGTTGTGGTGGTGCTTTTCAGAGAAAGAGACTGAAACTGTGAGGTCATTGGTAGAAGGAACTTTCCAGTGAGAAAACTCCCTCTATCAATGTCCATTCTCTTCAATTAAAATCATAGATATTTGCCTAGAAAAGTAGGAGGTTGAGTGAATTGCCCAGAGTTATATAACAAGCATTTGTCAGAAGCGGTATTTGAACCCCATTCTTCCTGGTTCTGAAGTCTGCTCTCTATCCACTTACGCTATTATGCTGTGCAAGAGTAGATGTTTAATCAGCATTGAATGAATATTTTAAATGGCGCCTCTAGACAGCAATATGAGAAAGGATAATATAAACTAAAAATAATAAACATTAAGATTTGTTGACATTTGGGCAGGTAGAAGAGGAAATGGGCAACTATCCCACTATTTGGGCTGAAAGTTATGTAGAATGTCAAAAACATATGTTAAATTAATTTTCCCTTATGTGGATACAGATGGAAGTGTCATCATATGGTAGAGACTGGGGAGTCTTAGGCTCAGAATTAGGAGAGCAATTGGAAGACAGAGTCCTATTTGAAGCAAGAGTCTTGGAACTTTCATTAATTCATCTGCATTTCACTTAAGGCTTTGATACTCCTCCTCCCTTCCTCTTGGGTGTCAATTTATCAGTCCTGGAAAGGCCAAACTAGAGTCCATCTCCTTTCTGATACTTTGCTTCAAAATCAGCCATTCCATTCATCTTTATTTCCTTAGATCTTTAAAGAAAAAGCTTTGTGTTTCACTGTATCCTGATATATCATTACCAATACCAAATCTTGGGAAAATGAAACATTTCTTTCACTTAGCCAGAGAGTAAGAGCTAGAGCTACCTTCTGATACTGGTTCCCTGATTTATTCATACTGACAGGATGGGTTCCCAAGATATGGCTATTCTTCCTCTCTAGGGGTAACTTTGAGGGGTTAAGGGATTGTTTTCTAGTACTTTATAATAGCTCACGAACCCTTACATGTGTGCTTCTCCCCCATGATTTATAATTAATCAGCCAGACTTAATTGGCTTTATAGAGAGGAGGTTAGAAAATATCCCCTTAAAAGTCTGACATACTCTCCCACCAAAAAAACCCATTTATTAGGTGCCTATTATGTGGAGGCACGTAGGTGGCTAAGTGGATAGAATGCTGGGCCTGGAGTCAGGAAGGCATCTTTTGGAGTTGAAATATGGCCTCAGACACCCTTGTGAACCTGTCAGTTAACCGTCTGTGTCTCAGTTTCCTCATCTGTAAGATGAGCTTGGGCTCAAACCACTCCAGTATCTTTTTTAAGAAAACCTCAAATGGGGTCATGAAGATAGGACACAATTGACAACCTATTGAACAATAAAAGCACTACCAACAACAGCACTGTACTAAGTGTTAGAGATACAAAGAGGGCTCAGTCTTAGAGACCACATGTAGCAGAGGGCTAACTCACAGGTCCTGGTTGCTAGAAATCCTTTTCTCCTCTTCTTGGAGGTGCTCAAGAAGTTCTGCTTTAGTATGGTGTCGTTTTTCTTTTTTTTTTTTTTCTTGTCTTTTTTCAGGGCTCTTTGTGGAGCTGTGAAACTGCCTGCTTTTGTATCTAATCTGTTCCTGGCTCCCAATACAGACATTGTTGCCAGCCACTCTTGGTGGACAATGCTAAGA
The DNA here is from genome assembly GCF_003287225.1 of Phascolarctos cinereus. Lineage (NCBI taxonomy): Eukaryota > Metazoa > Chordata > Mammalia > Diprotodontia > Phascolarctidae > Phascolarctos > Phascolarctos cinereus. The sequence goes on from NW_027556098.1 coordinate 13,409,151, forward strand.
TGCTGAAAGGAAACCGGGAATTTCAAAATTCTCCACTTGAAAAGCTCATAAGATGCTTCTCTTGCCAGAGGGGAGAGAAGGAGGCTCCTTTTTTCTCAGAGGTGGCTTTTTTTCTCTCCTGCTTTTGCATAGCTCCTTCGTCTCTGAAACTCTCTTGGGCTTGATATTTTGTAGATGACTCCAAGGATATTACTAAGCTTCTTCATCTGATCTGAACACCTTTCTTTTGCACAGCCACTTGCAATTCATCCAGTGCCCAATCAGAAACATTTAATTCATTTAGGCTTTTTCACACTTATTTCACACTCTTTGAGTGATTGCATTCAACCATGAATCATTCAGTTGGTTAAGGTACCAGGGTGCTTTTTATCACTTATTTTAGGTGGAGTGATAATTTGATTAATTTACTCAATCACCTCCCCCCCCCCCAATTCTGGAGATTTCTGTTTTGGTATAGTTGACTAGATGGATTCTGAGATCCTTAACAAATTTTAAGTTTTGTAATTTTTATGAGGGTAGGCATTGATATGTCTAAATTGGTCCAGATCTGTGAACCACCCCTCCCCTAATACATAGCCTAAGTTTATGCATACTTTGGATATTTTAAACAAAATGTTTATTGTCCAATTCATTAACGTATGGCTTAAGAGTAAGTAATGTGGAGTAAACAGATTTGAAGTATTTTTTTTTAGCAATTGAGACTTGTGAGCACTGTTCATCAGCCTGACCCTCAAAGATATAAAATGTTTTTTAATATGAGAACCACTGGTGCTTAGCAGAAGATCTAGAAAATATTAAATTTAAAAGCAACTTATTGAACAACTCATCTGTACCCAATAAACCTTACTCCCTGCAACATATTCTTTGATTCAGTGATACTGGCCTCCTTGTTTGCTCCACACACAAACCATTTCATCTCCCTAGTATATTTTCATTGGCTGTTCCCCATTCCAGGAATTCTCTCCTTCCTCCTCTCCATCTTTTGCCCTCCTGGCTTCCTTCAAACTCCAGCTAAAATCCCTATACAGGAAGACTTTCCTACTTCCCCATTAATGCTAGGACCTAAACTTTACTGTTGATCTCAAGTTTATCCTGCATTTATCTTGTTTGTACTTAATTGTTTGCATGTTTGTTGTTTTTCCATTAGACTGAAGGGCAGAGACTGTCTTTGTTTGTGTCCCTGGGGCTTAGCACAGTGCCTGACACATAGTAGGCATTTGAAAATGCTTGTTGACTGACTGACTAGAGAAGGGGAGATTTGAGGAGGAGAAGCTCACCTTTCAAAGTGTGACTGTCCATCAAAGAATTCATCAACCTTGCAAATATGCACAGCCCCATGTCTGGGACTATGTAAAACAAAAACTCAGATTCCACGTATTTACATACAAGTGGGCAATACTTTAGAAGCCATTTCATCCAACCCCAACATTTTACAGGTGAGGACACTGAGGCAGAAGTTATGTGACTTGCCCTCGGTCACACGGATAGTAAGAGGGAGAGCTTGGATTTGAAGGCAAGTCCCCTGATTCAAATTCTAATATTCATTCCATTGTGCCACATGAAACCTTCTGTTCTGTATAGGATAGCTCTGCTCTTGCCCGGGTTCAGAGCATATAAAAATGATGACGTTAGTATAGACAACCACATCAAATGCATATCAAAAAATTCAGGATTTCAATCTGATCAGCCTGCTCACAATATATGTGGATCTCTTGGGACATGAACCAAAGCATTTGCTGACACGTGATACAATTCCTAGAAGGGCAGGTATACCAGAAGGAATTGGGGCTGAAGTTTCTAAGTTAATTCAGAAATCCTGTGCAGACAATCATACAGGGCCACATGGCTGCTGTACATCAGACCCACCCAGGCATAACATCATAGGGTACAGGCTGCCATAGCCACACAAGAAGAGCATGGGTACCTGGGAATGGGGGATGAGGGAGGCTGGATGGAGCTGGCAACTCAAGTTTAGCTAGGAGAAGTTCTGGATTTTGGACTCTAGTTAGCCACTAATTGGCAGAGGACTCCAGACAAGTTCTGTTTCCTTTATGCTTTATTTGATCCTTGAATGTGTGTGTCCCCACCCCTCCAGATTGCTTCTTCTTCCTCCCTGCCTTTCCTAATCCCCATTATCTCCATAGTTTTCTTTATAACATGAAAATTTCATGGGGAAAAGTGAGAAAAATCATATAGGATAATGGATTTAGAGCTGAAAGGGACCTTAGGGAAGTCATCTAGTTAAGTCATTTCATTTTACAAATTAGAAAATGATTGACCAGTCATTTGCCCATGATCACTGAGATTGTAATGGAAATGATACCTGAACTCAGAATCTATAGTTTCAAATTTAACACACTGTCCGTCATGCCACTGTCATCTTTCATTTAATCAGCGTAGTGTTTTTACCTATTTGATGCCAAATCTCTGGATCTTTGAAGGTGATCGGGAGAGGGCCTGATGCCAGGTCTCTGTTAATTTGGGTACCAAATAATGCACTCATAAATGGTGGAACAGTTAACAAAAGGAGGTTTCCTTAGCTCTGACATAGGAAGCATATGCAACAAAGACACATTAGTACTTAGCTTCTATAAATTCTGCTTTTCCCCTCTCCCCTCCATCTCCATATGGAAAGCATCTGTTCATCAGGATGGGGTGTTGATCTTCAACCATCCACCTAGTTGAAGGGGCACCAACTTTTTGTGCAGGGAGGCAGGGACCAATCAGTTCCAGAGGCCAGCTTTTTTACTTTTATGGAAAACTAATCCCTGTTTCAGGGAAATGGGGAGGGAGAGGTTCTTTCACAAAAGCATTCAAGTGACTTTTTTATTGACTATTTGGCAGGGTGTAGACACTAATTTTATATTTATACTAGACAGAAGGTAAAGAACTTAGTAATGATGAATTTAGATAAAAATATATGCTGTGCTACTCAAATACCCTGAGTTCCTATTAAGATTTTAAACTTATTCCATATTACTGTGGAAATAACTTTTCCAGAAGGATGACTGACTGGATGAATATTGCCATATTTTGTGATTAACATAAGTATTTGAAAATGTCTAAAGTTCCAGAAGACTTTGTTTTAGGACTATTATTTAAAGAAAAAGAAAAAAAGAGAGAGAGAAGATTAATGAACTATGCTCAGTAAAGATGCTACAGAGATTTAAACTTAATTAAAATAAGACTAAAAGAATTAAAAACCAATAATTTGTAGATCATTTTGTATCTATAGATGTATAACGGAAATATTTTGAGATTGCGACAAGTATCTAATTTGCATTATCTCTGTAAAACCAGATTAAAGATTGGAAACTTGTGCAGCATTCACTTTATAAATTTTACCAAAAATCTAATGAATATGCATTTTGGGAGGTTTCTGTCACACTTAAGACCACCACATTTTATTCACAACTGAAACATAGCACCTTAAAATTTACAATATTGTCAGCTAAATGGCACAGTGGATAGAGCCCTAAGTGTGGAGTCGGGAGAATGAGAGTTCAAATCTGACCTCCTGAACTTGCTAGCTGTGTGACCACGGGCAAATCACTTAACTTTTTCCTGCCTCAGTTTCCTTTCCTATAAGACAGGGGTGATAATAGCACCTACCTCCCAGGGTTGTTATGAGGACCAAATGAGATATTCGTAAAGTACATTGTAAGCCTTAAATAATGTTGAGCTGCTGGTATTGTTATTATTGTTGTTAAGCCTAAGTACTACTGTACTGTCATTTCTCTTTAATAAATGAAGAAAATGAGGGTCAGAGAGGTGAATTGACTCATCCCCTATATTAAGCTTCAGAGGTGGGATTTGAGCTTAGGTCTTCCTAACTTAAAAAAGTTAGCTAGCACTCTGTTCACTAGGCTACACTGAACTTGTATTAGCTACATCACAAAATGTCAGAGCTGAACAGTACCTCTAGGATCATATAAACCGAAGCTCTTATTTTATAGATGAAAAATAAAAAAAAACCCCAAATCCCACAAGAGTGGTGTGACTTGGCTAGTTATTTGGGGGTGCAGTTCAGCTGTATCCCTTTCCTACTTTTGAGGGTTTACTTAGGTCAGTTCCTTTCTCCATTGGCCAGACAACTGGATTCAAAGACAACCAGATTAATGGCTCTTTGTAAAATCTACAGGTAGTCTGTCAGTACAAGATGTCAAACTTACTACAAAGTAGTAATCATTAGTATGATTTGGGGAGGGAGGGAGAGAGAAAAAGAGAGAGAGGAGAAAGTAAATGAGGAAGATAGGAGAGAGAATGAGTGATCGGGCAAAAGAGAAAGAGAAAGAGAGAGAGAGACAGAGACAGAGACAGAGACAGAGATTGGTGAACCAGATTAGATACACAGAATACAAAAGCAAACAAATACAGTAGCATAAAGCTTGATAAACACAAAGACTAACTCTAGTTTCTGGGGGAAAGACTTACTATTTGATAAAACCTGCTGGAAAACTGGACAGCAATCTGGCAGAAATTAGATTTAGACCAACACCTTGTACCATACCCAAGATAAATTCTAAGTGCATACATGACCTAAGTGGAGATATGACATCACAAACAAATTAAAAGATCAAGGAAGAAATTACCTCTTGGATTTATGGATAAGGGAAGAATTTGTCATGAAGCAAGTGATAAAAAAGATCACACAAGATAAAACTGACAGTTTTGATTATATTAAATCAAAAAGTTCTTGCACAAAAAAAACCTGGTATAGTAAAAATTAGAAGGTAAACATGGCCAGGAAAAGTTCTCTGATAAAGCTCTCGTTCCAAGTTATATAAGGAACTAATTCATAAGACTAAGAATAAGTACCATTCTCCAATAGGTAAATGGTCAAAGGATAAGTATGTGTAATTTTTAAAGAATAAAAAAAAACCTGTTGTGAATAGCCACATGAAAAATGCTCTAAACACAATTCATAAGAGAAATTCAAATTAGTGCAACTCTGAGGTTCTACCTTACCCATGTCAGATTAGCAAAGATGAAAAAAGAGAAAAATAACAAATGTTGGAGAGGCTGTGGGAAAACACTAGTGCATTGTTAGCAGGGCTGTGAATTCATCCCATCACAATGGAAAGGCATTTGAAACTATGCCTAGAAAATTACCAAACTGTCCATACTTTTTTGACCCGCTATGCCACTAATAGGCCTAAAATCCAAAGAAATTCAAGACAAGAAAAATCCATATCTACAAAAATATTTAAAACAGTTCTTTTTTTTTGCGGTGACCAAAAATTGGAAATGAAAGAAAATTGTGTGTATTCTATTGAAGAATAGAACTAAACAAATTATGGAATGTTATTGTTCCATGGATAGAGTGCCAAGCCTGGAGTCAGGAAGACTCATCTTCCTGAGTTCAAATCTGGTCTCAGATACCTACTAGCTGAGTGACCCTAGGTAAGTCACTTGACCCTGTTTGACTAGTTTCCTCATCTGTAAAATGAGATGGGGAAACCACTCCAGTATCTTTTCAAAGAAAACCCCAAATGGGGTCACAAAGAGTCAGACATGACCGAAATGACTGAAAAACAAAATTGTCGCATGAGAAATGATGAAATGCATAGCTCTAGAGGAAACTGGGAAGCCTTTTATGAATTGATACAGAGTGAAGTGAGCAGAGCTAGGGGAACAATATATACAATGATAATGACATTATAGAGGAAAAACAATCTGGAGAGACTTTAGAACTCTGATCATTGCAGTAACAAATCACAAGTCCTAAAGAAGGAAAATAAAACATTCTACTTTCCCCCTGACAGTGAGGTGATAAACTTAAAATGCAGGAAGTCATACATTTTCAGATGTTTGTTGTTGTTTTTCAGTTTGGCTCTTCCTGGCCACATTTTGGGGTCTTCTTGGCAAAGATACTGGGTTGGTTTGCCATCTCCTTCTCCAGCTCATTTTTATAGATAGACAACTGTGGCGAACAGGGTTAAATGACTTGCTCAAGGTCACTCAGCTGATAAGTGTTTTTAAGCCTGGAATCTTCCTGATTCCAAGCCTAGTACTCTGTCCACTGCACCACCTAGCTGCCATTTTCTGACACAGATAATGCAAAATTTTGTTTTTTGCAAGACTATATTTGTGTGTGTTCACATTATATATATATATATATATATATATATATATATATATATATATATATACACACACACACACACACACACACACATACACTATATATATATATATACATATGTATATATATGTATATATATATATATATATGTATATGATTGTTTTTCATGTGTGTCTTGATTTATTCAGTATTGGGAGGGAGAGTAGTGAGGGGAACAGATTTTAAAATGGAAAATAAATACTTGCAACAATAACTTCCCTTTCTCTAATGCCCCAACCTAGTACAGCTTCTGCAAGTCACTAAAAAGGCAGCATGATTTATCCACTTCCTCAGCTCTGCTAGGTTTTCTAATTACATTGTTAACAACAAGGTGGAAGGACAAGTTTCCAGCATTTCAGAACAGTATATCAACTATGATTCAAATTTAAAACCAAGTGAAGTAATACTGCAAGTTTTCTGAAGGGAATAGAACAATTTAGTTTTTATTTAATTAAAAATAATTTATGTTTTTGAAGAATGTTTTTGAAATTGGCTTCGTTGATAGCATGAATGAGGGATAAAAACACTCTTGGAAGTTTAAGGTTGCACCTACATAAAATTCAATCTAATTTTATGGGATGTCAAGTGGTCCATTTCACTGGTTTTTAGAGCTGAGGAATGGATTCATGTGATGTGTGTCCTCCCCCCTTTTCCCCAGTCTGTAAGCACACTGGAGCATATAAAGGCATTGTCCCATATTTGGGAATACTGATTGTTCTTCTCACCCCCATTGCCTGCATTTTTATATGCTATAAAAGACTGTTCTTTCTGCCCAGAAACAGTATATAATCTATGAGGTGGGGAGGTAAGAAATGTATATTTGAAATAGTGCAAGACAGGCTTGTATATGATTCTAACCTATGTCGGTACCAAAATGTGCAGTACAGGCTTCAACAATAGATTATATTTATATAGCAGCTGATGGGAATGAATTTTTCATCTGTACTGCTTTATTTAAGGTTGGTAGTGTATTATTTTTTCCATTTTGCAGATTAGGACACAATTGCTCAGAGAGGTTTAATTACTAGAATTAATAGAGCTGGAAGTAGAACTCTTGACTTCTGACTCCAAGCCCAAGACTCTTTCCACAAAATGATGCTTTGTCCAAAGGGTCCCATGTTAAATTAGCAGAATAGAGATAGGAATCTGTTTCAAACTTAATACTGTGACATTATGATCTATCCCTGATGGAATTATTTGGTTGTTAGCTACCTCTGTCCTCACTTGAATTTTCTGGCCCTGTAGGACCAAGCAACTGCTGTGTAGCTTGGGGGGGGGGAAAGGACAGAATTTTAGAGGTAGAAGGGAACTAAGGGGGTTCACCTTAATTTAACAAGTGAGAAAAGTGAGGCCTAATGGATTGTGTTTTGTCTCCCTGAAGTATGTATCTTTAAGAACTAAGAGGAAGGGGGATGCACAACTGTGTGAAAGGGTATGTCCACCAGTGAGCCTATGAGTATCATAAAAGTCATTCTGTGGATGCACCACTCTGGCTGCCCTTGACCTTGGATCTTTCTGGGATCTCTTCCTCCTCTTCTACACTTGGCTTAGCCCTCATCAGCTGCTCTGGATTGTTCCTTCAGTTCTGATGCTCAATATTTCCCATTGCCACCTTTTGTTTGCCCATATTTTCATAGTATTAGAGCTGGAGGGAACTTCAGGGTTTATCTGTTCAATTACAGATGAGGAAACGGAGGGTGGAGAAGTTAAGTGACTTGCCTATAGTCATACAAGGTAGTAGGTGTCAGAACCAAGACTTGAGTTCAGCTCTTTTGACTCTAAAGTTGGAGTGATTTTCTACTGTAGCACATTGCTGTGAATTTTCTTAACTCAGCTTTAAAGATTTTTGAGTCCTATCCTGGATATGATGTTCTGGGATATTCTGGAAGCAGTTTATATCTATGAGAACAGATTGTTATATTTTCAGTGTGAGCATTTACTTTTCAGCTGACTTGTCCAGGGTCGTTCAGTTGATGTAGAGCCAGGACTAGACTCCAGGAGACCTGACTCCCAGTCCAACACTCTTCTCTGTTACACTATATTACTAAGAAGTCAAGGAAACTTTGGACTGCAGTTTTCTTAAGTCAATATAGACTAATTATAGAAAATTATGAGAATATGCAAACTTCTACTTTCACCACACTTTGGGATTGAATTTTAAGTTCTGAGGAATTGTGATGTGGAAGATGTTCACCTAAGATAATTTCTGCAGGTCTTTATTTAATTGAATTCCATGGTCAACAGAAGCAAATCACCAATTCCCCATGGGATTCTTGCAACTTCGGGCTATATTGTAACAAGTTGGAAAACTTTCCCTTTTTGATAGCCCTCCTTCCTTTTGTATCGTTTTTGGCATAATGGAGGTTGTCAAGGTGGGAATGAGGTATATGTTGGAGTGACAGTGCCAGTCTATTGTATATTTTTGAGGATATTATGGATTGGATGTCTTGATAAGGTGTAAATATTGGTGGAGTTAGTATTAAGAATTTCATCATTCTTTATACATGAAACAAACAGCAGGTCTATTTTGCAACTGAAAAAAAAACTGGGAAAGGTACAGGAGAAAATCTTTATGGGAAAAATAACCTTTATATCCTTACTGTATTCTAGATTAATTTTTATAACTATGTAGTTTTATTTGTCAATCTGGTGCCAACTGCTGTCCTTTTTGGTATATGTATGGGGTGGGGGAAAGGAATATTATTTTAATTATTATTTGTTTTTCTAATTACAATCCCTTAATTCTAGTGAAATAGTCCCTTAGGACTTGTGTGTGTGTGTGTGTGTGTGTGTGTGTGTGTTTACATGTGAGGGTGGGATAGGTAGAGGAGGGTGGGAAATAAGGGGAACATAAGGCATGATTTTGCAACCTGATATCAGGGAAGTGATTAAAGTTAGTTACTTGGTCCGGATTGATGTTCATTTTTCATTGACCTTAAGAACTATCAGCAGATAGTTTTGGGAACCAGGAGAAGTCTAAAATGGGATAAGGGATCAGAATAGCAGAAGTAGCATATGGGAGTGCACACTGTGTTTGAAAGCATGGGGATGCTAGGATAGGGAAGAGATGGCTCATGAATTTCCAGCTGAATGGCTCACATCCACTTGGCTTTTAGGAATAAGAGGATCCAGTTGCCAATCTAGTGCAATAGGACAGAGCAGCCAACTTAGCCAATCTGGTCAAGGCCAGCTGGTTCAAATGGTTAGGGAATGTCCTTCATTCAAATCAACCATTTCTAAGAGAATGAGTTAAGAGCAAGACAGAAAGCTTTGGGGGGCCATAGGTATCAATATCTCTAGAAGATGAAAAAGATGACTTCTGAATTAGGACAGAAGGACTAAAGGCCTGGGACAGATGATTGGAGTCTATACAGGAGAGACTTTTCTACAGACTAAGGGGGCAAGGATAGAATTTCCATCGGTTCAAGGCCAGAGAACCTAAGGTGGAGGAGCTAAATGAAGTTTATTTCAGGCTAGCCCTGGAGAACGAGGTTGGAGGATGTAGGGCATGGAGCCACATTTAGGAATTTAGACTATATACCTATCATACTGTCATACTCAGAGATAAGGATTTAGTCTTCTCATGTGTAAAATGGAGGCTAGATAACATGCCTCTTAGGTCTCTTCTGGCTCTAGAGTATCCTAAGAATATTCTCATATTATTGTTTTTAGTTGTGGTTGTAATTGTAGTAGTAACAGTAATTGTGTAGTGGTACTAGTAGTAGTAGTGGTGGTGGTGGTGGTAGTGGTAATAGTAATAGCAGCAGTAGTGGTAGTAGTAGTAGTAATAGTGGTAGTAGTAGCAGCTAACCTTTATAATAGTGTTTACTATGTGCCAGGCACATATTTCTAATTTACAAATATTTTTTCATTTGAGACAACTATCCTGGGAAATATGTGCTATTATTATTCCTGGTTTACATGTGAGGAAACTGAGGCAAACAGAAGTTAAGTGACTGGCCCAGAGTAACATAGCTAGTAAGTTTCTGAGGTCAAATGTGAACTCGGTTCTTCCTGACTTCAGGTCCAGGGTTTTATCTACTACTGCACCACCTAAGTAATCAAGATCAGCTGAGATCTAACAGGGTGTAACATCTAGTCTAGGCAAATTTGGGTCAGCTGACAACCTAGGCCAAACCCTAGAAAAACGGGATTTGAAGAAGAGGTAGCCAGTCAGGCAAAAAAAAAAAAGACAAAGAAAGAACAGATATCCTTATAAGTGTCCTTATAAGAGTTCTATAAGAACATCAAGAGTAACTGATAAGACCTTTGTAAACTCTATAACTTTTCTCTTTGTTATTTTAGTACTTGTATGCTTCAAAGGATCCTGTATATGGTTTGGCTAAAAGTACTTAATATGTGTAGAATTATAGACCTCAACCTGGGAAAAACCTCACTGGACTTCATTTTACAGATGAGGAAACTGAGGTTTACAAGAGCTTGTTCAAGTTCACAGAGAAAGTAAAAAACCAGAAGTGGGATTTGAACAATGGTCCTCTGACTTTATAAAGCATTTTGTTGTTCAGGTGTTTCTAACTCTCTGTGACCCCATTTTGGGGTTTTCTTGGCAAAGATACTGGAGCAGTTTGCCATTTCCTTTTCCAGATCACAGATGAGAAAATTGAGGCAAACAGGGTTAAGTGATTTGGCCCAGGGTCACACAGCTAATATGTATCTGAGGCTGGATTTGAACTGTTTGTTCATGGTTCCAAGTCTAGTGCTCTATCCACAGAGCCACTTAGCTGTTCCCATAAAGGGTTTAAAAGCACCTAAAAGTAGGGTTATTTGCATTTCCCAGGAGGTAGGGCAAAGGAGAAATAAAGGACTTGCATTGACTCATAGGTTCCCAAAGTGGGCAATACTGCGCCCTAGCAGGGCTGCTGGAACAATGAGGGGGGTTGGTGGTAGCCTGGGGTATAATGGGGGGCATTGAATAAAAATAAGGGGGCAGTGGAAGCATAAGGAAAGAAGAGAACATAAGAAAATTTTGAAAAATCATTCCTATATGTTTCATCTGTTACGTAACAGAGTTAAAGTCCTAGTGATTACATAATTTTCCAAATAAACACGCAAAATGCAAGTAATGACCCATCAGTGGTCAAGTCTGCTGACAGGTCTTAACAAGCAAGTATTGGCAGGCATAGCATGTAGTACATTGTTGGGAAGCCCAGCACAGGAATATGTGTTTGTAATGACTTGTTTACAATATGATTCTGTATGGTTACATGATGCAATATTGCATCATCAAAATTTCAATGCAGGAAAAAAACCAAAATTTACGATAAATTATTAAATTTAAGATGTATCATTTCAAAAAGTATGTTTTTTGAAATGACACAAATTTTTAAAAAAGTTAAAAGGCTAAAGAAAGTAGATTTTCAGGAGGGTGCTGAGTATTTTTGTTAAAGGGGGCAGTAGGCCAAATAAATTTGGGAACCTCTGGTCTATAGGCTAAGCAGACAAGGTAGGGAACCCAATAGATGTGTTGCCATTGAGAAACCTACAGGAGGTGACAGTGAGCAAAGTTCTGGGGCTTGCTGCTGAAAAAACAGCAGGAGGTTTGGAATGAGACAATGGAAGGATGCAATGAGCAGAAACTTAGGACAGGAAGTCTTCATTTTTGTCTCTATCTTCTCAGTCTAGCACATAGCAGGTGCTTAATAATGCTTGTTGAACTGAATGGTATTGAAGGAATATCTGGGAAATTATAGTGCCAGGGAGGGGAGGCTCTCAGTGTATTTTGCTTGGGTTTTAATAAGGATAGCAGAGAATAACTTTACTATACTCTCTACAGGCAAACCAGCTGTCACAGGGAAGAGCTTGGGGAGGGAACAGACCCAGTTAGCAGATATGGAGAGACTTCCATTTCTTCCAACCTCCAGTGAAATGAGAAATGTCAGCTGTTCTTACCAATTTATAAGTAGCATATATATATTTTTGAAAGTTGTAAATCTTTATTAGTTTAACACTTCAAAATGAACACAGCTGAAACCAAATTGAATTGTTAGGGAGCTAAAAATGTTGAGCTATTGTTTTCACACTCTCTTCTAAGCTTCCCTTTATTCTATTTATTTTTTAATGCTGAGTGAGCCTCTGAGTAAACTATTCTTGGGGAAATACAGCCCTGGGTAAGAAGACTTTTAGACTTAGGCAATATCGCTGCTCAGCAGGGGGTGTCACTTTTCTTAAATGCTAGTTGGGAAAGAGGTTGGAGACCATCTAATCCAACCCTCTTATTTTACAGATGAAGACCCTGAGGCTCAGAGAGACTAAGTGATTTATCCAAGGTCACATAGCTACTTTGTGGCAAATTTAGGCCTAAAACCCAGATTCTCCAACAACCAGCCTAGGGCTTTTATTTCCTATATCAGAATACTCTTTGCTGTATAGAATTCTTTCTGTACCTTAGATCCTGAAATTATTAACCAGATTCAGAGTGCAAGTATTTGCTCTGATTATTTATGCAGTTTGATTTTCTTTTTGGTCTTTTCTTTCTTCTTATTCTTTTCATCATAACTAGAGTAACTGTAGAAAAAGAAGAAACCTCAATGTTTCCATTTACCCTTCATACAAAGCTTTTGGCAAACAAGACCACAGAAGACACTCGGACTGCAAAAATTGTTTAAATGTCATCGGCAGCTATCACCGTTCTTGAACCTGAGTATTCCAGGGTATTAAGGTGTTCTACTAGCCAGAATACTTAACTCTAAAAAGCTGTGCATGCAATCTCTTTATATTTTGTTGAGAGTAATTACTGGGCAGATAATGAATTCTCCTTTCTGTCTGCAAGCAGATGGGCTCCTATTATCAGGGTCTTAGAACAAACTGATTGTGTTAAGGTGTTGTGTCACATCTAATTCTAGGAGCCAAAGGGGAAATAACCTCATTTATTAATGATAGGGGAAAGTATGAGAAATTCATTACCTGACACTTATTTTCTATAATTGAGTATTTTTCCTTTTTTTCTTGTGTGAAAGGGGAGGCTGGCCCAGCACAGAAGGGTAGGCCAAAATTGCACTGGGCCTGTGATCTGTATTGCTTTGGGTTTTTCTAGGCAACTGGTTTTCTGAAAAGTAAAGATTTTCTCCATTGATCTTGTTTCAGTAGGGTTGCAATATTAATTTACCTTCTTAGGGATAAACACATTCAGAAGCCTGAATTATATATACGATTTCTCTTTTCCTAGAGAAAACACTGCATTTTGGGGGAAAACAGACTGATTTTTTTTTTCTGCTTCAGGAATGGCCATGCTGTCAGTAAATTAGCAAAACAATTCAGGAGAAGAGGAGCTACAGCTTTAGAACCAAAAGGGACCTCATCCAGTTCAATCCCCCTTTATTTTACAGGTGGGCAAACTGAGGCTCAAGGGTGAGGCCTCACAGTCACATAGGTTGAATGGGTCTAATTTGCAGGGAGGAAAGGCTTTTAACTTACATACTTGATGAACCAGTTTAATTTAGTCTAGTGGAACAAAGATGTTTTATTAAGGGCCCACTATGTATATGACAGGTGGCTGACTGACTAGCTAGCCACATGATGTGATCAACTGGGTACAAGGAAGGCCTTCCCTATCAAAAATATGTATTTCACCGATCATAGGATTTAAAATTCTACCTTTTGAAGGTTTTTTTTTAAAAGGACATCTATAAATATGTTTTTGAATAAATAATAATAACAACCAACCTTCATATAATGCTTACTATGTGCTGGACACTGTGCTAAGCGCTTTAAAATTATTATCTAATTTAATCCTCCAAACATCTTGGGGGGGATGCTATTGTTATCCCCATTTTACAGATAAGAAAACTAGGCAAACAGGGTTAAATGACTAGCCCATGGTCTCACCAGCAGGAAGTGTCTGAGGCCAGAGGTGATCTCAGGTCTTCCTGACTCCTGGCTAGGTGTTCTATCCACTAAGTCACAGCACAGAAAGGGACACAGATAGAGCAATTCTGTTACTGCATTGTTAAACTGTGTGTGTGTGTATGTGTACATCTACACATACATACGTACATGTTGTTCAGTTGTTTTTGGTCATGTTTGACTTTTGGTAACCCCATTTTGTGTTTTCTTGGAAAAGATACTGGAGTGGTTTGCCATTCCCTTCTCCAGCTCATTTTTAAAGATAAGGAAACTGAGGCAAACAGAGTCACACAGCTAGGAAGTGTATAAGGTTGGATTTGAATTCAAGAAGATGAATCTTGCTGATTTCAGTCCTGCCACTCTATCCACTGTGCCACATCCATATCCATCCGTCTATCCATCCATCCATCCATTCATCCATACACACACACACATACGCACACATGTGTGACATATATGTTTGTGTAGATATAGATACACATTTCTCTTTCACACATACATACACACATATATATGTGTAGATATAGATACACATATTTCTCTCTGTCACATACATACATACATACATACATACATACACATACACACAGGGAGCTAGGTGGCATTGTGGATAGAGTGCCGGGCCTGAAATCAGGAAGATTCATCTTCCTGAATTCAAATCTTATTATATAAATATGTATAATATAAATATATAACATAGAAATATTATATAACATAGAAATATTATCTCAATATATATAATACATACACAGATTTATATGTATAACGTACACATATAATGCAATATGCATATATCTATATCTAAATCTATCTTTAAAACCCTATATATTTAACAGAGGTTCAGGTTCCTTATTTAATCCTTTTTTATCTTTGTATAGTGAAATATTTCTGTTTATTCATAATTCAATTCACAATAGGGGACAGGGAATGGAACTCTGGTTTCATTGATATAGAGAACTCCCAGTCAAGGAAAGTCCCTTTACCTGTAGCTTCTGTGATTTAGTCTCAGAGAATTGTCTAGAGTCCAGGGGTGGGGAACCTTTGGCCTCGAGGCCACATCTGGCCCTCTAGGTCCTCAAGTGCTGCCCTTTGACTGAATCCAAATTTCACAGAAGAGATCCCCTTAACAAAAGGATTTGTTCTGTAAAACTTGGACTCAGCCAAAAGGCTGAACCCAAGGACCTAGAAGGCCGAAGGTTCCCCGCCCCTGGAAACTAGATTGTCATTACTGACAGCCATTATCAGAAGCCAGTCCTGAACTCAAGTGCTTCCTCACTTCAAGGCTGGCTCTCAACCCCCCAAGCCACAATACCTCTCTAAATTCACTTTTTTTTTTCCTCCCAAAAAAGATTCATCCTTTTTTTTTTTTTTTAAAGGCTTTATGGTCTTTAGTTTCACTTAGTTCCTTTGTGAAATGCACATATTCCTGGGGCAGAGTAGCCTCTGGAACTTTCCCCGGCCATTAATACCTTGGTGGGAATTATATGGACTCCACTGAGAACAAAGGGTGGGAACTAAAGCTCTAGTAACTCACTTAAAAGGAGCACTAAATATTGGAGATAACTGCTAAATATACAATTTTGTCTTGGGCCAAGCCTGTCCGACTACACCAAGATGATGAAAGGTGCCTTCCTGTGCCCCCACGCCCCGCCTTCTTCTTTTTCTCTTTTTGGTTCTAGAATGGAAACCTGCTAGTGTTCCCTGCGCATGCTCAGTCCTGAGTGCTAGTTTCAGCTTTCTGCTGGGCACTTAATAGAGGGAGAGAGACAAGAATTGCAGTAAAAATAGAAGGAAATCTGAAAGAGGTCAGAGAATGGGGAGGAAAGGTGGGAGGTAAGAAGCATTGAAAAAGTATCCAATAAAGTTAACAGAAATCCCACCCCATTCAATGTGGGTGTTTTCTAAGCCCTTAGTCTTTAGCTCTTTGATCTTCTCTTTTTATACACTTTCCCTGATATTCCCCTGGGGTGTGCTGGAGCCAGCTGGAATAAGATCCTGATTGTTAAATTTTCAGTGTGAGCATTTACCCCAAGGAAATTTGCAAATGCTGCAAATCAGAGCTCGGTTTATTGTTTTGGTGATAGTCTACAGTGAAGAAAGTGATAGAGAAAACATGAGGGTAGATTAAACTTGAAATTATGTTCTGAATAGATCCCCCACCCCCACCCCCAAAGCTGGTTGTTAAACATTTACCATCATACCCCTGCAAGTTCTCCACTCTCAGGAATTCATCCCTTACATCTCTTTGTGACAAATAGCTAATCTGAGGGGAACCAAATGCAGTGGAAAATATACTAGACTGATTCAAAAGCCTTGTGTGTGAGTCTGTTGGTAACTAACCATCTGATCATAGGCAAGTTCCTTAAACTTCTGAACTTTATTTTCCTCATATGCAGAATGGGCCTATTGATAAGTGCTTGTTACCTGAAATCATAGCCCTAGAATTATAATCATGGTCTACATCAAACCTTTAACCACATAGCTGCCAAAAGGGGGAGGAGAAAGTATGTGAATGCAATTTGAGAAAACTGTGAAAAGCTCTACAAATGTAAGTTATTATAATGACTCCTGAAGCTTCCTTTCCAAGCATAACCTCTCCTAAGAACTAATCCTGCACATTGTGTACCGTACATTTCCACTTGAATAGCCTGCTGTCAGCTGAAACTTGACATGTTAAAAACAAAGTCATTATCTTAGAGGCACCGTGACATAATGAAGAGGGTTGAACTTGGAAACAGGAAGACTTGGGTACAAATCCCGTCTCTTGTCACTTTACCAGCTGCATGGGCATGAGTAGGTCACTTCTTTCAATCTCAATCTCTTCATCCATAAAATAGGAATAGTACTACCTCATGTGGTTGTCATAAGGCTTAAATGAGATAAGATGTGTAAAACTCTTCACAAACTTTAAAATACCGTATGGAATTTTATTATTATTATTGTTATTATTTCCCTCAAAAGTGATTTCCCCTTTCTGCCTATTCAGTCAATTACATCATTCCCCCACCCCCCCCCCACCCCAAGTGAAAGACAACCATCCTCTTTCCTAGGCATTCTCCTCAGGAAGCGGACAAAGTGCCTGCCTTAGACAAGAACTCAATTAGTTTAGTATGGGGTTAATTCTTAGCAACTGCCGCCCTCTAGTAACCTGACCAGTGGAGACCAGTCTTCTGATTTTTTCCGGCCATTCACAGATTAGTGATCCTACGTTTTAGGGATTCTCACTCTCCAGGGAACGCTTTTCTCCAGTCTGCCAAGGCCTGAAATTGACCCAGAGGGAGACTGAAATTCATACAAAGGGACAGGGAAGGAAGGAATTCTAAAATGTTGTTGGGGACTGAGTCCTTGGGGGCACAATGTGTCTGGTGTGAATGTTCTAGCTGTGGGATCACACTGAGATTTCACCACTCCCTCCCCCAGCCTACCTGGTATTTAACTGTTTCGTGCTCTCAAGCTTTGACCGTCTGGATAGGTTCCTTTAAGACAGGGACCTTGGCTTCTTGGTACACCTCTAGTACTTAGCAAAGGATTATTCCC
The DNA here is from genome assembly GCF_003287225.1 of Phascolarctos cinereus. Lineage (NCBI taxonomy): Eukaryota > Metazoa > Chordata > Mammalia > Diprotodontia > Phascolarctidae > Phascolarctos > Phascolarctos cinereus. The sequence goes on from NW_027556098.1 coordinate 13,426,675, forward strand.
ACAGTAGGCATTCAAAAAGAAATCGTTGAATTTAATTCAGTGCATACTGACTGTGTTGTTTTGGATTTTTGAGGTTAAATGTTTTTGTGGACCCTGCAAACCACCCTTTCCCCCATTTCTAACCATCTGTCCTGCCCACTAGGGAAAGCCCTTTTATCTGATTATAGTCTAGCCTTTTAAGCTCTTGGCCTAGAGGACATTCCTGTAAACAATCCTAGCCATCTGAATCCTAGCCAGCAGAAATATGTTTACGGAAATGTTTCCACAACCACTTTATTTTCTTATAGGTCAGATAAATTATCAGCGTGGAGTGAGGAAAAGGCATCTTGGGATTAATGGATTTGTGTTTCAACAGTATAAAGCCTTAGACATACCTGCTTTATACAAATATAAATAGTGGTGCTATTTGACTTTGAATTACCTATGTTTCTAAATGCTGATTACTTATGTATATATAATATATATATATATATATATATATATATATATATATATATATATATATATATATATATATATATATATATATATATATATATATATATATATATGTAAGTATGCATCTGCAGTGTGGACTTCTAATCAGGCAGGATCTTCCTGGGTTTGACATACAACCATAAACAAAATCATTTAACCTCACATCAGATTCAGTTTCCTCATCCATAAAATGAGGATCAGTACTAATCATAAATAGGGCAGAATGACTGAGCTTTGCTCCAGGTCACTGAAATGTGGGGGGTGCCACTTATATTCCTTTGGGAGTGCAGAAACAACTGAGTTAAAGACTTAGCAAATAAGAACAATTAGTGAAAATAAGAAGCTATCAGATGGCACATGTCAACATCAGCATTTTTTTTCTGACCCAACCCCACCCTACCCCATGATAACAGCACCCTCTATCAGTGACTTTACAGTGTCCTAGAGTCTTGGTTCAAGGGAGTGCTGACATGCCAGGCTCTCTGTAGCGTCCTGGGCTCTCTCTATCTCAATCATCTTGTGTCCCAGGGACCTGTTTACCCTCAATTAAATTTGTCCTAAAAAGTTAATTTGAGAGCATGCTTCAGGCTGATTGTCATGGCTATATCAATTACTAGTTACAGCTCTGACTATGAATGGTTGTGAGGATCATATGAGATGTTTCTAAAATGCTTTACAAACCTCCCAGTTATTAATGTTTTTCTCTTTTGGAATCATGTATTTACTTATCTGTATATATTTTGCATTCCCTCAGAAGAATGTAAACTCCTTGAGGGTAGGAATCATTTTGTTTTTTTCAGTTTATTATTTAGCATAATGACTTGCTCATAGTGGGCATTTAATAAGTGTTTATTAAATTGAATTGAAGCCCCATATCATGGAAAAGGGAAGCCTTTCTAGAAATCTTTTATGAAATCTCATATTGTATCAGACCTATTTGAGATGAGACTAAAACATATTCAGTTACTGCTATTGAAAGTCACCAGGATTAGACTTCTAGGCATTTTATCACATATGTCACATATTGCTATTTTTCTACGTAACTGGGATTTGGTCTGAGAAAGTGCTATTGAGGTTTTCATTTCAGTGATTCTTATGTGAATGCTCACACAGGAGAAACTGTTTGGTAGATGAATTACTTATTGATTGGAAAGCACAATGGATTGCTGAAATCCCTTGCAATCCTCTTCAAAGTTTCTCGGATTATCACATTTATGGTCTCAGTAAATGCTTTAAAAGAATGTGTTGGTGAATGGTATCTCAGAGAGCTGTCATCATCAATTTAATATTTATTGAACTCGGTATAAGGCACTGGGAAAAAAAAAGGCTGAGACTATATTGGAGAGAGTCTGGGTAATTTCTGAGTTTTGACTAATGGAGTGTTTATTTCCATTGGTGATGCTAAATAGACGGCTTTTCATCTTCCTGAGAAGTCCACATATTTACAAAGAATGAAGTCATGAAAAAGACTTAAATATTATCCATAAACATATGAAAAATGCTTTAAGTCATTATTGATTAGGGAAATGCAAATTAAAACAACTCTGAGTTACCACTCCATACCTATCAGATTGGCTAATATGAAAGAAAAGGAAAATGACAAATGTTGGAGGGGATATGGGAAAAATGAGATAGTAATACACAGTTGGTAGAGTTGGGAACTGATTCAACCATTCTGTAGAGCAACTTAGAACTTACCAAAGGGCTGTAAAACTGCATACCCTTTGATCCAGCAATGCCACTACTAGGTTTGTATCCCAAAGAGATAAAAAACAAAAAAGGAAAATGACCTCTATGTCCAAAAATATTTATATGCATATATCCAGTATTTATACATGGCAAAGAATTGGAAATTGAGGGGATGTTCATCAAATGAGGGAATGGCTGAAAAAGTTGTGGCATATGATTGTGGTGGCATATTATTGTATTGTAAGAAATGATGAGCAGGATGCTCTCAGAAAAACCTTGGAAAGGCTTACATGAACTGATGCAAAGTAAAATGAGCAGAACAAGGAGAATATTGTACACAACAATGTTGTACAATAATCAATTGTGGATGACTTAGCTGTTCTCTGCAATACAATGATCCAAGACAATTCTAAAGGACTTAGGATGAAAACTGTTATCTATCTCTAGAGAAAGGACTGATGGAGTTTGAATGCAGATCAAAGCATACTTTTAAAAACTTTCTCTATTTTTTTTGGGGGGAGTCTGCATTTTCTTTCACAACAGGGCTATTATATAAACATGTTTCATGTGATTGCATATATATAACTTTTAAGAAGCATTTCTCATACATGCATAATTTCATATTTAATATTTTAGAGGGAAAATATGCCTAGCCTTAATTTTTTTTAACAACAACTAGTCAAAAAAAGACCATGAGTGTTCTAAGGAATAGAGTTTGAGAAAAGCTAGTCTAGGTGAATGGCCAACCATTGATTGGCAGGAGACAATACTTTTGAAAACCTTAAAGGCTTTGAAACTAGAAGATATTATAATTAGGAACTGATAATTCCTTTACTCAAGAGGATTTTTTTTTTTGTATTAGAGTGTGCCTCTCCAGGTTATATGAGACTGAATTAGAACCCCAACTTCCGCTTCAGTGTCTTTGTATTGGTTGTCTCCCATTCTTGGAATGCATTCCATCTTCACCTCCACCTTGCTGAATTGCCATTCCTATCCATCAAGACACAGTTCAGGGCAGGTAGGTGGCACAGTGGATAGAGCGCCAGCCTTGGAGTCAGGAGGACCTGAGTTCAAATCCGGCCTCAGATACGTGACACTGTGTGACCCTGGGCAAGTCACTTAACCCTGATTGCCTCAAAAAAAAAAAAGAAGAAGAAGACAGAATTGGGGCAGCTAGGTGGTGCAGTGGATAGTGCATCAGCCCTGTAGTCAGGACAATAGGGGTTCAAATCTGGCCTCAGACACATAATACGCACTCACTGTGTGGCTCTAGGCAAGACACTTAACCCCAGTTGCCTCACAAAAAAAGACACAGTTCAACTGCTTCCTGCTACACACATCTTACCCACATCTCAGTTACCTTTCTGCCCAGAGAATTTCTGTTTTACTCCGTGTTTTGCATTTACTTGTCTGTGCTTATGTTGTTTTTCCTACAATCAAATGCAAAGTACTTGAGGGCAGGGAATGCTCCATTTTTACTTTTGTATTCCTCAGTGGCTATTACAATGCCTGGCATATTTTAGGTGCTTAATAAATGGTTGTCAGAATTGCTGATTTACTTTAATATACTGGGAATTCCTAGGACTGATGAAATCTTAGGTTTAGAAACCTCCTCCCCCTTAGGAAAAAAAGGGGAGAAAAGAGAGAAAGGAAATTTTAAAAGGAGGCATGAAGGGACTATTTATTCATCATGGGGTAACTGAATTTTGTATTGAAATGATGGAATTTTTTCTTGTCATACAGAGAAAGTTACATTGGCCTTCGAGCTTAAGGCAAATAATACTGGGTAATGTTTTTATTATTTAAAAAAATTTACAAGCCTATGCTCTAGAAATATAGAGACAGGATTATGGTATGTACTGACTGCAAGATAATCCTCTCATTCTGTCTAGTCTGGGGACCTGAGCTCAAGATGTATAGGAGAATTGAAGATGGCCTGAAAGGATGTGATACGTTTTTAAATGATTGGAACATAGAACCTCTGAGGAAAAACTCAAGGAACTGGCATTATTGATTCTGCAGAGCAATCTCCTAGCCCAGAGAGATATGTTATTGTGAACATGAATAGCTGTTCTCCATTTGTACTGAAGACAACACCTGAGACAATATATCAGTGGGAAAGATTTGAGTGAGCCAAAAAGAGATTTCCTGGTTTGAAGTGTTGTGAGACCCAGCAACTGGTAACCAAGGGAAGCTGTGGAATCTCCTTTCCTGGAGATATTTAGGCTGAGGATAAATAATGACCTTTTTTGGGAAGGTGCTCTTAAGTTTAGCCCTGACATGAAGCAGGAGAGGGGTTGGCTTGGACTCTAATTCTATCATTATTATTTTTAATAGAACCATCTACTGCGAAGTCTTTTGTTTTCCATTTTTAGTTCAGTTGGCTCTAATTTTGAGGCCCATTAGTGAGTTGTTTAATGTGTATTCCATTTGTTACTGCTATTCTGTTTTCAGAAATAAGCTTTAAAAATCAGTTTCTAAAAATATCATTGAAGTCCAATTGCTTTTGGCATTTTAGACATAGGCAAGCTTTCCTGTGAAAGTTTAGCAAGCTGCATATTTCTGTACACTCATTCTCAGTTGCAGTCATCACTTTGCTGACAGCCATCTGTGTAGACCTGTTTATTCCTCCCCATTTTGTTCAAGGGAAATGAAAATAAATTGACAGAAACAACTTGTGCTGGGAAAGCAGAAAAGAAAGTTAATAGAGGAATAGATATTAGGAAGGGAGCTTTGACATATAAGCCTCTGTGTTTTTCTCATGTGTTCAATTATATTTGTATTAACAATATGTGGGAAATGATGGATTAACAAACTTGTTTTTTGAAATAACATCCTTGTTGATGTAGGAAAAAGCTGGGGTGGCATATTGTGCTAAATAATGTGGATGCTCCTGTGTGCTCTGCAGTCAGGACAGATGTGCAACTTGTAAATGTAAAATATAGTAATAAAAATGGTTCTCTAATACTGACCAAAGGGGCAGCTTGGTGGCTCAGTGGATAGATCACAAGGCCTAGAGTCAGGAGGATCTGAGTTCAAATATGGCCTCAGAAACTTTCTAGTTGTATCACCCTGGGCAAGTCACTTAATCCTCTTTGCCACAATTTCCTCATCTGTAAAATGAGCTGGAGAAGGAAATGGCAAACCAATCCAGTATCTTTGCCAGGAAAAACCCATGGGGTCACATGGCTAACTGATAAAAAAAAAATGACCAAAGGTAAGTGAAACTTCATTGTACTTAAACTGACTGATAAACAGAATTGTAAAAAAAAATTAAGCTTATTACTCTGAGAAACTATAAAAAATTAGTTATATGCAATGTCAACAGAATTGATTGAAATTTTAAAAATTGCATCAAAACGTATCCTGACTTTGCTACCTACTACCTTTGTGATCTTTGGCAAGTGTCCTCAACACTGGGCCTCAGTTTACTCAATTGTAAAACCAAGGAGTTGGACTCATTGATTTTTAAGGTCTTTTCTATATTCCATGTAACTAATTCTCATTCTTTTTCTCTTTTTTGTCTCTGTCACTCTCTTTAATAAGTGACATAGATTAACTGATAATTAATGATATAGAATAACTAACTGAATTGATTTGAAGAAATTAATTGACTATGATTTGGCTGAAATGTTCAAAATGGCTGATGATTTTAATATTGTACACAGAGCCCAAGTCTTTAATATCCTTGATATTGAATAACACACAGTTAACTAGAAGACTCTGGATACCAAGATAGATTGGACTGATTTCAATTGATCAACTTGTTAATAAAGTCAAATAGTTGTCCAGGTTAGACTAAATGATACAATTAATTTTTATTTGTTCAGTTGGTCTGTTTTTTGCATTAATCCATCAATTCCACCCAAATGATATTTAAGGGCACCTTCAATTCAGGCAAAATGAGCCATTACCTTAAACCAGGCCTGCACAACACACAGCCCGTGGACCGCTTGCAGCCTGCCAAAGGATTTAGGGCATCTCGTGAAAATGTAGAGGATGTAAAAGAAAGTAAAGATGCAACGAGTGCTTTGTCCATGCCCTACTTGCCCTGCCTTCCACTAGTCTCTATTGTGCCTACCATGTAACTTGGCAGGTGGGTTGCCAATGCGCTCTCTCTCTCTCCTGTTTGTCACATGACTCGTGTCAACCAACCATCGTCAAGTCGGTCTCTAGTCTGAGAGGAGCGAGAGTCCTATCTTTTCGCTATGTTTTTGTTTGTTACTAAATGTAAACAGTAAGAAAACCTGAAACGTGTATTAAAACTTGTACTGCTTAGTAATTTTTTTAACATTAATGTGATTTCATGATAAATAAAAATCTTAAGTAATAAGTATAATTAATTGATATTGATTGAAATTTCCCTTTTTAAAATATGGTTTATTTGGAAAATAGCTGAATCATTAGTTATACCTCTACTTGGAAAGTGAGCCAGTAAAACCCTATCTGTGGCCTGAAGAAGTTTAGCCTGTTTTAATTTTGGTCCCTTCCTACTGCCAAGTTGTGTAGGTCTGTCCTAAGCCGTGATCATGCTAAGATCTTTAAGCATTTTTATGTTGTCTCGGTTAGGGACCGTGAGTCATGTTAGAGCTGGAAGGTACCCTCAAGGCCATTTGCTTGGTGCTTAAGAAAGAGTATTGGACTTAAAGCCAGGGGAGCCGAGTTTGAATCACAGCTCTGATAGTTACTACCCATTAGATAAGCCACTTGGCCATTTAACTTCCTTCAACCTCGCTTTGCCCACCAATAAAATAAGTGGTATGGACTAGCTGACCTTTAAGGTTAACTTCAACTGCACTTCTATGGGCCTGATCCTGTGATCCTCTAGTCCATTTTACAGATGAGTAAACTAAGACTCAGAGAAGTTATGACTAGCCCAAAGTTAATAGCAGAACTAGGATTTGAACCCAGGACCTCTGACTCCAAATTCATAATTCTTTCTACGGTGCCATAGTGGCCCCAGCTAGAAGTGTCTCTTACCCTACTTTTCATAGGCCTTATAACTATTTCTGAGGTTCCAGTAATACTAAGTTCCTACATGACTCTTTATTCTGTTGACTGAATCTGCAAGTAAACAACATCATTTTTCATTTGTGTTTCCTTACATGTAGAGTCTCCCCCCACCCCCCCCACCCCGCCCCATCCCCGGCCTTTTTTTTTCTTGGAGAAAAATGCTTAGACAGTTTGCTCGTCGTGGGAAAACAGTACATTTATGATTACATAAAAAGCTCTATGCTCTCCCTTAAGGAAAAAATAATCCAGGGCTGCAGCTGTGAGCAAAATGCCTTGACTATTTCTTAAGTCTGAAAGCTTGGTTTCCTTACAGGGGAAGTTCAAATAAAATTTCTGTTGTAAAGAAAACCTATAAATCTTCCAAAATGCATCCATGGATAATTTCTTCTTCTCTGTTCCAATTCATTGAAACATTTCTCCAGAGTGCCCTATTAGGAACCATGAAATGAGGCAGGCCTATATGACGAAACTCTCCCATTCTTCTAGAAATTAGAGAAGGTTACTTTCCTGACATTCTCTCTCTCCCATGCAGCTGATCCAAATACGACTTTAAAGCTATTCCTCTACTCATACTGCTTTTCCAGGCCATATAAGAAATTAGATTGTGGAGAGAAATTTGTGGAAGTTAGTGGCTTGCTTGTAAATTTTGGAATGGCATAGTTCCTGAAGAGTACAGCTTTGGTAGCTGGGAAACCTATTGTTCAAATCTAAGCTCTGCCACTTAATATTTCTGTTATCTTGGGTGACTTACTTTACCTCTCTCTGCCTCAGTTTCCCCTGCTGACATTCTATAGTTCTTGATTGCCTATTGAGCTCAATGTCCCTCCCCTTCATCCAACATTCCTTTATGTGGAAGAGCAGGCCATTGCTCTCTCAAGGGTTGTGGGGACCTGGATGAAGGCATAGAAGGCATTTTTATTATTACTGTAGCTGATGAAAACCTGGAAGGGAGTAGTTAATATGTGGGATGACATGAACAAGATTTAAAAGGATCTTCAGTACTCTAGAGAAGTGACGTCAAACTCAGTAACTTAGTATACTGCCTAGCACATGGTAGATACTTAATAAATGTTTATTGAATTGAATTTAAAAATAGAAATAGGGCCCACTAAACTGTATATGAGGATCCCTAGGGGATGCGTATTGATTTAATTTTAAAGCACAACATTATCTATATTTTATTATTTTTATTTTGTTAAATATTTCTCAAATTACATTTAAATTTTTAAAAATAATTTATCTATTTTTAAATTCTTTTCTTTTTAAATTTTTAGTTCCAAACTCTCTCTTCTCCCTATCCCTCCTCACCCACTGAGAAGACAAGCAATATGGTATCAATTGTACATGTGAAATCGTGCAAAACATATTTCCATATAAGCCATGCTGCAAAATAAAGCAAAAATAAAAGCAAGAAAAATATACTTCAGTTTGCATTCAGAGCTCATCAGTTCTCTCTCTGGAGAAAGATAGTGTTTTTTCATCATGAGTCCTTTGGAATTGTCTTGGGTCATTTTATTAATTATAGTAGCCAATTTTTTTGCACAGTTGGTTAGCATTACAACATTGTGATTGCTGGGTGCAATGATCTCCTGATTCTTCTCACTTCACTTTGCATCAGTTCATATAGATCTTGCCATGTTTTTTCTGAAGCCACCCTCTTATAGCACAATAATACTCCATTGCAATCATTTGCCACAGCTTGTTCAGCCATTCCCCAATTGATGAGCCTCCCCTCAATGTCTGATTCTTTGCCACCACAAAAAGAGCTACTATCAATATATATATATATATATATATATATATATATATATATATATATATATATATATATATTTTTTTTTTTTTACAAAAAAGTCCTTTTCCTTTTTCTTTGATTTCTTTGGGATATAGACCTAGTAGTGGTATTGATGGATCAAAGGATATATACAGTTTTACTACCCTTTGGGCATAATTCTAAATTGTTCTCCAGAATGGCCTAATCAACCCACAACACTACTAACAATTCATCAGTGCACATATTTCTCCCCTCCAACATTTGTCATTTCTTAGATATGAGGTAGTACCTCAGATCTGTTTTAGTTTGCATTTCTCTAATCGATAGTGATTTAGAGCATTTTTACATGACTATAGCTAGATTTGATTTCTTCTTCTGAAAATTGCTTGTTCATGTTCTCTGACCATTTATCAGTTGGGGAATAGCTTTATTTTTATAAATTTGACTCAGTTTCCTATGTAGTTGAGAAATGAGGCCTTTAAGACAAACTTGCTGCAAATTTTTTTTTGATATTTCTTCATTGTCCATGGTACCTTTTAGTAAAATGTAGTTTCCCTGCTTTTCTTTTAAAATTATGTCTATTTTTGCCCTTAGTTTGTCTGAGACTGTGATTGCTATTCCTGCCTTTTTATTTTAACTGAAGCATAATAGTCTGCTTTAGCCCTTTATTTAAGCTCTATATCTGTGTCTGTCTGTTTCAAGTGTATCTTTTATAAATAACATATTGTTAGATTCTTGTTTCTTATCCATTCTGCTATATGCTTCTATTTTTTTGGGTGAGCTCATCCCATTCACATTCACAGTTATGATTACTATGGATTTCTCTTCATCCTATTTTCTTCTGTTTAGGCTTCTCTCTTTTTTAACCTGTCCCTTTTCAAAAACCTTCAAAATGTTTTTGACCACTACCTCCCTTAATCCCCCTTTCCTTTTGTCATCCTCCAATATCTTTTATTTCCTTTCCCTATTGGGTAAGATAGATTTCTATACTTGACTGAGTGTTTATTGTATGTAAATGTGTGTGTGTATACACACACACACACACACACACACACACACACACACACACACAACACATATATTCCCATCTTAAAACAATTCTGATGAGAGTGAGATTCAAGCCTTGCCTGCCACCCACCTCCATTTCTCCCATTATGATCTTTTTCATGTGAGAAAAATTTCCCCATCTACTTCTCCCTTCCCCTTTCTCTTAGTGTGTATCTATTTCTCACCTCTTCATTTTTTTGGAGGTCACTCCAACATAATCAACTCACCTGTGCCTCCTGTCCATGTAAACTTTTAACTGTCCAAATAATGATAAAATTCTTTGGAATTACATATTTCATCTTCCCATGTAATGGTGTAAACAGTTGAACTTTATTGAGACCCTTATGATTGCTCTTTCATGTTTACCTCTTTAGTATTCTCTTGAGTCTTGTGTTTGAATATTAAATTTTCATTTAGCTTTGGTCTCTTCATCAGGAATGCTTGAAAGATTTCTATTTCATTAACTATCCATTTTGCTGCATCTCCTTCACCCCTGCCACTGAAGGATTGTACTCAGTTTTGCTAGGTGGGTTATTCTTGATTATAATCCTAGTCCTTTTTACTTACAGAATATCATATTCCAGGTTCTTCCAAGCCCCTTAATCTTGTGTAATCCATATTGTGGCTCCATGATATTTGAACTGTTTTTGGCTGCTTGAAGTAGTTTCTCTTTGACCTGGGAGTTCTGGAATTTGGCTATAATATGCCTTGGAGTTTTCATTTTGGGGTTGCTTTCAGGAAGTGATTGGTGAATTCTTTCAATTTCTTTTTTACTCACTAGTTCTAGAATATCAGGGCAGTTTTCCTTGATACTTTTTTGAAATCTGATATCTAGTTTCCTTTTTGGATCATGGCTTTCAAGTAGTTCAATAAATCTTAAATTATCTCTGCTCAATCTCTTTCCCAGGTTAGTTGTTTTTCTGAAGAGATAATTCACATTTTCTTCTATGTTTTTTTATTCTTTTGACTTGTTTTATTGTTTCATAAAGTGTCATGCAGTCATTAGCTTCCATTTGCACAATTCTAATTTTTAAGGAATTATTTTCTTTAGTGAGCTTTTGTATCTGTTTTCCATTTGGTCAATCTTTTTTTTTTTTTGTGAAGCAATCAGGGTTAAGTGACTTCCCAAGGTCACACAGCTAGTAAGTGTCAAGGTCCGAGGCTGAATTTGAACTCAGGGCTTCCTGACTCCAAGGCTGGAGCTTTATCCACTGTGCCATCTAGCTGCCTCAAACCAGCCAATTCTTTTTTTTAAGGAGTTCTTTTCTTCAGTGAATTTTTGTGCCTCTTTTATCATTAGGTTCATTCTTTTTAAAAAAGTGTTATTTTTTGATCCAACCATTTTAGAGAGCAATTTGGAACTATGCCCAAAGGGCTATAAAAATGTGCATGCCCTTTGACCCAGCAATAGCCCTTCTAGGTCTGTATCCCAAAGAGATCATAAAAATGGGAAAAAGACCCACACATACAGAAATATTTATAGCAGCTCTTTTTGGGGTGGCAAAGAATTAGAAATTGAGAGGATGCCCATCAGTTGGGGAACGGTTGAACAAGTTGTGGTATATGAATGTAATGGACTTCCATTGTGCTATAAGAAATGAGGAGCAGGCAGACTTCAGAAAAACCTGGAAAGACTGGTATGGACTAATGCTGAGTGAAGTGAACAGAACCAGGAGAACGTTGTACATAGTAATAGCCATGTTGTGTGATGACTAACTTTGATACACTTAGCTCCTCTCTGCAATGCAAGGTTCTAAGACATCTCCAAAAGTCTCATGATGGAAAATGCTATCCACATCCAAAGAAAGAACTATGGAGTTTGAATGCAGATTGGAGCATACTGTTTGCCATTTTTTTCCTTCTGTTTTGCTTTGTTTCCTCTTTCTTGTGGTTCCTCCTATTAGTTCTAATTCTTCCTTACAACATGACTAATGTGAAAAAGAAAAGTGTTATTTTCTTCAGTATTTTTGTACCTTTTTTTTAAAAACCAAGCTGTTAATTCTATTTTCACAATTTTCTTGCACCACTCTCATCTCTTTTCTCAGTTTTTCCTCTACCATTTTTGTCACTTTCTTGAGCTCTTCCAGGAATTCTTGGGCTTGAGAACAGTTAGCATTTTTCTTTGAGGCTTTGCTTATAGCTGTTTTTACATTATTATCTTCTTCTGAGTTTGTATCTTGGTCTTCCCTGCCACCATAGAAACTTTTTCTTGTTAAGTTTGCCCCCCCTGATTTCTCCAGCCTATTTCTTGACTTTGAACTTTATGTTAAATTTGGACCCTACTCACTTTGGTGTGGGGAGGCACCATCCTCAGCTTTAGACTTTTTTGTGTGGCCAAATCACAGTAAAACTCTCTTGGTAGATAGGCTAAACCAGGTTGAAGCCTCAAACCTGTAAGTGAGTTAGGGGGATATCTGTCCCAAGCATGTGAAGACTTTTCTTCTTTTTTTTTTCTTTTTTTTAAATATAAATTTATTTATTTGTAGTTTTCAACATTCATTTCCACAAGTTTTTGAGTTTCAAATTTTCACCCCATCTCACCCTCCTCCCACCCCAAGATGGCATGCATTCTGAATATCCCTTCCCCTAGTCTGTCCTCTTTTCTTTCTCTCCCCCCTTCTCTTATCCCCTTCCCCTTCTATTTTCCTGTAGGGCAGGATAGACTTCTGTACCCCATTTCCTGTATTTCTTATTTCCTGATAGCATGTGAAAACTTTTTTTTAAACATATGTTTTAAAACTTTAGTTTTCAAATTTTCTCTCTTCCTCCCTCCCTACCCACCCTCATTGAAAAGGCAAGCAACTCAATATAGGTTGTCATGTGAAGACTTTTCCAAGAGAATGGGCAGGCACAAACAATCTGTCTCAATAGCTTGAAGGTAGCTGAATCAAGTTCTGTGGAGCATGTAGACTTGGTTAGACATCAAAGATGCCAAAGTCATCAACTGCATCCTAGGCCATCACCAATCGTCTTGAGTTTTGTCTTGCCACTGGATGACTCAAGAAGAGAGAGTGAGACTGATGGCTTTGAGTAACTCTGCCTCACTTAAATCCAGCTCGCACATTATCCTCTGATGTTGTTAGTCCTCTTCGAAAATGAAGGATAAGCAGCAATGGCCGAGTAGAGGCAGCATGAGCATCTGTCAGGGATATTGTACAAACAATTCCGTCTTTCAATGGGAAGCTGGATTACATGGTATTTTAAACACAATTTTATGATTTTCTGAACTATATTTTTAAATTATGCTAATTTATTTATGCTTTTTAAAAACAGGCATAAAATTGAAAATAGTTTAGTAGCTCTTTCAAAAATCCAATAAATTATGACATATCAATGTATGAAGAAACTCATTATGCATTTACATTTCAAAAGATATTTAATTCCATTTATTTTTTATGCAAGATGATTGTATCTTACATTATACATTTACATTTTCTTCTAGTTATGTCCTGTTCTTCTTCCATACTTTTATTGTGTTAAATTTTTATTTGTATACTTGAGTATTGTCAGAGGAGAAACATCTACCTCATTCAGGCTAGGCTAGTTTATTATCTACAAAGCAGGAAAGATGCTCTAAGAATTGATTGGTCCAGGGGCCTAAGGGTCCATTTATTGCCATGGCTTTTTGGTTGCCTAAAACTCAAACTTCTAAGTTGGGCTAGTTTTTTCCCAGAAGACAGGAAAGCTGTGACTCAGATTTGATTGGTTCAGGGGACTAAAGCTTCAGTTATTTACAGTTATTTACCAAACTTCCTCATTACTCAGCAGAGTTTCTTAACCTGGGGTCTGTGAACTTTTATATATGTGTATGTACACATACATACAGACATATAGATATATATAGATATATATATATATATAGATATATATATATATATAATATTAGAGCTAACTATTTCTATATAGAATGTCCCAAAAATCTTAGTGAAGTTTTGTGCTTTAACAAGTTATTAAAGCTTAAAACTACAATAAGACATTTGAATACCCTGTGTAATTAGTTTCCTTTATATTCCTATATATTTCTTTTATAGATTTTCACTCATTTTGAGACCTCTCATGAAGGTATGACTCATTTGTAAATGTCTATAATATATAAATAAAATACATCAATAAAACTTAAAGAAAAAAGTTTTTTCTCTCTCTCTGTCACACACACACACACACACACACACACACACACACACGCACGCACATAATTGAGAACTCTTTAAGTATAAAAAAGCCAGCCTAAGAGAAGTCAGGGCTTCTTACACCTAATAGGCATTCTACTGCTGTCCAAATAGGCACCTCCCTCTGACTCAACTCACCTTGCTGACCTGAGGCATTTCTGTATGGAGATGAGGAAGCCTGTTTCCACCTGACTAGTGCTGTATCCTTGCTGAATGTGTTATGATTGAGAAAACATCCTTTGGTGTTCTGTGTGTATTCTTTCTGGTCCTTAATTTGAACTACCGAACCAATTTGAGTAAGGCTAGGACCACAAAAGCTATCTTAATATGAATTTAGAAGAGCTGCATATGACAAGTAAATATACCAGAAAATAGAGTTCAAGTCAAATGGAGTTGCAATAAATACTGGTAATGGGTGATTTTGCATAACAAAAGGTTTCTATACCTAAGTCTACCTACTTCATTATTATTTGATATACTTAAAAAAAACAAGAGAAAAACAAGTAAAACAAGAGAATCTATACAATCCCTGGAATTCCACTGGGATGACTGGGATTTCCTTTTTCTGCCAAAGACAAAAAAAAAATCCACATTGTTTCATATAGATAAAGTAAGTTCTAATACTTTGTTTATCATTCTGTCATTGGCATTGTAGATTTAGGACCAAAAATAGCACAACTGGGGAATGGAGTGAAGTTCTAAGAGCCTCTGTATAGCTGTTATTTGGAAGGAAAATCCCTTCTGTGGTATCTTGCACACGGAACATCTGTTTTATGTTTCCCTGGCATTCTCAGAGATAACAGAAAAAGATGGCAGGAGACAGAAAGATATGCAGCAATATAAATGCTTTAAAAATAAATGCTTTATGAGCTTCTTGATCACTTACCTAAAATATTTCTTTCCAGTTTGCATAAGCCTGTGATATAGGCAGCACAAATATTTTTGATCTCTTTTCAGTTGAAGAAATTGAGGCAAAGAGATTAAATGACTTACTCAAGATTATATAGCTAGCAAGTGTGAGAGTTGAGATTCAGCTTTTCTCACTTCAAATATAGCATTCTTATGTAACTAGGTTGTTTCAAGGTGTTTTTATGCCCACTATAGTGTTTCATGTAGGGTGTTGTGAATACCTATTTCTCTGGTCTGGCACACTGACTTCAACCTCCCTTCACAATGTAAGTTCTAGGTTCCCAGAGAAGAACTACCACTACATAGTTACATTCAAACTTTAAGAATACTAAGAGTAATCCTATTGTGGGAGAATATATTCCTTCTACTTAATACATTAGTTTTTGAGACCCCCCAATTATACATTTCTAGTTATGTAAGCCTGCTAGTCACTGTGATGAAATTTATAGGTCTTAAATGTAACCATTTACTTAGTGATGAAGTAAAATAAATGATGTCAACACAGAGGTACCTGTATAATAAATCACATGCAGTAATAATACATTTAGTATAAACTCACACTCAAACCTGGGCCACACCCTCCCATCAATGAATTCATTATCCATGAGAAATAGTGGGTACACAGAGGATATTAGTAGAGAAGCTCGTGAGGATAGAAAACTCTTATACTCAGGGTAGTGCATATCTCTGGAGTATAGGTTTTGAAGTCTAAGTCCATTTAGGAACTATACATAAACCAATACAACATACTGTTTCAGTATTATAATCCATTATAATCCATCCTAAAAGGATGAGAGTGTTTCCTCTTAATTTGGGTAGCAGTTTTCTTTAAGCCAGAGAGATCTGCAAAGCCCACCAGGCTGACACTCTCTGGGCAATACAGACTAACCCTAGCTAGCTATTAATTTGCCAAGATGCTGTTTTGTCTATCAAATTATAGTAAACAGAAACAGTGGCAAAATAGATCATGTTGAATCTCTAGACAAGGCAAGCAAACTTCATCAGTTCTTCACTCATTGGGCTTCTACATTGTCAAGTTAGGTTTAAGCATCTCTTCCTCTCCTTCTAAGTAGTTATAACCTCAACTACAAACTCAAACCAAAGGGTAGTTGGCACTTCTGAAAGGCTTCCCCTCTCTTGGGCTTTAGATGCTATTGTCAACCAAGTGAAGCCCACCCCTCAAAATACAGAGGAGTCCAAGCTGGGTTCAAAGCAGATAAGTTTTGTTAGAAGGAAAATCAGACACTGGTGCCAAGGCCCTCAGTACAAGGTGCAAAGGAGCCCACGCTCAGGAGGGACAGGGGAGATTTATGGTTGAAAACCACAAAGGGGAGGTTCAGGAAGAAGTGGGAAAAAGAATGGACAATCTTTTCCAGGAACAGGTGTACATAGAAGCATGATGGTTTGCAGGAACAGTTGACCACAAGGCTGGTTTGAGGGTTTTTTTGGGGGGGGGAGGGGTGGGGAACAGTTCAGCAAGGTCAGCCAAGAAATACCAGTGAAGGCATCTGGGAGTGAACAAAACTTTGGCTCACTTCAGGCTCCTGATTGGCTCCTTTCAGCAAACAGGCTTACTCTGTGTCTAGTGTATCTGCCTAGAAAAGTTACTCATAGAAAACAGACATATTAATCTTAGGGGTACGTTCACACTACTTAAAGGGAGTGACTGGTCAGGAACTAGTAGCCAAGGTTTTCTTATCAGATAAATTCTCTGGTTACTAAACTCTTCATTTTTAATTTTTTAATTAATTTATTTTAAACTTAAATACTAAAAGTTTAATATACAATAAGAAAAAAATACTATAAACTTATATATTAATACTTAAATACAAAATAAGAAAAGAAAAAATAGCATTGCCAGGTACATAGCAGAACATGAGAGGATTCAAAATATACAACAATAAATTTCAAGAAAACCTATATAATAAATATTATACCTTGTATTCAGACCTGTCCATCTTTTCTTTGCTTCCTTGAAAGTTTTCTTTTGTTCTGTGTTACATACATTTTATTTTGTTCTTTTTTTCCTCTCCTCTTTCCCCCAGCCCCAAGAAGGCAAAATTAAGCATGGAGATATATGTGCATATATACATATATAAAATATACACACACATATATATGCATATACATATACAGCCATACAAAGATATGTGTATATATACATATATATATACATACATACACACACATATACATATACATATATACACTTAGATATCTATAATCATACTCATATGTAGACATATACATTGATATGCATCTATGTAAGACCATACTATGCTTATTTGCCCTCTGTTTCTCGGAGGGTAGATAGCCTCTTCCTTCACAAGTCTGAGTCTTTCCATATTTTTCTAAGTCCACTAATTCATCATTTCCTATACCACAGCAATATTCCAACCTTATACTGTCTAGTTATTTTAAATAGTCTAAAATGATGTTGATTAATACTGTTGACATATAGTGTAGTTTCCCTATTTTTGTGTTTTAATTAAATCTATTTTAGCATTAACTTTGTCTGAGATCATGATTACCCCCTTGCTTCCCTCCCCCCTATTTAATTCTGCTCCTGATCTTTATTTTGTGTTTGCTAGTGTTCTCTTTAAACAGTTCTGGCAAACCTGTTCTTTGCCCACTGCTTAGCCTCCTGCTTCACTGTTTTCACCATCACTACTTTCTGCCTTAACTTCCTGTCTTTTTCAGTTACTTAAATCAAAGCCTCCTGTCACCCACTGATCATCTTTTCCTTAAAAGATAACAACTCAATATAATTTCCTTATGAAATCATTGGTCCGTTTTTATCATTCCTCACTCTTCAAATAGACATATGACTTTTGAAAAAAAATTTACCCTATTTAATCTAAATGCAAATCATCTAAGGAACCAAAAATGTCCTGCAGCTCTAGGTTTTCAACATGTTCCATCATATTTCATTCAGTGTCCTTAAAACTGCTTCCTTTGACCCAGCAATACCGTGTCTAGCTCTGTGTCCCAAAGAGATCATAAAAACGGGAAAAGGACTCACATGTACAAAAATGTTTATAGCAGCTCTTTTTGTGGTGGCAAAGAGTTGGAGGGGATGCCCATCGTTTGGGGAATGGCTAAACAAGTTGTGGTATATGAATGTGATGGAGTACTACTGTGCTATAAGAAATAATGAGCAGGCAGACTTCAAAAGAAAAAAACCAACCCTAGAAAAATATGAACTGAGGCAGAGTAAAATGAGTAGAACCAGGAGAACATTGTACACAGTAATAGCCACATTATGGGATGACTGACTTTGATAGACTTGGCTCTTCTCAACAATGCAAGGATCTAAGACAACTCCAAAAGACTCACGATGGAAATCACTATGCACATTCAGAGAAAGAACTATGGAGTCTGAATGTGGTTTGAAGCATACTATTTGCTCTCCTTTTCCTTTGTTACTTTGTTTTATTGCTTCATTCTCCTGGTTCCTCCCATTAGTTCTAATTGTTCTTTACATAATGACTAATGAGAATTAATATGAATGTATGAGTAGAGCCTATGTCAGATTGCATGCTGTCTTGGTAGGGGGAGAGGAGTGGGAGGGGAAGAAAACGTAAAACTCAAAATCTGATGGAAGTGAATGTTGAAAACTAAAAATAAATTAATTAATTATGTAAAAAATCCCAAAACCTGTTTCTTTGAACTCACATTTTCCAGTTTTTAGATGTTTTTTTCTCTGCTTCTTTAAACCATCAATCTTTTCACATATAAATAAGGTATTCTGAATCTTTTATAAGATGTTTTAAGTCTTTATATTTACATCACAGTTCATTTCCTGTTCCCAATTTATTTTCCTACTCTCAGGGATAAAAAACTTTCATCTATGACAGAGGCAATATCAAACATTCCTTTTTAATAAGTTGATTTAGAAGAACTTTACACAAAAGAACTTTATTGTTCCATTTAGCACCAAACTGCTCCATATGGGTATGACACAATGCTGCCTTTTCTGAAAAGAGAAGAGTCCAAACCTATTAGCTACCACCAAGGTTGAGAGAGCTTAGGACAACCATGATTTATAGACATATCCAAGGCTTTCTTGAAATGGTAGAAAGATTGGAGGAAAAGCTCTTTCAGTTAAAAATGACAATTTAGGTATACAATTTATTGGATAAATTTTGAAATACTTCACGTCTTTGATTTCTTACCCATGTTCTAGTTTTCTTTATCCTGATACTAGAGATGAAATTTTCCTTTTCATGTTTTAGCTCTCATTAGCTCTCATTGAGAGGCAGTTTGGTATTGTGAATTAGTGTGCCAGATTCACTTAGGAAGACATAAGCATCCATCTCGGATAAATACTAGCTATGCAACCTTAGGCAAATTTACTTAACCCTCAACTGTAAAATCATGATAATAATAGGACCTACTTCACAAGGTCATTGTGAAGATCAAATGAAATAATGTGCATAAAATATACATGTAATAATAATGATAGCTGTCATGTTGTACAATAGTGCATGTAAAATTTAACATGACAGAAATGCCAACTGTCATTATTATATAATAGTATAGTAATATTATTAAGTAGTATACATATACTTTATATATACATTGATGCATGTAAAATTTAATGAATTGCATAAATGCTAGCTATCATTATTATTGTTATTGTCCTCAGAGAGTTGATATTCAACAGCTAAGTTTTTAATTTAATTTTTTATTAAAGATTTCTCAGCTTGTGCTATTCATAAAAACCCTCCTTTTAGGAGAGAAATGAAATATTCCACAGAGTAGACTGGATTTCACATGAAAAATTATGTTAGTAATAGGAAAAATGACCATTAAAAATATATAGCCACAGTAGTATTATCGAAATGCCTATACAGTATCATAACTGACAGGAACAATGGACAGTGAAGATTTATTCTTAAATTGCCCTCCTTTTTGCTTAAGGCTAATATAAGTTAGCAGGAAGGTTTGTGCTGACAGGCATGACTGCATGGAACACGGGGTCACACATGGGTGTTAGTGAAGTTAATGTGAATTGGTTTCAAATAGGCTCTTTACTAACATTTTTTTTTTTTGAAAATGCATTGCCAAGTAATTTTAAGAGCCTTGTGGTGGTTTTGCTGGTAAACTCCCAAGATCATAATAAGGGGAAAAGATGTTGGGCTACTTTTGTTCCCCAATTAATCTATCTGCTTATGGATATTCCATTCCTCAGGCTCAAATTACTCTTACTTCCCTGCTGTAGGCAGTCAATGCAATGATTCTTTGGCTTCCACGTGATGCTGGGGAATCATCTTCTATTATCATGTTTTGGTATCAATATAATTGGGGGAAATAAAAGTACATGCATTTTCCAACATCTATGGAAAGACATTACTTTTTATTTCTTTTTCTATTACTCTTTAACAGCATTCCAGTCTTCAGCACATCTGATTACTTGGGGAAGTCATATTGATTTCTCTGGCTTCTGCTCTGAGTGAGCCTTTCTTTGCAAACAGCAGTGACTCATCTCGGCATGTAAGACTTAGTTTTTTATAGAATTAATTTTCAAGGGATGTTATTAGCAATCTTAAACGTCTTTGAAATACATACTTCTGGAGATAGTTAATGTAGAACAATTTACTTTGCTGCCATGTGATATCCAGGACTTGAGTTGATTTGAATGGTTTAAATATGTATTTTTAAACATATACACACAGTTGTACAAATATACCTAAAAGACTGAGAAATCTCCATAACTGATCTGAATTGAATTCAAACTGTTTTATGTTAGAAGTGCTGTGTGAGGTTTGGGCCTGAGAACCTGGGATCAGGATTGGGGATTTTCTTTTCTCTGATTTCTATAATATACATAGACCCAGTCACCTTGCTGATTATGGGAATGCTATACAAGTTCTTCAACTACCCTCATAGTGGGTCTCGTATTTCCAAAGCCCAGATTAAAACTTAAGTTATATTGGATTTCTTTCAGGTAGAAACATGTACACAGCAGAGTATAGACAAATCAATCAGGAAAATGAAAAATACAATAGACCTGGAATCATCCTTTTCTTAATTGTTTGAAAAGATTTTCTTGGCACTTTGTGCTTGTGGAAATGGCACAGCATAATTGCTTAGGGGCAGGCTCTGGGTCTCTCAGCTCTGTGGTCAAGGCTAGAATGAAGAGAGGGCAGCTCTGGGAAATATGAGTTCAATCAATACAACTTCTGAGAGCTGTTGAAGATTTTGGCAAGGGTTTACACTTTATTGTATGTTCTGGCAAAACGGGACTAATGTGGAGCCTTTTATGGTCAACTGACTATTTCTTTTGTCTCCCTCATCAAGAGTCAATGGTACTTGTTCTTTGTGGATATAGACCTGCTTTTTAGGTTGAATGAATACTTATGTGTTGTCCCAAAATGGTATATGTTGTCAAATAATAGTCCTATCTACTATAGCACACTGCTGCTTCGTATATATTTTGCATTATCTGTATATGTGTTATTTTGCCTGAGTATAAGGAGCTTACTCCTTAATGTCAACAAATTTAATTTTTGCCCTTGTATGTCTAATGACTTACATAGTGCCTTGAACATAATGAGATATCTGAATAAATCATTGAAACAGTATGATCAAAGGAAGGGATATGCAAGGTTATGTTGGAAGGACAATTAATATACCAGCCTGTATGGAATAGAAGAGGATGAGTATCTGATATGATTAGAAAAGTTGTTTGGGGCCAGATTATTGAAGGTCTTGAATGTCAATTTACTAAATCAGTTGTTGCTAGAAAGCATAAATATTGATAGAGAAGTTAAGTGGAAATAAAAATGTCATCTAATCATCGGAGATGATTAAAACAATGAATGTGACTGGGTATTCGGGTAAGTAGGGGAATGGAAAAAAGGAGGAAAGTTGATTTGATCCATGGAAATAGGGGCAAATCTGGAAAAAAGAGTACTGTATCTAACATGGTGCCTGACACATAATAGGTACTTAAATGCTTCCTGATGCCAACCCTTTTCTATTTCTCACAGTAGGGCTGAACTGATGATTAATCCAGTATAAGATTATTTATTTGAAAAACGTCTCAACTAAAATTATTTTGCTTATTTCTTTCATATTTGGATTAGGTCATGACATAGCAAAACACAAAAAATGTGCTTCATTACAATTTAGAATAAAAATCAGTAAAAAGTTTATTTCATGTGTTAACTGATAAGCTTAGGCAGGGAGAAATCAGTTGCTATGTAGATAAGTGTATCTCTATTGGCCAAATGGACTTCTGAAAATGAGCCATTTCCCATAATTACTTAAAGTATATGGAAAAGACTATAGTCATTCTGGTTTACAACTGGTCACTTATTGGCCTTGGGAGCTACTTTCTGTGTTTTTGGGGAAAAAGAAGCATAAACCTTCAATCTACTAGACTTCATTGGCTTCAGGGTTCTGGGTTGTTCTTCATTCCTCTCCAGGCTGTATCCTGATTTTTTTGAACTTTTTCTACTATGCCACAAAAATATCTTTGCCTGGACTTCTTACACTGGAAGTGACATTTGTTCTATGTCTCCTGGTTCCTCACAAAACCTCCATTTGAAGGAAGACATCCAAGACAGCTATATCTTCATTCCTCTCCTGGCTGCACTTCTGATTCCCTACACTTTAAAGGAGTCCTCCCATTGGGAGTGAGGTAACTCAGATCAACAGAGAGAGAGAGAGAGAGAGAGAGAGAGAGAGAGAGAGAGAGACAGAGAGAGAGAGAGAGAGACAGAGAGAGAGAGACAGAGACAGAGACAGTCCCAGATTTCACCTAAAGGGAAAAGTCCCCAGAGTCTCTAGTGTAATAAGATGTTAATAGAGTTTCGATTAATTTCTGCACGTTGACTTCTTCCCAGAGTGTTTCTTCCTTTAAAGGGGCTGAAGAGAGATCAGGATGGCCCATTTGCTTTTTCAAAGTCATAAGACAAACTGGAAGGAGACCTAAGAGACTGGATCTTTCTTTTTTCTTGCTCTGGACAAACTCTTCCCCACCTCTCCCACAAACTCAGCATGTTGATCTCCACCAATAAGGAGAGAATTCTGTTATGTGTTGTCTTTCCCCATTAGAATGTAAGCTCTTTGAGGGCATGGCACAGACTACCTTTCTCCTTAAATTTGTACTCTTAGCACTTAGCATAGTGCCTGGTATAGGAAATGCTTAATAAATGTTTGTTGACCTGACTTGCCTTTGCTGGAGTAAAAGAAGGCAAAGCATCAGGGCTAGACATGACTGTCTCTTACATTAAAAAGTAAATTATTCTTTTTCTTTCTCTCCCGATACAATAGTAAGTAGAATAAAGGAAAGGAATGAGGTACTTCGGAGGAAGGGGTAGGATGGATTGGGTCACATGAGCTTAGTCACAGCATTTTTATTAATATATATTTTTTACATCTCCATAATCTTCCCATTATCCCTCCCCTCCCCCATTCCATGTAAGAAATAATATTTTTAAAGGGAAAAAAAGAGGAAAATGAGATTTAAAAAAAATCACCCAAACTAATCAATACATTGGAAAAGTATGAAAGTAAATGCAGTGTATAACATTTGTAGAGTTTCTATCTCTCCAAAGGAGTGGAAATGGTGCCTTTGCATATATCTTCTTTAGAGCCATGCTTATTCTTTATGATTTTGTAAAATTTACTTTTGATTGCTTTGTGGTTGTTCTATTTCTATTGTTTTAGTTACTGTGTATATTGTTTTCTTTACTGTGTACCAGATCATATAAATCTTTCCATGCTTCTCTGTATCCACTGTATTTGTAATTTCTTACTTTACAGTAATATTCTATTACATTCACATAGCACAATTTGTTTACCCTAATTGATTGATCTACTTTGTTTTCAATTTTTTGCTGCCACAACAGGTATTGCTATAAATATTTTGGTGAATATTGGGACTTTCTTCTTATTCTTCACCTCTTAAACCTAACGGTAAAATCTCTGGCTCAAAGAGTCCTCACAGTTTAGTCACTTTACTTGCATAATTCCAATTTGCTTTCCAAAATGGTTGTGCTGAATCACAGCTCCACTAGCAATGCACTAGTGAGACATACCGTTTTAAATTAAGTTGTATTTAAGTTGATAGCAAATGGCCTGAAAGGTAGCATATTACTTTCAGCATAACAAAACTTATTTACAGGCATATGTTTCACATATATCTAAATTCAATTGAATAAGATTATATTAGGTACCTATTGTGTGTGCTAGTTGGCAAAGTAGACAGAGTGCTGATCCTAGAGTCAAGAAGACCTGAGTTCAAATCTAGCCTCAGATATATGTGTCACCCTGGACAAATTACTTAAATTTTGTCTTCCTCAATAATCTTATCTGTAAAATGGGGATAATAATAGCACCTACTTTATAGAGTTGTTGTGAGGTTAAAATGAGCAGTATAGTATATTAGGCGTTGGAAATACAAACACAAAAGTTAAATGGTCCCTACCCTCAAGGATATTATATTTTTTTGGGGGAGGAACAACACAGACAAGTCAATACAAAATGTATCTATCAAGTAAATGTAAAGTAATTTCTTGGGGGGAGGATCATAACTGGGGTGTTCAAGAAAGGTCTTGTTTAAAAAGTGGTGTTTGCTGATCTTTGAAAGAGGGAAGGAAATAAGGATTTATTAAGCACCTACTATATTCCAGGCACTCTGCTAAGCAAGTTCCAACTGTTATCTCATTTGATCCTTACACTAACCCTGGGAGGTAGGTGCTATTACTTTCCCCATTTGACAGTTGAGGAAACTGAGACAGATAGCCATTAATTGACTTGCCTAGGTCGTATGGAGAACAAAGGATTCTAAAAGTCAGGTATAAGAAAGGGAGAACACTCCATTTTTAGGGTGCTGGAGAATCTGTCACTGGTGGGGTACATATGAATGCAGTAGAATCAGTCTTGACAAGAAAAGATTTAGTGGATTTGATTGACTGTGTCTCATAGGAACTTTCGCTGGAGTGGTTGGAGCTCAGGGCTTCATGAAGGGTTAAAAAAAAAGCAGAAAGTAATCAAGAGTTGACCTCTTGGAGAAATCTTTCCTTTTGTCTTTCTCTGAGCCATCACTTTCAACTTTAGGGAAGAGAAGAAAAGTGATAAGTAAAAGCTGAAGAGAGGGTTGGAGCAGAAGAAAAACAGAAAACTCCAGCGCAGTTTGCATCTGTTCTGATTCAAAGATTCGAATTAAAGCTACCAAAGACTCAAAGAAGACTAGAAATGGCAATTAGAGGAAGCATGTAGTTATACCAGTGTAGCAAGGTCTTTGATTCAGTTTGGTTTTTGTGTAGATGATAGAATCCACCATCTTGACTAAGATCCAATTAAATGATCATGACGTATTGGCTTTCCATAATTTCATTGGTGTAAGAATTCCCTCTTTAAATAGACTAAGTTCGAGTAAGTGTAGGATAGAAGGGCCTGGTGTGCTATAGTCCACGGGGTCATGAAGAGTGGGGACAGGACTGAATGACAACAGCAACTGTTTGTCAACCTGTAGTTTTACAGGGTTGCCTGAGGGCATTGATAATTTAAACTGAGGCCTCACTTGAACACAGGTCTTCCTGATTCCAAGGCCAGCTTTCTACGCATTATCCTCAATAATAACGGCAACAACAACAAGCCTAATAAATTCTGGAACATCTTGGCATGCCGCATGTATAATGTATTTGAAGTCAGGAAGAATGAACTTCAAATTCAGTTCAGCTATTTACCTGGGTAAGTCACTTTAACTCCTAAACTTCAGTTTCCTCCTCTAAAAAAATGATAATCCTAATAGTATCTACTTCACAGGGTTGTTATAAGGATCAAATGTGATAATATGTATAAAGCACTTTGCAAATCTTAAAGTGCCATATAGAAAAGTGAGCTATTCTTTATTATTAATTATTATTACTAATAGATCATATGGGAATTCAACAAAAAAATGTGCCTACTCTGATACAAGGCATGCATCTAGTTGAATGTGCACTGGTGTTTGAGGGGAACCAGTCATTATGATGAATTGAATTTGCTTTTCTTGTGATAATAGCCTTTCCCACAATTATTTAATATTGATCTAGTACCCATTAAATACTATTGTACCACTGAATATACACACAACTCTAGCTGCTTTCTAGGAGATTATATTTCAAGCTAGCATGTCACGCACACCATTATATATTCATGAAGCCTACATTAATATAAAAACACCATACAAATGACTTAGTGGCCAGTTTTAGTTCTCTTGGAAATGGTTCTTGTGGGTTCCTTTCATCCACTGAACCATGTTGATAAGCCAGTGCTCAAATATATGACATATATTTTGTCCTTTAGGCTTCTCAGCTAAGTAAAATATGTTTGAATCTCCGTGTGTAGGTTGGTGGCAAGGAACGAAATATACGGAAGTTCCTTATTTCCAATTTGATTTTGAATGATGTATGACACCAAGTCACATACTACCCATGCTTCAAGGTCCAGCTCAAATCTCACCTCTTTTATAAGGCCAGCCTCTCATACTATAAGTGTTTCTGTATTTCTTTCTTCTTTGTATTCACAGAAATATGTAATTGGAAGGGACCTTAATATAACCTTTTATTCAGTGCAGCAATCTCTTTTTACAGCATCACTGACAGGCTGTGAATAATCTGAGTCATAGATAGCTATCTCACAAAGTCACCCATTCAATTTCGGGCTCTAATTGTTATGAGGTTTTAAAAAAAAATTAAACCAAAATCTGTCTCTCTGGGACTTCTACCTATTGGTCTTAGTTCTGCCCTCCGGAGAAACATGGTACTGGTCTGTTCAGTTTAACTCATGGTTGTTTTCCAAGTTGTTGTTATTATTGTTTGTTTCAGTCATGTTCTACTCTTCGTGACTCTATTTGGGATTTTCTTGGCAAAGACACTGGAGTGGTTTTGCCATTTCCTTCTCCAGCTCATATTACAGATGAGGAAACTGAGACAAACAGGATTAAGTCACTTGCCCAGGGTCACACAGTTAGTAAGTGTATGAGGGGAGGGGTTTCAAGTAGGGACAGCTGTTTAGGATAGAGGAGCAAGCACTATCTCTGGGTCAGATCAAATCCCCACCTCTGATGTCTACTACCTGGACAAGCCACAACTTTCCTGGGCTTCAGTTTCTTCATCTATAAAAACAGAAGATTTGATTAGATGGCTTCTGGAATCCCTCCCAGCTCTAGCTTTTATCCCATTTGAAGACACTTCTCATGTTTCTCTTAAGGTCTTTTTAAAAAAAAATTTAAGCATCTATTTCTTTCAATGAACATATTCCTGAATAGGACCTAGTAGCCTGTGCAAAGAAATGCTACTACTAAACTCATTCTTGTATTTAATTATGTAGGTGTTATTTTTTTTAAATGCAAGTACATGACTTCTTTTATCCTTATTGAATTTCATTGTTCATTTTGGCACTTCATTCCTACCTGGTGATTTTTTAAAAATTTCAGCTCTGTCATTTGCTATATTAGTTATTCTTTCCAGTCTTGTGTCATCTGCATAGTTCTCAAACATAGCATTGTCCAAATCATTGTTTAGCATGATAGACAGGATCAAGCCTTGAAACCTGAAACAAGGTGATATTCCTCTAGGTTACCACTGATTCCCTTAATAAATATTCTTTGGGCATGATTTTTTATCTAATTATCCATCTAGCTATATTATCAATTAGGCAGCTAGGGAGCATGGGTCTAAAGTCAGGAAAACCTGAGTTCAAAGCCAGCCTCAGATGCTTATTAGTTATAGGCATAATAATTAGTAATACTAAATTATTATTGAAGTCATTTATAATATATAATGATATAAACTATTATATAATATTATATATTATATAAACTATTATATAATATGTATAATATGAAATATTATAATATATAATAATAAATAATTATACAAGTCACTTAATCACTTTTTGCTTAATCACTAATTGCTTTAGCAATTGTAATGGGGATAGAAATAGCACCTACCTCTCAGTGTAGTTCTGAGTCTCACATGAGATGTTTGTAAACCACTTAGCGTACACATATGTACATAATAATTACTTAATTAATCCTTGTTCCTTTCCTTTCTACTTCCTTTGCTACATGCTCTAAAATCATACATTTAATAATATAGCCTGGAATTTGGTCAGGGATCAATGTCAAGCTCACTCCAGTCTAGGAATCTGCTTTTATCTTCCTCCTTGAAAACTGAAATGTTTGCCTGTCTCAGCTTCTGACACCACTCACATTCTCCATGATCCCTGGAGGATTACAATCTAGGTCTTTTGGCGTTTGGGAATATAATTCATCTGGGCCTAGAGATTTGAGCTCTTTTAAAGCAGCAAGGTGTTCTCCTCATCTTGCTGCAGCTTATGGATGAAGTGTTTGTAGCCAGGATGAAAGCTCTAATCCAAGAGGAAGCCAGAAAGAAGAAGAAAATTCTGAGGAGCTGGGGGGAAACCAAACCCATGTCAGGAGCTAGAGAAGTGAAAAAATGATTCAGAAAAAAAATGAACTGTGTAGCACTGGAATTATAAAACCCTTATGTAAGTTTCTTCCAATAGTGAGTGAAAGAATGGCAGCATCTCATGGGGAAAAGGGGAGGATTCCTTAGTGGACCAGCAATGGAAGATAGTAGAGTATGCTGGGGTTTTGAATCAGATGATTTGATGTTGAGTTCTGGCTCTGATAGCAGTAGTCATAGCACACTGGGCAAACTCATATTCTTCATCCATGAAATGAGGATAGATAGATGAAGATTCACCATGGGTAAGGGGAACTTTTTGGGCACTACACAGATAAGAGAAGAGGACATTCAGTAATCAGAATCTGTGCTGCTCCTTTGTACATGTGCTCCCAAGTTTGATGGTACTATCAAGTTCCTAAGATTGTTCTGAGGAAAGTGTTTTGTAAAACTTTAAACACCATTTAAAAAATAATTTATTCATTTTTAGTTTTCAACATTCACTTCCATAAGATTTTGAGGTTTACATTTTCTCCTCCTCCCTCACTCCCCCCCCCAAGATGGTATGCAATCTGATATAGGCTCCGCATATACATTCATACTACGCATATTTTCTAATTAGTCATGATGTAAAGAAGAATTAGAACTTGTGGGAGGAACCACAAGAATGAAGCAATAATTGGGGCAGCCAGGTGGCACAGTGGATAGAGCTCTGTCCTTGAAATCAGGAGGACATGAGTTCAAATCAATCTCAGACACATGACCCTGGGCAAGTCATTTAACCCCGATTGCCTCACCAAAAAAAAAAAAAGTAAGAAGCAATAAAACAGAACAACAGAGAAAAGGACAGCCAATAGTATGCTTCCATTCTATTCAGACTCCATAGTTCTTTCTCTAGATGTGGATAGTTTAAGCATCATTTTGTGTAAACCATTATTATGTTGTTATGTTGGTTGATTGGTTGTTGTCCATTCTCGAAGAGGACGAAAATGACATCGTTGTGTCTTAGAGTCAAGTTACAGTGCGTCCGACTGTGGCTGATCAGACCAATGTGAGCTCGGAATATTCTATCACAGGTTGGACACAAATAGTCCATGTGAACATTTGGGGTGGATTCTCTAAATTTGTGCATTTTGTGTTTCTTTTGAGCTACTTTCTTTTTTATATTTTCCATCTTTTCTTTGCTTTATTTAAAAAAAATAAATTTATTTATTTTTAGTTTTCAACATTCACTTCCATAAGATTTTGAGTTTTAAATTTTCTCCCCCTCCTTCCCCTTCTTCCTCCTCAAGACAACATGCAATCTGATATAGGCTCTACATATACATTCACATTAAACATATTTTCACATTAGTCATGTTGTAAAGAAGAATTAGAACCAATGGGAGGAACCACCAGAAAGAGGAAACAAAACAAAACAAACAACAAAAAGAGCAAATGTTATTCTTCAATCTGCATTAAGACTCTATAGTTCTTTCTCTGGATGTGGATAGCATTTTCTATCATGAGTGTTTTGGAGTTTGTCTTAGATCCTTGCATTGTTGAAAAGAGTGAAGTCTTATCAAAGTTACTTATCACACCATGTGGCTGTTACTGCATACAAATGTTCTCCTGGTTCTGTTCACTTTGCTCAGCATCAGTTCATATGAATCCAGGTTTTTCTGAAGTCCATGTGCTCATCATTTCTTAGAGCACATTATTATTCCATCACATTCACATACCACAACATTTTCAGCCATTTCCCAATTAATAGGCATCCTCTCAATTTCTAATTCTTGGCCACAACAAAAAGAGCTGCTATAAATATTATTGTACATGTGGATCCTTTTCCCATTTTTAGGATCTCTTTGGGATATAGATCTAGAAGTGGTATTGCTGGGTCAAAGGATATGCACAGTTTTATAGCCCTTTGGGCATAGTTCCAAATTACTCTCCAGAATGATTGTATCAGTTCACAACTCCACTAAGAATGCTTTAGTGTTCCAATTTTCCAACATCTCCAACATTTATCATATTTCTGTTTTGTCATGTTATCCAATCTGATGGGGTAATGTGGTACCTCAGAATTGTTTTGATTTACATTTCTCTAATCAATAGTGATTTAGAGCATTTTTTCATGTGACTATCGATGGCTTTAATTTCTTCATCTGAAAACTGCCTGTTCATACCCTTTGGCCATTTATCAATTGGGGAATGAATTGTATTCTTATAAATTTGACTCAGTTCACTATATATTTTATAAATCAGGCCTTTATCAGGAGCTACTTCAATTCTGCTTTGCTCATAGAGCACAGCACCTTCTCTGATGAGGGCACGTTATGCAGAGCATTGCCGTGCCAGTGTCTCCCATGCACACAATCAATCCCGAAGTTCTTAAGAGAGACCTTGAGAATGCCTTCTGCTGACCACTGTGTGAGCACTTTTCCTATGTGAGTTATTCATAAAATAGTCTGTTTGGCAAGTGTATGTTTTTCATTGGGACAATATGGCCAGCCCACCAGAGCTGTGCTTTCTGAAGTAAAGTGTGAATGCTTGGCAGTTTAGTTCAAAACGAACTTCAGTGCCTGGTATGTTATCTGAAGATCCTGGTGATCTTGAGAATCTTCCTAAGACAATTCAAACGGAAGTGATTTGATTTTTTGGCATGGTGCTGGTATGCTATCCTGGTTTCACAGGCATATAACAATGAGGAGCTGTTGATGAATATGCAAAAGCAAATGGAAAGAATCCTGTTAAAAGGCATCTAGGTGGTGCAGAGGACAATGTGTTAGACTTGGAGTCAGGAAGACCTGAGCTGAAATCCAGCCTAAGACCTCTACTGGTTGTGTGATCCTGGGCAAACCATTTAACTTCTCTCCGCCTCAATTTTCTCAGCTCTAAATTGGGGGTCATAATAGTAGGGTTATTATGAGGACAAAGTGAGATATTTGTAAAGCACTTATAAACCTTAAAATCCTATATGGAAAAACCCAAATCGAGCACTCTTTCCATCGTATCACTCTCTTCATGTTAATTGTCCCCATTTGTAAAATGCAATACTTCCACTACCTACCTCACAGAATTGTTTTGAGAATCAAATGAGATAATATATGCAAAGGGCTCTACAAATTTTTAAGTGCTTTATAACTAGAGAAGATGATTATTCTTATGGCACTTAACCATATATTGCTTCGTATTGTTATTAAAGGTGTTTTTTAAAAATTCCTTTATCTTATTATCCCAGCTAGGTCATATTTCTGAGAGAGTAGGTACCATCTTTACATGCATTTACTTCTATGAGGGTCTAGCACAATATTATGTTAAGTAGGAGATAGTTACTAAATGCTTAATAATAATTAAAGTTATTATTTGTATAGTGGGGCAGCTAGGTGGCATAGTGGAGAGAGTGCTGGGCCCGGAATCTTCATGAGTTCAAATCTGGCCTCAAATACTTTCTTGCTGTGTGACCCTGGGCAAGTCACTTAAACTTGTTTACTTCAGTTTTCATCTATAAAAACAAGCTGGAAGAAGAAATGACAAACAACTTCAGTATGTTTGCCAAGAAAAGCCCAAACAGGGTCTTGAAGAATTGGACATGACTGAGAAATAACAGCAATTTGTGTAGTTAGTGCTTGAAATCTTCTAGAGTTCTTTACAAATATTATCGTATTTGATCCTCATGCATTTCAATTCCTCCTACATAAAACTGGAGATGGATGTATAAAATTTCATAGAATCTCAGAAAGGGAAGGAACTTTAGAAATAATCTAGACCAGCCCCAACAGAGACTATGAATCCCGTTTTTGAAATCCCTATATGTTGTCACTTGGTCACCTCTTACATACCCCTAGTAATGAAGAACTCACTCTCCAGGCAACTGGTTCCATTTTTTTGGACAGTTCTAATTATTAGAGAGAGTGGAAAGTTTGCTCCTTGAGATGGATAATGTGCTGGTAAATGTGGCAAAGATCTGTGATTTTGTCAGAGTAAGGACCTTTTCCCTCTACTGCAGACCCAACTCATTTATAATTAGAAAACAAGTTCTAGGGAGTTGCCTAAGATTATTTAGAGTGAATGACTTGCCCAAGGTCACACAGCTAATCCTAATACTTTACACACTATGCCATGGAAGCAGTGAAATTAAGAAAAAATACTATTTTCAAGCATCTTCCACATCAAGAAAATCAGAACACATATTGCCAATCTGAGGAAAGTTCATTCTTCAGAGAGCCTTGTACTTTCATCTGAAAACATAAGGTCTGCAATTAGTTTCATCTTCCACACTCAGCTAATGATATTTGATCTCTTAAGGAACCTCTAGTCATCGTTTGTCATGCTGGGCTAAAGTAAATTGCTTAGATTTTTATTTTTTATTTACATATTCTTTAGACCTGTATCTAATTGAACAAACAGCCTGTAAGGGAATTTTATACTCTGTAAATAGTGCCTAATTAAGAACAAAAGTTATTGTCAAGATAATCACCAGGGGGCAATGGAAGCTGTTCATATTTATTTATTAATTTAGAAAGAGGAATAACCTAGGTAACTATTATTTGCAATTATGGCAATGAAAATAAAAGCAACTCTGAACCATTGTATCTGGGGCCTGACTGAGTAATGTTCCACCATATTAGCTCTTCCATGGAGATGTCAAAGATAGTAAAGAAAAAGGGCACAGCAAATTCAATGGTGAATATTTCAGTGGAGAAATGGGAATTGGTGAGAGTTTAGAGGAAAGAGAGATAAGCATGAAGGAGTGAATTGAAGGAGAGACCTAGGGGGAAAGGTTAAAGGGCATATCTAGTGTGGTCTGTCTGGTAAAGCTTACAACTCAAAGGACATTGCTAAGGGTTGAAACCTCAGCTGTTGGTTTAAAGGTGACAATTCATGTGTATGTGGGGGAGGGATGGAGAAATTAGACTGTTTCATGTTTCAGAGAACAAATAAAAGTAAATGATCCCGAATATGTCTAGTCAAAACTCTAATATAAATCAGCATGTAAAGGCTCACTAAGTAGAATCACAACAATAAAGCTAGTTTTGTGTATCCCAAAGCTGTGATATGGTGCATGTGGGGGAAAATCGTATGTTTATTGTACCAGGTACTGTGCTGATTTACAAATTTAAGATTCACGAATCTTAACTCATTTTGAGACTCCCAACAAACCTTCAAGGTAGCTATTATTATGCCCATTTTTTGGTTGTTCCCTTTTTTTCAGTCATGTCTCCCTGTTTGTGACCCCGTTTGACACTTTCTTGGCAAAGATACTGGAGTGGTTTGTCATCTCCTTCTCATTTTACAGATGAGGAAACTGAGGCAAATAGGGTTAAGTACCTTGCCTAGGGTCAGACCGGTAAGTGTCTGAGTGTGGATTTGAACTCAGGTCCTCCTGAGTTCAGGGCTGGCTCTCTATCCTCTTTGACACCTAGCTATGTGTCATGATTCCCTTAGAATTTGCCCTTATGCTTTTTTTTGGGTAGGAATTGGACTTGCAATTTCATTGGTATAGGGAACTTTCAGGGAGGAGACTTTCCTCTATCAATACTTCTTGGCACCTGTTCTAGAATTTAGGCCTTAGAAAGTTGTTTGGAGGTCCCAAGACTATGTGTGATCTTTTCTTCCTCTTGGGCCTTGCTGATGGCCAGGTAGGCAGACATGCATGAAGGACTTTACCTAGAATTGTGTGTAAGACAAAGACTATAAGTCACGCGTGGAGAAGTCACCATTTGTGGAGTACCAGAGACCCTGGCACACTGATTCAAACCTAGGGATAGGGGAGAAGTGATGCTTCCCAGTATTCCCATCTTGGAGCTTTTTGTTTCAACTAATTATACTTGCTAACTAGGTGCTAAACTGTGTTGTTTCTGTTCTGCCAAAGGATGGCAAGTGCTGTCAGCACCCTCGAAACTTGGGACAAGCCCCCATTTTCCTGCCCTAGTTTTCTATCATCTTTTGTTTATGTATCTCTGAAACTAACTGGTGGCACATGTGTGTATATTTGTCGGCTGCCTCATAATTCAGGCACTTTTCTCCTTCTCCTCCCTATATACAATTGTCAAAGCCTCCTGGAACTTGAAAACATCTGTCTTTTCTCCTTTTCTGCTTCCCACCCACATACAATACGTGACTTGGTAAGGAGAGAGAGGAGCAATGCTCTTAGAAATTCCTCATCTAAGTCCTCATTCTAAGAGCAATGCTCTTAGAAGTAACTCCTTATTCCTAGAAGCAGTGGGAAAATGGTGGCAGTGGCCATGATCTCATACTTTCAGGGGTAGCAAATGTGATGTTTAGGGTGACAAACATCCATAATGGCAGCTACCATTGCATTCAGTGGAGAATGTGGAATTTAAGGGATAAACTAGGCTAGAAGGGCAATTCCTCTTAGCATGAAGCCAGGGCCATAACCAGCTCCAGGCTGAGGCTACAATGAATATAAGGAGTAGGCCTCCCTGTCCTGCAAGAAGTTGAGAGAAAAGTCTGGAGAGGGAACCCAGGTAAGTAAGTTTTTTTTTTTTCAAGCTAGAATAGAAGAAGCTGAGCTATGTGTCTGAGATACCAAAGCAGGAGCAGCTAGGGTCAACTGGATGTCAGAATATCAATGTCAATGGGGTTGGTATTTTGAAATCCCTGGACAGTTATGTCATAAAGCACAGGACCGTCCATGTTACTCTTCAATAAACTCCAGTGGCTCTGATCAAATATAAAATCTTCCACATGGTTTTTAAAGTCTTTCATAACTTGCCCCTTCCTACCATTCTTTCCTTCATATAACCTTATTCCTCTTCAAGGACTCTACAGTCCAATGACATTGCTATCATCACACAAGACACTCCATCTTCAGACTCCGAGCATTTTTGCTGGCTTCCCCCATCCCTGGAATTCTCTCCCTCCTGGCTTCTATGTCTTCTTTCAAGTCTTGGCTAAAATACCACTTTCTGTAAAAAGTCTTTCCTAATCACCTTAGTGCTAGTGCTTTCCCTCTGTCACTATCTCTAATTTATTTGGCAGACATCTTATTTCTACAGAAGTTGTTTTCATGTTGCCTCTCCCATTAGATTATGAGCTCCTTGAGGGCAGGGCTATCTTTTGCCTTTCTTTATATCTCAGTCACTTAGCATAGTGCCTGATACATTGCGGGTGCTTGATAGAGACTTGATGACTTGACTGTGGAAAGATTATGTGTAGAAAATGCATATTTAGGGAAAAGGACACACATTTATAAAAATATTTACAGCAGCTCATTTTGTGGTGACAGAGAATTGAAAATTGAGGGGATGCCCATCATTTGGGGAACAGCTGAACAAGTTGTGATATATAAATAATGGAATACTACTATTGTTCCATAAGAAATGATGAGCAGGCAGATTTCAGAAAAACCAGGAAAGACTTAGGTGATCTGATGCTGAATGAAGTGAGTAGGACCAGGAGAACATTGTACACAGTAACAGCAAAATTGTTCGATAATCAACTTTGATAGATTTAGCTCTTTTCAGCAACACAATGATCTAAGAAAATTCCAAAAGACTCATGATAGAAAATTCTGTCCATATCCAGAGAAAGAACTATGGAGTCTGAATGCAGATTGAAGTACACTATTTTCTTTCTCTCTCTCTCTCTCTCCTTTTTTTCCTTTCTTGTGTTTTCCCCTTTTGTTCTTATTCTTCTTTCATGACCTCACTAATGTGGAAACATGTTTAATATGATTGTACATGTATAACCTATATCTGATTGCATGCTGTCTTGGGGAGGAGGAAGGGGAAGGAGGGAGAAAAAATTTGGAACTGAAAATCTTATAAAAGTAAATGTTGAAAACTAAGAATAAATAAAAAAAGAAAATGCATATTTAATGTAGAAAATGCACATTTAAATTAATTTGAACCAGTAGAGATCAGGGTGACCTCTGATGCTAGCTCTTTGGCAATGGGCAAATCATTTAATCTTTTGGAGCCTCTGTTTCCTCATCTGTTAAATGGGAAATTAATGATGGTCACAGCTATGTCACAGACTTATTGTGAGGCTCAGATGAAGCAAAATAGTAAAGGCTTTAATAAGCATTAAAGTGCTATACACATGTGAGATGTTATGATCATTTCCCCCTGTAGTCCAGGCTTCATCTGTTTCTTAAAGGGTCGCAGTTGGAACTGGGCTTTGATACCATTCCCCTCAAGGCTTGACACAAGACTCATAGCTTCTATCAAAAAAAAGAAGTCTTTGACTTACACCAGTTCAATATGATGACTTCATTCTTGTGTGTTTCGCCTACATTTTGTGTATGGTTATTTGCCAAGTGTTGTTATATACTTATATTTGATTTCTATTTATCTGTACGAGAATATATGGCTCATCTTCCCAGTTAGACTGTAAGATGTTCCAGGGTTCACAAGGTCATCCATCATCATCCAATCTGTCAACAAGTGAGTACAGGATATTAACTATGTACCTAGCCCTGTTACAGATATTCTACTTTTGAACTTCATAAGTGCCTCATACGTTGCTGCCTAGAGAAAGTTCTTGAACTTACTGAATGGAGATACAATACATCATTTTTTACTTTCCAGTTCAGGTGAAGTCCAAGCCTGGTGACTAACACTTTTCCTGCTTCCCTGACTTCACTGTGCTGTTCTTTCTGCCTGGGAGGCCCCCCTCTCAACCACCACCTATTGAAATCCTACTTAATTGAAAGGGTGAGAGCCTTTCCTGAGCAACCCAGACAGAAGTGAAATTTCTCTTATCTCAAATGTTTTAACTTAACAGAACTTCTGACATTTCTTACATCCCATTCTGTCTTGTATAATAGCTATGTGTGTATTCCAATTGCCTTTTCCTAGATAAAGGTTTCTTAACTTGGGGGTCCACAGATGCATAAGGAAATCTAGGGATAGATTTCAGATGATCTACAAACTTGGATAGGAAAAAAGAAATCACATCTTTATATTCACTAGTTTCTTTTTTTTTTTTTTTAGGTAATTGGGGTTAAGTGACTTGCCCAGGTCACACAGCTAGTAAGTGTCAAGTATATGGTCTGAGTCTGGATTTGAACTCAGGTCCTCCTGACTTCAGGGCCGGTACTCTATCCACTGCGCCACCTAGCTGCCCCTATATTCACTAATTTCCAACTGAAATTTAACATTTTGTTTAATTGTGGATTTTTAAAAAATCTTGAGGAGGGGGAGGGGAGGAGAGAGAAGATTTGGAACTCAAATTTTTAAGAAATGTTAAAAATGTTTGTTTACTTGTAATTGAGAAAAAAATTAAATGTAAAAACAACAACAACATCATCATTTTGAGAAGGGTATGCTAAATGTCACCAGACTGCCAGAAGGGTCCATGCCACAAAATAATTTCAAACACTTATTCTAGACTACGAGCTTACTTGAGGGCAGGGACAATGTTTTATTCACCTTTGTATTCCTCACTGTGCTTAGCCTGGTGTCTTAATGAATAGTACATAAAGAAATAAATCCCTTCAGGGAGTGATTTTTGTGTCTTTCCTAATTCAACACTTGAGAATTAGAGTGGAGTGTGGGATTTTTCACTTGCAATACACATTTTTTTTTTTTTTGCTTTGATGACCCTAGGAGAACTTTAATGTGGCTGAGATTACTCAGGTTTTTATTCTAGAAACAAGCTGGGAATGCCACACCTCCCTACCCCAACAGAGGGTGTGTGGGTGTAGACAGGCAGGTGTGGTAAATATTTAGTAACTGGAAGTGAACTGATACTTAGGCTGGTTACTTAATAGGGGATACCGGGCAACTATGTGGGACTGAAAAATCAGTGTTAAGGATGCAGTCATGGAGGTTCAGGAAGCAGAACATTCATGTACTTTGAGTCAAATATAGGAGCTCTTTTCCAGATTACACAGGTTAGGTAGAGAACTGAGGTATTCACTCCCTTCATTTGTTCCTGCAGCCAGCAACTATTAAATACTTGCCTTGATTAGGTGGGTGGCATAGTCAATAGAACGTTTGGCTTGGGAATTGGGAAAACCTGGGTTCAGCTCCCACCCTTGACACTTACTTACGGGCCGTGTTAGCCAGGCCAAATCACTTAACTCCTAGGTACCTTAAATGATATCCTAGGACTTACCTATTAAAACAGACATGGCTGCAGTCTGCCTTGTTGGAAGGTGTTCCAATTATTAGGCATGAGACATACACTAAAATGTGGATTTGGATACGAGTACATAGGGGAAATTCAGGAACTAGAAGCAAAAAGGCAGCTAGATACCACAGTAGATAAGAGTGCTGGGCCTGGAATCAGGAAGAGCTGATTTCAAATCTGGCTTCAGACACATCACTTAACTGTTTGCCTCAATTTCCTCATCTGTAAAATGAGCTGAAGAAGGAAGTGGCAAGCCACTCCAATATCTTTACCAAGAAAACCCCAAATGGGGTCATGAAGATTCAGACATGACTGAAAATGACTGAAGAGCAAGAGAGTCAGAAAGATCTGGGTTTGAGGCTCACTTCTCTGACACATACTGGCTATGGGACCCTGGGCAATTCACCCTCTCAGTATTCCAGGAAAACCTCTAAGACAAGGGTTTTTAAGATGAAGATTCTCTCCTCTCCTCAAGGAGTTTGTGAACTTGAATGCAGAATAAAAATATAGTTATCCCTTCCACACCTGGACTTTCCCTATTGCGGGTTTTGACATATCATGGGGTTGGCACAAGAACCCTTGTTCTAAGATTGTGAACTGAAGAGCAGGTGTATCATTGGTTTCACTGGTAGAAGGAGTTTTTCCTCACTGGGAATTCTCCATATTGATGAAATCACAAGTCTGGTTAAAAGAAAGAATAATAAAACAAATGAATTTAGACTCCTTTTCAGTGTCTGCGTCATGTAGCTTCAAGCATAGAAACTGTAGCTATGATAGTCATTATACAGAAGGATAAATGAAGGTACTATAAAGTTAGGTGACATATGACTCACAAATATGCTGGTGAGTCACTGTCAGAGCTGTAAATAGACCACAGGAGTCTCCCACTGTTCCCCAACAACAGGCGTATTAGTGGTGGGTAGTGCAATTAAGCTGTTGATTCTAATGTCAGCTCCTACAAATAATAAAGCCCTGTGGCACTTCATTTTGGTTCCTTCTTTTAGAAATAGTGTATGAAAACAAAATTTCAAAAAAATGTAAAAAAATTAGACTTGGTAGCAAAGTTTGACACAAATCCTGTTAAGAAGAGAGTCTTTCTATTTTATATTTCTCATGTTAAAAAAAAATCTTTCCGTTGCACTGAATAAAAAGGATCTTGGAGTATATTAGAGGATTTTTTTTTCAAATGGCAAATAAATATGTCCTTATTCTTCTGAAGAGTATATGTAGTATCCTTTCTGCATTGTTCCCTTGGCCTCCCATACTCGTCCAATATTTATTGAAAACAACAACTTCACTCTGGGTTGGTAAAATTTAGGTTGGACCTCTCTTAGCTTTAAAAAAGTTGCAATCAGTTTTGTAAACCCCATGGGGTGTTTGGAGACATCACCTCATCTGGGGTTGTCTGGGCCCCAGTTGGAAGACCGTCCTTCCCTAAACTCAGTTAAATTCCAGGGATTGATTCAAAGGAAGATATTAAGCAGCTGCTTGGATGCACTAAATACTTGGATTTAGTCAGAGGACCTGGATTCCAATCCAGTTTCAGATACTTACTAATTGTGTGACTCAGAGCAAGCCAATTAATCTCTCTGTAAACTGATGGGATTGGACTAGACCTCAGGTCCCCTCCAGCTTCCAGCTCTTGATCGATGATTTATTAACACTGCTGTTATTATGGCTATCTTAGAGCAATATTTTGTTGCCTCCAATTGCGCCTACAAAACTTGGGACCTTGGGGGTATATATAGGTCTGTGTACTTTCATTGATCCAAGTTTTTTTTTTGAGTTTTGAAATTTGTGAACGTGAAAGATGAGATTTTTGTGCTGTGTTGAGAAGGTTGGCTTCTTCAGAAGAATAGTTTCTTTACTCAAGTCTCAGGATACCCTGGGGTCAAGGGAAAAGATGGCATTGCAAGAGATAAAAATGTAGAGAGATTTTTGTCATAGAATCTAGTTTCTGACAGGGTATCCTGATTGAGCAGTATGGCATCACTCTGACACTCTTTAAATTGTAGTTTAAGGATGAAGGGATGACAGTATGGCCTTTGAACTGACAAATTAGTTTCTGGATATATTTTGGGGGGTGAGATGTGCTGGCTTCAGGTTGGCAGCATTGCCTTAAGTTCCCAGGATATGAATTCCTTTTATATTGCTGGGTGTTTTTTTTAATAGAGGAGGCTAATTGTTATTTATCTTTTGACAATGGAAAATTTCCCAGCACTGACACAAACTAGCTCTGTGACTCTGGATAAGTCACTTATTCTCTTTCAGCCTCAATTTCTCTTGTCTGTAAAATGGGGATAATGTTATGAGGATTAGATGAGATAATGTATATAAAGTAATTTGTGAATGTTAAAGTATTACATACAAGAATACAATACAATGCAATGCAATGTTATGCTGTGCTATACTACCCAACACTATATTACATTAAACTACACTACATTTACACTATACTATACTGTAGTATACTATATTATACTAGTTTTATTATTAAATGTGAGCTATTATAACCATCAATTCCTGCTCTTGGAAATGAAGGTCAAGTTAAGGAGTCCATGAAAGCACAGATTAATTGACAGGGAATAAAGAATTGTAGTTAAAAATTGACAAGCTAGTGGATAAGGCACCGACCCTAGCTAGAGTCAGGAAGTCCTGAGTTCAAATGCCACCTCAGACACTTGACACTTACTAGCTGTGTGACCTTGGGCAAGTCACTCAACCCCATTGCCTAAAAAAAAAATTGACAAATTAAAGGTTTCTGTGAAGGAATCCTATAGTTCGGAGCCTAGGGAGTAGAAAGTCACAGATGCTCCCTGATATTCTGCATCAAGAGGACACTCAACGCAAGCCTGGAATACAGCTCACTCTCTATCCTCTATGATTTTATTTCCCCCACATCTTTTTATTTCTCTGGAGTTGTCTAATACTGAGATTCCTTATAGAGAAGAACAAAGACTTTCTTCCTCTCCCTTCCTCCTTCCTCTTCTTTCCTCCTCTTCCCAACTTCTCCTTGGTTTTGAAAAATGGCATACCACCTCTTGGGTGTTTTAAGAGGGAATTTACTATGTTACCCACTACTGACAAGTAAGAAACTAGTTAGTTTTTGAGGTTCAGTCATTTTTCAGTTGTTTTTGACTCTTTGTGACCCCATTTGGGGTTTTCTTGTCAAAGATACTGGAGTGATTTGCCATTTCTTTCTCCAACTCATTTTACAGACAGGGGACATCTGTAAACAGGGTTAAGTGACTTGTCCATGGTCACACAGCCAGTAAGTATCTGAGGCCAGATTTTAATGAAGGAAAATGAATCTTCTTGATTCCAGGTGCCCCCTCCTCACCATCCCATGCGCCAGCTGGCTGTTGCCCCAAGAAACTAGAGGATCTGATTAAGATACTGTTTTTAGACATGGCCAATGTATGACTTATTTTTCTTGACTATACTTGTTTGTTTCAAAAAACTTTGTTTTTTATTTGGGGAAAAATTTGGGAGGGGTTGAAGTACCAGCAATAGCAATGCCCTTGCCCCCAAAGACAAAAAGAAAAGAATGTTATCGTTACATTAAAGATGCTCAGAAAAGAATAGAAGGATGGGTTCTGAAGGAAAAGACAAACAGGATACCTTTGAAACCAATATGTTGGATTTCTTAAGTTCTTTTAAAAGGTGCAAGC
This sequence comes from Phascolarctos cinereus, assembly GCF_003287225.1. NCBI lineage: Eukaryota > Metazoa > Chordata > Mammalia > Diprotodontia > Phascolarctidae > Phascolarctos > Phascolarctos cinereus. The sequence continues at coordinate 13,468,937 of NW_027556098.1, forward strand.
TGTATATCATAGAAATTCATGGTTTCATGTACAAAACTCTTTTTCTCTTCTGTGTGTTTGAAAATGCTTATGTTTGTTGATGTTTGTCAAGTTCAGACTAGCCAAAATTTTTTTTTAAAGAGATTATTTGCTTTAAAGCACTATGGGGGAAACATACAAAGTTAAAGGTTATAAATTACAAACTTACTTATAGTTTGAGCCTAGCCCTCTGTACTAGACTACAGGGAACTAAGGCTCACTTTTTCCTTGCTTCCTCTTTCCTCCTGGTTATTTTCTATCCACTAGATCTTTGACCCTGATGTTGGTGCCGTGTTAGCAATTTGGCTGGGGTTTTGACTTACATGGCTATATCTGAGCCATGCTTGCTGTCTTCTAAGCAATAGGTGTGGGAACCTGGGACATTTGGACTAATACTTTTCTCTCTCTTTTTTAATCTAATGAGATAGTATTGGTAAAGCAGTTAGCATGAGTGCTTGGCACATACTATTTGATTAATGCTCCTGTCCATCCCTTTCCTCTTTTAGTTTGCTCACATCAGGAATTCTGAACAATAAGTCACACTGGGGAAAGGGTTCTCAGGCTTTTTTGTATCATGGACCCCTTTTGCAATCTGGTAAATCTTATGGACCCTTTTCTTAGAATGTTTTTAAATGAGTAAAATGAACACAAAGCATTTCAAAGGAAACCAATTATGTTGAAATATAGTTATAAACACATTAAAAATAAAGGTCACAGACATCAAATTAAGAACTCTGTACTACACTTGCTTACTGTGAAGTTGGAGATAAGACGCTTGCCTCCTGGCTCCTAGATTATAAAGACTCTTCTCTAGTTTGCTCTCGAGCATACCCCTACCTCTAATAATCTAAACTCTATCTACCATTCAGGATATGTGTGAATCAAATGAGATAATGCATGTGAAATTACATTGAGAAGCATCAAGTTTTTCACCAAGGTACCTCTCTTATTCTTCTTCTGGACATTCTGATATTATTGCTCCTTGAACATTGGATACCTCTCTTGCCTGGACCCAACTTTTCTGTTGATTTGTTGGAAGAAAATTATATTTGTCATAGGATTAAGGTCAATTCTGTCCTTGGGGGGAAATCTGACTCTTCTATCTCTTATTCTAAATTTGAATCTCAAAGCCTCATGGCCTAGAATTCTGAGAATAGGCCATATCTTCCCTAACTGAGCTTGGTTTCTTGTCCTCTTCCCCACTCATTGCCACTCATGGTGACCCCACTTTGGGCTATTTCCCAGACTCCCATTTTTCTCTCTGCTTAACCCTGCATCCACTGGTAACCCATTCTAGTTTCCTATTCATTGCTAGATTTGAGCTGATAACATATTTCCTAAATACATTGGATTAATTTTCTTATTCTTATCCTTAAAGCTCAAATCAGACTCTCCAAATGTTAGAGCTTGAAAAGATCTCAGGGATCATGTGGTCCAATTACCTCATTTTACAAATGGGGAAACTGAGGCCCTGAGAGGTTGTATGTCCTGCTTAATAGAATATAGCTAGGAGGCTACAGAGTTGGAATTGGACCAGAAGAATAGTTCTTTTAATTCCAAACTGTTCTTTTTCTTTCATATCACAGACCTCTGCTGGTACCATAGATAGCTTTCTCTTTTTTCAGGATGGTGGTCCTCTTCTACTCCATTGAGATATGGATCCTATAGAATTGATGTTTTTATAATAACTAAGAACAAAAAATATTTGATGTATAGCAATAGGAACATGTTTCACTCACTTCTCTCCCTCCCTCTGTCCTACAATAGTAGAGTTCATTCATCATAAAGATTTCTATATGTAATTTAAATGAAGTTGTATAGAACTGAATATCTTGGTTTGGTGGCAAGGGCACCTGAGTTTCCATCTCATTTCTATCCTAGTTGTGTGATCTTAAGTTAATAATTTCTCTTCTCTGGGGCTCAGTTTCCTAATTTGTTTTTGTTTTGGTCAGGCAGTGGGGTTAAGTGACTTGCCCAGGGTCACACAGCTATTAAATGTTATGTTGAGGCTGGATTTGAATTCAGCTCCTCCTGAATCCGGGTCTTGTACTCTATCTACTGTGCCACCTAGCTACCCCAAGTTTCTTAATTTTTAAAATGAGGTGATTTGATTTGATTTTTGAGTTATGCTCTTCATACTTTCCAGTTCTGAAATACTAAATATGAAAACTTGGCAAAGATGTGGTGCTTCTGCTGCCTTCATGATCACAGCTCTAAGGAATGACAGAGTCCTCAGGATCTCAAAACATTTTTTCCTCTCTTCAAGCAGGGAAGAAGTAGGTCTGTAATTTCTTAGAGGTATTTACTCAGTGGATCCTGCCTTGGGATTTCAAAGACTCTGCTGTCCTCATAACTACAGGTTTCTTTATCATCAACAACATCATGACCATTATCATTGCTGATGCTGGAGAGAAAAGATAAATGTCATGATTCACTCTCATGTCAATATTCTGACCAGAGGACTTCTTGATAAGACGCTTTGTAGTACAAAGCAAGCTAAAAAACGGGCATGCTAAAGCAAAGGAAATGAATCCCCAGTATAAAAAAAAAAAGGGGAAACTGTTGGATAATTCCTTAAATTAGTATAACACTTTATGCTTGCCATGGTGATTTCACAAGCATTTTCTCATTTGGTTCCCACACCAACCCAATTTGCTTTCACAAGTCTTTTCTCATCCTGTTCCCTATTCTTTGGTAGGTAGAGATAATTCTATTCATTTTAGAGATGAAGAAACTTAGGTACACAGAGGCTGATGACAAAAGGCGGTAGGCTGCAGCTGACTCTCCCGATTTGTGGCTTGAGAGCCGAGATTCTCCAAAAACCCCTTTGGAGGTGAACTGGCAGAGATCTTTGACCAGCTAGGTGGGTGTTAGAATCTCATATGACTCGCTGATGAGATCATCTGAGGGATTGCTAGGGTAGTGGTGGTGCTTGAATTAAAAGGGAATTTTCATTTTCATTTTTATGCTTATGAGAGTTTTCCTGAGTTAGCAATGGTGTAGTGTACAGAGAGTCTTAGAGGCCAGGAGACCTGGGTTCAAGTTCTACCTTGTGGTTCTCTATCTATTGGCTGTGCAACACTAGTCAAGCTATTCTACCTCTCTAAGCTAGAGATACCAAGCAGCAGCCAACCTGACTAATGCAGCCTGTGACACTCCCCAGTGTGGCCCAAACTAGATTAAAATGTAACTAAGAAATATTTAACAAATAACTAAAATATAATAAAGCAGATAATAGATTTTATATTTATTTAACAAATAAATAAAATACAATAAAACAGATAATAACATTTAAAAACTTAGGCAATATACAGTCTACAGGGATCTTCTTGTATGAATTATTGTTGTTCAGTCATTTCAGTCCTGTCTGACTCTTTGTGACCCCATTTGGGATTTTCTTGGCAAAGATACTGGAGTAGTTTGACATTAACTTCTCCAGCTCAATTTATAGATGAAGAACTGAGAGAAACAGAGGTTAAGTGACTTGCCCAGGGCCGCACAGCTAGTAAGCAGCTGAGACTAGATTTAAACTCAGATCTTCCTGACTCCAGGCCTGGCATTCTATCCACTGCCAATTGTTGGCCCCCATTTGTACTTGAGTTTGACATCAACCATTGTTTTAGGCAACTCTCTAAGACTGTACTTTGCAGAGAAGGTGCAAACTTGCATTGGTAGAGGGAATTTCCTCATCCAGGCTATAACAGCATCAGTGACATCACAAGTCTAGTTCCCATCCCTCTTTGATATATTTGGCATTTGGGATTTTCTTTTGTCATTGTTTGTGGCACTCAGAGTAGAGGACTAGAGACTGTATCATGCAGGCGATCCTATGATAAGCTGTCATAGACAACTTCTTTGCATTCTTTCATACCTTTCATTCTCTTTCCTACCTTTATTGCTTTTCCAACTTAATGAGTAGCAGTGTTGCCAGTATGAAAAGAGATGAGAACTTATTACCCATATAAGCTAATTAATGGAGCCCTTCTTGCTCCTGAATATTTGATGTCTAGGGAATTAAAGTTTTATTTTCATTTACAATCTTGAAAAGATCTTTAGCCCTGAGCAGAAATTCTAGAAAACATTCCTCTTTTCCAGCCGTCCAGATACACATCATAGGATATATGAATTGAAAGAAACCTTAAAGATCATTTGGTTTAAACCCTTCATTTTATATATAAGGAAACCTTGGCTCAGGAAGTTGTAAATTATTTACCAAGATTCTACAAATAGCAAGATTTGAACCCACGTCCTCTGACTTGAGAATCAGTGCTCTTTCCATTGCAAAGAAGTCATTTGTAAATTACATTTATAAAGAAGTAATTGAAGATCAAAAATAAAGCATCTCTTACCTTGACTGTGATAAAAATGGGCATGTGGAAATAATTGAAAGAAAGGACTCTCCTCTGTTCTTTCACTACAAACTTTGCTTGTCTTCCACTTTCCCTGAGACAAGGTAGTTATTTATGTGGTGACTATCTGATAGCTGGAAACTTAGGAAGATTAGCAAACAGAATAGGTAAAGTATATGTGATGGTGATGACTTCTATATTAACTCCATGTCAGGAAAGAAAACTGATCAGCTAAGAGGAACAGTGAGTTTGAAGCCAAGAAGATAAGAGTTCAAAACCAGCCTTAATCATGAAGTCCTTATAGCTCTACACTAAAGAGGAGAGGGAGAGAAAGAGAAGAGGGAAAGAAAGGGAGGAGAAAGTGTGGGTTGGGGAGTGATCTGAGATGGGGAAGAGGATAGTGTCTGGAGTCTCTTCTGTATTCTAGATAAATAAGGGAGAAAAAGGGATGCTGTTTTTTGCTCTAATCACCAGAAAAGAAATTGAAGATTGGAAAGGCTGAGCAGACATATTATGTGTGTCCGAATCCTTCTCCATGCATCTAATCAGGTTGTGTGTAGTTACCCTTTTCCTCACTAGAGTCTCCATAGCCTCTCTAAGTTCTATGCCAGTCATCAAGGTCATAAAGTATGCTGCCCCTAAAGGGACAGGCCAGCTTTGAGCCAAGGTGGTCCAACTCTGTTAAAAATAGAAAACCAACCCCTCACTCCAGTTTAAGGATGGGTAATGTGTGGCCTTAAGGCAACCTGTGGCCCTCTAGGTCCTCTAGTGAGGCTCTTTGACTGAATCAAAACTTCACAGAACAAATCCCCTTAATAAAAGGATTTGTTATGTTAAACTTGGACTCAGTCAAAAGGCCTCACCCAAGGACCTAGAAGGCCACAGGTTCCCCACCCCTTGTCCAGTCATTTTGCCCCTTTTTATGTGCCCTTTTTAAAGCTCTATTGTTCTATGTTAGCACAGTAGAGGACAGGCAAATGCCTAATGAAAACAGATGCCAAAACAAATCAGGTAACACTAGCTAAAGGTGTTAGAGGTACCAAATTAATTTTATTTGTCTTTTTAATTTATTTTCCATTAATAACCATTTATTTTCTTTTCACCTCCCCCCATTGGAAAAAGAAAAAAGAAAAACATTTGCTACTCTTGTAACAAATATGCCTAGTCAAGCAAAATAAATTCTTATGTTGGCCATGTCTAAAAAATGTCTCATTCTGTGCATAATTTTGTGAATTTTTTTTATTACTGTATGCTTCTGGTGAATGTATGGTTTAAAATACTATTTTTATCAAGTTTTATAAAAATGTTATCATGCTTTCCCAAATAGCTAGAAGGTAATAAGGTGTCAATTGAAAATTATGATATTGCCATAAGTGACTAGCAATGTATGGCTGTGAGAATTGGACTATAAGGAATGCTGAGCACTGCAGAATTGACACTTTTGACTTGTGGTACCAGAGAAGATTTTTGAGAGTCCCTTGGTCAGCAAGATCAAATCAGTCAATACGTAAATTAATTCAGGCTATTTCAAAGGAAGATCAAATATTGAAGCTGTAACCTAAATACTTTGGCCACATAATGAGAGGACAGGACCCATTGGAAAAGACCTTGATATTGGGAAAGGTGAAGGCAAAAGGAATAGGGGACAGCAGAAGATGAGATGGATAGAAAGTGTCATGGAGACAATGAACATGAATTTGGACAGACCTTGAGAGATAGTGGAGAATAGAAGGGCCTGGTGTGCTGTGGTCAGGAAGAGTTAGACATGACTGTAAAGGTGCAACATCAGTAAGGTATCAATTCAAAATTATGATATTGCCGTAAGTGACTGAGTAAGCAGGCTCCTAACAGCTACCTCTTGTCTGATTGGCTTTAAACATTATAGGGAGCGGGTATGACTGGCATTCCAGCTGGGAAATTATATTATGTCTCTGGTTTGGCCCCACACATCTGGGACCCGAGTTATTTTGATGTTTGAACTAGTCTACCCATTCCACGGACTGATCAAGGATTGTCCTAGTAAAGAAATTTGCTTCTCTCCCACTCCCATGCCAATCACCCCCTCCTTTTAGAGATGAAGTACCGAGGCAGCTTTTACCATGAACAGTAACAAACAGGTTTAGCTCCACTATTATGGGGAACTAATAAAAATACCCCTCAGGTGACACTTCACCGAAGAGAATATAGTCTTGATGCCCCAAGAAGCTCCAAGCAAAGGAAAGAGAGCCTTTCCTTCCCCGGAACATTAATCTCCTCCCATCCCCACTCCAGATTTACACTAAATCAAAGGCAATAATGAGACTTGCCCTAAGGTTTCTACAATTTATTTTTCTCCTTTTTTAAAATGGCTTCATAGCTTTAATGAGCTGCAGGTGCCTGGTAGCCTGTTTCAGCTAATGGGTGCTGAGGAGACATATCCACACTTGGTAATTAGTTTCCTTAGTTCCTGCTTATGTGTAGAATAAAAGGAAGCTTTCTTTGATGCTTTTGGCTCAAGCAAATGATGAGGATGCTTTTTCCAAAGCCCTGAAATCATGGTCTGAAACCTTGTGTGTCACATCCAAGGTGATACATCAGTGAACACTCTGAGCCCCAGGAGAAAACCATCAATAACATCCCCCTAGCATGTTTATTATACAGTAGGTTGTTTCGAAATGGCAGCCATCCACGAAACCTTTATGGCTAGCTGGGGAGATTTGCACTAATGGGGTCTGGTTGGTAGATAGCTGCTAGTCGTTATTTTCACTGACTCCTTTTGCTTTTTATGAGCCTCTCATGTACAAACAAGGCGACAGGAATCTTTTCATCTGATTCAGGATGTCACCCCAGCATAATGGGGGGAGAAACACTGACAGTAGGTAATTTCTTGGGGATAGTTACTGGTATTTGCTTGTGAAGAGAGAATAAAAATAGCTTTCCACTAGGGAAGAAAACCCCCTTCAAGTCACCTGAGATTTCTCTGAAGAACTTGAGCACCACACTTTAGCCTCTCGAAAACACCTCTGGGGTCAGATGCAAAGGAAAGAGGCAAAGAAAAATGTGTGTCTGCTGGCTTTTTCTTGGAATGGAGCTTGGGCACCAAGTTAGTTTCTCTGCATTTTTTTTGGATGGGCAGGGGTAACAGATCCATTTTCCTTCAATTGCTTGCCATCTCTTCTGTACATGCAATACTCTAGAGTCTCTGACTGAAGTACTGAGTATGGGTGGTTTGAGATCTTGGAACTACTAGGCACAAATTCTGTCACTGATGGCAGAGAGATGTAGAAGGAGCTTAACTAACTAATTTTGCTTTTAAGGTGAGAATATAAAGTTGTACACACTCAATCTTTTAATTTGATTTAATTTTGCTATTCATATTTAAAATTTTAAATTTATATCTCCCCCCAATTATTTTGCTTTTCTTTAAAAATATTTATTACTTTTTTGTTTTTACATCATCTTTGATTCCAAATATATCCCTTGCCCTTCCCTTTTACAGAGAGCCATCCCTTGTAATAATAAAAAAAAAAAAAGAAAGAAAGCAGGAAAGAAAGAGAAGGCAAAAAAGCAGTTCAGCAAAAATAACCAACACACCAGTCTGATAAAATGTGTTGTTCTTACCCATAGTCCTCCCCACCTCTGCAGAGGAGGTCTTTCTCTCTTTTTCATTCATAGTCAGGCTTGATCACTGTAATAATACATATCATAGTCCATAGGGCAGATAATCAAAGTGGGTGGTAATGCTGCATCTTGAATGCCATATTTCCACTGATAAAGCCATATTTATTTTTTGACGTTGAACCATTTGACAGTGCTAAGGATTTTGATGGCCAAACTTTTCTTTACCAGGTCTCTAAACAATTGTGTCTTTTGAGGGGGTTGGAGTTAGTAGACTTGAAGAAGCAGTTGCTAGGTCAAGTCTCCACAAGGGCTGAATTTTTGGCTGATGGTGGTGAAGAGTAGGCTCAAAGCTGGGCCAGTGGAGTTCTACTGCAACCAGGGTTTTTGCATCCATGGTCCTGGGCTGTCCGTTTCTACAATGAGAAAAAGGGATAATGATATTAGTTGGACTCACTGGACACATGCCATCTCTCTCTCTTGGTATATGCTCTGTTGTTTTAGCTAGGCTGGCTTGCCTATTTTGTAGGTGTTGAGTGGTTGACAGTTGGTAAGTATGGCTGACCTCTAGTAAACAGGGATTGTTCCCCCAAATGATAGCTATGGAAGCAGGGCCAGTGGTCTGAAACACCAGACAAAAGCTATATATAGGATAAATCAGAAATAATTTACAGCAAGGAAGCACTAGAATTAAGAGGTGTTGAAAAAACCAAAACGGTGAAAAATTTTTACAGCAAATTTTCTGATAAAGGCCTCATCTCTCATATGTATATGGAACTGAACCAAATTTATAAAAAAAAAAATGAGTCATTTCCAAGTTGATAAATGGCCAAAGGTCATAAATAGGCAGCTTTTTAAAATTTTAAAACTTTATTTACTTATTTATTTTCAGTTTTCAACATTAACTTTTATAAGATTTTGAGTTCTAAATTTTTTTCCCCTCTGTCTCCTCCCCCCACCCCAAGACTGCATGCAATCTGATATAGGCTATTATTACAACCATATTAAACATATTTCCACATTAATGATGTTGTGAAAGAAGAATCAGAACAAAAGGGAAAAACCATGAGAAAGAAAAAAAAAGAAAATAGTATGCTTCAATCTGTATTCAGACTCCATGTTCTTTCTCTGGATGTGGTTAGCATTTTCCATCTTTAGTCTTTTGCAGTTGTCTTAGATCATTGCATTACTGAGAAAAGCTAAGTCTATCAAAAGTCGGTCATCAAATAATGTGCTGTTACTATGTACAATGTTCTCGTTCTGTTCACTTCACTCAGTATCAGTTCATGTAAGTCTTTCCAGGTTTTTCTGAAATCTACCTACTCATCATTTCTTATGGAACAATAGAATTCCATTACATTCATGTATCACAACTTCTTCAGCTATTCCTCAATTGATGAGCATCCCCTCAACTTCCAATTCTTGGCCACCACAAAAAAGAGCTGCTATAAATATTTTTGTACATTTTCCCCTTTGTTATGATCTCTTTGGGATACAGACCTAGAAGTGATATTGCTGGGTCAAAGGGTATGCACAGTTTTATAGTCCTTTGGGCATAGTTCCAAATTGCTCTCCAGAATGGTTGAATCAGTTCACAGCTCCACCAACAATGCATTAGTGTTCCAATTTTCCCATATCTCCAACATTTATCAATTTCCTGTTTTGTCATGTTATCCAATCTGATAGGTGTGATGTGGTGCCTCAGAGTTGTTTTGATTTGCATTTCTCTAATCAATGGTGATTTAGAACATTTTTCATATGACTATAGATAGCTTTAATTTCTTCATCTGAAAACTCTAGTATCATATCCTTTGACCATTTATCAATTGGGGAATGACTTGTATCCTTGTAAATTTGACTCAATTCTCTATATATTTTAGAAATAAGGCTTTTTATCAGAGACACTGGCTGTAAAAATTGCTTTCCAATTTTCTGCTTCACTTCTAATCTTGGGTAAATTGACTTTGTGCAAAACCTTTTTAATTTACTGTAATAATAATTATTTATTTTGAATTTCATAATGTTTTCTATCTCTGGTTTGGTCATAAATTCTTCTGCTCTCCATAGATCTGACAGGTAAACTATTCCTTGCTCTCCTAATTTGCTTATAGTATCACCCTTTATGTCTAAATCATGTACCCATTTTGACCTTATCTTGGGATACAGTGTAAGATGTTGGTCTATGCCTAGTTTCTGCCATACTATTTTTCTGGTTTTCCCAGCAGGTTTTGTCAAATACCGTGTTCTTATCCCAGAAGCTAGAGTCTTTGGGTTTATCAAACAGTAGATTACTGTAGTCATTGACTACTGGGTCTCGTGTACCTGACCTATTCCACTGATCCACCACTTTATTTCTTAGCCTGTACCAAGTAGTTTTGATGATAACTGCTTTGTAATACAGTTTTACATCTGGTAGGGCTAGGCCACCTCCTCTTGCATTTCTTTTCATTAAGTCCCTTGATATTCTAGACCTTTGGTTCTTCCAGATGAATTTTGTTATTATTTTTTTCTAGCTCTATAAAATAATTTTTTGGTAGTTTGGTATAGCATTGAAGAAGTAAATTAATTTAGGTAGGATTGTCATTTTTATTATATTAGCTTGACCTACCCATGAGCAACTGATATTTTTCCAATTATTTAGATCTGACTTTATTTGTGTGAGAAGTGTTTTGTAATTGTGTTCATATGGTTTCTGTGTTTGTCTTGGCAGGTAGAGTCCCAAATATTATATATTGTCTAAGTTACTTTAAATGGAATTTCTGTTTCTCTCTCTCACTCCTGGGCTATGTTGGTAATATATGGAAACAGCAATGATTTATGTGGGTTTATTTTCTCTCCTGCAACTTTGCTAAAGTTGTTAATTATTTCAAGTTGTTTTTTAGATGATTCTCTAATATACCACTATATCATCAGCAAAGAGTGATAGTTTTGTTTCCTTATTGTCTATTCTAATTCCTTCAATTTCTTTGTCTTCTCTTATTGTTAATGTTTCTAGTACCATATTGAATAACAACAGAGATAATGGACATCCTTGTTTTACCCCTGATCTTACTGGATTACATATAATGCTTGCTGAAGGTTTTAGATAGATGCTACTTAGCATTTTAAGGAAAATTCCATTGATTCCTATGCCTTCCAGTATTTTTAATAGGAATGGGTGCTGTATTTTGTCAAAAGCTTTTTCTGCATCTATTGAGATAATCATATGATTTCTGTTAATTTTGTTATTGATATGGTCATTTATGCTGATAGTTTTCCTAATATTGAATGAGCCCTGCATTCCTGGTATAAATTCCACCTGGTAATGGTGTATTATCCTTGCAATAAGTTTCTGTAATCTCTTGGCTAATATTTTATTTAAAATTTTTACATCTATATTCATTAGGGAAATACTATTCTTTCTTTTAGCTCTTCTCATTTTAGGTATCAGCACCATATTTGTATCATAAAAAGAATTTGGTAGGACTCCTTCTTCACCTACTTTTCCAAATATTTTATATAGTATTGGGATTAGTCATTCTTTAAATATTTGGTAGAATTCCATTTGTAAATCCATCTGGCCCTGGAGATTTTTTTCTTAGGGAGTTCATGGATGATTTGTTCAATTTCTTTTTCTGAAATGGGGTTATTTAAGCATTGTATTTCCTCTTCTGTTAATCTGGGCAATTTATATTTTTGTAAATATTCATCCATTTCACTTGGACTGTCAGATTTATTGGCATACAGTTGGGCAAAATAGCTCCTGATTATTGTTTTAATTTTCTCTTCATTGGTGGTGAATTCACCCTTTTCATTTCTGATACTGCTAATTTGGTTTTCTTCTTTTTTAAAAGAAATCAAATTAGCCAAATTTAGTGATTTTTTTTGTGAGACCAGCTCTCATTTTTATTTATTAGCTTAATAGTTTTCTTAATTTCAGTTTTATTAATTTCTCCTTTGATTTTCAGAATTTCTAATTTAGTATTTAATTGGGGATTTTTAAATTGTTCTTTTTCTAGCTTTTTTAGTTGTATGGTCAATTCATTGATCTCCTCTTTTTCTATTTTATTCATGTAAGCATTGAGAGATATAAAGATATAGGAATCATTTGGCTGCATCCCATAAGTTTTGGCATGTTGTCTCATTATTGTCAGTCTCTCATATGAAGTTATTTATTGTTTCTATGACTTGTTGTTTGACCCATTCATTCTTTCAGATTAGATTATTTAGTTTCCAATTAATTTTTACTCTACCTTTCCATGGCCCTTTGTCACATGTAATTGTTATTGCATCATGATATGAAAAGGGTGCATTTAATATTTCTGCCTTTATGCATTGGATTGTGAGATTTTTATGTCCTAATATTTGATCAGTTTTTATGTAGGTGCCATGTACCACCGAGAGAAAGATTTAACCAATAAATGTGTTTTCTGACTGCTGTACTGTCCTCCCTTTCCTACCTCTTCTTGGGTCTCCTATTTCCTAAGATACAACAATGTTGAAATTAGGTCAGTTAATAACCCTACAATGACCTCTACATGTTCAAGTGAAAGGAAGAGTCAATCGATGTGGTAAACTGCATTGTTGTCTTATTTTAAGAAATTGCCACAGTCATCAGTGACCATTACCCTGGTCATTCAGCAGTCATCAACATCGAGGCAAGACTCTTCACCAGCAAAAAGATTATAACTCGTTGAAGGCTCAGATAATAGTATTTTTTTTCTATCAATAAAGTGTTTTTAATCAAGGCATATTCATTTTTTTAGATATAATACTATTGCCCACTTAATAGACTATAGTATAGTGTAAACATAACTTTTACATGCACTGGGAAACCAAAAAATTTGTGTGCCTCACTTAAGTGCAGTATTCACTTTTTTTTTTTTTTGCAGTGGTATCGAATGGAACCTGTAGTATCTCTGAATTATGCTTGTATTACCTTGTATTTATTTTGCATGTACATGAAATCTCCCACTATAGAATGTGAGTTCCTTAAGAGCAGGGACTGTTTCATTTTTGTCTTTTTATTTCTAGCATGTAACAGTGCCTGGTACACAGTAGGTACTTGATAAATATATTTTGTTTGATTCCTAAAATGTAGTCCTTTGACGTCAACACAATATGTGGTATGAGCACAGATATGGTCTGACCTGGGCTCCTAATTAACCAGTTTTGTTGGCAAGATTGCTTTTCTTTTCAAAGAAAAGAAACAAAAGGATTGAGTTGGTCTCCCTTTTCTCTCACAAAAATTATCATCATTCCATTTTCCCAGAAGAACTGTCTTATACCTTCTTTGATCATCCCTTTTCCCTCAACACTGTTGTCCTTAACATTTCTCAAGACTCACTCTCAGATCATTCTGTACGTATACTTAGGAGTCATTTTTCATAAAGGTGATACTTTAGAAATTGAGGGAATTAGATGAGTTCACCAAGAAAAAATACGGTAAAAAGGAAAAATGATAGTGAAGACAGGAGCATTTTGTGGTATGGAAAAAAGAAAGACTGAAGCTGTAGATGAGTTGTCTTAGCAAGATAGAAAGTGACCAAATTTTGGGGTTTAGTGCTTTCAGTACTTGAAAGAAAAGGGAAACAAGGGATTCAAGGGTAAATGTGCATTATTGAAGTGGTTGAATATAGGGTTGAGACTGTAAAGACAAGGGGATTAAATCAGAAGAATCATGGAGTTAAGGGAGTCATCAAGTGATTGTTGGGTGCTTTGAAGGCAAAAAGTGTGTTTGGGAAGAAGTAGGGGAGCTAGAGGAGAAAAATCAGATTATTGAGATTAAAGAGTGAGAATTGGTAGGAATTTTAGAGTTCAAGGTCTTAGAGGTGGAGTAGTTTCAGTTAATGGGGAGATCTAAGATGTGAGCACCTCTGTTTGCAACTGAGATAGATTAAGGATGGAAATACAGTTATCCCTCCTGTACTGTGGGAGTTAGAGGTGTGGTACCCCACAATCTGGAAAATCCACCCAAAAAATTTGGCCCCTCTTTTGCACCAGAGAAGAATGTCTGAATTATTATGGTATTAAGAGATAAAATATGTTGATATTATACAATACCATACATATATTTAATGCATTTCTGAGTTTCTAAACTTTTTCTGTGTCATCTGCTGGCCTTCATGTGCCATCTGCAGCTTCCACAAAACTTCCCCACAATTCCCATTTAATTTCTTATGCTGACCTGTGATGTATCAAAACCATGATGGGGAAATTCACAACATGGAAGGAATAACTAGAATGAGAGTTGAGTAAGTGGATTAAAGTAAAGACTAGGATAATAACAGTCAGCAATATGAATACTGAAGTCAACAAGGATGATGGCAGCATTTCAACCCTTCAACAAACATCTATTAAGTAGCTACCACTGTACTTGTCCCTAGGGATACAAAGCTAGAAATGAAATAGTCTTGGTCTTCAAGGGGAATAAGCATTTGTAAGTGCCTGCTATGTGCCAGGCATTGTGCTAAATGCTTTAAAAATACTATCTCACTTTACAAGGTGATTACTCTCTAATGGGGGGATACAGCATCAGACTGTGCTACATGCAAAATAATTTCAGGGAGAAGAGAGTTTTGATAACTGAGGTGAACCAGGTGAGTATTACACAAGGTAGTGATGAGGAGGGAGTACATTCTAGACATGGGGACCACTTGGACAAAGGCATAGAGATGGGAGATAACATGTTGTGTATAGGGGACTTTAGAAAGGAACATCATAAGCATGGTGCTGAAGACATTGAGAAATGATTCATCCTTTTATAGAAGGGACAGTGTGATGTAGCATATATCTACAAACTACTATTCAAATATAGTTTAATAATAAGTAACCAAATTAAGTGAGGAGGGTATTGCAGGGACTTATTGTGAGTATAACATAATCACTCACACATAAATAACTATGTATGGCTTGCCAAGTCCTTTCCTCACAACAACCCTGAGAAACAGTTCAAATATCTCTAGATTTCAAATGAAAAAGTCTTAGGCAGACAAAGTGACTTGTTAGGGTCACACAGCCTGAGGTGACTCAAATGATTTCTGATAGATCCAGAACTCTTTCACCATGCCACATTTCCTCTTTTCACATGTACCAATCTGAAAGTAGAAGAGAAAAAAAGTGGAACAAACTGAATTGATGTCCTAGAAAATACTGATAATATCAGGAAGAAGTGTGTGTTTTTCCCAGCACAAGATTGCTATGCTGACAATTAAATTCCTTTTTGACTTTCTCTGTGAAGCTTTGGTTACATCTTCCAAGTGAAAGTTCATCACTGAAAAAATACCTCCTTAAATATTGGTTGGAGTGCTAGAAAAAATTAGACAAAAAAAGAGGAAGAAAAGGCAGAGACTCAAGTCACTGTCACCTGTGAACCTCCAATCCTTCTCATTCTCATTCTTCTGCACTGTCAAGCACAAAGTGAAGTTGAACACTTCCTGCCTCTCACAGGAGAGCCCATTAGCTGTGCAGTGAGCTACCTTTTTATCTTCAGGAGGGAACACATTCTATTGTTTACATCTGGAAAAAGGATGGCAGGTAGAAATTGTGGTTCTCTTCTTAGCTCTATCAGAGCCTGCTGCTAGAGAGTCTATCATGGATACCTGCTGGGCAGCAGAGGGTAACCAGCCTAGGATTGGAAAATTGCCATGGAGAACCCCCAAAATAGATCATCAACATGATGATAATTGAGAACCTACATTTTGTCCTGTAAACGTTATTTTAAATAAGGTGAATCAAAGTCCTTCCTTAAGTATTGTCGTTCTATCAAACTTTCTCTGCCTAACCCAACCCAGCATTGTGGCACAATGGAGAGTATGCTGGCTCTAGTCAGAAGATGTGGGTTCAGATCCTACTTCTGCTACTTACTACCTCTGGGTGACCTTAGACAAATCGCTTAACCTCGGGGGCAGCTAGGTGACTCAGTGGATAGAGCACCGGCTCTGGATTCAGGAGGACCTGAGTTCAAATCTGGCCTCAGACACATAATACTTACTAGCTGTGTGACCCTGGGCAAGTCACTTAACCCAATTTCCTAACCGAAAAACAAAAACAAAATCAAAAAACAAATCACTTAACCTCACTGGACCTCAGTTTCCTTGCATGTACAATGAGGGGGTTCCTTTCCAGTCTAGATTTATCAGTCTATGAATTAGGGAACATCTTTTCTATATTACTCATTGTCATTTGCCACATATTGATCTTGTACTGGCAGTTTTGTTTCCTCAACTAAAGTGTAAGTTTCCAGAGAAGAGGGATTGGGTATTTCTTTGTATCTGCTAATTGGCATAGTTGTGGGGTACATAGCAGATACATAAAATTTACTTGTTGATTAATGGAAAAAAGAAGTACTGAAGTGTCAAATACAAGATTAAAAAAAAAAGAAAGAATGGAAACACGAATTAACTTAAGAGTTGTATCTTTGAATTTAAATAGTTCTATAATTCCAGGGGTTGGCAATAGAGAAGGCATTTAATTCTTTCTGCTACCTCTTCTCTTCTGAAAAGGAGTGGAACTGAATTTCACTTACACCTCCACTCTGTCATCTAGGCCTCAGTTTGTTTCTGTAATGACCCATTTTCTTTTGTATTTGGGAATAGGCAAGTAGCTCAGCATGGCTGTAAGTGTATGCTGAGAACTATGGGATTTATTTGGTAGGTTTTGGGGAGCCAATGGAGGAGTCTAAGCAAGGGTTTGATGTGATCAGAGCTGTATTTCAGGAATGCTATCATTCTAGGAAACATTATGTCAAGTAAAATGGTGGAGGGAGGAGTGAGACATTGAAAGCCAGGAGAACATTTAGAAGATTGTAATGAAGGTGCGAAAGAATGAGTCTCAACTAGTGTAGTATTAATGGGAAAAGAGGGGAGGGGACAGATTTGATTGTTGTCATGAAGTAGAGTCAATAGTCCCTGGAGAAGTAGTGGAGAGCTTTTGGCTTCCAAGGACCAGAATTCACATTCTACCTCTGTTATTTGCTGGTGCCCCCTCCCCAATCTTCACCCCATTCCAATCACCTTGTACCCACCTTGTATGAATCTTCATGGGGTATGTGTTGTCCCCCTTGGTTAGAATATAAATTCCTTGAGGGCAGGGGCTCTTTAACTTTTGTCTTGGTATCTCTGGCACCTAACATAGCACCTGGCATATAGTAAGTGCTTAACAAATATTTGTTGATCAACGGATTTTGTGAATTTGGCCCAGTCACTTAATCTTTCCAGGATCTGATATCATATTTTATAAAATAAAGGTTTATAGTAGATGACTTCTGAGGCACTTTCTGACTGCAAACGTATGATGCTATGTTCAAGGATTCCAGGGAGCACAAGAGAGAGAAAGAGATGAGTAAAAAATAACTGAATTTGATTATGGGTAACCGTGGAGCTCTTAAAAGACAAAAAAGAAAAGTCAGCAGGAAAAGTAGGTGGGAAGATGATGAGTTTGTAAGGAATTGTACAAAGCTGAGAAAGATGATGATAAATCCATTCTTCAGTAAATTGGGATTAAGACTACAGGTGATCCTAGGCAAAATGAAATAAACTGGAAAATTTGCTTATAATGTATTTGTACAGTGGAAATTCTTTTTGTAATCTGTTTATATGAGGATCCCTCTGGTAGGAAAGTATAAGCACTGATTTCACATCTCTGGGAATATCAAGACATTTGATAGATTAGCTTGAGTAAAATTTCAGTATTAGCTTATTTTACTCATGCTCAGACAGACCATGTGTATTTTTTCCTTTTTTTCCTCTCATTGAATATTCTATTTTTCCCAATTACACATAAAAACAATTTTGTTTTTCAAATTTTGAGTTACAAATTCTCTCCCTCCCTCCCCTCACTGCCTCATTGAGAAGGCAAACAATTTGAATATACATGTGTAGTTATGAAAAACACACCTCCATGTAAGTCATTCTCTGAAAGAAAACAGACAAAAAGCCCAAGAAAAATAAAGAAAGTAAAGAAAAAGTATCTTTGATTTATACTGAGACTCTGCCAGTTCTTTCCCTGGAGATGGATAGCACCTTTCATCAAAGGTCCTACAATCATTGTGTTGCTGAGAATAGTTGTTATTCATAGTAGATACAATATTGCTGTTACAATTCACAGTGTTCTTCAGGCTCTGTTCATTTCACTTTTCATCAGTTCACGTAAGTCTTTCCATGTTTTTTCATGTTTATTTGAGAGCATCCTGCTCGTCACTTCTTAAAACACAATAGTATTCCATCACAATCATATATAACTTGTTCAGCCATTCCCCAATTGATGTACATCCCTTCAATTTCCAATTCTTTTCCACCACTAAAAGAGCTGCTATAAATATTTTTGTTCACATAGGTTCTTTTCCTTTTTGTTTTTATCTCTTTAGGGTACAGACCTAGTAGTGGTATTGCTTGGTCAAAGGGTATGCATGGTTTTATAGCCTTTTGGATATAGTTCCAAATTGCTCTCCAGAATGGTTGAATCAATATACAGCTTCACCAACAGTACATTAGTATTTAATTTTCCCACATCCCCTCCAACAATTTGTCATTTTCCTTTTCTGTCATATTAGACAATCTGAGAGGTGTGAGGCAGTAGCTCAGAGTTATTTTAATTTGAATTTCTCTCATCAATAATTTTTTTTTTTAGCTAGGCAATGGGGTTAAGTGGTTATTTAGAGCATTTTTTTCATATGACTGTAGATAGTTTGATTACTTTGTCTGAAAACTGCCTGTTCATATCCTTTGACCATTTATCAGTTGAGGAAGGGCTCTTATTTCTATAAATTTGATTCATTTTTCTGTATGTCTGAGAAATGAAATTTTTATAAAAAAAATCACTGTAAACATTTTTTCACAGTAATGATTGCCAACTATATATTTCCCTCCATCCTATTTTCCCTGTTTATCCTGGTCTCTTTCTGACTCTCTGTCTCTCTCTCTCTTTCTCTCTCTTTCTCTCTCTCTCTCCTTTTACCCTGTCTTTTACCACCCCAAATTACACTCCTTTCTATCAGGTCCCTTCCTCTCCCCCCTGCCCCGGTCCTTTTATCCCCTTCCCTTCCTACTTTCCCATATGGTAAGATGGATTTCTTTTTTTTTTCTTTTTTATGTTTTATTGTATTATTCTTTTTTTAAATATAAATTTACTTATTTTTAGCTTTCAACATTCACTCCCACAAGTTTTTGAATTCCAAATTTATACCCCATCTGTAAGATGGATTTCTACACCCAGCTGAGGTGTATATTAGTCCCTCTTTGAGCCAATTCCTATGAGAGTAAGGTTCATGTGCTCTCCTCTCCACTTCCCCCATTTCCCCCCTCCACTGTAAAATCTCTTTCAGCTGAGTCTCTTTTATGTCAGATAATCTATCCCATTTTAACTCTCCCATTTTCCTTCTTCCACTGAATTTTTCCTTCTCATCTCTTAATTTTATTTTTTTAGATAATCATACCATCACTTTCAACTCACACCTCTGCTTTCTGTCTATGTATACTCTTTTTAACTGCCCTAATAACAAGAAAGTTTTTAGGAGTTATAAATATAATTTTCCCATGTAGGAATATAAACAGTTTAACCTTATCAAATCCCTTATGATTTCTCTTTCCTGTTTACCTTTTTATGCTTCTTTTGCATCTTGTATCTGATCTATTTTTAATATGACTATAACCAAAGGCAATTTCATTTCCTTTTGTTATAGTCATCTTAATTATAGAGTCCTTAATGTGGATGTTCCCTAAGGATATATTTTAGGTCTTCTTTCATTCTCTTTCCATGGGTTCTTCCCAGTTATAACATTCTACAAAATGGAGTTATTTTTTTTTCAGCCTTATCTCATTCTTCTTCCATTCAACTTTGGGATCTAATAAAATTGGACTTTTCTCTGGCTTCTGGACATTCTTTGTACTTTCCCATTTCTGAGCATTTGTTCATGCTTTTCCTTATGCCTGGAATGTCCTCCTTCCTTTTATCTATTGAATTTCTATCTGTCCTTTAAAGCCCAACACACATGCCATCTACCCCACTCAGTTTCTTTTGTTCTTCCCCTCTCAGAAATGACTGATCCCTCTCAGATTTTACATTGCAACCCTTGTAATTCCCTTGTCATCTAATTAGTTTGTGCCAGAGGTATCTGAGTATGTAACATCATACTTTTACTAGTTGATAAGCTCCAAGAAAACAAGCACCAAGTGTTAGCTAAACTTTGTATTTCCCTTAGTACCTTACAGTTCTCTGATGGTGGGTTGTACAAAGTGCCTGATCTGGAGTAGAAAGAAATGTGTACAAATCCCATCTCTGTCACTTAATAGCTGTCTGGCCCATGGGCAAGTCACCTCAATGACTTTTTTCCCTCATCTGTTTCTGGCACACATGATTTGGCCCACTCTTGCAGAATCAAGCAGCTATATCTTCCCTTTAGGGCTCTAGAGCTTTCCTGAGGGATTTGGTAATATCTCTTCTTTACTGCTATTTGCTCAAGTCCCCACTGGCCATGTTTCCCCGACTTGTAGGTGCCAGTGACAAGGGTCCCTGTTCAGTTTAACTACCATTTAATACTCCCTAGCATCAATTAGCTTTTTAACCAAGGGATATTTACTTTGAAGATGTAACAAGTACAAAAGTAATACAAATATTTTCCTGTGATACCTATGGAGCATACTCTCCCCTATTCTGCCTAAAACTCTGTGGAGAGTGGCTCATTCTTTGCACAGTTTCTTTATAGTGTTGGTCCCACCAAATATATTTATGGTTAAATAAGGGCATGAGTTCTTATCTCAGATACCACTAGTCTTGGTCCTGAAGGCAGCTTATACATTCCTCAAGCCACTGATGTTGGGCAGGCTGCAAAACCCAGATGCTGGGACACTGGGACACCAGGACACTCATACTCACTCTCCTGACCTTTGAAAACTCACAATTAGTTTTCAGTTCCTTCTCCTAAAATAGCTAAAAACTAACGCAGAGATAAGCAAATAACTGAGGCACATTTTCAGGGGGGAACATTACCTTATCAGGGAAAAGGCCCAAGGTCTCTCCCCTTAAGCATTGTCTTTCACCAGCTACCATTGGTGAAGGTGTCAAATCAAGAAAAGAGTGCCAAATAGAATTGCCCAGTCTCCTGTTACTAGTACTATTTTGAAGGAACCCCAAAATCGTATTCCCCAGTCAAATGAAAAGGCTTTTCCTAACCATGTGATTAGCAGACCAGAACAAGTTACAGAATGATTTTGATACATGCTCAAATTTCTCTAAGATACTTCCATTACATGTCATCATGATCTGCCTGGATGTAGGTTTTTTAGTTTCTTCCACATGTCAAGTAGTGCTACAGTTGCCTTGCACATAGACTAGACTGCGTTACTTGTAAAATGGTGATAATAGAGGGAGCTAGATGGAACAGTGGACAAAGTAAAGTGCTGGGCCTGGTTTCAGAAAGATCTCCATTCAAATCCAGCCTCAGACATGAGCTGTGTGACTTTGGACAAGTTACTTAACCTTTTTCTGCCTGTTTCCTCAACTCTACTTCCCAGGAATGCTGTAAGTCTCAAGCGAGATAGTATTTACAAAGCCCTAGAACAGTTCCTGGCACATAGTAGGCATTTAGTGGATGCTTGTTTATTAGGATTTGTTATTGTAATAATACCCATGGTACTGACCTCATAGAGTTGCTGTGAGGGTCCAGTGAATGTAAAGTGATTTGTAGATCTTAAAATAATATTTAAAAAATCAGTAGGGACTGGATACTTCTTTGTTGAATTCAATTAAATAGTTTTTCTCAGATGAACTTTCTTCTCCTGTGAATAACCAGAGGTGTGAAAGTACAAAGTGTTAATATTGTAGGAGAAGAAACAAAGTAGTAGAATTTGAATTAATATCTTAGCCTGGCTGGATTATGTAAATGCATTGATTAAATAATTTGTTTCCTCAACAGAAGTTACTCTAAGTCATGATTTATTCTTTCAAATCTTCAGTCGTTTCCGTGTGTTTAGTGTTGTGTTGACGGCAGAACCTGATCAATTAAAAAAAAAAGAACTTCAGTAACACAAATTTTTGGTTGATTCTTATATCTTAGGTTAGGACTTCAGCTTCTGTCCTTGTGTATAAATAAATTTCATGTATTTTATTATTTTAAAATGTATATTTTATTTTATTTAGAAGGTATCAACTTCCCTTTCACCTTTTCTCTTTTTACTCTAAATTGAACCCCTTTTTCTATTCACGGCTTTGCATAGAATACTAAGAATAATTCTTCAGAAAAGAAGAAGCAAAATGTGTCTGGTACCCAGCAGATTGGGAGGCTGCTACTCTCACCTTATTTACCCAATCTGAGTAGAATCTTGTCATCATTTCTGAAGGATAGCACATTTTGCTGTCTTTCCTCTAGTCATTCCATTCCATCTCCACCTTTCCCCAAGTGTGAGTACCAGAAATATAGGACTGAAAAGTACATTGTACATCACATTTTGTATTTGAAAAGTATGTAAGGATAATTGATGAGTAGTGCTTCTGCCAGACAGATAGGTAAGAGCTCTCCTCCCCTGTGTAACAGTGAAAGTTGACTTCTCTTTGGAATTTGGATATGCTGAGCCAGATTCTGCCTGTGTATCAACTACTCTGTAAGAGTAGAGGCACTTTCAGAAGCTGCATAAATCCCCCAGGCTACTACAATGCTGTTTAGTTAAGTATCATTGTAGTGATGCCCTAATGATTTGAAACATGAATTTGTTCTTAGGGAGAAGCTTTACAAATATTTATCTCACTAAATAGAATGTAATAATATTTATAAGAAAAAATTGACAGGAAGTAGAACAACATATTATTCTTTAATAAGGTAAACTTTCATCTACACTAATGGGGAACATTGGGACAATCTAAAATGAGATAATAAAAAAATCACTTTAGGCTTTGGAAAATATTCTGTGCTGAAATATGAGTTTGTCTGGTATTATGGGATTTCACAACATTCCAACCAAAGAAATAGAGTTTTACTATGTAGGTCTCACTGTCCATGTTTTTCATCTTGTCTCTTGCTTCACCTCCTTTACTGTTGCTCTCTCCCTGCTAGATATCTCTAAATCATATCTCAGACCAGATGTGATTTTTACAAAGAATCAGAGCTATTTTTTATAAAAGCAAGCTTGCTGGTTTATACTTTCCCTGAGGCAGAGAAGTAATTGCTTTGGCTTAGAATATTCTCCTTCTGGGGTCCTACTGGACTCTATTATTCTCTAGTAAACAAAGATTCTATTTGCATGAGTAAAATACTTAAACTTTAACCCAAGATGATTATCACACACACACACACACACACACACACACACACACACACACACTAATCCATCAAAATGTTTGGTACAGAAGACATAACATTTATCTTCTGTACCAAATATATACATATATACAGATATTATATACATATGTTGTATATTATATGCATACAGACATTCACATATCTGTATGCATATAGTATAGAACATACATAGAAATCTGTTATACCTAACACTGTGAGGGATTCAAAGAATTACAAAACATGGTACTTGTCCTCAAAAATATTTGTCTCATTGGGATTTTATGACATAGAAAAGTGGAATACGGAAAACAGTTTAGATGGCACTCTCAAAAAAACAAAAGTTGGATTTGTGTACAGACACATGGACTGTTAAGTGTAGTTTCCCTAAAGAAAAAAAAATTATTTAAGGGCCACAAGATCAGCATGGGAGAAAGAGAGTCTAGGAATAGGGAAATGTTTGTAGTCCGGAAGCATGGGGTGTAGTTGTGCGCAAGTAGGGGAATTGATCTGATAATGATACTTCTACCCTAGACTAATTATAATTGTGAGCAACTGCAGACTTCTCTTTGTTGCTGATCCACTTATGGGGTGATCTATTTGGACAGAAATTGATGCTGCCTAACTGTGCATCCTCATGGCACTGCTTAGATTTGAAAAAAATAAAAGTTCAATTTCCATTTCCTTCTTTTCCCTAACATATCACTGTCATCATTTACCTTTTGGAGTTTCCTGTGCTTATAAGTCTTATTTAAATGTTTTATAAACTGTTTATAGTTTGATGATGGGCTTTGTCTATAGATAAACTAATTTTATTGCATTCTGTTATGAAGGGTATAGATAGTGGCAACCAAAGTGACTGAGACCTAATGAAATATACTGTAGAGCAGAGGAGGCAGTCATTACTGAGTAATTCAGAAATGAAAAAGATCTCTTCCTTGATCTGGGGGTGTGAACTATATTGACTTCCATTAATAATTACCTCCCCAAAATAACAAGGAAAAAGGACAAGGTGAACATGTAAGACCATTTGCTCTGGACTTTCAAAACATATGTGAATGTCACTTATAAGGCAGAAGATCACTTCAAATTCTCAAATTATTCACACAATACCCCCCTTACCTATTTTTACTTTCGGTGAGGTGGACTGGCTAAGCTAAATTTCAGTAGGGACAATCAGATGGTCAGTTAAGTGAATGTAAATCTTTGCCTCCTGGCTTGCCATTTGGTGAATATTGCCAGGCAAACTGAGGACGTTGGAAGTACCTATGGAAATGGAAAAGACTTTTTATCTGGGGGTCATAGAAAGAGTAATGTTCAAATTTGGAGTTGAGAACTCAGGAAAAGAGAAAAAGGAAAAGATTCCATCTGTCCAAGTTATGTGGAAGAAAATAGCAGTTTGAGACAGAAAGATATACCCTGTTATTTGGCATGCTGCTCCCCTACTCCTTGGGTTGTGTGAGTATAATATGGAACTGGAAATAGGGGCCAGTACTTCAAATATGCATAATGTGCTTTGCCTACTGCCAATTCATGTGGGATGCTTCTGGGAGTAAAGATTAGAGTGCTCTGCCTTCAGAGCATTCACAAATATTCTGTGAGAATTTCCTGTCAGTTTATCTTGCAGTGATTGAAAACCTTTAATTGGCTGTTGAGCCAAAAGTGTATATACAAAAGGCTCAGTCTCTTGAGGAGGAACTCAATCTGTCTTTTGCTGGGTGGTGATCAAGAAAGATCTGTTGTAAGTCTTCAGCTGGGGAAAAGGCAGTCCCTGTAGGTCAGTAATCACTAGCAATAAACTTTGAGGAAAACACATAAGAATAGGGGCTCAGGGCAAAATATTATTAAGAGAATCACCACAACTCTTCAGGATTCCCTTAGAAGCCTGAGGGGGAGATGTAATCACCCTCTGGGAATTCAGCTTGTTAATGCAAGTGGGAGTTGGGTTAAGGGCCTCTCAGAGTTTGTATGTGCTACACGAGCACATGACTTTTAAACTTATTAGCTCAATCTCCTGTTGAACTGAGGGAACTCCTGACTTTCATTAAGGGAGGTCTAACCAGGTTACCCAAGGTCTAAGCAGGGTACTTGTGTCTAATAGTATTATATGATGAAACAAAGCAGCTTTAATCTCATTTCTGACCTCAAGTAGCTTAAGCTCTTTTTCATAATTCCAAATTTATTACAAGGACGTTCAATCTTATTTTGATGTCAGTTATCTTCTCCTCAAGATAGTAGATTTCTCTGTGCTCTATCCTATTCAACAGTTGGATGACTTTCTATGGTGGCGATGTGCTTTTAGTAAGTCTGCTCCTTTCACTGATGTCCTACAGAGAAATAAATTCAAACCAATGGTACTGTTCCTCTTTTTTTTTTTTTAAATTGTGGGCTTCTTATCACATGGATGGACAGCTTGTTGCTAATGGCAGCTGTAGTCCTTTGGGGGGACTTCCCAGTCATTCTTGTCCTATTTTCTCCAGAAGGTATTTCTAATGGGAATTCAAATGATGAATTCCTTTAGGAGTTTCCTTCTTGTGAACACCCAGATTAATTTTGGTAAATATAACTGCAATAAAAACATGTCACAAGCCATGAGAAAAACTGTCTACTAACTCCCTTATGATAAGTTGTCCAATAAACATGATAAAGGCCCAGTGGGAGATTGAAACTTTTTGTAGCACATTAATGACCTGTAGACCTTTTTGGAATGAAGTATAAGATTTTGCCTGCAGAGGGGAGAATTATAGATGAACATTTCCAAATAATAACTTTAAAATATAGAAGCTTTAGTATCTCCAGTAAATGCTTGCTTTTGCCCAAATAAAATATCATTCCCGTATTAGTGGTTATCAAAATGTTTATTGCTAATGTCTAATGAGGCTGTAATTCTCGGCAGAGACAGCCAAGTCTTCAACATATGCCATCAATCTTACAGCTATTTAGGTCTGATCTTGTTTCAGTGAATCATTCTGGCAATTTCATGAAACCATTTCATCTGTTACCTTAGAAATAGCTCATTTCACACACAGCACCTTTAAAACTGAAAAAAAATGTTTCAAAATCAATGTTTGATTTTCATTTTCATGCTTTACAATAAATATGCTCTAATGGGAATAAATGTGGTGTATGTTTATTGCACTTCATTTAACACATGGTCCTATACTTATGTTATGTGAAACCAAAGTAAAAAGAGGGAGGGATTTATGGGCTGCCATCCAAACCAAGACTCTCATTCATTCATTCGTTTGTTTGTTCATTCATTCCTTCATTCCTTCATTCCAGCATTTAGTAAGTGCCTGGTATTTGTGCTGTGACTAGGCAATGAGGATGAAATAACAAAAAAACTAAACAGGCCCTGCCCTCAAGGAGTTTAGTGTGTGCTTGGGCCTGTACAAAACTATCTTTGCGTTATGGGAGAGTAGGGATGGGTTCATGCTCTCGGTAAACTAGGTGGGAATCCTGAGAAGCAGTCACAGTTCAGAACTTCTTTAAGGTGACTCCACCCATCACAGATGAAGTATAGACCATGTTATGGTTGTTGGACTAACTTTTAAAAATACTACATACTTTAGAGATTCAAAGCTCCTAGATATGATATTCTACTAAAAATGTCAAGTGTTAAGAGAAATGTGTTGGGCAGAGATTGAATTGTTACTTTAGATAACTGAGGAAATCTGAGAAGAAAAACAAGAATAATAGTATTATCCTTAGTATTTTGAAAATTAACTAGTAACTAGTGGTTCCATGTTTCTCTCTCTTGGTGAAAAGTCTTTGTCCAAAGGCTGGTGCTGGTTATTCTACAATAATGTAATCATAAAACGTATGTATAGACAGCAGTATGATATAGTACAGTAAAGTTGGATACTTTGAGAATTCTCCACAAAGTCCTTCTTTGATGCCTCATCATGGTAAGGAGATGACCTTGGGTTCTCAAGAGCTATACAAGTTCTACCATGATAGAAAGGCTTTGAGGACAGTTCCAACACAGATTCTGCTTACTTTCTGAGTAACCAGGCTGGTCACGTAGTGATTGAGTTTAGCCATGACAAGCCATGAAGCAAATGATAATCAGCCTTGTATAGCCCTCTTTGGCTTCAGCAGAGATGATATCAGAGTGAAAAAAAGAGGGGCAAGGGGCAGCTAGGTGGCACAGTGGATAGAGCACCAGTCCTGAAGTCAGGAGGGCCTGAGTTCAAATCTGGCCTCAGACCAAACATCTGACACTTACTAGCTGTGTGACCCTGGGCAAGTCACTTAACCCCAATTACAAAAAAAAAAAAGGAAAAAAGAAAAAAGAGGGGCAAGAGTATAATAAAGATCATATGGTTTCCAGACTATGGAATAAACATTAATTTATCAGTTGGTACTCTAAATGTAAGTTCCTCATGCAATGCAAATGAACAGACATATTTCTGGAGGAACTGAAGTATATCAATTTTGATATTCTGCCATTTGGTGCATATATGTTTAGTATTGATATTACCTTCTCCAGCTCATTTTATAGATGGGGAAACTGAGGCAAAGAGGGTTTAGTGCCATTCTCCAGTTGATAAATATTTCAAGGATATGAAAAGGCAGTTTTCAGAAGAAGAAATCAAAGCTACCAATAGTCACATGAAAAAACGCTCTAAATCACTATTGATTAGAGAAATGCAAATTAAAACAACTTTGAGATTCTATTTAACAACTATCAGATTGGCTAATATGACAGAAAAGGAAAATGACAATTGTGGAAAAATTGAGACACTAATGAATTATTGGTGGAGTTGTGAACTAGTCCACCCATTCTGGAGAACAACTTGTAACTACATTCAATAGCTAGCAAACTGTGCATACCCTTTGACCCAACTACCAGGTCTATATTCCAAAGATATCAAAGAAAAGGGAAAAGGACCTAATTGTACAAAGATATTTATAGAAGTTCTTTTTGCTGTGGCAAAGAATTGGAAATCGAGATGATGCCCATCAATTGAGGAATGACTGAACAAGTTGTGGTATGTGATTGTGATGAAAAACAGATGTGTTTCAGAAAAACCTGTGTATATAACCACTACTATTACAATGACCACTACTACTTTAATGTTATGCAAAGTAAAGTGAGCAGAATGAGAAGGCTGATCAGAGGGGGGATTGCACAGATCTCTTTGCTGGTGCAGGATTCTCTTGCTTTACCTGTGCTTGGATCTGGGTCACAGTTCTGGGTGATGGTCCCGAGGCGCAGTGCAGCTTGTAGTGGTGGTGAAGAGTAAATCCTCCTCACAGTTCCAAGACAGAAAACAGTGCTTGTGGTCACTCATAGACCAGAGCACAGGACAGGAAAGGAGTAAACACCTCGCCCTTGATCATAGCACCTTGGAAGAACTGAAAATTTACAGGGCCCTACAAGTATCTCTGAAAACAGCTGCACAGACCCCCAAAGCTTGGGACAGTACATTCTTCACACTGGAAACAGACCCCTATCTTAACAAAGAGATTATAACTCAAGTAATTGGCTGAGATCGTGAGCAAGAAGTGCAAAAAGAATCAGACTATATTATCTTACTTTGGTGACAAAGAAGATCAAAACATACAACCAGAAGACAACAAGGTCAAAGCTCCTACATCCAAAGCCTCCAAGAAAAATATGAATTGGTCCCAGGCCATGGAAGAGCTCAAAAAGGATTTTGAGAAGCCAGTAAGAGAAGTAGAGGAAAAACTGAGAGTGATGCAAGAAAATCATGAAAAACAAGTCAACAGCTTGCTAAAGGAGAACCAAAAAAATACTGAAGAAAATAATACCTTAAAAAATAGTCTAACCCAAATGGCAAAAGAGGTCCGAAAAGCTGATGAGGAGAAGAATGCCTAAAAAGCAAAATTGATCAAATGGAAAAGGAAATCCAAAAGCTTACTTAAGAAAATACTTCCTTAAAAATTAGAATGGAGCAATCGGAAGCTAGTGACTATGAGAAATCAAGACAGTATAAAACAAATCCAAAAGAATGAAAAAAATAGAAGAGAATGTGAAGTATCTCACTGGAAAAACAACTGACCTGAAAGATAAATCCAGGAGAGATAATTTAAAAATTATTGGACTATCTGAAAGCCATAATAAAAAAAAAAAGAGCCTAGACATCATCTTCCAAGAAATTATCAAGGAAAACTGCCTGATATTTTAGAACCAGAGGGCAAAATAGAAATTGAAAGAATCAACCAATCACCACAACCAAATTCCAGAATTCCCAGATCAAGGAGAAAATATTGCAAGCAGCCAGAAAGAAACAATTCAAGTATTGTGAAAACACAATCAGGATAACACAAGATTTAGCAGCTTCTACCTTAAGAGACTGGAGGGCATGGAATATAATATTCCAGAAGGCACAGGAGACAGGATTACAACCAAGAATTACCTACCCAGCAAAACTGAGTATAATCATTCAGGGTCATTCAGTGAAATAGGGGACTTTCAAGCATTCTTGATGAAAAGACCAGAGGTGAAGAAAAAACTTTAACT
Source organism: Phascolarctos cinereus (assembly GCF_003287225.1). NCBI lineage: Eukaryota > Metazoa > Chordata > Mammalia > Diprotodontia > Phascolarctidae > Phascolarctos > Phascolarctos cinereus. Next base: position 13,498,638 of record NW_027556098.1, read on the forward strand.
TTCAAATACAAGACTCTAGTGAAATGTGAAGAGGTAAACAGGAAAGAGAAATCATAAGAGACTTGTTAAGGTTGAACTGTTTACATTCCTGCATGGAAAGACGATATTTGCAACTCATGAGTCTTTTGTCAGTATTAGGGTAGTGGGAGGGAAAAAATTATATGTATGTATGTATGTATGTATGTATGTATAGATAGATAGATAGATAGATAGATAGATGGCACAGGGTGAGTTGAAGATGAAGGGGTGATACCTGGAAAATAAAATTAAGGGGTGAAAGAGGATTATACTGGGAGAAGGAGAAAGGTAGAGGTAGAATGGGATAAATTATCTCACATGAAGCAGACAAGAAAAGGCTTTTACAGTGGAGGGGAAATGGGGGAAGGTGAGAGGGAATAAGTGAATCTTATTCTCATAGGATTTGGCTTAAGGAGGGAATAACATACACAATTGGGTATGAAAATCTATCTTACCCTACAGGAAAATAAGGGGGGAAGGGGACAAGAGAGCAGGGGGATGATAGAGGGGAGGGCAGATTGGGGGAGGGGGTAATCAGAAGCAAACACTTCTGAGGAGGGACAGGGTCAAATGAGAGAATACTGTGGAAGTTTTTTGCATGAAAAAAAAAGAAAGTAAAGAGTTACTCAGATCAAGACAGTAATCCGAGACAAATTCAAAGGATGCATAATGAACAATGCTATCTACCTCCAGAGAAAGAATTGATGAACTCTGAGTACAGAATGAAGCATACTTTTTATTTCCTACCTAATTTTTCTTGTTTTTTTTTGTGTTTTCTTTTAAAACATGACTAATATTGAAATATGTTTTGCATGACTTCATATGTATAATTGATAGCATATTGGTTGCCTTCTCTGGGTTGAGGGTGGGGTGAAAGAGGAAGCAAGAGAATTTGGAACTCATGATTTTTAAAAAAATAAATTTTTTTTAGGTAGGCAATGCAGTTAAGTGACTTCCCCAGGGTCACATAGCTAGTAAGTGTTATGTGTCTGAGGCCAGATTTGAACTCAGGTCCTCCTGACTCTAGGACTGATGCTCTATCCACTGTACCACCCAGCTGCCCCCCAAAAAAATGAATGATAAAAATTGTTTACATGTAACTGAGAAATATTTAACAAAATAAATAAAAATACATTAAAAATGTATGGGTGATAGTAGGAGATGAGACTAAGAAAGACCTTTTGCAGAAGGCAGAAATTCAGCTGAGTCTTAAAGGAAACCAAGGAAGCCAGAATGTGGAGTTGAGGAAAGGGAACATTTCAGGCATAAGGAGAGGGCAGCCAGTGAAAAGGTATGTTGTCAGGAGACTGTCTTGTCGTTAGAGACAGCAGAAAGGCCAGTGTAACTCTTTCATAGAATTATTAATCTCTCTACTTATTAAAATCTTCTTTTATTTCTGTTGATTATTTTATAATCGCATTCATATAATTGTGTGTGGTTGGTGAATTCTCAGATATTTTCTACATTCTGGAGTTATTTTTAATTCATCTGCAGGCTTGTAAGTCCTAAAGTTACATCTGTGGTTCAATTAGTAAGCAATCCTTAGGTTTTGTCACTACGTCCTATGACAGTGCCCTGGGCTGTAGGGTATAGAGACAATGAATATGGTAAGTGTTGGAAGGCTTTCATAGGCAGTAGCAGGGCAGATGGAAAGGCAGCTTGTTAACTCTGAGGAGCTTTGGCTTGGGGAGGAATTGAAGAGGGAACTGTAAGGGGGTGTGGTATTCCTGAATAGGAGCTGGGAAAGGAGGAGAAAACCATCCAGATCAGTTTAAATCCTTCCTCTGACAATACCCATGTTACCTTGTGCAAATTTCTCCTCTTCTTTGGGCTTCATTTTCCTCATTTGTAAAATTAGGATGTTAGACTTGAAGGCCTCTGAGATCCTTTCCAACACTGGATCTATGATTTTATACATACATAAATAGGATCCATAAGAACTGGAAGGGACCTTAAAGGAATGTGTCAGAAACTAGGTAGAGAGGCAGGAACCAGGAGGACACTATGTTAAAGGGCAGAACAGAGATGATCCAAACTCCAGGTCAATGACCAAGAACAAGGAAATGCACAGGCTTTGAAGCTGTGAGAAAACAGGATCTTGATTACAAAGGCAGCTCCCTGTCTCAGGCCTAGAGCTTATTATTCCTTTTGAGTACGGAAATAATCCTAGTTTCCCTGAGTCTTGCAGATGGAAGCAGATAATCAGAAAGGTCTAGCTGAGATGAAAATGGTTATGGAAGTGGGGAAACAATAGCTTCTGACAAACAGATCCTGCAAATGAATCCTGTGCTTGCAACTCAACTATCCACAAGGGTCATTGAAAGATTTGTTCCTTGACAAGGTGTTGGACTAGATGACCTCTAAGATTCCTTCTTACCTATAGGATTCTATGATTTTATGATAAGTCCTCAAGACTGTTATTAAAGATATGCTATGTGCTGGGGACTATGCTTTCAAAACACAGATGTAGGAAGACACAGAGTTATATAAAAGACTGTAGGCTGGCTACATTATGGGCTGATGATAAAATGGAAGACTATTAAGGTCATATACCAACCCTACATGTGGTCAAAGATTTTCATTAGTGACAGAATTGAAAGCAATCACTGAGTTTCACTGGATAGGCAACACACTGTGTAAAAAAAGTACAAATTGCAATCAGGAAAGCCAGCAAGTCTTATGGGAATTGAAGGAAAGAAAGAGTATGATGCCAACATGTCATCAAAGAATGAAACTAACCTGAAACCTTCAAAAAAAAACTGACTCAAAGAACACTGACCACTCAGATTTTCTGAGTTTAAGAATTGGATTTCTTGTAAAAGTCACAGTTTCATCTGCACTTTTTGTGCAGTTTTGTCATTATTTCCTAAGTCCTTTTGAACATCTAAAGGCACAAAAGATTATCCCCAGCAAGCAAGGGAAGTATGATTGAGTCTAGATTGAGGTAATGCTTACTATAACTCTAGACTTAGGATCACCCAAAAGGGGTCAATCCCCACAAAAACTGACAAGGGGAGAAACTATGAAGACTCACTGACACACAATTCTAAGTAATATAGTCATTTTTACCTTCACTTGGGGGATGGCCATTGCTTTAAGGAACAATGAGGTACTTGTGGTGAGAGCTATCCAGTTGAGGCAAATTCAAAAAGCCAGGGTGTAGGGTGAGCCTTGGGAAGCCTGGACTAAAAACACAAACAACAACAACAACAACAACAACAACAACAACAACGCCATGTACCCAGAGGATTTTGAATGCAGCAAAATGAGAGAATTTGTCAAACTTAATCCCTACTGTCTATCTCACAGTCAAACACAGGCACCCTGCCTCTGGACTTCATTTCTCACTAGCCCCTGAGATCTAGTTGATCTACTTTGATCATGCGACTACTAGACACTGTTTTTCACCTCAATCCCTTTAGCTCCATGACCTGGTTCTGGTGAATGACTGGCTTTTTTTGACCACCCTTTTGGACCCTACCTGCACGGGATTTTTCTAGCTATAGCATTTCCTTGCTTTCCTCCCAAATCAGGAAATCCTCAACAAGCATCATGGTGCTTTCCTGCTTACAATCCACAATGCTTCTTACCCTAGTTGGCCCTAGTCAGGGCAAAGAGTATTGTATAGCTGTAGGCTACAGGAATCAAAAGCTCAAATATCTATCTGACACGCAGCCCATCTGAGACACTGGATGACTTTGAACAAAGGTTACAGATATCTCAGGAGACAAAGGGCTACAGTTTCAAAGAGCAGAAAGCTTAAGTCAACAATTGTTATAGCAAAAAATGAAAGGATAGCTTTCACAATACGGAAAGGGCCGGAGCTAATGCATCAACAATTTTGTGCCATGTAGAAATACTGATTGCCTGATTGGTCCTGAAATTATTGTCAGAGGGTTTTGAAACATTTCTGCCACACAGATTCTCTGTGTGTAACAATAGGCATAGAAAGCTACACCAACAATGTATTGTTTTTGGTAATAACTATGCATAGAATCAAAGAATAATAGAATGTTAGAGCTGAAAGGCCCTGAAATCAATCAATCAATCAATCTATCAATCATCTATCTTACCACTTTATTGTCACCCCTCATGTATTTCACATTATTGTATTGGTCACAGCCACATAGTATGGACGTGGAGACATTTATTTTTGGCACTAGACCTCTGATTTCATTGGTCTAGGGAACCTCTACTTTATCAGTATTGATCAGCATCCATTCCTTAACTTAGAGTCTTAAGGATGGAAAAGTTAAGAGACTTTCTCAGGGTCATATAGCCAATATGTGTTAGAGGCAGGACCCAGGGAATATACTTGAACATTTTCAACATGACAGAATTTTCCGTATATCACACCCTGTTGACATGCCTTCTATAAATCAGAATCATCTCCATAGAGAAGAAAAGATGGTGTTGGCCAAGATAAATACAAACATGATTTGCAAACATCATATAAATCGATGAAGCTTGTAATCAGGCACCAACACAAATACACAGAATGACAGAGCTGGAGGAGCCCTTAGAAATAATCTAACCCAAGAGTTCTTAACATTTTTTTTTTATCATGGACCCCTTTGGCCTCTTCCTCAGGATAATGTTTGTAAATGCATAAAATATATTGCATTATGAAATATATAGCATTACATATAGCATCATATGGAAATGCAGTTTTGTTAGATTATTTAAAAATATTATGTTATTATAGATTATATTATGATAAAAAACAGTTTAAGAACCCCTTGCCTAGCCAAACCTTGTCATTATCCAGATGGGGAAACTGAGATCCTGAAAAGTAAGCAGATGCTGCTTTTTTAACCTAATTAGATGCAGAACTTAATAGTGAAAAAAGTAAATCTAAGCATTTAAAAACAAAAACAGGGCTTTTCTAGCCTTCAAATTACAAACTCGTCTATCATACTTAGAGAAAGGCTTAAGTCATTCTACATTTTTATCCACTCAGCCCCAAAGGTTAAAGTCTTTTGGGTTTGGAATTAAAACCGGGGCTTTGCTTGCTGAATTAATTAGCCAGGAGCAATCTTTTTTTTTTTAACTTACTTTGAACAAAACATTTACTTTGAGAGTGCAAAGTTCATAAGGGTGTTCTCTGTAATGTCTTTCCAGAGGCAAATCCTCTTCATTTTGGGAGTGGTTTCTCTGCACAGGAGGCCTTTACCCAAAATGACTAGAAGAGAATTAGCTCGATTCCCCAGGCAGTCCCTTTGAGGCACCATTTCCTTTTCTGGTTCAACTCCCTGACTTTGTACTTTGTACTTTGTATCGTGGTAGTCTTTGTTTTGGTCTCCCCCCTCTACTCCCCCCCCATTTTGTTTTTGTCAGAGCCCTCAGCTGAACATTTCTTGAGTGCAAGTAGTTTTAATTACTGTTGACACCCCTCATTGCTTCAGGTTGTAACCCCTCCCCAATCATACCATATGTCCTTTTTTTCTGTGCCTATGTCCTTTTTTACTGTGTTTGAGTGGTTTTGCAATCCTTATTATGTCATATTGAACTTAGTAGGTTGGTTTCACTGTGCTGTTTCATAATTTGGTTTCCATTTACTCTCTCTATTTCTTCCCATGTGACTTGCTGCTTGTGTAATTGCATTATTGTGCTTCATTACATAAAGTCCAGCTCTGTGAAAAACTGACAGGCATGATGGAATCCTTGCCTGCAGCAAGCAAAAACATCAGCAGTCTTGGGGGGACCCTTCACCCAGGTTTTTCTTTATGTCCTCCAGAGGTATGTTGAGTCCCAAGTATTTGAGCTTGGAGGGGTTTTCTCTTGTACAGGAAATTATGATGCATGGAGCCAGGCACCCTCTCTTGCTTTCTGAGAGACTTGATCAGTGTCAGAACAACAGAATTACTCCATGCATAAGGAAGACAGAGCTATTCCTAGAACACCAGCTGGGTTTCTACAGGCAGTAGCTAAACCAGGACAGTAAAATGAAGTCCAGATTCACTCAGCAATTATACTGGGTACATACACATCTTGAGAGTCATTTGGCTTTGCTGACTTCATTTAAGCTACTTTGTTATCTACATAGGCATTGTGTGTGTGTAGGGAGTGGTATGGATTTTGGAAAAGGCACCCTAGGCTGACAGCCCTGGAATAAATTTATTAAATTCACAGTATGTTATGGATAGATTTCAGTTGGGAATTGAGGCTATGTGACAACTGACAGACCACTTCCATTTGGGATTTTGATTAGCTTAGATGTGATTTATGAGAATGAACTAAAAGTTCATCCATAAACAATGCCAGGATTGAACTTTGTGAAGTGCCACATTAAATGGGCTGTAGTCTAATGCCAAGCTGACATATTTGAGGCAATTTGTTTTTCATTATCTTAAAAAAACCCCGATAACAAAAGAGTGAATAATGTAAGAAAGGGCCTCTTCAGACCATATTAGACCCTACTGTCATGTAAAAGATGAGCAAGACAAATAAATGGTATGGTTCTATCTATGCTTTTTATAGAACTTATAAAGTTATGTTCTGAGAATTACATTAGGACTGCAAATAAATGGTATAGGTACAGAATTAAGTCAATGAATATATATTTTGCTACCCTGTTTTTGCATCACACACACTCAATTCTTTGTTATTCAGAAACTCCTTCTTTTACCCATGCATTGCTCATATCTCTTCCCATTAAGCCCTCTGCTTGAAGGTAGTACATTGATACTTTAATGGATCTAAGATTTCAACACTGTGGGCACTTCTTACACCAATGAAGAGAGAAACCCCTCTATATATTATCATTCAAGGACATCCTTTTTGTGGTTGTGTGTGTGTGTCTGTGTGTTTTCCCAGAAATCATCCATAGAAGATTCCTTGGTCATGCTCTTGCATGGCTCTTTCTGAGCCTAGCTCTATGAGAGGTTTTCTTTGCCTTTTTCCATTGGCATGGGTCATCTTCCATGCCTGGAATACACTTCTTCCTTATCTCTGCTTCTTGAAATCCCTAGCTTCCTTCCTTTAAGGGTTAATTCATGCACTAGGGCAGTAACTGTTTACTTTTGTATTGGTGTACCATAATTGGTGCACCTAACTCAGTGCTTGGCAATAAATGTTGATCAACTAATTGATCTCCTATGGGAAATCATTCCTGATCCCCTTAGTTTTTAGTTCTGATACCCACTCCTCAAATGAACGAGTATCCATTTATTTATATGTTATATCTCACTGGTAGAATATAAGCTCCTAGAGGTCAGAGACAATTTTTTTTAATTTTATCTTTATATCTGCATGTGGAGAAGTTGCTGACCTGCATTGAGAGGAGTGTCTTCACTAGGATGTTTGTTACGGGAATAGAACCACATCTCTTTATATCCCCAGGATTTAGCACAATGTCCTGCACATAGTAAGTACTTAGTAAATCTTTGTTGGATTAATTGGATCGGATTGGATGAAATAGTAGATTCAGAACTAGAGGGAACCGGAGGGCATTTAATTCAACTTCCTCTCATTTTCTATTTAAATTCCAGGTAGCACTGATATTCAGTCATCTGGGAGTGGTTTACTCATCCCAATAGTTTCCCATGCGCATTTTAGGCAGAAATGGCACTGAATAAGTGCTGTACTCTATAGAGTTACCAAAAGTCAGTTTCTGTTCCTTAACTCTATCTCTTTATGTGGGTGATTTGACTCTTTGTTAAAGGGGATGTGGTTTTGTAGAGCTATTCAAATAGAACTTAGATCAGTTATCTTCCTAGCTCAGTCCTCTCTCACTTGCAAAACCCTACCTCCCTTCCTGTATTCCAGTGAATGTGACCTTGGAAGAATGGCGTGGGCTCTCTACAGAAGTAGACATACAAACTTCTCTAATTAACGATATTAACAATCAGAGAATAATATGTAATAAACATGTAAAAAATCAACCAAGTAGCATTTTTAAGTCCACTCCTCTCCTGGACCATGAAAGTTTTCCAGACACACTATTGATCTGGACCCAGAAGTTCTGGGAAAAGTACAGACTGAGTATATCTGGTTCCAAGCACATAGTACTGAATTGAGCCTTGGTTTGAATATGTTGAGTCTGAGGTGCTAGCGAGGTATTCATATGCAGATTTTGTGTAAATGTGGTTGTAGATGTGATTTTGGAGTTCAGAGAGAAAATGGCTGGAAGTGTCAATTTTGGAGTCATTTGTATAGTTAATGCCACAGGAATGAATGAGATACGAGAGAGAGAGTATAGGGAAGAAAGGTTAGGACAGAACTGGAGAAGATATACATTCTTGAAGAATTAGGAAGAGTATGAGGACCCAGGAAAATAGCTAACTGGGTTGGAAAAGAACCTGATTTCTCTGAAGTCAAGGAAGGAGTGAGTGAACATTCTAGTCAATAAAGGTGAAACCAAAAGAATGTGCAAACAGGAGAAAGGATGGTTGCACTCATACACTTTGCTTTGTTGATGATCAGAACATTTGAGGCTGTTTGTATGGGATGTACGTACACTTCATATCAATCATAGCAGTAGTTGGTAGAGATATTTCTTTGTCTCCTATATTAATTGCCTCCTGAATCACTTCCTTGCAAAGTGAGATCCTCCATAACCAAGAGAAGGGTCAATTATCCATATTTAGTGTGCTCCAAGAATGCATCTCAATCACAAAAACATTCTGTCAAATGTGGCTAATCTACTGGACAACCAACACTGAGCTCAGACTTATATTCTACCCCCATTGAAATAAATAGAATTCCCATAAGGACTTCTGTGCATCTTTGGTCTAAGGAAGTGTTCTTAAAAGGGCTATACTGGTAAACAACCAGATCTCCACAGACACATCTTAAAGTTTATTCTGATAAATGGTGAAAAGATTTGAGCAGGCAGTTTTCCAATGAAGAAATCAAAACAATTTATAGTCACATAAAAAAAATGCTCTCAATCATTATTGATTAGAGAAAGGAAGATTAAAAGAATCTTGAGATATCATTTTACACCTACCAGATTGGCTAAAATGATAGAAGGGGAAAGTGACAGATGTTGGAGAGGATGTGGAAAAATTGGGACACTAATTCATTGTTGGTGGAACTGTGAACTGATCTAACCATTTTGTAGGAAGATTTGGAAATATGCCCAAAGAGTTATTAAGCTACCTATACCCTTTGATCCAGCAATACCACTACTTGGGCTACTTCCAAAGGTGATTAGGAAAAAAAGAAAAGAACCTATATGTTCCAAAATGTTTATAACAGCTCTCTTTGTGGTGGCAAAAATGGTAATTGCAGGGATGCCCATCAATTGGGGAATGACTGAACAAGTTGTGGCATATGACTGTGATGAAATACTATTGTGCTATAAGAAATGATGAGCTCAATGATTTTAGAAAAAACATGGAAAGACTTTCATGAAATAATGAAGAGCAAAATAAGCAGAACCAAGAGAACATTATATAAAGCAACAGTAATATTGTTTTAAGAATGACTTTGAGTGACTAAGTTATTTTGTGTATCATACATATCCAAATTAATTATAAAGGATGGAGGAAAGACACTATCTGCATCCCGAGAAAGAACTGACAAATAGAAGCATGTATAGAATAGTTTTACATATATACCTGTTTGTGTCTAAGGATAACCATTTCTAGGGCAGGGAAGGAAATAAAAAAAAAGATTTACATGATAATTTTGTTGTATATTTGAAGGAATACCAAGTTCGCATAGTAGGTTTGCAGTTTCATGTACAATCATCTTTTTTTTTTTATTGTACTATGTTATGGAAATACTTTTTTTATTCCATAAATTTAAAAAAAAAGTTTATTCTGCATTATTAATATTTTGTCCATCACTTTCTTAAGTGTAGACTATCAATAGAACAATAAATCAAGTCTTGGTTTATAGTTCTGAGGTATAGATGCTCACACTGAAAATTTAATAATTGACTCTCTAAAGCTGGTTTGAGCTGGTTCCTGCATGCCTTGCTTAGGACCCCTTAAAGGAGTCATAGAGAATAAAACTATTTTCATAATATTACTAAGACATTATTAGCCGATTGAAATACTCCTCTCTTTTCCAACTACATGTCTCTGTGAGGCTAGATTTTCTTCATATAATTCCACCAAGCCAAACCCCTCCAAATACCTATAAAAAATGGCTCTAAACAAATTCTAAAGCAGCACAACCCACAAAAAGACAGAGTGAAGCAAATTTCCAGCCCAAAACAGCCTGGATGGCTGATCAGAAAGGTATATCATGCCGGGCTAGAAGACAACTGCAGTTCAGTGTGGTCACACAGGTAAGGCAAGCCTCAGTGAACCTGGAGCAGGCCGCAGAGGACTGAATCATAGGTAGCTGTGGCAGTTTCCAGACATCTCAACCCACAAGCACCAAAGACAACTTAGAAGGTCAGCGGGAAAAGTCTGTCTGCAGTGAGAGAGAGAAGCAGGGTACCAGCCTCAGTCCCCAAGCTCGACCCCGGGGTGGCAGCTGCTTCCAGAGCTTCTGGCCCACAGACTGAGGGGGAATAAAGTGGCTGATCAGACGGGGATTGCAAGTATTTCTTTGCTGATGCAGGATTCTCTTGCTTTGCCCATGCTTGGATCTGGGTCACAGTTCTGGATGACGGTCCTGGGGCGAGGAGAAGTGCTGGTGTAGTGGAGCTTGTAGTGGTGGTAAAGAGAAAATCCTCCTCAGAGATCCAAGGCAGAAAAGAGTGCTTGTGGTCACTCACAGACCAGAGCATAAGCCAGAAAGGAGTAAACACCTTGCCCCTTATCATACCACCTTGGTAGAACTGAAAATTTACAGGTCCCTAGAAGTGTCTCTGAAAATAGCTGCACAAAACCCTCCAAAGCCTGGGACAGTACATTCTCCACACTGGAAACAGACCCCTACCTTAACAAAGAGTTTAAAACTCAAGTAATTGGCTGGAATCATGAATAAACAAAGGTCCAAAAAAAGTCAGACCATATAATATTTCTTTGGTAACAAAGAAGATTAAAACATACAACCAGAAGAAGACAACAAAGTGAAAGCTCCTACGTCCAAAGCCTCCAAGAAAAATATGAATCAGTCCCAGGCCATGGAAGAGCTCAAAAAGGAGTTTGAGAAACAAGTAAGAGAAGTAGGGGAAAAACTGGGAAGAGAAATGAGAGTAATGCAAGAAAATCATGAAAAACAAGTCAACAGCTTGCTAAAGGGGACCGAAAAAAATACTGAAGAAAATATAATTCAATCAAAGCACCATATCAAATGTAGAAAAACAGACATGAGGATCCATTTATCTTTGTTAAGCAGATATTAAAGAGATTTGCAAAAAATATGTAAAGTAGTGCCACTCTCTTATTAATTTTTGGGAAAATATAGTGATTTTTAGTAAAAGTGTTATTTATGTTAACATGCAATTTATGAGTTCATTATTATTGTGAATGAATAAATATTTTAAGCATTTATCAGTTTCAATTTCTAATATAGTAAATATTGTTAAGATATCAACAAAAACTCTTGGGGGTCCTGAAAAATTTCTAAGAGTGTAAAGGAATCCCATGATCAAAATGTTTGAAAACCATGGAGCTAGAGTAGTAAGAGAATAGGCAAGTGTTCCCTCTGGATGAATGAATGAAAAAAATGAATAAAAAGCATTTATTAAGCATTTTCTATGTGCCAAGTGCTGGGGATACAATTCTAAAAGCAATCAAAACAGCCCTAAGGTTTCCTTTCACATATAGCAAATGGGCAAAGGTGACGAAAGATAGAAACATTCAATGTTGGAGGGTTTGTAGAAAGACAAGCATACAAATTCCTTGTTAGTGTAGCCATGAATAACCATTCTAAAAAGCAATTTAAAATTATGCAATTAGGGGGCAGAGCCAAGATGGTGGAGTGAAAACAGTGACTTGCTTGAGTTCTCCCCCAAACCCCTCCAAATACTCATAAAAATGGCTCTAAATAAATTCTGAAGCAGCAGAACCCACAAAAAGACAGAGTGAAACAAATTTCCAGCCCAAGACAACCTGGATGACTGATCAGAAAGGTGTATTGCGCCGGGCTGGGAGCACAGCACAGCGCAGTGTGGGCGCGCAGGCCGCAGCAAACCTGGAGCAGGCCTCAGAGGACTGAATCACGGGCAGCTGTGGAGGTTTCCAGACTCCTCAATCCACGAATGCCAAAGACAACTTAGAAGGTCAGTAGGAAAAGTCTGTTTCTGTCGGTGGTCAGAGAGGAAGGCGGGATCTCAACTCCATTCCCCAAAGCCTGGCCCTGGGGGGGGCAGCTGCTTCCTGAGCTTCCAGCCCACAGACTGAGGGGGAATCCAGTGGCTGATCAGAGAGGGACTGCAGGGATCTCTTTGCCACTGCTGAGGCAGGAATCTCTTGCTTTGCCCATGTGTGGATCTGGGTCACAGTTCTGGGTGGCAGTGCTGGGGTGAGGAGGAGTGCTGGCTTGGTGGAGCTTGTAGTGGCTGTGGAGAGGAACCCCTCCTCACAGTTACAGGACAGAAAGGAATACTTGTGGTCACAGGCCAGGAAAGGAGTAAACACTTCGCCCCTTATCATACCACCTTGGAAGAATTGAAAATTTACAGGTCCCTACAAGTATCTCTAAAAACAGCTGTACATTCTCCACACTGGAAGCAGACTCTTACCTTAACAAGGAGTTTAAAACTCAAGTAATTGGCTGGGATCATGAGCAAGCAGCGCAAAAAGAGCCAGACTATATTATCTTACTTTGGTGAAAAAGAAGATCAAAATATACAACCAGAAGACAACAAAATCAAAGCTCCTACATCCAAAGCCTCCAAGAAAAATATGAATCAGTCCCAGGCCTTGGAAGAGCTCAAAAGGTATTTTGAGAAGCAAGTAAGGGAAGTAGAGGAAAAACTGGGAAGAGAAATGAGAGTGATGCAAGAAAATCATGAAAAACAAGTCAACAGCTTGCTAAAGGAGACCCAAAAAAATACTGAAGAAAATAACACCTTAAAAAACAGCCTAACCCAAATGGCAAAAGAGGTCCAAAAAGCCAATGAGGAGAAAAATGCCCTAAAAAAAAAATTGGCCAAATGGAAAAGGAAGTCCAAAAGATTACTGAAGAAAATACTTCCTTAAAAATTAGAATAGAGCAATTGGAAGACAGTGACTTTATGAGAAATCAAGACACTGTAAAACAAATCCAAAAGAATGAAAAATTAGAAAACAATGTGAAATATCTCATTGGAAAAACAACTGACCTGGAAAATAGATCCAGGAGAGAGAATTTAAAAATTATTGGACTATCTGAAAGCCATGATCAAAAAAAGAGCCTAGACATCATCTTTCAAGAAATTATCAAGGAAAACTGCCCTGATATTTAGAACCAGAGGGCAAAATAGAAATTGAAAGAATCCACAGATCTCCTCCTGAAAGAGATCCCCAAAGGAAAACTCCTAGGAATATTGTAGCCAAATTCCAGAGTTCCCAGGTCAAGGAGAAAATATTACAAGCTGCCAGAAGGAAACAATTCAAGTACTGTGGAAATACAATCAGGATAACACAAGATTTAGCAGCTTCTACATTAAAGGACCACAGGGCATGGAATATAATATTCCAGAGGGCAAAGGAGATAGGATTACAACCAAGAATCACCTACCCAGCAAAACTGAGTATAATCCTTCAGGGGAAAAAATGGTCATTCAGTGAAATAGAGGACTTTCAAGCATTCCTGATGAAAAGACCAGAGCTAAACAGAAAATTTGACTTTCAAATACAGGACTCCAGTGGAACATGAAGAGGTAAACAGGAAAGAGAAATCATAAGAGACTTATTAAGATTGAACTGTTTACATTCTTGCATGGAAAGATGATATTTGTAACTCATGAGAACTTTGTCAGTATTAGGGTAGTTGAAGGAAAAAAATTATATGTATGTATATATAGATAGATAGAAGGCACAGGGTGAGTTGAAGCTTAAGGGGTCATATCTGGAGAATAAAATTAAGGGATGAGAGAGGATGATACTCAGAGAAGAAAGGGAGAGGTAGAATGGGGTAAATTATCTCACAAAAAAACCCAGAAAAGTCTCTCACAGTGGAGGGGAAACAGGGGAAGGTGAGAGGGAATGAGGGAATCTTATTCTCATAGGATTTGGCTTAAGGAGAGAATAATATACACATTCAGTTGGGTATGGAAATCTGTCTTACCCTACAGGAAAATAGGGAGAGAAGGGGACAAGAGAGCAGGGGGTGATAGAGAGGAGGGCAGATTGGGAAAGAGGGTAATCAGAAGCAAATACTTCTGAGGAGGGACAGGGTCAAAAGGAAGAATAGAATAAATGGGAGGGCAGGATAGGATTAAGGGAAATAGAGTTAGTTTTTCACAACATGTCTACTAAGGAAGTGTTTTGCATAACTGCACATGTACAGCCTATATTGAGGTGCTTGTCTTTTCAATGAGGGTGGGTGGGGAGGGAGGAAGGGAGAAAATTTGGAACTCAAAGTTTTAAAAACACATGTTTTTTAAAAAATGTTTTCACATGCAATTGGGAAATAAGAAATACAGGAAATGGGGTACAGAAGTCTATCCTGCTCTACAGGAAAATAGAAGGAGAAGGGGATAAGAGAAGGGAGGGGGGAGAGATAGAAGAGAAGGCAGACCAGGGGAAGGGATATTTAGAATGCATGCCATCTTGGGGTGGGGGGAGGGGTGAGAAATTTGGAACTCAAAAAACTTATGGAAGTGAATATTGAAAACTAAAAATAAATAAATTTATATTAAAAAAATTATGCAATTAAAGTGGTTAAAATATCCGTATCCTTTGACTGTGAGATTTCCATGTTAGACATATATCCCAAAGAAGTTACTGAAAGACTCCATATACACTAATATATTTATGGTAGTACTTGTTGTGATAGCGAAGAGCTGGAAGTAAATACCCATTAGTTAGGGAATAGATAAACAAATTGTATTACATGAATGTACAGGAATATAATTGTACTGTAATAAATGGCAAATATGATGAAGACAGAGAAGCAAAGAAAGACCTATATATGAACTAATGCAAAGTAAAGTAAGCAGAACCGAGAAAAAGATATATACAATGACTATAACAATACAAACCGAAAGTATAACCATGACAAAATAATGGAAAATTAATGTTGCAAAATTTAAAAGAACAAGTTTGGCCCCAAAGAAGAGATATGGGAAGATATCTTGCAGAGGAGTGTGTATGAATAAATGTATGCATGTATGTATGTTTGTATGTATGTGTACGTGTGTTTTGGGGGGGAGGGAGGTTCATTAGTTTGGAACACAGCAATATTGTTAATTTTAAAAATGTATTGATGCTTTGCTGATTTTTTTCTTTCCTTTTTCTTTTACAAAGGATTTGTTGTAAGGGATGAATCTCTGGGAGGTAGAGAGGGAGATATCCAAGGGGAAATTTATGTGATGTAAAAAACAAAAGACATGAACACAATTTTATTTAAAAGGGGAGTAGACATATACTCTTAGCAGGAGCAATGGTCGAGTATTTGATTACCTGACAAGGGGTGCACATGCAGAGGCATGGTAGCCAGAAGTGCATAGAGCCTGGGGTCATATATAGTTGGCAATCAAAGCAACCACCAATCAAAATAGTGGGGCAGGAGTTCTGGGAATGAGGAGGTTAAATATCAGACTACTATTTAAAGCTAATTTTCTAGACCTTATCAGAAAGGGAATATAGATGGTGTGTTATCTGTTATTCTCCAGAACATATTACCATTAGCGTCATTTCACTATATGTACCACATTATTCTTTAAATTAGGATTTATGCTCAGTTATAGAGACTCAGAATCTTGAAATTGGAAGGAAAAAATAACTCACAGACTACCTTCTCTCCTGGCCCCATCTTAAATAGAATTCTTCTCAATAGTGTCCTTAAAAAAGTGATCATCTAGCCTTTGCTTAATGACCTTTAATGTCAAGGAACTCACTTTGGGGTCTGTCTCCTGCCCACAAGTGTTCGATGTTATTTTAGTGGCTTACTGTGTAATATCTCCATTTCAATGAGACCTGCAGTGCCTTAACCCAAGGAATGAATAGTAATGAGGATTTCAGAACCCCGTTATTATTTCAGGACCAATTATGGAGATTTAGTTAGATAACAACAGTAATAATAATAATATTGATAATAGTAGCTAGCATTTATATACTATTTTAAAGTTTTAAAGGCACTTTCCATATGTTACCTCATTTGATCCTCACAATAATCCTGGTGCTATTAGGTGCTAATGTTATCCCTGTTTTAAAGATGAGAAAACTGAATCTGAGCTTGTCTAAGTAACTTGACCAAGGCCACATAGCTAGTAAGTGTTTGAGATATGGGTCAAACTCAGTTATTTCTACTCCTAGTCCATAAATAGATAGTTTTGGGGTATTTGTACTTCTGTGAAGAGGGCGTCCATTCAAGAGCCCTTTAAGCTAAAGCAACATCTACAATTATTAGCCCCGTGGCATGCTTAGCTGGCTGATAGTCAATGACTTGGGGCCTGGGGAGAACAAAGTCTAATAATCCTTATGAGTCTCTTGGGAATTAAGGAAGTAACATTACAAGAGGGAAGCCCTGAAGTAAGAAGAGAGATTAAAATAATCGTGCAAACTTAAGAGTTTAAATGACTGATGGAAATACAAGTCACATGGCTCTGCACGACTCACAACATGTTTCTTTGAGTTAACAAGGATATACTTACTTTCTGCATCTGACATTTCAAAGGCCAAAGAGAATCTGGCCCTAAACTAGTTCTCATTCCCTCTGCCCTAATATGGCATATTTATTTCTTACTTTTTAGGTTCTTTATAATAAAATAAAAACATGAATTTTATGCTGATGCAGGATAACTGGTCTCTCAGAGAGGAGAAAGAAAGGAAGGAAATGAGAATTTATTAAGCACCTGCTCTATACCAGGCGCTATGCTAAGTGTTTTACAAATATTATGTTACTTGATCCTTACAATAACCCCGGGAGGTAGGTGCTATCATCTCCATTTTACAGTTAAGAAAATTGAGACTGACAGATTAAGTGACTTATCTTGGGTCCCACAGCTAGTTGAAATCCAAATTTGAACCCAGGTCTTTCTGACTGCAGACATAGCATCCTATCCTCTACTCCACCTCCCTACCTTATGAACAAATGAGTCTGTAAGTGCAGCTCCAGAAACTAAAGCAATCAAACCAACCCTTATGCTTACTCTTTTCTGATTTAAAATTGGTGTATTCAAAAGTACCTAGACTGGCGTATCTGTGAAAGGTTCCAGCTCATTTTATTTACCTTAGTTTAAAGCCATATGGATCCTAAGCTCCCTGGGGCTACTCCAGATTGGTCTATAGTTATGGATAGAATTAATTTGCAGGGTTATGATTCTATGTATCTTCATTTCCCCAAAACAGACTGAGACCAGGACGCAAGGATGGCAATGAGGCAGATGCACATGTCTCCTTATACCTTTATTTTTTTTTGCAGGTGAATGTTCCAACTGTGGTTTGAAAGCTATTAATAAACCCTATGGCTAGATGAGAGGTCGATGTGTCTGCACTTCTGTTCTTTGACATCCAGAAGTAGACTAACCCAAAGACCGAGAAAAATCTTTTCTTGCAAAGAAGGAATTAACTACAAAAATGACAGTTAACTGGAACAGTTTTGTGTCAGAGAACAAGGCCATTTTATCTCCAAGCAACTATGAATTTTTCTAGTGGAATTAAACAATTTAACATGAAATGTTCACTTATCATCCTATCTAGGAAGCAAACAATATTTCTTGATGCTTTCTCTGTGTACATGTATATATGTGTGTGTGTTTCCTTTTTTGGTACAATACAGTAGAAATGTTTATTCAATTTCTTGATCAAGACAGTGTTTACTGTAGGAAAAAAATTCAGTTTTTGGAAAAACATGCAACCCCACAGTAACATTCCTGCACATGTATCACACACTGACTTTTCTTTATCTTTTTTCTTCCTAAGTCCCAATTTCTCTTTCAGTAATATGAAAACAAAGCAGCAGGTTTCTGAGGAAAAAAAAAACTCAAGGGAACATCCTGTACTTTTAAAGGCAAATGAAGATATTGCTATGCGTATTTTCATCATGGAACTGGAAAGAAATCTCATAGAGGAATCCTAGAAAACTGTTTTTTAGTAATTTCTGAAGTTTATATGCCCTGTCCTAACCACCTTGACAACAAAACTTTCACGAAAGAAATAATTCCAAGCTTGTTATTTTTTAGAGTTCTAATAGAACATCACAGCAAGGTCAGTGTGGTCAAGTAGGTAATTAAATATGGCAAGAATCTGAAGGATGAAGTTCTGGTCTTGCTACTTTTTCCTTTAAATGTTTAAACTGGCTCCTTTACTTTCCACCCAAGTTTTTCCACTGGCAAAATTGTGATGGCCATCTATTGCAAAGTAGGAATGCAAAGTTTGCATATTTTGGAGGCAGTTTGGTCCATAGTAGATGTGAATGCCAGACTTGGAGTTAAGAAGACCTGAGTTCATATCTTCCTTCAGACACTTACTATAATAGATAATAGCTAACATTTTCATAAGGCTTCATGCTCTGTGCCAGTCAGTGGGCTAAACACTTTATAATTATTATCTATTGTCTCATTTGACCCTCACAACAACTCTGAGAAGCAGGTACTGTTATTATCTCCATATTACAGATGAGGAAACTGAGGCAAACAGAGGTTAAGTGACTTGCCCGGGGTCACATAGCTAGGAAGCTTCTGAGGCCAAATTTGAACTGAGATCCACTGCATCACTTAGCTGCCCTAGTTCTATGAACGTTGGCAAGTCACTCAGCCTCTCTCAGGCTTAGTTTCCCCTTCTGTAAAATGGGAATAATGCACACACACCTTGGAGATATTTTGGGTTTGGTTCCAAACCATCACAACAAAGAGAATATTGCAATAAAGTGAGTCACACAAATTTTATTTTTTTCAGTGCATATAAAAAAATATGTTTACACTATACTATAGTCTACTAAATGTGCAATAATATTATCTCTAAAAATGCACATAACTTAATTAAAAATACTTTACTGTTAAAAAAAATGCTATCATCTGAGCCTTCAGCAAGTTGCAATCTTTTTGCTGGTGGAGGTTCTTACCTCAATGTTGATGGCTGCTTACTAACCAGGATGGTGGAGGCTGAAAGTTGGGGTGACTGTGGCAATTTCTTAAAATAAGACAACAATGAAATTTTCTACATCAATTGACTTCCTTTCACTTGAACATTTTGAGGACATTGTAGGATTATTAATTAGCCTAATTTTAGCATTGTTGTGTGTCAGGGAATAGGGAGGCCAGAGGAGAGGGAGAGAGATGGAGGAATAGCTAGTCAGTGTCAGAACACATACATTTAGCGATTAAGTTTGCTGTCTTATATAGGCGTGTTTCATGGCACTCCAATATAATTATGACAGTAACATCAAAGATTACTGATCATAGATCACCATAACAGAGACAATAATAAAGAAAAAGTTTAAAATATTGTGAGAATTACCAAAATGTGATACAGAGACACGATATGCGCACATGCTGTTGGAAAAATGGCACCCATTGACTTACTCAATGCAGAGTTGCTACAACCTTTAACTTGGAAAAAGATGCAATGTCTGTGAAGCACGATAAAGCAGACTGCAATAAAATGAGGTATGCCTGTAATAACATAGAGACATGGGTTGTTGTGAGAGTCAAATGAGAAAAAGTACATAAGGCATTTTGGCATCTGAAGGGGTTATACAAATGCTAGTTATTACTATCCAAGGACACACTAATATGGATCCTCCCTCCAATGGTTCATCCAGCCTTACCTTCCCATGCTGTGTCAAATAAAGACATTCTTTATAGAGTATGGGAAGTAATATAGGGTAGAGGGAAGCATGCTACATACAGAGTAAGAAGAACTAGGTTTGAATCTCAGCTTTGCCAGTTACTACCTCTATAACTGAGTATGTCTTAGTCTTTCTTGGCTTCATTGGCTGGTCAGTAAAATGTGGGTTGTTGGACTAGTGGATTTCCAAGGTCCCCTTCTAGTTTCAAATTTGTGCTTATTCTGCTATTTTGTTGATATCACAGAAGTGTTTGAGTTGTCCATCTGTCATCTCTCGTGGTTACTGCATCTCTATTCTCCTCCTCTCCCTGCCCCTCAATTATATCTGTCTGTCTGTCTGTCTATCTATCTATCTATCTATCTATCTATCTATCTATCTATCTATCTATCTATCTATCTCCTGAGTGATGTATTTTATCTCTCCTAAAAGCTTTATTGTTGGCAGAGTTCATGCAAGGGATGACACAGGAAGAAATGTGGTGGAGGTGAGACTGTAAGAGGTGGTAGAAAAGGCAGGTACAGGAGAGACTGGGGAAGAGGCAGGTAAAAGCACTGGGCTTAAAGATCAGACTATAAGAGGGAAGAAGCATGAACCAGAGCCTGGGGAGATCAAAGTAGAAAGTAGTTAAGTGAGTAAAAGAAGATGTAAATACATACAGAAATGGTGGTGGGGGAAGGAAAGTAAGAGAAGAAATAGAGCAGATCATAGTGGAAAGTGGATAAATTATATCGCCCAACAAAGAACTCTAATTTTTTTTCATTTGCTCTGGTAACTGAAGTGTTGTTTTTAGTTTGCGGTACCAAGAGGGGAAATTACTAAGCATAGGTCTCACAGCCAATTAAGTCATCTTCCTGATGGTTGATTCTCTGTTCTAATAATGACTCTGTTCCAAATTTTCAGGCAGGATTTTAAGCCCAATAGAAACCTGATAGAGTTCCTAGTGAGTCTGCATATCTCTTCTAAAGCTTCCTTATTAATAAATACTTCCGCTACCAGGAAAACAGGATGAAGCCATGTGTTAAATAAGGAGCTACTCTTCTCCACAACCAGTAGTGATAATGGTGACCAAAAGAGAGGCACACATGTGTAAAATAGGTAGAATAGGTAGAAGGGAAAAATAGGTAGAAAGGAAGGCCAATAAGAGAAAGAAGAATAATGGGCTGAATGAAGAGCTAAATGAGGGTGGAAAAGATGCCAGTGGCTAGAATTAGGGCATAAAGCATTGGGATGGATATTCTCTTTGAGCCTCACTTTTCTTGTCTGTAAAATGGGAATAACAAGAGTTGTACTGGTTATCTCCCAGGGTCATTGCAAAGAAAGTGGCTTATAAACTGTAAAATGCTATGTGAGAGTAAGTTGTTATCGCTTCAGTGGGCATTAATGCTACATAGAACTTTGTAAATCAATTTATATTGTTCTTATCAGTGAGAGTTGTAAATCACTTGACATTCATAGGGAGATAAATTGATTAGTGGAGTGAATCATACATTGTGAGGGAGGGTGAAGCCTTTGAGCTGAGGTAAGGGGAGCTGACTGTTCCCCTGCCAAGACTGTAGGTCTCATGCCTCACACATTAGTTGGCACTGATCTGGCTCTTATGATGGATTTGCATTATCAAGCCTTTCACCTAGGAATTAGTTTCCCTTTTTTCCAATTGATTACAACTGCCTTGTGACTTACAGGGAGCTTCACAGAAGACTTAAACCAACGATAATGTAAAGTTATTGGCCTTTAGTTGGGATGTTTTAACTCACGCAAGAGAAGGCCATGAGCCTTAATGTGAGGCACCCAAGGATATAAAACCAGGAGCAACAAGGGAAGTGCATTAGGGTACCACCTATCTCCCCTCAAAGGGGAAGTAGCCAATAGCTACTAATAGGAAAGAAAAAGAAGAGATCTAACCAGAGACGTTGATAGAACCTTAGGCTCAATGATCTTTAGATCATGGAAAGAGTAGGGAGCCCAAGATGATCCTACAAAGAGGCTACACCCTGGATATATGAGTTTTGAACTAAGTTCTTAGTATTCCTCCTATATTTGATAGATAAAACTTTTAAGTATGCTGTCACCCCATGCATCAAAGCTTGCCAGGGATGTTATAGAGACAACTGTTGACATAGTGAATAGGGTACCAGACTTGTAACCAGGAAGACCTAGATTCAAATCCTGCCTCTAGCATTATTAGCTGTGTGACCCTAAGTGAATCACTTAACCTTAGTGGGTTTCAGTTTCCTCATCTGTAAAATGAGAGTTTTGGAGTACGTGGCTTCTAAGGTTACTTACGGCTTTAAATATATGATCCCATGGTGCAGCTTTACAAAGAGAGGCATGGTCTTTCTTGATTGTCTAGGAAACTGGAAGTTTCTAGCAAGGAAACTTTTGGGCACCGATGTTTACAGAAAGGGGTGGGGACGGTGTAAGTTAGGAGCAGGGAATTGTGTTTAAACAGCCTGTCAGAAAATAGCTCTTTCAACTACCACACCCTGAGAAGCTAATGACTCTCATATTGAAAAACACCTTCTTTCCTTAGACTACATATGCCATATATACACACGTTTGTGCTCAGTCAGAGAGAAAGAGAATATGTTATTGAAAAAACCAATAGTCATAATGATAATATAATACTTTACAATTTATAGGGCACTTTATGCAAGTAAGCTTATTTGACTGAATAGCAATAGAAGTTAACAACTCATCAAGTGTTTATTGGGGAACCTAATATGTGCCAAGCAGTGTGCTAGCAATTGGAGATGTAAGAATAAAAGCAAAACAGTCCTTGCTTTCAGGACCTTATGTTCTGATGGGAAGTAAATAACAGATACATAGATAAGGACATATATAAATAAAACTATTAAAGCTTAAAATTTCTCTAAAACTTTTAGGACACCTTGCATAAGGGAGTTTGGGGATACGAGAAGCCCTAACAATTGGAGGGATCAGTAAAGGCCCTTATGTAAGAGGTGGCATTTGAGCTGAACCTTGAAGAAAATTGGGGATTCCAAGAGGTCGAAGTGGGAGGAGGGAGATAGACCATTTTACATGAGGTACAGCCTAGGCAGAAGCATAGAGCCAGGAAGACTGAAGGGCCTTTACAGAAAATGAGTTCCCCCCTGAGCAATATGGTAGGCATTACTCCCATTTTACACAAGAGGAAACCGTAGCTCAAAGAATGAGTATGGAACAGTGGAAAAGACATCGGGGGGTGTTGGAGTCCCATGAATTTGAGCAAGCTATTTTTACTTCTCTTGGCCTCAGTTTCTATATCAATGAAATGGAGTCAGACTAAATGGTCTCTTAAGGGATCCCAATATGTGCCCAGGGTCACACAGATGGTGATGACAAAGACAAGTCAAATTCCAGATCTTCTGATTCCACGAAGAGAGTGCTCTTTATACAACAGGACATTATATATCAACTCAAGAGGAATAAAATGTCATAAATAAGTTATTTGGGAATATAGCTGATACCTCTGCTTTCCATTTGTTCTGTCCAACACCAACATGGCCTCCATTTCCAGGGAATGGCCATGTAGAGTGTAATAGTTGGTGAGTATATGTACCAAGCTATGAAAAGTTCTGCCCTTGAAACTTCTTCCTCTGTTTCAGAAAATTTTTGTGAAATAGCCTTAGAAAGGTGAGATATTGTCCAAAGAAAGTGGGGGTTATTGAGTGAATAGCTAAGTGTGTGGTAACGAGTATTGTGGGGTGTAAGAGAAAGAGAAATATGTGGATGAGCAAAGAGAGGGGCAGTGAATTCAGCTAATTAATGCTGCATTCTGTGTCTGACAGAAATCATTCATCTCCAAATGGAAATGAAGGAAACATCACCATATGCCAGGTCAGTTTTGATCAGCCTCTATTAGAAGGTTAGAAAGCATTTCTGGGTGGAATAAAAATAAAGGCAGCAACAGTCACGCTGCCAGCAAAGTGCTTGTCGGGGGCCAGTCATTAGTACAACATTAGGCCTGGAATGGTAGCAAATGTGAAAGGAATAGATTGTGTCAGTGTGAAGATGGCCTGCTTCCAAAGGGAGCCCACACAAATACAAATTACACTTGGGGAAATATGCATAGGAAAAAAAGCAAATTAAACTGCCTGGGTATGGATTTTTCTCACATTGAAAGAGGCACCTATGACAATTGTTGATTGACTGAATTCAATTCATTCAACTGAAGCTTATCTGGAGGTCATTGATGTTGATATAGGCCCTGTGGCTTACTGACTGGGGATGAGACCCTTGGCATAGGGAGAGAGCACTAGACGACTAGACCTTGAGTCCTACCTCTGTAGGTACCCACTAATTTCTACTAAGGTGTAGACCAATTCTTTCTTAAAATATTACCTCTTTCTGGAGGATTTACAATTTCATGCGGATGGGAGGATTTTGTTTTCAAGCCTTCAAAACTCAGAGTAAACTCCCTCTTGACAGGATATCAGGTATGAGGATAAAAGGTGTAAGAGATAGCTAAACGCTGGTGGGACCTACCTAGTCCCTCCAACTGATTCAATAATGATAATAACAAGAGTAGCTCATGTTTTTATAGTGTTTTAGCTTTCTATCCTTCCCTGTTAGGGAGATGGTGAGAGTAGTAGTGCTATCCTCATTATATATCCTTATATGAGGAAACCAAGACTCAGGTTAAATGACTTAGTCACATAGCTAGCACTCATGTGTGACAGGCAGAACTTTTTGGATCCTAGGTCTTAAGACTTCAGTAACTTTTTTCTTTGTTCAGACTTTGTTTGACTCCCTTTCTTTCCACTATGTAAGTAATTGCTCATTTACTCTAAAGGAGAAGCCTTGTGTGGTAATTTGATGAAGGACTGTGAAAATACTAGCTCACAATGAGCTCAATCGTGCCAACCATTTCCTTAAATATTAAGGTAATATAGAGTTCTGGAGCCAGTAAGAGATTGCACCTCAGTCAGGTTGGGATAAGGATAAGTGTCTAGTATTGAGTGTAGAACAAATTGTGAAGGCTATGGTGCTGAGAGAAGACGGAAGTTTGGGAGGCCGTGTGGTATACTGCACAGAGCTCCAAACTGGATATCATAGGATAGAGTGTGAACTCCCCTCCACTTGCTCTATGCATTACCATGGGTAAATCACCTTAATCTCCTTGGACCTCCATTTTCTCCTATGTAAAATGAAGATTCCAGACTGGCTGACTTCTAAGGCCCATCAGCTCTAAGTCTATGATGCTCTTTTCTTGAAGGAAGGGCAGAAAGCACACACAAAGCAGAGGCTAGAAACAGAGTCCAAATTTTAAAGCTTGAAAACTAATGGTAATAACTCACATTCACATAGTGATTTTAAGTTTTACAAAGTGCTTTCCTGTCAACAGCCGGTGAAGTAAATAGTGAATGTATTATTATCCCCATTTGACAGATGAGAAACTGAGGTTTAGGAAGGATGAATGACTTGCCTGTCCAAGGTCACAGCTAGTTCACAGCTCTCCATAGGCTTAATTTACACTCAGCCAATAATCATATTATTTGAGGAAACAACTTAGGAGGATTTATTGCTGCCCTTGTTCATTGTTGGTGCACAAAATATTAGCACTGAGGAGATATCCAGAGAGCCTAGGGCCTTGGTAAAGTTTAACAGACCAAGAAGAATTAGATCCCAGAAGTCACAAAGGAAGAAACTGGGGAGCTACTCCCACATTTCCTGAAGCTTTTATAATTCAGAATTGTTCTGGCTTTGGGTTCTTAGCTAGGCACAATTTATTTCTGATGTAGATATTCCTCAATGCTTTAATTAATTTTTAATCCTTGAATGAAAAAAAAAAGCCAGGTCCATTGAACATCCAAATTGATATTGTTTTATTTGGAAATGTCTGGACTCTAATCAAGATAGGAATGAAAAGAAGGATCTTTGTAGCAACAGTTTCGGTCTTCAGTGGTATTTCTCTGAGTCCTATCTCTCCTCTTCATTTCGAAGTTAAGCTCCTAGAAAAGCCTTTTATGCTGATCTCCACTTCCTGTCCTCCCACTTACTCTCTGACCCTTTCCAAATCTAGCTTTACCCCCTCAACTTAGACTGTCCTCTCCAAAGTTACCAAGCTCTCTTAATTGCTATCTCCAAAATCCTTTCTATTATTATTAGTAGTAGAAGTAATTATTACTATTATCATTCCCAGGGCTTGTTGACTTGCTTTGCCTCAATGATTTACTAACTATATGACCCTAGGAAAGTCATTTAACTTCTCCATAAATTAATTAGGCATGACAATACCTATTACCTCATAGGGTTATTGTGAGACTCACATGTGATTATGCATGTGAAATCCTTAAATCACCATACAAATGGCCGCTATTCATGGTATGATTATTTGGGAAATTGCTCAGTGATTTTACTTATCTTTGCTTTCCCTCTGAAATAGTGATTAATTTATCACTAATATTCTTCCAGCATGATCCTTTATGGTCATGAAAGATAGAATGCCAGTCTCCAAAGAATTAAAGATGCAGGTCCCTCAAAGAGTAATGTAGACACATTATGGGTACAAGTAGGTTATTGTATACATTACCAACAAAGAGTTGAGCAGGAGGAGGAGCTTAAAAGATAATTATCTAAGAAATGTATTACTGGAAGAAGATATGGGCTAGTAAGGTAGAAAGAATGAAGAATCACCAACATTTGTGTATTTTGTGTACATATGTGTGTGTGTATATCTAGATGTATGGGGGATAATCTTATGTCTGGAAATGATTTATAAATTATATTTTTATATGATTCAGTAATACTATAAAATGGGTTTTATTATTTTTTTCACTTATCCTTTTTAGTGTAGAATAAAAGCTTTGTAAATCACAGGTTTGTACTTTTGAAAGCAAAAATAGTAACAAAAAGAAACATGTTTATTTTGAAACAAAATATTTCATTGGTACTCAGATTATGTCAAAAGATCTTAAGAGTGGACCATCACCATCTATGGAGGATTTGAGGGAAGACATTGGAAAGAATCATCCATACCTTTTCAAAGTATCAAAAACATAGTTGATATACTATTCCCAAATTAATTTCTACTTTGTACAAGAGGATCACATTTATTGCACTTTCTTTGTGTTTCCAAGTGTCTGACTTTGGGAATGTGTTCTGGTTCCCAGCGTTGACAACTTTCAGTAGTGTGTGAACAGGGAAAGGGAAAAGAGAAAAACCAAACAGGTCAGTAACTGAAATTAAAAAAAATAAGCAAAGGAAATTGATCATTAACTTTAAATTGGAATGGAGATTTCTGGTAGATTTCATTTATCCATGCTACTTCTCCCTCACACTGCCCCAATTACCATAGATAATAAAGCTGGCTTTACAGTATTCATTTAATTCAATGTTCAATACCTACTGCGTATCTCAAATTGAATTACATCCACAATATTCCACCAAATACTCTGCAGTGTTTATCACATTTTACATTATAGCAGGAACTAATCATATATTTTTTTTATCTTGTCAGAAGTGTCACATGTTTATAGCATTAATTATTTCCTATCTCATTGTTCTGGAGGTAGCGACCACTTAATAAATGTTGAATCACACTGAATGGAATTGAATTTCTTATTGGGTAAAGATGATTTCACTCAGACTTTAAAATATCTAGTTAAAAATAAACCTGCCTAGCAGGGTAGTCAAAATGGGGAAGATAATTAAAGGTCACTTGCCATCTCTGCAATTCCTTGAGTACTAATGAATAATTAAAACACTAAACGAGAGCTATGAATTTGAAGCTGACCTGTTGAACAGCCAGAAGAAAATTCCAGAGGCCTAAAATTTGCCAAAAATATGTCCAGAGTCACAGAGGTATTACAAAGGCACTCACCATCAAAAAATCAAAGATTTTGTTAAGTATTCTCAAGGGCATGCCGTGGGTATGAAATACCTAACCCACACAAGCAGGAGAAATGAAAGATCTTTCCCCTAGCAGTTTAGCCCAGAGACTATATAGCCTGGTCGCAGAAATTTCCCTCCCTTTCCTCAAATCCCAGTGGGCCCTGCTCAGCTTGCCATCTTTAGTATTGATTCTTCCCCTCCATGACTTTGCAGAAGCAGCTTCTTTGCAGCCTACCCCACTCCTTTAAAATGACTTAAACAGTCATTTAGAAGAATACCACCATACACTTGACATCCTTGTTGGCTCAAGCCAATCTAATCCCAATCCAACAGCCATTTATGAAGCATGGACCCATGTCATGTTTTGGGCTATAAAGACAAAGGAGGGGAGAGGATATAACATTTAAACAAATAATTATGCTATAAAGAGAGGAGAAAGAGTGATCCAGTCATCTGGCACAGAGTGTGCAAAGACAGAGAAGTACAGCATGCAAATTAAAAAAAAACCAACCACCTAGAAAAAGAACAAACTTAAAAATCCCCAATTAAATATCCTATCTTTAAAAGTATTGAGCAATACATCAGGAAGCTCCCTAAGAAAAAATCCCCAGGACCAGATGGATTTAAAAGTGAATTCTGCCAAACATTTAAGGAATAATTACCCCAATACTACACAAATTATTTGAAAAAAATAGGTAAAGAAGGAATCCCACCAAATTCCTTTTTTTACACAAATGTGTTTTTGATACTAAACCAGGGAAAATAAAAACAGAGAAAGAAAACTATAGACCAACTTTAAAAAATAAATATTGATACAAAAATTCAAATAAAATATTAGCAAGGAAATTACAGTAATATATCACAAAGATCATAAACTGTGACCAGGTGAGATTTATACCAGAAATGTAGGGCTGGTTCAATATTAGGAAAACCAACAGCATAATTGACCCTACCAATAACAAAAGCAAGGAAATCATATGATTATCTTAGTAGATACAGGAAAAGCCTTTGACAAAAATACAACACCTATTCTTATTAAAAACACTAGAAAGCGCAGAAATCAAATGAGTGCTTCTTAAAAGGATAAATAGTTTCTATCTAAAAGCAAGCAAGCATTGTCTGTAATGGGAATAAACTTGAAGCCTTACCAACAAAATCAGGGGTGAAGCAAGGATGTCCATTGTCATCCCTATTATTCAATATAGCAATAAGACAAGAAAAAGAAACTTGAAGGAATAAAAATAGGCAGTAAGGAAACAAAACTACCATTCTTAGATACTTAGAGAATTCTAGAGTATCAACCAAAAAACTAATTGAAACAATTAACAACTTCAGCAAAGTTGCAGAATATAAAAAAAACCCCACATAAATCACCAGCATTTCTATATACTACCACCAAACTCAGCAGGAAGGGATAGAGCAATTCCATTTAAAGTAACTGCAGAAAATATAAAATACTTGAGACTACCTGCCATGAGAAACCCAGGGATTACATGAATGCAATTACAAAATACTTTTCATATAAATAAAGACTGATCTAAACAACTGGAGAAATAGTAATTGCTCGTGTGTAGGTTGAGCCAATATAACAAAAATGACAGCTCTACCTAAGTCAATTTACTTATTCAGTGCCATATCAGTCAAACTGCCAAATGATCATTTTATAGAGGTGGAAAAAATAATTAACAAAATTTATCTGGAAGAACAAAAGGTCAAGAATATCAAGTGATTTGATGAAAAAAAATGTAAAGGAAGGCAGCCTAACCATATCATATTTTGAACTATATTACAAAGTGACAATTATCAAAATAATTTGGTACTGACTAACAAATATAGTGGTGGCTCAGTGGATACAAGTAAATGATCATAGTAATCTAGTGTTTGATAAACCCAAAGATTTAAGCTTTTAGGTTAAGGATTCACCATTTGAAAAAAAAATTGTAGGAAAAAACTAGAAAGTACTTTAGAAGAAACTAGGCATAGACCAACATCTCATCAAAATAAGTTTCAAATGGATAAATGATTTAGACAGAAAAGGTGATACCATAAGTCATTTAGGGGCATGTAGAAAAGGGTAACTGTGAGGTCTATGGGCAAGGGAAGAGTTTATGACCAAACTAGAGATAGAAAACATTATAGGATGTAAAATGCATAATTTTGATTATATTAAATTAAAAACATTTATACAAACAAAACTAATGCTGCCAAAATTAGAAGGAAAACAGAAAACTGGGAAAAAATTTACAGCAAGTTTCTCTGATAAAGGCATCTTTTCTCAAATCTATAGGGAACTGAGTCAAATTTATTTGAACCATTCCCCAAAGCCATCAATATTCACATGAAAAAATGCTCTAAATCACTGTTGATTAGAGAAATGCAAGTTAAAACAATTCTAAGAAACTACCTCCCATCTATCAGATTGGTTAATATGACTGAAAAGGAAAATGACAAATAACGGCGGGCATGAGAAAAATCGGGACGCTAATGCATTATTGGTGGAGTTATGAACTAGTCCAACCATTCTTGAGAACATTGGAACTACACCCAAAGGGCTATTAAACTCTGCATACCCTTTGACCCAGCAATATCACTACTAGGTCTGTATCCCAAAGAGATCAAAGAAAAGGGA
Source organism: Phascolarctos cinereus (assembly GCF_003287225.1). NCBI lineage: Eukaryota > Metazoa > Chordata > Mammalia > Diprotodontia > Phascolarctidae > Phascolarctos > Phascolarctos cinereus. The sequence continues at coordinate 13,528,903 of NW_027556098.1, forward strand.
AAAGGACCTATATGTAAGAAAAATTATACATACACACACGTGTATGTATGTATAAAATTGTGATGAAATACCATTGTTGTATAAGAAATGATGAGCAGGATGGTTTCAGAAAAACTTGAGAAGACTTACGTGAACTGATGCAGTTAGGTGAGCAGAACCAGGAGAACATTGTATGTAGTAACAGTAATATTGGAAGGCTGATTACTGTGAAAGACTTAGCTACTCTGATCAAGACAATGATCCAAGACAATTCCAAAGGAACCGTGATGAACAATGCTATCCACCTCCAGAGAGAGAACTAATGAACTCTGAAGGCAGATTGAATCATATATATTTTTTTTTTACTTTGGTTGTTTTATCTGTATTTTCTTTTGCACCACGGCTAATATGGAAACATGTTTTGCATGATTTCACTTACATAATCAATATCAAATTGTTTGCCTTCTCAAGAAGGGGGGGCAGCAGGAGGGAAGGAGAGAATTTAGACTCAAAATTTTAAAAAAATTGTTAAAATTTTTTTGGGGGGGCTAGGCAATGGAGTTAAGTGACTTGCCCAGGGTCACACAGCTGGTAAGTGTTATGTGTCTGAGGCCAGACTTGAACTCAGGTCCTCCTGAATCCAGGGCTGGTGCTCTATTCACTATGCCACCTAGCTACCCCTAAAATTTTTTTACATATAATTGGGCAATGTATAATGAAATAAATTAAAATATACTAAAAATAAAGAAAATGGTCTTGGCAAGTGATTGGATTGGTAGGGGAGAAGGAAGAGTCAATAATTCTGAGGTTATAAATGTTGGTAAATAAAAGGATGATGGTGCCCTCAATATATACCTTTAGGAGAGGAGCAAATGTATGGAGGAAAATTATGTTTTTTGAGATGACTGTAAGACATTTAGTGTTAAGTAGGAAGTTGATGAAACAATACTGGAGCTCATGAGAAGGCTCAGAGTTAGATCAATAGATTTGGGAGCCACTTGCATAGAGATGACAATTAAATATTTGGAACTTAGAGAAGGTACATAGAAAAAAGAGAAACTATCCTAGACAGAGCATTCCCCTGATTATAAGGGGAGGACATAAATGATATCTTCTATCTATCCTGTATTTATTTTTTATATATCAATTTATGTATTTGTGTATATTTATGTATTTATTGTTATAATATAAGCTAATTGAGGGTAGACACCCATTTTCCATTTCTCTTCATATCTGTAGGGCCAATGCCTGGCACTTAGTAATTACTTAAGAAATACTTTTGATTGATTGATTGGTTGATGCATCAAAGAAAAATGAAAAGTAATGGTCAGACTGGCAGGAGGAAGACCAGCAAATAGCAGTCTTGAAAATCCAGGGAGGAGAGAACACAAGGAAACAATTGTGTTAAATGATACACTCACATTTATATGCCACTTTCATGTTTGCAAAGCACTGTATCTATTATTGGGGACATCTAGGTGGTACAGTGGACATATTGTTGGGCCTGGAGTCAGGAAGACCTGAGTTCAAATACAGCCTCAAACACTTACTAGCTGTGTGACGATATGTCATTCAACCCTGTTTGTCTCAATTTCCTCATCTGTAAAATGAGCTGGAGAAGGAAGTGGCAAAACACTCCAGTATTTTTATCAAGAAAACCCCAAATGTGGTCAGATAGAGTTGTGAAACAACTGAATAAGACAATTGCATGTTATCTCATTTTATCCTTTATATTTGGGAATGCAAATACAAGTAGGAAAAAATGAAGACAACTCCTGCCTTCATGGAATTCACATTATAATAAGGGAAGACAACATATAAATGGAAGTTGAAAAGAGGTTTGGGAAGGAACATGGTGAGAAAGTCTAGAGAATCAAGAAGCCCAGAGAAAAGTGAAGATTAGACTTCAGGCCTTCCTCACTTTAAGCCCTCTTCCCTATCCTTTATTCCATGTTTCTTCAATCAATCCCAGCCCACTTTCTTCTTCCTGATTAATTATTCACCATATATCTTCAGTCTTTGCCCAAGACATATACCTATAGCTGGAAGGAAACTCACAGGTCATCTGGTCCAGCTCCTGCATTTTATAGATGGAGAATCAGACCCAACATAGGTAGTAAATGACAGAGAGTAAGCTGAAGAGTGAAGTGCAAATATAAAAAATCATGACTAAATAAAAAAAGAAAATAATGAAGCTAAGCTTTAAGATTTAAATGTTACTGGACATCCAGAGTTTTTCCAAACGACTTACTAACTTGAGGCAGATGAATTTAGGAGACACCATATATTTTCCATTACTCCCAGAAGCAAGGTCTTGAAAAAAAAACCCCAACAAAGTCTTCCTGGAATGATTTAATGGCTTGGCCACTAGCCAACCAGCCTTGGCTCTCCTATGACCTCATTCCTGGAAGTGCTGCCTTTAGAAAAGCGCATTTGTTTGGGACTTTTTTTTTCCAGCTGAAAGGGAAAAGAAGCCTCTCGAGGGACAATATGGCTCACTGTAGTGTTTTATCAAGGTTATATTACTCCAGTCAGGCACCTAAAGTGGAGAAGATCTCAGGGCATATACCCTGGGTTAATTATCTTACAGATCTTAGTCTCTCTGATGATAAATGGAACTTGGAACAGCATCTAAATGAAGACACATTTTGCTTGGAAAATTTCAGTAAATAACTGTAGAAGAGTCTGCCACCATCATGAAGTTAAATGACAACCATCCTTTTATATCTTCGCAACTGTCCAAGTACTGCTTTTTCAATTTTATTTTTATAATTTTTAACTTACACACCAAAAAAGAATGTTCTCATGTACATAGCAGAACACCAAAAAGGGCTGCATATGAAACCATGAATCTCCATTTGAACATTGTTTGCTTTTTAAAAACAACATGCAATAATTTTGCATGTAACTTTCAATCCCATCCCATTTTTTTACTTTGCTTGTGCTTCCTTCTGATCTTCCTTCTTTTCTCATCTGTACATTTAACAAAATTTTCAAAGATCCTCTTTTCCCATCATTATTGCTAATCACCCCTTTCCCAACTAGAAACCTAGAGAAATTCTTAAAAAAACCCACCTTGTAAAAAATAGTCAAATAAAGCAAATCCACAAAGAGTAGATTTGTCTAAAAATGTATGTATTTCTCTACCTTGAGTCCATCACTTCTCTGTCAGTTGGTGGGTAGCATGCTTCAATCATAGGTCCCCTGGAGACATGGTTGGTCACTGCATTAATGAGAGTTCTTAAGTCCTTCAAATCTATTTATCTTTACAATTTTGTAGTGCGTATATTGTTCTGCTTTTGCTCACTTCATTCTATAAGCAGTTCTTACTACTCAGGATTTTCTGAAATTATAATTCTTTAGGAAATTGTTTCATTATTTCTTATAGCACCAGTAATATTCCATTACATGCATATGCTACAGTTTGCTCAGTCATTCCCCAACTGATATTGTCTATATGCTATTAAGGAATTTTAAATATTCTGAAAATTGATGATTAACTTGATTAATTGCATAAAATAATTGGCCATGAGAGACTGCTATTAGTCGAAACTTGAATTCCAGACACATCACGTCTGCAGAGAAGCTAAAATAAACAAACAAAACAACATCAGCAGGAAAATGCCATAGACAGCTTATAATAAAAGTTGCCAGGAAAGCATCAGGGGATAGGCATTTATATCTTTCAAGAACTGACCTATTTACTGGGTATTCCTGCTGTTATTTCGGCTGATAGCTGCAATTATTCAGATAATGTGAGTTCATTAAACATGTTCTTTCACTGAAGTCATGCTAGGCTTAATTTTCTAATCATTTAGTGTGGCTTACACTATTGCAGAAATAGATGAATTCATCAAATACTGCTACTGTATTTCCTTGGGCAATTTTCTCTACCACATATTTTCCCCTCCCTTTATTTTGAAGAGACAAGAAAGGCCACCCATCCCTACTCTGAATGGCTATTCTGGTAGCTACAGCAAACAGCCTGTAAGCGTTTGGCAGCTGCAAATCACTGCCTATGCTATTCCAAAATTTTCTGTGCACAAACCTGGCCCAGAGCAAACCAACGACTCAACTCAATGAATTTTTTCAAAAATAAATTTTGTTGATACTTTTATTTTTTACATACTACATTTTTGATATATCCTTCCTCCTTCTTCAAGAGAGCCATCTTTTATTTTTTTAAAAAAAGGTGGCAGGTAGGAAAGGGAATCAGTTTAGTAAATCTAGTCAATGTATCAAAAAAATCTGACATTATTATCAGCGTTCCAACAGTTGTGTCTAATGCAGGCAGAGAGGAAATGTCATTGCTGGGGTCCTTGGGGGTTGGGTTTGGAATCAGGACAGCTAGCATACTAGCTGAGTGACCAAAGGGTAAGTCACTGAACCTCTCAGTGCCTCAGGCAACTTTCCAAGACCAGAAATTAAACTGTCTACATAGGTAGAGAGAGTTTCTACATGGAAAAGTTCATATTGAGAATTCCTTATAAGAATGAAGTCACAGGTCCATCTTTCTTCCTCCTTCCCCTTCTCTTCTTCCCTCAAACAAACAAAACTGTATAGAGAACAGGTACAATATCCTCTCCCAACATAGTAACCTAGAGCTGAAGTATTTTCCCTTCCTTCCTCTGTTTCCTTATCTTTTCTGGGGAGGGGGGAGGGGAAGTGATAGAATTAGAGTATTCTGCATCAATGGGTAATGTATACTGATTCACAATTACATTATGTTCTCTCTCATTTATATGTGTGTTACAGTTACAAAGCATTTCCCTCACAGCAATCCTGTGGAGACTAACACTGAAAAGAGTTCAATTCAGTTTAAATCAGTTTAGTTTTAGTAATTGGATCCTACACTAGACCTTTGCTGCTCTTCCCCAGTTGTTAGTACCTCCCTCACTATCCCCAAACTCTGGCAATTTTGTTTATATTTACTTATTTCTGCACAAATTATTTTCTTCAGTAGAATGTAAACTCCTTGAGGGCAGGGATTGTTTAATGTTTAACGTCTTTGTATCCTTAGTGCCTTTTACATAGTATGTACTCATCATTACTTGAATTAAATTAAACATAGTATATATTAGGTGCCTTCTACCTTCAAGGTAATGTGCTAGACACTGGAGTCATGAAGAAAAACATAGTCCTGCCTACTATGAACTTTTAAAGACTATTGCCTAGGGTCCCACAACTTGTGAACTTTGGATCTAAAATATGGACTTGAGTCCTGTGACTTCGAAACCAGTGCCCTTTGTATTGAATTAAGTCAGTAAGCATATATTAAGTATCTATTCTTTCAGGCACTGTGCTAAGCTCTGAGGATACAAATATACAAAAAAAGGCAAAAAAAAATTGTCCCTATTCTCAAGGAGCTCACAGTCTCCTGGGCAGTCAACACACAAACTACATACAAACAAGATATATACATGATAAATTGAAGATAATCGGAGAGAAAAGAGACAGAGATGAGGAAGAAGAGAATTCTAGGCATGGGAGAATAGCCTGTGAAAATGTATGGAATTTGGAGATTTTGTTATTGTCGTTTTCCCTCATGTCTGATTCTTCATGACCCCAATTGCAGTTTTCTTGGCAAAGAAAAGCTATTGTTGTTTGGTCATGAAACTATATAGAGTCTGGAGAGGTAATGTCTTATTTCAAGAACAGCAAGGAGGCCAGTGTCACTGGACTGTAGAATACTTGGGATGTGTATGTGATGGGGAGGGGAGTAAGGTGTAAGAAGACTACTCCTAAAAGTGTAATACAAGTCAAACTTTACTTTTATGTGCCACCTTTTTTTCAATCACTTTTTTCTTCAGAAGGACAAAAAAGGATTTATAGGTTCCCCAGATTGTCAAAGGTATCTGTGACAAACAAAACAAAAGCCCTGCTTTAGACAAAGAGAGATGATGTGAATGAATGAAGTAGCATAGTCACATCTCATACTTTGTATAGTTTTTTGGCATATAGTAAGTGCTTAATAAAGTTTTTTTAATTCATTCACTCATTCATTCTTTCATTCTATAAAAGAGCTAAGGTGTTTTCTCTTCTGGAAGCATGAGATCAAGCTCCTGGGTGTTTGCAATAATATATAAAAAGCATCTTGACATGTCACAGGAAAGCAAGAAAGACCTCTAAGATGCTGAGTAACCCCCTGTGATGCACTTTGGGAGTGCATCAGGAGTTGCATATGACGGGGTAGTCATGGATATCCAGGTTGTAATCTGAAATATTGGAGGCAGCTTCCAAATCTATAAGATTACAGATCCATTTGAGTATGGCATATTACCAGTAGAGAGCTAGTGTTGTGGTTGGACTGATTGAATTGGTGCAGGTAGTGGTGATTTAATTTAGATAACACAAGAGAACATAATGTAATTATGAATCAATACTTGTGAGGGTGAGCCCTGATTTTTAGATGTATCCTTTCCCTGACATGTAGCACATATGAACACTTTGCTTCATAGAAGAGATGTGTTCCTAAAGAAAAAGCAAAAGACAAAACAGAGCCTAAATCTAATGTTTGTAAATCAGTTACCTTTAACATTTAAAATTTGAGGGAAAATTTGCTTTTTAAAAGTTTTATGGTGAATTGAAAATTAAAGATACATTTCCTAATTTATATAAATATAGGACATCATAGGCATTACTTCAAGTGAGGGATTCTGATGTCTGATATTGTCAAAATCTCCCTCTCAATGGTATGAAATAGTGGGCTCTGTGACCATAGAGGAACACTAAATGCTCACTCTATACTAATCCCTGATTTTCTCAGAGAGAATGACTTGTTGATATCTATGGTACTGCCAACAGTCATGCTTTCTTGTGCATTTTTGAGAGAGAAGTGATATGGTGAGATGGAGAAAATATTCCTGTATTCCTGGAGGGGGGTGCCCACAGTGTTCGGGTACTTTAGCTGCCCTGCTTTTATAATGGGGGATTGAGACTTTTGGGGTTAAATTAGGATGCAGAAACCAGTTGATACCACATTACTTAGCAGCTAAGTCCCAATTGCCTACAGCTGGAAAACTATGGTCCATTTGGTTAACAGATATCTTTTTGCTTTGATGACCCCTTCTCAGAATGATGTTTTTAAATGCATAACATAAAATACATAGGAATAAAAAGAAAGCCAATTATATTTAAATTCAGTTAGCAAAGTATTAATTAGAAACAAGTTCACAGACTCCAAGTTAACAACTCTTGGAGGTGCTAAAGGATTAACCATGAACAAAAATATCATTTGCGGTTTTGAATTTGCCTCACTGCCTGACTTTCCCAGTTTCATGTTGGATTTTGACTTTGACCTCTTGACTTTCCAGGACCATGCCTGCTCACCCTGTCAGCTCAGTTGACCTTATGTTATGGTGCATTCCTCCAACATCAGCTCATGGGATAGTCTCCTGACCAATAGGCATGAAGCGATAGGCTCTGATTCTGTAACTTGAGTTTCTATTATTTTCTGTTCCCATGTAAAATCCAGTGAGAGAAGCAAACTTTTCAACCAGATGGTATAGTATCAGATAGTTTCAACCTCATATGTGTGTGTGTGTGTGTGTGTGTGTGTGTGTGTGTGTGTGTGTGTATATGTATATGTATATAATTTTCCAGGGTGATCAAGCAATGCCATTAAAACCCCCCAAAATGTGATGCTTAATTTTTGGTAGAGGTGTTATAAAAAAGAACATAGAATCATAGTTTTGGAGCTAGGAGAGACCGTGGAGATCATCTAATTGACTTTCTGATTTTACAAATGAAGAAATTGAGGCCCAGAAGATTTAAGTTGAGGTCAAATCTGACTTCAGATACTTACTAGCTGTGTGACCCTAGGCAAGTCACTTAACCCTATTTACCTCAGTTTCTTCATCTATAAAATGAGCTGGAGAAGGAAATGGCAAAGCAATCTAGTATCATTGCCAAACCCCAAATGGGGTCATGAAGAGTCAGACATAACCGAAATGACTGAACAACAATAGAGGGAAACACTAGAGTTAAGGAGGATCACCTAGTATGTTTTTCACCTCGTGAATCAGATCATAAGAATAAGAAGAGGCTCAGAGAAGAGCAGTGATTTGGCCAAAGATTCACAGATAGCGATAGAGCCACATTCAAACCCTTCTGACGTAAGATCCGGTGTACTTCACACTATTACACTGCCTCATCTCAGCATGCACAGAAACCTCATTAACTCCAGAGTGTAAAGTAAAAGGTGTAAAGTGAAAGACTGTTGCAGAAAGTCTGCTTTTCAGGAACACAGCTGCAAGGGTCAGTTTTCCCCTCTAGCATCACCTCAAATCTGGGGTGTTTCTATAATTTTTCTTCAGACAATGTATTATGCAAATGCAGAGCATCTATGAGCATCATCCCTTCAGTAATGTTTCTGTGTGAATGTAATCCACAAACTGACCTTTCAATAGAATCTCTGTGCTCCTCTCCTACCTTGGATCTTCGCTGCATGGCTGCATTTAGAAACAGCTTACAAAGATTTGTGACAGGACAAGTGAGCAGGACATGGCTGTATTGATCAAATGTCCAGGTAAGGAACTACTGTAATAGTGATGGACACCTAATCCATATATTTAGACTCACAGAATGTATTCTATTCTCTAAAGGAATTGTGAAAAGTCATTTGCCACAACCCCATTTGCTGAAAGGCTTAAACTCACACTGATGATTAAAGGAAGAGAATACCAAGCAATCCTCAGGTCTAAAGGATGGCATTCTGTAGACACTGGAGGAAACACTTTATTGTAACATTGGAACAACAGGCAGAGAAGGTCAATTTATGAGGCCTGCTGTTGCCTGGATCATTTTGTTTTAAGATTATGGCAGCACCCAAAGAGTTCACTCCAGCTACTTTCTCCACTGCTGGCAAATGGATAAAAATACATAAGTAAATTCAACTGCTTTAAGATGGAAAGGAATGTGCAAATTATCTGTATTTTTAGAACATTGCCATATTTTAGTCTTCTTGTGTGCTCTTAGCCAAGGCGGGGGGCGGGTTAAACCCACCACAGACAAAGTAATGGTAATTTATACATTGTACTGCTTTATATAACTATTAGATTGATTAAAAAATAGGTAAAAAATGAACAATAACACCACTGAAGGGTTATTAAATGATGACTTACAGACTATGTATTGAAATACCCCATGAGCCCTAAAATTAATTTTTAAAAACCAGCACATCCTTACAATATATATTAGTCATTTAAAATTTATGCCATTTTTTTTCTGTCATGTTTCATTGCTGAGCAGTATAAAACGTGGCATTTGACTCTGGCAATTAACAATGCAGAAATTTCAGGAATGAGAAACCAGCTAGATATGAAATATTCATTTATGTTTTTTATCTCTCATCACTTTAAAATGTCCCTTTGATGAAAACATTAAACTTCATAATTAGTGCTCCTATTTAAATATTCCCAAAGATGAGATAAAGCATAAAATCATCACAAAGTTCGGCAGCCAAGAAAAAATGGGTTTCCTTCTTTACTTCTTCCCTAAACATCTAGAAATACAAGAACCAGAAAAATAAATACCTTAGGAAAATAAACAATTGACTCAACTTTTGAGAGGGTACTAATATATTTACTCCAATACACTGATGAATTTCATTAATGTGGGTATTCTGGTAGAGATTGCTATCAATTTATATATTGCTATTCTGTAGAACTCCGGCCTATGTGTTCACATAAATCTTCCATAGGAAGTCTACTTAGTGTTCTGGGAGCCTTCATTTAGGTTTTTTACATTATATTTTTACAAATGGAGCACATGAATATACTGTCTATTGGCTGTCCTTTATTCTCCTCACATAATTAGCTTACCTCCTTTTGTACTCATATAACTCAGTAATAACTTCGATGTCACTTCTGATATAATTCTTTCCTGGTAATAAGTGATTGTCTATTCATCCCCACTATGTATCTCTCTTAGTCACTGGATGACCTCACACTCTAATTCTTTGGGAATTGGTATCATATAAGTCCCAACCACATAACATTACCAAAAGAATTCTGATGCTCAGAAAATGGAGCACCTTTGTTTCAGGGTGAATCTCGGAGTCACACAATTTTCCAAATGCATACTCTTCCATTTTTCTTGCTAAATCCTACTTTGATATTTCATTTGGGTATGGAGACGATTATGGGTTCTAGAAAGCTCTGCTAGTGAAGGCCCAGCTCTGGCAGGTTTTACCAAGAGAGCAGCCCTACCAACAGTGTATGTCTGTTTTCCAAAGATCAACTTCATTAACCACAGGAAGATTCATCACAGTTAAGCTGGTCACCATTTGATGAATTCTTTGGCCACGGTAGCCCAGTGACTATATCTGTATTTATATTCATATCTATCATGGATATCTCCCCTCTGTCTCTGTCTCCCTTTTCCCCCTTCTTCTTTCCCTTTTTTCCTCCCTCTCTACCTTTAGCTATATTATTTATATGTCTATGCATTCATGTGCAAATATACACAAACATACAATACATATACATAGCACATACACACATATGTGCATGCATACATGCATAGAGGTGGGGTCCTGAAAGTCTTAGAACACTAATTCATGAAACAATAACTCAAAATTGCATTAAGATTTTTGAGACACTCGCTGTGTATCCAGACATATAGGTATGTTCATGGGTATATTCATGTAGACATACATATGTTATACATATGTGCGTATATACACTTCTGCATATGAAGTAGGATAGCACAGCGAATAAATAGAGAGCTGAACTCAGAGTTAGGATCACCCATGTCCAAGTCCCAACTATGAGACCTACATACTCACACTGGGATTCTGGGAAAGACATTTAACTTCTCTGTTCCCCAGGTAATTATTTAAGTCTAAATTCCAGAATACTTGCTAATCTCCATAAGGGAAGAGGGTTTCCTTAGCAAGAAGCTCCGGGCCTTGATAAGATTACATGTCTGGAAATGTCTATGTGTGTGTACACATATAAACATACACACATATATACATATGCATGCATGCATATGTATATGTTGTGTGATTTCATTTTATATGTGTGTGTATATCTATATATTTATGTGTAGATATGTGTGTGTGTATATATATATATCTATATATGTATGTATAGATACATGTGTATATGTATATACATATACACACACACACATACACACAAGTATGTCCTGTGATTTCACTAGTGTATGGAACTCCCAATGAAGAAAATTTATCTCCCCAACATCTATTCCATAACTTAATTTTAGAGAATAGTCTGGGGGTACCAGAAAGTTAACTAATTTGCCCAGGCTCACAGAGTCAGTATGTATGTGTCAAAGGTGGACTTGGATCCACATCTTCCTGACACTGAGGTTGGCTTTCTATCCACTATTTCATGCTGCCTCGTGTATACGTGATTTTGGTGAAGGGGAGTGAGTGTTTCAAGAGAAGAAATTTCTTGTTGCCCTCAGATGCAATGGAAATGACTTTTTTTTCACCTTTCTGAGAACATGGGTATCTTCTTTCATTCCGTGTTGATTCTTTATGTCTCCTAGTTTCACATTTATTGTGAAGTGTTCAATGTGGATATGGGTCATTTCCTTCAGTGACATCTCATTGTTCTTTGGACAAAGATCACATGTTCAAAGCTGCAGCAGTTAAATAGACTTTTGTAGATTGCCTGTCTAAAAAGCATGTGATCCTTTGTACCTTCAGCTCTGTCTCTTGATATTCCTCCACCACTTCTGTGGAAGCAGTTGGGGACCAATTTGTATGTTTGTCCATTTCATGACGTCCTCAGTGGGAGATTTGTGGAAAGACATAGACTCAAATAGCACAAGGTGTGGAAGCTTTAAAGAAATGCAGTCTACACTAGCAGCAAGGGGTCCCTGAATTGATAAAACCATGGAATAGCCAAGGTCAAAGTGATTATCAGGAAACTTTACTGCCTTTGCATTTCTTCTGAGAAATAGCCAGTATACCAAGAAGGAATGTTGCTGTGGTGGATGGGAGGAAATTAAGCCTTTTAGAAGGGTAGAAATGACTTCCAATCTGGTCTTGGAGTATGACTGAGGTTCTTAGTGGGGACCAGCTTGGATTTGGAGTCTGAAGGCCTGGCTTCAAATCTTGCTTCTGTCATTCCTTCTGTCATCTTGGGCAAATCACTTAACCTCTTGTGGGTCTCATCTATAAAAATGAGAGGGTCAGTCTAGAGAACTTTTAAGATCCCTTTCAATTTTGAATCTATGATTGTATGAAAAGAATCATTATTATCATTTGTAGGGGTATATTACATGTATATGGAATACATTTTATTCCTTCCACATCGCAACTTTTCCTATTGTGGTTTTGATATATAATGGGTCAGCATAAGAAATTAAGTAGGAATTTTGGGGGAATTTTGTGAAAACCATAGATAACATGTAGAGGCTAGCAAATGATACAGAAAAGGTTTAGAAACTCAGAAATGCATAAAATATATGTATAGCATTGTATAGTATCAACATTTTTTATATTTTAATACCATAATAATTCAGATTTCTTCTTTGGTACGAAGGGAGGGCCAAAAAGATTTATACGGATTTTCCAGACCTCGAGGGCGTCACACCCCTAACCCCTACGATGTGGGATAACTGTATTGTGGTCTCATCTATAAAAATGAGAGGAAAGAATATTGTGTGTACATTTTAAATAAATTGTGTGCATACATGTTCATTTATATGTATTGTGCATACATTTTTAAATGTATTTTCAACATTACCTTAATATCCTTTCCTCTCCATAGAACTATCCCCCATAACAAATAGTATTTTTATTGAAGAGGGAAAAAAAAAGGAAAAAAAAATCAGAATGACTGATCAATACATTGAAAACATCTGAAAACATGTGCAATATGCAACACCTATATACTCTCAGCTCTGCAAGGTGGTTAGTAGAGAGTGGGTGACCACATATTTAATAGTAAAGAGATAAGCTATCTCCCAGTACTACGTCAAGAACAAATCCAAAGTTATGAAGGCATGAACTGAGGTGATTTCCTCATAGTCTAATATGGATCTCAGGGGCTCCTTGCCCAGAGAGCCTTGTTATAGAAACCAGAATTACAAGCAGATGCTATCCAGTATTGGCTATGTGTTTGGAACTTTGATATCTGGAAGTATGTTTTTTGCAGGATTTTGGGAGAGAAGGAGCTGGATGTTGTGACAAATTGCCATTCATATTGCCCACTAAATGGGAGGAATTGTGGTCAGGGTCCAGGGTGCCTGATCTCTGGATGCTGACCCTCCTCTTCCCCAACCTGAGGAGCTACAGTTGCAGACAACAGGAATCTGAAATTAAGAAGATGCCTCCAAGCTGCCAGAACAAAGAGAAACTATACTGATTAAGTACAGTGGGAGTTTTATTATCAGGAGGGCCCTGATCAATAAAGATTTCCTAATTCATTTGATGAAATTAGAGGATGATCCAGGGCCAAAAAGACCTCTTTTGCTTCTATGGTCTGTATATTTATTTGCATCTGTATATATATTTTGTATTTGGTTATATTTACCTGAATCATCCAGGTTATTGCCTCAAATCTCTACTTCTTTCCCAGTTTAGAAGAAATGGCTAATTCAAAATATATCAAAGGATCATGTCAAGTATAAGTAGTTAAAATTAATCTCTGTGTGTCAAAACCTTTTTTTTTCTTTTCCATTTCCTAGGCAGTGATGTTACACAACACCGAGCAATATGACCCTTGTTACACTAAATAGTGCCGTGGCAAGCACTGGCATGATTTCTTTTCTCTGGCTATGATGTCCTAACAGATGGGCCTCCCAGATGTTCTCCATGGAGAATCAAATAAGAGGAAACAGGCTTAAGCTCCAGCACGAGATAGATTTAAGTTAGATATGAAGAAGAATTTCCTGATGGACATGGTTATTAAACATAGTAATAGAGGATGGTCACGAAATCTTCTTTCCTTGGGAGAGTTTGAAAATAGGAAACATTCTGTTCCAGCTGAGATGTATACATATATGTAAAACCATTCTACACATACTTCTATTTATCAGTTTTTTAAACCTGCCAGAGCAGAAGATGCAGGGTAAAAGTGAGCCAAAGTCCAGTTTCTCTGTTCTGTATAGGAAGGCACTGGGAGGAATTTGGTAGTCTGCCCTCCAGCTCTCCAATCAGAGGAAAAAGGAGGTTGAGGGAGGGGGTATCAGTCAAGGCTTGAGCTAGCAGCATGGTGATGAAATTAGAGATGATGAGCTTAACCCAAGAGAGGCATCTTGTTCTGTGGAGTTGAAATCAGGCAGAGCAGCAAATGCAGAGTGGAGTGTAGGAAATGGGGAGCCATTGGAGGTATTTGAGGAGATGATTGGAAATATTTAAGATAAACATCCCTTTCGTGAAAGGAAGATTGGAGTGGTCAGCAGTGTGTTGCATAGATTGGAGGGGAAGGAGTCTGAAATGAGCAACACTTAGAGGATGTTGTAATTTAGTTGCGAAGTATGTTATATAAGTATATGTATATGCATATATGTGTGTGTGTGTGTGTGTGTGTGTGTGTGTGTGTGTATGTATGTATGTATTATGCCTGTATTACACAATACTAGTCATTGTTGCAAATGGCCTAATGGTATAGTAGAGAGAAAACTGACCTTGCAAAAAGGAAAATCTAGATCCAAGTCCTCCTCCACCACCACCACCATCACCACCACCACCACCACCACCACCACATACTAGAAAAGTCACTTTCTAAGACTATAAGTTTTAGAGAAGTTTCCTCATCAGGAGTTCATGTACCCATAAAATCATAGAGCCAGTTTGTATCTGTAATTATTGATATAGAAATTAAGGAGAGTATGTAAGAGGCATTTCAAAAGACAAATATATATGTAGTACTTAAATACAGTACTTAGTGACTCACTTGATATGAAAGAAGAATGAAAGGTTTGAATAAAATATAAATGCAAGGCCTTTAGCCTGGAAGACTAGAGAACGTGTGGGACCATGACAGAGATGTTAGAAGGGGAGCAGGTGATGGCAAGATTATTAGCTCAGTTTTAGAGTTTGAGGTGACACTGGAATATTTTTAATCCATGCACACTAAACTTTTTTTGCTTCTTGTCAAATGCCCCCCCTTTTTTTTTGTCATCTCAGCAATACAGACAGGAAAAAACAGTGGAAAATATCCTGTACGAGCAGTTGGCCAGAACTACAGGGAGAGTTTGACTTTGTGGAGGATTAAAACAATGACTTGGCAACAAGAATAGGCAATTCTGACAGAAAGGTTATGGAGGTCAAGTCCCATCTTGAGCACCGTGAATCTAAACCGATTCTACTTTGGCTTTTACAAAATACTTTCTCGGTGTTCTTGATTATGGTTGTTGCTGACAATCGTTACTTGGTGTGATGAATCACGAATTCCCTTTCATCTAGACTCTCTCCTTATTACTCTATCAAAACTGCTTATCAGGAGTGCCTCCTGGGTCAATACATAAAACTCTGATAATTTTTGGTACCTTTCCAATTTTACACTGTTGACAATCCTTTCTCTTCCTAGGTACTTGTTGGTACCTGGGGCAGGAAAACCCAGATTTCATAACACCACACTCCCCTGCCTGCTGTTATCATTGATTGGCTCATTTTCCTCCCCTCCTGCTCTGGCTTTTAACTGTGAATTTCCTCTCAAATTTGTTCCTGCCCCTCAGCCATCTTTTGGATATTCCTCTGACGTTTAGAAGCAAGGATATCAAAAAAGTGAGCTCAGCATCTCCTCTAAAGCCATTCCCTCATTCCTAACATTATCCCTTAAGGCCACTGATATCACTGTCCTCTTGGTGGCCCCTTCCCCATATTTGATTCTTCTCTATTTCAACCCTGAAATAATATTGCAACTTTCTCCTGATTCTTCCAACATA
Source organism: Phascolarctos cinereus (assembly GCF_003287225.1). Lineage (NCBI taxonomy): Eukaryota > Metazoa > Chordata > Mammalia > Diprotodontia > Phascolarctidae > Phascolarctos > Phascolarctos cinereus. Next base: position 13,544,752 of record NW_027556098.1, read on the forward strand.
ACATTCCTTTAGCCCTTTCTATATTCTTTATTCCCTGCTCAAAATTCTGCTTCAGGAATTAAGTACTTTAACTATAGGCTACTATAATAATACTCTTAGAGAGTCTTTGTGCTTCTGGATTCTCCCATCCCACTCCTTTCCATCCATCCTGCATAAGAAACAAGACAATTTCCATGAACGTTATTCTCATTAATAACTTGCATTTGTTGTAGTTTTTTAGCCTTTGTACCATGTAAATTGACAGTCATGACCATCCTGTGATGGAACAGATTTTAGAATCCCCTTTTTATAGGTAGAGAAACTAAAGCCAAGAAAAGGACTGACATCTCTAAGATTACACAGCTGGGAGGATAGTGTAAGGGTGTGCTGGTAAATATTTAACAACCGGGACCCAGGTGGCTCAGTGGAGAGAATTCTGGGCCTGGACTCAGGATGATCTGATTTCGAATCTGGTCTCAGAAACTTCTTATCTGTGTGATCCTAGGCAAGTCTCTTAACCTCTTCCTATGTCAGTGTCCTCACCTGTAAAATGGGGATAATAACAGCATCTACTTCTTAGGGTTATTGTGAGGGTCAAATGAGATAACACTTGAAAAGTTAAGCCCTAATTCCCTTCCCTAATCTACATTTTTAACATTTTCTTAAGTCTAGTCAAATAATAAAACAATTACTCAAACCCAGATTTGCAGAGTTTGCCAATTTCTGAGGTGTAAATGCTATTCTGAAAATCCAACAATTGGCTAGAGATGCTCTATCACACCCCTGTAAGGAGTCATAAAATTTAGAGTTGGAAGAGAAATTTAGAGATCCTACAGTTCAATATCTTCAATATTAAGTTTAGGAAGCAGATCTCCAGAGACATGCACTAGGTTAGGGAGGGACATGGATTAGAAACTGGCTTTCTTGAATCTGAGTCTAGGGTTCTTTCCCCCTATACAATGCTGCAGCATGATATAAAGCAGTGAGTATTAGGCTTGGAAGCAGGCGATATCTGGGTTTGAATCCTATCTCTTTCATTTTCCAGCTGTGTGACTCCAGAGAGGTGGAACCCTTTTGAGCCTGCTCTGTCATATGGAACATAGAGAAAATAATACCATATATGCCTATCTCTGGGCTAGTGGCAAAATCCAACTGGACAGTGCATGTTTAATGCTTGGCAATGCTTTTAAAAATGCCATATAAATTTCAGCTACAACTATTTTCTACCCAGTTTGGTTTGTTCCTGTCACTCCAGAATCTTTTTAGTGAGAGATAGCTTTAGGCGAAATCGGGAAATTTCTTTTTGTGTTCTGAAGCAACAATTCAATGAACAGAAGCACAGAGCAGTGCACTAGGCCTTGGTGCTCTGGAGCATGTAGAAAGTTTAAATAAGCTATGGACCATGCTGTCATGCAGCTTATTGTGTCCTAGAAGAAGTTAAGACATACAAGGATGGCTATAATATACAATGATACAATATAATACATAAATTGCAATAGAATACCTAATAAAAATATGTAGCACATATCAGCTTAGGGTCATTCTCCCAACCCCTACTTGAGCTCTGGTGACATTTCTCTCTACTGACATACTCACCCAATACCTGGGAGAGGAAGTTCAGGTTTAAAGCGCTTGATACAAAATATCCCCTTCCTCCTCTCCCCCAACCAAATTTACTTCTGGTTGTAGCACATCCAGTGGGCAAGCTGCTCCCTTGCCTTCCTTGCAGGATATTATTTCTTGGCTGCCTGGATGATTTATTCCTGGGCTGGATTAAAAAGGTCATTTCTCAAGGTTAGCTTCTTATTGGACCTAGCTGTTGTAAACTCTGCTATAAATTCCCATTGCTTGACCTCTGGTAGCTCTTCCAATCTTTCAAAGCTCACAAGGTTTTAGTTAGTATGCTTCATCTCCTATATAGATCTGCCCAAGATCAGGAAAGAACAGATACAACAGAGAAAGAAGAAGCAGAGGTGGCCGAGCATTCAAGTGCCACATGTTGACTAGGTCAGGGAGAGACTCCCCAACCTGGAAGCTTACAACATTTTCTCTTTACTGTAAAACTATTAGGGAGAGACAGCTCTTTCATATGTTTATAATTTTTTTATGCACATTCTGTTCAGGACCTGTGGCCAATTAAAAAAAAAAACTTTATCATCAAATAGTAAACCAAAAGGAAACAGAGAATACATGCATGTGCACTTGCCATTGGACCCAAATGGCTCTGGAGGAGAAAGTGAGACTGGTGACTCTGCACAGCCCTCCCTCCCTCAAATCCAGTTCACTTGTCATGGTATCATCTCCCTGATATCATGGTCCTCTTCAAGAATGAAGGACAAACAACAACCACCACCACCACTCATCTAAACTATACTTCTTGCCTCCTAATTGGTCTTCTTTACTTCGCTATCTTCCTTCTTGTCCTTATATTGTTGCTAAAATAATCTTCCTGTTTCCTTCCTGCCTCTACGATGAAATGTGCTCTCCTCAGCCTGGAATTAGAAACTACCACAATCTGCCTCTCAGCCACCCTCCACACGTAGCCTTACTGGGATATCACTTGACTTTATACATTTTTAAGTTCCGGTTAAACTGGACTACTAACTGGTCCTCCAATTTGACATGAGATCTGCTGCTATGACTTTTGTGTGTGTGTGTGAAGCAATTGGGGTTAAGTGACTTGCCCAGGGTCACACAGCTAGTAAGTGTCTGATTTGAACTCAGGTCGCCCTAACTCTAAGGCCAGACCTCTATCCACTGAGCCACCTAGCTGCCCCTAAAGAGTATGTTTTTGTTTTTTGGGTTTTTTTGGTAAGAGACCATTTTCTATGCCTAGAAAGCACTGACCCTCCTCTCTGCTTTTCATACTCTTTTATCTTCTTTGCAGGCTTAGCTCAGGTATCACCTTCTCCATACATGGCCTTCCCAGATCCCCAACCCATAGCCATTTGTGCTCCCTCTTTCTTTAATTATTCCTAGAGCCTTGACTGATCTCTCCTTTGACCTCTTCATTCCATACCTTGTATTTTACTTTTCTAAATCCATGTAATATACTCCTGCTATAAGCTCACAGGATCATAGATTGAGTTTCAAGGAACCAAAAAAGTCCGAAATCCTCATTTTATATGTAAGGAAATTGAGTCTTAGGGAACTTAAGTGAGTTTATGCAGGTAGTAAGTGGCAGAGGGTGGGATTTGAACCCTTGTCTTCCTAACTCCAAGCCCAGTACTCTATCCACTATGCCACATTTACTTGAAGGCAGGAATTATTTGATTTTTGTCTTTGTATTCCCAACGTCTAGTATGATACCTCCTAAATACTTGGCACTAAATAGATGTATGTTGAATTCAGTTGCAAAGATAGGCATCATCAAGCATTTGAGGGCTGATCATGTGGAAGACAGATTTGTCCCATTTGCCCTTAGAGGATAGAGCAAGGAACGCAGAACAGAAACGTCCACCAGAGAGGTGGATTTCAGCTCAATATTATGAAAAGTTTCCAAACAAGAACAGTTCAAAAGTGAAATGGACTTCTGTCAGGAGGTAGTGAGCTCTCCTTCACTGAGGATTTTATAGTAGAGGGTACATTGTTGCTTATCCAGTTGATGCTGACAAGATTCCTATTCAGGTACAGGGTGAACAAGGTAACCTCTGAGACCCCTTCCAACTCTGAGGATGTCAAAACTAGGAAGTTTCATTTGCACACACAATATGTATATGTGTGTGCATATACATATATATATATGTAAATATATATATGTATATGCACACACATATACATATATACACACATTATATATACACACACATAGGCACACACATACACTCATAGGAGAGGGCTAGAGGATTTAGTAGCATATAGGGACAGGGATAGGGAACTAGACCTACAATTTTTTTTGGTATAAGGAATTACTGGAAGAGAAAATTCCTTCTACCAAAGCAAGTGACTCCTTCTCTACAATGTAGTCTTGGGGAGTTAATAATAATAACTAGCATTTATTATAGCAACTTAAGGTTTATAAAGCACATTAAAAAATTAATTTTATCCTCACAGCCCTAGGAGGTAGGTGCTATTATTATGCACATATTTAGGTGATGAAACCAGTGACTTGCCCAGGGTCACATAGTAAGTGTCTGAGGCAAGATTTGAACCTGGGTCTTCCTAACGCCACGTCCATCACTCTATCCACTTTATCTTTTCCCAGTTTTTACATAATCAGTATAGGTCATGGTACAGTGACTGGATCCAGAGTCAGGAAGACTCCTGAGTTCAAATCTGGCTTTAGACATCTACTAACCATGTGACCTTGGACTTTAATTTCTTTATCTGTAAAGTAGGGATAATAATAGTACCTATCTCCCAGGGGTGTTATGAAGATTAAATGAGATAGCACTTGTAAAACACTTTTCAAAACACTATATAAATGCCTATAGAGGAAGAATCTGAGCCAAGGTTTTTTTCGCTTTGATGTTAAGTCTCTATCCACTAAGCCATGATCATAGCATATATGCACTTTGAGTATGGCCATCTAGAAGCAATGACCAGTTTTTGTTCCCCAATCGATTACCTATTTTAATGCCTGAAGTTTTATGGAAGTAGGAAACATATTTCTTTGGCAGTCAGAGACCTCTTAAATTCTCACTGTCTAATCCAACAGGACTAGGTGGGCCCTTAACATTATACTTACAATTTTATTGAGATGTGATTGATATTACTCCTGTTAAGTATGTTTTAGACATTTCAAAATCCTTTTAGATTTCAAGTTCCTACAGGGCAGGGTATTTCCTCTGTGTTCTTAGAGACTCCCATAATGCCTGATACATGATTCTGTATATGAGCTATTCAATAAACTTTCCTGATACACATGAAAAAGGTCAGAATAATGAAAAAATAGGAGTTTAGTGGCTTTTTTAGGAATTTCAAATAATATGGAAACATTGTATATTTTCGGCTTCTGACATGATTAACTGAGAGCACAGATCCTTGGGGGTTCATGGAAGATATAATTCTTTCTTCAAGTTGAACAGAAACAGAACTCACTATGAACACAGAGGTTTCCTTTTAAGAAGCTAGCAGGTTTGAGAGAAAAATTTTAATGATAGTTACTTGGCCAGCTAACCAACACTGATCTAAGTTATTATTGTAGCTAAGATTATGCTGAATTTGGTTTATGAGGGGAAAAATAATACTCCTAATGACTTTGAATCCGTCCAGTGTGTTTTGGAGAAAATTTCCCTGCCCTCTCCACCTCCTCACTTCTCATATTGCTTCCTTTAGTTCAGCGAAGTCAGAACATTTTAGTTGTACCTCTTCCCCATGACTGGAATATACTCTGTCTTCATCCCCACCTCTTAAAATCCCTGTTTTACTCAAACGCAGCTCAAGCACTATTTTTTTTAAACAATTTTTCCTGCTCCCACCCCGAACTCCAGCTCTGAAGACCTTTTCTTAATATCCAAGGCTATATTATATTCATTTTATTTGTGTTTTTATATATTCATATATGTACATGCTGTTTTTCACCATTAGAATGTAAGCTTCTTGAGGGCAAGGACTATTTTGCTTTTGTCTTTGTATCTCCAGTGCCTGACACATAGTAGTCATTTAATAAATGCTTATTGATTGATTGATTGCTGATTATTTGTTGAAAACTTATTATCACTATTCTTCTCTATATTGCACAGACACATCCTTTGTCTCTATACCTTTATGGATTCTGTTTCATTGTTTCAACCACTGATTTTGTCCATAGTTCTTGGAGGACCACAAATAAAGATGGAAATTGGAGTTGTCTAACAAAAAATAAAATAAAACAACAAATAAGTGAATAAATTAGATGAAATGATGGAGCATCTTAAAGAATGGCATTTTCTCTGAGAAAGAAAATACCAGATATGGAAATGAATCTAGAGATTGAAATTGAAATAAAACACTTGGATGGCCACATAAGATTTTTTTAATAAGCTAAGGCAACTGATATCAAAGATAAAATGCACAGAGTCAAATTGAGAGTTGTGGTTTGAATTTAGGAAGAAAGAAACCCTAGGTTTAATAAATTGTGGTCAAGCTTCAGAATGATAGCATTAAACAACAGATCTTGCAAGAATCACAGAGTAAGCAATTTATATGCTAGAGGGAAAACAGGCTGTATCATGAAAGACTATATCTTATTTCTGAGAAATCAAAGAATAACCTATAATATGGCATCCAAAAAAGTTATATATATGTATATGTGTGTGTGTATACATATATATGTATACATACATATACATATATATGTGTATATATATGTGTGTGTATTCTGAAATGACATATCATGAAAATCTGAGCTTAAACATCAATGAAAAATTATGGATTTTCAGCCAAAGAAAGGAATTTGACTCATTCTTTCTGAAGAAACCAGAAGTGAGCAGGGCATTTAATATGCAAAAGAAATGTAAGAAAGGTAAACAAGATTATATAGCAAGACAAGTTTAGCAGTTAAATCAATTTTTACACACTTCTAGGACTAGATATGGCTATTGTTTTTTTTTAAACTGCTTCCTCTTTTGAGGGTCATTAGAGCACCAAGAACATTTATAATATGAGCAAACTTCAAAAGAGAGGGAACTAGGAAAAAGAAAGGAGGAAAATTACATTATTTTTGTATTAGTGCCCATGTTCATGCACACATTAAGATTTATTGGAGTGGGACTTCACAGGTCATTCAAATGGGAGGTAGAAAGAATTAGAGGTAGAAGAATTAGAGACATATTTTCATCTGACTTAGACATGAGAAAAGTATGGGCTATTACATTGCATGGAACTCATTGGGAGAACAGGAAGAGATTATCTGGGGATGGGACAATGGGGGAGGGAAGTGGAATTAAATTCTACCTATTCTACTGTTATTGGATGTTCATACTATGTTCCTCCAAGGTGATGGAAGTATTGCTGAAGGGATATTGCTGAAATTTCTGATCAGGGTTAGGGGACACCTCTTCTCCAGAACATGACCCAGTCTAGGATGGGAGAAATTAAGTTTAGAGCCCTAGGGACAACCATGGCAAAGTGCAAGTGGACAGAAGGAGTGACCGCAGGATAAGAATATGGTGAATGAAAGGGCCTACATTATGCCCAGATATTCTGACTTTAAAATAGAGCACTTTCTATGGCATCATGCAGGCTCCCTTATGAATTAATATTAATGAAAATTGATTTTCTTAGAAGAGGGTAATTATAGCAAAGATATAGGGAGGGTGGAGTAGGAAAAAAATATTCATTTTAGGTGGCAAGATTGGAGAAGGAAGAGAGAGGATTCCCAAAGAGGGCCATAGAAATAATAAAGGCCATTTATTTACAACAGGTAGCTATCAAGCTGATTTTCTGAAACAGTTCTACCCATATCGCTTCCCTGGTCCCAAAGTGCCAGTGGCTTGCTCTTTCTCTAGGATAAATTACAAACTCTTCTGTTTGGCTTCTCAAACGTCATTATCTATGGCTTGCCTTTCTAGACTTATGGCACATTATTCTCCTTCATTTACTCTGTGTTTTAGGCAAACTGGCCTGCATTCTGTTCTCTGTACATGACATTCCCATCTTTCATTTCGATGTCTTTGCCCAAGCTGTCCCCTATGCCTTCAATGCACTTTTTCCTCACCTCCACCTTACAGAATGTCTAACTTCTTTCAAAGATCAACCCAACAAATATTTTGTACTGGAAGCCTATCCTGATCCTCTAGTTGTTTTATCCCTGCTGAATGTACATTTTTTTTTATTATTGATATGCCTTGTATTTAATTTCAGAAAAGATGAGTTTCTGGAAACAATGATGAAATCCAGGAGAGCAGCCAGGTGGGAAATACATGTTTGATGTTGTTACAAGTCCATTAAAGGAAGATAACAATCTAAAGTATCCTACAGGGTAAAAGCATTAACAAGTGGATGAATTAAATAAATATTTCTTGAAAAGGAGGCACTACCAATTAGTCTTTCAAAATAATAGATGGGATAATTGGGAGAAGAGAGGGAGTATTCTATACTACATTCCGAGAATACTGAGATCAGTGTAATGAAATTAATGCAAATCAGAGGGATCTGGTGCCTGTTTAAAAGATAACAAATAACAATATAGAATAGAAATGAATTTAATTGAAAAATAGAATTTAATTTTAGAAATGCAAACATAACAATTGCAACTTTGATTGCAAATGGACCAAATATGCCATTAAAAATATACAGGATGACGGAGTACGTGAGAAAGCAGATACAAATATTTGTCATGTATAAGACACATTTAAGACATAAAACAAATACCAAATTAAATTGAAGGGCTCAAAAAATATAATGACTAAAAAAATGACTAAAAAAAAGCAGAACTGTGACTATGATTTTACATAAGAAAACGGTAAAGCTATCAAGGAATGCAAATGAGGAAACTTCATTGTAACATTTGACACATATGCCCCAGATGACATCAGGTCCAGGTATTTCAGGTAAGAGATAAATGTCATACAAGTAAACACTGATGGTAATACCATAATTGTGGGTGACTTTCACATTCCTTTTTCAAAGCTGGATAAATATAACAGTAATAAACAAGAAGGAAATTATATTTCTGAACAGACTGTTGGGCCAATGGTGATTTCTGAGTGGGAATATTAAAGAATATTCATATTTTCCAGCATCATATGTTATGCTATAGAATGTTACAAAACTTATAAAAACTAATTATGTGCTAAAATGCAAGTCATAAATAAATGTAGGAAGACAAAAATGTTAAACAGATCTTTTGTAGACAATAACAAAAATAGTAATTAATAAAGGAAACATGAACAAAAGATTCAATTTTAGATGGAAATTAAATAATGACATCTTAAGTAATGAGTAGGTAACCTATAATAGAAGCAATAAATTGTTATTTTAAAGAGAATAAAAAACAATGAGACAGAATGTCAAAATAAATAGGAGGCAACTAAAACAGTCCTTGGAAGAAAATCTCATTTCTGAAAATATATAGTAATAAAATTGAAAAAGAAGGGATTAATATATTGAACATGTAATTAGATGAGAGATAAAAAGAAACATCAAATAATAACAATCCTAGAACAAACATGAAAGAAGAAAAATTTAAAATCACAGTAGAAATGAATAAGATCAAAAGTACAAGATCATTAAACTGATTAACAAAATAACTCTGCTAAAATTGATAAGGCATAAACTAATTTGATAAAAAAGAAAGATTTAAGTAAAATCACCAAATTAAAAATATGAGCAAGAGTAATTTAAAATGAATGGAATTATGAGAAATTATGATATTCAGTATATGCCAGAAAAATTGAGAATGTGAAGGAAACTGATTAATATCTGCAAAAATATGTTTAAATGAACAAAAAATGAAGAGAGCTTCAAAGCTTAATCTGAGAGGAAAAATATTGAACAGGTCATGAATAAACTAACAAAGAAAAATCTCTGGTCAAGATATATTTGCAACCAGATTCTATTAAATATTTAAATTTCCATTAACTTAAATGCTACACAAATTGATTGTGATAAGAGAGAAAGGAAGCACCCTACACAAATCTTTTTGTATGACAAATATGATCCTCAGTGACAAACCAAAGACAGATAAGGCAGAGAAAGAAAAGTCTACACTGATATTATTAATGAATATATAATAATTTAAAATTAAACTTTGACAAAGAGAGTATAGCATTTTTGAAAAGTCATTTTGTACAATGTCATTTTGGAATTATGCCAGGGATGCAAGTCTACTTTGACATTAAGAAAACAATTAACACAATCATATAACAGCAGAAACAAGAGCAACACCAAATGATTATAAAGACAGACACAGAAAATCTTTGCTAAAAATACAACACTTTTATGCTAAAACACATGAAAAATATAGCCTCGGAAAGGCTCTTTAAAATGAAAAAAAGTATACATCTTAAAACTAGAGCTAATATTATTTGCAATGGAGAAATATTGGAAGATTTCCCAATAAATGCAAGGATAAAGAAAATATTCCCCCATCCCAATGTAATTTGATAACAATACAAAGAAAGAAATTATTATCATAACATAAACAAAGAGGAGAAAAAAATGATTCCTATTTTTCAGCTAACATGGTGTTTTATTTAGACAACCTTGAGAACCAGTGAAAAACTAATCAAGATGATTAATAGCTTCAATAAAGTAGGAGGGTACAGAATAAATACACAAAATTATCAGAATCTCTACACAGTAGTAGCAAAAAAGGAGGAAAAGATGGGGAAATGCCATCCAAAATAATTACAAAATATATAAACTACTGTATCCAGATTCTTATTTTTTATCATAACTTTCTAGTAGCCTGATAATTCTTATATTGTCTCTCCTTAGTCTGTTCTCTAGATCAGTTGTTTTTCTAATGAGATATTTCAGATTCTCTTATTTCCTTCTAGTTTTATTATTTCTTGGTGTCTTATAATGTCATTCCATTCCTTTTGCCCAATTCCTGTTTTCAAGGAGTTATTTTCTTTCTTAAGATTTTGGACCTCTTTTTCCAATTGGTAACTTTCATTTCATAATTTTCTTGGATTGCTTTAATTTTTTTCCCTGATTTTTCCTCTATATCTCATTTTACATTTGAATTCCTTTTTAAAGTACTTCCAATAACTCTTTTTGGGCTTGTGACCATTTGATGTTACTCTTTGGGGTAGGAGTAGCTTTTTTTCTTACCTCACTATTTCCCTTTGAATATGAACTCAGATCTTCTTTTACGCCAAAGTAGCTATCTATGGTCAGGTTCTTTTTCCTTTTTGTAATCATTTTTACTTTATTTTATTTTTAGCAGCTTATTGTTACTATCAGGTTTTAATCCCAAATTGTGGGTAATGCTGCCCCAGGCCACAGGTCCTCCTTACTGTTATTTTCTGAATTCTGTCCAGGGGCTCAACTTAAGGGACTCCTCTCCTCTCCTAAGTCATAGTTAGGGCTACAAGAAGTTAGTAAGGAAGATTGCCCTGAAGTTCTAGAACAAGAAGTCAAAATAGAAATAGAAAAATATCTACCATTCACCACCTGAAAGAGATGCCAGGAGAAAACTTAGAGGAATGTCATAGCCAAGTTTCAAAACTCCCAGGTTAAGGAGAAAATATTGGAAGCAATAAGAAAAAAAAAACAATTTAAATACTGCAGAAATACAGTCAAGATTTCACAAGATCTAGCAACTTCTACTTTTAAGGAGCGTATATTTTATTATATTTCAAAGAGCAAAAAAATTGGGGTTGTGTCTAATAAAAACTTATATAGCAAAATTGAGTATAAACTTGAATGAAAAAAAATGGACATTTAATGAACTGAAAGAGTTTCAAGTATCTGTAACAAAAAGACCAGAACTCAATGGAAAATGTAATATAAAAGATCCATAAGAAATATAAGGAAAACATTAAAGACTAATTATAAGACACTCATTTTGGTCAAACTGTTTACTTATATATATGAAATGTTATCGATATTCTTAAAACTGTCATCATAGTTTGAAAAAAAGGTTGAGGCTGAGTTGTATATGATGGGGTGATTCTAAAAAAACAAAATTGTGTAGGAAAAGGTAAAAGAGAGCAATTGTATTTTTGAGATGGGGCATGAAAAGAAGAACTAATGCAGAGGAAGCAGGTAGAGTTGGAGGACTGGTAATGTTGGAACCTTACTCTCACCTGGGTTGAAGAGGAAACAATGTGTACATCACATAGGGTGTTGAAATCTGAGCATGTAGAGAGGTGAGAAAACCGGGGGACAAGATGGGGGGGTACTTTTAGAGGAGTATGGGAATTGGTATTTGGGAAGGTAGGGGGAAGGGATGAGGGATGTCTTAAAGGGGCAGGTGAAGTGGAGAGTGAGAAGGTGAGGGAGAAGATAAGGTAACAGGATGAAAACAGAAGCTGAGAAAGAAAATAGTAAGTAAATATAAGGTGGAGGGAAATTCACAAATAGTAATTATAATTTTGAATGTGAATGGGATATTTATAGTGGCTCTCTTTGTGGTAGCAAAGAACTGGAAATTGCAGGGATCCTCATCAATTGGAGGACGGCTGAACAAGTAAGTTGTGGTGTTACACTATGCTATACTGTGCTATAAGAAATGATGAACTCAGTGATCCGAGAGAGAGAGAGAGAGAGGGAGAGAGAGAGAGAGAGAGAGAGAGAGAGAGAGAGAGAGAGAGAGAGAGAGAGAGAGAGAGAGAGAGAGAGAGAGAACACAAGTAAAACGAGGAAAGACTCACAGGCAAGCAGGACAGATCTGAAAGTAACCTGTTGAATTTTTTTTTAATACTTAAAAAGAAAGGTGAGTTGTACATAGTGAGTATCTGCAGTTTTATTTACAATCTTTTTCTGTTTTACTGTGCACATGGCACTCATTTTAAGTTCAGAGTTCTTTTTAAAATGTAAAAAAAAATCTTTGAACTATGTTCCTAAAAATCAGTAAACTATGCCTACCCTTTGAACCAGTGATATCAGTACTAGACTTATACCCCAAAGAGATCAAAAAAAGAAGAAAAGGATCTATATTCATTTTTTAAAAATATCGTAATTCTTTCTGTTGTGGTACAGAACCAGAAACAAAGGAGGTGTCTAATGACTGGAGAAAGAGCAGAACAAATTGTGGTAAATGAATGTAATGCAATATTTTTGTTCTATTAGAAATAACTAAAAGGACAGTTTCTTATTTTTTAGATTAATTAATTTTTTTACATTTTATTAATTTATTTAGTTTTAGTTTTCAACATTCACTTCCATAAGATTTTGAGTTCCAAATTTTCTCCCCATCTTGCCCCTCCCCCCAGCCCAAGAGGGTTTGCATTCTGAATATCCCTTCCCCTAATCTGCCCTCCCTTCTCATCCCCTTCCCCATCTATTTTCCTGTAGGGGAGGATAGATTTCTATATCTCATTGCCTGTATATCTTATTTCCCAGTTGCATATGAAAATAATTTTAACATTTGTTTTTAAAACTTAGGGTTCCAAATTTTCTCCCTTCCCCACCTATCCTCATTGAGAAGGCAAGCAACTCAATACAGACTATGCATGCGTAGTCATGCAAAACACTTCCATAGTAGTCATGTTGTGAAAAACTAACTATATTTCCCTTCATCCTATCCCTCCCCCTGTTTATTCTATTCTCTCTTTTGACCCTATCCCTCCTCAGAAGTGTTTGCTTCTGATTACCCCTTCTCCCAATCTGTCCTGCCTTCTATCATTACCCTGCTCTCTTATACCCTTCTTCCCTATTTTCCTATAGGGTAAGATAGATTTCCATACCCAATTGATTGTGTATGCTGTTCCCTTCTTAAACCAAATCCGGTAAGAATAAGATTCACTCTTTCCCTCTCACCTTCCCCCACTTCCCCTCCACTGTAAAAGCTTTTTCTGCTTTGTTTTATGTGAGATAATTTACCTCATTTTACTTCTCCCTCTCTCCCTCTCCTAGTATAATCCCTCACCCTTTCATTTTATTCTCCATATATCATCCCTTAATCTTCAACTCACCCTGTGCCATCTATCTATCTATCTATCTATCTATCTATCTATCTATCTATCCATTTATTTTTTTCCCTTCAACTACCCTAATAATGACAGAGGTCTCATGAGTTATAAATATCATCTTTCCATGTAGGAATGTGAACAGTTCAACCTTAATAAGTCTCTTACGATTTCTCTTTCCTGTTTACCTTTTCATGCTTCTCTTGAGTCTTATATTTGAAAGTCAGATTTTCTATTCAGCTCTGGTCTTTTCATCAAGAATGCTTGAAAGTGATGGTGGAGTAAAAAGGTAGTTGCTCTCACCCTCCCCTATCAACCTTTGAAAACCCAGAAAATATCACCCAGAAAAAAAAACAACCCTGGAACAGCTGAACTAGAAGAAAGATGGGGAACAGCAGTGCAACAGCCCAGCAAACGGGTCTCCCAATGCCTCAGTAAAAACAAAGGAAGCAGCACTACAAAGGGCCCCAGGTAGATAAGCACCCTGCAGCATTCACCTGAAAGGAACTGAAGAAAAGAGTATTCCTAAAGTCTTCCTAAAGTCCCAGCCTTGCTGATTCCAACCCAACACCAGGTAAGCTGTCAGAACCCTACAGCCTACAACTGTCAACCAGGAAGAAATCCTGAAGCCCAGGTGGTAGAGCAGGCAAATACCACCACCTGGACCTCAAGTGCCTCAGTGAGGGTGGGGAAGTGGAAACCAGCTCAGAAAACCACCAGGTGCCTCGGCACTCTACCACAAAGGAATCTCCCAGTGCATTAGCAGAAATGAGGGAGGCAGCATTGCAAGGGGCCCCAGGCAGATAAACACCCTGCAGCACCCATCTAAAAGGAGCTGAAGAAAGCTAAAGGAAAGGAAAAGCAGGCAACCTAGAATTGCCTGAAAGTTCCAGCCTTGCTGATTCCAGCCCAACACAGGTAAGCTGCCAAAACCCTACAGCCTCCAATTGCCAACATAAGAGGCCCCAGCACACAAAGCCAGTGACCAAGACCTAGGCTCCCAACACAAGAAGCTTGGGTCAGTGCCCTCTGTTCCCCAGCAGGAGAGCTCAATCTCTTTAAAGGCCAGGGAATAAAGAAACCATGAGTAAAAAGAAACATACCATAGATTCATATTATGAGAAGAGTGAAGATCAAGACAGAAATTCTGAAGAGGACAACATTGTCAACAAACCCACATCTGCAACATCAAAAGGGAATATGAACTGGTCTGAAGCCCAAAAAGCCTTCTTAGAAGAGCTCAAGAAGGATTTTAAAAGTCTAATGAGAGAGGTAGAAGAGTCCTTAAAAAATACAATTGGCCAATTGGAAAAAAGTACACTGAAGAAAACAAGTCCCTAAAAAACACAATTGGCAAACTGGAAAAAAAGTACACTGAAGAAAACAAATCCCTTAAAAATACAATTGGCCAATTGAAGAAGGAAGTACAAAAACTAACAGAAGAAAACAATCTGTTAAAAACTAGAATTGGACAAATGGAAACTAATGACTCTATGAGAGAGCAAGAATCAGTCAAACAGAAACAAAAAAAATGAAAAAATAGATGAAAACGTAAAATACCTCATTGGTAAAACAACCGACCTGGAAAATCAATCCAGGAGAGACAATTTAAAAATTGTTGGACTACCTGAAAATCATGATGAAAAAAAGAGCCTGGACAGTATCTTTCAGGAAATCATAAAGGAAAACTGCCCTGAAGTCCTAGAACCAGAAGGTAAAATAACCATAGAAAGAATACACCACTCACCACCTGAAAGAGATCCCAAATTGACAATGCCAAGGAATATAATAGCAAAATTCCAAAATTACCAGATGAAAGAGAATGCTGCAAGCAGCCAGAAAGAAACAATTTAAATATCATGGAACCACAGTCAGGATTACACAGGACCTTGCAGCTTCTACATTAAAAGACGCAGGGTGTGGAACATGATATTCCATAAGGCAAAGGAGCTTGGATTGCAGCCAAGGATCAACTACCCTGCAAAAATGAGCATGATTTTTCAAGGGAGGAGATGGATATTCAATGAAATAGGGGACTTCCAAACCTTCCTGATAAAAAGACCAGAGCTCAACAAAAAATTTGATCTTCAAGTACAAGATTCAAGAAAGACATAAAAAGGTAAATGGGACAGAAAGATACAAAATGTTGTTAATAAGGCGGACTGTTTACATCCCTACAAGGGAAGATGACACTTGCAACTCTTGAGAACTGTATTGTTATTACACCATGTTAAAGGAGTATACATAAAGGGGTGGATATTAGTTGACTTTGATGTAATGATAAAAAAAAATCTAATCAAGTGGGTTAAATGGATCCAAGTAAGTAGATTAGTCTGATCTTAGAAAATGTACTGAAAAAGGAGGAGGCAGACAAGGGTAAATTACATTACAGGAAAAGACAGAAAATCCTATTACAGCAGAGGGAAAGAAGGGAGGGGGGTGAGCATTGTTTGAACCTTAGTCTCATCAGATTTGGCTCAAGGAGGAAATCACATAATCAGTTAGGTATAGAAATCTAACTTGCCCTATAGGCAGTAGGAGAAAAGGGGAAAGAAAAGGGAGGGGGATAGAAGGGAGGGAAGAAGCAGTAAGGGCAAAGGGAAGAAAAGGGAAAGGGATAATAGAAGGGAGGAGAGACTGAAGGAGGTGGTGGTCAAAAGCAAAACACTAGTCGGGGGGAAGGAGAAAGGATAAAGAAAAGCATAAATGGGAGGGGGGAAAGGATGGAGGAAAAGACACAGATAGTAATCATAACTGTGAATGTGAATTTTTTTCCTCTTCTGTTGAGTTTTGTTTCCTCTTTCTGATGGTTCCTCCTATTGGTTTTAACTTTTACTTACAACTTCATTAATGTGAAAATATGTTTAATAGGAATGTAAACGTATAGCCTATATCAGATTGTGCACCGTCTTGGGGAGGGTGGTGGGGAGGAAGAGGGAGAAAAATTTTAAACTCAAAAGCATATGGAAGTGATTGTTGATAAATCAATATGAATTAATTTGAAAAAGAGAGAAAAAGAATGCTTGAAAGTACTCTATTTCACTGAATGTCCATTTCCCCCCCTGAAGTATTATACTCAGTTTTGCTGGGTAGGTGATTCTTGGTTGTAATCCTATCTCCTTTGACCTCCAGAATATGATATTGCCACCCCTCCAGTCCCCTAATGTAGAAGCTGCTAAATCTTGTGTTATCTTGATTGTGTTTCCACAATACTTGAATTGTTTCTTCTTTCTGGCTGCTTGCAATATTTTCTCCTTGACCTGGGAGCTCTGGAATTTGGCTATAATATTCCTAGGAGTTTTCCTTTGGAGATCTCTTTCAAGAGGTGATTGGTGGATTTTTTTCAATTTCTATTTTACCCTCTGGTTCTGGACTATCAGGGCAGTTTTCCTTGAGAGATGATGTCTAGGCTCTTTTTTTGATCATGGCTTTCAAATAGTCCAATAATTTTTAAATTCTCTCTCCTGGATCTATCTTCCAGGTCAGTTGTTTTTCCAATGAGATATTTCACATTGTCTTCTATTTTTTCATTCTTTTGGTTTTGTTTTACAATTTCTTGATTTCTCATAAAGTCACTAGCTTCATTTGCTCCATTCTAATTTTTAAGGAAGTATTTTCTTCAGTGAGCTTTTGGACTTCCTTTTCCATTTGTCCAATTCTGCTTTTTAAGGTATTCTCCTCTTTGGCTTTTTGGACTTCTTTTGCCATTTGGGTTAGGCTATTTTTTAAGTTGTTATTTTCTTCAGCATTTTTTGGGGGTCTCCTTTAGCAAGCTGCTGACTTATTCTTCATGATTTTCTTGCATCACTCTCATTTCTCTTCCCAGTTTTTCCTCCACTTCTCTTACTTGCTTCTAAAAATCTCTCTTGAGCTCTTCCAAGGCCTGGGATGGATTCATATTTTTCTTGGAGGCTTTGGATGTAGGAGCTTTGACTTTTTTGTCTTCTTCTGGTTGTATGTTTTGATCTTCTTTGTCACCAAAGAAAAATTCTAGGTCTGACTCTTTTTTGCACTGTTTGCTCATGTTCCCAACCAATAACTTGACTTTTAGACTCTTTATTATGGTAGGAGTCTATTTCTGGTGTGGAGAATATACTGTCCCAAGCTTTGGGGGTTTTGTGCAGCTGTTTTCAGAGACACTTCTAGGGAAATTTTCTGTTCTTCCAAGGTGGTACAATCAAGGGTGAGGTGTTTACTCCTTTCCTGGCTTGGGCTCTGGTCTATGCGTGACCACAAGCACTCTTTTCTGCCTCAGAACTGTGAGGAGGACTCCCTTTCTTCTACCACTATAAGCTGTACCATGCCAGCACTCCTCCTCACCCCAGGACTGCCACCCAGAACTGTGACCCAGATCCAAACACAGGCAAACCAAGAGAATCCTGCCTCAGCACTAGCAAAAGAGATCCCTGCAATCCCATTCCGATCAGCCACTAGATTCCCCCTCTGTCTGTTGGCCAAGAGCTCAAGAAGCAGCCACTGCCCAGGGGCTACACTGGGACTGAGGCTAGGACCGAGGTTCTCTCTCACCAAGGTCTGACAGATCTTTCCTACTGACCTTCTAAGTTGTCTTTGGTGTCTGTGAATTGAGAAGTCTGGAAACCACCATAGCTCCCCTTGATTTAGTCCCCTGAGGCCTGCTCCAGGTTCAGGGAGGCTGGGTCTTTGCCTGTGTGGCCCATGCTGAACTGTGCTCCTCTCCTAGCCTATTGCAACAGACCTTTCCCATCAACCATCCAGGTTGTCTTGGGCTGGAATTTTGTTTCACTCTGTCTTTTTGTGGGTTGTGCTGCTCTAAAATTTGTTTAGAGCCATTTTTTGCAGGTCTTTGGAGAGGTTTGGGGGAAAGCTCAAGCAAGTCACTGCTTTTACTCTGCCATCTTGGCTCTGCCCCTAAAAGGACAGTTTCAAAGAAAGCTTGGAAGACTTGTATGAACTGATGCAGAGTTAAGTGAGCAGAACCAGGAGAAGAATTTATATAAAAAACAATTTCTAAATAAAGAATCTTAAAAGGATTAAGAACTCTAATCAATACAATACAATACAATACAATACAATACAATACAATACAATAACCACCCACAACTCTAGAGAATTAATGATGAAGGAAACTATTCACTTCCTAACAGGGAAATGAAGGTATAGGGTAATGCATGTGTGTATACATACACACACTCACATACATACACACATATACAAATGTATATATGTACACATACATAATATATATATACACAATCATACATACATATACATATATATGAATATACATATGTGTCTGTTAGAGTTTGTTTTGCTTGATTATATTTATTTGCTACAAAGATTGCATTTACTTTTCTCTTTTTTCATTTGAGGGAGAGTTTGGGTGTCGGGAAGTGCTAGTGATGGTGTTGCCAAAAAAAAAAAGAAAAAGAAAAAGAAAACAAAAACAAAAAAGAAGGGAAGAGGGCCATTAAAACATTTAAAATGCACAGCAGAGAACAGAAAGAAGTTCAAATGAAAACATAAACAGGGATATTTTTGAAAATAACCTGTTGAATTGATTATATACTTCAAAATTACAAGCTGTATGTAATAGAGATTCCTGGTTTCACATGAAATCCTCTGTGTTGTACTTTGTATGTGGATGTATTATTTCATTTTAGTTTTTTTGTATGTATTGGAATGTTCTGAATAATTTTTGCTTTCTTTCCCTCAAATAATATAAAGTGCTAGATTTCTACCTCTATCCCTTCACCAATACTATTCCTTTCATGGGTCTCATCCAGAGTCTCACTGATACCTAACTGGTCAAATTTGCCTTCTTACATTAACTCATTTTGCTTGTTGCTCATACTTTGTGCATTTCTGATTGGACATTTGGAGTATTGTCTCCTTTCTTAGATTTTTGTCTTTTGTCAGTATCTGGTCTTCCCTACCATTCTTCTTCTTGCCTTATAGTTACCATTTATAGTATCTGGCTTGATAGATTACTTAAGGACAGTTTTTACCTTCTATACTTCTGTTTTAAAGAATATAAATACATTTACATTATGTAAATACATTTTTGTTAAGTACGCTCCATTCCTGGCCACCTGTCATTTCTATATTTTAAGTCCTGTTCCACAAATACTGAGGGATCTATATAGATTTTTGGAGCAAAAAATCTTCATTGGAGAGTAAGCCTCTCTCTTCTTTCCCTTTCCACAATTCTTTCTAGCTACGTGCTTCCTCTTTTCCCTCAACCTAGATAACATGCTGTTCTTGGCTAACCAAGGATTCTCACTTGCTTCATAATTAGTCATCTGGAGTTGTAGCTGTTCATTCCATTGATTAGAGTTCTTAATTCTTTTATAATGCTTGTATTTATATTTTTGTATAAATTACTCTCCTAGTGCTGCTCATTTAACTCTGTTTCAGTTCATATAAGTCTTCCCAGCTTTCTCTGAAACTATCCTTTTAGTTATTTCTAATAGAACGTCAATATTACATTACATTCATGTACCACAATTTGATTGGCTCTTCCTTCCCCTTTCTTTGTGGTTCTTCACCACAACAGAAAGAACTGCCATATAAAAGATACATATGGGTCATTTTCCTCTTTCTTTGATCTCTTTAGGGTATAAGCCCATGTCCTTAACATAGTTTTCTTGAAGTAATGCTTTAACCCCCCATGAGTTATACTAATTATGGCAATTTCTATTGCAGTACAGTTGAATGGTGGAAGTGATGAAGTACATAGGCCATTGGCACCTCTCGGAGAGTGTTGTAAAGGAAAGAGTACTGAATTGGAAGTCAGAACTCCTGGTTTCTACTTTTATCTTGTTCTTCCAAAGCTGTAATAAGAGCAGGATGATGAAACTTTGACTAAGGTGACAAATTTAAAGAATGATGATAGAACTCCCAGGCCTTTAGTATCAAAAAACCAACAGAACTTAGAACCTGGTTTGCAAGAATAATTGCTTAAATCAGGCAGCCATCAGAAAGGTGATGACCTGGGGTGAATATCTTTCCATTTTGCTTACATGGACTTGACCTGGTTCTAGGGAATTCTAGTCAGTGAATTTTTTTTTTTTGAGGTCGTAAGGTGATTGTGGGAGTAGTGGTGGCATGGTCCTGATGAACCTTATTTGGATTACTGGGTATTGGTTATCTCCTAAATTCCCAGGGAATTCTACCCTCCTAAGACTTTGGGGTGTAAATTAATTGTGGCTTCTGGGTGGCCCAGTCATAACTACCTAGCATAAGAGTGCCTGGATGAACATTCTCAGTAATTAATGGTTCCTAGCTTGTTTGTCTTTTATATTCCTTCATTTGGTTGTTTCAAGGAACCCTGATTTCTCTGTTACAGAGTGTTTATATCCAGTGATGGAGGATGGGTGCCTTGGGTAATATATAAGAAAGAATAATATTTTTTCTCTCTCAGCTGTATAGACAGCACTTTCTGGTTACATCTTAAACAGATATGGCGTGTGAGTATTTGATATTTTAATCAGATTACACAACAGATTCTGTTCCTGTAAGGAATAAATCACAAGGAATAAGAAAGTTAGAAATTGAAGCAAAAGATGGCTTTTGGTAGATCTTGAAACAATAGGGATGACAGTAAAGATCCAGAAATACCCTGAATACAGAAACACAGCTTGGAAATTCACTAGTCTCAAGCTGTATGTTATAGACTAGCAGTGATGGACACAGTATTAAGCAGCAGAAAGAGGAAAACCCACGTGATTTTCTATTGATTGGATTCGAGATATGATGGCACTTTCTTAAAAGATAGGGAACAAGGATGAAGTGGAGTGGAGATGAGAAATGCTGTGACTCAGCACTGTCATTTGATGTCTCTGGGTTTTGCTCAGAAGTCGAGGATAATGGAAAACACATTAGTTTTTGTTCTGTTTTGGATTTTAATTGCCTGGTCTTATGTTGCTTTTAACTTTGTGAGCTGCCTCAAATCCTTTTTGGAAGTAGGCAGGACATAAATGCTAAACAACAGCAACAAGAAATGAAAACAATGGAAAAAAAACCCTATGAACAGGCAGTTTATTCTTCTCATTTAATTGGCAGACAGATGGTCAGAATGAATCTGGTGAGCAAAATTTTGACATTTCTCTTGTTTTGAGGATCTTTGGCTGCATCTTTTAGTGGTGTGAATGTGGACATATTTATGATTTGCTTCTTATTTTGGAATTTTGTCCTATTCTTTTGGGGGGAGATATTTAGGCTGTATTCAGAGGTAAGGTGGAATGGAGAAGTGAAGCAATTATCTGTATTATAAAGATTAAAAAGTAATATGTACATGCACATATACATATAAACCCTGTCCCAAGCTCACTGTTAAAAGGAAATATTTTTGGCTTGAGTTATTTAACTTGGCTTTAATACAATTAAAGCTCCCAATTTACTTGCATGAAGAGACAACATCCTCCTTCTGGATATATTATAGATTTATTAATACAGTCCAAGTTGCTATTAATTTATTTTATGGAGTTGGGGCACACATGCCACTCTACCAATTCAAATAGAGGCTATATCTCAATAAACCTCTCAGGTACTTTTTTTTTCATGTGAACTGCCATGAACCATGTCTCACCCATCTTATACTTATATAGTTGATTTTTTTATACTCGGTGGGATTTTAACTTTTATCCCTAGTAAGCTTCATTTTCCTTCAACAAAGACTAACTGAAGATCATTGAGTTACAAGTTTTGCTTTCTGCCTTGCTGCCCATGGAAAGCAAGATGCTAAAGAGAAAAGCTGGTTTAATCTCACAGTTATCACTGAGACTCACTGGGGTGAAACAGGATTGGAATACAACTCTGGATGGCTGTTATCTTATTCAAAAGAAATAGGAGAGAAAAAAGATGGGGTAGAGTAGGATATTTTTTAATTTATTTTACATTTCCTTTTTAAAAAAACATATTGATGACTTCTGTTTTCGTATCACATTAATTTCTGAACATATTCCTCTCCATTGCTCCTACCTTGTGAAACAACTACCCTCATAACAATGACTTTTTGAGTTCATAATGCATTCAATGAATTTAGATGATTTCCAGGTAAGATGGTGATGCATAAAGTTATACTAGAACCTAGCTCTTCTACATATACTCCAGGAAAATCTCATTAGGACACCAGATTAAATAAACATCAAGAAATTTTTTTAAAAAGCTCCTCCATTCAGCTCAGGACTACATATGAAGATAGCCAGAAGCCTGCAGAGGTTGGGAGAAAGATCCCAGTAAGAAAGTAGCCAAAGTAACCACAGAGTAACCAAGCTGGTAGTTCACCAGAACTTAACAGAGGTGTTCCTGACAAGTACAGTGCTTTCCTAGGGGGATAGGAAGCCCAGAGTACTTTGCTGGGGGAAGGTCCCCAAAGGTCAGAAACTGTTAACACTCTGACATGAAACATAGGAATGGGAAGCCATGTGACTAGGAAGTCCTAGGGGGCTGGAAGTCTGTAAGACTCTGATCAGAAATATTCCAGAGGAACCTGAAGACACTTGTAACATCTCTCCAATATGCCCTGTTCTCTCCTCTGACATTGCCATCACCCCAGTTCAAGCCCTTATCAGCTAACACCAACATTATTTCAAAAGCTTGCTCATGGTTCTGCCTGACTCAATCTTTCCCCACTCTAATCTATCTCCCATTCAGTTTAAAACATGATTTTCCTAAAACACAGGTCTGACCATATTACCTTCAACCCCCACCCATAAAACTCCGATGGCCTCCAATTGCCCCTCCATCCCCCACCATGAATCCTTGCTTGGTGTTTAAATCCCTTCATAACATAGTTCCTCCAGCCCTTGTAGTCTTCTTATACATAACATACTGAACTCCTTCTTCCAGGAACAAGACATTTAAACTCTTGGCTCACTGCACTTCTTTCACTGTCCTTCATGCCTGGAATGGTCTTCCTCCTCACCTCTGTCTACTGCTTTTCCTGGCTTCCTTCAAGCCCCATCTTAAATGCCATGTTCTATAGGAAGCCTTTATCAACCTCTCTTAATTCTGGTGCCTTCCCTCTTTTATTTCCTATTTATCCTGTTCATAGCTTGTTTGTACATATTTGTTTGCTTTTGTCTCCCCCATTAGACTGTGAGCTCCTTGAAAGCAGAGATTATCTTTCGCCTATTTTTGTATCCCTAGTGCTTAACACAATGCCTCAAACATAGTAGGCACTTAAATTCTGATCCTGGATGGAAGGAAGTCAGAGAAGGCTTTATGGATGAGACATCATCAAATTTGGGCTGGGAAGTGAGACTGGAATTTCAACAGATGAAGAGTCTGTTCTAACCATGGAATATGTTACAAGCAAAGATAAGAATATGATAGAAAAGAATACAGGTATGAAGGATGAAGAGTAGTCTATTTTAGTTGGAACATAAAATATATGAATGGTAGTATAATTAGATAAGGCTGGATAGATTGTTTGAAACCATTTTGTAGAAGGGTCATGAATTACAGATTCAGGAGTTTATATGTTATTTATCTGGTAATGGAGAACCATTAAAGTTTTCGAGTAGAGGAGTCACTTTGGTCATAGTGGATTATTTAGATTACTCAGGATGAATGAATGGAGCTGGGAGACAGGAAGACCAGTTAAAAATCTATGACATTGATCTTGGTAAGGCTAGAGAGGGTTCTCAATTTGCAATGCAAGAGAAGTGGCAAGATACTCTGAGGGAGAGACATTGAGTAGCACGTGCCAGGTGATTCAAATCCCCATTACCACCTTGACTATTATTTTGCCTCAGCCCCTGATGGAGACAGCTCAAGACATTGAACCCAATGTTGCAAAAAGGTGGAAATGGCAAATAATTGGATGAGTGGAATGATGAAGAGAAACCAATCAAAAATGATTTCAGGTCCTTTCAAATCTCAGTTTATGTGCCACCTCCTAAGAGAGGTCCTTCCATATCATTTGAATTTGTTAGGGCTCCTCCATTGAATAGTTCACATAAGTTTTGTATTTGATGCAGAACTGTGATTTCATTTCAAACAAAAGTGTGGTCCAGGATGAGACATTTTCTATTATTCATGAGCAAGTTCTCTTTGAGTAGACTCTGTAAAATAGAGATAATACTAAGCCCCTACTTTCCAGGGTTGTTGTGAGGATCAAATGAGGTAATAATTGCAAAGCAGGACTTAGCACAGTGCCTGGCACGTAGTAAGTGCTATACAAATGTTAGTCATTGTCATCATCATCATCATTATTTAAACAATTTCAGAGTAGAGACTGTATCATTTTTATCTTTTTTCCTCTGAACTTAAATTTTTGTTGAATTGACTCTAGGATGATTTGGGGACCAAGTTCAGCTTTAGACACGCGTGAGTGCTTGGGATTTCATAATTCCTCAACCTATCATGCTTCATTCTCCCTCCCTTTCTCAGGAATACATTCTTGTTTTTAGGGGAAAAATAAGTGGACTGTTTATATCAAAGTGGTATTTCACTTGAGTTTTCATCAGATTAACCACAATTTTCATTTTTGGCTGAAGAAATGTTATTTCTGAAAACATTCTCCATGATGCACAATCAGAATGCTGTGTATGATTGGAGCCACAATGAGACACTTTTCGTCTGCCAGCTTCTGAAGTTTGATCCTGCATTGTTGTGCAGGATCTGGGGTCTGTTGTGTCCCTTCTGTGGTCATCAAGAGTCCTACAATACAAAGAGAATACAGTGTATTTTCCCCTCTTCCTTTAGAATAGCATCTTCTTCTGAGGCTGTTATCCCTGCAGGCATTTGGAGGTGTGGCATGGTGCCCTAAATGGCAAGCCACTCGGAAGCAGTTGACTTGTCGAGGAGTCCAGTCTTCACTGTCTATTAACAGGTACCAATGGCATTTCTCACTGTCAGAAGCTCACTGGGGCTGAACAGCTCTCTAATCAATTGTGACACGCCAAGGGTATTTATCACACCCCAACTGGTCTAATGCTATAGGTAATAAATAAGGCCCTGGCTTCAGCTATTTAACCTTTCAGTATGACCCAGGGAACTGAAGGATTTGTTTTTGTCCCAAATGGTTTCTTTCCTTAGGCATGAAAGTTCTATCAGATAGAACACAATTAATTACATTACTTGGATGAATGAATGAAAAAGCATTTATTAAGTGCTTATTATGGACCAAGCACTCCGCTAAGTGTGGGGGATATACATAGAAAAACAAAGAAAGTTCCTTCTCTCAAGGGGCTCACGTTCTAATTGGGAGAGACAACATAATAAAGACAATTTAACTGTAGGACAGATGAAAAGGTCCAGAAGTCTTTTGGGTGCAGCCCAGAGGTCCTTAAGTTCCATCAATAAGTCAAATGACAGTCCTGGAGGCTCACAGGGAACAGATGGTAAGTTCTGGAAGACCTTAGGAGGCAATTGGAGTATAGATAGTAAGGCCTGGTGATCCTCCATTTTACAGGAAGGATTAGAGTTGGTGACTCCTATCTCATTCAAGCTTTGTGAATAGTCAAGCAGCCCAGATGGTTTCTAGGCCTATGACCAGGGGAAGGGGTGAGGGGAGATTGTAATGGCTTACCGTTGTGGTGATGGTACGATGAGGGCTAGATCATCATTTTAATGCAACTAGTCCTGAAAAGATTTTAGAGTTGCAATACGAGTCAAAGGCATAATCAGTGTATTCATTCTCCCCTTGGATTTTAGGAGGTTGCAAGCACCCAATGGAGAAGACCCCCCTTTTCTCAGGATCAGCCTTATAAATAGAGGGTTAACTACAGAGTATAATTAGAGGAGTACAAAGAAGGCTGAACTACCCCCAAATAATTTATCTGACATTCCATTATCAGAGATACATTCACGTGGGTTAATACAATTCTCTTTAAAATGCAAATACTGTTGGAGTGTTAGCATATTAAGTGTGAATTATTTTAGTCATATCCTTTTCTAAGTCATATCTTAGCTGGCTCACATAATTTGCTTTTAGGGAATGGGTGAGAAGGAAGCAGAAAGTACAGTTTTAGAACATGAGAAACTGCCTGATGATCACAGCATTTCAGAGTTAAAATGGACATCAGGGAATAGGAATGACAAATTTAGTTCAATTCTATAAGCATTTATTATGCATCTGTTATATGTGATAGACTGTTCTAGGCTCTAGGGCATAACCAGGTTCACAGCATACGTGTCATCTCAACTCTTCACTCTTTCTCACCTTCTATATCTAATCTGTGATCAAGTCCTTTCAATTTTACTTTTGCAACATCTTTCATGTGCACCCCCTTCTCTGACGTTCCTACTATTCTGGACTATTGAAATAGCCTGTTAGTTGTGTCTTTATGCCGTAAGTCTCACCCCACTATAGTCTATCCTCCCCTCAGCTGTCAAAATGGTCTTCCTAAAGTTGGGGTTTGGACGTATCACTCCCCTTACTCAATAAATACCAGCGGCTTCTTATGATCTCCAGGATCAAATATAAAATCCTCTGTTTGGCATTCACAGTCCTTTATAATCTAGCCTCCTCCTACCTTTCTGGTCTTCTTACACCTTAGCCTCATGTACTCTGTGATCCAGAGATACTGGCCTCCTTGCTGTTCCTCACAGAATACACTCTATCTCCTGACTTCATGCATTTTCATTGGCTGTCCCCATTCCTGGAATTTTCTCCCTTAAGTGACTTGTCCTTTTGAAACTTATTTTTGAGTAAATGAATTTCTGCCATGTAAAATTTCAAGAAACCAAAGCTTAAAATTAAAAGGAATCTATGAGTGGTGGGGAAATTTTAAAATGACAGACATAAAAAAGGACCTTTCTGTGGTTAAGAAAGGTGCTAATATAGATTGTTCACTTTCACTTGCCTTGTTTTTCTG
Source organism: Phascolarctos cinereus (assembly GCF_003287225.1). NCBI lineage: Eukaryota > Metazoa > Chordata > Mammalia > Diprotodontia > Phascolarctidae > Phascolarctos > Phascolarctos cinereus. The sequence continues at coordinate 13,572,038 of NW_027556098.1, forward strand.
CATCCTGCCCCCTCTGACCATCCCCATGACTCCATTTTCAGGACAATCTTTCACTCAGTCACCAAGCTTGGAAATCCCATCCCCTAATGGAATCTAGAATTCTAACTTTTATTCCTAATTTAATTTGCTGCTGTTTGACACTGATAGACATGAGCTGCTTTTGCACCTTGAAGCAACAGCCCATCTATCAAATACCAAGAATAAGGCTGTCTATTAATAGATGATCCATGGGACCAAATAAAATTTTTCTGGGAAAAAGAGATCCATGGAGAGCTGGACCAATCATTCCCAAGCTCCACTAGTATGTGTGTGAGCAAGTGGACAAAGATTTCCTAAAACTGAGCAATCCCACAAACTTCACCGTAGTCTCTGAAGGCAATAAATCCAAAGGAGGAGTCTCCAAAAATATGTTTAAAAATGAAATATCTTTAAAATAAGTGGTTTATCAACATGACTGCTTTGAAGAAAATAACACTGCTATAGCTATACATGTTCTAATACATTTCTTAAAAAAAAATAAAAGTCCCATTAATTTTATGTTATTTCCCACCATTAGATTGCAAATTTCTTGAGGGCAGGAACTTTTTTTTTTTTATCAATTGTATCCTCAGTACTTAGCACAATGCCTAGCACATATTAGGTGCTTAATAAAGGATCATTGGATTAGATTGGATTGATAATCATGATATGTGGTATAGCAGAGGAAACACTAGATTATGAATCAGAAGAACTGGGTTCTAGTCTTGATTCTGCCATAAACTCACTGTGTGGATTTGGGCAAGTCATTTCATCAGTTTACTCATTTTCAAAGTGACAGGGTTGACCTTGATGATCTTTATGGTCCCTTCTAGCTTTAATGATCTATCCTTATATCTATCGTCTATTTTCCCTATACCCACACGTCCCCATATAGCCCCTTTCTTTGATTGTAGAATTCAACTTTTTGGAGGAAAATATAGACAGAAGAGAAGATATCAGAAAGCTCTTTGTTGACATTTGCTTAGTGTTGTTAGTAATCTCCATTAGAGATGGAATCAAAGAAATCTGGACTATCTCATTTCTGTTTCTATTCAACGCAGCTCTGAGCCAAGGTGAGAAAATTTGTAGGCCAGCGACAAATTTTCAGTGCTAGATTTACAGAGAAAGGAAAACAAAAGAAAACAGCCCCTGCTCTCAAGGAGTTACTATCACTCTGATAAACTTTTTCCAAAACTTAACTGACTATGCTACCTAGTGAAAATAAGGTACGTGACTTCAACTCCATTTTGGCTTAGCTTGTTCTGGCCCTTATTAGAATCTTGTTTCTCAGCTCCTTGTATAAAAGGCATATGAAGAACATGAAAGAAGAGAAGATGTAAATGAAAACAGGCTCACATCCATTACCTTCAGAACTGCATCCACAATGGGGCATCGCTTTATTTGGGATATAGCTAGTATCACCCACTCTCTACTGTTAACTTGTTAGATGTAGACAGAGACATTAAATAAAATCGGAGCATTGGGCATTTCCAGGGTGTGAACATAGGCTCTCCATCCTCAGACTGATGATTACAATTTTTTTTTTCTTGTCTTGAATCAATATCTGATGTCCTCCAGCATTCCTGACACTGATGGGCTGAGCTCTCAATCAACATAAGGCTGCCAGCTATGGTTTAACAACCTTTGAAGATCCTGAATAGCTTGGTTGGTTTCTTTCCTGCCTCTTAGCTGTTCAAGTAAGAGAGCTGATGATATGAGAGGAAAGCGTTTGGCCTTTCCCCATCCAAGGATGACATATGGCTAGTGAATAGGGGCCTCTGTTCTTTGCTTCTTTGCATTTGTTCTTTCCTGTTTTAAGTGAAAGAGACTGGAGATGGCTATGACCTTATGAGCTTCAGAAAGGTCAAAAGAGTGAGTCACAAGAGTCTAGAAGCTGAAATCTATGCTGAGATTTGCTGGAAGTGAAATGGTAAGGAGCAAAGTCCTAAGCAATTTGCTTGACCTAGCTCAACAGCCTCAGAGATGTGGATTCATTAATTCATCATAGGCTAACAGTGGAAGAAACATTTTCTATATCCAAAACATACTGGGGGTGGGGGGCACTTGATCTAATACCATTAGATAAAGACACTCACAATTATTTAAGGGCATACCTAGAGTTCAGATGAAGAGACATATCTAGCTCTGTTCTGGGAGAGTAAATCGCTATATCTGAAGTTATCTATCTATATACCTGTCTCTATTGAGAGATGCTATATATATGCATGTGCATCTATACACATGTATGTATGCACACATGAGGCAGCTTGAAATATGAGATAAAGATCCTTTCACAGAAGGCCTGGGTTCAAGCCCTGTGACACAGACTTGGTTGTATCATCCTCAATAAATCTACATTATAATATGAGCTCTTTAAGGACAGAGCCTGTGTTACTAACTTTCTTTGTATCCCAGTACTTAGAACAGTGCCTGGCACATAGCAAATACCTGATATATACATGTGGAATGACTATTTTAATTTCTTAGACTCTAGGCAACTCTCTAAAATTGAGAGATTTCCTTCATTTCAGAGTTCTCAATGGTAGTAAAATAACAGTTTGAGTGCCTATCCCTAATAGCATTTATACACACTTGAAAAATTATACTACTTTCATGTGAGACATCCTATTTCTTGCCTTCCTGTATATGTTGTTCAAAATGAAAATGAGGCAGGGGGGCAGGGCTGGATAGATGACTTGAAAGATGGTGGGGAAGTTAACTCAACTTTCTGCAATTTTATATGTCCAGTGATTATTTTCATGGCTCTGTCAGTACAGAAGTCCTAAGCAAAGCTTTGATCATCTAAAGAAGAAATTAGAGGGGAAAAATTATTTAACTAGAAGAAATGATGGCTGGTATGAGATACAGTAGCCATGTCACCTGGGTTTGGCTTAACTGTTTTTCTTTGTTTTTAGGAAAGGTACGGGGAGAGGAGGCAATAGCATACTGGGATATGGTACTGTGGGACAAAAAGCGAAAGAAAGCAGTAGGAAAAATTGTGTCTGATATATGATTTTTACTATATATCATGACTGACAACCATCTTAAAGTATCTGGCCTTAATAGAGACTTCAAAAAACTTGAACTCAGAGTACTAGTGAACTCCTCAGATGTAGTTTGTTAAATGACTCAACCCTGGGCTGCTCATCCCAAGACATAATTGACTTAATTTTTCCCAACTGTTCTGCTTCTATATTTTACATTCGTAATGATGGAAAGTTGAAATAAAATCAGTGCTACATTGACACTGGGAGTGGGGAGTGGGGGAAATCATATGGAAAGCTCTCTCACTACAGAATTGCAGATATGAGAATTCTTTTCAGCATAGTTTGGTTCTGTGTGCCTGATCCCCAGGTGGTAACAGCCGAAGGAAAAAGCAAGTCAGTCAATGTGCATTTACGGAGTGCCTGATGCAGGGTGCTTAGTGGTGCATGAAGTGCTTTTGGTATTTCCAAATAGAAAACACACACTTTGCATATTCAAGTGGTTTGCTGCTTAGCTTGTGGTAGGTATGCATTTAAATAGGAAAAACTAAAATTGGGAATAGTTGATTCTTATTTGCTTATCATAGTAAGAATAATAATAATAGAGTTTATTTAGCACTTTAAAGTTGGCCAAGAGCTTCAAATGTGTTGTCTTATTTGATCCTTCCAACAATGCTGTGAGGGAGGTGCTATTATGAGCCCCATTTTACAGATGAGGAAACTGAAGCTATAACAGGTTAATGACTTGTCCAGTGTCATGCATTGAATAAGTATCTGAGACAGGATTGGAACTTAGAACTTCCTGACTTGAAGTCCAGCACTGAGTTGCTCATCCCATTGATTTGTAGTTGTTGTTCATCCTTTGTTTTTGAAGAATAGTATTGATAACATTATGGGATGTTGTCTTGACTTGCATATGAATTGGATTTAAGTGAGATAGAGTTGCACAGAGCCATCAGCCTCACTCTCTCTGCCATTGTCATTGAAGTCCAGTGGCAAGATAAAAGTCAGGATGACTGGCGATGGCCCAGGATGTAGTGGATGCCCTTGGTATCTTAGATGTCTGACCAAGCTCTAAGCACTCCATAATGCCTGCTTCACCCGCCTTCATGTCCTTTGGAACAAATTGTTGTCCCGTTGATTTATTGTCTTACTAAAAGACTTAATCCTTCTTGGTCCCCCACTCCCATTCTTACACTGTTCCAATAAAAATATCATAAATAAAAATCTGGTGCTTGCCTCAATGTGACACTAAGGAGATCATGTTGCCAAATAGGGCCAAGATCCTGGGTAGGGCTCACTTAGGGAAACTCCCCAGAATTGCAAGAGATATTGAGACCGGCAGAGAGCAAATTATGTAGCTTGATGTGCAGAAACTAGAAGGAGAATATAGAGAGGTTTCCTCTCTTGTCCTTAATGGTTAGAGTGATGGTAAGGTATGATGAAATATGGGACATGAGGTCATATAGTTGCTGTTTAGTCATTTTTTAAGTCGTGTCCAACTCTTCATGACTCCATTGGGATTTCCTTGGCAGAATGGTTTGCTATTTCCTTCTCCAGCTCATTTTATAGATAAGGGAACTGAGGTAAACAGAGTTAAGTGGCTTGCCAGAGTCACACAGCTAGTGTCTAATAGTCTGGATTCAAATCCTAGTTTTGCTCCTCATTAGCTGTGTAATCATGGATAAGTCACTTAACCAATCTGAGCCTCAGTTTCCCTATATGTAAAATGAGGATAGCAGCAGTATCTACTTCACAAGGTTTATGAGTCTATAGTAAAATAATGAATTTAAGATATTCTACAAACATTAAAGTCCTATATAAATTTCAAATATTTTCCTGAGCCTACATAGCTGCTCAACCATTGCATGAGCTAAAAGAAGGAAAATGTGAAGATATCCCAGAAATCCAATTGCATGTACAATATTTGAGGCTGAATTTTTTCATCATAGTGCCTTGCACAGTGCCTTTCACATAGTAAATGTTTAAAAAATTGTTAGTTGAATAATTACAGCTGAATGTTTTAAGGGCTTTTCAACAACTCCAATTTCATTTCATTCAATAAATATTTATTAAGCACCTATTGTATGCAAGGCACTGTGCCAGATGTTGAGGAAACAAAGATAGAAATATCACAGAATTTGCTTTAAGGAGATTGTGATCCCCTTAGGGATCACAGGTGGAGAGATCCAGTATCATATGGTTATAGATTTAGAGCTAGGGAGGATCTGGATAGTAATCTAGTCCAATTACCTCATTTTTTGGATGAGGAAACAGAAGCCCAGATAAATGAAGGTTGCCAAGGTCAAATAAGTTTGAAGTGACAGAACCAGTATTAGAACTCAGGTTCTCCTACTCTGTAACTATGAACCACATATACATATGCATGTATACAGCACACATGTATGTGTACATATACACCCCACACACATATACCTGCATATGTACCCACACATGTGGGTACACTATGTGTGCATATGAGCACACGTGCACACATATACATATAATACACACGTGTGCATGCTCACGTGTGTGCAACATGGGCACATATATACATAAACATATGTACACATGTGCAACATAGTACATATATGCATGTATACATAATAAATTATATGTGTGTGCTACATATGTACATATATACACATACATTGTACATATCCATAAAGATATACATACATATACAATCTACATGTCTATATCAATATTGATATCTATATCTTTATATTGATGTATGTGATCATTGTACCACAAAGGAAGTTTCTTGAAGGGTTTAAGTGGAATATGACTAAGGGAAGGCAAAAGCTAAATTTATTATGGTGTGCTATTTAACTTATCTGATCCCGTACTGATACCAGGCTTCCCCTTTGGAACAGGTCTCTATCTCAAGCAGTTTTTATCAGGGGTGGATATGTGGGATTCGGTGAGATGTTACTCTAGGACAGGAGCCCATGGTGGGGATGTCAGCAGAACAGGTAAGGAGTCTGCAACAGGGTAACTGGTGCTGGGAAGGTATGGAGACCAGAATCATGGCACTTGTGGGGGCAGGGAGGATGAATATTCCATCTCTGTCCAGGATAATGGCATCTAGGACATAGCCCAGATAGTCTTGGCTCTGCGCAGCATTGCAGTGAGTCTTAGTGGATGGGATGTTGTCTATCAATCACTGGCGATTTTTTTCGTTCAGTACATAGGATAGCATGGCAGCATGATGCCAGGTAGGGCTTTGAGGTTGTCAAGCCAGGGTGGGCAGGTGCTCCTTCATTTTCCCTCATAGGTTACTTTGGTTGTACCTGGCTGCTGATCCTTTGAAAGAGACAGTCAGGAGCACATGACCTGCCTCCATTTTCCCAGAGAATCACAGAATTTTAGAATTGGAAGGGATACCAACAGCCATCCAGTTCAACCCGTCCCCCAAATACACACCACAGCATTCCCTAACAAGTGATCATCCAAGGTAAGTTTGGAAACCTCTGATAAGGGGGAAGCCTTCACCTCATGAGGGACCCTATTCCTCCCCTGAGATGGTCAGAATGGCTCTCTATATATGAGGTTCTGAACTTGGATTCAGGACGACTTGGGTTCAAATCCTTCCTCTGATACTTCCTAGCTGTGTGACCCTGGACAAGTCTCTTAACCTCTCTCAGTGTTAGTTTTATTGGCTACAAAATAAAGAGGTTGGAGTTTAATTAATGGCCTTTTATGCTACATTTCTGGGGTCATAGAGAGGGACTCTACTACTCCAGAGTCCAGACTCAAAGTGGGATCTGAGTGAAGACGATATACTTTACAGAGTCCAACTAGAACTGAAGAAATCTATTATCTTGAGCTACTTTTCCAGCTATTCAAGTCCATCTTCTTCTCTTTTCTCTGTATATTGCACTTGTAGAGAATATTTTCATTTTTGTACTTAACTATACTCTATGCATGTTTACTATGTCTCTCCCCAACTGGATCATAAGAATCTTAAAGCAGGGAGATATCTTCCAGAGCTGTAACTAGCAATTTTTATGACAAGAGAAAATGATGTGAAATATACAAATATGTCCTCAGTTCAGTTGAGATTGATTCAATTTATTCTTACTTATTTTTGCTAGCTTTGCACTTAGTTTGACACTTAGTTATTTCTAATCATACTCAAATAAATGACTCTCTGATCTGAACCCAATTCCTTTTATTTTAAATACAATATTCTTTCCATTGTTATCAAGCTGTTATATAATTTTAGTAAGCTGTATACAATATTGGAATAATGTGCTCTCTAGAGCCTAATTCAGAGGGTTAAATGCTTACTATACTAAGATGGGCATCAAAGAAAGGAAAAACCAGTCCCTCCCCTCAATGAGCTCACATTATAATAAGGGAGATAACATACAAACAACTATGAACCTACGAAATATGTATAGGAGAAGCTGGAGGTAATGTCAAAGGGAAGGCTCTAGTATTGAATCTTTCCAGGGAAGGTTTCTTGCACAAGATAGGGTTTTAGCTGACTTGAAGAAGGCTAGGAGATAGGGAGGGAAAGCGTTTCAGCCATGGGGGACTGACTGACAGTGAGAAAAAATAGAATATACAGATGGAATGTCACGTGTGAGAAACAGCAAGGAATCCAGTGTTGGGTTGTAGAGTGGAAAGGGAGAAGACTGGAAAGCTAGGCTGAGGCCAGGTCATAAAGGGTGTTAAAAGGCAGACAGAGGATTTTATATTTGATCCTGGAGGTGATAGCGGAATTTACTGGCTGGGAGGGGCGAGGAATGACATGGTCAGATGATGTAGGGTAGTAGGGGCCAAGGTACAATGGCAATGTCAGAGGAGAAAATGGGGGGTATGTGACAGATATTGTAAAAATAGAATCAACAGGATGCAACAACACATTGGGTATGGGGGTGGTAGTGAAAGAGAGTAAGGAGTTTGAGGATGATCCCTAGGTTGCAAGTCTACGTGACTCAGGGGATAGTAGTGCTCTAATCTCTAAGATAATGAGTTCAGTTTTGGAGATGTTGAGTTTCAGATTTCTACAAGACATCTGGTTTGAGATGTTCAATAGGCAGAAAAAGCTGAGAAAAAGCACTCTTTCAGTGTATTTTATACCCATAACCTGCACTAACTATTTGCAAGATTTTAGAACTGTAAGAGACTTTTGACATCAGCCCTCCATTTTTCATATGAGAAAATTGAGGCCTAGTGAGGTTAAGTGATTTACTAAGGGTCACTAAAATTTGAATAGGTACTCTGATTTATGATTCAAAGCTATTTCCAAAGCTATATCAAGATGTTTCTCATAACCAAGTATTTGCTAAACACCAACTATGTTCATGATCCTGTCCTAGTGTTAAAATGTTTGTAATATGGTATAGGAGTAAGAAAGCTTGTCTTGGAGTCAGAAGACTTGGGTTTCAGTGACACATCTGACATTTGCTGACCAGAGGATATCTCAGGAGAATAAATGAATTAAAAAGTGTTTATAAGTAGTATTTATGGTATGTGCTAAGCTGGGATTTACATACCAAAAAAAGAACTTACATTCTAACAGGGGAACATAACACAGGGGAGTGGCAACCAGTAAAGGTCTTTCTAGGACTGAGGAGTCACAGGGTTAGCGAGTGGAGCCGTAGGACCACTGATGGATGGGCCCTTTCTAGGAATGGTTGGTTGGTTGCTGTCCTTGGTTCTTGGAGGACCAAAATGACATCATCAAGTTGGGGTCAAGATACATTGTGTCTGAATGTGACTGATCAGACCATTATGAGCTTGGAAAGTTCCACCACAGGTTGGGTGCAAATAGACCACGTGAACATTTGGAGTGGAGGTGTCTGTAGCAATGGCAGTATCGATTTATTACTGTTTCTAGAACTAGAAGTGGAAGGGAAAGGCAGCATGGAGTATACATGTGGCAGCATGGCCACATTAGAATGGCCAGAGAGTAGTAGAATAACAGGAAAGTCCTTGAGGACAAGGGACTGTATTTTCATATGTTTTTCTTTGTATCTTTAGGACCTCGCACAGTCTGACTTCCACATAAGCCGTACATAGCAAATGATAGTTGCGTTGGATTGCATCTTGATGCGCCGCCTTCTCCCCCATTTGTAAAACAGGGATAATAATACTCACATTATCTATGTTATGGGCTTGTTGCAAGGAAAGTGTTTTGTAAACTGTGAGGCATTACATAAATGTGAATCATTATTATCTTCGTTGCTTTGATTGGTATTCACCTTCTTTTTGGTTTGACTTTGGCAAACCCAAAGGCATCCCAGGCCTTCCTTTTAATCACAATTTCCTCAGGCCAGTCCCCTTGTGAGTTGCTAGGCTGCCACATTATCACACAGGGAATATTGGGGGTTATGTCCCTTGATTTGAAAATCATCCTGCTGGCAAGAGAAGCTTTATTGGCTTTGATGTAAGTTAAAAGCTGAAGCCATTAATTATTTAGTACCCAGATGAAGGTCAGTGCTTTCACCTTTGCTCTAGATACCAAAGGAGCTGACATCTTGCATTTAGACATGAATGTGCAGAAATGTGAGATATTTCAGAGGCAAACAAGATAAAGATGAAAGGGCAAGATCATTGTGTGACTTCAGTAGAATGAGTGTCCTTGGATAATCACGAATTTGAATAACCAGTAGAAAAGATAGGGCAATGTAGTGCTGTGTACGTATTGCATATTTTGTACACTTTGTTCAGCCAAAGGGCTCCAAAGACATTGTGTTAACTGAGCTTCATGATATCCTTATGAAGAAGATTTAGGAAGTATGGAGTTCAGAAGGGTGGGAGGAGGGTATTATATCACTTAGTTAAATTTCCAACTTTACAGATACTATAGTGGGCATGTGTATCCTTTAATGATGCATGGAAATAGTGATAATGTTCTACTGAAATGCTATAGAGTAAACTTTTCAACCTGTGATTTTTCTCTAAGTATGCATCCTGTGAATATTTATAGCATATCCTCAGAAAATAGCTTATAGCAAGTGGCAGCTTTGCAAGGAGAATTAATATGTTTTGAGTGGAAGAGAATAAACATCTGTCCATCTGTGAGTCCTTCTAGTTACCTGTTCCATCAGAGGGATTCTTTCTTTGTGTCTTTGTGCTAAATTTAAAATTGGCTCTCCAATCATATCTGAGGGTGGATCTGTGTTACATATTAGGTCCAGGGACGACTAACTTGTGTTCCTGCCAGATTAGGGAAAAAAAATTACGTATCTTAGCTACTTCTGGGCCTTTACCAGACTATGCTGTCACATATACTCCCCTTTCCTCCTCTTTCTGGTGTTGTGTGTTTCCTTTCCATTCTGTTTGTCTTACTAGCTTATATTTGCATTCCTAACACTTAGCACAATTCTCTGGCACATAGCAAGGGCATGATAAAAGCTTTATCATTGAGCATAAAGGATTGAGCCTTAAGTGATACATTTTGCATCTGTAAGGAAGGTTACGGGTGAATGTGACTGAGCTATAATGTACAGTAGAATTCAAAATGACATATGCTTGAGTTATGTTGATTCATTATATGTATATTATTTAGTGGAATCAGTATTTTCATTCAGGTAAGTACCTGTCTTCGTGTTTACATGGTTCACTAGAAGTCAGAAATTAAATGTGGCCCTCAGATTATTCTTAATGATGTGAGTTGCCCAGGCTTTAGGTAAAGTTGCAAAGTTTATCTTTGCAATGCTCTCAACTTCTCTTCCATGCCCCTCTTCCCTCCTCTTTCTCTTTTACACCCCAGGTACGAAATGTCTTTATGTTTCCCTGTGGCCATCCAAAGGCTTCCTCTGTGACACCTTTTTTTTTGGGCTATACTATCTATCTTCCATGGCCCATACTCTAAAATGTACTTATCCCTTTCCCCTCAACCCTCGTTTAGACTTTGGTCCTGACCCTGGACAGGTACCATAAGTGGAAAAGACAGTGACCTGAGAGTCAGATTCATACCATATTCTATATCAATGCACAAACAAGCTAAATATCATCTTTATATTTTTCTACTTAATTATGAGTTTCCATTAACATTCAGTTACAATATGGACAGTGGACACGGGGGCTGGATTTAGAGTCAGGAAGAATTGGATTCAAATCCTGCCACTGATACTAACTAGCTAGAGAACTTTGGGCCTGCCATTTAACCTGTTGGCACTAGGCAGGACTTATCTATTAAGTCATAAACTAATTGTTAATCTGCTCTGCCTTGGTAGAGACAGTTCTTCATGACAAAGAGAAACCATGGATTAATTTGTAAATTTAAGAATTATTAAAAAATAATGAGTATGCAACTATACATGCGAAAATACAGAAAATATTGTTGATCTGCCATGTGATTCTATGAGTGATTCCTCTGTGTTTACCTAAGTACCAATTTAAATCTTGAACAAGTCTCCATATGCAGAATAATCAAATGAATGAATCCATATGATCAGCTGCAATTGACATATAGTTCTGACTGTTAAAGGGGGCACAGTATTGTGTAGTAACTTTGAGGAACCATTTGATGTGAAATTGTTATTGAAGCTTCTTAATATGGTAATTAATTTTGATAAAAAGATGAACTAAAATGTATAGAATTTATTTCCTTTTCTTTTACTGTCACTACATGTTTATGTGGTTTTTAATACTATGAATACAAAAATAGTACAATTAGTTATACTAATTAGTATATTAGTATATGCTAATTAATACTATGGTAGTTATATATATATATATATATATATATATATATTTGATATAAATTAATATAAGTTTTTTATACTATTATAACATTTTAACCTTTCCAAAACAGAGTATAATGTATTGGCAAGTACTACTGTTACTACTAATCAGAGCTCATATTTTCCTTAAGGTTGACAAAGTTCTTTACATATATTTTCTCATTTGGTCATATGTAAAACACGCTACATCAGCATAGTGGTACAGTGGAAAGAACATTGGATTTCCCAATTGATAAATGGTTAAAGGATATGAATAGGTAGTTCTTAAAGAAATAAATCCAAGGTATCTATAACTATATGAAAAAAAATGCTCCAAATCACTAAATAGAGAAATACAAACCAAAGCCAAATTCTGAGGTTCCCCCTTGTGACTATCAGATTGACAAAGTTGAAAAAAAAAAAGGAAAATGACAAATATTGAAGGGGCTGTGGGAAAATAGGCACATTGATGCACTGTTGGTAGAGTTGCGAATTGGTATAGACATTCTGGAAAGCATTTGGAATTATGTGCAAGTTACTAAACTATTCATATGCTTTGACTCAACAATACCACTATGAAAGAAATTATTTATAGCAGCTCTTCTCATAGTGGCAAAGAACTAGAAACTAAGGGGGTTCCCATCAGCTGGGGAATGGCTGAATAATTTATGATATATGAATGCAATGGAATGCTATTTGTGTTATCAGAAATGATGAAGGGGGAGAAACCTGTGAAGACTTGTATGAACCGATGAAGAATGAAATAAGAACTAGGAGAACAATTTATACTATGTCCATTGATGCTCTTTAGTTGTTTCAGTTATTCCCAACTGTACGTGACCCCTTCTGGGTTTTCTTGGCAAAGATACTGAAATAGTTTGCTATTTCCTTCTCCAGCTCATTTTATAGATGAGGCAACTGGGGCAAACAGGGTTATGTGACTTATTCAAGCTCATACAGCTAGTAAGTGTCTGAAGGCTGAATTTGAACTCAAGAAGATGAGTCTTCCTGACTCCAGGCCTGGCATTCTATCCACTGAGCCACGTAGCTGCCCAAACAATGGTCCCTGCCCTTTCTTTAATCCTTTTCTTTCCCCTAATATAGTATTTATTTTCCTCAATGTTTCCCATCACCTAATTTCAATCCATGTTGTCCTTTTTGGGTAGAGAGCTGAGCAGAGTAAAAAAAAAAAAAGGTTTCAAGATTTTTTTTTTGACAGATACTGACCCTGGGCAAGTCAACTTCTCGGTGTCCTAGGCAACTTTCTAAGACAAGTAACAGAGGAAGTGAAAGTGCATATTTCTGTTGGTATTATTTCTCACCAGGAACTCCCTATATTGATGCTATTACAGGTCTAGTCAAATAAAACAAAAAAAAAATTCAACACTGTAAATAGATATCTGACTTTTGACTGTATATCTCTTAAATGATATTTACAATTCAAGTTTTATGTTGTAAAATGAAAATACTAGTAGAGTTCCATTTTTGCTTGTGTATGGCCTTGATGATGATAGCAATGGTGGTGGTCATGGTAGTTGCAATTATTGACTTATGTGGTCTTTATTTTGTGAAAAATTCTCACACTAAAAGAAAAGTAAAAGAAATAAATATGAACCAGGATTAGTTTCATGTTTTTCTTTGTGGAAATTTGAATAAAAGCTTCAGTTCTTTCCCTTCAATGATAATAACAACAGACATACAATGCCTCTAATCTTATCTGATACTTTGTTTCCTTAAATAATTCCTCAGTGGCCTAATTTTGGTTGAATTTAGATTTTTGCAAAATTGAATTTTTAAAAACCTTTCCACTGGCTTATATTTCTACCTGTGAGTTCCTATATTTTCAAGAAATGCATAATTTATCAAGAAAATTACAAGGTTGTTTAAATTTTAGTAATGCTATAATTGCATTTTTAAAAAGTTTTATTTATGTTTTGTTTTTACTTTATTATAGCAACAGATTACCCTCATACTCTGTGAGGTCTTTTATAACAAAATAAAACAATTAAGCAAAACTTACAGTATGGTACAGTACATGCTTCTGAAAATGCGCGAAAATTTCACATCTGTAGCAACCCCTCACTACAACTCTGTTAAAACTCTTTTTTTCTTTAAATTTAAAGAATTCTATTTCCTCTCCCTGTTACTTCCCTTTCTTTTGAAGAAAAGAGAAGAGAAAAGCAAATTTCTTGTAACAAACAGCTAAGTAAAAACAATTTCCCCTTTTGGCTATGTAAAAAATATATATGTCTCATTGGGCACCTTAAATCTATCTGTCACCTCTTTGTCAATAGGTAGATAGAATGTTTCATCTGTCCTCTGTATTCAAGGATGGTCATTAAATTAAGCATAGTTCTTTCAACTTCCAAAGCTGTTTGTATTTATAGTCTTGTTATCATATACATTGTTCTGTTCATCTTATTTTCATCAACTTACAAACCATATAACTATTAAAAAAAAACCCCATAACTTCCATGGAAACTGTTTACAAACTGAGCACACATCAATTGGACTGCAGATGATGGATCTATTTTTGTTGTCAAAATGGCCAAAGTTGCCAGCCCTCTAATGTATCTCATAATTTTAGTTATTTTATAGACACAATAAGATTAGTCATTCACATGTGATTCTTGGTACTCAACTGTGCTATTGTCAAAAAAAGCTTACCTGATTGTTATCATAATTCATTTTCTGTGCCTTGTAGACACAACCCACTTTTCTATGTCCTATCCCCCTCACTATGGTCTCCCCAAAAAGCATACTATTTCTTAATTGCTTTGAAGTTTATCATTCAACTTCAACAACTTAGCACTTAGGGTCTCTTAAGGATAGCAGTGCATGAGCAAACTCCCGAGATAAATAATGGATTTGTATAATTCTATTCAGAAGTGGAATTCCTATCTGTGTTGGGGGAAAAAAATCACCCAACAAACAAAACATCAAAACCCTTTCAAAATAATCCTTTCTAACCAATTTTATTTCCTGCATAATATCAGCACTTCAGATTTTTTTTTTTTCATATTCTCCAGTGGAGCAGAACACAGTTGATGGTGTGCTTTGCCCTTTTTGTGTTTATTTGTTTCACAGGCTACACTTTGGAGAACAAACCGCCCTGACTGATTTAAAGTTGAAAGATATGCTACATAGCATTCTTCCATCATACCGTGAGTCAACAGCTGAACCAGATTGCTTTTCTTCCCTCCTGTTCTTCTCAGAAAGCTGTTTTTCCCCCAAAGTGAGATAACCTAAATGATGCAAATAAAGCTATTTGTGTGCAGTACAAGGAAAGTTCAACCAGTGGGGGGATAGATAAGTAATCGAAGAACTATTTCCATGATGTGATCTTTTATAAAAAGGAACTCAACCATAAAATTGCTAGGAGAGAAAATGATAATGGTTGCTGGGACCATTGTTGAAGTTGAGACACTTGACAAAGGTCCATGGCTATTCCCAGAATTTCTGAGTATATCCTTATACTTCAAAAATCATCCAACTGTTAAAAAAAGTTGATCTGTAATAAAATACAGAAAGTTTCAAGAGCTCATCATTTGGTTCAAATTGGAAAGTGCATTTCAAAGTTTTACCTAGATTTAGTCTTCAGATCAAAATGGACAGGTATAAAGCACAACTCTTTTCAGACATTTTTTTCTGGAGATCAGACACTGAAAATGTGACCAGAACAATTTATCAGGTAGGGAGGTAATATGATACAATGATGGATTTGATAACAGAAGAGCCAAGTTCAAATCCATCTTTGTTATTGTATGTATGCTATGTATCTCTGTGAACAGGGGCAAGTGGCTTTACTTTCCAAGCTTCAGTTTCCTCATTCATAAAATTAGAGTTGGTTTAAATGAATCTTTAAATTCCCCTCTCTAAGTTCAGATCCTGCCTCAGACACGTACTAACTGTGTTACCCTGGGAAAGTCATTTAACCCTGTTTGCCTCAGTTTTCTCATTTGTAAAATGAGCTGAAGAAGGAAATGGGAAACCACACTAGTATCTTTGCCAAAAAAACTCCATATGACATCATGGTTGTTGCTGTTCATCCTTCATTCTCAAAGAGGACCGATGACATCACAGAGTGATGTCTTGACTTGTGCATGAATTGGATTTAAATGAAGCAGAGCTGCATAAAATTATCAACCTCACTCTCTCCTCCAGTCAATGGGGTCATGAAGATTTGTACACAACTGACTGAATAAAACAAAGTTTCCCTCTAGAGTTTTTTGATATTGTGTTGTTGAGTAGAAAATTTCAGATAAATAGAATATGAAAATAACATGTGGGAAATTCTAAAAGTAGGGTCTTTTTAAGCTTGTCCTCTTAGAAAGAAATGTTATTACTATGATATTTTCTGCCCATGTAAGTGTTTAACTTTACAAGAGTAGCCCACATCAGGTTGTTTGTTTCTATCTTGGTATTATGTCTATAATCTGTAGGATTGAGGTTGTAGTCATATGGGTATGAAAGAAAAATGTTTTATAGGTATTATCTCAGTTGTTTTTATTAAAAAACAAATTAAGAAAGCATACAATGATTTGTAATTACCATATTAAAGTGATATATGATTGAGAGCAAGATTGAAAGACATCCAACTCTCTTTGTATGATGGAATGACTTTGCAGTCAGCTGTTAACCATCTTAATAGTTTACCTCACTGTTTTCCGCAGACCAGTAATTTGGGTATCATATGCCCTTTGCACTACTGAAGCTTTTGCCTAGCTCACTGAATGCTTGGAGTTAAAATATCCCTAGACTTTCTTTTGCTACTGATTCTAATTATTCCAAGAAAAGAACTTTCATCAGTGGCTGATTTCCTACCAATTCTAAGAAAGGCCTTAGGCTACTCTTCACAACATTTTGCATCAGTTATTTATCTCCTTTCCCTTCTCTTTACATAAAGGATGAAGTAGACTGCCTCTCCATTTGGCTTGGCAAAGGCTGGAAGAATGATATTATAGCCAGCTTTGGTATACATATACACCTGCTTGTGAGTCTTTCATTATGTTACTTTTTCAGTTAGAAGGGAACATTCTTCCTTATTTGCCTAATTCTCTTCCCTTAGCTCTTTGTCTTTTAAAGCCTAGAGCTGGCATAGAGGTTATTTTAGCCATGTACATAGGTCACTAGAAATAGGCAATTGGAGATAGCTATTATCATATTCGCATTTTTCTATATTTGAAATTTGGTAGTTGAATAAAATTTATCAGTAAGTGTTACCCCAAAGTTGTGATTATTAACAGCTTTTTATTCTTGTCTCTTCCAACTTCCTGATGATTTCATACATATTCATTTAGATTTAGTACAGTCTCATCCCTGGGTCTCTTGGTTTGTTGATTTAGGTGAAGGTATAGAGAAGATGATGAATCAAAGGGGCTCCCTTTCAAATGGATTATTAATATAAAGAATTGAAAGGGATAGCATAGCACAGCCTGGTATACAAAAGGGAATCCACAGACATTGGGGTTCAATTGGGCTTCTGTAGCTAGAAGAATTTTACTATGGCTTTTAATCAAATTTAACCAAGGTAATATCTTGTGTCAGGTTTATTGCTTGCAAAGCTGTAAGCACTTATAATGCTTGCATAGGCATTTATACTGAGCAGGTACTAAGAGAAGTCAGATGACTTTCTCCCTGTCAGGTAACATGCCTGTTGAGGCATGAAGCAAAGGGGAAGCTCCAGTATAAAGGTCAGTGTGAGAGAGAGAGAGAGAGAGAGATTGAGAGACACTTTGTAGACCTGAAAGCAGTGGCAGACCTAGATGAGAGTCAGTGTGAAATGCAGTTGCTAAGGCATACCTAAACCAGGACATAGGTCTGTCCTGAAGTCTACAGCATCCTCTCAGCCCAGGAAGGGGATTAGCAAGCTCCCAATGGAGATAGAATCCAGTGACCCACAGAATCTGAGTCACATATGAACTTCATGCTGAAGCCAGTTGTAGATGAGGATGCTAATTGGCAACCAAGCAATGGAAAACCAAAAAAGGGCTGACAGGTCAATGACAAAGAGAACTCATCATTGAAGATTAGGAGAGGGACAAGAATCCTAAAAGCAATAAGGCATGGAACCAGGATATGGAAGAACAAACCCAGGTCTTGCTCTTTACGAGTGCTATGAGTCATAGGGACTCTATAGGTCTGGTGTGTGTGTGTGTGTGTGTGTGTATGTGTGTGTGTGTGTTGGGGGCAAAGGGAAGGAAAGCTGTTTTCTAGTAATCCCAAACCACACAGAATAGCATGAGTCAGAAGGATGGTATTGGAAGTACCTTTAGGAAATGGAGAAGAGTTTCTTTTCCTCTGTGTAAAAATCTTGGGCATGAGTCCCTCCTATAATATTATGTTCAAGTAACTTCTTTTCCATGTTCTATACCCATATGAGCATGAATGCTTGTGGGAAGATGCTTGCCCTCATGGAGAAGCAAAAATAGATACTGAAGTTCCCAGGGTTTCCCTGAGTGAATACATGAGCTGAAGAAATTTTCAAAATGATTCAGATGCTTAAATCTCCAAAATGTCCTTATGTGGAGGAATGAAAAAAAAATACTTTGAGAGAGATACTCCCCTAATCTTTCCCTCCTCCAGTTACACCCTGATCATAACATCAGACACCAGAGCAAGGTTAAACGTTATTGGGTTCATTCAGTGATCAAATAGGACCAATAAGAAACCAGTATTTCAGTTCTATGATAATTCTGACCAGTTTCTGATACGAAGACCTCCATTATCATAGATAGCAAAACAAGATTTGTGTGTGTGTGCTTGTCAGCCTTAACAACTTTTTTTTTCTTTGCGGAACTCTTTGAGCTATGTCAGGGAACCTATAGTTCCTGTGTGACATAGTTTGAGAAATGCTGCTATATATTCCATTTGCACTGCTTTCTGAGCACCCCATAGCTGATGCACATTTACTTGACTCAAAGTAAATATTATAAATAGACTATTGACTACAGTGGCCCTCACTACCTGAAAAGAGAGGTTAGATTTTACCCCTCCCCTAGGTTTCTCAGGTACATTTAAGGGGGCTTTGGGGTGTCTAGGCTCTCTACAAACAGCTCCAGCCCCAGCTGATACTGTTCTTAAGAATTGGGGTGTCCCTTGACCCCTAGTTGCCATTTAGCCACTAAAAGTTAGATTAGTTTTTATAAAGCAGTATTTATTTCAAAAACTGGCATCATAAATGTACAAACTTATACTCCCAACATGTGAGAAGTAGGATCTTTCTCCCTCCTTGTACCATTTCATTCTTTGGGTAGGGGAAAGGGATTATGTTCATAGCTTAACTCAATTCCTATAGAGCACACAGTACCAGTTCAAAGTCCAAAATCCCACCTTGGGCTCAAGTCCCGAGTATCCTGGCTTCTCCATCAGGCTGGCATGCTGTACCATCTAGGGAAATGGATATCATGCTTAATAGCATATGCATATATGCACACACGTGTGCACACACACACACACACACACACACACACGTCACCACCACAATGCTCCAAGTAAGACCTTCCTAAATATGATGCAAATACATCAGGCTGGATTTTATATTCAGTAGGGTAAACTGAGTACTGCTCTTCAAATTTTAAAATATTTACCTAGAGAGTATTTCTGCAACACATTCTTCCCTTACTGTTCAGCAAAGTGCTATCAGTATACCTTTCTCTTTAACTCCCTTCCAAATATCTCAGCACATGGGCAATGAAGGATCTGTTTCTACAAGGAAATAGAAGCAGTACAACAGTATTGTTAGAAGGAGTCATGTACGGTCTGGTAGATGGGATGTATATTTTTCCAATGCAGGTCTCATCCATAGATATTGACATTGCTTAGGTTATGGCTGGGCAGATGCCTACATTTCATAGTAAATTTAGTTGAAGGGGAAGGGAGGGGACGCATTCCTCCTTTTCCCCATTCAGAGACCTTAGTGCCTGTCCCTCCATAGCTTTGTAGCAGCTTGCTGTATCTATGATAAGAATACTCATTAATTCTGTTTACTTGGTTGTTGACAGCATATTTTTTCATAAAAGCAAACTAAGTTAATCTCTTTAGTGCCATGCTTCATAGAGTGCATTCTGTTCAGAGTTATATGAAGATGAGAATCAGTAACTTTAATAAATAGAATATGGTCTGTGTGTGTGATGTCTTTTTCTTTATTCCTTTAAAAATTTTTTTTGAATTCTTAGCATTTTATTTTTCCCAGTTACATGTAAAAACAATTTTTAACACTTATTTTTAAAACTTTGATCTTTAAATTCTCTCTCTTTTTCCCTCCCCACTCCCCTCATTAGAAGGCAAGCAATTCTATATAGAGTACACATGTGTAGTCATGCAAAACATATTTCTAGATGAGTCAGATTGTGAAATAAAACATAGACAAAAAACTCAAGAAAAATAAAATACAAAAAATTATGCTTAAATCTGTATTCAGACACCATCAGTTCTTTGTCTGGAGATGGATAGCATTTTTCATCATAAATCCTTCAGAGTTGTCTTGGATCATTGTATTGCTGAGAATAGCTGATCAGCTAATAGATGGGAACCCAAGTCTTCCCAATTCTAGTTATAGCACTTTATCTA
Source organism: Phascolarctos cinereus (assembly GCF_003287225.1). Taxonomy (NCBI): domain Eukaryota; kingdom Metazoa; phylum Chordata; class Mammalia; order Diprotodontia; family Phascolarctidae; genus Phascolarctos; species Phascolarctos cinereus. The sequence continues at coordinate 13,592,295 of NW_027556098.1, forward strand.
CTGCACCACCTAGCTGCCACTCTAGGAATAACCCAGGTCAGCATGGGAATTCCTTCAATACCTTCAACCTTGCTTTTTCAACCATTCCCCAAGTAGGTGGTGTTAAGTTCTTGTAACTTGTAATTATAAGGGTCCCATAACTTCTAGTGTAATTGAACCACAGGGCATAAGTATGGCTTCAGCCTTTTTTTCCCCCCTAGAACATGATTATTTTTGCTTTTATGTCCCAGTACCATCGCTATCTATGCCCTTAGTTTTATGCTGTGCCTCAAGACCGTCATCAGTATGCAGTAAAGCTCAATGTATGAAACTCCTTCTGAAGACATACCTGGGGAATGCTAACATAGGGAATTCTAACAAAGTTACTGCACAGGTTACCCCATGGTAATGAGGTGCCTCAGAACTACACTGAGCTTCTACGCAGAGGTCTCCTCTGATTCTCTTTCTCTACCCGATATCTGTAGTATGAAGGGCAGCTTAGATACACTGACAGAGGCCTAGGTGAGCTTAGCTTCAGTCAGCCTGGGAAATTGAGGAAGGGAAGGTTGGGAATGGGAGATAACTTGTCAGGGTCATTGGTAATAGCTACAATTTCCTGGCTATGGTAACATGAAGAAGATTAGGACAAAGACAGTTGGAGTAGGTAATTTTGCTAGAGAGTTATAGGCCCACCGGTATTGGATCTAGGATCCTCAAAGGTCACTGCAAATTGCCAACTACATATTACAGAGAGAGTAATGCTTAGGAGACCTGGTGCCTTGAGCAAAGGCTCATGATAAGCTAGCAATGAAAGGGATTCCTTAAAGCCCTAAGCCAAGTGTTTCTGACTCATTCATATCATTTAGTCTTGGCATAGTATCAGAGAATTATGACCAGTCAGTTACTCAGTCAATAAGCATTTATTATACACCTACTATGTGCCACGCATTGTGTTAAGCTCTGGGAATACCAAGAAAAACAAAAACAAACAAAAGCAAAACACCAAAACCAAAGAAAAACTAGTTTCTCTTTCAAGGAGCTCCAAATATAACAGAAGGAGACAACATATAAATAACTATGTACAAACAATGTGTGTATATATATATATATGTATGTATGTATATGCATATATGTGTATATGTATATATAACACAAAATTCATACACAAGATAATGCTTAGAGAGAAGGAATTAAAATTAAGGAGGACTATGAAAGGCTTCTTGTTGAAGGTGAGACTCTAGCAGGGACTTGAAGGAAGCCAGAGAAGGCAGGTGATGGAGATGAAGAAGGAGAGAATTCCAGGCATGGGGGACAGACAATGAAAAAGTCCGGAGTTGGGAGATGGAGTGTGAAGGACAGTAAGGAGGTCTGTGTCACTCAGTCACAGAGTATGTGGAAGGGAGTAAGTTGTAATAGTGAAAAGATAGCAAAGGACTAGTTTATTAAGTTTTATGTCAAGTCCTAACTTCTCTTGACCTACAGTCCTGCATCTATCTCTATGGACATTTAAAAGCCAAAGAAAATTTCTTATTTGGTCTTAGACATGAAATGGAGCCACTGAAGTTTATTGAGTAGAGTATAACATGGCCAGATCTGAACTTTAGGGAGATTATTTGACAGCTGAGTGGAGGATGGATTGAAATGTGCATAGACTTAAGGTAGGGAAAGCAACCAGCAGACTGTTGCACTAGTCCAGGGATGAGATTATGAGGGCTTGAACTCGGATAGTAGATATATCAGATGATAGAGGGGAGCATATACGAGATGTTGGGAAGGTGGAATTCACGGGCGTTAGCAACTGGATATTGGAAGGGATAGTAGGAGAGAGTAAAGAGTTGAAGATGCCACAGAGGTTACAATCATAAGTACTGGGAGGGTGCAACAGCAAGGACAGAAGTTAGTAAGAGGGGAGGGCTTTCGAAGAAAGACAATGAGTTCAGTTTTGGACACATGGAGTTGAAGAGGTCTACAGGTCATCTAGTTTGAGATATCCAATAGGCAGTTGGAGATGCAGACTGTAGGCCAAGAGAAGTTAGAATTGGACATAAAAATGTGAGAAGAATCATCACAAATGGAGATGAAATTGACTCCCTGGTAGCTGATGAGATCATCAAGTAAAATAGTATGGAAGAAGAAAAGGTCCACTAGGGGTACCCATGATTAATAGGTGTGCTCTGGATGAAATTTTAGCAATGGCATCTGAGGAGTGGTCAGCCAAGCAAAAGAACCAGGAGACAGCAGTGTCAGGAAATCCTAGAAAAAAGGGTATATCAAGGAGAAAAGAATGATCGATAGTTTCAAAGACAGTAGAGAGGTCAAGAAGGACAAAGATGGAGAAAAGACCATTAGATTTAGTAATTAAGAGATGATTGGTGAGCAGTTTTAGCTGAACAATGAGGTCATAAGAAACTTGTAGAAAGTTAATAAGAAAGCTAGAGGAAAGAAAGTGAAGGAACTTATTGTAGACAATCTTCTCAAGGAAGAGGGCCATAAAAAGAAGGTGAGGTATAGGATGAGAACTGGCCAGGAAGGATAGATCAATGAGCATTTTTTTCAGAATGGGGATGGCATGGAGATATTTGTAGGCAGTAGGGAAGCAGTTAGTAGGCTGGGAGAGATTGGAGATTAGTGAGAGAATAGGGATGATAGAGGAGACAATCTTCTGGGTGGGATCACTTGTACATGAAGTGGGGTTGGTCTTGACAATTAGAAGGGCCATCTCTTCATGTGAGACAGGAGTGAAGGAGCAGATAGGTGCAGAAAGCACCTGAGTGGTGTGAGATGAGGAGGAGGGGAGAAGAGGGAGTGCTTGATGAAGGGTCTCAATTTTTTTTAATGAAATATGAAACAAACTTCTCAGCTGAGTGTGTGTGGGGGAGGGGAAACTATGGGAAGTCCAAAGAAAGATGAAAAGTTTGGAAAAGCCACCATTGTGAATGAGATAGTGATTTTATTGGGGGATATTGATTGTTTATAGAATCTCAAAGTTGGAACTTACATGGTCCATCCATTCCTTATACAAAGAAGGAAACCAGAACTGGAGATTACTTTCTGTGTAATGGTGAAACGTGGATGAGACACTTCCTCCTGAAACAATACAATACCTCAACTAAATCAAAGTTGTAACAAGCGGCAGCTAGGTGGCATAGTAGATAGAGCACCAGGCCTGGAGTCAGGAAGACCTGGGTTTGAATCTGACCTCAGACACTTACCAGATGTGTGATCCTGGGCAAGTCATTTGATCCTGTTCGCCTCAGCTTCTTCATCTGTAAAATGAGCTGGAGAAGGAAATTGCAAACCACTCCAGTATCTTTGCCAAGAAAACCCAAAATAGGGTCGTGAAGAGTCAGACACAATTGGAAACCACTGAACAACAAAAAGAAAAAACTTCTCTACAAAACCTTATACCCAGTCTGGGAGTTTAACTTGACTGGGCCATAGGAGATCAGAGAGATAGAAGTAGGTTTTTCTCTTCTATAAATTTCTGGAGTTTGAACTGCAGAGAGACAACTTTATGACATGCCAAGATATGAAATGGCAAAGCCAAGCCTACAAATGAGTAAATGAATGAATGAGCATTTACATTATGAACAGAGGATTATGCTTGGTCTGATTTTTTATTTGGGGATCAGATAAGCATTAAGATTGTTTCTCTGAAGCAATATAGTACCCCCTAAAGTTTCGAAATCTCTTCCTATTTTCATTCTTTTCTCCTTCTGTGAGATCTAATCCTAATGCTTACTATATTCCCGAGGTACACTGTTCTCTTGGGCAGCCAAATTGACAGTGGTGGTGACAGCCTTTGAGAATCTAAATTGAGCAGGAGTTATGCACATGTACCAGAGACAGAAATGATCTCCTTGAGCATTAGAGAGAGCAAAAACAAAGTGGGTATCTTTCAGCGTCTGTACTCTGTTTAAAAGCCTCCAGCAAATGCTCTAATCTGCATGGCCTGTGCAGTCAGCATATGGGGTGGAATGCCTCGGCAAGAAGACAATTTCTTCTACCTCTCACTAGCCTATAAGAGTTTCTTATTTGACAATCATTTGTGGATGACAAAGAGGAGGTTAGTAAAGAGACAGGGATATTTGGCAGGCTTCATCCATTTGCTTTGTCGGGTTGGTTAAAAGGGAAGACAATGAGTTTAAATTGCAGCCAGACCCTTGTTAAGAATATTAATCCAGCCAAGGAGGGATGATGAGTAGACAGCTGTGAAAGATACCAATGCATATACAGTATATTATTTCAGCTCCATTTTTAGACCCTTGTTTTTCAACTTATTATAGATAGGAATTACAAAATCAGTTTCGTTAATTAAGTGGAGGCTCAGTTCTCAGAGTCAGTACCTAGGCCTATTCTGAAAATATTACTTCAATATTATTATTACTTTATGGAGCCCTTCTGATAAATCAGGGTGTCTCTCTTTACACAGTGGTATGATTGAATACCTACAATAGAAGTTATCTAGCTAGAAGACACGGAAGCTGAAAGATTAAAAAACAAAACAAAAACAAAAAGTTGTTTTGCCAAGTGATAAGCTCCTCATAGTATCCCTGTGTATGTCTAACTTATGATTATGGTATGCATGGGAAAACCTAAAAGGTCACATACATTGATTGTATGCTATTGATATATGCTAAATCCTACTTGAAAATCACTTCCCTTGCTCATTCAAATCTTGTGCTTGCTTCACTCTTACATAATCTTTCTACTATTTCCTCTTCACATATGTCCATGTGATTATGTTCCATACCCGTCCTCATTCTATTTCCATTACCTATCTGACCCCTACCTCTGCCTAGCAAGTTGTAATAGTCTTGTAGTTAGAAGCTGTGAGAATGATTTTTTAAAAGCACAGATCTGACCAGGTCAGTCTAGAAACTTTGGAGCTCATCTATTGTTGCTAGGCTAAAATATCAATTTCTCTGTGCAGCTTCCAGAGCCCTTCACAACCTGGTCCCAACTTATGCTTTTAGTCCAATTGTATATTACCCTTCCTTTCATATGTTAGTCTCCTTCTCTCTGTGACCCTAATTGACTTCCTTTGTTACATATGCTCTCTCTCTTTCTCTCTCTCTCTCTCTCTCTCTCTCTCTCTCCTTCTCTCTCTCTCTCTCTCACACACACACACACACACACACACACACAAACACACACTCACTTCATCTCTGTACCTTTGCACTAGTAATCTCCCATGCCTGGAATGCTCTCCCTTTACCTCATAGAATCCCTTTTTCCTTCAAGACAGAACTGTCATATCACCTATGCTGATCCACTCCCCCACCCCCAACTGTTAGTGCCCTTCTCCTATAATTACCTTGTGTTTAATGGCTTGCATTTACTTGTATTTATTTACTTCATATTCACCATTTTGTGTGTTTCTTTTCTCCTCCACTAGAATATAATCTCTTTGAGAGTAAGACTTATTTAACTCTAGAACGGTGCCTAGTACATAACAGATGCTTAATAAATATTTATTGAAAGTTGTGGTAAGTGATTGTGTTGGAATATTATTGTGCTGTAAGAAATAACAAGTAGGATGATTTCAGAAAAACCTGGAAAGATTTACATGAGCTGATACGAAGTGAAGTGAGCAGAACCAGGAGAATGTTGTACATAGTAACAGCAATATTGTACAATGAAGAATTGTGAATGACTTAGCTATTCTCAACAATACAATGATCCAAGACAATCCCAAAGAACTCATGATGAAGCATGATATCAACCTCCAGAGAAAGAACAGATACCACCTGACTACAGACTGAAGCATGCTATTTTCCACTTTCTTTCATTCTTTTTTTTATTCAACTCTTCTTGTACAAAATGACTAATATGGAAATATTTTACATCATAGCACATTATAAACTATATTAGATTGGGAGGGGAAGGAAGGCTAGAATTTGGAACTCAAAACAAAAAAATGTTGAAAAAATGTTTTAACAGGTAATTGGGGAAAAATAAAATATTATATAAAAATAAATGCTTGTTGGTTAATAAATTTTTGTTGGCTGAATGAAGCTAGAAATTCAGTGACATATAACCTATTTTTACCCTTTAGTACTGCTATGTAAAATGTTGTTGTTGTTGCAGAAGTATTTCTACAAGTTTTAACCTGTTATAATTGCTCTGAGAAAATCCATCAACACTCTTCCTTCTTTTTGACCAAAAAGTATTCATCTTTCTATAGTTTCCTTTCAGTAATAGGTCCTGTGTTTTATTACTGTTGTTCTTGTTATAGAAAAAAAATCATTCCTCTCCTTTGCTCGTTGTTGTTCAGATGGAAACAGTCATAAGACAAGCTGCCATTCTGATATTATTTTATTATATTTAATATCCTATATTAATATAGGATAATATAATTATATATTATATTAAATTATATAATTATATTTATGTATATGGCCATTAAAACAGCCTGCTTTTTGTAATTGAATAAAAGCATTAGGATGCAAGTTAGCTTATCTTCTGAAGTCTCACTGACAGCATCTTCAAAGCAACTCCATTAGCACACAGGAAGATGGGGATGATAAGTACCTTATTTGTTTCCACAAAATTTTGATTTTTTTCTAGATCTATGTATTTTGAAAATGATGGTTTGAAGGTTATGAATATTTGGTACGGTGACATGTATTAAAATATTTTTTTCTTAAGTTTTAGTGGTTTGATATAATGAATGGGTAATTTACAGGATAACATTTTTGCAGTTTCTGTTATTGCTATCACAAACCCTTCCATTTACACAAGTAAATCCGTATGACTCAATCAGTTTGATGCTTCTTGGTTACTGTATTTTTGGCTAAGTTCATGTGCATGGTGCCCATGGAGGGTCTTTTGATTCTGTCTTGGATCTTAGCCATTTCATACTTTCCTTCCATAGGTAAACCACTTATCATTGCATTTGATCAATCAAATGATGTGTACTTTTATCAGCCTTATGATCATTTGGTGGAATGATGTTTACTTTTTCCAAAATACTTTTGTAGATTTTGGACCTGATAACTATCTGGTCTCAGAATATTTATTGTTCTTGTTATTTTTTGATGAGGTATAGCTGCCTTGGGGTGATGGACCCTGTGTTTTGTTAATACTGATTGTATGGATTTCTAAATCCATAATGGTCCATTTTATAGTTTGCAAAATATATACTATCTTATTAGTCAGTCAACTAGCATTTATTAAGTGTCTGCTATGTGCCAGGCATAGTTTGTTGTTGTTTTTTGTCCTTTATTCTAGAGTGGGACCAATGACATCAGAAGGGTGATGTCTTGACTGCCAAGTAAATTGGATTTAAGTGAGGCAGAGTTGAGCGAAGTCATCAGCCTTACTCTCTCCTTCAGGGTCATCTGAGTCCAATGGCAAAAGATAGGACAGATGACCCCAGATGAAATGGGAGACCTTGGCCTTTTAAAGCTAAGGTCCTTCCCAGGTCTCAGTTTGTCTGAGGGAACACACATTCAGTAATTTAAGGCTAGGTAAGACATGAGGCAAAAAATGACCTAGTTTGCTTACTCAAAAAAAAAAAATCAGTCTGGGAGGGGAAGATCCTCAAGGTTCCTGACCAGAACAGGAACAACTGCTACTTACACTCACTCTGAGCCATCAAAATCCAAACAGTGACCAAGTGAGGATTGGGCTGGGACCTATTATTGACCAATGAGTGAGAGCCAAAGTGATTTGAGTTAAAGCATGATCTAGTATTTCCATTTGAATCCCAGTGGGCTTTATCAAAGCCTGGTTTTCTGAAGCTTTATTTCAAGAAATCATAAATGAAACTACAGGGGACAAAAGAGTTAATTGTCCCGGTTTTCAAAAAATGATAGAATAAATAAGTAGGGAAGAGGAAAAAAAATCTAGCCCTCAAGCCCCAAGATATCTTGTGAGGTTTCAGTGATCAAATTTTATATTCCTTTGGGTAGAGCACCAACATGTAAGGGTGTGTATGATTCCATATGTAGACAGAAGGAGAGGAGGAAGGAAGGAAGGGAATATACAGTACTACTTGCTGGAGATACAAAGAAGCATTAAGACTGGTAGCATCTGGGGGCAGGTAGGTGGTGCAGTAGATAGAGCTCCAGCCTTGGAGTCAGGAGAACTTGAGTTCAAATCTGACCTCAGACACTTGACACTTACTAGCTATGTGACCCTGGGCAAGTCACTTAACCCCTGATTGCCTCACCAAAAAGCAAAAAAAAAAAAGACTAGTAGCATCTAACAAACATGCTCTTCCCATTAAACTTTGATTTCAGGATGCCAATAAGCCTCCCAACATATTCAGCCACAATTTTCTCCTTCAAAGCTTTGCATACTATGTCTTTTTCCTGGGGGAGATCAACTTATTTATAGGTATTACTTTAATACATTGGTTCAATTTGAACTCTGGATTCAAACCCAAAACCTTTAGCCCCCATCTTTTTCCATGGCAGGTGTTAAGAATTTTAAACTGATCAAATCAAATGATTTGCCTGGAATAGAACAAGGCATTTTTAAGTATTGTCTTCATCTTCTGGTTTAATATAACCTCTGGATTCAAGCTCAAAGGTTATTGTTGTTGTTGATGATGGTGATGATGATGATGAAGATGACTATCTTGCTTGACTCAGCAATTGTTGTGATTATCTTCCCTCCTGTGGTACTGTCATCCCACATACTACCTAACGTCATTTGTATGCCATGTTACCAAACTGTTCATTTAACTAAGTCATTCTCTTGAACCATATATATATATATATAGCTACACATGCATACACATGCAGATACATACACAATATCAAGATTACTGACTGGAATCTTTGACTCAATTTATCAGATATTTGGGTGATGGGTAGTTCACACCTGACACCAGAAATAAAGCATCCAGGAACTATGCATATCTACTTGGCAAATGAAATGGATTTTACTCTGATTTATAATTCTCTCATCTTTGAATGGTTATGATATTTTTAATTCTTCAGTATCTGCTCTATTGGAAATTATTGTGCTTATGAATACTTCATATAAATTTCACAGAATATAGAGTAAATTGACAAGTTTGTGAGCAAAGGGAATAAAATCTGAGAAATGGAATCATGGGCTCAGGAAGCTTATTGAAGGAAATTATTCTATTTCCCTTATTGCCAAGTCTTTCCGGGGAAAATAAAAGAAATAGGGTAGGGGATGCAATTTTGGATGTAGAGTAATATTATACTCCTTTCCATTTTTGGTAGATTCCCATTTTGTTCTAACTTGAACCCTATTGGGATATGGCTTCTACTGCCTAGTTTGGTACCAAAAAGGAATAAAACAACAGATTTTGAGCATTACAGGAACTTTACAGGACCTTGGAAATAGAAGTCTCTTCTACCACTACCACCCCCTCCAAATTCTGAGTATAAAATAGACCCCCATTTCCGAGTTAAAAAAAATATTCCTGAAATGTTTTTGTCTGTCTCGGTCAGCTCTTTAGTATGTATGAGGTAATCCACTAACTGTCAGCTTTCTTCATTTCATGAATAAGCAAGCGCCCTTTCTCCCCCCTCCTCTGTAACTCAAGAAAGATTGTGTCTCTGCCCAAGGACTAACCAAAAGCAGCTTCTGGTCATTTGTATGCATGGAGCTTGCTGAGGATGAATCACCGCCTGCTTCTGTTGAGCCAGTATACAGTAAATATCATACATACCAAGTCTGAATTGAAAAGAGCTTTTTTATGTTAAGCAATACAGGAAAATGGGTTCTGTGTATTGAAGCACACACACACACACACACACACAAAAACAATAGTTGTTGATTACAGGTACAGAATTATTTCCTTGCTGAATAATGCATTGCATATTTTTTGGAAATTAAATTTAATAAAATGGAAATTGTTGTGCAAATAAATACACACACACCTATATATAGATTTATTTATATATTGATGTATGGAACAATCCAATGGCATGTTAAATGCTGCAGTGTTTATCTATTCCCTGTGTATTGTATGTACCTAGTAACATCCCTGCCTCAAAACTATTTAAAAGTAAATTAGAAATTTCTTTTTAAAAATGACACTGCACATACAAAGCAGGAAAGATGGGTTGAAAAAAATAGGTTACAAATGGTGGAAGAAAGATAGTTTTGCATATGTGGTTAGTTGAAATACATGAAAAGTCTTTAAAAAAAAAGCAAGGAAAGGAAGTCTCAGATCTTTACTTCAGCTCAGTCAGAATAGCTTCAGCTGGATGAAATTCAATAGGGACTGTCTTTCACATGTGTAAAATACAAATCTCCTAAGACAATCCTTTGAAAGAATTTAGTTACAAGATAACTGTGGGAAGCTGCCACTAGAATATTAATAAACCAATAAAATAGAAAACTGGAGCCTGCCTGTGTAGAGAAGGGAGGATAAACTAATAGGGGAGACAGATACCATGCCAATGTCAGAACATCAAAATTAAAGGTGAAGCTTTCCATAAAGCATGGTGGCAGTTGTGTTGTCAATCATTCACATTTTCTCTGGACCACACAGAATGACCTTTGCCCTGCATCATCAGAAACATGATGGGGATCTCAGAATGAGACTATTTAGGGTTCTAGTCACATTCCCTCTGCTACTGTCTGGGGCAACTTGGACCAAGGGTGACAACCTGAGGTGACTGATAATTAACATTTCCTTTTCACTATGAAAGGGATCTTAAATGACACAGAACTCTTAACTATTTTTTTTTCTCTCTAGACCCTCCTCTCTCCTCAGATTCCCCCATCACTCTCAGTACACTGCTGGCTCCTAGGCGCTTAACCTCTGGGTGATATTGATGCCTTAACCCTCTAATCTAATGTCAAACTTGGCCACTTTATCTCTCAGCTCTGACCTTTCCTCTCTCATTCTGGCTCAAGAGCTTTCATCCAGGCTTTGGTTAACTCACATGATGGGATGAGAGTGGTAACAGAGAAACTCAATGAGGTTTCCCACTTTCAATCTTGCCCAACATAAACTCTTCCTACATGCAGCAGCCAGAATAGACCATTCTAAACCCGTGGATTCAATCTCATCACTCTGAAGACTCACACCTTAAATCCTGCTCATGACATTCTATCCTTGAGCAGCTGAAGAAATAAGATTCAAGGCACAGCACAGCTATGCAAATGGCTGCTGACACTGTGTGACTTCAGGGACTAAGGCTCTTCAATGAACCTATCTCCTTACCTTGCTTTACTGACAAAATTGAGGTGGTCTGTCAAGAATTCTCCTTTGCTCCAATCTTGAAGGATAAGGTGGACTTTTTTCCTTTCCAAGGCTAACACGTTGTGTTTGTGTCTCCCTTGTCTCCTCTAGAAGCTTACCTTACCACCTTCTCTTAACTTCAATCACTTTCTATCCACTGATTCTTTTCCTATGTCTAGAACATGCTAAGGGATCCTCCATACTTAACAAATCTTCCTTTGGTCCTTTGATCCCTTCAAGCTATAACCCTAATGTTCTACCTCCTTTTACTGCTAAAATCCCAGGAAAAAATAATTTCTACTTGCTGGCTCCAATTCACCACCATCTATTTAACCCCAGACCCTTGTAATCTGCTTCCAACTCCACCATCTAGCTAAAACTGCTCCCTTAAAAGTCACTAACAATCTTTTAATTGACAAACCCAAATTTTGCTTAAAAAACAAAATCATTTTCCTTAATAATTCTGTGGTTTTTGATATTGTTGATTGTCCTCCTTTCTCTCATAAGCTTTGGATATTTTTCTTTTTTGGTTCTCTTCTGACCCATCTGACCACTCCTTTTTAGGCTTCTTTATTGATTCGTCATCTTTCTCCCAGCCTCCTGAAAATTGGCAATACCAAAGACTCTGTTCTGAGTCTTCTTTTTTTCTCCCTATATTCTCCCTCATTGATCCCAACTGCTTCTATGGGTACAATCATTACCTTTATGCAGATGAATCCCAAATCAGTATTTCTAGCTGACCTTGAATTTTCAACATACTACAGTTACATATCTCCAGTGGCCTACCTGACATCTCCACAAAGACATCCCTTTGATATCTCAACCACAAGAACTTATCATTTCTATTAAATCTAGCCCTTCTCCAAACACCCACTTTTCTGTTGATGCCACCAATATCCTCCCAGACATCTAGATATAAAACCTTGGAGTCATCTTTGACTCATCCCTCTACTTCACTCCCCATAATCTAATTAGAAGAAGGAATAGATTTTGGGGAAAGATAACAAAATGGTTTAATTTACATTTCTCCAATCCATACCCTTTTCTTCATTCATACTGCCACCACTTTAATTCAGACCCTTATCATTACTTATCTGGATCACTCTATTAAACTCAATCTTCTTGCTTCTTTGCTATACCTTACTGAATGTTCTCTTCCTAAGGAATAGGTCATGAGATCATGTATGTGGAGTTAGAAAAGAACTTAGAAATCGTCTCTATTCCAACCTGATGTGGACAGTCAGACGTAGAAAAATTATATAAGTTGCTCAAAGTCATAGAGCCAGCAATTATTAGAGCCAGGATTGGTTTACTGGTCCTCTGATTCCAAATTTACCACACTTTCTTTATATCATGAAGTGATATATCATTTATATCATGACCTCTTCTCAATAATCTTCAGTCCCTCTCTATTGCCTTTAGGATAAAATACAAATAGCTTAGTTTGGCCTTTATAATTTCCTGCAATATTGCTCTAACACACTTTTCCAGCCTAATTTGATACCTTTCTCCTTCATGCACTCTAGGTTCCTTACAAACTGGAGAGTTAGCTATTTCTGATGCTTAAAATTCCATCTTGGATCTCCACCCCCAATATCTGGAATGTATTTCCTTCTCTTTAATCTTTAATCTTCCTTCAAGGGTCAGCTTATGTGCCATCTCCTTCCATGAAGCTTTCCTTGATCCCCTCAGCTGAAAGAATTCAGCTATGCCAACAGCACTGTCTCCAAGTCTTTCTCTTATTTATGCATATACTATACCCCATCTCTTGCCAGAAGAATGCAAGCACCTTAGGCACAGGGAACATGTCATTTTTGCCTTTGTTCCTGAGCCCCTAACAGTGTACCTTAAACACAGTAGGCACTTAATAAATGGTAATTGTTTCTTTTGTTCTTTATTGCAAATAAAGCAGAATTTGTTAACAAGAGAGCAAGGGTAGAGAGAGCAGACAGAGGTGGACTGGGACTTGGGAGAGGCAGGGCAAAATTCGATGGGATGAGAGTGGTAACAGAGAAAGGGATGCTTATCAGGGCAAATATCAGTTCTGAAGGGTAGGAATGGGGCAAACAGGAGGTTGGGATTTGCTAGATATGGGGCAGTAGACTGACACTTGTAAAATAAATCAACTGCAATGTTTTAATCAGAATTTTTGTGGGATGGAACATTCTAAGATTTAGTTTCCCAGGACAAAACCCTCTTAGATGAAATAGGAGTGGACCAAAGGTTATGGTAACTCGAAGGATGCTGGATATTGACTATCTTTTGGGATAATAATAATGGCTTTCAGGAATGTTGACCTAAAGATGATGACTATGTTGCAGAAGGTTCACAAAAGTAGAAGGTAGAAGGATTTTTATGGAATAGGAGGCACTAATGATTAAGAAGAAGAAAGTATTAAGAGGGGGAGAGTGGAGGTTTTTGCTCTGCCATAAACTAAGCTGTCTAAGCTTGGGAAGCTGCCTCTCTTGCCTCAGTTTCCTCTACATTGATAAGATGAGGGCATTGGATTAGATACTCACTAAGGTCCTTTTTAGCTTGTATGTTCCATGATTTATTAGGTTGGTGATTTTAAGAGGAAGAAAGGCAAGGACAGGAATTTGTATTAAGATACTTCGTTCTCTTCTCTTCATCCCAAGCCATTCTTCTTCTTTAAAATGTATCCATCTCTACTACATGAGAATGGTTCCTGTATCTTCATAATGAGCTACGTACAATAGCCAGAGGGTGGAAAGGGAGATTTCATTTTGCTCTAATTGATGCCAATGCCATCTGAGATTGGCACCAAAGCCATGGTAACTCCAATGTTTTCCAGCTGCTCCAATCACTTTAAAGGCCCCCATGTGTTGTTGTTTATAGAATCTGATAAAAGGCGAAATGAGATTGAAGGAAATGATTCAGGCACATTGTGAAATACAGTATTCACAAAGTTCAGAAAAATTGAAGAAATTCACCATGGGGATTATAACGTCTTTATAGGGCTACATAAAGTTCATATCATTAACAAAGGAAGTAGAACATGACTTATAAAAATAATACAAAACAAAAAAAAAAAATGAACCCTGTAGATCCTACAGTTCAGAACATTTTAAAGTAATGGGTGGAGGTGGGTTTAAAGAACACTGTCCTTCTCTTTTGCATGGGAGTTTAGTTTCTTATTTCCCGTATTTAGAATGTGTATACATATGATGCTTAAATTGGGTGGGTCTTTGTGGAAATGCCAAATATTGGAGGACAATGATAACAAAGGTTGACGATCCTAAGCTTTTGAAGCAGTCAGATACAATTCATTGTCCTAAGACGGTGCCCTTGCAAAGAGTAGGTAATTAGGTGGGCACAGTGGAATAGAGTGCTAAAATGGAGTCAGAAAGACTTGAGTTCCAATCCTGCCTCAGACACTTACTAGCTATGTGGTCCTGAGAAAATCACTATTCCCTTTTCAGGTTCAGTTTCATCATTTGTAAAATGGGAAAAATATATAGTTGCTGTGAGGGTCAACTGAGATAATAAATGTAAAATTCTTTTCAAACTTTAAAGTGCCATATAAATTATTATTACTGATAGTGGGAGAACCTGGTTAGAGACCAATAAGAACCTCGACATTCAGAAGGGTTGGCCAGGTCCAGTGAGCCTGAACAGGAAGATTTGAGCTGCATGATACGCTTGTCAACTGTCAAAGTCAGTACTTCAAACTTATCCTTTTCATTCTAAACCAATTTTTCTTCTTAATTTCCTTCTTTCTGTTCAAAGTACTGCTAAAAGCAAAGTCACCTGAAGCTGACACTTCTCCCCTACCACTCATATATGACAATCATTTACCAAATCCTGTAAAATTTCTTTTCTCCATCACTTTCCTTTCCCCATTCAAAATGCCACCATATTGATGAAGTTCAGTATCTCATTACGACTCTTCTGAATTGATATAATAGCACCTAATTGGTCTCCATCCTCCACACACCTACCAAAAGAATCTTCCTAAAACTCCAGTCTGTAGTATGTAACTCCCCTGCTCAAGAATTTCTAGTGACTCCTTAATGCTTCTAGGATTAAGTAACCTTGAATGGCCAATAATAGGCCCCAGGACTATTGCTTACTGTTTGAGTTATGTGTGAATAGTGATCGTTTTCTATTCCGGACAGAACTGGGCAGATCTTCCCCTACAGGACTAATACTTTTGTGATGGTAAACTAGACCATCTTTTGTCTCAATTCTTACCTAGTCTTTAGTCATTGAATGGGCCTTGCCTCAGGCAAACTGAGGCCTGGGAAAGGCCAAAATCATCTATTTCATCCTGGGCCATAGCTGGTCACCTTGACTTTGCCCTGCCACTGGACTCTGATGACTCTGGAGGAAAAAGTGAGGCTGATGACTTTGTAGCTCTGCCTCACTTAAATCTAATTCACCTGAAAGTAAGACATCACCCTCATGACACCATCGGTCCTGTTTGGGAACAAAGGACAATCACCACCATCACCACCACCACCATGTCTCAGCTTAACATTTAAAATCTTTCACAGTCTGGCTCCATTTTACCTATAAGTTCCACCCAAACTAGGCCTCATTCTATTTCCCAAACCCAGCATTCCTTGTCTGGCCTCTATGTCTTTGAAAGGCTGTTCTCCCCATGACTTTAATGTGCTCCTTTGTCACCTCTGCCTCTAGAAATCCTTATCTTCTTTCAAGGCTCAATCCAGTGGACACATTTTATGGGAATCCTCTCTTGATCCTTTTAGTTGTTAATGATATCTCCTTTCCCTCAGATTATCTGGTATTTATGTATTTGCAAACATGATACACATACATATACATACACACATATACATACACACATACACCCATATATACATACACATATACATACATATATAACTAGTACACATGCTCTTGGGGGCAGGATTTTTTTTGGTTTGTTTTTGTATCCCCATGGTTGCCGCATTGTCTTGCACATAGAAGGTGTTTAATAAATACCTTGCTGGTTGAACTGAATTGAATGCAATCATGACTTTCTCAGCTATCACGGTCACTTCCTCCCAAGATTCTTGTCCTTTCTATATTAGCAACCAGTTCTTTTTTGATCAGGGTCAAATTCAGAATACTAGCTGCCTTTATCTTTCACTCCAACTTTTTGAAGAGTGAATTTATCATTAAAGCAAATTCAAATATAATCTTAGACTTGGGTCATTTCATCTAGGCTGTAGTGGTGATGCCTGAAGAGCTGTGAGAGAGATGGATGGAGCCAAAAAGGCCAAGAAGGAATAGTAGGAAGTTCAGTCTTCCTTCCCTGTCCCCTTAACTCCTCTAAACAGATACAGAAAATTCACTAGACTGAATTGTGCTGAAAAAATCCAAGAAAAAGTCAGTGAATCATTTTTTTCTTCCAGCCAAGGTCAGCATAGAGACACAAATAGAGAGATATGGGGACACTGTGGGCTGGGGGTGGGGTCTGGTTACAAGTGTGTCTCACTACCTGGAGCACAGAAGTGCCCGGAGAGAGGCTGTACACCAGGTCAAGAGGAGGTCCCAGAATCATACTGGCAACAGGTGTCTCCTGGAAGCTTTGTAACCCTCTACCCATTTCTATATCCTCAGTACTGGGAAAGGAACCCGTGCCAATGAGTGGTATGCCAGAGTAGAGACTAGATGCAGGCCTTAGGTTGTGTATTGAGGGAAGAGAAAATTCTAAAGCTAGCAGCTGCAGTTTGGCCCAGGTACAGCAACAAAACAAGGTCTCATTTCCAGCCTCTAGACCCATTTGAAGTTTGCAGAGGAATAACTAGAAAAGAAGTATCAGGCTAAAGGGGAGCCTACAATTCTGTCACTCAGAACCAGTAAAGCTTACTAGCTGGCTAATTGTGGTTGAATTCAGCAGTACTCTACTGTTACTCATACCCAAATCCAAGTCAACGGAACTCAGTCCAAGGGAGGAGTGATCAGACTTTGCCCTGGAGCACTGAAAACTGGATCTCCAGCCTGAACTGTCCTTTTGATCCTAGAATAACAAAACAAAACACTCAATTCACTGAGAAAGCTGCAACAGGATCAGCCTAGAACTTTCCTCCAGAAGTGTTCAGTGCCCATCTAAGATATAAAGTCTGAAATCAGGAAGTAGACTGGAAGAATGAGTAAACAAAAAAAAATTCCATTATAAAAAGTTATTGTGACAAATCTAAAAGAACAGAATGTCTCCAAAACAGCTACAAGTAAAGCCTCAAAGAAAACCATAGTCTGGGCACAAATTCAACTAGAATTTCTGGAAGAGATAAAGCAATAGTTAAAAGAGTTAAAAACATTTTATAAGTAAACTGAGAGCACTAGATGACAGAATTTAGAAAAAAATGAGATCTATGGGAAAAAAGAATTGGAAAAAGAATTAACAGCTTGGCACAAGATATAAACCTTGCCTATACAACAAACTCCCTGAAAATTAAAATGGGCAAACAGAAACCAATGACTCCATGAGATAACAAGAAATATTAAAACAAAGTTAAGACTAAAAATATAGAAGAACATGTAAAGTTTCTTATAGCAAAAACAACTGACCTAGAAAACAGAATGAGGAGAAAAAAATTAAGAGTCATTGGACTATCTGAATGCCATTGGCCAAAATAAAAGCCTAGCATCCTAATTCAACAAATTAAAAAAGAATGCTGTCTAGACCTCTTAGAACCAGAGGGCAAAGAGAAAAAAAAATAATCTATCAGTGATTCCTGAAAGAAACCCTAGAATGAAAACTCCTTCAAACATTATAGCCAAAATACATAGCTCTCAGGTCAAACAAAAATTATTGCAAGCAGCCAAAAAAAAAATTAAATATGGAGGAACCACTGTCAGGATCACACATGATTTAGCAACCACCCCTGTCAAAGCATGGAAAACATTGGCTATGATATAACAGAAGGTAAAAGATATAGGCTTATGGTCAAGAATAACTTACCCAGAAAAAAAAAAGGGGGCAAAATTGACCTTTAACAAAATAAAGGACTTCTAAGTATCCATGATGAAAAGAGCAGAGCTGCATAGAGACTTTGACATTCAAACAGTAGTTAAGAGAAACATAAAAAGGTAAATGTGATCAAACAATCATAAGGGACTAAATAGGGGTAAACTGCCCACATTAAAGTATAGGGAGATGACACATATATCCCCTCTATCTCTATCATCATCAGGGGTTATGGAGGGAGTCTAATGAGATGGAAGGCCTAGGAGTGATTCTGTTGTGTTTTGATTATCTTAAGAATGAAATGAGAGGGGAAGATGAATACACTGGGGAATGAGGGAAGAGAAAGAAGTTTAGGGAAAATTATCTTATGTAATCAGGGTACGCAAGTAGATATTTATTAAAAAAAAAAAGAAGAGAATGAAGAGAACAGCTGAAACTTGAATGTCACTTTCATCAGAACTGGTCAAAGAAGAGAACACATACATATATTTGGGAATAAAATACATTTCACTCTGAGAAATAGGAGGGAAAGGGGAGAAGGGAAAAAGGGGATTAGAAGGATGGTAGATTAAGGGAGGGTTTAGTTCTAAATAAAACCAACTGTAAGGGGGTACAAAACACAGTTAGAGCTCTTTTTCAGCTCTTTTCAGGATAGGTATCTCAGGGATTCCCCATAAGTTGAGGAATGACTGAGCAAATTATGGTATATAAATATGATGGAATATTATAGTGTTATAATAAAAGATGAAGGGGATGGTTTCTGAGAAACCTGGCAAGACTTATATGAACTAATGAAGAGTGAAGTGGACAGAACTAGAAACATAATTTATACAAAGATAATAATAATAAAGACAAATGACTATGAAAATATTAAAACCTCTGATCAATGTAACAGCCAATCAAAATTCCAGAGGAATAATGATGAAACATAATACCCACCTCCTGAGAAATTAAAGCCTCGTAGCATAGAATGAAACATGTTTTTGGATATGACCAATGAGCATCATTTCTTTTACTGATAATAAAATAGGAACAATCATACACGTACTACCTGTCTTACCAAAGGTTGATTATTTGTGTATATATTTAAACTTCCTTCCTTCCTTCCTTCCTTCCTTCCTTCCTTCCTTCCTTCCTTCCTTCCTTCCTTCCTTCCTTCCTTCCTTCCTTCCTTCCTTCCTTCCTTCCTTCCTTCCTTCCTTCCTTCCTTCCTTCCTTCTCCCTCTCTCCCTCTCCCTTTCCCCTTTCTCTCTCATTATCCCTATCTCTCCAAAGCTGGAAATGTAGTGTCCACTCACAGACCCAATCTCACTATTGATCAGTATGGAAATCTGGACCTGTTCCCTTTCTGAGCTGGGACCATTTGCTCCTCCTTAGGCATCCTAGTGATCTCCTTCTCCTGGGGGTTCACCATATAGGTACTCAACCTACTGTGGACACCCGATCAGATTATACTTCCTTGGTCTTTTCAGCAGCATGGATTATAGGGATGATCCACATTTAAAGTTAGATGAAGTATGGTATCAGTGTCAGGATCATAAGATCATAGATTTAAAGCTGGTAGGGCCCTTAGAGGTCTTACCCATTCATTTTGCAGATGTTAAAATTAAGATCCAGAAAGATTAAAACTTACCTAAGGTAGCACAAGTGTTAAATGGCAGAGTTAGGATTTGAACCTCAGGGAAAGGAACAGAAGGGAAAAGGAAAGGGAAGGGAAGAAGAAGAGAAAAGTATAAGAAAGGGGAAGGGAATAAGTAATTATATAGCAAAGGAATCAAAGGAGCCTTTCTTAAAATAAAGAGTATCTACATAAAATAAAGAGCAAACATTATCTGTAATGTGAATAAGCCTTCCCAATAAGATCAGAGGTAAAGCAAGGATATCCATTATTACCACTATTACTCAAAATTGTACTAGAAATACTAACTATAGTGAAAATACAAGAAAAAATTAATTTAAGAAATAAATATAGGCAGTGAAAAAACAGAATTATCACTCTTCGCAGATGATATTATGGCATACTTAGAGAACACTAGAGAATCAGTCAAAAAACTCGTTGAAACAATTAACAACTTCAGCAAAGTTACACAATATAAAAGAAACCCAAATAAAATTATCAACATTTCTATATTCTACCAACAAAACCCAGCAGCAGGAGGTAGAAAGAGAAATTCTATTTAAAATAACTGTAGACAAAATAAAACAAACCCAGGGATTATATGAACACAATTACAAAACACTTTTTAACAGAAATAAAGACAGATCTAAACAATTAAAGAAATATTTATTGCTCATGGGTAGGCCGAGGCAATATAATAAAAATGACAAGTCTACATAAGTTAATTTACTTATTCAGTGCCATACCAATCAAACTATCAAAGAATTATTTTACAGAGCTAGAAAAATATAATAGCAAAATTCATCTGGAAGGACAAAGTCAAGAATATCAAAGGAATGAAAGAAAAAACATGAAGGAAGGCAGCCTAAGAGTTCCAGATTTCCAACTATATTGCAAAGTGGTAATTATGAAAACAATCTGGTACTGGCTAAGTAATAGAGTGGTGGATCAGTGGAATACATTAGGCACACAATACACAGCAGAAATTACAACAGTAATCTGGAGTTTGATAAACCCAAAGATCCAAGCTTTTGGGGTAAGAACTCACCATTTGACAAAAATTGCTGACAAAACTAGACAGCAGGTTGGAAGAAACTATGTCTACACCAGCACCTCACACTGTATACCAAGATAAGGTTTAAATACATAAACGATTTAGACATACAGGCTAATATCATAAGTCAGATCTATGGATAAGGGAAGAGTTTATGACCAAACAAGAGACAAAGAAGTAAAATAGATAATTCTTATTACATGTAATTAAAAGTCTTTTGCACAAACAAAACTAATGGAATTAAAATTAAAAGGAAAACAAGAAATTGGGAAAAATTTTATGTTAAGTTTCTGTGATAAAGTTCTCATTTCTCAGATATATAGGGTACTGAGCCAAATTTAAAAAAAATAAGAGCCAATCTCTAAGTGATAAATGGTCAAAGGATATGAACAGGTAGTTTTCAGAAGAAAAAAATCAAAGCTATAAACAGTCACATGGAAAAAAATGCTCTAAATCATTACTGATTAGAGAAATGTAAATTTTAAAAAAACCTTTGATATAGCAACTAATACCTATCGATTGGCTAAAATGACAGAAAAGGAAAATGACAAATGGTAGAGGGGATGTAAAAAAAAATTGTGACACTAATGCACTATTAGTGGAGTTGTGAACTAGTCCAACCATTCTGGAGAACAATTTGGAACTACACCCAATGGGCTATCAAACTGCACATACCATTTGATCCAGCAATATCTTTAGTAGGTCTATATCCCAAAGAAGTCTACAAAAAGGGAAAAGGACTTATAAGTATAAAAATACTTAAAGCAACTCTCTATGGTGGTGAAAATTGTAAATTAAGAGGATGCTCATAAGTTGGGGAATAGCTGAACAAGTTGTGATATATGATGGTGATGGAATACTATTGTGCTCTAAGAAATGATGAGCAAGATGGTTTCAGAAAAACCTGAGAAGACTTATGTGACTGTTGCAAAGTGAAGTGAACATAACCAGAAAAAACAGTGTACACAGTAACAGCAATAGTGTAAGGATGATCAATTGTGAAAGACTTAGGTACTCTGATAAGAAAATAATCCAAGACAATTTGAAAAGACCCATAATGAAAAATGTTATTTCCCTCCAGAGAAAGAACTGATGAACTTTGACTGCAGATTGTTGCTTCTATTTAAAAAAAATCATTTTCTTTTTATTTGTCTATTTTCTTTTGCAATATGGCTAATATAGAAATATATTTTGCATGGCTTCACACATATAATTGATATCAATTTACTTGCCTTCTCAAGGAGGGGATGCGGAGGGAAGGAAGGAGAGAATTTGGAACTCAAAATTTAACGAAAAATAAAATTTTTGTACATATAATTGGAAAGTATTTAATGATATAAATGAAAATATATTACTAAAATAAACTGAGGCTCTGAGGAATTTTTTGTTTTCCCTAAGATCACCTAATGAGTTCATTGCCAAGCTAAAATTAGAGTCTAAGTCTTCTCATTCAGAGAATTGGTTGGGTATAATAGGAAGAACACTGGTTTTTGAATCACTGAACTTGAGTTCAAACATTACTACTGTTTGTTACTATCTGGGGTAGTTTGACTTTGGGTAAGTCACTTAACTTTCCTGGGCTTCCTCATCAGTTTCTTCATCTGTTTGATGAGGAGATTGGACTACTTTGCTTCCAAGATCTCTTCTAGCTTGAATCAATCTTGAATGAATCCATGAACTTTATATGATCCCAAACTGCTTTTCACTAGGTTTGGTTTAATAAATATTAGAAGAAAACTCCTGGCCAATTGCTCCTTTCTCTGCTAAAGACAAAGAAGATGGAAGAAAACAGATAAACACAAACAAACTGTTATAACCTTAAACATAGGCTAGATGCTCATCTGTTTTTAGTTGGGCTTAGGGATCCTGCCCCATGAGTCTTTGTATTTTAAGATCTAGCATTGAAAATAATAGAGGTAGTGACTAAACAGTGACAAATCAAAGTGGGAGGGGGGTTAATAACTGTCTCCATTATCTACTGTTCCCAAGCAGCATCACTCAGAGTAAATAAATGCCAAAGGAAACATTCACTAAAATGCCTTAATGCATTTGGATTGTGTTATAAAGTCAAATAACTGACTCCACACTGCAGCCTCCCTGGACTGGCCGGCTAACAATAATATTATGGCATGCTCACAAACCCATTGGCTGTTTGCCTCACAGGCATTTAATGTTCTGAAAATTATGCCCTCTGTAACATCAGAGATACTTTGGTAATCTCATCTCCAGTAGGGAGAATGGTTTCCAAATAAATTTGAGAAATCATTTTGCCCTGAAAAAAGGGGGCCTTCTGTAGAAAGGGGGAAAAATTGATTTTGGATGAGGGCATTTTTTACTTGTTTGTTTCAAATCATCAGGAGGCTGAATCTTGTGGATGCCCAGCTATGTAAAAGCAGCAGAGCATACAGATGATACGGTCAAGAGAGAAAAGATGAGGATCACACCCTTAGGAGAATTACATAGTTTCCCTACTTAAACATTTATTGTCAAATCTCTTAATACTAGCAAGCTCATCCTGGAGAAATGGGAGTGAATCTTTTTTTTTTTTAATCCTATAATGTTTTTAAGGAGTATATTACTTTTGTGGAATAGACTGCTGAGATCAAAATGACCTGAAAGCATAAACTCATTTCAGCCTTTACCATTTTATTGAAATGTGCTAAAAGGTCAATGGCAAAGTCCATCAAGCTGCCAAATTAACTCTCTTTACAAATTTCATAACTGTGAAAGAAATAGGGTACTTGGTTCTTTTTAGTGATTCTATTTAAATTGATAATTTGTGAGATGAATTATTAGAGCAAAACAATGCCCGTTTTGGGGGGTCAGTTCTACTAAGGATGTCAAATACCTCTCATTTTCTGTCTCTAGGGGCAGCTAAATGGCACAGTGGATAGGGCACAGGTCCTGGAGGCAGGAAGAGTTGAGTTCAAATCCTGCCTCAGATACTTATGAGCTGTGTGACCCTGAGAACATCACTTAACTTTTGTTTCAGTTTTTTTCATCTGCAAAATAGGGACAGCACTTTACCTCTCAGGGTTGTTGTGAAGTTCAAATGAGATATTTGTAAAGTCCTTAACACAGTGCTTGGCACATACTGGGTGCTTAATAAATGTTTGTTCCCTTCTCCATCTCCTTACCCCAAAGATTCTGCTTCTCCAAATAGTTCGTACAATTAGTTATAGGGGTTTGTGGAATTTTATGGAACTTAAAGATTAACTCAAATAGTGTTAAAGACCATGTAGTAGAAACATGTATAATCAAACATCATTTTAAGAGTTCAAAAGCAGCTTTGATATATGGATTACTTAAACTTTTACTCTGTACCTAGTGTTTCTTATTTTCAGAACAGTTGGGTATTCATTGTTGTCATTCAAACTTGATTCAGACTACTGTACTGTTACTGAGGAGATTAAAGCATTGAGTCACATAGCTACAAGAATGTCTGCAGAAGAGATGATCATGGGAGAATTCATTGTTCTGCATTCCAAGTCTCCAGTTCCTCTCATTTTACCTTTGGGAGTTACAGACAATCTGGCCGCAGAATATTCAAAAGAATTCAAAAGAACAAAAATATTTTAAAAGGCTCTATCCAAATCCAAAGTTAGTTCACAACTAGTTCAAGACCACACCCTTAGCATCATCTAATTTTTGAAACTCAAATTTCCAAAATTTTTCTTAGGTGGTTTGCAATACATTTTATAGGGTCGTATAGAGATGTATCACTGGAAGGGACTTTAGAGTCAGTAAACAAGCATTTACTAAATGTCTAATATATACCAGGCACTATGTTAAGCACTGAAGGTCATCCAGTCCAACTCTCTCTTTTAAGATCAGAGGGTCCCTCAGGAGTTAAATGACTTGTCACATGTGACACGGGTAAAAGTGGGAAGCAAATTGAGGTCTCCACACAATTATTCACCTAGAGCTGGAAGAGACTTAAAAGACCTTCTAGTCTAATCCTTTAATTTTACAGAAAAAGAAACTGAGTCCCAAAAAGGTGAAGTGACATTTCTAAATCATTCATTAAACATTCAGTGGTTTCCCATTGCCTACTTGGTGAAATATAACCTTATTCAGGCACTCAGGTACCTTTATAATTTAGCTCAGTCTAATTTTCTTCAAATGACAGTAGTATGGGGAAAAAAAAGCTAGAAAAATAGATAGATAACCACAATAGCCTGCTAGGTAGTCACCAATTTTATCCTATCTATTCCTGCTTTCATGTATTTGCATAAACTCTCCCACAGTCCTAGATGGGCTTCCTCTATATTTTTACCTCTCAAAACCTTTTTCTTAACAGTCTAGCTCACTTTCCCTCTTCAAACAAGTTAGAAATGATTGATCTCTCTGTGAATCTGTAAGCCCTCTTTGGTCATTCCTTTGCACTTATCCCAGTCTAATGTGCAACATAATTATTTATTTTCCTGCTTTATCCCTCTATAAGAATGTAAGCTCCTTGAGGGCAGTGACTATACTTATAAAAAAAAATTCTCATGTTCTCAACAATAATAATAGCAGTAACAATAGTAAATGATAGCTAATATTCATAGAATGCTTTAAGGTTTCTAAAGACCTTTAGAAATATTAACTTGTACGATCCTCACAACAACTCTGAGAAGTAGGAGCTATTAATATACTAAATTTACAGATGAGGAAATTGAGGCAGACAAAGCATAATTGATTTGCCCAAAATGAAACAGCTAGTAAATGAGTCAATCAGCCAATAAACTTTTATTTTAGCTACTACTATGTGACAAGCACTATGCTAAGCATTGAGGATGCAAAGACAGGAAAAAGACAGTCTCTGCCCTTAAAAAGCTTTGAATCTAATTGGTGAAGACAACATACAAAAGGAAGCAGAAAAGTGGTGGGAGAAAGTATTCAATGAGAGGGCATGATGGAGAAGTCCAGGAGTCCATCTGGTGGAGAATTAAGAGGGAGCTGGCTTGGGCACCCCCTTTAAGTGGAAGTTCTGGATAAAGGGTTTCTACCCTTCAAGCAGAGGGAGGAGGGAGGCGCACAATGGCAGAGAGTACTGACAGGGTCTAAGTTCACCCAGTACTGACAAGATCTTGAAGGATGAAGAGGTTCCTGGGACATGATGGGAGAAGTCCAAAGGGGTGCAGCTATATGGGAAATGAAGAGACCGGATTTGAACGTAGTTCTTTCTGACCCTAGGTCCAGTACTCTATCCATTTTGCCACCTACTGCCTCAATACCTAGTTCAGTGCCTTGTATGGGGTAGGCATCTAAAATCAGACAGCAGAGCAACAGACAAGTAATTGAAACAGGCTTTGATTTATCTATTTTTTTTTTAAATCTGAGAATTATAGACTCTAGAAATGAAAGAAAATTTAGAGTTTAGTCCAACATTCTCATTTTGTAGATAAAAATGATTTAACCCCAACTAAATGGCAAATAATAATTAATAATAGTATTTATATGGTGCTTTATCTACATTATCTCATTTGATTATAAAAAACGAACAATGAATTTTCTTGTTCCCTATACACAAAAAATACAAAACTGTAGGGTTTTTATATATGTCTTCTCACAATAAATTTTTAGCATGTTATTTGATACTCTGGAAACATAAGACATGGAGGAATAGATTATAGGAATTATTATCCCCAGCATTTATAAACAATGGCTTTAAAGCCTAATAAATGTTCAATGAATGATTATACTGTGTAAATAGCTCTCCAATTATTCAAGATAGCAGTTATTTCATCAGTATGGGCACACTTATTAATGACACAGCTGGCAAGTCCTCCACGCCTTAAATTTACAGATGATCTAGAGAGTTGCTATGGCAGAGAAAAGAAAATGTCACCTAATTTGTGACCTGGCGATGAGTGATCTCCAGATGACAGACACCTAGGCCATTGCTGGACCTGTGTTCAAAGCCTATCCAGCTTGATGGGGTGTTCTTAGAGCTTGTGCTCCGTAGGTCATGACTTTCAGAGGCCAGTCACCTCTATGCCAGAATGCACTGAAGGAAGACTTTAGTTGAGGTTAGTGGTAAATACAACTATAAATGTGTGTATGTATATACACATGTATGTATGTGTATATATACACATATACATGCATATACACACGTGTGTGGATATATCTAGTTCTTTATTTCTTATCTACTTATTCATTTCTCTTTAAAGATCCCTTGAATCAAGAACTCTTCTTGCTCAGTGACCAATAAAGAGATGCATCATCATCTCAAAAGGCACGAAAGTGCTGAGTCACACAGAACTGACAGGAAGTAGCCAAAGAGTTAGTCATCCTCAAAACACCCAAGTACTGAGCCAGTACATGTGATTAAAATTAGTAAGAGGAGCTTTGTGCATGTTCTGTTCAAGCCCTAATTGCAACTATAAAATACAAATGAAATTAAAATGGGAAGCAAGCCAGATACAAACTCAGCAATGTTGACTGGCGTAAGAGCAATCATGGACAAAATAGTAGATTGAGTAGGAGATAGGGCAGAATGGGTAAAGGTAGAAAGTTACCAGATTAGCAAGATGGGATGAATAATACAATGACCTGGTCCTGCAGGGCCTTTTGGCAGACCAACACAAACTTCTTAGTGGTTACCAGGGCCCAAGTAATTTCTTCCTTTTGCCAAGACTTGGGCTTTGTTCTCTTATTTTGTTGTCAGAAACCAAGGCAGAGTAAGAGCTGGTAAGAGTAACAGGAATGTTAGCAGATATAATGCTTCAAAGTTTAGACAGATAGATGTGCATGGATGAATAAAGTACCAAGGAGATACACAGAAGCATATTCTGTTAGAGTTGGAAGGAAATTTAAAGATCCAGTTTACTCATTGTTATTTCAAAGGAAATTGAGACCTAGAGAAATCAAGTGACTTGCCCAAGTCATATAGAGAGTCAGTGGCAGAAATGAAACTAGAATACAGAACCTATCACTCTGTGTGTGTGTGTGTGTGTGTGTGTGTGTGTGTGTGTGTGTGTAATAGTCACTCAATAAAATTTTATCAAATTCACTTGAATTGAACCCAAATCTCCTGATTGCTAGTGGGAAGATGTTGGAAGCCAGCACCTGGTAGTGGGCCCCTAACCCCGTGAAAACACCAAACCGCAAGCAGCTTGTTCCGGGACAAACTGTATCATAACATGTTTTCGTCAACAGATGTACTAACCGCAAAATGTTGCCATACCGCCCTGGAAAGTTCCGGAGGCCTATTTTTTCTTTAGCCCCTCCCCACTTTTACCCTATATAAGCTTGGAACGCTCAAAAATAAAATTAGACCTTGCCTACCATCTTTTTGGTCTCGCTCCTCCTTTCACCCATTGCTTTCAGCCAGGATCCTCCTCGACCCCCCACGTATACTGGCCCTGCAGGTTGGGGCAGGAAGAAATAGTTTTTTGTCATCAAGCTACCCATAGAGATATTCCTGTGTTTGGGTTGTATTTTTTGAAGTTCAAAAAGAAATCCATGAATCACACAGAACCACTTTCCTGGGTCTTCTCCCCTATTGTGAAAGGTTGTGATGACCTGATAAGACGTTTTCAGTGACCTGAAAGGAAATGAAGTCCAAGTTTGATAAAAGTTAAGCGGAAGAAAAAGAATAAAAAAATTTTTTTATCATAAAACCAAAGAAAAACAGTCAGCAATTAGCAAGGACTTTGCCAAGGAAGTGACAGATACTTTGCAATTTAGACTGAATAGTGTAATTGATTTTAAAAGATAAAAACATTTTAAAAATTCATTTCTAAATGTATGCAAATCCTTCAAATCTGTTATGTGTGTGCTACATAATTAGCAACCAAAGAGGATTATATCCGATATACTTGGTAGATGTAGATCCCTATTTTATCTCTGTTTCAAAACAGAGTCTGTTCCTTAAAGTGTTCTAGGTGGTACTTTTTAAAGGAAGACTCTGGTGTCTGGCCGTTAAAATTTTATGCCCATCACTATTTAGGCAGAAGTATTGGGCACTTAGAAATGTGCTAGTTGGCAATTTGTGCTTAAAAAAAAATAACAGGAATTTAAACTTCATGTTGGGTACTCAGCTCTCCCATTTTATTTCAAAGAGTGAGAGTTATGAGTTGAGTTCTCTCTTGGTAATTCTTAGTTCAGATCAGTCTGAAGATGCCTCTGAATGCCTAGGTTAACCCATAAGTGAGGTACCATTTGTCATCCACATAAGCTTTAAGACATCTTAGAAAGTGGAAGTCATATGTGCAATGTGGGAAAAGGATTGAATTCTTCCCAGAATTCATACTGGCTGGAAGAAGTGAGAAAAGGGAGGGGAAGAGGGAGAGAGAAAAAGGTCATATTCCTTTTCTGTTCTCTTCCTTAAAAGTCCTGTTTCTTCTTATTGCTTTGGCCCTTGTTCCAACCCTGTATTTTAGTAAAAGCTAGAATTGAACTGCCAAGTGGAATGCTGTTCAAGAAGGCAATTTGGAACTCATCGAAAATGCCCCCAACTGTCACCTTTGAGCAAAGTGCCTTTTTTTTTTTTGGTGTGTGTGTGTGGGAATGGAGATAGATTTGTAGGGAGACCCAAATCCTGTGGATTACCAATAAGAGGTGAAAAAGGAAACATTGAGGAAATGCTAGATCTTTTGAAGCATTAAATTAATAGGCATAGTCATTATCGTGTTGCATATAATAGCCATTCTTCAGGGATGTGTGACTCTATCAGTGAGGGTATTTCCTTCACAGATGGAAACAGCAACCTATCTAAGATGAGGTAGACCCAATTCTGGCCCAGGATTACTGAGTTGCCCCCTAATCATTCTGCCCAAAGAAAAGCCATAAATGCTAAGTACCTCCTTCTCTCTAGGATTCCACAAGTGGTTTCTGTGTTTGGTTTGGTCCAGAGTAACACAGCCAGTAGGTGCTAGGACTTGAATCCAGGATTTTCTGACTTCCAGGTCATCACTCTTTGCTTTTGGGGAATATGAAATAACAGCTATGTGATGATCACTACTTACAATGGGGGATTGGTTGCTCAGCTAGGTGGCTCAGTGGATAGAGTACTGGGCCTGGAGTCAGGAAAACCTGAGTCCATATCTAGCCTCACCCAAGTTGTGTGACCTTGGGCAAGTCACTTAAACTTGTTTGCCTCAGTTTCCTCATCTGGCAAATGAATTGGAGAAGGAAATGGCAAACCACTTCAATATATTTGCCAAGAAAACCCCAAATGGGGTCACAAAGAGTTGGATGCAACTGATATAACTGAATAATAATGACAGCGTGTATGTAAGTTTGCATACACAGATAATATCCATATAAATATGCATATACACATAGTATATGTATGCATGCACGAGGCAATATATGCACGTGTATATAATATGCATGTACATATGTGCATATATGTATAGGCTTTTCCATTTGACCATCTCCCCACTCCCTGGACCCATACCACTTCATGTCCCCCATCCCTGTAACAGAGAAAAAACATTTAAGTGAAGCCAGATGACCCAATGTCTGTCTGACATGGTATACCACATTCCATATCCATAGCATTCCTCTATCTAGAAGGTGTTCCTTATCATTTCTCTGACTAAGACTGATCATTACTAATCATCAAATTTTCAACCCTTTTTAGTATTATCATTGATCCCTTGTGTGTATCATTCTTTTGGTTATTTCTCCACTCTGCCTTATTTCATATGCCTTTTTATATTTCTCTGAATTCTTGTATTTCCTCATTCTCATTATATTCAATTGAACTTATATACCACAATTTGTTTGGCTTTTTTCCAATCAAGGGGCATCCATATTGTTTTGTTCTTTTGCTATCATAAAAAGTATTTCTCTGAATATTTTGTTATATTTAGGATTTTTCTGTCATTGGCCTCCTTGGGGTATGTATATGTCTAGTAAGTAGAATTATTGGGTTAAAGGGTATAAATAACCTAGTGATCTGGTTTCCAGAACATTTCAAATTCATGATTGTGACTATCTTTTCCATAGCTCCTCCATTATTGGCTTACAATAGTTTGTCATCTTTGCTAATTTGACAGGTATGAGGCGAAACCTAGAAGTTATTTTAATTTGCACTTTCCCTTATCACTATTAATTTAGAGCAACTTTTTTTTCTGTGTTTTAACCATTGTATTTCTTCTTCTGAAAGCTATTTATATTTTTTGGCTACTTATCCCTGGGGTATATCTCCTGGTCTTACCTGTCTCTTTCTCTCCACATATATGTGTGTATAATGTATATATATGCATATATACATATGTTCCTGTATATATTGTTTATAAATTTTATCAGTTATTTAATTAATATGTTTTTCATTCAATGTTTTCTTTAGTCTTGCTATTTTTTATGATATGACTTTTTATTCAGGTCAAGTACACTTTTAGTTAGAGCTTACTGTGGTATCTGATGTGAGGTACTGGTCTAAAAGTAATTTTTGCCAAATTATATTAGGTTGCGTAAGGTTGGAGGGCATTCAGAGAAGGACAACCAGGATGATGAAATACCTTGAGTCCATGATATTTGAGAATCAGTTAAAAGAACTGAGCATGTTTAGCCTGGAGAAGAGAAGATTGGGGTCAGGGGGAAGATTATGATAGCATTCTTTAATTATTTGAGGGGATTTCATGTGGTTGATGGATTAAATACCTTTTGTTTGGCTCCAGAAGGCAGAACCAGGAGTAACGAGTCATCTAAGTTGCAAAGAGGCAAATTTAAGTTTGAGGTCAAGGAAAACTTCCCAACAATAAAAGGCATCCAAACTGCCAGGGGTGGTGGGTTTTCCCTATTCAGATGGATTCAAGCAGGGTCTGAACAACTACTTACACGCTCCTGTATATGCTGAGTGTATTCCTGGACTAAATCGTTGCTGAGGTACCTTCTTGCTCTAAAATTGGAGATTCTGTGTTTTGACACTGTATTTTAAAAAAATAGAATATTTCAGAGGACAAGAATAGATAAGAATGACTCTGAAGTAGACTAATATTTGATAAACTCAATAAAGCAAACTATATACAAGAGCTTATAAATAGTTGTTCAGACTCTACTTGAATACATCTGAATAGGGAAAACCCACCACCCCTGGCAGTTTGGATGCCTTTTATTGTTGGGAAGTTTTTCTTGACCTCAAACTTAAATTTGCCTCTTTGCAGCTTGGATGACTCATGACTCCTGGTTCTGCCTTCTGGAGCCAAACAAAAGGTGTCTAATCCATCAACCACATGACATCCCCTCAAATAATTAAAGAAAGCTATCATAATCTTCCCCCTGACTCCAATCTTCTCTTCTCCAGGCTAAACATGCTCAGTTCTTTTAACTGATTCTCAAATATCATGGACTCAAGGTATTTCATCATCCTGGTTGTCCTTCTCTGAATGCCCTCCAATCTTATCGATTTCTTTTTCAAACTGTGTTGCTCAGAACTGAGCATAACACTGCAGATCAAATCTGATGAGTGCGGACTGCAGTATGATTATGAACTTTTTATTCCTGGAAACTACCTTCTTTATAATACAGTCCAAGATGGTATTATCTATTAGTTGGCTGCTACATCACACTTTGGCCTCATAAGGTGTTCTTTGATTCCTTTCACCTTCTCCTTCAGAAAGCATACCAACCTACACAGTCACTTGACTGTGGCAGAAATGCAGACATTGCATACTCAGTGCAAGTCACTGCAAATTTCTTCCATTCTCCCATTAACTTAATAGTTAATATTTTCAGCTTTGTTTCTTGAAACTACTTGTGGACATTTACATCTCAACCCTAACACCTGATTCAAACTTTGATAGCTAATCATCACTTCTTAATAACTTGACAACTTCATTAAAATTATTTACCTTTGTTGCAATTCCATAGCCAGTCATATCTGTGTTCTTTTCAGCCTTTCATCAATCTCCTGTTTCCCTGTTTTCTTCTTACAAAACCATTCAGTCAATTTGTTTACATCACTATTTTTTTCAGTTCTCTTTTTCCCCACACTTACTTTTCTTTGGTTTGACAACTATTTTTTTTCTTCTCAAGTCTACTTTTTCAGCTTCTATTCCCTAATTCTCCTCAATCATTTTATATCCTCCTTAATTTTCTTTGGGTCAACTCCTCTTAAAACTCAGAAGGATAGTCTGAACTAGTATCTGGGCCTAGAGATTATCCTTCAAAGTTTCCTCAATTTCTCCCAAATTTGCTGGATTTTTCCTTCACTCCTTCTCTACCTCTGACCCACTAATCCAAATCCCTCCAAGCTACATATTTTCTTTTCCTTTTTATTCTGCTTATGTCCCACTCCTTCCACAACTTTCTACAATGAAAGACAGAAGTAATTTTGTGGGTTACCTCTTTAAGATATAGGTTGAGATCTTGTTAAGCTATGACCCTTTCGTGCCTGATTTTTTTTTTTAAGGCTTCACCTTGACAGTCTAGACATTTTATCTCTTCAAATCAACTCTGTTAGCATAGGGCTGGGGATTAGAACGCTGAATTCATTAGTATGGGGAACAACCTCTACCAATGTAGGACATCTTTGCAATTTTCAGTTCTATGAAGTTGTTTAGAGCACTTAGAGGTTGTGATTTGTGCAGAATGACACAGTATAAATCAGAGCCAGGACTTGAATCCAAGTTTTCCTGCCTTTGAGGTCAATTTTCTGTCTACCAAACCATCCTGCCTTCCTTGTTATAATAGATAATTTATTTTCTAGAGTTTTCTAAGTAAATCATCATATCTACAAAGAGGTTTTTTTTTTCTTCTTTTTGCTGAGGTCTGTACCATTAACTTCTCGCCGTCGTGCACTTGCTAACATTTCAAGAATTATATAAAATGATAAGTGTGGAAAGGAGGCACCCTTGCTTTATGCCTTCACTTAGTGTACTCTGTTTGTAGTAAAGAAGGTCCTTTCAACCCATGTGCTTTTTAGGGTTTTTAACCTGAATATGGAATTTCATCAAAGCCTTTTTCTGTGTATTTCTACATTCTATTTTATCATGCATTTTGTAGTTTATGTGGTTATTTTCCTATTTTTTTAAACAATTTTTATGTATATACACATACATATATGCACATAAGGACAATGTTTTAGATATATTGTTACAGCCTCATTTGAAATATTTTTCTTGATTTTTGTATTAATTTCATTATTGAGAATATTTTCTAATTTATTTTCAATGTTTTATCCCTTCTGGCTTAAGTAGCAGAATCATATTTGTCTCATAAAAGGAATTTGGTAGAGTGTCATGCTTTTTTAATTATTAAGACTACTTTTTAAAAATACAGGTATTAATTGCTCTGTGTATATTTGATATAATACATTGGTAAATCCATTTGAGCCAAGGTTCCACCTGCCTACCCCTATTTAATATCACATGTACAGCTTGCTTGTTTTCATTTATCTTTCTGATATTTGAGTTGATTAAAATCTCTATTTCTTTTTTTTATTACCTCAGGTATTTTGTGTTTTGGTACTGATCATTTTTTTCCTTTAAATTCTCAGTTTCCAAGGCATATAATTGCCCACAGTATTTCTTATAATCTTCTTATTCCTGTTCATTATGAATTATTATTGCTAACATTTTTATTTTTATAATTTTCTTTTGTCTTTTAAAAATTTAGATTCATGAGCTGATTTTGTTAGTTAAAAAATAGCTTTTGATTCTGTATATACTTCTACAAGACTTTTTCCCAACTTGCTGTATTTCTATTGGGACTTTTAAGCTTTTTCTATTTTATTTTGGGGAGACTTAGTCTTTTGATTTTCTTAATTTAACAAAAATACATGATAAATTCATTTATCTTTTCTTTTTATATTTGTGAATATGTCTTCAGAGTTGTGATTGTTTCTCTGAAGATTTCTTTAATTGCACAGCAAATTATTTGTAATGTTGTCCCATTACTGTATTTTTTCTTTATGCAGTTAATTAGTGCTATCAGTAAAGGCTGGGTTAAGTATTTCTGTCATGAGTTTTTGTGACCTAGAACATGAGTGATGTTTGTAAAGGTACCACTGATGTTGAGAAATGTGTGTATTCTTTAATGTTCCTATTTTGAAGATGTAAGAAGACTAAAATTTTAATCTTTCTAAAAATTTGTATCTATGCTTTCTTTTTTATTTTCAGCTTTCCATTAGTTTTATTTAGCACTAATAATAAATATTATAGTCTCTTAACATGATTATGTTGCTGTCTATCTCTTGTAATTTGATTAGCTCTTCTTTTATGAATTTAGATACTTTCATTGTGCTTAATGTACATAAGGCCTTGTGCTAGGCACTTTGTGGGATGCAAAGAAGAAAAGTAATATTGTCCCTGCCCTCTGTCTTCCTACATTGGTGAGGGGAGTGGGGATAGGAAATATGTATGAACTGGCAGAGAAAAGGAGATAGAAGAATGTTTTGAAGAAGGAATAGACTTAGGGATCTACTTTAATAGATAGAGTTCAGCCCCAGTGAATTAGACACCAGGTCCTAGGACTCTGACGGGAAGAAGTCAGTAATGCTTACATACAACATGATCTTCCTTCAGTAGCACATTAGCATCTGGAAATAGATCTTTAGCTACTACATTACTTCAACACTTACCTTGTTCTCCTGAGTGGAAGGTGAGGGATTATAGACTGATCCTTTGGGTTTTTCCCTCTATCCCTGTCTTGATTTTCTAGTACTCTAAAATGACTCTGGCATGTTAAAAACATGGGTAGCTTTGGGAATAGAGAGTGTATGTGTGTGTGTGTGTGTGTGTGTGTGTGTGTGTGTGTGTGTGTGTGTGTGTGTATGATGTATGAGATAATAACTCGAATGCCTTTAGCAGGCAACGAAAGCCTCTTAACTTAGAGATGAATTTTAAAGTACAGCTATCCCCAGAAGTAAACGTATTAACCTCAAACTCATTTACACTAATGTGTGATAAGAAGTATGAAGAGGAAAGGAAGGGAAAGGCTAGAAATATGGCCTATACAAACCTGGGACAGGGAGCAAAGGGACTAGTAGGTAGCAGACTGTGCCAAATTTTGCATTTTCCTTATTACCTAACTTCAGCTGCCTGGTCTTGTGGCCTTTGAAGGAATGTGCTTGCATGGTAACAGAAAGACTACTCAGGTTAGTATAAAGCAACAGTCTAGTTGAAGTTAAGGACTGGGGCCTTCCTGGGAAGCCATGGCCTGACCACAAGAGGTGTGTTATCAGCGAGCTGGACAGTGGGGAAAATTAGTCCCACTTTATCTTAACCCATCATAGCCAATCAAGCCAATAGAGGTTATTTAGAACACAATCATGCACCACCTTCACATGTTATCTTCCTCCCTCTGGCATCCTATGGTTGTACTCAGCTTTGGCCCCTCAGGATGGTTATAACATAACATAACATAACATAACATAACATAACATAACATAACATAACATAACATAACATAAACATAACATAACATAACATAACATAAGATAACATAACATACGGTAACGTAACGTAACGTAACGTAAGGTAACATAACGTATCGTAACGTAACATGATATAACATAACATAATATAACATAACATACCATAACATTTCCTAATTGATAAATGGCTAAAGAATATGAACAATTTTCAGACAAAGAAATCAAACCTATCTATAGTTATAGCAAAAAATGCTCTAAATCTCTATTGATTAGAGAAATGCAAATTAAATCAAATCTGAGGTATCACCTCATACCTATCAGATTGGCTAATATAACAGGAAATGAAAATGATAAATGTTGGAGAGGAGGTAGGAAAAGTAGGACACATTCTATTGGTGGAGTTGTGAATTGATCCAACCATTCTGGAGAGCAATTTGGAACTATGCCCAAAGAGCTATTAAAAACAGATCCAGCAATATCACTACTAGGTCTGTATCTCTAAGAGATTTTTTTAGAAAGGGAAAAGAACCTATTTGTACAAAAATATTTATAGCAGCTCTTTTTGTAGTGGCTAAGAATTGGAAATTGAGGGGATGCCCATTAACTGCGAGTGGCTGAACAAGTTGTGATATATGATTATAATGGAATATTATTGTGCTATAAGAAATGAGGAGCAGGATGATTTCATAAAAACCTGGAAAGACTTACATGAACTGACACAGAGTGAAGTGGGCAGAACCAGGAGAATACTGTACACAGTCACAGCAATATTATATGATGAACAACTGTGAATAACAGCTATTCTCAGCAATACTCAAGACAATCACAAAAGACTCATGATGAAAAATGCTATCCACCTCCAGAGAAAGAACTGATGGTATCTGGATACAGATTGAAGCATACTATTTTTCACTTTCTTTCTCTCTGTTGTTGTTGTTGTTGTTGTTGTTATTGTTGTCGTTGTTTGACTTTTCTCCCACAAAATGACTAATAAGGAAATGTTTTGCATGATTGCATGGGTATAACCTATATCAGATTGGTTACCATCTCAGGAAGGGGAAAGAGGAGGAAGGGAGGGAGGGATAGAATTTGGAACTAAAAACTTTAAAAAGTTAATTGTTTTTATGAAAATAAAATATTAAAATAAAAATAAACAATCCAGCATGACATTCTCACTATGAAGAGGCTAATTAGAGTAGTGCCATGCATGACACACAATAAACACTTATAGAATATATGAATGAATAAATATGAAAGCAGAAGCTGATACATACATACGTATATGTTATGTATTTGGCTGGAAAAAATTAAAAAAATATGGATTGTAATGAGCAACTATTGTCTTTCCCCTAAAACTCACTTCTCCTAAGAACTTTCCTATTTTTTATCAAGTTTACTTAGTCCTGCTGTCAGCCTCCCAAGTTCTCAACCTCCTTCTTATCCTTGACTCTTCACTGACCTAAAACTGCGTTTTCCAAAGTTGTTAATGACATCCTAATTGCCAAATCTTGTGGCCTTTTCTCAATATTTATCCTTGGTCTCTCTCCAAAATTTTTCAGTATTGAAAGCCTTCTCCCCTTTCTTCTCCTGGCCGCTGAAAGTGATCTCCCTTTTGCCAACATCTGCATGCTTAAGAAATTTGGAAACAATTCCCTAAACTGCTTAAAATCTTTCAAATGAAGAATTTCAGTGAATTTTGAACTAATTTGTCAAAGATATAAAACAGCAATGGCTTCAGTAGCTTACAAGAACAATTGATTGAAATAAGGGAAGATTGAAATTTACTAGCCTAATTTCAACAAAATCTTTTGCATAATTGGTGGATGGGATTGAAAAATAAGTATCATGATTAAGTAAGTGCACTCAGTGATGCACTATTTCTATTTGGATTTATACATCTTTCTGAGGTATCTTTTTTCCAGCTATAACAGCCATTAAAAATTAAGTTTAGAAATCCACTAAACTTAGAACCAGACATCTGAATGGCTGCATCCCAAAATGTTCAATCAAGGTTATTTTTTAAATGTAGTATATTTAATCATCATCATTCTCACTAAAATATCGTTGCTAATAATATTTTAGTGATAAAAAATAGTTTTATACCATCAACAAATAAAACATTATTTTCAAAATGTTATTTCATCTTCATTTCATTCTTTTGAATTTTCTGTTTTTGTGTAACATAACATTCATACATAATATACATAAAAATCATTAGTATAGTGAGGCATTCTATATTTTCAAATTAATAGATATAAATACATTGGAGGTTCATGCACAAAATTTTAGTTCTAATAGGTGTGTGCAATACAAAAAGTTTGGAGGTCAGGGGTTTAAGCTATCATCTTTCTATCATCTTTCCTCCTTTAATTCAACAAATATTTGAGTACACTACGTTTATGGCATATCATGCATGTTTACTGAGGAGAACATTACTAGAAGAAAGATATGATCTGTGTCCTCAAGGAGCTTCTTCCTTCCTCCTCCACTTTGCTTGCTCACAGCTTTCTTAGAGAAAAAGCATAGTTATGTACAACCCGATTGGCTTGGGAGAGAGGGCAAGGCAAGGTGGGAAGCAAGGACTCTGATTTATAAATCTGTGCAACCATCTGCGTACTCTGAAGGCTCCTGATTGTCTTTGAGCTGTATGTAATGTAAATCATCTAGAGGAACTAAGAAAACCAGAGTTGAAAGCTCATTCCTTCTCTGCAGATAATTTACTTGTGGTTAATGGAGAGCTGACTTGAATGATATTATTCATTTAAAAGAGATGCATACCTTTTACTTAAAATAAATGTCACAGTTTGGTTGTTTCCGTTTTCCTATTCTTTTTAAATCCTTTCACAGTCTGGCAAGATCTTCCCTGGGATAATACCTTACGTATTATCCAGAAGATAATATCTACAACTCTCCCTATCTTTGTGTCATCTGTGAGTTTTGACACAGTGCATATCAAACACGTTTCTAAGTCACTAATATAAATGTTAAGTAGAGGTAGCTCCAGGGAATCTCACTTGTCATTTTCACTCAGAAGGATCCATTATAATTTATGATTATGCAGTTATCTACGCATTCCACAGGTTCACTATTTTAATTTCTCACTATTTAATTTCTCCTTTGGAAGTTTTTTTTTTAATGAATATTTGCCTAAAATTGATATAGCTTAACTAGCTAGCTAACTAAAGCATTTATTAAGCACTTACTATATGTCATGTACTATGCTAAGTGCTGCAGATGCAATTACAACCAAAAAGGTGGTCCCTGCCCTCAGGGAGCTTACATTCTAATGAAGGAAAGCCACACATCTAGGGGAAGTAGGAAGGGCAGGGAAGGGCACAATGCCTTCCTGGGGCATGGTACAGAGGTTCCAGGGAAGTGATTACTATAAATATCTAATTTATTTACTTTTTCTAGTTGGTTGAGGTATTTTCTTTTATCAGATTCATCCTTACACCTTCTTAGCAACATTTTTCTTATCAGTGCTACATAATTCCTTTAATAATAATTGACTGTCATCCCCAATATGAGAAAGGTTAATTTAATTGTAAGGTTGAAACCTCTGTTCTCTTAATTAATTTAAATTATTTTCAAATAGCTCTTTTAAAAATCTTGGACCCACTATTTTAATATTTGACCTAGACAATAATACTGATTAAGGCTTTATGCTTAGTTCTTTTACTAGCCTTGTTGAATTTCAACCTTAGATATAATGATGCAGACTACAAAATCAGACTTGCCTTGATTATACAGTGTTAATCCAGATTAGGGCTGCCAGAAGGCTCTAGGCAATGCATCTTTTCATTTTGCTGGTTAGTCAGGAACTACTGTGTCAACAACATCTGGCATTGTCTGGCTTTCATTCCCTTTGGAACTGGGAACTCACATTCTCCTTGGCTTTTCCATCTCATATTTTACAGGGTCTTATTCTACCAAATACATGTGGGTTTTTTAAAATACAGTGAGGATAACAGGATTATTTTACTTTGTTTTCAATAGAATTAGTACGCAAGATGTAGCAAATATTTCACATTACGCAAATAAGAACTTACAGCGCGCATGACATGCAATTTTCAAAAGATTGTTATTGAAAGCTGCATTCCTACTTTTTCTATATTTATTTTTGTGATGATTATCTTATTCCTACATTCATAATAACCATCATAAATACAAAATTGTGCCATTATCTACATACATGTCATTACTTTTTAATAAATACAAGCTTTTCAAGTAATTATCCCTACAATGAACCATTAACATTCTAAAGTAGCTCAGTAATGACTATGAATGTCTTTTGTTGCTTTTAAAGTTTTTCTTACATTTAATATCCACTTCTTGCTCCTGTTACATAACCACCTCTTTTGTGAAATAAACTACTACAATGTGAAAACAAACAAAATACATTGAAAGAAAAACAATATCCCATTTGGAATTAAATTGAACTTCAAAATTGTGACAACACCCAGAGAATAGAGTCTATTAAAGTTGGTGGTTTCTAACATTCAAAATAGTGAAAAAGGAGCCTATTCTCCTACCTTCTACTCTCCAAAAAGTAGTTCATTTAAGAAAAACAAAACAAAAAAAAAATCAAGACTCATTGCTAGCATGCTAGAATTTAAAACAGAAGTGTCAAGATTGGCTTCCCCTCCCCTCCTGTTCCTCTTCTTAGATTTAGGGACAAGTCCTTCATACAAATAACAAGCAGCTCCAGTTTCTTTTTGGAACCCTTCCACTCTTCTGTCAGGATTCTTTCCCTCCCTTACTCCCCTAACCTTCTGACACACCCAATCCTTTGTTCCTTTCCTCTTCTGTTAACTAGTGTTCATAATGACTGAGGTAATAATAGAATCTCAGTATTCTGCCTTGGTCAGACCATATCTTTGCTACTCTGTTTAGTTCTGGGTACCACATTTCAGAGGAAACATTGATGAGCAGGAGCATATTTGGGGAAGGGCATCCAAGATGCTGAAGGGATGCAAAATCATCTCTTATAAGGATTGTTTGAAGGAACTAGAAATGTTTTGCACAGAGAAGACTTAGGGAAGACATAATAACTGTTTTTAAATATTTTAAGAATTGTTACATTAGAAAAGGATTTGATATTATGTGTAGTTCAAGAATTTGGAGAACATTGCAGAGAGGCACATTTTAAGAGACCCTGATTAACAATTGGAGCTGCCCACAAATGGCATTAGCTGACTCATGAGAAAGTGAATTCTCTATCACTGGAGGTGTTTAAGCAGAGGCTGAGAAACAATTTCTGGGAATATTGTAGAGAAAATTCATGCATGAGATAGAGAGTTGGGATAGATCAATCAATCAAAAGATCCCTAAGGCCACTTCATACCTAGACTTGATGACAAGTCATATGTTCAATGATAAGAGTTAATGTGCAATCCTTCCAAGGAATATTTTATATTTTAATAGACTATTCAAGACCTATTGCTTCCAAACTCAAAGAAATGAAGAAATAATGGTAGAATGAAAGGGAATGCAGCTGATATTTGGGGGGAAGTGACTCTGGCCACCTCAAATCTGGGATTCCTTAGCCAAAAATAGCATAATCTAGATCAAATATTTGGTTTTTGTGTCTTCAAAATAAAATGAAACATTTGAATCATTAAATTCTGAGTTAAATTATAATTCTATAGTAATTTTCATGCAAGTTTTTTTAAAAAAAATCAGATACTAAAAATTTCATTTGCCCAGAACTGTGCTAAATTCTGAAATATAAATAAAGAAGAAAAGTTATACTTGCCCTCAAGGAACTTTCATTATAATGGGGAAGATACTTAAAGGAGCTGGTGGACAGAGAAAGGTGTTTGGGTAGGGAAAATCATAGTGATGGGCAAAGAGAATTTAAGGAACACTTAAGATAGCTCCATTCCAGAAGCTCCATTTGGCCAAAGCTGATAACAAGAAGATGGG
Source organism: Phascolarctos cinereus (assembly GCF_003287225.1). Taxonomy (NCBI): domain Eukaryota; kingdom Metazoa; phylum Chordata; class Mammalia; order Diprotodontia; family Phascolarctidae; genus Phascolarctos; species Phascolarctos cinereus. Next base: position 13,634,303 of record NW_027556098.1, read on the forward strand.
GTGGGTGCAGGGAGTTTGAATGACTGGAAAATATAGGTAGCAACTTCTTATGACATAGTACACAAGTCCTAAGAAGTTGCTTGAGGCACAGTGAAGTGAAATGAGATGTCCAGGATCACATTCACTAAGAAATTTCAGGAACTTCATTTGAATACTGTTCTGCTTAACTCAGGCCATTATTTTCTCCACTAAGCTGCACTCTCATGTGCCTAGATACACTAATGGTTTTTTAAAAAGACATTACTTCAAATGAACCATTACACTGGATCTACCTGAAAGTATACTACTGGTAAGTAGTATTAATTATATTTGAATTAATGTTGTTTTGTGCCTTTCCCAATATGAGATCACTCAATCTTCTAACAATCCTTCTATGACAAAACAGTAAAATTCCTTAAGCCTGTAAGCAGCTCTCCATGTACTTTTTAGAATGTGAAGAAAGGACAAATGCTTATAAAAATTCACAGTGCAAAATCATTAATAAACAATGAAAATATAAGTGCAGCAGAGATGTCCAGCAAATTCAATTATGCTAAAGATATTTTAGTTAGAAAGAACCTAAGGATCAGTTCTACTTTTTACTTTAAGCTGTCATTTGTTTTTCTTTTGAGACTTTTTTTTTTCTCTGTAAGTGATATCCTTATTTAAGTAATGTTCAAGGGCTGGCTATAATAACTAGAAGTCAGAAAGCAATGAATTGCTTTACTACATTGGTATTTCGATAGTCATTTAAACAGTTAATGAAAATTCAAACCATGGGGCTTCAGCCTCTCATTCTGGAGACATGAGAAAATAATAGCGTCTTATTTGATCTTAGAAATTGTGCAATTACTTTAGTCTCATCTGTTTTTCTGGAGAGATTTAAGAGCCATACTATGAAGTTTCATGAGTATGGGCTGTATTACCTCTCAGGGTTTCTTCTTACTCTCTGATTCCTTAATTTTCAAATAGTCTTTGTTGGTAACCTTTAACACACACACACACACACACACACACACACACACACCACACCCCACACACACACACCCCCCACACACACACACACCCAATCCTTGAATTCTGCAACTTCTTGAATTCATGCCTCACTGCCTGAAGGAAAATGGTACTTAGACCTATATTTTCTCTCTTGAAGGATAGATAATGAATCTTTATGAGGCATATATTATGTGCTCTACACAGCAGTAAGTTTCCACTCAAATTAGGGTTGTGAAGGCTTAGGAAAATAGCTTGGTGAAGGGACTTTATAAAAAATAATTAAGCTTATGAGCTGGAGATGAGCCCAAATAAAATCACTGTAGTCTCTCCATTTCTGTAGTACTCAACTATTTGACAATGAAGCTTTAGGCACTCCCATAGTTTTTAAAATTCAAATCGCAGATTGTACTCCCCGAAATGTAATTTATGTCAAAGAATCCCAATATAATGATCTTGTTCAGGACACTGACTTCTTATTCTGTATTAATTCAGCTGTCTACCTAACTATTCATACCTCTATAGTAGGTCAGAACCTTTGTCAAGAACACTACTCCAAAGCCAGAATAAAAAGAAAAATACCCTCATTCACTGTAATAAGCCTTTCTGAATTTGAGCCTTTGGGGAAGACAAGTAATTTATTTAGAAATTTGTGAAGGATAATCTAAAAAAAACTGGCCCCAAGTGTCTCTTCTAAGTATCATTTTGAGGGTTACAATGTCCACACTGGACCCATAAAGGAGAGAGCTTTCTCTCAGTTACCTATGGTAAGTAGAAGATAGCCAATAGACATAGTAGGCATTTCTCTGACAATCCCAGGATAGTGAAAAAAAAAAAGAACATTTCCTGGATAGCCAATGCAGTGAATATGATTGTCATGTGCTATCTTGACAACTAGCTCTTGCCTTGGGAGGGGCTTGGGTGTATGTACTATAACTGCTGTAGCCTCTGTGGAATCGCATGGGATTCTTTTAGATGTGCTGTATTATAGGAACTCCAGCCTTGAAAATGAACAGGGATTCTTTTATTCATTCCACAAATATTTACTGAGTCCCTACCACGTGTGTGAAAAGGTGCTGAGGTAAGTAAAAGAGGGAGATACAAGAGAATAAAAACCAAGGTTCCAACCCGGGAGGAGCTTACAATGATCAAATCTTTGTCACAAGGTAAGGATTGGAAAATGTTGTAGTCAGTTTGATAATTAAGTCCTAGAAATTAATTCTATTCCACTCCAAAACAGTAGGACTTGTGAAAATCAGTGAGTGAATCACAAAATAAGTGGACCACAAAGATATCAGCATGTTAACAAACTTTTATTATAACTATATTATAATATTATACTTCAATAATTTTGTCCTGTTTCCTTTTAAATTATAATATTTTAAAACCATTGGGCTAACAAGTATGTGATTTAGTAGGATTCTATAGAAAGCAAATATTTAAGCAAATAATCCTTTCAACAAACCCCTCTGAGAATCAGTCTCAATCCTCATGGGATGTGAATGAATTCTAGGGCCATGTAACCTCTACTCAAGCTATCTCAGCCAATGTGATCCTGGAACAGTTAATTCATTTCACATGGGTGAACAGCTGACTTCCCAAGAGTAATTTGCTTTATTGTAGGATTATGCACAGAAATAATGAGAGTCACTTATGGTATTTATTACCCAATAGAGAACAATGGCAATTCTCACTGGAGAGAAGTTTAGACATACAAGAAAAACAGTAATGACATTTTACAGGAATCTACTTTTATATTCTTATCCAAATTCTTGTCCTTAAAGAATCCTGTCTGTAGCACAACTTATAAACTTCAGCTTTATAAATTGTAAGAAGTGATTTCCCTCTTCTTAAATCTCTTATACTTGGGATCTTTATTTGGATTATTTGGGCATTTCTTGTGCATTTATCATGTCATAACTTGTGTTATATTTGTTGGTATATTTGTCTTATACCTACAAATTGACTGTAGTTCTGTGAGTGCACAGGCTGTTTTGTTCATTTATATGCCTAGCATGGTGATCTACACACAGTACACGATTAACAGATGTTTATTCATTGAACTCAAATGGTTTTCTCCAATTTAGATGAATTCTTATCTTGGGGTATTTGGACTTAGGTGTTCTTCTTCCTTCTTTCCTTCCTTAATGAAGAAACATTTGGATGATAGAGTGTTTTCTATAGTACATTATCCACAAAAGGGCTTAGAAAAACAGAATGCTCAAACTGGAATTGAGTGTAGTGATAATATAGTCAGTCCAATTCCTTCATTTTAGAGAGGAGGAAATTGAGATCTGGCAAGAACAAGAGAGTTGCCAACTAGTCATTGGAAAAGCCATGATTCAGATTCAAAGGTCATTTGACTTTAAGTCCAGAACCCTTACATGATGCCATGTTAAATATTTGTTGATTGAGATCCTGAGTAAGGATGGTCAGGGAAAGGCATTGGGTACATCTCTAGCAATATCTTTTTTTTTTTTAGCATTTCATTATTTATTTTGAATCAGTTAATGTGATTAATTATATTAAAATTCCTGAAAATGAGTTGGATATATTATAAAGCAAATTGCAAAATTTCAAATAAAGCATTGTGGAACCAGCAGATTTTTTTTTCATGTTCCCAGTGGGTGTAAATATAAATCTCTATTATTAGGGAAGCTGCTTGTGTTATTAGCATGTTTGAAAAACAAATAATATTTATTGATGCTTCTTATTTCCCATTGGTATTGAATGCCCCAATTTATATTTTGCCAACTTTAAAACTCAATATTACCCTAATTTCTAATGTCTATGTTCTGAGAATTCTTCACTTTGAGAAAAGTGGAATATATGTATTTAATGTAATTTGAATATAGCATATGTATATGTATGCTAACATGTATCACTACATACAGTTGTAAAAACTATAATTTCTTTACTATTATAGAATATATATCTTTTAATACCAGCATATTAATAAATATCACAAGTTCTATTTTTGTATAGTCTTTAACATTTTCCAAAGATTTCCATTTATGTTAATAATTTTGTAGGTGACAGATATAATGTGTTCTAATACTATGAATTCTAGAATTACTGTCAGTAATAATAAAGTTGTAGGAAAAAGTAGAAGGAAATGCATTAGCAAAGCATTATGGCCTCATTACTTAAGTGGAAACACACCTGGTCTGCCTTGGTAAAACATGAGGTCACGTATTTTCAGGAAAATAAAAACCAAATGATGTGTAAACATTATTAAAATTCGAGACTTATGGAAACATAAACATTCGTTGGACTGGCTGTATTTTGGAGGAGGGCATTCAAAACTCTCTATAGTTAAAATGTATTAGATTAATAAGACAATTATCTTGGTAATTCCTAGTTCTTTTATAGCTTACATAATATAGCAATTCTTTAAAATAAGGGCTATATTTTCCCATAGGTTACCATAACATTGGTGGGAGTGGGAACATTCCTAGAGAATGTTATCACAAAAAAATACCTAACTGGGCTGGAGTTTTGTCCCTACTAGAGCACCTTTCTATCTGTGATATAATATGATATAATGTAATATAATATAATATAATAATACTGCTGTTTAATTCCATGTATAACTACAGAAAGACCTCCTGGTCTGGTGATGTCATTTGACTGTGAGTGGCTATCTTCACATTCTTTTTTATTTTGGCTAGGCAAAGGAGTTAAGTAATTTACCCAGGGTGACACAGCTAGTAAGTGTCAAGTGTCTGAGGCTGGATTTGAACTCAGGTCCTCCTGACTCCAGGGCTGGTGCTCTATTCACTGTGCCACCTAGCTGTCCCTCTATCTTCACTTCTGCATACTGCTGGAGTCCTTGGCTGATACTTTCTATCTGTTGTGATGCCTTTTGCTGGCGACTCCACTAAGCTTTAAGCTGTCTATGGGGTCTCCACTGGTGTCTGCTGTTACTGTCATCTACTAATTGCCTACTAAATTGTAGCTGCTATATAACCTTTTCCTCCATTTAAGAAGAGTCTTTCTGACTCTTTAGTTTTATGCCTATTTCAGGTCTTTTGTGATTCAGACCGACCACCACAACTACCACTTCCTTAAATATTATCTACTCTGAGACAGAATGGAACAATTTCTTTCCATTTCTATCACCTACAAAGTCAGTGCTTCAGTTTGAGCAAATCAATTCAGAAATTTTACTTAGTAAGATGAGGGCGGGTTAGCAACATTTCTGTCCTACATTTTGGCCCAAATAAAATTGCTATGAGAGAATACTTCATATGATATTTGTACATTTGTCCCACCCCAGTTAAGTTATCAGAGGCAGCTAGGTGGCACAGTGCCTAACTTCAAATCTAGAACTAGAAAGGACTTCAAGGCCATCAGAGAAGAAGTTGGTAGCATAGAGGACAGAACACTGGACCTGGAGTCAGGAAGGTCTGAATTAAAATATAGCCTCAGATACTCACTAGCTGTGTGACCCTGGGCAAGTCACTTAAGCTCTGTTTGCCTCAATTTCCTCATCTCTAAAATGGGGATAATCATGGCACCTACCTTCCAGGGGCGTTGTGAGGATCAAATGAAATCACTAAGCATGTTGCCTGGCACATGGTAGGTGCTTATTTCCCTCCTCCTTCCCCTTGCCTAATCCAAAAGCAGAGTTTGTTGTCATGTCTATCTCTATAACCCTGGCATTTAGCATGATGCCTCACACATAGTAGGTACCTCATAAACGATGGTTGAATTGACTTGAATTATAAGGAGCAGAGCTATATTCAAATCCAGGCATTTGCTAGTACCCTTTCCAATATACTACTCTTTTGTTGTTGAGCCTGAATTATCCAAATAATTTACAATAATTTTATACTTATTGGCTTTGGTTACCAGTTCAGAGTTTTCATGATTCATCTTTCTAAGAGGTTGGGTTAAAGGCAATTTTCAAGGTACAGCAGTTGAACAAAGATGGTACAGTTATTGAGGTGGGACAGCGGGTTGTGGTGCAGCCAAGCTTATTTGCTCTAGTCTTTTCTAACCATCTGCCTTCTGCAACTGAATTACTTTACTTGGAATGAATGCCAATAGAATTCAATGGAAGATAAATTGTAATGGTCTATGGAGGGTTTGAGTCAGAAGGAATCATTCAGTCATTCATATATGATAGCTTTCTTAAAAATGTGTACTGAGCAATGCTCCTTTTAGTGTGGGTAGACTAATAGTATTTGGCCCAGCTCATTGTAAAGGGTGATTGCCATACTAGAATAAGTAGCAGATAGAGTACTTGGTCTAGAGTCAGGAAGACCTGAATTCAGATGTGACCCTAGACACTTACTAGCTGGTAACTCTGAGCAAGTCACTTAACTCCTGTTTGCCTCAGATTCTTTTTTTGTTAAATCTGGATGATAATAGCATGTATCTCCCAGAGTTGTTTTGAGAACCAATTGAGATAAGAAGTGTAAAGCACTTAGCACAGTACCTGACACACAGTAAGCACTATATAAATATTAACTATTGTTATCCAGCTTTTTCTCTTCTTTGGATCTCTTCTTCAAGGGGAGAGAACACCAGTTGTTTAGTTCATATTTGTACAGAAATGTCCAATGAGAAGGGCTTTCTGGTGTCCAGAGCCATAAAGGATTACTGATGGCCAGTATTCCAAATCATGTTCTCTTGTTAAATAAAAGAGTATAAAATTAGGACAAATTGTTCATCAGGCACAAAGTAATCAATTTTGGTATTTGGTAGATCTCTAATCTCATTGTGAAAAATGATAATGAATTCAAGTAAATTAACATCTTTGAAATTCGATTCCTTGGCTAGTATCCCTTAATATGCCTGTTAATTTATCTCTATAGTTATCACAGGATTGTAGATTTGGAGTTGGGAGGAACCTTCCAGGTCACCGAGTCCCACCTCCTAATTTTTCAAGTCAGGAAACTAAAGTTCAGAAAGGATGTGATTTGCTCAGGTTTACACAATTAGTAAGTATATGAGACAGCATTTGAACCCTTGTCTTGGACTCCAAAAGCAGTATCCTTTCCACTGTCCTCTGCTGCCTCTACTTCTTGTGTCTTCTAAGTATATGCTTGCCTTCAAATAACATGGTACAGGAGCAAGAACCTGGGCTTCAAAAACTGTGTAACTTTGGACAAATCCAACATGTGTGGGTGCTGGGTTGGTGTGTATGTGTTGATATGTATCTCTGCACATAGGCTGTATGCATATGCACATACATGTGTGTAATGTACACATGCTTTATGCTTCTCTGTGCATGTAAGCTGGGTCGGCATGCACACAGATATAGGCATACATAAATATAACAACATCCTGTGTACATGTGCACATGTATAAAACGTTCGTGCATAAATACATATGCATATAAAATGATAAAGAACACATGGGTATGTTTGTTAGCTGTGTTAGTACATTTTCATGGCCTATACCTAATTTTATGTATATACAGATTATATATATATATATATATATATATATATATATATATATATATATACACATGTATATGTATATAATATATATATATATATATATATATATATATATATAATATATAATATACACATGTATATGTATATATACATGTACCCAATTGAAATGGAAATTGGAAATTCCCCTTTAAATTAATAAGATCACTCAAATAAATAGGTTCAGTTCAAATCTCGGTCATGACCGTTCCATATCTCCTGAGTGTTCTTGGCCTAGCATTCCAGGAACTAGCCATTCCTAGGTCACGTTGACATGGAGGGTTGGCTCCTCTCCTTGTGAGACGTGATGTTATTAAAAAACAAAATACCAAGCCTCAGGCGGATGGGAGCGTGGCTAAGGTCAGATGTGTATTGGACAAACCATGAATAGCGCAAGCATCAAAAAGGGTTCTTGGCCCCAAGCCTTCTTTGTTTAGAACAATATAAAAACACTGCGTCCTGTAAGCCCGCTGAGCCTCACCCGCGGGAAGGACGCTTCGCCCGGGAAAATCTTTACACAATTCAAGTTTGTACTGGCTGCAACGGGGCTCCCAGCCGTTGATTGACTTTGGAGGTTCCCTTGAATTGGTGATGTATTCTCTTCCATTACCGACTCTCTTGATCGGTGCTATATTATTGATTGTTCTTATTATTTATGCTTTCTATGCAAATTCAAACTATCTGTGCTTTGCTTCTTCTAAATAAATTATCTATTTCCTATTATTTTCTGGTGCATTGGAGAGTGTCATTTATAGGAGCGAATCCGAACCTCACTAAATCCTATTAATACAAAATTGGCGTCACGAACAGGATTCGCTGTATAAATGCCTTTCTTTAAGAGCCCCGGGCTCCGGTAGAGGTCCCCGGTTGGGAGGACCCTCCGTTTTCCTCGCTCGCAAAAACCTGGTCACAGTGTACAGGACCTAGTGAGGATTGGGGGTGTTGGGGGTTCTCGTTTGGGGTGCGACGGATGGGCCGGTTGCCAGCAGGGATAATGGGGGGATACGACCAGTACATCATTTCCCTCCCTTTTGGGTTGTTTGCAGCCAGACAGCCAAAGGCTGCAGCAGGACTCTGAAAAGTTGCCTTCATTCTCCCCCTCTCCCTCCCCAGGTAACAGCAGCTTCAAAGCAGTGCGTGGATGGGAGAGGGAAAGAGAGAAGAATACTTTATTACTTAGGTTATATGGTTGGTAGAGGGCAAGTTGGGAAGGATTGTTGAAGTGTTAGGTCAGAATTAGAAAGGAATGAGATATGTACAGGTTTTAAGGGGATTTTAAATCATTAGAAAGAAAGGCAAGGAAGTTTAAGCATGTAGGAGAGAGGAGTGTGTGTAGAAAATTTGAAGGGTGAGTAAAAGGAAAGTGCATGCTGTAATCGCCGCAGCAAATATGAATTGGGACCCTGATACTTGGGAAGGTGATATTTGGGATGAAGATGATGATAGGGGGGGGAAGTAATAGAGGAAGATGTTCCGGATGTTGTAGACGGGGAAGCTCGGCCGATAGATAGGAGAAAAGCCGAAAAGGAGGGAGCTAACCCACCCCGGGTGACTGAAATCACGGAAGATTACTCCCAAAGAGAAATTACTGATTTGCTTAGTAGGTTTTCACAGCGATCAGGAGAGCCTGCAATCTCCTGGCTTGTAAGATTAAGTGATGGGGGAGCTGGAGGAGTGTGGCTAGACCCCAAGGATTGTCTAAAATTTTTGAGTTTGACCTCTATATTTTAATACAGGCAGAGAATAAAGAGGTGGTAGAGAAAAGATTAACTCAACTAATAGAACATATGAAGGAGAAGGGATGGGAGATTAATCCTGATAAAATTCAAGGTCCAGCTCAAAGTGTGAAGTTTTTAGGAATAATTTGGAATAAGGGTCATAGAGAAATCCTCCCCAAGGCCAAGCAAAAAATATTAGATTTTTCACCTCCTAGGGACAAAAGAGAAGCTCAAAAGTTCGTTGGGTTGTTTGGTTTCTGGAGAATCACATTCCTCATTTAGGTCAGATTTTGAAGCCATTGTATAAAGTTACCCGGAAAAAGTATGCATTTGAATGGGGGGAAACAGAATCGAAAGCCTTTGAGGAAGCCAAAATAGCTATTCAAACTGCCCTGGATCTTTGGCCTGTACAGCCAGGGCCGATGGAATTGCAAGTTACAGTTTTGCATGGATATGCTGATTGGAGTTTATGGCAAAAACAACAGGGCAGGAATGTTCCTTTAGGATTTTGGTCGCGGAAACTGCCACCTGCTGGCCAAAATTATACTCCTTTTGAACAACAATTATTGGCTGCATATTGGGCCCTGGTAGAGACAGAACATTTAACTTTAAACCATGAAGTTGTATTGAGGCCAGCCATACCCATTATGAGTTGGATTATGGGGACCCCCGCCTCACATAAAATAGGACATGCCCAAGAATCATCAATTATTAAATGGAAATGGTATTTGCAAAATAGAGTCAAGACAGGCAGATCGGGTATTTCCACCTTGCATGAAAAGGTATTAGAATTACCAAAACATTCAAATGATATTGATATACCACCAAAGTCTTATGATCAATCACCTGTTTCTTGGAATAATGGATATGATTCTCTAACCCCCGAGCAGAAGAAGCATGCTTGGTTTACTGATGGCTCGGCTAAATATATAGGATCTAAGCGATGTTGGAAAGCTGTAGCCTATAACCCTTCATGCAATACTATTTTGGAAAGCTCTGGTGAAGGCCAGAGTAGCCAATGGGCCGAATTAGTGGCTGTCTATCAAGTAATTCAAAAGGAACAAGGTGGCCAATGTCATATATATATATATACTGATTCCTGGGCCGTAGCCAATGGCCTAGCAGTTTGGATGCCAATTTGGAAGAAACACGAATGGAAAATTAGAGACAAAGATGTGTGGGGAAAAGAATTATGGGAACAAATATGGGAATGGTGTCAATGTACTAATGTATCTGTATTTCATGTAGATGCCCATGTGAATCAAGATTCTGTGGAACGTGAGTATAATGCCCGTGCTGATGAATTATCCAAACTTCAAGGAAAAGCTTTAAAGGTCACCCCCAGAGAGGAAAATGAAACACAATTAGGAAAATGGGTCCATATCACCGCAGGACATCTTGGCGCTCTTGCATCTTACAGGTGGGCATTAGACAGAGGGATTAACATACCTCTGGATCTATTTAAGCAAATAGTACAAAACTGCATACAATGTCAATTATTTGCTCATCGGCCTGTGCCGAAGAAAATCACTGGAGAATTGGCTAGAGGGTCTTTACCTGCTCAAATTTGGCAAATAGACTATATTGGACCATTACCTGTTAGTCAGGGGTGTCAATATGCCTGCACTTGTGTGGACACCTACTCTGGGGTATTAGTTGCCTGCCCCTATAAACGGCTACCCAGAAAAACACTTGTAAAACCCTAGATATTATTTCTCTTTATTATGGGACCCCCCTACAAATACAGAGTGATAATGGTACTAAAGTTTGGATAAAGAAGCATCAATCTGATAGACCAAGGCCAGCTGAGCTCATAGCACAAGGAAACACTAATACTGCCATAGTAGTATACCCTGGTGATGATAAATGGTATCATGTCCCACTAACCCAAATGTTTTTACGATATTAAGTGTTTTACAGTGTTTGCCTGCTATACGCTAACTATGGCATGAACTCCAGGTATTCCAGTGGGGAATCCTCAGCAAGGACCGCGTACTGATTCCATCTACGCTGGTGAAAACAACACCCACATCATGAATTGGTCATACCCATTCAACGTAGAAGTTTGGGACGCCCCTTTATTTCCCCTAATGAGAATCAATTTAACTAGTTTTAATCTAACTGTTACTGCAGCAAACGGTACCAATATATCCTGTACCCTTACAAGTTGGCCACCTAGTCCATATTTTCCTAAAAGGTTAAGATCTGTAACATATAATTGGACACAAGTAAACTCCACCTACACTGTCTCACTATCACAAGCGGACGACAGAAAATATTTTTATTGTCGTAACACCTCCAATGGGCTGTATGAAGAATATCTAAACCAATTAGTATGGGTTGTACCTGTGACTCCGAAACCTCCTGGAATAATTCGTGTCCCCGCTCATGTACTAACACCTCTATCTTGCAACACAAAATAGTGTTTCATTATAATGTAACTTTTCCCTCTTTAGAAAGTTGTGTCAGGAAAAAAAGAGCTTGGTATGATACATTACTTGGTGGTGCAGGAACTGGTTTGGGTATAGTTAATTCTATAGACCTTGAGACCTTGGCTAGCAGACTGCGCAGTGCTGGACAAGATGTTTCTCAAGCTTTGACTGTGAATGCCCAATGGTTACCCACAACGATCCTGCCACACCAAAATACATTACAATATCAAGGCCAATTTTTACAAGTCTTTAATAATAGCATCCTCGTTAATTTACACCTTATGAAAAACATTGGTGTTTTATTTAATTGGACTAAATGTTCCTTGCAAAACTTATATACCCTCATACAGAAGGAAAATGCCCAAAGATTACTACAGGAAGGTAACTCTCACATATGGAACGATATACTTGACTTGTCAGATGTATGGAAAAAGCAAAAACCTGAGAATGCTAGATGCACTCCACTTTGGTGCGCTGGAACTATTATACTCTACCAAGTTAAAACTTGGACTGTTATGTGTCAATTTCATGTAATACCTTTTGTCTTACATAAATACTTTGCTTTACCTCATATCTATGGAAACTATATAGATTGGTATAATGTAACTCATACTCTGTCTGATTGTGTTGTAACTAATGGAGGGATTGTTTGTGGGATGATGACTCGGCAGATGGAACCCTGCCTTCTCTCACATTCATCCAATTTGTGTGATCTAACTTTATACCCAGTGAGTAACTTTTCTATGATATATGAAGTATCTACTCAATATGTTTGTATAGCCTCTAATAATCACTCTGACCTTCTATCTGTAGATGTTACTACTGTTCCATTTTCTGGTTGCTTATCCAATGTATCTTTCCTACGCTGGCAAGGAAATGATTTTTACTTTCCACCAGACACTAACCTAGTTAAAAATTTTGCTTGGGTACCCCAATCTTTGCCTCTACCTCATGTGTCTCTATCTCTATATCCCCTTATGAACATCTTGAATCAGTCGACTGAAATCAAAAAGTTATTAGAGTCCAACCAACGCGCGTTAAATGAACATCGAATACAGACTCTTATAGCGCAGGAAGACTAGTCGAAGCTTCTCATTTAGTGATCTCAGATACTAATCATCATTGGTATGATTTTCTTTTTAAATCTCCTACTGCTACTATGTATTTTAATTCCTTAGCTACCCCCATACTACTACTTGCTTTGTTCTTTTTATGTCTTTGTATATGCAATTGTATGTATACCAAAATACGCACTATATACACTCATGTCACACCTTTGCCCCTCACCTATTATTCTCATGATCTTAAGGCCAAGTGAAATGGAAATTGGAAATTCCCCTTTAAATTAATAAGATCACTCAAATAAATAGGTTCAGTTCAAATCTCGGTCATGACCGTTCCATATCTCCTGAGTGTTCTTGGCCTAGCATTCCAGGAACTAGCCATTCCTAGGTCACGTTGACATGGAGGGTTGGCTCCTCTCCTTGTGAGACGTGATGTTATTAAAAAACAAAATACCAAGCCTCAGGCGGATGGGAGCGTGGCTAAGGTCAGATGTGTATTGGACAAACCATGAATAGCGCAAGCATCAAAAAGGGCTTCTTGGCCCCAAGCCTTCTTTGTTTAGAACAATAAAAAACACTGCGTCCTGTAAGCCCACTGAGCCTCACCCGCGGGAAGGACGCTTCGCCCGGGAAAATCTTTACACAATTCAAGTTTGTACTGGCTGCAACGGGGCTCCCAGCCGTTGATTGACTTTGGAGGTTCCCTTGAATTGGTGATGTATTCTCTTCCATTACCGACTCTCTTGATCGGTGCTATATTATTGATTGTTCTTATTATTTATGCTTTCTATGCAAATTCAAACTATCTGTGCTTTGCTTCTTCTAAATAAATTATCTATTTCCTATTATTTTCTGGTGCATTGGAGAGTGTCATTTATAGGAGCGAATCCGAACCTCACTAAATCCTATTAATACACCAATTTAGTGTTTTTAGGTATATGCTCTATATCCACTCATATGTGGGCATATATCTCCATATCTCTTTTATGTTCTGACAGAATTGTTTTATACTTACCCTATGCGTAGATGCTTGGTCAATATGTATATCAATGTCTACTTTTTTGTCTTATATACACATGATGTTTGTGGGCTGTTGGAATGTATTTGTATATGTTCTTGTATAACTGTGTACATATGTATAGCTTATATCCATCCATACAAGCTGTTTTAATATGCATTGCACCTATCTATATTACTGTGCTGCATATATGCTGCATATTTGCCCATGACTTTGTTGCAACCCTGTGAGTGTGTACACACACACACACACACACACACACACACACACATATGTCTATCTGTGTAAGTTTGCATATGTGTATGCCACCCATTCACATCTGTATTTTGGATTTGTATATATTGCTTATCTGCTTATGTTAATCTGTACGTGTATGAGCCAGATACTTGTTCCTATAAGTGTGTTATATCATTGCATATATGTGTTTCTAAAAAATTAAGTTAGATTTAAAAAAAATACAGGGAGAACAAAGATTGACAGACAGAGACACAGAGACTTCATTTTCCTGAAGGGAAGCTTATGTGGCCCCAAACTGCTGTGATTCCCTTAGGGATCCTAGTTGATTCAGGAGAGGAGGAAACCATGTGGCTCAAGATATGGCAGCAGATGGAAGCAGCAGTTTATGATGGAGAAATTCCTGAACTTGGCAGAGAATTCCTAGACTCAGTGAGAGCCAGGGGGTTGGAAGGAACAGAGCCACAATGCAGTTGAGCAAATCTTAATTTTTCCATTGACTGTATTGTGAGCTATGTGGGCTTGAGGTCTTGTTGTTCAGTTGTTTCACTCATGACTAACTCTTCATGACCCTTTTTGGGGTTTTCTCGGCAAAGATACTGGAGTGGTTTGCTATTTCCTTCTCCAGCTCCTTTTACATTTGAGAAAACTGAGACGGGTAGGGTTAAGTGACTTGCTCAGAGGTACTGGGAGAAGGTTAAGTGATCTCTAATGCTTTGCTTTTTGAGTAGAGCCTCTACTCTAGAGGAGTGTATTGAGTCTGAAGGACTGTGTCTGTATTTGGGGAATTTGGAATCTGTATTTGGAAGCATGGGAGAGGGAATTAGTCGTGTGGTGACGATTTACGGGGTCAGATTGCACATATATTTTGTGGTTTTTGATAAGGTAAAAATAAAGCATATTTTGTGCGTATGTGTGTGTGTGTGTGTGTGTGTGTGTGTGTGTGTGTGTCTGTGTGTAATATAGTGTCAGCCCGGTACTTGTGTAGGACCCGAGGGCCCTTTTCCTTTTCCTGTGGAGACCCGGACACTAGGCAAATTCTGATGTTCCAGGGGAAAAAAAACAAAACAAAACAAAATAGTGGGCCCTTCCCCACTTCCTCAATGGAATTTGAGCTACATAAAACTAGAGCTATAGTCCTGGCCTTTGGGTTACAGAAAGAATGATGTTTTAATGGAATGGGATCCACCTACCACATGTGTGTTGAAAGTACATTACCTATCCCTCACCCCCTTTTTTATGTCTGTCCAAAAAGGATCTGGCTCTCCACAACTTAAATACTTTAAATTCTTAAATACAGAACTTAGCAAAGTGTTCCTAGTACTTATCACAATTCCTGGAACCTAGTAGGTGCTTAATAAATATTTATTGAATGTTTTATTGATTTCAAAGAGGAACAGTACTGAAGTCACACAATTTCCAGTTCAGTGTGTCTTTATCCCTACAGTTCTACTTCAATTCAATTTCTTTTTATTGATATCATTTATTTTTTATTATCTTAATTTCCAAATATATTACTTCCCCTTCTACTCCCCAGAGATTTATTCCCTGTAACACAAAATAAAAAAGAAAGAGAGAAAAGGTGCCTTTCAGCAAATCTAACCAATACATCAACCAGGTCTGATGGCCAATGTTATATTCCAAACCCATAGTTCCACACTTCTTCAAAAAAGGGAGGGAGGTACATTTTCTTCTTTATTCTTTGGGCCCAATCTGATCACTATAAATATAAATTTGAGTTCCATTTTTTCCTCTGTTGCTTTACACTTTTACAGTAATCACATATATTGTCCTAGTTTCCCTTCCTTCCCTTTATAACATTTTAGGTAAATTGTCAAACCCTGCAAATAAATGAAGTACGTACAAGGCATTTTATGGGGTACTAAGATTGATCTAGCATAAGTCTTGCTCTTCAACGTAAATCTACTTGGAAGTAGAGGCAGCTGGATGGAGCAGCCCAGATTCGGGAAGACCTGAGTTCAAATCAATCCTCAGACACTTACTAACTGTATGACCCAGGGCAATTCACTTATCTTTTGTCTGCTTCAGTTTCCTCAACTGTAAAATGGAGATAAAAATAGCATTTACCTCCCAGAGTGGTTGTGAGGATCCCATAAACTGCTTTTAAAGTGTTTAGCACAGTGCCTGCTGCATTGAAGTTGCTTCTGTTGTTGCTTTTCAGTTGTTTTCCATAGTGTCTGATTCTTGGGGGTTTTATTGGCAAAGATACTGGAGTGGTTTGCCATTTCCTTCTCCAGCTCATTTTACAGATGAGGAAACTGAGGCAAATAGGGTTAAGAGACTTGCCCAGGGTCACACATCCAGTAAGTGTCTGAGGCCGCATTTGAACTCATGAAGATGAGCCTTTCTGACTTCAGGCCTGGCACTCTATCCACTATACCACCTACCTGCTCTAGAAGGTGCTTAATTAATGCTTATTTCCTTCCTTCCTACCTTGTACAATTAAAATTTCGCTTTAAATTTAACTTGACAGAAAACATTATGTAAAGATGTACATGTACACAGACAACCTGTGTGCTATAATAGAATCTGCAAAATGTTAGAAGACTTAGAAGAAGACCTTTAAATTATTAAGTCCTGTCATTATTATTAAGACCTACTGAATTATTTAACCTCTATGGAGGTTTTATGGGAAAACATGGAAAAGATGACAAGGAGAGGATGGGTTGAGTTCTTCACCACTGGAGCAAATGGTCACATTGATGACATCTTGGTTCTATTTTGAGTATTGAAGTACAAAGCTGACGCCAATGGCATGAATAATGGGGCAAGTCTGTAACTGGTAGAGCAGTACTGTTTAAAAAAAAAAGACTTTGCTTCCTGTGATTCTGCTTTAAAGATGTGTTTTGAAACCTGGCAATAAAGAAAAAAATGTTTGAATCAGGAGAAAAATCTGGAAAGGGAAATCAAAGTTCCAAGGGGTTGAGAAATATGAATTGGATGAGACAAGGCTGAATGATAAGTGTGAAGAAGAGATAGAAAAAAGAAATTTAGAGTAACTATATATGACTTTGACATGGTGGGGGAAGGTGGAGTACATATTCCATCTTCTTCAAACAGAAAAGGTCCTTAACTTTTCATCTTAATATTCTATTTCATAGCATTTTGTGGATAGCAGGCTAAAGGGGAAGTTGGGGAAAGTACCCAGGCTGGAGAATCACAAAAATATTGAGGAAAGCATCTGGTTTACACTGGGGAAACAGAAAATTTTACTCAGATACAATGGCTATCCCTGTTGGGCAAAAGCAAAAGATTGTATCTCCTTAAATTGTTCTTTTATTTTGGGGGTATTTTTATGGTGTTGTAAGTGAGCCTGGGTGATGGTGTAATTGGAACTAATCAGTGGCAATCAGGCTTATTGGACAACAACAAAATAGGGTACAATTTGCAACATTAATAATTATTTAAATGTTGTCATTAGACAGCATTAGCTCTATAATAATGGCTAATGGTGCTCACTCTACCACTAGATAAGGGTACTTACCCCCTCCAAATCCATGAGCTGAACTAAAAGGGTTCTACTTTGAGGAAATAAGATGTAATTATTCAGTTGAGAAGAAATCACGCATTCTAGTCATTAGAGGGCCTTCTACATTAACATGAACTTTGTAAGGTTAATATAGAATGTGCCAACCAAGGCTGAACACATCAGGATCAATATCAGCTATATGACTAAAGAGAGCTATCTGCTATACAAAGACAGAGCTCAGCCTTCAAGGGGGCAGCTTGCCAAATCATGTGCCATGCTTTTAGAATTTCCCTCCCTATCTTTCTTGCTGGCATCCAGCACCAGAGCCTCACAGTCATTGTCTCCTCTCAAGAGAGCCCAGGGTGATGTAAGAAAGGTATGCTAGGAGATGATGAAGTAAGTCATTGGTATTACGGAAATTCACATTTTGTAAAAGTAATCATTTAAAAAATGTAAGAAATAATAAAGATCAGCTTTCCGGTGAGCCATTTAGTAAAATAAGAATTCAAGGCGAAAGGTTTGCAGAGTTTAGTTGTAAGCTTCTCAGCATTTAACAGAGTAGTAGTTAAATGCAAATCCTTTAAACTAGTTCTTAATAAAAGACAGGATGTAAAAGAGCATGGCATACAAGATAAAGAGTCAGAAGAGGGGCCTGGGATTTATCACAGATTCTTTAGGTGACCTTTTTATTGTTTAGTTGTTTCAGTCATGTCCAAATCTTTGTGACCCCACTTGGGATTTTCTTGCCAAAGATACTGGAGTGGTTTGCTATTTCCTTCTCCAGCTCACAGATGAGGAATCTGAGGCAAACAGGGTTAAGTGACTTGCCCAGGGTCACACAGCTAATTAGTGTCTGGGGTCAAATTTGAATTCAGGTCTTTCTGACTCCAGGCCTCATCTGAGCTCTTTAGGTGACCTTAGGAGATTTCAATGAAATCTCTCTCTCATATTATAGCTACAATCTGTATATAATGTATTATATTATATGTAATATGCAATAATATATAAATACATATCTATTACATAAGTATATATTATCTATATAATCCAAATATAATTATACATAATAACAGAATTCCATATATACACATATATAAATACATATACATATGTATGTATATGAAATTATGTTATTCAGAGAGAAGCGCCCTGCATTTGGGGTCAGAGGACTTGGATTCAAATCCCCAAGTCTCTTCACTTATTTAAGCTTAGTTTCCTTATGCGTAAAATGAAGAGGTTGGATCAAATGACTAGGAATGTCTTCCAGTTTTAAATGCATGATGCTATGATCCAAATGTACGCATACATTTAAGTTCCATTGTGGGACAATAAATTTTATCTTTCCTGCATTAAGATCAAGTAGCCAAAGGGAAGGAACAACATTGAACTCTCTATCTTATCTTTATTAGCTTTGCAAAAGTCACTTGACACCTTAGTGGTTCTGGAATCTGGTACTTTGCTCCATAGTTGGAATACTTGGCTTCAAATGCTGTCCTTAATGTGGAATACCTGTGTAACCTCGAGCAAATTCTCAGCTTCTCAGGGCCTTCATTTCTTCACTTTTAAATGTAGATGGCTTCTGGGTCCCATCCAGCTCTGGATCTATGTATCATTCTGTGGTTTCTAAATGGGCAGTTAGGTGTCATAGTGGATGGAATATCAGGCCTGGAATTAGGAAGACTTGAGTTCAAATACGTACTAGCTGTGTGACCCTGGGCAAATCACTTAGCCCTGTTTGCCTCGGTTTCGTCATCTAGAAAATAAGTTGGAGAGGGAAATTGCAAACTATTCCAATAACTTTGTAAGAAAACCCCAAAAGAATACAAAGAGTTGCACATGACTGAAAAATGATTAAAAACAACAACCATAGTTTCAAAACAAGTGTGGCTGCCCTTGGAAGTTCACTAGTATCCCAAGGCTATTTCATTTGTGACTTTATGGCTGGCCTTATCAGCACCAAAGATGTTTGTTGTTGTTGTTGTTGCTGTTGATCAACAATCTGAAACTAGTGGTTCCAAGTATTGCAAGTTAACTAACTGGAAGTCAGCAATTTGGTATGGCAAACACAAAACCTATCCAGAATGAGGAAGGTGATAATGTAGAGTACTAGACTCATAGTCAGGAAGACCTGAGTTTGAATTCTTTCAGTCTTACTAAGTGGGGAACCCTGAGCAAGTGGCAATCTCTCTTGGAGTCGGTTTTCTCATCTGTAAAATGAGAAGATTGAACTCAAAAGCTTCTAAGGTCCTATTCAGGGTCTAAATCTATGATTTCATAATACCATTACTCCTTCAATTAATATTCATCAATCAGTATACATTTATTAAGTACCTACTATGGGCCAGGTATTATGTTTTATGCTAGGGATAAATATACAAAAAAGCAATAATTCCTACTCTTAAGTTCTATTGGGAGGCAATATGTAACACAGTATAAATACAAAATAAATATAATGTAGTTAAATACAAGGTGGTTTAGAAAGATGGGCACTAGTATTCAGGGGATTTGGAAAGGCTTCCCATGGAAGGTAAGGTTTGAACTATGTTTTAAAGGAAGAGGAATACAGGGATGCTACTGAGACCTCTCTAAAACCATGGCTAAACAAAAAGAGTAGATGCCATATTTTAAGAAATTATAAGTTAAAGCAACCAAGAGGAGCTATTAATAGCATAGGACAAAGTAAAAATAGGAGGAATCCATGAGTCACCTCCTAAAAGTCCTAGAATGAGAACTCTCAGGTACATCATAGCCACCCACTTCTTCTTTGTAAATAGGATTATGGGAGGGAGGGTGCAGAAAAAGTATAAGATGATACGATAGAGGAAAATGTTCATACAAGACTGATAATTTCAATGCAATAGATACATAGTTAGAAAAAATATAAAACAATTCTATTATTAGAACAAGAAATAGAGAATATAAATGACCCAGTCACAGAAAAAGAAGTTGAAGAAACTATAAACTAAGTCCCATAGGAATAACAGAACTAGAGGTATTTACAAGTAAATTCTAACATTTAAAGAACAATTAACTTCAATCTTATATAAATAGTTGCGAAACAGAGAAAGAAGGCATCCTACCAAATTGCTTGTATGAGACAAATATAGAGCTGATATCTAAACCACGGAGAGACAAAGTAGAGAAAAAAAATATAGAACAATAATTATGAATATGTATGTAAAATATTGAATAAAATATTTATATCATGTTTACAACACTAGTAAGGTTATAGCAAATATTATTTATTATAGTCAGATTGGAATTACACTAAAAATGCAGCATTGCTTCAATATTAGAGAAACTATAAATATAATTGTCCATATCAGGTCAAGAAGACCCAGATTCAAATCTGGCCTCAGATGCTTACTAGCTCTGTGATGCTGGGCAAGTCACTCAACTCTGCCTCACTGTCCTCATCTGTAAAATGAGCTGGTGAAAAAAATGGCAAATCTTCTCAATATCTTTGCCAAGAAAATCCCAAATGGAGTCACAAAGAGTTGTGAAATGACTGAACAACAACAAAATAACAAAAACATTAAAATACTCACATTTATCTCAATAGATGAGGAAAAGTCTTTTGATAAAATACAACACTCAATAATGTTCAAAAAAAACCTAGAAATCATAGGACCTTTTCTACCTCTTTGTGAAGAAGTGATAAATTATGGGAACAACATTTTCAGGTTAGATCAATAAATTCCAAATTGATTTTGTTGCGACTATACTTATTTGTTAAAAGGGAATGTTTTTATTTGCGGTGGGGGTAGTGTTAGCTACACACATAAACAAAGAAAAAAAACAAAGAGAAGAGCATCAGTAAAATTTAAAAACACAAAAGAAAGCAGAATGGAGTTCAGAGGGGACACAAACAACCATATTAAATATAATAGGTGTATTAAGAAAATAGTCTATGTATAACAAATGTACAGTTTGAAATGCAATCTTCTTCTTCTGATTTTTGCATATGGAAGTATTTTTGGTTTTTTATTCTCTAGTTCAAAATTAAAAAAAAAATTAAATGCTAAGCTGAAGAGTTTCTGTTTCACCCTAAAGAGATAATGTATTATGGGGCATGGATAGAACGGAAGTTAATTGTCCTGAAAAAAAAAATTTTGTTTTGGTTAGATCAACTGTTTCTAGTCGTGGCCTCATATTTTAGGAAATACTCTGCAAACTGGAGTGTGTCCAAAAAAGGACAAAAAAGAGGGGGCTGGGAACCATGCCACAAAGATATTCATTGGAAGTGTGTGGGATGTTGAGCCTTGAGAAAAAAACAATTTAAAGGGAACATGATTGAGTTCTTCAAATATTTGAAGACTTCTCATGTGGAAAAAGACATCTAAGGTAATTAAGACTAATAAATGGAAGCTAGGAGCAGCTAGGTGGCGCAGTGAATAGAGCACCGGCCCTGAAGTCAGGAAGACCTGAGTTCAAATCCAGCCTCAGACCAAACACTTAACACTTACTAGCTGTGTGACCCTGGGCAAGTCACTTAACCCCAATTGCCTGAATGAATGAATGAATGAATAAACAAACAAACAAACAAACAATAAATGGAAGCCAGGAAGTAGATGATGATTGTCTCAGCATAGGCAAGAAAGTTATAGTCAGTCCAAAAATGGAACGATCTGTTTTTGGATATAAAGAGTTTTATTCACTTCTGTCTCATAGAAAAGTGTATTACTCCTAATAAGATATGTAGTAGAATAAATTCATGTTTGCAGTAGAGTTTGGACTAATATGCCTCTGATAACAGCTGGAACCAGGTGGCTTAGTTGAAAGAGTGCTGGGCCTGGCTCCAGGAAGACTTGAGTTCAAATCCAGCCTCAGACACTCACAAGCTATGTGACTGTTAGCATACAGTTTGCCTCCCTTTAGCACGTGCCTCCTAGGGGTGTTGTGAGGACTGAATGAAATGATAATTTGAAGCACAGTATAACACCTGACACACAGTAAGCACTATATAAATGTTAGTTATAACTATTAATATATAACTTATTATATTATGTATAATTATATTCTATATGTAATATACGAATATATTACATATTAACTAATAAAATAAAAATATTACATCCATTCCAAATTCCATATAATTCTATATGAAAATACTTGGAAAGACCAAAGTATTATACAAATGTAAAGCACAATTATTATTATTTTTAAAGTAGATCATATGTAATCCCTATGGTGAAGAATATATTTATGCCATCAAGTTACAGTGGGAAAAAAAAGGCAGTTGGGCATAGCTGGGCCACCTTCAGGGACCCAAAATGAGAGGAAAAATGAAACTGAGATGTAACGTTTTCCTAACAGAAAGCAGATAAATTGCCTGGGGCTGTGAGCAAAAAGGAAAGCATTAAGTCTTCAGAAATAAATATGGGAAAAGGAACAAAGTTAGGTTTCAGCTGATGGTAGAAAAAAAGGCAAAGGAAAATAAATAGAAGGAGGCTTTAGGGATGAACAACAGTTGCATTAAGGAAACAGCAGGGAGAAGCTCACTCCTGCTGACGGCCTTGTCTTCAATTCAAAGAGGGAAGAAAAGATGAGGAGAAGAACTAGGGGAAATAAAAAGGAAGAACTTCCAGTGGCAATGTAGAAGAGAAAAAATAAAGAGGAAAAAAAAGACATAATCATCGTAGAGAAGGCTTCTAAGTGAATAAGCAGGTGGAAATAGAGGAAGGGGTAGAACCCAAGATAGGTGGAAGGGGCAGAAAGATAGGAATTGATCAGGAAAGGAAAAGAGGGAGCTCCAAAAAAAATCAATGCATACCCAATTAAATAAGGATTGGGCAAAGCCTAATTGAAAGTACAAATGCATAATAAGATAGTCTAAGGACACAGAAGGTCAGAGATACAGATGGAGAACTTTGGGAAAAGAGCTTGAAAAGCATGAGGAGGTCATGAAGATGAGGGCTCATGGGAATTTATGGAACCTTGGGATGTGACTGAACATTAATAAATCTTTGTAGATTTGGAATGGATTAGAAATAATGCCTTTTTACCCCCTGCCACATCAAGGTCTCTGTCCATTTCCTTCCTTGGAGCACAATACAGTTGGGCAACCTTGTGCTATTAATTCTCCTCACTGATTTTTAAAAAAATTTATCTGGAGGCAACCACAAGCAGTTTGAATAATCCCATCCAGCTGCATGGTAAAGAATTTCTGTGGATTGAAAGACAACTGGTGAGAGAGTGAGATAGATGTTCCTTTAAGCCTCCAGGCCAGAAGGAAATGCTGATGGTCTTAGGGTGTGTACTTACACCTGTAAAATGAAGGTGTTGGACTAGTGCTTAGAGCAGTTCCTGGAACATAGTAGGTACTTTAATAAATGTTTACTTATTTATTATAAATGATTTTTTTTATTGATTAGGTGGCCTCACAGGTCCCTTTCAGCTCTAGATTTATTATCCTATGACTAAGTACTAGGGATAGGGAACATGGGACTGTTATGAGTTACCATGATCCAGTATGGAATTAGAGGAGAGAGATTTACTTACAAGTAACCAGAATATGTTGACCCTGTAGATCCCAAAGGCTTCCTGCCTTTCAGGCAAGGTCACTGGAATTGGAGTAAAAAGAAGGCTTCAAAGAGACAGGCTGGTAAAGGAGAGCTTGGAAAAGGGAAAGGAAAGTTGCAAAAAATATGTGTGTCAGACACCAATCACACAGGACATCAAAAGTCACTTGTAGTAGTGGTGAACCTTAAATCATTGTCATCTTCTA